>NW_028227258.1:71455000-74252500 GCF_978045245.1 Mus caroli | reverse complement strand
TCTCTCTCTCTCTCCCTCTCTCTCTCTCTCTGTCTCTCTCTCTCTCTGTGTCTGTCTCTCTCTCTCTGTCTCTCTCTCTCTCTCTGTCTCTCTCTCTCCCTCTCTCTCTCTCTCTCTCTCTCTCTCTCTGTCTCGCACACGCGCACACACACATGCCCGTGCTCACATGTGTTTACTTTCTAATACTAGGATAGTGGTAGCTGGCCTAGGGAATCCTTCAGAAGGAATTGGTGGCTGCTCAAGGCTGCTTGGCTGGTACCCAGCAGAGCTGAACTAAGATCTCAGTCTCTCCAGGCCATCATGTCCTCATTTATGGTCATATGTTTATGGCCTCATAACACACCTGGGTCCTGCTCTCCCTGGCGGGCAGAAACAGGCTCCATCCTGGGGGTCGCAGGATGCTCCATAGCACTGGCAATCAAACTGGCAGGCAGGACCATAGTGGCCGGCAGGGCAGGGCTGAAGGCAGTTGGGGGGCTGCAGGCCAGAGGGGCAAAAGCATGCCCCACTCTTGGGATCACAGGAACTGCTGTTGCCACAGTGGCAGAGCTTGTCACACTGTGGTCCCCACATTCCCGGGGCACACTCTGTGGAAGAGAAAATGGACTTAGACCCTCCCCGGCTTCCAGGTAGGCCCTATCTCAGCCCACACACCCACTTCTCCTCTACCACGTCTCCAGAAAAGGCAGCTAGCAGCAGTGGACTCCCAGAAAAACCACCCCGGAGTGACTAGCAGCTTACCGCTGGAGCAGTCGCCACCCCCGCCAGCCTGGTGCACACTGGCACTGATTCGGCGCCACACAGCGACCATGGACACACTCCTGGGCACAGAGTGCTGGCCAGAGACAAAATGAATGAGAAAATACCTCCACCTACCTTCCCACCTTTAATCTGTGAAGCCAGAGCCACTCCCTCCCGAACCGGGTCTGTAGCTCCCCAACATCAGCTCTGTCTGAGATGAAGACTTGGGGAGCAACTCAGGGTTAGACTGGGCAGGACCCCAGGGCTCCAGACTGCCTGAACCCTCTCTGTGTACATTTCTAAACATCTTATCGGGAAATGGAGGTGGGGGTGGATTCTCAAATGGTAGCTGGAGAGCAATATGGTCAGAAAGGGGAGGGGCTGAGGGGAGAGGAGGGGCTGAGCGGAGGGGAGGGGCTGAGCGGAGGGGAGGAGCAGAGGGGAGGGGAGGGACCAAGAGGAGAGGAGGAGCTGAGGGGAGGGTTGTGTCAGGCTGGGAAGCTGAGCCTGTGGGCACTGGTGACTGGTCAGAGCCGCGGAATGGAAGGCCAGAGGACAAGCAGGGATACATCTGAAGATAGGCTCACAGTATGCTAGGGAACAAGAGACTGATAGCAAGCCCAGCCTCCATTGCCAGCCCCTCTTCGGCCCTGTCACCCCAACCCCAGCTACAGCTACTGGCCAAAGGGGAACTGAAGGAACAGACAGTAGCACCCCACCACGGCACCCCTCACTAGGACAGGGGAAAATTCAGATGGCTGGGCCCCTCCTATTCCATTCCTCCCCCGGCCCAACTCAGGACTCACGGACACAGGCCCCTCTGCTCTCGTAGTAACCCCTACAGCACTGCAGGCGTGGGCGGGAGTCCATCTTCACCACCTGACGGTACACAGTCCGGTAGACAACCCTGCCGCAGTCCAGGGGGTGGCCATCAGTGCTCTCGGCTGAGGCCCTGGCTGCCCTGTACACCCCTCACACCTCAGTGAGGCACAAGAGGAGGTTAGAGGTTAAGTATCCCCCCTCACCCCCCCACATCAGCCACACACATGTCCAATGAACCAGACACACCTCCACAGGCCACATGGGTACCCACTGTGGACAGGTGAATGCCTTGAGGTCAGAATGTCCTCTGAGCACCAAAGGTTCTAAGAGACCGGGGCTTAACCAGCTCCCAGAAGATTGAAGCACTCACGTAGGCTGGGCACAGGTGTGGGGGTCCTCCCAGGGTCTGTGGCAGGACTCAGTTGGGAGCAGGCTGAAGGGGCGCAGGTGGGACTCCTTAGTGGTCGTGGTGAAGCTGTGGGTTGAGAAGAGGTCAGGGGCAAGGCCAGCCTGAAACCAGAGCTGGCACCACGCAGCAGAAAGCCAAGGCCAGGCTTCACCATGAAGAGAATCAGTACCCAGTATTTGGGCTTCCTCCTCCTACCCTTCCCTATCTGTCCTGTGTAGAGGCTTCTAGAACTGGAACGTTCTAGGACTCCTCCTACCAGAGCTATTTTCTCATCCTAGGGGCCAAAGCCTTACACACAGACACACACGGACACACACGAATACTCGGACACGTGGACACACACATGCACACGTATGCACACATGCACACCGGAAGATTGAACTTGTCTGGACCCAGCTGGTAGCGATGCATTGAAGACTTTTGGCTTCTCTACCCAGGGCCCTGTTTTCCTGTCCTGTCCCGACCTACCCACAGCCAGCCCCTCTGCTTCATCTACAATGAATGGCTCCCTCCCAGAGGAACCTGGGGACAAAGACAGGACAGAGATGAGACAAGGGCAGAGGTGGGGAAGGTCAAACACCACAGAGAGTGCAAAGAGACCAGAAACAGATTCCTGGGAGGGGCCACCCTGTGGGACGAACATCAAGCTTGGCCCCTCTCACCTTTCCCAAAAGGTACAGACATTGGGATCATTGGAGTTGAGTGTCCCAGTCAGACGCAGGCCTAGGGCCAGGAGGAGGAGGGGACAAAGTGGCATTGCAGAGGCCTGCGATAGGGCACACGGTAACGGAACAGCACTGCAGCCAGCAGCCGGAAGGACACATCTGCAAAGATTCAAGCAGGAAGCATGCTGAAGAGATCAGCCCACTGCCTCCCTAGTCCTTTGGTCCAGGGCTCCAGCTTCCCCAGAACCCAGAGCAGTGCTCCAGCTCCCCTAGAACAGTGCTCCAGCTCCCCCAGAGCAGTGCTCCAGCTCCCCCAGAACAGTGCTCCAGCTCCCCCAGAGCAGTGCTCCAGCTCCCCCAGAACAGTGCTCCTAGCGCTCTTCCGTGGCTCCAGGTCTCAGCTCAGTTTGCTAACTCACTGACCCCAGCTCTCATTATTCCCAGAGTTCTTTGCCTCAGGCCTGGCTTGAGTGCCACCTTCCTTTTCTGTTTGCTCCCTGACAACTCCATCTGCCACCAACACACACACACACACACACACACACACACACACACAGAGGCACCACATTCATCTCTCTTACGAGTCTCCTAACACTACATATCCTCTTCTCTTGTCCCCTGAACACCCCCTAGCCTAGCAAACAACAGGACACCACAGTGCAAAAGCTGGGACCAATGAATGAGGTTCTCAGGGAAGCCAGCGTGGGCTCAGTCCAGAACTTTCCAATGGACAGTTCAGTATCAGATGCCACTGAGAGCAAGCTTCCATTGCTGCATGTAGGCAGACAAGAGCCAAAGCTACTGCTGAAGCACAGGAGTTTCCTGCCGTGGGGGACTGCATGCGTGAGGCCACAGCTAGGTGACCACACAGCCACTGGTGCGCTCCAAGGGGGCAATTTCCACGTTTTTCTCACAGTGCTAGGAAACTGGCCCCTCACCAGCTCCACACCTCGGCCTCACCCAGAGGGTGGGGAGAGAGTGAGTCAGGGCCCTGGATGGGATGAGTTTTCCTCTGAACGCCAAGGCTCAGGAAAGGTTGAGGGCTAGAGGCCACCCCTCTACCGCTGGGTTCCTGTTTTCTGCTTGGAGTTTCTTAAACTTGCCGGGGCTCCGGGCTCAGCTCTCCAGAGATGCCCACATCTGCTTGTAATTTCTCCGAGAGGTCGCAGTTGCTGGCCCCTTACACCCCTGAGTATCTCTGGAATGCTTGCTGCAGCCCCACCCCGGCCCCCCACCCACCCACTTATTCTGGCAGATCGTGACTCTCTCAGCTCAGATAGCATGCCTCCTTCTCAGATTAACACAGACTCCCTAACTGAACCCCAACTCCCTGCTGTGGTCCAGCCCCACCGTTAACCCCAACACTTGAATTTTCCCTTGGTCCTCCTTATTCTATGTCACTGCCTCCCAGAATGGACCTCTCCCCAACTCCCTCACTGACCAGAGCCACTACACCCCCCAGGACCTCCCCCCACCCCCACCCCCACCCCCACCCCCGCTGACTCTAGGCTTCTCTCACTCAACCAAGTGACTCACCAGTAATGGCCAGCATGGGCCTGGGCAGCCAGGTGATGTTCTGTGGATCCCAGTGCTCAAGATGTAGACTCTAAACGGGGGAAACTCAGCTGGGTGGTGGTGGCACACGCCTGGAGACCCAGCCCTCAGGAGACAGAGGCAGGCGGAGACTCTGAGTCTGAAGCCAGCCAGGTCTACATAGTGAATGGCTGTGTGGAGTTACACACACACACACACACACCACTCTGCTCCAGTGTGAACGCGTCTTATTTGGCTGTCTTGGCTACTGGGCTGGCACTGCGGCCTTTGGAAATGGGGGTTCAAGGGAGTGATGCTGAGCCCTGTGTCCAGGGAACCACACCATAGTCAGAGGTACCCACAAGCTGACCCAGCAATATACAACCAGACACTACCTCTACAAACCCACTTCCTTCCTCAAGGCTCCCAAACTCCCTCCTCCAACTTTACCCCACCTCACTGGCCACCCACAGGGTTAGTTCTAACTGGTCCTAGTTACTCCCCAAGGGTGTTCCACACCCAGGGCCATGGAAGGAACCCAGATCTCTGCACATTTCTGCCCTACTCTGAGTCTTTTCCACAATCCATTCTTCAAAAAATCCTAGACCCCAGTCAGGACGCAGCCTCATCTACACAGTCACCCATGGGAGGCAGTGAGCTGCCCCTGACCTGTCTCTTCCTAGGGTCCACAGCATGGTGTGGTGGGTGGAGCCCATAGCAGGAGGAGAAGACTGAGTTAAGGTGGAGGTGGTTCGAGCTGCGGCTGTGTAGTCCTTCAGTGTCACCTGCCCTTACCCCCACCTCCACCCTCACCCCCCTCCCCCGGCCAGAAGCATCAGCAAGCATTGCTGCTCCTTCTCCCCCTTCAGCTGCCAGAGAAAATAGTTCAGCTGGAGGCTCAGGATGCCCCCCCCCCCGCGCAGAACAGGGGGTGCAGGATTATGGGATATTACTAACTAACTCTGCTAAGAGGGTAGCTGACTGGAGAAAGGCTACCTTCCCTCCTTCCGACGGCCTTCAGGGTGGGGCTGCACTGCGGAGGATTCCTCAGCTGCCCTGTCCAGGGCTAGAAGCCAAGATGGGGTCAGCAGAGACCTGTGGGTGGACAACAGGAAGGGGAGATAGGACGGGAGTCCTAACAAAGAGCAGAGGGTTTTACCTGATCATCCCCAGCCTGGAAAATAAACACAGGCCTGATGAGGACCCCGAAGCCTCCCAAGCTGGCTTCCCTCTGCAGAGCTGGGGCCCCTGGCCCCTGACCCCTGACCCTCCAGCTGTACTCCAGTCCCAGTAGCACCCAGCCTCTATGATTACACACCTGTCCAGGGGTTTAGTCCTTAGTTCCCGCCCTAGGAGGCCCCTCTTGAGCCCCTTCTGCCCAACTCCATTTCCCACCAAGCTTCTGATTTGACATAAGCCGCAAATGCCTTTCCTCCACAACTAGCCAAAATGTGACCCTGTATTATCCTGAGCCGGGTCAGGTAGGGAGTGAGTGACTCGCTCAGCCCTCTCGGAAAGTGCTCAACTATCCAGCCCACAGATTCAGTAAGCATAAAAGCCTGCTGCCCAAGGCCCATAGCCGTGTTATTGGAAGAGGAATCCAAAGCCAGCACCAGAGAGACCTCCCAGTAGTTCTGTTTTGGAGGGGGCGGGGCCGGGCGGGGAATAGGAACCCAGGGGCTTGTATCTTTACAGCCTTAGTTATAGGAACAGACAAGAGAAAGGGAGACAGCCTCAGAACATGATCAGAGGCATGGGAACGGCACGGAAGGCAGTCAAAACGGACAACTTTTCTCTCCCACCTCCACATGCAGATTGCTGGGCTCTTGGCCAGGCCCGGCTCCATTTCCTGCCTGCAAGGCTGCAAGCTACATTCCTGCCTCTCAGCCTCCAAGTCCCACAGGGCCCTGATCTGTTCCCTTTCCAGGAGCCCCCTCTGCCCTGACTGCACCCCGGCCTCTGGGAGGAGGATGTGAGTCTAGGGCCTCTGGGATCTGGTAGATGCTAGAAGGTCCTTATCCAGCAAACAGCAATGGGTGGGATGGAAGGAAGACTCGGGAACTTCTGCCGCTTTTTTCAGCCCCACCCCTACCCCACCCAGGAGTAGTGTAGCGTGGGCTAACCCTTTCGAGTTGTGAAGCTCGGGATAACCCTTGCACTCTGGCCGTCTTACTCCAGAGAATGGTTGCATACTCCACCACAAGGCAGATTAAACGTGGTGACACAGACAAGGTGCTTGGGGCCAATCTGTAACACTATTGCTCCGTCCACATTAGCTGTACCCAACCTCCACAGGACCTCTTGCGCTCTGCACTCATTCCAGGAAAAAACTGGAGTTGTTTTCTTTCTCCCCGCCCCCTGAAGAGCCCCCACGATGATGGTCCGGGAATAAACAGAGTTGAAAATGCTGACGGGGGAGAAAGGAAGTGGAGATGGGAGAAGCCAGAACCTGATCCCCAGAATAGTGGGCTGCATGCCAGAAGCATCTTCAAATCAGAGCCAGCCACGGAGCAGGATCCGTGGATTCTCTCTCTGTCCTCCCTCACCTATGGTACCAACTCCCCTGACACTCCCCCATCTCTCAGTCTAGAGGGTCTAGTCCTGTCCCTGTCACAAGCTGTGTGGCTTTGGTCATGTCACTTGAGCCCTCTGAGCTCGGTTCTGAGGTGGGCTCTTTAGTTTCTGTCTCTCTTTGCTTTTTCTTGGGTTGCCTTTATCGCTGAGCCAGGCTCACGTAATCCTTCCCAGCCAGGAGTGAGACCCCAACGCAGACCTCCACATTCTCCCCACAGCAGAGCTAGCACTGCCAGCCTTGACCACCCAGTGGCACCTCACACCACACAGTCTTCATGAGCACATGCAAACACAGGGCCCCTCCTTCATTCACCCAGCCGAACCAGGCTCCGGCACGCCAGGCATGTCTGCCGGATGGAGGGGCCGGAAGCCTGAGAGAGGCTGACTAGAGGCTGGGGCAGAGCAGGGCGAGAGGCTGGCCCGCTGCTGGCTCAGGAAGCGGAGGCCAGAGGGTCTACCATAGGCCTTGTTTACTCATCAGGAAATAGAGAACCAGCAGGGATTCTGACTCACAATCTAAGCCAGTCTCCGCCCCAGCTCCAGCCCTGACTGCCACCTGGGGAGAGGTAGCCCCTCTCACTATCTGGCCACCAGATTGAGACAAGTCTGGAGAATAGCTACCCCACTAGCCTGCCTGCCTTACCACCACCCAGACATTACCTTCATAAAGTACAATTCTAGCAGGGCAAGGTGACTTTTACCTTTAATCCCAACACTCAGGAGGCTGAGATAGGAGAATAATTCTTTCCAGGACAGCCTGGGCTACATACAGAGAATTTTTTTTTCACAAAGTGCAGTTCTGCTCTGGCTACTGCTTGCTTCCACTACCTTCTTTGGACCCCCATTACAGGAAAGGCCAGTAATACCCATCTGGCCCTGTGACACTCACTGAAGCCAAGGGTCCCACATGCCTCTCGCTATGCAGCTGCCTCTGCTCAAGCCTCCTCAGAATGTCTGGTTCCTCTCAGCCTTCGAGACCAGACTCAACCAAGAAACTCCCCGAACTCAAGCCTCACCTTCCCTCCCTGCCCTCTAGGCTTAAAAAGGCAAGCCCCCCTCCCGCCCCCCTGGCTCAAAGGAGCTCTGTCTGTTTACCTAGAGCTCTACTCAGAAGCCAGCTTCAAGTGGGATGCTCCCCTCTGACACTGGGAAATGACCCAGCCAGTCAGTAGCCTTGTGCCTCCTCTGGGAACAAGCAGAGCTAACTTAGGCCACTCCAGGGCTGAGAGCAGAACACTGCTGTCTAGGGAGGGGCTGAGGGGCAGCCTTCTGTGGCAGCTACACTCCCTAGCCTGTGCTCTCAGTCTCTGTGAGACCCGCCCTGTGCATCACTCTCCAACACTGGCATAGTCCAAGGTTTCCTCGCACACCATCCCTGGGCCACACTGGGCTCTTTCACTGGTCTAGGCTTGCTTGGTGGTGCTAGGAGTGGAGCTCTGGACCTTGACCACTGAGCTGTACCCTAGCTGGCTTGTAATGCTTATCAACAACTGTCTGCCACCATGTCAGACTTGCCTTGGGCAAGGCTCTTCACCACACATCTGGTACCAGCCAGCACCCACAGCAGCTGTGTGGCAGGGACAGGTGGACACACTGAACTGAGTGTAGTGGCTGTGGTCCTTTCTTCTGCTCCCCATCAGACCTCCCAGAGCCCCAGACACAGTGCAGAATGACTGGTAAAAACAAAAATGGAGGGCTGGAGAGATGGCTCGGTGGTTAAGAGCACTGACTGCTCTTCAAGAGGTTCTGAGTTCAATTCCCAGCAACCGCATGGTGGCTCACAGCCATCTGTAATGGGATCTGATGCCCTTTTCTGGTGTGTCTGAGGACAGTGACAGTGTACTCACATAAAATAAATAAATCTTAAAAAAGAAAGAAAGAAAAAAGGCAGAATGCAGAAAGACTAAGCACAAACTGAAAGATGGCTCCATCCGTCATGCTGGCCTGGGTCAGGATCTCCTTAGGATCGCCCTCCACCTTCCCGCTGGTGACTGGGATAAGGGGTCAGTTCTTACAGCGGTCTGAACGGAGGACAGACATGCAAGGCTCCGAGTCACCTAGCAAGTAGCAGGTGTGGAGCAGATGTGAGTCCTCATCCTGCCCCCTCGGGCCTGGGACAGTGCCCATCATGGTCCACAAATCCTCCCAAACACAGGGACTGAGTCCCAGATGCAACCACAGGAAGGGAGAGGTGCCCACACTCACGGTCCTGCTTGCAGGTCACTCTCAGGTGACACGCAGGTGTGTAACATGAGGGAAACACAGGGAGGGCTAGCCTTTTCCTCCTCTTATCGATTACACCACTAGGTGGGTAGTTTGCACTAGGTGGGTATTTTGCCATTCTTCAAACAAGCTACAGCACTGCAGGAGTTCAGACCAGGCCTCAGTGCAGACTCCGTGTGCCCTTCCTTCCACCCTCGTGGCCTCTCCTCGGCCTGGCATCTTTGTTCTCAAGCTCCATACGCACAGTTCTCTCCCCAGGCCTTGTTTTGCCAAGTCTGTGTGTCTGCACTGGCCTGCGTCTGTGTTTATGTCTGTCCATCCTCTCTCCTCCTGCCTTTCTGCTAGCTCCCCCCACCCCACCCCACCCCCTGCCCCACAGGGCAGGTACCAGGAGTCATCATCCTGTTCCAAGCTGGAGTTTCCTGAGAGAAGCCCCATACAGTGGCTGTGGCAACTATCTTTCTCTGGGTTTCTCGCTGGTGGAGCAGGCTGCCTGGGGAGGGTTTCCTCTTCTGGATCGTCTGATAGGGCATGTTGGAATGGAGCGGAGAAGCAAAAGCCAACCCTCCCACTTCACCCTTCACTGAGAAGAAAAAGGCAAGCAAGGGAGGGGGCAGGTTTTGGAAGAGCAGCCAAGGGTAGGCTGGCAGGTAGGAGGCCAGCCCACACCCATCTCACCCATGCACACACAGACACAGGTAGGGCACTGTACTGTGGGCTGGAGCTGGGTTTGGAGAACAGCCTCCAACCCCCTAGGCCTAGCATAGGCAGGGGTTGAGAACTGACCCCTTATCCGGCCCTGCCTAGAGCTAAGGCCTGGCTGAGCCTGGGAACTTCAACCAGCACACGCTGTTCCAGTCTCCGGGGACCAGGGGTCACCGTCCCCAGCTGGGGCAGCAGGCTCTACTAAAAGTCCAAAACAGGGAGTCACGAGTCCATGGCTAGAGGCTGGAAACAGGGATGCGAGGTGAGGGAGGCCATGCTGGATGGAGCTTGGGTTCCCAGGCTCCAGGGCTCACACTATCAGCCTGGCTATGGGCCCACATCATCCAGGAAAAAGAAAAACAAACAAAAAACAACAACAAACAAGCTTCAGAGACTGTAGGTGCCTATGGCTGACCTCTCCCCTACAAGATGGGAAAGGACACTCAAATCCAATCTCTTCCCTGGGCAGGGGTAGGGGGCAACACTATGAACACTAAACAGGGTCTTTCTCTGGGAGACACAGGAGGAGACAGGCAGGCAACTGTGTTTTGTTAGTCCTCCCAGAAAGAAGAAATTGGGGGATAGAGGGAAAACAAGGTTTAGGGTTGCTTTTCAGGGCTTCGGTACCACCACCAAGGTTCTACACTTGCAAACAGCAAACTGGAATCCAGGAGACTTGCAGGCTGCCTTCCTCGGGGCGAGAAGAGAGCTCTCCCAGGCTGGTCCCCATCCTAGCTCCTTATCCTCAGAGCTACGCAGCTTTCTTTTTCTACTTAGTTAGGTCTCCCTCTCCCTCTCTGCTTGCTCTCTTCTTTCTCTCGTCTCTCTTTTCACTTAGGTGGCTTTCTCTACTTAGATCTCGCTTTCTTCTCTCTCCCCTAACTCTCTCCTTTCTCCCTTCTCTTCTCTTTCCACTTAGACGGACCGCGAGACACACACACACACACACACACACACACACACACACACACACGAGTCCCCCCTCCATCTCCTCCTTTCTGCTCTGCAGGTTTCAGCCCAGCGGTCTCGGGCTCCAGAGCCCAGGGCAGGTCACTCACCTGCCTCGGGGCTCGGAGCTCAGAGCGGCGTGTTGCACCGACGGGTCCTGCTGGCCGACAGAGCTGGCTGCGCGGGCAGGAAGGGGGTGGGCCTCCGCCCGCGCCCAGGCAGGAAGTCCGCGCGGGGAGGCTGGAGCCCGGCCGGGTGGGGTCAGCCCTCCGCACGCCTGTCTGCGAAGTGGACGGGGAGAGCCGCCCAACCTGACAGCCCCGGCTCCCGGCGTCGCGGTCCACCCGACGCCCCTCTTTCCTGCCCGGCGGCGCCCCCTGGCGGCCTTCAGGGGAGGGGCACCCTGCCTGCGCGGTCAGATCTTTGGGACCTTTGCAAGAGTTGAAGCAGGATGCTGCTACTTAAAGAGAGCAGAGCTTGCTCATCAGCTCACTCCAAAGCACTCAGCGACCTACCACAGTCAGAGCTCAGAACAAAGATAACTTGGGCCTGGGGGAGTGTGGCTTATGCTGCTGGCCCTAGGTTGAACTCTAAACAGCAGGGACACCTTTATTTAAGAGTGATTGACGTATAATAAAAATAAGCCCCACTTGGCTTGATGAATATTGTTCCAAAACTTTATCGTGGCAAAGCACACACAATATAAAACACATCCTTTCAACAAATGTTAAGTATACAGTTCGGTGGCATAAAGTATTTCACATATACGAAACTTTTGCTACTGTCAATTTCCAGAGATTTCTCCTCATCCCAAACTGAAACTCAGTCTGCATCCCCTGTCCCTGGTACCATCGTGAAGTTAGGTTATATGTACCTCAGCTCCGGCCTCCCACCTTCCACATCTAGCTTATTCTACTTAGCATGGTGTTTCATTGGCTTAGACAAATGTGTTCATCCCAATAAAAGTGTGGTTTAAAATGTCCCTCTCTGGGAATGGAGAGATGGCTCGGGGAGGGGTTGAGGGGGTGTAACGTGCTTGCCACCAAGCCTGATGACCTGAGGTTGAACCCAGAGACCCACATGGTAGAAGGTGAGAATCAACTCCCAAAACTTGTCATCTATGCCCACAACAGTGCCATGGCATGGTACATATTCCCTCCCCTGCAGCAGAAGTCAATATAATGTTTTAAAGTCCATCTCCCCCAGTGTACCTACTCTAGGCTACAGTAAGGACGCAGATTCCGTCCTCACCCCAACCCAAACCCCAGGAAAGTTTTGATTTGCTTTCTGTAGTTTGTTTTTCTAGAATATCCGTGTAAATGCCATCATAGAGTATGTACTCACGTACGTCCATCTTCTTCCCCTCACCATAAAGATTCTGGGCCACTGGGTGTTCTCTACTACAGCAGGTGACAGCACTGGGCTATTCAAGAACAGGATTGCTGTGTCCTGACAATTCCTGATTCTTGGATATTGTGTTTCCAAGCTGTTTGTGTGTAATACTTACTAATATTGTGTATAATAGTGATATATAATAACTACTAATATTATAATCCAGGTGAGATACAGGCAATGCTGTTTAACAGTTGTTCTGATGGTAAACTGGGCTGAGCTCAGTTGCAGTGGATGGCAACAATGTTTCAGGGAAGGAAATACGAAGTTGGACTGCAGTACCATAAAATTTACTGCAGAGGGCAGTAAAAACCAACGCAAGGTCAGGTGGCATAAGACCCGAGTTCCATCATGTTTGAAGCCTTGGAAATTACCTGATCCTTCTCATTTAAATGACCAATGAGGGCAACTGAGGTGCAGAAAGAAAGTGAGACATGTGTGTGGCTCCACTTGTGCTCAGATGTTCTGCTCCATGCTCTTGTTTTCTGGGACTGCATTCTGCCCTATGATGCACATCCCATTCCTGCTAAGAAAGTTTAACACTTGGGTCCCAGAAATAGTTTCTTCTACTGTTTTGCTAAACAGTCACATCAGATTGCCTTCTCAATAGCCACGTTATTACAATATTAGCGATTCCTCCAGCCTTCATCAGAAAAGCTGCTACCTCTTTCTCCTCTGCCTCCTCCTCCTCCTCTTCCTTCTCCTGTCCCTCAGTTAAAGCAACCTTTATTTAATATCATCTGTGAGGATGAACACTGGCCAGGTCCACACCCAGAATTCCCAGAGAATGGCTCAGGGAAGCTTCGTATAGCAGCAGGCAGGGATGAACACAGAAACATGTAACCAAAGTGCAGAGAATTAGTAATGGTGAAGGATCATCCCATTAGCACATAGCTATAGCATCCCCTCCAAGGCTGAGGGACCACTGCAGGGGGAAGGCAGAAAGAGTTCACAGCAAAAATATGTCTCTGGACACATGAACTCAGCATTTCCTGGGGCCCTGCTCCTCCTAAGGGGACAGTGGTGTAGACATTGATAAGCTACCCTTGCTCCACTGAGTAACCTCTCACCCACACGCAGACAAATAATTAACTAAATGCAGTGGGCCATGAACAGGAGGACATGTCAGTTGAGAGGGACCGCTTCCTTCAGGAAGAAGAGGGCTGATAGGAGAGGGAGGGAGGGAGGGAGATGAAGGAGGGAAATAGGGAGGGAAACATGACTAAAATTCGTCATGTAAGTGAATATATGTGTAATGTATTCATAATAAAATAATTATATAAAATTCATTACATACTATATAATTCATTATATACAAGTCATTATATGTGTATATGTATATATACATATACATACATACATGGGCGGGTTGAACACCTGCACGTCTCCCCACCCCCACCTGTTACTCCAGACCTCTCGGTCCTCTATCTGGCAGGATGGATGCTGAGGACTGTGACACCTGGATCTGTCCTCTGACCTCCCCACGTGCACTCACACTGACAGTAGCACGCGTGCATTCATGTACACACACACACACCAATGATAACCCCTTGCACAGAGTAGTTTACGGTATGTAATGCGTGTGGTGATGGTGGGTATTAAAGACAGGGGTATCAGAGCCAAATCTTGCAAGAACCTCTTAGGTCACAGTAAAGCTACTGACTTTTGCTCCATGTGGGATGAAAAGCCATTGGAATAGCTTGCCCAGAGGCAGGGCGGGATCCCATACAAGGACTATGGCTGTATTGGCAGGCTGTAGGGAGAAGAGGAACCTGGAGGCAGGGGACGAAGCTGCTGTGCTGAGCTCAGGGAAGCGGCAGAGGAGCCAGTGAAAGCCTGGTTCCCACCCTCAGTGGGAATGGTCTTACAAGAAGCCCTAGAGGCATCTCCCTAGCAGGAAGGTTGCTCAGAGCATCATCGCAGCTCCCAGAGGAGGCTCCCTGACCAAGCGCAGAGAGGATGCTATGTGTGGAGACCAGACCTTCTTGCTCCTCTCACTCATCTCAGCTCCCAGGGATGAGCATCAACCTTCCTAGCACACAGCTCTGTGTTTCCAGAGGCCCAGAGAGGTCACAGCAAACACAAGAACAGAGAGAGGACCTGGGACATCCAGCTTGCCCAGTAGGCACTGGCCAGCCTGGCCTTACACGGAGCAGGGAGTGGGGCTCAGGAAAGATGTGGGAGGATGTATGCAGCTGGCTCACTCTCTTTTCCAGCCCATTCCTCATAAACATCTGGCTACAGCTGAGGATGGGCAGATTAAGCTTGGCCCTTGCAGATACATGCCACTAATTCCCCTTCTGCCCCTGAGGGTCATACACCAGGACCCCCAAACGTCCACTTTTCAGTCTACACCCCACCCCTCCATGCACACTTTAGGCTTCCAGGTTCCTGTCCCCAAGATGATCACTGTTCTGTGTGTGCTCACAGGGTCCAGCCCCTCCTGTCCCCGCTCTGCTTCTGCCTCCTGCCAGCTTGCCTGGCACTCAGACCCTCATCTCCAGCCCTCCACACTTGCTGTAATCACAGCTCAGCCCGGCACACCCCCTGCATGAATAATTGGGGCTGATTTAGGGGCTATCAGGGGAAGGGGGGCTAATGGAGCTTGGGGGCACCCTCATGATGAGGGGAAGGCGGAAAGGCAATTAGCTGGACAGGCAGCCTGGGAGTCACCTAATGTGCCTGTCTGAAGGAGGGGCTGGCTGGTGAGGGGCCATGGAAGGAGGGATGGCCTGCTTCACCTCCACCTATTTCTAGAGATAGAGTTGGACTTGAGGCGAGGTCTGCCACTTCCTCAACAGGAGGCTCAAGGATACACAGGGAGAGAATTTCAGGAAAATTGTGACAAGGTGTGGGGGTAGGAGACCTAAGTGGAGGCACAGTGGGGAGAATAGGAAGCTGAGGAAAAAGTCAGGAGTTCCTGCTGCCCCACAACACACACACACCACACATGCATACATATGACCACACACGTGTGCATGCACGTGTGTGTACACACCCACATGCACACATATGACCACACATGCATGTGTGTGTGCATGCGCGCACACACACACACACACACACACACACACATTGGCCCAGCTGAACCTGATCTCTCGCTGGGGACCAGGGACCAGCTCCTGATTAATACCAACATTAGCCCTGAACATTCACTGTCCAGCCTCCCCTCATTAATTACCTCCTCTCCCACCCCAGAAGAGGGGAAGCCAGCTCCTCTGGGGCTGAGACATGAGCTTCTGAGTCCCCAATCAGGGGGGCATCAGGCCCTTCTCAGGGTGGGGGGAAAGTTTTCTTCTGTACCCACCATCCCACCCTGGCCCTCTGTACCTTCCTCTCTCAGCCTCCAGCAGACATTCACAGGGGAGCCTGCCTGGAAAAGGTAGACCTGACTCTTAAGCCCCTGTGGCCCAAATCCATCTCAAGACGAAGACAGGAATGTGCAAAGCTCCAGGTGGAGAAACAAGACTGCACCAGCCAACTCATAGGATGTTCCATGCAAACAGGAAACTGGACACACAAGGTCAAAATTCCTGTCATGTGGGAGCAGCCTGTTCAATAGTGTGGTGGCTGGTGAGGGCCTCGGACAGGCTGGGATCCCCTCCTCCCCCCTTGTATCTGTCCAGCAGCTATGGGTGTGCTCACATTCTTTCTCAGGTGTGCACAAAAGAGCCCAGTGCTGGGGCTCCAAGACCTGAGCCCCCCTCAGCTTTTCAATCCCTCATCTCCCCAGGACTCTCACTCAAAAACCGTGTCTCTTGTGTCAGCTGATGACCAGACCTGTGTGGCTGCCATTCCAGAAGAAGGGGCTGGGGCTCTGTGGGATCTTTCTGTGCCCCTCCCAACACCTCCATGTACCCCATTATAAGACCAAATGGGCCTGGAGACCCGGCAATCAATATCCCTCAAAGATGAAGACGCTAATAACTTTATCCCTCTTGTCCTCCCCTTCTCGCTTGCATTAGCCCTGACCACAGGCCCCAGGCAGCTGAGACCTGCAGTGGGCAGGCCTGGAGCTGAGTAACCCCTTCAAATCCAAGTGAGAGGCACGAGGGTAGACTGCAAGAAGAGTTTCCTGACACTTGGAACAGCAGGCTATAGGGAAAGAGATCAAAGTCTTAGAAGTACAGTTTCCATGCCCGCATCACTATTAACTATCAAAGACCTGACCCGGTTGGTAAGGGTCCATAACCCAGCAACGCCTGCCACAGGGTGCCAAGGTTCCTATCCTATCTCCTAGGCTACCCAAACTCAGGAGAGGCAGTCCTGCTGGGAGAGTCTGGGAGTTTGAGGCCTGTGGCTCAGCCCTGCCCTCCCTGTACCAACACGGGGACTTTAGATAAACCCCAGTCCCTCCACACCTCACACATTCCACTCTGAAGCAACCTCAGGAAGAGAGAAAAGTTGGATCTGGGGGTCAAAGAATCTCTTCTCAAACATTGCAGTCCCCAGGATGTCTACTCATACTCAGGATGGGAGAGATGACTATCCTAAAGACTAGCAGGGTTCCCACCGGGTACCCAAGGCCTGAGACAGGCTAGAGAGAGGAAGGAAGAGAGGAGAAAAACCGGGGAAGAAAGAACACTAGCATAAGAACAGTATGTCTCCGCTGCGCAAGGTGGCTCATGGTGTTAATCTCAGCACTCGGGAGGCAGAGGCAGGTGGATCTATGAGTTTGAGGCTAACCTGGTATACAAAGTGAGTTCCAGGACAGGATAGCTAGGGCTACACAGAGAAACCCTGTCTTGAAAACCCAAAACCGAGAGAGAGAGAGAGAGAGAGAGAGAGAGAGAGAGAGAGAGAGAGAGCGATCTCTGTAGGGTTCTGCTATTATCTATTCCCATTTTACAGAAGACACTAAGGTACAGAAATGCTGAATGACAGCACTGGTAATTGGCTGAGTCTAGTTTACCTGCCAGGGCACAGAATTCAACAGAGATGAAGGAAACTCAGCCTAGTGGGAGGTGGCTGCCAGAGTTCTGGTTCCAAGGGGCTGGATTCGGAGCAACAAAAAGCAGATTGTCTCTGGGGCTCCACCCTGCTGAGTCCTATGGCTCCCGGCTGCTGGCTCTTTCCTTCCTAGCCTCCACTGGTTCGTTCCTGCAGCTCTGGCCTTGATTTATCTGTCTCTCTCAGCTGGAGCCTTCTGCCCCAACTCCTGGCAAAACTCTCCATTTTTCACAGCTGGGAGGGAACAGAAAGGCTATCTGGGAAAGTTCATACCCTGCTGGAGGTGCCTGGGTAGCCTGGCACACCAGCAGGACAAGAGGCTAGAGCCCAGGATCCCAGTGACTGTCCTGCTTCTGTCAACACTGGGTAGCCAGTCCAAGGCCCATATAGGAATATAGCAAGCTCCCTCTAGCTGATACTTACACTCCCGGGGCCTGTGAAGTCTACAGTTAGGACCTGTCCTCAGCCTGAGAGACACAGGCAAAGTGGGGTGTCCTCCCAGAGCAGCCCTAGAGACCTGTCTGCGGGTCTTCAGAGACCTGGAATCAGGTAACTTTTCCAGTTTCCTGAGAAGCCAGCTCCGAGGGAGCAGGAGAATGACAAGTTCCTTAGAGACTTGTCCCAGGGATGGAGCCCTGAGGAGCCCACCGCGCTGACCACACCACTTCCTCCTCCTCTTCTAACTAAGGAGAGCACAGCTCCTCTGCTCAGTGCTCCACAGCACCCCAGCCTCTCTGAGCCTCTCTTCCAGTCAATGCAGCCTTTGTCTGAGAAGGGAGAGTACAGGGGAAGATAATACTACCCTATGGCCCCAGGTTGATGTCTGCCTCAAGCCCCCGAAAGTCCCCAGGGCCTCATCCCACCCATCTCCTTATAGCTATCCATCTCAACTGGTGTTTAGCCCCTGGGACTGAGGGCAGCTAATGGGCTTGGCACAGCCAGGAGGTAATTAACAGAGAAGGGGCAGGGGCCACAGTGGGACAAGGACATTGCTAATGGCAACGGGACCCAGCAACAATGGCAAAGAGTGTAGTTTGTGTGTGCTCCCATGCGCACGCCTCCATTGAGGCTGGTTACATGCGGTAGGCCAGAGCGCTAGGCCAGGACGCTGTGGACGAGTGTCTGAATCTCCATCCATGAGGGAAGGCCACTCTCTGACAGAGGGTACAGTCCCTTCTTGTCCCTGTGCAGAGCTTCAAGTCATGTTGCCTGAAGGACTGGTTCTCCTCTCGGCCGTCCCCAGATCTCTGTCACTTTCCCGGAAGGTCCTCAAGCCACACTCACAGAACTCTGAGCCTCTTTGGCTCAGCTTCTGCAGTAACCCTGCAGAGGGCCTAGGAGTCCTCCATGTCCCATAATCAACGCTGAGATTTCAGGTCTCCTCTGCTATCTGGCTTCCAAACCCTGCCCAATCCTGCTCGGTGCAGCAAACCTCAGAGCAGAGCCCTGGGCCCTCAGCAAGGCTTCCTAATCTGCTATACCCAAGCCCTCACCCACAGGAGGATCAAAGGACAGAGGCACTGAAGGAAGGGGTTGGCAAAGCCTGCAGGAGTCCTGGGCTCTTAGGATTCTGCCAGCGACTGACCGACTGCCCTCCCCTGCCTGTGTGTTACTAACCCTGGCTCCCTTTCTGTCTCATCTCCCTCTTTGGCGCCTCCCTCTGAAGTCTCTTAGCTTCAGTATCAGTAGCTCTTGTCCATGGTCTCACCTGCCAGATCTGATGCCTCCTCTCTGTCCCCCTCCTTCAGTGAAGCAGCACCGCCCATCCCAAGGCAGGAAAGGAGAGCCTGCCAACGAGGGCCCTGGGGACCAGACCCCCCATCAATCAGCCTGCCGCCCTAGGCTAGCCCTCCCTCCATTAGCTGGAACCAGCCTGGACAAGAGGCAGACACACTGCAGGGCTCGGCCCAGGGTGATAAGAACAGATTGAATCACAGGGACAAGGCAGGGAACTGGGCACCCAGGGACAGGAGACAGCCATCATTTGCCCCAGGAGCTGTGTGAGCAGCCATGTGATATTGCAGGAACCCAGCATGTGATGGGAAGAGAAGGCTGAAATGCTGCTCCAGCCCCAGGGGTGGAAGCAAGCCTCCGCAATGGACAGGAGGCCCGGCTCTACTCCCCTGATGTGGTGGAGTTGAGGGATATTAATGTGACAAATGCTTCAGGCCCTTCAGTTAGGGTCACAAAGAAAGGTAGACCCCATCTGCCCGTTGAGTAGCATGGGACAGCACCGGAGTTCTAGCCTCAGGAAGCCACCTTGTCCAAGCCCCACCTCCACGTGCTAACCTCAAAGCTTCAGGACCAAGAAGGGAACCTGGAGGGGTAGGAACAGGGTTGTGGTCCTTCATCTTCAGTCCCTCGAGCATCCCAGGCAAGGGCTCTACTGCTGGGCTATTTCCCCGCCGTCTTTGAACTTGTTTTGAGACAGGGTTTCCCTAAGTTTCCCAGGTTGGCTTTGAACTGATTCCAAAGCCCAGGTAGACCCTTGAATGTGAGATTCTCCTGTTGCACTCAGACTCCTGTAGCGGGGGTTAAAGGTGTGCACCACTAAGGTCTGTTCCTTCAGTCCTTGCTGTAGACACACACACACACACACACACACACACACACACACCACAGTTTCTGTCTTGATCATTTGTTCTAATGTGTGATTGTTCTGTCTGCTCCCACCCGCAGCGGCTGCTGTCCCCCGGGCCCTATTCCCTTTCCTCAGCATCAGCCTTTGTGAAGACCAAATACAGACAGTGAGGGTGTGGACAGGCTGTCACCACCAGGTGAGGGGTGAAGATGAAGTGGGAGACAGCTGCATGGAGTAGGGGGGCAACCCAGAGGGACCAGAATGGAAATTGATTCCAGAGACCCAGAGATCACAACCTCTGCTGAGTCCCCAAGCCCTTCTCCCCAAGAATGGCTAAGAGACACAGCCAGGGATAATAAATATAATTGCTATTATGATGGATGCTGGCCATGAAGCAAGGCCACCCTCCACTCCCTGCCTGCTGGGTCCCCTCCACATGCTGAGGGTGAGAGACTTGAATGTGGTAGCTCCTGGGCACCGAGGGAGCCCAGGGTGGCCTGGCACCAAGACTCGGCTCCTAGCCCAGAACGTCCAGGTAACTGGGTGGCGCTTGTGCCAGGGCCTGCAGACGCGCATGCACATCCTTCATGCTGAGGCGTTGCTGAGGTTCTCGCTGCCAGCAGCCTCGCATGATGGCATAGACATCAGGAGGGCAGGCGCGCGGCCGCTCCAGCTCCCGGCCCTGCGTGATACACTCGATCGCCTGCGCCATGGGAGAGACAGAGAGGAGAGCAAACTGAGAGTTCGGGACAGGAAGGTTTCAGGCTCTCCCAGATGGTCCCTGACGGACTGAAC
Organism: Mus caroli; assembly: GCF_978045245.1. Lineage (NCBI taxonomy): Eukaryota > Metazoa > Chordata > Mammalia > Rodentia > Muridae > Mus > Mus caroli. Next base: position 74,232,162 of record NW_028227258.1, on the reverse strand, counting down.
TGTATGATGCCCTTCAAACTCCCAGGCTCTTTCCTGCTCCGTCTCTGAAAAATGGGAATAATTGCTGCCCGACTCTAGGATTGCCTCCAGAAGGCTAGTGTTACACCCAGTGAGGACTCGCTGGGTGGGGTGCTAAGAGTGAGGGCATGACATTATCAAACCCATCCTTCAGCCTGAGTCTCAGCCTCAGGGGTTTGGAGAAGAGCAGTGTGGGACAGCTGTAGCCTTTGGGGGGAAAATGGCTGTTTGGGTTTAAAGCAGAGGCAACCCTTGCTTCTTCTCCCTTTTGTGGGCACCACTCCGGGAGAGATAGCTGAAAAGAAACTGTAGCAATAGTTAGACTCCAGGAGGTGCCACTGGGGCGGCTAGGGGAATGCTCTGACAAAGAGCCCGTGACAGGGACTGCTTGGGGAAGGCGCCTGGTGCCTCTTCCCCTTCTCCCCATCCCCATTAGAGGACTTAGATTATGGGCAGCACTAATTCCATTCCTTCTCTCAGTGCTTGAGAAAATTAAAATCTATAACCCTCTCCCCCACCCCATCAGCCTCCGGGGAACAGACTGCATTAGAAGGAGAAATGGAAACTGACAGCTGTGAGCCAAGGAGGAGGCTTGGGGGAGCTGCAGAGGAGACAAAACACCTGGGGTCTGCTCTAACTGTGGCTAGCCAGGCCAGGGGAAGGCAGGGCTGTCCTCCTCCAGCTAACCGCCAGCCTTCCTGCTGTCCCCTCTTTCCCATCCCCCTCCTCTGCCCTGTAAATGCCCACTGTGACCTAGGAGACACACAGGCATGGCCCGGACTCTATCCACAATGACCTCTAAGGGCCCTCCAGGAGCCATCTGAGCTTGGGTTTGGAAGACTGCACAAGAGAAGGACCAGGAGAGGCGAAAAGAACGGGGGGGGGGGGGGACTGAGGATGCCTAAGGCAGAGCGGACCTCAGTGTTGGAGAGCTGGTACCAGGGCTGCTTTCCATAGGTGAAGATCTCCCAGAGCACCACCCCGAAGCTCCACACATCGCTCTCGGTGCTGAACTTGCGGTAGAGGATGCTCTCGGGTGGCATCCAGCGGATGGGCAGCATGGTCCGACCTCCCACCTGCAGAGATACACTGTATCACCTCCTCTGGAGGCAACCAAAGCCATCCCCATCACCTCAAATAGACAGAAGGTACTGCAGGGCCACGGCTGAGGGACCAGGAGAGAAAATAGTTTCCCATCAGGGTCTGAGATGCTGGAAGGGATGGGAGACCAGAACCCAGAGCTCACACTGCTAAAGGAAGAGGAGGGGCAAGCTTGACAGTGCAGGGTCTTACAAACCCCCAAGCAAGGCTGTGGACAGTACAGATGCTGGGAAGGTTTAGGGACACTTACTCGGTAATAGTCTGTGCTGTAGATGTCTCTGCTCATGCCAAAGTCTCCAATCTTCACCACTAGTCCCTGACCCACCAGACAGTTGCGTGTGGCCAGATCCCGGTGCACAAAGTGCAGGCTGGCTAGATATACCATACCAGCAGCCACCTGGCTAGCCACAGCCAGAAGCTGCCCAAGGCCCAGAGGACCAGGAGCCACATCCTCACCACCAGCCAGCAGCTTTGCATCAGGTCCGTGGGACCTGAGAAAGACAGAGACAGAGAGAAGCTGAGAGAGAGGAGCTGGGTGGGTGGAGCCCTGGGAGCTGTGGAGGGGATTTGTAGAGTTGGATTTGAGGAAGGAAGAGACTAGAAGCAAAAATGGAGGAAGGGAAGAAGGAGGCAGCTGTCTGGAGAGAAGGGTAAGGGAGAAAAGAGGCTTGTGTTTCTCCACAGCCATCCCCACCCCCAAGGATACTAAGTCCTTAGTCCTTGGAGGAACTCAGCCCCAGCCTCCAACTTCCCTGGTCCTCACTGCTGTCACATCACTTAAGCACAGCCTTTGCTAAGATGAGCTTTTCCTGCTCCCTGTCCCCCCTGCCCCATGAAGAGGACCTCTCCAGCTCCAGACAGCAACTGGAGTCCCTGTTCAATCTTCTGGGCCCCTCCCCTCTCCAGGCCATCCTGATCACTTGGTGTCACTCCCCACATGCCACCCCTTCCCAGACTTTCTTTCTTCCCACTGATTGCCTTGCAGGCAGTGTTTTCTTCAGTTTGCTAAGTGTTTGTTGAGCACCTCTGAGACCAGGGCACTAGGGCAGAGAATACAGTATTAATAAGCTCACACCAAGAGACAGAGATAGAGAAGGATTCCTGGAAGAAGGGACATTGAAACCAAGACTCCAGTTCAGAGCAGAGAAGTAAACCAGGGAGCATGGCTAGAAGGGAGGTCTCATGTGTCATCAGAGCAAGCTGGAATTATGATGGCCCAAGCCTCCTGCCCAAAGTCTCTCCTTTCCTCCCAGTGCTCCACGGAGCACCACCAGCTGCTCCTCACACAGCCTGGAACCCATATGATGATATCTCCTTGGCTGGGCCTGCAAGCTGTCCACAAACAAGGAAATGGCTCTCCATGGCCTTCCCTTTTGACTGGTTCCTCTACCAACCCATCTCTATGCACCTTAGGCGTGCTCTACCTTGAGCCACCCAGTGTCCCCTAAGTCCCAGGGTACTTCCTACTCAGGTCCTCCTGTAGCTGAGTCCTATAGACAGTGCACATGAACCTTTGCTCCCTAGAGCCTCTGGAAAGTCAGATCATCTGGCGGACAAGGGAAGAGAGCAGGGAAGGGAGCAGGGGTGGGTTCTTGTACCGGAGGAAACGGTTGAGGTCCCCGTGGCGCATGTACTCAAAGACCATGAGCAACGGGCCACCCTCGGTGCAGACTCCAAAGAAGCGCACGATGTGCTGGTGCTGTAGCATGGTGAGCAGCTCGGCCTCACGCTGAAAGTCCTGCCGAGCATTCTCGGATGCCTCCTTCAGTGCCTGAGGGTCGGGATGGGGCCGGAACTGAAGGGGACCTCAACACCACCTCATCTTGTTTCATTCAACTATCCCCATCCTAACACGATGGTGGTCTGAGGGACGCAGGCCAGCAGTCCCTACCAGGACCATAGTCTCACCTTGACAGCCACCAGCATCTTGTCCTGATCATTCAGAAGGTTGTAGCACTCGGCAAGAAAGACCTTTCCAAAGGCTCCCTCCCCTAGCTCCCACTTGAGAATGATGTCCTGGCGCTTGATGTGATGGACACCTGGGAGGGAGGGACTTGCAAAGTCAGAAGGCAGGCCTCGCTTGGGCAGGATGGGGCAGTGGTAAGGGCAGTGCAGACCCAGGATATGGGGTGGGGGTGGGAAGGAGCATCTGACCAGAGAGAGTCCAGCGTGGGAGGTACAGGATTGAAGATAGGAGACAGGCTAGACTTTGAGATAGGATGGGGAGAGGCCTGGGGCAGGGACTTCACACACACACACACACACACACACACACCCCATGCTCACACTCGCCTACTATAACAGTTCCTCACAGGTATCACTGAAGTACTGTGGGTTCTCCATGATGTGGCCCTGGAGTCCGGAGCCTTTGCCCTCAGTAGGGGAAAGAGAACTGCCACCCAGTGTCATGAAGTGTAGGGACATGGCCAGCCCATCCTCTGGAGCTAGCACAGCAGGGCCTGGGGAAGAGACACACCCACATGGAGTATCATACCCAGGCAGCATCTCCATCCTTGTCCAGATGAATAGCTTGAATAGTGCCAGGCTCCTCACTGGCAAGAGGGGCAGAGTGGTGCTAGAGCAAGACAGCAGGCGAGGGGAAGAAAGTGCCAGGGCCTCTCTTGATCTGGCTCCTGGTACCAAAGCAACTCCCCTGCTCCTGACAGAGCTGAGCCCCCAGATGCTCTGTGTTTGACACCAGCTTAGCCACCAACAAGTAGCTGCTGCCTCTAGAACAGCCCTGCCCCAGCCCAGTACACATACAGCCTGAGCCCCATAGACACGCCCCCCCAACCATATGCCAAACACAGGGCATAGATGGCAAGAGCCAGCAGAAAATCGAGCCAGTGGGATGGGTGGACAGACAGGCAGACCACTGCTGCCAACTCACGGTTGATCCCAAATTTGCTCCTCTGTCCACATTTGTTGAGCACAAGGAGGAGGGCAGAAAGGAAGAGGGCGGCAGAGACGGCTAGGCCCACAGCCACAGAGACCTAGAAGGAGGGTCAGGCCTACAGGGCTTCTGTACTCTGAGCTCCATCCTACAGGGGACTCCAGAGCCAGGTCCCCAGCCCTGTGCCTAGCTTCCTTAGTAACCTCAGCTAGCCGGGCATGCAGCTAACCAAGCTCAGGACACAACAGACTGACTGTCCTGCTCTAGCTCCTGATGACAGGCAAAGGAGCCATGCCTGGCCACCCCATCCCACACCCTCCATCAGCTTCCATACCCCACACTCACCCCAAAAGGGGTTTCATCTTTCTTCTCCACTGGGTCTCTTGATGTGCTGTTACCGTCTGTGGGGACACGGGGCACAGAGGGTGGGGCTTGGCACAAGCTGCCAGGTCTCCTTGAGCAGCTCCCCACCCTGGCCACACTTCGGGGTCCCAGCTAGCTGTCCCCTTTCCTTCAGCTCTGAGACAATACAGCTGCCCTCCAGCCCAGGCAACTCACCCACTGGCGAGAAGGAGACTGCGGCAGGGAGGAGGAGAAAAAGCAGTCAGAGAGGGAAAACAGGGAGGCCCTCCCCTCCAGGATGATCCTTTATGGGATAGATAGGTTTCTGGGCCTCAAGGGAGAGGGTTCTGTAGCTGCCCCCTAGGGCACAGCCCTCCCCTTAGCCAGAACAGATGGAACAGCTCAGGGCCTCAGCAGGCCTGGCTTGGGAGAGGGGCAAGAGGACAGCACAGAGCTGGCCACCAGCTCTTCTGTCCAGGACAAAGCACTCCAGCTCTGGGAACCAGGGTCATGGCAGGCTGAGGCCAGACCTCCCTGGATTGCTGGATCTCCACCCAGGTCCTCCCGGGAGCAGGGCAGGGTTCGGGGTAGCTCTCACACCAGGGATGGGGTCCTCAGGGTTGAACTCAAAAGGGTTGTCCATAAAAGCAGCCATGACGGAGGCAGCAGCCTGGCCGTAGGGGTTGGCCGCCAGCAGGGTGTAGTTCCCGTTGTTGACATGCGTGGGCTGATTGAGGCGCAGGCAGCCGTGCCGCATGGTCTCATTAGTCAGCGCCGACTCCAAGAACTGAGTGAAGATGAAACTGGTCTCGTTGAGCACAGAGCCATTGAACAACCAGCGCAGAGACGGTGCTGGCTGCCCATCAACCGAGAAGGGGATGCACCAATGATGCTGCTCCACCGCTAAGCCCAGGTGCACACTGGCTGGGACTACGGGAAGAAAGCATGTGACAGGAAGTGGGCAACTGTCTGGAAGGAATCCAGGGAAGGAACAAATCAGGGGACAGGTCGGGAAAAATAAGTCAGCGGACCCTAAGAAATCCTCTAGGAGACATATTTGGAAGAAAGTTAGTATATGATACTGAATATGGCAGAAAACGGGCAAAATCTGAGGCTTAAGGGTCACACATAGAGCCCAGTACAGGGCTAGTGCCTGGCCTGCCATCCAAGCTATTTGAGAGGTCCTGGGTACCAGCACAGCACAGAAACGAACAAACAAACAAATAAACAGAGAAACAAGAAACACGCTTTTGAGACAGTCACAATACGGAAAAATCAAAAGCCTCTCATAAAAGAAAACAGTATCTATGTGTGAGGTATGTGTATAAACACATACAGTTTATATGAAAATTCTCACTAGCATTCATTCCATGAAGTGTATATAGTACATGAAGAAATTATAGGTACTTTTGTTACCACAGATGTGTTTCATAAATATAAAGTGTAGACAAAGAAAACAGAAGAAAAATAATACATGAAGTTTTCATTTATAAATTGCATAAAGCAAACAAGTTTTATTAATAGGGAAGCAGACATGCAGAAAAGTATTTTTTTAAGGTTCATTTTATGTATATGAGTGTTTTGCCTGTATATGTGTACCACGTGTGTGCCTGGTGACCTTGGAGGACAGACAGAAGAGGGTCTCAAATTCCTTGGAACTGGAGTTACAGAGGGTTGCAAGCCACCGTGTGGGTGCTAGGGACCCAGCCTGGGCCCTCTGCAAGAGCAATCAGTGCTTTTAAACAACAGAAAATGCTCAAAACTGTTACGTTTCCAGCCCCTGTGGAAAATGATTTTAGCAAGGAAGTGTTCAACATAAAACTTAGGATGGAAGAGGTGGAGCAGTGACTGAGGGAAGGTGTCTTCTAACGTCCTGGTAAGGGCACTTCTTTTTTTTGTTTGTTTATTTGCGTGTTTTTGTCTTTGTGAGATAGGGTTTCTCTGTATAAGAGCACTGGCTGTTTTGGAACTCACTATGTAGGCCTTGAACTCAGAGATCCGCCTGCCTCTGCCTCCAGAGTGTTGGGATTAAAGACGTGCGCCACCACACCTAGCTTGAGCAAGGGTCATTCTTTCTTAAAGTATGTAGGCTACCCAGCTGTGGTGATCTTGTAATCCCAGGATTGTGTAGGCCGAGGCAAGAGGATCAACAGTTCCAGGGCTGCATGGGTTTCATTGCAAAACCCCATCTCTAAATAAATATGTAAATAAATATTGTGCATGCTTGATTGCATAACTGTGTATTTCATAATAAAAAAAGAATTGGTGCTGGAACATAGATTAAAGATAATGCATTGGCAAAGTCAGAGAAATTAGGCAATGACTATAAAGAGGAACTTGAGAGAGGAATTCCCCTCCTTTCCAACGAGGATGCTTATCTATGGCCGTACCCCCTTGATTAAACCTAAGCTTGTCTAAGAATAGAATGCAGAACTGAAATAAGCCCCCTTCACTAGAATTCCAACCCTGAGCTCATTCTACCCACAGAGCTCGGTTTGCACAAATGTCAGCCCAAGTTGGAAGAAGTTCAGTCCTGGACTAGCAAAGACTTCACCAGCTATAAAGTAGTTATCCCAAACCTAGACTAACATCCTAAGTGAAATAAATAAATAAAAGTGGCAGGACAAAAGCCTTAAAGAGAAATAGGCAATGAGGCCAGCCTGCAGCTGGTGCTGAGGGCCTCAGGTAGCAAGCTTGGGCAGCAGGCCAGAAAGAAATCCATCTATAACCCTCTGGCCTTGAGGAGCCCCCAGGACTTCCCAAGCAGGATCAGGTTTTCATGGGAATCTGGAAACAGCTGAGAGGGAGCAGCTGTAGAGACGCCCACTCACGATCCCATCTACCCCCACCCTTCCTTTTCAGGGGAGAGGAGATGGGTGGGGGTGGATGCAAGGGCTGTCCCAGGGGCTTACAGGAGACGCTGACTTGGACAGAGACCTCGGCCCGGCCCACATCATTCTCTGCCCAGCACGTCACATTCTTCTTGTTGAGATCACTGGTGACATTGACCAGAATTAGCCCCAGGGATGGCAGATCTCCAAATTTCTGGACCAGAGAAGAGAGAGTCATCAGAAGGGCTTCAGCAAGAATAGGCAGGAGATAGGAGGATAGAGCTGATGTGTTTGGGAGCCCTTTGGTCCCGTATGGGATGAGGGAGAGCCAGGGAGGCAAAGGGAAGGCAGGCAGAGAATGGTCTCCTTTGCAGTTTGTAGAGTAGCTCCTGGGTCAGAGAAAATCTAAATCCCAGCCATCTGCCTCAAAATAGATAGACAGTACTCTAAAATAGAAGTGGCAATCAAGGGGCTAGCCGGCAGATAGCCAGATAGCCAACTTCCACATTCATATGCAGCCCATCAGAGAGCCAGGTAGGACCTTGCCAACTCAATCCTGGCTCAGAGTTCTAGCAAACTGAGTTTCAGTCAGTCCCAGGAAGGTCAGAAACAAAGGGATAGGCTGCAGCTAGAAGCAGCTTCGGTCAAATCATCGCTTTCTTCAGCAAAGGAAAAAGATGCCAGTGAGTGACTTCAGTGATGAGATGGCTGATTGTGAACCACTATCAAGAGATTAAAACCAGCTCGGATTATCTAAGAAACCGTGGCTGCACCGAGTGTACATATGACCTTCCAAGAATTCTCAATCTCGATGAGTTCGGCAGAATTTTCCAATTTCCCGTCCCCAACCCCAACCCTGGAAACTAAGTCTCACCATGTCATCCTAGCTGGTCTAGAACTCACTCTGTGGCCCAAATTGGCCTTGAATTCAGAGATCCTCCTTCCTCTGTCTCCCCAAAAAAATGGGATTAAAGGTGTGCGCCACTACCCAACAACTTCAGAGGTCTTGTTGACAATTTTATCCAACTCTGACAATGGGCTGTGCCCATCCAGGTATCAGAAAGTGGACCTATGGGATGAGGGTGTTCGGTATCAGGAGCGTCACTTTAAAAGGGGAGTCAACTCCAATTGCTGGAGACCTCTGGAGCAAGGAAAGGAGGGAGACCCTGGCATCATGGCTGCCGAGTAGCTCTTCCCACTCAGTGCCTGTGAGCAGTGGAGAAGAGATAAGCAGAGCAGAGCCAGTATCTGCGTGTGGAAACATCTTCAGTCAACTTTGGGGAGTCTCAGCTTCTGGTATCTCTTTGGGAAATTGACATGTCACTAACACCTATTTCCTGAAAATTTTCATAGAGAAGTCACACCCTAACTGGAGTGTATGGAGGGGAACTCAGCCAATTCCAGGACAGCCAGAGGGCTTCTCAGAGAAACACCATCTTGGTGGGGAGCAGGGGAACTTCCAAAGTCAACTGTAGCTAATGTCATTAGCTTGTGGGCAGCTTGAGGACAGACGCTAAACCTGGGAAGATGCTCAGTTAAGAGAGGCTCTGGAAGGACAGAGATGCATCCAAGGCATCTCTCTGTGACCAAACAAAACGTAGAGAAGGGAGGATGTCAGAAAGCCACCATGGTTACCTCCACTTACAAATAAGAAAACAAAAAAGCAGACTGAGGTTATCCCAAGAAATAATTAGTGAGGGCTGAAAGGGAGGCTCAATGAAAGGGTGAGGGTCTGAGTCTGGATCCCTAGGACCCCCATAAAGCTGAGCTCAGCATCGTGGTCCTATGATACCATTCAAAGAGAGATAGGAGGCAGAGACAGGAAACTCTTTGGAAACTCACGGACAAGCAGCAAGCAAAAAACTGAAATGAGATGGAGGGTAGGGACGGACATCTAAGCTTACCCTCTGACCTCCGCATGTGCCAGTGCACATGTGTTATGTACACACATTTTAAAAATAAGTAGGGAGAGTTGGAGCCAGCTGCCCTTCACTAATGTGTTCATAACATATCCAAGAGAGTACGGCTTCCTGCGTGTCCAGGGAGATCCAGAAGCCCTTGTAATTGGCCCTGGGAGTGGAACACAGATCCTGTCCTGGCTCCCCCAGGCCTCAGTTTCCTAAGCTAACAAAAGACTATATGGGGAGAATGGCCTGTTCTGGGTCTCACATGTGAGCTATAGCTCCCTCTCTTGCAGCCAGCATTGTGTTCAAAGATGGAGCCCAATGTCTGGGGGGAGTCGTCTGGGGGTCCAACAGACTGGCCCTGAGGACCTGCAGTCCCCTGGCTGTTATTCCTAGCCCAATGCCTGAGCCATCTCTGTCCTTCCAGTCTTCCCGTGTGCTCCTCATTACTTTCGCTGTCTCTTATGGCCTGGTCCTTTGTCCCCTTGGAGGGGCTGTGAGGCTTCTCACCTTCACGGTGGCTGCCCCTTCCAGCTCTGTGAGGATCCAGTCAGCCTGCTGTAGGGCCAGCCCCTCCACCTGGCACTGCAGAAACACGTCATCCCCCACTTCCACAGAGTCATTGGGCATCTGGATCTTCACTGAGGGTACACCTGCCACCCAGGGTACGGAGGGGCATTAGAACCTAAGTGTGGGCTGGTGAACCCCACCCTGCTCGTGAGACCCAATCTATGGACCCCAGCTTCCAGGGTCCATAGCCCCTGCCAATGCTACCCCAGGTCCCCCCAGGCTTCCCCCTCTACAACAACACCTACCACAACTGGTGTTGTGTCCCAGTGGGAGGAACTGGTCTCCAGGCCCTGAGTCATGAAGCGTCTGTGTATGCACACCACACAGCCCTTCCTGCTCCCAACGCTGGAGCCAGAACAGGGCACAGGAACAGTGTAGTGGGTTCCCTGACAGGGTCCTGTTGGGTAGGGGGTGCTGAGAGTCAGGGAAAGAGGGTGCGACAGGTCTGAATGGCCAGGAGGCAGTGCTCTGGAGATGGCTGGCTACCAAGGGATCTAGGCAGAAGGGTGGGGTTTGAACCAGGCCCATAACCAACACAGTAACAAGACTTTAGTTACTTTAGTTAAGTAAGGGCAGACTGCTGTGGATGCCAGCTGAGCATCGCATGGGACTCCTCTCCCCAGCTCTAGAGTAAGAGGCCAAGCAAGATGGGAGGAAGGGTGGGTCGCCGTGGTACACAGGCCTTAGGTACCCATCACACACATGTAGACAAAAATGATTGGAGGAAGGGTGGGTTGCCATGGCACACAGGCCTTAAGTACCCATCACACACAAACAGACAAGCATGATGGCAGGAAGGGCAGGTCACCGTGGCCCACAGGCCTTAGGTACCCATCACACACATATGGACTATTCTATGTATCTCCCTTCCAGTGTGTGTGTGCTCTGGGAATGGGGCTGCTATCCTCAAGCATCAGGATGGCCAGAGTCTGTTCAACACAGCCCTGAAGCTCTGGACACACACATGCTACTCATCCATATAGACTGCTCAGCCCAGCCCAGCCCAGGATAGTCCTGCAGGCTCTACTTGGATGGGGGTGGGAGGGGCATGGCTGACAGACATGCACATAATTGCCAGTATAAGCTCCCAGACACAACACAGTCTCCAGAGATGCCCCCACCTCCCACCCCTCCTCTGTTCCACAGAGACACAGTTGCATATAGCCCCGGGGACACAAACATGCACAGCCACACATCACACACACTGGCCCCTTGCCCTGCCCCTGCCCACACACTCACAGGTCCTGTAGGGAGAGCCCCTGCACAGTTTTCCAGGAGAGGGACTCCAACGCATTGGAGGACAGATTCCTGTGGGAGAACAGATGCCCTGAGCCAGCGACCTTACTCTGACCCAGTCTGAGGCAGAAGTCCAAAGGAGACCTCTACCCGCCCCCTCCCCAGCCAAGTCAACTTGAACATCGTGCTACGCCTGAGGATGTGTGGGAATGTGGGAATGGGGTAGGCAGGTAAGTCTTTCAGAGTACAGACTTCTCCTTGGGACAACAAGGGTTAATCCCAGTTAACCCCCTCCCTGACCCCAGGAAGAGGGAGCCAAGGGAACAGCCGGTTGCCCTGCCCCCACCTCAGCCCCAGCTGGCGAAGTGCTGAGGCCACAGCTGGGGTAAGGGGCTCCATCTGTGCTCCCCACCAAGGAGGAGGGGAGGACCAAGGCTCTCACAACCTCCTCCCCCACCTAACCTCAAGACAGGGATGTCAAAGTCCTTCCTCAGGCCCCCAGCCTTTCCTTCCTGTTCCTCTGAGAGAACTTCCAGTAGGCAGTAACCCAGGGACAATGAAGAGAGAGCCCAGACAGGGCTCTCTTCCTGCCCCTAGGAAAAACTGTTTGAGGAACTCGGTGCCTCACTGCTGCAGCTAGCTCCCTTGGGGAGCTGTGCCCTAACCACTCGCCTTGCCTACCCAGCCTTGACTTTATAAAGACTGGGATGAATGCTCTGATGCAGGTCCTGGAACACCTGTAGCACTGCCACCTGGGGTTAAGTGCTGCACCTGTCCAGCCATGTGCAGTCATGTGACCTCAGTCAAGAAACAGCTAATTCCCAGAATTTTCATCTATAAAATGGGGATCATATTTTCTCTGTTTCCCCAGTTGCTCTCAAGTAGTCACTGCCATGAGAGACGTGAACTACCACCCAGCACACATTTTAAATTTCTTTTTAAGTTGTTGTGGTGTTGTGTTAAGACAAAAGGATGGCCTGGAGCTTGCTGTGTAGCTAAGTATGACATGGAACGTCTGATCCTCCTGTCCCCACCTCCCCAGTGCTAATATTACAGGTATGTATCACCAAACTTGGTTTATGTGGCAGTGGAGATCAAACCCAGAGCTTCATGGATAGTAGGCAAATATTCTACCAACTGAGCCACATCTCCAACCCTAGGTGGACATTTTAAAGCCAGGACATATACTGTGTAACACAACATCACTCTTGTTAAATCCCTGGACCCAAGTGAGAGTTTAAAGGACCCAGCCCAACTCTGTGAATGACAACCCAGGGAGGGACTACCAGGAACTCTAAGCACATCTTCTACCGACTTCATGTCCCTCTGTCTTCTGAGAACAAGTAGCTGTAACTCTCAGGAATGGGGAGGGGGAGGAGTAGCGACCAGAATATACCACTTCCCACGCTGGCCTTATGGACCAGCCCACAGTGCACCTCACAGCAGAGGAGATGAACTTCTGATTAGAACCAGGGGTCTTGCCCCTGCCCCTCACACCCTACCAACCCCGGACAGAGAGCCCGGATGGGTACTTGTGAGAAGTGTCCCTGAGGCATGGATCATAGAAGCGAATTAACAAAGATCCCACCAGCCTGACTGGATGAGAATCAGAACACCAAAGCAGAAAGAAAGGCCCTAAGGAAGGGAGACCAGGCTGGACCTTCCTCAGAACTGTTCCCTGGGGAGCACAAAGCCCATTCACTGCCCCAGGCTGGAGGTCCTCCTCAGCCCTGTCCCCTCCAATCCAGCCTGGCCACTCACAGGTGACTGAGCCGAGGGGTGAAACGGAAGGCATCTGGGGCCACAAAGCGGAGGCCGCTCTTCACGATGGTTCTAGGGAAGGGATGAGAGGAATTTAAGCTCTGCATTCTGCCCACCAAGGCCAGACACCCCTGTGGAGCTGGGCACCCCTCTCCATAAGTTACCTGGACCCCTCAAACCCCTGAGCGTCCCAGACCTCTCCCACTCTCGGGTCTTTCCAGATCCCGATATGTGTGGGCACCCACCACCCTGTGCCCAGTCCCACCCTGTGTCTACCCTTAGTCCTCACAGGCTTCTCAACTCCCCCAGGCCCTGCAGGTCCTCAAACTCCAGGCGTTGCAGGTGCTGCTGGTTTTCCACGTAGCTGCAAGGAGAGGGGAGAGGGGAGAGTCACCAGGGGAGAGGGGTGGGTCACCAGGGGAGAGGGGTGGGTCACCAGGGGAGAGGGGTTGGTCAACAGTGGTCAGGACCTCAGTGGAGTTACCCTGTGCCCACAACCAACCCCCCTCCCTCACATGAGCATATGCACCAATCATCACACACAGACCCACTTCACACCCCCATTCATGCACATGCCCCCACATGCTGACATGACTCACGAGTCATGTATGTGCCTGCGTGCACGCATCCCCCCTCACCTTTACATACATGCAGCCTCTCACATGCCTCCTGCAACACAGAGGCAAGTGTATAGAAACACACAGGGGTGTCCTCAGACCCTCACTGCAGGATACACGTGAACAAAACTCACATAGACTTCTCCCATGCATACACAGATAAGAAGATGTGAAGACATGTTAGTCAATGCCCACTGCCATTCTCAGCTTGGGGCTCCATTTTTGTAGCAGGCTTCTCCAGCATATATATGCTCAATGATAGGAAATTGTGCTGAGACTAGCCTCCACAAAGGACAAGACTCCTGGAGGTGCTTGCTCCACTCAAATGCTAAGGACGTCCCAATTATCCCAATGCTACTGTGTGCTCCTAAACGTACTTGTTCTGTGGCTACCATATGGGTTCGTTGACACCAACCACATAGACACACACACACAATACACTCCACTCTCTCTGCCCCCTCAAAACCTTTGGTTCTTCTCCACAGCAACCCCTACTCTCTCCTCTCCAGCACTTTGCCAAACCAAGCAAGAAGCATAGAGCCGTTGGGCTCTCCCCCAGCCCCTCCTTAATCGTGAGGGACCCAGGAAGGGAGAGAGGATCCTGGAGTGGATGGACTCTGAGTGTGGAGGTGAAGAGAGACGGACATACAGTGTGAGACATGGAAAGCTGGAGGAGGTGGGTGGCAGAGCAAGGGCAGATAAACAAAGAGTGAAAACCCCAGAAGAGACTGACAGTAGGAAGAGAGTGGGCTGGGCGGGGAGGAAAGAGACACAGATAAGGAGATGGAGACCCCGAGACAGAGATAAGGGCTGAGAACCAGGGAGGCAAAAGACAGACAGGCAGAGAGCAAGCAGCCCTTGGGGTGGAGTGGCTGTGGGCGCAGTCCTATCTTGTAGTTCTGGCATCTTGGAGTTCCTGTGAACACACTCCCCTGTAATGACATGTCCTCTGCGGGGGGCATGTCCATGGCCTCCTCTTTTCCCCATCCCTGTGTGTGCTAGGGGCTCCTGACTCACTAACAGTTCTCAGAACTCTGCCCCCTCAAAACCTTTGGCTCTTCCCCACAGCAACCCCTACTCTCTCCTCTCCAGCACTTTGCCAAACCAAGCAAGAAGCATAGAGCCGTTGCCCCCCCCCAGCCCCTCCTTAATCATGAGGGACCCAGGAAGAGAGAGAGGATCCTGGAGTGGATGGACTCACAGATAAGGAGATGGAGACCCCGAGACAGAGATAAGGGCTGAGAACCAGGGAGGCAAAAGACAGACAGACAGACAGACAGACAGACAGACAGACTTGTTTGGGGGGCTTTCCCTTGGTTAAAAAAAAAGGAGTAGGGGAACTGGTCAGTCCAAGGGACCCTATGCTTCCCCGATCCCAGCCTTGTCCCCCATAGGATGGCTATGTGTCTGTCCTCCCTTTGGAGTGCTAAGTAGTTGTTGCTAGCCACGTTGAGGGAGTCCAGATCCCTGTTCTGCCCCCAAGGGTTTCAAGCTATAGAGACCCAGGGAGTTGCTAAGAAGATCTATGTAGCCGGGTATGTGTGAGCTGTCAGGCAGTGTGTGTGCTTCATGCCGCCTCATTTGTTCAGATTCATAATCAATCTGTCTATTTGAGTCCATTAGCTCCCTGTTAGCTATGCGGGTGAGGGAGGAGGGAGAGGTTTGTGCAGGAGGAGTTGGGAGGATCAGGCCCCACCCAGGGGGGTGAACATTTCAGCTCACCACCCTGCAAGCCTCTTCTTCGATAGTCTAGGCTTGCCCACTACCCCTGTCCCTGGGCTGGACTTGGAGTCTTGAAAGGCTCTGAAGAACGAGAACATTGATGGAAACAATCAGGAGGCTGGACTCTGGTTTGAATGGACAGGCCCGGGAGTAACCATCTAGACTTCAAACCCCATCCCATCCTGCAGGAGCCTAGACCCAGACCAAGACAAGGCCATCTCCTCTCTTCTTGGTCTCCCTAGGGCCATTAGAAAGAGATTGAGTACCTCCGTTAATTACCACAAGATGCCTGAGTAACTCGGTGCCAATCACTGCAGGCTGCTAGCTCCACCAGCGTGCAGAATACTCAAGTATTTTCCAGCCATCACTGTGTGATGCGGAGTTCCTTCAGGTCAATTATACTCTCAAAGGTTTCACTAGCTGCTACAAAGTACTTGAGTATTTTGTAACCGATTATTGCACATTGTCTAAGTACTGCAGAGCTGAAGGTTCCTCCCAGCTCTGGACCTGGAAAATCGGGAAATCGCTCAACAACAGCCCTGACTCCCTGATACAAGAAGGGAGACAAAGGTGAAAGGAGAGATGGGCGAGCAGAGAGAGAAGCAAAGGGGTTTCGTTCCCTGCTTCCCGCATCCAAATCAAGGAGACTTGTGGTCAGTGGAAAGGAAAAAAGAGCTCAGACACCAAGCTGGTTCCTCACCATCTCCCACCAACTCCAGCTCAATCACAAATCCAGAGAAGAGCTGGATTCCCTGCATGACAAGGAAGAGGTTGGGGGCTGGCTTCCCCCTAAGAAAAAGAAGATAGCAAAGGTGCCACACTGCCGAATTCTGCACAGCTAATCACTCCTCCATGGGCTTAGGAACTTGGGCTCTTGATTGAACCCCACAAAAAGGTTCTTATCCTAGATCGCTGGACCAATGCCTAATCCACCTAGTTTCGGTCTTGCTCTACCCCAAACCAGCACCACAGTTAGCTACCCTTAATCCTGAGTGACATCCAGACAGTGACTGCGCGGCTCTACCAGGGTGGTGGCATCAGGAGAAGCCGCCGCAGCACAGCCAAAGGCTACACGTGCCAGTCTCCTACAGCAGCCAAGCCTGACCCCTCAAGCCAGAGGTGAGTGAGTGCGCGCCATCGGGGAAGGGCTGTGCCCTCCTGACCCCGCACCCCTCCCCCGACCGACACACACTCACAGCTCCGTCAGGTTCCCGGCGCCCCGCAGGCCGCGGAGGGTATCCAGGGACCCTGCCCTGGTGCAGCGCAGCCCCGAGGGGCCCACGGGACAGCAGACCTCGCGACAGGATGCAGCGGAGGCACAGGCCAGCATCAACGAAGTCATCAGACTGCCTAGCCCCGCGGCCGGGCGATGCCAGCCCAGCTGCCCGAGCCGCTGGCCTCGCAGCATCGCGGCAGCGCCCTAGCTCGGGCCGCGCGGCCGTCCGTGCGCTCCTAGCTGCCGCCGCCCGGCCTCGCGCGACACGTGCGCGGGGCGGTGTTAAAGACTAGCCACCAGGAGAGGGCGGCACCCACGGCCCCGCCCCGCCCCGCCTGCCGATGCCCCCAGTGCCCCCTCCCCTTTCGAGGCCCTAATGCCAGCTCGCCTTCCTAATGTCCCTCGTGGCTGCAGGAGACCTGGGGCGGGGGGCTGCCACAGATTGCCTCACAAGTGACTTCTGAGGCTGGGGGAGCTAGGAAGCTGATACCTTATTTCTCACAGTAAAACAGCTGCATTTTCAGATTTGCGGGGACGTGGAGAGATTGAACAAGAGAAAGGTTGAAGTCCAGGTCATCCCAGCCAGCCTCACGGTGCACTTTGCTTAAGAGGGTGTGCATGTCACTTGGAATAAGTTAGGTGAACGCTCTGCAGACCCTAGTAAGGAAAGGGAGAGGGCCTTAGCATGGCTGGATGCAGAACCTGGGGAGAAAAACAGGGGGAGAGAAGAGTCCTTAGAACACAGCTGGAGACCTCTCGGTCCGCAAAAGACCACAGGGTGGCGCTAGAAGCCCTCGCGCCCGGCGTTTGCGTTCGGCATGGGGTTCCGAGGGCCGAGGAGAGCAGTTCCGAGCCTTGCTAAGCTGTGCCTCTGGTCTTAGGGACAGTTCCCAATCCTAACCATCCAGCTGGGGCCCCAGAGCCGAGCTATGGCCAGGCAGACCAAGCCTGGGATCGATCGCCGCCCTGACAAGAGCATCGATTTCTGTGCGGAGAAATTAATAGATCTCTTAGTTCTTCGGACGTGGGAGCTGGGAACCATCGGCTCTCGGTATTTGTGAACCTGGGAAGTCTCAGGCCCAGCATCCAGGCCACTAAATGGCAAGTCTTGCTCAATGGCCTTCTTGACTGCAAGTATAAGTGTCGCGTTTAAGAGATCATCCCATCATGAATTGTGCCCCCCGAATAAGTACATATATAGAGGCCCACTAAACATCCTGAGTTCTTAAAAGTAACCAAACGGAGCCAGGCAGTGGTGGCACACGCCTTTAATCCCAGCACTTGGGAGGCAGAGGCAGGCAGATTTCTGAGTTCGAGGCCAGCCTGGTCTACAGAGTTCCAGGACAGCCAGGGCTACACAAAGGAATCCTGTCTCGAAAAACCAAAAAAGAAAAAAAAAAAAAAAAAGATAACCAAATGAAGGAGGAATCTCACAGAGAGAAGGACGACTCGTCTCCTAGGGATTTGAGTCAAAACCAAGGGATTTGACGGGGACATACCCAGCGCCAAGGAAGTATGTTCAAAGTAGCCTCAGGAGGCTGGGAAGGGCTGTGAGAGGCGAAGTTTCACCAGCGGAGTCCGACCTGTCCAGGCTGCGGGAAGTTACCTCGCAGATGTCAAAACACCTGTTGGACTCCAGAACTCCCCTGCAAATCAAGCCAGGGAGCCCAGCCGCTCCCTCCAGATCTGCAGCAAGCGGGATGGGGGGTGGGGATGAGGGAGAGAGAGAAACTGAGACAGAGAGAGGGGTTCCAGAGCCCAGTTCTTGGCCCCCAACCTTATTTCCCCAACACATCTGTCCCCCACCTCCCTCAGTTGACAGGCTAAATATTTTCCCTTGACTTGGTGGGAGGGGCGGAGAGAACAGAGAAGTCGGCGGCGGCGTAAACCAATCCGTTTCTGGAAAGGGCGGGAGCTGGGCGAGGTCCCTGCCTTCCTGCCCCACCAGCCGCGGCCGGTCGACCGAGGGTGGAAGTCTGCATGTCCAGGAGGTCCGCGGAGTGTCTCGGGTGGAGTGCTGCGGGTGTCTCAGGACCCCTGCTGCCGCCCCTTGGGGCACTCCCGGGGCTCACCGGGGGCTTCCACTCTGCCTCCCCTCAGAACTGCCCGGACTGTCTGGATCTTTGTGTTCTGAATCATCCTCCCTCTGGATGCCTCTCTGAGGCTCCTCCACTCCTATCTGCATCTCTGTTCCAGTATCTGTCTCTGGACCACACTGAAGCTGTCTCTAGCTGCTTGTCACAGGCTTTGTTTCCTCGGATCCGAAATTCTTTTCTATCTCCCGCGGTCTCTATTTGAGATCTCTAATCCCTTTGCCCTTGTGTGTCCCCCGCCCCCTTCACACTGGAACCTGGGTCTGCATCCTCCTTTCTCCCTGGAGGATACCTGGAAGACAATCAGGGCTGAGGTCATGGCAGTGCCTGCTCTGTGGCCCTGGGGAGTACACTTGCTTATGAGCCTGCTGTTCTTGGGATCTGGCCTGGACACACTAGAGGGTGAGTCCCCAGCAATGTCCTTCTAACCCCCATCTCCCTCCAGAACACCTATACTTAGTCTTTGGTTGGTTGGTTTTGGTGTCTCCAGACAGGGTTTCTCTGTGTTACCCTGGCTGTCCTAAAACTCTATCTGTAGACCAAGCTGGCCTTGAACATAGAGATCCACCTGCCTCCACCTCTCAAGAGCTGGGATTAAAGGTGTGCAGCACAACTGATTTCTAGTTAGTCTTTGTTGGGACGGGAAGACGAGGATTAGCTCTCAGAAGGACTTTTTGCCAGATAGAACTGTTATATGAAGAGTTTTCTCTTTCAGCTCCCCTAAGAGGTTAAGGAGTTAGAAATGGAACGAACAGATGTTCTCCAACTCATGGCTGTTAGTGAAACCGTGATCCCAGTAAAGTCTGAGTTTAAACCAAAATGAGACTGAGAATTGGAGGTTGCTTCTAGGGCCACTGACTGCTAAGAGGCAGGCTGGGATCAAAGCTGAAAACCAGGCACCAGTAAGCAATTTGACTTATTGTGTGGATGGTAGGCTCAGAGTCAGGAGAGGCAGACCCAGGGCAAGTCCTGAGCTCTGGCACCCCAGGCTTTCATCTGTGTTGGTGGGGACCCTGGGGTCCCACTGTGGGCAGGAGGGCTGTCTGAGAGAGGACTGCCTCTCCTCCGTAACTCAGTGATATACCTCAGATTCACACTTCTCACCAAAGACACCTAGGGAGTGGGAGTGGGACTAATGCAGACCAAATGGCCCCTCCCTCATGGGTTGCCAGGGCTACGTGGGACGAAGAAGAAGCAGCAACAGAAGAAGAAACAGTAAGTGTATAACGCCATCATTTAACCTGCCTTTGTCCTCCATACAGACAGAGCTTGGGAACCCAGCACTCTGGGAATGGGAAGGGTCTTAGAACACTCTTCTTTTTTTTTATTTTTTTTTATTTGATTATGAATTTTTAACATTTTATTTTTTTATTTTTTTTATTTTTAATATTTTTATTACATATTTTCCTCAGTTACATTTCCAATGCTATCCCAAAAGTCCCCCATAGCGCCCCCCCACTTCCCTACCCACCCATTCCCATTCTTTTGGCCCTGGCATTCCCCTATATTGGGGCATATAAAGTTTGCAAGTCCAATGGGCCTCTCTTTCCAATGATGGCCGACTAGGCCATCTTTCGATACATATGCAGCTAGAGACAAGAGCTCCAGGGTTCCGGTTAGTACATCATGTTGTTCCGACAATAGGGTTGCAGATCCCTTTAGCCCCTTGGGTACTTTCTCTAGCTTCTGCATAGGGAGCCCTGTGATACATCCAATAGCTGACTGTGAACATCCACTCCTGTGTTTGCTAGGCCCCGTAGAACACTCTTCTAAGTGAGGGCTTCCAGGACCAAGCCAGGGCTCCCCTTCCTGTAAGGATAATACAGATGGACTGGGGTAAGGTGTCTCATGAAAGAGGCCAGAAGATTTGCAACGCATGGTGATCTACCTGAACGCCCTACCCCTGTTCTTTCTGTGCCACGACACTGCACAGCAGATGCTAGGCAGGAGCACAGTTGTCAAAATAAAGCAAGCATGCCCTGGGAGTTAGTGTTTGGTCAAGGAGCCCAGCTGTTGTTTCCCAGCAAAGCTCTCCCTGGAGCTTGGCCTGAGGACAGGCAGGGGTTAATCTTCGAAGGTCTTAGATTTGTTTTTCCAATGTCTCACATTAGGGGAGCTCTGGAGAGGCTAAGGCATGATGGGAAGTGGGCGCCTGAGGGAACCCCCCCACCTGCCTCAAAGAGCCTAATTGGCTTTCATGGAGGGAACAGAAGTGTTTTTCCTTCTCTTCTTTTTCTGTGTATGTACCTGCCTAGCCTAGTGTGTGCGGAAGCATGTGGGCACGCACTCGTGCAACAGCCAACAGTTGAGCATGGACCACAGAGAGAATGTATAGGAAGACAGGTCTTCCTGTTCTCCATCCCATCCAAATCAGCCTTGGCAAGCGCTAAGGCAGGAGGGACTGGGCTAGCCTGTATGGAAGAATGCAGGGTATAGTACCAATGAGTGTGTGTGTGTGTGTGTGTGTGTGAGAGAGAGAGAGAGAGAGAGAGAGAGAGAGAGAGAGAGAGAGAGAGAGAGAGGTGAGGAGAGAGGAAGTAGACCAGAAAATTACACCGAAGCTTTTAGACTTGCATCTTACAGGAAGACCCTGCAAGCTCTCCTTAGGAGGAAGTGAGGAAGCATCCAGCCCCTATAGGGAAAAAAGCCTTAACAGAAAGACAAATGGACTGAGTCCCAAAGGAAACAGTAGAGTCAGGATCCAGATGTTCATGTCCTATAGTGTCCCAAGTGCCCAGAGGTTCCAATCCTGAACTGGATGGCATGGGGAAATGCAAAATTGACTTAGAACAGCCAGAACCTTGAAGAGAGGGTTGGAACTGTAAGCAGCCATGCTGGGCAGCCCCACAGGCATTCCTGTGACTTGCTGCTGAATTAAGAGAAATTAAGCCGGAGTGGGAAGTGATGCAGGGTCAGAGCTAGAACAAGGACACTGGGCCCCAGGATTGCAGGCCAAAGACCTAAGGAGCCTTTCTAGGTTTGAGACTGGAGCAGTGGATGGGGACCAGCTTGACTCCACCTCAAAATGTCAGGCTGAGGGAATGAAGTGAGGACCTCTGCTTTGACAAAGAGGAACTATGGATTGTCCCCCTTCAAAAGCAAAAATGATGTAGGTATCAGCAGGCTGGGCCCCTGAGGGCAGAGACAGAAGTACTCGGTACTCAGTACTCGGTACTTACTGCCTCCCAGGCACAGTTTGCCCTAATTTTCTCACCAAACACTCACCGAGCACCAAACGTTACATCAGGCACTGTGTGTGAACTAGGGTCTAGCAGTGAGTGAGTCAAACAGAAATCCCTGCCCTCCTGAGGTTTGCAATCAACAAAATAAATAAACAAGTTATATAAAAGATAGTTGAAAGTTACAGGAAAATGGGGTGTGGTACACACAGACTCAGGAGTCAGAGCCAGGAGGACAGAGTTCCAGGCTACCGGAGCCACACAGTAAGATTCTGTCTCAAAAACACCATGGGCTGGGGATGTAGCTCAATAGTGTGACATTTGTATAGCTAGTACTGACCCCCACCAAAAGAGCAGGGGAGATAGTTTTAAGCAGGATAGAGGGAGAGGTCTTCACTGAGGTGAAGGAGGTGAGCAAGCATGTAAGGGAACTTGGTACCGTCCACTCTGTGTCCTCCTGCCAGCATGAAGCTGCCAGGGACAAGGCTCTTGGTCTGCACTGTATTCATTTGTCTGCCCACATGTGCCTACAGTGTGCCCCAGCCTGGATATCCGCTCGGAAGTGACCGAGCTCCGTCGGCTGGAGAACTGCAGTGTGGTGGAGGGTCACCTGCAGATCCTTCTTATGTTTGCTGCCACTGGAGAGGATTTCCGAGGCCTCAGCTTTCCTCGCCTTACCCAAGTGACTGACTACCTGCTGTTGTTCCGAGTCTATGGCCTGGAGAGCCTTCGAGACCTCTTCCCCAACCTCGCTGTGATCCGAGGCACACGGCTCTTCCTGGGATATGCACTCATTATCTTTGAGATGCCCCACCTAAGGGACGTCGGGCTGCCGTCCCTTGGGGCCGTGCTGCGTGGGGCCGTACGTGTGGAGAAGAACCAGGAACTTTGCCATCTCTCCACCATTGACTGGGGTCTGCTGCAGCCTGCACCTGGTACCAACCACATTGTAGGAAACAAGCTGGGCGAGGAGTGTGCAGACGTGTGCCCCGGTGTACTGGGCGCTGCTGGTGAGCCCTGTGCGAGAACCACCTTCAGTGGGCGCACTGACTACAGGTGCTGGACGTCCAGCCACTGTCAGAAAGGTGGGCACTTGCATAGAAAGTGGCTGTAGCCACAGGGAGGCAGGCCTGGGGAAGGGTGGGTCTGGACTTTGCTGTCCCACTTCTTGTTGTTTGTTTGTTTGTTTGTTTTGAGACAATATATAATATAGTCTAGGCTGGCCTAAAACTTGACATGTGGCCGAGGGTGGCTTTGAACACCTAATTCCTCTGTCTCTGTCTCCTAAGTGCTGAGTATGCCTGACTTGCTGCCATTGTTTTTAAATCCTTACCCTTCCAACGAGACAGGTACCCTCACTATCCCATTTTCCAGGAAAGGAAACTAACTGAAGCTCAGAGCAACTAGATAATTGATGGGGCATCAGGCAGGCAGAGAGTAGGTAAGGAGGGAGTTTGGGAAGAGGGTAGACACAGTGGACAGAAGTCAGCCCAAGAAACTGTCTCCTGGGGCAGCAGCCAAGGATGCAGCCAGGTGGCCTGGGCTCGCCTCTGCTCACTAGCCAGGCTCACCTGGCATCTCTGTGCCTGTCTCTCAGCTGTAATAAGGAGGGTGGGAGCCCACACAGCGTTAGAGCAGAGCCAGGACGGTGGTATCAGTAAAAGTGGCCTTGGCCCCCTGGTGATCAGGCTGATAGCAGTGAAATAGGGAGATGGGGTGCTAAGGACAGAAAGGAGGAAGAAGGGATGGAAAGACCAGGACAGGCAAGGGCAAGCAGTGACCTAGGAGGCCCACGAGACAGAAGGGAAGCAGTGTAGAAAGTGGGGAACAGAGTAAGACCTTCCAGAAGCCAGGAGCAGATTTGGGGTTACCTAGCCTTTCTCATCCAGCTCAAGGTCTGCCCCCCTCACCTCTAGCCTCAACTCCAGGCAGGAGAATAACCGGATCCCTGCTGTATCAGCAGTGAGCTGCCTCCCTGTTGGCTGTAAACACAGCTGCTGCATGTCCTCTTAATTTGTGTACCATGTCAACAGGCCCTGGCTGGACCCACCTTGCCCTGGCCTAGCTGATCAGGAGTGGCCAGCTGGTTCCCCCTGGCACTGTACCAAGCCACCACAGGGCAGCCTAGACAGGACAGCAGGCTGCAGAGCAGCAATCCTGGTGGACAAGGTCGCTGCTCCATCTTGAGTTCTGAGATGCTCTCTGTTTTTTTTTTCTGAGAGAGGGTCTCTCTGTATAGTCTAGGCTGGACTAGAACCTCCTATGTAGATCAGGCTAGCCTCAAACTCATAGAGATCCACCAGCTTCTGCTTCCCAAATGCTGGGATCAAAGGCGGGCAGCACAGCACAGCTTGAGTTCTGATCCTCTCAAGGAGACATTGTGGGAGGTGGAGCATAGGGGGTGGGGGGTCCCACGCTGATCTTTAAGCATCTATGGGTGCAAAGAAACAAAGTTAGTATTGTAATCTGAATCGGAGATGTCTGATGCTGAGAGTGTGACCTTAAGATAGGGTGGGCCAGGGTTGGAAAGGGACATCACTGAGGGGTTGCAGAGGGACAGGTAAGGTCTAACATCTTTTGCCCGCAGTGTGTCCCTGCCCCCGAGGGTTGGCCTGCACAGCAGGCGGTGATTGCTGCCACAGTGAGTGTCTGGGAGGCTGCAGCCAGCCTGAAGACCCTCGAGCCTGTGTAGCTTGCCGCCACCTCTACTTCCAAGGAGTCTGCCTCCGAGCCTGCCCTCCAGGCACCTACCAGTATGAGTCCTGGCGCTGTGTCACCGCGGAGCTCTGTGCTCATCTGCGTGAGGTTCCTGGACTTGCCACCACCTTCGGCATCTACGAGGGCAGCTGCCTGGCTCAGTGCCCTCCAGGCTTCACCCGCAATGGCAGCAGGTGAGGGGGATACCCTTGGGGTGGTCTGAAGGTCTGAGCAGTTTCATCGGCCCAAGGCTTAAATGGGTCCGCTTGTCCCGCCAGCATTTTCTGCCATAAGTGTGAGGGCCTGTGCCCCAAAGAGTGCAAGGTTGGGACAAAGACCATCGACTCTGTCCAAGCCACACAGGACCTAGTGGGCTGCACCCACGTGGAGGGGAGCCTCATCCTCAACCTTCGCCAAGGCTGTCAGTACTTCCTGGCCACGCCCCCTCCCAATTGTATCCCTTGCATGGTTCCCAAGCATCCCTTCCTTCCTACCGCCTTTGTCCCTCCAGCTCCCTTCCCTGTGGACCCATCACCCTCCCCGGCCCTGCTCCAGTACTATCTTCCTCATCCCCAGACAATCTGGAGCCAGAGCTTCAACGCAACCTGGGTCTGGTGGAGACCATCACCGGCTTCCTCAAAATCAAGCACTCTTTTGCGCTGGTGACCCTGGGCTTTTTCAAGAACCTCAAACTAATCCGGGGAGATTCCATGGTGGATGGGTAAGGGGTCAGAAATCAGGCTGACCGACACCTCCCTGCCCCCTTCCCCAACATTCTCGGAATAGTGGTGAAGAGAACAGGCTCTGAAGTTAGTTTGCTAGCTGTGTGTGTTTGGGGAGGTTGCTTGAGTTCTCTGGTCCTGAGGTCTTCCATCTGTAGAATGAAGCTTGTGTTGTAGGACTGCAATTGTTATGCCATTGTATGCAAAGTGTGATAAACAGTGACTAGAACTCATCCAGGCAATGAGAATTTCAGGCTGTTCCATAAGGATGGGTAATGATTGCATCACCTGACAGCTCAGGGGCAGAGTGAACCTGCCTGGGTGTAAAACCATCCCTGCCGCCTAGCAAAGGAGGTCTGCTCACAAAGTAGCCAGTGTTTTTCAAAATAAAAGGATGTTTAAATCTTCATCAGTCAAGTGGTTCCCTGTGGCTTCTTCTTCTGTCTCCTGCTATATTATCGTGACCCCCTAGGGGTACTCACAAGCTGGCCAGTTCTAGCTTCTGTGTCCCCCACAGCCAGTGCACAGTTAAAGTGAGATAAAGGAGGGAAGAGACAAACTGTTCACCCCACTTCGCAGGCAAGGTCGGCAGAGAGAGGGTGGGTGAATGTCAGGACGTCACACTGCTCAGCAGTGGCACAGAGGGGGTGTCCCTGAGGCCCCTCATGAATGTGAGTGGCCTGCAGATTGCACCTGTGCTCAGTGCAACCCCTGCAGGGGAACCTATGAGCAGCAGCCCCTGGCTGCCGGAGCCCCTGTCACTTTGCACATCAAGGCGCCTGGCTTTCTCCAGGAACTACACTCTCTACGTATTGGACAACCAGAACCTGCAACAGTTGGGATCCTGGGTGGCCGCGGGGCTCACCATTCCCGTGGGCAAAATATACTTCGCCTTCAACCCACGCCTCTGCTTGGAGCACATATACCAACTGGAGGAGGTGACCGGAACCAGAGGTCGGCAGAGCAAGGCTGAAATCAACCCTCGGACCAATGGAGATCGGGCTGCCTGTAAGGCCCCGCCCAACCCCAAGTGTGCGCTCAGGACACCACACACCCACACGCACAGGCGCGCGCGCGCGCGCACACACACACACACACGCACACACACACGCACGCACACAAACACGTGTACTAAAATAGGGGATCAACCCAAGGGAAGAGCAGCCGTGGGTGGGGTCAGCGGCAGCATGAGCCTGCAGCAGGTGCTTTTCTTTTGCTCTGCCCAGGTCAGACTCGCACTCTGCGTTTTGTGTTCAACCTGACGGAGGAAGACCGCATCCTCCTGCGCTGGGAGCGCTATGAGCCACTGGAGGCCCGTGACCTGCTCAGCTTCATCGTCTATTACAAGGAGTCGTGAGTAGAAAGGGGTGCCAGATGAAGGACCTACCTTTCCTTTCCTTTTCTCTTTCTCTTTCTCTTTCTCTCTTTCTTTCCTTCTCTCTCTTTCTTTCTCAGTATGTGTGTTGGGGGATTCTCAATATGTAAACTAGCCTCTAGCTCTCAAAGATTCTCCTTCCTCGACCCCAGCCCCCAAGAACGCTGGGGTTCCAGGCTTGTGTGCTGTGCAGAGTCGATTTATTTTCAAGACCAAGGGGGTGAGAGTGTAGTCCAGCTGGGCTAGGGAGAGCCAGAAAGCTGGACCCCCAAGTCACACCCCAGCCTGGATCTGTCTCACCTTGTTTGGTCCTCCGTGCCTCAGTTTCCCCTCACCAAATGGAATGAAGAGGGCAACAGAGGTTTCTGAGAGCCCTGGAGATCATTCTGCTAGGAGAGCTAGGCTAATTAAGCTTCAATTCTCTGTGCTAACGCTCTCTGCTGACCACATGCTCTAGTCCCAGCCGCGGTTTGGGAAGTACCCGCTAAGTTGGCCATTTTTATGAGTGTCTTTACCAGCATTTCATTAAAGCCCAGGGAAAGAGGAGCTGGGTCTCTCTCTCTCTCTCTCTCTCTCTCTCTCTCTCTCTCTCTCTCTCTGTATCTCCTTATATAGTCCTGGCTGCCCTAGAACTCTAGAACTCTTTATAGGTCAAACTAGCCTCAAACTCAGAGAGATCCTCCTGCCTCCCAAGTGCTGGGATGAAAGGTGTGGACCACCAGTACCCAGCCCTTTCTTTTTAATTGGCTCTGGTTGGCCTCAAACTCTGAACTCGTTCTTCTGCTTTCAACTCCTGAGTGCTGGGATTACAGAGGTGCACACCATACCCTGTTTATGTGGTGCTGGGGATCAATCCCGAGGCATTATGCCTGTTAGACAAACACTCTACCAGCTGAGCTACACTCCAGGCCAGAATGGGCTAACTCTTTGGAGAGAGTGGACTGACCTTATCAGGAGGGATGCCACAAGAAGGCCTGCTCCCAAAACAAGTTGAGATTCAACCACAGATCTCCCAGTCAAGGCTTTTAGCACAATCCTATGAAAGCGTGACGGAAGCTAAGACAAGAGGCTCCTAAAACCAAGGCCTCACAGTTATCCCAATAAAACCCTATCTCAAAAGGAGAAATAGGAGGAGGACTGACTGTGTGTAGCTCAGTGGTGGAATGCTTGCCCAGTATGTGAGGGGCCCAAGTTCCATCCCCAGAACCAGGGCAAGAGTGAGAACAAGATCAAGAGATTTCCTAATAAGAGAAATACAAATTTATTTTTTGTTTGTTCATTTTGTTTGGGTTTTTTATTTGTTTGTTTTGTTTTTTTCTTTGAGACATGATTTCTCTGTATAGTCCTGGCTGTCCTGGAACCCACTCTGTAGACCAGGCTGGCCTCAAACTCAGCAATCCACCTGCCTTTGCCTCCCAAATACTGGGATTAAAGGCATGAAGTACCACCACCTGGTGAGAAATGGATTTTTGATCGTTGTGGGGGGTAAGAAGTGCTGTCCTTGGTAAACAGGGTCTGAACCACTCATGTGGGAGGTATTTCCTGCAAAGTAGAACTGAAAGGTTTTATTGCAGCACCATCTCAGGGTCTGGCTGGAAGCAGGAAGGGAGCCCACAGAAACAGGGTGCTCAGCTAGCCTAGGCTCTTATAGGTCTCAATGGCAGGAGAATGTTTAGTATAGGGAGATGGGGAGTGTGTTAAACATAGATTCCTGGGCCTTTCTCTGATAGTCTGAGTTGGTTGTTAGGCAAGGCCTATGGACCTGCATTTCTACCAAGCTCCTAACTGATGTTGAGGCTGACAGCTCATGAGCCACACTTTAAGGAGTTACTGACATGGGCAGCAGTGTGAGTGGCTGCCAATCTATGTTCATGCATGCAGTTCACAACCTACACAACTATACACAGCTGTGTCTAGGCACTAAGGTCAAAGAATCCTATGGTTCTCCAGGAAGCCCCCTCCCCAGCATCTCTGCTTTACAGTATGGCTGCTATGTGCTCCCTCCCCAGCATCTCTGCTTTACAGTATGGCTGTTATAGCCCCCTCCCCAGCATCTCTGCTTTACAGTATGGCTGTTATAGCCCCCTCCCCAGCATCTCTGCTTTACAGTATGGCTGTTATAGCCCCCTCCCCAGCATCTCTGCTTTACAGTATGGCTGTTATGTGCTCCCTCAGGGGCAGACACTGAGAATCCTGGTCCAATTTTGATCCAAACCTACTTGTGTGTCATACCTCACGAGGCATCTTCCCTCACAGCATCTACTCTGCAACCCCCATACCAGCTCCTGGACCAGCCCACTTCTGAGTTCCAGCAAGAACAGGTCCTCAGGCCTCTCCTCATCTCACTCCACCTGCCTCCATTCTATCCATGGGCTGGGGAGATGGCTCCGTAGGTAGAGTGGGGCTTGCTGCACAAGCCCGAGACCTTGAACTCAGATCTCAGCACTCACAAAAAAAGCCAGGTGTGGCAGTGTGCATCTAGCGGTCACACTAGCACTGGAGGACAAAACCAGAAAGATCCTGGGGGCTCGCTGGCCAGGGGTTAATAGAAAGAGCAAGCACCAGGTTCAGTGAGGAACCTTATCTCAAAATAAAAGGTAGAGAGTGATTGAAGAAAGAATGTCAACACCAACCTCTGGTCTCCACACACACCAGCACCGGTGAGAACATCCCTACATATGCACCATTACACATGTGCACACATGTACACACATGCACACATGTACACACACACACATACTTTTTTTGTCTGTGGCTCAGCATAATTCCACCCCTCTGCCTCCCATCAAAGAAACGGATACAATGAACACAATGTAATTAATACCCCAAAGCCTGCTGACTGATGTCTTCCATTCGGTTCTTACTTCCTTTGCTGATGGCTTCCATTCGGTCCTTATTTTTTTTGCCCGGGAGCCAGCCCTCCTTATATCCCTAAAGCCCATGGTATCTCTTCAAGGCCTGCTTCTGGCCTAAACCCCAAAGTCCACCTCAATTATTCCCTTGAACTTTTGGGTCTTGGCTTTTGGAGATCCACCTTTAAGACTTGAGAGCTAGCTGGGTGTTGGTGGTGCATGCCTTTAATCCCAGCACTTGGGAGGCAGAGGCAGGCGGATTTCTGAGTTCAAGGCCAGCCTGGTCTACAAAGTGAGTTCCAGGACAACCAGGGCTACACAGAGAAACCCTGTCTCGAAATACCAAAAAAAAAAAAAAAAGAGAGAGAGAGAGAGAGAGAGAGACTTGAGAGCTAGCCAATTGTGATGGCACACCTTTAATCCCAGTACTTGGAGGCAGAGGCAGGTGGATCTCTCTGAGTTCAAGGGCAGCCTGGTCCACATAGAGAGTTCCAGGATGACATGAAAGCTAGGAACCAACTTCTAGAAAGGTGTTTCTAGAAACATAAACATGTGCAAAACTGTGCCTATAATCTGGGAGGTTCATAGACTTCCAAGTCCATGCAGGGGCCCTGTGCAAAACACTCTGTTCATTGGGTTTGGTAGTACAGGCTAATCCCAGCAAACACTCGGGAGGCCAAAGCAGAGCGAGGGCAAGTTCCAGACTAGACTGAGCTACTTAGAAATACTCTTTAAAACAGGACAAAGAAAAGCCAAAATAGACTCTGCTCTCCCAGGCTCCAAGTCACCTCACTAGAGATGAGAATGATATTCTTGCCCCCCACAACCACTTTTTAAAAAAGAATTATTTATGTCTGTGAGTACACTGTGGCTGTCTTCAGACGCACCAGAAGACGGGCATCAGATCCCGTTACAGATGGTTGTGAGCCACCATGTGGTTGCTGGGACTTGAACTCAGAACCCCTGGAAGAGCAGTCAGTGCTCTTAACCACTGAGCCATCTCTCCAGCCCACTATAGTTCATTTTAAAATACAATTCAAACTTTTTTGTGGCTCTTTTCATGATGACAAAAGCTCAATCATTCCTCTGAAAGACAAGGGATATTTCATTACAATTTGTGATGTGTGGCCACGGTCATAAGCCATACAGTGTGGGTGCATTGCCAGAATTACAGCTGTCCTAAGTCACATAGTTATAAGAATCCTGAGTCAGGCTGGTGTGGGGTGTGTGTGTGTGTGTATGTGTGTGTACTAGAGCTTGGAGGTCCCCCAATACTGGGAATGGGGTATTCAGCCCATTTCAGAATGCCACAGAACACGTGGGTCCAGATGCCTGTGGAACCCAGAGCTGGAACCTGTTGGATGTGGAACTACCCCTCAGCCGCACCCAGGAACCAGGGGTGACCCTGGCCCCCCTTAAACCCTGGACACAGTATGCTGTGTTTGTGCGGGCCATCACACTGACCACCGCTGAGGACAGTCCCCATCAGGGAGCCCAGAGCCCCATTGTCTACCTGCGAACATTGCCTGCAGGTGAGCTGAAGGCACTAGAATGAGATGCCTAAATCCTGGTGCGGAAGAGGGAAGCACACAGGTGCTAGACACACAGAGGCTGGGGCACCCTAGAAGACAGGACTCCTTTCACACTGGGCCTGGGGGAGCCTGGGATTGAACTTGTGATCGCTGGATGAACTCAGAGAGCTGTGAAGGATTTAGAATACTGAAAGTTGAGCTTCTTTATAATAATATTGTCTCCCCAGGGTCAGGTCCAGTCTCAGGTGGAAGAGTGTTTACCTACCCTGGAAGCCCTATTTTCTGAAACAGAGAAAGGACAGAATGATTTCTAGGGAAGGAAGGCTCTAGAAAAAAAGAGGGTGGATCCAGAGTGAGACACAGAGACACAGAGAGACAGTGAGAGACAGAGAGACAGAGAGAGGGAGGGAAGAGCTCAATATTTGGAAGGGTCCCACCCCTGAGCGTCACCCTTTTCACAATCACAGCACCCACGGTGCCCCAAGATGTCATCTCCACCTCCAACTCCTCTTCCCACCTCCTGGTGCGCTGGAAGCCACCGGTCCAGCGCAATGGAAACATCACCTACTACCTGGTGCTGTGGCAGCGCCTGGCGGAGGACGGTGACCTCTACATCAATGACTACTGCCACCGCGGTGCGCCCTGGGTGCCTCAGGCCGGGGGTGCTCGGTAGTGGCGGGTGGACCACTGCCTTGACTTCTCTCCTCTGCACGGTGGCCACAGGTCTGCGGCTGCCCACCAGCAGCCACGACACACGCTTCGACCGTGAAGACCCGGCGCTGGAGGCTGAGCCGGAACAAGGCTGCTGTCCTTGCCAACACTCACCTCCTGGGCAGGCCCTGCCTGCACTGGAGGCGCAAGAGGTCACCTTCCAGAAAAAATTTGAAAACTTCCTACACCATGCCATCACCATCCCCAAGTGCGACCTGGTTGGGAGGGCCTGAAGGGCGGTACCTTGGAGAGGGTGGGACTTAGTGGGAGGGGCCTATTATGGTGTGGGCCTGGCCTTGGTGTGGGAGGATTTGGAGGCAGGGTGAAGCGATAGAGCGCCCCCGGAGCTGAGAGGGTCCCCGGCCTCCTCCAGGGCTCCATGGAAAGTGACGTCCATCAACAAGAACCCCCAAAGGTGAGCTGGGACAGGTGTGGGGATGGTGGGAGGGGCTCTGAGAACTGGCTTTACATCTCTGATTTATCCCATTGCCAGGGATTCGGAGAGGCACCGCCGGGAAGCTGGACTTCTCAGACTAGGGAAAAACAACTCGGATTTTGAGATTCAAGAGGACAAGGTTCCCCGGGAGCGAGCTATATTGAGCGGCTTACGGCACTTCACAGAGTACAGGATTGACATCCATGCCTGCAACCACGCCGCGCACACTGTGGGCTGCAGCGCTGCCACCTTCGTCTTTGCACGCACCATGCCACATAGTAGGTGCCCCCTCACGCTAGTCAGTGCTCTGTAACCAGCAGGTTTTGTCCTCCAACTAGTCTCGGAGCCTCGCTCTGTTCACCCTTCCCGGTCCCCATGATTGTGGAATTTCTCCAAACTTCCCAGTTTAGCCTGGGTTTGAACGTGAACAAGAGGAACTGCTTGTGGCCTATTTGCCAGATGCCCCCTCCTACAGGAGAGGCCGATGGCATCCCGGGGAAAGTGGCCTGGAAGGCAGCTGGCAAGAGCAGTGTCACCTTACATTGGCTTGAGCCCCCTGACCCCAACGGGCTCATCCTCAAGTATGAAATCAAGTACCGACGCCTGGGAGAGGTAGGTACCCAGCCGCCCCTACCCCACCCTGGGTTGGCACCTCCACCCGCTCCCCAGCCTGCTGTCTGTGCTGTCCACAGGAGGCCACAGTGCTTTGTGTGTCCCGTCTTCGATATGCCAAAGTCGGTGGGGTCCACCTGGCTCTGCTGCCCCCTGGAAACTACTCTGCTAAAGTTCGGGCCACCTCGTTGGCTGGCAATGGTTCCTGGACTGACGGTGTTACCTTCTACATCACCGATCTAGGTGAGACAGATCTGCTTCCCAATCTGATCTCCACTCAGCAGCAGCCCTGCCCATGACCATGCTCCAGCAGTTGCCTGAGAAGCAGCTTATACCCTGACCTGTCAATTCTCCTCACCCTCCACCACCAGAGGAAGAGGATACTGGGGGGCTGCGCATCTTCCTCACTGTCACCCCTGTGGGGTTCATGCTGCTCGTGACGCTTGCTGCCCTCGGTTTCTTCTACAGCAGGAAGAGGTGATGACAAGTCCCACACATTTCCACCCCGCTCTCTCCCTGAGCCATCTCATAGAGACAGCACAGTCAGACAGTAATAGTTTAGACAACAGAAAGGACTTCCTTAAAGACAGGAACTCTTTCCCTAGAAGGTATGAAGGAGGCATACCTCTTAGCTGGGGTGACAACACCTCTTTTTTAACCTGGAAATGTCTTGTAGCTTGAGGAACTCCTTGGTGTGGGCACGTGGGGGGGGAGGGGGAACTGTTGGTTCCCATGCCCTTAGCTGGAGCAAGCAGGTTCTGCTGTGACAAGAGGAAGACAGGAGCCCTAGTATACGCTTGTACAGATGTCATCACATGCCCCTGGGGTGAGCACAAGAAGGTCCACAGAGAGAGGACCCCCTCTTTCGACCCCTGGCTTTACCTATTCCCAGCCAATTTGATCCCAAGACTAGTATCATGGGCAGCTTGGCAATGCTTGGGACTCCCCAGAGGTCATGCTGGCCAGAGCAATTGTGGTCAACAGCATCCTGTGGATCCATCTTCCCCTTGATCCATTGCCTCCTGTTGCAGAAACAGCATGCTGTACACATCGGTGAACCCCGAGTATTTCAGTGCATCCCACAGTAAGTCCAGGGGCATAGTAGGTGTGGGAAAGGAGGTGGGCACAAGAGAGTGGAGCTCCAGAGAGCCTTCTTGGAGAAGGTGGCCTTGGGAACAGAGCCCTTCAGACGACAAATCAAAGGGAGTCCTTGTCTGTGTAAAGCACACCTGAAATGACATTGTAGCCTTTGGTGAAGAAACAGCACCCTAATCTGATGGTCTGGGGGTGACGGCTAGGGAGATGGCTCAGCGAGTGAAAGTGTTTACTCTGCAGGCATGAGTGCATGAGTCTGAATATCCAGCATACATAAACACTTGACACCATTATACATGCCTGCAACCCCAGCCCTGGCTGCTGAGACAGGCAAGGATCCCTCAGAGCTCATTGCCCACACTCCCAGCCCTGTCAAAGCATGGGGCTTCTGTATCCGCGGGAGATTCTGTATCAATGCAATAACTCAGCAGGTCCATATGCACACCATTGTGCAACACACCCACCACCTCACCTCTACCACCACCACCACCACCACCACCACCATCTCCACCACCTCCACCACCACTACCACCACCTCTACCACCACCACCACCACCACCTCCACCACCACCACTACCACCATCTCTACCACCACCACCACCACCACCTCTACCACCACCACCACCACCACCATCTCCACCACCTCTACCAGCAGCAGCAGCACCACCACCATCTCCACCACCTCCACCACCACCACCACCACCACCACTACCACCACCTCTACCACCACCACCACCTCCACCACCACCACCACCATCTCCACCACCACTACCACCACCTCTACCAGCAGCAGCACCACCACCACCTCCACCACCACCACTACCACCACCTCTACCAGCAGCAGCACCACCACCACCTCCACCACCACTACCACCACCTCTACCAGCAGCACCACCACTACCACCACCTCTACCACCACCACCACCACCATCTCCACCACCTCCACCACCACTACCACCACCTCTACCACCACCACCACCACCACCTCCACCACCACCACTACCACCACCTCTACCACCACCACCACCACCACCACCACCACCTCCACCACCACCTCCACCACTTCCACCACCTCCACCTCCACCACCACCACCACCTCCACCTCCACCTCCACCACTTCCACCACCACCGCCAAACAAAACTGAAAAGCTGAAGAGGTCATTCACCAGTAAAATGTTCCCCACAGTAGCTAAGAGCATCAGCTGTTCTTGCAAAGGACCTGGGTTCTAGCCCCCAGCACCCACAGGGCTACTCACAGCTGTCTATAATTCTGCCTCCAAAGACCCCATGCCTTCTTCTGGTCTTGAGGAGTACTCATGTGGCACACATACATACACACACATGCAGGCAAAACACTCATGCACTTAAAGTATAAAAAGATAATAATAATAATTAAAATGTTTGCTGCACAAGGGTGAGGACCGGAGTTCAGATTGTTTGGATCCCCAGAAACCATCATAAATGCTACGTGGGTGCACACAGGTAATTCCAGCCTAAGAAAATGGAGTCAGGGATCCCCAGAGCAAACTGGTTAGGACTAGGCATATCGGTGAGCTCTGGTTTCAATTAAGAGTCCCTGCCTCAAAGAACAAGGTACAACACACACACACACACACACACACACACACACACACACACACACACACACACACACAGAAGTACTGCCCTAATTTGAAACTAACAGTTCACTGTTTTCTGTACCAAGGAAGCCAGCATAAAACTGGCATAGACGCCTTTGTCCTGCCTTTGTGTAAACCTGTAGTTACCAAAATCTTAAAGGATGTAGGATCTTTAGAAAAATAGTCCATTTTTCACATTAAAGTTGGATAGTGGCTTTAAGAAAGGGGAAAAAAAGTCCAGAAGCAGATGAAGGCCTGTGGAGAGATGCACCCCTGCCTCCCAACACACACACCCTTTCTCAGTGTATGTCCCCGACGAGTGGGAGGTGCCTCGGGAGCAGATAGCCATCATCCGGGAGCTGGGCCAAGGTTCTTTTGGGATGGTCTATGAGGGACTGGCCCGAGGACTTGAGGCTGGAGAGGAGTCCACGCCTGTAGCCCTGAAGACAGTTAATGAGCTGGCCAGCGCTCGGGAACGCGTTGAATTCCTCAAGGAAGCGTCTGTCATGAAGGCATTCAAGTGTCACCATGTGGTAAGAGGGAAATGGTCTGAAATGAGGTCAGGGAATTATCCAGGTCAGGGTTGGTAAAATCCTGATAGGAGAAGAGTCACGTTGAGAGCTGAGATCGTCATGAAAGGGTACAGCACTGGGAATCCAGAGAGTTATTTGGGTCTTGATTGGAATCAAGGTCAGAGGTGAGCAAGTCATGATTATGGTGATAATCAGATATGATCAGGGTTAAGAGTCAAGGTCAGGGGAGCTTTTAGGTCAGGATTAGGATTACACTGGAGTGTGGGTCAGGGTGGGCATCTGAGTCAGGTTATAATTACAGCAGACTGAGGTGTTGTTCCCCATGAATCAAAGAGACAGGAGGGACTACCACAGAGATCTTTGTCATCCCAGGTTCGTCTCCTGGGTGTGGTGTCTCAGGGCCAGCCAACTCTGGTCATCATGGAGTTAATGACCCGTGGGGACCTCAAGAGCCATCTCCGATCTCTGAGACCTGAGGCAGAGGTTGGAACAAGAAAGACCCTGAGCCGTGTGATGCTGGGGAGTTGAGAAGAGCTGGGTACAGTGTGGGTGTGGGGCAGTCCTTCACCAGCCTCCCTCTGCCACCTGTAGAACAACCCCGGCCTCCCGCAGCCTGCACTCAGTGACATGATCCAGATGGCAGGGGAGATTGCAGACGGCATGGCCTACCTTGCTGCCAAGAAGTTTGTGCACCGGGACCTGGCGGCCCGCAACTGCATGGTGTCCCAGGATTTCACCGTCAAAATTGGTGGTACAGTGGATACCAGGTGGATGAGGGAAGTCTAAAGGTAGAGAGCCTCCCTAAGCTAGCCATAGGAGACCAGGCCTGGCTCACAGGCGTGTCAGGCAAGTCCCCAAGTCCTGAATCTCTGAGAAGGGATGGCCTCCAAGATCCTTTGAGCTCACGCATTCCAGAATGTTTAGAGAGAATGTAGAGGGGTTTGGGGACTTCTTCCAGGGAAACTAACTTGCGACTTCCCTGAAACTCTTCCTTCCAGACTTTGGAATGACTCGGGATGTGTACGAGACAGATTATTACCGCAAGGGTGGAAAGGGGTTACTGCCAGTGCGCTGGATGGCCCCCGAGTCCCTCAAAGATGGAATCTTCACCACTCACTCAGATGTCTGGTAGGGCCTGGTGGGAGCAGAGGGTTGCAGGGATGTGCAGCGGCATCTGGGAAGGGCCTGGAACACTGCCACACCAGGGATGCTAAGCAGCCTGAAGGGTGCTGGACTCAGGCCGTCCTTCTTGTGCTCCAGGTCCTTCGGTGTGGTGCTCTGGGAGATTGTGACCCTGGCCGAACAACCATACCAGGGTCTATCAAATGAGCAGGTGCTGAAATTTGTCATGGATGGTGGAGTTCTAGAGGAGCTGGAGAACTGTCCGATTCAGCTGTGAGTCATCCCATTGTCTGTCCTTCCCTCCCTCCTTCATCCCTGCACTGTGCTCACTACCCTCCTCCTCCATCCCTGCACTGTGCTCACTACCCTCCTCCTTCATCCCTGCACTGTGCTCACTACCCTCCTCCATCCCTGCACTGTGCTCACTACCCTCCTCCTCCATCCCTGCACTGTGCTCACTACCCTCCTCCTCCATCCCTGCACTGTGCTCACTACCCTCCTCCTCCATCCCTGCACTGTGCTCACTACCCTCCTCCTTCATCCCTGCACTGTGCTCACTACCCTCCTCCTCCATCCCTGCACTGTGCTCACTACCCTTGGCTCTGACCTTCCTCCTCCAAAGCGTCTACATCACTGACTCCCAATTCTTTGTCTATTTGGTTTTGGGGTTTGGGGGATTCAAGACAGGGTTTCTCTGTGCAGTCCCAGCTGTTCTGGAACTCTACAGACCAGGCTGGCCCCAAACTCACAGAGATCCACCTGCCTCTGCCTGCCATGTCCTGGGACGAGTCCTGGGGTTAAAGGCGTGTGCCACCACAGCCAGGCTGCTCCCAGTTCCTAACTTACCTACTTTCCTCACTTTTTCCCCTCTGACCCCTTCCTTCCACCAACTGATCCTGTAGTGTGGGAGGCAGGGGTCTGTCTGGCATCCCTTTAACCCCACCTCACCCCCCCCCAGACAAGAGCTGATGAGACTCTGCTGGCAGCATAGTCCACGCCTGCGCCCGACTTTCGTCCACATCCTGGATCGAATACAGGATGAGCTTCGGCCCTCTTTCCGGCTCTGCTCCTTCTACTACAGCCCAGAGTGCCAGCGGGGTCAGGCCTCCTTGCTGCCTACAGAGGCAGAGCCTGACTCCCCACCAACCTTAAATGGAGCTTCAGACTATAGTGCCCCAAATGGGGGCCCAGGGCACTGATGAGTCAACCTTTTCCCACCTGACTGGCCTCCCACCGGCAGAGAAGGCAGAGCCCAACCTTTATGGCCAGCTGTTCCCCTCTCACCTCGAGTCCCCCTCAGATGAGTCAAGAATCAGCTCAGCACTAGCAGAGATCAGGTGCCAGAAAGGGAGGCATCTGAATTCACAAATGCACAGACTCACAGAGACAGCGTGTGGGAGATCATGAGAGGCTGCAGCAGGAGGGACTCTCAGGCCACAGGGCAGAAGTGCTTTGCCCTCAGAGAGAAACACTTGTCAGACTGAGAAAGCTAGCCCACGGGAGGCAGGGTCCAGAGACACACGCCTCCAACTTCAGGTGGTCAACAGCTTGAAAGCAAATGAGTGGCCAGAGGCAGGCCTGGAGGTCTCTCCACTCATGCTGGGGCCTGGGGACAAGGAGTCCTTCTTTCCCTGTGGTCGGCTCCTCCCCCTCTGTCCCACATACCAGGACAAAGCAGGAACCCTAGGACCCTCACTCCTCTCCCCCTGCTCTACCCAGGGACCCCAAGCTTGGTGCTCCTCCTTCTTTTGCCTCAAGAGCATCCCTCGATGTGCAGTCTCCCCTTTCCCAGCTGTCCCCTGGATTGTTAGCCCTGGATGCTAGGGCTTTGAGAGCCTTGTCTCCCTCTCTCCCATCTCCCACGCAGCCTCTCCGGGGAAGACTGGAGAAGACTCAATAAATACGGAGGTCTGTTTGTATCTGGTCCCAGGCCACCCATTATCTCTCCATCTACAGTGTTGACATAGGATAGACTTCCTCTCTCTTTCCAAAGGCAGTCATACATGAAAAAAAAAAAAACTGCTATGAAATATTGCCTCCATAAGGACCCCAGCAGCCAGAATTACCACAACAGTGACACAGAGCAATCTCATCATTATGACACCCATGGCCGGAAGTGGCTGAGGCCCCCAGGGGACCTCTGTATAACAGAACCAGTCCGTCCTCCATCCCTCTTCTGCGTTTTGTCCATTGCTGAAGCTGACCAGTGGACAGGTATCACAGGACAGTCTTCAAGTGGCCAGAGCATGGAGTGGAGGAGGGGCCCTATTCCTACTAGTGCCCTAGCGGAGGCAGGGACGCATGCCAGAGCAGGATCTGTGTCAGGATCCGGGTGGTTATTCTGGGAGGCTGGGATCTCCACTTCAGTCTCATATGCTTTTGAAGGGCACAAGGAGGCAGTCCAGGCTTTTATGTCAAAACCAGGGCCTCAAAGCTTTTTAGCACCCTCCACCCAGGTTGATGTGGCTGCACCATCATCCACCGAGCAGGCTTGCACATTGCACAGTCCTGCGACAGCTGGGAGAACCACAAAAACATCAGGACAGGACCTGATTTGGGACAGGCATTGAGCTGTGTGAAGCCATATTTGGTTCCATAGCGATCCTGTTTCTCAGACTCTAGGTCGGCAGCAGGGCGCTGTCGCCCAAGCCTTGCCTGTCATTGTGACTAATGCAACCCTGACCCCTAATGGTTGCTCCCAGAACTGCAACCAAGGGAAAGTCTGGGTTTGATGAGCTCGGGTCCAAGTTCGTAGCCTGGACCTGGAACCTGCTCTCTCACACAACTCATAGATACTTCGTCGCTGTATTAGGATTAGCCCCACCCACCCAACTCCCAACCTCCGTGCTGGACACCACGTGCTCAGGATGCCATGGCAACTTGGAAGTGGGGGAGCTACAGGAAGGGTTTGAGAGCCGAAAAAACGGATGCTTATCTGTAATTTGGGGCTCCACCTCAGAGTTCTGTTGCCATCCGCGTCCTGAAAAGCAGTGGATTTAACAAGATAGGAAGAAAGCTGATGATTGGATTCCATTGGGGATTTTCCAATTACGCAGGAGGGCTTGTGCACAGAAAATGTCTTTTTTTTCCCCTCAGAGACAAAAGATCTGATAGGTTGGCTTTGGAGGGAAGGATAAACATCTACTGGAGAAAGAGAAGTAAACGGGTCTAAAGAGAGTAAAAATGTGACTCCTTGGACCTCTGTACTAGCTTCCAATTTCAGAGAACTCCCAAATAAGTGGCCAGCCACTGGCCAGCCAAAAGGTAGCAGAGCTGGAGGAGATGGCGGACCATATGGCACGACAGTATGCTTAGCTGTCCCCTCTAGATCATCTCCGGTTCCTTGTCACGGGTCCCCAACCTGGCCACAAGTGTGCTGGCCATGTGTCTTTGTAGGGATAGAAAAAGTAGACTATGGTCCTCCGGGGATTGAACCCAGGGACCCAAGGAAGCACAAGAGGTGCTTGAGTGGCCTTTGGAGTAGTGGACCTCGGGCAGAAGGAAAAACAAGACGAGCCCTGATACAGGTGAGATGGAATGTCCCTGGGGACCCCAGAGTGTTTAAGGAAGCAAGCTAGAAGATTATTAGGATACTTCTCAGTGTGGGTCTGCCCTTCGGTGCTACCCATTAGCAAGAACACAAGACTTTCAGTTTACTCATTCCCAGAAACAAAGGGTTCCTTCCTCCGAGAGCCAGGGCCTATCCAGACCTGTCCTCTTAGGGTGTGATAGTTCTGTGTCCTCAAGCAAAACCAGAGCAGAGGAAAGTCAGGTAGAGCTGAAGGCAGAAAGAGAAGAGGGATGGTGGAGACTTAGAAGACTAAGGCGAAAGGTGAGAAGAAACCAAGGAGCTTGGGGCTGGAGAGATGGCTCCCCAGGGAAGAGCACCTGTTTCTCTTCCAGAGGACCCAGGTTCAATTCCCAGCACTCCTGTCAGGCAGCTCATAACCACTGATAACTCTAGTGCCAAGGGATCCAACATCCTCTTCCTGCTTCTGCAGGTACCTGCACACACACACACACACACACACACACAGAATAAATATTTTCTTTTTCAAATCCAGAAGCTATGAAGGTCCAGAAAGGAATGAGACAAAAAGCAGAGCTGAGCACACACGGGGGTCAGTCAGGACAAGAAGCTGCTGAGCAGACCATGCGTGGGGTCAGACAGGAAGTGAGGCTGGTGTAGGCTTCAGCCTCCGAAAGTCAGTGTGAGAGGGCATCAGCCGCTCCGGAAGCAGCGGGGCTGAGGCAGCAATGTGGAAATTTTACAGTGTGGAAGGCCAGGCCTGAGATGAGACCATGGTGACAAGTGCTTTGTAAGCCCTGGGGCACTACTGTCACCATTCGTTAACTGTGGCGTCGTTTGAAAAGATGCTGCAGAAGTGCATAGAGAGGCATGAGAGACAGCCACGGTGAGCTGCAAAATCAGTTTTCTGCACTTATAGGTGCAAGCGCAGGCAGCACCCGTGAGTGTGAGTGATAGGACTGCCTGACACTGCCTGACGGGACTATCAATGCGCTCCCTCCTCCTTCTTCTCGCCCGCATTTTCTCTTTCTTTTTAAAAGAATAGCCATCATTTATAGAGTGAAAAGCAGAGAGTTTGCTTTTAAATGAACACTCTCCAGAGGATCACATGGCTAACAGTGAGGCAGTTGGACCTGGTCCCCTCTAACCTGCTTTCCAACTGTGGACCACGGGGTCTTGGACCCAGTCCACTCTAACCTGCTTTTGGACTGTGGACCACAGGGTCTCTCACACACTTTCCCCGGGGACATTTTCCCTCCTGCGATGTGGGAAAAGTAGATTTTCTTGGATTCAGGAGCAGCAGTGTGACTTTGTAACCTTGTGACATCTTCCAGCTGGGGAGAAAAAGACAGGTGGGGGCAGAGCAAAGCAGACACCTGCGAGGGATTCCCAGCAGTGGGCTGATAGCCTCTCTGCTTAAAGCATCTTGGGGAGGGGGGGAGGGGTCACACGTAGTCGGGGAGGGTGTCCTCAATGCTGTAGGATCAGCTTCTGTCTATAGTGGTGGCCAGAGTCTAGTCTCCTTTCCCATCCCTTCCATGGCCTCTGCTCCGCTCTCCTCACATGTATGAATGGACATTACGCCCCTTGGAGCTTCATTCCAAATAATTCCCACTGTGATCCACTCAGAACCACAGCTCTAGCTGCTCCTCTCCACAGTATCTTAGGCTACAGCCAAAGTGTGTTTGTTTACACCTGTTTTCAGAAGGGCCGCATCAGTGGGCAGGACTTGCCTGAGATGATGCAGCAGATGATGAAGGCCCAGCCCACCTGAGAGGCAGCAGCAAAACCCTCCAGGCTCTCTCACTCCCTGGCCTTGTCTCTAACATGTCCCTCCCTGGCCTCTAGACCACAGCATTGAAGCCTCCCTGTTTCCACTCCAGTGGGCCCTTCCAGAGTAATGAGCTACCCTGCTTTGTGCACATGCCACCTTCAACCCAGCTGAGAGCGTCCCAGTCTCCACTTTGCACAGCACCAGCCATCCCCAGGCCCGGCTTGCATCCTATGAGACTTCCTCCAGGCCTGACCCTTCCCTCCCCACTGTTGGTCTCCAATATATCTCTGAAACAACTCCAGGGTCATCCCGCTACTATGTGGTGTCATGTGTCATTGTGCAGTGTCTCCATAGGCAAACAGAAGCCATTCCAGGTGTTTCCTCAGACTGCCCTGAATATGAAGGGTTGGCGTTACTGCTGTGACAGCTGAAAGCAAAATGCTAAGCGAGAGAAACAGTGGCAGGAAGAAGCTTCTAACCCAGGCTGGGTCTTGGGAGTAGAGGTGGGACTGTCGGGGAAGGGGAGGGACT
This sequence comes from Mus caroli, assembly GCF_978045245.1. Classification (NCBI taxonomy): domain Eukaryota; kingdom Metazoa; phylum Chordata; class Mammalia; order Rodentia; family Muridae; genus Mus; species Mus caroli. The sequence continues at coordinate 74,189,539 of NW_028227258.1, read as the reverse complement.
GCTCACAGGTGCTGGAGCCGGAAGGAAGCAGCTAGAAGCAAGCCCTCCCCACCCCCCTACAGTCAGCCCCTCATGTTGTTGCCAACATTTTTACAGATGGGAAACTGGGCCTTAGGGAAGTGAAGTCAATTTGCTCAGAGATCCATAGTTGACATTAATAGCTGGCAGAGCTGGGGTTCAAAGTAAAATCTGGCCGGGCGTGGTGGCGCACGCCTTTAATCTCAGCACTTGGGAGGCAGAGGTAGGTGGATTTCTGAATTTGAGGCCAGCCTGGTCTACAGAGTGAGTTCCAGGACAGCCAGGGAAACCCTGTCTCAAAAAAGAAAGAAAGAAAGAAAGAAAGAAAGAAAGAAAGAAAGAAAGAAAGAAAGAAAGAAAGAGAGAGAGAGAGAGAGAGAGAGAGAGAGAGAGGAAGAAAAAAAGAAAAAAAAAGTAAAGTCTGTTGACACTTGTCCTCCCCCCTCACCCCCACTCCCCATCACGCTGACTATTGGCTGCCAGCAGGAAGCTGTGAGGACAGGCGGCTTGACTTCCACCCCTCTAGTAACTTCATCCCTGGACAGAGGACCACTCCTTGGATGCTTTGACTTTCACCCATGCTTCTAGCTCAGCTGTCACCCTAAAACATCTGTATTTATTGACCTGTGTACACACCTCTGCCCTCATGTGTCTCCTGCATCTTTTATCCCTCCCAAACAGTACATATAGGTGCTCAATGAATCCATGAGGGGGAAAAAAACTAAACAACGAGCTGAAGCCAATCTGAGCCAAAAGCAGAGTACAGAACAATGCATGGTAACTTACTATACCATTGACCACATCTTCCCGTTGAAAGTCTACTCCACAACTCACGGAGTGACATCACCCAAGTCATCTTCAGGGCTTTGGGAGGCATTGTGAGGTGTTGCTCAAGCTAGATGTAAAGCTCTCAGCCCCAGGGCTGCAGGAAGGAATCTGCAGTGTGACTTTTACAGCTTGAAACAACGTCAACACCAGTGGTTCTCAACCTGTGGGTCTCGACCCCCTAGGTGATTCCCATACTAGACCTGCTTATCGGATATTTACATTACAATTTATAACTGTATCATGATTACAGCTATGAAGTATCAATGAAATAATTTTATGGTTGGGATGACCAAAATATAGGAGCAATATTAAGGGGCCACAGCAATCCACTGGTCTACACACTGAGCCAGGCTAGACAAAAAGTAGGAGCCCTGGAGTCTCTCATCCTCTGGGCTTTCAAGATCCTTCTTCTTCTATTTACTTATTTATTTTATGTATATGAGTACACCACTGTTCTCTTCAGACACAGCAGAAGAGGGCATCAGATCCCATTACAGATGGTTGTGATCCTCCATGTGGTTGCTGGGAATTGAACCCAGAACCTCTGGAAGAGCAGTCGGTGCTCTTAACCGCCGAGTCATCTCTCCAGCCCTATCCCCATCTTTTTAATACTGCCTTCTCTGACCTCGAGATCCTTTGTGGACTTAGCATCACAGAGTCCTTCAGAGTATGTAGAAGTTTTTTAGACTCTTTGAAGAACCGGCAAGGATCTTCTATATGTCTCCACTGGTCCCCATCATCTCCATCTCACACTCAAGTAACAAAGAATCTGTTACTCTCTCCAGACTCAGATTTCTTGGATGTCTCTTTGAGCCCTCTCCACCTCTCCAGACACTCCTGGCTCTAGCACCATCCGACCTAGCCTTCAGGCAAGGAGCTCCAACTGCTCTAGCTTCTAACAGCAGCACCGCACCCCCCACCCCAACCCCTGTTCCTATCTTCCTGTGGCTTTCTGCAATTTTCTCCAACAGCAAATTAGTTCTCTGGAAACTTCCATAAGCAAAATATCTCAGAAGGGAGAAGAAAGAGAAGTGGCTGGAGAGATGGCTCAGCACTTAAGAGCACTGACTGCTCTTCCAGAGGTCCTGAGTTCAATTCCCAGCACCCACATGGCAGCTCACAACTGTCTATAGCTTCACTCTTAGGAGATATGACTCTCTCCCACATACATACATGCAGGCAAGACACATACAATACAATTTACATAAAATAAAAATTAATATTTAAAAAAAATAAAGAAGGGGAAAGGGGAGGAAGGGCCAGCGTGCTCTGGCAATGGATGGAAGAGACCACCTGACTTCTGGCCTTCACCGGGCCCCGTGCCATCACTGAGCCCTGCCATTTCTGCCTGAGGTTCTTCTTTGTTTCATTTTTCCAAACAGGTCTCACTGTGTAACCCTGGATGACCTGGAACAGATTTTCCTGGACCCTATGTTGATCCTCCTGCATCAGCCTCCCAAGTGCCAGGATGACAAACGTGGCACTAATTGCGGCTGCCCAACTTGACTCCATCTGAAATCAACTACAGCCAAAGCAGCTGGGCACCCCTAGGAGGGATTTTTCTCGGAGTGAACATTTGAGGTAGGAGACCCACCCTAATTCCAGATCATCTGAGGTGGAAAAGCCTCCCTGAATCTGAGCTATACTTTTGGTGGCAGGCTATGTAAAGGACACGGAAGAAGGAAGAATTTGTCTTTTGCCTGCTTGTTTTTGCTCTTACTGGCAAATTCATCTAACCTGCTGCTGAGGCATTCCTGTGCTGGCATCAGAACCCATTTTTTTCTTTGGGATTCTGACATATGCTGAAGACCAGCTGTGGACTGAACAGCCACGCCATTCTTGGTGTTTCTGTCAGGGCAGCCATTGTTGGACTAACCACATCACAGCCTGTGAACACATACACAGGCCCATACTCATTCTTCTCTGTGCAGACTGCCCTTTAGACGAAAATTAGCCATTATCTACGGGAGCCCTTGGTAGCCACATCCAGGCTTCCCAGAAAGAAGGCTGTCGTCTTTTGCTTTTTAATATTTATTTATCATATGTAAGTACCCCTTAGCTGTCTTCAGACACCCCAGAAGAAGGCATCAGATCTCATTACGGATGGTTGTGAGCCACCACGTGGTTGCTGGGATTTGAACTCAGGACCTTTGGAAGAGCAGTCAGTGCTCTTAACCACTGAGCCATCTCTCCAGCCCGGCTGTCATCTTTTCTAAAGGTAAAAATACTCCTGTTGTGTGCAGGAGGTGGACAGTTTTGGGAAGGCGGCTATGCAGTGTAGCACTGTAGCCAGCCCTCGGGGAGGGACAGAGGCTGTGCTGGGGCTCCCTGCTGCCTGGTGAGGGATGTTAGGATTCCTGGCTTCGGTGGTCACAACCAGACATCTAGTGTGTAAAATGCAGACTCTTCGCTCTTCTCTTTTTACAGATGGAAAGCAACTGTGGCCCAAGAGGTGAGTGGGAGGTGGATGCTGAAGACCAAGCAGTCCTTGTTCCGGGTCCTAATGTGGAGGCAGGCCAACTGGGGTTCTGGAGTTGCTGAGGCCCTAATCTACATCTCTCCCCTCCTCATGCTTTCCCTGACACATTGCAGCTTGCCCTATACCTGCCCATCACCCCAGCCCTGGCTTGGGATAAGAAAACCACAGCAGCAGGAGACTAAGAGAAAAAACAGGGCTGGCAGAGCCACTTGAGGCCCCAAGTGGCTCTCAGACCACGAGGACCGAGGACTACAGTGCTCTCGGCCATAGTCCCCAGACCCTTAGAGGCTAGCTGCCACTCACCTGACCTCCTCCTCCTCAAGCGGCCTTCCAGATGCATTCCTCACCCCCAAGCACCTGGCCCCACCAACCTCATCATTCCTAACACCACTAAAGTACCTTTCTCATTCCTAGATTCCCTCTATGTCCCAGAAGGTTCACAGAGAGGATGCAGCACATCTGACCTGGGATGGACACCCCACCCCACCTATGCACTCATCCCCACCTGCCCCACTCCAGGAGGGCCCACCTGTGCTGCATGTTGGATGAGAGGCTGGCACAGGCCATCATTTCTTAGTATATACTGACATCATGATGTATAGATGATACCAGCCCCACCCACCGGGAGTATCACAGCCCCGGGAATGGCAGAGCCTTGCCTTGAGCCACCACTCAGCTCCTTCACATGATGACTTAGGATGGCTTATTCCCTTTTACAGAGGTGAGCACGGAGGCTCAGGGCCACAGCACAGGGCTATACTGCTATACTAGTAGCAGTTCATCAGAACCCAACACCTAATCTCTCTCTCTCTCTCTCTCTCTCTCTCTCTCTCTCTCTCTCTCTCTCTCTCTCTCTCTCTCTCCCCGTCACACACACGGATAGTCCCTTCTTCCTTGCTATCTATGCCTGTATGACACATGGAACCTCAGAGGTGGCCTGTAAAAGACAAACATAAAGGATGCGAATCACCATGAGGCCACTATTTATTAAAATTTTCTCTCCTTTCCTTAGAACGTCAATACGAAGCTATTGAGCATGTCCTGTATGCCTACAGTTTGCCAATGCTGGGAATTCCTCAGAAATCAGAGAAAACATCTACGTCAAACAGCACTCAAGGAGCTCAGGCAGGCAGATCACAAGTGCTGCCCATCTCCAAAATTAGTAAATAAATGACCTGACCTACGGAGGAAAGGGTTTTTTCCTTATTTATTGAAGAAGTTGAATGTTTAATGAAGACAGACAGTTATGCGGTCTTCCCCCACTCCTGAAAGCACTAGAACTGCCGAAGGAAAGCAGCAGAGGAGAGGAACCCAAGAGACACCTTCAGGGGTCGATGTGAGCGTCATTAACGGGTTATCTAATTATAGTCCCTGTCGCAGCAGTGAGAAGGACCAGAGTCCCTTCTGTGATCCCCTGGCTGAAAACAAACAGTCTGGCTATGATAACAGTGATGCGTCAGGAAATCCCAAATGAGAGATGTTCTACATCCAAATTGTTTTAAGATGAGGAGTCCAAAAAGACTGAGGAATGCTCCAATTCCTTCCAATTCTGAATGTCACGTCATAGTTGTGTGGAAGGTTCCAACTTGCAGAAAATGTTAAAGTAACTGGGAGAGGACGGCAGACGTTACCAACCTCAGGTGGGTTAGAGGGAAAGATTTTGTATTAGAACTTGGAACTTGTCTATAACCTAAGGAAGGCTGTTCTCTAAAAGTTAATCAGAGGTGGATTTTTAAGAGAAAAAGAAAGAAAGAAATGAGAAGATGTCTCAGGGAGTAAACTTGCCTGAACTTGAGGATTCAAGTTCAATCCCCAGGGCTCACACAACAAGCCAGGCCAGCACTGGAAAGTGGAGACAAGAGGATTCCAGGAACTTGCTGGCCAATCTAGTGATCAATGTCATGTCATTTATCTTAAAAATTAAGGAGAGTGACAAAGAACATCTGATGGTGATTTCTGGCCTCCACATGAGCAAGCACATTCACTCATACATGTGCAAATAAAAAAGCAAAAATCAAAAAAAAAATTTAAAGCAGAAAAGTTGGACTGGTTTGGTTGGAGACTCCGTTGTGTCATGTGATGTCTTTCTGGAACCTGTCTTATGAGAGGATCTTTTGCTGAAGCAGACACAGTGAGAGGATGTTTTGCTGAGAACAGACACGTGGTGTTCTTCTGGAAGCTGTCTGCTGAAAGAGCATGTGGTGTTTTGCTGGAGCAGACATTTGAGAGGACATGTGATGTTTGGAAAGAGTAGACGTATAACTCAACAGACAATGGATGACACTATTGTATTGGTTCACCTTGCTTTCTTCTCTGATCTTTGCTTGCCATGACTTCATAGAGAGAAATGTACCAAAGAACTTTTGGAGGTGTTCCGGCTGCTTCTTGCCGTTGGTGTCAACAGACTTATGCCAATCGGTGGAGCCTCATGGTTTCTTCTGGATCAAGCCACTGCTGCTGATTTGAGTGGACTGAACTGCTGACAACGAAGAATGGAATCACCCCAAAAGAACTACTTCTAAACAGGTCTACATCCCCCTTGTCCTATTAGCCATCTTCGTCCCTTACCTCTGGTGGGTGGTGGGCTAGAAGGGAGGTTGAAGCATTAAGAACTCTCTTATAGTAGGTTTTGAAAAATCTAAATCTACAGGGTGTGGTGATGAACAACTTTAATTCCAGCCCATAGGAGGCAGAGGCAGATGGATCTCTACAAGTTCAAGGCCAGGGTGATCTACTTAGTGAGTTCTAGCCAGCCAGGGCTACATAGTGAGACTCTGTCTCAAAACAAAAATGCCATAAAAATTTTAAAAACTGGGAAAACATTTATCTGTGAAGAAAGAACTACAAATTACTTCTTATAATTACAATTCTTAGGAAATAAAAATCTGCCTGATAGCACTATGAAAATTGAAAAATAATGAAACACCGATGATAGCTACAGAAGTAGCCAAAGTATCGACCTACATCTTTCCACACAGCCTGTATCTCTACATACTCAGGGCAAAGGGATTGTGCATTGTGGCCATCCTGGCAACCATATCTCAAAATAATTAAATAGGTGTTGGAGAGATGGCTCATCAGTTAAAAGCACCTGTACTTGCAGAGGACCCAGGTTAGATTCCCAGCATCCACAAGATGGCTCATAAGTGCCCGTAACGCCAATGCCAGAGGATCCAATGCCTTCTCTGACCACCTTGAGCATCAAACATGAACACTGCACATACATACACACACGCAGGATACACATAAAATAAAATACATCTAGTCTTTAAATTTCTAATAAAGTATATTTAGGTTCATATAAAGCAATAAAATTTGGAAAATATAAATAAACCAATACAAAAGCAATACTTAATGCCACCAGACTTTTAATGTCAATTCAGGTGTTAGTTAAGCACCTGGAATTTGGAACCGTTGCAGGCATAGACTTTTAACGCAGAGCTCCATTTGCAAAAACCACCTAAAACTAATCCAGATGTTGAGAGAGATGTTTCTTCAGGGGTATAGCCACTGGTAAGTTGTTCACAGTCTGCTGTTCATACCCAAGCCCATACAGGCAACCCTATTTAAATTTAGTGAGCCAAAAAAGAGAGATTATGGTGAGATGGCTCAGTGATGGCACTTGCTGCAAAGCCTAAGACCGGAGTTCAAGCCCTGGAACCCACAGGATGGTGGGCGGGGGTCCGACTCCTGCCAGTTTCCACTGATCTCCACACATCCAACTGGGCAGAAGGGAGTCAGATAAGAGAGATTAATAGAGGTTGAATATGGCCATAATACTTTATATTCTTCAGCAAAGCTGTCAAAAATTTTAAAAATTAAAAGTTAGTATGAATACCACAAAGTATCATATGAAATTTTATCATTGCTACATATTTTCAGAGGCTAGGGAGACGGCTCAGTGGGTTAATGGTACTAGCTACACATGTCTGACAAGTTTGATCCTGGGGCCCAGGCAGAAAGCTGAAAATGGCAACAAGAATCCACAGGACCAGGTACTCCTGCAGTGAGGTGGGGTGGGGACGGATTGCCTGACAGCTTGTAAACCAGCTGGCCTGGAAGACACAGGGCAGTAGTAGAAACAAAAAGAGAAACCCTGCTTCAATACCTTCTCCAACTTCTGAAAGTTGTTCTCTGACCCCCCTCCCTCCCTCCCTCTCCCCCCCCCCATAAATAAATAATTAATTAAAATTTTTTACAATACAATTTTCAACTCATAATAGGAAACAAAATAATATAGTAACATTGTATTAGTTCTGTGGTTGTGGTAAAAAGTATCTTACAAAAGAAAAAGGGACTTTTTAAGTGTGTGCTTGTGTGTGTCCTATGAGCCTGAAGAAGGTGTTAATCCCCAGGAATTTCCGTTCCAGGCAGTTGTAGCTGCCAGACACAGGTGCTAGGAACCAAACCTGGGTCCTTTAGAAGAGAGGGGGGAAAAAAAAAAAAGCGCTCTTATCTGCTGCCAATCTCTCCAGGCATGGGGTCAGAAGCAGGAGGAAGCTGGTTACATTGTTTCCACGGGGGAGGGGGGGCGGGAGTGCTAGACTCCACTTCTCCTTTAGTCTAGGACTCCAACCGGAGTAACGAATGAGAGGACACTAATCACAATTAGGTTGGGATTTTCTGCTCAGTTAAACCTCTCTAGAAAACCATGGTGATCATAAACCACATTCCATCTAGTTGACAATGCAGTCTTAACATTGTAAATATCCAAAAGGTAAAACTTTCTTTAGATCATTTCTTTTTTCTAAATTTCTATATATTCTTGATTTGTTTCAGAAGGTAGATGTTTATAACGAGACTTTCTCAGACCCAGCAGTGATATAAGTAATAACACAAGAGGGTACTAATTAGGTTTAAGTTTAGGCCTTTCCTTGGACAGTCTCCCCGCTAGCTCATCTAACTTAGCCCAACTAGCTAGACTACCAGCTGCCATGTGGCTAGCTCTATACGCTCTACTCTGCTGCAATCTGTCTGTTGCTCTGTTCCCTCCATTCTCCCGCACCTGTTTTCTTCTCCTTGCTTCATTCTCTTCCCAGAAGTTCCGCCCCCTACTTCCTGCCCAGCTATTGGCTGTCAGTTCTTTATTGCAACCAATCAGCAGCGAGACAGTCTCTGATAAAATTCTCGATTGCCTTTAGGCAGGTGAGGAAACCCAGTGATGGCCACAGAAATGAGAATGCCAGAATCTCTGCAGGTACAGAATTAACAAGTGAATATACAGAGACACGCCTTCACACAATGAAATAAATTAATAATAATAATAATAATAATAATAATAATAATAATAATAAAAAGATTACCCCTTCGGGTGTGGTGGCGCACGCCTTTAATCCCAGCACTCGGGTGGCAGAGACAGGTGGATTTCTGAGTTCAAGGCCAGCCTGGTCTACAAAGTGAGTTCCAGGACAGCCAAGGCTATACAGAGAAACCCTGTCTCCAAAACAAAAAGCAACAAACAAACAAACAAACAAGATTACCCCAACAGATGTTGGCTTCTCTTAGTAAAGATACTAAAGCAGAAGGTCTAAAAACCAGATAACATTCTAACATTCACTTGTGGCTTCTGTAGCTTTTTCTTTTTCTTTTTTTTTGGGGGGGGGGGGCGGGGAGGGAGAGTAGAGGTTGGGGGAATTCACAACAGGGTTCCTCTGTGTAGCCCTGGCTGTCCAGATGCCTCTGCTTGGCATTCAGATTATTGTCAGATTGTTGTTGCTGTATCTGCTGTCTGTCTTCTGGGAAGCAATAAGAATGCTAACCCAAAAAAGCAGGCTGCCCAAAAAAGAAGACCCCAACCATCATGCTAGATTCCAGAAATCATGAAGAAGTCTCTTACTGTCACAAGATTATACCTTCAATCCCAGCACTCAGTAAGTTTGAAGCCAGCCTGGTCTATACAGTGAGACCTTGTGTCAAAAAAAAAAAAAGTATGTAATAATGCAAGCTGAGCTATACGATCACCATCAATATGCTCAGACACTGGATGCCTAGTCTTGTGGCTCTTGGTTTCATGTAAAGTGCCGATTCTCCCACTGAGGGTGCACAGTGATATTTTGTTGGCTGCATCTAAACCTGTTCTTTGCCTTCCATGTCACTGTTCTTTATTGGCTTTTTTATCATGATTTTCGTCAACCATTTCTAAGTGGCAGCCAAGGAAGGAAACCTCGAGAAGCAGGGTGCTACCACTGAGCTCAGCTGCCCTCACCCACACCTTCACCCAGTCCATGAGACCCATCTGTCTATCAGTGGAAATGAAGGTCAACAGCTTGTCACTTCGGGCTCATGATCCCTTTCTAATTATTCACTTGCTTCTTTTGTCACTATTCCCCTTTCATAAGAAATTGAGGCATTAGGAGATTAACATGTGGGGCTAAAGAAATGGCTCAGGGGTTAAGCTACTCCCTGCTCTAGAGAACCAGAGTTCAGTTCCTCTGGGAACCACGAAAGCTTCTCGGCTCCTGTGCATCCTCCTAACAAGGGTCTAAAAACTCTGAAACCATGAACCAAAATAAAACATTCCTGCTTTTAAGTTATCACAGGGATTTGTCATGGTGACAAAACATAGAAAACTGGTGCTTGAAATAGATGTTGCCATGTACACCTATAATCCTAGCAGTTGGAGAGGCGAGGCAGGAGACCATGCATAGCTTCATATTGAGGTGCAGGCCAAGATGGGCCACAGAAACATAGTTTCAAAAACAGAAAAGGAAATAAGGAGAGAAAGAAGGATGGGAGGGAGGAAGGGAAGAAGGAGATCAGTACTGGAGAACTAAAGTCATTGCTGTGACTACACTTGACTTTGTACTAAAGAAGGCTTGGAATTTTTTTAATTTGTGGGCACACCAGGACCCCATCAGGGGTATGTGCTTCCCAGCTCCAGAGAACTTTGATAGGGTGAGTGGCCCAGGAGCAGCAGCCTCCCTAGACCAACTCGGTTTGCTGTAAAGATCTCACTGTGGCCACCAGAAAGATTTCAAAGACATTTCTGGTATTAGCACTCTGAAGGCTTTCAAGAGCTGACACACATCTTTAATCTCAGCACTTGGGAGGCAGAGTTAGGTAGATCTCCGAGGCCAGCTTGAGCTATAGAATGAATCCCAGAAATAGCCAGGGCTAAACAGAGAAACCTGTCTTTTGAGAAAAAAAAAAAAAAAACTACCTTTAGTAAGTATACTTAAATGCTTTAACCTCCCTTCTACCACCAGAGGTAGTGGAAATGAAAAATTAAAGGTTATTAGGGCAAAGGAGGATGTGGACTGTTTAGAAATGGTTCTTTGAAGCAAATCCAGTCTGTGTTGTCAGGATATCAGCAATTCAGTTCACACAAACCAGCAGCAGGAGCTCAATCCATTCACAAACACCATTCATGAAACAGCAACAGCGGTTCTATCCAGAAGAAACCACCAGGCTCTGCCAAGTCTAAAGAAGTGGCAAGAAGCTGCTGGAATACCACCAGAAGTTCTTTGGTATGTTTCTTTCTATGAAGTCATGACAAATGATAGCCAGCAAAGAATGGCAAGACAAACCAATACCACACAGCATTGTCACCAAAGACCAGCATCTTCAAAGCCCAACAATAACCAGCAAAGAATAGTAAGACATACCAATACCACACAGTGTCTGTTGTTATATTTATACCATTTCCAAACATCAAGCGTCTGCTCTACCAAAACATCACATGCCCTTTTCCCAGGCTGCTTCCAGAAAAACACCATGTGTCTGCTTCAGCAAAAACATCCTCTCATAAGACAGTTTCCAGGAAAATACCACATGACACAATTGAGTCTTCAAAGAAGCCAGAAATTTCTTTCCATTTCAGGTCTGGCTTTGGTCCACTGGTGACATCTCCTCTCTTCACTTTTATTGGTATCAGAGTGATAATTGCAGAAGGATCCCACACTGTTTGGAATTTGCTTGTAAGAGGAATTTGTAAATATGGACAAGGAGGCCTAAAAAAAACCAGAAGTCATAGGCTGGCGAAATGGTTCCATACTTGACAGAATCTGTGATGGCTAATCTTGTTTGTCAACCTGACTATATTAAAACCCAAGCCATTGGGCAAAACTGTAAGGGATTTTACTTGATTGGATTATTTAAGATGGGAAGATCCACACTACATCTGGATCATTTAAGAAGAAAAGAATCACTGTAAATCTGGGCCATACTCTCTGGAGTCAGGCTACATAGAAAGACATGGAAGAAACACACTTTTGCTTTTTGCCTGCTTGCTTTCACTCTGTCTAGCAAGTTCATCTGTCCTACATGATAAATTCCTACAGTGGTGTCAGAACTTCAGGATTCTAACATATATCTGTAAGAAATGTCAAATATGAGTCTTATCTTTTAAATAGTATAAAACCTGTGTTTAGGACAAGGAATTAAAATTTTTATCTCTCCCACCTTAACATTTGTTTATAAAAGGCCCAGTGCTTTATTCTAATAATCTGATGGCCTGGAGCAATAACCATTTCTCTCTTCTTCCTTCATTTACTGTGTATCAATTCTTTACAGACTAGACAACTGAATAGGACTGTGAAGAAGTAACAAGCCGATGGAAAACAGACATGCCACCACTTGAGTTAACTTGAGTTAGATACACTTCCTGTTTGGAAGCTTTGCTGAACTCACCCTCCTGACCAAGAGAAGATTTGTTTTGTCCAGACACTTCAGTTGGAACAGCGGTCTCTTTCTTTGGAATCCTGAACTTATTTCTAGCATACCAAAGACCAGCTGAGACATCCAGCCTCCTGCACTGAACTACTACTGGATTCTTGGCCTTTCCATTGGTCGACAGCCACTGTTGGACTAGCTGGACCACAGCCTGTAAGCCACTCTAATAAATCCTCTTTTAATATAGATCCATTCTGTCAGTTCTATCCCTCTAGAGAACCCTGACTGATACAAACTGTGTACAAGGAGAGTGGTTCTAGAGAAACAGAATTAAAAGAATGGATTTTTTTAAAGTATCTGGAACAGGCTTTCTAATTTACTGACACCCACGGTTACTGAAGCCTCTTCTAGAAACGCAGAGAGCACTAAAATGCTATGGTGTGAATTATTTAATCAATTTATGAAATAAATGCATTTGATTATCCAGATTCACCAAGGGTGAGGAGTAAGGAATTCAGGGAAACAATGAAGCTGATGATTGCTCTTGCCATCACTGGATCCATGGACAAAGGAAAACAGTGATAAAGTGGACCAGCTCTAGATTCACATATACACTATAAAGGTTTCTAACTGTGCCCTGGAAGAGAATTATCCCTTTATCAGCCACAGAGCTCAAGTTACAGAAAATCAAATAGAAGCCCTGATTTTAAGAGTAGCTGAATTATAATGAGAATCTCCGTCACAGTGGTGGATGGTGTTGGCAGTTAGGGTAAGGGCACTGACTAAAAAACACTGGCACCCTGTAACTTGGGGTGGAAGTGTGTGCGAGTGTCTCAACGAGGCTGAGGATTCTGGACACTTGAATTCTAGAGAAGTCTCTCTACCCTTAGCAGAAGATGCACCTCCAATTCCTACCTCCTGCAGTACGGACTTCTTCACCTTTGCCTGGGGAAGTAATTCTTCATTGACTGCTGAACCAAAGGTAACTTTCCTTGAAGAAGATGCCAGGCAAGAGAATACTGGTGTCCCCCAGAACCCACCAGGAGTTGCCTCTAGACCTATAACCAGACTCAAGGCTTTAAGCAAGCTCCTGGAGGAGAGGTGGAAAGCGTAGACAATGAGAAAGTGAACCACTGAAGTGGAAACTTCTGGTTTCTTTGGAAAGTCAATGATGTCAAATGATGTTTTGCTGGGGCATACAGAGGATGTTTTGCTAAAGTAGACATGAGAGAAGACACGTGATGTTTAGAAGAAATATAATATGACCCTGCAGACACTGGAAGCTTGGGCATTTGTTCATTTTGTTCTACCTCGATAGTCTTCAATGATGACACACGTGTACTGGTTCACCTTACATTGCGCTGCTGAGCTTCACCTGTGGTGACATCATAGAGGAAAACTCGCCACAGAACTTCTCGTGAAGTTCTTGTGATCTCTTGCCACTTCGGCAGACTCCGACAGATTGGTGAGTTGGATTGAGCTGCCCTTGCTGATTTGTATGTGCTGTCTGCCAAGTAGACCAGACTGCAGCTGCTGATTCGTGTTTGGTGTTTGTAGTGGACTGGACTGAGAACAATGAGGATTGAAATCGCCCCCAAAGAACTATTTCTAAACAGGCCCACTTCCCCCGTATCCTAATAACCTTTCTTTTCCACTACCTCTGGTGGGTGGTGGAATAGAAGGAAGGTTGAACCCTTATTAAAGTAGGTTGAAAAAATGCCTACACACTACCTATTAAAAAGCTTAAGAACTTTGCTAATTCATTCTAGCAGAAATCTGAGACATATATGTGCAGGATAATGGTGGAAGAAACACAAACTCTGTCAGACTGGGGTTATTGATGTGGGCCCACTGAGGGGAAATCCTGGTTCTCACATGAAAGCTCAAATCATTTGGTTTTGTTTGGTTTTGTTTGGTTTTAAGTGCCTGAGAGTTGGAGAGATAGGTCAGTGGTTAAGAGCACTGACTGCTCTTCCAAGGATCCTGAGTTCAATTCCCAGCAACCACATGGTGGCTCACAACCATCTGTAATGGGATCCGATGCCCTCTTCTGGTGTGTCCGAAGACAGCAACAGCATACTCTCATACAATAAATAAATAAATAAATAAATAAATAAATAAATAAATAAATAAATCTTTTTTTTTTAATGTTTGTTTGAATGGTTGACTGAAGCGTTTTTCAAAAGCTAGCCTACTGAAAAGAATCTAGAGATGACTGATGTCCCTTGGCTTAGTGTTGATGATTTCGGGGACAACACCATGTAAGAGTAAGTATGCTGTGTAAAACCTAATCCTCCACAATAGGAAGGACCTGAAGACATGTCCTTCAGTAAAATCTCATAAGATACAAAATGACGACGGGGCACCAGCACGTTTGAAGAGCTTTGTTGTTGTTGTTGTTGTTGTTGTTTCCTTGTGTCAGATCTTAGGATCAGAGACACTCAGATGGATTCCTTAAATGTGGTAGGTTAACGGGGTCCAGGGTAGCAGGAGCCAGGTGGCAGCACTTAGTCATCAGAGACAAGGTGATCAAGTTATAATGGGCAGCATGAGCAAAGACACATCCCTAAAGCCCTGGTCCACAGCAAGAAGCAAAAGCAACGTGATTTTTACCATGGCATGAGTCATACAGACCTCTAGCATTTACTAGCCAATCATGGTGTGTATTAGAGTTCTCTAGAGTAACAAAGCTTATAGAATGTGTGTGTGTGTGTGTGTGTGTGTGTGAGAGAGAGAGAGAGAGAGAGAGAGAGAGAGATTGAGAATGACGTACAGATAATCCAACAATGGCTGGCTATGAACTGAAAGTCCAAGTAAACAGTATTATTCAGTTCATGAGGCCGGATGTCTCAACTGTTCTTCAGTATATTCTAATACCCAAAGAAGTAGGCCTGTGAAGGAATGGACTTGCTAGCAAGCAGAGACCAAGAAGGCAAAGTGCCAAAGCGTCCTTCTTTCCTTCCCTGCTCCCAGCAGAAGGTATGACGCAGCACAAAACAAACAAACAAACAAACAAACAAACTAAACATATCCTGGCTTGGCATACATCAGATAACATGAGTGACTCCCTGAGCAGGCTTTGATGGAGTAGGCCTTTGTTTTGTTTTACAGGTGGTGCTGTCTGCATGCTGAGTTTAACAGCCTGAATGGTTCTAAGTGGGCATAATGCTTTTTTTTGAGCTGTGTAAAGTTTATCCTTGTGTTATTCAAGTGCTGATTTCTCTGCCCTCATATCTTGTTTCAATCCAGACAGGTATTATAATGTTTATGTCAAGAATTCCTCTCTGGAGCTGGAGAGATGGCTCAGTGGTTAAGAGCACTGACTGCTCTTCAAGAGGTGCTAAGTTCAATTCTCAGCAACCACACGGTGGCTCACAACCTCTGTCCTGGGATCTGATGCCCTCTTCTTGGTATGTCTGAAAAGAGTGTTCAGTTCATGAGGCCGGATGTCTCAGCTGTTCTTCAGTATATTCTAATACCCAAAGAAGTATGCTCATATACACAAAATAAATAAATAATTCAAAAAAAAAAAAAAAAAAGAATCTCCTATCTCTGGGTTAGAAAGATGGCTCAGCAATTAATGAATGGCACTGTCTGCTCTTCCAGAGGTCCTAAATTCAATCCTGAGCAACCACATGATGGCTCACGACCATCTATAATGTGATTTGATGCCCTCCTCAGTCATGCAGGTATACACGCAGATAGAGCACGCATATACATAAAATAAATAAAATCTTAAAACAAAAGAAGAGGGGCTGGCAAGATGGCTCAGCAGGTAAGAGCACTGACTGCTCTTCCGAAGGTCCTGAGTTCAAATCCCAGCAACAACATAGTGGCTCACAACCATCTGTAATGAGATCTGATGCCCTCTTCTTGTGCATCTGAAGTCAGCTACAGTGTACTTATGTATAATAATAAATAAATCTTTGGGCCGGAGAAAGCAGGGACTGAATGAGCGGAGTTGACTGAAGCAAGCAGAGGTCCTAAAATTTCAATTCCCAACAACCACATGAAGGCTCACAACCATCTGTACATCTGTACAGCATACTCACATACATAAAATATGTCTTTTTAAAAAAAAAAAGAGGGCTGGTGAGATGGCTCAGTGGGTAAGAGCACCCAACTGCTCTTCCAGAGGTCCAGAGTTCAAATCCCAGCAACCACATGGTGGCTCACAACCATCTGTAACGAGATCTGGCGCCCTCTTCTGGAGTGTCTGAGGATAGCTACAGTGTACTTACATATAATAAATAAATAAAAAGTAAATAAATAAATAAATAAATAAAAAGAGCTATACAGAGAAACCCTGTCTCAAAAAAAAAAAAAAAAAAGAATTTCCTGTCCCAAGTTTGTGTAAGCAATGCTCTGCCCTGTCAATAAAAGCTGATCACCCAATGGCTGGACAAAAAAGAGAACAGGACGGGACTTCTGCCAGCCGGGGGGAGGGGGAGAGCTAAGAGGACCATATGAGCCAGAAGACCTGATGGTACTTGAGGTGTCAGTGGCAGATGGAGATGCTGTGTGGAGCCTTTAGCAAGTCCTATAGGTGAATCAAGAGGAGACCTTTGGGATTTTGGAGCAAGGCTCTACCATCATCTATAGACAACTATTCTCCCTCTGAAGCTCTTGGCCTGCTGTTGGGCCTTAGTGGAAACTGAACATTTGACAATGAGCCATCAAGTTACCAGGGAACCTGAGCTTCCCATAATGAACTGGGTGTTATTGGCCCTGCCAAGTCATAAGTAGGATATGCACAGCAAAAATGTATTAAATGTATATGCCATTGGGTCCTAAAGGCACCATGAAGAAGTTTCCCAAATGCCTAGGGTTTCTACTCCTGTTACAATGTCCCATCTTCTGCCAGGCATGCACCTACAGCCTTATGGGGTATTGCCTATGATTGGTTGACAGAGGAGGACAAGACTAGAGCCTGATTTACTTAAGGTTCTGCATGTTATAGGCCTTACCCAGAAGTAGACACTGAAACATTATGGGCAAAGGAGGTGAAGGTACATGTGTCTCGTGTAAATGCTCACCAAAAGGCGACTTCAGCAGAAGAGGAGTTCAATGAGCAAATAGATTGTACGATTTGTTCGAGACAGCCTCTTTCCCTAGCCATTCCTGCCATTGCCCAATGGGCCCATGGACAAAGTGACCATGGTTGCAGAGAAGGGGGTGATGCACTAACTAGACAACATGGACTTCCACTCACCAAGGCTGACCTGGCCACAACTGCTGCTGAGTTCCAGATCTGCCAACAGCAGAGACCTCACTGAGCCCCACATGTGGCACCATTCCCTAAGGTGACCAGCCAGCAACCTGGTGGCAGGTTGACTACATTGGACCACTTCCTCCGTGGAAAGGACAATGTTTTGTTCTTACTGGAGAAGAAACTTACTCTGGTCGTAGATTTTCCTTTCCTGCATGCAATGCGTCTGCCAAAACCACCATCCATGGACTTACAGAATGCATTATTTAGCATCATGGTATTCCACACAGTATTGCTTCTGACCAAGGAACACAATTCACAGACAGAGAAGTGCAACAGTGAGCCCACGATCGTGGAATCCACTGGTCTTACCATGTTCCCCACCATCCTGAAGTAACTGGTCTGATAGAAAGATGGAATGGCCTTTTGAAGACACAGTTACAGCACCAATTAGGTGGCAGGAGCATGGAGGGCTGGGGTAGAGTTCTTCGAAAGGCAGTATATGCTTTGAATCAGCATCTGATATATGATACTGTTTCTCCCAGAGCCAGGATCCACAGGTCCAGGAATCAAGGGGTAGAAAAGGGAAGAGTTCTACTGCTGTAGTTACCACTACAATCCAGATATGGAGAGAATAGGTGTGAGAGATAGGCTGCTTGGTTTGAAGACAGTGAGTCCACTTCTAGTCCTAACCTTTGAGGTAGGAAGACATATCTCTGATTCAGACCTTGAGGTAGGAAGACACACCTTTAGTCTATATGGCTGGTTTCTTCTCCTTGGTTTTGTTGTTGTTGTTGTTGCTGTTTTTAATGCCCATCTCTGACTATTTCCCAGAATTCTCTTTATCCCTGTGGGACACTTCCTATTTCCTGCCTCAGCTTATTGGCCATAAGCTTTTTTTTTCTTTTTATTGACAGGTGATGCTTATAAGAGATTCTCTCTATGTATCACTTTTAAATAGCCTAGCACAAAGTTTCAGGGCTTGGAGAAAATATAGCCAGGCTTTCTGCTATAATGTAACATGAATGGGCTCTAATTCAATTCCCAATACAACCCATGTTCCTGTGAGGAGCCACAGGCACCCTTCAGCCATTTGAGTTTTCTGAGCTGTCATCAGAATTAAAATAAAAGGGATAATAAATTAAGAGCAAGTCAAAGAACAAGCGGAAGCTTATCCTGGGCACTTATTAACAAATAATTAGTCTCGGGGTTGTTATTTCTGGGAATTAAGTGGACGGGAAGAAAACTTGATTATTTTACAGTGATAGAGTAATTAATGTGGCAGGGACCATTTCAAGGCACCCCAGCATTCAGAAAGCAGCATGAATGTCACTGGCTACTTTTAATGAAGTTACAGCCAGTATAGAAGTCAGAAGCAAAGCAGGAAGATTTGAAAACATTGCAATTTGGGCAGAAAAGCCCACGTAGGGCTGAGGCTAAGGACCACATGAAGAGATGACCAATGTTTAAAAGGAAACCAAGTGCCAGGCATGTGCCTTGCTTTAATCCTAGCCCTCTTTGGGAGGCAAAGACAGACAGATCTCCATAAGTTTGAGGGCAGCTTGATCTACAGAAATTTCAGGCCAAATAGAGCCACGTAGTGAAACTCTGTCTCAAAAAGCAAACAAACAAAAAATGAAAGAAATGAAAAGAAAGTCGAGAACCATGAGCCAGAACAATAGGAAAGATGTCTTGAAGACATCTCAGGAATCATCAGACTCCAGGGAGTAAGGGATAAAGGTGTCAGCTAAGACTTCCTCTTAAGGAGAGACCACTGCTGGGGCCCTGCGCTCCCAGGAATTCACCTCTCCAGGCTCAGCCATACAGCTGAAAGACAAGGGTGTCTGGCTACAGCCCCTCCTAGCGGTAAAGCTTGGTATTGTCCATGGGTGTTGATGGCACTCAGGATGTAAGAATTGAAAGATGATGGAGCTTCCACTCAGATTTGGGAGGAAAACCTGGGGTGCCAGGCCGTGTATATAGAAGGAGCAGATTCCCGGGGAGCAGCCATGAGAAGGTCATGGGTGAACGTGTAAGAGTGGAGCCAGAGATTCCCTACCAAACCCAGAAAGGTAGAAATGCCAGGATCGGGACTGCAGACAGTGAGCAGAGCTAGCTCGAGAGAGTGGCCACATGGATTACAACCAGCAAGGCCACAGAAAGGATGCTGTACATCCAAATGTCAGAAATGGAGTTACAGGGTTTTAAATGTTCTGTGTGGGTTTTTGGTCTTGCTTAGTCAGGTCCCTCCAAATCCCTGTTCTCTTTTGAAACGAGAATGTTTGCTCTGTGTTGTATTTTGGAAGTGTGTGGCTCTGTTTTGATTCTACAGGGACCAGCAGCTGAGAGTTTGCCTTGCATCTCAGGGGACACTTTGAATTTGGACTTTTTAAACAATGTTAACAGACTGGGTACTGCTGGAAACGGACAGAATGCATCTTGCTGGGGGTGGGGAAGACAGATGAGTGCAGGTGTCAAGTTGCCAATGAATAGACTTGTGCTTTTAATCTTAATTGTCAACTTGATGGGATTGATAGATGCGTAGATTACTAAAGGACTCTTCTGGACTGGTCTGAGAGGGTGTTCCCAGAGAGAACTAAATAAAGGATGAAGGCTTTCCCTGAACATAGATTATACCATAGAATAGACCAAGGCCCTGGAGAAATGGAAGAAAGCTAGCCAGCAAAGCCAGCTCTCTGCTTCCAGGCTGCTCTGCTGTGCCTTGCCCTTCCCGGCACAGTGGACTGACATCAGAAACTGGGAGCTAAAGTAAGTCCTTGTCCCCTTTAGACGCTTCACTCCTGTATTTTGAAGCAGAGTTAGAGGGACGTCAAGAAAATGTAAGTTGGTTCCCTGAGATGACTGCTTCCTGCTCGCAGAAAACATGGGGAGGAGAAATGCTGTGAAGACATGGGGCTTGTATCCAAACAAGACAAACAGGGCAAAGAAGAAGAAACCAGGGCCTATAAAATACCCGAAGCCAGCAGCCATGTAATGCACTTCTGGACTTGGCTTCTCCCATTCCGAATGCTCAAAGCTGTTACTTTTCTTCTTTCTCTCTGCTAGTGGGATGGTGACTGAACAGTGGCAGGAGGAGAGTGTTCTACAGGCAGGGACTCCCTGAGGTGTCCCTTCACACTGCCGCAGCTACTGATGACCTAAGGGATGACGCTGCTAAGCAGCAGGGCCAGGGCAGCTCTGGATGTAGACACTTAGGAAATAAAGCTTCAGATTCTCTTACTGGAAACAGCTCTGACCTAAGTGCTGCTGGAGACGGGTGGTGAGGAGGGACCCAAGGACTGTCAGCTACAGCTCCTGGACCAGTCACAGTCTGCCGCCTTGTTCACTAACTCTTTTTTTTTTTTTTTTTTTTTGCAGAGTCTCAGTCTTTAATCTCAGCAGGTCCTCACACACATGAAACCACACACTCTCGGACATTCAGATCTTGTTGAAAGCTGCGATGTCGACGCTCTGCACATGCTCCTCAAACTTGGTGATCTCCTCCTCGAGCAAGTCGGTGCCCACTTTGTCATCCTCCACCACACACTGGATCTGCAGCTTCCGGATACCATAGCCAACAGACACGAGCTGGGGGACCCCCAAACCAGCCCGTCCAATTGGATGGAACGCACACAAGTCTCTAGCTGGGCCATGTCAGTCTCATCATCCCAAGGTTTAACATCCAAAAGGATGGAGGATTTGGCCACCCACCAGTGTGGGCTTCTTGGCCTTCTTCTCTGCATACTGGCGTAGCCTCTCCTCCCGTAGTCGGACAGCCTCCTTATCTTCTTCCTCCTCGTCACTGCGGAACTGGTCAATGTCATTGTCCTCATCGTCCTCTGCTGGTGTGGCTCCTTTCTTGGTTGGGGGCTTCACTTGACGCATAGGAGAGACATGTTGGGTCTGTGGGGCCATGGCTCGGAGAGTAGGTGAACTCTTCTCCAGAGAGCTCAGCCGGGCCTCCAACTTGGAAATGGCCTGCTGCAAATCTTGCATCATGCCTCGAAGGTTCTGGTTCTCCACTTCCAGACTGGTAATCCTCACAATGAGCTCATTGTGGTCTCCACCAGGTCCACTGGAGGCTCCAGGGCCTGAGCTTCCAGCCAAGGATTTCTGGATGTTCTCTCTGGCTCTTGCAATGTCTCAGAGGATCACGCTGGCACCATTCTCCTGGCGAGAGCCGAGGTCACAGGCCCGTGCATCTGCTCGTAGAATCTCCTTTCTGCATCATCATATTTAAACTTGTCAAACCAGATCTTCTCGTGCACTAGAAAGTTTGTAGCCATTTTTCTGACGCCAGCCAAGGACGCAGCAACCGTTGCTCACTAACTCTTCTGTGTTACTCTCTAAGAAAATTGTCATAACTACTAATTGAACGGGAACATTGTTTCCGTCCAGGTCTCTAGCTCCCTCCTTCTGGGAAGTGGGGATAAGAAGTTAAGATTATATTTTAAAAACAAAAGCCTTTCTGAGACAGGGCCTCTCCTCAGTAACCCTGGCTGTTCTGGAATTTGCTGGGTAGATCAGGCTAGCCACAAACTCACAGAGATCCTGCCTCTCTGAACTAAGATGTGTATCATCGTGCCCAGTGAGAATGTCTTTTAGTTTTTAACAGAACACGTTTAAATTGTAGTTTTTAACAGAACACATTTAAATTAAATGGAAATTGTAGAAAGGGTCAAGGATTGACTGTGTCAAACATCAATTTTGCAGTTTGCTTTAGAATCTTATATTCTTTGAGGGAGGGGGGCGCTCATTGCAGTTTGCAGGCTACAAGAATCTTTTTTGCAAGGCAGGGTCTCAGATATCCCAGGATGGCCTGGAACTTATCATGTAGCCCACAGATGACCCTGAATTTCTGATCCCCCTGATTGTACCTCCTGAGTGCTGGGATTAAAGGCACAACTGGCCCAGCCCAGCTCTCCAGTTACATCACGGCGGGTTTATTTAGTGCTGGAGATGTAACCTAAGACATCATGGATGCTAGCTAACCACACTAGCAACTGAGCCCACATCCACACCCCCCTCAATATCTATCTTTTGACTCATTTTCAAAGAGAATGCCTGGTCCTGGTCTCTCTACCACAGTTATCAGAGCCTCCCTCCTCCCTCTGTTTTGTTTGGTTGGTTTTGTTGCCACAACTTCACAAGTTGAAGTCTTCAGAATGACAGTCTTCACACTCCATGTGTGAAGCTAATTTTTCTGTCACCTTTCTCTCCCTCTTCTCTTTCCCTCTCCCTCTCCCTCTCCCTCTCCCTCTCCCTCTCCCTCTCCCTCTCCCTCTATCTCTCCCTCTATCTCTCTCTCTCTTTCTCTCTCCCTCTTTCTCTCTCCCTTTTTGGGTTTTTTGAGACAGGGTTTCTCTGTGTAGCCCTGGCTGTCCTGGAACTCACTCTGTGGAAGACCAGACTGGCCTTGAACTCAGAAATCCACCTGCCTCTTCCTTCCAAGTGCTGGGATTAAAGGTGTGTGCCACCATGCCTGGCTCAGCTTTCCTTTTTTTTTTTTTAATTAAAATCATTATATAGTAATGAACTCACAAAGAAAAATATCACACTGCTAAATTAAAGTAGCCGTCCAAATAAACCCTTGCCCAACCCCAAACTCTATGAACCAGGTATAAATTCCATCTCTCGGAGTGAACCTTAAATCCAATCAGAAAGTGACTGGCTAGTCCCATAACATTTGTGCCAGGGTTACACCAGTGTACCTTGCAGGCAGGTCTCTATTGAGGTGTCAGTTGCAGATAGATCTTGCAGTTAGAATGGCCACTTTGAAGCTGTGGGGCTTCCCTCATGATTTTAAGCATTAGCGGTCAACTACACTTTTATGCACTTAGCCACTACAAAAAAAAAAACAAAAGAAAAAAAAAAAAAAAACCATGATGTAGTTGACACCAGAACGATTGCCCTCATATCCTCTTTCACAGCTCGTGTGGCCTCTGCCTGCACTGCATCCTTCCTGGCCACCCTCTTTCTTTTCTTAATATGAAATTTTTCATACAATGTATTTTGATTCCATTTGAACAGATCTTCCACCTCCCTAGCCACCCAACTTTATGTTCTTTCTTCTTTCTCTTTCAAAAAACAAACCAAAAAATAAAAATAAAATCCACAAAACTAAAATCAAAAGAAACAAGCGGGGCTGGTGAGATGGCTCAGTGGGTAAGAGCACCCGACTGCTCTTCCGAAGGTCCAGAGTTCAAATCCCAGCAACCACATGGTGGCTCGCAACCATCCGTATCGAGATCTGGCGCCCTCTTCTGGAGTGTCTGAAGACAGCTACAGTGTACTTACATATAATAAATAAATAAAAATCTTAAAAAAAAATACAATTTCGTACCTTTAAAAAAAAAAAGAAAAGAAAAGAAACAAGCAAAAGACCAATAAGGAAAAAAAACAAAAATAAAGCAAATAAAATAAAGTCCACACACAAAAGTACCATTGCATTCATTTTGTTTTGGCCAACTGACTACTTGTGGGCATGGGGCCTTTCCTGGGGTGTGGTTGATATACCCAGTGATATCCATTGGAGAAAACTGAGTTTCCCTTTGTCAGAAGGTATCAACTGCAGACAGCTTCCTGGTTAGGGATAGAAGCCTGTGTTCACTTCCCCATCTTAGCCAGGACCTGTCTAGCTTGAATTTCCTCAGGTCTAGTGTATGTTGCGTATGTTGCCACAGTCTCTGAAGGCTATGTCAAGAATACACTGTTCCCTTGGAGACATTCATTGACTCTGGCTCTTACAATCTTTCCACTGTTCCTTCCCAGTAGACCCTGAGCCTTTAGGGCTTGGGATTCCACTTAGCACTGAGTGCTCCAAAGTTTCTCTCTTTGTACTTTTTCCAGTTATGGGTCTCCATATTAATTTCCATCTTCTGCAAGAAAAAGTTTCTCTGATGTGGTTACTCCAAAGACTGATCTATGTAGAAGAGTAGCAGTGTGTAATTAAGGTTCTTTTAGGTTTTGTTTGTTTTGTGAGACAGGGTTTTGTTTGTTTGTTTGTTTGTTTGTTTTTTCAAGACAGTGTTTCTCTGTGTAGTCCTGACTGTCCTGGAACTCCCTCTGTAGACTAGGCTGGCCTCGATCTCAGAAATTCGCCTGCCTCTGCCTCCCAAGTGCTGGGATTAAAGGCCACCACGCCCGGCAAGACAGGGTTTCTCTGTGTAGCCCTGGTTGTCCTAGAACTGGCTTTGTAGGCCAAACTAACCTCAAACTCAGAGGTCCACCTGCCTCTGTCTCCTGAGTGCTGCAATTAAAGATTTGTAACACTTCCCAACCTGGGGGGGGTGTCATTTTATTGCTATATTCCTTGAGAAGAATAATAGCAGTAAATTTGCCCCTAGCCCATTGACCTATCTAGTCTCAAGTATCTAGTCTCAAGTTCTTGACCACTTTAACCGTATCAGGTGTGAGTTCCGTCTTACAGAGTGAACCTCAAATCCAATCATAAAGTGACTGGTTATTCCCATAACGCTTGTACCACTATAACACCAATATAGCTGCAGGCAGGTCACTACTGAAGGTCACAGGGTTTGTAGCTGATTGATACTAGAATGGCCTTTCTCCTCCAGTAGTATGCAGATTATATTCTAGTATTATGCATGAAAGTCAATAGGGGTCCAGCTTCTACTTGGGCATCCAATCAACTTCTCCATGTTTAATGCCAGAAATAAGTGTTGAACAGTTATAGAGCCTTACCATCAAGTTGTAGAGAACACCAATAGATTTGGCAATAGCTGTGATGTTTAGGGGTGTCTCAGTTCAGGTTTTACTGCCGTGAACAGACATCATGACCAAGGCAATTCTTATAAGGACAACATTTAATTGGGGCTGACTTACAGGTTCAGAGGTTCAGTCCATTGTAATCAAGGCAGGAGCATGGCAGCATCCAGACAGGCATGGTGTAGGAGGAACTGAGAATTCTACATTTGTTTCGAAGGCAAACAGGAGAAGACTGACTTCCAGGCAGCTAGGAGGAGGGTATCAAAGCCCATGCCCACAGTGACAAACCTACTTCAACAAGGCCACACCTCCTAATAGTGCCACTCCCTGGGCCAAGCATATACACACCATCACAAGGGGGTCCCCATGGAGTAGCAGCAGTAAACATGAGGATGCTAATATCTTCACAGCAGGGGATGGCGCCCCCTGGGTGTGTGCCCAGGAGTGAGATAGCTGAATTATATGGTAGTTCTGGGGTGGGGTTTTTTTTGGTGTTTTTGAGGACTCTCTAAACTGATTTCCACAATGACTGTATTAATTTGCAGTCCTACCAACAGTGAGTAAGAGTCCCTTTCCCTCCCCGTCCTTACCACATCCTCCACGCTCTTGATGACAGCCATGACTGGAGCCAAGACGTGTCTCAGAGTAGTTTTAAACTGCATTTCCCTGATGACTAGGGATACCGAACATCTTTAAAAGCAATTATTGTCCATTGTATTTCTTCAGAAAACTCTCTAGTCAACTTACTGCCCCTTTGTTGACTGGTAGCTTTCTTTCCTTGATATGTAATTCCTGCAGTTCATTGTGAATCCTGGATATATAAGTCCCTTGGTGGTTTGTTTTGTGTGTGTGGGGGGGGTTGATTTTTGTTTTGTTTTGTGTTTGATATATGTAAACCAGCTGGCTTTGAACTCATTGAGATCTGTGTGTTCCTCAAGGGGTTGGTACAGCCATGCCCAGCTTCTAGTAGTTCCTTTTACTGTATAGAAACTCTTTATTTGTGTGTTGTGCCATCTTTAACGCTCAGGACGAGTTCCTGTCACCTTGGTATTCTGCTCAGAAAGTCCTTGCCGACCCCAGTGTCTTGCAGAGGATTCCTTATGTTTTCTTCTAGACGTTTCCATTCTTAAATTAAGGCCTTGGATCCAATTTGAATCGATTTGTGTTCAAAAGGAGAGATGTAAATCTAATTTTATTATTTTGCACGTGGATATTTAACTTTGCCAGCGCAGTTTGTTGCATAGGATTCTTTTCACCACATGCTTTTGAAGTGGAAACTTTTGGTTTCACTGGAAAGTCAGTGATGTCAAATGATGTTTTGCTAGGGCACACGGGTGAAAGGATGTTTTGCTAGACAGACATGTGAAAGAATGTTTTGCTGAAGCAGACACAGGTGAAAGGATGCGTGATGAAGGGATGTAAATATGACCCCCCCCCCGACAGTGGGAGCTAGAACATTGCTTTGCTTTGCTCTGCCTCACTATTCTTTGCTGACAACACGCATGTATTGGTTTGCCCTATATTGCATTGCTGAGCTCTGCCTGTGGTGACGTCATAAAAAGAAACTCACCAAAGGACTTGTCCTGAGGTTCCTGCAGCTTCTTGCCATTTCCTCGGCCTCTGGCAGGTTGGCAACCCTTTCGGATTCTTCGGGATTGAGCTTCAGTTGCTGATTCATGAGTGGTGGTGATTGCTGAATGGATGGAGGGCAGATGCTGATTCGTGTTTGGTGTTTGCCACTGGACTGCACTGCTGATATCCTGACAATGGAGATTGGAATCACCCCCAAAGAACGACTTCTAAACAGGTCCACTTTCCCCATGCCCTAATAACCTTTCTTTCCCACTCCCTCTGGTGAATGGTGGGCTAGAGGGAAGGTTGAACACTTACTAAAGTAGGCTAAGAAAAATGTATGCCTATATGCTTTTGTCTCCTTTGTCAAAAATGAAGGGGACATAGCTCTGTGAGCTTCTTTCCATGGTCTCTGCTCTCTTGCACTGGCATAACCCTCTCCTTTCATGCCAGCACCAGGATGCCTTTATCACCATGGCTATGTCTGGTGTTGGCTCTTGTGATGTGGTCTTTGTTGTTTGTTTGTTTGTTTGTTTTCCAAGACACGTTTTTTTTTCTATATAGCCCTAGCAGCGCTAGAACTCACTCTGTAAACCACGCTGCCCTCAAACTCAGATATCCCCCTGCCTCTGCCTTCTGAGTGCTGGGCCTAGGATAAAAGATATGCTGTCTTTTGCATTTCTAAATACTGTTAAGTACTATGATGTGGGTCATAGAATCTGGTTTCCTGGGTAGATGCCAAAAGATGCAGAAGACCCTGCCTGTCCAGTGTACCCTGCCTCTGGCATGCAAGTCCTACCTCTTACAAGCTCCTCAGCCTCCCAAGATAGCAACTACTTGCTTGGAAGCACACAATGGACAAAGCTGTGAGATAGCTCAAAGTCGACCCCAGCAGCCAATCCTGCCATTTCTAGCAGTGACCTGTTTAGTTAGAGAATCCCCTAAGGTTGCTTAGTATTGCCCTAATCTAAATCCACCATTTGCTCAAAGATGGACATCAGGCTCCTCCTCTCTAACCCAGGTCTCCTGGGTCCCACATAGCTAACAGAGTCCCCAGCATCTGGAGCAATGGCTCCGTGAGCAAAGTCCCTGCTATACAAGCATTTGGGCCTGAGATAGGAACCTCGGTGTGCACATGTCTGTGGCCCCAGTGCTGGTTTAAGAGGAGATGAGTGAATCCCAGGGGGTTAACTGTCCTGCCAGTTTAACTGACCTACCAGCCTAGCTGAAATTATGAGCTCAAGGCTCAGCAAAAGACCTTCTCTCAATAAGGTGGAGAATGGTTGGGGAAGCCACTTGCCTCAACCTTTAGTTTCCTTGTTACACATATAGGCAAGTGCACCCACGGTATAACACATACGTTGAACAAGCACACACACATATAGGTATATACACAAAAGTCCTTCCAGAGGTCTGACCCACATCCTTCCTGTTGCAGCTCTGCCCCACTCGCCTCAGGTATCTTCTCAATGCAAACTTCTGAGTATGAATCTCTGAGAAGCCTTGTAATGCTTTTGGAGAAGGGGACAAAAGTCAGATAGCAAGAACATCTCACACCTAACAGAGTAACCCACCACTACCCCAAGTGCCTGGCTTCCAGAGGCAGGACCGGTGTCTTACTGCACTTTCCATGACGTGGGTCCTTTTCGAGACAAAGGAGGTGGGTAAAGCGACATTTCCTGTCCCTGGGGGAAGGAGGGAGAGGAGAGATGAGCAGCTGCCGAGTGTGCACCTCCTTTGAGAGCACCCACACCTGCTTCTATGGAGTTCTGCTTGGCCCAGCCATGCCCCCAAGGTACGTGTAAAGGTACGTGTAAGGCTGAGGCCCTTCCTGAGCCTCAGCCTCCACTTCACAGCTAAGCAGTTGACCCAAGCCAGAGCTGCCTTAGTGTCCACTGCTTCTGCTCTATCTCTGGGGATCCACATCTCTGCATCCCTGAGGGCAGGGGACAGGATCCCAAGAGATTTTTAGGAGCCTAGAACGGGAGGGTGAAAGACGGAGGAGTCTAGATCAAGGGAAGGCCTGGCCTAAGGGACTACCTGTCTACGGGGCTTCCAGGCCTCAGAGCCTCAGCCTAGACCCCAGGGTTCTCCCTTTACTGACAACCCTTCTCTTGCCACCAGTCCCTTTAAAACACCTTGACTCCTTATTCCTATCCCTGGGATTCCCACCCGCTACCTCCCTGGTACACACTTGCACTTCTCCTGTCCTCATGACTGTCCCTGTTGGGAAAAGCCCCTTTGAAGATGTTTAAGAGCCTGAAGTACAGAAGGGAGGGAAAGATGGCCTGCCTCTGGGAAACCCCAGCAGCCTCCCTTGTGCCAACAGGGAATCATGAAGCTACTTCATCAACCTTCAGCACCTTCCAGCCAATGAACCTGACCCAGGGGAGATGCCAGGACTTGAATTGTGGGAGCAGGCCCAGCATGCAGGCTCTGAAGGAACAGGGGGTTCAGCTCAGCCCCAGAGCGACCCACACGGTGGTGAGTAGAAACCTAGGTGGGTGCAGCTGCCACATCCACCTCCATCCTCTCGAGGATGAGGGCGTGCGCATGAACCCATGTCAAGATGCAAGCTGGGGACCGGAAGCAGGGAGTGGGGAGTTCCTTCCTCCTGTACATAGCTACCCACTTCCCCTCAGTTCCTCTGGCCCTGAAAAAATCTCAGGCCCAGTCATCAGGGGACCAGGACACAGTACACTGACACCAAATGCAACTGTCTACATGCTGTGCCAGCACGTCCATTTGCCCAGAGCATTCCAGATCTTTCTTCAGTCCCCTTTCCTCTCACCCACCAGCTCAGTCTCCTTTATTAGAGATGAAGTCACCCTCCCCTGGCCTGAGGTGACTTCCTGTACCATCTCCTGCCCTCTGGGGCCTGTATGGAAGATACAGAAGGAATTTAAGTCAGTGGCCTTGGAAAGGACTTTCTGGGCATTCTCCCCCTAAAATAGACTGGGGGAGGGGCTGGAATGAGGATAAACAGGAGGCAGCTTGGGGTCAGAAGTCCTCTAATCATGGCCGCTTCTGTCCCTGACTTCTCATGTCCAGGCCTCTGCCTCAGCCCCAGGAGCTGCCTGGGTCCTAGGGAATGCCGACAGGGCAGAAGAGGTGCCTGGGAAAGGTGACCTGTCATTGCAAGCCGAGACCAGAGCATGGGTCCAGAAGACCCAGGCCCACTGGCTCTTGCTCAAGACTGCCCCTCTTTGGTTCCATGGCTTCATCACCAGAAGGTGAGTCACAGAGGAAGGCACAAGGTCCTGAGTCAGTCAGGGAAATCCTGACAGCGAGGACTCTAGTTTCCCAGGCCTCCGTCTCTCTCAGCTCTCTCCTCCATTTCCTCGCTCTCTTTTTTAAAGGTTTACTTATTTAAACACACCAGAAGAGGGCATCAGATCCCATTGCAGATGGTTGTGGTTGCTGGGAATTGAACTCGGGACCTCTGGAAGAGCAGTCAGTGCTCTTATCTCCAGCCGGATTCTCCATTTCTCAATCCTTTTCTCTCTCATTATCTCCAGCTTTCGACTTCTAAACTCTATTTCTTTAACTACCATGTCTGTTGCTGCTGCAGCTCCCCCTCCATGCTACCCTGCAGATGAAGCCCAGGGTCTTTTGAGTAGGACCCCTGTCCCCTCGTCTTCATTTAGTCTTGGTAGGCTTGCTTGGGGTGGAGGTGAGGGGTCCCTTAAGAGAGGAGACAGAACCGAGGTCGGTCGTAAGAGTCAAAACCAGCCCTACACTTTCTCTCCAGGGAAGCCGAGAGGCTGCTACAGCCCCAGCCTCTAGGATGCTATCTGGTGCGCTTCAGCGAGAGTGCTGTGACCTTCGTGCTGTCCTACAGGTGAGGGGCAGTCCTTGTTGACCAGCTGGAGGCGGGCTTCCTGCTAAGGGGCAAGCCCCTGTGCTTACCCACTCTCTCCAAGGAGGGCTCAGGGTTCTTCCCCTCCTCAGCCTGGTGGGGGAAGAAATGGCAAGTCTGACTCAAAGTGGCCCCTCCAGGAGCCAGACCTGCTGCCGTCACTTCCTCCTCGCTCAGCTAGGGGATGGGCGCCACGTGGTGCTGGGTGAAGACAGTGCCCATGCGCAGCTTCAGGACCTGCTTCAACATTACACAGAGTGCCCCCTCAGCCCCTACGGAGAGATACTCACCGAACCCCTCGCTCGACAGGTGAGCCCTTTACCCAAATCCCATAACTAAGTGTCGCTGCCACTGCATCCCCACCAGGTCCAAGTTACTGGCCTCTCTGCCTTTCTCATCCCAATCCATGACTGGCCACACTGGCTTACCCACACCTCTTCTAAAAAGGTCTCCTTTCACGACCAGACCAGCCACAAACAGCAGAGTAACGAGAGGCAGCAGAGAGGCAGTCAAATTAAGTGAAGTTTACTGAGTCTCCAAAGCAGGGGTGAGTGGGAGAGGTCCCCAGACAGATGGACATCTCGCTCATAAACCCTACTACAAGTAGCAATGGCAGACAATCCAGTGGTGGGATGATCATGTGTGGTGGCGGTGGTGTATGCTACTTAGCTTAAGAGAAGCTCTCAGGGGACCTCCACTTTCAAAAAGTGCAGACACTTAAGACCATTGTGTGTTGAGCCAGAGGTTAAATACCGAAGAAATAAACAGTGACAAATATACCCATATTTATCTCCTGGCCTTCGTGCGGCATCTATTCTAGGACAAGGCAGATGCCATAAGTGATACAGAGAGCACACTGATAACAGAAAGGATGCATGCTAGGAAGGAAGCCAAGCAGAGATGGAGAGCAACAGGGTAGGCAGTATGTCACACAGGGACAGCAGAGAAGGTGGGGGACATCTGAACAGAGGCCTGGATGGTGTAAGAGGGAGCGGTGCAGACGGCTGGAGGGAAAGCATTTGGGTTGGAAGTTACAGCAGGGGCAAAGGCCCTGAGATGGGAGGATGTTTGATGTGTCTGAAGACTGAGCAGTGAAGAAGCAGCCTCACTGGATGACTGATGGATGGAGAGGTCGGAAGTGAGGTCAGAAGGGTGACGTGACTTAAGGGGGCCCTGTGGCTCTCACAAGGCTCTAAGGTTTTATTCTGAATAAGATTTGATTACACTGGGGACTTAGAAGCAACAATCTCACCTGACAGGGTGGTGAGGGCCTGACCAGGCGGCAGGAGATGAAGATGGCTACAATGTTTCAGAAGGTGATGGGTGGCCAGGGCCAAACAAGGCCACTAGAGATGAAGACAGCCACTATGTCAGTGTTTCAGCCAAGCCTTTGATGGCTAGCACAGGGAGGTTGAAGGAGTAAGAGAGGGCCTGCTGGCTGTTTAGAAAGTGGAGCAGGGTCTTTGCAGAACAAATGAGGAACGGAAAGACGTCTAGATGAAGGCTAGAGAAGGAGCCTGTCTGAGCCAGGTGTGGAAACATTTGTAGGCTGAGGTGTCAAGTTGGAAGCTGGGGGCTCAGAAGTAGCTGGAGGGGCTTGTCCAGCTCCAGACTACAGTTTCAGGCGCCAGATCCCCAGGAGAAAAGGCCACTAGAGTCCACAGGACTGGATCCAGTCGGGAACAAAGGTCAGAACAGGAACTAGGCCCAGCACAATCAAGCTTGAAGGTCTGGATCCTTCTAGAGCAGGAAGCCCTGGCATGGGCTAGAGAGACTGGGCAAAGAGGCTGCAGAATGGTGAGAGTGGGAACCAGTGGGGAGGTGTGTGCACCTGATTGGTGGTGCTGGCTGCGTGTGGCCTCAGAGAAGATGTGAGCCACAGGCGGTGGGCAAAGCACAGCTTGGGTTGGTTGGATGGAGAAGGGTGAGGTATTGAAGCTGACCTTCCTGCTGTTTGGGCAGCAGGGTGAACCTAGTGCTTTCTCAAGGAGAGGTGAAGTACAGGATGGACACCGGAGAAAGAATTCTCATTTGGATCTAGGAAGCCTTGAGTAGATCGTAGGTCTCCAGAAGTGGAGGGCACATGGAGCCCTTCGTGAAGCAGGCCTTAATGCTGAGCTAAAAACATAACTACTGTGGGATAGCTAGAAGGGAAGGTTCGTCTCTCCTGTGGTGGTCTCTACCCCTAAACATGTAGCTCCTGTCTTCATATATTAAGCTTCTTGAACCTGAAGAAAAAAGATCCAGCAATCATAGAGGTTGGTCCCCAGACCGATTGCTTTGAAGGCAAAAACTCTAAAAGCCTAAAGCCTCCTAGTTTTGCAACCATGAGTACAAATGAGACTGTCTTAGCCCTGAATTCCAGATAGTTCTTTGTTAGACACACTGGTGAGAAGAGTTTGTTTCTGTCCACAGTCTCCAGGCCCCCTCAACGCCTCCACCCCGCCTCTCTCACAGAGAGCCCAGCCCACAGCGCACTTCTTCCCCAGTCACTCCCATCCTCTCCGACCTAATTGCTGTTCCGGGATCACCTGATGCCCCCATCCCGCCCCAACCCTTCAGGTCTCCTTCTTTTCCTGTAGACAGCTGAGCCTGCTGGACTTTCCCTAAGGGCTGATTCAGACTCTGGAAGCAAAAGACAGGACCCAGACACCCAGCTCAGCCTGCTCCTCCAACAGGGCCAGGCCCAGGCCTCAGGACACACAGAGAAAGTATGGGCCTCCCAACACAAGGAGGTACTGTATTGGTCAACTCAACCTGTGGGATGGGGGGTGTTGGGGTGTCAGGGCCTGGAGAAGCGGACCCAGGACAGAGGAAGAAGCCAGGCTCTCATAGGTAGAGGCTCAGGCTGAGATGGGCCTGGCCTTAGACCCTGTCTTCACAGTTCTCATTAATTCTCTTCCCTGGTCTTGCCTTCTCCCCCTAGACATCCCAGGCATCCAGACCCAGGCCGCCCATCCCCGCCAAGCCTCAGCTTCCTCCTGAAGTCTATACAAGTCCTGCTTCACGACCTCATCAGGCCCCACCCATTAACCCCATCTACCAGGAGCCCGATGAACCCATAGCCTTCTATGCCATGGGGCGGGGCAGCCCTGGGGACGCTCCTAGTAATATCTATGCTGAGGTGGAAGGGCCATCGGGAACGGCGCCCATTGGACACCCCATCCTCCGAAAGTGCTGGTCCAGGCCTATCTCAAGAGGCCAGGTAAGGGAGGTA
This sequence comes from Mus caroli, assembly GCF_978045245.1. Classification (NCBI taxonomy): domain Eukaryota; kingdom Metazoa; phylum Chordata; class Mammalia; order Rodentia; family Muridae; genus Mus; species Mus caroli. Next base: position 74,156,022 of record NW_028227258.1, on the reverse strand, counting down.
CAGGGAAAGATAAGCTCAAGGAGGCAAGCAGAAAAAGGGAGCCCCTCCTGAATATCGGGCAAGGTGAAGGTCAGCGGGCTGAAGCGAGATGGAGTGTTCCACGCTGCTGAAAACCTTTGCCCAGCTCCAGGCCTGAGGCTCTTCCTGGACATTCACGTGGACTCAGCTTTGTCAAGCCCTACCTGCCCTTACTTCAGGTTTCCTTCAACCACTCTCCATCCCAGGCTGCCTCTCATTGGTAAGGCCTTCCTCACACACATGTGACACTGACCCAGCTCCCTGGAGAGCGTGACTGCCAATGGGCTCAGAGGAAGAGGCTGCCACACTGTGTGCTCACCCTCACAGTTTCCCCACAGAGTTTCAGTCATGTCTGAATGTGGTATTACTATTAAAGGAGTCAGACTCTTTCCCTTGTACCGCCTCAGGTCCTACTTCAGGCTTCCTCTCTGCTGTCACCAAAGGTCCCTGCTTGGCCCTCACCAGTCCAGCTCACCTGTACCCTACCAGCCTTCTTAACCCTGGGTCCATCCAGGCTCTGCCAGGGTTCCAAAGCCACTCCAACATCAATTGAACCAACCTCACTCACCCCCTGTGTGGGCGCGCGCGCGCACACACACATACACACACACACACATGCACCACGCACAGTGTCCTGTGTTCCACACCCTGATTGATTAACCCCCAGCACCCAGCTATCCAGCCAGAAATGTGGGGTCCCTAAACATCTCCATCCCCTTTGCTTCAGTCTCTGTCAATAATGTCAATTGCCTCTACCTCCCGAGTTCTGGGATTACCACTGTGTGCTCCTACAGTGTGTGGGATCAAACTTGGGGCTTGGTACGTGCTAGACAAGCTCTATGTCTGAGCCACACTGTGATTTCGCTGAGTGGCTTAACTGCCTTCCTAGTACCAGGCTTGTCAGCTTTGACCTGTTCTTCCCCTGGGAAGCCAAAATGGGCTCTGTGAGACAGCTGCCTGGCCCTCCAGCTCTTCCATACTGAGGCGAGGTCCCACTTCGTCAGCCCCACTTCAAGCACCCACACCATATTTCTCCAAACTCACCAAAGGCTACCAAGTCAGTCCTGCCCACAGCAGTCCCTACAAGCCTGCCCTCCTGCTGCCTGGCAACCCTTAACCCCACTCAAGACCACGTGCCCTTCCCCCTGCAAAGCCTTCCCTGGCCTGACCTCCCAACACACCCTTGCCAGGCTCCTGGTCAGCCCAGACTCCCATTGCTCTTTTTTTCTTCTATCTCCCCTTCCTGCAGAGCCTGATTCACTAGAGGCAGCCCTGGGGGATACTCAGCTATCTCTAAAGTACTGGCCCAGTGCTTGGCATGAAGCAACTGCCTCAGGGAGGGAGGGGGAAGGGAGGAGAGGCAGAGGGATGGGTGGGAACCTAAATCCGCTCTGGAGGACAAAGGGTTAAGACCGTATACCTTCTCCTAGAGACTGTAGCTCTGCCAAAGAGGCAGAGGGTATGACCCAGGGCAGTCCTTCTGTCTGCAGAGGACAGATGGTCCAGAGCTGCACTCGGAGGACTGTGTGGCAGAGTAAGACCCTGTCCTTCATCATGAGCCCCTCTGGCCCTAGAGGCTTGCCCTTTCTAGACAGAGAGCACTCATGGCTCCCCATCAGGCCTCATTAGGGGTAAGTCTGATCTGGGAGGGTAGCTTGGGGCATTTTGTGTCCTGAGACCTTCACAGACCCCTGGGTCCTCTCTTAGGGAAGGCAGGTGGGATAGACTACAGGTGAGCAAAGATTCATCTGCTACACGGATGGCGAGGAGGTGTCACCCCGCGTGCCAGCTCCAATCCATTGGTCTCGGCTGCCTGGCGTGCAGCATTGGAAGGATATTAAGGTCAGATCTAAGCTCAGCAGAAAAGAGAAGGTGACGGATGAGTGGCGTCTGCTGTGGGTGCGGGAAGGAAGGGTGAGCAGCGTTTCTTTCTCTCCTATCAATTAAGTCCAGTTCTCTCATTATGCAAATCAAGAAACAAGCCAGAGAAGGAGAAAGCCTGGGCCAAGGTCAAGGATTGAAACCCTTCTTCAGCATTCCCCATCCGTCCTCTGAATCCTCACTTCTCCACAAGGGACAGAGAGATTTCCTCAGCTAAGAAGCTGGTTGCTCTCCAGAGTTCTGCACTGGGACCTCCCTGCACTCCACCTTTCCCTGTCCCCTTAACAAGTCTGCCTTCCTTGCTCTAAAGCAGCCTGGAAGTCAGAGGACCAAATGTGGGATCTGTGCTTCCTCATAACAACACACATACCACACACACACACACACGCATGCATACACACACACATATACACATACACACACGAATACACACACTTGCTTGCATACACACACATGCATACACACACAGATGCATACACACACATGCATGTATACACACAAACACACACACACATACACACGCACACACAGGCATTCATGCATGCATACACACACACATACACACACATGATTATACACACATACACACAGGAATACACACACACACATGCATACACACACCCGCATACTTGCATACACACACCCGCATACTTGCATACACACATACATACACACACACACACACTGCTCCCTTCTGAAAGTCACCAGGAACCAAGGCAAGGAACTGTATGTACTAGGGAAGCCATCCTGCCTCCTGTGCCCTGGTTTTTCCTCCTGAAGAAACTGGACTTTAGGAAGCCTTGGCACTCTGAGCCTTCGCATCTGGGCCCCGATCCAATGGCTGCTGTTGTCTGAGAAATGTTTTGGTGAGAACAGATGTTAGGATTTGTTTGTTGGTCCTTGTCTGGCTAATAAATCATTAGCAACAATCTCCCTCCTCGGGAATCTATGTCCTTCCAGCTCCTCCCCAGCTCTTTTCTCTCTCCCACTGTCGCTCATAGGGGTCTAGAGGGTCAAAGACACTTAGGCAAAGTTATTGATCTTTTGGCTGAAAGTTAAAAACCATGAGGACAAGGACACGGACTCCCTTTGCCAAGTGCTTCTCCCTTAGCTGGGGTAGGCTGGATGGGCAGCCCGGGCACAGGAGTGGGTGCCTATAGAGACGGGCAACTCAGGACTTGGGAGAAGGGTGCCTTAGCAATCTGTGAGCCCTCAGAGGAGGCAGCTTAAGTCCTTACCTCACTCAGGAGCCCATCCCCCTCCCTGCCCCATTCTATAGGCCTTTCTCCCTTCTCTGCCCAGACTCACTTCAGGGCTGGCTTCCTGCCCTAGAGCTAAACTCCTCTAGAGTCCTAGCCCGGGAGCAGTCTGTGCTAGGTCCCACTTTCATCTCACTGGAGGCTTTCTGAGACTCCAGAGTCACCCAAGTCTCTGGAGGTGGCCTTTGCCACTGTTCCTCTCTCTGTGTAGCTCCCCACACAGCTGTTACCCTGATTCTACTACAGCTCATTTAAGGTAACATGTGCTTTTTGGGTCCTGTCTCAAAAACAAAAAAACAAAACAAATGAAAATAATGGACTGGCCCTCTGAACTCTAAGTCAGCTCCAATAAAATGTTGTCTTTGTAAGAGTTGCCTTGGTCATGGTATCTGACACTCTCCTGTTGCCTTGACTTCCCTGCCGTGACATGCTTAAAGTGTGAGCTAGGAAAAAAACAAAAAATAAAAACCCTCTCTCCCAGCTGATGCTTTTGTCAGAATATTTTATCCCATCAACAGGAAGAGAGACTAAGATAGCACTTCTCCCCGGCCCAGGCCCTCTGGCCCGGCCTGCTCTCACATCTGCCAACAGTCAGACTGTTCACACTGTAGATCCAGCTGTCCTCCAGACCCAACCTTTCGCCAGTGACTGATCCTCACACGACTGCCATTCCCTGCCCCTTGGGGGAATACAGCAGAAAGTTTCAGTATTGCCACTTGTACCTGCCTCGAGGATGAGAGAGTGGGAAGCAGTGATCCCTCCACAGATGCACTCAAAAGGGCTGATCATCCTTAGCTACCTCTATATGGTCCTCCCCCAAATGCAAGCTAAAACCAAACCCAGCCACTTTCCTGGGCCCCGTGCCATGTCGGCCAACAGCAGGGAGGAGCTGGATAGAGAGAAGCCCTCACTCAAAGTTCTCCATCTTTCTGCAGTTTGAGTCAGATCTTCAGCCACGTCAGTCTCTTCCACTCTTGTCCTGGCCAGTGACAGTACACCTTTATCTTCAAGGACACTGATGGTTTGTTTTGAGGATCTAGAACCCAAGCTGGCCTCGAACCCATAAACCTCCTTCCTCTGCCTTCCAAGGGCTAAGATAGGATGCTTGTGTGCTTCTCTCCTTTTCCCCCTTGACCGTTGCTGTTAGTCCAGTTTTAAGCACACATCATTTCTACAGCTATCTCTCTGATCCATTATCTGTCTTCTCTTCCTGTTCATCAGAGGAGGCCTATTTTCTTTTCTCCTTTTCTCGACCCCATGCCTTTTAGAAAGGGTCTCACCAAGTAGCCCTAGGTGGCCTGGAAATCAGCGATCCACCTGTCCCTGCCTTCCAAATACTGAGATTAGTGTGCCACCATACCTGGCCTACCTTTTGAATTTTGAGACTAAGTCTCACACTGTAGGCCTTAAATTTATGGTAATCCTCCTGCCTCTACCTTTAAAGTTCAGAAATAATAGGTATGAACTAACACACGTGCCAGCATTTCTCTTGGTGACTAAGAAATTCCAACCACAAGCCGGGCGTGGTGGCGCATGCCTTTAATCCCGGCACTCGGGAGGCAGAGGCAGGCGGATTTCTGAGTTTGAGGCCAGCCTGGTCTACAGAGTGAGTTCCAGGACAGCCAGGACTATACAGAGAAACCCTGTCTCAAAAAACAAAAAAAAAGAAATTCCAACCACCAAATAAAATGTCATCTTTGGTAGGATTAAAGAGTGACTTTCAAAAAATGTGGCTAGGAGCTGGTGAGGCGGCTTAGCAGGTAAGAGCACTTGTCCTTGCAGAGGACCTGGGGTTTGGTTCCTGGCACCCACACATGGTAGATAACAACCATCCTTAACTCCAGTTCCAGGGATCTTGATTCCTATCCTGACTTCCATGGGCACCTGGCATGCACACATGAATACATGCAGGTACATCTGCATAAATCTTTTATACTCTATGTGTATGGATATTTTGCTGGTGTGTATGTCTGAAGGTGCTGGGAATTGAACTCAGGTCTTCCAAAAGGTCAGCCAGGGCTCTTTTAACCTGAGTCATCTCTCCAATCTGGCAAAATTTTTAAAAATGTTTTTCTAGAGGGGGGGCATAGTGGTACATGCCTATAATCCCAGCTCTTAGGATACAAGATTTAGGTTTGGTCAGCCTCGGCTATACAGTAAACTCCAGACCAACCCAATTGCTGTAGTGACTATCTCAAAACACATTTTTTTTAAAAGGTAGATGCAGACCCCTTGAGCACTGAAGGTAAAAGGTCCACCTCCTGCTTCCCTGCAGGGTAAGGCACTTCCTACTACATCACAGTACAGACTCTGAAGAGAAGCTACTCAACAGACAGGGTGGTGACAACACAGATGGGAAGAGCTGCACCTAGAGTATGCCAGGCCCAGAGAGCACCTGGCACAAAGGGCTCTCAGGATCCCCAATGGGAGGCGGACCTCAGTCCTGGCCCTGAACCTCAGTGGACAGCAGGATATAGCTGATGCTCCCTGCTGAGAATGGCTGGATGTACACATCGGAACAACTACAGTCCCTGTGGGACTCAGAGCCCTGTCTGGCTCCAACCCGAAGTAGGTCAGATTTCAGATAAGCTGGTAGTTTTCCTGTAAGTGATGAAACCCTACAATGTACTTAATGAGAAACAGACGCCTCAACTTACCTCTGCACACAGAACCAGAAACTGAGATGTCTCAGTCTACTGGACCCTGGTCCCACCACAACCTCTCCAAACTGTTCCTCTGGCCATAGGCTTGCCTGTGGAGGTACGCTGAACACTACTAAACCCTACCAGGTATTCCCCATCTGCAGTGGGCCAAAGCCGGTGCCCTGCATAGCTCCTCTGCCTGGAACTGACAGGCTCTGGAGTCTTTATCACGCCATTCCTGGAGAGCAGGTAGGGCTCTGTCAGATCCCTGGCAGCTGACTCATGCACGCTGTACACTTTGTGATATTCCCTACTTGAGCCCTGCCTGAACTGAAAGGAAGATACTGCACTGCATATTGTTCCTGGTGTGCACATAGTACCCTACAGCTCCTAAGCCTGTATTCCCTTCCATATTCCTCCCTCACACAGAGATTTTGACGTCTCCATGGAGAGCTCTCTAGCCTTCAACTTCGATGCCTAGCTTGCAAATTAGCCATGTGATGAACACAACTTACTCCAAACCAGTCCATGCCCTTGACCTCAATGTAAATTTGATCTACTCTGGGGACAGGTTTTTTGCCACAACCTGCTGGGTGTCCCTTTATATCTACTGCTTCTTTTTCTTTGTGTTTTAAAGGTAGGGTCTTGTAACTCAGGCTGGCCCTGAACTCCTGATTGCTAAAATCACAGACATGCCACACCACACCCACACTGACAAGTCCATCTTGAGACACCCGAGACCAGCAATACTCTGCACTTGGGATCAAACGCCTGATATCATCCTGTCGCAGATAAGCCACCAACAGGTCCTGGGTGGTCAGAGGAGGAGGCAAAACACAGAGAAGCCCCTGGGGTGCGTGGCAGGACCTCTGCACAAGCTCAACTGAGATCCAGACACCTTGTAGGCAGCATCTGTCACACTCAATGTTTTATTTCAACAGACATCCCTGTTTTAAAAAAAAAAAAAAAAAATGGTGGGAGTTCACCATCTCATCACGCCCGACAAGGAGCACAACTCCCAACCAAGGCCGTAGATCCTCGGGGCAGCGCTCCAGTCTTTCCAGCCCAGCACAGAAAGGAGCTGCATTTTCTAACTTAAGAAAAATCTATCAAATATGTTCCTTCTCCCAGAGCTGAGGGCTGAGTCCTCAGGGTAGAGGTCCTGGACTTAGAGCAGCTGGGGTCCTGGAGGTGAAGCTGGGGCTGGGCCTCTATGCCAACGGAGATCCTGGGCCATCAGTCCCTGGGCCCTAGAATCCGTATTTGGCTTGGGTCTGCCGGCGACTGAGCTTGTTTTCTGACCAGGTGTTCTTCAACTCCAGCTCCCGCTCCTTAGCCTACAACACAAAGGAGGGGTTGGGAGAGTCACAGTGGGCACACAGACTAGGAATCACACCCACAGCCTTTGGACACGCTAAGCTCACACTGTACCACTGAACATCCCAGACCCAGAGGTTTTTTGTTTTTTTTTTTTTTAAATAAAACAGATAAAGTTGCTATTGAAAAAGCCTTCTGGGGGACTAGCAAGATGGCTCAGTGAGTAGAGGTGCCAGCCACCAAGCCTGATATAGCTGAGTTCAACCCCTGGGACCTGCATGGTGAACAGAAACAACAACAACAAAAACAGTGAAATTTGTCCTGACCGCTATACTCACATTGTGGTACACATCTATGTAAATACAGACACACAAACAATAAATAAAATGTATTATCAACTTTAATAAAAAGGATGGGCCGGGCGTGGTGGCGCACGCCTTTAATCCCAGCACTCGGGAGGCAGAGGCAGGCGGATTTCTGAGTTCGAGGCCAGCCTGGTCTACAAAGTGAGTGCCAGGACAGCCAGGGCTACACAGAGAAACCCTGTCTCGAAAAACCAAAAAAAAAAAAAAAAGAGAATAAAAAGGATGGAGCAGCCAGGCGTGGTGGCGCAGGCCTTTAATCCCAGCACTCGGGAGACAGAGGCAGGCGGATTTCTGAGTTCAAGGCCAGCCTGGTCTACAAAGTGAGTTCCAGGACAGCCAGGGCTATACAGAGAAACCCTGTCTCGAAAAACAAACAAACAAAAAAAACCAAAAAGGATGGAGCTCAGATGGTAGAGTTCTTGCAGGAAGCACTCAGTTCTATCCCTAGCACCTTAGAAACCAGAGAGACACGTGCCCATAAATTTCAGCACTCAAGGGGCAGACCCAAGGGAATCAGAAGTTCAAAGTCATCCTAGGCCTGGAATGCTTGAAATCCTGCCTTATAAAACCCAAAAGAATCCTATAAAAAGCTTCCCTCTTACATAACATGATAAATACCTGACTAGACTCCTGTGAACCAGAGGCAGGGGGGAATGATATTAAGAACACAGCCTCCCCCTAGTGGCCACATGGAGAACAAGAGAGCAGGCCTACCAAAAGGGTGGTGCCTGGCTCTGGTCACATTAACTCCCCTCCCATTCCCAAGTTTATGGAATGCTGTGAGCCCTGAGCATCCTCACCTGATGAATCAGATATGTGATCTGGTGTTTCCTCCGCTGCTGGCCAGTTGGCTGTTCACCTTTCTTCTACAAGAGAAAGTAAAAAGAAAAACAAAAAGCAGTCCTTAATTCACAGATGGAAAGACATAAATCTCTCATATGCCTAGACAGTATAAAGCTGACAAACCAAGGCATTAGACATACAGCCCAAATCTTTAGGGAGAACAAGGGAACTTGGAGCTGCTTTTGTGTCTGTATATTTATAAAGCTAACATTTTATTAGAGCCATTATGAAAAACAAATCTAAAATGAGAATGCTTGCTAGAAGCAGCCCATTAATCCCCAGCAGACTGGCTACTCTTTGAGGTCAGGGCAGGAGTTAGTCTCTTTGATAACCCCACTCTCCTTCTAGCCTGAGCTCCAGGCTCGGCCTGTGGACACTGGCTTGTAGTGAGTCTAGGACAGCTTTTATACCACAGGCATGTGATCTGCTGACCTCTCTCCAGACTTCCTATCCATCTGCCTCTTAAACCTTCTTCATTTCTGTCCTCTTCTCTCCAGCCTGGGCAAATGTCTGGTCTGGCTCCTACCTACCACTTACTAAACCCTCATCCATCCATCATCTTTGGCCGAATCTGTACTGTCCTATCCTATGACATGTCAACCACTTCCCTGGGACAACAAAGTTCACAAGCTCCTTCTTCCTCGATCTATCTTCCAACCTCCATCAGTAACTACATTCAACTCCAAACCACACGTTGATGCAAACGATTTACTGTCAAGATCTATACTGGTCTGAGCTTTCATTGTGTGGTTTTTCTGTCCTCTGCCAGAGCTGTCTCGGGCTAGAAGCTTTCTCGCCAGCCCCACCCAACTCTCAGAACTCCTCCCCAGAGTCTCCTCAGCACTTATGTAATCAATTTGCACTGTAATCATTTACACTCAAGTGTCCTTAAACCTCATCCCAATTCTGCTGTCAACTTCTTGGGGAGAGAGGGGACTCTATCCTTTCTTCTCTTAAAAAGCAAGCTCAACAAAATGAAATGGGACAACACCCTGAAGCTGGGAAAAGACCAACTCTAACGCTTCTACTCAATGCATTACAACTGTAATTGTAATGTTACAACTGAAGGTGATAACACACGGACGTTCATGCCTCCCACAGTAAGCACACACCGGCAGCTGCCTGTGATGATGCCTCTCAAGCCCAACCTAGCAAAGCCCTTTCTCCTAAGTGGTTTTTCCAGTAAACAATGATAGATCTATGCTGCTCTAACCACAATCCTTTGCTCCATCCTGTATGACCGCCAACATTCAGTTAAAATAAATGATGGGGGCCTGGAAGGCCATCTGTGACCATAGAACAAAGAAAAGCCAAGTTGGTGGTGGTGGGGTGTCATAAAACCTCGACCTTGGTGTTGCTGGCATGCAGCTCATATCCAGCTACCCCACCCATGGCCAGCTCATAAGTATCCATACTACTCAGTTGCTAAGTGAAGAGACTTTCAGCATACTGACTGAAGAAAATGAGCACAGGGACGGCCCTTGGTGTGGGAAACAAGAACAACCAGAGACAGAGGTTAGCTACAACAATCTATGGAAAAGTAGCAAAAGAAGAGCAGCATGCTTGGGATCCAGGGCCTAGAACCTCTGAAGATCTGCTGTGCCCACTCCCCAAAGACAGGCTGAGCCAGCTCCCACATCAGTAGCATGGAGACTGGTGTGATTAGAGAGCATCTGTAGATGCTGGCTGATCGGTGGGAAGAGACGTACACAGCAGCTGGGAAACCGACCAATCGTTCATTCTCAACAACCAGAGCGCACCAGCAGCCGGATAGCTGTTAAATTCTGTAAAGGTCCGGAAGGCAAGCGTTGTTGCCATGCAGCTTGGTGTACACTTCATTCCCATGGGCAATAGTATTTGCTAAATATAGAGGTATATTTAGATCACAGTAGGTCAGATGAGGTGCAGGCCTTCCAAGTAGGCCATCCAAATGGTCTTTCACACTTACTTTGCTGAAGGACTTCATGGTTTTCTCTTCTGTCAGTGACTTGGTCATCCACTGCTGAGCCCCACTGAGTTGGTCATCACCTTTGATCTCCACAAAGTTGATTTCCTCTCTCCCTCGGTTCCTCTTGCCCTGCAGCCGCTTAAACTGAAAAATAAAAGTCATCAAAACAGGAGTGCAGGTGTCTGGGAAGTGGGTGAGGAGAGCAGGAGACACTGCTAAGGACCCGCCGCTAGCCTAGAGCAGTGCTAGGGCTCTGTGCCCTTGGTTTCTCTCTGTGAAATAGATGTCTACCGGCTCCCATGGAGCCAGGTGAGGGCTGCTGCTCAGGAGGTCTCCTGGAGTCAGAGCCAGGGTGGCCAAGAATATTTGTGGAAATCCATAAGTGCAAACCAGAAGACTGCTTGCCTGAAAGGTCTATTCTTCATTTCTGTTTTGGACACAACCATGAAGCCTCAAACTCAAAATCCTCCTGCCTCAGTCTCCCAAGGATTAGGATTACAACTTTCAAAATGAGGGTAGGGGGCTGGAGAGATGGCTCAGCGGTTAAGAGTACTAACTGCTCTTCTGGAGGTCCTGAATTCAAATCCCAGAAACCACATGGTGAGTCACAACCATCCATAATGAGGTCTGATGCCCTCTTCTGGAGTGTCTGAAGACAGCGACTGCGTACTTCCATATAATAAATATATAGAAAGAAAGAAAGAAAGAGAGAGAGAGAGAGAGAGAGAGAGAGAGAGAGAGAGAGAGAGAAGGGTGGGCAGTGGTGGTGCTGCTTGCCTTTAATCCCAGCACTTGGGAAGCAGAGGCAGGAAGATTTCTGATTTCCAGGCCAGCCTGCTCTACAGAGTGAGTTCCAGGACAGCCAGGGATACACAGAGAAACCCTGTCTCGGGGGGAAAAAAAGAATAAAGAAATGAGGGTAGGCCAGGGGATGGTGATGCACACCTTTAACCAACAGAAGCAGATGGATCTCTGTGAGTTTGAGGCCAGCCTGGTCTACAAATCAAGTTCTAGGACAGCCAGGGCTATACAGAGACACTCTGTCTTCAAAACAAAACAAACTTATTGAGAGTCAGGGGCTGGAGAAATGGCTCAGCAGCTAAAAAGCACTGGCTGCAGGGTCCAGTCCCAGCACCCAAATGATGGCTTACAACTATCTAACTCCAGTTCCAGGTAACTGAAGCCCTCTTCTGGTTTCCATGTACACTTGCATGTATATGGTACACAAACATACAGGCAAAACACCCAAACGCATAAAATAAAAATAAATAAAATCAAAGGTAGGTGGGTGTGGCTTTTTTTTTTAAAGGAACTGAGGGTAAACTGAGTCTGGCCTGTAGCCCCAGCTACTTGGGAGGCAGAGACAGAAGCCTTCATGTTCAGAAGTTTGTTTGCTTTCTGTTTGATTTTGTTGTTACTTGGTGTCACTTTTTCTTTTTTATTGCATTTTATTTGTGTGAAAGAGAGAGAGACTGAGAGAGACAGAGACAAAGACAACACACACTCAGATCAAGGCACACAGGCAGAAATCAGAGAACAGCTTGTGGGAATTGCTTCCCTTTTTTCACAATGTAAGTAAAACTCAAATCACGAGGCTTAGCAACTGCCTTGTACCCACCTCCTAAGCCCAATGAAGCATGAAGAATCATAGCAAGACCCTGTCTCAAAAAATAAAGGGGAGAGGGGAAAAACTCTAAGATTTCTCCTCTAAAAATTCTTTCAGGACTGGGGATGTGATTCACTAATGTACTTACATTAAGTGTGTACTAAGCCCTGGTTCATCTCCCCAGCCCTGTATGGCACACATGTGTCATCTCAGCATTCTGGAGGCAGAAATGGGAGAATCAAGGTAATCCTTGGCTACACACGAGTTCAAGGTCACCCTCAAAGACAGACAAAAAACAGACAACCCAGCAGTTCTCTTTCCACCTTGTCTTTCTCACTGGATTGGTATCAGCCATCATCAAATTCCACCCCAAAGAATTCATGAAGAAGAGAAAATTGGGTGGATAGTAAGGGAGCCTCAAAAGGCCAAAGAATGCCGGGCGTGGTGGCGCACACCTTTAATCCCAGCACTCGGGAAGCAGAGGCAGGCAGATTTCTGAGTTCGAGGCCAGCCTGGTCTACAAAGTGAGTTCCAGGACAGCCAGGGCTACACAGAGAAACCTTGTCTCGAAAAAAAGAAAAAAGAAAAAAAAAAGGTCAAAGAATTCTCTTATAAAACTCCTGTTCTTTTGATCTCTGGAAGAAAGGGGGCAGGGGAGTTAACAAATAGGAAAAGGAAAAGGAAAAGACGGGACAGGACAACCGCCATCTGGGCATGGTAGGTACATACCTGTAATCCCTACAGTGAGGAGGGCAAGGCAGGAGAACTGCCATGACTTTTGAGGCCAGAACCTCTGGGTAGGGAAGGAGAGGAAACAGAAGGAAAAAAGGAGGAAGAAATCCAGATCACCGGGAGCACTGATCAGCTTCCGTGAGACCCAGGAGCTGGTGGGGCCTGTACAAGGAACTACCATGGTTACTCAGGGAATTGTTAGCTGCTGCTTGAGCTGAGAAGCCATGGCGCTGCACTTGCCTTAAGGTAATACTCAAAAACACATTCTCCCTTTCTTCAGTGTAAATCAACCAGTAATTCAGCCAGATGATCACTCAACTAAAAAACTAAGCTATGAGCCTCACTGAAAACAGATCTGGTCATGAGAGCAGACTCTTGCCTAGTCACAAGGGCAAGTACCCTAGGGAGTTTGAGAAGTCCTCAAAGGAGACTGGAAATGTCTCTCCTGTGTTCTCCATCCTGCGGAGAGCCCACACAGATGGGATGGCAAACATTCCAGCTGCCAGCATGAGAACCAAGACAACAGCATAGAGATAGCAGCACAACTCAGCAGAAACCATTTTGTGGAGCTGTGATACCAGCCCTGGCCTGCCCCAAACTTTCTTTCATAAGGAAAAACTTAACTGCTATTACACAAACTATTGTTGGGGTTTTGTTTGTTTGTTAATTAGTTTTAGATCAACTTAACACAAGCTAGAGTCATTTGGGAAAAGGAAACCTCAGTTGAGAAGATACCCCCACTAGATCAGTCTGTGGGCAAGCCTGGGGTACACTTTCTGATTGGTGACTGATGTGAGAGGCTCACTGTGGCTGTGGTCCTGGGTGCTACAAGGCAGGCTATGCAGGCAGGCCATGAGCAGCACAGCAGGATGCAGTGCTTTTCCATGGCCTCTGTGTCAGCGCTGGTCTTCAGGTTCCTACCTTGCCTTGCCTTCCCTGAATAATACAGACTACAGCTGGAAAGAAGAAAGAAACCCTTTCCTTCCACAGCTTTGTTTTGGTTTGGTTTTGTTCATGGTATTTTATCACAACAATAAAAAGGCTAAGACAATGTGTCTATATGTTATACGTACAACAAAAAATTAAGATGTAGTAAAATTCTTTTTAATTAAAAATAAACTTCCGCCGGGCGTGGTGGTGCACGCCTTTCGTCCCAGCACTCAAGAAGCAGAAGCAAGTGGATTACTGAGTTCAAGGCCAGCCTGGGTATACACAGTGAGTTCCAGGACAGCCAAGGCTACACAGAAAAACTGCCTCAAAACAAACAAACAAACAAATAAACAAACAATAAATAAAATAATAAAAGTAAACTCCCCATAATCCCAGCAGTCAGAAGACAGAACATAAAACTTGCAAATTCAAAACCAGTCTGGCCACATATCAAATCTTGTAACTTCAGATTTGAAACCTGGTATCAAAAATGGCCATTGATGGGCTGAAGAGACTCTGCCAAGAGTGAGTGCTGCTCTGACAGAGGATGAATTTAGTCTCCAGCATCCACAGCAGCTCCAAAGGGGCCTGACTCCGCTGGTCTCCGCAGCGACCTACACTTATGTGCACTTACCCTGACACAGACACATAAAGATATACATAACTAAAAATAAAATAAATCTTAAATTTAAAAAAATAGAAAGGCAGGCTGGAGAGATGGCTCCGTTAAGAGCACTGACTGCTCTTCCAAAGGTCCTGAGTTCAAATCTCAGCAACCACATGGTGGCTCACAACCATCCGAAATGAGATCTGATGCCCTCTTCTGGTGTGTCTGAAGACAGCTACAGTGTGCTTACATATCACTTATGGGCTTAGGATAGGGCTCTGTAGTCTACTACCTGACTAACAAGCACAGGTCTTGTGCTTGATCCCTAGCACAGAAAATAGAAAGCTATTTTGCCTTTGTGGTGGTTTAAAGAAGAAGTGTTTCCCATAGGCTCAGATATTTGAACACAGTCCGTAGCTGGTGGCACTGTTTGGGGAGATGGTCCAGTCTGCTGGAACACTGGTGCTGGGCTGTGAGAGTTTATATAGCCTTGCCCCACTTTCTCTGTTCTCTGCTTCCTGTGTGTGAATGGAGATGTGAGCTCTCAACTTCCCACCTGTCCCTACTGCCATGCAAGCTGCTTGACCCTATGCATGGAATAGCCCTATCCCACTGCAATGGTCTCTCATCCCTTTGGAACTATAAGCTCAAATACGCCTTCTATAGGTTGTTTTTGTCATGGTATTGTCTCACAGCAACAGAGAAGTAAGTAATACATTTGTAACTCACTGCTTCATCATCAATGAAAGAGGCATCAGGGGCAATTTCCTGGGGAGGGACCAGAGCCGGGTCCGGTGCAGGATAGTAGCCACCACTGTAGTAATCCTATAGTCAGAACAGAAAACAAATGACTGAGGGCATAATGAAGACAAGACAAAGCAAAGTGCATGGAAAAGGCCGATGCTGCACCAAAGCCCCTCAGACGGACCAGCCCAGATCTATTCAAGGGCCTACCCTCTGGGTCACCAACAGTCCCTGCAGCTCCCTCATGAGTACCATCCAGGCAGAGAGTTATTGCCTGAGAGAAGGTGACAAAGGATGCACATTCTCTCCTGCTGTGCCCTGCTCCCTTAGCTGCTTCCCTGTGTAACTCCCACATCACCTCTCCAGTGCCCTTAGACAGACCTGACCTGTTCTTCAGACACAACAACCTCTGACGTGAACAGGGAGGAAAGGCAGTGCTATTAGATCAAAAGCCACATCCCTTCACAGACCAGGCCATCCTCTCCCCTGCTTCCCCTCCTCCCCGACCCTCCACTCCCTTTCCTCTCTGCTGTACAGTTTCAGGGGGCTGCCTGGTCATGTGCAGTCCTGCAGTACAGGACTGCCTGTACTCAAGAATCACAGGCAGTCTGACTACAAACATGCTCCATGAGCTACTTGTTGCTGGGCATGGTAGCATACACCTTTAATCCCAGGACTCAGGAGGTAGAGGCAGGTGAATCTCTATGAGTTCAAAGCTACTCTGGTCTATGTACTAAGTTCCAGGACAGCTAGAACTATATAGTGAGATGCTGTCAAATAAATAAATAAATAAATAAGATGCTACAAAATTGGGAATGAACTAGGTTAAGAGCTGTATTCTTGGGCTAGAAAGATGGCTCATAAGAGCACTGACTGCTCTTCCAAAGGTCCTGAGTTCAAATCCCAGCAACCACATGGTGGCTCACAACCATCCGAAATGAGATTTAATGCCCTCTTCTGATGTGTCTGAAGACAGCTACAGTGTACTTACATATAATAAATAAAATCTTAAAAAAAAAGATACAAGTCACTACTCCAGTTAAGGATGAAAGACAGAGGCCATCTTGGCATTGCATGCTGTCTAGCTGAGGTTCTAGGGCACCTGTTTTGCAAAAAAAGGTTGTCTTGACAAGTCACTTTGACTCTGTTCGTGTGCTCCCTTATATGACACTGCCTGGTACCCAGAAGCTTACACCAAACGTCCCCATTCCTCAACATCTATGTTCAAAGCAGCAACTCTTAGTTCTAGGATTAGAGACCACTCCTTTCCTATGTTTGTTAAATCTCCCACAACCCTCAATAAACTTCCATTTTCAAAATTCTCTATTTCAGTAAGTGTCTCTTGCTGATCCCTGTGTTAAAGACTCGGACAGGAGATAGAGGAACTATTGGGAGGTGGAGTTTCCTGGAAGGAACAAAGGTCAATGGTGGTGTAATCCCACAGGATCCCATAGCCTTCTTTTCTCTTCGCTTCCTCTGCTGCAGTCCCATGACACACGGTCCAGCAGTAACGCAGCAAACAGATGCTCACAGGCCCAAAAGCAAAGCAACCACGGACTGAAGCCTGAGACCCTGAGTGAAAATAACCTAGTACCCTCCAGCATATCACCTGAGGCTTCCAGCACAGTGACAGAAAGCTAACGTGCAGAACGAAGGGTTAGCGGCATGAGTCACCCTGTAATACTCAGACAATTTACATCTGTTCAGAATAAAAGCAGTGTGTTTTCAGACCTAGTAGATATAAGAATATTAAGCAGGGGTGGAGAAATGGCTCAGCGGATAAGAGCACTAACTGCTCTTCTGGAGGTCCTGAATTCAAATCCCAGCAACCACATGGTGGCTCACAACCATCCATAATGAGATCTGATGCCCTCCTCTGGTGTGTCTGAAGACAGCTACAGTGTACTTAAGATATAACAATAAATACATCTTTAAAAATAAGAAAGAAAAAGAAAAGCAAAGTGACCCACAGGCCATATCACTGGTTCAAACCCTCCTTCAGCACCATGTTCCAATATTCCTGGGCTGCCCACTCTGTCCTTACCTACCTGATAATAAGCACCAGCAGCATTGGCATCGCCATATGTGGAAAACTGATTGTAGCTGTAGTCATCCCCAGGCTTCGGCATCCAGGGAGCTCCACTTGACCCTGCCGCCATCTTAAACTCAAGGGGGGCATTGGCTGCATCGTCCTGGAAAGCTGGTTCTGGTTCTGTGCCTGGAGGCAGCTCTTCAGGGACAGTGGGGACAGGGTAAGGGTATGGCTCAACTCCAGGTGGCTCAGCCTTGTCAGGGAGGGAGAAAAAGTTCTCAGGAGCAACTTCCTCGTCACTGTCGTCATCCTCCTGTGTTATCTGCTTGGTCACCTGCAGGGCAGCACTCTTGGCAGCAGCCTTGATGGCAGAGGGTGATGGAGTGGTGGTTGTGGTACCCAAAACAGGAGCAAGTGAGGCGGGCTTGGTCTTAGAAGCCAATCTAGAGGGCTTAGCATCTGAGGAGATATCTGAGGGTTTCCGGGAGAAGGCATGGGGCAGGAGCAACCTGTTAGTCTCTTTCACAGTCAGGTTTTTAGGTTGGGGGAGCAAGGCAGACAAACCAGTCCCCTCGCCGGATCCCTAGTGAGCCCAAGTTTGGAATGAGAGGGAAGAAAGACAAGTGAGACTTCATGTTATACAGCAGCAATATGACAAACAAGATCATAGTTCTGCACTTCTCTGAGGCCTGAGGCCCTTGATGCTCTGTTACATCACGCACTCAGGCCCTCCTTGTCCAGGACTTATATAGATGTTCTTTCCACAATGAAAGGCCATCTTGGCTCGGCTCTGCCCAGTCTCGATCCATGATTATCTGACACGGATCCTACCTGAACTCCGAGAGTCTTCAGTAAATACAGTGCATGCCCTCAATCTCACATTAGCCCTTCTTAAAAACCTAAGTCTTGAGTTGAGAGAAATTATTCAGTGATCAAGAGCACTATTCATCTTCCAAGCAATCAGGATTTAGTTCCCAGCACATATAGTGCAGCCCACAACCTCCAGTAACTACAGCTCCAGGGGATCCAATACCTTTTTCTGACCTCAGCAGCCATCAGGCACACATGATGCATATATACATATACACATATATGTACATATGTATACATATATTGTATATGTATATGTGTGTGTATGTATACACACTCATATACACAAAATAAAAATAAATCTTAAAAACAACCAAATATTCACCTTCTCCCTCCCTTGAAGTGGTAATTATTCAAGAACATTATTCTGCTTAAGAGATATCTGTACCTGTTGCTAAAAGCTCCTTCTGCCAACCCACCCAAGGAAAGCCCTCTGTGTGGTACATCGACTAATGCCATAAGCAAGCACTTAGCTTATCGGTTTCTATACTAATCGGCCCCACCCCTGCAGAGCTGCTCTTACTCATATGAATTGCAGGATTTTGCTTTCTGTATGCAAAAGGGCTGGTCTGTCCTAAGTATAGAGAGGTACCAATAGGAAAAGGACAGTGGAATATGATTACTGTGTCACTGTCCTGGAGCACCAGGGTATCTTCTCAGCCAAGAAATTCCCACAAAGAGTGAGTGAAACAGGATTTCTGAGATAAGCAGGCCAAGCAGAGGAGAGGTGTTCATTTGGAGGAGGACCAGAGTGAGGTGCTGGGGGTGGGAGGTCAGGAGCCCTGCTCCGGCCACCTTAGAACTTCTTTCTTGTTGTTGTTGTTGTTTTGGGGGGTTTTATCAAGACAGGGTTTCTCTGTGTATCCCTGGCTGTCCTGGAACTCACTCTGTAGACCAGGCTGGCCTCTCACTCTGTAGACCAGGCTCTGGCCTCTCACTCAGAAATCCACCTGCCTCTGCCTCCCAAGTGCTGGGATTAAAGGCGTGTGCCACCACTGCCGGACCAGTTGAGACTTCTGTTCATGCTTGCAGCTGCTTCTCTCCAAGTACAACAGCTACTTGGACTCCCCAGGACCAGACCTGACCTTTGGAGTCAG
Source organism: Mus caroli (assembly GCF_978045245.1). Lineage (NCBI taxonomy): Eukaryota > Metazoa > Chordata > Mammalia > Rodentia > Muridae > Mus > Mus caroli. Next base: position 74,137,131 of record NW_028227258.1, on the reverse strand, counting down.
AACACCTGACACAGGTGTACTCCACCCACACTAGCTGTCTGACTTTGGGCATATTCCTCGGTTTCCTCTTGTAAACTATGGTCATAACCTAGGATTTAGTCCCTCCAGTGAAGAAGGAATCCGTTAGATACCAGTAAGGCATTTAAAATGAATGATACCTAGTACCAAGTAAGTGCTGTCTGCATATCTATTTCCAGATTAGAAACACAACAGGAAAAGCAGGCAACTTTACAACACAAGTGGTCCCAATCATCATCTCACCGATGTACATAACTCTCCCTAAACAATTCTTCTACCTGAAATGTAATGGACTGAATTAAGTGACAGTCTCTACTCCTACCATTGCCTGTCCTTCCAGAAAGGTCAATGTCATTGTGCTAATGCCAGGAAAGAATGAGAAAAAGAGGGGTGAATTAGAGTCAGAGCAGCTACATTGGAAACCAAAGTTAGACCAACAACAGTCCTCAAATACCTGCAAACGTGCTGCCCTCAATTGAAAACCTTAGGGCCCTTTAAGTCCTATCTTTCTAGAAACAATACAGAAAGAGATTAAAGGTTGGGCAGTGGTGGCCCACGCCTTTAATCCCAGCACTTAGGAGGCAGAGATAGTCGGATTTCTGAGTTCAAGGCCAGCCTCGTCTACAGACTGAGTTCCAGGACAGACAGACAGGGCTATACAGAGAAACCCTATCTAAAAAAAAAAAAAAAAAAAAAAAAAAAGAGAGAGAGAGAATAGCAATCAAGCTTACCTGCAGGACAACTTTCTTCTTCGCAGGCTCATCTTCCTCAGAATCTGACTAAGAGAAAAAGAACCAGAGTAAAGCATAATTGTCTTAGCACAGTAGACGAAACCTACTCAACAAACATTTATAAAAGACTGAGGGGCTGGAGAGACGGCTCAGTGGTTAACAGCATTGACTGCTCTTCCGAAGGTCCTGAATTCAAATTCCAGCAACCACATGATGGCTCACAACCATCTGTAATGAGATCTGATGCCCTCTTCTGGGGTGTTTGAAGACAGCTACAGTGTACTTGCCTTTATGCCCGTGAGCACCTCTGCAGAACTGCAGCCAGACCAGACCTAGTCAAGTTAGTGCAGTCCCTGGGCACTGCAGCAGCTACTGAGGACGAATACACCTTGATCACCTCAGTTTCTGCTAAAATGAGACTATTTCCTCCATTTGATCCTTGGTACAAAGCAACGCTATACCTAGTCTTATAACTGCATTCACTAGATGATGGAATTTGGCCCACAATCTCACCCAATCTCAGCTTCACTTTTAAACCACTTACACTGCCTGCATGACCACACAGCGGGAAGCTCCAGTGGGATTAAGTGGTGGGTTAACTACCTCTCTATGAGGCATTAAAGGTCAAAATTGCTGGAGAAATCCATTCTCTCTCCAAGTCTGATCTATTGTGTGTCAAATACCATCCTTCCTGGCTGGGGAAGACAGGAAAATGATGGGTCGGAGATCCTGACTGAAAAAGGAGGCCACTAATATTAGCCTTTGGACTTACCAGGACTGGACCACATTGAAAAGACATGCCTGAGCTATTTGCCAAATGCAGTGGCTGCCTTCAATCACAGCACAAGAGGCAGGTGGACCTCTGTGAGCTTACACTGTTTTTAGGCACACATATCCATACTCATACATAATTAAAAGAAAAAAATGTTTAAAAATTGTTTTAAATAAGTACTTCTTAGAACCATAGAGGTGGCTCGGCAGGTAAGAGCACTTGGCATGCAAGCCTGACAATCTAAATTAATCCCCTGGAACCACGTGGGAAGCCAGATACAATAGAGCACATCTGTAACCCCAGCATTCCTACAAGAATTGGTCAGAGGGGCTGGCGAGATGGCTCAGCGGTTAAGAGCACTAACTGCTCTTACAAAGCTCCTGAGTTCAAATCCCACAACCACATGGTGGCTCACAACCATCGGTAATGAGATCTGATGCCCTCTTCTGGTGTGTCTAAAGACAGCTACAGTGTACTTACAAATAACAATAAATAAATCTTTGGAGAAAAAAAAAAAAGGACTGCCACCATTAACAAAAAATGACTTCTCAAATCCACCTTTCCATGGTCTTGGTCTAGGCATTTGTAAAGTAAAGGTGATTGAGCTTTTGGTGACCTTTAATCCCAGCACCCAGGAGGCCAAGGGAGGAAATTCTTTAAGAGTTTGAGGCCAACCTGACCCTGTATTGTTTTTTCAAGGCCTAGGCATCAAGAGTATTAGACACTAATTTTTAGAAATACAACCTGGGCCATTTACTCTAATGTGCCTGAAGGTCTTCTGTGTGATCTGCTCACAAAGAACTTGGATGCCAACGAGCCTGACAAATGCCCAAATAACTGTGAAATTAAATAATAATAATAGAAAAATCAGATGTAGTTCAAGCTTCCCTCAGTGAGCATAGCCATTATGAGTACAGTACTATTGTGTATGGAATTTGTGTGAGGTAACCTTGGCTGGCCTTGAACTTGTAATGCTCCTGGCTCCTGCCTTCTGAATACTGGGATTTTACTGAGGCACACCTCCACATCTGGTTACAGAGACTTCTAATAAAACGAAAACTTCAGGGTGTGGGGAAAGCACATCATCAGTGTGCGCATGGCCCTAATTATCAATCTACTGGGGATCTCCCCCCAGAGTCAAAAGCTGTGTATTGAAGAAAACATACCCATTTCAGTTTAGACAGGGGCCTGAGGACCACACTAAAGTCACACTGGGACAACAAATCAGAACACAGGTTTTTGTGGCAGCCATGTCATTTACTGAGTGGGAAATGCAGCTACTCACCCTACCCAATGCTAGCTAGAATACTATTACCCCTGTCACAGTGACGCTGAGACAGGGCTACTGTCCAAGAAAATGCATATGAACCAAGGTTCCTAGCAGAGCTCAGGGTTATCATTCTTTCTCCCACACCACAAGAAACACTCAACCAAGAAAAAGGCATAAACATCACCATCTGAGCATGTGTAACTCTTTCTCTCTTCAATCCCCACTCCTTCCTATACCCCCACCACTCCCACCACCATCACACACACACACACACACACACACACACACACACACACACTCTTGCATTCTGATCCTGAGAGCTCAAGAAACCCCAGCACCTTGTTCCCTGTGTTATCCTGGTCCTGGGCAGCTAAACCAAAGCATCTGCCACAACAGATCTATGAGCGACTCTGAGGTAACTCAAGACCACCATGTCTTTTTGTTTGTGGGTTTTCATTTTTTGTTTGTTTTTTGGAGACAATGTTTCACTCTGCAGCACAAGCTAGCATTGAGCCCTCAGCAATCCTGCTTCAGCTTTCCAGGGCTGGGATTATATGCCTTGTAAAGTATGTCCTCTTTTCTTAGATCCTGTGAAACACAGGGGTCACAGTCACAGTGGAAACAAACTGTCCTTCTACTAATAGAAATGAAGACCAGATCAGCAGTGAGAAGAAAACTCAATTTCTCTTTAAATGTAAAGACTGTTCTCGAGCCGGGCGTGGTGGCGCACGCCTTTAATCCCAGCACTCGGGAGGCAAAGGCAGGCGGATTTCTGAGTTCGAGGCCAGCCTGGTCTACAAAGTGAGTTCCAGGACAGCCAGGGCTACACAGAGAAACCCTGTTTCGAAAAACCAAAAAAAAAAAAAAAAAAGACTGTTCTCAATATAGTAGAGACAACCTAACTTTTTGGGTTTTTTTTTTTTTTTTTTTTTTTTGGTTTTGTGTATTTATTTAAAGAGGATCTCTCTATGTACCTACCCCTGGCTGTCCTGGTACTCTCTATGTAGACCAGGCTAGCCTCAAACTCACAAAGATCTGTTACATCTGCCTCTGAATGCTGGGATTAAAGGTGTGAACTACTCCCAACTGATGTCTATTATATAAACACAAACACAATCATCTCTACTGACTCACCAGGTCAAATATGCCACTAATTCTGGTCTAACTCCTCACAATCCTTCTTCTCTGAGCTTCTATTGAGAGCCCTTTATAAATTATCCTGTGACATAGACCACTATGGCAAACTCCCAGACACAACACATCAAGCAAGCAAATAAATAAATAAATAAATAAATAAATGAAATGCTGAGGGGCTGAGCAGATGCCAGTGGGTGAGAGTGTTTGCTGTGAAAGAGTTCCTAACTCCAGTACCACACACAAACCCAGGCACAGCTACTTGTGCTTGTAACCTTGTAACCCCAATATGGTAGGGAAGAGACAGGCAAATCCTGGGAGCTTGTAAACTAACCCAGCTTAGCAGTATCGGGTTCTGTGAGGCACCTTGTTATAAATAATAAGATGGAATGCTGGTGAGATGGCTTAACAGGTAGAACCAGGCCTGAGGAGCACACTAGATCTCACAGGGTGGCAGGAGAAGGCTCAGTGACAGCCACAAAGATGACTACAGAATATAGATACACTTCCTGGCCCTTTCACAAACCTCACCAATCTGACCCCAGGAGTAGCTGGAAACACGGGACTCCACTGTACACTATGCAGAGAAGCTACGGTGCCACTCAAAACTCCTAGGTACCTAGGAACCTGACCACAGACTAAAGAAAAACAAAAGTACAGAAAGAAATTATCCCAACAACCCAAAGAAAAAAGAAAATTTAGTGCTGTTGGTGCTGTAGCTCAGTAGCAAAGCACTCACCTAGCACTAGAGAACCTGGGTTTGATGGGTGTAAGTTCATTAGAATACAGCCGGGCTTCTTAAACATCTTTCTCCCTTTTGGCTGGGGAAATTTTTATGTGGCCTCCCAAGTATACAGGTATACAAAAAGCATTCATTAAAATACTTTATAATAAGCCATGAAGAAACGTATCTTTTAGGGGGGTTACTGTTGTTGTTGTTGTTTGAGACAGGGTTTCTCTCTGTAGGCCTGGCTGACCTGGAATTCACTCTGTAGACCAGGCTGACCTCAAAACTCATCCACAGAGATCTGTTTGCCTCTGCCTCTTTTGGGATTAAAAGTAAGAGCCACCCTACACAACCTTCTGAGAATGTAGGCATCGCAATCTTCTTCAGGGTTGATCCATACTTTGACTTTATAAGCATCAGTACTAGGTTTGGGGTTGCAGCTTGGTTGCTGGAGTACCTTGGGCACTAGGACCTAAATCTCAGCCTTGAATTTTAAAACCTTGCATGGTGGTACACGCAGGTTAATAATCTCAGCACTCAGGAGGTAGAGAGACAGGAAAATCATAAATTCAAGGTCATCCTAGGCTACACAGTAATTCTGAGGCCTGCTGGGGGCTTCATGAGACCCTGCATCAAAGAAAGGGGTGGGGGTAGGATGCCATGAATACAGCTTCACATATTATGTAATATAAAATGGAAGACGTATGATTAGAGATATTTCTGAAATTCTCAAGACCTAGAGAAGGCTCCACAGTTAAGAGCATCTGTTGAGCCGGGCAGTGGTGGCACACGCCTTTAATCCCAGCACTTGGGAGGCAGAGTCAGGCGGATTTCTGAGTTCGAGGCCAGCCTGGTCTACAAAGTGAGTTCCAGGCCAGGGCTATACAGAGAAACCCTGTCTCGAAAAAACAAAACAAAACAAAACAAAACAAAACACCAAAAATAAAAAGAGCATTTGTTGTGGGGCTAGAGCGATGACTCAGTAGTTAAGAGCACTGACTGCTCTTCCAGAGGTCCTGAGTTCAATTCCCAGCAACCACATGGTGGCTCACAACCATCTGTAATCTGATCTGATACCCTCTTCTGGTGTGTCTAAAGACAGCTACTGTATACTTACAAATAACAATAAATAAATCTTAAAAAAAAAAAAAAACCCTGAAAATTCTATTCTAATCTCAAGCCAAATTTCATTTATATTTTTTTTTCTTTTCTATTTTGAGACAGAATCTCATGTCATCTAGGCTGGCCTTAAAGCCTACCACCATCCGGCCTTAAACTTAGTATACAGCCAGGGAAGGTGTCCTTTAGCAACTCCCAGTCCTCCTTCGTCCACCACCAAAGTACTGGGATTACAGGTATATCTGCACCACCACTCCAGGCCTTCATGCAACAATCTTTTGTTTGTTTGTTTGTTTGTTTTTTGAGACAGAGTTTCTTTCTCTGTGTAGCCCTAACTGTCCTGGAACTCACTCTGTAGACCAGGCTGGCCTCGAACTCAAAAATCTGCCTGCCTCTGCCTCCCAAATGCTAGATTATGGGCCATGTAACTGCCTGGCTCATGTAACAATCTTAAAACTGCATTGTAGCTGGGGTTCCTGTGGCAGCTTTGCTAAATGTCCACTTCCTCCATAGCCTTTTTTTGGGTTTTTTGTTTGTTTGTTTGTTTGTTTGTTTGTTTTTTAAAGACAGGGTTTCTCTGTGTAGCCCTGGCTGTCCTGGAACTCACTTTGTAGACCAGGCTGGCCTCGAACTCAGAAATCCACCTGCCTCTGCATCCCAAGTGCTGGGATTAAAGGCGTGCGCCACCACGGCCGGCCCCCAGAGCCTATTAACTTTTATCTTCCACTGCCTCTGGTGAGTGGTGGGCAAGAGGAAAGGTTAAACACTTATTAAAGTAGGTTGTACAAAATGTATGCCTACACTGTTCCCACTTTCCCCTCAAAAAACTAAGATATGCTAATCTGATCCTTGTGTCACTTTTTCTATCACTCAGATAAGAGTGACAGAAAACTATCAAAAGCTTTGTTTTCCATAATTAAGCCACATGCTCCTACAAGAGCAGAAAACTTTGTATAAACGGTAAGAATATGGGGGCTGGAGAGATGGCTCAGTTGTTAAGAGCACTGACTGCTCTTCCAGAGGTCCTGAGTTCAAATCCCAGCAACCACATGGAGGCTCACAACCATCTGTAATGAGATCTGGTGCCCTCTTCTGGCCTTCAGGCATACATGCAGGTAGAACACTGGTAAGAAATAAATCTTAAAAAACAAACAAACAACAACAATAAGAAGATCTGAGGTAACTTTATAGATAAAGTGCTTACCACACAAGCATGAGGATCTGAGTTTAATATCTACAACCTAGATTTAGAAGGAAGAAAGGAAGGAAGGAAGGAAGGAAGGAAGGAAGGAAGGGCACAGTGGTGACTCACAACTGCCTATAACCCCAGTTCCTGGAGAATCTGATGTCCTCTTCTGACCTCTACACAAGGGCTCAAACCCACACCACACTCAGACACACATAAGTTTTATATATACACATATACATATACATAAAACTTTCCTGGTACTGGAGGCCTTTAATCCCAGCACTTAGGAGGCAGAAGCAGGCAGATGGATCTCTGAGTTGGAGGCCTGCCTGGTCTACTGAGTAAGTTCAAAACCAGGGCTACACAGTGAAACCCTGTCTTGAAAACAATAACATCAAAAAAAAAAATTTTTTTTTTCAGAAAGTAGAACTCAAAAGTTTTAGGGGGGCTGGTGAGATGGCTCAGTGGGTAAGAGCACTCGACTGCTCTTCCGAAGGTCCAAAAGTTCAAATCCCAGCAACCAAATGGTGGCTCACAACCATCCGTAATGGGTATCTGACTCCCTCTTCTGGAGTGTCTGAAGACAGCTACAGTGTACTTACATATAATAAAAATAAATAAATCTTTAAAAAAAAAATTAAAAAAAAAAAAAGTTTGCCGGGCGTGGTGGCGCACGCCTTTAGTCCCAGCACTCGGGAGGCAGAGGCAGGCGGATTTCTGAGTTCGAGGCCAGCCTGGTCTACAAAGTGAGTTCCAGGACAGCCAGAACTACACAGAGAAACCCTGTCTTGAAAAACCAAAAAAAAAAAAAAAAAAAGTTTTAGGAAGTCCCTAAAATATATCAGGTATATACCAAGACTTTCTCCCTTCCCAAGGTTATATAAGCAGTACAGACAGCACAGCTAGCAGCAAAGATATCCTCTCTAACCTATAGAGCTGTCTACACATCCTGCAGAAGTTTTGTGGCAGCCACCAATGGTACTCTGGTTGTGAACTGAGCTGTGAATACTTTTTATTTATATATTCATTTATTTATTTATTTTATGTGCACTGTAATTTTGCCTGTGTATATCATATCTGTGCGAGGATGTCAGACCCCTGGATCTGGAGCTACAGACAGTTATGAGCTGCCATGTGGGTATTGGGAATAGAACCTGGGTCCTCTGAAAGAACAGTCCCCAGTTGTGAATACTTACAACCCCAATAAACTCCATGATTTACCAAGGTGGGTTTTGGTAGTATTTTTGGTCTGTTGTAGGTCCCCTATTTGAGGTAAGGAGACATTTGTTCACAACTCCCGAGGAATAATGTCACATAGCACTGTTGTCTCTCTCAGCCTGGACTACTGAGTAAAACTGGGACGGGGATGGTATTGTTATACTTCTTAGCCTTACAAAACCCTAAACCTCAGTGGCCACCACTGTCCTCTCTAGCTGCCAAGAGTGACAATATGCACACCCAGAGACTGCTGAGCAAGAGCGGAAGCAGACATGTTCCATTAGGCCAAGTCCAGCGGGATCTATGCATCTATCAGTCCTCATTCCCCATGGCAGCCTTCCTCTTATCTTCTCAGGCTCTGGTTCTGAGACTCTCTCCAAAAAGCAATCACTGGCTATCAGGGCCAGGAGCCAAGTAGGAAATCAAGGTTAAAAACAGGCACTCCACCTCTCCAGACTCCAAATGAATTATACTATTATCTCATTAGGTGGATTCATCAACTTCTTTAACTCTTTGGGGTCTCTTATCTACCCTATGGTTAAGATTTTGTTTTCTCTATTTTGCTTCTTGTTTGTCTTCCCTTCTGATTTGTGCCTGCCCATGGGTCTTCTCCTTATCTTTTCAATTAATATCAAAACAGAGCTAAGCACAAGTCTAACCTCTGCCTCCACTTCAAAACTATATGGCTTGCCGGGCGTGGTGGCTCACGCCTTTAATCCCAGCACTCGGGAGGCAGAGGCAGGCGGATTTCTGAGTTCGAGGCCAGCCTGGTCTACAAAGTGAGTTCCAGGACAGCCAGGGCTATACAGAGAAACCCTGTCTCGAAAAACCAAAAAACAAAAAACAAAAAAAAAACTATATGGCTTGAGGAAACTTGTCAGTGTTCTCTAAACCCACTTCCTTCTAGGTAAACTAGAGTTAAGAGCCTAGCACTAAAAGCAACGGAGGCATGTGCATGCCAGTAACCTAGCACTTGGGAGGTAAGGCAGGAGGATCAGAAGTTAAAGTCACCCTTCACTACAGAGTTGCTGACAGCCCAGGTTAGACCTTTTTTAAAGAGGAGAGAAAGGAGCTCAATGCTATGCCAGCACCTTCAGAAGGGACCCACAAACATTACAGGGCCCACCCCTGAATCTGTTGTCTGAAATAATGTCTCACTATGAAGATCAGTCTATGTTGTCTGAAATAGTGTCTCACTATGAAGATCAATCTAGCCAGAAACAGAGCTCCACCTGCTCTTGCATCCTGAGTGCTGAGAATTAAAGGTGTGTGTGGCCAATTTCCACAAGGAATCAACCCTAAACTTCTTTTTGTGTCAGAATAGACTGAAAATTCTAACATGAGACTTGCTATCCTAAGTTTGTCTTTTTCAATATCTTCATCCCACAAGCCTGGAAAATCAACCAATGACTTCTGTAAAGTTTCAGTAAGAACAAGAAAAGCAGGGGTGCCAGGAGTGGTGACGCACGCCTTTAATCCCAGCACTTGGGAGGCAGAGGCAGGCAGATTTCTGAGTTTGAGGCCAGCCTGGTCTACAGAGTGAGTTCCAGGACAGCCAGGGCTACACAGAGAAACCCTGTCTCAAAACAAACAAACAAACAAACCAAAAGAGCAATAAAGGAGAAAGAAGAAAAGAGATAATCAACCACTCCACAGATCATTCTCAATTAAGTCAGAAGCCAAGTGAAGCCCAGGGAGGCCAGGCTTGTGGCACATGCCTATAATCCCAGCACTAGGGAAGCTGAGGCAAAGAATATTTGGAAACTGAGCCATACACACAGTTAAACCCTGTCTCAAACACTCACACACACTCACACACACAAGATGGGGACAGGGAGGAAATGATGGTCATCAAGGAAAAGGAAAGATGTCTCAGTTGACTTTGGACACCTCTCCCCATGAACAACAGATAACCCGGCCGATGTCAAATCAAGGGCTAGACTACAGTTTACTGAGATTATGAATAAAAGGAAACTTAAAAACAAACAAACAGGGCTGGAAAGATGGCTCAGCAGTTAAGAGCACTGATTGTTCTTATGAAAGTCCTGAGTTCAAATCCCAACAACCACATAGTGGTTCACAACCATCTGTAATAGGATCTGATGCCCTCTTCTGGTGTGTCTGAAGATAGCTACAGGGTACTCATATAAATAAAATAAATGAATAAATCCTAAAAAAACAACAAACAAGATGCTGTAGGTGGCTTTTTCCTTTTTCCCCCCCGAAACAAAGCTTAGAAGCACTAAAATTCTAAAAACAAAACAAAAACTTTCTTTAAGGCAGTGAGCTTGCCCATGTGTTGTGGTTTGAAAGAACCTGCCCCCATAGGCTCATGGGAGCAGTACTGTGCTTGCCTTTCTGGAGTAGGCAGCATCTTTGTTGAAGGGGTGTCACTGGGGTGGGATGTGAGGTCCCAGAAGCTAAGCCTGACCTAGTATGCCTCAGCCTCTTCCTGCCGCCAATGGATCTAGAAGTAGAATTCTCAGCTAGCCCTCTAGCACCAGGTCTGCCTACATGCCACCATGCTTGCTGCTATGACAATAATGGACTGTAAGCCAACCCTGATTAAATGTTTTTAGTTGCTATATGGTCGGGCAGTGGTGGCACACACCTTTAATCCCAGCACTTGGGAGGCAGAGGCAGGCGGATTTCTGAGTTCGAGGCCAGCCTGGTCTACAGAGTGAGTTCCAGGACAGCCAGGGCTACACAGAGAAACCCTGTCTCGAAAAACCAAAAGAAAAAAAAAAAAAAAAAAACCCTGTCTCGAAAGACAACAACAAAAAAAAGTGTTGCTATAGTCCTGGTGTCTCTGCACAGTAATAGAAATCCTAAAACATTCTGCAGACATGCACAGAGGGCTCTCTACATACATGTGCTCAGAACCAGAGCTATTAGAACCAGAAGTGACATAGCTCTTTAAGGACCAGGTCACAGGCTGGAAAGATGGCTCAGCAATTAAAGCACTGGCTGATCTTCCAGAGGACCCAGGTTCAACATCCAGTACCCACACGAACTAACAAGCAGCTCTATACCAGTTCTGGGATTTATACGTCCTCTTCTGGCCTCCATGGACACTGCATGCATGTGGTGTACAGACACTCAAGCAGAGTGCCCATCCACATAAAATACAAATAGTTGATGGCTCCAGCCTTTAACCCCAGCACACAGGAGGCAGAGGCAGGGCCACCTCTAAGATTAAGAAACCTTGTCTTTCTTGGGTTTGTTTGTTTGTTTTTGTTTTCGAGACAGGGTTTCTCTGTGCAGCCCTGGCTGTCCTGGAACTCACTCTGTAGACCAGGCTGGCCTCCAACTCACAGAAATCTGCTTGAGTGCTGGATTGAGAAGCCCTATCTAAAAAATTCAAAAGAGAGAGAAGGAGACAGACAGACAGAGACACTTGACACACCTGAGAATCTTCAATATTCTTCAATATTCTTCGTCTGCCTTTCCCTAAGAGTTATGTTCAAAGAACAAATCTACCAATGTGAATAAAACACAACAGGGAAACAAACAGCTAGGGAGTGGCATTCAATAGACTACAATTTCTTCACACTTCAGAACCTCAGTGAGTCAAATAAAAAATCCTTCTGTTTTCTGCCACTTTGACAACTACAACCTCCACCCCACATCTTTTTTTCTTTTTTGGATATTTGAGACAAGGTCTTGCTATGTAGCCCTGTTGGCTATATAAATTCAGGGAGTCCCAAACTCAAGGCCTGCCTCAGCCTCTCAAGAGCAGGGATTAGAAATATATCCCAGCAAGTTGTTCTAATCTCTCTGTGCAAGAGATGAGCCTCTCCACATCTGTCACTCAGGAGAGGAGCATTCCCAAATATAGCAAATATAATAAAACAATTAAGTCTTGGGGGAAAATGAGAGAAGAGGAAAGCAGCAGTAGGCAGACTGTGTTTCTGATCCACTCATGGATGGGCTTTCTTTGGCCACAGTTAAATCAAGACCAAGGTTAGTTTCAATGGGGAAACAGAAGGCTTTTGTAAAATCTTAGACTAAGAAATGACAAACTTAGGTGAGAATAAAGGACAGGTGATATGAAAGAAAGTTTTCAAGCAGACTGGAGACTCTAGGATCTCGAGATCTTCCAGAAAGAATCCATTTGAGTTTACTCATTCAGAAAAAAATTTAAAGCCGAGTGTGGTGGCGCACGCCTTTAATCCCAGCACTTGGGAGGCAGAGGCAGGTGGATTTCTGAGTTCGAGGCCAGCCTGGTCTACAAAGTGAGTTCCAGGACAGCCAGGGCTATAGAGAAACCCTGTCTTGAAAAACCAAAACAAAAAACAAACAAACAAACAAACAAAAAACAAAACAAACAAACAAAAAATTTAGAGTGCTCCCCATCATCAGGGAAATTTTCTCTTCACAACAGATGGAGAACCACCATAGAATACCACAGCGGGGCTGGATAAGAGTGACAGAAAACTATCAAAAGCTTTGTTTTCCATAATTAAGCCACATGCTCCTACAAGAGCAGAAAACTTTGTATAAATGGTAAGAATATGGGGGCTGGAGAGATGGCTCAGTTGTTAAGAGCACTGACTGCTCTTCCAAAGGTCCTGAGTTCAAATCCCAGCAACCACGTGGTGGCTCACAACCATCTGTAATGAGATCTGATGCCACTTTCTGGTGTGTCTGAAGACAGCTACAGTGTACTCACATACATTAAATAAATAAATAAATAAACATTTTAAACAAAACAAAACCACAGCAACTAATTAAAATGCAGAGTCCTGAACCCTGATCTGTCAACAACTCCTGCACCCAAGGCTGAGGTGACGTTAAAGGAGGCAGGCAGATAATCGGGCAGTTTGCTCTGACACCATGTCTCCTAGTAACATCAGAAACTACACCCAAGCCGGGCGTGGTGGCGCACGCCTTTAATCCCAGCACTCGGGAGGCAGAGGCAGGTGGATTTCTGAGTTCGAGGCCAGCCTGGTCTACAAAGTGAATTCCAGGACAGCCAGGACTATACAGAGAAACCCTGTCTCGAAAAACCAAAAAAAAAAAAAAAAAAAAAGAAACTACACCCATAAATTCTCATCCACATGACTGCCTAAACTTGAGCTGAACAAGGACAATAGTCTCAACCCTACCTAAAGAACTACAGGCAACCATGCTTAGAGTGGGAGTAGCAGCCTTCCCCAGGGAAGAGCAGACCAACTGGTTGTTCGATACTGAAGGATCATCCCTGAAAACATATACACAGAACCACATACAAGCTGAGGTTACATATTTAGAGATACATATACACATATATACAAACACACACATATACACACACATGCATGCATATTAACAACAATAAATTAAAAATGGACATGAATTTGAAAGAAAGCAAAAAGGGGATATATATGAAAGGATTTGGAGAGAAGAAAGGAAAAATTATATAATTCTATCATAATTATAATTTTTAAAGTAAGAGAAGTAAAAACAACAACAACAACAAAATGTAGGGTCCTACTTCTGCCTTCATGGAGTTTCTAGACCAGAGAATGAAGAAAAGCTAAATATATAATGTAATGTAGTAAGGTGGTTAAACTACAGAGAAAAACAAAGCAAGACCAGATATAGTGGCTCACATCTTTGATCCAGCACTCACAATGCAGAGGCAGGAGGAGTTTGAGGCCAAATTCCAGGCCAGCTAGGGCTCCATAGTAAGACCCTGTCTCCAAAAAAATCAAAGCAGGGAGGGGTGGGCCAGAATAACAGAGCATGATGAAAAGACCAAGACAGCTACTGGGGGGCGGGGGGGGGGGGGGGGAACTGAGTTAAAGAACTTTACCTACAAAAGATAAAGATGGCCCTTGGTAGCTTGGAAAAACTAAAGAAAAGCAGAGTTAGCAAAAGGATCCCAGGGTGGACCAATTCATTTACTAAAAGATAGAAAGCAAAGAACTGTCACAGGCTGCCTCCTTTATCATGGAAGTCCTCATGGAAGAGGCCTTGTCTTTTCCTGCTTAGACAGCTGAAAACAACCTAAGTCAGGAATGATGGCACAAGTCTTTAATCCCAGAACCCAAAAGGCAGGGGCAAGAGGATCTCTCTGAATTCAAGGCCAGGTCTACAGAGCAAGTTATAGGGGGGCATCTAGGACTACATAGAGACCATCAAACAAACAAACAAGAAAACACTGTAATCTTAGCTGCCTCTTTTAGAAACTATACTCTAATGCTCACCTAGCCTGGACAGTATCTAGATGGTGAAACAGATTTACACAGATCCAGTTGTCAATCTCCTGTAAGACTACATGCTGGATTCCATTTTCATATCTGTAAACAGTATGTTAGGGCTGAGGATATGGCCCAGTTGATAAGAATGCTTGCCTAGCGTGCACAAAGCCCTAGACATGAATGTAAGCTGCATACAGCAGGCATGAAGGAGATGGAGGAGGATCTGGAGTTTAAGGACAATCTTAGCTACTGAAATTGAAGCCAGCCTGGACTACCAAGCCCTGCTTCTATAGGTTGTAATCCCAGCTACAGGGGAGACTGAAGCAGAACAATCTAAAATTCAAGTCAGTCTAGACAATCTAGAAAAACCATTCCTCAAAATAAACAATGGAAAGCTCAGTGGAAGGGCATTTACCTACTATGTGTGAGGGAGGCTACAATCCAACTCCCATTGTGTGTGGGGGGTGAGGGAGAGGTAATACTCAATTTCTTATACCAGGGATAGTGTAATATACGTTTTAATCCAGCACTAGGACTCTGAGACAAGAGGATCATAAGTTGAAGCCCAAGCTGGGCTACACAGTGATTCAAGAAAAGCCTGGGCTACAATACTAGAACCATCTCAAAATAAATAAACATTCTATCTCTTCTCTAACTCCACTCATGTCCTTTACCTCCTTCCAGCCTTCTTATTTTAGAGATGGGGCAAAGGATAAGGCTGGTCCTGGATGTTCAACAGAAGCACTTTAGTCCCACCAGCTGTCACTTCAGGCGCCACTTTTAACCTGCCCTCAATATGGGAAGAGAAGCCCAACTGAGATGAAGATGCTGAAAAGGAAAGAACTGTCTCCATGCATGCGCCTTAGCCTGTCAGTACCAAGGATACCGCGCATCCCTTTCTGCAAGGAAGTCCAGGTTCCAGAATGCCTCATGGCCAATACCCTAACTCCCCAAAGCAGACAAGTTCAGGTGAATTTAACCGCCTTCTAAGAGGATTCCAGCGGCTCGGAGTCAACGGATGCTGAGCTCCATTATGGTTACAAGTCCCTCCTACCCCTAAACTCCAGCCCAATGGGACTTGAGGTGCCCCCCCATACTCACATCGCCCTTCTGCAGCTCCGGCGCCGCTATCCTAACCGGTTCGGTTCTCTTCTTTGGCTTGGGAAGGCCCAAGGGGGGTCCGACACCGCCCACAGCTGGGGGCAGACTGAGCCCGGGGCCTTGAGGCGATGGCAGCCCCAGCCCCTCTCCAACTCCCGCAGCTTCAGCAGGGCTCACTCCTGCAGGTGGCGGGAAGCCGCCCAGGCCAAAGGGCAGCGGCGGAGGCGGCTGCAGTCTGGGGTCTCCGGTGGGCGGGGGCAGCAGGAGCGGCGGGGGGAAGGCTGGGGCCAGCATCTGGGGGGGCGGGGGCAGCAAGGCCGGGCCTTTGGGTGCAGGAAGAGAAGCGAACAGGCCTCCTAAAGTGGGCCCCGGCATAGGAGCCGCCACATCCTCTTCCTCCGGCTCCGGCTCCGGCTCATCCGGCTCACTATCGTCGCTGCTGGCATAAGCAACCAGAGACATGGCGCCTCCCGCCTTTGGGACGCCCTTGCTGGCAGACTAGGCCTACTTGAGACCCGGGATGTCCGGGCGGCCTAGTAGGCCCTACCAGCGGGCAAGGCGGGGAACCGAAAAGCGCCTCCTGCTCCGTGCTCTAGAACTATCCCCGGCAGGAACCCATGGCTAGGGTTGATTTCCACCGAGTAAGAATTCCCGCTACACTTAAGCTCCTAGCACCAAGCAACTACACACAGCTAATGGCCGCCGAGTCACTCCGCCTACTACTCGCCTCACAGACTTAAGAACTACAATTCCCAGAGAAGACTTTATCAACAACCCCATTCTCTACCTCAGGGAACTCAGTGCAAAGCATGGCGGGAATTGCAGTCTGAAGGTGGTGTAAAGGGTGCGCAGAAAGACTGAGCGAAAGCTTCCTCTGATGCAGGGATTCCTGGGATTCGTAGTTTGTTTGTTTGTTTGTTTGTTGTTGTGTCCTTTCAAGTCCTATGTTACTACAAGCCCCATGGATCAGCGCGGTAGCACGTAAGCTTTTAGAGCATTTCGGTACTTGAAGTTCCTCAGAGCACCTAAGGATTATGGGAGCTGTGGTACCCTTAGAAACTGCAAGTGTTGTCGGGAAAGTGATGAAGTCTGGGAAAGTGGATGAGTAAATAGTTTAAAGGGAAAGTTACCTGTAAATAAAACGGTAATGCTTCCGAGTCGACCTGGGTGTTAGAACAAAGCACCCCAAGAAAGGCAAAGCTCTAGGGTACCTTATAAAATTAAGATTGCGAAGCCAGAAAGAAAACGAGGCCGCAGGCATCTGAGAGCATGGCAGGGTGGTGGCACGCACCTTGAATCCCAGCACTAGGAAGTCAGACACGGGCGGAGCTCTGAGTTCGAGGCCAGCCTGGACTATGAAATGAGGTCCAGAACAGCTAAGGTGACACAGAAAATCCAGTCTCTGTCTCGAGGGGAAAAAAAAGGAAGGATGTGATCTCATTAGTCAATGCTCTTAACCAGTGAGTACACCAGTATACATCTAGTAACAGTACACACCTCCCATGAACGCTATCCCCAATGAGTGTGGGGACTTGGGCTCCTTCCGCAGCAACTAGTGAGAAGCTAGGGAAACTAGGGCAAGGTATTGGAGATTCATCACTTTACCTCAGTAAAGGGACAGACTATGGCCCGGTACACTTCCAAGTTCTGAGGGATCGATCACCTGTGCCCACCCTACAGTGCATGTGTCTTTTCATTTTCTTGGCTGGATGTGCTGTCTTCTCTGCCTCTGCGTATGGCCCTCATATCCACCCACTTTTTCACATACTGCCCATCTATGATGCACCTGCTCTTCCCTGGCTCCCTGTGATTCTGGATCACTTCTGTCACCCTCTAACTGAGGGCCCTCTACTTGCCATGTCCTTTATACATGAACCCATCTCTCTGTGAGTACCTCCCTGCTCCTAAAAGCAGAAAACCTTTGAGGTCAGCCAACAACAAAAGAGCTGCTGGAGTTTGGTAGGGAGGAGGCTAAAGAACGTGGAAAGGGTGCTTTGAGCGAAGGATGAGGATTGTAAAGACAGCGTGAAAGGATGTGGCTCTTCCTCACCAGCATCCTCGCCATGTGTATGAACATTTGGCTTCATACGCAAACTTATACTACCTTCTCTAGACATCTGCTTAGATCTCCCAGAATAACTTGTATACACCTGTGTTTAAACTGTACTGAGTTTAGGCAGCTCAACATTACAGTGCTTAGTTAGCATGCACGTATGTACATGATCCAGAATTTGACACGCCACAGATACCTGTCCCCCCCCTTCCAAAAAATTAAGATTTATTTATAGCCCGGCAGTGGTGGCACATGCCTTTAATCCCAGCACTTGGGAGGCAGAGGCAGGTGGATTTCTGAGTTTAAGGCCAGCCTGGTCTACAAAGTGAGTTCCAGGACAGCCAGGGCTATACAGAGAAACCCCTGTCTGAAGCTTTCTTCAGACACACCAGAAGAGGGCATCAGATCCCATTACAGATGGTTGTGAGCCACACCATGTGGTTGCTGGGACTCAGGACCTCTGGAAGAGTAGTCAGTGCTCTTAACCACCCAGCCATCTCTCTGTGCCACCCCAAAAACAAATTTTAATGTATATAAGGACAATGTGCCCTAGGAAAACTTCTGAAAACTACAAATCCTTGCCTGGGCATAGTGCACATGTCACCACTGCCCAACTTGTTTTGTTTTGTTTTGTTTTGTTTTTTTCTAAAGAAAGAATACCAGCCGGGCGTGGTGGCGCACGCCTTTAATCCCAGCACTTGGGAGGCAGAGGCAGACAGATTTCTGAGTTCGAGGCCAGACTGGTCTACAAAGTGAGTGCCAGGACAGCAGGGCTACACAGAGAAACCCTGTCTTGAAAAACCAAAAAAAAAAAAAAAAAAAAAAAAAAAAAAAGAAAGAAAGAAAGAAAGAATACCAATGGGCAAAAGTGGCGCACACCTTTAATCCCAGCACTTGGGAGGCAGAGGCAGGTGGATTTCTGAGTTCCAGGACAGCCTGGTCTACAGAGTGAGTTCCAGGACAGCCAGGGCTATACAGAGAAACCCTGTCTAGAAAGAAAGAAAGAAAGAGAAAGAAAGAAAGAAAGAAAGAAAGAAAGAAAGAAAGAAAGAAAGAAAGAAAGAAAGAAAGAAAGAAAAAAAGAACATCCAATATTGACTTCTGTCCTCTCTCTCTCTCTCTCTCTCTCTCTCTCTCCCTCCCTCCTCTCCTCTCCTCTCCTCTCCTCACCTCTCTGACCAAGACTGCTCAGTAAGTCAATGGATTCTCCAGCACAGTAAGGCCAGCAGTACAATAAGGAAATAACAAAAAATAAAATAACAAGGCAGTAAGCAAAGTCCTGTCCTGGAACTCACTTTATAGACCAGGCTGGCCTCGAACTCAGAAATCTGCCTGCCTCCTGAGTGCTGGGATTAAAGGCGTGCACCACCACTCCTGGAGACAGTAGTTTAAAAGGACTTGTCGTAATGACCAAAATACGGGAAAGCCCAAAATCTTGCCTGAAGCCTACTTCTTTTGTTGCACCCTAAGACTAAAATTAAAATTTACCCTACTTCCCTATTATAGCCTAAAGTTAGATTCTTGCTGAAACTATGTCCCTGTCATGGCCAATGTCAGATTCCTGCCAAGCAGCACCCCAAAAGGCCCCCCACACCTCTCTCTCTCTCTCTCTCTCTCACACACACACACACACACACACACACACACTCACAAATACAGAGCTGATTATGGCAGCTCATGCTGAAGGGCCTTTTTTTTTTTTTTTTTTGGTGGTTTTTCGAGACAGGGTTTCTCTGTGTAGCTCTGGCTGTCCTGGAACTCACTTTGTAGACCAGGCTGGCCTCGAACTCAGAAATCTGCCTGCCTCTGCCTCCCGAGTGCTGGGATTAAAGGCGTGCGCCACCACGCCCGGCTTGAAGGGCCCTTTTTATCCCATTTTGTCTCCACTCAGAAATGGTTTATGGCCATAAACCATTCTTATCCTTAGTATAAGGTATTTTGCTCCACAGTTAATTTGCCTGTCTGCAGTCTGCAGTTTAGCACCTCATAGTAAAACAGAGAAAGGTTAAGTAAAGTAGCCTTTGTTCTATCTTGGGAGGAACTGCACAGCTCTAAATTGAAGTCTTGGGAAGAAAAGGGGAGAGAGGCCTGTCTCTGTTCTTTGTTCTCAGCACTTGTAAGACTTTCCGAGAGTGTGTGATCACATGGTAAAAAGTTCACAATGAGTTTGCACATAAATCCAGGTCAAAAATTGAATAAGAAGTTTATATCAAAGAATATCTACATGCATATCCATTAGGAGTAGTTATCTGGCAAAACATTCATCAATTGTTAGTTGATAAAGCCAGTTCGGTCAGTCAACTGGTTCTCCAGGGCAGGAGCAAGAAAAAAAGAAAAGACAATTAGACAACATTGTAACATAACCACAGCCAGTTCTGAGGCTGAGGCAGGTTTATTTTTTCCCAATCTGCTTTTATACCATTTTTAATTTTTTTATTTTATTTTATTTTATTTATTTATTTATTTATTTATTTTGTTTTTCGAGACAGGGTTTCTCTGTATAGCCCTGGCTGTCCTGGAACTCACTTTGTAGACCTGGCTGAAATCCACCTGCGTCTGCCTCCAGAGTGTTGGGATTAAAGGCATGTGCCACCACACCCGGCTATACCATTTTTTAATTACATGCAAGTCATAAGGTCAGTTCTGGTTTAAAGAGCCAGCAAGGCAAAAAAAAAAAAAAAAAAAAAAAAAAAAAAGTCTCCTGATCACTGTCAGGAGACAGGTCTTGTCAGGATGACCAGATGTCTGAGCCTATTTTCCTGCCCTAGCCCAAAGTCATTTTCTTGCCTGAAGCCTACTTCTTTGCGATAGCCCAAAATCAGATTCCTGCCTGAGCTTACTTCCTTGTCCTGGCCCAATGTCAAATTCCTGCCTGGAGCCTATTTCCTTGTCCTGGCCCAATGTCAAATTCCTGCCAAGCAGCCCCCAAAACTCTCCACAGTTACTAGCTCACAGATTTTTTTTTTTTTTTTTTTTTTTTTTTTTTTTTTTTTTTTGGTTTTTTGAGACAGGGTTTCTCTGTGTAGCCCTGGCTGTCCTGGAACTCTCTCTGTAGACCAGGCTGGCCTTGAACTCAGAAATCCTCTTGCTTCTCCTTAGCTCCTTCTTTGTGACCTTTGGTTAATGATTGTTTTTTTGTTTTGTTTTGTTTTAAGATTTATTTTTTATTTATATGAGTACACTGCAGCTGTCTTCAGACACACACTAGAAGAGTGTATTGGATCCTGTTACAGATGGTTGTGAGCCACCATGCTGTTGCTGGGAATTGAACTCAGGACCTCTGGAAGAGCAGTCAGCACTCTTTACCCCTGAGCCAGCTCTCCAGCCCGGTTGACGATTTTAATAACCCTTTGGAAAGCGCTCTAGGTTTTAGAAGTCTGTTTGTTGTCTCAGACGCAATTAAGCAGTTCTGTTATAAAAGGGGCTCAAATGTCTTTGTCTGGGTCACCATTTTGAAGCACTGGTGACCCTAGCATGCTGGTTGCTTCTGCAAAATAAATGGTTTTTGTTCTTGCATACATACTATTTGAATTTGGGGTCTTCCTTCAGTGATATTTGAACCCTAACAAAGTTTGTAACACCAGCAGTGGGGAAGCCAAGTGAGAGAATCTTTTATGAGTTAGAGATCAGCCTGGGCTACATACTAGATTTTAGGGCCATGGAGAGAGAGAGAGAGAGAGAGAGAGAGAGAGAGAGAGAGAGAGAGAGAGAGAGAGAGAGAGAGATTGAGAAAGGAGGAACAGGGCTGGCATGATGAGTCTGTGGGTAAAGCATTAGTTGGGGAGCCTCATCACCACGTGAGTTCCACAGCTGGACCCCACAGAGTGAAAGGAAAGACTTAACTCCTACAAGTATACACCTTATTTTCTGGCTCTCACACTTGTGCCATGGCACACACATATCCAGAGACAATAAGCAAATACTTTTTTAAAGCAGCAAATACTTGTATTATGACCTAAGAGGTTAGATGTTGGGTGGATCCCCCAAAAGTCTGGCTCTTTACGAAATCCCTGAGTTTGATTGCAAAGCAGGCATGCAGAAGATTATACTGAAACTAAACCATCCAGTCCTGTCTCTCAACTGATGTGGATTGCACAATGGTGACTTCTAAGACCTGCTTTGGGATCCGGGCTCCTCAGCCTGCTCCCTGGGGACCTTGGGCCACCCTTCTCTTCTCTTGGTCTCTTTTTCTTCCTTTTGTTTTGTTTTGGTGGTGGTGGTTTTGTCTGTTTCTTTATCTCCGCGGGCAGTGGTGGCCAATGCCTTTAATCCCTGCACTCCGGAAGCAGAGGCCATCAGCACTACTGGGAGAAACCCTGTCTCAAAAAGCCAGAAAGAAAGAAAAAAAAAAAGAAAATGAAACAGGGTCTAGCCTAGGCTATGTTTACACTATGTAGCCTAAGGTAGCTTTAAATTTCCCATGATCCTCCTCCACTTCCCAAGTGCTGGAATTACAGGCATGGACTAAAGATTGAATGCAGAGTTTCATTTATGCTAAACAGCCACTCTACCAAGTGAACCATTATGGATATGGTTTTTTTTTTTTGTTTTTTTTTTGTTTTGTTTTGTTTAAAGATTTATTTATTGATTATATGTAAGTACACTGTAGCTGTCTTCAGACACTCCAGAAGAGGGAGTCAGATCTTGTTACAGATGGTTGTGAGCCACCATGTGGTTGCTGGGATTTGAACTCTGGACCTTCGGAAGAGCAGTCGGATGCTCTTACCCACTGAGCCATCTCACCAGCCCTGAATACCTTTTTTAAAAAACATATCCAAATCTTTAAAAAAAATATATATATATTCAGCTTTTTGAAGTGTTTTGTTTTTGTTTGTGGGGTGTTTTTGTTTTTGTTTTGAGACAGGGTTTCTCTGTATAGCCCTGGCTGTCCTGGAACTCACTTTGTAGACCAGGCTGACCTGGTCAACGCTCACAGTTTCTAACCATACAGTGTCCTGTTCACAGTCTCTTTAAAATGCCAGCATGTCCCAAGATTGTGATTACTTAAAAGGAAAATGAGCATTTACCTAAGTAATAAAACTTTATTGATTCTCCTTTTTTGATTTTTTTTTTTATATAAAAGTAAAACAGGGCTGGGGATTCGGTTCAGTTGGTAGAGCTCTTGCCTGACGTCTCAGAGGCCTGGGTTTCATCTCCAGCGCCTCATAAACCTGGAATGGTGTAGAAGACCATGGTAGAGGAGCAGAAGTTCCAGGCCATCCCCAGAGACAGAGCGAGTTTGAGGCCATCCTGTCATGCTTAAGATCCTGACTTAAAGAAGCAATGGGGGGTGGGGGTGGGAGTATGATAGAGAAATATAGAATCTTTTGGCTGAGCCAGGCTGTAGCTCTGTGCTTCCTGTTCAAAAACAGGCAGGTAATTAATTTATATTAAGTGAACATGAAATGTAAATATGCAAAATGTTATTTCCCCAGAATTAATTTTTTTGTTAGTTTTTGTTTTGTTTTGTTCTTCTACACTGAGTTTCTCTGTGTAGCTCTGGCTGTCCTGGAACTCACTCTGTAGACCAGGCTGGCCTCGAACTCAGATATCTGTCTGCCTCTGCCTCCGGAGTGCTGGGATTAAAGGCATGTGCCACCATGCCCGGCAACTTTTTTTTTTTTTTAAATAATATTTATTTGTGTGAGTGTGTGTGTGTGTGTGTGTGTGTGTGTGTGTGTGTGTGTGTGTGTGTGCAGGGAGGTCAAAAAGGGTGTCAGGTTACCTTGAACTGGAGTTACAGCCAATTTCCATCTGCCTGATCTGGGACTTGAACTTAGTCCTCAGCAAGAATATGTCCTCTTAAATGCCGAGCCATCTCTCCAGCATCTAAAAATAATTCTGAAAAGCTTTAAACCTGTAAAGAGGTTTTCCGAAGAGGAGACATTCTGAAAAGCATACAGGGAAACATTGGGATGTGTTGGGGGCTGACTGAGTAGGTATAAAGAGAAGCCACGCTGGTTGCAGGGAATGCAATTGGGACAACACTGCAGTATTGAATAGCTTTTGGGGGGGGGGGGGGACCCACTCAAGGTTTAATAATAAAGATGCAGAGACAGTTGTACAATTAAGGCTGTTGGCTATTGGTCTTTAGCTTGGGCAGACTCTCAGTTACAGTGTAATTTTTTTTTCCTTTTTTTTTTTTTTTTTTTTTTTTTGGTTTTTCGAGACAGGGTTTCTCTGTGTAGCCCTGGCTGTCCTGGCACTCACTTTGTAGACCAGGCTGGCCTCGAACTCAGAAATCCGCCTGCCTCTGCCTCCCGAGTGCTGGGATTAAAGGCGTGCGCCACCACGCCCGGCTCCTTTTTTTTTTTTTTAATTAGGTATTTTCCTCATTTACATTTCCAATGCTATCCCCAAAGTTCCCCATACCCTCCCCCCATTACAGTGTAATTTAACCCCACTTCCAGCCATTACAACTAAAGTCTCCTCTAGTCCAACACCACAACCACCCAGCTTACCTCCAGCCCTCTCTCTATTCTCCAGAGAGCCACATTCCAGTTTGAACCAATCAGAAGCAGGGCAACGCCCAATCTCTTTGGGTTGCCCTTTGGCCCAGACGATCTCCTATGTGATCCTTCAGGGCAGTTTGCTTTTTTTTTTTTTCCCCCTAAAGATTTATATATTTGATATGAGTGCATTGTAGCTGTCTTCAGACACATTAGTAGTACCCCCAACACTGCAGAGACATCCAGATGCTCAGAAGTGGTAGCACCACGTGGCTCTGAAAGAAAACCAGAGAGAGGGGAGCAAAAGTGTTGATTAAGAGCCGGGCAGTGGTGGCGCACGCACGCCTTTAATCCCAGTGCTCATCAGGCAAAGGCAGATCTCTATGAAGTAACCCTGCCTTGGGAACAAAACAAAGCCAACCAGTGAGTGCTGGAGAGAAGATGGCTCAGTGGTTAAGAGCACTATTCCCAGCAACCACATGGCAGCTCACAACTGTCTGTAACCCTAGTTCTGAGGACCTGACACCCTCACACAGAGGACAAGCAGTCAAATCGCCAAGGTACATAAAATAAAAATGAATATGTTACATGAGTGTCTACATGTAGTGCAGTGTCTGCACTCAGTGTCTGCATGTAGTGAGCGATCACTGATCACTTCTAATCCCAGGAGACACCCAGGACAGAATTTCTTCTCCAAATAGGCAATAAAGGTTTCTTCAATAGGAAAACCCAGGCACAGTAAAGGGTAGGGCCATGTGGCTAGCAAGGCAAGTGAAGCTATACTCAAGGTCTGAGCTGGAGTCCTGGGATAAAATGCTATGCTTACCTGATGTAGCCCCAGGAACCAGCACAAAAAAAAACTGATTAATCAGCTGTGACGCCTTCTGCCCTATTTCTTCTGGAATACAAACTCCCAGGACAGTAGCTTCCTGAAAAGGTTCTTTGAAAATCTTGGGAAATTTTATCCCACCTAAGAGAAAGAATTTTGACAAGAGGCACCCAGAATTCCCCTAGGAACTTCCAGATTATTCTGACAGAAATATCTCAATTGTCCCAGTAGGCTCATCATGCCAGTCATCCCAGCTCAGGAGGCTGAGACAGGAGGATTGCTAGAACTTACAGGCCAGTTTGGATGCTACATAGTGAGCTCCAGGCCAGCCTGGGATATCTGAGACCCTATCTCCAATAATAATAAAAATGATAATGATAGTAATAATAATAGTAGTCTCCAAAATAATAATAATAATAATAATAATAATAACAATAATAATAAAGACAGGGCATGTGGCTAATTTGATAGAGTGCTTGCATAACATCCATAAGCCTTAGGCTCTGGCTCCAGCTCCGGCACCAAACAAACCAAACGTGGTGCTATACACCTACAATCCCAGCTCTCTGGAGGAGCAGAAGCACAGGAAATCCAGGCCAGCTTGGGATACAGAAGCTGGGCATAGTGCTGAACATCTACAGTCTCCAAACCCAGGAGACCAAGACCAGCAGATCTCTGAATCTGAGGATAGCTGACCTACATAGAGAGTTCTAGGACAACCAGGGCTACACAGAGAAATCCTATCTTAGAAAGAAAACAAAAATACAAAAACCACAGCCCCAAATATCACACTGGGACTACAGGTATGGGTTAACATCCCATTGTGGAGCATTAAGAAGTAAGACCAAGGGCTGGTGAGATGGCTAAGTGGGTAAGAGCACCCGACTGCTCTCCCGAAGGTCTAGAGTTCAAATCCCAGCAACCACATGGTGGCTCACAACCATCTGTAACAAGATCTGACTCCCTCTTCTGGAGTGTCTGAAGACAGCTACAGTGTACTTACATATAATCAATAAATAAATCTTTAGAAAAAAAAAAAAAGAAGTAAGACCAAGTGAGACCTTTTAAGATGCGATTAGTTTGGGCTGGAGAGATGGCTCAGTGGTTAAGAGCACTGACCGCTCTTCCAGAGATCCTGAATTCAATGCCCAACAACCACATGGGGGCTCACAACCATCTAATGGGATTTGGTGACCTCTTCTGGTGTGTCTGAAGACGGTGACAGTGCACCCATAAATATAATACATCTTTTTTTTTAAAAAAAAATGTAATTAGTTCAAATGGGTTCTGGCCCTCAGAGATTGATTCATGGGTTATATCTTGAGGATGATTTGTTTAAAAAGCTAGGGAAAGCTTCAGGAAGTAAAAGTGCTCGCTATGACAGCAAGGGGACCTGAGTTCTACATGCCGACCCACACGAAGAGCCAGGCATGGCTGCAGATGCCTGTAACTCCAACCTTACAGGTAGGTTCAAGATCCCCACAGCCAACCAGCCCAGTAGAAATGATAAGTTTCAGGTTCAGTACAAACTCCTGACTCAAAAAATTAAGGTGGAGGGCTGAAGACATGGCTCAAAAGCTTTAAAAAAAAAAAAAAAAAGTCACAATGGTCTCTGACCCTGCTTCTAAGAGATCCAAAGCAAGACATGTAAACATTAAAAATAAATAAATAAATAAATAAATAAACAAACAAACAAACATTAGGCAGGGGGTGGTGGTGCACACCTTTAATCACAGCACTAGGGAGGCAGAGGAAGGTGGGGACCCTGCCTAATCTACATAATGAGTTCCTGGACAACCAAGGCTACACACTGACACCCTATCTCAAAACAACAAACAAAGAGAGGTGGAGGAGGCTGGAGAGATGGGTCATGAGGCAAGAGCACTGTTGCTATTCAAGAGGATGCAGGCTAGATTCCCAGCATCTACACAGTGCTTCACAGTATCACCTGGTGGTTTCAGGGGATCCGATAGCCTCTTCTGACCTTCATGGGCACCAAGCATGAGTGCTGCACCTGGCAACACCCTCACATATAAAATAAGTTCTTTCTCTCTCTCTCTCTCTCTCTCTCTCTCTCTCTCTCTCTCTCTGTCTCTGTCTCTCTCTCTCTTTCTTCTCCTTCCTTCCTTCCTTCCTTTTTTTTTTTTTTTCGAGACAGGGTTTCTCTGTATAACCCTGGCTGTCCTGGAACTCACTTTGTAGACCAGGCTGGCCTCGAACTCAGAAATCCACCTGCCTCTGCCTCCCGAGTGCTGGGATTAAAGACGTGTGTCACCACTGCCCGGCTCAGCATCATTTTTTAAAAGAAGCAACTAATGCATGTGCTTAGAAAGAGCTAAGTACCAGGATGGATCTTAGCATCAGATCTGGTGTCCAATCTATGGGACATCCTGGGTTCTAACCCCAATACTAAAAAAGAAAAAGAGGGTTGAAAAGGATTTAGAAAATACAGTAGTAGCACACAATTTTCATTCTAGCACCCATGAAGCAGAGGCAGGTGGATCTCTGAGTTAGGGGCCAGCTTGGTCTATCAAGCAAATTCTAGGACAGCCAGGGTTACACAGAGAAACCCTATCTTGAAAAGAAAGAAAGGAAGAAAGGAAGGAAGGAAGGAAGAAAGGAAGGAAGGAAGAAGGAAGGAAGGAAGGAAGGAAGGAAGGAAGGAAGGAAGGAAGAAAGAAAGGAAGGAAGGAAGGAAGGAAGGAAGGAAGGAAGGAAGGAAGGAAGAGAGGGGGAAGGGAAGGAAAAGAAAAGAAAAGAAAAGAAAAGAAAAGAAAAGAAAAGAGTCTGGCATGCTATAACGAGGTCAAAGGAAACGCTCAGGGCAGTGTGGAGAAGACTGGAAGAGAGCTAGTCCAAATGCAAAGGTCACCAGTCAAAATAGATCAGTGGCTTGGGGAAGGATAGCTTCAAGAAATGAAGTAGGCGGGATATCTGGTCCATCTAAGCACTTTTAGACTGTAATGGGGAATTCATGCCTCATGACCACAGAGTGGGAAAGTGAGCAACAGAAAACAAAAGGTTTCTGGGAAGCTTGGCGTAATGGCACAGGCCTTTAATCTCAGCACCGGGAGGCAGAGGCAGGCGGATTTCTGAGTTCCAGGCCAGCCTGGTCTACAGAGTGAGTTCCAGGACAGCCAGGGCTACACAGAGAAACCCTGTCTTGAAAAACCAACCAGGGCTGGTGAGATGGCTCAATGGGTAAGAGCACCCGACTGCTCTTTCGAAGGTCAAGAGTTCAAATCCCAGGGACCACATTGTGGCTCACAACCATCCGTAACGAGATCTGGCGCCCTCTTCTGGAGTGTCTGAAGACAGCTACAGTGTACTTACATATAATAAATAAATAAATCTTAAAAAAAAAAAAAAGAAAAACCAACCAACCAAACAAACAAACAAACAAAAAGGTTCTGGGAAAATGAAATGTGTGTAAATGGAAAATAAGACCAGGCATGGCAGAACCCCCAGGAGACTGAGACAGGAAAACCATGAGTTCAAGACTAGGCTAGGTTGCCAAATTAACACCCTGTCCCCAAGACAAAACAAAATACCATGGCACTACTAGGAAAATGTGAGTTTGGGGGTAGAAAGAACTCATGATTCTTAGATAGATAGAAGGTAAATTTCTGTCTTTATTAGAGTTTCTATTGCTGTGATAAAACACCATGACCAGTAGAAACTTGGGGAGGAAATGGTTTATTTCAGCTTACAGTTCTACCTCATAGTTCATTATCAATAGAATTCAAGGCAGGAACTCAGGGCAGGAGCTCAAGGTAGGAACTGAAGCAGAGGCCGTGGAGAAAGATTGGTTAGTGTCTTGCTCCCCATGGCTTCCTCATCCCACATCCAGGACTACCAGCCCACAGTGAGCTGAGCCCTCCCACATCAACCATCAAGCAAGACAATGTACACAGGCTTGCCCACAGGCCAATTTGGTGGTGACATTTTCTCAGCTGAGATGCCGTCTTCCCAGGTAACTGCTTGTGTCAAGTTGACATGAAACCAGCCAGCAATCTCCTACAGGTTTAGCCTAATTTAGCCCACAGCTGATGCCTAAGATTGAACAACTCAAGGATAGCCATAAAACACACTGTTTAGTGAGATGGTGGTAAGTCACCAAACATTCTAATACTTTGAATGGCAAATGGGAATGTTGTCTCTGGAGAGAGGAAACCGAGGAATTTGGATTACAGTTTCATGGAACTGTGTTTCCCAAAAGCACAGAAGTCTCTGCCTTTATCTTTTGCTGTTGATGCTGTTGATGAGGAAAGATCTTGCTGTGTAGCCCATGCTGTTCATGAACTTGTGATCTTCTAGCCTAGGCCACTAGAGTTGGCATTAGAGGTTTGGGACACCATGCCTCACTGTATGCATCATTGGAATAAAAGTGTCAGACTGGGCTACCTCAATGACAGCACATTTTCTCAGCATCATAAGGACCTGGGTTTTGGCACTGGAAAGATGGCTCGGTGGTTAAGGGTACTGGCTGTTCTTTCAGACAGGCCTAGGGTTTGATCCCTGAATCCTCATGGCTTCTAATAACTGTTTGTAACTCCTGTTCCAGGGGATGTGATGCCCATTTCTGAACTCCATGGGCACTGCATGCATGTGGTGCATAGAGACATGCATGCAGGCAAACACCCATAAGATATCTAATAAAAATAAATAATATCTTCATGTCTCTAGCTAACATTTTTTTTTCTCTTTTCCCTGGTTCAGGCTTTATTTAAACTCTTTGTTCAAAAAAAAAAAAAAAAATGAGCCGGGCGGTGGTGGCGCACGCCTTTAATCCCAGCACTTGGGAGGCAGAGGCAGGCGGATTTCTGAGTTCGAGGCCAGCCTGGTCTACAAAGTGAGTTCCAGGACAGCCAGGGCTATACAGAGAAACCCTGTCTCGAAAAACCAAAAAAAAAAAAAATGAACAGAGTGATAGTAGGGTTCTAATTTACAGATATAGCTTAGACGCATCTAATATTAAATTAAAAGATCGCACAAGAAAACCATTTACACACAAAAGTTAAAACCAATATTTAAACTTTTAAAACTTTATCTTACATAAAGCCAAAACGAAACTGAATACTTGTTAGCAACTTCATTCACAAACATTAGTCAAAATATATACATTTACGCCGGGCATGGTGGCGTACGCCTTTAATCCCAGCACTCGGGAGGCAGAGGCAGGCGGATTTCTGAGTTCGAGGCCAGCCTGGTCTACAAAGTGAGTTCCAGGACAGCCAGGGCTGTAAAGAGAAACCCTGTCTCGAAAAACCAAAAAAAAAAAAAAAAAAAAAAAAAAAAAATATATATATATATATATATATATACATTTAAAAGGGACCAAAAAGCTATAATTTGAGGAAGGTTTTTTTTCTAAAATGTGTTTTATAATTTGCAAGTGAATTGCAGGCTGTCTAGAAAATAAGCTAAATGGGAAGGGAACTCTGAAAAACAGGCCAAAACAGTTCAGCTTGGGAGAGGAGTTCTAGTTAACTTTTATTTTATACTGCCAGTTTCTTATTTTTTCCTTCCTTCCTTCCTTCCTTCCTTCCTTCCTTCCTTCCTTCCTTCCTTCCTTCCTTAATTTCTTTCTTTTTCAATTTACTTCATTTATATGAGTACACTGTCACTGTCTTCAGACACACCAGAAGAGGCATCAGATCCCATTCCAGATGGTTGTGAGCCACCATGTGGTTGCTGGGACTTGAACTTAGAACTTCTAGAAGAGCAGTCAGTGCTCTTAACCACTGAGCCATCTCTCCAGCCCCCTTTTGTTGTTTTTTTGTTTGTTTGTTTTTTGTTTTTCAAGACTGGGTTTCTCTGTGTTGCCTTAGCTGTCCTGGAACTCACTCTATAGACCAAGCTGGCCTTGAGCTCAGAACTCAAGAGATCTGCCTACCTTTGCTTTCCC
This sequence comes from Mus caroli, assembly GCF_978045245.1. NCBI lineage: Eukaryota > Metazoa > Chordata > Mammalia > Rodentia > Muridae > Mus > Mus caroli. The sequence continues at coordinate 74,106,428 of NW_028227258.1, read as the reverse complement.
AGTTTCCTTATTTCTAAAAAGAAAAAAAAAAAATCTTGGGCTCCATCTCTAATGTCATAATAAATAAATGCAATAATAAATAATGTAAGCTTCCACACTGGCCCACTGGGGCAGGGCAAAGACAGAATGTGCCCAGGTGCCCAGCAGGATGGAGCTGAAGAGCAGTCTCTTTATGCTCATTACAGTTCTGGCACCCAACTATCCCCTTCCTCCTGTTTGTTTGTTTGAGACAAAGTTCTCATTATGTAGCCCTGGCTGGCCTGAAACTCACATTACAGACTAGGCTGGCCTGGAATTCACAAAGATCTACCTTCTGCAGCCTCCCAAGTGCAGGTATTAAAGGTGTGCATTACCACACCCTGCTGTCCCACCCAAGGCCCAACACTCATCCAAGGACTGCCCTCCAGCAGTCAAGAAAGATGTGGGAGGTTGAATGCCCAAGCAAAGGAACCAAGCAAGCCCTTGAGCCCAAAAGGCAAAATGCGGTAGCAGAAATGGCCTTTCAGTAGCCACCACTGCCATCTGTCCTCAACAGAAACTACAATCAGCTCTCTGCAGCAGCGCCGGACAACAGAAGAGGTTATCATCCCTGAGGAGGAGTCAGAGAGCCCACCAGGGCTTAACAATCTTATCAGTCCAGAAGGGGTGACACAGACCCCTGTCACTTCCTGTCCCCAGTATCTCTGTGGCAACACCCTTGGATGGAGAAGTGAAGGGTGTAACCAGATGTCAAAGCCAACTGACTTCTGACTCCAGCTCCAAAGCTCAGTCCTTTAGTCTCCAGGGATTACGAGGAGAGCAGAGGAACTTGAGGATAGTGACTGGTGGCTTCCATGCCCTCTGCGGTCCACTGTCAGCAAGCTCCTGGGAGCAGGATTGATGGCAGAGGCCTCAACCCTTTCCTAGGTTCAAAGTAGAGAGAAAAGTGGCAGGGGTCTCACTCCTGCAGGAAAGGAGAGGTACAGTATTATTCACACCCACGTTATTGATGTTCACCCAAGACAGTAAAGCACTCAGTGCCAGTCCAGTGGGGCTGGGGAACAACCTACAACAGGGAATGGGTGGCCTTCACATCTTCACAGGAAGAAGTCTTATATGCATTGCTAAGAAGAAAAGGAAACGTAAATGAGTGTGCTGTGGTAAAATGCATGCAAAAGAAACACATGCACACACCCTTGAATTTTCTTGAAAATCACCTAGCAAGGCTACCACAGAAGAAGACTAAGTGGAATCAGTGAGCATCACACGCCTGTGGTTGGAGCTCAGTGGGCAGCGTGCTTGCCTAGCATGTCCAAGCACAAGGACTGAACGGTACCTGTGCTTGTGGTAACATGGCAAACGAGGGACATAAATAATGCTTCAATCGCCAGGCAGGGGTGGCGCACACCTTTAATCCCAGTACATGGGAGGCAGAGGCAGGCAGATTTCTGAGTTTGAGGCCAGCCTGGTCTACAGAGTGAGTTCCAGGACAGCCAGGACTACACAGAGAAACCCTGCCTCAGGGGAAAAAAAAAAAAAAAAAGAATGAAATTGTCACCTAAGCCAAGGATTGAAATTATTGGTGTGACTGTGGGTGACTATGGTGATGTCATTGGTTTTCAGAAGATGGCTACAACTCCAGGTCATATGTGGAAAAGATTTGGGGATCTGGGATATGCCACCAACTTAAAAATGATATTAAAACTTTTTGAGGGGGCAGAATTTGAAGATGAAATTGGGTATAGATTTAGGGTTTTTGTTTTTTTTTTTAGTGAATCTAGAAGCTCATTAAGTAAGTTAAATATGTGTGTCTACACTGAAAGTCAATTTATCAACACAGCACTTCAAATCATCAGATCCTCAAAATGAAACCAGAAAGCTTAGGCTAAGGCAAACAATCCTAGGTGTGACTAAGCATAATCCGCTAAGGCAAACAATCCTAGGTGTGTCTAAGCATAATCCGGCAAAGAGCAAAGTACACACGTAGCCTTTCTTTCTTATTTGACACATTCATCTAAAAACATTTCAAGGGGGGGGTGGGCTGGAGAGATGGCTCAGCGGTTAAGAGCACTGACTGCTCTTCTGAAGGTCCTGAGTTCAAATTCCAGCAACCACATGGTGGCTCACAATCATCTGTAATGAGATCTGATACCCTCTTCTGTGGTGTCTTTAGTCAGCTACAGTGTATTTACATATAATACATAAATAAATAAATCTTTAAAAAAACATTCCTGGGGAAATAACATTTTGCATATTTACATTTCATATTCACTTAATATAAATTAATTACCTGCCTGTTTTCTTTTTTGTTGTTGTTTGTTTGTTTGGTTGGTTGGTTTTTCGAGACAGGGTTTCTCTGTGTAGCCCTGGCTGTCCTGGAACTCACTTTGTAGACCAGGCTGGCCTTGAACTCAGAAATCCACCTGCCCCTGCCTCCCGAGTGCTGGGTACGCCACCATGCCCGGCCTTACCTGCCTGTTTTCAAACAGGAAGCACAGAGCTACAGCCTGACTCAGCCAAAAGATTCCATATTTCTCTATCATACCCCCACCCCCCAGCCCCCCATCACTTCGCTTCTTTAAGTCAGGATCTTAAGCATGTCAGGATGGCCTCAAACTCGCTCTGTCTCTGGGGATGGCCTGGAACTTCTGCTCCTCTTCTATGGTCTGCTACACTATTCCAGGTTTATGAGATGAAACCCAGGCCTCTGAGACGTCAGGCAAGAGCTCTACCAACTGAACCGAATCCCCAGCCCTGTTTTACTTTTATAAGAAAAAATATCAAAAAAGGAGAATCAATAAAGTTCATTTTCCTTTTAAGTGATCACAATCTTGGGACATGCTGGCACCTTAAAGAGACTGTGAACAAGACACTGTACGGTTAGAAACTGTGAATAGGACTCTATACAGTTAGAATTAGTGTGTGAGTTTTTTTTTTTTACATACCTGTGATGGTCTTTGTCACAGGTTTATTTATTTATAGATGAGGTCTTAACTGAATGCTAGAGAAACCAAAAGGTCAGTTGCCCTTTCTTAAGGCCTTACCGCTCTGAAGGTGGCGGTTTGCAGGTGCTGCTCTGTCTAACAGCTTGCTAGAAATGCATACACCCCCAAACCTGACAAAATCAGCTCTCTATAAATTCCCAGTCGCAAAGAACAAAGGGAAGCCTGACTCCCCAAGGGTCTAGGCTTCTGCTCATGCTGTAACTGAACCTCTGAGGTTCTTGGCTTGGCACAGGGCAGCTGGGGGAGTGGATGTAAGGACTGGATATTAAATTGCAGCCAAAGCCAGGAAGGTTTATGGCAACAAAAGGAACACTGCTGTCTGCATGGGCCGTTGAGGGAGGGGCCAGGAGGGCTGCTGCCAGCAGAAAACTTTCTTTGTGTGTGTGTGTGTGTATGTGTGTGTGTGTGTGAGAGAGAGAGAGAGAGAGAGAGAGAGAGATTGAGAAGGGAGGAACAGGGCTGGCATGATGAGTCTGTGGGTAAAGCATTAGTTGGGGAGCCTCATCACATGAGTTCCACAGCTGGACCCCGCAGAGAGAGACCTAAGGCCTCTTTCCTGCTCTACCACCGGAGTTCCATTCTTAGCCCCATCAAGAATTTCAAAGTTGCTCTTGCTCTTCCTCTCTGTCCTCCCCTGCCAAGCCCCCCCCTCCATATTCATGGCTACTCCTCTACACACTCTGCCTTTCTCTGTCTCTACTACCCCCTCAACTCCCCTCCCCATGCCCTAGATAAACTCTATTCTACACTAAAATAATAATAACTTAGAAGTTTTACTGATACCTTTTAGCCAAGTGGAGAAGAGGGTAGGACCCTCAGTTTTAATTAAATTGGAATGTGCATGATTTGAGTTTAAAAACATGTAAAATTTCATACTTATAGGACACAAAAAAAAACTCATTTAACTTTTTTTTTTCTGTTTCTCTGTGTAGCCCTGGCTGTCCTGGAACTCACTTTGTAGACCAGGCTGGCCTTGAACTCAGAAATCCGCCTGCCTCTGCCTCTGGAGTGCTGGGATTAAAGGCGTGCGACACCACTCCCGGCATCATTAAACTTTTTAAAGAATTTGTGATTAGGGTTGAAGAGGTGGTCTGTTGCTGCTCTTCCAGGAGACTCAAGTTCAGTTCCCTGAACCCATGAGAATGGGCTCACAATGACCTGCGACTCCAGCCTCAGGGGATCTGACATCCTCTTCTGCATACATGTAGCATGCATTCACAAACACAAATAAAAACTTCAAATCTGAGCTGGTGAGATGCCATTGGTTAAGAGCGCCGACTGCTCTTCCAAAGGTCCTGAGTTCAAATACCAGCAACCACAAGGTGGCTCACAACCATCCCTAATGAAATCTGATCCCCTCTTCTGGAGTGTCTGAAGATAGCTACAAGATAGTGTACTTACAAATAATAAATGAATAAATAAATATTTTTAAAAAGAAAAACTTCAAATCTGTTGGGCAGTGGTGGTGCACCCCTTTAAGAGGCAGAAGCAAGTGGATCTCTGAGTTTGAGGCCAGCCTGGTCTACACAGTGAGTTTCAGGACAGCCAGGGCTACACAGAGAAACCCTGTCTTGGAAAAACCAAAACCAACCAAACAAAACCCAAAAACCTTCAAATCTCTTTAAAAGGAGAGTATGCAGGCCAGCCAGGGCTACATACTAAGACTGTCTTGTCTGGCAGTGGGGGCGCAAGCCTGTAATCCCAGCACTTGGGAGGCAGAGGCAGGCAGATTTCTGAGTTGGAGGCCAGTCAGAGTGAGTTCCAGGACAGCCAGGACTGCACAGAGAAACCCTGTCTCGAAATACCAACCCCCCCCCAAAAGGCTGGCTCAATAAAAATAAAATATAAAACAATTAGATATAAACAACAAGAAACCCATTGCACAGAGATGTAATTACAACAAAATCTTGTTTGGTTTAAGATCTGAGATCAAGTTTTGGGCACATCATTCTTTAGAATATAACCCAGGCCAAATACAGTCTTAAGACACATTCTCAAAGACTCCACTTTGCTAAAGTCCTCTCAAAGTAATACTAAACATCTCCAAAGTAGATTTAGTGGTATCCAACTGTCTTTATCGTTTAGGACCTCCTTATTCTAGTGAGGGTAATTGGTGAAAGTCCAGATACAGCTGCGTATAGTAGACAGAAATGGTAGGACTCGAACTCTTACACCGCCGCCAACAGAAGCACGTGGATGCCCGGAGTTTGTGTGGGTGTGGGGCTACACCTCTTGCCTTGGCGGTCTAACTAGTTAGAAGTCAGAGACGCAGAGCAAATACGTGGGTTGGGACATGGCACGTGGTAGGGGGGACAGAGCGCAAGACAGGCCACAGTAGGCCCCGCCTGGCCAGGGCGCTCAGCGGAGCCTGGGGAGGGGCACGTGCAGCCTGTCCAGCGGGCGCCAGCTCCTTTTGGGCTGGCACCCACCACCCGCCCGCACACAAAGCCCGCTCGGCGCGCTCGGCACTCGGCTCTTCAAGCCTGTGCCTCTGAGCCCCGCCTGGCGGCCTCCAGGTTGGGCGTGAGGCCGGGGCAGGCTGTAGGCGTCGATTGGCTGCGCGCATCGAACCGCCGCGGGCGGGAGCGTGAGGGGAGGAGTGGGCCGCGGGGGGTGGAGGAAGCGGCCTCGCTCGCGCCGAGGAGGGAGCAATTGAATTTCAAACACAAACAACCGCACGAGCGAGCGCTCCCGGAGCCGTGCGTTGTCCACCGCGCCCGGCCCTGTCCGAGAGGCGCGCGGGCGCAGACGCCGTGGCTGCCCCGGAGCTCGCGTCGGGGGCCGGCATCGAGGCGGGGGCCGCGCGAGGGCCGGAGCACAGCGGCGCCGCAACCGCCGCACGCGCAAACTTGGGCTCCCGCTTCCCGGCTCGGCGCGGAGCCCGGGGCGCCCGCGGCCCCGCCATGTCGCGATCCAACCGGCAGAAAGAGTACAAGTGCGGGGACCTGGTGTTTGCGAAGATGAAAGGATACCCACACTGGCCGGCCCGGGTGAGTGGCGCGGCCGTCGCGGGCCCTGCTGCGGGTTGCATAACGCTCGGGAGGGCACGGCCGCCGAGCGCGGAGCGGGCGGAGGGGCAGGGGTGCCAGGCCTGCTCTGGCTGGCGGGAGCCCACCACGGCTTACATAACGGAGGCGATCGGGGCCGGCACCTGGCGGGCAGCGCCGCGTGCTCAGTTCGCCCTCACCCCTCCTTCACAGCGGCCGAGGCTTCGGGCTCCGGTGGGGGGGGGGGAGCGGCCCGATGGTGTGTCCCTTCTTCCGCCGCGAGTCCCAGCCCCTTCGCGGAGCCCCGCTTGAGCCCCGAGTCACCATTGATAGTTGCCTCCAGTTCAGGTTTCTCTGGCTGGACGTACGTGTGCGAGGGGTCTCAGTCCACAGAGGGTTAGGTGGATGTAGAGTTGGCGACTCACAAACTTTCTTGGAGCATTTTGGTAGGAACTCTGAAGTTGGGAGGGTCGTGAAATGTTTGGGGACGACTTACTCAAAAATGGTCTGCCTGGCCTGGTGACTCTGCCATAACCGATTTAGCCCCCAGCTCTACAAGAACATCCCTCCATTTGCCTCCAGCTCAGACTTGGAACTGGAGGCAGCAGGGCCCCCGTGTGCTTGGGAAATCCAGTACACACGACCTTAGCGCGGTGTGGGGTATTGTGGGACGCTGGAGTTTCCTCGGCTTCCCATTAGTGAGCGTCTCCAGTCAGGGAGGACGGTGTCAGCCATGTGGTTGTTTGAACCCGCCAAGGGAAGGGCCTTCCCCATTCCAGCACCTGGCCAGGTGGGAGGGTGGGGCAGAAAGCCTGCTGTGTTTATCACCTTCCCTCCCAGAAAAAGGTGTGTGTGTGTGTGTGTGTGTGTGTGTGTGTGTGTGTGTGTGTGTTAGGGGGAGGGTTTCTTCTGGGAATTTTTCAAAACGAGTGTAGAGGGGGCCCTTGATTCCGAGTGAGGGCATGACTCAGCCCCTTAGGGTGTGGAACTTGTGTAAAAGAAATCATGGGGCAGAAAGGCCTGGAGGGAGGGGTCTCAAGCAGGATTGCCTTGTGAATTTTACAGTATGGCTGACTGTTCATCTGGCTCAGTATGACTCTGAGGCTCCATGCTGTCTTCGTTCCTATTCAGGGTGTCAGGCCACCTTGATATTTGAGAAAACTCAAGTGGCCCTCCATATTCTCTCTCTCCCTCCGTCCCAAGGAGTGTGTTCAATCCCACTTGCCTGAGCCTTGCTCACTGAAACTTTAAAATAGGTCAAGTAAGGCCTGGGTCTGGCCTGGGAGTGCAGTGCAGAGAGAGAGGCCAGACTCTTTCCAGAAGCTTAGAGGGCCTGGAGTGTATGTGTGTCATGTAAACACATGTAATTTATTACCTTGCATCCTCTGATCCATTGGCTTCTTGGTCCAGATGCCAAGGCACTGGTAGGGAGGGCAAGAGCTGGACCCAGATTTCTACTGCTGCTCCCTGCTGGGGGTGAGACAAAGTTCAGAGGTAAGCTTTGTCTGAGGAAAGAGAAGTAGTTATGGAACGTTGATTTACAGAACCTTCTGGTATGCCTTATTCCCTGAGATTTTGGGGCCCCATGAACAAGTCCCTCTGATTTTTGGTGTCCCTTGGGTAGAGGATAGCCCTTGGAGTAGATATACCATCTATTTCTTTTCATTTTGAGTGTCTAGGAGAGATGGGCAGGAGAGAGAGGCAATTTCTTTCTATTGAAGCCTGGACCTTTGAGATGAAGTTGTAAATGGGTCTCAAAGAGACACCCCAACACTTGGCTTCATTGTGACACTTAAGAGGGGTACACCAGGCTATCACCTCTAAGGCATTCCCCTTGACTTCCAAAAGGACAAAACCGAGTTGTGGTCTTCCCCACCCCCGATTCCTTAGAACCTGTTTTAGCTTTTCCTGAGTCCGGAGGAGGAAGCCTGGTGTCTGCTCCAGGGTGTAACCAGAATCCCCAGCCACTGTGCAGGCCACCACTTGTACCTAGCTACTGCTAGGGAACATGGGTTTCAGGAAAAAGACTGAAAGGGTCCAGGGTTGGAGATTGAAGTCATAGGGGCGACAGGATAGCAGGACCTGACTAGAAGAATGTATTATGAAACCATCTTCTCTCTTCTTCCTCCCTCACTTCCTGGAGGATCTCCAGGCAGTTAGCAGTGAACTGCCCCAGCCCTGAGATTCCCCTCCCCCAGTCCTGGAGAGGACTCTAGTTCCTGAGCATCCTAGAACCTTCCTTTTCCCTCTGCCCCCTCACCTTTTTTGCCCTTGGGCTTTGCACATTCCCTAGCCCAAATCTCTGAGCTGCCTGCTATCCTGGACATTCCAGTTTTCCTAGGTCAAATCAGTCTGACCCTCAGTATGTTCTTTTTTTTGAGACAGGGTTTCTCTGTGTAGTCCTGGCTGTCCTGGAACTCATTTTGTAGACCAGGCTGGCCTTGAACTCTGAAATCCTCCTGCTTCTGCCTCCCAAGTGCTGGGATTAAAGGTGTGTACCACCACAGCCCAAGTTAGTTTGTTCTTATCTTTCCTTAGCCTTCCTAATGCCTGACCTTCCTCCCACACCCTTTTTTCCCCCTTGAGACAGGGTTTCTCTGTAGAACTGACTTTAGACCAGGCTGGCCTCAAACCCAGAAATCCCCCTGCCTCTGCCTCCCAAGTACTGGGATTAAAGGCGTGCGCCACCACTGCTCAGTTTAAATGTCTGTTTGGGTTCTGAGTGGTGTGGACCTGTGTTCAGATCTCCCTGCTCCTCTGAACACTTTAAATGGCTTCAAAGGATTCTACCCTTAACAGGACGGGATTTCTAGTGCTTGAAGCTTGTCTAATGGAGGCAGGCAGAAGCAGAGGAGTGAGCCCAAATGGTTAAGACGTTTCAGAATCTCCCTCCAGTTGGCTAGAGGAGGAAGTGTGGTAGGGTCCCCAGCACATCTGGCCCCACCCTGACTCACTTTCCTTTGACTCACTGAGTTTAGTAACTGTGGATATAGTGAAAGGGCACCACCTAGGAGACAGATTCAGGTAGAGAGCTTCTTTGAGATTTAATAGCCTCACCTTAGAAGAACAAGTGCCAGGAAAGAGTTCCTCTATAGCTTGAGGGGTAGGGGTGCTGCCACATAATTGACTTTTCCTGTTTTGTGGGGGAGGGTGCTACCAAGCACTCCTGTCCCCCAGCCCTACCTGATGCCTCTACTGTAAGATGAATAGGGTTAGGATAGTTGGGGATGAGCCTCTTCAGCTCTTCAGGAAGAAGCTCATCTGCCCACACCCAATCTTTCTGTTGCAGGAAGTTGGCAAGGCAGATGGAGTTGGTGAGTCTCATTACGTCCAGTTTCTGGGCAGCTAGAGGCCTCCTGGGTCTCCTGCAACACGGCTTAGATTCTGTTTGTTTGCTCTCCATGGGAAGGGGGGATATTCAGTTGTTGCAGCCTGTGTTCTTGGAGAGCCTCAAGCCTAACCCTTCCCCCACCTCTTTTCTTTTGGAGTCACCTCTCCCTTTTTTTTTCATTTCACGTGTATTACCAGATTAAAAGTACAGTAATACCCTGGCTTGGGTATGGGCTCTCCAACACTTTAGTTTGAGCCCCCCACCCCTTCCGGGCATAGGTGTCAGGCCTTTCACCCCAGAGAGGCCTACAGGAGAGAGTCTTTTTAACTACGGTCTCCTGGGAACTCTTAGGCTCTGGAGGTCCTTATTTTATTTTTGCTAATGCTCTCTGAGAAGAGGCTATCTGAGAACTGGTGCCAGGTAGCTTGTCCTGCCCCTCCCTGCCCCACCCCCACCCGCCTTCCTGTCCTAGCTTAGCTTCAAATACAGCCCAGGACCTGCACGCCAGACTACGGGCCTGGGGGGGTGGGGTGCGTTGTTTAGTGTCCCCTCCTCCCCAATCCTAGATGGAAGGCCTGGGGGAGGGGTGGTCACATTCCTAGTTGCTGAGTGGCCCCGGGGGCGGGGTTGAGTTGTCATAGTGATGGGGAACACGTTTGTTGGGGAACTGCGTGCCTTTCCATCAGGTTCCCACACCCCAGCATCTCCTGATTGTTGGGCTGGGCCTAGTTGAGTTTTGCCTTCTGAGGGGGCGGGGCTGGACCGAAGTCCCCTGAGGCCACGGGGCAAGGGGGAGGGACTCAGAAGCCCAAAGATCCCCAAGTCTGGGGCAAGGTGGCCTTCCGAGTCATGCCCACTTAGCTCATTCTACTCACTCAGTCTCCCTGTTCATTTAGTGCACCCTTTATCTCTAATTACTGGTTTGATCTTTTTCTTAGGCCTGGGTCTGCAGCCCTAGTCAACATGGCTACTTGGCCTCTGGGAGAAGGGCGGGCATCCGGGGCTGTTGCAAGGATTGTTGGGAGTTGTAGTTTTCACCCCAACAGCCTGGCATGGCCTGGACTTCCAGTTGCTCTCTGATTTCAAACTTGACCTTAGATCTCAACACTTGCTTCCTTTACTGCAGAATTCCTCCTGGGGCAAGGGATTGCCTCAAGAAATTCGGCCTAGATGGAAAAGATGCCTCAGTGGTTAAGAGTACTGGCTGGTCTTGCCGAGAACCTGGGATTCTATTCCCAGCACCCAGACTGCAGCTCACAACCATTTGTAACTCCAAGTTACAGTCTCAGGGGATCCAAGACTCTCTTCTTCTGGCTTCCTCAGGCACTCTTGAGGTGCACAGAAATAATGCTGGAAAAAATCCACACACATAAAAATAGCCCCTCCCTCCTTCTTCCCTTGAGAGAGACTAGGCCTGAATCTGGTCCTTATTAGAATGTGCCATGTTATCTTGGCAAAGGCATGTCTTCTCAGGGCACAGTCTCCTCTGTAAAATAAGTTGACTGGCTTAATAGTTGTTCACAGAAGTCTTTTAGAGCCAAGGAAGAGGGTTTTGTTTGGTCGTCTTGTCTTATCAGAGCAATCTTTTAATGTCCATAGATTCAATATTTGTTTTCCTGTGAAATCTTGCTAAGTTAATCAGGCTAACTGAACTCGTGAGCCTCCCCCGTCAGCCTTCACATTGCTTAGGATTTCATATTTACTGATTTATTTTGGTGGGGGGGGGGTTGGTAGTTTGTTTAGAGTTTCAGACAGGGTCTCCCTTTGTAGTTCTCTCTGTCCTCAAAAGTATACCAGACTGGCCTTGAGCTCACCCAGGGATCTGCTCCCTAGTGCTGAGACTGAAGGCACCACATTGCCTGCTAAGATTTCAGGCCTGGTTCATTCAGCAAATACTGTATTTCTGCTGTGTGTTGGAGATGAAAGCAGACCTGAGTGGGTGTGGTGGATACTGCTTTAGACAGCAGAATGAGTCTACTAGCCTGAACTATATGGTGAAGACCTACCCCCCACCACAAACACACGCACACACACACACACACACACACTAGTACAGATAATCCATATGAATATCAAGCAAGTAATAAGATGTATTTGTAAAATTGGAACTGTAGTTGGGCAGTGTTGGCACATACCTTTAATCTCAGTATTGAGGAGGCAGAAGATGGAGTTCAAGGCCAATCTAGTCTAAAGAGCTAGATATAGGGCTGGAGAGATGGCTCAGGGGTTAAGAGCACTGACTGCTCTTTCAGAGAACCTTAGTTCAATTCCCAGAATCACGTGCTGGCTCACAGCTATCAGTAATGAGTCTGTTGCCCGATTCTGACACGAAGATGTACATGCAGATAAAGCACTCATATACATAAAATAAACAAATCTTTTTTTAAAAAAGGTCTAGCTGTAGAACAACCAGAGTTATAGAAAGAAACCCTGTCTCAAATGAAAAAATTGGAACTGAGATATTATCAGTGTGTTGTGGGGGTGGGGTTGACAGGTCAGAAATGATTTCTGGGCAGCATGATGGTGGCATGGCAGGGTTGAGGTTGGCAAGCTGGCCACTAAAGAGGGCCCTGATCATGAGAAGGCATTGGAAGAGGAAAAGTGCTCTGCTTGACCTCTCATAATTGGTGATGGGTATGTTGGCATGGGTCTGTATCTGAGGCAGGAGGATCTTGAGTTGGATCTTGAAGCCAGCCTGGGTTTCATAGCAAGGCACTGTCTATAATATATAAAGAAGTGACAGCATTGACCTTGGAGTCTCTGGTAAAAGGGAGGGAACTAGTCTTGGGCTTGTTGGGCTTTTCTGTCTAACTCAATTTGGACAAATTGTACTACTAGAAATATTTTACAAATTGGGTAGTCTCTGGAGCCCTGCTGTCAGGCTCTATACAAATGTATAGGTGGTGGCCCTGCCCCAGTCTGGAAAGCCTGGGACTCCTGCTCACATTTGTTCTCCCTTTCTTGTCCCAGATTGATGAGATGCCTGAGGCTGCAGTGAAGTCAACAGCCAACAAATACCAAGTCTTTTTTTTTGGGACCCATGAGACGTGAGTGAGGGGCCAGTGGGCTGCAGGTGGTAACCATGGGAACACGAGTGTGGTGACAGGGTGATGGTGTCACTTGTTAACCTGGCTGTTTGGCTGTTTAGTTTGGGGGCATCTTGGGGCTTGAAAGCACAGTCTCCTATCTCCTATCCAGGGCATTCCTGGGCCCCAAAGACCTCTTCCCTTATGAGGAATCCAAGGAGAAGTTTGGCAAGCCCAACAAGAGGAAAGGGTTCAGCGAGGGGCTGTGGGAGATCGAGAACAACCCTACAGTCAAGGCCTCTGGCTACCAGGTGAGCAGTTAGTTGTTGCTGCAGCCCCCGGATAGCAGGTGTGTTGTGGGCTCCAGGAGCCTCACCCAGAGGCAGTGCTTAGTCTTCAGAATGTCAGGGCCTTTGGGGGGGGGGTAGAGATGGGACTTCTGCAAGAGGGGCTAGGGGGTGTGGGGTGACTTTCAATTAGGGGCCACTGTCAATGGTTTTTGAGGGCAAGAACAGGTTGGAGGCGGTAAGTGGGGCAGGCCTTTATTGGGCCCATCATTAGTAAGAGGACACAGCCTTCCAATAGGAGGTTCTTGTGAGCCGGGCAGGACAAGGCGGGAGGGCAGGGGGAGCGGGGGTCGTGGGGAACGGGTCCCAGATCCCTTTGGGAGAAGTTGACCCGAGGTTTTGCCTCCTGCTCCAGCCCTCCCCCCTCCTGCACAGAGCCCTGCCTGCCCGGCCTGTGGGTTAACCCCAGGGCTAATCCAACAGAGGTGGGTCTCAAATCACTTGTGAGACTGGGCACCTGGGTGGGGGTGGGGGAAAGGTGGGCAAAAGAAGGAGTGAGTGTCGGAGGGGGTGGTTGGGAGGGGCTAGCCTCTGGTACCGCTCAGCCTCTGATGTCTCCACCACAGTCCTCCCAGAAAAAGAGTTGTGCGGCAGAGCCCGAGGTGGAGCCCGAAGCCCATGAGGGTGACGGTGATAAGAAGGGCAGTGCAGAGGGCAGCAGCGACGAAGAAGGGAAGCTGGTCATCGATGAACCCGCCAAGGAGAAGAACGAAAAGGGCACGCTGAAGAGGAGAGCAGGGGATGTGTTGGAGGTAAAGGCCAGCATGTGCTCTTCGGCACTTTTGAGCTCTGTCTTGCAGCCCAGGATCTGAAGTATAAATCCAGCTCCTGGTCTCTGGGAATCCATTTGAGAGCGGAGAATAGAAGAGGATAGTGGGGCAATGAATGTCACCCAGAGACCCTGAGCAGGAGTGGAAGGAAGCACAGGGAAATGAGCTATTAATGTTCTGTCTCTAGCCTCACTTCATGTCCTCTGATATCTGCTTAGGACTCCCCTAAACGTCCCAAGGAGTCAGGAGACCATGAGGAGGAGGACAAGGAGGGTGAGAGGCCCCTGCCTGTAGAGGTGGAGAAGAATAGCACCCCCTCTGAGCCAGACTCTGGCCAGGGACCTCCTGCAGAGGAAGAAGAGGGAGAGGAAGAGGCTGCCAAGGAAGAGGCTGAAGCCCAGGGCGTCAGAGATCATGAGAGGTGAGTGAGCTTCCCTGGCAGTGGGCTGGGAGGGCCTAGCTACTGACAGAGAGGAGGAGGTGGAGAAGAGGACGTGGAGAATGGCCTGCAGTGGTCAGCCTTATTGGAGGCTGGGTGGGCTCTCCCTAAAGACCTGCACTGGCTGGGGTAAGGCCAGGCCAGGATCACACCATTAACCCATCTCCCCTCCCACCCTCCCCTGCAGCCTGTAGCCACCAATGTTTCAAGAGGAGCCCCTGCCCCGTTCCTGCTGCTGTCTGGGTGCTACTGGGGAAACTGGCCATGGCCTGCAAACTGGGAACCCTTTCCTACCCTACTTACCCTATTCCCTCACTCACTCTCTCCTCTAAGCCCACTCCTGGAGAGTGTCTTGGCCCTCACCTCCAGCTCCCTTCCTATATACACCCTGTGCCCAGGATGAGATGAGGCCTTTGTGTCACCTTACATTTGTTTCCCAGGGTTTCTGCTGGGGTCTAGGCTGCTGTTTCCACCTCTTGACACCTCTGCCCTGCTGCAGGCATTCTAGACCTTTGGGGTGGGTAGGGGGCAGGAGTGGAGGTGAAAGAATATAAAGGAGTGTGGGTTCATGGATGGCATCGTCTACCTGAGCTCCTGTCTCCAGCCCCCACACCTATTTTCCCATCTGCCTACATGCAAGAAACGGGACACTGTGTGGGAGAGAGGCTACCATCCACACATAAATCCTTGTTGATTTTTGGGTACACTTATTCCCCTGACCCCAGGGTTCAAGGAATTGTAGTTTAACATCTAGACTTTGGAGTTTCCAAGTTTGGGCCTAGGACCTGGAGGGAGCTGAGAGCTGAAGAATCAACTGATTTGCATTGAGGAAATGTCTCTTTAGATCTCAGGGCAGAAATGATAACCTGGGGAGACCTGCTGCCTTCATCTACTTCCCAATGCTTGAGGCCAGCCTGTAGTCAGATATTTCACCCAGACATAAAGGAAAAGACCATTTTTTTAGGACATGTTTTTAATAAAAGAAAATTACAAAAAAAAAAAAAAAACCCAACCCACAAAAGAAGAAAAAAAGGAAAAAAAGTTACCCTGCCCCTTTGTGTGCTCCCCTCTCTACTCCTTTCTCCCCACTGCTGACCCGTTTGTGAGGTGCGCTAGGAGGGAGTCTCGCCTCTGACCGGGTTGGCTTTCTCTTTGGACATGGGGCTTTGATGTTCTTCCAGAGTTGGTCTCTGGTGTTTTCTCACATCCAATTTGTAGCCCACTAAGAATACAGGGAAAAGTGTCCTCCAGCCTCTTCTAGTGGTTTCTTACATGCCCCTCTTCTCTTGTCTTTTACTCCCATCCCTCCTCTGGGCTCTGAAGAAAAATTGCTGACTGTAGCTTTGGAAGTGTAGCTCTGAGAATAATAGAAAATTTGAGTTCTAGGAAAATAAAGCCGTTGATTACTATCCTGATTGTGACTAATTCTTTTCAAGTGTCTGGGTTAACTGAAGAAAGGGAAAGAGACAATCTCTAGATGTCTTCCTCAGATTGGGGGCAGGGACCTCAGCCTCCATTCCCTCACCAGGCCTACAAAGCCCACATCATCCAGTCTACCCTTGCAAGCATCTTGGAGGTTCTAAAACTTCTTTATACATTTTAAGCTATGTTTTATAAGTGTCTTGTCCACATGTATGTGCACCACATGCAAGCCTGGTACCTGATGAGGTCAGAAGAGGCCATTAGGACCCCTGGAACTGGAGGTTTTAAGTTCGTGTATGGGTCTTGGCAAGTCAAGCCCACGCCATGCAAGAGCAGCAACTGATCTAACTGAGCCTTCTCACCAGCGAATAGTCCAACACACTAAGCCAGGTACGGTAGCACTAATCCACTTCCAACAGTGGGAAGGCCTGCTTGGGCTATACAAAATGGCCATGCTGAACACTTTACTCCCACTCCAGCCACGCACGCGCGCGCGCACACACACACACACACACACACACACACACACACACCACTTGGAGAAATTCCACCACTTGTAGAAATTCCCGATACTCTGGAGATGGAAGCAGGAGAATCAGAACGTCATGCTTGCCACACAAGTCAGGTTATCTGAGTTCTATTCCCAAGTCCAAAAAAGCTGGGTGAACTACTAGGCTAGTTGGAATGCAGACAGGGGACTCCTCTGGTCGTGTATCAGCTCTGGTCGTGTATCTAGAGTGTGGAAGGAGAGACCTGATTTCCTGGAATAGAACTTCTAAGCTCCATAGGTGTGTGGTGCCACTGGTGTCTGCATTCAAGCATATACAAAAAGACATATTTTTCAGAACTGAGAACTAAAAACAGGGCCTTGTGCTGGGCTAAATTCCCAATCCCAGCAAGTAAAAAGTCTTTAAAAATGATTTGTAATAAAAATAAGAAATTCAGGGGGCTGGAAAAATGGCTTGGTGGTCAAGAGCACTGACTGTTCTTCCAGAGGTCCTGAGTTCAATTTCCAGTCACCACATGGTGGCTCACAACCATCTCTAATGGGATCTGATGCCCTCTTCTGGTGTGTCTCAAGACAGCAACAGTGTACTCATATACATAAAATAAATCTTTTTTTAAAATCCAGACTATATAGTAGTTGGAGAGTTGGTTCACAGTTAAGAGCACTTGTTCTTGCGGAGGACCTGGGTTCAAAGCTCACAATCATCCATAACTTCAGTTCCAAGGACTCTAACACCATTTTCTGATCTCCCTTGGCACGTGCACACATGTAATACACATATGCAAGCAAATCACAACTCTAAAGCTTTACTATATTTGTGAAGCTGTGCCACCAAGAACAATTGGCAGGAATCAGTTTCTATTCCACCATGTGCAAGTCCAGGATTGAACCCAGGTCAGGCAGGTAGGAGCCTCTATTGAGCTATCTGACCAGCCCAAGGAACTTTTTTATTTAAGATTTATTTTATGTATATGTACACTGTAGCTGTACAGATGGTTGTGAGCCTTCATGTGGTTGTTGGGAATTTAATTTTGGATCTCTGCTAGCTGCGGTTGGCTCACTTGCTCTGGTCAACTCTGCTCACTCAGTCCCTGCTCGCAGATTAAAGGCGTGCAGGCATGCGCCACCACGCCTGGCGGCTGCAGGGATTTAAACTGAGGACCTTTGGAAGAGCAGTCAGTGCTCTTAGCTACTGAGCCATCTCAGCAGCCCCTCCAAGAAACTTTTTTTAAAAAATCCTTTAAAGTAGCTGGGCATGGAGGCGCACGCCTTTAATCCCAGCACTTGGGAGGCAGAGGCAGACAGATTTCTGAGTTCGAGGCCAGCCTGGTCTACAAAGTGAGTCCCAGGACAGCCAGGGCTACACAGAGAAACCCTGTCTAGAAAAACCAAAACCAACAACAACAACAAAACCTGTCTCGAAAAACCAAAAAAAAAAAAAAAGTCCTTTAAAGTCATCTGCAGATGTGCAGCAAGCTTTGGAGTTTGGAGTAGCCTGGGATATGCATGAGACAGTATATATATAATCAGGGGTGGTTGAAGATTCAGTTTCCTGTTCATGTGTACTTCAGAAAAGAGAAATGGAGTATAGTCATGGGGAATACATGACTTGTCAAGACGGGGTCACATATAGCCCAGGACACACACTAACTGTAGTACAGAACTTTCAACCGACTCTTCCTAGTGCTGAGTTTCAGCTGTAGCCATTCCTGATTGGTTTTTTTGTTTTGTTTTGTTTTTGAAGTAGGATCTTCTTATTGGTCTCAAACTTATAATCCTTTTGCCTCAGTCTCTTCAAAGTGTTAGGAAGAAGAGTTTGGTTCTAGAAAAGTCTTAGACCTTCAAGAGCAAGTCAAATGTAGGGAGGAGAGGTTACCATTTAATGCTAGTTAGGTTGGCGACCACAAGTCAGCTCTGAGTCCAAAGACAAGGTCTTTGCCAGGCATAAAGATGCACGCCTTCAATTCCAGCATTGGAGGTCAGCTCAGTCTGCATAATGAGTTCCAGGACAGCCAGAGTGTACATAGAACCTGTTTTAAAAAAATAAAAGGCTTTTAGGTAAGAATTACTGCTTTTAAGATAAATGTTTACTGAGCATGCAGTAAGCCTGGGTTATGCAGTGAGGGCTTCAGTCTGGAGCATCATATAAAACCAGATTTGATGGTTAGCTCTCGCACCTGGGAAGGAACGGCAGAAGCCAACTAGCAAGTTTGAGGTGAGCCTGGGCTACATGCACCACTCAGAAAACAAAAGCAGCTGAGAAGATAGAGGACTGCTGTTATTCTAAGTTCATCTTGCTGGGCTGCTGGTTTAGGGATAGGCCAGGCGAGGTTAGTTTGCCCACTAATGCAGTTTCTTTTTTTTTTTTTTTTTTTTTTTTTTTTGGTTTTTCGAGACAGGGTTTCTCTGTATAGTCCTGGCTGTCCTGGAACTCACTTTGTAGACCAGGCTGGCCTCGAACTCAGAAATCCGCCTGTCTCTGCCTCCCAAGTGCTGGGATTAAAGGCGTGCGCCACCACGCCCAGCTCTAATGCAGTTTCTAACATTACAAACTGTAGGGGTATGATATAGGGGAAAGCCGCTTCAAAGCTCGTAGTCATCAGCAAACTCAGGAATGAAAGGAAACATACTTAGTCTAATCAGAGCAGAAAGGTGAGTGGAGTCAAATAGCGAGCTGATAAGAGATCTGGTCTCTGCTAAATTTTGGTAGGGATGCCTGCCAGTCCAGGGATGGTGAGAGGACAGGTGGACACGGTCGAAATCTTCCAGTACATTTCACACGAGTGATTGCTAATATAATATCACTCTTTTCTCTGCAAAGGCGAGGCGGTTTTTTAATATGCCGCGACCTGGTCCCTCAAGCAGAGAAGAGCCAGGACATAAAGGTGATCTCACCTGGAAATGGATACCCTTTGCTTTGAATAGGAAGCCATAACTACCAAGAAAATGGAGCCATGTTCTCTGTGAACTACAACTCCCAGTGGTCTCCACGAAGAGCGCGTACGCACTTACGCAGCAAATTAGCATATCTTTCGTCTTCAATTCCCGACATGCCTTTCCCAGTCTGGATTTCCTACGATTGGCTAAATTTCCTGTTTCCTGCCCATTTTGTAGCAACGGACTAGAGTTCCCAGACGCTGGGAGGCTCGCTTCGGTTTTGTTTTGTTTTGAGCCTTCCTTTCCGCAATTAGACTACATCTCCCAAAAATCCGGTGGGTGGGGACTGCGGACGTAGAGAACGCACGTGGAAAGAAAGTTGCGGGGAGGTGAGGCTACTCAGCGACCCGGAAGGTCGGAAGGTGGATAAGCGAAGGGACTTCTTTTCCTAGTTTTAAACTGGGGCTTGGGCTTCTCTTTTGCTAGGAGGTTGGAGCTATCCGCAGAACGGGGTGAGTCTGACAAGGGAATTACTTGAGGCGGTGACCTGAGGACTTGTACTGAGAAGAAAGCCAGCCCCACCTCGGAAGTGACGCTAGCATCTAGGTTGTGTAGGGAACCAAAGGGAAAGATGGAGTGGGGGCCTAACGGAGTTTTTAAAACAAGCAAGACACCCTCCGCCCTCCCTCCCCCTACACACTTGTGATGCTGCATGCTAGGAGAGGGAAAGGTTTTCCTGGATCTTGATGATAGCATCCCTTCCTGAGTTCTCAGTTTTCGACTTGTCAGGTAGTAGTGCTTAGTAGTCGTGTATTTGATCTAGATAGAAATAGACCCCGTGTTTCTCTAGCATCATGGTAACACTTGACTTTGCTCCCATCTCCTATCCTGAAATGTATAAAAAAGGAGTAATAGTTCACTTATGTAAAATGCTTGCCTGTTATATGTGAATCCCCAAGTTTGATCACCAGCACCACACACACATACAAATCATAAAACATGACGAGATTATGGGCAACTTTTCATCGCTGTTGTTAGGCTTCCGTGAGATGCTATTTAGCATGGTACCACGCCAGTAGCAACTGTTTTAGAAAGCTTACTGCATGCTAGGCTAGCATTCTACATTGATCGATTTTACTTCGTTGGTTTCATTCAGATAGGTTTCTCATTATAGCTCAGACTGATGTTTTTATGAAGACCAAGGATATGTTTTGAAGAGCGCAGTAAGATGTGGTGGTGGGAGGCGGTACCTCAGTGGGCATCTCTCCCCGCCAAAGTACCAGCCATACAGTGGGTCTAGTATAGAATAAAGTTTATTTGGGGGCATGGGAAGGGAGTTGAGAAGGAAGTAGAGGTGAAGAAAGAGGGGACAGAGAAGGACAAACAGAAAGAGAAGAGGCCGGTCAGAAACACGTGGAGGGGAGATGGGGAGAAAGGTCTGAGGATCTGAGACCAAACAGTCCCTTTCATAAGCAAGCCAGGACCACCCGACAGCTGTTTTTACCCCTGCTATTGCAATTCACTTGTCTTGTGACTGCTTGCCTGTGGACTGTCCTAGTACTTTCTTCCATTACCTGTTTTCCTCCTGCTCTAATGTTCATGTACTCACGTAATAACTGTCTTAAGTATCTTCAGTGCCAAGGTCTCCTGAGATAGCTATCAATCCAAGCTAGATAGTGTAGCCCCTGGTCTCATGAGCTTTTTTACTTATAAGTCAGACATATGGGGGGAGGGATTGAATACTGATGTTCCCATGGATGAGAGTTACATTACCTCCTTGTTTTCTCATTTGTAAAGATAGCCTGTGAGGAGTGTCAGTGAGATGAAGTCAGTGCTTTAATAACAGTCCTGGGGCTGATATGGTGCTATACACCTTTAGTCCTGGCACTGGGGGGGTAGGGGGGAGGAGAAGGAGATGGATTTGTGAGTTCGAGGTCAGCCTTGTCTACACAATGAGTTCTAGGTCAGCAAAGGATATATATAGTGAGACCCTGTCTCAAAAAGCAAACATTCCTTCCTTTTCTCTCTCTTTTTTTTTTGTTGGTTTTTCAAGACAGAGTTTCTCTGTGTAGCCCTGGTTGTCCTGGAACTCACTTTGTAGACCAGGCTGGCCTCAAACTCAGAAATCCACCTCCCTCTGCCTCCCAAGTGCTGATTAAAGGCGTGTGCCACCACGCCCAGCTAAACATTCCTTCCTTGTTCAAATCTTCATTCTGTTTTTCTTGACTTAGCTGGCAAAGTTTTTGAGTGTTTCCCTGGTGAGATTTCTCGAATCTAGCTATGCGGCTCTCAGCCCTGCTGGCCTTGGCATCCAAAGCCACTCTCTCCCCCTTCTACCGCTATGGAATGAGCCGTCCAGGTTCCATAGCAGACAAAAGGAAGAATCCTCCATGGAGCAGGCGGCGCCCAGTAGTGGTAGAGCCCATCTCTGATGAAGACTGGCACCTATTCTGTGGAGACATGGTAAGGACCTCAAGACAGAGGGACAGGAAGGCTAGAGGGCAACAATTTCCTGCCCTTGTCCTTGCATCTCATCTTCCTACAGGTAGAAATCTTAGAAGGCAAGGATGCTGGGAAGCAAGGCAAAGTAGTCCAAGTTGTTCGGCAGCGAAACTGGGTTGTCCTGGAGGGGTTGAACACGGTGAGTCTTGAGAAGTCTTCCCCATTTCTCCCTTTTTCCTTAAGAGAAGCATGGGGAGACAGGAAACTGGCGGAGGGGCAGGCTGTACAACTGGACTTGTACAACTTGGACATGCTAAGCAATAGTGGGCAAATCCCCATCACACTTGTTTTCTGATCTGCCTTCTCTTGGACAGCATTACCGCTACATTGGCAGAACCAAGGACCACCGAGGGACCATGATCGCTAGTGAAGCTCCCTTGCTTCATCACCAGGTCAAGCTAGTGGATCCTGTGGACAGGCAAGCATAGGGACCTCTGGTCAAAGGACTTCTAACTATTGAGAGTTCAGACAGGTGTGGGGTACATCAGACTAATGTGTTGAATATGCTGGAACTCAGAGGTCTGTTAATTTTTTTAAAGATATATTTATTTATTATATGTAAGTACACTGTAGCTGTCTTCAGACACCCCAGAAGAGGGTATCAGGTCTCATTACAGGTAGTTGTGAGCCACCATATGGTTACTGGGGATTTGAACTTAAGACCTTCAGAAGGGCAGTCCATGCACTTACCCACTGAACCATCTCACCAGCCCCCAGAGGTCTGTTTCTTGTACACAATTCTGTCAGTAACCCTGCTACAGACAAAATCCCAGAGGTTCTCAACCACTGCCTTCACTCACTTTTGGGTTGCAGGGTGACACAGGCTCCAAACTAGATTCTTTTTTTTTTTTTTCTTACCCACCAGGAAACCCACTGAGATCCAGTGGAGATTTACTGAGGCAGGAGAACGTGTTCGAGTCTCTACAAGATCTGGGAGAATTATCCCCAAACCTGAATTTCCTAGAGCAGATGGCATTGTCCCTGAAACATGGACTGGTAAGTTGAGGATGGGCAGGAAGAGCGTAGGGCTGTGAGGTTTGAGAGGAAAAACTAAGTTGCTGGGGCTAGGAACGTGGGCAGGGCTTGGTTGTAGGGCATTTGAAGAAATAGAGAGTTGGTAAACTCTTTGATTCAACAGATGGCCCCAAGGACACATCAGTGGAAGATGCTCTTGAAAGAACTTATGTGCCCCGACTAAAGACATTAGAAGAAGATGTGATGGAGGCCATGGGGATCCAGGAGACTCGAAGATTCAAGAAAGTTTATTGGTATTGAGCCTCAGAGTGCTGCTTCTGCCTGTCCAGTTTTCACCTTGACGGTAGAGGCCTTTTTTCTAAAACACCAATAAAGAGCCTTGAGAGCAGCCGCTGTCCACACCACCCCTCTGCCTCTCCCAAGTGCTTGCATTTTGGGGAGCTCAGGCACAGTGCAGCTTTTCTTCTTGTCAGGATAGACTGGGTAGGTGCTAGCCTTCCCAGGGACAGGTCCTGATG
Organism: Mus caroli; assembly: GCF_978045245.1. Taxonomy (NCBI): domain Eukaryota; kingdom Metazoa; phylum Chordata; class Mammalia; order Rodentia; family Muridae; genus Mus; species Mus caroli. Next base: position 74,083,742 of record NW_028227258.1, on the reverse strand, counting down.
TTTGGGGATGGGAGCAAGAAGGCCCCTCTGTTCTTTTCCCTATTTACAGAAATAGGAGTTTTAAGAAATAAAAATTACATGGTATTTATAGAAAAAGAAGTCTTAAAAGCTTTATAAATAAAAATTACACAGTATTACTTTACACATGAAGAGAAAGAAAGGGTACAAATCTGAAGTTATGGTATCTAGCCATATTGGCACTGGTGGTTTCAGACTGTCAGTTGTCTTCACTCTCAAGAGTGGAGAAGGCCTGACCCAGGGGCGTCTTGGTGGCCACCAGAACCAGATTTCTGGGAGAGAGTTCAGGGCTGAAGATGGGTAGGAGCTCAGCATAGAAGCCTAGGAGAAAAGAACATGAGGGCTAATTAGAAAGGAATCAGGAGTCCGGCCCAGGCTCTCTCCACCCATCCTATAGTAGTTTCTTATTCCAGACTGGGTGGACTTCAGAAGCACTGGCTTGAGAGGCTTTGCTTTCTGTCCATGTGCTTTGTTAATACCTGGTATGCTTGCTTCAAGTCCACCTTATTGGTACAGAAGAGGCTCAAGTTAAGAACGCCTGCTCTTTCAGCATCCTCAGGTTTGTTCCTAATACCCACATCCGGAGGCTCTTAACTATTTGCAGCACCACTTCCAGGGGACAGGACGTCCAAAAGCATGGGATATATGTACACATTATTTAGAAACCAAACACAGTTTCAGGAGGTGCTGCTAAGACTCTACACTGTTAACAGATGCCTCACCCATCAGACTCCAAGGACTCAAGGGAACCCCAAAACCTCATAACCTCACCTTGCTCCTGAAGATAGAGCATCCGGTCCAGTAGAATCAATGTCTCTACCAGTGGGGCCAGCAGGAGGGCCAAGCTGAAGAAGGCCACCACACGATTCTCTTGGGCCTGGTAGACCTGGAGGGCAGCCAGATCCAAAGGCAGCTGGGGGTCCAGACCCACTCGCTTTAACCCTTGTTTCACATATCTGCGGGACCAGCCCCAAATCAGTTAGTTACCGCCCACTTAAAGCTGATTCCTACTTTGATTTGCTTAGTCATTTTTGCCCAGGCTTGCCCCATACTGAGTACAAGTATCTTCCTAGCTCAGCCTCTCCAGGCAGGCCACAGTCCCTACTCTGACATTTCTGGCTGGTGTGAGGGTTTTGAGATAGAGTATCTCTATGTAGTCCAGACTGACCTCTGCCTCCCAGATTCTAGGATTAAAGACATGAGCTACTAGGTCTGCCTGTTTTCTTTTTTTGAGACAGTATTACTTATGTAGCCCAGTCTGCCCTCAAAATAAAATGCCCATTCCTCTGGTACACACTTTCTTTGCCTAGGGTAGTAAGTGGAGATGGGTGGGGAGCCTCCCCAGACCTCACTCTTCAATCTTGAGTTCATGGACCCTGGGGATTCCTTGCACACCAGGCCTCCGAAGCTCAGGGCAGACTTGTCGGATGACTGTCTCCAGTACTGCACGGAAGCAGTGTGTTTGCAGGCCAGGCTCTGCTTTATGTAATCTCTCCGCATAGTCCTCCAGAGCATGGCAGGCACCCTCCCGGAGCCTGTAGGGTAGTTCATGGCCAGGCAGCCCAGCTATCCACTGACTCAGTGGGTAGCTGCCAGGGTCACTGAGTTTCATGTAGCAGCAGCCCACCGAGGCCAGGGCCACCACTTCAGAACAGCAGCAGAAGTGTCTTAGCAAGGCAACACTAAGATCCCCACAAGCATGAAGGCCCGTGAGCAGCAGACGTGCACTACTCTGGCCTGGTCTCTCCAGAGGAAGCAGAAGCTCCTCACACAGAGTTGTGGGGCTGACCCACTGAACCACGTGGTGGGGCCGGTGGCGCGGTCCTCTTTGCACCATCTATGGAGAGAGGAAAAACAAAGGCAGATGCAAAATTGGATGGCCATCCTCAAGCCGCACTGGGACCTCTGGGTTATATGGGTGAGAGGCTGGGCACAAGAGTTAAGACTCTAAACAGGGGATGAGATCTTTGTTACAGACAGTAGACCTTTTCATTTTTCATGCCATTTTTATTCTTTTGGGTAGCACAGAGTGTGAGACAAGGTCTTTGCAGCCCTCTCTGACCTGGGGCTCAATATGTTGACGGAGCAGGCAAATCTGCAGGGATCCCGTTTATACTTCCCCAGTGGTGGAAATACTGGCACGTGCCGCCATACCTAACTCAGTTTCCCTTTTTCTTTTTTTGGTTTTTCGAGACAGGGTTTCTCTGTATAGCCCTGGCTGTGCTGGAACTCACTTTGTAGACCAGGTTGGCCTCGAACTCAGAAATCCACCTGCCTCTGCCTCCCAAGTGCTGGGATTAAAGGTGTGTGCCACCACCACTGCCCAGCTCCCTTTTTCTTCTGGTGGTGCTAGGAATGGAACCCAGGGCTTCAGGAATGCTTCTCCAAGTGCCCTGCCACTGATCTGTATCCCATTTCTTCCAGTTTCCTTGTAGGTAATGAGTCTACCACATGACTGTGGGTTAGGGATACAGCTCGGTGGTCATGGGCTTTATCTCTAGCACAGCAAATAATATTACCCATCTGGCCATATCATAGTTTACTATGAGAACATGTATGGAAATTACACAAACTAGAAAGTGTCTTTGAGCATCTTGTGTGGATGCTTTGGGGAAGAAACAAAAAACCAGCAGAAATAAATAGGGAGAAATCTGGGTAGAAAATGAGTCTTGGGCTGGAGAGATGGCTCAGTGGTCAACGGCACTGACTGCTCTTCCTAAGGTCCTGAGTTCAAATCCCAGCAACCACATGGTGGCTCACAACCATCCTTAATGAGATCTGGTGCATCTTAAGACAGCTACAGTGTACTTAGAAATAATAAATAAATAAATAAATAAATGAATGAATGAATGAAGATGAGTCTTACTTCGTAGTCCCAGCCAAGCACCCTGCTTCTAACAGTACAGGCTGCAAGGAAGGCAGCTTACCTTTGGGTGCCTCTTCTCCATTTTGTCCAGAGCCTTCAGGAGCTCCTGGTCTAGATGCTGAGCTCTCTTTACCAGTCTCTGATTCCCTTCAAGGCTCTTCACCATCAGCCCCAGCCCCATAGACATGAAGCGGGAGAGGTGGCCCTGGAGTCATGAGGGAGGACAGCATTGTTTAGTGCCCTATTGACTGTCATCCTATCAATGGTGTGGACAACTGGGTCCTGGGCTCCATCAAAGGCTTACTATCCACCCCCTACCCCTGACTTGCCACTTCTCAGCACCTGCTTCCATGGGCATTCGGCCTGCTACTCTTGCCTTGCCTGGAGTCTGGCTCACCTGGCCTGAGCCCACATCCACAACTTGGGTGCAGCCAGTGAGGTCAGTAAGCTTCTTCACCAACTGAAAGAAGACGAAACAAAAGTTTCTTCTTGGCATTGGCTCCTGACTCCTGAAGCAAGAACTCAGAAGGATGGTAGGAGTCTAGATGCTAGGGAAACATTGAGGGTATCACATCGGTAAGACATGTCAAACCAGATCTGAGGATAATGGTAGGTGTCTAGCCTCGTCTGCTTGCCCCTTAAGTCAACGACTCAAAAGCAAAAGCCCTGTAGGCTGTAAAACCAAAAATTGACTGCAGTGAACAGAATAAAAGTCACCCATACACAGCTACCAATCAACCCAGAAAAAGGACAGGAAAGCCTTTCAGCACCAACAGACAGGGGTCTAGCATGTTTGCTAAGGAAGGGGACCTCTGAAGTTGCTGGTTCCTGTATTTGCATCTTCATAACCCATCAGCTTTAGGAGTCCTAGGCTCTCATAGTCTAGCCTCCAGCAGTCTCCTCACCTCTCCCAGCCTCCGGATCTCATGCTGCTTCTTGGGCTTGACATGTTTCCGAAAAGGAGCTGTTAGTCGGGAGCTCTGGCTGGGGTTCTCCAGGAACTCTGATGGGGTGTGAAAGCCAGGTGTCCGGGTAAAGGCGAGGGCACAAGCTGTGGACTTCAGGGCCAGCAGGGTGAGTGGCCACACAGACCTGTACCTGAGATAGTCCAGCCCAGGCTGCTAGTGAATAGCCCACAATCACATTCTGAGTGTTCCAGCTTATGATCTGGCTGCCCAGGAAGACCCATTGAGATTATCTACACAAGACTCAATACATGGCTCAGTGCTCATTCCCCATCTCAGGGCTCCTCTGGCTTGTACATACCTCATCTCCTCCCCGTCCCTGGGCATCCCCAGCAGCAGGGTGGCCAGCTGTGGTGGGTTTAGTCCATCCAGTGCTTCTTGCCATGAGTGGGGGAGTGTGCCCCACAGGCTGTCCGTGAAAAATTCCTGCAGGAGGAGCCAAGCAGTTTGGAGGATTCTACGACTATTACCATTGTCTCAGCCCCATCTCAACTCTCCAGCTCATCACCTGCCTTTTTTGGCACTAGTGCCCAAGACGACAAGATGCCTGTATCTCCTGTCCATCTGTATGAGCTCTCAAGCCTGTCCCTGCCTCTACTACACCCATGTGGTACAGACTGCACTATATGTACACTTCTCATTATTAATGCCCCATTTATTTCTGTTTTTCTCCATTTAGTTTCTTGTTTGGTCTGTTGGTTGTTTTAAAATTTTTATTTATTTTATATACACTGGTGTTTTGACTGCATGTATGTCTGTGTGAGGGTGTCAGATCCCCTGGTACAGACAGTTGTGAGCTGCCATGTGGGTGCTGGGAGTTGAACCTGGGTCCTTTGGAAAAATCTCTTGACCCCTAAGCCATCTCTCCACCCTGACCAATGTCTCTTTTCTTTTTTTTTTTTCTTTTCTTTTTTAAATCATGCATCACTAGCATGACCTCACCACAGCATTAACAGGTAACTATTTAGTAACCTGCTATTTTATGGTCCAGACAGCTGTGTATTTTAATTCATTCATTTGTCCTTTTAAAATGCTGGGGCTGTGGGGGCCAAGTATGGTGTCTATTATTAAAGGATCCCAGCACTCAGGTGGCAAGGGCCAGAATATCTCCATGAGATATTTCAACATAGTGAGAACCCATCTGAAAATAATCAACTAATTAAGGAACAATTAAAAGCCTTGTTAGGGGCTGGTGAGATGGCTCAGTGGGTAAGAGCACCAGACTGCTCTTCCGAAGGTCCAAAGTTCAAATCCCAGCAACCACATGGTGGCTCACAACCATCTGTAATGAGATCTGACTCCCTCTTCTGGAGTGTCTGAAGACAGCTACAGTGTACTTACATATAATAAAAAAAAAAAAAAAATTAAAAGCCTTGTTAGGAAGCCGGGCGTGGTGGCGCACGTCTTTAATCCCAGCACTCGGGAGGCAGATGCAGGCGGATTTCTGAGTTCGAGGCCAGCCTGGTCTACAAAGTGAGTTCCAGGACAGCCAGGGCTTGTCTCGAAAAACCAAAAAACAAACAAAAATGCTTTTAACCACATAGCCATCTTGTTAGTCCTAGACAAACATTTACCCTAGAACAGCGGTTCTCAACCTGTAGGTTGGGACCTCTTTGGGAGTTTACACTTCAGCTATCCCGCATATCAGGTAATTACAATTCATAACAGTAGTAAAATTACAGTTACAGAGTAGCAACAAAAGATACTTTTATAGTTGGAGATCACAACATGAGGAACTGTACTAAATGGATGGATGTAGGATCACGAAGGTTGAGAATCACCCCACCCCCAAGCCTTGCTGGTGCTCTTCTGTGTGTGTGTATGGGAGTTGGGGGGAAATGTGTGTGTGTATGGGAGCTGGGGGGAAATGAGACACGTCTCAACACTTGTTAAGCTGGCTGCAAATCAAGACAATTCTGCCTCAGTCTTCTGAGGGGCGAGATTACAGAAAGGTAACTTTATGTATGTCTGCCCTGTTTTGTTTCCCACCCCTCCTTTTTTTAAAAAGTAACACCGTCCAGTTCAGGCTGCCCTAGAACTTGTTTTGTAGCCCAGGGGAATCTTTTACTCCTGATTCTCCTGCATCTACTTCCTAGGTGACAGGATTACAAGGGTACACCACATTTGGCCAAGCACTTCCTCTTCACCAACCCACTCTTTATTGCCTTTAGTGGAGGATATGCTATGGAACATCTCGTCTCTCGTATGTTTCTATGCAACTGTAGCATGGCCAAATGTTGGTTGTGGGGTTTCAAAAGAAACACACAAAACTTAAGTATTAAGAGTCAGAAGGCTGGGTGGAAATTATTCTAGTCGTTAACGCGTTCCTTATTAGGAAGAGATAAAAGCTGTCTCCATATTTTCTCTGCAGTGGGCTCCTATTCACACTCCACCCCCCCCCCCATAAGAAGCACCCCGCCCTCAGCCCGGTGGCCTCACGATGATGTAGGCGTCCAGGATGGAACGGTAGAGAGCTAGGACGCGGGTGAGGTCCACAGCCAGCTGCCTTCTCTCCTCAAGCGAGAGGCCATGGGCTGAGACGCCCCGCATCCTGTGGCGTGAAGTGTCGGTGCAAGGTGGGAGGAGGTGAGGAGACACAAGGTCGGTACCACGAAACCATGCAACCCAAACCGGGCTCAATTCTGCACGCACGACGCAAAGCAAGGACTCCGAACCCGCCCGACGACACCTCTCCCCGGGATCCCGTCCAATTACAAATCCGAAGAACAAGGCGCACTTACCCAACGTCACGACTTCCACTGGGCCAAGCCATTTGCGCAGCCGCAGGAGAGTCGAGGACGTCACAGAAGCGCGCCCAGCACCGGCTTACGGCGAGGGGCTCAGCTGCAGGTCCCACCCTCCCTCCCGGAAGTGGGACCACGGTTCCGGCGCGCTCTGTTCCGCTTCCCGCGGCCCACCACCTTCGAGTTGTACCTCCACGGGGCCCGAGGGGCCGGGGAGCGCATCCCGCCCCCGCCCCCACCCACGCCGCCGCCGCCGCCACCGCCGTTTCCGCTGCTCACGCACTCGGAGTCGCTGGCCTCGCTGCCTGAGGTGGGGGCGCTGCGGGCGCGTGCGCGCCGGCCGCCTTCCCGTTGTCGCCCGCGTTCTTGCCGTCCGGGCATACGTCGGCGCGCGCCTGCTCCTGCATCCGGCTCCGGACGCTTGCGATCTTAGTGGGGAACCAACTTGGAGGTAGGTGTATAGGATGTTCGGGAATAGTTCGTGGATCGTCAAGAATGTGATGGCCGAGGTGGCCTTCTACTGTGTCCTTACTGTGGGGGACAGGTAAGGTACGTGAGGAGATCGCCCCCACGTGGAGCCGAGGGAGCGCGACACCTGGATTTGGTCTTCATTTCGTAGCACGCTGAGAATTCCTGGGTGATCCAGAGGGTATCTGTGTTGTTTCCTCTCACCACTGGTACTTAAAAGTTTCATCTGTCTGTTTCAGCACGCCCTAGTTTTAGCTTCATAGACATGATAGAGTCGATCTCCGTGGGTCCCACATCTTTTTATCCGCAGCCTCAGCATCCTCACTTTCTGTAATTAGATTTATTATTAGTCTGAGTGTTTTGTTTGTATTTATGTATGTGTATCGTTTAATTGCCCGGGGCCTGCAGAGATCGGAAGGCATCTAATTTTTTTGAAGCTGGAGGTACAGATGCTGTGAACTACTACAACGTGGGTGCTGGGAACTGAACTTCATATCTCTGCGAGAGCAACAAGGTTATAACTACTAAGGAGTTTCTCCAGCTCCAGCATCTTTAGTTTTTAAAATGGCACAGAGATCTGGAGAAGGGAAATAACCCTTTTAAGACCAACCTGAGCCGGGCGTGGTGGCGCACGCCTTTAATCCCAGCACTCGGGAGGCAGAGGCAGGCGGATTTCTGAGTTCGAGGCCAGCCTGGTCTACAAAGTGTGCCAGGACAGCCAGGGCTACACAGAGAAACCCTGTCTCGAAAAACCAAAAAAAAAAAAAAAAAAAAAAAGACCAACCTGAAGGTGAAGTGTGGAGGCTTCAGTAGCCAGGCTTTGGGGCTTATGGAAGTTATCACTTAAGTCTTCAGAACTGGTCTTCTTTTTCTCTCAGGCCTATGGTGCGGGTATCAGGATTACTTTTGTCCCCAAGGCTAATTGCAGACCTCCACATGTCGAACTATGAGATTCCACAGAGAATGAGCCTCTCATCCTTTTGCCATCAGTGAGCCATTCTTCCCAGCTTTCTCCCACCATCCACTGACCTCATGTCTACCATACTCCTGAATTTAGACTTTGGGCAACCTTCGAAAAAGGCATTTGGAGGAAATGCCAAACATCAACGCTTTGTCAAGAAGCGACGGTTCTTGGAACAGAAAGGATTTCTGAATAAAAAGAACCAACCCCCTAGCAAGGTGTCTAAGTTGAACTCAGAACCTCCAAAGAAAGGGGAAACTTCAAGAGTAGATGGCATTTTGAAGATCCTTCCATGCCCAAAGAAGAAGAAAGAGGCAGCTGCCTCCAAGAGGGACTCAGAGCAGTCCAAAGACAAGAAAGCACCATTGTCTTGGCTGACCCCTGCTCCTTCAAAGAAGACTGCGTCTGTTGTGGCTAAAATAGATTTGCTAGGGGAGTTTCAGAGTGCCCTTCCAAAGACTAAGAACACCCAGAAGAAGGGCTCCAAGAAGAAGCCCTTGAAAAAGAAAATTGCTACAGAGAACTCCACCCAAGCTCAGTCAAAGGATAAAGGCTCCAAGAAGAAGCCCTTGAAGAAAAATGCTGTACAGAACTGCACCAAAGCTCCTTCTAAAGATAAGTGCCCTACAGTCCCCCAAAACTTGCCAGGGAAGATGGTGGCAATAGACTGTGAAATGGTGGGCACAGGACCCAAGGGATGCGTTAGTTCCCTGGCTCGATGCAGCATTGTGAATTACAATGGTGATGTGCTGTACGATGAGTACGTCCGTCCCCCCTGCCACATTGTGAACTACCGGACCAAATGGAGTGGCATCCGGAAGCGCCACATGGTTAACGCTACACCCTTTAAGACTGCTCGGAGTCAGGTGAGGAGCGTGGGTCGAGACAGTAGAGAGAGGTCTGGAGAGAACTTTCAGCAAGTGATATTCTGGGGAGGTGTCAAAGGATGGTAAAGGGAAGGAGAATAATGTCACGTGATTAAGAAGGCTTCCTATTGGAGTAAGGATTAGTTTCTTTTTTGCATGGATCCTACCACCTCAGTTGACCCAGTCTGAAAGCTCACAGACATGCTCAACTTTGTCTTCTAGTATAATTCTTTTTTTTTTTTCTTTTTTTTTGGTTTTTCAAGACAGGGTTTCTCTGTATAGCCCTGGCTGTCCTGGAACTCACTTTGTAGACCAGGCTGGCCTTGAACTCAGAAATCCACCTGCCTCTGCTGGGATTAAAGAAAGGCCTGCGCCACCATGCCCGGCACTAGTATAATTCTTTTAAGTAGACAGTTGTGTCACAAGTCCATCCCTGTCAACTTATGACCAAACATACTTTTTAGCCAAACTTTACATCCTTGGTCCTCATAAGCTCATAGTTAACCCATAATACAAATTTATGGACTGGATTTAGTTGGATTTCAAATGTTTCTAACAGTCTAAACAGAGTCTCTGAAGCTTAAGCAGATTCTTACCTGTGAGCCCCAGCACATCAGAAAACAAAACAAAGGCTGAATGTGGTGGAGCACACTTTTTGTTTGTTTGTTTGTTTGTTTGTTTTTGAGACAGGTTTCTTGTTGTTGTTGTTGTTGTTGTTTTGTTTTTTGAGACGGGGTTTCTCTGTGTATCTCTGGCTATCCTGGAACTCACTCTGTAGACCAGGCTGGCCTTGAACTCAGAAATCCGCCTGCCTCTGCCTCCCAAGTGCTGGGATTAAAGGCGTGTGCCACCACTGCCCAGCAGAACACAGTTTTTTTTTTTTTTTTTTTTTTTTTAAATTTATTTATTTATTTATATATTATATGTAAGTACACTGCAGCTGTCTTCAGACACTCCAGAAGAGGGCGCCAGATCTCGTTACGGATGGTTGTGAGCCACCATGTGGTTGCTGGGATTTGAACTCTGGACCTTCGGAAGAGCAGTCGGGTGCTCTTACCCACTGAGCCATCTCACCAGCCGGGAACACAGTTTTAAAGCCAATACTTGGGAGGCAGAGATGGGTGGATCTCTGTGATTCCAGGTCAGTTTCCAGTTACAGGGTGAGATCCTGTCTCAAAACCCAAGTTTGCACACAAAGTGCATGACATGAGCATAATGACTGAATCCGGAATCCGTAGAGCCCAGCTGTCTTAGTCAGGGTTTCTTTTCCTATGATAAAACACCATGGCCAAAAGCAGCCTTAAGAGGGAAGGAAGGGTTTATTTCAGTAATAGTCCAGCATGAGGGAAGTTAGAGTGGGCACTCAAGGCTGGAACTCCATGGCTGAAGCCAGGAAGGAATGCTGCTGCTGGCTTGCTCCTTCCTGGCTTGTTCGGCCTGCTTTCTTGAAATACCTGCCTGGGGGTGGCAGCACTTGCTTCAGTCACCGTAAAGAGTAGACAGCACAGACTTGTCTACAGACAAGTGGAGACATTTTCTCAAATAAGGTTCTCTCTTCTCAGGTAAATGTCTCAAGATGACTAAGTAGTTGACCCCAGTCACCTTAACAAACATATCATTGTTAAATCAACCTTTCCTTTCTTGTTGTCCCCAACATGTCATAGTAATATCAATATTGCAATATAAAACTTACTCCAAACTTTAATAAAAGTCTCATAGTCTTTAAAAATTCAAACACTTAAAAAGTTTAAAGTCTTAAATATCTAAAGTCTTTAGAATTCCAGATTTCTTTAAGGTCTTATAACTATGGGCTCTTGGAAAATCAAAAACAGGTTAAGTATTTTATTTTAAGAGGAAAGAGCCAGGATAGATACAGTCACAGTCAAAGGAAAAGAAAGTCCAACATTACACAGCTTAAGTGTCCTGTTCAGAGACTCACGATCTCGTAGGCTCCGAAGGGCTTGCACAGCACACACAGCTTCTGTCCTAGGCTCAGGCTGGCTGCAGTCCGTGGTGGCCATCCAGTGGTGTGAGGTCTCTGCTGCAACAGGGCACCTTTACCAATAGCCTCTCCTAGGCTTTCTTCAGGGACTGTCCTAGGCTTTCTTCAGGATCCCTTCAAGTATGGGCCTTGTATGGCAACTAAGGCTGCACTGTCACCTTCCCATGAGCCTTTCCATCATGACCTCAGAAGCAGCACCGCATTGGTGCCTCTTTTGTTTGTTTGTTTTTTGTTGTTGTTGTTGGTTTTTTTTTTTTTTTCCAAGACAGGGTTTCTCTGTGTTGCCCTGGCTGTCCTGGAACTCACTCTGTAGACCAGGCTGGCCTCGAACTCAGAAATCCACCTGCCTCTGCTTCCCAAGTGCTGGGATTAAAGGCCACATTGGTGGCTCTTACACATTACCAGTTTTGGCTGCCAGCATGAGATGCAGCCTGGGCCCACACTGGAACAGAGCTTCTGTGTGCTGACCCCTGGGAAGCACTTGCTAGAAGATTTTACCTGCGTGGTGTCTTTTGGTTTGGTTTTGTCTTTTCAAGACAAGATCTCATTATGTAGCTCTGGCTGTCCTTTGACTCACCATTTTTAACAGGCTGGCCATGAACTCGGAGACAGTCTTGCCTCTGCTTCTCAAATGCTGAGAAGGAAGGTATGCGCTGCTATGCCTGCCCTTAATAGGATCTTTAAGGAACTTTCAACCTTCCCTCTGAAGGTTGGCCTTCATCCTCTGCACTGCTCTCAGCATTATCCTTCCTATAAGTTTGCACAACAGCTCGTTAAGCTTGGTGGTTTTCCAGTACCAAATTCCAAAGTCCTTTTTCAATCCTCCTCAAAACACATGGTTAGTGTTACATCAGCAATACCTAGACTCAGTCTCTCTCTCTTTCTCTCTCTCTCTCTCTCTCTGTCTCTCTCTCTCTCCTCTCTCCCCCTCTCTCTCTCTCCCCCCCCCTCTCTCTCTCCCTCTCTCTCTCTGTCTCTCTCTCTCTCTCTCTCTCTCCTCTCTCTCTCCCCCTCTCTCTCTCTCTCCCCCCCCCCTCTCTCCCTCTCCCCCTCCCTTTCTCTCTCTCTCTTTTTTTTTTCCTTTTCAGTTTTATCGAGACAGGGCTTCTTTGTGTAGCCTTGGCTGTCCTGGAACTCACTGTGTAGACCAGGCTGGCCTTGAACTCAGAAATCCGCCTGCCTCTGCCTCCCGAGAGCTGGGATTAAAGGTGCGCACCACCACTGTCTGGCTTCTCTTAGAGGTTCTATTGCTGTGATAAAAACACTTTGACTAAAAGCAACTTGGGGAGGAAAGGGTTTATTTTAGCTTACAATTGTAGTCCAAGAAGAAATCAGAGCAGGATTCAAGGCAGAAACCTGGAGGCAGGAACTGAAGACAAGGCCATGGAATTGCTCGCTGCCTTGTTCCTCCCTCCAGGCTTGCTTAGAGCATCCAGGATCATAGGCCTTGCAGCATAGCTGCCCATGGCATAGCTGGGAAAGACAACGGGGCAAACACCAGAGCCTCCAGTTCTATGCCCAGCACCCTGCTGCACTGGTCATCACATTATCTGGACTGCCAGGCTATAGGCTGTAGGCTGGCCCTTGCAGCTCTCCTGCCTGTAGCACACAGAGCCCCTCTGTTGAGCTAGCTTCACTTTGTGCCTGTAGTTTACTTGACAAGTACACTGTGGTCCTGGCATTTCCAAAGCCCCAGATCCTCCATTGTAACGTAGGTTTCACCTTTACAGCTTTGTGCAGGACCCTCCTTGAAAGGGCACCACTCCTGTCTGTCACACATGACCTCCCTTTAAATGGCCTTCATGCAAGCCCCCGTCACCCCCTTATTTTTTGCATTTTTTAATGCCCTAAAAAATAAGTGCCACGTGTTGCAAAAAAGTTTTGCTTCCAGTTCAAAATGTAGTCTGGTCCCCTAAAACTAAAGTTGTGGGGACATCTGTTTGCTTTGAATACATTTTTTTTTTTTTTTTTTTTTTTTGAGACAGAGTTTCTCTGTGTAGCCCTGGCTGTCCTGGAACTCAGTCTGTAGACCAGGCTGGCCTCGAACTCAGAAATTCACTTGCCTCTGCCTCCCAAGTGCTGGGACTAAAGGCATGTGCCACCATGCCCTGCACTTTGATTAAATATTAATTGAAAACTTTCCTAAGTGCTTATTCGGCTTTCTCCATTTAAATGAAGTGATTTTTTTTCCCCCCTGCGGGCAGAGTCTTGCCCTTTATGCACTTTACCCCTTGTCCCGCGTTGTGGTGGCATCATTTTTCATAGCCTATAACTTTGAGTGTATGGTATATGGTTCTTTCCCCAGCAACTGCCCCCCCCCATAGTTTACTATCCTACTTGCTCTCTCACTGTAGATGTGGATAAGAACAGGGAGCAGTCGCCTTTACATAGCCTTGAACAGTACCCTGTGTAGAAGTATCTTCTGCCAAACAGTCCATTACTTTTTAATTGAGCCTCATTCAAGTTCTCTGGACTCTGATGAGCCAGACCTTCATTGTTGCATTTCTCTTGGCGTTATCCTCTTTCAGGATTCCCCCAGAATAGCCCATTGAGCACTGTATGCAGCATTCTAGTTCTTCTTCTCTAATCCACAGCTCTAAACTCCTACATTCCCTCCCCAAAACCAGTTCCAAAGGTAGAGAACCCGCTGGTGCTGGGCGGCCACCAGAGGGCATCATTGCTCTGCTTTGCAATTGGGGAACTTGCTTTCTCTAGACACACTTCAGGAATTCTTTTTCTCACAGGGCTTCATGTAGCCCAGGCTGACTCAAGCTGGCTTTGAATTTGTAGCTAAGGATTATTTTGGTCCTCTGATTCTCTTGTACCTATCTCCTGAGTGCTATGAGTGCATGTGCCACCACACCTGGTTTACACAGAGTTCAGGATACAACCCAAGGCCGTATGCATGACAGGCAAGCACTCTGCCAGCTGAGCCACATCCCCAGCCCCTCCAGTGATTCTTTTTTTTTTTTTTTTTTTTTTTTTTTTTCTTTTTTTTTTTTGGTTTTTCGAGACAGGGTTTCTCTGTGTAGTCCTGGCTGTCCTGGAACTCACTCTGTAGACCAGGCTGGCCTCGAACTCAGAAATCCGCCTGCCTCTGCCTCCCAAGTGCTGGGATTAAAGGCGTGCGCCACCACGCCCGGCCCCCAGTGATTCTTTTAATGCTAGACAGTCCACTGAAGGAAGTTTATCAGAGATGAAGTAGCTAGGGGGTTTTAAAAAGGCAGGAAGTACCAGGCATGTTGGTGCACACCTTTAATCCCAGCATTGAGGAGGCAAGGCCAGGCGGAGCTTTAAACTTGAATCGAGCCAGGACTACACAGTGGGGTTTCTAAAAAACAAAAGGAAAGAGATGCCAAGGCACTTCCTCTCTCCAGGGCACAGTTGTGTAGACATGTGGGAGAGGTCCCAGCTTCAGTGAGGGCAGCTAAGGGCCAGAGGAGATGAAGCGTGTGCTGGGGGAGACTGGGCAGAGCACAGAGCAGATGCTTGTTGGTTGAACCTACCCGGGTGAAGACACGCTGTGTGGTGTTCATCACCAAGCATTTCACCTTGCTCAAGCTGGGGTTATGAATCTGAGATGAGCCCAGATGCCTTACTAAGTGGGTCCCCTGAAAACTGCAGGACTGCTGCTGCTTTCACAGTACCGTTTTGAGTATGGCCTGCAGAACCTGTAAGATTTTAAATGCTGAGACATTAGTTGGTTTCAAGACAAGTATCCAGAAAACCCCATCTACAGCTTTACCCTCCCCCCCTTTTTTTTTCCCCGAAACAGGGTTTCTCTGTATAGCCCTGGCTGTCCTGGAACTCACTTTGTAGACCAGGCTGGAGTTCTGCCTCTGCGTCCCAAGTGCTGGGATTAAAGGCGTGTGCCACCACGCTTGGCTTTTTTTCTTAATAAGTTTTTTTTTTTTTTTTTAATTTATATGAGTACACCGTAGCTGTCTTCAGACACACCAGAAAAGGGCATCAGATCTCATTACGGATGGTTGTGAGCCACCAAGTGGTTGCCGGGAATTGAACTCAGGACCTTTGGAAGAGCAGTCAGTGCTCTAAACCACTGAGCCATCTCACCAGCCCCAGCTTTACTCTTTCAATGGCTATTGTTTGTTTGCTTTCTTAGCTTTTTTTTTCTCTCATTTTGTGAAGATGGAGTGTGTGGTGACATGAGTGCAGAGGTTAGAGGGTGACTTGTGGTGACTGGTTCTCTCCTCTCGTGTGGGTCTCAGGAGTCATCGAAGATCATCAAACGTGGTGACAAGAATCTTTATCTTCGGGGTCCATCTTACTGGCCTACCACCTTGAAGCAGGCTCTCATCTATCCCAGGCTAGCCTCATGTCTCTCAGTCTAGTCTCAAACCTTCTGTGGAGCCAAAAATGACCTTTAACTTCAGTTCTTCCTACTTGGACCTCCCAAGTATAGGGATGACAGGCCTGTGCCAATGTGCACAGTTATTGTGGTGCTGGGACCCAGGGTTTTCCGCATGCTAGGCAAGCACGCTGAGCCACATCCCCAGATCTAACCCCCCCACCCCCACCACCTTTTTTTTAATTTATTTTATTTTTTTAAGATTTATTTGCCGGGGGCTGGTGAGATGGCTCAGCAGGTAAGAGCACCCGACTGCTCTTCCAAAGGTCCTTAGTTCAAATCCCAGCAACCACATGGTGGCTCACAACCATCCGTAACAAGATCTGACTCCCTCTTCTGGTGTGTCTGAAGACAGCTAAAGTGTACTTACATGTAATAAATAAATAAATCTTAAAAAAAAAAAAGATTTATTTGCCGGAAGAGGGCATGAGATCCCATTACAGATGGCTGTGAGCCACTGTGTGGTTGCTGATGATTGAACTCATCACCTCTGGAATAGCATACAGTGCTTTTAATTGCTGAGCCATCTCTACAGCCCCGCCAACCCTGTTTTTTGAGAGAAGTCTCTTGTAGTAGCTCAGCCCATACTGTAACTTTCAGTCTGCCTGCCTCAGCTGTCTTTGTGCTGGAATTGTAGGATTATATAACCTTGCATAGTGATTAATTTTTTTGTAAGGATTTATCTTTAATTGTGTGTATATGTGGTTTTACATGTGTGTGCAGTGCCTTCGGAGACCCAAGGAGGATGTCAGATCCTCTCAAACTGTGGTCACAGGCAGTTTTGAGTCACCCTACATAAGTGCCAGGAACTGAACTCTAGTCCTCTTGCAGAGTACACACTTTAACTGCTGAGTTAGCCCCATGATCAGCATCTTTATGTCCCATGGAGACTGAAGGAAGCAGCTAGGGATAATGGTCGGTGGTAGAGCATTTACTTGGCATCTAGAAGGCCTCAGGTTCTTCGGGGATGGGAGAATGCTGATAACCATTGTTGAGATGGAAGTTACTAAACATGTAAGGAACCTCTGGTGATGTAGATCCAAACAGGATTGCATAGCAGTTCTCTAGGGAAAGGAGAGCTGGAGTTCTGAAGGAGAAACAGTTGTGGAAGGGGACATTTCAAGAATGGGGTGAGGGTGGAGGTGGTGGGGTGGTATGTTGGTGATGGCCATGTTGGGCCTTCACGATCTAATAAGCTCCACCTTTGAGTATGGCTTCTCATTACCCCCTATGTGCTCATTCTAGATCTTGAAGATACTCTCAGGGAAGGTAGTGGTAGGGCATGCCATTCACAATGACTACAAAGCCCTACAGTACTTTCATCCCAAGTCCCTCACCAGAGACACTTCCCAGATACCACTCCTCAACCGGAAGGCTGACTGCCCAGAAAATGTCACTTTGTCTCTGAAGCATCTCACCAAGAAGCTGCTGAGTCGGGACATCCAGGTAACTTTTCTCCAAGTGCCCCCACCAAAGGTGACCCGGCAGCCCTGTCTGCAAGGAGAGATAGTAAATCCCGGTGCCTATAGACCGCACCAGATGCTACAGTGGGAGAGAAGAGCACTCAGCATTTCACATGCTCAGCAGTCGAGGACGTGGCCACAGAATATGGAGCTCTGGGTACATGTCACACAGGGACAGTTAAGAAAGAAGACCCAGACAGTCTGTTTGACCTGAAATGTCTTGCCTCTGCAGAGCTTAATAATATGATACATACCCATTGTCACTGAAATGAGCAGGCTTTCTGGGAGTTGAAACTGAAATGTGCTAGGGAGGAGGGCCCTAGTAGACTTGTGACTACAATTCATAAACTATAGAAGAGAAAGTATAGACGACTAGCGGGTTGCAGGGAGTCCAGAGTTGTCTGGGAAAAGCAACAGTTCTTGTCTTCATGTTCTTTTCCTTTAGGTTGGAAATAGTGGACATTCCTCGGTGGAAGATGCCCAGGCCACAATGGAGCTGTACAAGTTGGTTGAAGTTGAATGGGAACAGCACCTGGCCCAGAATCCTCCAGAAAATTAGCAATCCCAGGGAGACACATGCAGTAGACCAACCCACAGTTCTTCCAGCTTCTCACCTGCAGAAGCTAGAATCACTGGGGAGAGGGGCTTGACCAGAGGCTTAATACCCATTGAAATTTCATCTCAGCTATTTTGGTCACTGTGTGTTAAGTGTCTCGTGGAAGAGGAGAGCTTTCATGTTAAACCCACCTCTAGGTCAGGCAGGTGGCTCAGACCTATAATCCCAGATACTTGGGAGGCTGAAACCGGTTATAGATGTAAAGACTGCCTGGACTACAGAATTAATTCTAGGCCAGTGACACCCTGTCTTAACATAAAAAGAGGGCCAGGGGTAAAGCCCAGTGCTAGAACACTTACCTAGCATGCATAAGCCACTAGGTACAGTCTCCAGCAGTGGGGTGGGGGGAGGGTAGAAGGAATGGAACACAATGTCATGAACCATAACTGTTTACTTCTTTAGAGTGCTAACCACATGTCACAGGGTGCTTGTGCCAGTCAGCCTTGACTTTGAGGAAGCAAGGCACACCAGGGAAAACAGTGTCCCACACTACCTTCTCTATGGGACACATGTCATAGATATGTCTCCTTTTGATGGGGAGTGAGGTAAAGGAATAGCTGTTGCCAGGTCTGGCCTCAAACACTTGGGCTCAGATGACTTCTTCCTCAGCCTCAAGAGTAGCTGGGACTACAGGTGTGTTTTCACCTCTGTGCCTGGTTCTTTTAATCTTTTTTTTGTTTGTTTGTTTGTTTTTGTTTTTCGAGACAGGGTTTCTCTGTATAGCCCTGGCTGTCCTGGAACTCACTTTGTAGACCAGGCTGGCCTCGAACTCAGAAATCCGCCTGCCTCTGTCTCCCGAGTGCTGGGATCAAAGGCGTGCGCCACCACGCCCGGCATGGTTCTTTTAATTTTATGGGATTTTTTGTTCTAAAGTAAATAACAGTATCTTTTCACTTTCAGACGAGTCCTGATTGGAGCTCAGCATAATGGTCTGTAATCTCAGGAGTCTGGAGGCCAAGGCGGGGAGATCAAAAGTTTAAGATCAATCTGAGTGCATAGAAAAAGCTCTGGGTCAGAGAAGTAGAAACAGAGAAGGAAAGAATTTTGTGGTTGCTTGTTGAATTTTATAGCCACGTTACATAGCACTGACTAACAGTGTTTACTTAATTTAGGTTCCACTTAGTTTAAAAAGAATTTGTATAGTTTTAATCGTCTTTCAGCCTTCCACCTTGCAAATGCGGCCTCTTAATTCATACAATTCTTTTTATGGATTTTTATAATAGAAAACTGGTGGGTTTTGTTTTTTGTTTTTTTACATATAAAGATGTATTTTTATTTTATTTATGTGTATGTGTGTGCTTTCAGGGTCCAGGAGGGGTCAGATCCTGCAGAACTAAAGCTTGAGGCCATTGTGAGTGTCTGGGAAGTGGGTGCTGGCAGTGAGGCTGAGGTCCTCTAGGAGAGCCAGCTCTTCAGCTCACGTAGTGGATTCTTTTTGGCTTTGTATTAAATAAGATCTCGGGGTGTGGAGGGCTGTGTAGTCCTGTGGGGATTTCTAGGCTCTCTGGATGGGACACTGGAGCCCTCATTTGCTGGATGATCTGAAGCTCTGGTAAGCCTTTGTCACACACAGTGCCTTAGCTTTCCTGTCACACTTGAAGTGACACCCTAAGCCGTGCAGGCACATATAGAGGGGAGTGTGGTGGAGTGAGTCCATGTACATAAGGGAGGAAGGGAGCTTGGTGACGCAGCCTGCCAGCTCTTCCTCAGTGGTACACACCGTCGTCTCCTGAAGGTGAGTCACGGGTCTGCAGCACGGTTGTCCCTACTCTGTGGAGCCGTGTCCCTGTCCCTTCATGATTTCATTTTATCATTTACTTCTTGGAGTTTTAATACCAGATCCTGAGTTCTACCCTTGGTTTATATGGGGTGGTAATTGATTATGGGGGTGGGGGTGGGGGGCTGTGGTAAGACTGCTGTCCTCTGTGAGATCTTCACTGTGCCCTGCCCTATACTGAGCCCTTGAGCTGTACTGTGTCATTCTAAGCTGGTTGGGATTTTTTTGCTTATGTGCATGGGAGTTTTGCCTATATGTATAACTGCACTACTTGTGTGCCTGGTGTCCATGGAGGCCATTGGGGTGTGTCAGATCCCCTGGAACTGGGTTTACAGACAGTTGTAAGATCTCACATGGGTGCTGGGAATCAAACCCAGGTCTCTTGCAAAAGCAGCCAGTGCTCTTAACCACTGGGCCATTTCTCCATCCCCTCAAGGCAGTATTCTAACTTAACAGTTGAGGAGACTGAGGTTAAGCAAAAGGTAAGGTGTCTATCGCAGGCCAAGGAGGTAGAGGTTGCATTGGCACTCAGGTTTGCTGAGTGGGCCTGAAGTCCCTGCCTTGCTGTCAGCGAGCATCTGAGTAGTATCTGGCAGGATATGGGCACTACACCCAGTGTCTGTTCTGTACTGGGTGGTGTGTTAGACACTGGAAATGGTATTATCTTTGGCCCTGAAGAAGAAAAGCTAAGAAACCTCACTGAGCCACACATTTGCTCTCTAGAGCCAAGATTTAATGCTGGTTAATAAGATGAGCAGGTGTGTATTTCTGAAAGACAATGCTGTCTGCTGTAGGGAATCTGCATTGGGGAAGGGCCAAGAGGTGAGCCACCTGTGGAGTGGGAGGAGAATGTGAGTATCAGAGTAGGTGACATTAGCAGGATCAGGAGGTTGGGACAAGAGAGGGATAGATGTGTTGAATACTTCAACAAAGCCCAGGGGAGGATTCACCAACAAAGAGGGTTTGAGAAAGATAAGGTGGGTAGTTTCTGGCTTCCTGAGCAACTGTGGATAGCCAGCTGGGTAGTTGACAAGTTTAGCAGATGGAAAGAGACCTGAGCCTAAAACTAAGGTTTTCAGTCAACCTTGCAAGGCTGGGTTTTAGAGGCTCTTATCTGTTATCTTGGCTCTCGTGAGGTAGAGATAGGAAGATCATTAAGGTTTGGGGTTTTGAAATGGTCTCACTATGGAGTTTCTTTGAGTTCAAGGGCAGCTTGGTCTACAGAGTGAGTTCCAGGGCAGCCAAAGCTATGAAGAGAGACCTTGTCTCTAACAAAACACCATCAACCTCTGGCCTCCACATGTGTGCACAGGCACATATGTGTGCCCTATAAACACGTAGGCACACATACACAAATTGAATGGGTCCCACATACCCTTCAGTGCTCCAGAGTGAGACTCTAGGGTAGACATAGATCAGAAGACTGCATGCATAATGTTAGCCTGAGTAAGAAGTTTCTCAGTCCAGGGCCTGGGATCCTAACCCAACCTTTCTGAGTAGCAAGCTGCACAGTGAATCTCTGCCAGAGCAGCGAGTTCCCCAAAGGCCGTGCCCTATGATTACACCCTATGGAATCCTGCTCAGTGAAGTGTCTTAGTTTGGGTTACTACTGCTATGATGAAACCACAGCCAAGAGCAAATTGGGGGAGAAAAGGGTTCATTTGGTTTATGCTTCATACTTATTGTCCATCTCTGAAGGGAGTTAGGCTGGGAACTCAAACAGCAGGAACCTGGAGGCAGAAGCTAATATAGAGACTGTGGAGAGATGCTGTTTACTGGCTTGCTCTGCCTTCTTTCTTATGGAACCCAGGACCACCAGCCTAGGGATGGCACAACCACAATAGGTTGGGCCTGCCTACAGCCCAATCATATGGAGGCGTTTTCTCAATTGACATTCTTCTCAGATAACCCCAGTCTATGTCAAGTTGACATAGAATTAGCCTGCACAGTTGGTTACTTATTTGTAAGGAGTCTTTGAGAGCTGGGTGTTGGTGGCGCACGCCTTTAATCCCAGCACTTGGGAAGCAGAGACAGGTGGATTTCTGAGTTCGAGGCCAGCCTGGTCTACAAAGTGAGTTCCAGGACAGCCAGGGCTACACAGAAACCCTGTCTCGAAAAAACAACAACAACAAAAAAGAATCTATGAGAAGCCCCAGATTATAGTTCAAAGAGGAAGAAGGCAGGAGTGCCATGCCGAGGCTGCTGGGAGGGAACTGGAGCCCACACCTAGAGAATCCAGCCTGGCTGCCGCATACTGGGCTGGCTAGCAGAGTAGGTAGAAAGGTGTTCTTGTGAGTCCTGATCATTGAATATCTCTGGCTCTGGGCCAGCTACCAGTGTACTAGGAAGACCCACCACTGACAACCCAGATCACAGGGAAACCAGTGCTACCAGGACTTGAGAGGTGTGAGACCAAGACTGAATGACAGCATGGTTGGCAGCTATAAAATCCAGGAAATACTGGCCTCTTTGATTCCCCAGGGAAATGTTCCTGCTAATTCCCAAGTTCCAAAGCTCTCACTTGGATGGCTTGGCTCAAGTGAGAGGAGTGGCAGGCAGGAGAGAGTTGAAGACATCACTTGGATAGCATACATACTCAGGCTAACAAGTTCACGGGCCTCAGCCCAGTGCCCACTGGGAGTGAGGCATCCTGGAACCCTGACAGACCAGATGAGGTAGGGGTCTGGGGTGGTTGTGGGACAGTTTAGTTTTGCTTTGACAGAACTTTTTTTTCCAGAACTGTTGCCCACAGGGAGGAAAATCAGAACTTGCCACTTCATATATCTTTCTCCCATTTTGTTCATGCAGTCCAGAGCATAGTGTTAGATCTAGGTGAATGTGGGGACCTCTTCCCCTCACCCACCCTGCTCTTTCATCCACTCCCTGGCCTTGCTCTTAGAGATAGAAGTGGAAGTCAGGTGAAGAACAAGGCCTTGAACTGAGTAAGGCACCAGATACTTGGATTCTTTTTTTTTTTTTTTAATCTATAGCCTTATTATGTGTATGTGCTTGAATGCATGTATATTGTACACTGAATGCATGCCTGGTACCCAGGAAGGCCAGGAAAGGGCATCAGATCCACTGGAACTAGAGTTATGAAAGGTTGTGAGTCACCATGTGGGAGCTAGGATTCAAACCTAGGCCATCTGGAAAAACAGCACAAGTGCTCTTAACCACTGATCCCTCTCTGCCCCTAAAGTAGACTTGTAACCCTGCTTATCTACTGATTCAAGATGGCAAGGGTTAGCCGGGGGTGGTGGCGCACGCCTTTAATCCCAGCACTCGGGAGGCAGAGGCAGGTGGATTTCTGAGTTCGAGGCCCGCCTGGTCTACAGAGTGAGTTCCAGGACAGCCAGAGCTACACAGAGAAACCCAGTCTCGAAAAACAAACAAACAAAAAAAAGATGGCAAGGGTTGCCTCCATCTCTTCTGAACCTCAGCATCTCAGTGGCATGGGAAACCAGAGGAGCGTTTCAGATCCCAGCTCTCTGTGAGCGCAGGAAAAGCAGCACCAGGGAGGTGACTGGATTGTGGGTTCTCCAGCCCCAGTGCCCTGGGCAAAGAGTTGGAGATGCCTGGGCTGTCTAGAGCTATGTGTCTTTTTCAGAACAGGCCCTTTTCCCCATGTGCCATAAAACCTATCGGTCCGGTCTGTTGAGCTTGCCCATGGCCGCAGCCCATCCCTCCTACCTTGGCTGCTAGGGCTGAATGCAGGACACTGTGTTTGTGGCAGATGGGTACAGTACTAGAAACCAGACCATAGAGCCAGCCCAAGTGTAACTGCAGGTCAGTCTCCCAGCAGGGGACTGAGACTAAGTCTGGACACGTCCTCAGCCAGTGCATCCCTACCCCACCCTCCTGTCTTCCTGGCTCAGCCAGCCCAGCCCAGCCCAGCCCTGAGGAGAGCGTTGGCAGCTGGAGCTGGGAAAAGCATGGCAGAGCCAAGAACAACAGAGGCCCCGCCTGGGTGCTGTACAGACCCTCTTCTGGCCTGTGGTAGCCCCTCCTTCTGCCTCAGCTTTTCCTATTGTTTCTTTCCAGCCTCCTGTGCTGTCTTCCTGGTCCTATTTGCCTTCCCTTGCCAGACCCCAGGCTGGCCTTGCAGATCACAGCATCTTCCACTTTTGGGTGGAAATCAGGGTTTTCAGGGTCCTCTGTTCTTTTCTGGCTCTGCATCCAAATGTTTCTGGGAGGTAGGTTGCTTTCTTTCTAGGTCCCTGACCCTGTCTTACAGCTTTGGGGTTCTACTGCCCTTCATTCTGCTACAATGACAAAGGCTGGGTCTCTGAGCCAGGGAGACAGGCAGAGGTACCAGAAAGAGTCCCTTTGGCATGGAGGACCCCAGTGAAAGGTGGGCTGTCGATCTAGGCTCTCTGCAAGTAGAGTCCCGAGGGTGCAAGGGCTCAGGAGACACAGATCTAATGCATGACAGCCAGCCTTTGTTCTGGCTCAGAACACCACCACCACCTCCTCCTCCAGCCCAAACTGGCTGGCTTTTACTTTGGAAGTCCGGCTCAACAATTACTGACCCAATAGAGACAGTAATACCACATTCAGCAAACCCCTCCACCAGTAGCGACCTTGGCAGAGTCTCTCTGTGGTCCTGATGGGGGTGAGGCTGGGGATTCTGTGACTTTGCTGCTCTTCCTATCCCCAGTCAACCCTGGCCTCTTCCATGATGGACTGACTTGGTGGTTCCTCATGCTCCATGGCCTCATGGGAAGGGGTAGAGAGGGTAGAGTTGTCTCCTATACTGCAGCCCTCTTAACTTGTTTCTTGCTGCCATCTCAGCCCATTTCTCTTCCTCCGCTCTAAGCCTGAGACCACCTTCCTCCTAGCCACACAATGGAACAAAGCACCAGAGTGACCCTCACTCTGCACTGCTCTGTTCCCAACTCCATCCTCCGCTTGCCTCCGCTTCCCTATTGTGTCTCCAACTCCTGTCGGGAGAGGGGCCCCCAAGAGGGCTATGATCACTGGAATGGGGTCACTTGGGGCAGATCTGCAGCAGATTTAGTTATAATTGAAAGACCAGAGGCACCGGGAAATTCCTTTCCTTATTGATCCCAGTGGGAAATTAAAACCAGTAGTTGGGCTTGGGGCTCTTAATGGTGGCAGCTCCTCCCATTGAACAGCTCTGAGGCCCTAGCCCCTGTCCCCTTGTTAGTTGGATACCCCATCCACTTGTGCTAGCCCGCCTCCTAGGCCCCTCATCCCTCAGTGTCTCTTCCCAGCTGCTCATGTCTGCAGATTCCCCTGGAATAAAAGGGCTGCTGGAGGCCAAAAGCCCTAGCCCTAGCATATTGCCCCCTCCCTCCCTCATTCAGCAAAGTTGGGGTGTGAGGAGCTCTGGCCCTGAACTGCCAAACCACAAACACATCTGGAAAGAATTCCCCGCCCAGTCCCACTTCCCTTTGTCTTCCTTCTGTCTCTGGAAATCCTAGCCAGTTGCTAGAGGAGGGAGGTGGTGGGGGTAAAAGGAAGGGAGTGGGCCCAGGGCATCCACTCCCACCTGGGGAAACTTCCTCCAGGGCTCTAGTCTTAGTGGGACTCTCCACCTGACCTGGGTTCCTCTAAACTGCTATCCCAGGCTTCCTTCCTAGGCTGTGTCCTCACCCATCATCCTCATGACCATCAGTAAAGTTCTCAAGGCTCCTGGAAAAGGGCTTGCCTGCCCTTTTCTCTTGTAAGAGGGAAAATGCTACCTGGGCTCCAGGAGTCTGGAGAAGTAGAAATTTGACACAGTGACCACCGGTATGGGAGGTAGGGACACTGGGGGAGTGGGAGGGGAGCATCAGGCTCCTGTTTTTTTGCGTTGTTCCTTCTGCAGGCCATTCCTTATTTCTTGGTCTAGAAGCCAAATTTCACTGTCAGAACCAATAATCATCCCGTTGTACCTACCTACAGCAAAGCTGCACTGAACGCGGGAAAGGTTGCAACCTATACTCAGAGCGCTCTCAGATTCCCCTTTCTCCCACCTAGCTAAGCATCTGCAGTGGCGAAACTGCTAGACCCACGTGCCTCCTCTTCCAGAAGCCTATGCCTCCTACGCCCCCCTGCCCGCCCCCGCCCCCCCTGCCCGCCCCCGCTCCCAAATAAGCATTCCGCTTTAAAATTTAGAGTCCTAGACTCAAGCCGGCTTGTCCTACTCCCTTCTGAGTGTTGGTGGCCGGGTGGGGGGTGGGGAGAGCGGAGATCCAGAAGCCCTTCTGAGAGGCAGCCTTCCTCCCTCATCCTCTCAAGTTTTCCACACCCCATTATTCGGGATTGCCTCGATGAAGACCTGACTCTCGTGACACTGTCTGGCCTCTGAGTGAGGTTAATCCTTCAGGCCCTGTCCTCAGCTCAGTTCGACTCCCCAACCAAAGCCTGCCAAGTCCCCAGTTCACCAGGTCAGGGCTGCCTGTTCCAACCTTGGCCACCTAGATGAGAAGGGGCCAGGGACCCTGTTTGAGATCCTGAGGGGACTACGAAGATGGCCCCGGGAGACTGAGGACGAATGCCAAAGAAAGGGCAAACACTTGTAGCTCCAGCACAGAGCAACGTTGTTTCTGGCTTTGGGTTACCCGCGTGCCTCCGAGGCCGCTCCTGTCCTTTCTGCTCCTATCTCGCTGTCTTTCCACTAGGGTTTCACCCACGTAAAAATCATCTTCGGAGAGGAGCGGCTGATCCACCACACTTTCAGCTCTGGATGGGGACGTCTCAGACCCACCCCCTCCCCACACAGCCAGCCTTCCCCCAATTCCAGTGGCAACGCGGCAAGCCGCGGGGGGGGGGGGTTGGGGGGCGCTGGGCGTCTTTCTCCCCCCTTTGTGGCCCAGGGGGCCCAGGGAAGCGAAGCCACCGAGAAAGCGCCTTAATAAAAGAGTCGTGTCAAGTGATTGGCTGTGACCTCTGCCCTTCTAGCCTCGAGCCGGGGGCTCCTGCTTAACCCTTCAATGTCCGTCCAGGGCTTGGAGAGGAATGAATGAGTTGCCTTGTGCTCACTTCAGGCGTCCCCAGGCACTACTTGAACCCAGAGCTGAGTCAAGAGGTGGAGGACAGAGCAGTACCTCCGTGTCACCCAAAAGAACGCTTGAATTCCGAGTTGTTTCATTGAGTCCATTTCGACTGCCGGTTGCCAGGAGCCCCTAATTCTTGCGCTAGTGGGGTCTCCGGATGCCTGGCGCCGAGCTGTCCAGAGCACCGAATCTGGTAGAGGACTAGTAGGGAACTGGTGAAACGGGACCTGTGTTCGCCCTGCAGACCCAGAGAGCATCCGTGACCCAGGCGAGCCGTGCCCTGTTCTTGCCAGAGGCACAAACCCGGTTCTTGCCTTCTGACGCTTCTCGGTCCGCCTACTAATGCGGGAGAAGGGTATCTTGGCTCTTGGAGAACCCTGGACCCACCCACATTTCTAGAAACAGGAGGGATTCCGGAAAGGATGGGGGTGAAGTGGTCACAGAGCAGGGCCCCCAGGTGGTGTGGAAGGCGGGGCGGGGGCGGGGGCGGGGCCGCCTCATGCACCAGCTGGGTATAAAAGCCTAGAGCTCTGGCGCCCAGCGGCTGTGCAATTGTCCTCCACGCGGCTTGGTCCCCAGGTGGAAGGATCTGTTCTGCAAAGGAGACAGCAAAGTATCTTTAGCCTAAAGGACTCAACGTCCAGTGTTCTAGTTGAAGATCTAAAGAGAAAACCACCTTGCTGCCACTATGCCTAACTTTTCTGGCAACTGGAAGATCATCCGATCGGAAAACTTTGAGGAAATGCTAAAAGCTCTGGGTAAGGAGGTTTTCGTGAATTGGAAAGGGAGGGCAAGAAGGGCGCTGGGGTCTTTAGAGCTGAGGCTGAATAAACGGAATGAGGCCGAATCAGGGAATGTACCTGGGAGCCTGCATCCCAGGAAAGGGGCGTGCCCGGATACCCTGGGTCCTGGGGCACCAGGCCCAAGACTCTTAAATCCTACTTTCTGAGGCTGGGCGCCCACCAGTGCCAGCTTCAACGGTGACTCAGAGCCTGTGAAGCAAGTAGAAACCAGAAGCACGAGGTTAGTCTCAGGAGGGGTTGGCTAGCCTCGGCGCCTGGACCTGCTGACCAGAGCACCTGGCTCTGAGCTTTAAGAATCCAGAATCCAGGCAGGGAGCCCCTCGGACATTCCAAGATCTTTCCGCGTACCCTAACAGTAACCCAATCCCGACGACAGGTCCATTATCCTCAACACTTGGCTCCGCCCACCAGGTGGTCCACCACTTCAGCTCCCCGACCCTCCCCCACACCTTGCACTTCCCACTCCAGTCTCCCCACCCCACCCCACCCCACCCCCACCTGTGAGACACATATTTTCCTACAGCAACCGGCTCCCAAGCCCTAAAATCGCTCTGGACAATTACCACTTTCTTAGATTTCAACAAATGTCCTCGTGTGAAACACCAATCCCCATTTCCGAAAGTCTAGGATTGCCTCCCTCCTCGACACAGACCAGCTGCACCCTGCGCAACTGGGCTGTTAGCCAAGGGTGGGAACACAGGATCCACCCAGACTTTCCCTACCCACCTTCTACTACCCTCTAGGATGCGACTGAGCTAGAAGGTATAGGAAAGGAGAGACATCTGCGGAGAGATGCAGTTAACCGCCCCAGGGAGTGGAAACTACCCCAGAGCCTAAGGGTCAGCATGCCTTCCATTTCTGCACTGGAGAGGAGCCCCTGTTGTGGGAAGCAGGGGATACCCTTGAGGAGCTAGGGGCTGTATAAGAGTGAGTCTGGAGCTAAAAAGAATGTTGCGAGGGCAGTAGGGCCTCTGTTCTCATCTTTCCTCGCTGTTCATTCTCTTTGTGTCAGCTAACCGCAAGGATCCTTAGAGTCAGACCCAGTTTTCTTGCTCCACCCTTGTGAAATTAAAGATCAGAGAATAGAAATTTTCAGAAAAATCTATTGCTGTTTCCTCCCCCATTCGCTCTAAATTCTGGCCCCTCTCTGCAGTGAATGTGGGAGCCTGGCATCACCCCCACCCCCACCCCGGGTTCCAGCTGCAGAGAAAGGCCCAATCCTACAGTCTGCCTTCAGAATGTTTGTCCTCCCCGCAGGGTCTCTCTGAGCCACGCGACTTGCTAGGGGGTAGATTGCAAACAGACCCGTTGTTACACAAACTGCCTGTGTCAGCCAAGGTCAGCTGAGCCAGGACCCCAGCTCTGCAGGCACCAAGGACTGGGGGAGGCGGGGTTCTCCTGAACACAGCCTCCAGAGACTCCACAGTCCCCGTTCAGGGTCCATGTTGTGGGGGAGTTCAGGGCTCACCATGATAATCAGGGCAAACACAGCAGGTCTTTCAGTTAGGACTGGGTGAGTCCACTTTGGGGCTGAATGAAATGTCTCAGGAACCCAGAGCTATGGAATGCATGAGTATTTGTGTGTATATATGGGGAGGGCGGGGAGGGGGGTTGCACGGTGGCAGTGGCTTGTCCCCTGTAGCACCTTGAAGGGCCAGTTCTTCACCTCACCAGGCTTGGAAAAGTGGGGGTGGAGCCTCCTGTTGGTGGCAGAGGGTTGCTCTCCTTCATTTACAGAGTCCTCTGTAAATGAAATGGGGGCAGGGAAGGGAAAATATATGAATGAGGACACAGAGACTCTAAATACACAGAAGCTGAGCGGGACGGCCCTTGGATGATTCTTGGGCTAGGGACATCAGAGGGGAGGCAGAACACTCCCATCCTCTCTTCCCCTTCCCTTCCTTCCTTCCTTTCTTTCTTCCTTCCTTTCTTTCTTTGTTTCTTTTTGTTTGTTTGTTTTTTTGTTTTTCGAGACAGGGTTTCTCTGTATAGTCCTGGCTGTCCTGGAACTCACTCTGTAGACCAGGCTGGCCTCGAACTCAGAAATCCGCCTGCCTCTGCCTCCCAAGTGCTGGGATTAAAGGCGTGCGCCACCATGCCCGGCTCCCTTCCCTCCTTTCAAGACAGCAGAGTTTTCCTTTGAAAGAGACCTGGGAATGTTACAGAGAGCAGTCTGGCGCAGGAAACTTTGTCCAAACCTAGTTTCCGCTTTTTCTTTTTTATTTGCATATATTACCTGCATGTAATAATGGGTTTCACTATGTTCTGGCTTTTTTTTTTCCTCATGGTTTTTTGAGTCAGGGTTTCTCTGTGTAGTTCTGACTGTTCTGGAACGCACTCTATAGAGCAGGTTGGTGAGTTTGAACTCAGAGATCCATCCCCCCTGCCTCTGCCTCCCAAAAAAGGGTATGCACCACCATGCCCTGCTATGTTGTGGCTCTTTCATCCATTGTACTTGCTTTTATTAAAAAAAAAAAAAGTTTCTAGAAACTATGAATGTGCACTTGGCCTTGTGTGTCCCCCATTCTTACTGTGGAGCCATGGGACAATTAGAAGAAGCTGCTGTTTCCTTTTGGCAGTTGAGGAATCTGAAGCCAGAGCCGCTTAAGCTCAGGGTCACCGAGTTTTCGAGTTTTCCTCTGTATGTATCCTCCTCGGCTGAGAATCTGCTCCTTGGGTTTGGGAGGGGCAGGGATTGTACAAATAAAGACCTAACAGGGTAGAGACCTAATAGAACAGGTAGGTAACTGGGGCAGAGAGGGAAGCAACCTGCTTGCCTGGTCTACCCTGCAAGTGGGCATGGGGAATTTAGTAACGGCCAGCCTACCTCACAGTCTCAAACCCAGTGGTGACAGGCCAGAGTGAGGGAAACTGAACTTTAACACATGGGGGAAGCTGACCCTAAGGGTGCTAGGAATGTGTTGCTGGAATTTGGGGAGTCCTGCCTACCTACTGACTCAACAAGGTGGGGTCATATAGCCTGCCTCACCTGGATCCCTCTCTTTCCTCTTTCAATGTATAGCCTTCCTCCTCTTTCCTTATTATCACCCCACCCCTACACTCCACCCCCCACCCACCCACCCAACACACACACACAAGGCCATCAAGATGGGGCTGCTCCAGCTGTCTCATGGCAGCCGGTGCCAGAGCTATCTGTCCTCTCTCCCCGCAGGGGTGAACATGATGATGAGGAAGATCGCTGTGGCTGCAGCCTCCAAGCCAGCTGTCGAGATCAAACAGGAGAATGACACTTTCTACATCAAAACCTCCACCACTGTGCGAACCACGGAGATTAACTTCAAGATCGGGGAGGAATTTGAGGAGCAGACCGTGGATGGGAGACCCTGTAAGGTGAGGGACAGGGAGGGCCCCCTCCGCATCACAGCACCTACTTGCCACATCTAGCTTCCCTAGACTCTTCGCTCTCATGAAGGAGTCCCTAGGAGTGCAGGGTGCTGGAAAGGGGTCTGCCTCTGCCCCCTTTCACTTGCGCAGGCCCTTACTGTGAGCTCTTTGGCCTCTGGTCTCTTGCAGAGTTTGGTGAAATGGGAGAGTGGAAACAAAATGGTGTGCGAGCAGAGGCTTCTGAAGGGGGAGGGCCCCAAGACCTCCTGGAGCCGAGAACTGACCAATGATGGAGAGCTGATCCTGGTGAGCCCTGCCCCATCCCCTCCCCTGGAAGAATCCCTGCTGCCTTCAGCTTTCTCTGCGGGGCTCCAAGCTCCCGCAGATTTAAGAGCAGCTGTGGCCACACCCCTCAACCTCTCGATGGGGACTGTTTGGAAATGCTAACCCTTTTGGGTGCAACAAAGATGTGCCCAGAGGAGCCCAGTGTTTTCCAGCAGGCTATCCCTGACTGCCTATGGGCTCCAGGAGTAAGTGGGTTTCTGCTTGATCCCCAGCAATGATGCCCCCGGCATCCTTGCATCTGTTCTTGCCTGTTTGGGCTTAGAAGTAAAAACAGTCTACCTCCCATCCCCTCCCTCCTTTAAATGAAAGGTGCCCCAGTACTTCACCAGCTAACTACCTCTATCCTTACAGACAATGACAGCAGATGACGTTGTGTGCACCAGGGTCTATGTCCGAGAGTGAGTGCCTACGGGTCCAAGAACTGCCTGAGACTTCTTCCGTGCCCGCTACAGGCCACAAACCTCCCTCCCATGTCCATCTTACAAACTAGCTCTCCCCTTACTCCTGAGGGTCACTGCTTCCTCCAAGGCCTTTTGTTCTTTGCCTTCTCTATGCCAGAGAGGGGCAGAAGCTCAGAACCCTCCCACTGCCATTTGACCCTCCCAGGTCAGCAGTCCCAGCTCCATTCCAGGGTCCTCCCTGGAAGAGACTGTCTCTCTGGCCTCTACTCCTTATCCTTGTAGTCTGTGTGATTTAGAATATTTATTGGTTAATTTTATTAAAATGTTTTAAAATGTAAAACCCGTCTGTGGCTCCCTGCGCAGTGGTAGTCAATGGCCCGGTTAGCCTTTTCTGAAGTGTAATGGGAGAGGTCTCTGTCCCAGCAGGTCAGCTGACCTGTGCCTTACCTGCCTGCCATGAGTATCTCCTCTATTCCCTTCCCCAGCCCTGCGGCCCCAGTCCGAGTGTTGGGTTCTAGAGCTGACTCCCACTCTCTCCACCTGTTTCCCTACGATGACACTGGCCTGTCACAAGGTTCAGGATGAGCTCATTAGCACCCACAGGCTGACCTTGCTCCTGCCTAGGTCTCTCAGGGAAAGGTCTCCTGCCTTGTCTCTGCCACTCTTTCTTCCCCACCTCTGGACCTTTCACCTGCCTTTTCTGCTCCTGGCTTCCCATCTCCCAGGCTCCTTAGAGGAGCTCCTGAGCCTATAGAGTAGACGTTGAGCTGTTCCAGGTGTGACCACAGGCAGGTTACCAAGCATCTTTGTGCCTGTTTTTCTTTTTAAAACAGCACTGGTTTTGTTTTGTTTTGATTTTCATTTAAATTTATTTTATTTTATTATTTTCTGTGTATGAGTGTCTTGCCTGCATGTATGTCTGCTACATGCGTGCCTCAGGAGGTGGGGAGCCTCCATGTGTGTGCTAGGAATCGAACCTGGGTCCTTTGCAAGAAGGACACATGCTTTTAAAACCACTTGGCCAACTCTCCAGCCCCTAACACTTTTGTTTTGTTTTTGTTTTCTGAGACAGGGTTTCTCTGTGTAGCCCTGACTGTCCTGGAACTGGAGAGGCTGACCTCAAACTCAGATATCCTCCTACCTCTCTCTACCTCCCACGTGCTGGGATTAAAGGTGTGTGGCACCATTACTGCCCACAAAACTGTTTTAAAGCTTGATGGCTTATACCTTTAATCCCAGCACTTGGGAGGCTGAAGCAGTGAGTGAGTTTGAAGCCCGCCTGAGCACAGTGTGACTGGTCTCAGAGTGACTCAGGGGATGGCTTGGTGGGAGTAAGTGCTTGTTGTGGGAGCATGAGCACCCAAGTTTGGATCCTTGGAACTCAAACAGTATGGTTGAATGTGGTAGCATTCTTCCAGGGAGGTAGGAGGCAGAGATAGACAAGAATCCCTGTAGGTTCATGGGCTAGCCTGGTGTACAGAGTGGTGACCAGCAAAACAGCAAGAGAACATATTTCAAAGAAAGTTGAAGACATGAACTGACACATGAGGCTGTCTTCTGATCTCCACTTGTGTTATGGTCTGTGTCTGCCTTCATACACACACACACACACACACAGAGAGAGAGAGAGAGAGAGAGAGAGAGAGAGAGAGAGAGAGAGAGAGAGAATGAACTACCACCACCCAAAACAACTCAGGGCTGGACATGGCTTTCCTGGCGCTAGAGTGCTTGCCTTGTGTACAAGGCCCTGGGTTCAATCCCTAGTACTGGGGGCAGATCACAGAATTGGAGCTGGGACTGTAGTTTAGTGACAGAGCACTTGCCTAACATGTGCAAGGCCCCAAGTTCCATCTTCACCACCACAAAACCCAAAATGAACCCCACAAACTCATACGCTGTTTGGCTTATGTACTAGTAAATTCTCCCCGGATCTACTGAGCTTTAGATTAGCTGGGTCCAAAGCCTCAAAGACATCACTGTCTTTCCTTGTCCCCCTACCTTGCACTGGTCACATCCAACTTTGTCACAAATCACTTTTCCCAGTCAAAAGAAGCTTCATATGCCACCAAGCTTACAAAGGTACATAGCCTGAGACACACTGACAAGGGACACTCTCTACCTGGGTTCATCTCTTCAGGTCCCAAGCCTTGATCAGCGGCTGCTTAGACTTCAGGGCCATCCTTAGACTAGTTGCTATTCAGTAATGAGTCAAGTCTGGGCCTTGAGACACACGTTGCTAAGGACCAGGCGGGACTCTGCTCATTCCTCAGAAACCCAAAGGGTAGGAAGGAATTTCTTCCACGAAGAAGGTCACTATGATCCCAGAGTTCCTAACCCACAAAGCAGTGTTTATAAACACATGACTCTCAGCAGTATGAAGCCTTTAAAAGCTGATGGTTTAGAGCCAGGCCTGCTGGTGATGGAGGTGGAGGCAGAAGACCAGGAGTTTGAGGCCAGCCTAGGCTGCACAAGACTCTTTCAGGACAAAAATAAACCAAAAGTGATGGATTTGGCTAAGCTTAATGATGCAAACCTGCATTTCCAGCATATGGAAAACTAAGGCAGAAGGGATCCCTTGCAAGTCTGAGGCCAGCCTGGTCTACATAGGGGAACTTTGGCTCAAAAAATATCTCCCCCCTCAAAAAAAAAAAAAAAAAAAAAAAGAGAAACCCTGTCTCGTAAAAACAAACAAACAAACAAACAAAAAAAAAAACAGGTATGTTGGTACACACCTTTAATCCCAATTTTCAGGAGGCAGAGGCAGGTGGATCTCTGTGAGGTCAAGGCCAGCAGTCTACATCGGGAGTTCCAGGACTGCCAGGGCTATAAAGAGACCCTGTCTCAAAACAATAAAATTTCCAAAATGAAAGAGGGCTAATGAGATAACCGGATGGGTAAAAGCAGTAGCCGTGAAAACTCAATGACCCGAGCTTGATTCCTGGGACCCACAATGGAAGGAGAACCAACTCCTGAAAGTTGTCCTTTGACCCTCACATGTGTGCATGGCATCCCTCACTCACACATCACACACACACACCACACCACCCACCACACACACCATAACAACAAAATAAAACCGCTCTCTTGGATGGCACGTATGCTAAAACTGAAAAGGAGCACATGGTATTTTTCAGGATACCAAAAGTGTGTGTGTGTGTTCTACATCTCTAGTTCACTCTGCACAATTTTAGGGAAATCCTGAAAAGCATAACTGTTATTACTTCAGTATTTGTCTGAAAAATTAGCAAGGGTTTGGGGTGGATCTAAGCTAGTGATAGAGCCCATGTTTAGCATGTACAAAGCCCAGGTTTTCATCACCAGCACTCCAAAAACAGAAATAAGGTCAGATAAAACAACCAAACAAAAATTACCTTAGCTACCTCTTTCATGTCCAACATGAAATATAAACTGGTATTCGATGAGTTTTAGTGACCCCTACCCATTCCACATCTAGCTCCCTCTCCACTTGTCTCCCTAGGTTGGCTCTGGGTAGTGTAACAGCCCCTCTCTGTTGGTGTTGCCATTTGAACTTCCATGGCTTCCTCTCCTAGAAGGCCAGGGTGAGTCAGGACCAAGTCACAGGCTTGTAAAGGGGCTTGGGGTGTTTTATTTGGCTGCTTGGAAGGATTTGGATTAGAGAAATGAAAGCAGGAAGAACAGGAAGGAGGCCATTGTCTGGGCCCATGGTGTCCCGCGCTGATTTTCCCGCCAGCAAGAAACAACGCGGCACACAAACAGGATCCTTCTGTAGCAAGCTTTAATGCGTCTTGAGAGGGAGAGCATCAGCTTCACAAGGCGGAGACCCCAAGCCCGAAAACCGCCTCCCTTATATAGGAGATTTCTCTCGCCTCGGACGTGGCGATTCTCTATAGGCCAAATTCTTGTCACCCGAGGTGACGTTGTCAGGCGGGCAACTGGCACCATGAACGGTTAATGCCAGCACATGCGCGGATCACTTGTTCATCTCCAGAGGCAGGCGATGTCGGCGCCATCTTATAATGGCGACGATGTGGGGTGGCGCCCCACATCTCCCCCTTTTCTATACAAAGGCAAGCCAGCCACCCATTCAAGGAGGGCGGAAGTAGAGGCCGAATCCCCAAAGATAATTTAAAAACAAAAGATATGTGCAGGGGTCTTGTCTAGGCTCTAGGTGGGACCCGACATACTCCTGACCGATCTCTCTGTCGTTTTTCTTGAGGAAGGGACACTAGGACAGGCAACCCTTTTCAAGACGGCATGCTTCCCAGAGAGAGCGGGGGTATCTCTCTGTGCGATGCTTAGCTCAACAACCCTCATGGGCTGCTCAAACCGGGCACTCATCCTCGTGCGACGCATAGAGATGCTGAGGGTGCAAGAGCTGCCTGGCCGGCGACCGGCTGCTAACATCTACTGCCGTTTTAGTGCCGCAAGCCAGACTTCCGCTGACCTTCCATGCTCTAAGGCCATGAGTGCCTGAGTTATCATAATTTTTTCTCTCTTGCTTTTACTATAAATTTTGCAAATTAGCCAAAGCATAAAGCCCAGTCCGAGGCAGAAAAATGCTCCAAACATTCCCACCCCCACCCACTCTTTAAAATAAGAAAATGCTGAAGAAATCCAGGAGGCGAGGCCTTTGGTGAGGGACAGGTCTAGGCGGGTGGAGTTGATTTGTAATATCGCTGTTCGGAGTTCCCGCAGGGTCTGGTCAAATTCAACTGTCCAATTCTGTAACAAATGCTGGGATAAAGCTTTAGAAAGATTAGCAGCCCGTGTGAAATTGTCATACTGTACAGAGGTCACACAAAGACCTGGCAATCTTCTTTCGCACCCTAATTGGGCAACTTGCCACAAAACATCTAATTGCTCTTGGACTAAATCTATGCGTTGATTCACTAGCAATAACCTGCCTTGAATCTGGGTATAAGCTAGATGTCCAGCCTCCATGGCCGTGGTCACCGTAGAGGACAATTTATTTATGGTGGCAGCCGACCGCACCGTGCCCGAAAGGGTCAGGGCCGAAGCAGTAACCGATGCTGTTACAGCGGTGGCTGCGATGATGCCCACAATTACGGCAGAAATTCCAAAATCTCTCCTTTCTCTGAATAATGCCATTGAACTTGGGGCCTCCACAGGAACAGGCACAAATCGGGGCAGGCGTGCTACCAGGGCCAAGGGGAACTCAGAAGCATTCCAGCACAGAACATAATAACATGGTTGCATCATACAATCAAGCTTATCGGAATTACTTGGCAAGGAAGCATTACTAACAATCTAAAGAAAAGGGGGCCATACGCATATTGGCATCCTGACCAAGGCAAAGGGGAATGCGAGTCCTCCTTTGCATGGCAGAACGGGGCCAACTTTGGTTGTCTGAGACCTTCAGAATAATTAGCCCAAATAATTCTGTAAAATTCCCGCCCCAATGTGTAGCATTTGTCCATCCATTAATAATATTTGACATAGATTGAGTATGTAACCCAATATAACTGGGCACCGTCCCATTGATGCTAAAGCATAGGCTACCCAGAAGGTAGTGAGTTCTATTATCCACTACTCGTTCTATTTGAGAATCCCAGGGCAAAAACGGAAGGCCTAATTCTTTATCAGTAGTAAACAAGCGAGGGAAAACTTGGGCGTTATACATCACCGGCATTGGAAGTGGGAAGGTTGACATGATTCCCCATCGAAACTCATGTGTCCTTATCGTTGGCGCTAGGGTTATCCACAGAAAGGTCAGGAGAATGATCATCTTCTTGGTTTATACTTCGTGTTAGCCGCTCCGGGATCCAAAAAGGATTTTGTTCACTCTGTGGAAAAACACAAACAGCTCCCCTGGATCTTATTAGGATAGGATCCGGGCCTTTCCATTGATTAGTCAACACATCCTTCCATTTTACCAATTCTTTTGGTCTCTTTGGTTCCGAGCAGTGGCGCTCTGCAGCGCTCCTTCCTGCATCGTCCAGGTTTAAGAAATTTAGAGTAAAGAGTGCCATGGATAGTGCCACTCTTGGGCCAGGGGGCAACTCTGTTATCGCTCCCCCTTTCTGTTTAAATAAATAGGATTTGAGCGTTCGATGAGCTCTTTCAATGATGCCTTGTCCTTGAGGGTTATAAGGAAGTCCAGTGATATGGGTCACCTGCATTTGTGCACAGAATTGTTTGAATTTATTTGAGGTATAAGCAGGTCCATTGTCTGTCTTAAGACATTTTGGTCTACCCCAGGCACTCCAGGCCTCGAGGCAATGTTGAATTACATGAGATGTCCTTTCTCCTGAAAGTGGAGTTGCAAATAACACACCAGAACAAGTGTCAATAGACACATGAACGTATTGCGTCTTACCAAAAGATGCAATATGAGTGACATCCATCTGCCAAACTTGTAGGGGGGAGAGTCCCCTCGGATTGACACCATAATGAGGTGTGGGCAGAAACTGACAACAGTTTTGGCACTGTGTGACTATCTCGCGGGCTTCTTTCCTTGTTAAAGAGAAGCGCCGGCGAAGTGTTTCAGAGGTAACATGAAACTTACTATGAAAATTTTTGGCGGCCTCTAGTGGTGAGGATAGTGCTGTGGCCACAAGTCGCGTAGCCTGATCTGCCAGCTCATTACCCTCTGTCATGGGGCCAGGGAGTCCAGAATGGGCTCTCATATGTACGATATAAAAGGGATGTTTTCTTTGTAATAGAAGGTTTCTAATCTGTTCAAAGGTTTGTGCTACCCTACTAGAAGGTTTTATTAGGCCCGCAGTTTCTAGCAGGCGAACTGCATTAACCACATACAAGGAATCAGAAATAATATTGAGCGGGCAATCAAATTGCTGTAAAACTTCTAATACTATCAAACACTCAACAATTTGAGGGGAAACCTCCGAATATTGTCTGATATGGGTAATGTTATTAACTACATAGGCCCCTTGCCCGGTTTTGGAGCCATCTGTATAAATTACAAGACCATTTTTAAGTGGGAAATGACTTGTTACTTTGGGAAAAACTAATGGATGGGTCAGGGCAAAGTGTAACAATGGGTGCTTTGGATAATGATTATCAAATTTTCCACTAAATGTGACACATAGAATGGACCAATCATTAGAAGCAGCAGCTAACACCTGTATTTGATTAGGGGTATAGGGAATGACAATGATATTAGGTTCAAGGCCGAAGTATTTGATTGTCATTTTTAATCCCTTTAATGCTAATTGTGCTACTGCGGCCGGATACCAATCGATAATCTTTGCAGGGGAGGCTTGTGGATGAACCCAGCATAGGGGCCCCTCTTGCCAAATGACAGCAGTTGGTAAGCCTCGAGTGTCCAAGATACATAACAAAACCGGCTTGGAATAATCTATTCTAACAAGCTGCGCTTGACTTATTGCTTTTTCTACTTTATTAAGTGCCTCCACTGCCAAAGGATTCAATTTTCTAGGAGAGGTGATATGAGAATCCCCTTCCAAGATATCAAACAGGGGTTTCAATTCTGTTGAAGGGATTTTTAAAAAAGGTCTAAGCCAATTGATATCTCCCAACAATTTTTGAAAGTCATTTAAAGTATGTAAATTATCCATCCTGATTTCTATTTTTTGTGGCTTAATAATGTTGGGCTGTATAAAAGAACCTAGAAACTGTCCAGAGTCTGCCAATTGCACCTTTTCAGTGGCTATCTGTAGCCCCCATTGCTCTAATGTTTTCTGTAACACAGGAAAAACCTGTTGCAGTACAGATGGATTCTTATGGCAAAGCAGGACGTCATCCATGTAATGGATAGACACTATTTGTGGAAATTGTCTCTTTATCGGGGCGAGTGCTTGGTCTACATACAGTTGGCAGATAGTAGGGCTATTGGCCATCCCTTGGGGCAAGACTCTCCATTGATACCTCTTATCTGGTTCTGTATGATTGATAGAGGGGACACTAAAGGCAAAGCGAGGTCTATCCGCAGGGTGTAACGGTATGGAAAAAAAGCAATCTCTGATGTCTATAATGAGGATGTTCCAGCCCTTAGGAAGGGCGGACAGCATAGGTAATCCTCTCTGTACAGGCCCTAACAGGGACATCTGTCCATTTATAGCTCTTAAATCATGTAACAGACGCCATTTGCCAGACTTTTTCTTTATTACAAATATGGGGGTGTTCCAGGGGGAAGTAGAGGGTTCAATATGGCCGAGTTTTAGTTGTTCTGCAATAATTTGTGTTACAACGCTCAATTTCTCGGAGGTTAGCGGCCACTGAGGAACCCACACAGGATCCTCCGTTTTCCATGGTATAGGTCATACTGCCTCAGTGGCGCCTAGGAAAAACCCAGGCCTGCTCTGTCCTTATTGGCCTTGTGTGAGATTGGGCGCGGTTCGCCTTGTTCATGGCGTCCCAAACCCTGGCCTTCTTGATAACCCATTTTCTCCATCATTTCTCTAAGACGTAATGAATAATCATTGGTCAGAGTCAGTCCTAAATCTGTCATGACATCTCTCCCCCAGAGATTTACAGGTAGGGGTAGAACGTAGGGGGAAAAGCATCCTTTTAAACCCTCTGGTGACGTCCAGACCAGCCGGTTGGTACTAATGTCTGGACTGGATTGATACCCCAGGCCTTGTAAAGAATGAGAAGATTTTGTCACTGGCCAAGCTTTAGGCCACCAATGTGTGGAAATAATACTCTTATCAGCTCCGGTGTCAAGAATGCCCTCAAAATTTTTACCATTTATGTTAAGGATTAATTTCGGGCGTGAATCAAGTGACAATGTCAAATAGGCCGAATCCATTTCTGAAGATCCCATAAGTTTTTTATCTTGATTGGGTAATTCTCCCAGCAGCGGGAGGAGGAGGAGCTGAGCAATCCTGTCCCCTTTTTTAATAGAAAATACACCATGAGGGCTGGAGCATAGAATCTGCATATTTGGGATGTGTTGATTATCTGTTATGCCTGGATGGACTATTAGTCCGCATGCGGTAAGGGCACCACGGCCAATGATAAGTCCCACCGCGTTGTCCGGTATGGGAGGCCCTAAGGGCATGGCAGGGACAGGTTGAACCCCCATCTGAGGTGTTAATAAGATTGAGGTGGTGGCGCACAAGTCCATTCTTGTGCCTTGGCTTGATCTGCCTCCTCGCTCAGGGGACTGGTCCCAGCGAATTGGGTCCCGTATTTTTGAGGGCCCCGGGGCCGGGGGCCCGCAGGCCCGTTTTTTGGCTCCTGTCTAACAGGGATAGCAGGCGGGAGGAGGTTGCCTTTAATGTCTCTAGTTGATCTGCATTGACTGACTGGATGGTAACCCTTTCTACATCGGGAACATAGGGTAAGAGTTCTCTGGTTTTGCTTAGGTGCTCGGCAATCTTTTGCGAGATGCCCTGATTTCCCACAGTTGAAGCAGGTGCGACTGCTGCCCCCCGTAGGGGGAGGTCGCCTTTGTGCCTGTAAAATGGCTGCGGCGAGCCCAGAGTTACTCAACGGTCCACCAATCTCTCTACATATTCTAAGCCATTCTGACAATCCCTTGTTTTTCCTCGGCGCTATTGCACTTCTGCACTCCTGAGTGGCTTGTTCAAAGATTAATTGCTCTATAAAGGGTCCGGCACAATCAGGATCCCCGAAAATCTTTCCTGCTACCTCCATCATCCTGGCCACATAGTCTGAGAATGGTTCCTGAGGTCCCTGTATAATCTTGGTGAGCTGATTACTAGTTTCTCCTTTACGGTTGAGTGATTTCCATGCTCGTATAGCAGTACTGGATATTTGGGCATAAGCTCCCCAATGATAATTGACCTGATCTGCTGCATAAGGACCCTGTCCTGTAAGGAGTTCAAAGGTCCAGTCTCTTTGCTCTGGGGTCAGGGCTGCGGCATTAGTCCTAGCCTGGGCCTGTGCCGCCTCATGCCATAGGGCCTTCCATTCCATGTATTGTCCCATGCTTGGTAGCACAGCTTTCGCCACTGTTTGCCAGTCACTGGGCGTCAGGGCGGTTAATGCCAGTCGATCTAACTGCATTAGAGTAAAACTGGCATTTGCTCCAAACTTTCTAACTGATTCTGCAAGCTCCTTTATTTGGTTATAATCAACAGGAGCATATACTCTCCCACCATCTTGCTCATAGACAGGGTAAGCGAGCCTGAGCTTGCGATGCACCTTTTCAGGTAACAATGAGAAAGCTTTAGGGCGTATCTCATAAGGTGGTGGGGCAGAGGGAACTGTCTGTACGGGATTCCTGGGTAAAGCATTAGGTTTTGTTGAAATGGCAGGTTTAGAGGTCCGTTTATTTAACGGCCTCTCATCAGGATAATACCTCTCTCTCTCATATCTGGTTGCTTCCTCATCAAGTTCTTCCTCTTCCTCTGTATCTAGTCTCCCACTCTCTGCTCCGGATGACTCTTCAGAGCTTTGAATATTGAGTGCTTCAAGCTCTTGGGTTGGGTACAACCCAGGCTTAGATATAGGTTGAAAAATCGGTACTCCCTCGGAGTCCGATTCCTCATGTGGGGAGGCAGGTATACTGCTTGTTCCCCTCTCTCCCGCCCTCTTAGGCTTCCTGGGAGGTCCTTTTTCACTTTTATTCTTTGGGATCCTCTTCCTAGTTTGTGCATGTGCACCCATCCTCTCACTACGCTCAGATTCTGACATGCCATCCTGAACGGTCTCCAAAGCTATTTGTCCCTTTTTTCTGACTTCCTCACATGTTTCATCCTCAAGGCAGTTTTTGATCATCTTCCAAACTGCTTTGGTGCCCATACGTAAGTCGGGGCACAAATCAAGATCCTTCCCCAATTTTTTCCATGAGGCCAAGGTCAAGGAGCCAGAAACGGCATACCAAGGGGCAACTCTATCTACCTCCTCAACAAAGTGCTTAAGAACCTTGTCCCCTAGCTTTAGGTCTCTTTTCTTAAGGAGATTTTCAAGTGATGTTTGGATTGACTGTGACGACCCCATAACGGGTCAAAAGTAACCGCAGCTTATCTACGTCCGCCTTAAGTCACTGTTAGAATCAAAAAGATGTCTTGGCGCGGCCCACGGCTTATCTACGTCCGACTTACGGCAACAGCGAGAAACCGAAAGTACGGCTCGCCTTTCTGCTCTTTCATTTACAAGAGACTAATTTGGCGCCGCGATGGAGTGCAACGGACTACAACTACAACTACAACTACAACTACAACGACAACTACAACGGACTGATGTGCTGTTGGAAACTTGTTAACACCACCGCCTATGTTCACAGATATAACTGGCCAGGAGGAAGAGTAGAAGAGCTAAAATAGCGATGATAATGGCCTCTGGAAATCTAAACCACAATCCGGACAAACCCAATACCTGGGAAAGAGTTAAAGAAAAGAGTTCATGTTCAGGCATACCTTTCCGATGCGTAGTCTAGCCACAGTTCTGAACCCTCCCCGTCGCCGAGGGGTCTCCGAAGGTGCTGACGATGGTCTGGTCACAATTCCCGGGTTTTTCGGCACCAAATGTCCCGCGCTGATTTTCCCGCCAGCAAGAAACAACGCGGCACACAAACAGGATCCTTCTGTAGCAAGCTTTAATGCGTCTTGAGAGGGAGAGCATCAGCTTCACAAGGCGGAGACCCCAAGCCCGAAAACCGCCTCCCTTATATAGGAGATTTCTCTCGCCTCGGACGTGGCGATTCTCTATAGGCCAAATTCTTGTCACCCGAGGTGACGTTGTCAGGCGGGCAACTGGCACCATGAACGGTTAATGCCAGCACATGCGCGGATCACTTGTTCATCTCCAGAGGCAGGCGATGTCGGCGCCATCTTATAATGGCGACGATGTGGGGTGGCGCCCCACACCATGGTAGAGAAAGAGTGGTGGAGAATGTGGACTCCCTCTGCAGATGGGAGGACTTGGGGGTGCTGTGTGCTGAGCAAGGCCTTGGGACACTTGACTCTGGTCTTTTCACAAATGGGGAAAAGTCTGTTGAGGACTGGCTGCATAAAAGGGTCTTTCTCCCAACTGGTTCCTTGTTGGAGTCCACAACTCAGCTTCAGGTCTCGCTTTCTTTGTTCTTCCTACCTTGTGTGTCCCCAGCCTTCAACATGGCTTCTACGCTGCCCTCCCCTGGTGTCCTGGGGTCTGGATCCATAGATTTGAGCTCCTCAATCTGATCATAGGCTCCTCAGAGTCAAGGGCTCCCTGGGAGGTTTGTTCCCTGGGCTCTGGTCACAGCCAGGGTAAGAGGGGAATCTCGGCCCTGGTTAGGGTGATGGGATCAGGGTGTTCCCACAGTCGCACCTGACTCAGCCGTCAAGGAGCTGCTCAGCTTCCTGCCCTGCTACAGTCGCCACAACCAGCAGAGCCTCTTTCCCTACCTGACCTGAATAAATCTTCCTTGCTCAACAGTGCTGGTGGGAACGAGGGCCTCTCAGGTCCCCCACCCACCACATCCCTGAGAATCTGTGTGGTCTCTGTAGGTAAAGCCTTCTCTGTCTGAAGCCCATGTTGCTAAGAGTGTAACCACAGGAAAGCCAAGCCTCCAATCCAGGAAGCCAGAGAGAGATAGAGCAGAGACAAGGCAAGGGGCTGTGTGAAGAAATGACTGGGGTACTGCCAGGCACCGCAGTGTCTATCAACACCATAGGGAGAAGTCAGAGAAGTGGAGACACTTCTTCCTACTCCTGCCCTCCAAGAGACAGGAGCTTTGAGTTAAGGGAAAGGCACTTTAAGGACAAAACTTAGAGATCCTGGACACAGGAAGAGACAAGGGAAGATCCAGGACAGGGCTCAGTGGACCTCTGAGGTCCCCAGCACCAGACACCAATACTATGTAAAAGTAAATATTGCATGTGGGCCCACATGTGCATGTGCATGTACATACACACTCATGTGTGGATATGAGCACAAGCTCAAGTGTGCACGGCTTGAGCACACACACAGACGCGCGCGCGCACACACACACACACACACACACACACACACCACCTAGAGGGAGAGCCAGAGAATGGGAAAGAGACAAAGAATAAGATAGAAGGCTGGGCTGGGTGGTGGGGCTAGGGAGGATCAGAGAAAGTAAAGAGGTCTGGACCTAGAGGCCTGAGATTCTCTAAAAGGGCAGGGTGAGGGAAGAAAGGGCCAGGGCCTATGACCCCAGGGCCTGACAAAGAGCTTATGGCCCTCTGCAGGCCAAGATGGATGGGACTGGATGCCAGGGCCTTTGTAGTGGAGAAGAAAGGACGCTACTCTAAGGAGGGCCTGAAGCGTGGGGGCAGGAGTGACCCCTATCCTTTTCTTCCCTGAAGGAACTTCTGTGTTGGTGAGAATTGAGGAATGGGCTGAGTCCAGCCAGGTGTTTTTCCAGGCTGGGCCATCTGTCCCACTTGAGCAGGGCAGGGGACAGGGCTGAGAGAGTAACTACAGAGAAACCC
This sequence comes from Mus caroli, assembly GCF_978045245.1. Classification (NCBI taxonomy): domain Eukaryota; kingdom Metazoa; phylum Chordata; class Mammalia; order Rodentia; family Muridae; genus Mus; species Mus caroli. The sequence continues at coordinate 74,039,398 of NW_028227258.1, read as the reverse complement.
GTTGAGTTATAGGTAAATGAGGGCAACCAAGGCAGAGGAAGGCCCCTGCAGAGGCTACTGAGAACCTGAGTCCCAGGGATCAGCAGGATACCCCGTCCAGGTCTTCCCACCTCTCCTTTGGGCCTGGCACTGCCCTCCTGACCTGGCTTCCTTTTGCCTTTTCCCTGTTGGCTCTGCTAGTCGAGAAACCAGTTCTGTTCCTGTCTGGATAAGGATCTCAGCCGTCTCTTTCCAGGCCACTGCAGAAACCTGTCAGGTCAACAGCACCTGTGACAGCACCTCCAGCTGTGAGAACACCCACCACACCTCCACCCAGGCCCTGTCCCTCCTCCTTTAGCTAGCCACAGCCCCTTAGCCCTAGTGCCCTGCTTCAGGGAAAAACCCTCTAGCTCCATACCCCAGAAGTACGTCCACATGTCTACCTGGCCTCTCCCTGGAACCTGTCTGCTCTTCAGAACAGGTGAAAAAGACAGAGCCCTCCCTTGGCCTTTCCTTGGGTGTCCCAAAGCCAGGCACATCTTCTGGTGGCTTCCTTTTCTCAGTAGCTGCCTGAACTCCTTAGCCTCTCCCTAGCTCCCCATAGCTGGCTGCTGTAATAATTGCTTCCCTTAGCAGGCAGGGGAGCCCCTTGCATAGACACTGGCCTGAAGGGTTGACCTTACTTAACCCCAGCCCCCACCCCCACCCTGGGCTCTTTGTGAGCCATCATTCATTTTCCAGGACAGCCTAGCCTTTTTCTTATTCTTTGGAACAGCAGCCCCCTCCCTCCTTAGAGAAAAGACTGAAAGGTCAACTCTACTTTTCTTCTTCCTCATCAAAAATCTTGCCACTCTCTGACTTTGTCAGTTTGATGCCCGGGGGGCCCCCTCCTTGTTCCTCTCCTAACCAACAGTAGGGCTAGCCTTCTGCTCCCAGCTTCCCTGAGGGATCTGGCCATATTGGGTGGGGTGGGGGTGCTAGAGTGGCAGCAGAGGTCTGTTCTAGAAGCATCCGGGGTGTAGGTGTTGAGCAGTGACTAGCCTGGTTCCATCTCCACCCTTTGAGGTAACCCAGTGTGTCAGGCCAGGCCGGGACTCCAGCTGGTGACTCAGACCCCAGCAGCCCACAGCTGCACGGTCTTGGGCTGATCGAGTTCCCAGCAGTGGGATCATAGAACCAGAGAACAGAGTCCCAGAAGAAAGGGATCCCTGGATTGTGTCTCTCCTTAGTGTGAAAGAAAAGGAACCGTAAAGATGTCAGGGAAACTCTGGATCACATCACACGGTTCCCGACAACTCAGCTTGGTCCTAGAGATGGCGGTAGATATGCTCCTCCATCTTCCTCACCTCCAGCAAGGGGAGGACTTGGTGGGGAGGGGTGGTGGAAAGGCACGGTGGCCAATCAATCCCAGGTCCTTCCCACTGAAGCAGGCAACTCTGCCTGTGGATGCCACACAAGGACAGTCCTTCAAGCTCAAGGGGGAATCACCAGTTGATGGGTCAGGGGGGATTTGAAGTCCTGACCTACTGGTGTAGCAAAACCAACTTCCCTGGCCCTGCCCCAGAAGGAGAACTAGGGAAGGCTAGCCTTGGGCTCAAGTGGGCAGAGTGGTAATCTGTTGTCTCCACTTCTTCCCCCACTTTTCATTGAAGTAATGGTTCCCCTCGGGCCTGGTAAGGACAGTCAGGAACATTCCTGCCTTCCCTACTCCCTGAAGCCAGGGGGCTTGCAGGGCGGGCGCTGTGGTGCTGTTGAAGGGCAAGTTTTTCTCCACTCTGTCAGGTTTCCAATGACGAGCTTGCCTGACTCCCGTTCTGTCCCTTCTTCACAGCGGGGAAGAGGCTAAATCTTTTAGGGAGACCTTCCCTTAAAGATCTTTCCGATCAGCAAGAACTGTGGAAACAGACATCAGGCTCAGAACCACCATCTTGGGGCAAGAACAAGTCCCACAGCCCAGCAGATGCCTCGGGTTTCCTACAGCCTTCTCAAATTTGAAGTCTTTCCTAAAGGTTGACTTCAGGTTAAAGGTTCAGCTCCTCCGCGAGGTGAAACCCAGAGGATAAGGAAGAAAGGCGTGCGGACAGGCAGAAAATTTCTCCACGACTTTCCCTTTTCTCTCTGTCTTCTCTTTCCCAACCCTACTTTTTACTTAATCCCCCATTCAATTCACTGCTCCTGGCAGGGAGCCAGCATTGTTCCTGCCGACTCTGGTCTTCCCTCCTCCTTCCCACCCCCGGCGGTGGGGACCCAGAGCAGCCCCTGCGGGTCAGGGCACAGTCTTCACTGCTGGCCCCGCCCGGGCCTGGAAAGATGAGAGTTTGGGTTTCTCAGGCCCCCACTTATTCCGAATGCCATCAGCTCCGGAGGTAACTTCTAGAAGGCCCCCTCCCCGCAGCTGCTCTGTACCCAGCGGTGCTCCCCTCTCAGAGCTGCTTGAGCTAGGCTCTACCGGCCGGTAAGCCGGGGCTTGGGGTAGGCGGAGCCCGGGCTGGAAGCCCAGAGCCCTCCGCTCGTCCCCCACCCTCCGCCCGCTTCTTTCTGCAGCTCCCACTGTAGCTGAGGTCTAAAGCCCGCTCTGACTATTGCCCGGGGCGGGACCAGGACAGAGAACCGAGGAGTATCTCCAAGTCTCCGGTCGAGGCCGCTGTGTGCTCCCTAAACCTATCCCCAAACAGGCTTCTCCCTCCCTCTGGCGGTAGCTCTCTGAAACACAGTTGAGGGTTTTTTTGTTTTGTTTTTTGACTTTTCTTTTGTTTGTTTGTTTGTTTTGCTTTTAAAAAGTTGTTAGTATACAAAGAAATAGATTTTATTGTGAGATTGTGACACATATATATTATTATACGTTTTTTAAATATTTATTTATTTATTATATGTAAGTTCACTGTAGCTGTCTTCAGACACTCTAGAAGAGGGCATCAGATTTCGTTATGGATGGTTGTTAGCCACCATGTGGTTGCTGGGATTTGAACTCAGGACCTTTGGAAGAGCAGTCGGCGCTCTTAACCGCTGAGCCATCTCACCAGCCCTTATGTGGCTATACAGAGAAACCCTGTCTCGAAAAAAAGAGAAAGAAAGAAAGAAAGAAAGAAAGAAAGAAAGAAAGAAAGAAAGAAAGAAAGAAAGAAAGAAAGAAAGAAAGGAAGGAAGGAAGGAAGGAAGGAAGGAAGGAAGGAAGGAAGGAAGGAAGAAAGAAAGAAAGAAAGAAAGAAAGAAAGAAAGAAAGGAAGGAAGAAAGGAAGAAAGAAAGAAAGAAAGAAAGAAAGAAAGAAAGAAAGAAAGAAAGAAAGAAAGAAAGAAAGAAAGAAAAAAAGCTATCAGGCACTAAGCTCCATCCTTCCTGTGTGTGTGTGGCTGCAGCTGTCATTCAAGTACATCAGCCTAGCTCCTACCCTTCAGCCTGGACTTGACTTTCATCATTGTTCCCCCCACCCATGTGTGTGTGATTTGTGTGTGTGTGAATGTTTTGCCTGCATGCATGCCTGTGAATTATAAGCAAGCCTACTGTCTGAAGAGGCCAGAAGAAGGCATTGGATCCCCTGGAAAAGGAGTTACAGATGGTTGTGAGTCACCACGTGGATGATGGAACTCCAACCCAGGTAGGTCTACTGAAAGAGCAGCAACTGCTCCTAACCAATGAGCCATCGGTACAGCCCCTCTCTTACTGACTTGTTTGTTTGTTTGTATTTGGGGGTTTGTTTGTTTGTATTTTGAAACGACCTCTGTGAGTTCCAGGACATCTAGGGCTACATCTAGCCCTCAGCCTCTTGGATGATCCGCCTCCCAGACAGACCTAGAGGTATGCTCTAGCGAACTCTGTGACATCTCTCAAGTTAAGGAAGTTGAGGAAGAGGACCAGCAAGAGGGAGAGGAAGAGGAGGAAAGCAGTGTGTGTGTGTGTTTGCAAATAAAAACTCACTTTGTAGACCAGGCTGACCTCGAACTCAGAAATCCTCCTGTCTCTTCCTCCCAAGTGCTGGGATTAAAGGCGTGCACCACCACCGCCCGACACCTGGTGACTTTCTTTTCTTTCCCATTTTGTCCCACCTTACTCCAGCCTCTTGGATGATCTGCCTCCCAGACAGACCTAGAGGTATGCTCTAGCTAACTCTGTAACATCTCTCAAGCTAAGGAAGTTGAGGAAGAGGACCAGCAAGAGGGAGAGGAAGAGGAGGAAAGCAGGGTGTGTGTGTGTGTGTGTGTGTGTGTGTATGTGCAAGCTCCAGTGTATATGTGTGTAGATGAAGACAAATAAGAACTACCTACAATGATGTATATATATGTGTGTGTGTGAAAATCTCACAATGAAACCTATTTCTTTGTAAATTAGCAAATAAAAAAAGATAAACTGGGTTCTATTCCCAGCACCCCACATGGCAGGTGGCTCACAACTATCTGCAACTCCAGGGGATCTAACACCCTCTTCTGACATCTAGAAAGACAGGTGTTAGATCCTCTGGAACTAGAGTTACAGCTAGTTGTGAGCTGCTAGGTGGGTGTTAGGAATTGAATCCAGGTCCCTAACAAGAGCAGCAAGTGCCCTTAACAGTCAGCCACCTCTCTGGGACCCTGGCCCTATATTTTGAGGTGAAGCGGTGGAGCGTGGGGGAGGGGATAAACTCAGGCCTAGTTCAGACCCCTCTGCCCACTGCCAGCAGCAATGCTCTGCTGTTTTGCCTTCCCCTGTCCCCTGGTGTCATTCTTGGCGCATTGCAGAACTATCCGGACACTTTGGGATATAGAAACATCCTGGATAGTCCTTTAGCATGTCCATGCCTTAGAGCTACAAATGTGAAGAACAAACAAGCAAAACAAACAACCTCGATCTCCAGTCCTACTCAAAGGCACTTTGCCAGGAGCCAGTGTTCACACTTGTAATTCCAGCACTATGGAGGCTGAGGCAAGAGGATGGTGAGGTGAGGCTGAGGCAGGAGGGTGGTGAGGTTGAGGCAGGAGGATGGTGGTGAGTTAGAGCTTAGTTTGTCTCAAAAATAAAACAAATAAAAGAAAGCTCTCTCTCTCTCTCTTTTTTTTTTTTTTAAGCCAAGGCTTGGTTGGCAGAGTGAATCCTGTGCTCTTTGTCCCTGCCTGCCTGCCTTTTCACTGCAGAGGGACAGTGCCATCTGCCTGGCCCTGGGGTTGGCCTCCATTGGCAGCAGCTCTCCTGGGGTGAGGCCTTTGCTCCACAGCCTTCTCTTCTGGGATGCCATCCCCTATTCCCTGGGCCCTGGGAAGCAAGCCTGTGCCCTTGAGTCCTCCAGACAGGCCTGCCCCAAAAATCCTTCTGTAGGAGACTGTGTCCACTCTCTTTGGAGGGTAGCATTGCCCTCTGAGCAGGAGTGGAGAGCAATAGCTGCCCTGGCTTTGACCCAGCAGTCACCCTTGCTCCAGCACTGCCACTATGGCCCCTTGGTGCTTTCAGTCCCTCATGTGCCTGGTGGGGTAAGAGCCCTTCAGACAGGCCTGGAGACTTCTTGAGGACATTTGCCCTAGTTAGAGTTCTGTTGCTCTGAAACACGCCATGAGCAAAAGCAACTTGAAAAGGAAACAGTTTATGTCCTCTTATAACTCCCAGGTTACACTCTGTCACCGAGGGAAGTCAGGGCAGAAATTCAAGACAGGAACTGAAGCAGAAGCCATGGAGGACCACTATTGACTGACTTGCTCTTCATGGGTAACTCAGCTTGCTTAAAATATATATATATAAAACCATGGATCACCTGCCTGAGGGTGGCACTGCCCTCTGTGGAATGACCCCTCCAACACTTATCATTAATAAAGAAAAAGTGGGTTGGACATGGTGGATGGTGCACACTTTTTTGTTTGTTTGTTTTGTTTTTCGAGACAGGGTTTCTCTGTGTAGCCCTGGCTGTCCTAGAACTTACTCTGTAGACCAGGCTGGCCTAAAACTCACGGAGATTCACCTGTCTCTGCCTCCAGAGTGCTGGTATTAAAGGTGTGAGCCACTACCACCCTGTAGAGGGGGCACACTTGTAATCTCAGCACTCAGAAGGTAGAGGCAGGTGGACCCTGGTCTATTGAGTGAGTTCCAGGTCAGCTAAGGCCATAAGGGAAGACTCTGTCTCAAAAACAAAAAGAAAGAAGAGAAATTACCCTCACAGACTTGCCTCTACGACAACCCTCAGGTGATATTTCCTCTTCTTAGAAGACCCCTAGCTTGTGTCAATTTAACCACCACCACCACGAAACAAACAACCCCATAACCAACCTCATCAGGAGAGTAGTACGGTACTTGGAGGCCACTATACTCAGGTCTGGATCTTAGCCACAGCCCTGAGACACACTCGAGTCAGAGACATTACACATTATTCCAAGTGCCCACCCTGCCATCTGAGATGAAACCAACCCATCCAGACCCTTGCTCACAGTGTCCACAGCGGTACTCAATGTTGGAGGGAATGTCTCCACTTTTAGAAAGCCACATCCCCGTGTAAGGTCAGCGCAGGCTCACGGCCTCCTATGACTCCAGCTCCTCACCCAAGCTACTCATCTTTATCCTTCTCTTCACTGCTTTCCTCTCTTTTCTATTGACTTTTAAAAACTAAAGTGAAAGTTTCCGTTTGTCTCTATTAAATACCACCTGGGGCTCTCTGCTCCTCCCTGTTCCAGAGACAGCCGCATCTTCTTGTGCAGTGCCAGCCTAGTCCTGTAGACAAAATGGTGAAGGTTGGTGTGAACAGATTTGGCCATATTGGGTGCCTGGTCACCAGGGCTGCCATCTGCTCTCCACATGGCAAAGTGGAGATTGTTGCCATCAACGACCCCTTCATTGACCTCAACTACATGGTCTACATGTTCCAGTATGACTCCACCCATGGCAAATTCAACGACACCGTCAAGGCCAAGAATGGGAAGCTTGTCATCAACGGGAAGCCCATCACCATCTTCCAGGAGTGAGACCCTGCTAACATCAAGTGGGGTGATGCCGGTGCTGAGTATGTTGTGGAGTCTACTGGCATCTTCACCACCATGTGGAAGGCCAGGACCCACTTGAAGGGTGGAGTCAAAAGGGTCATCATCTCTGCCCCTTCTGCCAATGCCCCCATGTTTGTGATGGGTGTGAACCACGAGAAATATGACAACTCACTCAAGATTGTCAGCAATGCATCCTGCACCACCAACTGCTTAGCCCCCCTGGCCAAGGTCATCCATGACAACTTTGGCATTGTGGAAGGGCTCATGACTACAGTCCATGCCATCGCTGCCACTCAGAAGACTGAGGATGGTCCCTCTGGAAAGCTGTGGCATGATAGTCGTGGGGCTGCCCAGAACATCATCCCCGCATCCACTGGTGCTGCCAAGGCTGTGAGCAAGGTCATCCCAGAGCTTAACGGGAAGCTCACTGGCATGGCCTTCCGTGTTCCTACCCCCAATGGGTCTGTCATGGATCTGACGTGCCACCTGGAGAAACCTGCCAAGAATGATGACATCAAGAAGGTGGTGAAGCAGGCACCTGAGGGCCCACTGAAGGGCATCTTGGGCTACACCGAGGACCAGGTTGTCTCCTGCGACTTCAACAGCAACTCCCACTCTTCCACCTTCGATGCCGGGGCTGGCATTGCTCTCAATGACAACTTTGTCAAGCTCATATCCTGGTATGACAATGAATACGGCTACAGCAACAGGGTGGTGGACCTCATGGCCTACATGGCCTCCAAGGAGTAAGAAACCCTGGACCACCCACCCCAGCAAGGACACTGAGAACAAGAGAGAGGCCCTCGATTGCTGAGGAGTCCCTTTCCCAACTCGGCCCCCAACACTGAGCATCTCCCTCACAATTTCCATCCTAGACCCCCCATAATAACAGGAGGGGACTAGGGAGCCCTCCCTACTCTCTTGAATACCATCAATAAAGTTCGCTGCACCCAAAAGAAAATACCACCTGGAAGTGTGGAGCCAGCTCAGTGAGGGCAGGGGTCTGTGGCTAAGCCTGGCAACCCCGGGGAAGGCCTGGAACCCACATGGTGGCAGGAGTGTCCATCCTGCGAATTGTCCTTTGACCTCCACATGCACACTGTAACAAGCGTGCACACCTGCACACGAATCCACAAAATATATTAAAATGTAATAAAAAGTCAAAATGCCACCTATCGCTGTTTGTTGACTGGTCTCCATAGTGGCCCGGGTTGGCTCTGAACTTACTGTGTCTCTATGAACTCAGGTTGACCTTGAACTCTTTTTTTTTTTTTTTAAATAGTTTATTGTTTTGTGTGATTTTTTTAAAAAAAGGTTTTTTATTTTATGCATATAATGCACACCACCATTGCTCTCCTCAGACACACAGTAGAGGGCATCAGACCTCATTACAGATGGTTGTGAGCCACCATGTAGTTGCTGGGAATTGAACTCAGGACTTCTGGAAGAGCAGTCAGTGTTCCTAACTGCTGAGCCATCTCTCCAGCCATGTTGACCTCTTGTACTCCTGACTGAACCCTTTGTGTACTGGGATTACAGATGTAATGGCAGGCCTAGCTCATTTCTCTCTCTCTTTTTTTTTTTTTTTTCTCTCATGAATGTAGATCTGATAAACATGGCTTCTACTCGATTCACGGCTAAAATAAAAGCATGCGGCATGGTCGAGTGCTTGCCGAGCATGCACGAATCAGCAGGTCTAGGCCCCAGCACCGGTCAATGAAACACCATACCCTACACACTTTCAATCGTCAGGGAAAAGGATGGGCCTCTTCCTGGGTTGCCCAGAGAGGCCTTGGCTTGCTTAGGGATCTCTGCCGCTGTTTTTTTCTGTCTTGTTGTCTCTTCTCTCTCTATCTCTATCTTTTGTTGCTTTTCTCTGTCCTGTTCTTGGTTCTGCCTGTAGCTCTGTCTCTCTCTAGCTCCACTCCTCTCTGTTGTCTCTATCTCTCTGTGTCTCTTGCTCTCAATGGCTGCTGATCTGTTTTGTACTTACCTAGTGTAGTGGCATGTGGCCCATATGCTGTATGCTGTGGTCTTAGGGGAAAATAACAACAACAATAACAACAGTGCTGGTGAGATGGCTCAGCGGTTAAGAGCACTGACTGTTCTTTTTTTTTTTTTTTGTGGTTTTTCGAGACAGGGTTTCTCTGTGTAGCTCTGGCTGTCCTGGAACTCACTTTGTAGACCAGGCTGGCCTCGAACTCAGAAATCCGCCTGCCTCTGCCTCCCGAGTGCTGGGATCAAAGGCGTGCGCCACCACGCCCGGCTTTTTTTTTTTTTAAAGATTTATTTATTTATTATATGTAAGTACACTGTAGCTGTCTTCAGACACTCCAGAAGAGGGCGCCAGATCTCGTTGCGGATGGTTGTGAGCCACCATGTGGTTGCTGGGATCTGAACTCTGGACCTTCGGAAGAGCAGTTGGGTGCTCTTACCCACTGAGCCATCTCACCAGCCCCCCAACTGTTCTTCTGAAGGTCCTGAGTTCAAATCCCAGCAACCACATGGTGGCTCACAACCACCCACAGTGAGATCTGACACCGTCTTCTGGCACATCTGAAGACAGCTACAGTGTACTAATGTATAATAATAAATAAATCTTAAAAAAAAAGAGTACTTGCTGCTCTTAAAAAAAAAACCAAAAATCAAACAAAAATCCAATAACAGCAACAACCACAACACTGCAGCTGAAAGTCTCACAGATTCCTCAAAGCCAAGAATACAGCTCAAAGAATACTTGTCCAGTATTCATGGTGTCCTGGGGTCCATCCGCACCACAGCAATCCTGTAACCAATGCAGCCCCCAAAGGTTGAGAGAGGGTTCCCTGTAGGTATAAATTTTTTGCAACCTACTTTTTTTTTAAATTTTATTTATTTATTATATGTAAGTACACTGTAGCTGTCCCCAGACAACCCAGAAGAGGGTATCAGATCTCATTACGGATGGTTGTGAGCCATCATGTGGTTGCTGGGATTTGAACTCACGACCTTTGGAAGAGCAGTCGGTGCTCTTAACCGCTGAGCCACCTCTCCAGCCCTGCAACCTACTTTTAATAATCCCTACCATCCAGCAAAGGTAGTAGAAGAGAAAAGTTATTAGGCTATGGTGGAAGTGGACCTGTTCAGCAATAGTTCTTTGGGGGCGAGCTCGATCTGCTTTGACAGCAGTTCAGTCCCATAGCAAACACCAAATACAATTCAGCAGCTGCAGACCAGTCCTCTAGGCAGGCAGACACCAGGCACGAACCAGCAGCTACAGTCCAGTTCTCTCAGCAAGCAGACACCAGGCAGCTGTAGTTCAATCCTGAAGGAACTGCCAGGCTCACCAACCTGCCTGAGGTGAGGCTGCAGAAGCAGTAAGCTGCCGCAGGAACCTTGAGATCAGTGCTTGGGTAAGTTTCTCTCAAGCTGAGTCCAACAACACTATATATGACGAATCAATACATGCGTGTCTTTAGCGAAGAATATCAAGGTGGAGCAAATCAAACTCAATGCTCGTCTCTTACTGCCTGTGGGGTCATATTTAGACTCCTTTATCAAGAGTCCTCTCATGTGTTTGCTATATCCAAACATCCTCTCACCTGTGTCTGCTTTAGGAAAACAGCCTCTCCCATGTTTGCTTTAGTAAGCCATGATCAGTGCTCAAGGAACTCTGCTGGGAAGGGCAGAGAAGGGCCACTTAGCCTCCTTCCACTGGAGACCTCAGTGCCTGAGGGACATTTGCATGATCCACAGTCATAGGTATGTATCGGGCATACAAGCCAAACACTGATAATCATAAAGACATTTATGTTAGAGCAAATCTTTGGTATACAGATGATCTTTCCATTTTTAAAAGATAAAAGAAGGGGTGGAGGAGTCTGGGGAGCACGTTCAGAAGTGGCACCTCACGAGGAGAAGGAAAAGAGGGAAGAACAGGTCATCAGCCTTGGACCTCAGGTGACTGAAGGAGAGAATGTATTTGTTGCCTGTCACACCTTTGCATCCTTCAATGACACCCTTGTCCATGTTACTAATCTTTCTGGCAAGGAAACCATCTGCCAAGTGACTGGCGGGATGAAGGTAAAGGCTTACCGAGATGAGTCCTCTCTGTATGCAGCCATGTTGGCTGCCCAGGATGTTGCCCAGAGGTTCAAGGAGCTGGGCATCACCACCCTGTGTATCAAACTCCGGGCCACAGGAGGAAACAGGACCAAGACCCCAGGACCTGGAGCCCAGTCAGTCCTCAGAGCTCTGGGATGAAGATTGGGCAGATAGAGGTTGTCACCCCCATCCCCTCTGACAGCACTGGAAGGAAGGGGGTCGTCATGGTTGCTATCTGTGAACAGGACTTCTCAAATTATTTTCGGTTAATGAATTGCTTTGTGTAAGCTAAAAAAAAAAAGATGAAAGAAGATTTCCCTGCGAATGGGAAGGATTGCAGATTGCTTGCTTATTGTTTGTTTTGTTTTTTTGTTTTTTTGTTTGTTTGTTTTGAGACAGGTTTCTCTGTATAGCCCTGGCTGTCCTGGAACTCACTTTGTAGACCAGGCTGGCCTTGAACTCAGAGATCCACCTGCCTCTGCCTCCCAAGTGCTGGGATTAAAGGCATGTGCCACCACTGCCCGGCCTGCTTGTTTATTCTTTTTTTTTTTTTTTTGGTTTTTCGAGACAGGGTTTCTCTGTATAGCTCTGGCTGTCCTGGAACTCACTTTGTAGACCAGGCTGGCCTCGAACTCAGAAATCCGCCTGCCTCTGGGAGTGCTGGGATTAAAGGCGTGCGCCACCACGCCCGGCTGCTTGTTTATTCTTATGTAGAGCTTAATCTTGCCTGAACATTTGGTACTTCAGGTCCATGGTGGAACACCATCAACATTTTCAGAATTGATCTATACTTTAATTTAAAAAATAGTTTAATGTTATTTGTGTGTGTGTGTATGTATGTGCATGGGCGTGTATATCTGTGTGTGGATGCATGCAGAGGTCAGAGGCTTTGATGTCCCTGGAGCTGCATGTGGGTGCTGGGAATGGTACTTGAGTCCTCTGGAAGAGCAGCAAGTGCTTTTGACTACGGAGCGTCTGTCTCTCCAGCCCAGATATCCTGATTTCATAACCATCAGGGCTGAGAATGCCAATCTGTATGAATGATTCTGCCCATAGAAGTATGTTTAGGACCATTGCAGACATTTTTGGAAACTTTGTCCTAATCCCAAGCCAAAATTCACTGAACGATTTATTTATTTATTATATGTAAGTACACTGTAGCTGACTTCAGACACACCAGAAGAGGGCGTCAGATCCCATTACAGATGGTTGTGAGCCACCATGTGGTTGCTTGGAATTGAACTGAGGACCTCTGGAAGAGTAGTCAGTGCAGTGCTCTTAACCACTGAGCCGTCTCTCCAGCCCCCTATTTTTTTTTTTTCCTTTTAAGGCAGGATCTGACTATGTAATCCTGGGTGGCCCAGAACTCATTTGCTATGTAGAGGTTGGCCTCAAACTCAGAGATTGGCTTTATTCTTTCTCTTGCGTGCTGGGGTTAAAGGGATTAAACTGGCCTCACTAAACAAAGTTTGATGAAACTCATGTCATTGACTCAAACAGCTATTTTAAAGAATTTAGATTTATTATTGTTTTTCTTCTTCTTATTGGTGTGTGTGTGTGTATGTGTGTGTGTGTGTGTGTACAGGTGCACCATGTCACAGTATGCCATGTGGGAATCAGTCTCTCCTCAGCTCACTATGCGGGTCCTGAACATCACGGCAGGGAGTGTGGCAACAGGCAGGCGGTCATGGCACTGGAACAGCAGCTGAGTGCTCAGGTCTCAATGCACAAGCACAAGCCTGCCCCCAGTGACACACCTCCAACAAGGCCATTCCTCCCAATCCTTTTTTTCTTTTCTTTTCTTTTCTTTGGATTTTTGAGACGGTTTCTTTGTGTAGCTGTCCTGGAACTCACTCTGTAGACCAGGCTGGTCTCGAACTCAGAAATCCTCCTGCCTCTGCCTCCCAAGTGCTGGGATTAAAGACATGTGCCACCACTGCCCGGCCCCAATCCTTCTTAAACAGGTCCTCTACCTGGGGAGCAAGCATTCAAATATTTGAGCCTAAGTATCGGTCCCTTGTAGAAAATCCACAGCTTCATTTCTTTCTTCGCCAGACTTCATGCTTAGCCACCAGGGGGCTCTCTTGAGAGCCGCGTAACTTCCTCACTAAATGACAAGAGGGAACGAACTTCAAAGGAGAAAAACTTTCCCTTGCCAGTCTCCTTTTCCTGGTGCGGGGTAGGGTAGGGTAGGACGTCTCTCTGCGGGTACGAACTGGGCATTGTGTCTGCTAACATCAACTGGGCAGGGGTACTGGCACAGGCATTTAATCCCAGCACTGGGGAGGCTAAGGCAGGAGCGTCCCTGAGACCTGCCTGATCTACATAGCCATACCAACCATCTGAAGAAAAGGGGTGGTGGTGGTGTTTACTACCCAGGCTCGTGTCAATCCTACCTCAGCCTCCGGAGCACTGGCAGGCTTCTCTCAGTACCAGTGGGCTCTTCTTTCTTCGGGCAGTGTCTCTCTGCAATGTTGCCTCTCTTGGGGGTGAGTATTTACTGTTATACACAAAATACTGCACCGTCCGTTTTTCCAACAGATCACGAGGTTTCCAACACCAAGCCATTTTATAAATGAGGAGCTGAGTCCTAGAGGATTTGAGTAAGGGTGTAGAGAAAGGAGGTCCTGGGGCCCAGTTCTGTGCATCTTAGGGTGTTCTGGGGTGTCTGGCTGTATCTCAAGCCTCTTTCAGAAAATCACCCGCACCGGACGGGATCCCCCCCAGGGCGAGGCTACAATTTGATTCTTCTCTGCTCAGCCGGAATGATGCAGGGACCCGGGCTGTGTGTTGCACTGAACTCTAAAGGGTTAAGGCCTAGGGGCCGCCCCTTTTCCGCCCGGCCGGCGGGAGTATGAATACCCTCGCTCCAGCTCGCTGCTGGAATCCTCCGCTTCCGCTGGGTCACTGTCGCCGCTACTCCCTTTCACCCCCTTAAAAGCTCCAAGGGCCACTCCCTTCTCTAGTGCTCCACGTCCGCTCGCCCTCGGGGGGCCAGACCAGCGACATGGAGGGTTGCGTCGGGGAAGAATCTTTTCAGATGTGGGAGCTCAATCGACGCCTGGAGGCCTACCTGACCCGGGTCAAGACGCTGGAGGAGCAGAACCAGCTGCTCAGCGCCGAGCTTGGGGGACTCCGGGCGCAGTCCGGGGACGCCTCCTGGCGAGCCCGAGCCGACGAAGAGCTGGCAGCCCTGCGGGTCCTCGTCGATCAGCGCTGGCGGGAGAAGCACGAGGCTGAGGTGCAGCGCGACAACCTTGCCGAAGAGCTGGAGAGCGTGGCGGGCCGGTGCCAGCAGGTGCGGCTCGCCCGGGAGCGGACCATCGAGGAGGCAGCCTGCAGCCGGCGCGCGCTCGAGGCGGAGAAGAATGCGCGGGGCTGGCTCAGCACCCAGGCGGCCGAGCTGGAGCGCGAGTTAGAGGCTCTGCGAGCGGCGCACGAGGAAGAGCGCGCGCACCTGAACGCCCAGGCCGCCTGTGCGCCGCGCCGACCCCCCGCGCCCGCCCACGCATCCCCCGTCCAGGCCCCTGAAGTCGAGGAGCTGGCCAGGCGCCTAGGCGAAGTGTGGCGCGGTGCGGTGCGTGACTACCAGGAGCGCGTGGCTCACATGGAGAGCTCGCTGGGCCAGGCCCGCGAGCGTCTGGGCCAAGCCGTGCGGGGCGTTCGGGAGAGTCGCTTAGAGGTGCAGCAGCTGCAGGCTGATCGCGACAGCCTCCAGGAGCGCAGAGAGGCGCTGGAACAGAGATTGGAAGGCCGCTGGCAGGACCGGCTGCAGGCCACTGAAAAGTTCCAGGTGAGGAGGGTCACCGACACGCCCACCCTATCCCTGGTAAAAACCAAGCCCTAGGAGGTACTTAGGATGACAAGAGACCTTCAGGAAAGGGGTGGGGACAAGGGCGACTGTATTCAGGAGTCCTTGCTCAGAGCAAGCACAGGTCCTAGACTTCCCTGTCCAGACAGGCAGGATGGATGGAATTTTGAGACCTCCTAGCACAGCCCCCTTGAAAGGCCCGCAGGCCAATACCCACTGTAGCTGCTCCTCACTCTTTGAATGGCAATCCCTCTCTAGGGTGACTCCCTGTGCCCCTCACTATGCAGTTGTCAATCAGAAGGTGCCCAACACATGCTCTCTCCGCACCAGAAGGTCCCTAGCAACCATAGTGAAGGAAGGCGGTGTGAGCCGCGGCAGACCACTAGCCCCTCTCTGTGTCAAGGCTTCTCAGCCCCCTGAAGCACATTCCAAAGGCCTGGGGCACCCTCCCCCTCATATTGCACAGATGTGACCAACAGCTGAGAAAACAGCCTCTTGCTTGGCCCAGACAGAAGTCCCGACGTGGCCACCTGCCCACTCTTCTTGGGGGAGAAGGATTCCAGAACACGTGGGAAGTGGAGGAACCCAGCCTGCTATGAGGAGCCTGGGGGGGGGGGCAGTGGTGGCCCAGCTGCTTTCCTTCCAAGCCCTCCCGAGGCGACTCTTGATAAATTGCTTTTTCCTTCTGTTTCCACTTTGCCTCCTCTTCCGCTGTGTAACCCATCTCCTCTCCTTTATCCCATCTCCTCCCGTGGGAGCTAGATTCTCAATAGCATGTGTTACCATTTAATCAGCATCCTAGGAAGAAGCCTGGTCTAGGAGAGGCCTGGAGTGTTTTCTGTGCTTGTCTGGGGGTCCAGCACAGTGCTCCAGACAGCGAGGACACAGGTAGAGGAACAGGACTCTGCCCTACAAAGATGTGAGCAGTGAAGAGCATCCTGGCCCAGAGCTGAGGCCCCTCCCACTCACTCTGCCTGCTTGCTTTGCAGCTGGCTGTGGAAGCCCTGGAGCAGGAGAAGCAGGGTCTACAGAGTCAGATCGCTCAGATCCTGGAAGGTGGGCAGCAACTGGCACACCTCAAGATGTCCCTTAGTCTGGAAGTGGCTACATACAGGTACACAGTGCTGACTGTCTCCTTGGCTGAAGGGCCCCGAAACTTGACTCTGTAAAACTGTTCTATTTATGTGTATTTGTGTATAGGCCACATGTGTCCAGGTGTCTTAAGAGCCCAGAAGACACTGGGTCCCCTGCAGCTGGAGTTATAGGCTGTGAGCAGCTCCACATTGGTGCTGTGAACTACACCCCTGTTCTCTGCAAGGGCAGCAAGCACTCTTAACCACTGAGCCATCTGTCCAGCCCTCAGATTCGCTTAAAACATTTTATTACATTTATTTATGTAATGTTTTTGTCTGTGATGGAGGCTTATGAGTCCCAGAGATCAAAGAGGTTGTCTGGCTTGGCAGCTTGGTAGGCATAAACTTGAGCCCACCTGCTCCCGGGTTCAGGACTAGAAGAGATGGTTATGCTTAAAGAGACACCTCAGTCTTCAGGGAGGAGACCAGAGGGTACAGTCACCTGCACTCGAGTTCTTTGAAAGGCAGGCAATCTCCAGTGTCTATGCCAAATCCCAGGGACACCTGAGCGGTCTCAGGAGAGAGACCTTGCAGGATTGCCTGGTCATGCTCACCAGTCCCCTGGCCCGGGCCTCATCTGTGTCTGGGGTAAGAGCTGGGCGCCTAGCCTTCTGCCTTCCTTTCAAGCCCTCGTGTCACTGGCCCTGCCCAGCTCCCTGCTGCCCCTTTCTTGGCTGCCTCGGGAAGGCTGAGTGGAACAGCTGTGGGTGGTTTGTGTCCAGCCTCTGTCTGTCGGAAGAGGTCCCGACTGGAGTCCAACTGTTGAGGGCTGAGGATATCCCGCCAGAGTATGGGGCCAGGACAGGATGTCGCCCTTCTCCAGAATCCACTGGCAAAGAGGCAAGACCAGAGACAGGTCTAGGAGAGGAGCTGGAGGGTAGAGTCCAGAGAAGGGAAGCCAGTGAGTGTCTAGGAAGGACCGAATGTACAAGGCAGGACGCTGTGAGGACGGAGGAAAGGCTACTTTGAGAACCAGATGTGCTCAGAGGCCATGAGTGGAAACAAGGGACTAGTTCCGAATCCCTCGTGAACGGATTCCCCACATCTCCTCCCATCAGCTCTGAACCTAAAGACCTCTGGCCTGAAGGAGGATTTGTGATCCTAAGATGAGGGCCTTGGCCCCAGTCAGTCTTCTGAGGCGAGGGGAAGGGTCCGGGCAGCTCTGAGGAATGTAAGCACTGGTGTTTGAGGTCTGAAAAGGATTTGGAGAAGGGGAGCTGAATTCATTTGCTTTTGTCTGTCACCAGCTCTGGGGGCCGAGGAGAGAGCCATCCCATGGGAACAGCCTGAGAATTCCTACGTCCCCTGAGGAGCCCCTCCTTCTCAGGCCCTCCAGATGGTAGTGTGGACAAAAGGCAATAATTAGCATGAGAATCAGCCTCCCTCTCGGAGGATGAGGTCATCGGCCTTGGCCTTGGGTGGGGAGGCGGAGAATGATCTGAGGAGTCTGATCTAAGTGTTAGCAATTCACTTGGCCCTGCATCCGACTGTGGGAATCTGCATGTGGGGTCTCCCTGTGTCTCAAATATGGGTTCACCAAGTATATATCTGCGGGTATATGACTGTGTGGCTTTCATATGACAATGGTCACAATAAAGAGTGATCCTGCAGTGGCAGGACATGCAACCTCAGCTGGGCCTGACCCCATCTCCCCCACTCCCCACCAGGACTCTGCTGGAGGCTGAGAACTCTCGGTTGCAGACACCTGGAAGATGTTCCCAGGCTTCTCTTGGCTTTCCCGGTAAGAGGCGGAGCCGACTGCTCCTGGAAGCTCTCCTTGGAAGCTCTTCCCTAAGCAGCATCAGTCCAAGTCTTCACTCCCTGTCCCCACAGTACTGATGTCCCCAGTCTAACCAGTGGGGCTCGGATAAAATGGCTGAAATGAGGGCTGCTCTGGGTGAAGTCAGGACATATTTATAGTGTTTCTTTTCTTTTTTAAGATTTATTTATTTATTTTATGTATATGAGTATATTATAGCTGTACAGATGGTTGTGAGCCTTCATGTGGTTGTTGGGAATTGAATTTAGGACCTCTGCTGGCTCCAGTCTGCCCTGCTCGCCCAGTCCCTATGCACTCCGGCCCAAAGATTTATTTATTATTATAAATAAGTACACTGTTACTGTCTTCAGACATACTAGAAGAAGGCGTGAGATCTCATTACGGGTGGTTGTGAGCCACCATATGGTTGCTGGGATTTGAACTCAGGACCTTCGGAAGAATAGTCAGTGCCCTTACCCACTGAGCCATCTCACCAGCCCGCTTACAGTGCTTCTTACTCTGCTTTTCCAGACCCCAAGCTGAAGCTGCATTTCCTTGGGATACCAGAGGACCAGCACCTGGGATCTGTGCTCCCTGTCCTCAGCCCGACATCCTTCTCTTCCCCCTTGCCTAACACCCTTGAGACTCCTGTGACAGCCTTTCTGAAGACACAGGAATTCCTTAAGGCCAGAACCCCCACCTTGGCCAGCACTCCCATCCCACCTATGTCTGAGGCTCCCTGTCCTAAAAATGCAGAGGTCAGAGCCCAGGATGTCCCCCATTCCCTGCTCCAGACACAGGGTGGGAGGCAACAGGCTCCAGAGCCTCTTTGGGCTGAGGCCACAGTGCCCAGTTCTACTGGTGTCCTCCCAGAGCTGGAGGAGCCTGGGGGTGAGCAGCCGGACCACTTCCCTGATGATCCAACCCCCTTAGCCCCACCCCTCCTCAACCCTCACCACTCTATTTTAGAGGATAAAGATAGAGAATCCAGTGAGTCTAGAGTTTCTAGCATATTCCAGGAAGAAGAAGGGCAAATCTGGGAACTTGTAAAGAAAGAAGCAGCCACAGAGGTAAAAGTAGAAAACAGCTTAGCACAGGAAATACAAGAAAGTGGTCTGGACACAGAAGAAATCCAGGATTCCCAGGGACCTTTGCAGAAGGAGACCCTGGAGGCTCTAGGAGATGAGCCACTGATGTCTCTGAAAACCCAGAACCATGAGACCCCAGGGAAGGAGAATTGCAATTCATCTATAGAAGAGAACTTGGGGACAGTAAAAAGCCCAGAAAAAGAAAAACAAACACTACTGAAGTCTTTAGAAGAAAAGAATGTAGAGGCAGAGAAAACTCTAGAAAATGGGGTTCTTGAACTATCTAAGCCTTTAGGAGAAGAAGAACTAAGAATGGAGGATCAAGAATTAATGTCTCCTGAACACACACTAGAGACAGTTTCATTTCTAGGAAAGGAAAATCAAGTAGTGAGGTCTTCAGAAGAACGGAACTTAGAATCATTGATAACTTTTAAAGAGGAGAGCCAATACCCACTGGGAGGTCCAGAAGCCGAGGACCAGATGCTTGAGAGACTGGTAGAGAAAGAGGATCAGAGGTTCCCAAGGTCTCCAGAAGAAGACCAACAGGCATTTAGACCTCTGGAGAAAGAGAATCAGGAGCCACAAAGGTTTGAAGAAGCAGAGGACCAGATGCTTGAGAGACTGATAGAAAAGGAGAGTCAGGAGTCCCTGAAGTCTCCAGAAGAGGAGGACCAGCAGGCATTTAGACCTCTGGAGAAAGAGAATCAGGAGCCACAAAGGTTTAAAGAAGCAGAGGACCAGGTGCTTGAGAGACTGATAGAAAAGGAGAGTCAGGAGTCCCTGAAGTCTCCAGAAGAGGAGGACCAGCAGGCATTTAGACCTCTGGAGAAAGAGAATCAGGAGCCACTAAGGTTTGAAGAAGCAGAGGACCAGGTGCTTGAGAGACTGATAGAAAAGGAGAGTCGGGAGTCCCTGAAGTCTCCAGAAGAGGAGGACCAGCAGGCATTTAGACCTCTGGAGAAAGAGCATAAGGAGCCACAAAGGTTTGAGGAAGCAGAGGACCAGATGCTTGAGAGACTGATAGAAAAGGAGAGTCAGGAGTCCCTGAAGTCTCCAGAAGAGGAGGACCAGAGGAGTGGGAAGCCTCTAGAAAAAGAGAATCAGGAATCTCTGAGGTCTCTTGATGAAAACCAGGAGACAATTGTACCGCTAGAAAGCAGGAACCAGAGGCCACTGAGATCTCTAGAAGTAGAAGAGGAGGAGCAGAGAATTGTGAAACCTCTAGAAAAAGTGAGCCAGGTCTCCCTCGAATCTCTCGAAAAAGAGAATGTGCAGTCACCAAGGTATCTGGATGAAGATGACCACATGATTAAGAGCCTGCTAGAAGACAAGCCTCACGAGACCCTGGGATCTCTTGAAGATAGAAATGGGGAGAACTTTATACCACCTGAAAATGAGACCCAGGGTTCATTGAGGCCTCCAGAAGAAGAGGACCAGAGGATTGTGAACCATCTAGAAAAAGAAAGCCAGGAGTTTCTGAGGTCTCCAGAAGCAGAGGAAGAAGAAGAGCAGGTGATGGCGAGATCTCTAGAAGGAGAGAACCATGACCCACTGAGTTCTGTGGTGAAAGAGGAGCGGATGGCTGCTGAGAGCAAGCTAGAGAAAGAGAGTCAGGACTCCGGGAAGTCTCTTGAAGATGAGAGCCAGGAGACCTTCGGGTCTCTGGAAAAAGAGAATCTAGAGTCCCTGAGTTCTCTAGCAGGTCAGGACCAAGAGGAACAGAAACTTGAACAAGAGACCCAGCAGCCACCGAGGGCTATAGAAGATGAGCAGATGGCAGCGAACCCTCCAGAAAAGGTGGATCCAGAGTTACCAAAGCCTCTTAGAAATGACCAGGAAGTAGTCAGATCTCTTGACAAAGAGAATGAAGAGTCACTAGGGTCACTGAATGAAGGAGGTATGGGGACAGTGAAGTCTTCAGAAACAGAGAACATAGAATCACTGGAGACTGTGGAAGAGTGCCTGGGAAGAGGGAAGTCTGTAGATACTCGGGAGCCATTGTGGTCTACGGAAGTGACTAGTGAGACAATAGAACCTCTAGAAGATGAGGCCCAAGAACCACTGGGGTGTGTGGATGAGAACCAAGATGCGCTGACACCCCTTGAAAGGGAGAGTCAAGAACTGAGATCTCTGGGCAAGTGGAACCCAGAGACTGTGGAATCACCAGGAGGGGTGGAGGACAGTCAGCAGTGCCTGGAAGTGGAAGAGGGCCCAGAGAGGGAGCAGCACCAAGAGTCTCTGAGGTCTCTGGGAGAGGTGGAGTGGGAGCTGCCTGGATCTGGAAGTCAACAGAGGTGGGAGGATGTGGTGGAAGATGGAGAAGTGGATCAGGAAGCATCCCTGGGGGCTACAGGAGTGGAAACTGAGGATAAGGCAGAGTTGCATCTGAGGGGCCAAGGTGGGGAGGAGGAAGCTGCAGAGGAGGGAGAGCTGCTGCAAGATGCTGTGGGGGAGGCCTGGAGTCTGGGGAGCTCGGAGCCCAAGGAGCAGAGGGTCCCTGCTGAGCCCCTCGATGACCTGGAGGGACAACCAGAGCAGACGGGAGCCCTAGAGGTCCCAGTTGCTCAGGGAATGCCAGAGGCGACAGAGCAAGATGAGGACAGAGCCCAAGCAGGTGAACAAGACTCCGTAGAGGTGACCCTTGGGTTAGAGGCTGCCAGAGCTGGACTGGAACTCGAGCAGGAAGTGGTAGGGCTAGAGGACCCAAGGCATTTCGCCAGGGAGGAGTCCATTCACCCATCCCTGGGGGAGGAAAGTGTGAAGGCAAAGATAGCTCAGGGCTTGGAAGAGCCTGGAAAGGAACCAAAAGAGGCAGGTGCTCTGGACTCAGGCATCCCTGAATTACCCAAGACTAGCAGTGAGACTCTGGAATGCAAGGGCTGGGAAGAGTCTGGGGAGGGCTGGGGAGAAGAGGAGGCCTTGCTGGAGACCTCAGACCATGAGGGCAGCCATGCCCCTCAGCCCAGGTCCCCTAAGACAGAGGAAGATGTAGGTGTACAGGCAGCGCTAACAGTCCCTGGTCCCAAGCTTCTGGAACCCTGTTCACCCATCCCGATCTTGACAGATGCCCATGAGCTGCAGCCCCAGGCTGAGGGGATCCAGGAGGCTGGGTGGCAGCCGGAAGCTGGGACTGAAGCACTGGGAAGAGTAGAAGATGAGCCAGAGTTTGGTCGTGGGGAGATTCCTGAGGGCCTCCAGGATTGGGAGGAGGGCAGAGAAGACAGTGAGGCAGATGAGTTAGGGGAAACTCTCCCTGACTCTACTCCCCTGGGCCTCTACCTGAAGTCTCCTGCCTCCCCAAAATGGGAGCAGGCTGGAGAACAGAGGCTTTTCCCTCAAGGGGAGGCCAGGAAGGAAGGCTGGAGTCCTGCTGTCCTGGCTGCCCAGGGTCTCAGTGACCCACCAGAGGAAGAGCAGCAGGGCCATGACTCTGACCTCTCATCTGAGGAATTTGAGGACCTAGGGACTGAGGCCTCTCTTCTTCCAGGGCTTCCCAAAGAGGTGTCCAATCATCTGGGCCAAGCGCCCCCAGTACTGCAGCCTGCATGCTGGGATCAGGGTGGGGAGTCTGATGGGTTTGCTGATGAGGAAGAGAGTGGGGAGGAGGGAGAGGAAGAAGATGCTGATGAAGAAGAAGGAGCAGAGTCAGGGGCTCAATGGTGGGGGCCAGGGCCCTCTGGTGGAGGTGTCAAGGTCCAGGATATCACCCAGAGAGGGGACCTGGAACATGAATCTGTAGGTGACAGTGGCCTCTGGGATGATGGCTTGAGTGGGGCTGCAGCTAATGTTCCTGTAACTGCCCTAGAGACGGTGTCTCAGGACAGTGCTGAGCCTTCCGGGTCAGAGGGGTCTGAGTCTGCTTCCTTGGAGGGGGAGGAAGGTCAAGCGATTGACCATTTAGATGCCCCCCAAGAGGTGACCAGCATGGTCCCAGGGGCAGGAGACACCTTTGATATCAGTGGCCAGGGCCCCAGCTTGGAGTCAGAGCAAGTGAATGGCAGGATGGAGAATGGGCTAGAGCAGGCTGAGGGTCAGGTGCTTCTGGATGGGGACAAGGATCAAGGCCTCCCTTTACAGGGACAGGCTACCCTAAAGGCCCCTTTAGTAGGGTCTCCTGTGCGTCTAGGCCCAAGCCAGCCGCTGAAGTTCACTCTGAGTGGGGTAGATGGAGACTCCTGGTCCTCAGGGGAAGATTAGAAACTGCCCCTCTGGCACTGAGGACTTAGTGGGGGGTGGGGGTGGGGGGAATGTCCCTCCCTGCTCTGGGCCAGCACTCTTAGCTTTGATAACTTGACCTGTGGTATCTGTCCTGGAGAGGTCTGGCTGGCTGAGACAGGTGAGATCCTGCCTGGATCACCCTGAAGGCTCAGGTCAGCTGAGCCTATAGTTCAACGCCCCCTTTCTTCTGTGGCTCACCTGCTGGAAGAGGCCTGGGCCCAGAGCTTTCCCACGAGGCTGCTCTGGCCAGAGCTTGCTAGCCCTGCCTGTCTACAGTAGCACCACCTGCAACAGGGTCTGGTGCATGCCCAGAGGAGCTGAGGGCAGCAATGATGAGTGACTCTCATCTCATCTCAGCCTGCTTAGATCTTGTTTCTCTCTTCCTCCCTTGAATAAAGCTGTATCCCTACCTACAAAGTCTGGCTGCTTTCTTCTAGCCTTCAGGGACTCTTCTGACTGAGAAGCAATGGAGTGGAGAGGCTGGGAGAGGACGCATGAGCTAGGCCTGGGGTGGGGTGGGGAAGGGGGCCGCCTTTCAGGGAGGCCAGGTTGGCATCTCTCCCATAGCTCTGATTACAGGGCCCTCTCACTGAATGTCCTCCTACCTAGCCCCTCTGTGACTCCAGCATAATTAGCCCCCTGGTTCCCAAACCCAAACAGTTGTCTAGCCTGTGATGAGTGACTGGGTTGGAGTGGGGGCAGGGAGGAACGAGGCCATGGCCAGC
Source organism: Mus caroli (assembly GCF_978045245.1). NCBI lineage: Eukaryota > Metazoa > Chordata > Mammalia > Rodentia > Muridae > Mus > Mus caroli. The sequence goes on along the minus strand of NW_028227258.1, from coordinate 74,015,669 downwards.
TTTAGTCTGGTCAACAGCCTCAGGTCAACAGTTTCTCTGAACCTCAAACCCAGCCCCACACAGAGGAAGCTTTGGGTGGCTGCCTGGGGCAGGGAGAACAGGGGAGGGGCCGGAGGAAGCCTCTGCTTTGGACAACTGAGTCCTCCCACGGCACTGAAGCAGGAGAGAGGGAAGAAGTGTGGATAGCAGGGCCAGGAGAAGGTAAGAGAGCTGCCAGGTGCGGTGTGCTACACAATGCCGGAGTGACTCAGAACCAGGTCCCACAATAGCCTTCTCTCCCGACATCTATGCAGTGTAGGGAGGTTCTAGAGGTTCCTGGATTTAGGTACCCACAGTCCTCAAAGTTGGGGTACCCAAAGAAAAATTACCTCTTAGGTAAACACTGCTGGGAGGAAGACCAATGCTCAGACCCTCATCTAGATACTCTGAAGGGGAAGGGACTGGTTGCTCCCCACAAGGCCATCACAAGCGTCAAGTAGGCCCCTTTCCTTAGGACTAAGAGTTCCCAAGGAGGGTGGACAAGGGCTGTCTTGCCAGCTGGCACTGTGGGCTCCACTGTGCACACCCTTCCTTCATACCCGTTTTCTGGTTCCGGGGTCCATTTCATCCACACCCTTGCCCTGGGGTCCAGGATCCTGACTCTCCTTCTCCACCCTCCTGGAAGCCCTAGCCTCCATTCTCTCCTTCCTGTACACTAACAACAAGGTCCTCCTGTCTACTTTGCCAGCTAACAGGCAGACACAAGCATGTTGGCATCAGGCAGGCAAGGCCTGCCCCTCTAATAGGACAAGACATCCTCTGCTTTCTTTCTCCAGGCCTTTCAGTACCACTGCTTGGGTGGACACCAAGGACAGAGCTAAGCCAACTAGCCCTGCCTTGTACCGGATCCCCTTCCTGTTTCCTCACAAGCCTGTGGTCCTCTACAGTTATCCCAGCTGGCCACTGATGCTAATAACCCTATGATACAGGGGTTGGGATGTAAGTTAGACAGAAGGGTGGACTTCCCTAAGAGGATATACAGCAGGAGGTATGTATGCGTGGAAATGGCCCAGTGTCCAAGCAGCAAGAGACATAAGATCTGGACAGTGTCAGGGACACCCTGGTTGTGACCCTCAGTGTGGTTGTTAGTCTACTGACCGTCCGTCCATACAGTGCAGCCTCTGGGGACGCTGACAACTTGCAACACAGCTCTTTGTATAGGAACTCCTGAGCAAAGGCCACCAACTTGAAATGGTCTCTGGAGACAGATGCATGCTGAGTAGGAGCGCAGAGTAGGGCAGGCTACTCTGAGTGGCCTGTGGTGGGGTGAGGGGTGTTCCTAGGGTGTGTGTGTGTGGTGGGGGGAACCTAGAACAGATGAGATCTAGGGCTGTGGAAGACAAAGCAGGCAGGGTGGTGGGAAGGGAGGAAGAAGCAGAGAAAGCCTTGGTGAGATTGCAGGAAGCCCTGGCAGAGGGGCAAAGTCCTCACCAGGAAGCCAGGAAGCAATGGATTCTTCCTAAGAAAGATGAACTTCTGAAAGGTTTATGCACAGGTGTCATGCCCCCCCCCCCCCAGTTCTGCTTCCTGAGAAGGGCTGAGCAGGGACCAGTGGGAGCCTGCCAGTGGTGCAGGCACAGGCTAAGGTGCAGGAGGGGACAGTAAGATGGGGGAATGACGTAAACTCTTGGGAGCTGTGTAGGAGACCGGACACAGGACAGGCATGTCCCAGGGCTGCATGCAAGCAACTGGATGTGCGGTGCCCTTTTCCAAGACAGAGAGGCAAGCAGAGAGCTATGACAGCAGAGAGTATGCATGTGACTCGGGAAAGAGCAGGGGCAGGAGCTGGAATAGAGCAGAGCAGTATAGAGTGAGGAGAGGCCCACGGAGGCCCTGGGGACCCCCAGAAGGCTGACCATGTGGCCCAAGAGGGCAAAAACAGGGCCAAGGCCTCTCAGAAGGTTCCAGCACGACCTGAGTGCTTCAGGGAAGCAAAGTCCAGTTGATGTCTGGAAGCCCCCTGAGTGACAACTGTACATGCCTCTGAGGGTAGAGGACCCCCAGGAGTGAGGCAGGGGCAAGAGAGGAAATGCTCCCCAACACACCCACGGTATGAGACAGTGGGAGGTTATTCTGGGGCCTCCGTTGGTAAATATAGCCTCTGAGCTAGTTGGAGTCGGGCGGGGGGAGGGGGGGCGCAGCGGAGGTGGCTTCCTCAGTTTGTTTGGGGCACTTCCTTATAAGGCTGAGCAGGCTGAGGCGCCTCCAAGGGTGAGGTCAGGGGCAGAGGCTCCCTCCTGCCCAATCTGATGCTGTCCCTGTAGCTGCCAGAGTTCCAAAGGAAATCAAAGTCTAGGCTTTGTACTACAGCCAAAGGCACAAGCCAAGCGTGGCCTCTTAAAGCACTCCCTCCGCCGTCCTCCTTGGGACACCCATCCTGGGTGGGACTCTCTTGGGCCCCTTGATTCCTCAGAGCCTGGGTTTTCTACCTGTAAGGTACTGGGTGAAGGGAATTCTTCCTAGAGACTCCAAATGTTTCTCAGATGAATGACATCACCCTCGATCCCCTCCTCAGCGCTCAGCCTCCAGGGTGGGGGTGGGGGAGCCAACCCAGAATTCATTCATTGTCTGAAAGAAAATCCCCCTTCTCCATTCTTGTGCTGCCCACACTCCACACCCCAGCCTCGCCCTGGGATGCCAGCTGTTGCCACTTGACCCTTGCTGATGCAGCTGCCGTCAGCCCTGCCAGCCTCTCTGGTGGGGGACAAAGGAATGTAGTTTCATTTCGTCTGGAATGTGCTATCTGTACTACCGGTAGAAGGGGAGCCCACCCAGCCCAGAAAACCAGAGAAGACTCTGGCCGTAGGGATAGGCCCCAAGTTCCTATTGTATGCCGTCCACCCCATCTGTTGGGGGGGGGGCTAAATTCTAGGGTGGGCACAACAGCAGGAAGGCTGGAAGTTAGCAGTGAGTCCTCCTGAGAGGAGGGAGAAGAGCCTGAATTACCCTGGTTCAGGTAGTGAAGAAAGGTTGCCAGCAGCTGTCTCTGAGCCCAGAAGCCACCTTAGGAACACACTAGAGCATGAAGCTGCCATAGAGCCGTGGGCACCGCTTGGTTCAGGGGCAGAGGAGCCGAGGCGTGACGCCTCCAGCAGTTTGCCTTGGTACGCAAAGGAACTAGTGCTTCTTCTTCTAGCTTCCCCTGCTTTCTTCACCCTGAACCCTCTCACACCACCTCCTAACTCAACATCTGCCAGCAGGTCAGGAATAGTAAACCTGCCTCTAGCCTCAGCCCTCTCCAGCCCTGGTGCCCAGGGGCTCCTCCTGCCACCCCATAATCTAGTGACCATTCTGTATGCCCTGTCCCAAAAGGATGGGGCCCAGGTGTCTGAACTCCAGGTCCTGGCACTTCTTCTTCCCTTTCAGAGTCCCCTTCAATCATGAACCTCCCTCCTCACCCTTACAACTCAGCGGCGGCGGTTCCATAAATAAACTGAGGCAGGTGCCAGGAGGCCTCTGTCGAGGAACCCCCTCCCTGCAGCTGTGGGATCAGCTGCTCACAATCTGTTGGCCTTAGGCCCCAAAGGGGTGCCTCCTCAGGAGACTTTGGCTAGCTCTGAAATCCCCCTGGTTTCTCTGGGGCCCTGTGTTTCCACTAATGGACCTCACTCAGCACAAAATGATCCCTTCAGCTTTCCCTTCTCTTGCCTCTCTCCCCTCTCCCCAGGCATCCAGAATGGCTCTGCCTCTCCAGGATGGCTATGAGTTCCAGACACCTTAGAGGGAACTTCAGCTGACTCTAACTGGGGAAACTGAGGCACAGAGTGACATATCTTAGTTAATGATGTAGTGTCTCCAGATGCCTCTTGGGGTCAGCAGAACATGGACCAGGGAGCTTTGGGCTGCTTTTCATTGAGTATTGTCTTAGTCAGGGTTTCTATTCCTGCACAAACATCATGACGAAGAAGCAAGTTGGGGAGGAAAGGGTTTATTCAGCTTACACTTCCATACTGCTGTTTATCACCAAGGAAGTCAGGACTGGAACTCAAGCAGGTCAGGAAGCAGGAGCTGATGCAGAGGCCATGGAGGAATGTTACTTACTGGCTTGCTTCCCATGGCTTGCTCAGCTTGCTTTCTTATAGAACCCAGGACTACCAGCCCAGAGATGGCACCACCCGCAAGGGGACCTCCCCCCTTGATCACTAATTGAGAAAATGTCTTACAGTTGGATCTCATGGAGGCATTTCCCCAACTGAAACTCCTTTCTCTGTGATAACTCCAGCTTATGTCAAGTTGACACATAAAACCAGCCAGTACAAGTATTAAATATGAGTAGTATTTAATTCCAATCTTAAGTGGTCAGAAGCCTTCTCTCTGTTAACAATCCACTTAAACACCAAGGCATCTGGGTAGCCTGAGACTCAGGGTCCACCCACTTAGCCTATCACTTGAGCCACTGGCCCAGTGGGAGAGCATTCACATCCTATCTGCCTCTTTCCCAGCCTTCCCTCATGCTCTGTCCATGAACTTTTCAGTTCTTCTGCCCAGGAGGAAGCTAGCTATTTTGCAGCAAGCCAAATAAAAGTCAGACATCAGGAAGGACCTCCGTTTGGGAAAGAGAGAGCCAGTTGCATCAGGCTCTGAGAGAGGAGGCAGCTACGCAGGCTCTCTGGGTCAGGATCTGACTACAGAGCCTGAAAAAGATCTCTGACAGGGCGGTGAATTTTTAGAAGGTCTTCGGGAACTGCTAAGTCACTGTGGACACTAGGACAATAGGACCCTTTCTCTCTCCACGCCGGAGTCAGGCGGACAGACAGAGCCAGGGCCTCCCGGCTGGGACAAAGGCCCCAAGTGAGGTCAGGCAGTGCTGTGGGAGGCAAGGGTATGGTGAAGAACTGGGAGGTGGGATGTGTCAGAGCATCCAGAGGCAGCAGGAACCTGGCAGAAGGCCAAATCACAGGCTCCTAAGCGCCGTGCCCACTGGGCAACCAACGCTCAAGCTGCTACCTACTGCCCTGGGTGGGTCTCTCTTTTCCAATACCTCTTAAATACGGGGAACAAGACATCCTGATGGGAACCCCACTCGACTCATATGTGGAGGAGGCTGAGAGCCAGGGCACACAGTCAGGGTCCCGACAGTGACAGCTGGCAGCTGTGGCCGGGGTGTGGCCCTACTCCAAGTCTCCAAAGAGGTATGCTGGTGCTCTATGTGTGACTCCCGAGGCACTAGCTAGCTACTGTCCATTCAGGGCACTGCTGAGTTATTCCAGGACACCCCCTTTCCTCTTCCTCCCCTCCCCCCCCTTCCCCAGGAAGCTCAACAAGCCAGGAGGAGGTTTCCTGTTTGCTGCCCTGCCAGAGAGGCCCAGCAGGTGAGGGAGGATTCTGATTCTAGTCTCCCATCCACTTCTGGGACTCTCCTTACCCACAGAGCAGAGAAGATGATGTACCTGTGCCAAGTGAGAGGTTTGATGATGAAAATCTTGGAGAAAGGGCCGGGAAGCCCAGTTTGCCACAAATCCACCATGCTACATAGAAATCATCCACCCACCGTGCTCCAGTGAGTTCTGAACCCAAAAGACAGACTCTGGCTCTTCTCTAGCCTGCTCCTTTTCAGGATCCATCATCCTGGGTCTTCATCCACTTACAGTTCCAGCTAAATGCCCCGACAACCCCCAGAACGCATTGAATGAGCAACTGTGAGCCGATACAGGATAAAGCAGGGTCCACTCTGACCCCAGCCTCTTCCCTGTAGATCCTTAAGAACCAGTTTGTACTCTCTGCTTATTCTGCGTTGGCTGTGTGGGCAGGCAGATGAGCCCAGGGGCTGGAGGAAGGAGGATGATGATGAAGGTGGTGAGGTTTGAGAAATCGGTGCTTTCTTAGGAAAGAAGGGCCAGCAGAGTCTCAGGTCCTAAGTGCTACCTTCCCAAGCCTCTGTCTGGGACTCAGTGTCTTTTGCCATTTGTTTTTGTTCTCGTCGCCTGGCTTTTAGAAAAGGACTAAGAATGGCCAGGTGGGTTAATGGGTATAAGGCATGCGTCCTCGTGGCCCTCAATGCTGAGTGAACCAGGTGTGAGGATATGCAGCCATGATTTGCCTTCCCTCATGATGGGACTCCAGCCAATGAAAGGAGCTCTGGCTGGTTCAGGCACTGATCATCCACTTCCTAGCTTGCAGTGACCTCATCGCTACAGCCTCCGCTGACTCAGCCAAGACCAGCCCAGTCTAGCCAGCCGGAAGTCCTGCATTCGCCGCACAACTTTCTGCCCCGCACGCCTACCAGGTCTGCCCCGCAAGTCAGAAAGACCGCGACGCCCCCTGGTGGCCTCCTGGCTCCTTTTTGGTCCGGATCCACTTCGCCCTCTAGAGCTACATAACTGTATCTGCAGCGCCCTCTACTGGTCACAGCCTGTGAGCCCCTTGGCGCCTCCTCCGCCTCCTCTGTTTGTCGCTGCTCAACCTTCTCTTCAGCACTGCAGGAACGGAGGCACTCTCAGGAGCTCAAAATGAGGCCACCAGGGGTCCCCCTCTCCCCAGACCCAATTCTTCATTCGGTTGGTGATCTGATGCAGGCAGTGGTGAATCCTCAACCGGCTGGGCAACCCTTTTGCGCCAGGCATTGCTCTATTCTCCAAGTTCTTGGTGATTTCTCTGACCTTTTGCAAGGTAATAATCGCATCGGGACCTACCTTTGGAGGGTCTGCCTAACACTGTCTGAATGTCCACATGTACACAGAAGCATCAAACTTTGGGTTCAGACAACTTTATTCCCACCTGGTTTTGCTGGCAACTCCATCCTAAAAACTCTTTGAAAATCAAGAACGAATAGCACAGTGTCCCCTAACGAAATCGAGGGACAAGGAGGCAGCTGACATGAGAGGGCAGTTGAGGCACTTAGGGACTTACCGGGTAAAACCTGAGGCCCTTATGTGAGGGGGCGGAGCCTAGGCTGGGCGGAGCCACCCAAGTGTTTCCCAGAAACCCCTTTGAGCGCTGTCCTCTGAATTTCAGTCCCACCCCTCTCATGTCACTCCCTATCACGGGGAAGAGCACTGGCAGTTGATGTGAGAGGGTCTTGCTGGGGGCAGCAGTCTTCCAGGCCTGCTCCCTAGAGACTGGAGGGCGGTGTCAACGGTGCCTTCCTGTGCCTCGAGAGCTGTTTCCGTGGTCCTTCTGGGGCGTCCATGGAGCGCAGAGCACGGCCCTATGGAAGACAAACACACCCATCCTCTGCACGGCGCTCCTCCTTAATAACCTGGGTCATTGCTGCTTAATCCCTGACCTTTTCAAAACACTTGCTCTGCCCTTAGGAGCCCAAGTGTGGTTGCAGGTTCTCAGCCATCTGCACCCACGAGGTCTCCAGAGCTCCAGCCTATTTCCTTCTCTTAGCCTCAGCGAGAGGCAGTGGTCACTCCAAGCTCAGTCAGTGAATGACAGGCATAATGGGTCTTTGAGCCTAGGGCTACCAAGTAGCTGGTGCCCCCTACCTGTTTCCTCCTGTCACTTACAGGCCTCCGGGGTACACAGGAAATCTGAGGGGCCTCCCAAAGCCCATTCTCCTGGCAGCGGATCAATGGCAGGTTGCGCTGAGCCAGCCCGTCTCGGCACCGATATCGAAGCACAGTGTCCACCGCGTAGCGCAGCCGAGGGCGACCAAATATTTGAGCCAGGGGTAGCTGTGGTGGAGGCCCACAGGACACTGCAAGGGGTACACATTTAGAAGCTGGGAGCCTGGCTTTGTGGATGATGGCTCCCAGAAACTTGACGGGGAGGAAAGGCGTGGCCACAGTTGACCAATAAGGGGGGCCAGTGTAGTGTGTCAGCCCCCCCACAGTCTGGGGTACACCCTGACAGGCTCTTCTGGGTAGCTTTGCTCTCCTCTCACTCGTGGCAGTCCCGGCCACCCTTTCCCTCGGCAGCCCTCACCAAGCCCCATCTTGCAGGTGTAGGATAGATGGTAGTTGCAGGGCACATCACTCCACTGTCCCTGGTCATGCCACACCATGACCACACAGTTCTCCCCAGACAGGAAGTAGCTGTCAGGCTGCCCAGGGTTCCAGTTTTCATAGAGCTGGGAAGGGGGAGTGGAGGAGGTGGTGAGACGCTTGAACCCAATAAGTACCAGGGGAAATGCCCCCAGAGAACTGGAGGGAGGACTTGGGGGGGTATCCCAGGATATGGAGGGGCAGGGTCTGGTGACTGGCACAGGCAGGGAGGGGGAATAAGAGGACAGGGGCTCTCCAGGAAGGAGACAAGAGCCAGAGAGGAGAGGCACGCGGAAAGAAGGGGTCCAGGGGAAAGGGGAACGAAACAGCCAGAAAGGGAGGAAGAGGCAGTGACTGTTACTGAGGGCAGAAAGGCTTCCAAGAAGTGACCTAGACTACAGTGCAGTGACAGTCCTCACCAGAGGGGCACCATCTGACCACAAGAAGTCACCCTCGATGGTCCTGTCATTGAGCCCAATCCACTGGTACTCCCGGTATCGATCTAGAGAGAAAAGCCAGAGGTGCAGTGAGCAGGAAGCCCAGTATTTCTGGGCCAGTGATGACCTGTTGGGGAGTCCATCCAAAAACCTCCCCAAATCTTGCTGGTTTGTGGCTGTCGGCTCAGATCTAGCCTCTTCTGCTGGGAAAGCAGCCAAGGATGGACCGCGTTCACCCATATTTTCTATCTTTCTCCCCCCCCCCCAACCAGGGAAGACAATCAAATTTGCTATCATAAAGGCTCTCCCTAGGGGCTGGTGAGGTGGCTCAGTGGGTAAGAGCACCCGACTGCTCTTCCGAAGGTCCAGAGTTCAAATCCCAGCAACCACATGGTGGCTCACAACCATCCGTAACAAGATCTGGCGCCCTCTTCTGGAGTGTCTGAAGACAGCTACAGTGTACTTACAAATAATAAATAAATAAAATCTTAAAAAAAAAAAGGCTCTCCCTAAATTCTTTTCTTTTGAAAGCTTTGAATTTTTGTTTTATGTATATGGGTATTTTACATACATTTGTGTCTGTGCACCACTTGTGGGCATCGTCCTCAGAGGCCAGAAGGCATCAGAGGGGCAACCCGGGAACGGGAATTACAGATGGTTGTGAGCTGTCATGTGGGTGCTGGGAATTGAACCCTGGGCCCTTCAAAAGAGCAGCCAATGCTCTTAACCATGGAGCCATCTCTCTAGCCTGTCTCCCTATTTTCGTAAGTAACCTTCACACCCATGGCGCAAGGGCATGCAGGTGGAGAATAGCACTTTGGAAGGGAAAGAAGAGGAGCAAACCTTGCTACCACAGAGTTAGGGAAACAGTTGCATCCGGGAAAGCAGGGAGAGACCACCCCCCCCCCCGCAGCCTAGGCAGCCCCGCAAATGTCGGACACCATGGGCCCAGTCTCCCCACAGCAGGTCTCCGGGTGAGTGAGAGGTAAAAGGTGAGGGAAGGGCCTGGAGCATGCGCAGGAAGCCAGGCCCCACCCACCGTTGACAAAGTGTTGCTCCTCAGGGGTGCAGATGCTGGTCAGATGAGCACCTAGCGCTCGGCACTGACTTTCCGCCTCCTCCCAACTCCTTCGTGTGGAAAAGTGCTTGTAGCAGGCTCCCTGGAAGGCCTCCCAGCCAGGGCTGCAGAAGTGAAGGCCTGGAGCACAGGGAAGGAAGCGGCGTGGGCTGCCAGGTCTTAGATTGGCATCTTTAGCTGGCTGCTTAGCAGCAGGAGGGGAGGACTCAGAGCCACTCAAGTGCAGCCAGAGGCCTGAGCCTAGAGGGCTCTTGGGCAGTGGCTAGATCAGCTGGCTCTCCACCCCTGGCCTGTGCAGTCCTCCATGCTGGAGAAGATGTCCTCCTCCCCGCTCTGGAGACAGAACAGTGACAGGAAGGTTGAGACCAGCTACGTAACTTGCCTGAAGTTACGTAAGTCATTCATGGCAAGGCCCAAACCAGTGACCTCCCTCCACCTCAGGAACTAGCATATTGGGGTAGGCTCCAGGCTTTGGACCTGCCCCCACGTCCTTCCACAAACTCACCAACATCGCACAGGTCCCCCCCATAGCCTGGCAAACATAGGCAGCGGAAACCCTCTTTCTCCTCCAAGCATGTCCCACCATTGTGGCAGGGGCTGGGGATACAGTCACCTGACAGGGGAGAGAAGCGAGGTGGAGGAGCCTGAGGGTAAGCTCTCCAGGGGAGGGTCCCGGGTCCCCCAGCCCAGACATCTTCCAAACCAGGAAGGCAAGCAGTTCTGCCTGGAGCTGGCCATCACTCCAGTCCATCCCCAAGTTCCGAGTGCCTGTCCTCACTCTCACCTCCCAGTTCCTGACTGGCTCAGACTCTCACCAGTGTGAGCCCTGAGCAACCAGCGGGAAGAGGCCAAGGAAGGGAAGAAGCCCAGGGCTGTCAATTATGAGACCTGGATTCCTGCCAGTCTAAGGCGGGGTCACCCGCCTTATCCAGCCTTCTCTCTGGGCCCCGCCTAGGTGCTGAAGGAGCTGTCAGCATCCACTCCATTCTGGTCCAGATGACCAGAGACAATGGCTCCTTTAACCAACAGAGCAGACTAGGTCCCTCAGACTACTCCCCAGCACTGGCTGCTGAGAACAGAGCCCACATGCCAGTGGTAGCAGCAGGGGAGGAGGAAGGAGAAGCTGGGATGATTGAATTTGCTGGAGTGCCCCAGCTATAATTGGTACACTGACCAAGCAGCCTTTTGAACATCCCTCAGCTAACATCTATCATGTCGATCATCCCTCTGCTAACAGTTTTTCAAGTAGGGTGAAGGTTGTTGGTCTCAGAGTCTTGAGCCCCCGGGAATCCTCATGCTTTCTGCTTCTCCAGTTTCCTCTCCTTCCTGGGCAGTCCTCTAACCCTGGGGGGACAGACTCTTAAGCTCACTCCTTGCCCTTTCTGCTTTAAGTTCCAACCTGGCTGTGGGCTACAGGGCCTGGACCTTGGCTGGGCAGTACGGTGTAAGGGACCCCCTTAGGATTTTCCCTCCTCTTTTTCTACCCCACAGAACCAGAAAGCATTTCTTTCCCACCTCCTGACAGTAGGCCAGGGGGTCTCTGGCTCTCTTTACAGGTGGGCTGGCACTTCAGTGACCTCTAAGGGGTTCCCTCTTCCTTACTACACTCACTCCAAGGCCAGTGGGCAGAAAGGCAATAGCTGAAATGGGCAAGCTTTTTGTGATGTAGGGGTGGTATTCCACTTGAGCCATGGAGGAGAGGTGAACCTGGGAGGGCCTCAGCCTTCCCCGAGAAGACTTCCGATGGGAACCTTAGGGTTCTGGGACAGAAGATTTCTTTCAGATGGTGGAAACCAGTTCCTTTCTTTCTGCCCGCCCCACCCTGTTCCGAATGAGCCAGGTCCTTTGGGTTGAAGAACATAAGCCATTTCTCCTGGAGTGGGGGGTCATTAGTGCAGGGTTAGTGCAGGGAGGGAGCACTGGGCACAGGGATAATAGTACTGTCTCTTGCTGGGTGCACCGAGGAAGATGATATGCTTAAGCCTTGGGAAGCTAGAGAACCAGCTCCAAGCAGGAACTACCTGGGTAGGCTACACATCATACCCGGGCAGTGTGGGTTTCTTCTGCAGGTGATGGAGGACTCCCTTGGGTGATATGTACAGTCAAGTCTGGGGTCCCAGCAGTATGAAGGGAAGGTGTAGATGGCCCAAGGAGAGATAGAGGGAGCAGTAAGAAGCTGCCATCCTGCTGTGACAGCAAGGATGTTGGCCAAAGAAGAGTGGTAAAGAGACACGTGGAGACACAGAGGATGGAGAGGGTACAAGGAACCAGAGATTCCTGATTCAGACACAGTGATGAGCAGAAAGGACAGCTGGAGATGGAGAGGTTGTCAACAGCTGGGTACAAAGCAGTTTAATACAGATTTATTTCCAAGGTTTGTTTTCCATGAAACAGTCAAAAAATACTTCACAGAAGTAGTGGCTTAAGGCTCTTTGGGGTGAGTATTCTGGTCCCCAGAGGTGAGGGGTAGGTATGGTCTCTCAGGCTTCCCTGGAATCAGTGGGGGTTGGTTAAAGGGATGGAACAAAGGGCCCAGGGAGGGAACAGCAGACAATGGGCCTGCCTTCAAGGCTGGTGAGGGCACCAGGAAGAGGCATGAGGACATTCTGTGTGGCCAGTGATATGTGAGCTACAGCAGAGGGCCCAAGGGTCAGTGGTGGGTGGGGGAGGGGACAGAGGATCAGAGAATTGGGGCGGACGTGACAGAATGGAAGATCCAAGACTGAAGGTCCACGGGGAGAGACAGGAAAGGGAATGAGGGCAAAGGACCAGAGGGTCCAGGGGAAAAGGGTGGATTAAAGGCCAACGTGTTAGGTGGCCCAGAGCTGGAGGAGGAGGAAAAGGAGAAAAGCGGGCATTGAGCCTTCAGCAGAATTACCTGATGAGGGAGCCACAGCCACTCCACCGCGGCTGGCACTGTCGGTGGGCAGCACTGGCTGGGCCTGCACTGAGGTGCCTGCCAGGATAGTTCTTCCAGACTTCTCTTCTGAGGGGGTCTCCAGCTCCCTGGGACCCACAGGGGCCCATGTAGCTGGAAGTAGGGAAGGGCCATCCTCCAAGCTGGAACTCCCTGCCTCCTCGCTCTCTCGAGGAACCCCAGAGAGCTCAGGGCTCCCAGTTTCCCCCCCTACTTCTCTTGCCCCACCAGGAGTAGATGTGGGGCTTCCCTCCCTCGGGGGGAGCAAAGTCTCCGCAGGCGGTCCACGGACCCTTGGAGGCCCAGGAGAAGGTGAGGCACCCAGCTGTAGAACTGCCTGGGCTGGTGGGGACACCTGGGAGAGTGAATGCTCTGTTTCTGAGCCAGTAGGGAGAGGGCTGCTGAGCTCTCTGGGCCACACCCACAGGTCTTCCTGCTCCTTCTCTTCCTCCAGAGCCTCCAAGTCTTTGAATCTTTCTTCTTCCTCCAGGGCTACGCCTTCCTCTTCTGAGGACTCGGTAGGTGGTGCAATGGATTGGGTTTCCGATTCTGACCACAGCAAGACAGTTCAGCACCAGGGACAGTGCCCCAGACCAAGCAAGGGAAGGGAAGGGGAGGGGAGGGGAGGGGAGGGGAGGGGAGGGGAGGGGAGGGGAGGGGAGGGGGAGGGAAGGGAAGGGGAGGGGAGGGGAGGGGAGGGGAGGGGGAGGGAAGGGGAGGGGAGGGGAGGGGAGGCCCCGAGGGGAGGGCCCGAGGGGAGGGGGAGAGGTAGAGCGCCTGGTACGTTGCCTGTCTGGAAGAACTCTGACCTGGCCTATGCATTGAAGGGCTCTGCAAACTGCCTCTTACTGGGTCAGAAAAGGCTGTTGCATCTCCCTCTCCCAGTCTGCCAACATTTTCCAATCTTGGGGTAAGGAATATATTTCCTTCCCAGAGAGCACCCTCTAAACACAAGTTTCTCTAGCTGAAGAGAATTGGGTGTGGAATTTACTTGAATAACAAATTTGGGAGAGTGATAGGAGAGATACCTAAGGCAGAATTATGTCAGTCATGACCCTAGTGACCACTTGGGCTTACCCTCCTACCCCCAACTTCTCTCAGGTAGTGAAAACCCAAGGCAAAGGCTTCAGTTACCTAGAGGAGTCCTGGGGGCCTCTGCTGGGTCTTCTGGGGTAGAGCTTCCTCCTCCCCCATCTTCTGAGATGGGGATGGAGTAGATGGCCCCACGAGACTCGCTCTCCATAGCTTCCTGAGGCAGCTGCAGTTCCTCCAGCTTTTCTGTCACTGTGACAATGGCCTCCAGTCCATCTGAGGCTGGGCTAGAGGCCTCAGAGAAAGCAGAGGGATGGGCGGAGTCTGTGGCAAGAGGAAAAGGCCAGTGGGAAGTTAGGTGTGCATCTGAATCCTCCCAGGGTATGGGCTGCTTCTGAGCCTCCAGGCTAGACCTCTACAGGTCCTGGAATGTGCTTCACCTATCCCTCGAGTGCTAATGGAGTGCCTTCTAGTTTTAGGCCAAGCTTTCTCTGAGTATGGTATAGAGAATGCTAGGGAAACCTGAAGAAAATAGACATAGGCAATAAACACATTGCACAATAGAAAGAACACTTGAGAAGCAGTGAGATGAAGTGGGGGCTCACTTTCAGATGGATCTAGAAAGGCTGAGTGAGCTGCTCCTTTAAGTGTGAATACGGAGTGGGTGGATGGAGCAGGCTCTGTACTGTGCAGGCTAGGCTTGCATGGAGAAGGGTATAGACTCCATCCCCAGGAAGAATGCTCAGTGGTCACTGTCTGAGGAGCTTGGAGCTCAGCTAAGGCTAAGGAAAGGTAAGGGACCACCTCTCGGTGCGGTGCTCAGTGGCTCAGGGTGAATTACCTCATCCTCTGGGGAGGGAACACAGAGTAGAGAACCAATGACTCCAACGTAGAGTTGGGCCAAGAGAAGCCCAGAGAGCTATCTCTAGCCAAGACAGACAGGACTGTTTGACCTGTTCCAGTGACCCTTGCTCCAGGTCACCACAGACCAGCAAACCTACACCCTTCATCTCCCCTCCTTGTCCCTCCACAGTAATGCCTCTTACTGCTTCTTTCAGAACAAAGTGCTTGGCTCAGAGTCTGCACTCAGCTGGCTTCCTAGTACCACCCTCTGCCCCCTCCTCAACACTCAGTGTTGAAAGTCCTGTCACCCATAAGCTGTAGGATCTGGAACATTCTAAGGAGCGTTCCACTCCCACGTGCATTTTGTTCACTGAAGAACAGAACAGTTGGTTCATGGAAGTGAAAAAAATGTCAGCTACCTCTGTTGGCCAATATGCTGGCAGGCACAAGGATTGAGGAAGCTAATACAGATTACTGAGGAGTAGTCTGTGGGCAAATGGCCAAGAAGATGGTGAGGGCTTGAATTCCAGGCCTGGCACTGACTGCTGCAGAGGCCACTCACCTCGGAAGCAGTAGACATTGAAGCGGTTCTGCTTGCTGGGGAAGCCAGTCTGGTTAGGAAAGAGGAAGAGGGTCTTGACTCCTGGCAGGCCGCCCCCACAGCGTTGGCTGGGCGTGATGATGGGGTAGCGCACGCTGCCATCAGCCAGCCAGCCAGGGCTACATCTGTCCAGGCCACCATTCCAGGCTGCGTACAGCTGGCCTGTGCTAGCGATCTGGGCACCACGTTCCAGACAGTAGTCCCGAGCCTCCTCCCACGTCAGCTTGCTGGGAGGGGCGCCGAGGAACAGTTCTCCTGAGTGAAAAAGAGGAGCTGGGTCATCAGGCAGTTGGCAGTACTTCCAACCTAGACGTTTAAACGTTCCTAGGCAAGCTCATTCCTGGCGTGGGGGTCACCTTGCCCACCTGATAGTACCAAAGTCTGCATGAAACCCAAGATGAAAATTAGTACTTAGAGAGCCTGGCCCCAGTTCCTCGCTCTACAGGACTCTGCTGAAACTCACCACCCCCACCCCAGCCCCGCCCTCACCCCGGCCTGGCCCCGCCCCCACCCCTCTGTCTGCTATTTGCTAGGTCTGCTCAGAGGCTTGCCTCTGGGACAGTGTTTGGAAGAGTGCATTAAGTGCCTGCCTAATTTGCCTGTCCCCTTAGACATGTGAAGTCTAGTGGAGGACCCAGAAGAAACCAAGGGCCATGTTGCAGAAGGGCTCGTCACTCCCAATCACCATTTAGGTCTTCGGCATAACAGTAGACATCGTAGAGATCATCAGGCCCCACCACTCCGTAGTTCCGCACGCCAGGGTAGCCATCCATGTCTCCAGAGCAGGCCTCTCGTGGGTTTTGGATGGGGTACCTAAAAGGGAGGAAGAGGCTAATGTCTGGCATCTTCCCCCCAGAAGGCTGTCCCATGTCAACCCTACTGCTGTGTATGTGTGTGTGTGTGTGTGTGTGTGGGATGTCAGGATGCAGGAAAGTAAGGCCCAGGCAGAGCCGCAGGCCAATTTTCTTTCCAGAGGCAGGAAATCCTGAGGAACTTCGATGGAGGGTGGAGGTAGCAAGCATCCCGATGTGACCAGAAGTTCCTGGTCTACATCCCCAGCCCACCTCACAGTTTGGTCGGACAGCCAGCCTGCATCACACTGCTCATAGCCGCCGAGGTAGGCAGCATAGAGCTGCTCCGGGGTGGCAATTCGGGCTCCTATGCGAGCGCAGGCTTCCTGGGCTCCAGCAAAGGAGAAAGCATAGCGTGCAGAGCCCTCTCTGTAGAGGAAGACGACCCCTGCGGAGAAGAAAGAACTCCTGAGCTGGCCGGACCACCAGCACACTGACCTCCCCCTCTCTTCTGTCACTTCCTGTTCACAAAAGGCAAAGTCCGATTGTGCTCCTGCTACAGCTTGTGGGACTGTCTCCCCACCACATCTCTGGCCCCCTATTCAGCCTGTGCCTTTCCCCTGCAGGGTTTGCTAAGCCACCTCACAATCAACTCCTTGGGGGTGGGGGACTGAGTCCTTTCCTCCCTCTCTCTAGGGATCTCACTCTCCTCTCACCTTTGACCTTGACCTCCACAGCGTCACTGCTGTCGTCGATACCGTGCTGGACCTCGCAGCGATAGACCCCGGAATCATTGGGCCGCAGTTCGCTCAATACTAGAGACACATCTGTGAGCGATGCGGGGTAGGCAGGCAGCGCCACGCGGAACCGGTAGGCTTCGTTTACCTTGACGCGCAGCCCACGAGCCACCAGCACCTCCACCTCCCGGTCCCCGGACAGGAAGGTCCACTTGACCCGGGGAAAACCCGGCGCGGCCCGGCGACTGTGCGGCGGCCGCAGGTGGTGGACGTGGCATGGGATGGCCAGGGCACCGCCCAGCACGCCCCGCAGCTGCGTGGCACCGATGCGCACGCGGAAGGCGCGATCCTCTGTGGACAGGGGTCAAAGCCGGCTGCAGCCAGACGCAGGACGTAGTGCGCCTGTGCGCTTGGCTCCAAGCCCCGCCCCTCGATCCAAGGCGCCTGGGGTGCACTGCCCGGCTCAGGGTGCTGAGCACTGCCCAGGGTCCTGAATTTGATCCTCTACCCTTAGCCTCCTACCTCGTGCTCCTTTGCAACCCTGACCCCCAAGATTCCCCTACTTACTAGGGTCCCCAATTCATCCCTATTTTGCAGTTGCCTCCAGCCCTTGCCCACAGCACTTCCATATCTCCTTCCTTATGCCTAGGCTGGAAGCATGTAGCTGGGGCTAAACCGAGACAGCCCTCTGTCCTGAGAAAGATGCAGCAGACATGGTCCTCTGGATGCTTACTCACCGGAGCTGTCTTCTTTCAGGTCATCAGCGAGGGCGGCAGGGGCTTGGGTCAGGACCAGAGCGGTCAGCAGGGACAGAAGCAGTGGGATCATTCTGCACACTGATGGAAGAACTTGAAGAGGAAAGAGGAAAGTTGTTAGACTGCGGAATGCACTTCTTCCGTTCTCTATCCCACCATGCAGGTAGCACATACCAGAATCACCCCTAACTCTGTTTCTGATTCCTATCTCCAAGCACCAAGAGGTGTCCTCAGTCAACTCACTGTGTGACCTAAGCCAAGTTCCTTACCCTCTCTGAGCCTGTGTCTTCTTTTTTTTTTTTTTTTTTTTTGGTTTTTCGAGACAGGGTTTCTCTTTATAGCTCTGGCTGTCCTGGCGCTCACTTTGTAGACCAAGCTGGCCTTGAACTCAGAAATCCGCCTGCCTCTGCCTCCCGAGTGCTGGGATTAAAGGCGTGCGCCACCACGCCCGGCTAGCCTGTGTCTTCTTAATTGGAAAAAAAAAGCACCATCATTAACACCTTATGCATTTTGATGGGGCTGTATGCTTGAGTGATCTGTCTGTCTGTCTACCTGTCTAGCTGTCATCTACACACAGTTACCACTGTCTATTATCTATTTACCTATTTATAATCTACGACAGAAAATACCCTGTGCATAGGCCAGCACCAGACACATAACAGATGCCAGCGAATACTTGTAACACAGTGGCTGGTGGTACTGCGTAATCAGCTCTCTGTGCACTTGTATTCAAAATCTATGCATCCAAACCAGCCACCCGTCAAACATGCAGGAAAAAAAAAAAAGAGTCTGTTCTGAACACATACAGAGATTTTTGTCACTGTTCCCTAAACAGCATGCATACACTTAGGAATTATAAGTCACCTAGAGACAGGTTCCTGTGTATGAAAGACATGCGTAGGTGAGATGCAAAGACATCATTCTGTGTGAGGGACTTGGGCACCTGCAGGTCCAGGCAGCCTCTAGGGGTTGGAGACTCAAACCCACAGACGCAGGGGTGGGGTTGGGAGCGCAACTATGGTCCTACTTCACCCCCTTGGCAACCTCCCCCCAGCCCTCAGGTGCCAACCAGGAGTTTCTTTCCCCCACAGTAAAGCTCCAGCCTTCCCTTCCTAACCCTTCCTCTTCCAGGAGGGCCTCCTAGACTGAACCCTGCTGAAACAGCGGCTTCTCCCTCTGCTTCCTCTCCACCAGGACTTGTAAGGAAGCTCCCCTGGTGCCCAACATCCTCTGCCCCCTCCCTCCCTCCCTCCCTCCCTCCCTCCCACTTTGCTCCCAGCCATTCCCCTCTGCCTGGCACGGGCTTTCCCACCGGATCTCCTGGCTCAAAAGCCAGCTGGGACAAAGACCCTGTCCCTGCCAGTCTGGCCTCCATCCAGTTGCTCCTTCCCCCACCCATCTTTTGTGAAAGCCTACAACTTGGAGTGTACTGGAGAAGGGTACAGGGAGAGGCCAGCCCCCCCCCCCCCCCCCCCGCTGCCCTGGCCATCAGCTCTGGAAACAGTTTCTCTTTCTGAGATCCCATTGCACTAACAGGCTCACCAGGAAAGAGAGGTGGATGACTAGAGAGGGTTAGAGCTAACTCTGAGCCAAACCCGGAGCCAGGTCACTGTGCCCTCAGGAAGGAAAGCTGCACAGACAATGAACACACTCTGTAAAGAGCCAGACTTGGGAGTATTCGGGGACCCAGGACTACATGGCTAATGATGCTGCCGGGGTCAGTTACAACGTCAGGCAAGATTTCCTACCGACCATACCTATATTCTCACTGGCTCCATCTCCCACTGGGTCTGCCTTCATAGTCGCTTGCCTGAGCCTAAGTGGTCCTCCCAGATCCTCCCAGGACAGACTCCCCTGCTAAGCAGCTCTCTGGCCTGTGCTGTGCAGCGGGCCGGGTGAGCAGTCACTCGGGTTACCGCTGGCAAGTATGAAGGGAGCCAGGTGCTGGAGCGTTCTGAGGAGGGGAGCTGGGAGCAGGAGTTACTCACACGCCCGCCCGGCCCTGTGGCCACCTCTTTTACCCGTGTTGGGGCAGCACGGGATGAGGAAGGAAGCCTGAGGCCAGAGGATCCGACTGCCCTGAGACATGAATTTCTGACCCAAGTGGCCAAGAGTGGCTCCTGTGACACTTCCCGGAGGAAGGCCACCGCAAGGACCCGAGCTCAGCAGTCCCCTGTCGTCTCCAGCCCGGGCATCCTCAGTCGCTCCGCAGCTCAGACGTCCCCTGGCTCCTGAAGGCTGTGCGGCGAGGACGGTGAGCGAGCAGACGCGTGGCTCAGGGTGCCGATGCCGGCACAGAGCGCTGCGCGCCCACCTTCAGAGAGGCGCCGCTGCCGACCGCACCCCCGAATGCCTGGGGACCCCAGGAAGCTACGGTGGGTCACTGTCTCGGTCGCCCACAGCAGCCAGTCTCGCGGCCCGCCTTTGCCCACGCCCGGATCCTTTGGCTCAGAGAGGTCAAGAAACTTACCCAAGGTCACACAGCAAGCAAGCAAGCGACCGATAGGGCCAGGCCTCCGCACTCACCTTGCGAGGTCCCCTCTGCGCACACCGCGCGTCCCGCAGCCGCAGCCGAGACTGCGGCGCAATGCGCGGGCGCGAGCAGGGCCGGGCGCGCGGGACCCAGACAGGGGCGCCAGCTCGCCGGGAGCCTCACAAAACCCCCTTTCTTCCCACGCGCCCCGCCTTCCCCGCCGTCCCCGGCTCTTGCCGCCCCCGTGGGGGGCTCTGCGCGGTCACGGGACCCGCTGCCTTCTCTGTGCGGGTTCCGGGCGACAGCGGGCAGAGAGAGGACAAGCGAAGTAGGACAAGGTTCCGCGGACGGGAGCCCAAGACTTGCAACGGGGAGGGCAGAAGGGGCGGGGAGGGAGCGATGGAGGGCGCTGTGGCGACGCAGGATGGAGAGTTAGAACACGGGAGGGACTTCTCATTGGTTAAAGGGAGGAAGACCGGCTCAAATTTAGTCGCGCAGAGGATGGAGGGACGACAGGAGCTTTGCCCCGGGAAAGAGGGCACTGCTGGGTGAAAAAGGGAAGTCCTTTTCTCAGGCCAGAGAAAAGGCAGATGAGCACAGCCATCCCTCTTGAGGAAGCGTTGATCGGGCTGTGCTCCCCTGGTGCTCCCTCTCCCTCCCCGGCGGAGATGCTGACTTTGCAGTGGGTTGACCAGGTGGAGGTCGACCGGCAGAACTACGGGTTAGGCAACACAAGTCAAGAGAGTCTAGGCGCGCGGTGCCAAGTGGTACAGTGAGTGATGGAGCAGGCGTCACAGGTTGCAGACCAATGTGTGCAGAGCGAGAGTCTGCTAAGCCTCGGCTGGGCTGCCCAGTGTGCAGTCAGGAGCCTGGGGGTGGGCCTCAAGGACTGCCAGCTGCCCCCCACCCCCACTTCACCCGCTGCTTCTCCCTGCTTTCCCAGGCTTCCCACTTTCCTCCTCTCGCTTGCGACTCCAGGCAAATCCTTGGCACCAGCTGTAGGCCACTCAGCCAGATCCTTGTCCTCAGTCCTCAGGCCGGTGTGGGGGCTGTGACCTTACCATTTCTAGATTCCCCAAATGCTGACTGTCTGCCTGCAGATACCTTCACCCCCAACTCAGGGAACAGTTTCCTAATCACGCCCCCCCCCCGCTGTGGATGGAGTTCCAAAACACCCCCCCCCCAAAAAAAAACCCGCCTTCAGAACCTCTGGAAAAAAACAAACTCCTCTCCAAAGCCTTACAAGTTTAAAGAGAGGACTCCAGCTAATGCCGCCCACTGTAAGGACAGGACAGAAGGACCTTGAAACCCGGGGCAGAGTCACACAGGGAGAAAACTACCAGGCAGGGGTGCCAGCAGAAAGGAGACAGAGTGGGGCCCCTGAAGAAGCTGCACAGGAGGCCTTCATTTATTCATTCCATAAGCTTGACCCACAAGTCATCTATGCATGAGGTCCTGTCTGGGGCCCTAAGACTGGGGGAGTCAGCAGCTGGGAAGGACTCTGAAGTTCTGGGTGCCCGCTCTGGGTTGCACTTGAATGGCTCACCAACACATGGATGGGCTCCATGCCCTGCAGGTCTCCCAGGTGGAGCTAGGAAAGAAACCAAGGGACTGCAGTTCAGCCCAGTTGCTGTCTCGGATATAACACAATCTTTGCCTGGGAAAACCTGACTGTAACCAAGGAAGACCGGAAAGAGATACCTCCCCCCAGTCCCCGCCCCCGCCCCCAGCTCAGAGTTACCAGTGTGCACATCCGGGGAGAAGGGGAAGAGAATCCTGGGGCCAGTGGAGCCAGCAGGTCAGGGATGCCTTGGCCTCTGATTCACCCACCCTCTTCTGATCAACCAAGCAGGGCCCCCACCACTCCTGTGGAATCCTATTCTTTGTCATTCACACCCTTATGAGGTCTACCCCATGAGTTCTGGTTAGGGGCTCAGCAGCCCATGGGACCTGAGCCTTTGATAGGGGCCCCTTTCTATAAAGTGGGTATTATAAAGGCCCCCCTTTGTTTCCAGCTGGGGACATTTGCATCGAGGTACACCCACACAACTCTAACCATTGCTGATAGGTACCTTTTCCCCAATTATGGAGTCTGGCATCTTGACTCTTAGCCAAAGGACTCTGCTCATTTCTATTCTCCATCTGAGGTGCTACTGGACCCTGGCCTGCTCCTTGCATCCCCTTTAGATCTTAGACAGAGATCTTGGCACTGGAAGCCAACAGAGCCAGGAATGGCGGCTTTCGTGTGCAAACCCGTGTCCTAGCAACAGGGCATGACAGTTCTCATAGCCACAAGGGTCTTCTAGATGCCAAATGGTAAACGGTGTCACAAGGGTCAG
The DNA here is from genome assembly GCF_978045245.1 of Mus caroli. Classification (NCBI taxonomy): domain Eukaryota; kingdom Metazoa; phylum Chordata; class Mammalia; order Rodentia; family Muridae; genus Mus; species Mus caroli. Next base: position 73,993,699 of record NW_028227258.1, on the reverse strand, counting down.
CCAGTTGAATCAGAAGTGGCCTGCCCAGGACTGCTGCACCAAGGGCTCAGGAAAAGAGGGAGGAGGAAGGCGAGCTTGGAGAAAGCCAGGCAGTGGCAGCTGGCCTGCCCTGTCCCCACGTGGTGCAGCTGGCTGCCTCCCAGCCTGCCCTGGAGACTTTTCCAGGCTCTCTTGAAGAACCAGAAATCTCCTCCCGATTTCCCAGGGCAATAGCTTCCATACAGGCCAAAGCTGTGGCCCAAGGTGAGAACCCATGCTGCTCTCAAAGCTCCTGCCTCCCAAACACCCCTCTTCGGTGTTGGCTCTTACTGTGCGCCCATCTGAAGTGGCTGCTGGAAGGGCTGGCTGTTCAGACTTGCGCCCTCTCCTGCATTGGCAGCCAGCCCCCCTCAGGGCCCAGACACCTGGCTTCTTGGCTGGGAGGGGCCCAGTGCTGGCACAGCTGTGCTCAGAGAATGGGGGCTTTGATAGCCTCAGAAGGGGGCCAGGAAGCATAGCAAAGCTTAGAAATGTCAGGGGGTGGTTCGAGAGATGGCACAGCTGTGGCCTGGAGCTGGATCTGCAGCTGAGTTTCGGCCACCAGGGGCAGGCTCAGAGGAGATCACTAGAGGTACCAGAGGTGTGCATCACCTTCCCTGCAGGCTCACTCCTCTGTGGTGTTGGGGCATGCACCTTCTCTCAGTTTCTCCACATCTAAGATGGTGCCAACACATTGTTGAGCGGTCTTATGTTGGAGCATGTACGTGATTTTTATTTATTTTATTTTATTTTTAAGATGTATTTATTTATTTTATGTATATGAGTACACTGTTGCCGTACAGATGGTGGTGAGCCATCATTTGGTTGCTGGGAATTGAATTCAGGATCTCTGCTTGCTCCGGCCCTGCTTGCTCTGGCCAAAGATTTATTTATTGTAGGTACACTGTAGCTGTCTTCAGACACACCAGAAGAGGGTGTTAGATCTCATTATGGATGGTTGTGAGCCACCATGTGGTTGCTGGGATTTGAACTCAGGACCTTTGGAAGAGCAGTCAGTGTTCTTAACTGCTGAGCCATCTCACCAGCCCCCTATTTTATTTCTATCTCTATGTGTGCAGGTGCCCATGGAGCCCAGGAAAGGGCATTGGCTCCCCTGGAGCTGGGGTTACAGGTGGTTGTGAGCCATCCTAGTGAGTGCTGGGAACTGAACTCAGGTCCTCGGCAAGATCAGCAAGTGCTTTTGTTTTGTTTTGGTCTTTTTTGGAGACAAGATCTCTATGTAGACCTGGCTGTTCTGGAACTCATTATGCAGGCCAGGTTGGCCACAAACCCACAGAGATCTGCCTGACTCAGCTTCCTGAGTGCTGTGATGAAAGGTGTGCACCACCACGGCCAGCAAAGCAAGCACTCTTAATAGCAGATCCCCCTCTGCAGTCCCCCACCCAAGCAATGCTTGTAACCCAGCACTTGTGGACGGTCAGGTCAATCCCATTTCGGAAGGGAGCAAAGGAACAGCCAGCGTTTGTGCCCATGTCAGGGCATCCACTGTGGGCTCATGAACAGAGTCACCAAAGGTGGTGATTGTAGAGACCCTGCTGGACCTCCTCAGCAGGACTAGCCCCTCACCAGGGCTGCTTCTGTGCTCGGTGCTGGAGGCCTGGCTGGGTCCTTGAGACCCACCAGCTACATTGGGGCACATTGATCTGTGCCCCTGGGGAACAGATGTTTCACCAGTGCTTATCTTGAGCCAGATTTGCCTGTCCTGACCAAGCACCTAGGCCAGCCCCGATGTCCAGGGCACAAAGGAAATGATGAGCCCCTGCAAGGTCACTTCAATCATGGCTCACAAGCAAGGGGTTCACTTTACAGTGGACTGGCTCTTCAAGTGCCAGGAGCTGCCAGCCCAGCACACTCACGCTGTCCTTTTCTTTCTCTTTTCCCTTCTTCCCACCCTCCTTTTTTGCTTTCTCTCTCTTTTGTGAGTGTACACGTTTTTGTGTGTGTATTGCTAAAATTCTTTCCTAGGGGAGACATATAAACACCTCCCCTCCCCCACTGTCCCAATGACAAACTGTAACTTTAAGGTTTGTTTTGTTTTGTTTTGTTTTTCGAAACAGGTTTCTCTGTATAGCCCTGGCTGTCCTGGAACTCACTTTGTAGACCAGGCTGGCCTCAAACTCAAAAAATCCGCCTGCCTCTGCCTCCCGAGTGCTTTTAATGATGGTTCTTAAACACTTTAACCACTCTTTTATCGTACCATCCACCACAGGTAGTGTAAAAGTAAGGATACGGGCTGGAGAGCTGGCTCAGCGGTTAAGAGCACTGTCTGCTCTTCCGGAGGTCCTGAGTTCAATTCCCAGCAATCACATAGTGGCTCAAAACCATCTGTAGTGTGATCTGATGCCTTCTTCTGACATATATGTATGTGCAGATAGGGCACTCATATAAAGTAAATAAATGAATTGCTTTAAAAAAAAAAAGAAAGGATACAGGGGAAGTGGACCTGTTTAGAAATGGTTCTTCAGAGGAAATCAGGAAATCAGTGGTTCAGTTCACAGGTCAGCAGCGGCAGCTTGGTCCACTTGCAAACACTTCAAGGATCACCAGCAGTCCAGTCAGGTAGAGTTGGGATAGCAGCAGTGGTGGCATGACTTAGCAGGAACAGCCAGACCTCAACCGAACCTGCATGTGTCAGCAGGAGAGACCAGGGCCAACAGGAACATCAGGAAGAGTTCCTGGCTTCGTCTCTCTTACAGAAGTGAAGATGTGAGACCCACAAGTGTTGCACAGCTAGCTCTACCAGCAACCCTCTTTACACTGTCCGTTGAGTCCTATTTATACTCCCTCCAAACATCACGGGTCACCTCTCAGTCTTGCCTCAGCAAAGAGTCTGGGTCTTAGCAAAACTCCACGTGAGTCTGCCTCAGCTGACATCACTCTGCCAATCGCCTTCGTCCATGGAAGTGGTGAGAAAAAAACAACACGGCACACCACGGGAAGTTTTTTGGTACATTTCTTTTTATGGAGTCCAGACCAATGGAGCTCAACTACACGATGTAAGGTGGATCAATACATGTGTATTGGTGTCGAAGAATCCTTCATCGTGTGCTTGCTTTAGCAGAACATTCTTTCACCTGTGTCCCCTTGAGCAAAATGTTCCTTCTCGTGTTTACTCCAGAAAAACACCATCCAACAACAACTGACGTTCCAAGGAACCATTAAGTTTCTACAAAGTGAGGTTCAGCTCCATCAAAGTTCACTTGGGGAGCCAGTGAGTTCATGGGTTGACTAACAGAACACCAGTGAGGGAACCTTATAGGAGTGTGCGTGCTTCCTCCCTGCCAAAGGTCACACTGGAGAGTGTTTACCTGGCAGGGATGCTGGCTTTCTGGTAGCTGCTTAGATGGAGCACATGACCCCCATCTTCCCAGGCCCTTCCCCAGGAAATGCAATTAGGGAAAAATGGCATGGAGGTGATATGGAGAGGCTGGAACTCAGGTGAGGGTCTCCTGACCCGTGACACTCCTCCCTCTATGAGGGGTGTAAACAGCCAACAGGCTGAATTCCTGAAGATAATTGGCTCAGAGGACAGTCATGTGTAGCAATGTATACATGTTTGTGTCAGAATGCTTATGTGTGCCTGTATGTGTATATGTGCATATGTGTGGATGTATAGAAGTCAATGGTCAATGTTAAGCCTTCCTCTATGTCTCTTCTCCACCTTATTTTTGAGGTATGTGTTGTTGGGCAGGGCATGGTGGCTCGAATCTTTAATTCCAGCACTTGGGAGGTAGATGGCTCACCACCATCTGTAATGGGATCCAATGCCCTCTTCTGGTGTATCTGAAGACAGCGACAGTGTACTCACATAAAATAAATAAATAAATCTTTTTTTTTTTTAAGATTTATTTATTTATTATATGTAAGTACACTGTAGTTGTCTTCAGACACTCCAGAAGAGGGCGCCAGATCTCGTTGTGGATGGTTGTGAGCCACCATGTGGTTGCTGGGATTTGAACTCTGGACCTTCGGAAGAGCAGTCGGGTGCTCTTACCCACTGAGCCATCTCACCAGCCCAATAAATCTTTTTTAAAAATTAAAATCAATTAGAGTTGTCAGATCTGGCGACACAAGACTGTAAGCCCAGCGCTCAGAAGGTAGATCCCCATGAGTTGAAGACCAGCCGGATTTACAGAGAGAGTTCCAGACCAGCCTGAACTGCATAGTGAGATTCTGCCACCTCACTGTAGTAAGGTGCTTACAGCAGGCCACCACCTTGAAGTGTCAGGGACAAGACAGATGGAGTCAGCATGAGGCACGGAGGCTCCAGCAGGGCTATGACCCGTGTCCTTCAGCACTCACCTTCAGAGAAGTCAACTTGCCACCATCTGGGTTTTTGGGAGGTTTTGCTCTGCTGAGGGTACCTGTCTGGGTCAAGGGCAAGACAGGAAAGCCAGTTTAACCCTCCAGGAAGGTGGTTGCAGTCCACAGGGGAGCTGATTTCCTTTGCCTCGGAGAAAGGGTTTTCAGAGATAATCATCCAGTCTCCCTGGGTTCTCCAGTGAACTCCGAGCCTTCTGCCCCACCTCCCTAATCCTGTCCAAAAGTCTCTTTGCACCTCTTCCCCAGCAGGCTACAAACTTGTTCCTACCTCAAGACCTACTTCAGGGGAGCCCTACCCAGGACATGGACAGAGGCCAAACGCTAAGTCTCTGTATCTGAATGCTTGTATTCAGGACAGCAAAAGGTGGGGGAAGTGTGTTGTGAGTGACCCCACCGTCACACAGAAAGCCGTGGGCATTGGCTTTCAGGGTAACCTTCCTAATTCCTGGAATCTGTGATTGACTTACTTTAAGGGGGGTCTTCTTGGTGTCATTTCTTGCACATATATGTATGTTTTAATGTGTATTGCCTGCTTGTCTGTGCACCGTGTGCATGTAGTACCTGAGGAGGCCAGAAGGGGGCGAAAGAGCCCCTGCAACTGGAGTTACAGATGGTTGTGAGTCACCATGTGGGTGCTTGGAATGGAAGCCGCATTCTCTGAAAGAGCAGCAGTCTTTCCTAAATGCTAAGCTAGTGGTTCCCAACCTTCCTAAAGCTGTGACTCTTTATTACATTACCTCATGTTGTGGTGACCCCCCAACCATAAAATTATTTTACTGCTACTTCATAATGGTAATTTTGCTTGTTATGAATCGTGATGTAAATATCTGATATGCAACCCCTGTGAAAGGATCGTTTGAGTCCCAAAGGGGTCGCGACCCACAGGTTGAGAAGCCTGCATGGAGGCGTGTCCTTCTGAGAGACAGAAGAGGAGGAGGCATAGTGACCACAGTGGTAGAGCTGGCGTGTGGACCTAGGGGAAGGAAAGCTGCCCCCAGAGACGTATCTCTGCTTACACTTTGATTCTGACCTCTTAAATCAAGTCTGTGGTCATTTGAGAAGCCACAAGAGACTTCCAATGGTGCACTTCATAAAGAACGGATCAGACAGCATGCTGGCCCGGCCAGTCTCAGCATCGTGAAGACTGCCTCCGAGTGTGGCAAAAGAGAAGCCTATGATGTCATTTACAGACTATTCCTGGGGTGGGGAAACGTGAATAGAATTTAATCAAACTCCTAAATATAGTTACAGGGGACAGAGGAATGCAAGGACACTCGCTACATCCAGAACGGGAAACTCGAGAGGGGAATACCCAGCTTTGTTCTGTTTTTTTTTTTTTTTTTCCCTTGTCTTTCTTCCTTCCCTCTCATCTCTGGCATGTGTTTACTCGCGTGTACACATGTATGTATGCACTCATGTATGACTGTAAGGACCAGAGGTCCATGTGGAGCATCTTCCTCTATCTCTCAACCCCGTATTTTTTGAGAGGTCTCTCCCTGAGCTGGAGCACTGTCGTGGCTGGCTTAGCTGGCAGGGAGCTTCGTGTCTCCACGCCCAGAGATCTGTGCCACCTCACTCGGCCTTCATGCGGGTTTTGGGGATCCGAACTAGGTCCTCATGTTTGTGAAGCAACACTTTACCCACTGAGCCATCACCAGCAATCCCCGCTGCCTCCTTAGGTAAGGTTCTATGGAGTTCATCCAGGCTTGGGACTTGCTCTGAACCCAAGGACGACCTTGAGTTCTGATCCAGCCTTCTCTCCCATGAGCTGGGATTACAACTGTGCACGGTATTCAAATTTTATTTTCTCCTTATCCTTTTTAGAACATTAAATTAAACGAATATTTTAAATATTATTTATTTTATATATGTAGGTACTCTGTTTCTAATCTTCAGACACACCAGAAGAGGGCATCAGATCCCACTACAGATGGGCCATCTCTCCAGCCCTACCTTCTTTTTTTTGTTTGTTTTGTTTTTTTTTGGTTTTTTGGTTTTTCATGACAGGGTTTTTCTGTATAGCTCTGGCTGTCCTGGAACACACTTTGTAAACCAGGCTGACCTCGAACTCAGAAATCCACCTGCCTCTGCCTCCCGAGTGCTGGGATTAAAGGCGTGCGCCACCACGCCCGGCCCCAGCCCTCCAGAGGAGTGCCTTTGGGGATCTAAGCACCGAGTGGTCCAGACAATCCTGATGGCCCAGAGGCTGAAAAGTGATGAGGGGATGCTGCTGCTGTCTTCTTGTCAGTGCTTATTGATTGCTAGGAGCAATTGATGTTAGTGATGCTATGTGCCCCAGGAATTTACTAGCTGGTTTGTGCAATGTCTCAAAACCCACAGTATAGCCAGGAGACCAAAGCCTGGCAATTAGGTTGAAGCGTTTTACTTGCTATTGGCTATTGGAGGTGCTGTCTGTCTGTCTGCTCACTCCCTGTCCCTTATATACTGTCCCACGGAATGAATTCTTTTTTAGTAGCTATAGCAAAAAGATTTAGTGATTATTACCTTGGAAAGCAATTTTAAGGGATTCCATTCATCATTTGTATTTTATGTATATGAGTGGTTTTTTTGTTTGTTTTGTTTTTGTTTTTCGAGACAGGGTTTCTCTGTGCAGTCCTGGCTGTCCTGAAACTCATTCTGTAGACCAGGCTGGCCTTGAACTCAGAAATCTACCTGCCTCTGCCTCCCAAGTGCTGGGATTACAGGTATGCGCCACCACTGCCCGGCATATATGAGTGTTTTACCTGATGTTATGTATATGCACTTAGTGTGCACCTGGTGTTCTCGGAGGCCAGAAGAAAGAACAAGACCTCCTGAAACTGGAGTCTAGGAGAGATGGAAGCTGCTATGTGGGTGTTGGAGACCAAACTCTGGTCTTCTGCAAAGACAAGTGCTTTTAACCACTGAGCCATCTCTCCTTCCACACAGCAGTTTCACAGGATACCTCAAGTAGTGTTAGAATTCTCCTACCTCTGCACTGTTAGAGTCCTCCTACCACTGCATTGCTAGAGTCCTCCCACCACTGCACTGCTAGAGTCCTCCCAACACCTGCCTTGTTTAGTGCCTTTCTCCAGCCAGGTGCCTGTGGTGTAGCCACGGCTTGAACAGCAAGTGCCTTCTTGAACCACACAGCAACGTTTTCACCAGTGACAGGCCATGAGTACCATAAAGGCAATGGTTCTATGAGACTCAGCTGGAGTTGGAGTCTTCCTACTTCGGGCTGCAGGAGAGAGAAAAGGAATCTGTGGAAGAAAAGAGAACTCAAGGAAGAACTTAACAGATGTTTGCAGACCTCACTCGGCATTTGAAGTTCAGAAATGAGGAGATTTGGTGCACTAGAGGAATTCTGGGTAGAATATGAGTGCCCTGGAGAGGAAACTGGCTGAGCATAGCATAATACTGACACAGCCATCGACCTGAAACTACGGTCTTGTATAACCATGCTGGCTGCAGACTGGCTATGCAGTCAAGGATGACCTTGAACCTCTGATCCTCCCACCTGCGTCTCCATCAGCCTGAATTCCAGCCGTGTGCTGCATCACCAGGTCTATATGCTGCTGCGTATCACCGAGCCCAGGGGTTCATGAATGCTGGGGAAACACTGAGCTACACTCTTCTCTCTTTCACTTTTAAAGTGGCCAGCTGGCTGTTTCCATAGCTACCACACTGTGTTACACTTCTATAAACAGTGCACAGAAGGTCCAGGTTCTCAAAACAACAACCGAGTTGAGAACACCAGTTAGGCTCAGGCACAGTGACACACATCTATAACACAGCACTGGGGAAGTCAGATAGGAGTTCAAGGTCAGCTTCAGCTATAGAGTCAGTCTGAGCACAGCCGAGCTATCTCAAAAAATAGTAAAAGTGGTGGCATACACCTTTAAGCCCAGCATTCAGGAAGCAGAAACAGGCAGATCTCTGTGAGTTCTAGGCTAGCTCTGGTCTCCAGATTGAGTTCCAGGACAGCCAGGGCTATGCAGAGAAACCTTGTCTAACAACAACAGCACAATTGAAAATATTTCCAACACAGAAGAGTTTCCATAACAGATAGAAAAGGGTTTTGAGTTTTTTATTGTTGTGTTGTTGGTTTTGTTGTGTTTGAGACAGGGTCTCGCTATGTAACCCTGACTGGCTTGCCGGTGCTGAGATTAAAGGCGTGCACTGCCTTGCCTGGGCCCTAATAGACAGAAATATTAATGGTGCATTGTCTGTCCATAAGCAAAGTCAGTTTTTCGTTTGTTTGATTTTGTTTTGAAAGGAAGTCTGTTGTGTGACAACTCCTTTGAATTAAAATATTCTGAGGCTTCAGAGACTCAGGAAGTAAACGCATCTCAGAAATCCCATTGCCGGGCGTGGCGGCGCACGCCTTTAATCCCAGCACTTGGGAGGCAGAGGCAGGCGGATTTCTGAGTTCGAGGCCAGCCTGGTCTACAGAGTGAGTTCCAGGACAGCCAGGGCTATACAGAGAAACCCTGTCTCGAAAAACAAAAAGAAAAGAAAAAGAAATCCCTCAGGAGGCCCCTCCCCAGGTTACCGGGACAGCAGGCTCCTCGCGGAGCTGCTGTAGGCTGCTCAGAGATGCGGGCTGTGCAGCTCGTCACACATCCTGGGATGGGCCTTTTGAGGATGACGTAGAGTGGTCCCTATTCCTGTAAGTAACCAAAATAAGTTCTTTGGTTTGTCAAGGTGGCTTTAGTGGAATTTTGTTCTTGGTGACGCATCTGGGCGGGAGTGCTTGTTCGGTTCTCTTCAGGAAATCACACGGGTCTATGTAGGCCAGCCTCTAACTCCTCAGCCTTCCAAATTCTTGGGTTACAAGTCTGAGCCTATCTAGCCACAGCCAAATTTATGATGAAAAAGAGAAATGGGGGAAAATTACCATGAGTGCATTTCTGAAAACAGCTTATGTCTTTAGGAAGAGCCTCAGTCACTCAGGAGGCAGAAGCAGGTGTATCTCTGTCAGTGTGAGCCTAGCCTGGTCTACATAGAGAACTCCTGGACAGCCTAGGCTACATAGTGAGACCCTGTTTCAAACAAAAACTCAAACAACTTTAATTAAAATAAACAAACAAGCCTCCGTTAATTCTCAGAGGATCCAGAAGAGGGCGCTGTGACCACAGGAGATTCGAGCTGCACTGGTTCTATTGCCCCTCAGGACCTTTCATGCGACAAAATGCAGGTAAAATAAGGATGAAAATGAACCTGGCCCCAGGTGAGCCCTGGGTAATGTGTATTTGTGTGTATGTAATTGTGCTTTATTATTTAAAAAATTAAAGAATGAAAAATTAAATAAGAAAGGTTATAGACTAGGATATAAAATATTTTTGGTATATCGTGCATTTGAGCTGTAAAGTGTTATGTATGAAGGTGGGAAAAAGTCCCTCTAGAGGTTGGGCATGGTGATGCACAACTTTAGGCTAGCCTTGTCTTAACAGTGTGTCCCCTCCTCTGGATCCTCTGAGGACTAACTGAGGCTTATTTACTTTAGTTAGAGTTGTTTGTTTGTTTGTTTGAGACAGGGTCTCACTATGTAGCCTCGGCTGGCCTGGAGTTCTCTATGTAGACAAGGCTAGCCTCAAAATCACAGAGACCCACCTGCCTCTTAACAGGGAATTTCAGTTCTACACAATAAGATTGTCTCAAACAAACAAACAAATAAACAAACAAACAAACCAAACAAAAAGGCACAGGGTGGGGAGGTAGCAAGCAAAGCTAGTTTATTATTGAAACCAAACCATTTAAAATAGTCTTACTATATTTGTTCACGTGTGAGTTTGGTGTACCATGCATGACTCTTGTGTGGAGATCGGAGGAAAACTTAAGGGAGGCAGCTCTCCTTTTCCCGCAGTTCCCAGAGATCAGCGTCAGGTCATTAGCAAATGCCTTTACTTGAAGAGCCGCCTCAGCTGCCAGGAAAACTGTTCGTAATCACCTGAATGTATGCAGCCTGGGTAGTCACAGGGTGGGGCCTGGCCTTTCCAGTCTGTCCTTGCTTCACTGTAGCTACAAATTAGTGGAGTCTTTTGACTTCCTCCACTACACTCTTACTTTGCTTTGACACATGGTCTCTATGTAGCCCAGGCTGTAGACTTGGCTAGCCTTGATCTGACCGAGATCCTCCTGCGTCCACCTCCTGTGAACTGGAATTAAAGAACTGGGCCACCAGGCCTACCTAGCCACACTCTCAGGATGCTATGGTCCACTCACTTACTTTGGTGCTATTTTTTTCTCGTTTTGCAGGATTAATTCCCTGACATTCCCATCTGAGGTAGTTAGTTTTTTTTTTTTTTTTAATATTTTTTTATTACGTATTTTCCTCAATTACATTTCCAATGCTATCCCAAAAGTCCCCCATACCCTCTCCCCCACTTCCCTAACCACCCATTCCCATTTTTTTGGCCCTGGCGTTCCCCTGTACTGGGGCATATAAAGTTTGTGTGCCCAATGGGCCTCTCTTTCCAGTGATGGCCAACTAGGCCATCTTTTGATACATATGCAGCTATAGTCAAAAGCTCCAGGGTACTGGTTAGTTCATAATGTGGTTCCACCTATAGGGTTGCAGATCCCTTTAGGTAGTTAGTTAGTTTGTTTGTTGACAATATCTTCCTATGTAACCAGAACTGGCCCTGAACTTTGCAATGTAGATCAGGCTAGCCTGACCAGGAAATAGTCCTTATCTCAGGAGGGCAGTTCCCAAGTGCTGAGATCATAGAAACAGGAGCGAGCAACCATGTAGAGATGGGCTTTACTGCCTTTGGGATTTACTATCTTTTACTATTTTATTTTATGTGAATTAGTGTATCTATGTGAAATGACTAAGGTGCCACCATATCTCAACTTCATTTTGCATCTGCTAGACACTTCTCAGCTCTCTACCCATCACCTCTAACATTCACGTCTAACTTGGGTACACAGTTGGGACTTCCATGACTCTGAGCATGGTCTAGATGGATTAAACAAAATAATTAATGTTTACAATAAATGAAGAAAGTATAAGTAAAAAATAATTGCTATATTATGAATGAAATAACCCCTATGTTCTGTCAAAATCAAATGTTATTGTAAGTTTACTCTGATCCTCATCTTTGGCACTAAGAGACTCAGAGGCGCAAACACACTCTTGATCACAGTCCAAAAATAAAGGACTCTTCTACTTTTAATATTCTTAATCAGTATGATTGTCTTTAGCTTTTTTTAAAAAATTTTTTTAAGATTTATTTATTTCATGTCTGTGAGTACACTGTCACTGTTTCAAACACACCAGAAGAGGGCATCAGACCCCATTGCAGATGGTTGTGAGCCACCACATGGTTTCTAGAATTGAACTCAGGACCTCTGGAAGAGCAGCCAGTGCTTTTAACCACTGAGCCATCTCTCCAGCCCCGTCTTTAGCTTTCTTGAGTGGACTTATTACATTTTTGGAAGGCCCCAGCAAGATGGCACCACACAGGAGTCAGCTGTGGCTCTTTGTATTCTTATGTTAATTTGTGTCTCCAAAACTGCACAGAACATCTGTATACACTACACACATAGCTTCTGGGAACCTGACCCCAATTGGTTCTGATTGGTAAATAAAGGTGCCAGCAGCCAATGGCTGTGCAGGGCAGACAGAGGTGGGACTTTTAGGGTTCCTGGAGTAGGGACAGAGAGAAAAGGAGGGAGATGGACATTTGTCTTGTAGTAGGAGGAAAATGAGAGGAGAGGACACCTCACCTGATAAGGTGTGGGACAAAGAGCACAGCCACCACATACAAGCCGGGGGAGAGCGGCCCAAGAGGGTTGGACATCTGGGTCCAGGGCAGCCAAGATGAAAAATAGGATTTAGTAAGTAATAACTCTGGAATATCGGCGGGAGGTGGGTTAGCCACGTGGAGTAGGAAGTGGCCCAGCCATTCAGCTGATTAAGGCATATCAGGATACAAAGGCTCTGTGTGTGTGTGTGTGTGTGTGTGTGTGTGTGCGCGCGCGCGCGCCTTTCATTCGGGAACCCAGAACCTTGGGGGGGGGTGATGAGGGATGCACTACTGCGAGGGTTTATATTTAAAATGTTACTACTGCACTCGGCCCCACTCTGGACCTCCCCCAACGAGTGGGGAGAATGCAAGGGAGGTGCCCCTGAAGACATTCCAGGACCTTGTGCCTCACATGGCGCTTAGCGAGGTTTGGAATGAGTTCCTGAGTTCCCAGACACCGCAGTGATAGCCCTCTGATACTCCTAGGGGCTTGTATACTGAGTTCAGTTCTGGGTCAGTGAACCAGGCCTCTTGAGGAGCCTTCTTTGGGATAAGAGGTCAGACCTCTTGGGAGCCTCCTCAGAAAAGAGGGTGTATCATCTCTGAGGTGCATTCTTATGGGTTAGGAAGAAAACCCATGACAAGGAGCCTTTCCTGTCCTCTCACCCAAAGTTGGGAAAACATTAATAGAGAACCTGGTTTCCTGACTCATTCTAATTCCACACCCCGCTCCCCCCAGAATTGCAGAACTCTTTTGGAACTTACTCCGACCCCCCCCCCCCAAGACAGGGGTTTCTCTGTGTAGCCCTGGCTGTCCTGGAACTCACTCTGTAGACCAGGCTGGCCTCGAATACAGACATCCGCCTGCCTCTGCCTCCTGAGTGCTTGGATTAAAGGCGTGCGCCACCATCGCCCGGCGCAACCTATTTTTAATAAGGGTTTGGCTTCTCCTCTAGCAGACTTAGTGATAGAGAAAGGTTATCAGGAAAGGAGGGAAGTGGACCTGTTCAGCAATAGTTCTTTGGGGGCGAGCTCAGTCATCTTTGGCAGCAGTTCAGTCCCCATAGCAAAACCAAATACGACTCAGTAGCTGCAGACCAGTCCTCTAGGCAGACAGACACCATGCATGAACCAGCAGCTACAGTCCAGTTCTCTCAGCAAGCAGACACCAGGCAGCTGTAGTTCAATCCTGAAGAAACTGCCAGGCTTACCAGCCTGCCTGAGGTGAGGCTGCAGAAGCAGCAAGCTGCCGCGGGAACCTTGAGAGCAGTGCTTGGGTGAGTTTCTCTCAGTGGCAACATTATCACAAGGTGAGCCCAACAACACTATATAGGATGGATCAATACATGTGTGCCTTTAGCGAAGAATATCAAGGTGGAGCAAACCAAACTCAGTGCTCGTCTCCCAGTGTCTATGGGATCATATTTACACTCCTTCATCAAGCATCCTTCCATGTGTCTGCTATATCCAAGCATCCTCTCACCCTTGTCTGCTTCAGGAAAAACAGTCTTTCACGTGTTTGCTTTAGTAAGCCATCCCTTCATCTGTGTGCCCCAGCCAAACATCATTTGACTGTAATTAACTTTCTAAAGACCTAGACGTTTCCATTTCACACTCTCTCTCATTTCTTGAGACAAGGTTTCTTTGTCTATCTTTGTCTGTCCTGGAACTTGCTCTGTAGACCAGGCTGGCCTTGAACTCAGATATTTACGTACCCCTGCCTCCCAAGTGCTGGGATTAAAAGTGTGCACCACCACTTTCCAGCCTGGTTCTATCTCTTTTTTTTTTTAATTTTATTATTTATTTATTTGTTTGTTTATTTATTTATTTATTTATTTATTTATTTATTTATTTATTTGGTTTTTCGAGACAGGGTTTCTCTGTATAGCCCTGGCTGTCCTGGCACTCACTCTGTAGACCAGGCTGGCCTCGAACTCAGAAATCCGCCTGCCTCTGCCTCCCGAGTGCTGGGATTAAAGGCGTGCGCCACCACGCCCGGCTTTTTTTTTTTTTTTTTAGATTTATTTATTATATGTAAGTACACTGTAGCTGTCTTCAGACACACCAGAAGAGGGAATCAGATCTCATTACGGATGGTTGTGAGCCACCATGTGGTTGCTGGGATTTGAACTCCGGACCTTCAGAAGAGCAGTCGGGTGCTCTTACCCACTGAGCCATCTCACCAGCCCCGATTCTATCTCTTATGACAGATCTATATTCGGATTTTAGTCGGGATGAATGGCCAGCCAGCTCCATGAGTGACTGAATACAAGCTGGGCAAATTCTGCCTGATGGAATATTTTGTTATTGGCATCTTTGTCTTGTTTTATCCCCTCCCTGCTGTTGAGAAGAAGAAGAACTCAACTCCTCTCTAAGCTCAGCTTTGCTTAGTGGCGATTAGAAACTGAGCTGGGGTACAGCTTACGCTTTAGGAAGAGATCTGTAGCCCCATCATCCGTTTTTACAGGAGTGATGCTAACCTCTTTCTGGGATTCCGTTGACAGAAAACTCCATGAGCTGATTCACCTTTCAGTTTGCCTTTGTCTGTGCACCCCCTGGCTACCCCTCCCCTTACTTGGTCTTTGCTTTACACCTATTTCTTTCCCTGCTTTTCCCAGCTCTCCACCCTTCACAGTCTCATCCTAACTCATTCCTGTTGCTCTTCTCCCACTTATGGTCTTGCCCAGAGCCTGAATTTGATCAACTCCTATCCCCCTTCTCCCAAGGGGCAAGCTATATCTTGCCAGCCAATCTCTGCAAGATAAGGTCTGGGATGGAACCAGACAGCCTGTGGCACAGGGCAAGTGATGGCAGCAGGAGCCACAGGGCAGGACTGCAAGATGGACAGGGGAGGAGCAGCCTTCCCAATTCTTTAACTCCACAGAGACCTCAGCATCCCTGGAGCCTTGCCGGCTTGTGAGTCCAGGACTACATCTCAGAGTGGCTAAAGGATGCATGCAAGTTTATCTGTGTGGAAGAGTCTATCAACTGTAGGGCTCTAGAGGGAGAATGGAGATAGAAGCTATCCTGGGTACCATTGTCTGTCATTTCCTCTGGGTCTCCAAGCCTTCTTCCTCTGAGATAGGATAGTCTATCTGTTCTTGAGACTCCTTTGTCTTATGCTTGTGGTCTGCCCTACCAAGTCTGGATACTCTTGCTGAGAAACTACCAGGATTACATTTGTAATTAGGAGCCATTTTGAGTCTGTAGCTAAGTTTCTGTCCTTGTTGTGAGTGGCCTGCCCTGCCACCTGGGGCCATGGTGAGCTGCCACTGAGAGCCAAGTCTGGGTCCATGGCTATCAGCGGCAGGGGTCAGTATTGATGTCCATGGGCCATAATACCATGAGGGATATGGATGTTTGAGGGTGTGCAGAACTGACCTCGCCCTTCACTAGATGCCATGCTCTGGACAGCTGGTCCCATCTCTCACTGCTGGCAGAGTGGGCCCTCTGCCTTGCCCAGGCAGCACAGTGGAGCTGACCCTAATGGCAGGGGTGTGGGTGAAGTGGTCTTGAGGGCATGAGCATGAGAGAGCTGACTCTGTCATTTGTGTGCTGTGGATGGCACTGGTATGGAGGTGATCCCCCACACATACCTCTAGCAGTCAGAAAAGTGGCCCCAGGTTCAATAGAGCAGGAAAGCTGTTCCTGCTTCTCACATGGGAGAGGGGACTCTGAACCTCACTTGGACAGCACAGTAGGGCTGGCCCTTGCCAAGAGGCACGAGTGGGCCAGCCCTGAGGGAGAACTGGCCCCGGCCACTACTCTACCATGAGGTAGCATGGGTGATGGGGTTCTGCCTTCCCTCTCCCCCTCCCCATCTTCGGTAGTTGGGAGAGCTGGCCTTGCCCCTTCACTGGCTGGCTATAGCACTCAGGAGAGTGGGCCCTGCCTGGGCAGCACAGTGGAGCTGACTCTGATGTTAAAGGCTCAGGTGACCAGCCCTGAGGACTTGAGAGCAGGTGAGCTGTCCCAGTCCCTCACAGGCTGCAGCACTTGGGAGAGTGGGCTGTGCACCTTGACAGGGCAGCACAGTGAAGCCGGCTCTGGAGGAGTGGGTACAGGTGAGCTGGCCCCTGAGGGCATGAGAGCAGAGCTGACCCTGTCTCCTGCTGATGGCAGCATTGGGTGACTGAGCCAGAGCAGTGCTTGAGAGCTTCTGGTGGTGTGGAAAAGGGAGAGCTCTGCTACCACCCAGGCCTAGACCTAGTGCTCTGAGATGGCCCACCCCAAAACCTACATCATCTGCAAATGGTTGGCTGTGTGAAAGGGCCAGGCCTGCTGTTCCAAAGGTGCAGGACCTCCATGACATAGGGCAACAACAGGATAACTGGGAGGAATCCCAGTGAGGATCCAATATAGATGGTGTCACAGATGCCAGAGACCCCGAACCAGATCAATGCTCCTCATGCTGACCCCCTTCTTCTTCCTCCACCTGACTCATGTCCCTTCTCCTGGACCTGTACCTGCCTGTGGTGGACTCCTCCCTGGCTCTTCTCTCTGGGACACCCTGGCTGAGACCAGAAGTCCAGTCTTTATCTCCTCTTCCCAGTCATTGGCTGTTCAGTCTTTTATTAACCAATCAGAGATAACTGAGGAGGGTATCCTTTACGCCATATTGATACAGGAGAGTCACAGAAATCAGCACATGAATATGCAGAACACAAGACCCTCCTCCAACAGCAAATGGTGGATATGAGGGGACAGGGAGATGAGCAGGACGGGGGTGCATGATGGGAAACTCACAAAGAAAAAAAAGGTTCTTTAAGGGCTGGAGAGATGGCTCAGCGGTTAAGAGCACTGATTGCTCTTCCAGAGGTTGAGTTCAATTCCCAACAACCACATGGTGGCTCACAACTTCACAACTATCTGTAATGGGATCTGATGCCCTCTTCTGGTGTGTCTGAAGACAGCTACAGTGTACTTGTCATATATATATATATAATCTTTTTAAAAAAGTTTCTTTAAAAAGTATTAGAAAAATGAAGTTTTTCAGTTTCTTCATGGAATATATCTGTGTTTTAAAGTTTATTTTGATATTAAATTAGATTTTTTTAAAAAAAGTAATTTCTAAGGCTAAAAATCTTAGAGATAGAATTATAAAATCCTAATTTATGAGAATTACTAATCTATTGTAAATAGTTAAAGGTAATTAAGACATAGAAGATAATAAACCCAGGCATGGTGGCACACGCCTTTAATCCCAGCACCTGGGGGAGGGGCAGAAGCAGATGGATTGCTTAGTTTGACATCAGCCTGGTCTACAGAGTGAGTTCCCAGACAGCCTGGGCTACACAGAGAAACCCTGTCTCATCCCCTCCCCCAAAGATAATTATCTTATAAATGATCAAATGTCTTTCATGTGTCCCAAATTGTGTTTGTCAAGCTAAGAATAAATGTAATTCATTTACAGAGACAAGGCTGGAGGGAGAGACCGACCTATACCTCCCACTGAATAATCTCCTGTCAGTGAAGCCTAAATCACGCACCGCAGAACAATTGTAAGGCAAGCTTCAAGTTTATTTAATATAAAATAATATTAAAAATCAGGTATATTTTAAAAACTGGTTATGAAAATCCGAAAGCTTGAATAAAACGGGTTAAATTACACTACACTTGAGTGGTAGGACACCCCCAAATTTAAGCATCCCCTTTTTCTCAGGTGGGACACAGACCCCATTAGGGTAAATTGCATGTTAGTCTCATTACGGGAGAAAGATTTTCATCGTGGGAAATTATACTTCCAGGGAGTCTGATGCTCCTGTCTCTGGCCGTGTAGGCTGGACCTAGAAACCCTCCTCCCCATCTGTAGGGAAAATGAATGACCCTTCATGTATCACAGAACAGGGGATGACTCTCTTACCCAGCAAAGGATCTTGCAGTCTGCATTGACATCCTGAGTGTCTCCAGCAACATCGAGACAAATAGCAATTACTCTGCCCTCAATGTCTTCCCAGTGGGGATGCTGTGAACAGGGGAAGCCTGTACCAGCCACCTGACTGGCATGGGACCTGCATGCTAGTTCAATTGGCTATGCCCTCTTCTCTGGCTTTCAATTATTCCTCCTAGCTGACAGGCAGTTTACCTGATTCTGTCAGAAGTTCCTCAGAGAGCTTCAAATATTATAAGACAGAGGCTCTGTCTGACTCAGGGCCAGTCAGTCTAACAGGCTCAACTACAGACATTCGTTTAACACTGAGTTATAGGTGTCACCTGGACCCACGATTGCTGGGTCCTGAGGAGGAAGAAACTGTGAAACCTGGAAACCCATTGTAAGGCTTAAGAAATTCAACAATGGACATTTGCTGATAGGGATGGCTCGATTCCTGAGGTGCCACAAGGAGGCAGAGGCAAAAAGAGACCAGTCTGACCTTGCCAGAAGAGACTGTTTATTTCAAACAGCAATGGACAGACATTCTCCTGTGGGAAAGGGGGTGCCTTTGAAGAGGGGGAACACTCGGAGTTTATATAGGGAGCGTTGGAAATGGAGACGTTAAATGTAGCTGCAGGGGCTACCCGCCACTCTGCAGTCTCTCTTTCCTGGAGTTGCTCATCTAGACAAGGCCATTTCAGCTTTAGGAAGGCTTTGTCCTGGCTATTAGGATGCAGGTGATAGAGAGGGTGATGGAGTCAGGTGAAAGTGGTGGGGGGAGGGGCTGGGGTGTCAACACAGGGACACGGGATCTCAGCGAGTCTAAGGGCAACTGAAACCTCCTTGGTCGGGATCTGGCAGAGGTTTATTTCTTCAGGGAATTGTGATGTTCCATTCTCCCTCTGGATTGATGCTAACATCAGACACAATGCTTCCTAAGGTGGTAACCCGGACAGCTCCCTGGGACTGGACTTGGACAAGATTTTACTAGCTCTGCTGTAGCTAAACACAATAGGTTTAATTATTTTTTTTACCTGATTTCTTTAATAATTAAGTCCTGACTATACACCAAATAACAATTGGCCCTTAGAAATAATAAATAAAAATAAACCAAAAGTCCCTGTAGCTGGCTTCATTGGACTCCATGGTCAATGACCTTATTCACAGTCCAGGGGTCTGTTTGTCCTTGTCCTCCTAGGTCTAATGATCAGGCCCTGCCTAATGAACTGATTGTTAATTAACTGATTGTTACTCCTCATAAAAACCAATGATTTAAAAATAACTTAAGTAAATGGATGAGTGAAATGTCAAGACTGTCTTGTCTGGACTCCATTTTGGTCTGCTTAGACATTCCTCAGCCCCTTGCCTTCGCCGCATAGTCTACACTTCGGGGACTTCCGTGACTCTGAGCATAGCCCAGATGCATTAACCAAAATAATTATTGTTTAGAAGGTATAAGTAAAAAATAATTGCTATGTTATGCATGAAATAACTACTACGTTCTGCCAAAAACAAATGTTGCAAGTTTCTTCTGACTCTCATCTAACATTGATTTAACTGTGGTTTGTATCTTGGTATCACTGAGCTTAGGGTACCAAGAGACTCAGAGCCACTCTTGATCACAGCCAAAAATAAAGGACTCATTCCCTTTTAATTGTCTTTATCAGCATGGTTGTCTGTATCTTTCTCAAGTGGATTTATTATAGAAGACAAGCTCACAGTGTGCCTGCCTGGTGCCTGTGGGGGTCAGAAGAGGGTGTTAGATTCCCTGGAACTGGAGTTACAGATGGTTGTGGGTCCTCGTCCTCTGAAAGAGCATCAAGTTAGCTTAGCTGCTGAGTTCTCAGTCCACACGGAATTTACCGTCTTTCATTGTAGACTTTAGCCAGATGTGATCCCAGAACTTAGGAGGTAGAGGGAGGCTGATGTGTGTGAATTCAAGGCCAGCCTAGTCTATAGTGGAAGTTCCAGGACAGTCAAGAAAAAATTGAGAGGCCTTGTCTCAAAATAAATAAATAAATAAAATTAATAAACTAAATAAAACAGACCTTGGAAGTGCTAAGTACATTTAGAAATGAGTTTAGTTTGAATATTTGTTTTGTAGGGCCCAGACAGCTCTGGAAGTTTGGAGTTCCTGGAAATTTTGAATAAGAAACCTTTGGGTGACTGGTTAGACATAAAGGGCAGCCTGTATTCTCCCGCGTAGATGGCTAGCCTGCTGAGACTTCCTCTCCTCCTTCCTCTTCTCTGTCCTTCGTGCTGTGGGTGCTCTCTAATCACAAACCCAGTATATTGCTGAGCCATAGATGCAATATATGTTTGTTCTTATGGAACAAAGAAGGTGTCATGTTATTTTATTGGTCAGTTAATGCCCGGGACGCCCCTTTGCCCAGGAGCCCGAAGCGCAGCGCTGGCCTGGGGAAGGCAGAAGTGAGGGCTGGGCCTTCGTCTATCCAGAGGGGACCCGCCACTCTGTCGCACTCCTACTTCTCGGCATAGCAGTAGGTCCCGTAGGACGCCTGCTGGGGTCGGGGGAAGCCGAAGCTGCGCACCCCGGGGTCAGGTAGACCCCCACAGCGCGGCCGCGGCGTCGTGATGGGGAAGCGAACGCTGCCGTCCGCTAGCCAGCCTCCGTCGCATCGATCCAGCCCGGAGAACTTCCAGGCGGCGTAGAGGTGCCCGACCTTGGCTACTACAGCTCCGCGCCTCCGGCAAGCCGCGTGGGCTTCTGACAGCGTCAGCCGCCCCGGCACGAAGAACACCTGGCCTGGAAATGTGAGTGGGTGACCGGCCGCCCAAAGCAGCTGACGTGGGATGGGGACCCGGCCGCGAAGCTCCGAGAAGCCCTCACAGGACCGTGCGGAGGAAAGTTGACTAGGATGCGCTTGCCCTGACATCAGTCTCTCTGCCTGGCTTCTGACACGGGCCCCGCCCCGGGCCCAGGCCCCGCCCATCTCTTCCTCCTGGCCCCGCCCACGACACAGGGAGCTGACCAGCGCCTGTTTCGCCAACAAATCCAGCTCCTGCCACCTCCTAGGTCCTTTCTCCCCTGCCCGGGAGTCCTTCGTCCTGGCTCTGACCCGGCACGGCCCTTCCTGCAGGCGGAGTCCCCAGGTCGGGCGCCGCCTGCCCGCAGTTGGCTCACCTGCCAGGGCCGAGGTGAAGCAGAAGGCGTCATAGCGGTCGCGGCTGCGGTCCCGGGGCCCGTAGCTGCGGATGCCTGGCCGCCCGTGGCCGCCGCATGGAGCCCGCGCGGTGAGCACAGGGTAACGCACGGAGCCCTCGAGCAACCAGCCGGCGTTGCACCAGTCCAGCCCCTCGGTCCACGCTGGTGGAGGAGGGGGTGGGGAGGACGGGAGTCACCAGCACAAGCCAGACTCTAGCTCCCGCAAGCTCGCCGGGGTCGATGTGCAGCTAGGGGGCCTCCAGCCGGGGATCCGCCGCTCACCCTGGTAGAGTTGGCCGTAAGTGGCCAGGCGTCCGTCCTGCTCTTCACACGCCCGCTTCGCTTCGAAGTAATTGAACTGGTAGCGGCCCCGGCTGGGTTGGTACGGAAACACCACACCTGGGGAGCGGAGAGCTTGGACAGGGCAGCTGGGTGCGGCGGGGAGCGCGGGCAGGGGAGGCCGGCAGAGGTGAGGTGCCCCATACAGTTAGGGAACCTCAGTGCCCGCGCAGGAAAGCTCACCCTCCAGGCGCAGGGTCAGTGCCACGCTCTCGTCCTCGATGCCATTGATGAGCTCGCAGCGGTACCGACCCTCATCCTCCAGACGCACGTTCTTGATGATCAGGGAGGCGTCCAGCCGATGCCCCTTCCGCAAGCTGGCGCGCCCTCCCAGGAGCCCGTAGTCCCGGGCGTGCAGTCCATTGGTAATGAGGATTAGCGTTTCCCTCAGCTCACCGGGCTCCACTTTGCTCCAGCGTACTTTGTAGCTGGGAGGCGAGGTGCCCAGGACGCAGGGCAGTGTGGCCGTGGCCCCACGACGAGAGTGAATGACCTCGTGGATGGGGGGCAGGAGGTAGTGGGGACCCGGATGGGGGGCTGAGCAGAGGGGCCACAGTGGCAGGCTTCTGATCTTCCCTGCCCCAAGTGCCCATTCAGACCTAGTCCCCAGAGGCTCTCCTCAGGCTCAGCCTTACCTCTCCCCACTGATTCTCACTCCCTAGGGACTTTCAACAGCTGCCCTTTTTATTCCTCCATCCCTTGGTCCCCTACCCCAGTGTTCTGGTTGGGGGCTGGGCTACGGTCTTACCCGGGTTCCCCAGAGCTTTGTGAAAGCTGGTGAAGGCCCAGGGGAGAAGGAAGCAGCAGAACGCAGGGAGAGGGATCCGGCTTGGCATGATGGTGTCAGCAAGCACCGTCTGTAGGGCACAGGTGATGGGCACTCCCTAGTACTGAAGGGAAGGACAGGGAGGGGGACAAAGATGAGGGTCAGCTTCTTGTTGGGTGCATGGAGGCATTTGTCAGCTGTAAGCCAACAAGCCTCACCTCACTGATGACAGGTCATCCCAGCCAGCAAGTCCTGACCTAGCATCTTTCTGGGTCCCCCAACCCAGCTACTCCTCAACCCAGCTACTCCCCAGGCCTTCCATTGGAATTTGAATCTCTGTATTCATTTGCCAGCAACACTCTCTACCCCATAACCAAGTTAAATACGATAATAAGATTTGTCCTGCTTGGAAGAGTCTCTCTCTCTCTCTCTCTCTCTCTCTCTCTGTCTCTCTGTCTCTCTCTCTCTCTTGATAAGATAACGTGGAAGCTTCTTCACCTCAAAGCCTCCAGGCTCCAGCCTCCCCTGCAGTCAATGATGGCTCCCCTAACTGACCCCCCACCCCCGACTCTGTACTGGAGTCCAGGCACCCTGGACTTAAGAGGCATCAAATTGGGTCTGACCTCCGGAAGACCTTCCCTCACTCTCCAGTCTGCCTCACTGTGGCATATGAAGTCTCCTGGAGCAAACAGGGAACTTTTTCCTCAGACCCTTATTATTGCCTCAACTACCCGTGCCACTAGGTTTTCCAGAATTACAATACATAACACCATCAAGTTACAAGAACAGTGTAAGCTGCAGCTGTCTGTCTGGGCTCTGGAGTCTCCTCCCCGCCCTACCCTGCCCTACCCTGTTTTTTGTTTTGTTTTTTTTTTTTTTTGTATTGTTTTGTTTTGTTTTAGTTTCTAGTCTTTTTTTTTTTTAAAGATTTATTTATTTATTATATGTAAGTACACTGTAGCTGTCTTCAGACACACCAGAAGAGGGAGTCAGATCTTGTTACAGATGGTTGTGAGCCACCATGTGGTTGCTGGGATTTGAACTAAGGACCTTTGGAAGAGCAGTCGGGTGCTCTTACCTGCTGAGCCATCTCACCAGCCCTTAGTTTCTAGTCTTATTACCTTGAACTTAAAAAAAAAAAAAAAAAACTGGTGGACTGATGACCCCTTGTTTTAATTTTTTTTTTTTTATAGACTGGGCTCTTCCATATGCTAAGTGCACAACCTTAAAGGAGTAGCTTAACCTTAGCTTCAGTGTCTTGGCTAGTAAAGTAATAATTGTAGCATCCTGCAAGTTCAGCAAAAATTAGCTGAATGCATCATATGTTTGTAAAACACTTAAAACAGTGCCTGAGGTGTAACACTTGCTATAGAGCACAGAGTCAGGCCAACCTGTGCTTTGCTGTGAAGTAACAGGAAGCAATTAAAGGAAGAAAACAGAAGTAAAGAAAGGCCTTGAAGAGTATCTACTGCCCTGGGCATTAGATAGACCAATTTGTATCTAAAGAAACAGGTTAGTTACATTAAGAACTTTCCTGCCAGCCTGGCGTGGTGGCGCATGCCTTTAATCCCAGCACTCGGGAGGCAGAGGCAGGCGGATTTCTGAGTTTGAGGCCAGCCTGGTCTACAAAGTGAAAAGTTTATAAAAAGTTTATAAAAAGTTTATAAAAAGATCATGCATGATGCTGCACAGCTGGGGTTGCTGCTAGAGAGGTAGAAATCACAGGAAGATGGCTACACAGAGAAACCCTGTCTCAAAAAAAAGAACTTTCCTGCCAGCTGGTGCTAGCCCATGCCTTTATCCCCAGTACTTGGGAAACAGAGCCAGGCAGGCAGCCTTGTCTACAGAGAGAATCCCTGTGCTACACAGACAATCTCAAAAAACCAACCAAACACAAACAAGACAAGACAAAAACCAAACAAATAAAATCCACCCCACTAAAAACAAAACAAAACACCCTCCCCTTTCCAATAGGGGTCGAAAACACCAATGTTTGGTTCCCAGCACCCAAGTCAGTCACAGTTCCAGAGAATCTGGCACCCTCTTTGGCACCCTCTTCAGGAATCTGAGGGCACCTACTTTCACAGCCACAAACCCACACCAACACACACACACAACTTTAAAAAACTCCCAATAATAAAAATAAAAATGCCAAGTAGTATATGTCTTTAATCCCAGAATTCAAGAGGCAAAGGCAGGTGAATCTCTGTGAGTCTGCGGCCAGCCTGGTTTATATAGAGAGTTCTAGGACAGCCAGGCCTACACAGAGAACCCCTTTCTCAGTTGAAAACAAAGCCTGTGGGACAGGAGTCCACGTGGGACAGGAGTCCACGTGGGACAACCTGGTAACTAAGAGTGATCTTTCTGTTTAGGTGCTGACGAGATAGCTCAGGGTATAAAGATGGCTCCCCCCAAGACGATGACCTGAGTTCATTTCCTAGGTCTCAGATGCTCAGGAGGGAGCCGACTCCCACACCTTGTCCTCTGACTCCATTCACACAAGCATGGCACAAGCACACCACACATAAACACAAAATAAATAAAAATGCAATTAAAAAATGGACTGAGCTACCACGGACATGTTTAAAGTCCAATCTGACTTAGGCACTTTGCTGTATACAGTTCTGACTCCTCTGGCTATCCAGGGAGGCATTGATAAACACCCAGGTACAGTCACAGAGCTATGGAAGGAGGTTCAGCTGGGGTTTGAATCAGATTGGGCTAGCTTGATCTAAGGTTCTGTATTTCAAGAGAAGCACACATATAACATTTCCATACATAGAAAGCCAGCAGCCCATTGCCTACCTGCAAGATGATCTCTCCTCAGAGGCAAAGCGAGCTGTGCTCAGCAGCTTCCTGTCCTGCGGAAGGAAAAAGTTGCAGTGGGGGTGCATTAGGGATCCTGGGGGTTCAAAGCACCCTAAAGTCTCAGGACTGTGGCTCCTCTGACACTGTTCTAGAGAGACTCGTTTCCTGTGTTCAAAGAAGCCAAGGCACAGAGGCCTATGTTCACGCAGCACACTAAGCCAGTCGTGATTGCATCTGTGCCACTTGATGTCCTGGGATCAGGGCAAGACTCCGGTTGGGATGGTGGGGGCGGGGGGCAGAGTAAAGCAATCCCGGCAATTACCTAAAAGAGTGTGGAGAGCGGGCCTTGCTACTTCTGTCCTTAGACCAGGGGTGGGACAGACCAACTGTAAGTACAAGGGTGCTGGGCCAGGAGGGGCGGGGACGAACCCTAAGTGTGAATCCAGCTCTGTATTTTCATATGGATCCCATCCAAACAACAGAATTGCCCTCCCCCACCACCAAAGCCCTCACCTGTGCCCTCTGTGCCAGGCTATATATGGCCTTTCGGAAGAGGCTGTCAAGATGGGAGTCAGATTTTCAGGATGTCCGGCTGCTTCAGGACCCTGACCCTTTCTGTCTGTCTGTCCTTTTCTTTTCTGTCCACACCCTATTAGAAACACAATTTCCCATTGTCCCTGTCTTCTCTCCTATTGTTTGGTAACAGGGGCCCTTTATTCGTCCCTTGGGCAATGGCATGGAAATGTCAACAGCTGGGGATGTGGGATGCAGGACAGGCTGGCACAAACCACCGGAAAAAGGCCTGGGTGGGTGATTGGCTCAGAGCAGAAACTGACATCCAGGAAGAGGATAGGAGAAGGCTGGAATGGGGCACACTCAGTACTCCAAACTCCAGGTTTATAAAAAGATCATGCATGATGCTGCACAGCTGGGGTTGCTGCTAGAGAGGTAGAAATCACAGGAAGATGCTTCTGTCCCTAGGAAGGGACTCCTAGCAAGGAGGGACTACGGAAATTCTCTAGCTATTTTTATTTTATTATTTTAGATGTATGAGTGTGGCTTTTAATTTATAGTGGTGCATGTCTGTGCGCCATGTCTGTAGTGCCTAGAACGGCCAGAAGAGGGCACCAGATACCATGGAACAGAAGTTACAGACCCTGAAAGCTGTAACTTGGGTGCTGAGAATGAAACCTGGGTCCTTTGAAAGAGCAAGTGCTCTTAACACCTGAGCACCATGGGAATCTCTCTAAAATAGTCATCTGATTTCGCAGTTCCTCCTTCCTCTGCACCCATGGATGGACTTTGTTTAAATTTTCAAGATGCTTGGTGGGTAAAAACCACATCCTGGCAGCTGAATTCAATCACCAGACTTATAGTGGAAGGAGAATATGGACTCCCAAAAGTCGTCCTCTGACCTCCACACTGAAACCCAACCTACAGTCCCTCACACACAACAATATCATTTTAAAATTCTGGAGAGGCCACAGATGTGGACCACCACTTGAAATGCTGAAACAGGAGGATTGTCATGAGTTTGAATCTGCCTTGGGCTTCGGAGTGAAACCTTCCTCAAAAAATAAAAAAAGAAAGAAAAAAATAAATAAAAACAGGGCCAGAGGAGTTAAGAGCGCTGGCTGTTTTCCAGGGGGTCTGAGTTCAATTCCCAGCACACACATAGCAGCTCACGGCTGTAACTCTAGTCCCGAGGGATCTGACGCCCTCTTCTGGCCACAGGAGGCACCAGGAACACACATGATGCACAGGCACACACTCAGGAAAACATCCACACATATGAAATAATAAGATATAAAGCTGGGCAGTGGTGGCGCACGCCTTTAATCCCAGCACTTGGGAGGCAGAGACAGGCAGATTTCTGAGTTCGAGGCCAGCCTGGTCTACAAAGTGAGTTCCAGGACAGCCAGGGCTATACAGAGAAACCCTGTCTCAAAAAACCAAACCAAACAAAAGAATATAAAAATAAGGGGCTGGAGAGATGCTCAGCAGTTAAGAGCACTGACTGCTCTTCTAGAGGTTCTGAGTTCAATTCCCAGCAAGGACATGGTGGCTCACAACCATCTGTAATGAAATCTGATGCCCTCTCCTGGGGTGTCTGAAGACAGCTACACTGTACTTACATAAAATAAATAAATGAATAAAAATAAATAAATGTCTGATAGGGAGGATCCTTTGTCTCTCAGGGGAAATTTTCTTTCCTCTGCAGCCTCCCTGGCCTCTCCTCATGCTGAAGTCCATGCCCATAGACCAAGTGACAACTCCTACACATGCACAGAGCTGAGGTGTACACCTGGCATGGTTTTACGTGTTTACAGCATATGGACAGGTGTCCATCAACAATTCAGAGTAAAACTAAGGCTTTGGCTTCTGCCAGTGCAGAGGACCTGCCCCCATATTTAGAAACCCTTGAAGCTTCAATTTTCTCCTTCTTCCCTTCCTCCCTCCCTCCCTCCCTTCCTTCCTTCCTTCCTCCCTCCCTCCCTCCCTTCCTTCCTTCCTTCCTTCCTCCCTTTCTTTTTTAAGATTTTATTAATTTTAGCTGAGAGTGGTGGCACATGCCTTTAATCTCAGATCTCAGAAGGTAGAAGTGGGTAGGTTCTCTTGGAGTCTGAAGCCAGCCTGATCTACGTAGCAAGTTCCAAGACAGACAAGGTTATATAGCAAGGCCCTGGTGTCAGCAAAGCAAAGCAAAACAAAACTTTATTTGTTATTTTTTTAAGATGTATTTATTTATTGTATATGAATACACTGTAGCTGTCTTCAGACACACCAGAAAAGGGCATCAGATCCCAGGATGATTGTGAGCCACCACATGATTGCTGGGATTTGAACTCAGGACCTCTGGAAGAGCAGTCAGCGCTCTTACCCACTGAGCCATCTCTCCAGTCTCTCCAGCTGCTATTTGTTATTTTTAGTCATGCACGTGTCTGAGTATGGGTAAGTGCATGTGAGCTACTGAGGAAGCCAGAAACATCAGGTTCCCCTGGGCTGCAGTTATAAGCAGTTAGGAACTCCTTGATGTGAGTCCTGGGAGCTGAACTCAAGTTCTCTGCATAAATAGTTCAGCCTCCCAACCACTGAGCCTTCTTTCTAGCCCCTTCAGATTGCTCTGAGCCATCTTTTCCTTTGCGGAACAACCCTGCCTGTTAACTTCAGGATTCTAGACTTATCCATTTTTAGAGGAGGGGCCCAGACACTGAGGAGATGAGGAAGAGGATGCTGGGTAAGGCGGGGCTACGACTTACGCTTTTGTTGTTTGTATGCATTATGGGTTTCATTATGTAACCCCGACTGGCCTGGAACTCAATATGTAGACCAGGCTGGCCTCAAACTCACAGAGATGCACCTGCCTCTGCCTCTTGAGTGCTGGGTTTAAAGGCAGTTGACCCCTTTCTTCACTCCCATCCCTTAAACGTGTATTGATGTTTTACTTGCATGTGTGTCTGTGCCTCAGGCGCAGGCATGCCTACTTCCTGCACAGGGTCGGAAGAGTCCATGAGATCCCCTGGACCTGGAGTTACAACCGGTTCTCAGCTTCCATGTGGTTTTGGGACTCGAACTCAGGTCCTCTGGAAGAGCAGCCAGGGCTCTGGACCACTTTTCCTGCCAACCTTCTACTCTTCTTTTGGTCTCCCCTAAGTCTGAGGAACCCCCCAGAATATCATTTGGGCATATATAACAAGGGACCAACTGGGTTATACTCTTCAGGGCCAGGTTGACTGTCCTTTTCTAGGCGACCTCCCCACCTCCCCCACCTCCCTCCCAATCCTGCTGCTAAGCCCCACCCCCACCCCCACCCCTCCTGGAACCTACCGCAGCATCCCTTCTTAGTGAGAGGACAAATAGCTTGCTGTCTCAGGGTCCAGGACGGGCTGATCCCGTGCCTCTGACTGGCTTCCTCCCAAGACAAACAGAGGAGAGAGGAGGGGGAGTCTAGAGCGCTGGGGCCGCGCCTCCTCTGGAGCCTGCTCATTCTTCTTCTCTAGTTGCGCATTGGGTTTCGCCAGAACAGAAGGGCTGAGCTTGGCCAGCTCAGAACTACCTTAGCTGCTAGAGGAGACCTCTGAGGAAGACTGAGGAAAGAGTACGCTGTGAACCGCTGGTGTGTGTACTCAGGCTACTCTCAACTCAGGTCTCCAGATCCTGTGAAGGGGAAGCAGGTGAGTGCTCCCAGGCCTAGCATCTTCCCCAGAGAAGTTTGCTCTCAGGACTTGACTCCCTTTCTGTGGCTTCCGATTTTGTGGCTGTGGTAAAGCCAAGTGTGGTCCCTCCCAGTTTACCACCAGATGGTTGTTTAAGTTGCTGAAAAGACTGATAGGATGCCGCTGCAGGGGGTTGAGAGAGGCAGGGCTCCCATCGGTTTCAGTGACTTTCACACAGCTGCATCCAGGGGCCTCTCTAGGCGGCTGAGTCTTGCCACACTAAGGGGTGAGTCTGAGAATGAGCCAGGAGGACATCACACTTCCACTCAGGGATGCTTAAAAAGTCCTCCCATGAGTTAGGGTGAGGGTTCAAATAGGAAAATGAGAAGGGCAAAGGAGAGGGTCCCGGGGGAACAAAGAGATGTGACATTACTAATTAGCAGCTGAAGGAAGGCAGGAAGGTGGAGAGAAGAAGCTAAAACATAGCGGGATCTCAGTCTCCTGGAGCAGTCGTAGTCTCAGTCGATGTAGAGACCGCTGCCATGACAGGAGACTGCGGCTCCTCTCCATGCAGATGCCCTGTCAGCCTAGAAGTGCTGGCTGGGATTCAGCGACCTGTTCTCCTCTCTGATCTCATTATTTGGAACCCTTGAGTAGGAGTTGCCCAATACCTGCTGAGAATCTAGAACCCAAACTAGTCTGTGGGAGGGAAGACCTGGGGTCGGGTCGGGGGTGTACCTTCTTGATGTCACATTCTCACCCCAACCTAGCAGAGATCCAGAGAGAGGACCAGGAGCTCTTGGGGCTGTTGAAGATTCACCGACTGAATTTTGCTTATGAACAATCATGTCAACCCACCATCTGCTTGCAACTGTCAGTCCACTATTAAGTCGAATTCTTGCTGAACTGCCCCTGTAGATAATTTAAGATCTTGACCTCTCACCCTGTTAACCTGTCTTGTTCTCCTGGGCCTCAGAGCTCAGTTTCTGAAGCTAGGCAGGCCTTAACCTGGAAATCCTCCTGGCTCAGTCTCCTGCATAGCTGAAGTGTACCTGAGACACTATATGCAGCTTCACTTCTCAGGCCCTGGCTGTCTTCCCAGCCTGTTGGTGCACACACCCAGATTCACTGTGGTCAGTCTTAAACCCAGAGGTGAGGTCTGCATGTGTGGTGCCTTCATTCTCACGCCGGATAGAATGGTTAACAGAAACCAGCAGACCCCATCTTACTTCTTCTTTTCTCTACATTCTTCCAAACAGGAGGAACCAACCTCAGCAAATGGGATTGTTTATTTCACAACGGTGAAGGGCAGATGCAGTGGGCATGGCAGCTCACACTCTTGGTTGTCAGCTTAAGTTACATACAAGGTTAACTAAACCCAAGCAGCTGAGCACACCTGTGAGGAATTCTCTTCATCCAATCCAGGAAGACCTGGCTTTGTGCCTGGAGCATCCCCCATGCGACTGCATGGTGGGGGTGGGGTGGGGGATGGGGATGGGGGTCAGTAAAGGGCTTGGAGGTGAAGCACTCGGGAGACAGTTTCAGGGAATGGCTCCTGCTGTATTGCACACGAGCAGCTGTCTATCTTGTGGAAGCCTATCGACTGTGATTGGTTAGCACCTTACCTCAGATTGGACTCATATTGCCAGGGTCTCTGCAGAAGAAGCACACAAACAGGAGACTTGGAGAATGCAGACGCATCAGCAGGCCAGCCAGCACCTACGGATGCTACTTCAGCATTCCATGTTCTGACTCTGGGAATACCCAGGAGCATGGTGTGCCAGGTGTCTCTCTTAGAAGCAATGTGCTCGTAGTCCGACTGCCAGGTCAGGCCTGCATTTTCTCCCACAGAGACCCACCCTAAATCTGCATCTTTTGAAGTGGGAGTATCTACCTTAAATCTGGACCACACCTTCTGGTGGCAAACTCCATAAAGGACATGGAAGAAGGACGCTTTTGCTCTTTGCCTGCTTGCCTTGCTCTTCCCTCATGGCTCTTCCAGCCTACATATACTGAAGACCAGTGGAGACATGCGGACTGAACAAGTACTGGGTTCTTGGACTTTACTTTGGAGACAGCCATTGTCAAACTAGCTGAACCACAGCCTGTAAGCCACTCTAATAAATCAGATATGATTTACTCTTATTCTATCAGTTTTGTTTCTCTAGAGAATCTTGACCAGTACCGTGGGGAAGGACTGTTTGCTGAAGAGGGAAGGAGTTTATATAGTGGGGTTGGAGACCGGGAAGTTAGGGTAGCCGCCGCTGGGGCTATATGTTAGCCTGAAGTTTCTGGAATTGTTTGTTCACGCAAAGTCAGTTGATCTTTAGAAACTGCCTTGCCCCAGCTACCAGGATGCAGCTGATAGCTTGACTGAGCTAAGGCAGTAAGGGGGAGGGGCTAGAGTTTCAACATAAGGCCTTGGTCAGGTCTTCCAGAGTTTGTTCAGGTTTTATTCTAATATACTCCAACTGTTTGGGGAGAGCTTCTTCCTCCTGATCATTCGCGGAGGTCTAGGGGAGGGAGAGTTTTGTAGGCATAGCCTTGATGGTGAGGAGGGTGATTGTCAGGAGAGGTTAGAGTCTGTTGAAGAGGTGGGTCCTCTGGTCGGTTAGCTGGAGGAGAGTTTTAACCTGATTGGCTGTGATGGATTATGCAATTGCCGGCATGCATTCCTGGAGAAACTTTTGAGAAATAATTACCAGTGGGCTGAGTACGTGGTTTGCTTACAGAGTGAAGCTGAGAGGCTGCCCAAGAGGGAGAGGGGGCAGTAGAGGCAGGAGAGACAGTGAGTCTGTAGGTATAGTGATTCAAGGTGTGGTGGTCTGAAGAATTGCCCCACAGGCTCATAAATTTGAATGCTTAGTCATTCAATTAGTCATTGAATGCATAGTCATCAGGGGGTGACACTATTTGAGAAGGATTAGATAGTGTGGCCTGGTTGGAGTAGGTGTGGCCTTTTTGGAGGAAGTTTATGAACCAACCTGACTTCATTTTAAGATTAGAAAACATCTTTGTTACAAGGTCAAAATAAATTCATTCCTATTTTCTGTAAAAATTTAAATTTTGATCATGACTCAACCCATCTTCTGGAATTTGACACGTTCCAAATCCTATACCATGACCTGATAAGATTAGATGTTTTGCCAAATAATTTTAAGATATTCTGCCAAGTTTCTTCATAACCAAAAACCCTTGGAAGTCCCCTAGCCTTGAGGTTTTTTGGTTATAATTTTTTTTTCTACTGTGTTTGAGGCTCTTCTCTTAAACAGGGAGATAGTCTGTCTAATAGAAAATAAAGCTTGCTTAAGTCGACCAAACAATTGGGTTAGTGGTCTTTCCTCTTTCTTAACAGGATTAATGAAGTATGTCACTGGGGGGGGGCGAGCTTTGAGTTTTAAAAAGCCCAAGACAGGCCTAGTGACTTTCCCTCTCTCTTCCTGCTGCCTGTAGATCTGGATGTAGAGCTCTCAGCTCCTTCTCCAGCACCATGTCTGCCTGTGTGCCACCATGCTCCCTGCCATGATGACAATGGACTAAACATCTAAAACTATAGGCAAGCCCTGATTGCATGTTGTTGTTTTTTTGGTTTTGTTTTTTTTTTAAATAAGAGTTGCAGTGGTCATGGGGTCTCTTCACAGCAGTGAACAGTGACTAAGACAGAAGTTGGTATCAGGGTCTGGAGTATTTATGTGACAGGCCTGACCATGCTGTTCATTGGCAGGCTTGGAGGCTGGGCTAGAAAAGCAGTTGAATACTTTAAATAGGACTTGGTGGGCCATCCTCATAGGAACTTGGAAGACAGTGGGGCTAAAAGCAATGCAGATTATGATGACCCACCTCAAGAAGTTTCAGAGGAGAAGAATATTAGCAAGTGGCTGAGGGACTGATCTTGTATTTGGTGAAGAATGTGGCTGCTTTCTGTCCTTGTTTAAAAAAAAATATCTGTCTGAGTCTAAACTGAAGAGTTTTGGACTAATGACATTGGCAGAAGAGATTTCAAGACAACCTGATATTGACTGTTGTGTAGTTATTAGAGATCACTTGTGTGGTAACCTATAGAACAGTGGTGACTAAGACACAGCCCAGGAGTGCTGCACCAGAGTGAGCCAGGAGAAGCACCAGCGGGCTACAGAGCATCAGAGGAGAGGACAAGGAGAAAATAGGCTAATGTATAGAACTGTACCTGGCCTGGGTGAACAGGATGAAGGCCCACTGCAGCCAGGGTTTCTCCACACCATCTAAAAGGTCTTTCTGCAGATGAATCAGGATCAAACGGAACAAATGGAGCTGTTGTAGGGTGAGAGCCATTGGGAGAGCTTGTGGGACCTTTTCATTGGGTATAGGGGGAAGTTCCATAAGTAAAATGATGGACAGGGTGAAACATAAGTATGAGGATAATAAGAAAAAAAAATGGGCAAGGGTCAAGGGGAGGAGCCAGAGTGGGAGGAGGCTTGTGGTAAAATTTTTAATTGGTCCTTGTATCTTTGGGTCTTGTCTCAAATCAGCTAGCACCCCTCTTGGAGATCCTCGGAGCTACATGAGGGGTTTAGGAGCACTAATATTTTTTTGTTTTTTACATCAAGAAGAAATATATTTGGAATTTAAAGTTAAGTTACAGCGAGTATGTTGCACAAAGAAGATGAATTAGTATGAGACAAAGCAAACCACCAAGTCCCTAAACCATCAAAAACAAAGCTCCTTATTCTCTCTTTTTTTAAATATTTTTTTATTATATATTTTCCTCAATTACATTTCCAATGCTATCCCAAAAGTCCCCTATACCCTCCCCCCAGCACTAATATTTCTTAACTGTCTCCATCTGACAAAAGGGTGGTGTAGGAGGGGCAACCAATAAACTATCTCACAGGAGAGTCCCTCTAAGGAACTATAATAAAACGTAGCAAATGGCAAAGCAAAGATCCAGAACACAAGAAAGCCATTTGGTGACTGTGCATTTTTGGAGCACACTATGCCAGGAAGGCAGTACCTGTGACATATGAAAAGTGAGTCAGACTGCTGGCACTATTATAATTTTTACTGAGTGTATAGTTAAGAATGTAGGGTCGGGTCATGGGGCCACACTCATGCCTTTAATTCCAGCACTCAGGAGGTAGAAGCAGGCAGTTCTCAGTCTAAGGCCACACTGGTCTACAGAGGACAGCACAGCTACACAGAGAAACCCTGTCTGTCTGTCTGTCTGTCTGTCTGTCTGTCTATCTATCTATCTATCGTCCTCCTCTAATAAGGAACCATGGGTGGCTAGGGTGTGCCTCCTGGACTTAGCCTGTGCTAAGAGGAAGAAATGAAAGCCAAGTAAAGGGCATGACCAGTTAATGAGCATGCAGGTTCCAGCCCAGTCAGGTGGGGGAGGGGATTATATACAAGGTCCCTGTCTTAGCCAGGGTTTCTATTCCTGCACAAACATCATGACCAAGAAGCAAGTTGGGGAGGAAAGGGTTTATTCAGCTTACACTTCCACATTGCTGTTCATCACTAAAGGAAGTCAGGACTGGAACTCAAGCAGGTCAGGAAGCAGGAGCTGATGCAGAAGCCACGGAGGGATGTTCCTTACTGGCTTGCTTCCTCTGCCTTACTCACCTTGCCTTCTTATAGAACCTAGGACTACCAGCCCAGGATGGCATCACCCACAATGGGCCCTCCTACACTTGATCACTAATTGAGAAAGTGCCTTACAGCTGGATCTCATGGAGGCACTTCCTCAAGGGAGGCTCCTTTCTGTGTGATAACTCCAGCTTGGGTCAAGTTGACACGAAACCAGCCGGCATGGTTCCTTTGCTCACAGCATCTCCTTATGTCAGCTCTGCAGACACCGAGGGCAGAGTGATTGTTATCTGCTTCCCCTTGTTTGAGACATTTACGATGCGGGTGCCGACCTGAGATCCTCCATCAAGTGAGAGAATCCATTCCCCTGTCTCGTGAGACATGAGGAGCAGCTCATCTTTCTTAGAGGCAAGAAGGAGGGTTTTGTGGGTTTGCTTATACAGCCAGACCTGGCCAGACATTTGAAGGTCTCATTTTCCCATGTTTTGTGGGGGTATTCACTAGAAAAGACTGTTAAGACATGGGTTTCAGATAATAGAAAGTTGGGCTGGAGAGATGGCTCATTGTTTAAGAGCACCAACTGCTCTACTAGAGGACATGGGTTCAAATCTCAGTACCCACATGGCAGCTTATCTGTCTGTAACTCTAAGATCTAACACCCTCACATAGACATACATGCAGGCAAAATACCAATGGACATAAAATAACAGAAGACAAAGAAGAAGAGGGAGAGGGAGAGGGAGAGGGAGAGGGAGAGGGAGAGGGAGAGGGAGAGGGAGAGGGAGAGGGAGAGGGAGAGGGAGAGGGAGAGGGAGAGGGAGAGGGAGAGGGAGAGGGAGAGGGAGAGATAGCAGAAAGTCTTTATTAGCTGGGTGTTCAGGATCCCAGTGTAGCCTGGAGCCTTTCTTAGGGTGAGCTTTTAAGCACAAAAAATATGTCCTGGGTTGATACACTTCAGTTAACAAGGACAGTTAGCAGGAAAAACAGAGAAGCAAGGTTAGTACATTTAGAGACTTCCCCATAACTATGCTCAGAGAAATAGGAGGCACTGCCCTGTTCCCATCTTGCAGTTCCAGATCCATGGTTCCTGCCGTCACCTCCTCTGTGACTGTGAGGACATAATCTTGACTTTATGGCTCATTTTCATGCCTGGGAAGCCCTTTGGGAGAAGGGGGATAGAAGTTAAGTTTGCACTCTAGGGGAAAGTTGCAAGCAGGAGTGGAGTCCAAGGGAGGAGGAGGGCTAGGATGAACTGGGGGTTACATGGTGGGAGGGGCCTGAGACTATTCTCCATTGTGATTTAAGAATTATCTAAATCAGTTTAGATATTAAAATAAGACATTTCAAATTTGGGCCACTGGTGGCCATTGCCAAGGTATACTGAGGCAGAATTGCATCTGGAGTGGGACAAGTATGGCTGATCTCCATCTCCCTAGTGGAGGTTTTGTAGAGCAGCCCCCACACAGGCTAACACTATGTAATTTAGAACCCATGGTGGGTACAGAGCCAGGTAAAAACAGCCCTCCAGAGGCATTCCTCAAGTTTCTGATAAACCAAAAGAGCCTGGAAAGTAGGAGGCTCCCCAGACCTGTATTTTTTCAGGAGCCAAGAGCTCCCAGACGGGGGAAAGCTCCCTCATTTCTCACCTGAGCATGTCCTGCAGGGCCTGTGGAGATTTCCCAGGACTCTCAACGAAGCAAGGTTTGTGGATGTGCGGAAAACCCCAGAACCAATCTCAAGATGAAACAGAGGGGTCCTCCTCCGAGCCTCTGAATACCTTGTCCCCACACGTTGGCTGTGTTAGGAGCCTGTCCTGGTTGGTTGGAAATTGCCTCTTGTCTGGAGATCAGACTAAGTCGGTGAGACAGACATGGAAGGAGAGGAATGCTAGGGGTTTGTTGTTGTTTGTTTGTTTGTTTTGGGGCTTTTGGGGGGTGTTGTTGTAAGACCCCCAAAAACTGGGGAGACCTCCACTCAAGTCCCGGGATGAGCTGGCCGGCACCCCAATAACTTGAGAGAAAACCACACCTGATGCAAAACTGCAAGAGGCTTTATTGTCAGCTAGCTGAGGTTGGCCTAGCAGGGCAGGGGAGTTCGACCCCACGCGGTAACAGTAGGGGGCTTTTAAAGGAGAAAGTGAGGAACTTGGGGGAGTTGGGAGGAGTTGAGAGGAGTTTGGCTACAGCTCTTCTCTGGTGGGTGTCCTTGGTAAAATTACAAGGCATGAGGAGTGGGGGGTGGGTGGTCGCTCTTCTTTGTGGAGTTTATCTCCATGTCCTTGGCACAGGGAGCCAGGCAAGCACCTGGCTAGGTCTTTTTACAATTATAGCATCTCTGGTTGTAAGGTATAGAAACAAAAAGGCTTTTTGCTGGCTATAGAGAACAAAGAGCTTCTTTCTGGCTGTATTTTTAGAGATCAGGGAAAACAAGTTTGGGGGAACATTTAGGGGCTTTACCTTTAAGGGAGAAATGCTTTAAGTTGGGGTCTCACATTAAAAGGAAAGGAAAGATGATGGTGGAGGGGGGGATCTTAAGAGGGACGAACAGGCAGGTCTACCCATTAGGTGGTCTTGAAATACTCAGAAACAGTGCTAGATGATCATGATCACCAGAGCCCAAGTTGTCAGTGACTTGAGGCGACCAGGAAGGGTCCAAGGCTTGAACAAGGTGAGACAGGCAGGAGGAGAGAGAAAGGCTAGGTGAAGGAGTGGCTACCTGAAAGACAGATGGTCCTGCCAAGCTCATCTGAGCCCCAAATGGTTTACAGAGAACACCAATGAAGTCCCCAGGGCCAGAGACCCCATCCATGGGATTTACATCATTCATGGAAGCATAGGACACAAAGTCCCAAGGTGCTAGGTAGACTGGTGGCTGTTTCGTCTATATAGTGAGCTTAGCTGGCATCTGTGCTCCCAAGAGGAATGGGTCCCAAAAGTAGGAAAGGATGGTAAGAAAGACATAAAGAGCTGGGCGTGGTGGTGCACGCCTTTAATCCTAGCACTCGGGAGGCAGAGGCAGGCGGATTTCTGAGTTCGAGGCTAGCCTGGTCTACAAAGTGAGTTCCAAGACAGCCAGGGAGAAACAGAGAAACCCTGTCTCAAAAAACCAAAAAAAAAAAAAAAAAAAAAAAAAAAAAAAAAAGGAAAAGAAAGACATAAAGAGGGCTTAGAGCCCTCTGCTAGGTGTAAGGGTCCAGGTGCCCTCCTTGAATTTCTGGCTCAGCACAATGTTAAATTGCTGGGGCAGCTTAAAGAGATGGGAGGTAGAAAGAAGACAGTCTGACTTCAGCTGACTTACTCAGGGCCAAAGGGGAATATGGCTCTGTTCTTCCCCCACTGCACTTGCTGACTGTAACTGTTGCCTTCTCTGTAACTGTTGCCTCCTCTTTCACCAAACCTGGCTGCTGGGGGAATTCCAGGCTGGGAAAACCATCTCCACCCCTAGCATAACTTTTTGATGGAGAGAAATGTACCCTCCTTAATCTCAAGGATAACTCTCCACCCTTGAGACAGGCTTGATCAGATCCCCCTGTATTGTTCTATCATGGATGACCTCTGTGAACTGCTCCTCAGGCTTTAAGACTGTCAAGAAGCCCTTTAACACACAATCTGGCTTTAAACAGTTTTGTGTTAGCATCTCCAGCTTGACACAAATCTTGCCACATCTGTCTTCTGGGGACTTCCTGGGGCTATTTTGAGTGATTTACCTTTTGACTTAGCAAGCTGGAAGATGGAATGTGTTAGCCGTGGAGGTCAGAAGATGGCCAGAAGAGGGTTAATGGTCCTCTAGAAATGGATAGTTGATCAGCTACTAAATGCATGCTCGGAATGAAATTCAGAACCAAGGTCCTCTACAAGAAAGACAAGGGCTCTTAACCACCGAGTCATCTCTCTAACCCTCTTTCTATGCACCTAACTTTTTTTTCTTTTAAAGATAGGATCTAACTATACAATTTTGACTGTCTTAGTACTTAATCTGTAGACCAGACAGGCCTTAAACTCACTGCCTGTCTTTGCCTCTTGAATTCTGAGATTAAAGTCATAAACCACCTTGTCCAGCAGTTTTTTTTCTTTTTCTTTTTCTTTTTCTTTTTCTTTTTCTTTTTCTTTTTCTTTTTCTTTTTCTTTTTCTTTTTCTTTTTCTTTTTCTTTTTCTCTTCCTCTTCCTCTTTATCTTTCTTTTCTTCTTCTTCTTCTTCTTCTTCTTCTTCTTCTTCTTCTTCTTCTTCTTCTTCTTCTTCTTCTTCTTCTTCTTCTCTCTCTCTCCTTCTTTCTTGCCACACAGTCTCTTTACATACCTCAGGCTAACCTAGAGCTTGTAGCCATCCCCCTGCCCCAGCTTCCCAAGTCACGTGGGATTATAAAGTATGTCCCATCATG
Organism: Mus caroli; assembly: GCF_978045245.1. Taxonomy (NCBI): domain Eukaryota; kingdom Metazoa; phylum Chordata; class Mammalia; order Rodentia; family Muridae; genus Mus; species Mus caroli. The sequence goes on along the minus strand of NW_028227258.1, from coordinate 73,954,552 downwards.
CCTGATTCCAGTAGAAAAGAAGGAAATTGAGAGCCTGTCTGTAAAATCTCAGCAGTAAAACCCACAATGTATGACTGGGCTTGGTGATGTGGGAAGGCAGAGGCAGAAGATTGCTACAAATTCAAGGCTAACATGATTTACAAAGTAAATTCTAGGCTAGCCAGGACTATGTAGCAAAACTCTTTTGTTCATAAAGCAACAAGAAATCCAATAGAGAGGAAAAACAGCAAGGATAAAGGCAGAAGGATCCATTCTTTAACAACTGGGCTCCACATGGAGCCTGACCTGTGATCCATGAGCATGGGTTTGGCTCTGCCCTTAAGACGGGTTTTCATGTAGCCAGACTGGCCTTGAAATTGCTGTAGTGCTGAGTATGACTTTAAACTATGATTCTCCTGGTTTCACCTTCCACATGCTATGAACACAGGCATGCACACCATAACACACACCAAGCATCTATGATACCCTCTGCAAACACCTAGAGCTGGATCTAAGGACATGCTGGCCTTGTCTATTCCTTTTCGGATTAGAGTGCATGACCACCGTGAAAGAGCACAGAAGCAAACAGGTAGACACAGCACTGGGGTAGTCGTTGAGAGCTCATGTCTGATCCACAAGCACAAGATAGAGAGAAAAGTATTGGGAATGACATGAGAATTTGAAACCTCAAAGTGACACTGCTCCTCCATCAAGACCATGCCTTCTAATCTTTCCCAACAGTTCCACCACCTGGGGACCAAGAATTTAAACATAAGAGCCTAGCGACATTTGTACTCAAACTACTATAGGAGGCGCTATAAAAATGAATTGGCTAGCAGGATAGTGAGATGCTCCCGTCTGTCTGTGGGGATTTGAATTTGAATAGGTTTGGCCCCCATAGAATCATGTGTTTGAATGTTTGGCCCAAAAGGAATGGCAATATTAGGAGGTGTGGCCTTGTTAGAATTGGTGTGGCCTTGGCAGAGGATGTGTGTGTCTCCCATGATTAAGCTCTGCTCAATGTGGAATTCCAGTCTCCTCCTGGCTGCCTGCAGAAGGCAGTCCCCTTCTCCTGCCTTTGGATTAAGATGTAGAACTCTCAGCTCCTCCAGCACCATGTCTGCCTGCAGGCTGCCATGCCTCCCACCATGATGATAATGAACTGAACCTCTGAAACTGTAATCCAGCCCCAATTAATTTTTTTTCCTTATAAGAGTTGCCTTGGTCATGTTGTTCCTTCACAACAATTAAGACACTATCCTAATATGAGCCTCACACAAATGATACACAGATGTGACCAGATAACTTTTTTTTTAAGTTTATTTTTTATTTATATGAGTACACTGCAGCTGTCTTCAGACACACCAGAAGAGGGCATCTGATCCCATTACAGATGGTTGTGAGCCACCATGTGTTTGCTGGGGATTGAACTCAGGACCTCTGGCAGAGCAATCAGTGTTCTTAACCGCTGAGCCATCACTCCAGCCCCAGATAACTTTTTTGTTACAAAAGACTCCAGTTCTCTTGACAGGGTTAGGGAAGTAGGATGGTTTTCAGAATTCATCCATTGCATCTCTGTTTCTGCTATCATGGGTTTTGTTTTGTTCTGTTTTGCTTTTTTAAAGATTCATTTTTAATTATGTGTTTCTGTGAGTGGGTATGTGTATGTGTTTATAGATACCAGCAGAGGCCATGGATGTGGGGTCCTCAGGAGTTGGAGTTTACAGGTACCTGTGAATACCCAACATGGATACTGGTAACTAGACTTGGATGCTCTGGAAGATCCCCCATTGTAATGTCTTTTCTTTTTATTTAATTGTTAAGGATGTAATTTTATGTGTGTGTGTGTGCGTTGCCTGCATGTATGCATCTGCAGTTCAGAAGTTAGAAGGTATTGGATCCTCTGGAATCCATATAGGTGCTGGGAACTCAATCCGAAACACTCTTAATGGGTTATCTATCTCTTCTGCCCTCAGTTTATTTTCTTTATATATCCTTTGTCCTAATTGCGTTCTAGATGGCAAGCAAATGGCTATTCCCATATGGGGAGGCAATATGAAAACCTTGTTTTTGGGCGGCCGGCTGCAGAAGCCTACAACTGCTGGTGGGAATGGTGTACTTGCAGCTCCGGTGCTGCGGTGCTGCCTTTGGACCCCGTCTCGTCTCATCTTCCCGGAGCAAGTCTACATGCTCCTACAAGTTAAGGGTCGAGTCTTAAGTGTCCTTGTGTTCCCAGTATGAAAGGGACAAGGTAGTGTGCAACCAGTGCTGATCCCGCTACGCAGAGCCTGAGTGTCCTTGCCTCAAGGGAGGCTCTACCTCCGGAAAGCTCAGGATAGGGTCGGGGGTGGGGGTGGGGGACCCGAGACAGAGGTTAGGAGGGCGCATTGGCTTCCAACAACTGCAGGAAGGAAACTTGCACCCAGCCTGGAACTCAGTTTCCGTGGCAACCATCCAGGGGCGTGGCTACTGTCAGGGCGTCTCTATGGTTTCTGCATCCTAGAAGGCCCAAAGTTCACTTCCGGGAAGATGGCTGCACCCAAGTCGGGTGTCGCACGTGCTTCCACGGAGAGGACTGTACACTGACGGTAAGGAGCTTGCTTTCCCCAGGGGCGGGAGCAAGGGCGAAGATCGGAGAGTAGTTCCACCCTGCTGACTCTGTGGCTGCGGGGCTTGGATTTATAACAGGAGGAAAAGGCGGCGGCTGGTCCTCTAGGCTGCTACAAACGGATGGCTCTGGACATCCCTGGAAACTGGCTGGAGAGGAGACAGCGTCTCAGTGTACTTGCAGCCTTCGCAGATCAGGCTGCGTCTGCCCACGCCGGCCCATTGCAAGTGCGTTAAAAACGATTCCTACTGTGTCGCTCAGTTCAGTCCAGAAACGCTGAACAATTCTCAAGGGCTGGGAAATAAAGCTTGCCTCCGCCTTCCGGGAAGTGTGGTTTTGAATTACTGTGATGAGAAATAGAATGTGGGGAAGGCTTATAGCAGAAGGAAGAAGCTGTAAAGGTACAAAGCAGTGAGTTGCTCATGAAATGATTCACTACCAATCCTGGATCCACTACTTGCCAGTTGTTTAGTGTTCGAATTAGCAGTGTTCGATTTCTTTGTAAATTAAGGCTAAGTAATACCTTCTTATAAGATGTTGGCAGGCATCAATGAGACAATCCACGTGAAGCAGTTAATAGCAGGTTCGTGGTGAGTCAGTGTACTACAAGTGTGGGGTATGATTATTCTTACTGTTAAAATAGTCAGAAATAATTTCTGAGAGGTGGTATTTGCATGGTGACCTCAGCATCTAAATTTTACTTCTGTTTCCATTTCAAGAAGCAAGGTAGCACCTGGGAGAGAGGCAGGCCAGTGTAACCCTGGCCAGCCAGGCTAATTAGTGAAACCTCAAAAACAAAAAAATCCAAGAGGACCACTTCTTTACCCTGTTTTTGTGTTGCTGTACTCACAGTTCCGTTTCATTTGGGCTTCATGCAATCATCCTTCCTAATGGAAAGGTGGGTAGACATGTGAGACATGTGATTCTTCCTAAACTCGACTGTCACGATTGCTAACACCCTGCCTCCATTTTATAAGATTTTGTGAGCTTTGGGGCATTTAGCTATGCAGAGTTGAAGAATATTCCTAGACACCAGAGTATACAAGAGCATAGTCCCTTAACAAAGCATCGTTATCACTGGTGTGGTACCTGGGAAACTACACAGTCTATGCAGTCATGAGAAATAGAGGGAGCCAGGCATTTGTGGTGCATGCCTTTGAGGTCAGCCTTGTATACAGAGCTAGTTCCAGGACAGCCAAGGCTGTACAAAGAAACCTGTCTCAAAAAATAAGGGGGTGGGGGAGATAATGTGGGAGGATTTCTGAGAAAAGACTTTGACATCATAGGCCTCTGGAAAAGTCTCAGCCCAAAGGGGGCCCTGGATCACATTTTGAAAACTGATAGAACTGATTATCTATCTATCTATCTATCTATCTATCTATCTATCTGTATTTGAGACAGGCTTTTACAATGCCCCCTTTACTGACCTGGGACATATGTAGAAGTGGCTGCCTCCAGCTCACTGAGATCGTTTAGTCTGTTTCCTAAGTATTGAGATTAAAGATGGTGCACTACTATACAGGGCTGGCAGAGCTGTTTTATTATTTTATTTTGATTTTTTTTTTTTTTTTGAGTCAGGGTTTCTCTGTTTAGCAGGTCTGGCTGTCTTGGAACTCACTTTGTAGACCAGACTGGTCTTAAACTCACTGAAATTCACCTGCCTTTGCCTCCCTGGTGTTCGGATTAAAGGTGTGCTATAACTGGCTATTTAATTTTTTAAAATTCATTTATTATTTAATGTATACAAGTGTTTTTGTCTGCTTGTATTATGCACATCCAATGCATGCTGGATGCTGAGAGGTGTGGGGAGATGTAAACTGCCTTGTTCTTGCTGGAAACCAAACCCCTGTTCTCTGCAAGAGCAGTAAGTGCTCTTAACCGTTGAGTGATCTCTCCAGGCCCCAAAACTTGTTCTATACATCATATCAATAACTTCCTCTCTTCTAATAGCCTATTATCAGCCACTATCTTGTGCATTAGCTTCATTGCTACAAAACAAATTACTACAGATTTAGTGGCTTAATAAATAAACAAACCTAAAAAGAGTTCTTGCATACAGGTCTTTTGCCTGCTTGTATGTCTGTGTGCCACATGTATGACTGGTTCCCTGAGGAGACCAGAAGGGGGTACCTAATCCCCTGGACCTGAAGGGTCTGAGTTGCACTATGGGTGCTGGGAATCAAACCCAGGTCCTCTGGAAGAGCAGCCAGTGTTCTAACCACTAAGCCGTCTCTCCAGCCCCTGGGGTGTTTGTTTGCTTGCTTGAAATGTCAATGTGAACAAATGTGTGTGGTGGGTGCATGCATATCGAGGCCAGAGGTCAAGCTCAGGAGTTAACCGCCTGATTTTTGGGACGGAGTCTCTAATTTACATGTGCACACCAGCTTGCCTGGTTTTTTTTTTTTTTTTGGAAAGGAGATTTTTATTTTCTTCTTCCCATGCTGCAGAGGATGCTGTTTTCACCAGTTCAATTTCTCTCCTTCAAGGAGAAAGAGGATAAAGGTTCTCTGGGCCTTAGAGCTAAGCTGCTCCTATATGGCCCCAGCCAAGACAGGACACAAAGATGAGTGACTGATTCCATTCTGCCAGCGTAACACAAGGACCACCACAGGAACAGGCAAGTGACTGCAAGGCAGGGTGTGGGCCTGGCCTCAGAGACCAAGGGCTTAAAAGACTACAAGGTGATCAAAATAAAAGTTAACACCCACCTCACCCCACCTGCAGTTAAACAGAACCTGTACGCTGGTATTCTGGACACTTAGCAGTCTCAAAGGCTTGTAACCTAGCCTGGTACAAGGGTCACTGTGTTCCCAAGGGCCTCATCATTTACCTTGGTCTTGAGCTTTACACTAAAAAAGCTAGAGTTGTAGCAGATGCTCTCGGTTTTATCAAGTCATAATCCCAAGGAAATGTACCTTGGTAGAAGGCTCTGATCACACGGTGCATCCTGCTCTCAGATCTCCCAGCCTGAAGCGGATTCATCTTAACCATCAGAGCCAGCCCTGCGGTGGATTACAGTGGAGTAAAGTCAGCAGGGCCAACTCCAGGAGATGATGGGCCACTCCAACAGTTTTTCTCTTTATTTTTTAAAATTCCAACTGTTAATACGTAGAAGAATACTGCTATCCTGAATTCCATTTTTGGGAAAGGGCAACAAAGAACCAAATAAATAAATAAATAAATAAATAAATTTGGATTTACTTGAAGTGGGAGTAACTGAAGAGAAAGGCAGAGTAGTGGCACAGCCAACTGGGTCTTTCAACAGAGAGGGAAGCAGGGCAGAGTATCCTTTCTTCCATCCAAGCATCCCAGAGCATGTGGCCGCCTCCCATACTTTATGACAAAGAATGACAGCAAAGAAGGCGTGCCCAGCTAATCCACAAACCAACCAGGTTAGAGCTGGTCCCACTTGTCCTTGTTCTGAGGACTTCTAAGAGGTTCCTGCTTATAAGATGGCCAAGTCACGATCTTGGTTTTGCAAAGCATAGTCCAAAGTCAAAGCTGTTCATAAAGACATTGCCTGGCCTTTTACATGGTGATTTTGAAGTCTTGTCCTAAAGTCCTGACCACTTTTTATCTCCTGGTCTCTTCAGTTTTTGGAGGAGTTTTGTTACCTTGGTGTTTTGTGTTCCTTGAGATTTGCACATCAGGGATTAGATCATTGGTGGAATTTATTTAGTGGGTGGGAGAGGTGGATCGGTCATTAAGAGTATTTCTCTTCCAGAGGACCTGCATTAGTTCTCAGCACCCACATGGTAGCTCACAGCCACTTACAACATCAGTTCTAGAGCATTGGACAGCCTCCTCTGGCTTCTGGTGGCACTGTGTGCACATGGCACATTTACATGCAGGCAAAACACTCTACAACTAAACTTTTTTTTTTTTTTAATTTTTAAAAAACATCTTTACTCTTTCAGAAGTATTTACAATGTTCAGGAGGGCCTAGCCTATTCTAGGGCTAAGCTGTCTTTTTCCTCTAGAATTATGATTAGAAATTAGCATACCATCTACACAGTATCAAAGAGTAGGCCTACTGTGAAATACAGTAATAGCCAAACAGAAAAATAAGCACCATTCACTTCAGGGAGTAACAGAATACGGTACAAAGGGGAGAAACTGGGGGTAGGATGAGTAGTTAGTCCTGCGTTGGCAGAGAAACGTAAGGGAGAAGTATAAAAGAGAGTGGGAGGCTGTGGAGCCAGGTGGTTTGGGCTGAAGGCTGATCACAAAGAGAAACACAAGCAGATAGAAAGGACATCCCAGCTCCCGGAGCCTGAACCACACATGAGGTCCTGTAGACCTGGCTAATCTATGTTTTCTGGGAGAGACTGGCAAAAGGAGAGAGAAGCAGACCAGGACAGAGCGACCCTCTTCAGGTTCCCAGTTATAAGCGCTGGCCCTGGCCTGTGTGATTCCTGCATCATCAGCACACTGCCTGGCTTCTGTATTTAAGTCCCCTACAGACTCTGGTCCCACCGAGTTTCCACATCCATGATCGATGCTTCAGAGCCCTTTCCCCTAAGTCCAGAGCTCCCACACGTGTGTTTCACTTGCTGTGTGCTTCCCAGCGGTGCAGCCCACAAGAGTGCACTGGAAATGAGGTTTACAGCTGTTTTAACAGCGCCAGGAGAAAGCCAGGCATCTGCACTCACTGAAGTGTTCTTGTAAGGATTCTGTCTCCTGCTCTTGAAAGTGTCTGTCACGGGCGTGGTGGTGCACGTGGTAGGCAGAACCAAGCAGATCTCTGTGAGTGTGAGGCCAGCTACATAGAGAGTTTCAGGCTAGCCAGAGATACATAATCTCAAAACAAAACCAAAAAGCAGTTGTGTCCATAACAGATTATTTTAGCACAAATTGATATTAGTAGTCTAAGTTTTCAGTGTCTTGTGTGATGTGCCATCTTACACTTTGGAGGTAAATCTAGTGTACAAGTCGGGGAATGCTATTCTGGGGCAAAGGGAAGTATGTGTGAGTTACTGTGAAGAAATTTGTCTACTTAGAATCAGAGCTAGTATTCGCATTTCCTGAAGAGGCAAGAAAACCAGGCTCTTTTTTTTTTTTTTTTTTTCCTTTCTTGTAAGATGAGAATGATTCCTATTGACAGGGCTGTCTCTGAAGTACGATGAGGTGATAGTGTACAGCAGCCATCTTTGTTTACTTAGTGCTCAGTTGGGCGCCCCTTCCTATGCTAGACAGTTTCTAAATGGAAGGTTCTGAAAGCCTAATAATGCAGTAATGTGGGCGGAAGGTTTGGCTCCCTCACAAGGTCAGTGCAAATGTTGGACAATAGGTGTAGACTTTAGGCTCCTTAAGTACCAGTCTCTAGCTCAAGTTACCAAACACCTCTTAGCTTTGTTTGCACAACGTAAACAGACTCTGCACACAGGCTTCCTTCCTGGTTTAAATTCTTCATACATTAGTTGTGTGACTTAGTCTAGCTGCCCGTGATGTCTTACGTGTGTGTGTGCGTGTGCGTGTGCGTGTGTGTGTGTGTGTGTGTGTGTGTAAGGGAGAGAGACAGAGAGAGACAGAGAGACAATGAGCATGAGCATGGGTATGAAGGGTGGAAGACAGCCCATGGAAGTCAGTTCTCTCCTTCCACTAAGTGCTAAGTAGGTCTCTAGGACTAAACCTCGCTTTTGACAGGAGGCTCCCTTACTCACCGAGACATCTTTCTGGCCGTAGCTTCTTTTAGTCCAGGACTCAAGGACAGCGAATGTGCCACTGATTGAGGTTTTTCCACTTCAGCTAACTTAAACAGGCTAATCTCTCACAGACCTGTTCAGAGGCTAACTAAACTAGTCTGCAGGTGCAGCTGGAGGCTTGCCATCCAGGTAATTCCTGCCATGTTGACAGTAATACCAACCGTCACCGCCTAAGCTGTTTAAGGCTCAGCTTCCTTTGTCACCTGAGTAGGGTGGCAAGATTGAATGAAAGTTTTCACATTCATAAGGCTTCAGTATAGCTTATGCCACACATCCAGGTATCAGTATTAACATTACCCCTCCTTCATCCTGATTCGTGTTGGGTCTTGGCCCCTTTGACCAGAGAGAGGACTCTTCAAAGAACAGTCTTCCTCCTGGTGTCTCTCAGGACTCGAGAAGAATTCAAGGCTGGAGAGAAGGTTCAGTTAAGAGCACTTACTGCTCTTGCAGAGGGCCTGGATTCAGTTCCCAGCACCCACATGGCAGCTCACAACTGTAACTCTGGTTCCTGCATGCATGTAAGGCATACACATACACTTGGACATACACAGAAACTTTTGTTTGTTTTAACGAAAGAAACGTCTTACACGAGCAGCTTTATGTACTTTAGGCACAGACAGGGTCTCAAGCATTCTGGTCCTGAGCTCCAAACTCCTATCAACCTTGGAGTCCCGAGCCTTCTGCTGCCACTTCCCCAGAGCTGGAATTACAGGCATGCAGTACCACACCTGGTTACACAATGCTGGGGATTGAACCCAGGACCTCCTCACACATGTTGGGCAAGCATTCTACCTCCTAAGGCATACAAAGGACAGCCCTGGCCCACACTACCACCCCTTTCTTTTTTACTTATTTAGGGTCTCATATAGCACAGGCTGGCTTCAACCGTCTCTATATGTTGTAGATGATATGAACTTCTGATCCTCTTGCCTCCACATTCCATCTGCTGGGATTACACGTGTGGGCCAGCATGCCTTATTTTACATGATGCTGGGGTTGAAGCCTGGGGCTTTGCGTGTGTTAGTGAAGCACCCTGCTATCTAAGGTGCACCTCCAGTCCTTTCTTTCCCTATTCAAAAGATGGTGCCACGTTTTCCCTGGTGAGAACCTGAGGACAGACCCTGCCATGAGTGTCACCCCAGAGGTCAAGAGCCGTGGGATGAAGTTTGCTGAAGAGCAGCTGCTGAAGCATGGATGGACTCAAGGTGTTCTTTCATATCCTCCCGCTCCCTACCCTCGGCTGCCTCATGCCAGTTCAGCCAGAGGAGACACTCGTCTAAAGAGAAACCTTTAGAAGCATACGTTTTCTGACCCATCTGGATTAGGGAAGGATGGGCGAAATCCTCATTTTGGATAACGAGGGATGAGGGGCAAGTGGTTGGACAAACTAGAGGAGGCCACACAAGGGGATAGAAAAGATAGTTCTCCCTCAGACGGAGGTATTTACTGAGTATGCCTAGAAGGAATGGAGAGAGGTAGGTTTTTGAAAGGTTCAGAGTATACTCTATGATCAGTAAAGGAATGGCGGTTAGCCTGGGAAGACTTGGTGAGGGCTCAGGTCAGGCTACAAAATAAATCACTCACTCTCCTCTACAGGCAAGGGTCTGGGCCGGAGGGAGAATGGCATTACCCAGGCCCTCAAGGTGACACTGAAGCAAGATACCCATGGGGTAAGACTGGGAGGTGGTCAGCATGCATGGGAGAGGGGACCCATGAGGGCCAGTGGGCGGTGCTCAGACTGTGATTTCTACTTACTATTTATTCCCATGGAGGTGGGACACGACCCTGCCAAGGAATTTACAGACCACTGGTGGAGTGATCTCTTCAACAAGACTGCCGCCAGCTTGGTAGTGGACTCGGGGAAGGTATGAACTGGTCGGGTATATTGAAGAAACCTGCAGGCCTGGGGTGGGGTAGGGCAGTACAGCACGCCACTCTTTCACCGATATTTCCCAACAGGATGGAGTGCAGATAAGGCGTCTTTCCAAGGAGACCACCCAGCGCAGTCACCCCAAACCCAGCTTGCTGTATCAGAAGTTTGTGAAGGTAATAGAATGAGAGATCCAGCTCTCAACTGCTCCCGTCTCCCTGGATCCTGATCAACTGCATTGTGTGTCCAACTAATTCCCAGGATATCCCAGTACACCGAGATCCTGTGTCCAGCCTTGCTGTGCCCGTGCCCTCACCCAGACTGAAATGTTAAGGTTCCATGGACCATCCCATCTGCTGGGGAAGCAGCAGCGTACAGTGAGAGGGAGGGCTGTCATTTAGTTAGGAGCTGCTGGGGGGGGATATGTTGATGTATAATTTTAAAAGGGTTAGAAGCCAGGAGAGTCCTGTGAGGTTGCCTGGTCCATCCTTATTTTACATATGTGACCCAAAGAGTAAAAATGGTTTGCGGAAGAGCCCACAGCTGATGGGTAAAGGCAAAAAGAACAGAAGCCGGCAGTTAGTGAGCACAGATTCTGTGTGCAGGGCTTCACAGTTATCTAGCAACCCCTCCCAGTTTCTACATCTTGACATCTACTCAGTTCGGGCAGTCCTTGCCTCTTTAAGAGCCTCTGCCTCTATCCTCACTCTCCACCACAGTCAGTGACCTACAAAGCGTCCATAGGGTTCTCCCTAAAACACATCGTATTATGTAATGAGAACTTCAGATTCTTTGAAAAACACAGAAATATGGAAATATGTTTTTGTTTTAATCTCAGGTGTGGGACATGGGGGGGGGGCTGCTTCAGACTGCAGTCAGCAGCTGACTATGATTTGCCTCATGCTCTAGCAAGGGTGTGGTTTTTGCCAGCAGCAAGTAGTTTCTTCGATTCTGTGATGTTTGGAATTCTGGGGACTTTTCGGAGGGTATATAAATGCTAGGCCCCAGAGGAAGGGTGCCTGTGGGTTGTTGACTGTGGTTGGTTAAGTAGTCATACACAAAGGAGGAAAAAGAAGTCAGATGCCCTGTCATTGAAGATCAAACTTGCCTCAAGGAATCCCATGCTCTAACAATAACATTACTTCCTTTTCTTTCTATTCTTTCTCTTCTCTTCTTATTTAGTGTTAGGGGATTGAAAGGATAGAAGAAAATGGGTGGAGAAGGGTGGAAGAAAGAAGAACCCACAAAGTAGCAAAAGACAGCTATAGTATCATGATCCTTCTTGCTTACTTTTGTTTTTTAAGATGGATTTTCTGTGTAGCCCTGACTGTTCTGGAGTTTACTCTGTAGACCAGGCTGGCCTCAAACTCAGAGATCTACCTGCCTCTGCCTCATGAGTGCTGGGATTGAAGGCCTGTGCCACCACTGTCCAGCTCCATCCTTTTTAATGAGATTGTCTGTGGCCCTTTATGCTTCAGGTCTCACTTCTTTTTTGGGACCAGTACACACTAGCCAGCGGGTCTGTTTTTTCTTCTTTAAGAAGCTGTGTTTTCCCACCTGCCCTTGCCTCTGTCAGTTGTTCTTCCTTTACCCTTTACCTGCTAACCATTTCTTGCTTTCAGATTGAGATTATACATACACACCCTCTAGAAACCATTCCCCAAACCCTGGCCTGAGTTATATGTGAGACAGGCAGCATTCATAATAACTGCCCGATATGAATGGCAGTTACATCTGGACTGGACTCATTTCTTTCTTCTTCTCTTTTTCTTTTTTCTTTTCTTCCTTTCATTTTGGTGTGTGTATGTGTTGACATATGCTTGGGGATGCATGTGTGCAGATGGAGGCTGGGTATCTTTTTGATCTCCACCTTATATACTGAGCTAGGCTCTCTTACTTCAATCCAGAGCTTGCCAGTTTGTCTAGTTTAGCTACTGAGCTAGCCTGCTTGCTGAGACTACAGGTGAGCAGCCTGCCTGCTCAGCATTCATGTGAGTGCTGGAGACCTGCACTTAGGTCCTCTTGCTTGCATAGCAAGTATTGTTACCAGCTGAGCTATCTACCTGGATCTATTTCAGCTACATGGCCTATGATAGGTTATGCATCTAGTTAATCAGGAATGCTGGGGATAGGGGTGCTGTCTTTATTGTCAGTTACTGGCACCTACTCCACTATGAACACTCAGAGCACTTTTCCCTGCTTGTTCTACAATTAGCCTGCTGTGAGCCACAGAGGCCCTGACTGCTCTACTTCCCAATAACCGTGGCCTATCATCTCCTGCCCAAATTAAAATACGCAGGCTGCATGACTTTGCAAGGAACAATGGTGGGCGCTGTCAAATTCATGCCTTGGGCAGTGACTCCCTAGGAGTTTCAGAAATGGAGGAGAGTTGGCAATGGTATTAAGTTGGCTTTATCCGTCTCCATGATCCTTTTCTTCTAGACAGCCACACTAACCTCAGGTGAGGAGAAGCCTGACAGAGACATGGGGAGCTGCAGTGATGTTGACAACCATGAGCCCACGCCCCCAAAGATGTGAGACTTTCTTTTGGTACTGAGAGCATGAGGGAGATGCTTTGGGGTTTTAAGAGAATGAACCTAAGCCTAATGCTTTCTTATCAGAGGAGTAGGTACATGTTTGTGGAATTAATTAGATTGTACTAATTCTTGCATTATCTTAGCACTTCAAAAAGTGCCAGGTTTTGAACAATAGTGAAGATGAATATTTTTTAGAGAAAGAAAGAAAAAAATGTTTGTGACTTGTCATCTACCCTTACAGTCTGACTGATGAGATGCTACTCAAAGCTTGTGAGGGGCGAACAGCACACAAGTAAGTTGTGGTCACTTTCTGGGTTTCCCATCTTTTCTGCCCATGCTTGAGGACAGCCTGTGCCACCTCCCAATTATTTTCATTCCAAGGGAATAATTGCTGTTGTTCACAAGTTCATGTTTGAAGCTTGGCTGCTCCCTCCCTCTGTTCCCAACTTTCTCTGTAATACCCCTTGCTGACTTAGACCCATCATATATCTGTCTTAGGGCTGCCCGGATTGGTATCACCATGAAGGCCAAGCTTGCTCGCCTGGAAGCCCAAGAGCAGGCCTTTCTGGCTCGGCTCAAAGGCTCAAAGGATGTGGGCACCTCTCAACCACTGACTGACAGTGAGCCTTCCCAAAAAAAGAAAAAGAAGAGGAAGCAGAAAGAGGAGGAAGAGGCGGCAACAGCTGAAAAGAGTCTAGGTGAGGAGCTGCTGAAACACACTGACAAGAGCTTCAGGAAAAGCAAGAAGAAGAAAAAGAGGCAGAAAGCTGAGAGAGAGGGAACAGCTATAGGAAGTGAGGAGGAAGAGGCTGCAGGAGAGAGTGGGCCCAGAGAACTGAGCACAGAGCAATCTGATCAGCCTTCCAGGAAAAAGAAGAAAAGGAGGAAGCAGTGCCATGAAGAAGAGGGGGAGATGGGAGTCTGTGATGAAGGAGGTAGAGATGTGACAGGCGGGCCAAAGGCAGTCAACAGTGGAGGAGACAAAGACCCCAGGAGAAGCAGCAAGAAGCGGCGGACGTGTGGGGAGGACTTAGATACCCAAGAGGAAGAAGGGAAGGATGACCTAACAAAAGGAGAGAGAAAGGTCAGAAGAAAAGACAAAAGGAAAAGGCAGCAGTGCTGTGAGGAGGACTTGGATGTAAGCAGTAAAGACGATGGTGGGACATGGGAAGCAGAGGATGCAGGTGAGAGAAGTCGGCCATACCCAAAGGAGAGAGCCAAAAAGAAGAAGCGGAAGAGGGACCGAGGGTCTGAAGTGGATCTCAGCTGACTCCTTTTCAGGGATAGCCTGGTTTGGGGCAGGGTTTCTGCACACTCTGCAAACAGCTCTGGAGCCCCAGTCTGCAGAGGAGAGCCAATGCATTCTATACTGGCTGAGGGGGTGGACATGGGCTGTGAAACTTCCTGTCCAAGAAGTATAAACCTGGTGCCTGGCAGCTCACCAGCTAGAGGATGGTGGGAAGAGGAATCAGGATGGAGGAATATTTGGAGTGTCTCTTCTAAAAGTCTGAAAATGTAGACTTACATGAAATGGCTTTGTTTTGTTTTTGAGACAGGGTTTCTCTAATACAGCTCTGGCTTTCCTAGAACTCACAGAAATCCAGGCATCTTTGCCTCAAGAGTGCTTAGATCAGAGGCATACACTATCACACCCTACAAAATGTTTTCATTTTAAATACCGTGAAGGTTAAGAAAAACATACATTTATATGTATGGGTTGGGTTACCCTCCCAGACTGTTCTGATCATGATTAAATGAGAGCTTGGACCCCAGGCTTCTAGGTCCTTCCCAGTTGATGCCAGCATTCCCAGCATGAGAAGGTCTGAACACAAAGTAGATGGCATTTGGAGACTTGAAGGAATCCTGTTACCCTCTGGGGGTCTTGCTACAACGATACGCTGAATTAGTTTAGAGGCATCATCTACCTCCCTGTGTATTACAAATAAGTAAAAATCATTCCTGGGTGAAACACCTATTTTCCATTGCTTACAAATGCTGGTCTGTTTCCCCAGAGAAAGCACAACCCACTGATAATTATTAAGGCCAGAAGACTCCAATTTCAAGACAGAAAGTACCAAGTCTTTATTGAGAAACCTGCCTACCCACCTCCCTTACTGTAGGCGGTAGACACACTCTGTGTCAGGGTAAGATGGCAGGTTCAGCTGGTACTTCTTCTCTAGGGCAGGTGGTACAAAGCGACCCCCAAGGTAATGATATCGGCCAGCAAAGTGCGTTGCAGACTTCTTGGGTGCCGTCAGTGAGATGAGTAAGTCTGGTTGGATTCCGCTAGGGTTTCCCTTCTCTACATCCCATCCTGAAGAGAGAAAGTAGTATAAGGACATACAGAAGGTCCTAAGGAAGAGGGAAAGCCCTCAGTCCCCACTTGAACTCTCAGTCCCATGTACTATCGGGCTCAGGTTTTCCACAGGGCCAGGCGGCATGAACTTTGCTCCCCAGCCCTATTGTGGGACAGTCCCCTGGGTACCGGCCTTAGCCAGGTTTGAGCACGAGTGTCCCAGCCACCTGAGTCTCACACCTGAGGGAATGTCGATGCTAGCAATGGGCACCGTGAGTCCACTCAAGACACTCAGGATGCTGTGGAATGGCTCCCGAACGTCACCCTTGAAACTGAAGCCGAAGATGGCGTCCACCACCAGCTCATACAGCTCGTCCACCATCATGGGCTGGGGGCGTGCGGGAAGGGGAAAGGGTGTCAGGAACTGCTGTCACCTAGGGAGACCTGTCCCTGCACCCACTGACCACAGAAGCATGGATATAACTGGTTCCTAAGGCACAGTAAAGAGGAGTGGCTCATTCAGGCCAGTCTGAATCCAGGCCTGAGTACCTACCTGCCTGTCACTGGTGAGAAGGGGTGGCTGCCAGTCTCAGGCTTCCTGACACTGGAAGCCAGAAGAGACTAGTTCTGTTCTGCATGTCAGTGTCTTCATCCAGAGACTAAGCTGGGGCTTTTTGGGTTTTGTTTTGTTTTAATTTCTGACTTCCCACCCTTTAATCCATGCGTCTACAGAAAAGGTTCAGGATGAGGCCCTGGGGGCCAGATTATTGTTAGATGCATGTTGTGGGAGTTGTTTGGCTGCAGAATAGGAGTGCCTGGAAAGTCGCGGAGCACACAGTCTGGAGGGGCTTCTACACCACTTTTTTTCAGAGAACACTTTTAGGGCAGACAGACACTAGGCAGGCCAGCTTGGTCTGAAAATGGGAAGGGCAGGACAGGGGCAGTACTTACTGGAGAGACGAGGCATCAACCCACCTACCTCTGGGGGCATTTCACCAAGGAAAGGAATGTCCATTTTCTGACACTGAGTCACTAGCCCAGTGAAGAGGGGCTTGTTAGGTCTTTTGGGGTAATAGATAGTTGGCTGGTAACCCTAGTTGAAAAGGAAAGTAGCCATTCAATCTCCGATCCCGAGTCTTCATACCTTGCCACAAAAAACTCCATTCACATACTCACAAAAAGTTTGAGGTGTCGCGCACAGACCAGCCCATCCCCTCCGTTATTTCCGGGGCCACAGATGACCAAGACAGTCGGGGGATTCTTGGACATAGACGTGGGGGGATAAGCCTGAAGATAGAAGTGCAGAGGGTCGGGCAGTCACCGCTGTGTGCGCCACCGCCGGGGACCTCCCCACTCGCGCCTCACTGAGGTTTCTTGTTGTGCCGCTTACCTTGGCAATGGCCGTGGCACAGCTCAACCCGGCCAGCTCCATGAGTTGATCCACGCTGAACTGATACTCGTTAAAAAGCTCTTGGTCCACGGCCTGAGCCTCCTCCTGACTGAGGGAAGTCCTGGCCTGAGTCTGCCCCTGGGGTGCTGGGGCCGCGGCCTGCCCCGCCCCGCCCCCGCGGGAGAGGGCGGCCGTACCTCAGGTACTTCACCGCCGCGGCCGCCATGGTCTCCGAGCCCCGGCGCTGCGTTCCCCACCAGATGGGCCCTGCACGGCACACACTCTGCTGGCTGATGACCCGTGGCAGGCGCGAGCCCGCAACCAGCAGCCCTAGCCCCAGCAGCGTCCGCAGCCCGGACATTCGACTAGCAGAGCGCCGCTCGCACGGCGCATGCGCAGGGCCCGTCCCGCCCCAGAGCGGTTCTATATCGAACCGTGGGTTCCTAGTCCCAGGCTATCAGGCGTTCCGCCCACCTTCGTTCCGCCTTGAGTTCTCACCTTTCCCCTGCGTCGCAGAGTTCCATACAGATGTGCTTCGCTCCCTCTGCAGTCCTGGCTGGCCTCCATCTCGAAGCAGTTTTGTTGCCTCCTTGCTGAAAGGTGTGATTGCACGCAGCTTTTTAAAAATTAGTATCTTTGACCTCTCGCTGCCCCTGCTTTTTTTTTTTTTTTTGAGGGGGGGGGGGGGTCGGTTCGAGACAGGGTTTCTCTGTATAGCCCTGGCTGTCCTGGAACTCACTCTGCAGACCAGGCTGGCCTCGAACTCAGAAATCCGCCTGTCTCTGCCTCCCAAGTGCTGGGATTAAAGGCGTGCACCACCACGCCCGGCTTGTTTGTTGTTAACATTTAAAAATACAAGGGTTGGAGGGAGGAGGCATGCACGTGCCTTGCTGCACATATAGAGGTCAGAGGACAATTTCTGTGCTTCCGATCTCTCCTTCCACAGAGTAAGATCCAAGGATCAATCACAGGTTGTCAGTGCCCTTGCTCTTCGAGTGGTTTTGTGGACCTCTGCCCTGTCTGTTTTACTTATCTAATGTAGAAAATAGAATTTTTAAGGCTGTGATAGTGGCAGGAACTTTAGATTACTCCGGTAATTGTACTTCAAGTCCAAGGTTCTGTGGTCTTACGCAGGACCTCACCAGCTTTATTTTTCTGATTTCACTAGCATGTGAGTTACTCAAGGCTCCTTACAGATTTGGTGGAAAATATTTAGTTAATTTATTTTTGGTCAGCTGGTTTTGTTTTCAGTTGTTTCAGAGTATGGGTATGTGCGCATGACCTCAGGTGCCCTCGGGAACCAGAGGTGTCAGGTCCCCAGAACTACAAGCAGTACAAGCAGTCTTATGTGGCCTAGGCTGCCTTGGATCTTATGTCTTATGTTGCAAAAATGGCTTTAAATCCCTGATCCTCTGAGATTCTGGGTCTGAGCCACTGTAGCTGGCTTTATTTAAGTTTAGTGGTTGTTTGTTTGTTTGTTTGTTTGTTTATGTATAGGTTGTGAGCCATGTGGTTGCTGGGAATTGAACTCAGGACCCCTGCTTGCTCTTGGCCCTGCTTGTTCCGGTCCAAAGATTTATTTATTATCTGTGAGTACACTGTAGCTGTCTTCAGACATGCCAGAAGGTGTCAGATCTCATTACCGGTGGTTGTGAGCCACCATGTGGTTGCTGGGATTTGAGCTCAGGTCACCTGGAAGAGCAGTCAGTGCTCTTAACCACTGAGCCATCTCTCCAGCCCTGAAGATTCATTTCTAAAACACAATGTGAAACATGTTTATTTGGCATAGATAATATGTTAAGCACTTACACGTGCCAGGTGCTAACATGAACCACCTCATTTCATAGCAACCTTATTATTCCTGTTTCAAAGATTAATCTAAAAAAAAAGGAAGACCTGACCAGCTGCCCAGTGATAGTGATGGCTGGTGGTGTAGCTGGGATCTCAGCAGGCTGACCTTACAGCCTTCTGCAACTTACCCTGTTGATTTCATTCTGATGGGATGTGACTATAGAACAATACAGAAAATATCCCATCCACAGAATTCAGGAGACAACCAATGAGAGCTGTTTCTACAATTGCCGCCTCCCCTTTGTTGTTACCATGCAACCTTTCGGGTTTTCTTAATTCTGCCAAACCCCTAATGTATTTTTAGCCTATCATAGATAAGAATATTCAATCAGGGGCTGGTGAAATGGCTCAGTGGTTAAGAGCGCCGACTGCTCTTCCAAAGGTCCAGAGTTCAAATCCCAGCAACCACATGGTGGCTCACAACCATCCATAATGAAATCTGATGCCCTATTCTGGAGTGTCTGAAGACAGCTACAGTGTAACTTACATATAATAAATAAATAAATTAAAAAAAAAGAATATTCAATCAGATTAAGTGAGTAAAGCAATGGAGGTTGGCTAGGGGCCTGACGAAATAGCAACATTCTTGTGTGGCAGACACCATCATTTGCTCCTCCAAACCCATTCTCCTTCCCTAGCAGATCCTGATATTCATATCTTTGTGGAGTGGCAAAACAAAACCCAGCTTTCTCCAGTCTCCCTCCAGCCAGTAAGAGTGGCCATTTAATTAAATGTTGACCACTAATGAACAGAAATGATATGGATAGACAGACAGACAAATGAGATATAGAGCCACTCCTATAGAGAACTATTTTGGAGGGGTGTGTTATTTTGTGTGATTTTTTTTATTTGTTTTTGAGGCAGGGTCCTACCATGAGCTCCGGCTGTCCTGGGTCCTGGAACTCACTATTTATACTAGGCTGGCCTTGAACTCACAGAGATCTGCCTCTATCTGCCTTCCAAGTGCTGAGATTAAAAGAATGCACCACTATGCCTGGCTTCATAGTGTACTTTTAAA
The DNA here is from genome assembly GCF_978045245.1 of Mus caroli. Classification (NCBI taxonomy): domain Eukaryota; kingdom Metazoa; phylum Chordata; class Mammalia; order Rodentia; family Muridae; genus Mus; species Mus caroli. The sequence continues at coordinate 73,935,298 of NW_028227258.1, read as the reverse complement.
AGATCTCCTCCACTTCTTTTCTTATTACTGGGCTGGATTGAAGGCACGATGCTTGTCTTAGTTAAAGAGTTACTATTGCTGTGATGATTCATGACCACAAAGTAAGGTGAGGAGGAAAGTGCTCATTTAACTCACACTTCCACATCACAGTACATCCTTGAGAAAATCAGAAGAGGAACTCAAATAAGGCAGAGGCCATGGAGGTGTGTTGGCTTGCTCATCATGACTTGCTCAGCCTACTTTCTTATAGACCCCAAGACCACCAGCCAAGCATGGCACCACCCACAGTAGGCTAGGTACACCACCCAACGCTAACTAAGGAAATGCCCTGCCTGGATCTTATGGAGGCATTTTCTGTTGAGGTCCCCTCCTTTCAGATAACTCTAGCTTGTTTCAAGTTGGCCCAGTGCTATAGGTGGAGCAGCCTTTTCCTTCTTCCCTTGATGGCCTTGTGTACACTCATCAAGCTCTTTATCATGAGCTACTTCTACAGTCCCTGAAGCTACGAGGCGGAAACCCCATTTTAGCATCAGAGTCAGGGCTGCAGAGATGTGTCAGCAGTTAAAAGCACTTACTGCTCCTGCAGAGGAGCCAAGCTCCTTCCCAGACCTCATGTCAGGTGACTCACAAGGCTCCAGGAGATCTGACACCTCTGGCCTTTGGGCACTTTCACTCATATGCATATAACAACACACAGATACACTCACATTCAATCATATCACCATCATCATCATCCAGGCATTAATCCCAGCACGTGAAGGAGACAGAGGCAGTCTACAGAGTGAGTTCCAGGACAGCCAGGACACAGAGAAGCCTTGTCTCTAAAAAAGAAAAAAGGAAGAAACCAAGGAAACTTGTGACTATAGAAACTAGTGTGGCACTAATAGAAATATAGAAATCAGCTAGCTTTACCACTCTCAAGTATATACCCAAAGGGCTCTACATCCTCCTAAGAGACGCTTGCTCATCCATGCTCATTGCTGGTCTACTCCTACTAGCCAGAAATTGGAAAACAGCCTAGATTTCCATCAACAAATAAATGGATAATGAAAATATGGTTCATTAACACAATGGAATATTATTCAGCTGTTAAAAATGTGAAGTTTGGAACTGGAGAGGTGGCTCAGTGGTTAAGAGCACCAACTGCTCTTCCAGAGGTCTTGAGTTCAATTCCCAGCAACCACATGGTGGCTCACAACCATCTGTAATGTGATCTGATGCCCTCTTCCAGTGTGTGACTGAAGACAGCTACAGTGTACTCATATAAATAAAAACAAATCGTAAAAAAAACGATGTGAAGTTTGCAAGCAAATGGACATACAGAGCTAGAAAAAAAAATAATGCTGAGGAAGGTAACCCAGACCCCCAAAAGACAAATATGGTATGTGTTTTCTTTTCTTTTCTTTTTTTTTGGTTTTTCGAGACAGGGTTTCTCTGTGTAGCCCTGGCTGTCCTGGCACTCACTTTGTAGACCAGGGTGGCCTCGAACTCAGAAATCCGCCTGCCTCTGCCTCCGGAGTGCTGGGATTAAAGGCATGCGCCACCACGCCCGGCGGTATGTGTTTTCTTATAGGTGGTTGTTAGCTTTTAAGCTTTCAATAGGCAGCATGTCAGCATAACCACAGAGGTTATGTATAGAGCAAGGAACTAGGCAGGAGAGGAGGAACATGTTGGAAGGATCTCCCAAGGAAAGGGAAATAGAATATATATTTAGAGAGACTAGGGAGAGACAGAAAACAAGATTAAACAGGAAAGAGAAGACAGGGGTAAGGGAGAGAATATAGGAAGGACGACTAGCACTAGGGGCCATTTGAGGGGTCTTATAGAATCCTACTACACTAGAAACTTCTTGAAATGTATACATATATGAAAGAAATCTAAACGGAGTCACTAAGTAACAGCGGACACAAAGGCCCAACCAGACATCTTTTGCCACTAAATGAAATCTTCAGCACTAGAAATGGGTTACATTTAACTGACTTGTTGGCCAAAGGGGCCCCACGGAAACCCCTAAACAACTTAGACTGTTGCCAAAGCTATTGGTTATTCTCTACAAACTGTTGTTAAGGATCTATTACTGAACACAATATTTACCTATCTCATCTAACACAGAGAAACTGAGCTAGGTGCTAGGTGCCTACCTAGAGCCTTCATCCCTACTGACTAGCATTCATGGCCTCTGCATACTACCGGAGAAAGGTAACCACCATACCAGCTACAAAACCTGCTATCTACAGTGCTGGCCAGGCTGCACGGAGCAATAGTGGTACAGCATATTGGGAATAACCAACCACCATCTGATTGGATTTAAGGCCTAATATATAATATAGAACCCATGCCCGACACTGCTCAGGTGCCCAAGAACCTGAGACTATATAAGGCCATGGTCCTAGGGGAAAACCAAATACTATCATACTGTTTGAGAAGCACAGCACTTAAATGACATTCTGCTATAGCTATAGATTAGTGTCTTGCTCCATCATCATCAGAGAAGTTTCCCCTTATAGTAGATGGGAACTAACATGGAGATTCACAACTGAGCAGTGTACAGAGTGAGAGACATTGGAACACCCAGTCCTAAGTAAGATATCTTCCTCAAACCCCTCACAGGGCTGAGCAAGCTATGTAGAAAGACTGTAGGAGCCAGAGTTGATGATGGCACCAAGGAAACAGTGTCTTCCTGGTGCACATGTGAACTCATAGAGACTGTGGCAGCACACACAGGGCTGCACAGGTTCAAGCCAGACAGGGTCCAAGGGCTGAGAGGGGAAATAGACATGACCCTCCCTAATCAAGAAGTTGCCTCTGATGACAACCCTTTGCAAAGCAAAAATTAGCTTTCTCCAGTGTAGTCTCGCTGGGTATACAAAGCACACTTATCAGTAGGCTCCATGCCCAGCAGTAGATGGCCAACACAAAACAAACTCAACTGTGTTTTGTCCACTTCTTGTTGCTTTGTTTGGGCCTTCTTTCATCTTGCTGGTCTTTTGCTTGTAAGTTATGGTTTCCAGTTTTGTATGTTTATGGGTTTGTGTACATGTATGTGTTGTTTTGTTTTGTTTTTATTGATTTCATAATTTGCCTGTTTGAGAGAGAGAAAGAAGGTGCAAAGAGGGTTGGGTAAGGAGAATCTGGGAGATGGGAAACCATGGTCAGAATATACTGTATGAATCAAAAAAGAAAGGAAGGGAGGGAGGGAGGGAGGCAGGGAGGGAGGGAGGGAGGGAGGAAGGGAGGGAGGAAGAAAGAAAGCTGGACATGGTGACAGATGCCTTTAATCCCAGCACTCAGGAGGCAGAGGCAGATCTTTGTGAGTTCAAGACCAGCCTGCTCTATGTTGTGAGTTCCAGGACAGCCATGGCTACATACCTGTTTTTAATAATAATAATAATAATAATAATAATAATAATATAATAATAATAATAATAAAGATAAATGTGTTTTTTTTCTCTGTGAAACTGGTTGTTTTCCCACTCTCTCCCCACCCCCTCTCTTTTGCACAAAGCTGGAGATGAAATTGAAAGCTTCTTGTTTGGTAGACAAGTTCTGGACCACAGAGTGGCACTCCTGGCCGTATTAACCAGATTCATGTCTCACAGTGTTACACTCCCAGCCTCGTTAAATGGACTCAGTCTATTTAAAACTCAGGGCACAGTTAGAAAACAAGAAAAAAAAAAAAAAAGAAAGAAAACAAGAGACAGTAGGATTGAGATTTTTCTCTCCTACACCTTTTTAATCATTTCATTTACTTCTGATTTTAACATGATCAGAAGTAAATTATTTTTACTGCAGCCTAAAATAAAATACATTCATTTTCTACTTATCAACGTGGGGCCAGGGTCTTTTTCCTGAAGTTAGAGCCCGTGAGTGGGTTTATGTTGGTTTGTTTCTGAGACAGGGTTTCTCTGTGTAGCCCTGGCTGTCCTGGAACTCACTCTGAAGACCAGGCTGGCCTTGAATTCCGAGTTCCACCTGCCTCTGCCTCCTGAGTGCTGGGATTAAAGGTGTGCTTCACCCCACTTGGCTAGATTCCACGTGGTTTTTATACAAACCTTACCTGTTACCAGTCACCTGCAATTTCCAGTTTGCTTCTTTACAAAAATAATTTTTTTAGATTTATTTTATTTTATGTGTATGAGTGTTTTGCCTGTGTGTACACCTGTATTTTGGATGCATGTCTGATGCCCTCAGAGGTCACAAGAAGGCCCTGGATCCCCTGGAACTGGAGTTATGGACAGCTGTGAGCCACCATGTGGGTGCTGAGAATTGAATCCCGGTCCTTTAGAACAACAAATGCTCTTAACCTTTTCTCCAGCACCTCCCACCCCCAGTTTGCATTTTTTTGGGGGGGGGGGCAGGTTTTGAGACAGGGTTTCTCTGTGTAGCCCTGGCTGTCCTGGAACTCACTCTGTAGACCAGGCTGCCTCTGCCTCCGAAGTGCTGGGATTAAAGGCGTGTGCCACCACGCCCGGCACCCCAGTTTGCATTTTTATGATTATTTTTATTTTATGTGCATTGGCATTTTGCCTCTGTGTGTGTGTGTGTGTGTGTGTGTGTGTGTGTGTGTGTGTGAGGTTATTAGGATCCTTGGGAGTTACAGACAGTTGTGAGCTGCCCTGTAAGTGCTGGGGAATGAACCCAGGTCTTCTGGAAGAGCAGCCAGTGAGGGCTTGCAACTGCTGAGCCATCCCTCCAGGGTCAGTTTGCTTCTTTAAGGGGAATCAGCAATGGCCAAAGCAAGCAGAGCAAGTAGTGTCAGATTACTCTAGAATCTTAGGATTGGAACCACTTTGTAACACACACACACACACACACACACACTGCTTGTATCTAACGGCAGCTTTTGAAAATGACTAGCCTTGGCCTGGAGCCAACAGTGGAGTGCTTGCTTAGCCCAGGAAGCCCTGTTATGCCCTCAGTCCCTAGCAGCAAGCAAAATAAACAGAAACAAACCAAAAAGTGACCTAACTTGAATAAGTCTATTAAGGATCCAATTCAGCTTTGTAGAAACAATGCTTCTTTTTACACTTGGGTCCCAGATTTACATTTTGTCCTAAAATACAGCGGACTGCCGGCCAGCTCAGGTGCCAGTGGGGCGGGGGTGGGGCTGCACAGAGGCCTGTGTCACTCAGTTTGACCTCCGGGTCCTACTGGTGTGACTGCATCTTTTTTTTTAAAGATTTATTTATTTATTTTATGTATATGAGTACACTGTAGCTGTACAGATGAATCCTATTGTGAGTCTTCATGTGGTTGTTGGGAATTGAATTTTTAGGACCTCTGTTCACTCCAGCCAGCCCTGCTTGCTCCGTCTCAAAGATTTATTAAGTACACTGTAGCTGTCTTCAGACACATCCAAAGGGGGCATCAGATCTCATTATGGGTTGTTGTGAACCACCATGTGGTTGCTAGAATTTGAACTCAAGACTTTCGGAAGAGCAGTCAGAGCTCTTACCCGCTGAGCCATCTCGCCAGCCCACGACTGGATCTTTAACCCATTTCACCTTTGAGATTTCTTTTCATCATTTTAGTTTTGTTGCTGGATTTTTTTGTTTGTTTGTTTTTTGGGTTGTTTGTTTGAGACAGTGTCTCACTATATAGCCCTGGCTAGCCTGATTATGCTATGTAGACCAGGCTAGCCTCAAACTCAGGGAGATCTGCCAGCCTTGGCCTCTCTAATTGTTTTGTTTTTTGAGATACATCTTGCTATGTAACTCAGACTGGCCTTGAAGCGGTGACCTTCCTGCCTCTCTGAGCTTTAGGATCATAGGCCTGTGTTACTGTGCCCAGCCATCTCTTTTCCTCCCGCACTCCTGTGAGGAAATACCTGTAAGTGTTCAGGGTGTGAAGCATGCTCGAAAAATGTCGAAAAATTAGCACTGTTGTCGTGTGACTTCAGGTATTCGTGGGGGGCAGTAACTGGAGTGTGTGCCCTCTTATCTTCTGTTATATGACATTCGTGTCTCCAACATGAGAAGGGGACATGGAGAAGCTCAGTGGCCCCAGAGTCATTTGAGCTAGGAAGTCGTTTTTAGAACTGGCAAAACGTTTTAACAGTCATGACGTCCCAATCCAGAAAAGCAAGGGACGGTGCTCACTATTCATTTCCCAGTTTTCGTTTGTCTACTGAGTTCAAGTCTTCCCCCCACCTCCCCCCAAAGAAGAGCAAAGAGACTCTCCATGCCAAGCCAGCAGAGTCCTTGGCCTGTCTGTTCAGAAGCACCTTGTCCATCCCGGCTAAAGAGGCTCCTCCCCCAAAGTCCATACAAGTGTCTATTGGGAAGTTCCTGTAGAGGTAAGTGTTGTAGCCAACAGGTATAGGTCACATGATGGTGCAGAGGCCGGACTGGATGCGTGTCCTCTGGAAGTTCCTGCCGAGGGCTTCCTTGGCCCATGTGGATGACCTAAAGGGACAGAGGGGCTGCCATGGGCAACTGTGGAAATGCAAGATCTCCCTCCCTAGATGCAGCTTCTCATCTCTGTTTTCTTTAGGATGCTGCTCTCTTAGAGCCTGCAGCCAGGCCTTGCAGGAGCCTGGGATAACGCCCAGTCTTGGAATGCTTTCTTCCCTCAACCACAAGCTGCCCATCCTCCAGGCCCCCACCCCTCGGAGGACCCACCTATTGAGTCGGAGCTTCTTGGGTGATATGATGAAGGGATATTCCTCTCCATTGGGACTTGGGCCTCCAGATGGAAGATGGGTTGTGGCTCCTAAGCATGGATGGAGGGGATTGGATACATTTCTCACAGAGCTTTTCGTAACCAGGACATCACAGTGGGAAAGAGGAAGCAGGGGTGGGGACAAATGGGGCGGATATCTAGCTATGTATTGGTCACTTCACGAAAGATGCCCTGGACAAGCCATGTGCTTGGTAAACACCAGTCCCCTAAGTGATGGAGGAATGAGTCCCTAGAAGGGAACACACCAGGAATCTGAGCCAGCTCGCCAAACAGCAAGGCCTTCAGCTTGAGAGGTTTAAGGGACAGCCTAGTAAGGAGCCTAGTAAGGAGAAAAGCCTAACACGGTGCCTGAAGTGGAGCGGAGATGGGCGCTAAGATACAAAGTTTAAGTGGCTAGGAAACAGCATGAAAGCTAGGGAACAGAGAGCTAGCAACACACACACATCTGGGAAGGCCTGGGAGGAAATGGGCCAGGCCCCCCATGAGAGAAGCAGAAATGTGGGAGAGCTGCTGCAGGCAAGGGGAGCCAGGGGTGGGTGGCAGGCGTGGGGGTGGGGGGACCAGGAAGGTGAGATAAGGGTTCCGACTGCAGGAGTGGGGCGTGTTTCTCCTACCCACCCCCTCTTTCCACTCACGGTTCTGTCTCTGAGGTCCTAACACAGTGGCCGTGTTCACCAACCCCTCTATCTCCTTCTTCTCATGGCTGCCTTCTGGCACTTCACCTTCCCACTGACTGAAAGGTTTTCAGGGACAGAGAACTGGATGTGGCTGGGCTGTGGGACACTCCTGGGGTCAGCTCCCTCCACCCCCACCCCCACCCCAGCCAGCAAACCTTCTTCTACCATGTCAGGACTGCCTGACTCACCTCTCCTGGGTATCTTCTGCACTACTTTGTACCCTGGCTGAGGTCTTTGCCTTCCGTGAAGTCTGCAGCTTTCCAGGAGCAGAGGGCTGGTGAATGTACAGAGAAAACCCACCTGGCTATCAACGCCCTTCCAGCTACCTCTAGGGAGCCACAGTGTCCCCACACAGAGACAGCCCAGGGGGTTTCTGAGACTCAAATTCTGAAGTAAGGCCCTTTGCTCTCTGAAGGTTCATCTACTAAATCTTAGATCAGAAATCAGGCTTGTGGATCCAGCCATAGCTTGACCATTATCATGCGATGCCCAGTGCCTCTGTGTATTGTCTGAGTTAGTGGAAGGCCTTGGCCCAAGACTTTTGACTTTTAATCCAACCCCCTACCTGTTCCAGGATAACCACCCCTATCCCCCAGTATAGTAACTGAACTAGGGTCTCACATCTGCTGGGCAAGCATCCTACATCTGAACTATACCCTCTCTGCTTCAGGTGAAATAACTGTTTGAAGATTATACAGTGTCCTGGGCTTTAAAACAAGAGGGCATTCAACCCATTAAATCCCTATAATAAAGCATACATTTCAATTCTTGGGGTCAGAGGATATTTCCTATAGAGGAAAGCATTTGGAGGGCTCATGACCTGTGGAGAGAGATTGAAAAGCAAACCGCGCTCGAGGTACAGTCCAAGGAGACCCATAGAAGCCCTACCAAAGAGACATCTCCTGGAGTTTTCTTGGAGCACCACCCCCATCCTGTGGCCATTTAGGGAATTGCACCCAAGAGCAGCCTCCCAGATCTTCACACAAATGGCTGAAAGGCCTTGGCCTTAACCTAATGGGGCTTGTGACCTCAGCTAAACTCCCAAGAAACAGTCCGTGGACAAAAAGGTATGTCACAATCTCTGCCCCACCCACTACAACCTTATATACATACATCCCTCATGCAAGCCCAGGGGAAAATGAACATGGAGTGGTTAAATGTGGCATTCCTGAGAACATTCTTTCTGGGGCATCTTGTCCCCACTCCCACCTCCTGGTCTTAGGCGTTATACTACCAAGAAATGAGTCTGTGATAGCTTCTCCTGAGCCACGAAGGTCCGCATGGCATCTGCCAATTTGGCCACAAGCCGCTCTCGTACAGAACCTGGTTCGTGCTGGGGAGAAAGGAACAGGGATGGAATGAGGATGAACCGAGCTATGAATTTGCAAAAACAGGAAAGGGGCAGAAAGAAAGAGCGAGATTCCCTCTCTTTGTGCCCTGCCACCATGCCACCATGCCACCATGCCACTATGCCACTGAGCATAAAACTGTAGGCAGACTGCCTCTTCCTCCAGGTAACAGCTGTGGACCTGGCGTGGTGTTTCTAATCAGTAAATACGTGGTGGGAGCAAGGAGCAAGGCCGGCAGTATCAGCCAAAGACTTCTGGGAAGGCAGGAAGTCAGAGGCCATGATGGAGGGTCTCACCTGACATAGGGCCAGCGCTTCCTTATAGTATTTCAAGGCCTGGTCATGTTGTCCCAGTCTGGCTGCAGCTGCCCCAAGACCCTCACACGCCTGCCACTGTCCCTTCACGTCTCCTAAGGACGAGAGCTCGAAAGATCTTCTCATGTTCCCTGTTCCACAGACCCTTCGGGCATTGTGTACCCTCGGTCTTTGTGCCCCCCTCCCTGAGTTCCAAGCTAACCCTCTCATTCTTACCAGTGTCTTGGGCAGCCTGGAGGGCATGCAAATAGCTGTCCCAGGCAGCCCTGTGGTCCCCCAGCTGGCTCAGTGAAAATGCCAGGCCGCTAAAGCTGCGACCCTGCTCCCACCGCTGGCCCACAGAGCCTGAAATCAGAACAGGTCCATTTGAATAGGGACATGGTTGCTGGTGCAATGAAACCCTGCCCTCAACAAGAGAGGATCCCAGGAGTCCCAAAGTTCAGCCTCAGTGCCTGTAGGTGACCCACAAAGACCTAAGTTATCCAGATTGAGCCTCTCATCTTGTTTTACCCCAAATACCTCCCTAGCAAGTTGGAACCTGTGAGTTAAGAGTCTATATTAATATGCTGAGGGAAAAAATAAAAAAAATAAAAATAAAAGATCAGAGATCTGTTTCTACCTCTGGAGTGCTGGGATCAAAGGTGTGCACCACCATACCAGGCAGGTTAAAAAAAAAAAATATTTAGGGGCTAGACACCCAGGTCCAATCTCACTTGTGTGATTGGTTTGTGTGTGTGTGTGTGTGTCTGTGTGTGTGTGTGTTTCTGTAGTGCTGAGAATGGAATCCAGGGCCCTGTGCATGTCAGGCAAGTGCTTTGCCACTGAGCCACACCCCCAGCTACCCACTTTTTAATTTTTTCATATTTACTTCTGAGGGTATATGGCTGTGCATAGATGGGAGTCAGGACCACTTGCTGGAATTGGTGCTCTCTCATCCACATGGGTTCTGGGAAGTGAACTCGGGCTGACATGCTTAGCAGCAAGTACCCTTCCCTGCTGAGCCATCCCGTCTGCCCCTCACAGCACCATCTGGTTTGCTGCTGAAGGAGGAGATTCAGGGCAGCACCTCTGGCCTCCCAACCTCCAGCTCCAGGCCACTGAGCCCACTACCTTCTGCTCTGACTGGTTCTCCCATTTCAGATAGTCCCAGCCCAGTAACTGGTCCCAGGGATCCAGCCAGCCAGTGCTCCCGGTGTAGCGGACTCAGGCTCCTCAGTCCCCTCCCAATCCTTGGGAAACCACCCTGTCCATTGGAAACATTTTATTCTTTTTCTTTTTTGACAGGATACTATGTAACCCAAGCTGGCCTGGAATTTGGATCGCTTGAAGCTTCTGATTCTCTTGCCTCCACCTACTGAGCACTGAGACTGCAGATGAGCAACCACTGCACTGGGTCTATGTGGTGCTGGGAACCAAACCAGAGCTTTGTGTACGCTGGGCAAGCACTCCAGATGTGTGTGTGTGTGTGTGTGTGTACGTATGTATCCACACACACGCATATATAATGTATATGTATCCTCTCCAGGCCTGAAACCTCTTTTTAATCCTTTAGTCTTGGCCCCAGTCCCCAGCCCCTGGGACCCACCATGAAGACTGGCAGCCTTCTGGTGAAACTCCTGGGCTTCCCAATAGTTGCCAAGGACATTGTGGGTCATTCCAAGGTTTTGAAGCACTGTAGCCTGCTCTGATGGCTGTCGACACAGGGGTAGGGCCTGCAGGAAGGCCTCTACTGCCAGAGGGAACAGTTGGAGTTGGAAGTAACCCATGCCTAGATCGTTGTAGAATGGCCCTGGAGAATAGAACCAAAGTCACTGATGGCCAGATGGGCCATAGCTAAGGCTGTAACAGTATAGCTTCCGACCCACTCACTCCTCCAGGTTCCCCAGCCCCCAGGACACCACCAAGCTTAGGCTCAGCACCTCTTTAGAGCCCACACCTTGTTTACTAAGGCTCACCCAACAGTCCCTGGTCAGTGCTCCGGTCAGCATCAGCAAGCTTACGGCTCTCCTCCAAAGCCTGCAGCACATCACTCAGTCCATACTGCCGACTGCTCAGCATACATCTCACAGCAGCCACCTGAGCCAGGGCTGCATCCCAGAGCTGGCCTGCATGGGCATAGGCCCTGCTTGCTGCCTGTAAACTGCAGGCTGCTTGCTTAGGCCATCCCAGGGCCTGATAGCAGGCTCCTATTTTTGCCTGTGCCTCCCCATGGTAGCCCTGTGGTTGGTAATGGACCAGAGCCCTGTGGTACCAGTCCAAAGCTTGAGTCAGGTCACCAAGGGCGTGATGGGCTAAAGCCACATTGAAACACTGGTCACCATGACACCAGCCTTCGGACTTCTCTTCAGGGTGGGCTCTCAGAAGTAGCTCAAGACCTGTGGCTGGGTCTCCAGTCTCCACATAGGCAGCCCCTAGGTTAAAGGCACAGGCTTGAAGAATGGAGCTGTCTCTGGTTGATGGGGCCTTAGAGGCCAGCAGGAAGGCCTTCTGGAAGCTGCCCAAGGCCTCCTGAATCCGAGCAGCATGCAAGGCCCTGTGGCCAGCCCTGGTGAGGCTCCGGATCTTGCCTTCTTCTTGCAGCCTCTTCTTTTTCTCCCTTTTCTTCCTGCAGTTTGGGAGTTTGGGCACAGTCTCAAGCTTCCAGTGGCTGTCCTCAGGGACAGGGGGAAAACCCAGGGTTGATGCCAGGAACAGAGAGGTCAGCATGTCAGCCTTAGTTCTTGCCCTCTACCCCTCCAGTAGGATCCTTTAAGGGAAATTTGGCTCTACCTCTGGCCTCCAGGGACCAAGGATTTTCCTCTGAACTCTTACCGTGCTTCCTGGGTCCCACTGGGCAGCATTTTGACTTTCTCTCTTTAGAACTCTCCCAAGTTCTTCGTCAGGACTCAGACCAAGTAGCTTTCTGAACGCTGCCTTCTGTGAATCCAATCCCCCATGTTACCAAAACCAAAACCGGACCAATCAAAAGTCCTGCAAACTTCTGCAATTTCTCAGGATTCTTCCTCCCTAAGTCTTTCCCCTAATGCCCTACTCCCAGCATTGGGGATTGAACCCAACTTTCAAGGCAAGCACTTAGCCACTGAACTGTACCAGATACTGTGTTTATCACAGTCTGTCACTGGCCTGGGAATGAGTTGAAGGCATTAGATCTTTAATGAAAGTTTACTAAAGGGTTGGGGCCAGAGCACTGGCTCAGCAGTTAAGAGTACTTGTTGCCAAAAAAAAAAAAAAAAAAAAAAAAAAAAAAGCCGGGCATGCTGGCGCACACCTTTAATCCCAGCACTTGGGAGGCAGAGGCAGGCGGGTTTCTGAGTTCGAGGCCAGCCTGGTCTACAAAGTGAGTTCCAGGACAGCCAGGGCTATACAGAGAAACCCTGTCTCAAAAAAAAAAAATAGTACTTGTTGCTCTGGCAAAGGGTTCAGGTTTGGTTCCCAGCGCCCACGTGGTGACTGCAATCACCTGTAATTCCAGTTCCAGGAGATCCAACTCCTCCTTGTCTCTGAGGGCATCATATGCACTCTGTGCATGGACATGAATGCAAGCAAAACAGCCATACACATAAAATAAAAATATTTTTTAAGAGGGCTGGAGAGATGACTTAGTAATTAAGTTTAATTAACTTTGCTTTTTCCAGAGGTCCGGAATTTGGTTCCCAGCACCCAGGTCAGACAGCTTGCTCACAACTACCTGTAACTGTAGCTCCAGGAAATCCAAAGTCTCTGGTATACACACACACACACACACACACACACACACACACACACACTTAAAACAACAACAAAAAAATATCTCTTTAAAAGGTTAGTGAATTTTTAAATTTGAGTCACAGAAGTGACTCACCCTTGTAGCTTCTGCAGGCACTTGAACTGACACACACCTATACACATACACATTTTAAAAATAAAATATCTTAAGCCTGGTGTGGTGGCACAGACCTTTAATTCTAGCATTCAGGAGGCAGAGGCAGGTAGACCTCTGAGATTGAGGCCAGCCTGGTCTTCTAGATAACCAGAGATATACAGAAAATCCCTATCTCAGGGCAGGGAAGACCAGCAACAAGAAAAGTATACATACACACACACACACACACACACACACACACACACACACACACAATTTAAAATTATCTTCAAGGGTCCACTTTGGTGACACTATATGAACTCAACTGTGAACCCATCATCTGTCATTCCCTGGGGATTATCGTCCTCTTTAGTCAGCGTCTAAAGGACTCATTTTTGTTATTTTGAATTGTGTGTATGTGAGCACATGTGGTTATGTGCACCAGAGGCTTTGAATCCCATGGAGCTGAGGTCATCCTTGGTTACGAGCTGCCCTGGTGTGGGTGCTGGGAACTGAACTCAGGTCTCTGCAAGATCAAAAAGTACTCAGAGCTGTCTTCTCAGCTTATCTGAGCGCCAGCATCTCCATCAAAACAAAACAGACAAACAAAAAGCTGTCACACACCTTTAAAATCCCAACTCAGGATATAAAGACAGGCAGATCTCTGGGAGTTCAAGGCCAGTCTGGTTTTCATAGTGAGTCCAGGACAGCAGGGTAACAAAACACACACAGAATACACAGGGCTACCCCCTCACCTCTTATACCAGGTCTTGTGACCTGCATGCTGTTGCTTTATAAACCAACGGGAATTCAGCACAGTCACCTCCGGTGTGTGCCAGGAGCTGTACTAGCCGTGGGCACTCAAAGCTGAATAGACACTGAGTTAGGAAGAGGCAGATGTCCAGGAGGCGTCTGTCTGCATTGACTATGCCCTTCCTATTATCTCCTCTACTTTCTGCCAGTCGGTCCCTGCCTTGGTCCCCAGAGAACTCTTAAGTTCAGATAGATTCTTCTCATCAGCACATTTCTCCTGGACTGCCTCTCTTCCCAGGAAACTGAAAAAAGTAGAAAAATGACCCACACCCACCCCCACTTTTTCTCTTTTACAGAGAGGGGGCAGAAGGGTTTCTTCTTTTCAAAGAAAATTTCTCTGGAGTTGGGGATTTGTCTTAGTGGTGGGGAAAAGGGAGGAAGAGGGAGAGGGAGGAAGGGAGGGTGGGTGAGAGGCAGGAAGGGAGGGTGGGTGAGAGGGAGGAAGGGAGAGTGGGTGAGAGGGAGGAAGGGAGGGTGGGAGGGAAAACCAGAAAGAGTTGCTTCTGAAAACACATAAAATCCTGGCTCCATCAGGCTCCCCACCTTGAGGCACTCCAGGCTGTCACCTTGAGGCTCCGGAATGTCCCCTGCACAGTCTTGGGGAACCCCACTCCAGGACCTCTTACCTCTGTCTGTCCTGTTTTCTCCACAGTGGCCTTCTGGAATGGTTCTGCCGGCTTAGGTTACTTCCCACCAGCCTTGAGCTCAGAACTGTGTTATCAGACACCTGGCACTCTCCTTTCCTTCCAGGGAATCCTTCGAGTGACAGCTGTGGTAGCCTATCTTAGTGGAGGACCCTAATGGTGCACAGACATAGTCACCTAAGACCTGTTTCCCTTCCTGCTTGGCTGCCGCATCCCTGCGGACACACCTTCCAGTTCCTTCAAATAATATATCAAACTACCATGAGACAGGCATTTATTCCTTCCCATCCTCTCTTCTTTTTGTTTGTTTTTTTTTTTTTAAGATTTATTTATTATATGTGAGTACACTGTAGCTGTCTTCAGGCACCCCAGAAGAGAGTGTCAGATCTCATTACAGATGGTTGCAAGCCACTATGTGGTTGCTGGGGTTTGAACTCAGGACCTTCGGAAGAGCAGTCAGTGCTCTTAACCACTGAGCCATCTCTCCAGCCCCCCATCCTCTCTTCTTAATTTAATTTAATTCTAAGGTAGGTTCTTGTGATGATCTTTCCTTCTTTCATTCCTGAGTGCTGGGATCACAGATTGTGCCACCACGCCCTGCTCTGTCTCTCCCTTTCAGAGAGAGACATGACAGGCCAAAGAACTCCATCTGCTACAGGGGGTGACTACAAGTTTTTTTTTTTTAATTATTTATTTTATGTATATGAGTGCACTGTAAACCCTGTAAACTCCAGGTTCTGTTTGATGTGTTTAATGAGAGAACAGGAGGCCCCACAATCACCAGGAATCTCTAACTCACCAACCCATGAACCTACCACCAGTGGCTGCATCTAAACGAAATTTGCCCATTTCCCCATTTGCCTAGGAAAAAGCCTTTTTAAGTAGAAGGGCCATTGCCAGAAACAGACTCCTGAAGTAGATGCACTGACCACAGTTGCAACACAGGCGTTTGTGCAGGCCTGGCACCCAGGGCCATATCTGAGCTCCAGACAGGCTGAAGCTTCCGCTCTGGCCTGGCTTTCAGAGGTGCTAGCACAGCCTGTCCAGGTCAAGTAGGCCACAGAGTGGTCCCATACTCCTTGAGGAAAATCGGGGGTGGGGGTGGGAGGGCCTGAAAGTGTTCTCAGCCAAGGTCCTAAGGGGCTCTCTCCCAGATCCTCTGTCATTCTGAACCATCATCCAGTTCCCTTCAGTGCCACACCCACCACGTCCTCGAATCTCCTTCCACATCACTGACAATACAAACAGCACCAACAATCAACGTGGTCACGATTAACACATAAGTTTCGATGATAACTTTAAATGCCAGTGGAATCAACTCTTCAAAAGACACGGACTGACTGAATTGATCAAGAAACAAAAGCCAGGGGCTAGAGAGATGGCTCAGTGGTTAAGAGCACTGACTCCTCTTCCAGAGGTCCTGAGTTCAATTCTCTGCAGCCACATGGTAGCTCACAACCATCTGTAATGAGATCTGATGCCCTCTTCTGGTGTGTCTGAAGACAGCTACAGTGTACTCATATAAATAAAATAAATAAATTTTAAAAACAAACAAACAACCCCCCCCCCATCCATCTATCTGTTGCTGCCAAGAAATGAATCTTAGCTGTAACGATAGGCACTGCTAGAAGGATGGACAAAGCACTCCATCAAACAGAACCAGGAAGAAGCAGGTATCATTATCCTAATAACTGACAAAACATCTCAAACTAAAACAAGTCAAAAGAGATAAGGGGGACACTTCATTCTAACCAAAGGGACAATTAACCAAGGAGATGTCACTATCCTAAACATACATGCACCCAGCTCTGTGGTGCCCAATTTCATTTCTAAAAGTCTACTACTGTATTTAAAGACAAATTATCCTCAATCCATTAATAGCTGATTTCAGTACCCTTCTTGTGTCATCTGGACAAAAAATAAACAGAAACACAATTCATTGACATCATACATCTAATTGACTTAACAGATATCTACAGAACATTCCACTAAGCCAGACATGGAAACTTTTCTAAAGTAGACCATATCTGGGACATAAAACAGGTCTTTATATATTCAGGAAGATGGAAATAATTCCTTATATCCTAACAGAACACAATGCAATAAAACTTGAAATTGACACCAAAAAATTTCCAGTCAATATGCAAACTCATGGAGATTTAACAACTCATCACTGGAGTTAATGAAAAGAATCAATCAATCAATCAATCAATCAATCAAAATCCCTGTAACTAAATCAAGGACACCTCTGGCACACATGGAGAGCAGCCCTACAGGGTGAATCTATAAGGTGCCTGTATTAAAGGATCAGAAAGAATGGCTCCAGAAGTTAGACAAGAGGAGCTAAATAAAGAATCCAAGGCCAGATGGATTCACAAAAGAATTCTACCAGACACTCAAAGAGGATCTATAGCCAGTCCTTCACTATTACAAAAAAAAACCAAAAAATCAAACAAAAAAAAAAAGAGCTTGCCTGTAAGAGATTATCTTGGCCATGTTAATTGATTAGGTAGACCCTTTTTAATTGTGGGTGGGGCCATTCCCTGGACAGGGGACCCTGGAGTATACAAAGTGGAGAAAAGGAGCAATTTCATATATGTGTATAAAGTGTTGTCATATTTATTCCTCATATTGTGTCATTCTTATTTGAAATATTTCTGTATAGAAGGAATATTGTCTCTATAAATAATCTTCACATCGACTTTGTTAGATGTGTAGGGAGTCTTTTGTTTGTCATTTGTTTTTCAAGATCATGTTTCTCTGTGTAGCCCTGACTGTCCTGGAACTTGCTCTGTAGACCAGAGTTGGCCTCAAACTCACAGAGATCTGCATGCCTCTGCCTCCCCTAGTATTAAAAGAATGTGCCACCCAGGAGAAGGTTTTTTTTTCTTTTAAAGATTTATTTATTTATTTATTTATTTATTTATTTATTATATGTAAGTACATTGTAGCTGTCTTCAGACACACCAGAAGAGGGCATCAGATCTCATTATGGATGGTTGTGAGCCACCATGTGGTTGGTGGCTCAGAAGAGCAGTCAGTGCTCTTAACTGCTGAGCCATTTCTTTCTCTCTTTTTTTTAAATGACTTATTTAGTTACTTTTATTTTATGTGCATTGGTGTTTTGCCTGCATGTATGTTTGTGTGAGGATGTCGGACCCCCCTGAGGCTGGAGTTGGGACAGTTGTAAGCTATTATATGGATGCGGGGAATTGAACCTGAATTCTCTGGAAAAGCAGCGCGTGATCTTAACTGCTGATCCATCTCTCCAGCCCCAACCCTTAGCTGGCGATTTCAATCAGACTCCATGGTGGCAGGACCTCCATTCCCTTCCCACACCCTTTTAATTA
Source organism: Mus caroli (assembly GCF_978045245.1). Lineage (NCBI taxonomy): Eukaryota > Metazoa > Chordata > Mammalia > Rodentia > Muridae > Mus > Mus caroli. The sequence goes on along the minus strand of NW_028227258.1, from coordinate 73,917,629 downwards.
ATCTGTTTTTCTGTCCTGCTCAAGATCAGCTGAAGCCTTCACTAGGAAGGTCTCTGCCTCCACTGCAGTGGATTTTTCCCTCTGTGCAGCATAGACCTCCAAGCTTTTGACTGTGCTATCTGTTGTTGTTGTAACAGCACTAGTCTAGAACATGTATATCCCTGCATTTGTCATCTAGTTCAGAGTATAACACCAAATAACACACAGGGAGTTCCAGGAATTCTATAGGAAGTAGGACAGGCTAGTGAAAGGGAGGGCAGCAGCAAGGACTATTTGTTAAAAAGCCAGATGAGCAGCCGGGCCTTAGAGAAAGAGCAAATCAAGAAACTGACCTAAGCTATCTCACCATCTCTAAGAGGAACTACAAAACCCAGGGTTCCCTGCGGCACGAACGGGAAGCGTCCCATCCCGGCGTGACCGCAGTGAGGGGTGGTGTCCCAGCGGCGGGAGATTCAAAACTGGCAGGAGAAGGAACATGGAGCCGTGCGCGGCAGGCCGGGCTCGGACAGCCTGTGAGTGCGGGAAGGATCTGAGGGTGGAGCGGGGTGCTGCTGGTGGGGCTTGGTTTTCGCGGGATTGGCTGCCCGGAGCACTGCTCCCCCGGGAATTCGCCGAAGTGTGCTCCAGGTAACTGAGCTGCAAACCCTTCAAAGGGCGCACTCCCTTTTCCCCAGGTTCTGGGGCTCCAGGGTGAAGGACTCTAGATGATCTAAATGGCCCCTTAAAACTCAGCAGTTACTGTATTTGCCAAAAAGTGCCACGGGACGGGATTCCGCATTGAGACGCTGTCTCCCAAATGACTTGACGCCTGATCACCTGGCCGCTTTTTTAAAATGCAGAACCTGGAGGGCCGGTTTGGCAACGCACTCCAGTAATTCCAACAGTTGCAAAGTGGAAGCCGAAGGTCAAAAGTTCATGGTCATTGTTAGCTACATAGTATATAGAGGATAGCCTGGGCTACCTGAAACATGGTAACTAGGGCTGAGAAAAACTCGGGTTGGTGGGAAGGGTGGAAAGGATTCCACCTGACCATCTGAATGAAAAACAATGTCCATCCACCTCATGAAGGAACGGAAGCTCCAGGAAACCATTTTTTGTTTGTTTGTTTGTCTTTAAGACACTCTGATATGTGGGTGTGTGTGCTGGAGGAGGCGCTCGCCTCCCTTGCTCAAGGCCCCTCCTATTCCACCTAGCTGTGTCCCCAACTCATAACTCTGAGGTGATGTCACTCACTTACTGGTTTATTTTCCATGCTTCAACAACCAACTCTTGTTCCTTTGTAAACTCCCTCAGAGCAACCAGGGGATTTTCTGCTGTTGGCCAGCACTTTCAAATCTGTATTTGGAAGTGTGTGTCTGTTGAACTGCCAATTCAAATAAGCCCAGCCCTTCCTGAAGTCATACTGCAGGATATCCAAGATGAGGAAATGGGATAAGGAGTAAAAATGACGGGAGTGCCCAGTCAAAGACAGAGAGACCATGCTGTCTCTTGTGTATTCTCTGAGCTCGTTTGTTCGTTGCTCCTGTGCACAGCTGTCCCGTGTTTACGTTTATAGTGTGTTCCCCATGAAAAACAGATGGAGAGGTAGTAAGACTGTGGCTAAGGCAAAATAGGAGTGCTCCCTAGCCCAGAAAGGTCTGGCATGAATGAATGACTGTGCTAATGGTTGATGATATCAGCCATGCTCCCAAGGGTGACACTGAAGGGGGTTCATGAAGTAGACTTGAGGAGAAAGATGGGAAGATGACTGGCTGCATAGGAGACAAGGAAATGTCTCTGGCACAGAAGGCTGCAGTATGCTCCCTGATAATGGGTACACTAGGAAGAACTGGGGCACGGAGAGGGTTTCTGTGCTCTGAGGGGACTGCTGAGGGATTATGTTCAGAGCTGAGGTCCCTATCTTGGTTTTTGTTTTTTTTACGATCCATTTTTATTTTTTGGTTTTTCGAGACAGGGTTTCTCTGTGTAGTCCTGGAACTCACTCTGTAGACCAGGCTGGCCTCAAATTCTTGTCTCTGAAGATTTATTTTCTTTCTTTTTTTTTTTTTTTTTTTTTTTTTCTGAGACAGGGCTTCTCTGTATAGCCCTGGTTGTCCTGGAACTCACTCTGTAGATCAGGCTGGCCTTGAACTCAGAAATCCGCCTGCCTCTGCCTCCCAAGTGCTGGGATTATGGGTATGCGCCACCACTGCCCAATATCCATTTTTATTTATGTGCACGTGTCTGTGTAAATATACACCTTGTGTGTATGGGTGCCCACAGAAGCCAGAAGTGGGCATTGGTAGTTGTGAGCTGCCCAGCACTGTGGGTGCTGGGATTCCTATCTAATGCTGCGTTCCTTGCCTATCTCCCCTCACGATTTAGATGAACGCCTCACAGCTGAGGAGATGGATGAGCAGAGGCGACAGAATGTCGCCTATCAGTACCTATGCCGGCTGGAGGAAGCCAAGCGGTAAGCAGGGTCCACTTTTCCTACCTCTGATTCCAGTCACCTGTCCTCAGAGCAAATGCAAACAGACAAGGGGCTGTGCTGCTGGAAAGGGTAAGTTAAAATAGTTTTGTCAAGCCAGGCATGAGACCACACCCCTGTAGTCTCAGTGCTTAGGAGGTAAGAGGATTAAAAAAAGTCAAGGTCAGCCCAAAGGAGGTGGCTCAGTAAAGTGCCTGGCATGCAAGCCTGAAGACCCGAGTTCAGACCCACAGCACACAGAAGAAGCCAGGTACAGAAGCCCGTGCCTGCAATCCCACTACTGGGGAGACAGAGGCAGGCGGATTTCTGAGTTCAAAGCCAGCCTGGTCTACAGAGGTCCCTGACAGCCAGGGCTACACAGAGAAACTCTGTCTCAGGAAAAAAAAAAAAAAAAAAAAAACGAAAAAGAAAACAAAACAAAGTCTTGATTAGTTTCAGGTTCAATAAAAGACGCCATATATTCCTTAGACAAGGTCTCTCACTGAACCTGGAGCTAGGCTGCTGGGGTTACCAGTACTTGTGGCTATGCCTGGGGTTTTATGTGGGTGCAGGTCTTTGAGCTTAGGCCCCCATGCCTGTGTGACTAGCACGCTGACCTGTTGAGTCATTTTTCCACTCCCTTTTTATTTCCTTTAAAAAAAATTTTTTTAATGTATATGATTGTTTTGCCTACATGTTTGTCTGTGTACCATGTGCATGTCTGGTGCCCTTGGAGGCCAGAAGGGGTTATCAGATCCACTGGAACTAGAGTTACAGATGTGTGAGCTGCCATTCAGATGCTGGAATCAAACTCGGGACCTTTTAACTCTGAGCCATCTCTCCAGCGCCCCCCTCCCCTTTTTTTCTTAGCCAATAGTCTCTGTTAACATTTTCCAAAAAGAAGATAGGATGGAGCAGATAGGAAATCAGATGTCTAGCAAGGATAGCTCGAAATAAGGTCTGCTTGGCTCTCTTTGGAAACATACTATCTGTAGACCTCAATATCTGGAGAGTCTGTGTAGGGAGTCACTGTGCCTGACTTGTATAACCTCCAGCAGTAAAATGCATTTATATTCAAAGTGTGCTCAGACTGATAGCTCCCTGATCCTGGCAGCTGCCCGCTGAAGACTGGTGATGCTGGCCTCATTTCTACAGAATGCAGTTGAGTCTCAGAGGTGAACTGAGGAGATCATTTCATCAGACATGACCTTTCTGTACCTAAGTTCTCAGAACCATAAACAATGAGAGAAACGGCAGAGCCCATTTGGTTTGAGTCAGGTGTGTAGCCAGACAAAGTGAGAGGTTACCTTACACAACAGGGTAAGAGTCTGGCTATACCTCCTTGAAGACAGGCTGTAGTGACAGTTTTAGAATTTTGGGTTTTTTGGTTTGGTTTGATTTGGTTTGGTCTTGGTTTTTCGAGACAGGGTTTTTTGGTGTAATCAACTGGCTGTCCTGGACTTGCTTTGTAGACCAGACTGGCCTGGAATTCATTGGGATCCACCTGCCTCTGCCTCTGCTGGAATTAAAGGCATGCCCCACCATGCTCAGCTGTTTTCTATAAAAATACAGACATATTATAAGACTGTGCTTTCATTTTATCCCAGGTGTAGGGATGGGGGGGGGGGGATGCTTTGGACTGTCCACAACAGCTGACTATGATTTGCCTCCTGCTCTAGCAGAGGCGTGTTTCAACAGCTGCATATAGTTTCTGCCATTGTGTGTTGCTTGGAATTCTGGGACCTTTTCAGCGGGTGAGGGCTTTAAGAGGCATTGGTGATGGTTGTTCGTGGGGGTTGGTTGTAGTTTGTTAATAGCCGTAGTAGTCAAAACGAAATTATATTAAGAGATCTCTCTCCCCCTCTATCAAACTGGGAGGGGGAGGAGGATAAAGGGTGGGAAAAAGAAGAACATGTAAAGTAGCAAAGACCAGCTACAGCAGGCAGGTATGGGAGCCACTCAGGGAGGCTTTCCAAGGTGAATGAGGTAAAGGTTGGCTTATTCAGGCCTCTGTGACAGCCTGGGGAAACTGGGGATCAGTAAGCCAATAGGGTAGGGAAGGAATGGAGTGTCAGGTCAAAAGGGATGGGCAGATCCTGCAGGCGCAAGGACCTGTGTGGCCTGCCAGTGGGTAAGACATGCTCTCCTGTTCACAGTTGGATGGAGGTGTGCTTGAAGGAGGAGCTTCCTTCCCCGGTGGAGCTGGAGGAGAGCCTCCGGAATGGAGTGCTACTGGCCAAGCTGGGCCACTGTTTTGCACCCTCTGTGGTCCCCCTGAAGAAGATCTACGACGTGGAGCAGCTACGCTACCAGGTGGACACAGTGTGATTTCTCCCCCTTACCATCTCTCCCCCGCCATGATGCCCCTTCTCACAGCTATGAGGCTATGGTGACCACGTAATTTAATATATGAGCTGGGCGTGGCACACATGCTTTAATCCCAGCACTCAGGCAGCAGAGACAGGCAGATCTCTGTGGTTTGAAGCTGAGGCCAGCCTGGTCTACAAAACATGTCCAAGACAGCTGGGGCTGGCTACACTAAGAAGCCCTGTCTCAAAACAACAACAAAAAAGTCCATATACAGTCATTTTTGAGGATGAAAAGAAGTATAAATAATTGTATGGGGTTAGTATCTATTCACTAGCATCTCTCTGCCATGTGGGTGCTCCCTAACAGCATGGAGCCCTGCTGTCTGGGCCATAAGGTGCCCTGAGGTACAAATGACTGGAGGTTTTTCTAATTACACTGCACACTCCAAGGCTCATGGGCTTTGTCACCCTGAAGGGCCTATCTCGGCTCTCTTTTTATTTTAAGACTTGTTTATTTACTATATGTAAGTACACTGTAGCTATCTTCAGACACACCAGAAGAAGGTGTCAGATCTCATTATGGATGGTTGTGAGCCACCATGTGGTTGCTGGGATTTGAACTCAGGACCTTCTGAAGAGCAGTCAGTGCTCTTAACCACTGAGCCATCTCTCTTCTCCATGCTCTAACCAGCCCGAGCCTCTTGTCCTGAGCCAGCTTGGAAGCCTCACTGCACTGCCCTCTCTGTTCCTGCCTTCCCACTGTCCAGCCCGAACACCATTTCTGGTGGTTTCCGCTATTTTTCTGTTCCACGGGGCAGAGAATCCACAGGATAGCGTCCATTGGATCCTCTTATCCTTCCTCCCCGCTTAAGCTGGCATCTGGGCTCCTCCCATAGGGAGTCCTGAGACCAGTAAAACTTTCCCTCTTTCCTCCCTTTCAGGCAACTGGCTTACATTTCCGGCACACGGATAACATCAACTTTTGGCTCTCTGCGGTAGCCCACATTGGTCTGCCTTCGGTAAGACTCCATGTGATCTAAGAGAAAGTTCCTCCGGGGACTCTGTGCCTTTGAACTAGGTTGTTTGGTCTCTACTGTCACCTCCCTGTGAATGAAAGGAGGGAAGGTCTCCTGGACTGAGGTGCATCAGTACTGTCTTGTGGCGCCCCTGTGTGGTGTAGATGGGGCTACACAGAGAAACCCTGTCTCGAAAAAAAAAAAAAAAGTGAAAGGGAAGCTAGAGAGATGGCTTGAAGGTTAAGTGCATTTAATGTATTTACAGATGATCTGGGTTCAATTCCCCAATATCCACTTGGTTCATAACTATCTGGAACTCCAGTTCCAGGGACCCCTATTCCATCTTCTACTCTCTATAGGCACCAGGCAGGCATGTGGTACACATAAATACATATAAGCAAGACACTTTTACGTATAAAAAAATAAACCTCAATTTAAAAAAAAAAGATTTATTTATTTTATGTATGAGTGTTCTACCTGCATGTACACCTACATGCCAGAAGAGGGCACCAAACTGCATTACAGATGGCTGTGAGCCACCATGTGGTTGCTGGGAATTGAACTCTGGAATAGCAGCCAGTGTTCTTAACAACTGAGCCATCTCTCTAGCCCCATTTTTTTTTTTTTTAAGAGAGACATTTTAGGAGACAGAAGCAGTGGTGGGCGAATGCTGTGCTGGTGTAAGTGGGACTGCTCTCTAGCTTTGGCCCCTTGTTAAGCTGACTGTAACATAGGATGTACTAAGCTTATGTTTCGTTTCTCTCTCTCTCTTTTTAAAAATAATGTTTTATGATTGATTTATTTTTACTTTTATGTATATTGGTTTTCTGCCTACATATATGTCTTTGTGAGGGTGTCAGATCCCTGGAACTGGAGTTTCAGAGAGTTGTGAGCTGCCACGTAGGTGCTGGGAATTGAACCTGGGTCCTTTGGTTGAACCTCTTCCTTTGGAAGAGCAGCAAGTGCTCTTAACCACTGGGCCATCTCTCCAGCCCCAGGTTTCATTTCTTTGAGGTTTTTGCAGATCAGAGGCCCTTGGCTTTGAAAAACAGCGTGGCATGCTTGGTGCCTTTGTGGGTCATAGCAATGCATGCCTTGTTCAGCCTTGCCTAAGCGCACGGCCCAGAGTACATTATCTATGTGGTGAAAATCTCAGATCAAGGACTACACTCACTCGAGCTGAGTGCCTGGGACCTGATTTCCCTACAGGAGACTATAGCCTGCATCCTGTAGCTCCAGAGCTCCCATCTAGTGGTCAGCTGACCCTGAACACTCCGTGACTATGTAACTGGCTGCGTCTTGGCTTACTTAGTAAGCCTTTTTGACATAGATCTAAATGGGAATGGTTATAGGAACTGACTTAGAAGCCTGGGCTGCAGGCACTCCCAGCTCTGGTTGGAGAGGGAGGCATTGTTCAGCATGATCCTCCCTCCCTAGGCCAGCTTGGAAGCTGTATTGCACAGCCCTCCTTGGTGCCGCTCTTCCCAATGTGCAGCAATTGTCTGGTTTCTCCTCTAGATCTTCCTCCCAGAGACCACAGACATCTATGACAAAAAGAACATGCCTCGGGTGATCTACTGCATTCACGCTCTCAGGTGAGACAGCCTGACTTGTCAGCCAGGCTCCTCTACCTGGATCAGCCAAGCGCGATCAGTGCTGTAGAAAGAAAGGAGGGTGATAGCCGACTGAGCAGTTTTGGGTATTTACCTTCATAAGTGTGCCCCTGAGCACATGTGTGTGTGAGCCTTGCAAATGAAGGAACAGCAGGATAAAGCCATGACTGGGACGTGAATGAGTCAGAACCAGGGCCCATCAGGAGCATCTCATGCAAGCCACTTAGTGCCAGCATGGGAGGCTACTTGGTTCTATTCACAGGCAGGCATTACAGCTGGCCGAATCATAGAATGGACCTGGCCAGATCCCGGGTCCCCTCAGTGTCACCTCTTCACACCTTCTCTTCCCGGACCCTTCTTTGCCTCCATTTCTGGCCTCTGTGGCTGTGTTTGCTGTAATCTTCCTCTTGTCTCCACTGTGACTTCTGCTGCAGCGTGCCCTCTGTGGAGCCGCCACAGCTATAGAGACTTGTATGGTATTTTATTCCTTCTGTGGCTCTTGTCTCGGCTGGCTATTCCCATGCACTGGAGTGACTGGAGGGCAACTGCTAAGTGCTCTCCACCTCTGGGTCTCCATCGTCATTTTACACACCTGTGGTCAAGGTGTGGAGGTTAGTACATCTCAGTGTGTCCTAATACCTTCTGTCCTTCCCAGTCTCTTCCTCTTCCGGCTGGGATTGGCTCCACAGATCCATGACCTGTATGGGAAAGTGAAATTCACAGGTAAGCCAGCTCCTTTCCTTTGTCCATAGACTAAGCAGGGGTTTGGGGGTTCTGGGTCTAATGAAGAGCATCCCTGGCGTCATTGCAGCTGAGGAACTCAGCAACATCGCCTCTGAACTGGCCAAATATGGCCTCCAGTTACCAGCCTTCAGCAAGATCGGGGGCATCCTGGCCAATGAGTTTTCAGCCGATGAGGCTGCAGGTAGGGCTGGACTCTGCCCCTGGGTAGGATGTGGGAGCATGGGGCCCCATGGAGGGGAGGGGGCGCCACTGCAAGCTTCAAAGCCCTTGAGTGGGCTCTGGCACCTCATCCACAGGCAAGGGGGTCAAGCTCCCTGGTGCTACAGCCAACTGTGCTCTGGTCTGGGTCCCTTCTGGCTTCTTGACCTTGCTGTGTTACCCCTCCAAGTCCACGCAGCTATTCTGGCCATCAATGATGCCGTGGAGCGAGGGGTGGTGGAGGACACTCTGGTCACCTTGCAGAATCCCAATGCTCTCCTGGGGAATCTTCGAGAACCTCTGGCAGCCGTCTACCAAGAGCTGCTGGCCCTAGCCAAGATGGAGAAGGCGGCCAATGCCAGGAATCACGTAAGGAGAAACCTTGGGTTATAGGGGCCAGGAAGTTGAGAGGCCTAGGGAGTCTCAAGCGGGAACTAGGACTGCAGTTTGTCCTGCCTCGGGGGACCGTTGAGAAGGAGCAGAAGAGCTGGAGGGTGATCTCTGTGAGGGGGCAGGCTGGAGGGATGAGCCTCAGGCAGCTGAAGTGGGTCTGGAAGGAAACATGAGCTCTGAGGCCAGACTGCAGAGTCTACTGGCCGACTGGCTTAATTGTCTGGGAGTAGACCCCACGTACTCCTCAGTCCTCAGCAGGCTGGTCTTGGCCTGGCTGTCTGTCGGTCTGCAGAAATAACAAGGATAGGGAGGAAGAGATTGCACTGTCATCGTCCCCCCCCCCGCCCCCTCCCCCCCAAGTCTCTCTCCATCTCACTTTTACAGGACGATGGTCAGGATCAGGACGTCTATGAATCCTGCCTCACCCAGGCAGAGATCCAGGGCCACATCAACCTCGCCAACGGTAAGAGATGACTGGGAGAGCCTGGGATGCTCTACGCAGCCCCATGGCCTTATGTGAGCCAGAGCCTGCCCTAGGGAAAGATCAGAGGCCAGGGACGCTGTGTCCTACTCTCTGGCTTCAGCAGAGAGGTTCTTACCAGAGAGATCCTATGGGGATGGAGAGCTATTAAGACAGGCTAATGGGCAAGGCTTTCAGTTCATGGGCCTGGGGTGGATATTGAATTCAGGTCCTTCAGTAATAATAATACCACGTACCTGTGGTCCCAGCAGTCAGGAGGCCAAGCAGGAAGATTCAGAGTTCAAGACCTCACAGGGCCATATTGTGGGACTTTCTCAAAAGCACAGGAAAGAGGGAAGAAAGCAAAGAAGGAAGGATGTGGGTCGATGGGGTAGAGAAGGCAGCGGGCTCCACTCATTTGTCTGATCGGATCAGAGTGTTCTCGGGGGTCTGGGACAGTTAGACAGGAGGGCTGTGAGGAGCAAGAGGAAGATAGAGGCTGGCCCACACGGCCCTCTGTGTTAGAGGTCAAGGACAGAAGTGACTTTTAAGAGGTCAGAAGAAGGTAGATTTCCAGGAGTGGCTGGGGTGCATAGGGGTAAGATGCCACACGCTTGGAGATGTTCTGTCTTTCAGTCCAGGGGGCGCTGGAAGTTGTTGATGACGCTCTGGAGAGGCAGAACCCTGGGGCCTTGCTTGAGGCCCTTCATGACCCTGTCCTGGCCCTACAAGGGGTGAGAGGAGCCTTTGCTGACTGGTACCTGGAACAGCTGACTTCAGACCGAGAGCAGAAATCACAGGTCCGCTCTGGCCAGCACCTGTCTCCCCCTAGGGTGGGAAACGGCCTCTTACATGCATGTCATCGCTGACTCCATATCTAAATGACTGAGTCACTGCGCAAAGCCTTGTGGACCAGGCGGGCTGTCTGGGTCTGCTTAGAGTCCCTCAGAGGGAGATGGAAGAACCAGGCCAGTCCATTAGGTAACAATATGCTTCCCATTGCTGAATTGGGATCTTGACTTATCAATTTTGTTTCCAATGCTGTGACCCCTCTCCCACATTTTTTCGTGTATATGTGTCCAGGGTATGGGTGTATGTCTATAGTTGTGTGCCCATGAGGGAGGGCCAATGTGTGAGCATGTGTATAGGGGGCCCCAAAGATGGTGTCAGGAGGAGTCACTCCTCCACCTTATTCACTGAGCCAGGTTCTCGTAACTGAACCCAGAGCTCACCAGTATGCCTGGTCTCACTAGGCAGCTCGATCTGGGAGTCTTGTCTCTTGCATTTGAAGCTACAACTACAGGCAAGATTTCTAAGGGTTCTGGAGATTCAAAGCCCAGGCCTCTTACTTCTGTGGTAAGCACTTTAGCCAGGAAGCCAACTCTCCAGCCCTCAATGCTTTGGCTTAATGTTTGGTGTTATTTTAGATGTATTCAGGGTTAAGAATCAATTAGAGTGCTAGAGATAGGTAGGCCAGGTCCTCCTACCTGAAGGGAGAGGCGGGACTGAGGACTGGCAGGTCCCAGTACTCATTCATGACCTGGGAACTCTCTTTTCCTGCACCTCTGCCCTCTTGCAGGAGCTGGGCCTGGTGAGACTTCTAGAAAAGGAGGAGATCCAGGCTGGTGTGGCTGTAGCCAATGAGAAGGGGGATGAAGAGCAAGCTAGTAAGTCATCTCCAGGTGGGGGCTGCTGGCCCTTGCCAGTGTATCTTGGCCCTTTACTGGCATATGTATTGGACAACGCAAACTCCCCAAATCCAGCTCCAAGCCTGACAAGGAACTTTACCCTTCGTGCCCTCTGTCCTCTGCACCCCCTGGAGGGACACATGGAAGATCATGACATCTTGTTGCCAATCAGGACTAGGCTCCTTCTGGGGACTTAGCTTCTAATTCTGTTTATGCCTGTTTATATTTCTTTGGCTTCTAAAATGTGATTTCTCAGGTAAGGATTTCCAATTCAGGGTCCTATGAGCTCACTTCATTCCTGAGCGCCAGGGGTGATCTTGGCACAGATCTCTCAGTAGTACAGCTCTCCGTTCTTGGTTAGGTTTTGTTTTTGTTTTTTGAGATAAGATCAGATCTTACTGTGTAGCTCAAGCTGGCCTGGAGCACAAGTGACACTGTTAGCTTAGTGCTCCCGTTATACCTCCTGAGTGCTCCCGTTACAGGTGTGAGCCACCACTCCCAACCGGCTCATTCACTCTTGTTTGTTTGTTTGTTTGTTTGTTTGTTTATTTATTTTAGATTTATTTGGGTAGTGGTGGCGGTGCGCGCCTTTAATCCCAGCACTTGGGAGGTAGAGGCAGGAGGATCTCTGAGTTTGAGGACAGCAAAGGCAACACAGAGCTACCCCGTGGGGGATGGGGGTGGTAAGAGGATGTATTTGCTTTTATATATTTATATCCATAAGTGGTTTGCTTGCATGTATGTCTGCACACTGTATGCCTGCAGTGCCCACAGAGACCAAAAGATGCTATCAGATCCCTGGAACTGAAGTTACGGATGGCTACAAGCCACCATGTGGGTGCTAGGAACCGAATCCTCTCCTCTGCAAGAGCATCAAGTGTTCTGGTCTGCTGAGCTGTCTCTCCAGCCCTGGCTCCTTCACTCTTTTTTGTTTGTTTGTTTTTGTTTTGATTTTCGAGACAGGGTTTCTCTGTGTAGCCTTGACTGTCCTGGAACTCACTCTGTAGACTAGGCTGGCCTCGAACTCAGAAATCCGCCTGCCTCTGCCTCCCAAGTGCTGGGATTAAAGGCGTGCACCACCACCACCTGGCAGGCTCCTTCACTCTTTATCCCACACTTTGGGTTTTTGTTTTTTTTTTCTTTTTTTGTCTGTTTATTTGTCATGTTTTTGCAGACAGGGTTGTTTCTCTCTATAACCCTGGCTCTCCTAGAACTAAGCCTGTAGACCAGGCTGGCCTTGAACTCACAGAGATCCTGACTCCCAAGTGCTGGTATGAAAAGTGTGCACCACCACTGCCTGGTCCCCTTGTTCTTCCTTGATTCCTTCTCAGCCCCTGGCCTCTGGGCCTCATTTCCCCGACACTTCACCTGTCAGAAGCCGGTGAAACATCTCCAACGCTGTCTCCAAGGCGTCAGTAAAGTCATTTGCTTGCTCTCAGTCAGAATCCCTCCTCTTCCAACATGGCCACAGCACTGGGGTGGGGCCGCTTCTAGAACTGGCCACTGTATCTTTTCATGTCCTTATTCCTCCTCCCAAGGGTGCGTGCTCCTCAGAGCCAGTGTCCATTTCTGCTGGTATTTGACTGGCCCCAGAGTGGATAAACTCTAACCACACTGTGTGCCATGGCTGCTCTTAGCCTCCTCCACCTGCTGTGGTGCAAATGGAGTTAAAATGGAGCTGGCTCTTTATTCCTCTCACTGTCACTAGGGTTTGGTCCCTAGAGCCCCTTGACTCACTTCATCTTAGTTCCGCGCCATTGCCACCTGTCAATCTTGTTCTTGCTGCCTTAGGAACTTGCCTCTGCTGTGACAGCCACTTTCTGCTGCCTTCTGAGCTATGTACGCAGCTCCTGGGCCTACCACGCTGCCTTACACAGAGCCTCTCATTTAAAGTGCCCCATCCCCCTTTCCTGCAGAACATTTAGGAATGCATTTTGAATCTAGTAGAATGGCTTTCTAGAAGCGTCACAAAGCCATTTCCCTTAGAGGTTCCAGCAGAGCCTGGCTGGTAAGGACAGCCGAGATAAGGGGACCACTCCGCCTATGTGGCTTCTTGCTGTCCTCCTCTGCAGTGCTCCAGGCTGTGTGGAGGATCAACAAAGCCATCCGGAGGGGAGTGGCTGCTGACACCGTGAAGGAGCTCATGTGCCCTGAAGCCCAGCTGCCCCGAGTCTACCCCTTTGCCTCTGCTTTTTACCAGCAAGAGCTGACTCTCCTCCAGAAGCAGCAACAGGGGGTAAGCTCTGGGGGTCCCAGGCAGCTGCTGGGATAGCTGGTTCTTGGATGGCCAGAAATCAGGATGTTAGGAATGATAGAAATTATGGCAGCCAGTGCTGCTGCACACGCTGTGCCAGCAACAGCCCTACTAGGTGAGCTCTGGTTTCCTGCTTCAGAGGTAAGAATTGGGGGCTCAGCTGATTGGTAGGATGTGCTTTAACCACCAGGCTGCCCCACCTAACTCCTGTCCACACAGCTCTCTGATAGCATGAGCTTTCCTTAGAGTCATCCCTGTCGGCTGCAGGAGTTAGAGTGCTCCCAGGGGGTCAGGCAGAGGCAGAGAGAAAATGATGTAGGCTGAATGATGTAGGTTTTACAGCAAGGACCAGAAAAATAGAGCAAGCAGTTTTAGAGGAAGTCTGGGAAGGCTTCCTGGAAGAGACTGCACAGTGACTCCGTCCATAGAACATTTACTGTGGACACGACCTGCACACAGCACTCATCTTCAGCAAGGGCATGGTGACAGCAGCCGTGGGACAGAAACACAAGGGGTGACAGCAGAGCGCTGAGGGCTGTGGACCTGAGAGTTTAAGTATGACTTGTGACACTGGCAGTCCGCTTACTTTCTCTGCTTCTCCGTTTCTTCATAAATGGTAGCAATCTCACAGGATTGCCCCAAGGACTCCGTGAGTTAGTGTGTGTGCCTAGAGAAGCACCTAGCCAAGTCTCAGCAGTCATTATTGTCCTTTGCAGCTCTCCTTGTTGAATACAGGTAGAGTGCGCCAGACAAAGGAGGCAGCCTAAGGGGTGTTTGAAGAGAAGAGGGTTGGGAAATAGAGCCTGGGCCTCATGGTGTGTAGCGTAGCATGAGATAGCCACTTGGTCTTCTCTGCCTAGGGCCTTGTGCAGTTCTGTCTCTGTCTATCTGACTCTCCCCCCAGCCCCATCTCATCCTTTTTGGCTTTTTCAGACATCATCTCACATAGCTCATGCTGGCCTCCAACTTGTTAACTTTGTTATATAGATGAGGATGGCCTTGAACTCCTGATTTTCCTGCCTCTGCCTCTGCCTCTGCCTCCTGAGTATGGGACCACAGGCACTCACCCCTACAAGTAGCTTAATGCAGTTCTTGATGGGACATGGGGACCAGAAGGCTGCTGGCAGAAGTCACATTTTGAGTGTGGGCTCTGTAGCTCCATTTAAGATATGTTCGTCAGGGCTGGTGAGATGGCTCAGTGGTTAAGAGCGCCGACTGCTCTTCCAAAGGTCCTGAGTTCAAATCCCAGCAACCACATGGTGACTCATAATCATTCGGAACGAAATCTGATGCGCTCTCTGGAGTGTCTGAAGACAGCTACAATGTACTCACATATAATAAATATTTTTTAAAAAAAGATATGTTCGTAGCGATAGGCTTGGCTAGGGAAGGGATATTAATGGTACCTACCTCATTTGGCTTGTTATGGAAAGAAAGACGATACTGTGTGTGATGTCTTCATTACCATGTTCACAGTAAACATCCCCAGGTATAGAGAATAAATGTTGGTGAGTGAATGCATCCTTGGTGTTGAGCAAGAGTACTGTGGGTAGATGAATATGGCCCAGGTGCAGGCCAGGTGTAGCCCAGGTGTTGAGCATAAGTACTGTAGGTGGATGAAAGTGGTTCAGGTGTGGCCCTTGGGAATGGAGCAAGGAAGGGGCAACAGTCCCCCAACTCCCCTCACATCTCTTCCTCTACAGGAGCTGGGCCAGGAGGAGCTCTTTGTGGCTGTGGAGATGCTGTCAGCTGTGGTTCTGATTAACCGTGCTCTGGAAGCTGGAGATGTCTGTGCCTTTTGGGACAATCTAGTGAATCCCGCAACTGGCCTGGCCCAGGTAGAAGAAGAAAATGCCCAACGGTGAGTGAGAAAGTTTGACCCACATGTCGGAAGTAAAGGGATAGCATGAAGATGCTGACACTGGGCAGACGGTGGACAGTTCTGCTCGAAGTTGCCCCTCCTGGGTTTCTTCCCCAGTTGGGGAGCACAAGATCATCCCCCTTCATTTCCACTTTTTTTCAGAGCAAATGTTTGAGTGCCTACACACTGCCAGGTGCCACTCTAGGTGTTGAAAACAGTGACTGAAACCAAGCATATACATACGCAGGACTTATAACTGGATGGACACAGCTACTGGATGGGCCAAACAAAACGGGACAGAGTGGGTGTGGAACAGTTTTTTAGCCACAAAATGTAGTTATAGATGGCTTTTAGGGCATGTGGAGAAGGACAAGGAGCCAGAGTTAGTCCCATGATTCTCTTCAGGACAGGACAGTGTCCTAGGTGCACTCACAGAACATCAGGAAAGGCTTGGAAGCAGCTCAATGGTAGAGGGCTTGCTTTGCATGCCTGAGGCTCTGAGTTTAACCTCCCAGCGTTGCAAAAATAAAAACAAAGACTACCAAGAAGCCAGAGTGTTGAGAAGCTAAACAGAGTGAGGCAGGGAAGGAGTGGGCTAACAGGAACTAACCTGTGTCCTCCAACAAGGAAGGAAGCTGTGAGCTGTTTGGCACAAAAGGAGCCCATTTGACCTGCTTTACCAAGATCATCCTAGCTGCTGTGCTGAGACTCCACCACAGGGCCAGGGCCCGGGCCCAGGCAGAGCGGCAAGGATGCCTTTAGGCATGCTGCTAGTTCCACAGTGGAAACAGCAGGAGCGGGAAGAAGGTGGCGAAGTGTGAATGTATTCTGATCTGACAGGGCTTGGTGGCAGAGGGAACCGAGAGGGAAATGACTCAACAGATGTTCATCCAGAAGGGACAGGCTGAGGCGCAGAGGCAGACCAGGGTGATTGGGAGTTCAGATGATACGGGCTGGGGTGTTTCAGACCTCCACTGGCATTTGGGTGCAAATCCTTGGGAGGCCCCAGGGCCTGTGAGGGATGGACGTATGCTTTGGGGGTTCATTAACCTAAGTCTGGAGAGTGAGTGAGATCTGAGGTAAGAACATGGATGGAAAAGGGGTCTGAAGCTTGAAGGGCTCCGTGCTCCACACAGGAAGGGGGCTTGGAACCGTCTGTGAAGGGAGAAGAGACCCTGGAAATTATGGCGTCCCAGGGAGGAACCAACTCAAAGCTTTCTCCACTTGGTGGCTGTGTGCTTACCCACTCGTGACTACTCATGTCACTTCTCTTCTTTGTTGCTAGTTACTTTGATGCCCTGGTGAAGGTTCAGCAGCTTCAAGGAACACATAGAGGCATCCTGAGCTGGAATGACCTGCAGGCTGCTGTGAGCCAGGTCAATGAACAGGTCCAGGAAGAAACTGATCGTGAGTACCCCTTCAGACAGCCCCCCCTCAGACAACTCCCTCAGATACCTCCCCTTAGACAGCTCCCTTCATATAACCCCCCTCAGACAGCTCCCCTTCAGATAGTCTCCCTCAGACATCTCCCCCCTCAGACAGCTCCCCTCAGACAACCCCCCTCAGACATCTTCCCCTCAGACAACTCCCCTCAGATATCCCCCCTCAGACAGCTCCCCTCAGATATCCCCCCGCAGACAGCCCCGCTCAGACCGCCCCGACTCAGACATCTCCCTTCAGACAGCCCCCCTTAGACAGCCCAGTTCTTCCCCTAGTTTTGTGTTTGGAGCTGCTGTTCATCTGGATCTCTTCCTCAGAGGTTCTCGCCATCAGCCTCATCAATGAGGCTCTGGACCAGGGCTGTCCTGAAAAGACTCTGTCTGCCCTGCTGCTTCCTGCAGCTGGCCTGGAAGATGTCAGCCTTCATGTTGCACCTCGGTACCATCTCCTCCTTGTGGCTGCTAAGAGGCAGAAAGCACGGGTAAGGTTAGGGAGAGATGGCTGGGTTAGACACTAAAGCAGAAGGACCAGCCTTGAGCAGAGCTGTGCCTGCCATGAACTCTGAAACTGTTCCAGGCCAGTGGGTGCAGACCCTTCCCTGGGTGAGGCACAAGCAGGATTTGGCCTGTTATGGGAAAGTGGACTTCATTCCAGGACAGTTGAGGGGAAAGAGCAGGCCTGAGAAGCAGGTAACTGGATTTCACTGTTCTGGTCCCCAGTGATCACCTAATCTTGAGTAGTAGCCCCTCAGTACCCCTGGGGTGTGGAAAACACTACATGCTCTGCCCTTGCACCTTGTGCATATCCGGTGAGCTGAGGATGGGACAGGGATTTGAACTGACACACCCCTGAGCTGTGTGGCAGCAGAGTGAGGCTGCGCCCTGTGATTGAGCTGCAACCTGCAGTCTCACCCTGCACTTACTGAGTTTTCATTCCGTGCTAAGTATTGCTTGATGCACCTCAAGTATTGATTCATGCATGAGGCTAGGGAGGTGACTCAGTGGCTAGGACTGCTTGAACTTGAGCCGCATCAGGCAGCTTACAACCACCTATAATTCCAGATATGGGGGATCTCATACGCTCTTCACGGCACTAAAACTCACATGTACTTCCCTCCACACTGACACATCATCCATAGATACCTAATTAAAAATACAGCCTTTTTTTTTTTTCTTTTTAGTTTATAAGAAAAGTCTTAGGAATAGTACCCCATAGCTCACACCAGCAGAGTCTGAGGTTGGCTTGGGCTACCGACTATTAGAAAGATAAGACAGGGCTGGAGAGATGGCTCAGCGGTTAAGAGCATTTACTGCTCTTTCGGAGGTCCTGAGTTCAAATCCCAGCACCTACATGGTGGCTCACAACCATCTGAAATGGGATCTGATGCCCTCTTCTGGTATGTCTGAAGACAGCTACAGTGTGCTTATATACATAAAATTAATAATAATAATAAAAAGGAAAGAAAAAGATAAGACAGTCACCTGACACATAATTGGTGCTCAATAAAATGTTAATTTTATAACGTGTGTTCCTGGTGAGGAGAGCGTGAAGCTGGGTTGGGTTTCAGACTGACCATAAGAAGCACAGGCTTACTTGACCTGTGTACACACAATCTTCCTACTACTATTCGGTGATAAGGAATGTGTAGCCAGAAGGCCAAGTATGGTCAGGGCCAGGATCTGGCTGGCTGAGGGCTGTAAATGTGGAGGGCTTTGGGGATGGCTGTGGGGTAGGTGTCCCAGCCATGGCTAAGGCGCAAAGGCGAGCAATAGAGCAAGCGGTTAGGAAGTACTAGATACTGAGAGTATGAAAGCCATAGAGAGCCCTGAGGCCAAGCTGAGTTGATGCTGAGGACTCTGAAAGCAGAGGAAGAAAAGAGCCTTCAGTACCTGGCAGCCATCCAAGGAGACCACAGGAAGAAGGGAGCAGAGAAAGCCTTCCCCGCTGCCCCAGTGTCTGCTTGTACTTTGGTTCTGCTGCTGGGCTTGTGGGGGCCCAGAGATACCAGTTTGGGGTCTTGTCTTTTTTTTTTCCTCTCCTGCAATTTTGCCAGGTGACAGGAGACCCTGGAGCTGTGCTGTGGCTGGAGGAGATCCGCCAGGGAGTGGCCAGAGCCAATGAGGACACAAGCACAGCTCAGAGAAGTAAGCAGCAGGGCACCCTGCAGGGAGGGGCCCCCACGCCATCTTGCCTTAGCACCTTAGCTTCCTACTGCTGGATAAAAACCATGGCTAAAGGCAACATGGGGAGGACAGGGTTTTATTCAGCATCACATCACAGTCCATCACTGAAGGAAGTCAGGGCAAGAACTCAAAGACAGGAACCTGGAGGCAGAGGCCGTGGAGAGATGCTGCTCACTGGCTTGCTCCTCGTGGCTTGCTCAGTTTGTTTGTTTTTTTATACACCCAGGACCACCTTCTCACGGGTAATACCATCATCAGTGGGTTTCCACATCAATTGTTAATCAAGAAAATGCCCTGCAGGCTTGCCCATAGGCTACCCAGTGGGAACATTGTCTCAAGATTCCCTCTTCCCAGATATATCTGGATTTGTGTCGAGTTGGTAGAGACCAACAAGCACAAGGAGATGGGACAGAACTGGAGCAGGAGGGTGCTTTGACCATAACGTAGACTTCCCAACACACAGCTGGGCAGGAAATACCCAAGTTTAGAACCTGCCTTCCACAGGAGCCCTTGCCTGGCTGCTGCCTCCGTGAACAGCTGTATCACCCCACACACTCTCCATCTCCCCCATCAGCCATGGTGGTTTTGTGTGTCTCCTGAGTCCAGCCCCACTGGACAGGACGGGGCTCAAGGGAGGGACCCCAGAAGAACTGACTTCTCTTTCCTGATGCCCATCAGTAGCCCTTGGTGTGGCTGCTATCAACCAGGCCATCAAGGAGGGCAGGGCAGCCCAGACAGAGCGTGTGTTGAGGAACCCCAATGTGGCCCTCCGAGGGATAGTTCCTGACTGCGCTAAAAGCTACCAGCAGGCCCTGGAAGACGCAGCGGCAAAGAAGCAATGCCCTGGTAATAGCTCTGGCCTCAACCTTCCTCTGTGCTGCCTGCCTCTGGCTTCCTCTGAGCCTTCTTGGCTCACTTGAGTTTCTATACAGGGGACACAGCCTTCTGGGTTCAACATGACATGAAGGATGGCACCGCCTACTACCTTCATCTGCAGACCTTCCAGGGGACCTGGGAGCATCCTTCCAGCTGCCACCTCAATACCTCCCATCTAACCTGGGAGGAGATTCAGGTTGGCAGGGTTCCTGCCAGGGTGAGGGATTATACCCGGGAAGAGGCTCCTACCCACCAGAGGACTGCTATCTCCACAGTCAGTCGTCACCAAGGTCACCGCTGCCCGTGACCGCCAACTGCTCTGGAAGGCCAATGTTGGCTTTGTCATCAAGCTCCAGGCCCGCCTTCGTGGCTTCCTTGTTCGCCAGAGGTTTGCTGAGTCTTCCCACGTCTTCAGGACCTTGCGCCCAGCCGTCATCAAGATCCAGGTAGCAACCCTGGCATTTCCCCATGCCTGGGTGTCCTCCCTCCTTCCCTTGCCTGGGATGGTTTGGATGGTTTTTAGACCTCTGGGCAATAGTGATGAAAGCTGTGGAGTCTGCAGCCAAACTACTGTGGTTTGTTAGCTGTGTGGCCTTGTAAGCTTTTCTTTCTGTTTGTGCCTCAGTTTCTTCTCCCAAAAGATGGAATGGCAGTGCTGCCTTAACAGGGTAGTAAGCAAGGTCTAGAGTTTCTGTACAGTAAAAGCGGGACATAAGTTCCAGTTATGGCATCACCGTCACCACCATCCAAGGAAGCGTGTACTGAGATTCAGACAGCAGGAAGATACTTTTCCCGGAGCAAGATATGTGAGGAGTGGCCGTTACCCACCCTGAGGGATGTTAGTTGGCGACTAATCTGTGATCCTCTCCAGTGGGCATTCCATTCAGTTCTAGCCTGTGCATGGCCCTCGGGGCCTTTGCAGCTGACCAGCCAGTGATTGGCGCGGGAGAGTAGCTAGGAGGGTAACCAGAGCCCTCTGTGAGCTAGAAATGAGGAACACCTTCCCGTGTCAAGCATGCTGGAGTATGGTTGACACTCAATGGGACAGGAAAGACACAAAGATTGATAGCCCTGGGGGGCCTGAAGGGAGGAGCATGAAGCTGTGGGATGGCGTGGCCTAAGCTGCAGTAGTAAGTGAAGGCTCAGACTCTCAAGTTGGCCTCCCAGTCCTCCTTTCCTCTGACTGAGGGCTGTGCGTCCTGCTCAAGCCCCTGCAGTATTTATTTCCTCCATACGGACACTTGCTTAACGCATTGGCTGAGGAATGTGGAGGAAGTTGCATATGCCTTGAGTGTGACAGAGGCTCCCTTGGATGCCAGCGTCAGCACTGGCTCAGTCATGCAGTTACCCAGGCCACAGTCTGGTCTGATTCCGGACTCGGGTCCATATGCACATAGGCAGAGGTGGCCTGCTACTTTGACCATTTGCCTCAGCTTTGAGAAAGTGAGGCTCAGGAATGTGAAGCAGCCTGGATGCCCCAAGACTTTACTCTGTCCATTGCTGGATCCCCAGTGTTTTCAGCACTGACTAATCTAGATTGGGGGCATGTTTTGGTTTTGTCTATGTTGTATGTGGGGGGCAGGGCGAGGCAGGGCGTACCCTGAGGTCAGAGGATTACCTTAATAGGAGTGAGTTCTCTCCTTCCACCATGGGGTCCTGGAGATTGAACTCAGGTTGTCAGGCCTGGCTACAATCACCTTTACCTACTAAGTCATCTCAACAGCCCGTGAACATGTTTCAGGAGTCTGGTCGGGGCTAGCAGAGTGTATGGGGACATGGTGCCTTCTCTGGTGAGCAGGGGCTGGGGAGGGGCATGGCTCATTCTCTGAAGCTGGTAAGCATTTGTGCTTTATTAATAATATTTTTGGGTCCATGTCTCACATCTGAGTTTCCATGGGGAGGTATTAGTTAGGTAGTTAGTCTTTCTCATAAAGCCGGCAGACCTCTGGGAACAAGGCCGATTTCCCTTCCCCATCCTTCTGTCTTAGTTTCTGTTCCGTTGCTATGAAGAAACACACCATGACAAAGTAACTTAGAAAAGCGTTTCCCTGGGGGGCTTGCTGAGACTGTAAGTTTCAGAGAGTCAATCCATGATCATCGGGCAGGAAACATGGTGGCCCGGCCAGCAGGCGAGCAGGCACTGGAGTAGTAGCTGAGAATCTTACATCTGTTCCACGGTTTGGAGACAGAGAGACTCAATCTGGTGTAGGCTTTTTAAACCTCAAAGCTCACCCCCCCCCCCCAGTGACATAGCACCTCCAACAAGGCTACATGTTCTGATCCTTCCTAGACACTCCATCACTGGGGACCAACCAAACATTCACATATATGAGCCTGTACAGGGCCATTCTCACTCAGACCACCAGAGCATCCTAGAGAGCCCGGAATAAAGCCGTTCCCACTGGCCGCCTGAGTAAGCTCAAGGAGGTCTGCTACGTTCCCTCTTGTGCTCTGCAGGCTCACTGGCGGGGTTATAGACAACGGAAGGCTTACCAGGAGCGGCTGCAGCATTTTAAAGCGAACCTGGATGCGATAATCAAGGTAACCATGGTGGTTTGGGCAAATTCCTTTCTCTTGAGGGATCCTTAGAACACGTTTTCATCCTGTCACCTCCCGTGGTTCTGGAGTTGGCTGCATTGTCTAGGGCCTGAGGGTGAGTCTCAGCCCGAGGTCCTGAAGGTAGCGTCTCACCTCTCAGATCCAGGCCTGGGCCCGAATGTGGGCAGCACGGAGGCGATACCTCAGGCGTCTGCGATACTTCCAGAAGAACGTGAGTCCTGCCCCCATCACGCCTGTCTGTACTCAGAGATCAGAGCAAAGTGCACGGAAGGACAGCCACCCTGTTCCCTTGTGTTCGTGCTAGGTTGACTCCGTTGTGAAGATTCAAGCATTTTTCCGAGCCAGGAGAGCCCGTGATGACTACAGGATGTTAGGTATGCTGGGGAGATAGAAACCCAGAGCTAGACAGGTCTCTGTGTCACCCTTGAGGATGCACAGCAGGAAAGGGTGAGGCCATCCTCAGGTTATCTAAGGAGTGTAGAGTCCTCACCTCCCAGTAGCACATAGTTTTGTCATAGACAAGGCTCCTCTGACCAGGTCCTTTCTGAGGAGGCCTAGCATACCTATTCCCCTGTGGTAGGCTCTTTCTCCCCTCCCTGAACTTCCAGCCTTGCTGTTTTCCTTGGCTCATTCACTGGCTATGCGGCTCCCAGGACCCTCCTGTTGGCACCTCCCAGCCTGAGATTACAGGCATGTGCCTCTGCGCCTGGCATTTCGTATTATTCAGGTCCTTATGCATGTGTAGCAAGAACTTTCTGGTAGAGTCCCATTTCCCAGCCTAGTCCCTGTCCTGCAAGTCTAGAATTCCAGCCTTGGGCGTGAATTAGCACTTTGGTCCATCTCGGTGATCACCTCCTGTTCTGGATTCCTGCAGCAAGAGGGCCCTTTCCTTTCTGTGCTTCAGGTGGGGGCCTCAGGCGTCTTGCGCTTAGTCGTCTTCCTTCTGGCCGTCAGCGTGGGCTGCTTCTTCCCGCCCCACCCCACCATCTCCTCTGCTGTTCTGAGGCTCTGCCTGCCCTTTATCTTTCTTCCTTCCCTCCAGTCCTCAGTATTTCTGGGGGAAAGTTATTCCTCCAGCTTCCTCGGCCCAGCATCCTCCCAGAATCGGCCATATATGTACTGTGTGGTGTGGTGGCCTCCGCCCTGTGAATACCTCCCGTCAGAGGTGGTCACTTGTCATCCCTGCAACCATTTTAATCCACTAATCCTGTGCCTAAGCTGATTCTTGTTGGTTGATCTCTGGTGTCCCTGAGGTCGAGGTTCTGATTCTCAGGGCTGACTGGACCAGCCTGCCCACTTCTTCATGGGGCTGTAGCATCTCCACTGCAGCTGAGCAGTTCTGCTGCTTGTCCCATTAATGTGCTGTGGTTCCTATTGCCTGAGGTCCAGCCTCCTAACCACAGCACCACCCCCCAGCCCCTCCAGCCACCCCACCCCCACCCTCCTGTACTTTCTCACACCTTGTCTTAGTTAGGTTCCCATGGCTGTGATAAACACCACGACTGAAGGCGACATGGAGGGGAGGAAAGGGTTAATTTCATCTTTACACCTCCATACCACAGTCCATCATTGTATGAAGTCATGGCAGAAACTCCAGGCAGGAACTCTGTAGGAGGGGACTGAAGCGGAGGCCGTGGAGGGGTGCTGCTTACTGACTTGCTCCTTTTTTTTTTTAATGTTTACGTGATGGTTTATTTATTTTTAATTTTGTTGTTGTTGTTGTTGGTTTTTTTTTTTTTTTTTTTTTTTTTGGTTTTTCGAGACAGGGTTTCTCTGTATAGCCCTGGCTGTCCTAGAACTCACTTTGTAGACCAGGCTGGCCTCGAACTCAGAAATCCGCCTGCCTCTGCCTCCTGAGTGCTGGGATTAAAGGCGTGCGCCACCACACCTGGCTTATTTTTAATTTTTAAAGATTGATTTATTATTATACATAAGTATACTGTAGCTGATTTCAAACGAACCAGAAGAGGGCGTCAGGTCTCATTATGGATGGTTGTGAGCCACCATGTGGTTGCTGGGATTTGAACTCAGGACCTTTGGAAGAGCAGTCAGTGCTTTACCTGCTGAGCCATCTCGCCAGCCCTGGCTTGCTCCTCTTGGCTTGCTCAGCCTGCTTTCTTAGGACTGACTATCTGCCCAAGGATGGTCCTGGCCACAGTAGACTGGGCCCTTTCACATTAGTCACTTAATCAAGAGAATGCCCAACGACTTCCCTACAGGCCAGTCATCTGGTGGAGGCATTTTCTCAGCGGAGGCTCCTTCTTAGATGATTCTAACTGGAATCAAATTTACAGAAAGCAAAAACACCATGGTGTGCCATACTCCAGGCCCACTGGATTCCTAGCTTCTGACACCTGCTGCTGCCCTTCCCCGCTCCCCTGCGGACAGTAGGTGGTACTGCACAGCCTCTTTGCTCCCATGTAGGAGTGAGGCTCACTTTTGTTTCCCTAAGATCCCTCCTGCTGGCCCCTCCCAAAGCAGCAGCCTCGCAGTATCTGCCGGCGGCTTCTTTGCCTAGATCCCTTACTGGATTCTCTCTAGCCACAGAACCTACAATCACTCAGCCTCCAAATATGACTGCTTCTTTCATTGCTAGTGGGGTAACCTGGGGCACGGCACCTACCCCTCTCTGCCTTTGGAGACTCATCCATAAGATGGGTGCCACAGCGCTGGACCCATTGAGGCTTTGTTGGGTTTTTGTTTTGTTTTTAAACCACTTAGATTTGAGGCTGGAGAGATGATTAAGTGATTGAGAGTACTGGCTGCTCTTCAGGAGGACCCAGGTTCAATTCCAAGTACCCACACATGATAGCCCACAACTGTCTGTAACTCCAAACCCAAGGGTTCTGATGCTTTCTTCCAGCCTTTGTTTGAATAGTGCATGGACACACACACACACACACACACGCACACACGTATACACCCGAGATGATGCCTGGTAGCAGCTGCTTGAGAAGCAGAGCAGGGGGATCCTGAGTTCAAGGCTAGCTAGGACCGCATAATCATACCACAGGAGCGTCGACTCCGAGATAACATGAGGAACCCTGCCTGTCTCACAGTGAACATGGCTTGTTCCACGAAGCTTAATTCGGAGACTTCTTTTTGAGTTTTGTTGTTGGATTTTGTTTGGCTTTGTTGTTTTTTATTTGGTTTTGATTTTTTTTTTCTTCATTATAAAGTTGACCACCTTACCTCACAGACACTCCTCACAAGTGCTACATGCAGCGGCAGGGCTATGTGGTAGACGACAGGTGGGGGGTGGGCATGAGAGACAGGTCAGGCCAGCAGGAAGGGGGACAGGTGCGATAGAACCAGGGTGCTTTTGCAGACCATGGAGAAGGGTTGTGGCCCTGGTTTGGTGGGAAAAGTCACCGGAGATGCCAGCATGGTTGGTACGTGAAGGGTAGAGAACAGCCGTGACATCTCTAGACGTGAGACAAAGCTTATCGGTAGACCTGGCAGTTAGGAGAGGCCTGGGGTTGGGCACGGGGTCGACATGGGGCAGGTGCTGGCAGAGGCTTGCTGACACCTGCCTGACCAATGTCTCCCCTCCTGCCAGTGCACGCACGCCACCCTCCCCTCTGTGTAGTCCGAAAATTCGCTCACCTCTTGAACCAGAGTCAGGAGGACTTCTCAGCTGAGGCGGAGTTGCTGAAGCTCCAGGAGGAAGTGGTTAGGAAGATCCGCTCTAACCAGCAGCTGGAGCAGGACCTCAACCTCATGGACATCAAGATTGGCCTGCTCGTCAAGAACCGCATCACCCTGCAGGTGAGCTGCCCCAAGACCTGCCGCTCCTGAGAGAGAGCCTTGCCCCTTCTTCAACTGGTAGTTCAATCGGTCCTTCAGATGTGTGTAGGTTACCACCTGGCTCAGACCCCTGTGCCTATGGTTCGCCGCCCTTGGTCAGCCATTGGATGTGTGTAGTGCAGAAGAAAGAACCCTGCGGGTAGAGTAGGAACGGCCAGCTCTGCCGAGTCCTAGTGCTGGGGTCATGGGTGATTGAGATCGATCAGTTAACCTCAAAGTCTGTCTCCCCTTTAGCTCGCTGGAATAAGGAGTTGATCTCTTCCCTGGCAGAATGCAGAGACAGATACGAAAGCTCCTGGAAATTTACATTCAGATGTGGAGTAGCAGGCTGATGCTGCTGTCACGTCTTCTCCCATGAGATTGTATATTGGTCGATAAGAAATAAGAGGAAAAGCCCTATTGAATAGGCACAGGGCCTCTGCCTGGCAGCCCAGAGCTCTGAAGCCCCACTTATGAAAACAGAGGTGCCAAGTGGAGCTGTGGGCAGTGGCAAGGGCTTTCTCACCTCTCATGAGCCCTGGCTCTCCCAGTCACTGAGTCTGGACCATATGTTTCATGCTTGGTACCAGTCCAGCCTCATTGGTTTGCTCCTACACCCACATCCAGGAGGTGGTCTCCCACTGCAAGAAGCTGACCAAGAAGAATAAGGAGCAACTGTCAGACATGATGATCCTGGACAAACAGAAGGGATTAAAGTCACTGAGCAGAGAGAAACGGCAGAAGCTGGAAGCCTACCAGCACCTCTTCTACCTGCTGCAGGTGAGCAAAAAGCTCTTCCCAGGAGGAGCATGGGGGGAGGGTAGCACAGTGGTGAGTGCTTCCTCAGCACACACACAACACTAAGAATCTAAAGCAATTAAAAAGATCCAAGAAGCCTCCATCACCTCCTGAGCATGGGGCCTTTTCTTTGCCTTTCTTCATGCCCTGTTCCATTGCCCTGGGAAAGGTGATACTTTCCCCACATCGGGAAAACCTTTGTAACTCATCTGATTGCTAATTCTCCAAGACCATTGTCTCCCAGCCCTCTGTCTCCCCCATCGTTCACAGACTCAGCCCATCTATTTGGCCAAGCTGATCTTTCAGATGCCCCAGAACAAAACTACCAAGTTCATGGAAGGTGTGATTTTCAGTCTGTACAACTATGCCTCCAACCGCCGGGAGGCCTACCTTCTGCTCCAGCTGTTCAAGACAGCGCTCCAGGAGGAAATCAAGTATGCTCTCCTGACTCTAGTGCGGCAGCGGGACAGGGAGGGTGGGTCAGAGATGGCAGCTGTTGTTCTACACCTAGGATGGTATCAGGAGTCCATTCTTCAGCTTATAGGAAGTATGTAAGGCTCTGCAAAGGCACAGCGGGGGTGGCAGGCTGACTTGTCAGCAGGAAGGATGATATCCAGACAGCGGGACCATTCTTAGGGTGGGCACTAGAGTTGGCTTGAACAGGCAAAATCTGGAAAACAAAAGAAAGGTAGCTATGTCCTCCTTAAAGGCATGAGGCCAGTGACCTATTGCACCACAGGTCAAAAGTGGAACAGCCCCAGGATGTGGTGACAGGCAACCCCACAGTGGTGAGACTGGTGGTGAGGTTCTACCGCAATGGGCGGGGACAGAGCGCTCTGCAGGAGATCCTTGGCAAGGTCATCCAGGATGTGCTAGAAGACAGGTCAGTCAGCATCCACACAGACCCTGTCCACATCTATAAGAGCTGGATCAACCAGGAGGAGGCCCAGACTGGACAGCGCAGGTGAGCCAGCAGGACGCGGGAGCACATGCTTTGCTCTGTAGGCAAGCCTGGGAGCATTTGAAGGTGACATACGAAAGCAGAGGTGATGCCCTGCCTACAGGAGACTTGGGCCATGACTTTCTGTGCTACCACAGTTGACAATGATGATTTTGATAGGAGTACCTTGCTATCTGCCTTTGAGTCTGGCTGGCATTTCTCCCTGCTCTGTTCCAGCTGCTTGGTAACACTTGAGTCCTCCCTCTTCACTGTGCATCCTCACACTATAGTCTTCCCTCCTTCCTGTGTATCCTCACTGCTGTAGTCCTCCCTCCTTCCTTCCTGCTGTGAATCCTCACTGCTGCAATCCTCCCTCCTCCCTGTGTGTCCTCACTGCTGCAGTCCTCCCTCCTTCCTTCCTGTGGTGTATCCTCATTGGTATAGTCTTCCCTTCTCCCTCCCTGCTGTGAGTCCTCACTGCTGCACTCCTCCCTCCTCCATGTGTGTCCTCACTGCTGCAGTCCTCCCTCCTTCCTTCCTGTGGTGTATCCTCATTGCTGTAGTCTTCCTCCCTCCTCCCTCCTCCCTCCCTGCTGTGAGTCCTCACTACTCCAGTCTTCCCTCCTCCATGTGTGTCCTCCCTGCTGCAGTCCTCCCTCCTTCTTTCCTGTGGTGTATCCTCACTGCTGCAATCCTCCCTCCTCCCTGTGTGTCCTCCCTGCTACAGTCCTCCCTCCTTCCTTCCTGTGGTGTATCCTCACTGCTGCAGTCTTCCCTCCTTCCTCCTCCCTCCTCCCTCCCTGCTGTGAGTCCTTACTGCTGCAATCCTCCCTTCTCCCTATGTGTCCTCCCTGCTGCAGTCCTCCCTCCTTCCTTCCTGTGGTGTATCCTCACTGCTGCAATCCTCCCTCCTCCCTGTGTGTCCTCCCTGCTGCAGTCCTCCCTTCTTCCTTCTTGTGGTGTATGTAGTCTTCCCTCCTCCCTCACTGCTGTGAATCCTCACTGCTGTAGTTCTTGCTGAGTGCTGCCTTTTTCTCTGGTTCTTCTCTTGGAATGGTGTGTCTTGAGCCTATCTGTAGAAGACCATATAGAAAAATTGATGAGAAAGCCCGGGAAGGGAGGCAACAGAAGGGGACACCAGCTTTACCACATCTCTCTGCCCACAGCCATCTCCCCTATGACGTCACCCCTGAGCAGGCTCTGAGCCACTCTGAAGTGCAGAGACGATTAGACATCTCCCTGCGCAGTCTCCTCACCATGACTGAGAAGTTCTTTGTCGCCATCAGTTCATCTGTGGACCACATTCCGTATGTGTCACCACCTCCCCAGGGCCAGGCTGGTTTGGCAGGGGAGAACAGCACACATGACATTCTAAGGGAAGTGGGTGGGAAAGGAGGGAGCCAGAGGGGCCTGGAGTGGCTTCAGGTATGTCGAAGCCCTTGCCAGCGAACTGAACTGGGATACTACAGATGGGTCTGTGTGGGTGTTACAACGTCACTGGTCAAAGGGGAGTCCAAAATAACAGAGAGATACTTTTGTCTGAGAACAATTGGAGAAAAGATGGGATTCTCTGGCCCACAAAGTCAAAGATTAGTATTTCAATCTGGTAACGTCCTTCACGGTTGCAGTCCTCCCTCCCATACTTTCTTTTTTCTTTTTTTGAGACAGGGTCTCTCTACATAACCCTGGCTGTCCTAGAACTTGCAATTATAGACCAGGCTGGCCTCAAACTCACAGAGACTCACCTGCTTCTGCCTCCCGAGTGCTGGGATTAAAGGCATATACCACTACATCTGGCCCTTTTAATGTGATAATGTTTTGCCTGCATGCATGTCTGTGCACCATGTGTGTATCTGGTGCCTTCAGAGGCCAGAACAGAGTGATCCCCTGAGACTAGAGTTAGTGGTGATTGTGAGCCACCATGCGGTTGCTGGGATTTGAACTCAGGACTTTTGGAAGAGCAGCCAGTGCTCTTAACCACTGATCCATCTCTCCAGCCCCAACTCTCTTCTTAAAAACCGGCCAGTAACCCGGAGGTAGATGCAGGGCAGTCAGGGCTATAAACAAACCTTACTACAAAAAAACTTCAAGTTAGAGTCCAGTCTAAGCTACATGAGACCCCAGTCTCAAAACAAAACAAAATCACTCAATAAATGTTTTGTCGAAAACTATTTGAGGCTGGGTGTGGTGGTGGGTGCTTTTAACCCCAGTACTCAGGAGGCAGAGACAGGATTTCTGTGAGTTCGAGGCTAAGGCTACACAGAGAACTCTACAAAATGAGTTCTAGCACAGCTAAGGCTACACAGAGAAACCCTGACTCAGAAGAAAGAGAGAAGAAACTATGAGCGAGTAGATCCTTCAGCCACTGGACTTGGTTCTTAGTGCTGAGGGCAAGGTTGAGTGCCAAAGGGGAAACAGCCCCAAACTGGATTGAGATGGAGTGAGGCTTTGCAATTGGGAGTAAGAAACAACTAAAGTCTAAGAAGAGAGATACACAGTGAGTTATAAATCTCCATTTGTTCGCTGGGTGTGGAGATAGCTTTTAACACAGTCTGAGGTTGGGCAGTGGTGGCGCACACCTTTAATCCCAGCACTTGGGAGGCAGAGGCAGGCAGATTTCTGAGTTTGAGGCCAGCCTGGTCTACAGAGTGAGTTCTAGGACGGCCAGAGCTATACAGAGAAACCCTGTCTTGAAAAAAAAAAAAAAAAAAAAACCTCACAGTCTGATTAGGTTTGTGTAGCAAACCTGTCACAGGACTCGAATTCAGGTTGGAATAACACCACTGCTCTGACAAAACCCCCGTGAGACTGAGTCCTCACTCCAGTCTTCCCCACCAGGAGACAGGGGCAGATGGGAAGGAAATGGCTGAGAGGAGGAGGCAGGCAGTCAGGCCCTGCCCCAGCCCAGGCTACTCAGAACCTCTGGGAGCTGGCAAAGTTGGCTGCCTTGGAGCTTCCTGGGCCATTGGGTACCCAGAAGACAGCATAGCATGCCTCCCAAGGGATGGTGAGGTATAGAGTAAGCAGAGGCGGTCTGTGGGAAAATAAGAGGGTCTCAGGTAAAAGGTTCTTGGGCTGGATGTGTCGGCACACAACACAACTGTAGCAGCTCTTGGAAGGCAGAGGTTGAGATCATGAATTTGAGGACTGCCTCTACTACATAGCAAGACCCTGTCTCAAAAACAAAGAGTTGGAGTCAGGGAGTGCTGTAGGAGGCCAATTAGGGCCCTGTCCCTGGTACAACATAAGGACAGGAGGAAGGGCAAAGGCCCAGGGGTGGAGGATTGTAACAGGGAGCACCAGGAGATAGAGGTCTGCCATAGGGAGCACTAGAAGGTAGAATGTATGTGGGCTCAGCTCTAGAGGGGCTGAGCTTAGAGGGGAGAAGCTGCTAGTCTTTCGTACCTTGAGTCTGGGATGAGGTTGAGAAGAGCCATAACTTCCCTATTTTGTCCCTAAGGTATGGGATGAGGTATATGGCCAAAGTCCTGAAAACAACCTTGGAGAAGAAGTTCCCCAATGCCACCGAGAGGGACATCTATAAGGCAAGTGTTGTCTCTTTCGCCACCTCCAAGACCCTCCTTTGTCTGCCAATGATCCCCAAACAGACGGGATGACAAATGATGTCATATGTATCCGAAGGAAGAACTGGGCCCCATCCTGTACCCCGAGCCTGGCCCACCAGTGGGGAATATAGACCCATGGCTGTCAGGTGGCTTCCAGACCTTTCTGGAATTTCTCCTCTGCACTCAGGTGGTTGGGAACCTCCTGTACTACCGCTTCCTGAACCCAGCTGTGGTCGCTCCTGATGCCTTTGACATTGTGGCCATGGCGGCAGGCAGCACCCTGGCCGCCCCACAGCGTCATGCGCTGGGAGCCGTGGCTCAGCTCCTACAGCACGCTGCTGCTGGCCAGATCTTCTCCGGGGAGAGCCGGCACCTTCGAGTCCTGAATGACTACCTGGAGGACTTGCATCTCAAGTTCAGGTCTCGGCTCTTGTCACCCTTTTCCTCCCTGGACCTCTCTCCACTTCCCTTGGTTCACTTCCAGAGGCACGGGGTCTATGGGAGGTGGTGGCAGGCAGCAGAAAGCCTCCCAGGGACAGAGAGGAGCATCAGCGAGCCAGCTTGGGTGGCACACTGAGAGCAGACAAGAGCAGAGCGGGGGACCAAGACGAGCATCAGAACTGACCTGATGTGGGTGGTGGCCATCCACGTGGTGAGCACATTAGCCCAGTTCACTCTGGCATGTCCTCTCTCTGGGACAGGAAGTTCATCTGCAGAGCCTGCCGGGTACCAGAGCCAGAGGAGCGCTTCGCCATCGATGAATACTCAGACATGGTGGCTGTGGCCAAACCCATGGTGTACATCACTGTAGGGGAGCTCATCGGCACACACCGGGTAAGGGGTCAGCACCAGAGGGCTAGGCTGCAAGTCCACACACAGCCCTGAGCCCCACCCCCCAAAACCAAGCCTGGCTTATCCCTGCACCCTCTTTCCTTCTACCATCCACAGCTCTTGCTCGAACACCAAGACCAGCTGGCCCCAGGTCACCAAGACCCACTGCACCAGCTCCTAGAAGACCTTGGGGAGCCACCCACCATCTCTGACCTCATTGGTATGTGCCTTCTTGGCTTCCGGAGCCTTCAGGGGTGGTTGTCAATGGGCAGCTCCTTGTACCCCTCTCTGTTCCCCATGACTGATGTACACAGACTCACAGCCTCGTGGCCAGTGCACAGATGTTGATGGTAGAAGAGGCCAAGCTATGGCCGCACAATCATACAGAAGAGACGTGAGGGCAAAGTCGACTAGGTCTGGTCTAGGTGTCTAGCTCTGGAACCTTGGGATGAGAGGGGTTTCGAGGGGCAGTGTCAGTGGGATGATACCAACCCCTCTAAGCTGCATGGTACCCAGAGTGAGATCATACAGAGGCTGGGTGATGGTAACTCGGGTCCGTGGGTGTCAAGGCTGAGGGCATGGTATGGTCCCATGGGACAGTGTGGGAGGGCTTCCTCAAAGGTATACAGAAGAGCACCTCTACTGTGACCCCCATCTTTGCGTGCCTGTCCCACTCATCCCTCACCCCATTGCAGGGGACAACATAGCCACAGATGGGCATGTGGACCTGAGCAGGCTCGAAGTGTCCCTGACACTCACCAACAAGTTCGAAGGGCTGGAGACAGATGCTGACCACCACAGCAACCAAAGTCTGCTTCTGAGGTGGGTGTGGAGGCCCAGGTAGCCCTCCTCCCTATACAGGGCCCCCACTCAGAGAGGGCTGTCATACTTCCTTGTTGCCACCCCTCCCCTACCGCCATTCTTCAGAAAGTTCTCCCTGAAGCCTAGCTCAGGATCTCCGTGCTCAGAATAGTTTTGGGCAAGCGCTCAGCCTTTCCTTGGCGTTGTAGCTGAAGGCATGGGACGATCAGGAGCCTGAGGCAGCAGGGTGCTTGCAGACTGTGCTTTGGCTCACTTACTTTTGGAGGCGGGACCTCCTGTGTATGTACATGTGTGATTGGAGGAGCACACGTCACATGGCACACGTGTAGAGGCCAGGACAACCTTGTGCACTCAGTTCTTTTGAATGACTTCCATCTTTACGTGAGTCTGGGGCATGAAACTTAGTGTCAGGCTTGCACAGACCTCGGACAGCTGCCTTATCAACCCAGGCCAGGAATTTACCTCACACCTCTCAGTCGGGATGAAGCACAGCGGGCTGGGCTGGTCATCTGCACCAGTTAGCGGCACCAGCTCCCTGAGCCAGCTCTCCGCTCATTCACACGCTGTCACTGTCAACAAGAGTTGGAGACACAAGCAGAGAGCTTCCCAGAGGGAGAGGGCAGACATGAGGGTGGCTACCAGGAGGAAGTGAATACTTGGGCTGAGGGATCAGAGGAGGCCAGTTTGGGGGAGAGTATTCTCAGGGACACCACCTCCCCCTGGACCCTCCCTCTCTCTCTGCATCCTGGGCATCCCTAACAGTCCAGACCTGGGGCAGGATCCACTTATCCTTGGCTCTTTGGCCTACCCTGTCCAGACCTTTCCTGGTCCTCACCCTGCCTTTCTCTGCAGCACCAAACAGATGCTGGCCGACCTCATCCAATTCCACCCTGGGGAGTCCCTGGAAGAGATCCTGACCTCCTCGGCTCCCAGAGAGTGTGTGAGTAGCCAGGACAGTCATGACAGCTAAGCCTTAGACACCACCTCACCCTTAGTCTGCCACAGAGGCCGGTGGGCACATAGAAGGCCAAGCCTCTGACCTTGATGCCAGGGGTCACAAGCTGAAGGAGCAGCCTAAGCAGCTCTCTTTCTCTCTCGCTCTCTCTCTCTCTCTCTCTTTCGCGCCCCCCCCCCCTTTCTCTCTCTGCACCGTGCAGAGGTTAGGACAGTGCTGAGGGGCAGTCTGTTCTGAGAACCACATAAGGGAATTGCTCTGGATATGGAGACTGTTGGAGGGTTTGGAGGCAAGAGAGGATGCCAGGTGGACTTGCTGTAGGGGTTGGCATAAGAGTTAGTTCCCTGAGTAAAGGTGGTAGTGGCAGGCAGAGGCATGGCCCAAAACAGCTAGGCAGGCTCCACCTACACTTTATGCCCACAGAGAGCACCATGCTGGGTTGGGAAGCTGTTAGCAGCCAGTGTCTCCTTGGTCTACACAGATGCTTTGGGCCACCATAGATGATCCTTAAGACTCTTCTATGTCTGGGTTTTTTTGTTTGTTTTTTTGGTTTTTCGAGACAGGGTTTCTCTGTATAGCCCTGGCTGTCCTGGAACTCACTCTGTAGACCAGGCTGGCCTTGAACTCAGAAATCCTCCTGCCTCTGCCTCCCGAGTACTGGGATTAAAGGCATTGCCTGTGTGTTCTCCATCATCCCCATCCCCACCCCACCCCCACCCTCCAGGACCTAGGCTGGGAAAGTAGGAACGTGAATAGGCTCCCAGGCTCTGGGTTTATCGTGATCTGAAGTAGGATGGTAGAGCCCAGGAACCCCTCATCGTCTCTGCTGCCCTCCCAGGAAGAAGCCCATCGTCGGTTGATGTGTTGGCACCAAGCCTGTGACACCCAGAAACCAGAACCGCTTCGACGACACCACTCACTAATGGCACACAGTCTACTGTCACTGGCGGAGAAGCAGCAACGCGTTCTGCGGAACCTGCGTCGGCTACAGGGCCTGGGGCTGGTCAGGGCCAGTGACTGCTACCAGGGACTTATAGATGAGCTGGCCAAGGTGATAACCCAAGCCAGGACTACGTGGGGCTGCTGCAAAGCCATGTGCTGGCATTCCAAAGGCAGTCTTCTCCAGTGGGTGCCATCCCAAACTGCCACCAACTTGAGGAAGGCCCAGGGTTCCTTTTTTTTTTTTTTTTTTTTTTTTTTTGGTTTTTTCGAGACAGGGTTTCTCTGTGTAGCCCTGGCTGTCCTGGCACTCACTTTGTAGACCAGGCTGGCCTCGAACTCAGAAATCCGCCTGCCTCTGCCTCCCGAGTGCTGGGACTAAAGGCGTGCGCCACCACGCCCGGCCCTTTTTTTTTTTTTAAGATTTTATTATGTATGTATTGTTCTATACTGCATGTATGTCAGAAAAGGGCATCAGATCCCATTACAGATGGTTGTGAGCCACCATGTGGTTGTTGGGACTTGAACCCAGGACCTCTGGAAGAGCAGATGGTTCTCTTAACCTCTGAGCCATCTCTCTAGCCCTATCCCCTTCCAGGGTTCTTTTTAAAGGAAAGGTCCTAGGACTAAGCAGACAGACAGATTTCCTCCCAGCTCTCTTCCCCTGGGACATGGTAACCTGAGTTCCTGCCTGGGCTGTTAGGTGTGTACAGTATGCTTGGATTGTCTCCTGGGTAAAGCAGCCTTCCGGGTGGCCATGTCCTGGTGCTGGGAATGGAACCTGTATGCTAGGTGGACATTCTGCCCTAAGCCACTCCTGCCCCACAACCTCTTTCTATTTCTCTTGAATGTCCTCACAGTAAGCCTTGTGAGGTGTTCTAGGGTTTATGAAGGGTGCTGACCTGCTTCCTCACCCCCATCCTCAGGACATCTGCAACCAGCGTAGGCACCGGCAACGGCGGAAGGCAGAGATGCTAAGGCTCCGGACCACGCTGCAGGGCCTGGATGCCAAAACCATCTTCTATGAGGAACAGGGTGACTACTACAACCAATACATCCAGGCCTGCCTTGACCACCTGGCCCCCAGACCCAAGTAGGTGCTGTAAACCCAACCCTAAGCTCTTGGTTCCCTCCCCACCACTCCTCATCCACCTTTGCCCTGCCATCTCCCAACCCTGGCTGGAATTCATCCTAGTGTGGTACTGCCTGCTCCTGACCCTGGTGTCTGTGGTTCCAGATCACCTCCCACAGCAGGGAGGTTCCTTGGGGCCTGGTGTCTTCCTGACAGCCACCAAGAGCCAACAGCCAGTGTTGAAAGTTTGTCTCCGGGCTTTCTTCTAAACAGGAGTTCTGGGAAGGGGAAGAAGCAGCCGTCTCTTCACTACACAGCCGCCCAGCTCCTAGAAAAGGGTGTCTTGGTGGAAATTGAAGATCTCCCTGTTTCTCAGTATGTGTCTTTGGGGGACAGAATGTCAGACTCTTCGTGTCTCCAGAGAGGGACAATGCTGGAATGAAGCTCTGAAAGGGGCACTGGGTTGAAAGGAAGGAGGGACCTGCTAATGGGGAGGTGGGGAGATGGGGCATCTTGGAGCAGAGCGGAGAGCAGTGGGCATGTTCCTGCTCTAGTAAGGATTCTGGGAAAGCTGCTGGGAGGTGAGAACAGCTTGGTGGACCACGCAAGTCGAAAAAGACTAAACAGGCAGAGCTCAAACCAGGGGAAGAGAGAGCAGGCCCTGCCTGGCAAAGGAGAAGCTTGGCTCTCGGTGGGACCATACCGCCCTGATGAGCAGCAGAGGAGTGGGGGTGGGGCTCTGAACAGAGGAGCCCCGTGCTGAGTTTTATCCCTCACAGCTTCAGAAACGTCATCTTTGACATCACTCCTGGAGACGAGGCAGGAAGGTTTTTCGTCAATGCTAAGTTCCTGGGTGTGGACATGGAGAAGTTTCAGCTCCACTACCAGGTAAGGTCACTAATTACAGCACCTGCCAGAGCCAAACCCACGAGTGCAAGTCTGTAATCCAAGCACCAAGGAGGCTGAGGCAGGAGGATCAAAACTTCAAGGCCCAGAGCTGTCAATGGCTCCGCTGATGGCACTACTTACTGAAAAAGCCTAGGACTTGGGTGTTGATCCCTAAGGCCACCCACAGTGGAGGGAGAGAACTGACTCCTGTGGGTTGTCCCCTGCCCTCTCCACATGTACCGTGGTGTAAATGACCACATGTATATGCACACGCACAGATAAAGCTCTCTCTTCCCCTGTGCCACACATCTTTAATTCTGTACTGGGAGGCAGAGTCAGGTGTGTTCTCACTGCACACTCTACTCTTCCAGAGGTCCTGAGTTCTATTCCCAGCAACCACGTGGTGGCTCACAACCATCCGTAATGGGACCTGATGTCCTCTTCTGGAGTGTCCGAAGACAGCGACAGT
Source organism: Mus caroli (assembly GCF_978045245.1). Lineage (NCBI taxonomy): Eukaryota > Metazoa > Chordata > Mammalia > Rodentia > Muridae > Mus > Mus caroli. The sequence continues at coordinate 73,880,520 of NW_028227258.1, read as the reverse complement.
GTACTCACATACATATAATAAATACATAACGAGAGAGAGAGAGAGAGAGAATGAATGAATATATTAGGGATTAGAGATATAGCTCAGTGGTATAGTATTTGTTTAGCACACATGGAATCAAAGATTAAATCCCAACACTGGAAAACAAAATACCCCTTTGGGCTTTAGGTTCAGTTCCCTGCGCTGCCTTGTTTAACCTCCTACCCACTCTGCAGCCTTCACCTGTTCTATAGTCTCTGAGACTAAAAGGTTAAGGGAACTGACCGAAGCCCTAGCTGATGTTCGGGGAAACAAGGTCTGCTGTCACCTAGGATGGCCGTCACTGGCTGAGGATGGCCTTGAATTTATGATTATCTTGCCTCTGTCCAAATGCTGGGATTGCAGAGTGTGCTACCATAGCTGATCTGTGGAGTACCTGGGCTTCACACAGTTTAGACAAGTGCTATTCCAACTGAGCTACACCCCAAGCCCATATTTTTAAAGTATTATTTTTACATGGGTTCTAGGAATCCAACTCAGGTCCCTGATAAGCACTTTTGCCAGCTGAACTATATCCCAGCCCTGTTTTCCATTGCTGGTGTAGAGGTGTGGATGGGGTGCAGGGTGTGGATGTGCTCACGTGGACCTGTCTCTCTCTGAACTTGCCAGCTCACTGTATTGAGTAGGCTGGCTACCCAGGGAGCCTCTGGGCTCTACCTATCCCTGCCTCCCCGTGCTGGGTTATAGCGAATACCACTGTGGGTGCTGAAGCTCCAAACTTGGGTTCTCAACTCCACTAGCACCATCTCTGCTGAGACATCCTTAGACCCCTTGTCTGTCTGTCTGTCTGTCGGTCGGTCGGTCTGTCTTAGGGTATATTTGATCTATTTGTGGATGGGTGAGTGCCTGCACCTATATGCTTATGGAGTCCAGAAGAGGACACCAGATCCCTGGCAGCAGAAGTTACAGGGATATGGGTGCTGGGATCTGAACTTTGCTCCTCATGACTGAACAGCAAGGCCTCTCTCTCATCTCTGAACCATCTTTCCAGTCCATCTTTTGTTTTTTGAGGTAGTGTGTCCCCTGTAGCTCAGGCTGGTCTTAAACTCAAGGCCATCTTCCTTCCGGGCTTACAGGTTTGTGCCACCACATCCAGTGTGAATCAAGGCTTTTATATTTATTTGTTTTTCTTTGTTTTGTTGTTGTTTTTAAGATAAAGTTTCACTCTGTAGCTCAGGCTAGCCTCCCAAATGCTAGAATTAAAGACAGGTACCACCATGCCCAGACATATTTACTGTTTGTTTTTCTTAAGATAATATTTTATTTTTTATTTGTGTATATGTATGCACACATTCATTCAGATGTCCAGGGAGACCAGAAGAGAATACCTTGGAACTAGATTTACAGGCAGTTGTAAGACATCTGATATGGGTGCTGGAAACCAAATCCAGGCTCTCTGCGAGAGAGCAGCAAGTGCTCTTAACTATTGAGCCATCTCTCCAGACCTACCTGTTGTTTGTTTCTTTATTTTTGAGAAAGGGTTTTATTTTTTAGCCCAGGCCAGCCTGGAATTCATAACTATCCTGCCACATTCTCCCCATGTGTGCCGGAGTTCCAGGTGTGTGCCACCACGGCTTGATCCGGAGCGGTGATTTTTCAGTACAGATTCTCCGGTGTTTGCCTTGAATAAGAAACCCGCTTTCAAGTCCTGGCTCCACTTGGCCTGACATTGGCTCAAATCCCTGGGCCTGTTTTTCTCATTTGCAAAGTGGGCTTTGAACACCCAGCACTTCAGTGCCCGGTGCTCTGGCAGCTGTAAGGCTGTGTGACACTAGCATCTCATGGGCTGGCTGGGCCACTCCCAGAAGCTCTTAACTCCCCCTCCCTGTCTCTTCCCTCCTAGGACCTCTTGCAGCTGCAGTATGAGGGTGTGGCTGTCATGAAACTCTTTAACAAAGCCAAAGTCAACGTCAACCTCCTCATCTTCCTGCTCAACAAGAAGTTCCTGCGGAAGTGACGGAGGCGGCACTGAGGCCTCTCAACTGACTGGCTGCTGCGCTTCTCCATTACCCAGCTCTGCTCCCCGCAGACCAGAGCTCAGGCCACAATGCTTGACCCTCCCGCCCAAGAGGAATTGTCCTACTTGGCTGAAGTGGGCCAGGCTCCAGGTCCGGCTGGGTGGCTTTTACCACATCCCCAGGAACCAGGAGCCTGCACTCAGTCCTGCAAAGAACCATGGTTTTGTGTCGTTACTGCTCTCGTGTGGTCACCACGGTGTCCGCCAGTCGTCCTAGCACTGCCCAGCAGCCTTATCTCCCTTCCTTTCCACGGGCTTCCAAAGCCCGGGCCAAGCTGTCTGCCCCAACTCTGCTTCATAAGCCATGGGCATCGCTCTCCCCTACAGCCCAGGTCCCTCTGCTGTGCCCCTCAGCCACCTCTAAGGTCATCGTGTTCTAGCCTTGACTTGGTGAAGCACTTGCTGATGTCCGTGACAGCTGAGTGCACACCTCAAATCTCCTTTCCCCACTTGTGGTGGTTCTTATGTGGGTCACTGGGGTATTTATTCTAACCTGATTGTTGTGTGGCCTTAATCATGGTTTTAATTCTCACTTTCTGAACTCAGAGTTCTTGTCTTGCCATCTTCTCGTCACCTCAGAGCTGACTTCCAGGTGGTTCTCATAGACCTGCAGGCCAGCCTTGGCCACTCTCTGTCCTCCCCACATCTCCCATCTTCCTGCCTCGCTGCCCTCTAGATTTCCTCTTAATAAAATGTTATTTCCTATGTTAACCCCTGTGTTGTTGCTATAGTACAGCCATCAGGTTCTGGGGTGCAGCTTGTGAGAATTCTGAGATGCATCCTTCAGCAGCCTCTCCCCGCCATGGGCTCAGGCCCACTATGTCTGCCTGCCCAGGCTTGCACCACAGGGACAGAGGGACTATGCCTGCCCAGGCTTTCCACCACAGGGGACAGAGGGACAGAGAGGAGGAGGAGGAAGGCGTGCTCAGGATTGATTCAGTTAGCTGGCCACTCTTAACAGCTAAGGGTGAGAAGAGCCCAGTACCGGCTCCTCCCCCCCACCCACCCACCCATTGTACACAGCTCCAGTCTGTGCCGTGCCTAAGCCTGGACATTCCACATGAGCCACAGCTCCTTCTGTCCCCTTTCCATGGAGAAAGTTTCCCTGCTTTCGGGAATCTACCAGGGCCTGTGGGGGATGGGACAACGGACACCTGCCTGACCCTTGAACTCAGCAGCATCTATTGGGCGCCCACATGTTCCTGGCACAGCCTGCCTGCCTCTGCTCTATTCCATTCTGTCACCCAGTATCTGTGTCCTTGTCACATTCAATCTCACTCAAAGCCTCCTCCTCCTTAACATGTCACAGTAAAAACTTCAAGTGCTGCCTTGCCCTGGGTGACAGTGAAATGTACCAGGATCCTAGTCTCTCTGCCTGCTCAGTTGTAGGAACATTAAAAAAAAAACCTCACACTCACCAAGTAGTTCTGACACAGCCCTGCTGCAGGACCACACACCCCACCCCCACAAATACAGGGCAGTCACACATACCACATGAAGAAATGTCACAATGGCTAAGCCGTAAAGGGCATCACAGGACTTCATTGATTGTCTCCTTCTACCCCTCCCTGGCTACACACACACACACACACACACACCCACCTTGTGCCAACAGTCCCCCATAAGCCCAAGCTGATTCACCTAGGCTTACCTTCCAAGGCCCAATCTGACATACAGAGCCTCTGCAAGTGGGAGTATCAAAAATAATACCAAGTGCCAACCAGCAGAAAAAGTATTCTAGTCCAGGCATGATGGCATACATCTGTCATCTCTGCACAGGACAGTAGAGACAGTATATTTAAGACCAGCCTTGACTACACGCCACAGTCAAGGCTAGCTTGGGTAAATGAAACCCTGTCTCAGACAAAACAAAACAATGCCCCAGGGGCTAATGGTATATAATTTAGTGGCTCTATGGTCTGGTAATTGTCTAGTTTGCCCAAGTTCTTAGGCTGAATCCCTGCAAAGGAAAGGTAGTTGACTTCAGTAGATGGTCCTGAGAAAAACCAGAAATTCACACGTTTAGAAAACAATGGCATTGAGCCCTAAAACCCTGTCATACAACATAAGCAAATGCTGATTCTTTTGAAAAAGAATTATTTTATGGATATGAGTATACTGTAGCTGTCTTCAGACATGCCAGAAAGGGTATCAGATCCCATTACAGATGGTAATTGAGCCACCATGTGGTTGCTAGGAATTGAACTCAGGGCCTCTGGAAGAGCAGTCAGTGCTCTTAACCGCTGAACCATCTCTAGCTCTCCCACTCTTAATCTTTACTTGTGTCCTTTTTTTTTTTTTTTTTTTTTTTTGAGAACCATCTCTCTAACATGCAAATGCTATTTTTTGAGACAGAGTCTCACTACATAGTACAAGCTGTCCTTGAACTTGTGATCTTCCTGTCTTAGCCTCCCCAGTGTTGGAAAAAAAAAAAAAAACATTCAGTGTGGTTCATGGAATCTAAATGGAAAAACATAACTATAGAACTCTTAGAAGAAAACAACTGGGGTTACAGCTCGGCTAGGAGGGAGCCTGTCTGACAAGCACAGCGCTCTGGGATTGATTCCCAGCACTGCATAAAACCAGATGTGGAGGTGTGCACCTGTAACCCCAGCATCTGAAGGCAGAGGAACCAAAGGTTCATGTTTGAGGCTAGCCTGGTCTACAGCACAAGCTCCAGGACAACAGCCAGAGCTACACAAACCTTGTCTGGAAGGTCATGTTTGTTTGTTTGTTTGTTTGTTTGTTTTGTTGTTATTGTTTCGAGACAGGATTTCTCTGTATAGCCCTGGCTATTCTGGAACTCACTTTGTAGACCAGGCTGGCCTCGAACTCAGAAACCCACCTGCCTCTGCCTCCCAAGTGCTGGGATTAAAGGCGTGCACCACCACATATTTTAAGGACATATCTTAAATGAGATGGTTCAGGGATTGAATGTACTTCTAGAGGACCTGGGTTCAGTTCTCAGTACACACACACATGGTAGCTCACAGCCGTTGGTAGCTCCAGTTCCAGGAGAGCTGGTACCCTCTTCTGGCCTGCACAGATACCGAGCACATGCAAGCAAGACACTTGAACAAATCAAATAAAAACAAGCCTTTAAGAAGAGCATTGGCCGGGCGTGGTGGCACACGCCTTTAATCCCAGCACTCGGGAGGCAGAGGCAGGCAGATTTCTGAGTTCGAGGCCAGCCTGGTCTACAAAGTGAGTGCCAGGACAGCCAGAGCTACACAGAGAAACCCTGTCTCGAAAAACAAAACAAAACAACAAAAAAAAGAGCATTGAAAACATATATTCACACAAAAGTCTTTCATAAGTATTCATGTTAGCATTGTTTGTAAAAGCTCCAAATATCCACCAACTGATACCTGGATAAACTCAAGGAGAGCCGTCCACACAGTGGGGTAGCAGCCATCAAAAGCAGCAGGGTTCTGAAGCACAGACAAAGCTTGACGCACAAATCAAGTCAGCCTGGACAGCCATGTGTTAGATCTCCCATGTGAAACACCCAAGGCAGACAGAGCCATGACACCAAAAGAAAGTCAATGACAAGTCACTGGAAAAAGGAAGGCACCTAGGGCGTGGAGAATGATGAAAACATTTTATAATTAGAGTTGGCCTCAGTGGTGCAATCCTGTAATCTCACAAATACAGGATACCGAAGCAGGAGGAACAGAAGGCCAGCCTAAGCTAGTGTCTGTCTCAGGGGGTCTTGCAGAACTGTAGCTCAGTGATTCAGTGAGATTACCAGCCTAACCCATGGTGCTGGGTTTGTCTAGACACTGGGGGAAAAATGTGTGTGTATATATATTTTTTTCTGTAATTGGATAGTGATAATGGCAATGTAAATAATGAACCTTTATTTAGATTGTGAATGGAAGACACAGGGCTATTTGTTACATTTCACCAGACAGCGTTGAGAAATCCCTTTCAGTATTATAATTTAAATTTTTTGAATGAGAGTAACTACAAACTTTAGTAATAAAATGAAAATAGTTCCTTTAAGAAAAATAGTGAACAAATTCTTAGAGAAAATATTTTCTATAGTGAGGTTATTTGGCTTTGGTCATTTTAAATATTTAACCACTCAACTGTATGTTTCTGAATATTATGACGTACTAATTATACTTCAATAAACCTTTGTTTTTGGTGTTTTTCTTGATTAAAAAAAAATTAGGTGGTGACACATTCCTTTAGTTCCAGCACTTGGGAGGCAGAGGCAGGTGGATCTCTGTGAGTTCAAGGTCATCCTGATCTACAGAGTGAGTTCCAGGACAGCCAGGGATACACAGAGAAACCCTGTCTCGAAAAACAAACAAACAAACAAACAAGAAAATGCCTCACAGGCCAATCTGACGCAGGCATTTTCTGAACTGAAATTCCTCTTCCCAGGTGACTCTAGCTTGTGTCAAGTTGACAAAACCTAAGCAGGACATTTCTTTATTTTTAAAGCTAAGTGTTTGAAGTTTGCCAGTGTGTATGTCACTGTGTACCACAATGCCTTTGGAGGCCAGCAGGGGGGACAGATGCCCTAAACCTGGGGCATCTAAACAGAGGGTCCTGAGAGCTGCCATGTGGGGCTGGGGATTCAGTGCGGGTCCTCTGCAAAGGCAGCCAGTGTCCTTAACCACTGAGCCATCGTTCCAGCATAGCCAGCCCTCTTCCAGCTCTGTTTTTTTTTTGTTTGTTTGTTTGTTTTGTTTAGTTTAGTTTAAAGCTGGGGAAAGATCAGGGAGGCAGACTCCTGTCAGGTCAAAGGACAGCTTGTAGGGATCAATCCTCTCTACCACATGGGTCACAGGAATTGAACTTAGGTCACCAGACTTGGCAGCAAGTACTTTTACCTGCTGAGCCACCCACCCACCTCCCAGGACAAAAAACTTTATTATTTATTTATTTATTTATTTATTTATTTATTTATTTATTTGATTTTCTGAGACAGGGTTTCTCTGTGTAGCCCTGGCTGTCCTGGAACTCACTCTGTAGACCAGGCTAGCCTCAAACTCAGAAATTCACCTGCCTCTGCCTCCCAAGTACTGGGATTAAAGGCGTGCGCCACCACTGCCCAGCCCTTAATTTATTTTTATAATAATACTTTTTCCCCCCCAAGACGGGCTTTCTCTGCATAGCCTTGGCTGTCTTGGAACTCAATGTGTAGACCAGGCTGGCCTCAGCTAGCTTTGTTGCTGCTGCTGTGACTGTCTGTGGCCACCTCCTAGTGAGCGACTCCAGCTGGGAGGCACCCAGCCTCAGCGATGGGCACCTCCCAGGATTTCAGCACCTGACATGTGATTTGGCTGTCCTTACTATTTTTAGACTCACTTAATAAATTCTGAGGCATGTATGTAGTTGTATATGTCCCCTTGCCTCTGCTGCTCCAGATAAAACACCAGGCTGTAGACAACTGAGGTTATCAAGGACTCTCAACCAGGAAAAAAAAAAGAGAGAGCAAATCTGTCAAGATCAAGAAAAACAAGTGTTTCCTGGAGCTCAACCATAAAGAGTACTTACTAGGGGGGCCTGGAGAGATGGCTCAGCGGTTAAGAGCACTGGCTGCTCTTCCGAGGTCCTGAGTTCAATTCCAAGCAACCACATGGTGGCTCACAATCATCTGTAATGGGATCTGGCGCCCTCTTCTGGTGTGTCTGAAGACAGCTACAGTGTACCCATATACATTAAAAAAAAGAGAGAGTCTGTCCGGCAGTGGTGGCGCACACCTTTAATCCCAGCCCTTGGGAGGCAGAGTCAGGCGGATTTCTGAGTTTGAGGCCAGCCAGGTCTACAGAGTGAGTTCCAGAACAGCCAGAGCTATACAGAGAAACCCTGTCTCAAAAATAAAAAATAAAAATTATAAAAAGGTTTAATATTTCAGATGAGATTCCCAGTATGCACAGGGCAGCTCACAACTCCAGTCCCGAGTATCCTATGCTCTCTTGTAGCCTCTGAGGCATGGCATGCACCCACTGCACAGATATATAGAGGCAAAATAGCCACACACATAACAGTAAAATAAATAAACCCTTAATAAAGGAAGAAAGAAAACAAGTGTAACAGGAACCTGCAGGCTAGAGATGGCTCAGCGGTTGAGAGCACTGACTGCTTACTCTTCCAGAGGTCCTGAGTTCAATACCCACCAGCCACATGGTGGCTCACAACCATCTGTAATAAGTTCTGATGCCCTCTTCTGGTGTGTCTGAAGAGAGCTACAGTGTACTCATATAAATAAAATAAATCTCTTTTAAAAAATAAAAGCAAATGCCGGTGTTGGTGGCGCATGCCTTTAATCCCAGTACTCGAGAGCCATAGGCAGGTAGATTTCTGTGAATTTGAGGCCAGCCTGGTCTATGTAGTAAGTTCCAGGCCACCCAGGACTAGACGGTGCAACTTTGCCTCCGAAGAATAATTTTTTCTACAGTTACTGATTTTGTGTGGTGGCCACATGCAGGCTGCGATGAGCACCTGGAGGTGCTCAGAGGACAACTTTCAGTTCTTCCTTCCACTATGTGGACTCTGGGGACGCAACTCAGGTGGCAGTTCAGGCTACCCACTGAGCATCTCACTGGCTCCACAGTAAGAGCCTCTCTCCAGAAAGAAATAGAAAATAAAAGCTATCACAAGCAAACCTACTTAAATGCCTTGTTAAATTCAGGTGAGTCATGCAGCATTTCTCAAAAATGCTGGCCCCAGAAATATTAAACCTTTTTATAATTTTTATTTTTTATTTTTGAGACAGGGTTTTTTCTGTGTAGTCCTGACTGTCCTGGAACTCACTCTGTAGATGGGATTAAAGATGCATATCAGCACTGCCCAGCTTATTTTTATTTTTGAGACAAGGTCTGACTTATTCATCCCTCACCGTGTCTCTGAGGGTAACCTTGACCTCCTGACTCTCTTACCTCCGCCTTCCCAGCATTGCCAACACAGAGGAAAATAACTTATTACAATGTTTGCTTTTCAAGACTTTTCCTACCACCCAGAAGTGTGTGATTCATCAGGGCCCTTCGCTGGCAGCCAGGGCAGGGAGCTCCAAGTGACTCTGTGGTGTCTGTGATGACCAAGGCGTAAAGGCATTTGCAGCAGCAAATTCTTTTATTTTTTTTTTAACATTTATTTATTTTATGTATATGAGTACACTGTAGCTATCTTCAGACACACCAGAAGAGGGCATCAAATCCCATTACAGATGGTTGTGAGCCATCATGTGGTTGCTGGGAATTGAACTCAGGACCTCTGGGAGAGCAGTCAGTGCTCTTAACCTCTGAGCCATCTCTCCAGCCCTACTTTTATTTTTTTTTTAATTAAGAAAAAAAAATCATTTTTTTCAAGACAGGGTTTCTCTGTGTAGTCATAAAACTCACTTGGGTTGTTCTGGAACTCATTATACGAAAGAGCTGGCCTCAAATTCACAGAATCCCACCTGCTTCTAACTCCTGGGTACTGGAATTAAGGACATGTGCCACTATGCCCAGCACTAAATAAATGGTTTTTCTCCTTGGTCTTCTGAGACAGGGTTTCTTCTCTGTGTAGCCCTGGATGTCCTGGAACTTGCTCTGTAGACCAGGCTGGCCTTGAACTCAGAGATCCACCTAACTCTGTCTCCTGAGTGCTAGAACCAAAGGTGTGCGCCACCACCACCTGGCTAATTTTTTTAAAGAGAAAATTTAATTAAAGGATAGCAAAACAAAATGCCACGTGAGATGGAGGTGGTGCATGCCTTTAATCTCAACACTCAGTAGGCAGAGGCAGGTGAATCTGGATCTCTCAGTTCTAGGCTAGCCTGGTCTACAAGCAAGTTCCAAGATAGCCATGGCTACACAGAGAAACCCTGTCTCAAAAAACTGTCAAGCAAACAAGCAAACAAAACCACTAGAGAGATACAGCTCAGCGGTAAAGTATTTGATTAGCACACACAAGATTCTGGGTTCTGTTCCCAGCACCACACACACAAAAGAAAGAAAATCTCAAGAGAACTAGGAGTAAGGGAGAAGGGAGGGGAAGCTATGAGAGATAGGAAGAAGATAGAAGAGAGGAAGGTAGGGAAGGAGAGGGGAGAGGAGGAGCGGAGAGGGGGGAAGGGAGGAGAGGAGAGCAGAGGGGAGGGAGGAGAGAGGAGGGCAGAACTTGCCAACATGGCCACCTGTGCAGGTTCCCTCATAGCACATGGGGAACTGCACAGAGCTGGGCCAGGAAGTCATGGAGCTAAAGGGGCTGCAGATTTCATTCTCATATCTACAACTTTTGGTTTCTCTGAGTTTTCTCAACACCTGCCTTACAGAAGCAGAGAAAGAGGAGCTGGGAGTTTTCGCTCTCGCCCTTGGTCATCAGCGCCCATCTGCTCCTGCAGGTGAGGCTAGCTTCCAAGCCGCCCTGAGAACTTTTGCTCCAAACATGACTCCATATTCTGTCTCTTGCCTTCCACCAAGAGGTCTTGAATCTAACTTTAGTGACATGTCTTCTGCAGGAGGCACAAGCAGAAGTATTACAGGCGTTTCTAGGCAACGGTGGGCATTTCACTTTGTTTACATTATTTGCTGTTGTTTTCCAGCCCTCTGTGAGTAACTCTCCTTATCACAGCACTAGAGAAGCCATGGCTCAGAGAGAGTCAGTGACTCACCCAAGCTCATACTAGAAATGAGGGTGCTGGGACTGGATCCCAGAAGGGTCTGACCCAACCTTCTCATTTCTACATATGAGCAACTCTGAGAGCCCACGGGACCAGACTGGAGGTTTTGTGGATGTGTGTGCATTCTTCATTTCTTTTTTAGAGACTTATTATTTAGGGCCCAAAGAGATGGCTCATCGGTTAAGAGCACTGGTTGCTCTTGCGGAGGACCTGGGTTTGGTTCCCAGCTCCCACATGGTAATGAACCTGTAACTCCAGGAACAGGAGTTCTGATGCCTCTTCTGACCTCTGTGAACTCCTGCATGCATGTGTTATACAAAACATACATGACAGCATACACATATAGACATAAAATATCATTTAAAATTATATGTAATTATATATGTATATATATATATATATATATATATATATATATATATATATATATTTTGTGTGTGTGCATGTGTATGTGTCCTCAGAGGTGGGAAGAAGGCATTGGATCCTTTGACTCTGGAGTTCCAGGCAATTTTGAGTCACCTGATACTTTATTTTTCTATTGTGGTAAAGACACCAGGACCAAGGCAACTTACAGAAGACAGAGTCTACTGGGGCTTACAGATTTAGAGGGTGGGCCCATAACCATCATGGCGGGCAGAAAGGCAGCAGGCAGCAGGCAGGAAGGCAAGGGACTGGGGCAGTAGATGAGTGAGAACTTACATTTTTGACCTCCAAGCACCAGGATGAGAGGGAGGGGAAAGATATGGAGGGAGGGAGGGAGAGAGAGAGAGAGAGAGAGAGAGAGAGAGAGAGAGAGAGAGAGAGAGAGAGAGAGAGAGAGAGAACCTGGGCTTGGTGTGGGCTTTTGAGACCTCAAGGCCCATCTCCAGTGACACACCTCCTCCAACAAAGCCACACCTCCTCCAGAAAGGCTACACCTCCTTCCCAAACAGTTTTACCAGCTGGGGACCAAGCATTCAAATATGAGTCTGTGGGGGACATTCTCATTCAAACAACCACGTGTGACCTGTTGTCCTGGGAACTGAGCAAGTCTGGTCTGCTGAAGGATCAGCAAGCATTCCGCCCACCTGCACCATGCGCTTGTAAGGTCTTGTTCTAAGTGCCTGAGTGCTTCTCCAGCATCTCCTCTGTACTCTGTGCCACTGTGAGCACGGAGCGCCGGCTCTCTTCCTTGGCAGTGGTGAGAGCTGAGCTGGTTTCCCCTGTACCCTTTACTCTTGTCTGGGCACGTGAGGTACTGAATGGGAATCCCACAGATACTTTTTGAGTTTTGTTCCGTTTCATTTTCTGAGACAAGAGTCTCACTAACTTTGGCCTCTCTGCAGTCTTCCTGCCCCAACCTTGATGTCTTAGTTAGGATTTTACTGCTGTGAAGAGACACCATGACCTAGGCAACTCTTATAAGGACAACATTTAATTGGGGCTGGCTTACAGGTTCAGAGGTTCAGTCCATTATCATCAGGACAGGAGCATGGCAGCATCCAGGCAGGCATGGTGCAGGAGGAGCTGAGAGTTCTACATCTTCATCTGAAGGCTGCTAGCAGAATACTCACTTCCAGGCAGTTTAGGATGAGGGTATTAAAGCCCACACCCACAGTGACACATTACTCCAACAAGCCACACCTTCTAATAGTGCCACTCCCTGGGCCAAGCATATTCAAATCAAGACACTTGGGAGAGCTAGGATTCTAAGCATGAGGAGCCATCCAGTCCCACAAGGACTTGTTGCCTGTTGAACAGGAGAGAACTCATTGGCTTCTATAATCTTCAAGCATCCTTGTCTGAGAGACCTCCAAGCCATCACAGACAATGTGATGGTACAAAAGGCTGCCGGGCATAAAGCAGGAATGAAAAGAATAAACACTCAGGCCTTTCGGTCCTCAACCTTTTCTCTTCATAAAGTGCTCTCTTACTGCCTCATGTATGTCTTGTTAGCAGTCAGCCCCGACTTGGGTCTGGAGCATGTGAGACCAGGACTTCAGCTCTCATGTCCTCTTACATGAGGTTACAGTACATGATCCTGTCCCCTAGAACAGCAACAAAGCTGGCCGTAGTGACATACATCTGTAATCCCGGCACTCAAAGGCCTGGGGCAAGAGTTCAAGTCTACGCTACAGAGTAAGGAGGCAGAGACCATAACAGGATGGATAGCAGAAGATCGGTAGCCAGCAGGTACCACATGTGGGATCTCATTGTCATAACAAACCTGCTGAGGTGCCAACCAGCTGGGTATGAGCACCCAGTATGTCCTCGAGGGTCTCCCATACCTTGACCAGTGGGTTGACTCAGTTAAGGCCTGTTGAATAAAAGCTCTCTTGGGGGGCTGGAAAGATGGCTCAGTGGTTAAGAGCACAGACTACTCTTCCAGAGGTCCTGAGTTCAATTCCCAACAACTACATGGTGGCTCACAAGCATCTGTAGTGGGGTCGAGTGCCCTCTTCTGGGGTGTCTGCAGAGAACAACAATGTACTCATATACATAAAATAAATAAATCTTTAGCAATCTCATCAGGAGAGACAGAGCCTATAAAGCACAGCAAACTTGGGAGGCAGAAGCAGGCCGATTTCTGAGTTCAAGGCCAGCCTGGTCTACAGAGTGAGTTCCAGGCTATACAGAGAAACCCTGTCTCGAAAAGACCAAACCAAACCAAAACAAAACAAATAAAGCACAGCAAGAGAGTGGTGCTAGCCCTGGATCAAAGTCCTGCCAAAGACACAGTCACTTGAGTGAAGACCAGGGGAGGAAGGACAGCCCTGACCCAAGGGCCCTCCAGCAGATGGGCCCTGCTCATTGCTGGCACGGTGCAGCCAACCTGAAAATAGGAGTTGGCATAGAGGCACAGCCTTTGATTCTAGACCTCAAAGGCTGAGGTAGGAGGATCACAAATTCCAGGACAGCCTGAGTTACAGTATATGATCCTGTCCCCTAGAACAGCAACAAAGCTGGCCATAGTGACATACATCTGTAATCCCGGCACTCAAAGGCCTGGGGCAAGAGGATTCCTAGGAGTTCAAGTCTAAGCTACAGAGTAAGACTATTTCAAAATACACCCACACACACACACACACACACAAAGCAAAGGAATGAACCTCACAACTGACATCCTGCTACACTCCCATCAATTGAGAAGTAGGAGAGTCAAAAGTTTAAAGCCATCCTCAACTATATATTGAGTTCAGTGCCAGCCAGGTCTACAAGAGACCCTAAGTGGGCTGGAGAGATGGCTCAGTGGTTAAAAGCTCTGACTGCTCTTTCGGAGGTCCTAAGTTCAAATCCCAGCAACCACATGTACAGCTACAGTGTAGTCATATACTTAAAATTAAATAAATAAATATTTTAAAGAGAGAGAGAGAGAGAGATCCTAAGTTAGGAAGCAAAATAATAACTAAGGAAAGGCAGTGGTGTGGTAGAGAAGCTAGATTCGAAAAGCACTAGAGGCAGCCTAATCTATGCTGTACTAAGGGGACCAGATATTGCCAGCTGTCACCAGCTTCCATCCAGGCACCATGCAGGAGCCATCCTTGGGCTTTTAAACAGAGGTCTCCACTTTTGATAGGCAGGAGCTCCATCCTGAGCGACACTAAAGCCCAGGCACTCTTCAACCAGGTTACTGCAGCTTAACCTTACAGCTCCTGTCCTAGCCTAGCACAGTCCAGGCCCTCAGATAGTCCTGTGAGTGTCTGAGACTGGCATCTGCTATCACCAAGCTAGAGAAGGCTCATATCCCTCTTCCTCAGTGCTCGAAGAGCTGTGGTCATCCTTGCTCTGTAGCTACGGGGAAGCAGGAGAGAGCTATAAACTTGGCCCACTCATCTCTTTCCAGGCTCCTCAACCTCCATCCATGCCAGGACCCCTCCTATATGCTTTCTGTTGCTTAGTAACCATGCCTCCTCTCCACCCTGCAGCAGGACCCTAGAAACTCTTGGGGTGATGCTGTAGGGAGGGCCTGTCAGTATGTGGGAACAAGGTCCCAAAAGGCCTAGGTGTGAACTGGGCTATCTTCCTACACAGCTCATGTTGGGAGGGTCACAGGAGGCAGCCTCGGGAGCATTGCTTCTGTCTCAACCGGGTTCCTAGAGAAACTACACTGGCCTTAGGACCAGGCAGACAAAGGCTGGACCTGAAATATAAAAACTTGTACCCTTACTTTGCTTCTCTTATGTGGGAAGAGTTCCCAAGAGGCAGTCCTGAGAGGCCCAGTGTCTATGCTAACCAAAAACACTCCACCAGCAGCCAACAGCAAGCTCCCTCCAAAGGCATGGTGCTTGTCTGGGTCCATCCAACTGTCCTCTGCCACTCAGTTGTCCTGGGTCACTGATGCTGGGTTTGACAATAATTTTTTTGTGGGTTAAGAATCTGGAAAGGGATGGGGTGTGTGTGTGTGGCACATGCTTTAATCCCAGCAAATCTCTGTGCCAGTCTGGTCTACAAGAGTGACTTTCAGGACAGCCAGGGCTAAACAGAAAAACCTTGTCTCAAAGAACAAACAAACAATCTAAGAAGAACAAGAATAATATGAAGAGGAACAGAACAAGGAAGAGGAGGAGGAAGAAGAAAGAAAGAATATGAAAAGGAGAAAGAGGAGAAAGAGGGAGAGGAGGAGGGGGAGGAGGAGGAGAAGCAGCAGAAGCAGTAGCTGCTGCTGAACAGAGAGGTTAGCACAGAGCCAGTTGAGACAAGACAGACTGAAGGGATATGCAGGAATGGGGCACAGATAACTCCCAGCAGGCTGGAGGGCCATGGAAGCTGCCTTCTGGATGAGGAGGCCAGCAGACAGTAGACAGCAGAAGGTACTTCCAGTCCTGGGCCAAGTGATCTCATTGAAACCCATTGCCTGATGCTGTTTCGACCTGGCAAGTCTCCCAGCTCTCCTGGGTCCCCAAGTAGAAGGGCTTTATATAGCTCACTCCTCAACTTGGGTTTGAATAATTAAACAGAGTGGACAGAAATAGCAGCCGGACAGTGAAGATGGGTTATTTTGGGGTTTTCTGGAACACAGGGCTCTTGGTGTCACCCAACCTCTATAGAGGGAGGAGCCAGCACAAAGGCTGCTGGGAGATTCCTGTGGGGAAACCCACGGCACTCTTTGGGCTCCATGAGCTGGCTGTTAGGGCTGCTCTGAGCCAGAGGAGAGTCTCAGCTCTATCTATGCATGCCTCCTCTTCAAGGATGAGTTGGTGCCTCTGCTAGCTGATCTCAGTTACTCCCAGGCAGGAAGTGCCCTCTGGTGTCTGTCAGGTCTTCAGCCTGGGAGAGGATGACAGAAATTGACAAGCAGGTCGATAAGCAGCCGCATGCAGGATGAACAAGGACTGGGTGGTCTGTGAGCACAAGAAGCCAGAATCAGGTGACAGGAGGCACTGTTCCCTCACCAGAGGCAGAAGGAGAGAAAGAGAAAAGGCAGCTGGGACTGGAGTAGGGGATAGCAGTGGTGAGGCTACAAAGAAGAGAACGCCTAAGTTGAGTTAGTGTCTGGCCAAGAAGTTCCTGCATTGGACACTGTATTATACGTCTGTAATTATACTCTAGGCTGAGGTTGGATTGCAGATTCAGGCTTCCTGGGCTACAACATGAGACTGAGGGTTGTGAGTCCCCTGGCAGGAAGCAGGTGCAGTCGCCCATGTTTCAGGAGCAATTGGCCAGCTGAGGCACTTTTTAGTAACAGAGCTGAACCCCAGTCTCAAGGGTTAAAGTCTGGCGTGGGAGAAGCTAGGCCCTACGCTCTTTCCCTCCAGATAATTTCAGTGTGAGAAAGTTCAGATTTGGGGGACACTAAAGTCATTAACATTTTCATTTTTATTCATGTAACAAGGTGTGTTGTTTTGTTTCAGATGGAATCTCGTGTAGCCCAGGCTGGCTTCCAAAGTCCAAGGATGACTGTCTTAGTCACTGTTCTTTTGCTGGGAGAAGACATCATGACAGAGGCAGCTTACAGGTGAAAGCACTTAATGGCTTGCTTAAAGTTTCAGAAGGTTCATTGTCATCATGACAGGGAATGTGGCAGCAGGCAGTCATGGTGGAGGAAAAGTAGGTGAAAGACCTTACATCCAGATCTACAGGAAGGAGGCAGAGAGAGAGAGAGAGAGAGAGAGAGAGAGAGAGAGAGAGAGAGAGAGAGAGAGAGAGAGAGAGAGAGAGAGAGAGAGAGAGAAAATGAGCAAGCAAGCTAGGAGCCTGGCGCCCTGGGCTTATTGAAGGAAACCTCAAAGCCCACCCCCAGTGACACATCTCCCCCATCAAAGCAACATCTACATCAACAAGGCCACACCTCCTAATCCTTCCCAAACACTTCCATTAACTGGAGACCAAGCATTCAAACATAGGAGCCTATGCGGCCATTCTCATTCAAACCTCCACAATGACTGAATGCTTGATCTTCCATCCATTCACCCATCCTCCCTCTCTCTCTCTCTCTCTCTCTCTCTCTCTCTCTCTCTCTCTCTCTCATCAGGGTTTCTCTGTGTAGCCCTGACTGTTCTGTTGTTCTGGAACAAGCTCTGTAGACCAGACTGGCCTTGTCTGCTTCTGCCTCCTTAGTTCAGAGGTGGCAGCATGAGAGGGGGAGGGGGGATTAAAAGCTTGCTCCACTGGCCATTGCTACTTTGTCTCACCACTAGGGATTTCAGCCCTGTAGCAAGTGTATTTTAACATCTCTCTAGCCCCGTGGCTTACTTTTATTTTTCTATATGTGTGTGTATTTGTGTGAGTTGTGTGCCACACATGTATGGGTCTCTGAGGAGCAGGCTCTAGATCCCCTGAAGATGGAGTTACAGGTTGTTGTGTAGTGGGTTCTAGGTGCTAATCTTAATTCTTCTTCCAAACCTCTGAGCCCTCCTAACCACTGAGCTTACTCTCCTGCCCTCAACAAACATTAAAATATCTTTCTATACAGTTGCTTGTTTGTGTCTGTATGTGTGTATGTGTGTGTACACACACACCAAGCAGCACTCTTGGGAAGGTCAGAGGACAGCTTTCAGGGATCAATTCTTTCCTTTTACCATATGGGACCGAGGGATGGAGCCTGATTGGACCTGTTCCTGTACCCACTGAACAACCTAGTTCACTGTCAACAAGCATTTTTTTTTGTTTGTTTGTTTTGTTTTGTTTTGTTTTTCTTTTTTTTTTTTTTTTTTTTTTGGTTTTTCGAGACAGGGTTTCTCTGTATAGCCCTGGCTGTCCTGGAACTCACTTTGTAGACCAGGCTGGCCTCGAACTCAGAAATCCGCCTGCCTCTGCCTCCCAAGTGCTGGGATTAAAGGTATGCACCACCACATCCGGCACAAACACGTTTTTAAAGCATTAGCAATAAGCCCCATTTGTGCTGGAAATAAATGTTATAGCCTTATTCTTCAGCTCATAGTTTAGTGGGGGAGAGGGTAGTTTTAGGACTTATGGCTACTGGAGGGAGCCTCTGCACTCTCAGAGGTGGGATGGCGGGGAGGGACTGTCTGCAGGGGGGACCAGGTGGAGTATATATAAAGTGAATTTAAAACAAAACAAAATAGGGCCGGGATTGGTGGCACACGCCTTTAATCCCAGCACTCGGGAGGCAGAGGCAAGGAAATTTCTGAGTGGATCAGCCTGGTCTACAAAGTGAGTTCCAGTACAGCCAGGGCTACAGAGAAACCCTGTCTCGGGGGGCGGGGGGGGGGGGCGGGGGGGAAAGGAACTAGAGAAATGGCTCAGAGGTTGAGAGCACTGACTGCTCTTCTAGAGGTCCTGAGTTCAATTCCCAGCAATTCACCGTGGCTTACAACCATCTATAATGAGATCTGGTACCCTCTTCTGGTATGCATAATACATAGTATTATGTCTGTATACATAATAAATAAATAAATCTAAAATAACTAAACCAAAACCAAACAAAATGTTTAAAAACCTAACTTCCCTCCCAATCAGGCTTCCATCCCAGGACTCCGGAGGCAGAGAGGATCAACAGCATAAGGCCAGGCTGTGCTGCCCAGGGAGAGTCTGTCCTAAGAAAGACTGAAATCCCCACAATCCCCTGCAGTACTCCTGTTTGCCCCAAGCAACTTTCCACACATGGGGCTGGCAAGTTTGGTAAGCTGCACGCTGCTCTTCACACTCGCACTGCTGCATATGTGCACACACACTAACAATAACTACTTTTTTTTTTTTTTTTTCGAGACAGGGTTTCTCTGTATAGCCCTGGCTGTCCTGGAACTCACTTTGTAGACCAGGCTGGCCTCGAACTCAGAAATCCGCCTGCCTCTGCCTCCCGAGTGCTGGGATTAAAGGCATGCGCCACCATGCCCGGCTAATAATTACTTTTTAAAGGGCGTGTGAGACGGCTTTCTGGGTAAAAGGTACTTGCAATCAAGCCAGATGACCTGAGTTTGAACTTCCACAGATTGTGTCCTCTGACCTCTACAGGCAAGCCTGACACACCCTCACACACAATAAGGCACATGCCTTTAATCCCAGCACTTGGGAGGCAGAACTCAGTCGGATTTCTGAGTTCAAGGCCAGCCTGGTCTACAGAGTGAGTTCCAGGACAGCCAGGGACTCACAGAGAAACCCTGTCTAGAAAAAAAAAAAAATTGCTTAGCTGGGCATGGCGGCATACACTTTAAAACTAGCACTCTGAAGGCAGAGGCAGGGGGATTTTCATGCCACAGGGACACACGATGGAGACCCTGTCAAATAAACAAGCTAAAAGCACCACTGAAATTGCCCAATTCAATGCTCACAGCAAGTAACACTGTTCAAGGTCAGCCAGCTAATAACAGTTGAAGCTGGGATCTGGCTGCGCATGGCTCTAAGGGAAGAAGACAAGAGCTGCTCAGAAAATGCTGTATGTATTTCAAAAGCAAGATCACCTGAGTGTGTGCTCTGTGAGCCTGAAAGAGGTAGGAGAGGCTCTTGAAAAAGGTGAGCCTGCACAGGGCTCAACTCTCCCACCCACAAATACTTAACTGGGCGACTACTCTGTTCTTTACACTAGCTGGAGGCACAACACTTGTGGACAGACACACTGAATAAGGTGAGGGAAAAGACTGCACTCATGTGCTTGGAGACAAGGTCTCACTATGTAGCTCTGTCTGTTCGGCAACTCACTATATACAGCAAGCTGTCCTGGAACTCTAGTCCACGAGTCCCTATCTAGCGCTTCCACCCAGCTAGAGCGCATGCCTCCTTTGCCTTCAGACTGAACCTGCTCTTCCAGCTCCTGGGTTTCTTTCCCAAAGGCAAAGCCTGCTTTAGGATTCGCTCTCTTGAGCTGGAGATGCGGCACAGTGGTAAGAATTGTGTCCTTAGCATGTGTGAGGTTCAAGACCTACAGGGGAAGAAGACAGGAAGGGAAGATAGGGGGAGAGAGAGACACACACACACACACACACACACACACAGACACAGAGAGAGAGAGAGAGAGAGAGAGAGAGAGAGAGAGAGAGAGAGAATGAGATTGAGCAAAGAAAGGATTTAAAAGGGGTCATGGCATGGAGGCTCCGCTGTAAAGAGCCTTGCAGCCCCAAACTGCCCAATGATCTGAGTTTGAACCCTAGAACCCACAAGCTGGAGAGAACCAACTACAAGTGGTCTTCTGATCTCCACAAACACAATAGAAAGTTAAAAAAAAAAAAAAAAAAAAGCGCCACCGGGTGGCGGTGGCACTTACTTTTAACTCCAGCAGAAGCTGGCAGATCTCTGAGTTCGAGGTCAGTCTGATCTAAAGAGTGAGTTTCCAGGACAACCAGGTCTACAAAGAGAAACCCTGTCTTGAAAAGCAAAAACAAATAAAAAGGAAAAGAATACACTCTCCTACTCTCAGAAATTCTTTTTAAAAATATTTATTAGTATTGTATGGTGTGCAGGGGAGAGATGTTATGTGTGAAGCTCAGAGGATAACTCTGGGAAGTTGCTTCTCGGGCTGGTACCGAAGCACCTTTATCCGCTGAGCCACTTCGTCGGCCTTTTGCAGTCCTTCTGAATGTCTCCCCTGCAATTCCTCCTGTTCCTATAGTTTCTAACACCCCACTTCGCTTTTCATTTCTCCGGTAACAGGCCCTGAGCTACTGGCCCTTTAAGATTGCCTTCTTCCCCCACGTGCTGTCTGGTTGGGCTGGCGATGCTGACGCATGCTTGACGTCAATAGCAGCTGGTGGAGTTTGGGCACGAGGAGAGAAGTTGGGATGGGGGTTGGGGGGGAGCGGAGCAAGAAAGCGATTCATTTGCATTTAAAGGGGCCTCTCGAGTTAATTCGCGCTTTACATTAATGTGTCCTGGGCAAACTTTCTGCCCTAGGCTGGGAATAGAGGCAAGAAAATGGCGTGATACAACTTAAGTCCAAGGCGATGAGTTTGATATGTTCTTCCGCGGAAAAAGAGAAATAGTCCGTCGGTGCCCAAGCTGAGAGCACGTGACCCGGAGGGGGTGGAGGCAGAAGCTGGGGGTGGGGGGGAGACTACTGTAAGGTTGTGTTTGTCTGCCCCCACCCCCACATCCTGCCCACCCAACTGCAGCTGCCACCACATCCTGCCCAGCCGGGGGCAGGGAGCTCCTGTGGGGGTACACGGACCCGAGACCGCTCTGGCACCTTTCGCTGTCCCTCAGCTCCAGGGGCCTCTGCTCTTGTCCCCAGGTCTGGTCCCAGGCACCCGGGTTCTCAGCGTAGGGTACTACTGTGCCACACGGACCTGGACAAGTTTCTGGCGGACTCTGCTACCCTTTACCCCAATTCTGGCTTGAAGTGGAGTTGAAGGATCCCCAGACTCGACCCCTGTCCTTATCTATCATGGTTATGGATGCTGAAATGAGGTATTCAGCAGAGTTTGCACAATTCTGACTCACAGTGCTGCGCAAATACATTTGCTAAGCGCGTTCCACGCCAGCTCTGCATCCCCGCAGGAACTCAGGAGCTGGTGAGGAATACCTTAGGAACTAAACAAACCCAGCAAGCTAGTGCGTCCAGAGGAGACAAGGGCGGAGTGGAGCGTCCCACCTTCCCGCGGAGAAAATACACGCCCACCTGCTGAGGGTCCGGTTCGCAAGCTTGGTGGCAGATGCGGGGAAGAATTGGGGGTCTTTGCGGTGATTATCCAAAAACTGGAGGAAGGATGACTCGGTGGTGGAGTCGCGGGTGGAGGTGGGGATTGAGAACTGTCCAGATGGCGCAGGGGAGGGGAAGGTGAGAGGAGGAGGGTCTGCCAAGCAGCTCACCAGACTAGAGGGGAAGGCAAGAGCACTTTTCCTAGGTTGAATAAGGACTGACTGCCAGGTAGAAGAGGGTGCTGAGAGGAACGGGGACCTTTCCAGTTCAGGTGAACTGGAGAAGCTTGAGAAGGGGTGGATAAAGGAGGATTAAGTTTTATTTGCCAGATAGCCTTGTGAAGATGCAGGTGAGTTTACAGGGTGTTCTTTTTAGGACGTCGGTGGGTATCTAGGTTTTACAGCAGGGCTGGAAGGTGAATTTTCTTTAGAACAGATGGGCGAGATGGCTGAGGCAGTAAAGCGCTTGCCATGTAAGCCTGGCCACGGGGAAGTTTGATCCTGAAACAAATGGAAAGGTGGAAGATCCATGCCGTAGAATTGTCCTCCGACCTCTAAACATGCAGCATGGTACGCTAACACAATAAACTGATTAACAAGAAATGGTGCACAGCCAGAGGTAGGAGAGGAAGCGCGAGACTCAGTCATTTGCCACCCAGAGGATTCTGGGATGGGAAATTCAAGGACCAGAAGAAAAGAACTCAGAGTCACTTTCAGGAAGTCCAATTTTCATCTAACTTCCAACATTACCTTGGCCCTTTTAAGTCTTTCGTGGAAATCAAGACCTCTCCCAAGACGTTTTCACAGTCTGAGTTTTGTCCCACTTGTAGTGTTACTGCCCCCTATTCTGGTCTCCTGTGAGTTGTCAAGTCAGCAGTGAGTGTCCAGGGCCCCCACCTCCCCGGAGCTCTGGGAGCTCTTTTCTTCCTGCTAGTCCTTTAATACCTTCCCCAGGTGACTCACCTTCCTTCCTCATTCCTTTTTAAAGGACTCAACATTCCAGGTCTAAAGAAGGCCAGCCAACCAATCACAGCCATGGACGGCCAGCCTCATATTTGAGATTGGCTGGGATCATGGCTCGCTGGAGGCTCACCAAGTTGGTTAGGGAGAGGCTGGGGAGGGGGATTCTGGGAAAATTTTTTTCTTCTGGCCTTGGTTATGTTTTGAGAAACAATCTTCAAACTGAGTTAGGTTCTCTAGCTTGGAGAGCCTCCAAGGTTGAGGCAGGTTGAAAACTCCTGAGGGCTTAGCTGTCCCAGGCCCATCCTGTTTTGTTTTCCTACAATCTGGGACCCAATGGCCTGAAGGCTGTGTTCCCAGGCCTGTTCCTAAGACGTCTTTTCCAGCAGCCCTGAATCTCTCCAGTCTCAACATTCTGCTTTTCCCGACGTCGGAAACAGCCGGAAAAATAAACACCCTGATGACTAAACGGTTTCTCCAGCTAGAGCCTGGGGAAGCACTAAAAATAGAGGCCACAAGTGAGGGGAGGTTCCCCACTGGGAGGGCACTTTCCCATTCTGCTCCCACCATAGCCACAAGCAGGAACAAGGCTGTGTTCTCCCAGGGCTTGGGGAAGGGCAGATGCCTTCACTCAAGTCTTGGGGGCAAACCAGACTGCTCAAGGAGTACTGGCAGCTCTGTGCTGGGAGTGCCCCCACCCCCATACTACTAGGAAAACTAAGGAGCAACATTTGGGGACCATGTGTGATCCTACATAAATCAGGCTTCTGGAAGGAGGGGCAAAGAGGAAGGGTTGAAAAGGGAGGCCGAGGGACTAGAAGCCTGCGTGCTTCCTGTTTAAGGAGGTACAAACACGTCTCCGAGCTCTTTGCAGAATAGTCCTATTGAACTGG
Organism: Mus caroli; assembly: GCF_978045245.1. Taxonomy (NCBI): domain Eukaryota; kingdom Metazoa; phylum Chordata; class Mammalia; order Rodentia; family Muridae; genus Mus; species Mus caroli. The sequence continues at coordinate 73,856,978 of NW_028227258.1, read as the reverse complement.
CCCACTATGAGCCTTTTCTGAACTCACGCAGGGCCTAAAAGGGCTCATTTTCAGCTAAGCAGCCCGTGTGGGTCATACCGTGCAACACGAGGCACTGTACTAGTCTACTGGGAACTGAACTCACACCAAATTCACGAGTTCTGTACCTGGCCTTACCACCTTCAGCTTACCCAAGAGGATGGAGAGTTAAGAAATGTGCTTTGCTCTTTTCAGAAATAGTGAAAAAATTTGAACCAAAACTGACTCCGAGATTATAAATTTTCTAACCCACCACTTGTCGCCTCTTCTCATCTCTCCCACAAGAAGCCAGAACAGGGACTTTGTTCAGTAAAGCAAACCCTAGCTTATTGAAGAACCTCTTGCTTCTGTTTTGCTAAAGCTTTGAAGTCCACGCCAGACTCTGTCATTTCCTCAAACTCCAGGTAGAGCCAGCCGAGGACTTGTTAGTGACAGGATGCTGGACAGGAAGTCTGACGGGTTAAATGTCCAGAAGCAATGGAGCGCACAATCTTGTTGTGAAGCACTTAAAAATTCACCACGCCCAGAGGCCATCGGGGATTTTAAAAGATTTTTTTTTTTTTGAGAGAGAGAGTTATATTTCTTCAAGACAAGGCTTCTGGATGTTTCCTGTGAGGCAAGGGAGGTAGTGGTTGGGTCCCGCCCCTTTAAATTGCCCCCTCCGTAGTTAAGTGCGCTGGGGCCCGCAGGCACTAAAAGATTAGATCACCCGAGAATTATGCACTGTAGCTTTAAATGTCTGGGCGTCAACCGAGCCGGGTCAGGGGAAAGGAGGGGACCTGTCACAGGTAGAGGGAGCAGCGGAGCTCCCCAGGTAACCACGAGATAAGAGCGCGCGATCTGGCTTCGGAGCTTTGTCACACAGTAAGTGTAGGAGCTGGGGCCTCCCAACACTCTTATCTCCCCAGAACTTATTTACTTAGACCCCTGCCAACTCTGGAGCTGGGGTGCTGAGGTCCCCGCAGCCTCGCTCTGTCCCGCAGGCGGAGGGATCTGGGCTCCACGCGCCGCGGTCGCGCGCCCCAGAGGGGTGGGGCGCAGGCCGCGGGCAGGGGGCGGGGCTGCGTCCCAGGCCTCCCTGCCAGGCCCCGCCCCCCGCCCTGCGGGGCCCTCCCATTGGCCCCCTGCTTGTCCATCACTCTCGTCTTTCCCCCCCTCCCATCTCGCAAGCTAGGCTGCGCGGTGCCTACGTCGGCCTCGAGTCTGGGGCTGGAGGAGTTGCCTTTGGAGCCCGAAAGGAGGAAGGAAGCAAAATATCAACAACCGTCGAGGCGGCTTGGGCGCTCGGCTGCGTCCCCGCCGCCCGCTGCCGCCGCCCCCGCGCGCACCAGGGGGTCCCGGCCTTGTGGCGCCGCCCAGGCCGCGTGGACGCGGCGCCTTCGCTGTTCCCCGTCGGAGCTGCGGCTTCGCGTAACCGAGGATTCGGCGGACCGGGCCGAGGCTCCGGGCGCCGTGACACCCCGTCCCCCCACGGGCTGGTGAGTCACGACGCGCGTCGGCCCCTTTAAGAACCCCTCCCCCCACGCCGCGCGGCCGGGCGCAGGGTGGTCTGGAGCGCGAGGGGTGTACGGGCGCCCTGGCACGAGCGTCCCGGGCCGGGCGGGGCGACGGAGGCAGTGTTGGTGCTGGGGTGTCTGCTGTGACAGCCGCGCCTGGTACCCGAGCCCCCGTCGCCTCGCGCCTTGGCGGGCGCAACGCACGTGGCTCCGGCCGCGATTTCGCGCCCGTGGGGGCCCCCTTGGTCGGGCGTGTCAGCAACGCCGGCTGGAGAACCCCTGGACAGTAGTTTGCAGCTGTTAACATCTGGCAGGACCTCTCCAGGCCTTTCTCTTGGTCGGTGCGGTGCGGGCCGAGTCAGTGCGAGTGGGGTTCGAGTGGTGAGGCTGGCCCAAGGGACTACTGTGCTCCCGGCCTCCCACCTCAGAGATGGGGCAGGGAGGCCTCCCAGAGATTCCATCGAGCCCTCGAGGTTCCCAGTGGCCCTGGACTACCCAGCTTGTCCTGAGTGCCAGTTCTGCCTACGACTGACCCTCACATTGGGGCCAGGCTAGGGGAGTACAGTGGGTGGATCCCGTCCCCTGCCCTACCCGTGTGAGTTTCCTCCGAGGCCTGTTTGGCTGTGTGAGTGGTGGATCTTCCCCCTCCCCCTAGCCCTCAGTGGGTCTGAGCTGCCTGACTGTGGGAAGTTTGCCGTCTGGGACGGTGACCTTGGGCTGCTCTGGCCGGATCTCGGAGAGGAGCCTACTGAGTGCGCTTGGCCTTGGGAGCTGTCCACCTTCTATTCGTCTCCCTGTATCCGCGGTAGGTATCCGCCGAGGGGAGCATTGGCGAGTTACCTGTCAGTGTTCTCAGACACCCAGCTTCTGGCTTCTGGCCACCGAGCCCCAGTGCTCAGCCTGGCTGTCCCAACTCCCATGGCCTTGCCTGTGAATGAATTTCCTTCCTGCGTCTTCCAGGATGGGGGTGGGGTGGGATGATTGTGGGAGTGGCTGAGAACCTTGTTATGTAGGGTGGTTGGGGAATTCTGGAGCTTCTGTAGAGCGCTTTTCCCATATACCCCAGAAATGGACACTGAGGCTTTGGGATTTCAGTGGTCATGTTCTTTGTTTGTGACTCCTGTGCCCTTCATACATATACCCTGTGTGTGACTGCTGCGTGTACTTTTAGGGAGTCAGGAGCTTTCATTCATTTCCATACCTACCAAAGTGGTAGAGCAGTTTACTTAAGATCACACTTCAGCTTTTGTATCAGACTTATGTCTTCCATCCTTCTGCCATATATTTCATGCAGGGAGAGACTCTAAAGATTAAGAATAAAGACACAACAAGCCTTGCTCATGCAAGCATGAGCCTAGAGCAGAAACAGGACCCAGCCAGAAAGTATGGGAAGCCTTGTGTTGGGGGATGGGCACAGGGCTCGTGCTGTCTCTGCTAAGCCCAGTGGCTGGAACAGGGTGTGGGGGACTTGGACAGGAGGCAGGTGCCGGTTGCCCATCCCCCTCTGTGTGGTGATATGGGGCTGGAGGGCCCCAGCTCTCTGCTCTGGCTCTCTGGCTTCTAGTGCACCTCCTAGGCTGGGCGATGTGACAGGCTGGCTGGCTGCCGTTATATAATCTCTCTCCAGCAGGTTTTTTTTCTTTCTTCTCCTGGTCTTCCTTGGTGGTGTGTTGGGAAAGGTAGAGGCAGTCTCTCCAGGTTGGGAGCTGGACCAGGGGATGGGTTTAGGTTCACTGAGGCCCCGCTCTGACCCTGCTCTGGAAAGGGGCCTATGCTGCAGCATCCTTGGCCCTTATGTCCTTGGCCTGGAGGTCTGTCCATCTTCCCAGCTTTATCTTCTGTGCCAACTGAGTTTCCTGTTCTCCATGGTTTCTCTGGCCTAGCACAGGTCCTTGGGACACTTTGCCACCCACACTAGATTTGAGTTGGTAGGATGGCTTTTCTTTGTTGCCTCCACTTCTCTGTCCCCTACCTAGACAATTGTGTGGCCTACAGAAGAGCTCCAGACAAGGGGGGCACTATGAGTCACAAGTACAGTTGGTGTTGTCCAGGATCCCTAATGGGGTTGATGATCTGAGGCAGGTCCAAAGCCATTGGCCAGGGTCAGATCTAGGGCTGTGGATCTGTGGTGGTGGGCTCTCCCCATACCTTGAGACCTCAGCCAGGACCCCTGGCCTGAGAAAATTATCTCCCTTTACAGGGAAGTGGGAAGGAGGAATGGTCGCATGCCGCACAGCCTCCGCATCGCTGTAATCACTGGTGGCTTTTATGGGGCCAGAGTCCAGCTAACCCTCTCTGTCCTCCTCCTGTCCTAGTTTGGTGACTTACTCATTGGGGAGGGGGTGGCATTAGCTGCTAGAAGCTGTGCTATATAAGCAGGCATCTGGCTGTGTGGTGGCTGACATTGTCTCTGCACAGTTAAGAGAAGGCTGGATGGAGCCTGGATATCAGAACTTCCCATTGAAACCAGGTTAGGGAAAAGATAGCTTTTAACTTGGCCAGGAAAAAGAGGGGAATCTCAGGCATTCTCCAGTGACTCTGCTAAAAAGGCTGTTGACCTTTGGCCTAGTGGGCCGGTGCTATTTGGCTCCTGGAATATTTTCTCATCTCTCCCTGCCTAGGACAAAACATATTCTGAGGAGTTGTCCTGGAGCTGTGGGAAGACTGACCTCTGAGCCCCCTCCCCAGAAATCCTGCTGAGGGGCTCCTGCGGGCCCAGCTGCACATGGCAGTCTGCAGCAGGACATGGAACACATGCGGGAAGGTGTGCAGTGCACCCTTGGGGTGCGACACCCACAGAGCAGCTGTTGCACTGTGGGGGGTGGGGTGGGGGCAGTGGTGGTAAAGATGATTAAAGGATTGGAGAGTGGGGGGTGGTGAGGGACTGGAGGCAGGAAGGCGAAAGGCTCACAAAACCCAGAGAGCCTGGGCTGGAAGCAGGGGCTGAGGTCAGAGCACAGATGGGCAGGCAGGGCCTGTCTGTGGAGAGCATGCTTTGTGAGTCAGGGAGCACTGGCCGACTTCCACCCTCCCTTGCTGCTCTGTTCCCTGGCTTGCCACTGCCCCCCACCCTGGCCTGAGTCTTTGGGTAAGTTGTCCCTTCTCCCACCTCAGCCTCAGCTTTCCAGGTGTGCATGAGCTCCCTTTTGGTGGCCTAGGCATCTGTGTTTGATGGTCCTTGCTGTTGACTGGCTCCAGTTTCCATGAGGGAAGCTACTCCATTGCATTTTGAGGCAAATCCTAGGTTTAGGATTTCAAAGCATTCACATCTACCTTTGCTTTGTCCAGGCCCAGGCCACAGGCCACCCCTATTCCGATTGCCAGTGACAGAGTTGCAGTCCTGCTAGTATGGCATGGATTGAGGCAGCTGACTGTGGCTGACAGCCCCTTCTGAGTGGGGTACTGGAGGGAGTGACCTGCCCCAAGCTCTGGCCTGTGGCAAACCACACCCAGGCGGGACCATATTTACTCATTTAAACTTACCCTCCCGGGAGGCCCTGAGCTTTAGGCTTGGTCACTGACCTTGGCTTGGTGCCCCTGGGTGTTCTGGGGCCACTCCCCTAGCATTGGGCAGACAACATGCCACAGGGAAGGCGTGTCCTGCCTGTCCCTAACTTGCCCCTCCAGCATCACCCATGCACAACCCAGTTTAAAACAGGGTGCATGGTTCAGACACAAAAATGAGGATTTTGGGGATCCCCAGATCTGGGGGGTACCATTTGTTATCTCTGTGAAGATCCTAGGATGGGCAGGGTTCTGTCTGCTACAGGTCTTTGGTCTTGGGGAAACTGAGGCTGAAAGGGGAAGGAGTTATGTAATGAAAAGTCTATTGCGAGGCATTGAGGGCTCTTGTCAAAAAGAGATCTGATGCCAGGAGGTGGTGATGCACGATTTCAATCCCAGTCTTGAGGGGCAGAGGAAGGTGGATCTCTGAGTTTGAAGCCAGCCTTGTCTACAGAGAGAGTTCCAGGACAGCCAGGGCTACACAGAGAGAAAGAAAGAGAGAGAGAAGGGAGGGAGGGAGGGAGGGAGGGAGGGAGGAAGGAAGGAAGGAAGGAAGGAAGGAAGGAAGGAAAGGAAAGAAAGGAAAGAAAGAAGGCATCTGAAGGAGCACGAAGTCTAGGCTGGTACAGCACTCGGAGGTCGTGTGTGTGTGTGTGTGTGTGTGTGTTTGTGTGTGTGTGTGTGAGAGAGAGAGAGAGAGAGAGAGAGTGAGTGTTAGTTTGAGGGTGTATTGTTCTGACTCCTGAGACAGTAATTCCTTCAAGAGTCCCCATCAACAGAAGAGGCCCCAAAGCAAAGCCCTGGAGCAGGAGTCAGGGACACACAGAGGCCCCCAGACCAGCTGCTGGGGGCAGACAGGAAGGGGACTGAAGGTCTGAAGGGAGCACGGGGGTGGGGTGGGGTGGGGACAGCCTTATCTCCCTCCAGCTCCTGCCTTTTCTAGAGAAGATGGGTTCAGTGAGAGTGTCACAGGTGCACCTTCCATCAGGATCTTTAGCCAAACGTAAGGTGCGGGGATAAAGAGTGGAAGGGGCTTGGAAGGGACCACCAGACCCTGGGATGGCATGGCCGGCTCCTGTCCTTAAAACTTGCCCTGCAAACATCCTAGGTCCTAGGTCCTTTGCTATTCCTAGTGCTGTCTTCCTCCCCCAGACTGGGGTTGAAGCCTGGATGAATAAAGACTAAGACAAGAGGTTCAACAGGGTGGAGGTGGGGGCAGATGGCAAGGAGAATAGACCTCTTTTCTGGGTTCTTCCTGTTCCAGTAGATGGAATGTGAAGTAGGGGCTCTGAGCGAGGGAGTTAGAGGGCTGACCTTGGCCCTACCTGCCTTTCTTCTCTGTCTTGTACTGTAGGCGAGGGTGATGCATCTTGAAGAGGGTGCTTCTTGCTCTGTCTCTTCCCTTGACATCTGGACCCCTCTCTTTTTGCCCCCACACCTGCCTGCCTCTTGGCAAACTCCCCTTGTATGGTCCCCATGGCAAGCCTTTGGCTAGGCATGGGGTGGGGAACAGGTGTCCTGGCCCAGCTGTTCCTACTCTTCTCCCCCACCTGTCAGCCTGCAGTTGGGGGTGGGGAGCTAAGGCTAAAGGAAATCTTCACCTGTTCCCAGGGGTGAGCCTTGCTTGTAAAAGCCCCTGAGAGCTTCCCCTCAGAGGAAGGCCAATGCACAGACAACAGTCAATGCTGACAAAGTCAGAGGGTCCCTGCTGTGTTCTGACAAACAGTGAATCCTGTTTGATGAAGGTATGTTTTGATGAGAGTGTGTTTGCCCAAGGGTGCTCAGGGCCCATTGGGTTAGGCCCCATCCTCACCTAGTGTCTTTCCTGAAAGCAGTAAGCTAATCCTCATAAGAGCCACCTTGCCACCTTCTGCCTAGGGCTTAGAGACCAAGCCACTGCCCAAGGCTCCTTTAAACCCTTGGTACTCCTTGAGGTCACAATACCAGGAGGATTTGCCTTCCCTGATTGGATTGGCCTCTTTCTAGCCTGGCCTGTCTGAGTGCGGGTGGCCCTTCAGTCTGCACTGCCTCACATTCCCCCATGCCAGAAGCCCAGCAATTAGGGCTCAGCCCTTGATCTGTTCCTGGATGCTTGAACAAAAAGTGGTCCTCCTAGGAGAGAGCTTTTCTAAGATTCCCCATCCTGCTCTGTGGCCCAAGTCTTGCTCAGATTTCCCTGCTCTTCTCATTTCCATGGGAAGTCCTTCAACTCATCTAGCTAGCATCCACTTGTACTAGCAGGCAGTCCTAAACCAGCCCTAGTAGCATGCTCATCCCAACAACGCCTGTCAAGATGAACTGTCCTCAAGGCCCCAGCTGCGACTTTCACTTCTGTCTCCTGAGACCCCAGGGGGAAGTAGGGTAGGGAGGTGGAAGGTGACACACCAACGGTCCCAACTGCCCCCACCTCTCCTCAACTAAGGCATCCAATGGCCAAGATCCCCCACGGGCTTTTCTTGTTTAGATGGCTGAAGTGGGCCGAAGGTTGCCATGGCAGGATTGGCTATGAGAGAAGGGTAATAGTTAGATAGGACTACTAGAAAAGACTTCCCAGAGTAGAGAGGCTTTGGGGCTTCCGTATGGAGGGTGTGGCTGTAACTGGACAGATGGAGGTTAGGCTGACAGGTACTCAGGGGCTGGTTGTCTGCAAGCATCCATGGTAGGAGCAAGCACCGTCATGATCCCATATGTCCTGGTCTTGGTTGGTTAACTTCTGACAAGGTGAGCTTGAGCCCCAGAGTCTGCTATGAGTATAGGACCCAGCCTTTAAAGTCTTGTTTGAAATGTAGTTCTTGTCAACTGTGCTGCACTCAGTGGAGCAGGATTGGAGAGGCCTGATGCTGCTGCCCCACCCTGAGACTACTGGCTGGACTATGTGCCTCTGATCCTTTCTCTAGACAGGAATGAAGGTCCCAAGGATGGGAGCTTCCGGCCACATCCCTGTGAATTGAGGGTTGCTTTCTGGAACAGAGGATGGAACCATTTCTGAGGTCTTGAGGGCCACTGGATGGCCTGCACTCGGGAGTGGGAAGTTGAATTTGGAGGAATAAGGGTGGAGACACTATGCAAATGACCATGCAAATGAGCACCAGTGAGTCAGGCTACTTGGCCTGTTAGGCAGAGCTAAAGCAAAGTACAAACTTGGATTTCAAAAATGGGCCACACTAGTAACAGTGACCTTGGTTGGGCCTAACCAAGGCCAGGACCTGTAGAGGCCCCGAACTCTGGGTTCATAAGTATTTGGGGGAACCTTGATAACTGCAACTATCACCAGGACCTCCTGTGCTCCACCTGGCACTGGCCCCAACAGAGTGGCCCCAAGCCAACTCTCCCTCATCTACTAGGGGTGACAGTTGAGAAAATTTCCTGGAGAGGCTCCAGGAAGCCTCCCTCTGGCCTCCACCTAGCCTAGCTCACCGGCTGAAGATTCAGCCGCTTAGCCCGGCACTTCTCCTTTACTGCAGGGCTGACTTTTCTCCCAGGGAACCTCACCCTTCTGCCCCTCTGTTGGGGGGTGGGATAGGGGGAAACTGTGCCTTAATTTAGGCACACACCTCAGTAGGCTAGAAAAGCCCAGCCCAGCCCCTGCAAACTCATCCTTTCTTCATGGCCTGACCTCAGGACGCAGTCTTCAGTAGCCCCTAATAGTTAGGCCCAGGGGGTGGCTCTGGGAACTGTATTGTGGATGGGAAGAACTTTAGCTAGGAGGAGGGTCGGGAGCACTCTACTGCTACTGGGGAGTGAGAGCTAGACTACAGGAAGGACAGGGAGTGGGACGCGGAGGGGAAACATCCCCTCTTGGAGAAAACAGGATAACACTTTCCCAAGAGGTTTGCTAGATGGGAGAGGTGGGAAGCTGAGGGCGGAGTATGGGAGAATTGCCCTTTGGAAGCTAGGGGAGAGCTCCTAGGCCTCCTGGGTGCTTCTCAAGTCAGTTTCTGTTTTTACAGGCCACAGTGCCTGGGACCACCCCGCCCAAGCCCTGCTTTCCTGGACTGCCCCCCCCCCCACTCCACCAGTCCGCCCTCAGGTCTCCTGTTGGTGAGTTAAAATTAGCTCACTGCCCAGGCTAAAAATAGCCCCTGCCCAGCCCCAAGCTGCTGTCTGGGGGAGGGGATGGTGGGACTTGGTGGGAACCCGGGTTTTGGGTAGTCAGCCTGACAGAACTTGGGCTTGGGCCTGTGCTTTTGGATGGCGATGGGAACTGTGGAGAAGAAAGGCAGCTTGGGGCCAGGAAAAGCAAGGACCTGAAGGGTGCCCTCGGGCAGGCTGCCGGGGCACCCCTTGGCTGCTCAGCCCAGTCGCTCTCCCAGTCTTGTGCCTTTGCCTCACTGGCCCCTTTCTGTCTCCTTCCTCTGTCTGTGCATCTGTCCCCACCTTGCCCACACCTCCTCCCACTAGCAAGCAGGCTGCCCGACTGTGGGGGTGACAGGTGGATTGGATTGTCGCCCCCTCCCCCAGCATGCTGCTTATTTCATGCCCTGCAGCCCTACCAGGGAGAGGGTGGAGGAGGGTGACAGCTGTCTTCAGTGCAGCCTGCCTTCCCTAGTTCCAGCCTGAGGCCCCCCAGCGGCCAGGAAGGGAGGGGGAGCGCCTAATGAGAGCAGTTCCCTAGCTGTCTCCCACTCCCTTCAAGAAGAGCTCAGGGCTTGGCCTTTCTGGCCTCTGCTCTGTTGGAGCCTGCTGGTATAGGGCTACAGAATCTGATGCATGCAGCTTTTTAGAGCCTCAGGACACCAGGACACAGACAGTGCTCAGGGCAGAAAGGAGTGAGGGAGCAGAAATGGGGGTACACTGCTAAAGAGTGGAGGGAGGAAGAGACTGGGGGAAAGGCACTTGCTTCCTCCCTGGCTTCTCAGCAGTGGCTACAGGAACCTGTCTTGACCTCACTCCCGTCTCCACCCAGGCCCTTCACACAGGAACTGTGGTGCCTCATTCTGAAACCCCAGAGTGGTTTGGTATTGCTCAGGTACAAGAGGTGTGTAGGGAGATGGGCCTAGTCTCCATGGCCTCCATCCAGCACCCCTTCAGTTTTCACTTGCCCCTCTTTTGCATATAAACAGTGCCAGTTACCATGGGATCCTAGCTCCCAGACTTCCCTGCCCCCATGGCCACCCTGCTGTTGGCTTCCTACAGATCTCACCAGCCAGTGCTTTCTCCTTTCTGCTGCTGTTGTCACAGCCTGCGGGTAATACCACCCTGCCCAGCTAGAACCTACCGAGGGCCATTGCTGCTGTAAGGTCAGGATGGAAAGGCCCCTGGGGCCTGGCACCTCAGCATGAGTGCCCAGAGCTGCAGACTAGACTTAGAAGAGCAGCAGCCCAGCCAGTGCACACCGCTAAGCCCAGCACTCAGGAGACAGAGGCAGGCAAATCTCTGAGTTCAGGGCCAGCCTGGTCTACAGACTGAGTTCCAGGACAGCCAGGGCTACACAGAGAAACCCTGTCTGGTTGAAAGGGGGAGGAGAGAAGAAGAGCAGCAGCCCAAAGACCAGAGCCTCAGAAAAGAGGGGCTGGCTAGGTTAGGCGGGAGCACAGCCTACATCTGGAGAGCAGATGCCCGGGCCTCTGGCTCCTAGCAGTTAGTTAGGTTGTTGAGCAGAAGACTAATTAGGCAGGTCCAGGTGTTCATTAAACTTCCTGATAAGACTGAGCAAGTTTGGGCAGGACAGCTCCATACCTTGAATGGGGTCAGTTTGGGGTACTTTGTGACCATCTCCCCAAACACCATTTTTCCAGAATGAAGATTGAGTTCATATTCTTGCCCCAGGGCTTCCAAAGAATCTAAAACAATGTGCAACAGACAGCAGAGGGGACTGAGCCTGCTTTGTAAGAGAGTTTATGGTTAGCTAGGAGGAAGGACTGGCCAAGGCAGGGTCTGTCCTCTGGCAGGGTAGTCCTGGCCGAGGAAAAGTAGCAGTGAGTGAGACCCTGGGAGGCATGGGGTTATAAATGACTGAGCTAGTATAGAGCGAGTCAGGGTTGTTGAGACTTGGCCTCTTAGACAGACAGGTTCCATCTGATAAAGGATGCTCACTAGGTCTCTCTGGCTTCCTTGCCTTCTCAGCCATGATCTCTCTCATATCCTAGCTCCCCCAGCATGCGGCAGGGATGGGGGGGCAGTGTAGGAGATCAGCCAGGGAGCTGGTTGCCAGGCGACAGTTGCCTAAGCAACCCCATCCTCTCCATCTCCATGTGCTCAGGGCTGCTCCTTAGAAGACTTAGAGTCTCACCCTTTGCACCAGCTAGCTGAGTGTAGGGAGGGATGAGGATGAGGGTGGCAGGGTTGGTTGGAGAGTTGGTGATGTCTGAACTAATAGGCTTTGAGGGCAGCTGGTAGAAGGTTCTAATTCCACAGAGGACAGTGAAAATAGCAGGGCAGACAGAGATTAGACTGCAGGAAGGACTTCTACAGGCTCATAATATTTTCTTTGTATAGGTATTTCCTGAGCTTTTTCTACAGGCAATAGCATAGTAAAAAGACAGATTCAGTTCCTGCTTCACGTATCTCCAACCTTGGGGAACTGGGCTCATAGGAGAAGCACAATTGATAATGCTAGAAAGATTGTTGGGTTGGATTTTTGGAAAACTGTGAAAACACTGGGACAGCTCACTAGGAGACGGCCCTGGCTGTAAGCAGGAGAGAGGTTCTGTCGTCAAGAAACTGTTCATGGTCTGGGTGGTGGTAGTGCACACCTCAGCACTTGGGAGGCAGAGGCAGGCCTGTGAAGGCTAGCCTGGTCTGCAAAGTGATTTCCAGGACAACCAGGGTTACACAGAGAAACTCTGTCTCAAAAAACAAAGAAAAATAAACAAACAAAAGAGTCTGTTCATGGTCTGAAGGTGGAGAGCAGGAAACAAGAAAGGGACAAGAAGGAAGACAGCTACCTAGCCAGTGGGGAGTCAGAGCACCCCACATTGTAGGTCTAGATTGGAGTTCCGAGGCTGAGCCAGAGAGACCCACGCCTAAAAAAGGCCAATTTACCGCAGCCCTTGCCCCATTGTGCCTTCCCAGCTCCCCAGCCCAAGGAGGGCAGTTGTGGGTAGCTCTGAGAGTTATGGTAAAGCCTGGAGGTTCTGGATGGAGATCCTACAGTAGATTGGGCAGGAATTTGGGTCACAGACCTGGAGAGAGACCAGATTTGGGCCATACAGAGCTCTAGGCTGCCACTGCTGGTCTGGGATGTGGGGAGTGACCAGAGGAAGGCCAGGGACTATGGAACTCCTCAGATATCAGAGCAAGAGGAGAGGTGCTGGTTCCCTCTTTTGGTGACCTTCTATACATGCAGACAAATTACCCTTCCTTTAGGACAAGGGAGCCGAGATGCTCTCTGTGGGTGCTTAGAGTGGAAGCTAGACAAGCGTGAGGGGCAGTCCTGCAATCTGTGATGACCTTAAGCAAGCCCAGACCTCCCCTTCCCCATCCTATATAGTCAGGTAACCAGTGAACCAACTACTTCACTTACTCTGTAACCTTTAGGCCTTGTGGAATGAGCTAGAAAGGCAGAGGTTCCACTCAGCAGCCACTGGTACTCAGCTATTGCTGAGGAGCCTCTTGCTTCCTAAAGCCTGTGTGTCTGTTCACCACGCATGTGCAGCGTCTGTGGAGGCCAGAAGATAACATCAGACCCCCTGGAACTGGAGTTACAGATAGTTGTAACCCTCCAAATGGATGCTAGGAACTGAACCCAGGTCCTCTACAAGACCAGCAAGGGCTCTTAATTAAATGCTAAGCCAGCTCTTCAGTTTCCTTGTGTATCTCTCCCCTCTCCATTTATCTATCTATCTATCTATCTATCTATCTATCTATCTATCTATCTATTTATTTATTTAGGTTTGTTTTGTCAAGGCTGGGGTCTCACTATGTAGACCAGGGTGGCTTCAAGTCACTGATGCCTGCTTCTGCCTCTCAAGCATTGGGATTAAAGACCTTAGCTACCACACCCACCTACTCTCCCATTGTCTTTGTCAGTTAGGCTGCCTGCTTCTAGCAGAGTTTAAACAGTACAAAAGAATTTACAGTCTGCAGCGCTGACTCTCTGGCTTTTTACAGAAACTCTTACCTGAATCAGAGTAAACTCCAAAATGGAGCATTTACCTAGGGAGTGTGAAACTTTAGCTTCCACACTTGGCATCACAGTAATCAGAGAAAAAAGCCAGACTTTGTGATGTAGGCCTGTGACCATAGCTTATGGGGGGGCGGGGGGGAGAGGATCATAAGCCATCCTGGGAAACTTAACAAAACCTTAGCTCAAGAAATAAAAATGGAGCCGGGCGTGGTGGCGCACGCCTTTAATCCCAGCACTCAGGAGGCAGAGGCAGGCGGATTTCTGAGTTCGAGGCCAGCCTGGTCTACAAAGTGAGTTCCAGGACAGCCAGAGCTATACAGAGAAACCCTGTCTCGAAAAAAAAAACAAAAAAAAAACAAAAAAAAAAAAGAAATAAAAATGGGGCAGGGCGTGGTGGCGCACACCTTTAATCCCAGCACTTGGGAGGCAGAGGCGGGCAGATTTCTGAGTTCAAGGCCAGCCTGGTCTAAAAGTAAGTTCCAGGACAGCCAGGGCTACACAGAGAAACCCTGTCTCGAAAAAACCAAAAAAAAAAAAAAAAAAAAAAAGAAAGAAAGAAAAATGGGGGTTAAGAAAGAAAGAAAAATGGGGGTTGAGAATGCAGCTAGGCAGAGCACCTTCCAAGCATGTGTAAGACCACTGGATTCAGTCCCCAGTGTAAGGTGTTCTGGAAAAGACATTTGCTGCCCTCTGGCCCAAAAGTAGCTTGTCTGTCTAAGCAGCAGAACACCCTTCAAACAGAACTGTACTTGGGCTGAGCAAATGAAGCGCACTCATGTACACAAGCTCTGACTAGGGAGCGCACGCTATAACTCCAGCCTCCACTGATCCCAGATTCTGAGTCCATGTAAGTAAGGACTGTGGTGACAACCTGGACTGGGACGCCTCTCACCCTTACAAGCATCGAGCATCCTCTCTCTGCCCGCCGCCTGCAGTATGGGAAGACGTTAGCTCGATATGTTCTCACTTAGGAGCCTCCACTAGTCCAGGTTGTGTGGTGGGTAGGAGGTCGGCAGAGTACAACACATAAGATAATGTATAATACAGCCCAACAAGGTCTATAGAGAACAGGGTGTGGGTGCTCTCCAAGAAGCAGACCTTCAGAGCCCTGTATCTTCTGTGTGACCTAAAGCCTAAGTACAGCAATGACTTGGGGAATCAGCCTAGACTAAGCCCTGGTCCCAGTGGGAGCCCAACTTGTATCTGGTATGGGGAAGGGGGGCATTTCCTCTATAGCCAATATTGTCACAATTTGGGGATGGGGCAGAGCTGCCACCAGTCTCTCACAGGCTGTGATGAATTTGGCTTACATCCTAAACCAGGCTGGGAGGTTGGGTGTCTAACAGTCCTCTTATGACCCCTCCCAGGAGGCTGTGCATAGGTGTTCTGCAGACCATGAACTGATCACTAGTCCCAGACATTCATGAGCACAGTGTGAGGCTCCTGATCACCACCCAGCAGCCCCTTCCTCTCTGGCACTAAGGACCCCCGGAGAAGATGGGGAGGAAAAAGATTCAGATCCAGCGAATCACTGATGAACGGAACCGCCAGGTGAGGAGGTCCCAGAGCCCTTGTGGTAGGTGAGCAAGGACAGAGAGCCAGCTCTGTCACCCATGACTAGTTCTAAAAGAGAGTTTTCTTGGCAACCCAGAGCCTCACGGGAGGTTCCAATAGAGAGTGGGTCTAAGCAGAGAGAGGAGCACTTTGTGTACCTTCTTAGCTCGCTGGCCTGAGATGGGCCAGGGCCCCACACCATTGCCACACCTACAGCTTCCTCATCTCAGCAAGAATTCTCCCCCTCCTCAACTGGGAGGTGTGCTGCTCTCCTCAGCCCACTGCACACACAGGCTGGCTCTGGTGCTATTTTGTTCCTTTCTAGACCATGGATTTCCATTAACCATGGCTAGGGTAGGTAGAGGCTATGTCTATGGGCAGGGGGACTCTTATCAGACCTGGCCACACGATGCTCTCCTGCAGGTGACCTTCACCAAGCGGAAGTTTGGGCTGATGAAGAAGGCCTACGAGCTGAGTGTGCTGTGCGACTGCGAGATCGCGCTCATCATCTTCAACCACTCCAACAAGCTGTTCCAGTATGCCAGCACCGACATGGACAAGGTGCTGCTCAAGTACACCGAGTACAACGAGCCGCACGAGAGCCGCACCAATGCTGACATCATCGAGGTGCGCGCCAGTGCCCACCTCTGCCCATGTGTAAACCCATCTCTTCTCCTGAACCCAGGGTCCAAGGAAGGAGGGGGCCTGACAGCAAAGGCATGAGACATACAGTCACACCAGGCCTCAGCTTAACTTAGGCAGTCTGTGATCTGCCAGTCTGAGGAGCGTCCTGCTGTCATATGCTCTTTTAGTTCTTCCTTCCTTCATCCTGTATGTTATTCTTTCTTGTGTCTCCTCTTTGTTCCGTCTCCTTTCCGTCCTGTTGCTCTGTGGGTCTGTGTGGCTCTTGTCCTCTGTTTCAGAGTCATCTGTGAAATGTTAAGGGACTGGGCTCTGACCTTTCCTTGCCATGTGACTTTAGGCAGGTGGTCTGGCTACTCTGCAGACGGAGCAGTGCTGGCCTAAGTGTTCCTCTGTGAGCAAACAAGTCAACCCAGCTCATGCCTCTTACCCCAGGATGCCAGTTTGGGGTACAGAGGTTAACAACACTGGCTTTCTTCCAGTGGACCTGAGTTCCATTCCCGGCACCCACATGGCAGCTCATTACTACAGTTCCAGGGCTGGGGTCCTCCCTACTCTGACCCCCTGGGCATCAGGAATTTATGTGGTACACATATACAGGCAAAACATACACACATGAGATAAAATTTTAAAAAATTAAAACAAGCCAGGCAGTGATGGCACACACCTTTAGTCCCAGCACTCTGTGAGTTCAAGGTCAGTCTGGTCTACAGAGCAAGTACCAGAATAGCTAGGGCTACACAGAGAAACCCTGTCTTGGGAAAATTAATTAATTAATTAAAATTAAAATGAAGCAAAGGCTGGCAAAATGGCTTTAGGTAAAGGCACTTACTGCCAAGCCTGAGTTTAATTCTCAGGAACCCCATGGTGGAAAGAAGAACCAACTCCTGCAGGTTGTCCTCTCACTTATGTGCTACGGCATGTGCATGTGTGTGCATGCACTCCAGGGCAAGCATACTCTCAGGTAGGTAGGTAGGTAGGTAGGTAGATAGATAGATAGATAGATAGATAGATAGATAGATAGATGTGGTTTGATTTTTTTTTTTTTTAAAAAAGAAAACCAATAAGGCAGGTATCTTTAAAGTTTTGAGTGACCGTGGGTAGCTTGGGTCTGGGATGGTAGAGAGCAAAGAGCTCAGTGAGTGCAGGTCCTCTGTGCTTTCTTGTATTGTCCTTTCCTGTCTCCATTCAGTTTCTCTCACCTAAGTAGAACCTCAGGTTTGCATGGGCAGAGTCCCCACCCCCAAGCACACTCTCTAGGGAGCCGGCAGGACCTGGCTTCTCCCTAAACAGCTGTGGAGCATGCCTGCCCCAGGGAACGCTGTAGGGAGGGGAGGATGGCTCTGGGTGGGGATTGGGGGGAAGGGGGACTAGAACATCTGGGAACCATGGGAGAGAAGGTTGGAGAAGAGTAGGGGATTGGGGGGAGGAGCTTGGAGGATGCCGGAGGGCCATTGCTGGCTGGCTGACTGAGTGTGCGGTTGCAGACCCTGAGGAAGAAGGGTTTCAACGGCTGTGACAGCCCAGAGCCGGATGGGGAGGACTCACTGGAGCAGAGCCCCCTGCTGGAGGACAAGTACCGGCGGGCCAGTGAGGAGCTGGATGGGCTCTTCAGGCGCTATGGGGTGAGCCCTCCTCACCTTTTCTCTGGCCCCCTTCCGGCCCCTCCCCCAGGCGCTGCACAAGAAGCACAGGGAGTGTGAGAGCCCCGAGGTGGACGAGGCGTTTGCCCTGACCCCCCAGACGGAAGAGAAGTATAAAAAGATAGACGAGGAGTTTGATAAGATGATGCAGAGTTATAGACTGGCCGTGAGTAGTCGCATGGAGGAGAGCCTCCTGTGCTGCATGGTGTGGCTTCACCCAGCCTTGCCCGGCCCTCGGCTGCCTCTGATGGATGTACTATGCTGAGCCATCCTTGGGCTGGTACTGACCACTGAGGACCTCCTGACCTTGGTCTTGATAACCCTCTTGTAAAGATCTTCTTGCATAAACTAGAGAGACCTGCAGTATCCTCTCCCCAGCAGAAAGTGCAGTCTCTAGAGGGAAAGGGAGTGGAGTGAGTTCTCTGTCCCATTGTTTTGGGGGATCCCCCTTGGGGTGCTTTGGCACCCCTGCCTCAGTCATTCAGCTTTATGTAAAGGAAGCAGAACTGCTAAAGGGATGGTAGAAAGGTGGGCTTGAGCTGCTCCTAACGGCAGGCCAGAAGGTGGTGGCCACTTAGCACAGCCATATCCTCAATACTATGCGAGTTCGGGTCTGTACCCAGGGCACTAACTTGCTCCCAGTGTGTCCTGCCTGGCTGAGGACTAACCCACCTCCACTGGGGGTATTCAGTCCCACCTGCAGTGGGCAGAGCCTGCCTCTCTTGCCTTGGGTCAGAGCTGTATTGCAAGGTGCTCTTACCTGTCTGATGGGAGGTAGGCAGGGCTACCAAAGGGCTGAAGGCAGGGAGCCCAAGCTTCTGGCCTTTGGAGATATAGTTCAGGAACCAAGGAACTCTGTGTCTACCCTCTCAGGCAAAACGGGTATGTGGGGGACACTGACCTGGTGTGACATTACCCTCCATCTTCCTGTCTAGTCATCTGTTC
Source organism: Mus caroli (assembly GCF_978045245.1). NCBI lineage: Eukaryota > Metazoa > Chordata > Mammalia > Rodentia > Muridae > Mus > Mus caroli. Next base: position 73,839,108 of record NW_028227258.1, on the reverse strand, counting down.
CGGCCCCCAACTTTGCCATGCCTGTCACAGTGCCCGTGTCCAATCAGAGCTCCATGCAGTTCAGCAATCCAAGTAGCTCTCTGGTCACTCCTTCCCTGGTGACATCATCCCTTACGGACCCACGGCTCCTGTCCCCCCAGCAGCCAGCACTACAGAGAAACAGTGTTTCTCCAGGCCTGCCCCAGCGGCCTGCTAGTGCAGGTAAGTGGGCTGGAGGGTGAGTCCCTGAGGTCGGAGTGAGCTGTGGAGGGGCTCTGGGCTTCTGTTTTCAGTGGAGGGTCTTCCCTTTGCAGTGTTTCTGTATGTGTATGACTCTTGAGGGGAAAAGGCCTAGGACTCCTCAGAGACCCCTCTTCTTGTTCAGTCCCAAGACAAAGCTCATGGTAGCTCTGCTTTTCTCCCAGGAGCCATGCTGGGTGGAGACCTCAACAGTGCTAATGGAGCCTGCCCCAGCCCCGTTGGTGAGTGTAGCTGCCTCCACAGGGTGGCTCAGACCAGGGGAGGGAAATAACAGGGCCTGAGCAGGATGCATCAGAAAATGTTAGCCTGCTACCCCCTCTTGTGTGTTTTTTGTTTTTTTGTTTTTCTTTTTCTTTTTTCTTGAGACAGGTCTTACTATGTAGCCTTGCTAGCCTGGAACTTGCTATATAGACTAAGATGCCCTCAAACTCATAGAATCGACCTGCCTCTGCTGTCTGAGTGCTGGGATCAAAGGCATGCACCACCATACCTGGCCATGGTCCAGCATTTTCAGATTAAAATGGGGCATCTTGTTGGGATCAGGACTTGTCTCAACAATTGGTAGGCACCCGAACAGCACCGTGCACACAGGCCTCCGTGTTACTATGGAGTCACCATACAGATGTGTACCTATAGGCATTCACACTAGAGCTATAGGACAATTCACCATTGCCCCTGGGCCCCAACACAGCTAGCCACTCTTGATCTGTGCTGCTGGGGTTTGGCTAGTGACCTCCTTCTAATGTCACCATTGACGTCACCCTGTCATTCTTGCCATTCCCAGAGTGATCTTGGAGTTGGGATAGAAACAGCAACACACTTTGAGGGTAGCCATGTGCTTGTAGCAGACAGAGAAAGGTGAAATTTCTCACTGTGGGGACAACTTACATTCCTGAACCTCAGGCTCGTCTAGCTCAGTCTCATCTAGCTCAGTCTCAGCCAAGTGCTACCTGTTTCCTGTTTGGTCATTATGGGTCCTGTGTGAGGTGGGTGGGTGTGAGGGTACTGTAGAAGTGGTTGTGCACTAGGGCCATGAGACTGTAGACTGAAGGCATACCCCTTCTCTCCAGGCCTTGCTCACAGGCCCTGGAGCCCAGCATTGGGACCTCAGTAAGATGGACCTGGATGATTGTGGAGAAGTCACCACAGCTCTCTCAGCTAGTGTCATGTGTCCAGAACTGACACAAAGTCTATCCCATGCACCTCACAGGGTTGATGTGAGCATGGGTGAGATACTGTGTGTGGAAGACCTGGACATGGCAGAGTGCAGAGCCAATGTAGAACTTGTGATGCCTTTTTCCCAGCTCTAGTTATGGGAGTGACCATATCGTCAGCCCCCAGTGCCAGCAACACCTTTACCAACAGTCAGTGGCCTGTTTCCCCATGGTGGCAGGCAGCTTGCCTTGTGCTGATGGAAAACACAGAGTTCTAGTTCCTGGCAAGGAAACAGTCTAAATGGTTGCCTGGCTCTGGTGGTCACAGCCTGCCACCCTTCCCACTCCAGTCATGCGTCCTGTGTGAAGCGTGCCAGGCTTGGGGAGAAGCACGGCTGCAGGGCTCTCTTTAAGTGCCTGGGGCTGGCAGTGGCAATGGTTGCACGTCAGTTCTAACTCTGGTTCTATCACTGTGGCTTGGAGGCTGACTTATGTCAACTGATTGGGAACCAAGGCTTTAGGCAGTGACAGGCAGGCAGGCAGGCAGCATCCATGTAGAATGCTGGCATGCCTCTGAGAGCCTCTAGGTGACAGATATGCTTGTCTGGGGCAGTTGGCAGGTACAGAGGCAGGCCAGCATTTTTTGTTTCTCATCTCACTTTTCCAGGGAATGGCTATGTCAGTGCCCGAGCTTCCCCTGGCCTCCTCCCTGTGGCCAATGGCAACAGCCTAAACAAAGTCATCCCTGCCAAGTCTCCGCCCCCACCTACCCACAACACCCAGCTTGGAGCCCCCAGCCGCAAGCCTGATCTGCGGGTCATCACTTCCCAGGGAGGCAAAGGGTTAATGCATCATTTGGTGAGTGGGTTTCTGGGCTTTGGCAGGGTCTGGGAGGTGGGAATAAAAGCAAGAAAATGAAGGTTAGTAGCAGGTAGGACTTCTTGAGAGAGAGAGAGAGAGAGAGATGGGGGGGGAGGGAGGGGGGGAGGGAGGGAGGGAGGGAGGGAGAGAGAGAGAGAGAGAGAGAGAGAGAGAGAGAGAGAGAGAAAGAGAGAAAGAAAGAAAGAAAGAAAGAAAGAAAGAAAGAAAGAAAGAAACGCTTTCTTCCCTGAGTTCCTTTGGACCATAGCAGTGCTGACCAGAGGGCAGTAAAAATGAAAAGGAGATAGGAGAAAAGGGTGTATGATAAAGATGGTAAAAGGAATTCACACTGCACTATGAGAATAAGGACTGGCAGATGATATCTGGCTGATGGAGGCCAGGATACAGCATTTTTTTTTTAAAGATTTATTTATTTATTATATGTAAGTACACTGTAACTGTCTTCAGACACTCCAGAAGAGGGAGTCAGATCTCGTTACGGATGGTTGTGAGCCACCATGAGGTTGCTGGAATTTGAACTCCAGACCTTCGGAAGAGCAGTCAGGTGCTCTTACCCACTGAGCCATCTCACCAGCCCAGGATACAGCATTTTATGGCTATCAGATAGACAGACTATCTAGATATCCTTTTGGGCCACAAAGAACACTCTGCTCTTAGGCAGATAGGGGGAATGGGGTGGCCATATGGGAAGGGCAGGAGCCATAGCCTGAACCTTCCTTTTGGTTTTATTTCTGCTCCCAGACTGAGGACCATTTAGATCTGGTAAGTGCAGCTAAGATGTTAACAGTGTCTTTGAGTTCCAGCTTTGCCCAGTGTTATTCAGTCTGTAGCATGAGTTTATGTACCTGTCTTCTCCCTGTGTGTTTAATGTGTGGTTGTCAGGAGCTGTGCATAGAGCTGAGTGGGATACTAAGGTGAATGGGGTAGCAGGAAGGGCTGGACATGGCATGCATGTGTCATCTGTGTGTGCATGGATGTTTATGTGTTACCACACTTATTCATACACGTGTATGTGTGTGCATGTAGAAAAGAGCATGAGGCTATCCCCGGGCCTTTGAGGCCCAAGCAGATACCTGAATTAAGCCCTTAGTTTCCACTGGCCTCCTGACTCCACATAGGCCCACACAACATTGGAACCCAAGACACAAGCCTAATCCTTACAAGAAAATCTAGGAAAGTCCAAGGCCGGAGGCAGTCACTACTGGAGTTGTCCTTAGCAAGGACTTCTCTGCCTGCCTGTTCACTCCCGTCCTCCTCCGAGCCCATCTCACAGGCACTTAGAGACATGCACAGCCCCTCCTGTGCTTACACTCATCATCAGCCAGGAAAGAGGAGGGTGCTTCCTCCCCAGCTTGCTGTCAGGAGGCCAGAAAGGCTGGAAAAGGCAAGCAGGCTTTGGCGGCCAACACACCAGCAGCCTCGGCCCCAGCATGGAGCTGGAATAAACAAGTGACTCAGCAGCAGATGGAGCTGACAGCCCTACACACGTGTGTGCATACATGCAATCACATGCCACCCCAGATCCCACGTTCCATTCCCAGATGCCAGTATACATCTCCTGGGACATCTGCTACTGTAATGGGTACAGAGGAGACTTTAGTGGTCTTAGCCCAAGAGAGACCACATCTCTTCCTTCTATCACTCCACCCAGGTACCAGGGCAGTGTTGACATTGAGCTCCAGGCTGCTCCCATGCCTTCCTGTCTGTTGGGTGCAGATGCAAGTGAATCTGTGTGTGCATGTTTTTCTCTGTGAGTCTTGAGGCCTTCAAACACACCAACTGTGTTAGTGAGTCTGTGGGCCTCCATGCTATGGTACCTTCCCTTGGAATTCAGGGACTTAGTTCAGATGCAGTATAGGTTGACCACCTCGAGACAGCCCTCCCATTTGCCATCTCTTGACAGACAGTTTTCTCCTACAGAACAATGCCCAGCGCCTTGGGGTCTCCCAGTCTACCCACTCGCTCACCACCCCAGTGGTTTCCGTGGCAACACCAAGTTTACTCAGCCAGGGCCTCCCCTTCTCCTCCATGCCCACTGCCTACAACACAGGTGAGTGTTGATGTAACTTGGTACTTTGTTCTCTTGTGCATAGGGCAGGGGAGTGACCAGAGACGGTCACTGGATGCTCCTTCCAATCTGAGGAAAGTCCTTCACTAATTAGTGTGGTAATTAGTAGATCAAACATAAAAACAGAATCCTGGGCTGGGGTGGAGCTCAGTTGGTGTAGAAAGGGTTTACCTTGCAGGCATGAAGCCTCCGCTCAGTTGCCAGCACTATTTATAAGCCAGATGTGACAGCACCTGTCTGTAATCTGAGCACCAAGGAGGTGGAGACCAGAGGACCACAAGTTCATGGTCACCCTCAACTACACAGGGAATTAAAGTCCAGCTCAGTTACATGAGACTTTGTCTCAAAAAACAAAACAGGGGCTAAAGAGAGTGCTCAGCAGTTAGGGAAACTTGCTGCTCTTCTAGGGAGTCCACGTTCAGTTCCCAGCACCCACACAGTTACTCACAACTACTTGTAATTGATCCAACACCCTCTTCTAGCCTCTTCCAGGCACCTGACCACATATGGCATACATACAAACATATACACATAAAAAAATTAAATCTTTTTTTAAAAAATTTTATAAACAGAGAAATAAACAAAATTCTTGATTTGAACTTAAGACAAAACAATTTCTTTTTCAGTCTTAAATGTATCCCAAAGGCACTATTTGTGCTAAAGTACATCCCAAAGACATACTTTTTAAAAATGCATTGTTAAGGTAAAATTCACTTTTAACCAGGTATATTTTATTTTTTAGCATAGGTTCTTGTGGAAGAGTAACTGCGGTCCAGTGTGAGGGGACAGACAGGCCAGAGGTGGCTGAGCACATGACTCAGCCACACCAGGCCGATAGAGTTATGGTTTGGGGGCTGGGGAGGGGACATGGTCAGTGCAGCAGAGCTTCCTAGAGGATGCAGAGTGGATTGGCTGAGCAGAGGGGGCTCGGTACAGCAGTGAGTGGGAGGCAGGATAAGTCTGGGGAAGGCTGGATAGGTCTAAAGGTGAGCAGTTACCTAGGGACATGGCAGAGGCCTCTGGGAAGAACTGTGGGACATATAATGCAAGTTGGCATGGCTCTGTCAGCCTCTCACACCTTCCCCAGAACAGTATGCTGCCCGTAGCCATCTTTTGCTGCATTCAGGCTGCTGTGTCTGCCCAGGAAGGACTTGCTAGTGGGGAAATGTGTTGTCACCTGGTCTTGGAGCTTTTGTGTGGCAGTAAGCTCTTTTTTTCCCACTTCATTCACTGATCCTCACACTTGAGTGACCAGTGTTCAGGCCGTTCTGTGGTGACAGTAAACTCCTCCACCTCTGCCAGCCCTTTTGGAGCTGAAGCATGTTAAGGTACAGATCCCACCTTTGCCCTTTCCCAGCAGCAGGAGAGATGCTGAGCGGCAGGCAGCAGCCTACTTCACACTACAGCAGGGGCCAGGCTGTAGAGGACTCTGGGCAGATGTCTCTGACTCCAGTTTCTTGGCTGCCTCACAACATACCCACTCCCAAGTTATTGAATCTTGAAGCTGAGGAGGGGCTGGCTGCTTCAGAAGTGGCAGCCTGAAGGCCTGGTTCAGGGCAAATAGGTGGGTAAGAGGGTGATAAGCTCCCTCAGCCTGTCAGCCATTCCCAAGACAAGGAGAAAAACCAACTTTCTGAGTCTAATGGGGAAGTGGGATGCATACAGCCCAGATCTCCTCAGGAGCATTGATTGTTCAAGAATCCTACCATGGCGGCTGCCTGTGCTTTTTCCATTCAGTCTTGTGAAGTAGGAGGGAAGTTAGTTCATCTCAGCTCTCTTTGTGGACTGCTTGTATCTCTAGGGTGTGAAAGCAGCTTTGGCCCTGAAAGCTCCAGTTGCTGTTGCTACAGGAGTAGTTGAGCAGACTTCTGTCAGCAGCAGACATTTTTGGGTACCACATCTGATGTGAGCCAAATTCCAGTAGGTGCTAGGCGATCTACTATGGAAATATCCTGCATAAGAGGAGAGGGGCCTGTCCTTTGTGGACACTACCTCTAGAGGTCTGCCTGTGATGACAAGAGCAGCTTAAGGAGGTAGCCGGGTGGCCTGGAGACCGACTTCTTGACCCTTAGGAAATAACCCTCCCAGTGGATAGAGCTCCAGTGCTGGGGTGGGGCAGGACTAAGAGCTGGGTTCTGATTTCTCCCCTGAGGTCCTTAGGTAAAGCACTGGCCTATTCAGGGCATGATTTTCTTGTTTGTAAAATAAGCACAGAATACAGTTAGTCCCAGAGGCCACATTTTGCATTTATACTAGTTTTTAAAATGAGTAATCAGGGGGTTAGAGAGTTGGCTCAGTGGTTAAGAGCACTTCTAGGGGACCCAGGTTCAATCCCAAGCACTCACTGGTGGCTCACAACTGTTTGTAACTTTAGTTTCAGCAGATTTGACACCCTTACACAGATGTACATGCCAGCAAAACACCAATGCACATAAAATAAACTATTTGTAAAAAATCTAGCGGGAGCCGGGCAGTGGTGGCACACGCCTTTAACCCCAGCATTTGGGAGGCAGAGGCAGGCGGATTTCTGAGTTCGAGGCCAGCCTGGTCTACAAAGTGAGTTCCAGGACAGCCAGGGCTACACAGAGCAACCCTGTCTCGAACTACCAAAAAAAAAGAAAGAAAGAAAGAAAGAAAGCTAGGAGGAATAAATAAATCAATAGAACTAGTAACTGGCATTGACCAACTAGAGTGAAGTTTAAAGGTAGTGGGGAAAGCTGGGCATGGTGGTGCATACATTTAATCTCAGTACTCAAGAAGCAGAGGCAGGCAGATCTTTATGGATTCAAGGCCACTCAGGCCTACATACTGAGGTCAGCTAGGGATACATAGTGAGACCCTGTCTCAAAACAAACAAAAAAATGGAGAGGGCTGTGATGCATGTAAGATCAGTGGTGGGTGCTTGCTGCCTTCCATCCCTGGCACTGCAGAAATTCGACAAATAAAGGACAAGGTGTCAGGGCTTATGAGTGCTGCCACTAACTAGCCTAGCTTGTCCTGTGAGCAGGCAGCAAGCAGCTCCTCCAACCTGAGGCCGCACTGTCTCATGTGAGCAGTGGCGCTTAGTAAGTCTTGGAGTTCACCAGAAGCCTGATAGCGTTGCTGTCCTACATGGCTCTGCCATGCCTGCTTCTCCTGGGGGCTGTGCTGTAGGAAGGAATGCTGTCTCTGCTCCTGACAGTCAGCACTTGTCCAGGATCTCACAGCCTGTGACTGTGGGGAGGCTGCCAAGAGTCTGTCATGGCTTCAGCAGTAAATGTTGCAGAGGTCAAGCCATCTTCCTGCACAAACAGGGCTAGAGCAAGTGACCTTGGATTCACAATGGAACATAGGTTGGGTGACTGGACTGGACAGTACATATCTTTCTAACATGTCCTCCCACTGTGTACACATCATTATGGCTCTTGGGGAAGGCATTTCTAAATACCTCAAACAGTACAGCACAAGGCATATTAGAGCTGTGTGACTAGCAAGTGAGATGCTTAACAAGTCACTTGTTAACAATGCAGACATCACAGTATCTTAAGATCAGTGCCTAGACAGGAAGGACCCCATAAGTCTACCGGAACCTAAGTCACTTAGCCCTAGCTTAGGCCCTAAATGAAGCCCTTTCTGCTTCAGGGACATGAAGACTGGATGTCGTCCCATTTCCTCTGTGTCTGTATGGGAGCTTAAGCCTGTGTGGGGCCAAGGCAGAAGAGAGAGTGTTTGTGCTTCCTGGTCCCATTACCCTAGGGTTCTCAGAGCTCCCTGCTGCCTCTCCACTGCCTGAAGCTGGGCTGGTGAAGAGACTGCAGTTGGATCAATACTGGGCCCTTCTCCATTTCTTTCTTGTAACTGCCCTTATGAAAGCAATACTTATACATGATTGATTTTTTGTTTTGGTTTGGTTTTGGTTTTTGGTTTTTCAAGACAGGGTTTCTTTGTATAGACCTGGCTGTCCTGGAACTCACTTTGTAGACCAGACTGGCCTTGAACTCAGAAATTAGCTGCCAGCCTCTGCCACCACCGCCTGGCCATGATTGGTTTTAAAACTGACGATATCTTAAAAACTGCTTGTCCTTTTACCCTGTTAAACAAAATATGCCGGCTAGTGGTGGCGCATGCCTGTAATCTCAACACTTGGGGAGGTAGAAGCAGGTGGATTTCTGAGTTCGAGACCAGCCTGGTGTACGGAGTTCCAGGTCAGCCAGGACTGCACCGAGAAACCCTGTCTATAAAACCAAAAAAGAAAAAAGAAAACATGCCTTGTGATCATCAGGGTTGTTTTCTCTGTCATTTTCATGAATTCTTCATTCTTCACATCTGTGCTTAAACACCACTGGTCCTCCCAAAAGGGGGGGGGTAGGTGAGGTGCTCCCCACCCAGGTTCTCCCCACTTTCTCTTACTACAGATTACCAGCTGCCCAGTGCAGAGCTATCCTCCTTACCAGCCTTCAGTTCACCTGCAGGGCTGGCACTAGGCAACGTCACCGCCTGGCAGCAGCCCCAGCCACCCCAGCAGCCACAACCGCCACAACCGCCACAGTCACAGCCACAGCCACCACAGCCACAGCCACAGCAGCCACCTCAGCAACAGCCCCACTTGGTCCCCGTTTCTCTCAGCAACCTCATGTGAGTCTTTGGGAGGTTTTCCATGGGTACGGTGGGGAGTGAGGGACAGGTCTCCTGGAGTTGTGTGTGTGTTCAGTAAGTGGCAGTCGTAAGCCCCTCCCCCCAGTCATCAGGGCTGAGGGTGTAGGCTTTAGAAGATGGACAGAGTGGTGTGGACAGACTGCAGCTAACACTCATTTCTCTTCTTTCCCTTTGACACGCATCTCCCTCCCCCGACTCCCCACTCTCATTCTGTTGTGTTGACCCTGTCTGGTGGCTTCTTCCCACTCTTTCTGTTACTGTCTCTGTGTCTCTAAACTCCAGCCCTGGCAGCCCCTTGCCTCACGTGGGTGCTGCTCTCACAGTCACTACCCACCCCCACATCAGCATCAAGTCAGAACCAGTGTCCCCAAGTCGTGAACGCAGCCCTGCACCTCCTCCACCAGCTGTGTTCCCAGCTGCCCGCCCTGAGCCTGGCGAAGGTCTCAGCAGCCCAGCTGGAGGATCCTATGAGACCGGGGACCGGGATGATGGACGGGGGGACTTTGGGCCCACACTAGGCCTGCTGCGCCCAGCCCCAGAGCCTGAGGCTGAGGGCTCAGCTGTGAAGAGGATGCGGCTGGATACTTGGGTACTGTAACATTGCCCTTCTGTCTGCCGGTGTCTGCGTCACCCAGGGATGCCCCACATGCACTCAGCCTGTTTTCTTTCCCACCTGAGGCCTTGTGGCCAGGCATTTCTTTGGGTCAGTACTCACAGCCCTTGACCCCTCCCTGCAGCACTGTCCCCTGCTCAGTGACCTCCAGCTAGCCTCGCTCGCTCACTCGCCCTAGAGTGTTACCCCTTGGGAGAGGGTTGGGTGCATCCTATAGGCCACATTGCCCCTCACACCACCTTCTCCATCTCCTTTCTTCACAGACATTAAAGTGATGGTTCCCACTCCCTCCTTTCAGCCTCCCTGATGAAGAGTTGACAATCTCACCGCCCACCCCTCCTTATCCTGGGCTCCTCCCGCTCGACCCCACTTCCTTTCTTCTGCTCCATGTCCTGTTGATGGTTACATTTGTGTATAATTATATTATTATTATTGTTATTATTATTATTATTATATTTTTAAATTCGAATTCTCGCTTTAGAGAGAGGGATGCTCTTGCCCCTTTCTTGCCCCCACCATTTTCACTGATGGGGACTCTCTTTATTGCGGGAAAGGGGGGACACTTTGCACGTTGTACACATATGCTGCAGGAAGGGGGGAGGCGGTAGGCCTTGGAGAAGGACAGGTGCCGAGCCCTGCATGTGGAGCCCTCCCATCCCATTCCCAGATAGATGTAAAGAACCAAAAACTACCCAACAACAAAACCCAGATAGTGGACTGAAACCCAAAGCTGGCTTGACGATGGGCTTGTGTCTCAGGGGATAGGATGAGGCAGAGTTTCTGCTTCTGGGCTGTTCACGGCTAATACCCATCCTGGTCCCTCCAGCTTCCTGCATACGTATCACACTCGCTGATCCTGTGTGTTACACTCTAAGATCTGGATGATAGAAAGGCTGCCTAGGAATCTGAGGCCAGGGAAGGGCTTGAGGGTGCAATCTCTAGAGATAACATGGAGAGAGACAGCTGTAGAAAGAGGGCTGATGAGGACAGAAGGACTGGGTGTGGTGAATCGGGACCCTACTCCCAGCTTTTCTTTTAAGATGTACAGTGCAATAGCTCCCCATCCTTTAGCCTACCCCAATCCTAAAGAAAGCTGGCCATGTACTGGGAGAGTTGGGAGAGGACCTTCATTGAAGTGGCTCCAGGATGGGCCAGAGTCGTCCTTTGGTTCCCTGGGGCACTGAGAGCAGGAGGCTTGTCAGGGGCAGGGTGGGGAGGACACCTCTTGGCTTTGTGCACCTGTGTCCAGGAGAGTACTTACTGGGCACATGGAGGCTCCTGTAGATGAGGCCCGGGCCCTTCCCCAGGCCTCCGAGCTCCTGCCCCTGACCCACCTCCCAGCTCTCTGCGTGCTCCTTGTCTCGCTACCTCCTGTCCCTCCACCTCCAGGCCACATCCCAAACCTGCCCTCTTGCTACTGTAATTGTAAATAGAGACCTTTCAAATGTTAGTGGTGTAACCGTCCAGGAAACTGTTGTGTTTGTTGTTGTTGTATTGATATGAAATGAGATTCTATTTTTGTCAAAGTATATTGTAATAATAATGACTCAAATGGCCCGTACTGTACAGATGAGATTCTTCTGCTGTGTTCTTGCCTTCCTCTCCAGACTAATGCTTTGTTGCCTCCTCAGTGGGGCTGCAGCAAGCACCAGGGGCAGTGGAAGAAGCACTGGGTCCTTGGACCTCTTGCTGGATCTGAGGTCAGACTGGAGGGAATAGTTTGCCCCCTCCCCAGCCTGCTGTCACCACCCCTGCCCTTCCTCTGCTTCCCCACCTGAGGAAAGGGGATGGGAGACCGCACACACTCCCTTGGAGTTCCTCCCAGCTGGAGGGTAGAGTTAGACAAGGCTCAGTGTTGTAGTACGATGGTCTTTGCCCACCTGTGACCCAGCCTTTTGTAGTATTTTGACACTTGATGCAGGGAAGGAGCCAGAAGCAGAGGGGTGTGAGCATGCTCGTGGGGGCGTATCTGGGTTCACCCTGTATTTATGTGTTTGTGTGCAGCTGTGCGGATGTACCTTTGAGTGACTCAAGCTCCAAGGGCCTCTGTGTGAGCTGGGTGTGTTTACAAGGGATCAGCGCCTTCCAACTCTGTGGCTTCACCCCCTCCCCGGGCTGCTCTCAGTCCCAAAACATTTTACTAAAGTCATGGGGGACGGGTGCTAGTTGGCCTTCCTGTTTCTCCCCACAGCCTACCTCCACCAGGGCTTCACATTTGGAGCTCTGCCTCCATATGGCTATCCACTAGCCCCACCCAGGCATGGTTCATCCCTGGAGTTCTGACTTGTTTATGGAGCCAACTCAAGTTCCTCTTGCCCGGAGCTTTGCCTTTTGTAAGGCAGGGACCCTCCCTTAGCCAGAGTTTACCCCAGTAGCTGACCAGGCATGGGGTGCTACCCACATGCCTACCTTCCCACTCCTCCTCACAAGTACTGGAGGGAGTTTTGCTTACGGCCTTGAAAGAAGCCAGGGCTGTAGTCCTGTGCTCCCCTTGAAGTAGCTGGCACATTGTAGGCCCTCAGTAAATGCTGAATGGGTGGATGACAGGTGCTCAATAAATGTGGATTCATGGCCTCATCTCAGGCCCATCCTTCAAGGCTGAGCTTGGCCACCATTAGTTGTAGGTGAAGCCCTATAGTTCACAGTGTGCTACTCAACAGTTTGCCATCTGCTTCCCGAAAGCAAACCTGGCTTGTGATTGCCTTGTACGGATGCGTGCATGCACTGTGCGTGTCTGCACACACGCGTATGAGTTCCTGTGTGTCTCTGTCCCTGACTGTAGGGGCAGTCTGTGAATGAGTATGTGACATTTCTGCAGTTTAGTATCCCCAGGTTTCTCCTGGGGCTATGCAGGGGCTTCTGGCTGGCCAGGTAAATGGATCCCTGGGAACCTAGACCTCAAATGGGGACTTATTTTCTTCCTCTCACAAGCCAAATTTGCCTCCTCTCCACTCCCTCTACAGAACTGGGTATTTGCCAAAGTAGCCTCTGGCGTCATCCAGTGCCCTTCCCACCCAGGTTCCCCTCTGCTTTCAGGGATAGTGGGACCGAGGGCCACCCCCACATGCCTCAGTTTAGCACATTTCCTCCATCCCCAGCAGTGCATCCACCCACCCCTCCCCAACTCAAACAGGAAGGAAGAAAGAAATGCACCTTCTCTTGCTCGTTATTTATTTGTTTGGAGAGACAGAAATGATGAAAAAGTATCTAAATCTCTCTATATATATTTTTACCTAACTCTCTGGAATCCCTGTGGGGGAATGTAGGCTCTCCTAGAGGCTGGGAGCTCCTTGTTCTACCCTGTCTGCCTCTACATAAGCAGAAGGGGTGGGATGTAATGGGGCAGGAGGGCTGAGATTCCCAAGGAGAATCTGAATTCTCTACCCCATTCAAGTCCCAGAAAGAGGGAAGAAGGGAGGGATGGGCCAGCCAAGAGCTGACCTGTCCCGAAACTTGACAATCACCCACACTCCTGGCTCCTGGGTCTGGGTGAGTCCAAGTGTGTGGCTGTTGGTTTGTTTTCATTATTTCTTTCCGTGCTGTACGGTGATGCTTTCTAGTATTCTGCACATTAAGAAAAGTCCTCGAGATTCTTATGAGTTTGGTTTGAAAACTCTTTCACTATATTTGTTGTAAAGAGGTTTACTATTAAAAGAAAAAAAGAACATGTTTCTGATACCTCAGTTTGGGTTTTGATTTCTTTGGTGCGGCGAGTAAGGGGAGGAAGACCTGGTGTGCCTGGCAGAGTGAGTGATGATTTGGAGGGCAGGCTGTGATGCCAGGTCTCTCAGGCACTCTTAAGGCAGAACTGTGGGCAGTTGCTCCAGGTAGAAGCCTTGAAAGGGATCCTGCAACATGGGAAGAACAAATGTTCCTAGGGTCAGATCTAGCCTTCCTACTACAGACAGCCATTCTTAGCAGATTTCCCTTGGCCCAGTCAAACAGATGGAGTCCACCTTCACAGCCCACCAGTGTCCCACCGGCACAGTAATATGCTCCTTCCACTTCCTGGCACAGCCAGGCTGTGGGCAGATTTCAGCACATCTAGAAGCCTTGATATACTGCCCTGGTCTGTGTCGTCTGTGCCGAAGCAGCAAAACAAGTGAGGGGTCTTTGCTCGGTGGCTAAGACTACCTTATAAATGCTTATGATGACGTGGTCTCCTGATAGGGGTGTTGGAGAGGAGAGGAGTTAGGCAAGGCACAGAATGTCCTCCAGCCTCCAATTTCCATATTGCAAAATACTCAGCATCTGGCCCCGCCTTCCTCACTAGGCCACTGGATTTCACCTCACTTCTCCCTCAACAGTGGCTAAGGGACGTTGTCCTCATCAAGAAAGGGTTAACGGGATGTTGTTCTCTAGGTGAGGTGGGGGTGGGGAGGCTGTGGCTCAGTTGATAGAGTGCTTGGCCTAGTTCAGTCTCCAGGAAAAGCAGGCATGGTAGTGCACACTAGATAGTCTAGATACAGGCAGGAGGATGAGAAGTTCACAGTCATCCTCAGATACGCAGGGACCCTGCCTAAAAGAGAAAGAAGGTACTGTTGCCCACTATCTCTGCCTGTTCCCACACTGAAAAACCAATAGAAGAAACCAAGTGATGGCATGTGCTTTCAAATGGGAAGGGTGGCTTCTGTTTCTCTTATAGCCCTAATACTATGCTATACACGAGCCCTGTGGAAAGCCCGCATGCCAAGGACCAGTGGCCTCCTGCCAGCTGCCATTTGAATGAGGTCATCTTCACAGTATAGTTCCCTGACTTCTCCAGACATTGCTCCAGGGGAGAGTGTACAGGCAAGATGGACCGCACAACTCATCCATGTTCATGGGAGGACTCTTCTCTGAGGTGACCTCAGTCTGCCTTGCCTCCTCTTCCTTCCTGCCAGTAGGTATCACTCACTGGGTCTGGGATAAGCCTTAGTGTTGCTCACAAAAACTTCTGTTCCCTGTCTCTTCTGCTGTTTTCCATGTAGTTCAGTGGGGTCTTGGGGTTGTTTCTGGCCAAGGGACTAATGAGCTGTAATGTGTGTCCCTTCTGAAATACAGGTAGTTCCTGCCTGTCCAAGTGTTGTTTTTCCCTGTCTTGAGCATTGTGGAAGAGCATGTCAGTGTGAAGTGCCATGGAGCAAATCAGCCTGAGTTGGGGGTGTGACGCCCTCTTCTGGCCTCTGCAAGCACTGCCTGCAGGTGGTGTGCTAACATACCTGCAGGCAAAACACCCCCGTACATATTAATTGAAAGTAGTCTGGATTGACAAACCACCTCAAGGTGGTATTAGCACCAGGAGAACGTTAGAAATGTGAAATGATCACTATACCGCCCTGGCCAGTGTGGTGCCTTTCCCACTCAGTTGTAAAACACTTACAGTGTGATACAGAGTTCTGTGGACTCTGCATAGTCAGAGTGTGGTCAAGTTCTGACACTTGCTGGGTGTTCCTATACAATGTGAACAGCTGCCTATTTCCTGTAATTCACACCTGCCCTTCTCAGGCTATCCCCCTGTCTGGCTCCATCGATAATCTGACCCCTTCATGGTACTCCATAGCTCACCACATAAAGTGCAAAGGCCTTGCTGGTTCGTCCAAGACAAGCCCCCTTCCAGGCTCAGTCCATGTCGTTCCTTGGACTCTAGGTGTACACTAGAACAGAAAGGAGTCAGTTGGTTCCTACTGCTAGTACAACAGTAGACTAAAGAACCAGCAGAAACTGGGCTTCCCAGATGAGACTAGGCACATCCGCTCCAAACTAGGGGTCTGGGAAGTATCCTAGGAAGAGTCTGAGCTGAACATTGAAGACATGTAGGAATTCCCTAGGCACATGGGCCCCTACGGAAATCTAACCCTGGTGAATAGACAAGAATGGCATGCAGAGCTGCAGGGGCAGGCAGAGGCCATGTGAAGGCCTTCCTTAGCAATGAGGCTTTATTCTCCACAGTCTAGGTCTTCAAAATAGTTTAAAGAAATGACCCAGGTTAGCCAAGAGCTGGAGTGACACACCGGAGAATGGGAGCTCAGGGTAGAACCTGTGTCAGGACAACTCAGAAAAGAGACTCATGCCTGCAATCCCAACATGGACAAGCAGAGGGAGGCGGATCAGGAGTTGAAGGACATCTGGATTACAGAGTGACCTGCGGGGCAGGCTGGCTTACATAAGACACTGCTTCAGAAAACTGAGATGGAACACTTGCTAGCAAAAACTGACAGCAATGTCTCTGTCTCTCTCTCTCTCCCTCCCTTTTTCTTTCTAGTCAGGAGTCTTATCACAGGGTTTCTTTTCCCTCCCTTCCTTTCTTCCTTCTGTTTGGGACAGGTTCTCTCTGCCCTCCTGGAACTCACTACTATATCAGACTAGCTCTGAATTTCCAGAGATCTGCCTGCTTCTACTGGGATCAAAAGTGTGTACAACAAGCTCTCAAGGCTTCTTACACTTTCCTTCTCACAAACCTCTCTTTAGCTGAATTCATGTTCTGTACATCCAGAATGTGAAATGTACAAATCAAACATCTGCTGGAGATGACAAGTTTGTATATTTGTGTGTGTGTGGTGGTGGTGTGGGGGGGGGGTATGAAGGCCAGAGCTGGTGGGTGTCCTCCTCTGTCACTCTTGACCGAATCTAGAGTTTGTCATTTTAGTCATTCTAGCTGGCCACAAGCCCAAATGATCCTCCTGTCTCTGTCTCCCCAATGTGGGATTACAGGCACCCACAACTGTACCTAGCTTTGCTGACCTGAAGACATACTTGTGCCATCTCCATAGCCCCCCAGATTTGTTTTAAATAAAATTCTTTAATACACATAAACTATCTGGTCTATATTTATAATCTTAACAGTTATTAAAGATTAAAGCATCCAGCCCAGCTAAGACTACATGAGACCATATCTCAAAAAGAAATTAAAGCAATTTTTCATACTAATAAGATGGATTTATTTTTATATAACTCTTGGCTGAAGGCTGGGTATAGTGGTACATGCCTTTAATCCTAGCACATGAAAGGCAGAGGCAGGCACAACTATCTTGAGTTCTAGACCAACCTGATCGACATATAGACAGCCAAGGGTACAGAGTGAAACCCTGTAATTCAAAAAACAATCAATCAAGCTTGGCTGAATATTTGACAGTTCTCCGTGTAGAACCTCTTCAATATTTTTCAGAACTAATACTTTGATTTGATACTTGTCAACACTGAGTGTGCTGCTTCACATACAGTATAAAATGGCAGGTGTAGTGTAGCCTGGTTGGTTTTGTCAACTTGACACAACCTGGAATCACCCAGAAAGAGACAACCTCAACTGAAGCACTACCTCCAAGGGCTGCAGAGATGGCATAGGGATGGGACAGCCCAGCAAGCAGGAAGTCCTGGGCTCACACTTCACTCAGTGCCTAATACTTCAAGAGGCAGTGAGTGCCACACACCTGGAATCCTAGTAAGAGATGGTGGCTCCGAAGCTCGGGGGCATCCTCTGCTGTACGGGAGTTCAGGGTAACTGGAATACATGGGATTCTAGTAAAAAAAGAATAATAATAATAATAAAAAAGAATAAAATGAAACTAAGCCAAACATTCTAACATGATCCCAAGGATCTTAAAAAATACTGACTGGACATTATCTGGCCTACACAAATGAAAGACAGTGCATATTTTTGTTGTGTTTTTTAAGTGATTTTCTTTCCTTTTTCTTTTTTGGTTTTTCGAGACAAGGTTTCTGTTTCCTGGCTGTCCTGGAAATCACTCTGTAGACCAAGTTAGCCTCAAACTCAGAAATCCACCTGCCTCTGCCTCCCAAGTGCTGGGATTATAGGTGTGTGCCACCACTGCCCGGCTTTTTTTTGGGGGGGGCGGGGGGTTATTTTCTTGTGTGTGTGTGCATGGGTGTCCCTGGAGGCTGGAGCAGGGCATCAAGTTTATTGGAGCTAATGTTACAGGCAGTTGTGAGATGTTGGCATGGGTGCTAGAACCAATTCAGGTCAGCAAACATTTTTTGTTGTTTATGTGCATTGATGTTTTGCTTGCATGTCTGTCTATGTAAGGACAGTTGTGAGCTGCCATGTGGGTGCTGAGAATGGAACACAGGTCCTCTGGAGGAGCAGCCAATGCTCTTAACCACTGACTCCCCCAGCAAACATTCTTAATACAACACCCCTCTGGTCTCCTCAAGACACATGTGTACACACACAATTTTTTTTTTTTTAAATAAAAAATACTCCCGGGCTGGTGAGATGGCTCAGTGGGTAAGAGCACCCGACTGCTCTTCCGAAGGTCCAGAGTTCAAATCCCAGCAACCACATGGTGGCTCACAACCATCCGCAACGAGATCTGGCGCCCTCTTCTGGAATGTCTGAAGACAGCTACAGTGTACTTACATATAATAAATAAATAAATCTTAAAAAAAAAAAAATACTCCCAAGTTGCAACTTTTTGAAGCTGATCTCCTTCTTAGCTGAAGGACGAGTTCCTCGAGTATTGCCATATAAAATAGAACTAGGGTGTGGGTCTCTTGGACTCAGCTATCAAGGTCAGTGGTTCTTAGGAGCAATCAGTGCTGTCTAATTGTTCACGCCACGAGGCCAGTGGTTATTATGGTCTGACTCATCCTTTAGTCCCATGGGCTATCTTTTCCAGCCTTGTGATTGTGTGGGAACTTGTTGAAGGATCAGTCGATGTGGAAGGGACCCAGGCGATCCCATCTCAGGCTCTGGACCTGAATGTTTGCAGCCTGAAATCACTCACTACCTGGACGAAGAGCAAATCCACTTTCCTGCCCTATTTCAGACTTGGGTCTCAAATAGAAGAGGTAGCCTTAGCATAGTTTACAGTCCCCTCCCCTCCCCGCCCCCGCCCTGTTCTAGCCACCCAGCCTAGCGAAGTTCCTTGGTAGTTTGCAGCAGGTCAGTTCCGGCCTCTCGGGTGAGTCAGATTTACCCCTTAGCCTCGTATTAGCTCAGCTCCACCTCTCGGTGTCTGTCCAGTCTCGGGGAGCGGGGAGCGTCTCCACCCTCACAGGATAGCGGCCCAGGGTTGCTCCTATTTAGGACATAAGCTGCCACGTGCCCAAAGCATGCTGGGTGCCCCTGAGGAGGGGAAGACCCGCAGGACGCCGGGTCACGCGCCCGTTACGCACCGCTCCCCACGTGACCCGCGGTGAGTTCCGGAGCGAGGTGAATTGCTTCCGGGTTTCAAAGTAACCCTCCATTCTAAGGCGAAAGGGGGCGGGTATAGAAGGTGGGCTGTAGAGTCGCCTAACATCCATTTCCGTACGTTCTGCCCGCCGCACCCCCAAGGTGTCGCTGAGCCCTTGACTGCGTCTCCGGGGCTTAGCAGGTGGCAGAGCACGCTCCAGCGCCTCTCGTAAAGTTCCGTCGCGCGGGGAACAAAGACCTTCAAGCCACGCCAGGCGCCGCCTGCTGCTCAGGGGGAAGTAGGTAACTGGGCTCACTCTATTGGCCCTTCGGGTGAGTGATGGAAGCACCGGCCAACCGCTGCCTGCACAAGACGCGTGCGTAGTACTCAGAAGGTTCAGCACGGGTGAAACTACGTGAAGCTCTAGTTTTGGTCAGTTTCTCTGGGGCTCTGAGGAGGTGCGCATGCGTAAACCCCCATCGTCAACTTCCTGCACAAATTTGAGAATTAGCACCCTCAGCCTTCTTGGCAATTTTACTGAGATTGACAGCACTGCGTAAGATCTGTCATTGCCTGGGCGTTCCAGAAGGAGAATCCGACAGGCAAATGCAACGATTTGTCATTGTCAACTGTTAACCACAGAGTCCACGCCGAAAAACTGCGTGATTGAATTATAAAAAAAGAAAAAAAAAAAAAATCGCGGGGCTGGGGATGTAGCTCTTTTGGTAGGCTGCAATGTACAGGGCCCGGAGTTCGACCTGGTGTGTGCATATAGTGGCACATGCTTGTAATCCTGGCACTTGGGAGGTGGGGTGATGAGGATTAGAAGTTCAAGGCTATCCCGAAATATAAGAGACTCTTGTCTAAAAAAAAAAAAAAAAAAAAAAAAAAAGCCACAAATGATTTTGTTCGGGGAAGTAGTCACAGATGCCGTCCACTTTAATGGGCCACAGGTTGGACACGCCTGGTTCTATTTTCCCGTCTTCTGGCGGTAAGATTATAGTGCGAATAGCCTGAGAGCTATTGGCCTGAATCTGCAGACACCTTGCTACAGTAGTAAGAATATTTATTTAGAGAGGTTTCACAGTTTTTCTTATACTCTTTCTCTCAAGAGGTCCTCACGTAACCCTTCTATTGGGATGGAGGTATAGCTTAGTTTAATGGCAGAGCACTTGCCTAGAAGGAGTTCCCTTCCCAGATTGCAGTGGCCGCCACATCGTGTAGACAGATCCCAAGCTGAGGCTTACGATGCTGGAGTCCCAAAAAACACTGTCCAGGTGAAGCAGCCAAGAGGCCCTATCTCCCCACCCAGGGGTCCTATATTGTTAGGGACTGTTGCTCGCAGTGACCTAGTGTCAAGCTGGGATAGTTGCTCTTTTTTTTTTTTAAAGATTTTATTTATATAAGTACACTATAGCTGTCTTCAGACACACCAGAAGAAGGAATCAGACCCCATTACAGATGGTTGTGAGCCACTATGTGGTTGGTGGGAATTGAACTCAGGACCTCTGGAAGAGCGGTCAGTGCTTTTTTTTTTTTTTTTTTTGGTTTTTTGGTTTTTCGAGACAGGGTTTCTCTGTATAACCCTGGCTGTCCTGGAACTCACTTTGTAGACCATGCTGGCCTCAAACTCAGAAATCCGCCTGCCTCTGCCTCCCAAGTGCTGGGATTAAAGGTGTGTACTACCATGCCCGGCAGTCAGTGCTTTTAAATACTGAGCCATCCAGGGATGGAAGAGCATAGGCAGAGTTAAAGTTGTTGAAGTTCAAATATAACAAAGTAACAAGCATTGGCAGAGCCGAGGGGTGGTAAAGGTGGGGTGTGTTGGTAGTCACCTGAGCAGAGTTGGAGGGTGGGATGGAAAAGAGCACAGGCAGGGTGCATGCCTCTGGCATCAGCCTGCTTACTGGTTAAATGCTGGGACTCTGACATCCATTTTCTATGCATAAAGAATAATTTAAATGGTGGGCCTAGTGACAAAAATGCTTGGGACACTAAGGATTCAAGGCTGGCTTGGACTGCACAGCAAGTCCAAGGCCAGTCTACTGGTTTGCTTTCTAAACTTGTAATAAAGCATTCTAACCAAAAGCAGCTTGGGAAGGAACGGGTTTATTTCACTTACATGTTTATTAACTTACAAGTTAATATCCCTCGCCAGAAGAAGCCAGGACAGGAGCTAAAGGCAGGAACCTGGGTGAAGGAACGGAAGTGAAAACCATGGAGAAACACTGTGTTCTGGCTTGATCCCTTCAGCTAGTATTTTTATGCTGTTTTAAAGATTTACTTAGCCGGGCGTAGTGGTGCACGCCTTTAATCCCAGCACTCGGGAGGCAGAGGCAGGCGGATTTCTGAGTTTGAGGCCAGCCTGGTCTACAGAGTGAGTTCCAGGACAGCCAGGGCTATACAGAGAAACCCTGTCTCGAAAAACCAAAAAAAAAAAAAAAAAAAAAAAAAAGATTTACTTAGGGACTGGAGAAATTGCTCAGCAGTTAAAAGCACTTGTTCTTTTGGGAGTCCCAGGTGCAGTTCCCGGCACACCCACATGATAACTCAGTCATTCCAACTTCAGTTCCAGAAGATCGGACACTTTTTTGATCTTCATGGACAGCAGGCACGGAAGTGGTGCACAGACATGCGATGCAGGCAGAACATTCAAACACACAAAATAGATAAATCTAAAAAAAATAAGAGATTTATTAAGTGTATGTATACCACACATGTTCAGGTACCCACTGGAGGCCAGAAGACTGCATGAGCCCCCCTAGAGCAGGAGTTATAAGCAGTTGTGACCCAGCTGATGTGTGTGCTAGGGTTCCCTCCCAGGGGTCCTCTAGAACAACAGTAAGTGCTTTAACTAGAGTCATCTATGCAGCCCTAGTTATATTCATTCTTTCTTTCTTTCTTTCTTTCTTTCTTTCTTTCTTTCTTTCTTTCTTTCTTTGTCTCTCTCTCTCTCTCTCTCTCTCTCTTTCTTTCTTTTATTTAACTTACCTAGTTAATGTGTCTGTTTATTGTGGTGCTGGGAATAGAACTCACAGCCTTATCTGTGCTAGATAAGCATTCTGTTGTTTAGCTACACCCCCAGCCCCCAACTATCCCAAAGGCCAATCTGTTGGCAGCAATTCTTCAGCTGAAGATCCCTCGTTGTGTGAATGACAACAAAGGTTAGCTCTCACAGCCAGTCTGAGACCTTACCTCAAAATAAAGTTTCACACTGAGTTAGGTGTCACACACCTGTCATCTCAGCAGAAAGTGAGTCCAAGGCCAATCCGAACTACATAGCAAGTCTTCCTTTAGGAAGAAGAGAGCTGGAGAGATGTCTTAAATGTTAAAAGACTACCGGCTGCTCTTCTGGAGTATCAGGTACAATCCCTAGCCCCCACATGGTAGTCCAGAGCCATCTGTAGCTCCAGTCCCAGGGGTTTTGATGCCTTCTTCTGGCCTCTGAGTGTACTTTGCATTCATATGGCGCATAGACATACATGCAAAGCAACCATACACATAAAATTAGAGAGAGAGAGAGAGAGGATAGTAGACTGCTTGCCCAGCATCTGTCAGTGCATGTATTCAATTCCCAATATTTCAAAAATGAACAAATAAGAACCAGAGAAAAACTTACATAAATAAATGATAAAACAAATAGTGTAAGATGTTCAGTGTAAAGTCAGGTGCTGATCCAATGCACTGGAAAACTCCATCCTCTCCATCCTGGAAAACTACGTGCCACCATGACCTGCTTACACTGTGTGATGTCTGTGAAAGCTCCCAAAACTCTGTTGGTGTGGCCAAGTGACAGAGAGCTTGCCAAGCGTGCCGGGTGTTCTGGGGATCCTGCCCAGGGAGGAAAGGAGGCGGTGGCGGTGGCAGCAGCATGAGGTTTATTAGGCAAAAAGAGCCCTTCGTGTGCTGCACTTGGTTCATAAAGCATTTCTACAAACACTGTGGCAGGAGGGCCTCACATACGCAAACCTTTTTTAGTAGCTTTATTTAGTTTTATGTGTTTGGATGTTTTTTCTGAACACGTGTTCCGTGTGTGCCTGGTGCCCATGGAGGTCGGAGGAGGGTGGGTGTTGGATCCCTGGGACTGGAGTTGGGATGGTTGTGAGTTGTCTTTTGCTACTTTGTGGGCTCTTCTTTCTTCCACCCTTCTCCACCTTTTCCCACCCTTTCAACCCCCTCACACTAGATAGAGAGAAAAGGGGACAGAAAGGAAAGGGAGCTATGTCATTCTTAAACTACCTCCTGCTGATTAAGGGGGCACTGAGTTCCTTGGGGCAAGTTTGAACTTTGCTGTCAGGATATCTAATTTCTTATTTCTTCTTTGTCCATGACTACTTAACAACCAACAACTCACCTATCAGGGCCCTAGCATTTATATACCTTCTAAAAAGTCCCCAGATTTCCAAATGACACACAATTTGCAGAAACTACAGCTGGCAAAAGTACTCCCCTATAGAGCACGAGGCAAATCATAGTCACCTGCTGTGGTCAGTCAAAAGCAACCCCATATCCCCGCACCTGGGATCAAAACAAAAACACATTCCCAGAATATTTCTGTGTTTTCAAAGGAACTGCAACTCCAAAATTGTTACTGCAGTTGTGAACTACTGGGTGGATGCTGGGGTTGGAACCCAGGTCTTCCCAAGAGCAGCAAGCACTCTAAACTGAGTCATCTCTCCAGCCCATACACAGATCTTTAAAAAGGCAAAAAAAAAAAAAAAAAAAGGGGGGGGGGAGGTCTGGATTGTCACAAGATGGGGGTGCAGGAAGGCACTTACATAGGCCCCAGCCTTCTCAGGATATGTTGCTCATGGTAGGGCACCGCAAGACATGGTAGTGTTCACAGATGTCAGGAAGTCAGGTTGAAATGCATCACTGAGGGTCTCCTGAAAACAGCCTTTGAGAGTCAGTGGCTCATGCTACCCACCCCCTTTCTGCCCCCTTTTCCAGTTTAGTGAAATAATAAAATATAGAAGGAACAGTATTGATCTCTGAGGTGAAGGATTGATTGGGACAATAATAATGAAGTTGGCAATAGACCCATTTCTCTCTTAGAGGTGGAAGCTGACCTTGGATGGCAGTGAGTTGACAAGTGGTGGCAATTAATGAGACAAGAAGGAAAGAAGTGGCAAATACAATTTACTTTATTACCATCATTTTGTAGAAGGAGGAAAAGGTAAGAGACTTTCTAGAACATGCCTACAGGGCATATAGAACAATGGAGCAGTGGTTTTAGGAAGTAGGATGGCTCAGTGAGTTCTTTTTTGTTTGTTCTTTAATTTTTGTATTTTTTTATTTATTATTATTATTATTATTTTATTATTATTGTTTTTTTGAGACAGGATTTCTCTGTGTGGCCCTGGCTGTCCTAGAACTCACTCTGTAGACAAGGCTGGCCTCGAACTTAGAAATCTGCCTGCCTCTGCCTTCCAAGTGCTGGGACTAAAGGCGTGTGCCACCACTGCCTGGCTTGTTTGTTCTTTAAGACAGATCTCTCTATGCACTGCTGGCTGTCTTGGAACTTAGCATTTAGGCCAGGCTAGCCTTCATCTAAGAGATCCTACAAGTAGCACCTGCCTCCATGTGCTGGAATTAAGTGCATGTGCCCTGATGCTCTGCTGCCTGCTGAGTTCTGACTGCTAAGAGAGGTGCAAGTATGAGAAGTTGGTGAGGTGCTTACTCATGGGCTGGGATTCCTGATGGCTGGAAGGACCCAGAAGGCTGAGTTTGGTCCTCAGTACTGGTGTTCCTGGAGTAAGCGGTTCTTCTGCACTCATCCCCAGTACCTGTTCCTTTGCCTTCTGTGCCAGAGACGGTAGGCACCGACTGAGAGCTGTGCTGTGTTTGGCACTGAGTTCTAAGGTAGTCAGAATTTAGTGGGGCATGGAGGTGCACACATTTAATCCCAGCACCCAGCACCAAGGCAGGCAGGTTTTAAAGCTAGCCTGGTCTACAAAGTGAGTTCTAGGGCAGCCACAACCACATAGTAAACCCTGTCTGAAAAAGGAATCTATCTAAATTGGTATCTGACACTTAAAAATCATATTTCAAGGGCTTGAGAGATGGCCTGGCAGTGAAGAGAGCATGCTGCTCTTTCAAAGGACCTGAGTTCTGTTCCCAGCACCCCACTTCAAACAGCTCACAAACACCTGTAACCCCACCTCTGACCTGCAGCATCTAAACTCATGTACACAAACCCACACACGGGGGCTGGTGAGATGGCTCAGTGGGTAAGGGCACCCGACTGCTCTTCCAAAGGTCCAGAGTTCAAATCCCAGCAACCACATGGTGGCTCACAACCATCCGTAACGAGATCTGGCTCCCTCTTCTGGAGTGTCTGAAGACAGCTACAGTGTACTTACATATAATCAATAAATAAATCTTTAAAAAAAAAAAAAAAACAAACCCACACACAAATGCAGTACACTTAATTAAAAATAAATAAAATATTTCAAATAATTTGGATCCAGATTATTTAAAAAAGAAGAAAAAGAAAATGGGGCTACAACCACATGGTGGCTCACAACCATCTGTAATGGAATCTCTTCTAGTGTGTGTCTAAAGAGAATGACAGTGTACTCACATACATAAAATAAATAAATCTATATAAACAAATATTATTTAAAATGGAAAATGAGGGCCGGGCGTGGTGGCGCACGCCTTTAATCCCAGCACTTGGGAGGCAGAGGCAGGCGGATTTCTGAGTTCGAGGCCAGCCTGGGCTACAGAGTGAGTTCCAGGACAGCCATGACTACACAGAGAAACCCTGTCTCGAAAAACCAAAAAAAATAAAAAAAATAAAAATAAAAAAATAAAATAAAATGGAAAATGAGCCTGGCGGTGCACACCTATATAATTCCAGCATTTGTGCCATACACACACACACAAAAATCCAAACAATCAAACAAAACACTGGAAAACAGGCAGACCTAAAATGAGTAACTGTCCTGGTTAGCTTCAGCAGTCAACTTGATACAAAACTGTGAGTCCCTGAACAGAGGGAATCTCACTAAAGAGTTACTCAGATCAGATAGGACTGTGGCACATCTGTGGGACAGATGTTCAATTGTCCATTGAGGCAGGAAGGCTCAATCCACTGTAGCATGCCTAGGCAGGGGAGCCTGGGCTGGGTAAGAATGGTACGTGGGCCTGGGAGCAAGCCAGTAATCAGTGGAGGTTGCACTTCCTTTCCTCAGAAGGAGGCAGAGCCAGGTGTGATGGCACAAGAATTTAATCCCAGCTCTCAGAAGGCAGAGGCAGACAGATCTTGGAATTTGAGGTCAACATAGTCTACAGAGAGAGTTTCAGGACAGTAGGGCTACTTATAAAGACCCTCTCTCAAAAAAAAAAAAAAAAAGACAGAAAGAAGGAAAGAAAAAGGAGACAGAAAGTGCTGTGTTGGTGGCACAGGAGAGATTGTTGTACCAAAGCGCTTTTGCTACAATGGGTGAGGGCAAAAGATTGTTGCTGTCTAGCAGGTGTCTGTCTTCTCTACCTGGTACACACTGGCCCGCAGGAAGTACAACTCTTTTGGACAGCCATCTGTTCTTTGGCTGCCTTCTCTTTACTCCTTTTCAAGGTAGTATCATCAGCTCCTACTTTTAAAGCAAACCTTAAATTCCAGTGGCTCAAATTCCATTGTGTAGAGCCTGAATCTCCCCTAGAGTGTCACACCTTTGTATCCAGCCACTCTGGGGTTGTATTCAGACAGATCCCCTGGTTATATTCAACGGGAGCACAGGAGCTTCAGGACTGAAGACATCAGTTTCTCCTAAAGTCTTTATTCTAGTTAAAGGTCACACTGCTTTCTTAGATGCTCAAATTGTGTCTGCCTATCCCTCTTTCCAGATGTGAACGTGCACAGAAGTGTGCATGTAGTGGGCAGGGATTTAAGACTAGGAACAGGGGCAGGGAGATGACTCAGCAGGGAAAAGCATTTGTTCTGCAAGCCCGATGACCCAAGCTTCATTCCTGGAAGCTAATTAACGGTGGAAGGAAAGAACTCAATCCAGAATCATCCTTAAACCTCACACATGCCAATCACACACGCACACACACACACGCACACACACACACACACGCACACACACACATGCACACACACACACATGCATACACACACATGCACACACACACACACATGCACACACACACACATGCATACACACACATGCACACACACACACACATGCACACACGCACACATGCACACACACATGCACACACACACACATGCATACACACACACATGCACACACATGCACACACGCACACACACATGCACGCACGCACACACATGCACACACACACGCACACACATGCACACACACATGCACACACGCACACACATGCACACACACACGCACACACACACGCACACACACACACATGCACACACACACGCACACACACGCACACACACATGCACACACGCACACACACATGCACACATGCACACACACACGCACACACACGCACACACATGCACACACACACGCACACACACGCACACACACACATGCCAATCACACACACACACACACATGCACACACGCACACACACATGCATACACACACACACACACACAGACACATGCATACACACACACACACACACACCATATCTCAGTGGTTAGGAACTTGCTGCTCTTGCAGAGAACCCAGGACCCACATCAGGCAGCTGACAACCGCCTCTAACTCCAGCTCAGTTCCGTGGAATCTAATGCTGTCTTCTAAATGCACACAGTGCACATGCAGACAAACAGGCATATGTCACAATAGATTTACAGAGCGGTAGCAAACATCTTTTGTGCATTCCCTTTTCACTTCCTAATGTCATATTTATTTTGTCACAATAAGTACTTTGCTACATCTTTTTAAAGAAATATTTTGATTTTTATAGGTATGAGTGTTTTGTCTGCATGGGTGCTTATACATCACATGAATATCTTGTGCCCATGGAAATCAAAGAAGGACACTGGATGCCCTAGGACTCAAGTTATCAATGTCGGTGCTGGGAATTGAACCCAGGTCCTCTGCAAGAGCAGCCAGTGCTATTAACCACCAAACCATCTCTGCAGGAATCCCTTTTCTTTGCAAGGCTTTCTACAAATCTGCCCCTCCCCTACCTATCCAGGGCAGTTCCTTAGATCAGCTTCGCTGTCATTTTTGCATGAAAACTACAAAACTTTCTTAATTATTAATAAGATTTCCATTTAAAGCATATTTGGGTTTTTTTTTTTCTCTTCAGTTACATGAATTTTAAGGTTTTTTTTTTTTTCCTTTTTGGTCTTTTTTGAGATAGGGTCTCTCTATGTAGCCCTTGCCACATAGATGAGGCTGGCTTTGAACTCAGAGAGTTTCTGCCTCTGCCTCTGCCTCTGCCTCTGCCTCTGCCTCTGCCTCTGCCTCTGCCTCTGCCTCTGCCTCTGCCTCTGCCTCTGCCTCTGCCTCTGCCTCTGCCTCTGCCTCTGCCTCTGCCTCTGCCTCTGCCTCTGCCTCTGCCTCTGCCTCTGCCTCTGCCTCTGCCTCTGCCTCCTGTGTGTTGGGATTAAAGGTGTATATTCAGTTATATTTATTATATATTGGGTATATATAATATATATCATATGTAACATATGTTAATATTAGTTATATAATATATAATATGTATTAGTTAGTAGACACTCCTCTCCTCTTCCCAGAGCGTTCTCTCCAGCAGATGCTTGATCCCCTCATGAGACCCTGACCTCTGCCCTGAGAGTGGTGCTTTACTCCTTCAGGAGTGTGCTTTTCTATTGGAGTGAATTCTGAAAGTGTTTTGTTTTGTTTTGTTTTTTCGGGGAAGTTGTTTTGAGTTTTTTTGTTTGTTTGTTTGTTTGTTTGTTTGTTTTTCGAGACAGGGTTTCTCTGTAGTCTTGGCTGTCCTTGAACTCACTCTGTAGACCAGGCTGGCCTCGAACTCAGAGATCCACCTGCCTCTGCCTCCCAAGTGCTGGGATTAAAGGCATGGGGCACCACTGCCCATCTTGTTTTGTTTTTTAATTTATTTGTTTAGATTTTGTTTTAATGTAGGAGTGTTCTATCTGCATGTACACCTACATGCCAGAAGAGGGCATCAGATCCCATTACAGACTGGTCGGGAGCCACCATGTGGTTGCTGGGAGTTGCGGGAATCGAACTCAGGACTTCTGAAAGATCAATCAGTGTTCTTAACTGCTGAGCCATCTCTCCAGCCTGCCTTTTGAAGTTCTTGTGAAGAAAACAGGACCCACTCATGACTCTGTGCCAGCCAGTCTCTGTCAAAAGGTACGGTGCACTTCATACATAGCCACAGAGAACAAAGTGTTCTCTCCGCTCACTTGATCCAAGGGTCCAAGGGATTTTTCTGATAAAAGCAGTAAACAACTGTTACATGCAGAGTCACAGCACCACTCCCCTCACTGGTGAGCCAGCCGTGCTTAAACTGAAAAGGCGTTAAAGCATGGTTTTTAAGCATCACTCTTTCTTCACGTGGTGGATTATACCTATAACCCCAGCACTGGGGAACTGAAGCAGGGTTGGGAGTTTGAAGCAAGCATGGGCTACAGATTGAGACTGTCTCTGAAAACAATGACAACAAAACCAAATGGGGCTAGAGAGACAACTTGGTGGATAAGAGTACTTTCTGCTCTTGTAGAGGACCCAAATTCAGTTCCCAGTACCCATGTTGGATAGTCCACAACATCTCCAGCTCCAGGAGATCTGACACCGTTTCCTGACCTCTGTAGGCACTGAACTCACATGCACACACACACACACACCACATTTTTAAAAAATCTCTGATAATATATACACATTGTCTTACTCAGGATTTCTATTGTTACGATGAAACACCATGACCAGTAGCAAGTAGGAAACAAAGAGTTTATTTGGCTTATAGTTCCATATTGCTGTCCATTATCAAAGGAAGTCAGGACAGGAACTCAAACAGGGAGGAGCCTGGAGGCTGATGCAGAGGCCATGGAGGGTGCTTCTTACTGGTTTGTTCTCCGTGGCTTACTTAGTGTGCCTTCCTGTAGAACCCCAGCCTGTAGGACCACCAGCCCATAAATTACCCCACCCACAGTGGACTGGGCCCTGTTCCATCAGTAACTTATCCACAAAATGCCTTACAGGCCTGCCTCCAACTCCATCTTCTGGAAGCTTTTCTTAATAGAGGTCCCCTCCTCTCAGATGACTTTAGCTTGTGTCAACTACCCAGCACACATATATAGTGAGAAAGCTAGAAATACACACACACACACACACACACACACACATTTAAAAATAGGCTGGGGTGATAGCTTAGTGCGAAGAGTACTTGTATAACTATGAAAACTAGAGTTTGTTTGATAGCCAGTACCTACATAAAAGGCAGTCATGGCAGCAGGTATTTGTAACCCAGGGCTGGGAGCATGGGATCTCTGAGGCTCACTGGCCAGTCTAGCTGAAACTCAGCCTTCAGGTTCAGTGATAGATCCTGTCTCAAAAAGTCATGTTGAGAGCAATTAGAGCAAGATTCCCGGTATTGATTGACCTCTGTCCTCCAACACATACACACACACACACACACACACACACACTCACTCACTGGAAAGAGAAAACAGTAAATGAATATCACAATGTCACTCTTTGTTAGTATGTCTGTCTTGGTTACTGTTCTATTGCTGTGAAGACACTGACCAAGGTAGCTCATAAAAGAAAGCATTTAATCGAGGAGTGGATTACAGTTTCAGAGTGTTAGCCCATGAGCCTCATGGTGGGAAGCATGGTGGCAGGCAGGTGGGCATGGCACTGGAGCAGTAGCTGAGAACTTATATCCTTCTCTTCAGACAGGAGACAGAGAATGGGGGGGTGGAGGACAGACAGACAGACAGACAGACTGAGATAGTTTGTATATACACTCTGATAGTTTGTATATGCTTGGCCCAGGGGGTGGCACTATTAGTAGGTGTGGCCTTGTTGGAATAAATATGGTCCTTGTTGGAGTGGGTGTGTCACTGTGGGAGTGGGCTTTAATACCCTCGTCCTAACTGCCTGGAAGCCAGTCTTCTCTTAGCTGCCTTCAGAACAAGAGGCAGACCTCTCAGCCCTTCCAGCCACATGCCTGCCTGGATGCTGCCATGCTCCCACCTTGATGATAATGGACTGAACCTCTGAACCTGTTAGCCATCCCCAATTAAATGTTGTCCTTTATAAGAGTTGCCTTGGAGCCAGGTGGTGGTGGTGGCGGCAGCGCACACCTTTGATCCCAGCACTTGGGAGGTAGAGGCAGGCAGATTTCTGAGTTTGAGGCCAGCCTGGTCTACAGAGTGAGTTCCAGGACAGCCAGAGCTACACAGAGAAACCATGTCTCGAAAAACAAAACAAAACAAAACAAAACAAACAAACAAACAAACAAAAAGAGTTGCCTTGGTCATGGTGACCACAGCAATAAATCCTGAACTTAGACACCCACCCTGAGTGACACACCTCCTACCACAAGCCCACACCTCCTGATCCTTCCTAAACAATCAACTGGGAACCAAGCATTCCAATGCCTGAGCCAGTTTGAGCCACCTCTTTCACAGTCCTAAATGGCTCCTGTTGAGGAATGAGGTTCCAAGCTTTTAGTCTAAAGGCAGAGCACTCCAGGCTTACCCCCTGACCATGTTTACCATCTTCTAATGTCAGCCTCTGGCTTTGGTGTAGCCCAGTGGTGAGTGCCTGTCACATTCAGCCATGCATCCTACAGTGTCTTTGTGAAGCTTTCACCCATTTGGCTGAAAACAGCATCTTTAGCAAGCCCCATCCTTCTGTTCTTGACACTGCTTCCTTCTTTAAGGCATTCTTCCTCTACTTCAGACAAATCTGTTGAAATCCTACCTGCAAGGACTGATGAAGCCTTGCCTTAGCCAGTGAAGACCTTTAAGCCTGATAACCTAAGTTCTGTCCCTAAACCCACATGGTGAGAGTGGAGAACTGGCTCCCTCAGGTTGTCCTCTGACCACTACATGCATGAAGTGGCATATGGGTGTACACACATGTTCACGATAAGTAAATACATATTATAATTTTGTTTTTTTAAAGGCAGGGTCTTACTATGTAGCTGTGACTAACCTG
This sequence comes from Mus caroli, assembly GCF_978045245.1. Lineage (NCBI taxonomy): Eukaryota > Metazoa > Chordata > Mammalia > Rodentia > Muridae > Mus > Mus caroli. The sequence continues at coordinate 73,807,302 of NW_028227258.1, read as the reverse complement.
AAACTAATTAGACAAGGATGGCCTTAAAGCCATCAAGATCCACTTGCCTCTACCTCTTGAGTTCTGGGATTAAAGGCAGAATTAAAGGTGTGTACCACCACACATGGCTCTTGATGTTATAATTTATTTACTTTTATGTGTATGGATGTTTGCCTGCACGTATGTCTGTGTGCCACATATATGCACATGCCCACCAAGGCCAGAAGCAGGTGCCTTATCCCCTGGAATTGGATTACAGATGGTTGTGAGCCACACGTGGGTGCTGGGAATCAAACCCAGGTCCTTTGTAAGAGCAACCAGTGCTCTTAGCTGATGAGCTGCTTTATCAGCCCCGTTATTTCAGACAAACAAATAAATGAAGGCTAAAGAAAAAAATCCCACCTGCACACAAAGTCCAGTTCAGGTCCCCCTTTCCATAAACTGCCTGTTAAGGCCCCTTGGAGCGTCCACCCTTCCTTTCCCGTATATTATCCCTGGGCTATTCTGTAAACGTTTGTCTTTCTTCACAGTCTCCTCTTCTCAGAGGACAAAGACTACTTCTGAGTTACATTTGAACCAAGGATATTCTCTCCTCAGGACCCATGGCTCACTGGAGGGGATCTGATCTGGGTGATTGATGTATACAGAATTCTGGACTCAAACACAGCAGAGCATGGAATAAAAATGTAGCTATGTGTGGTGCCTACCTCTTAGCATGACAGATTTTAATTAATCAGGGAAAGATTCGCCAGTTCTCATTAATCTGCTAACGTCTGCATTTGGGCTCTGTAAGGTGAACCATGGTGCTATGTTTCTGAACTAATTGCATATTTGCAGGTAGACATTCTGAGGGCACTGGAATATATTAGAGATACCCCTATAAAAAGAGGGTAATTTTTCTTTGGGATTCTGATGTTAATAACTCTTGCTCATGCCTTTTTTTTTTTTTTTAGATTTATTTATTATTATATGTAAGTACACTGTAGCTGTCTTCAGATGCACCAGAAGAGGGCGTCAGATCTCATTATGGATGGTTGTGAGCCATCATGTGGTTGCTGGGATTTGAACTCAGGACCTTCGGAAGAGCAGTCAGTGCTCTTAACCACTGAGCCATCTCTCCAGCCCTCTTGCCCATGCTTTTAAATTTTAATTTTACTAAGTAATATTTACTAAATTTGACTACTAATTTATGTGTTAAATTTTTATGCTTGTTTTACCCACACATATATTTGGGCACCATTTGTGTGCTTGGTGCTTTTGGGGACCTGAAGAGGGTGTCAGATCCCCTGGAACTGGAGTTGCCGGGAGTTACTGCCGCGTGGGCACTGGAAGAACAGCCAATGTTCTCAAGCACTCAGCCATCACTTCGGCCCCCCCAGTGCTTGGCTAACCCAGTCATCCATGTTATGAGTCCTTGGATAAAACCCCTAGCTCCCCATGGCTTCCTGTAGGACTCTATAGATTGCTTGGCCTCGTGCAGTCTGAAAGGACTTAATAGAGTAGAAAGTATTAAATATGAAACAGATAAATCTGTTAGAAAAATGGCCAGTTAGCCAAGGAGTTTGTAAGTTCTTAGAACTGCAGTAACAGGAAGTGGGTTTTATTTACTTCCCCCGCAGTCCCAGCCTGTCTGCTTTCCTGAAGCCTGTGTTGGTGTTTCCCAGTCTCTACCTCACTGGCTCACACATCCCCACACACCCATCTTACCAGAGGACACTTCTGTAGTCTTGGCCACCAGGAGGAGCATATGTCCCACAGTTTAACTGCCCCATGACAAAAAGCCAGCCTCGGTCTTCTGGACACCTGTTGTTTCTCTGGAGAACAGCTTGTGATGTTCTATCTTGGTATGACAGCATCAGCATCTTTCTGCCCTCCATCTGCTTCCCCACTACTGCCCATCAGCTTGGAGAGCCCACTGAACGAGGGGTGCCGACTCCCCTGCTTTCCCTTCCACGTAAGGCTTAGTTAAGCTGCACACCTCTGATGTAGCACTTAGGAAGCTACGCCAGCATTGGCAGGAGCTTATGGCCAGTGAGATACATCACTGGATCCAGGTCAGTCTGACTACAGAGTGAGACCCTGTCTCAAGCAGACAAACTGTAAATAAATGGATAGGCAGATACCAATCAAACAAAACCACTTGGTGAACTCATAAAGTAAGTACCCAGAAGTGCTCATGAGGTATCACCCTGAGCCCTCCCTCCTACCTGCTGCCTGTTTAGTGGGCACGCATGCCTATGCCTGGGGCTGGAAGGGATCTCAGACCTTGTCTCAGCCTCTGTAAACAAGAGGAAGTGAGCATGGAGCATACGTAACACAAGGGATTGGGACACTCTAAGGTTAGATGCTCTTTCCACAGTGCTGTCAAGAATGGGAAGACAGCAGCAGGCAGTGACAGAAATATCTGGAGTCATGAAATGTCTCACATGACCAGAGGGAAAGCTCAGTATTTTTTTTTTTTTCTGAAAGGTTGAGTAAGTTGGTAAAATAAGATAATGGATGACATTGGGCGTGATGGCCTATGCCTGCAATCCCAATACTTAGCAGGTGGAGGCAGAGAGTCGGGAGCTCAAGATCATCGTTAACTACATGGTAAGCTCTAGGACAGCCTCAGCTACGTGAGATCTCTCTCAAGAATTATTAAAGTTACTTCTGACCGAGCATGTGAGTGAGTGAATGTGTGGAATATTGGGATGTGGACCCTCCCTAGGGGACGCTATTTCAGTTTTTGTACACTAGGTGGCAGCACAAAGCAACAGAAGAGGAAACCAAGGCTTCTACCAGGCTGGTCCAGAGATGCCCTAAGGCATGCCTCATTTATGTTCCCTGAAACTTTGATTGAGCCCAGATTCCCTTCCCACAGTGGGTCTTCCACTCCACTCCAGTGGTTCGACACCATGGCTGCCAGTGGGGAGAAAAACCTAGCGGGACCAAATATCTCAGAACCCGTGAAATTAAAGTTCTTGAGCTCTCAAGTGGGGAACTCAGAACTTGCATGAGAAATAGGAATTAGAAGTCATTTAGATAGAGTCCCTAAATTACACTAATGGGGCAGAATGAGCAGCAGAAGTTTTTAAAAATCCAACAGTGTCTCCCTGAGGAAGTGTTTCCTTGCCAACTCGGCCTCAGGGCAGGCATCTTAGAACCCCTCTTCTAATTTCTTCATATAGATAGACTGCAGCTTCTCTAGCCATGTTCTCCAGGGAACTTCATTTTACCTTGCCATCATACAGTGGGCTTTGCTATAGACGAGAAGCCAGATGCCACTGAGTACGTTTGTCATGGCCAGGAAAGTCTGAAAAGCCACAGTTGGCTATAGACAGCAGCAGGGGACTGGTCCAGCCACCTTTGCCTCTGAGTCACAATACAACGCTACTCTTTGGCTTCACTGTCTATGGGCTTTGAGACACTATGGTGGACTCATCTTTCCTGCCCCAGCCAGCCAGCCAGCCATTATACAGACTTTTCTAAGACCCCTACTATGTGCTCGACCCTGAATTAACCACTTGATAGAGGAATGAACGAAGGAGCATGGTGCCTGTCGGCACGCTACAGCTAAAGAACTAGACATCATTGGAAATTCCTTCTTCAGACCTTAGTTGGCCATTTATGGTGGCTTCCGTGGTTTTTGTTTGTTTGTTGTGTTTTGAGATAGATGGGCTGGCCTTTGAGGATGTCTATCTTAGCCACTGATCTGTTACTGTGAGGAGACCATGACCAAGGCAATTCTTACAAAAGAAAGCATTCGATTGGGAGCTTGCTTCCCATTTCTGAAATGCATCATTATGATAGTGGGGAGCATGGTGGCAGGCAGGCATAGTGTTGGAGAAGTAGCTGAGAACTATATCTTGATTTATACAAACACAGAGAGATTAAGACTGGGCCCGGCATGAGCTTTTGAAACCTCGAAGGCAACCCCCCAGTGGCACACTTCCTCCAACAAAGCCACATCGCCTCTAATAAGGCCACACCTGTATGAACCTATGGGGGGCAACCTTATTCAGACCACCACAATATCCTAGCCTGTTTTCTATTGTTTGTTAAACACCATGGCTGAAAGAGACTTGGGGGAAGAAAGAGTTTATACCATCCCCATCACAATCTGTCACTGAAAGAAATCAGGACAGGAACTCAAAACAGGAATCTAGAAGCAGGAACTGAAGCAGAGACCATAGCGAAATGCTCTTCCTGGCTTGCTCCCTGTGGCTCTCTCAGTTTGCCTTCATATATATCCCAGAACCACCTCCCTGGGATGGTGCAGCCCACAGTGGGCTAGGCCCTCCCATATCAGTCATCAATCAAGATGATGCTCCACAGACCTACCTTCAGGCCAATCCAATGGAGGCCTTTCCTCAATTGAGGTTCCCTCTTCCCAGATAACATGATCTATGTCAAGATGACAGAAAACTAACCAGCACAGAGGGTGATGTTGAACTGACATTCCCGTAGACTCCACCCTCTGGGGCTGGGATCCCAGAAGTGCACCACCACAATGCTTGTATGCTGTTCTGCATACCCTACCCTACCCTACCTCCTTCCCATTTCTAGTCATAGGGTCTCCCATACCTTTAGATAAGTCCAACCCTCTTCTGTCTGGGCAGCCATCTAACAACTAAAGACAGACACTAGATCTCTGACTCGTTTCTTCCCCACAATTCCTCACGTCAGAAGACATCCTTCTTTTCAAGAGTAATCTAAAGTATTCCTCCCATATGTGAGGCACTTGGCAAGGTCACGCCATTTCATTTAGCATTCACCACAAGTCCTAGTCTATGAAGCCAATGATGGATCTGCATCAGCTGAGGTGAAGTAGCCTGCTACCTACTGCCCCATGTCTCTTAAATATAGCAAGGGCTCCACTTGTTTGGTTGTCCTCCTGGGGCAGTCTCAGCAGTCAGCCTCCTGCTGTAGATGGAGCTGGTCTCAGCAGCACTTGTCACCTGGTCTAGATAAGGTCATTTACCAAGCCAAGGATCACCTCAGCATCATCATTAAGCACTCACATGACGAGGGTGGCTCATAATAGGCTAACGGGTACATAGATATCTGAGATATTGGGAAACACATCATTAAAAGGTCTTTCATACTGCCTGCTGTCCCCCGTGCCTTATGTGTTCTGTCACACCCAGAGACAGCATAGCTCATACATTTGTGACAAAGCCATCCTGGTTCCACCTTGCTCCAACTGATGTCTGTATTTCATAGCCTCCCATGTGCTAGGATTACAGGCGTGCTGGAATTTCCCCACATAGACCTTCTCCCTATCTTTTCTTTTCCTTCCCCTTCCCCTTCCCCTTCCCCTTCCCCTTCCCCTTCCCCTTCCCCTTCCCCTTCCCCTTCCCCTTCCCCTTCCCCTTCCCCTTCCCCTTCCCCTTCCCCTTCCCCTTCCCCTTCCCCTTCCCCTCCCCCTTCCCCTTCCCCTCCCCCTTCCCCTTCCCCTTTCCCTTTTCCTTTCCCTTTCTCTTTTCTTTTTGTTTTGTTTTTCAAGACAGGGTTTCACTGTGAAACCCTGGCTGTCCTGGAACTCACTCTGTAGACAAGTCTGGCCTTGAACTCAGAAATCCGCCTGCCTCTGCCTCCCGAGTGCTGGGATTAAAGGCGCGTGCCACCACTGCCCAGCCTCCCTATGTTTTCTGAGCAGTAATTGATGTAAAGAGTTTTCACTCTTTAGTTACGACATATCCCCAACCCACTCTTTGTCCCTTGTTGCCTTATACATGGAAGTACCCAACAACCATTTGTCAAATATTTATTTGATTTCAACTTAGGAACTAGGAGTCCATCTTTTGTCTCTGAAGGCAAAGCCTCCAGTTTTTTTATTAAGTCTCTTAAGTGGATGGATGCCTCCTAACATCTGCCTGGCCTCATTGTCTGCCTCATCTCTGCAGAACACCAGGTCTCAGGCAACGATGCAGCAGCCCTGGGGGAAAGGGGCAGGTTTGATCTCTGCTTTGAAAGGAGGAGATGGGAGTCAGAAGGCAAAGGTTACTGTGACCACATCCCCAGCTGGAAGGAGAAGAGCCATTTTGCTTTCTCTGTCCTGCACCTTGGCTGTTTTTATAAAAAGAAGCATGGACCCCTTCTGGGGATCAGTCATTCATTCATAGTGTCACTCCAAATCAGCAGTTGTTTGGCAGAGCTGGGAAGACTGGCTTCTGCAGACTGTCCCCCTTCAAGTCCTTGAACAGGGAAGAGAGCATCTAGCAATAATGGCTGAAGGATTAACCAAGGAGGGAACACTCTGGGTTGAGGACTAATGTGGAGAGGGCTGCTCCTGGGATGTGGCTGGTGCTCCTGGGATGTGGTTGGTGCTCTTGGAATGTGGCCAGCGCTCCACTGGCTTGACTCAGAACTCTACCCTCCTCCACATCTGAGCCACCTTCTCTGTAAGGCCACTTCCTCTGTCATGTACTGTTTTATGTTTCTTTCCCACAGCAATCACTATCTTTTTTTGGTTTGATTTGGTTTGGTTGGTTGTGTGTTTGTGTGTGTGTGTGTGTGTTTTGTTTGGTTTTTGGGTTTTTTTGTTTTGTTTTTGTTTTTTTCAAGACAGGGTTTCTCTGTGAAGTTCTGGCTGTCCTGGAACTCACTCTGTAGACCAGGCTGGCCTATACTCAGAAATTCGCCTGCCTCTGCCTCCCAAGTGCTGGGATTAAAGGTGTGCAACACCACTGCCCCGGCAATCACTATCTTTTTATTATTTCTTTTAATCTCTCTGTCAGTTTGTGAGTGTGTGTGCACGGTGGTGCAGGTATGTGAGTGTGTGTGCATGGTAATGTGCGTGTGTGACTGTGTGTGCCTGGTGGTGCAAATGTGTAAGTGTGTGTGCCTGGTGATGTGACTGTGACTATGTATGCATAGTGATATGAGGGTGTGTGTGTGTGCATGGTGATTCAAGTGTGTGAATATATGTGCATGGTGATGTGAATGTGTGTGTGTGCATGGTGGTGCAAGTGTGTGAATATGTGTGTATGCACATGGAGGCCAGAGGTTGATGGAAGTGTCTTCCTCTTTTGCTTTCCTCTTTTTGTGTTTGAAAGGTTTCTCTGTGAACCTAGAGCCCACCTACCTACCCGCTTGAGCTCAACTGGCTGGTCACAAATCCCAGCATTCTCCTGCCTCAGCAGCCCAGTGCTTGGACTATGGATGTGTGCCACTAGTCCTGTTAGCTTTTCGACAAAAGCAAGCGGGGAGAAAGGTTTATTTGGTGTGCACTTCCATATCATAGTCTATCAGTGAAAGAAATCAGGGCAGGAACTCACACAGGCAGGAAGCTGGAGGCTGGAGCTGATGCAGAGCCATGGAGGACCGACTGACCTGCTCCTCAGGCTCACCCTGCTTCCTTACAGAACTCAGAGCCACCAGCCCCTGGTGGCAACCCCCCCCCCCAGGCTGGGCTCTCCCCAGTTAATCACTAATTAAGAAAACCCCTCTAGGTCTGCCCACAGCCAGATCTTATGCAGGCACTTTCTGAGTCGAGGCTCCCTCCTCTCTGATGCCTCTAGCTGGTACACCTGTTCCTGCCCCACTCACTGCCTGTCTATATACACTGTTAGGATCTCATTTCCAAAGCCCAGTTTGCACATCCATCCTCCTAAGTCCAGTAGTCCACTTCCCAGGAGACTGAAAAATTGTTCCTAACCTTCCACCAAATCCTTCTAGAAAGAGTACTAAGCAGTGAGGAATCAAGCAGAGAAGAACCACAGAATAAATGCTTAGAGATAAGAACAAAGTTCCTGTTTAGTGGATTTTCATATCCCGCTCCCCATAATTCTACTAAGGGGCTGATGAAAGCCAGATTTCAGTAATTATGTCCCAGTAGTCTCAGGTGGGAAAAATGTAAAATGACTAAAAAGAGACCAGAGTTGGCCTGGGCTAGGCCTCAAGGCAAAGACAGCAGGACAGTGAGGTACTGAATAGCCTGCCCCATACCTCCACAGGGGGCTGACCCTGAGAGACCCCAAGAGCCCTGGCCCGCCCCTCTCTCCATTCCCATCAGGGAAGGCTCTCTGGGAAGAAGGCAGGTCAGGAGCCTAAGTGACCTTTCACACCTCAGACAAGCTAAGTTTGTTTTCTGCCTTTCTGTCCAGGGCTCAGATGGGGGGTGGGGAGGGTGGGGTGGGCCTTTTCTATTCTCTCGGTACAAATACCCCAGAGGAGCTGAAGTGGAGGGAGTAAAGGGTCTATTTATTTTGGCTCAGGAGGGACAATGTAAGCAGATGGTCTTTGATGGGATTAGCGGCGTAATCTCTAAGACCCTGGTAAATTGGAAAATGATCCATTATATTCCAGAACCTTTGGCGGCTTCAGCTCCTGGGGAGGGAGGGGCAGGCCGAGAGGCACCTTGTTAGAATGGACCCCTCTGGGAGCGGTGGAATCCTGCACTGGAGATCTTGGGAGGGGGCTTCTTTATAGACTCTTCTCGGCCCTTTAGCCTCACTTTTCTTCTGCGTGCGCTGGATGGTCCTCCATCCAGTCATCTCTAGCAGCCCAGGGTCTGGGGGTGGGGGTGGAAGAGAAGAGAATGCCGCTGCATCTCTTGCCTTAGACGAAAAGAAAATTCTTTGAATTCAAAGTCCACGTCCTCCAGAGCATTTTGTAGCCCAAGCCCATGTCCTCCTGCCTCACACTTAAGGACTATCCAGAAGTCCTGGGGGTGGGGGGAGAGCATTGGCCCCTGGGGCCTGGGACTGGGGAGCAGGAGGAGAAGGGCGGGGCTCCAGCCTGGAAGGGCTCCTCTCTAAACAGACCCAAGCGTGGTGGAACTGTGTGTGGGTCCTGAGGAAGGCTAACCCACACAAGCTTTCTGTGGGCCCCATTTCAGTTGACTTCTTGCAGTCTACAGAGAAAGCTGGGTTACAGAATTTCATTGGGACCGGGCACTTACTGAGTGAGGGGGCACTGGAAGGCCTGGAGTGGGCTGGGTGACTTACCTGAGGTCATCCAGGCTACTGAGAACTTGAAGACAAGCTCAGCAACTGTCCTGCCGTCCTCTTCTGCCTCGCCCCCACTCCATATGCCCTTGTGTCCTAATCCATACCAGTGCAATGGTGTTACTTAAGCGCGTCCAGTTTTAACCCTTTCATCCAACACTATGCCGTGAAATCTATCATGTTGATAAACAAGTCTAGATTTTCTGAATTTATTGAACAACATCTTGTTTATTTATTTCAGCATTTTAATTTATTTTCCAAACTTTTATTTATTTTGTTTATTTAAGACAAGGTCTCCCTATGTCCTTTTAGCCTAGAATGTGCTATTTAGACCAGGCTGTCCTTAAATTTGTTAACTACCTTCCTGTGTCCGTCTCTCCAGTGCTAGAATTACAAGCATACACCACCACATCTGCTCTACACTTCTCAGTTTATTGTTTCATCTGTCCCTGGACAGGGATCTGAATGAATTTAATTACACTTATATATTTTATTTTGACTATTCAAAATAAAAGCATAGAGCTAAACACAGTGCCCTGTTCCTGTCATTCCAGCATTCGGAAGGTAGAGGCAGGAGGATGAAAAGTTGAAGGTTAACCATGACTATATAAGGAATTTGAGGCCAGCCTGGGCTATATGGACATTATAAAAAACAAACAAGCAAAACAAACCAAAAAAAAAAAAAACGAAAAAAAAAAACCCAAAGCACAATCAAAATATGTAGCATCTTCCCAGTTCTCTGAAATTAAATTTGCAACTAAGGAAGGTGGAGGCTAGGAATATAGTTCAGTGGTAGAGTGCTTGCCTACCATGTGCAAGGCCATAGGGTCAATACCCGAAGTCCCCCCAAACACACACGAGAGAGAGAGAGAGAGAGAGAGAGAGAGAGAGAGAGAGAGAGAGAGAGGAAGAAGAAGAAGAGGAGGAGGAAGAGGAGAAGGAGAAGGAGGAGAAGGAGGAGGAGGAGGAAAGAAACTACAAATTATTAAGAAATACAAATTATTGAGCCAGGAGGATTGCTGTGAGTTCAAGGCTAGCCAGAGGAACAAGCAAAACTGTCAAAATAATATTCTTGCTGCTGCTGCTGGTGGTGAACATAAAAAGGAACTCAATTTCAAGTAGAAGGTACATCAGGCTGGGTTGGGCCTGTGGCTCACATGCAGAGTGCTTGCCTAGCAAGTCTGCCCCAGCACCGCTCTGAAGAAAAACAAACAAAAATATCCTCTCGTTTTAGAGAGTGTCAATTCTAAGAGATAGCTCAGGCATAGTATCTCTTTTTATGTCAGGCTATTTCAGTGTACTGTGAATTGTTTTGTTTTATATCATTTAGAGAGAGAGAGAGAGAGAATGCCGTGTAACTATTTCTCTGGGAGAAGTTGACCGGTTCAGAAGCGGGGTACAGATCGGGAGGAGGGGTGGCAAGGGACAGTCAATTCACCCAACCCTACACATGCCAGCCATACCGAACGGAAAAGCCACACTACATTCCTGAGCGAGTGAAAAGAGCTCAGCCAGCAAGCTCTGGAGTCTTCTGCCACCACCCCTGGAAGCCGCTTTCTCCCTCTGTTTTGTCCCCTTAGGAAAGGGTCTGAGCCACCCAGCGCGGCAGTCCGTGCCCTTCGCACCCAGTCACCTGCCCGGCGCCCTCGGGTCCCCCTGAGCTCCCAGCAGCAGCAAGGGGGTGACCCACACCCACCCGCGCTAACATCCGCCGTTTTGACGAGGTCCAGAACTTTCTGGGAACAGGTCCACTGACCCACCAGCTCAGGCTTGGTCTTCCGTGAACTGGCCTGCGAGCCGCATTTATTCATTGCTTTCTTCCGGGCAGGGCTGCGGGAACCTCTGCCCAGACCCTGGGAGAGTGGCCACGAGCCCGCCGCGGGCTCAGCAAAGACCCGGAGGGCCCGAAGAGTTGCTCGGGGTTCGAGGAAAATGAAATGACCCAACACTAGAGTCCTGGTTGCTCGCCTGCGGGCCGGATCTCTCGGCGCGGCCGGAGATCGACCTGCCGGGCCCCGGACGCTGTCGGCGATTTCGGGCCCGGGGCAAGCTCGCAGAGCCAGTCCCGGGGTCCGCTCGCCGAGCCCTAGTCTTGGGGTGCGGACGGCCCGCCGCGGGGGGCGCAGCGGCCGAGAGAACCGGGCCGCTGGAGACGAAAGCGCGGGAGTGGCCGCGCTCCCGGCCCCGCGTCTTTCTCCCGGGGCCAAGCCACCCTGTCATCGCCGGGACATCGCGGGATTCCACGCAGCCGGCCGAGGGTTCAAGCCTTCGGCCGGCCTTCCCTGCGTCCCACAGCGCGGTGGACTGGGGCGGCAATTGGGCTCTTCGTCTGAGCGAGGTCTGGGGTAGAGCGAACGAGCGAGCGAGCCAGCAAGAGAGCAGCCAGGCTCATCCGGCTCCCGCCGCGCCCCAAGAGGCTCGTCCACCGCAGGTGTGTCGCCTGTCCTCTCTGCCCCTCCCTGCCGGGCTTCCTGCGTGGAGTTCTAACGCAACCTGTCTTTGATAGTCTTTCTTCTTGCTTCATTTAGCATTACTGTCTCTTGTTTTAATGTTTTATTTCTTTCCAGGTAGCTGTTCTGGGTTTTGTTTTGTTTTGTTTTTTCTTTCAGTCTGTTTCCGGGTGTCTCCCCCAAATCTCTGTCTCATCTCTTTCATCCCCTTGCTCCCTCGCCAGGGCTCTTTGATTTTTCTCTCCTCCCCACTTCAGGGTCAGGACTCTTTCGGAGACCTAGGTACCACATACTGCAGCATCCTCTGGGAGTATGAGGGAAGAGACGGTCAGCGATGGACCACCTCTCACGGCCACAGACACTCAAGCTCGGTGCTCCCACACTTCACTCTTCCACGCAGAGCACCTGTGGCCGGTCCAGGGCACGCACTGTTCCTTTACGTGGACTTTAATGAACTTGGAAGACTGAACCACATCTGGGGTTGGGGGTGAGAGAGTCAGGAGAGGGGGCACACAGAGGGGCCTGAAGGCTAGTCCTGCCTGCTCTGGCCTATCTCTGAACAGAGACTGGGGGTCCTCAGTGTGGAGGTAGGGGTGTCATTAGGTCCACAAGCCCTTGCCTTAGTTACATGGGAGCTCTACAGCCAACTCAAAGCCAACTTTCCGTGTGACACATACACATCTCCGATCAGAATGTGCCCCAAACTGCACACACAGAACCTGGCTGTACACTCACTCACGATGCATACACCCATCAGTACACACAGGCTGTGCACTGAGAATATAAGTGAGCTGGGGACAGATAAACCTATTTGCTCACACCCAGGAAGGGGGCACGTTTCCAATTCAGCGGTACCTTCCTTCGTGGTCAGGGCGACACTGAGAGCAGAACTTGGTAGGGAAAGGGACAGAGCACCTACATCTACCCACTCAGATTCATTTCCTCTGACAAAACTGGGACTGAGGTTGGAGTAGAAGAGTCCCCAAGTCTCAGAAGTGAATATTATACCTAAAAAATTCTGCACCAAGAAAGACAGTCAACCCAACAGCCATTCCATTTGCCTGCCAAGAGGAACTCTATCCTGCCTGCATCAAACAGGGACGGAGCTAGTGTCTCACCAGAGTTCCCACATGGAGATCTTTTTATGTGAATACAAGAGATGCATACAGTTCTAGAAATAATGTGTACAGATGTATCGATCCTGACACATAGACAGAGAGATAAAGAACAGGACACCCCTCTCCTGCTTCTGAGTAGCCATAACAAGCTGACATGCTAGCTTTGCCTCCAGCCTGGAGGAGACTGGTGCCTTGGAAGATGCATGGTTATGACAGTTTATCAATGGTTCTTGTAGAGATAATACAAGCCACCAACTGAAGGCATTTGGGAGGATTAGGGAGAGACTTTGGGGGTGAAGGGCTGTACCTCTAGGGCTCAGGTTCCAAATGAGAGAGAGAGTGGTAGCTAGACATGCCTGGCTAATGTATACAGACTAAAAAATGTATACAAACTGGTCCCAGGTACACAGGTACACAAAGATCCTGCAGAAGGCCAGTAGTGTGATGTCCAATCTCAGTGCTCAGAGGAGCAGTGGGGGAGAAGATGAGGGCACAGGACATTTCCTTGCATACACAGCTCCAGGGGGTTGTGGTTTAATCATCACATGGGAGAGCTACAGAGATAGGAAAGCATACACAGAGATAGATATCGCATATAAGGTAGCTGTCCCTCCTGTGTGGCGCCTGTGTGGGAAAGGCATCCTTGGGTAAGTCACTTGAATAGTGACTCCAGATTAGTAAAGTACAGAACATGCTTGGTGACATTTCGAATCTGCTCTCCAGTACCCTGACTGAACAGAAGGAAGGACAACGCAGAAGAAAGGACCCCATCCCAACTCTGTCCTGTGGGGTGGAACCCGAAGGAGCTGGCTGACAGTCTCCGCAGCTGCTGTGTCCTCCACTGGAAGTGTCCTCTGCCTCGAAGCATCCCCCTCTTCCACTGGAAGTTTGTCTTTCTGACTCTGTTCTCCCATCTTCCCGCTTCTGCCTCCTCAGCTCTCTCACTAAACATAGCCACAAAGAAACTGGCTGGATACAGGAATGAAGGCCAATAAAGATGCTCAAGGTAGCTGTGGAGTCTTGAATAACAAACCCTGTATGAAACGTAGGGGATTTTTTGTTGTTATTTGTTTTGGTTTTTTTTTTTTTTTCTGCATAGACATTGAAATAAAACCCTGAGGTTGTTTCCTTTCACTGTGTATTTATTTATATGGCTCCTGCTTCTTTGAATATTCATATGTATTTCTCTCAGGGACATTTCAGACCCTGCCCTAATTTCAGTGACCCCCCTCCAGTGTTGCCTTTCTAGAGTGTGACTTCATTGGCAAGAGCTTTGTAGATGCCAGATGGACGGATGGACAAGGAGAGGGAGAGGGAGGGAGGATTTGGCAGAGATCTCTCTAGGGATGTCAAGAGAAAAGAGTTTTGGGGGGCCCAGAGAGGGCTTAGTGGGTAAAGTGCTTGCTGCTCAAGCCTGATGACCTGAGTCCAGTCCCTGGGATCACTGGATGGAAGAACATGGTCTGGTCCCCAAAGCTGTCCTCTGACCACATGCAGGCAAGTGACAACCCCCACTATAGAAAAATAAACATAACAGGAAAGAAATTGTAAAGTGCTTTGGGATTGAAGAGAAACACCCTCTTGGGAGTTAGAGGCTCCTTCTGAGCATGATGGAAGTGGAAAGGTGCCACCTGGGATGTGCTACAACCATCCAGGGACAGCAGCATCCTGCCCATGAGGCAGAGGAAGAGGAAGACAAGTCTGGTCCAGCCCAGTGAGTCCTAGAAATAACACAGAGAGATCAATAAAACCTGGAGCTGTCTAGTACCTCACTCCAGGAGGTGTGAAGTCCGGCTAGAATGTGAAGAGGGGGTTACTGGGTATCTCCTTGTAGACTGAGGAACTGTGAACTGATAAGAGAGAGCCCAGGCTGAAGCTCCAACTGGAGCAGAGAGAGGCTTCTCCCCAGTGCTAATAAGAAAGGCCTAAGGTCAGCCTTGGAGACTGTGAATGTATGACACTGTGAATGAAGCCACCAGAAGCTGCTGTTGGGGCATCATGGACACTTACTAGGAGTAGAAGGACCTGCAGTGGGTGTGGAGGTGTACCCCTCAGCTCAGCCCAGATCCACAGATCTTAGTCTTCTCCCCTTAGGAATTAGAGGTTTCTTCTGAGTGTGGTGGAAGTGGGAAGGTGCCACTCTGGGCTCTCTGGCTCGGTTTCTCACCCCCTGGGAACCTCTTTGCTTCTGTCTTTGCTCTCCCTAGTACCTCACCTCTTTGTTCATTCAGTCCCCACGCTGATTCTCCCCCTACTCTTCAGAATAAAGTGAGTAAAACCTTGCTGGCTTTCATCATTTTCTGTGCCCCCTCCCTCCCCCATCTTCCCCACCTCACCCCCCCAAGGCTACAGCCCCTCTTATAAATGTCAGACAATTGCTGGTGTGCAGCTACAAGAGGAACCAGAGCTTATACCAGGGAAGGAGAAAGGAAAGAGAATAAATAATAATTTGCCTCCATTCAGTGTATATAGGTTGCCTGATTTGCATATATGCTAATGATGCTACAATTACCCTGCTGTTCTGGCCTAAGCTCAAGTTCTATAAATACATATGATAGCAGAGATAGGCCTGGCAACTCCACCCCCAAAATGATCAGGCATCCATATGTATTCCTGTGCCTGGGCTCTATCTAGCCTAGTCGTCCTCTTTGTTATCACAGGCTCGGGCTCTCTTCTGGCTCTCAGCAGTCCCTTCTGATGCTCTAAGGCAAGTCCAAGCAAGAAGGAATGAGAAAATATCCTGGGTTCCTCCTTAGTATCAATGCTGATGTCGATATGATGGCTACTTTTCAGAAAAGCAAAGATTTCCCCACACTCCTAGTTACTCTCTCCCATCTGAAAACCTCCACCTCCCATAGATACACCTTTTGAGGGACAGGTTACGAGTCAGAAAGAGGAAGGCAATATTTCCTGGGCCTAATAAGATTTTCCAGAAAGTGCCATCCGGGAAGAGGAAGTGGAATGGCCTGTCCCTATGTCTGTCCCCCACAGCATGAGCCCCACTTCAGCAGGAACGAGGGCCAGGATGCACAGGGGGCCCGATTTCTGGGTGATGGGAGAAAAGGGGCGGAGGCTTGGAGCAACATAAAAGGCGGGATCCACAGCTGTCTGCTTTTAATTATAATTATCCCCTTTTGCTTCCTTTCTGGCTAATGAGGGGGGGATTTAAATTTCCCCCTTTTCTCTTCTTCTTTCCCTGGAATTGAGGGTAGGGTGGGTTCAGGGCCCTCCTCCCCTTCTTTCCCTGTCCCCTGGTTACTGGGGGAAAGGCAAGCTCCGGAGGGTGGCAACGGTATGAAGGGATTGTGGGAACAAAAGGACAGGTTTGGATTGCTGGACACGTCCTCCTGGAGTTGGAGAGACCCCCCCATTCCATTGGCACCCCCTCCTATCAACCCCCCAGCTCCCTAGACAAGGAACTCAATGTCTCCCAGCCGGTGAGAAAGGAGCTAACGGGAGCCTGGGCTAGAGGAAAGGGGAGGGGAGAGGTGGGGGTGCAAAATTAGTCTCAAAGGATCTTTATTTCTGAGCTAGTGAAGCAGATGTAATCAAGGGAGAGGGAAGTAATCATAATGGGGGTGGGGGAGGGGCCGCTGGACTAGAATGGGGAGACTGGGTCCAGACAGGGCTGGGAGTTGGGGGGTAGGGGGCTCAGAAGGGGGGCAGCTTTCTACTATGGGATGGGGAAGGGCTACTGTCGGAAGACTCTGACACTTCAGTCCTCAGACTTGGGGCTTAGGGATGCCTGGGCCAGAAGGTGCCTGGGAAGGCACCGGAGAAGAAAGCCTCTCATACACTCCCCATTTGAGGAAAGTAGTGAGAAGGGGGACTGAAAGCAGTGGGGGAGGGGGAGAGAGGGGAGCCAGCCAGCAGAGACTCAAGTGGCCTCCAGATCTGTGGGACAAAAGTCGGAGGGAGATTTGTGTATGAGAGAGAAGGAAAGGGGCCGTGGGGAGGGGGGGCTTTGACAATGAACTTGAGACAAACTTCATTAGCATGCAGGCCTGCTGTCTGTCACTTTGAGCTCAGACAGAGTTCCCATGCAGGCCAGGAAGAGTGGGAGGGAGAGAAGGGGAGGGGCTGTGAGTGGGGGTGAAAGACAAGAGCCCCCCACCACCATTGTACCGCTGGGGCCTCACCTTCCACCAAATATTAAACCCTAGCCCTGGAAACCAACCTCCAAATCGTTCTCTAAGAACAAGATAATTTATCTCCCACTTTGAGCCTGTGGTTCCACCCCTCCTGTCTAGACATCCAAGAGCTGGTGGCCCCAGTCCCCAGTCCAGGTCTCAGCCTTTATCTCCCGGTGGCCCGCTTATTCCTTCACAACCAAGATCTAAATTTGTGATTAATCCAGTTGGTTGGGCTAGGTGCCTGGGGAGCCTTGGGGAAGGAGGGACTGAGCACCCCAACCTCAAGTGGCAAAGGGTGTCTTCTACAAGTCCCCATCAGCTCCACTCTCCACGCGCCCCACACACATTCAATCACAGCCTCAAGTTCAAAAGTGAATTAAAACTCAAAGAAGCCTGGGGACAGGGACAAGGGTACTTCTGTCATTCATTCTCTTCCCCTGCTTCCTTGGGGACAAGGGTGGCCTGGAGGAACAATAGTGTCCCCTGGCCCCTTCTTCCTGCATTGGGTTAGAAAAGGCAGCAGAAAGCAGTGGGGATGACAAAGACACACACACACACACACACACACACACACACACACCAGGCTTGAGAAGGGAGGAGGAGGAGGCGTCTCTGGCTGGATGCACAGACTGTTATTTTGGTGGTGGGCATGGTCCCAGATAGGGGCAGCGTCCCCCTTTTTCCTGGCTTTCCAGGGAGAGCAGCAAGAGAAAGAAAGAAGCAAACGAAATTCCTGAATGGATAAGAGATGCTACGTCAGCGGTACTGGAGCCGCATCCTCCACTCCACGAGAAGAGAAGAGCTAGGAGAGACCAGCGGGCGGGCGGTAGCTGTGGCGAGTGGCCTCTCCGTGCGGCACAGAGGCAAGGTAAGTAGACACTGGGGTCCAGGGAAGGACCGAGCCCTGGCAGGCATCTGGGCTGGGCTTGAAGGGTGATACCCTAGGAAAACGAGTCAAGACATCCAAACCTAGCCTTCCTCCTGGCTAATGGAGGCTAGTATCACAGAAAGAAAAGCTGGTAAAGACTGGGGGGCGGGGGGGTCCATAAAAAGGAAGCAGGCGACAAGGAGACGTGAGTGCGTGGAATTGGCCTCTTGCTCACCGGGTTTCACTCCTCCCTCCCGGGCACCCAGGGCATCCATCGGGAGCTGGAAGCAAGGGCTCTGCCCGAGGCCAGAGGCCCCTGATCCCTCTCCCTTACCCAGCCCCTGTCAGCCCAGAGCTCAGTAAATTAGTCAATGAGATTGGGGGTGGGAGGGTGGGGAGGGTCACAGTGCTACTGATCCTATTAATCCGCCCCTCCCTTCGCTCCCCCAGACATGGCCAACATCTTAATGCAGCGGAGGGAGGCTGGAAGGAGAGCCGACACCAGGGAAGAGGGAAATGGCTCTGACTCGGGACTCTTGGGCCTCTCCCCTGGTCTGCCTTATTCCTCTCTGTCCCAGAGACTGGGTTTTAGGAGAAGAACAAGTCTGGGGGGACTTTGGGGTGAGGGGAAACATCCCATGTTTCTAGGAAAGTGGAACCGAGAATTGGGAGTGGGTGGGAACCATTTTACAGAATTTATATTAATTTCATTCTCCTTCACCGTGTTCCCACGAGCGGAAAGGGAGCGAGGGGCAGACTTGGGCTGGGGGAGCCTCTGATTCAGCTTCCTTCACATTTACCCTAACATGGTTGTTCTGTCTTGGAGTGGATTTTGTTTTTTGTTTTAATTTTTTAAAGAGTACCAGGATGCAAGGAAGAGGCCATCGCTCTTCTGCCCTGAGTCCCCACCTACACTGTAATTTGGCACACAGTCTGTAATTATGTGGAACAGGAGAGATTGGAACAGAAGAGACCAGTCCTGGTGCCCCAGAGGTTAGGTTCCTAGGAGGGGCTGAGGCTGTCAGCAGCCATACATTTGCACACACATGTCCCATGTACACTGGGTTGGCTTCTTACAGTTGCCTGGGCACTGTGAGCCTGGGGTGTCTGGGCAGCAATAGGGACCCCTGAGCTCTCTTTGAATCAGGTCAAAGAAGTGGGAGGCTCTCCCCTGCTGTAGCACCTGTCTTCTCTCAGGTCAGTTGATGGGAGAGGAGGGTCCTCTTTGATAATTGTTTCCGACTGGGGCCCCACACACAACCAATGAAGGGGTGGTGTAGTGGGGCTGGGGCTGGGGCTGGGGCTGGGGCTGCAGAGGAGCTGGGTCATTTGAGCATTGAGTGTGGGAAGTGGGGAAGAGGTTTGCAGAACACTCCTAGAAAGCCAGCTTGGGTGGAAGGCCCATTCCTACTCCTCAGCTCCCCCTCCCCCCAAATTCTTCTGCATTTAATTTCTCCCTGACTTAAATAATAAAATAATCAACGTGGAATTTCATTAGAGTGTTTTTTAGGAGTTACCTATGTTGTTCCCCAAACCCTAAATTTAATCTGAATATAAAAAATTAGAAAAACACTGTGAAATGTGTGTGGAACCCTCACGGAACATTAAATAATAGGCAGTGCTTTGTATTCATGCCTTTTGTGTACATGAAGAGAAGAGCACTGATACCCATGGCATGTCTTTTTGGATCCTAAAAGATACAAGGATTTAAAGACAGAAACGGGGCAGGGGAAGGAAGGGAGGAAATGTGATCGCAGAGATCATAGTATCCATCATTATTGATTTTTAAGATGAGGTATTGAACTTTTTTGATCCTCTTGCCTCAGTTTATGGAATGCTGGCATTACAGGTGTGTCCCACCAGGCCTAGCTATGATTGAGAATATCTTTGATGCACACAGCACTTAACAGTTTATAGGGCAGACAGAAAGATAGCCCTGGCCCAGGTTCTCCGTTCCACCTATGCATGCACTGTGATAGCCCAAGAAATCTGAGAGGAAAGGGTAGTTGGCTTTAGCTTGCTGTGAGAGAGTCCTCCAGGTGGGTTTAACTCAGGTACTGGGCCTGGAGGATTCGGTGGAGGTGTGGAGGCATGGTGATGAGATCAAGGTAGTGAGACCAGAGTCACTGTCCAGAACTAATTGAGAGACCTGGCAGGGTATCTGACCAGTCTTTTGTTGAGCTAGCTGGGCAGGCTTGAGCTCCGAGGATCAAACTGGGGAGCAATGGGAGAATTCTGGAGAGAGACTGCTGATGGAGGGAAGAGAACCGAGCCCTAACCTCTGTATCCTTCCCTCCACAGAAGCAGCCATCCATCCAGAAGCAGCCTCCGTGTTCCATTTGTCCGGATGTCATCGTAGGTGGCCGGCATCTCTGGCTTTGGGGTATTTATTTCCTTCCTTGCTTTGATGGTGGTGTGGGTGGGGGAGGAGAAAAGGGAAGCTTTCCCTGTTCCACCCCAGCTCTCCACCCCACTCGCTGTCTCTTCTAGGCTCCAGCCTTTGATTTTGGTCCATTTTGTAGTAAGAACTGCATTGTCAAAGCTAAGAAGCAATGCAAACAACATAGCCTGGGGACAAAAGGCCACCCTGTGTCTGATTCGGTGCAGAGAGGAAAGCGCCCTCCCTCTTCTTCCACA
This sequence comes from Mus caroli, assembly GCF_978045245.1. Lineage (NCBI taxonomy): Eukaryota > Metazoa > Chordata > Mammalia > Rodentia > Muridae > Mus > Mus caroli. Next base: position 73,787,184 of record NW_028227258.1, on the reverse strand, counting down.
GCTTCCTGGGGACGAGATAGGGGTCTTTGACTCTGGGGAAGTGGTTGAGAAAGGTTTGAGAAAGGGACAGAGATAGCTAAGGGGGTTTCAGGTGATCCAGGAGAGCAGTATAGATTGGGATGGATGGGGTGGGGGGAGCTGGGTCCTTAAGTCGCTGAGTGGGTACGTGAGCACCTTTAAGCATTGGGAGATAATGCTGCTTGCCTTGTCCATGAATTTACCACTGAATGTGTCTGAGTTTATGGGTGTGAGAGTGCATGCCTGTGATTGAGTATGGGTGTGCTTTACACACACGCTTTTGACCAGAGAAGAGCTTATGGGAAACATGGATGACTAAGCTGGTGCCTGGCTATCTTGGTCACCATGTCTCATTTTCCTACAATGTAGGACTGGGGCAATAGGCATGTGAGTCCATGGGGAGCAGACCAGGAGGAGCTGGGGAGACTGAAAATGCTCCCACTTCCAGGAAGGGCGTGTCTCAGGGGCCACCTCCTCTAAATGGAGTCTCCAGGCATCCTAACCTCATCTGTGCATCGCTAACTGCTGTTACTTTTATTTGTCCCAATGCTATACACATTGCAGGCATTCAGTGACAGAATACTGTTTAATAGTAGCCACAGTAATTAGTAGCACAGTAATTCTGTTGCAGAGATAAGCACACCCCCAGATAAAGCTCTTTAAGGCAAATCCACCTTGCAAACAAGGGGAAACTATGTTTTTATTTTACTCTCTAAGCATTGGTCCCTTATGCACTGCTTTACTATTTCAGGAAAGTGCTTGACTGCCAAAGTTTACATAGCGTCTCAAAAGGTCCCATCCAGACAGCATAACTGAACCTGTGCTTCTGTCTCTGTAGGCCCTTCAGACTCAGAGACAAAAGGTGGGCAGCTGTATTGAGAGGGGACTTTGGCTTTGGTTGTAGCTGTGCCTCGAGGCTTAGGTGCTTGCCTAGTATGTATTGAGCCCTGGGTTTGATCCCAGGAACCCCCAAAGGATGAAGGCTCCTGAAACACCCACAGACCCCTATTAGCACAAACAAAGAGTTGAAATGTCCTCCCAAGAAGTGGTCACAGTGAGAGCCACAGGCCACCAGAGAGTAGACTGCTTTGTGCTGGAGGAGACAGAAAGGGCTCTGCTCTTTAGGAGACTGAGGCTGGTGAGCCAATCCAGCCCTCTGGACTCTTGTGCCCAGCGTGAGTCCTGCAGACTTGCTGCATCTATTGCTGTTCTCTGTTGTCTCCTCTGACACAAACACATTTCTCAAAGATTCTGCATGAACCTTCCCTACTTTTTTGGTTTGTGGAGGAAGAATACATCAGGAAGAAAAAAAAAAAAACTTGTCCTTGAGGGCTACTTTTGAAGGGGTTTCTTATTTAAAACTGGAAGAACATAATTTATACTCACACTGATTCCAGTTAAAAGGAGCAGAAGGTCCTCTGCTTCTCTCTGTGCATAGCGAGGTCCCATTTACACTGGGCGAAGGTGTCATTCACCTGCACCCCTAAAGGATCAATGGGGATGCCAGCTTGTCCTGTGAACCCAGACAAAATTTGCTTCCCCGGCGGCGGCGACTGGACAGAGGAGGGCATTCTAACATGCAGGGGGCTGTTCTTCTGTGGGTTATCTTCTTGATTTGGATGCTGTTAAACTGAAGTGCCCCTAAAAAGCTCAAAGTCAATATAAGAGGTGGCAGGACTTTATTCTGTATCTGCTGTGTGGGGAACAATTTTTAGCACCCAGCAAAGTGTGTTCATTTCTTCCTTTAGGTTAATTTTTGAGAAAGTCCAGTTGAGTCTGAATTTGGTCATTAGGAATATGGGGTGGGAGTGTACATCGGACAAGGAAATCTTTGTGTACTCTCCCCTTCCCAACAAAAATACAGCAGTGCCTGAGAGGAAAAGTTTGACTGGTCCAGCTGCCTCCTACCTCAAGGCTTGCAGGACTCCAGGGCAGGGGGTTCCTGGAGAGGGCAGGGAGTGGTAAAACTTGGTGAGACGGAAGGGAAACATCTTACTTCAGCTAGGGCTCTCTTTTCCAAGGCTGGCTCTGACCTCCAAACTTTTTGATGTTGGGAAGGGAGGGAGAGGGGACAAAGGTACTTCAGGGGTTTGAAAGCAGTTTTGTGGGAAGAGCAAACCAATGCTCTTAGGAAGCTAGGTCAGCACGTGGAGAGGAGTTTAGTGCGCATGGTCACATGTGTGTCAGGCATCCTTGAAAGGGCATGAGGTGGCATGAAGGGCATGAAGGAGCATGCAGAGAATGGGTCACAGGCTTGTGGGCATGGTGGAGAAATGTAGTCAAGGGCTTAACCCGGGTTGATCTAGGAATTGTATTTAGCGCCATGCCCAGAGGGAAGGTTGCCTAGAGAACATCTGGGGGGAAGAAACCCCTCTTTCTGCGGGTGTACTGGAGCTCCCAGAGCTCCCAAGCCCTCTGGGCACACGGTTCTGAGCTGTAGGGGGGTGAAGGAGACAGTTTAGGGTGTGCCCTTTTCTCTACCCCACCATTGAACATGGCTTAGTTCTGGCAAATCATCCAAGCTGCCAAAGCTTCTAGAACACCTCTCCCCCAGCTGGTTTTGGTGGTGCATACAGGATCATAATCTCAGCATTTGGGAGGCTGGAGGCAAGAAGATCAAATTTTCAAAGCTGGTCTGTGCTAAAGTAAGTTCAAGGCTAGCCTGAGCAGCTTAGCGAGACCCCATCACAGAATAAAAAGTAAAAGAGGTAGGGCTTAGGGGCAGTAAAAGAGGTCTGGGGTAGTGGGGCTTGCCTGGCCTATAAGAGGCCCTGGGCTTAACCCTCAGTACTTAAATTAATTAACGAGCCTCTCTCAGAAAAGAGCATTAAAACAACATAGAGGTTTGAAAAGAAAGAAAAGAAAAATAAGAAAAGAAAAGAGAGATTAAAAACAAACAAACAAACAAATAAATAAATTCTGGCTAAACCTGGTCTTGAGAATGCCCCAAGACATGGAGAGATACGACTATTTGCTTGCTATCATCCTTCTTGTAGGGAAACATCTTGTGGGTTTTATCTCATCTCAAGCTGGCCCCACCCACAGCCATGCAGCCAGCATTAATAGCAATGAACATTCAGACATACTCTGTTTTGGGTGAGAAGTACTAAATTAAACCTACTAGCCACCACCTTCCATCTAAGCAAGATAAGCAGTCCACAGGTCTGGCTTTGTCTTGGGCTATTCACAGGACTAGCAGATAGACAGACCCAATGGTTAAAGTGATAGTCCCCTAAATGGACTGCTGGTGACTCCGTGTTTAGGGGTCCCTGGTTACAGGAACTGGCTGGTTTAATCTGACCAGCAGGATTTAGGTATCTCAGCCAGTTTTATAGAAGGGACCCAGCAGAGGGTAAGTAGGAGGATGAAGGGACCCTCACTGGCACACAGAGCAGCTCCTGGAGCCCATGGTTGCTCTGAGAATTTCGATGTACCTAGAACCCAGATGCTGCCCAACAGCAACTGGCTACTTACTCCCCGGTGCTTTTCTGCTTCTGCTTCTTCAGTGGAGAAAAGGACCTTTCTGGCTGGACTGGATTGAGAGCCAGGTGGAGGAAGTTGAGGAAGGGGACAGAGCTTTGCCTGAAAGGCATCTTCCTTGGGGAACCGAACCCAGAGCTGGCACTGCATGCCTGGGAGCCTGGAGGAACATGGGTAGAAGGAGAGACCTATGAAAGGTCTCCAGGACTTGGTCAAATTCTGAGTCTCAAAAGCAGCTAGGATTCTGTGGTTATCTTGATGCTACAGATAGGGTCAAGGAACATTCCCCTGAAATGCAGAAAAGAGGGCCCCCTTTGCTCGCCCATTGTCTCATAGCAGGAGACTCAAACTGCACAATCTTCCCTACCGTGTTTTGAGTTGAAAACCTTGAACAAAAGAGACCCTTGCCTCTCCTAAATATTAGGATCACAGTTTGGGAGGAATTAGAACTCAAAAAGACTCTAACGGTGGGGTGGGAGGGGTCAGAGATAGAGTCTCCAGTCGCATTCCGCATCCCTGCCTCAACCTCCCGGTGCTGAGATTACAGATCTCTTCTCTTTGAGGGAATTTTGCCCTATTTCTTTTCTTTTTTTTTTTTTTTTTTTTGCGCGCTGGTCTTGGTGCAATGTACGGTAGAGCCCGAATGGAAAATGTAAGATCGACAAGAAGAGCGAGGGTGGCCATCAGAACCGCAATTGGCAATGAATTATAGACGTGGCAGGCGGGTTGTAGATGAGGCAGCAAAAGACTGAGGATTGGCATAAAGACATTGGATCCCATTCTCTGGGGGAGGGGCACCCCAATTGCACGTCTTGGACTGGCCTGGGGAGGGAGGGGGCCGGGCATGGAAAAGCTGGGAGGAGGGTATGGGGGGGGGGGGGAAGAAACGAGGCAGTGACGTCAGACCAGGTATAGCCAATCAGGGGCTGACCTGAGGAAGGAGTGTGAAGGGATGAATGAAAAGTCCGGAGCCTGAGAGCGCCCCCGCCAGAGCAGCGGCCAAGGCTGAGGAGGGAGCTGGGACTCGAGACCCTGCTCCACCCTGCCGGCTCCCGCTCGGCCCCATTGCCTGGCAAGCCCCGGCATCTTCGACCCACGTCCGTGGCGCTGCCTGGGTAGGAACGCGCCTGAAGACCGCGCAGGACACTACCACTGAGCATCCTGGGTTTGATGTAAGTGGCCTGACCCGCGTGGGGCACGAGGTGGGGAAAGCGCCTCAGAGTCCAGCGCGCGCGTCCGCCACCTGCGACCACGGAGCTCCACACCCTCTGCACGGTCCCTGGACCTCCTTCCAGTGGGTTCAGTCCAGATCGCCCCCTCCAGCCACTAAGGGCATCTCTCACTCCGACCCCCAGTGGCATTTTTCACATCTCTGAATGATTTCGGCTGCGTTTTGCACAAAACCGGCTCCCGCGCGGTTCCGTAGGTCCAGGGCTCGGCTCACCTGCCTGGCCACCCTCTGCCCTAACCCGCAGCCCCACGTCCTGACTGCTCGCCCGTTTCTCTCTGGGTGGGATCTTTGCCCTTGGGAGAGTCGCTGGGGAGTCTCGAGATCACCCTCCACCCCGCCGCCAGCCACAGGCTTCCCTCTGGGCCTCGGGGTTCCCCAGTGCTGGGGTTCCCGTACGGGGCTTCGTGGCCACTCCCCTGCAGTCGGTAGCTCGGAGCAGCTCTGCGAGCTCGGCTCTGCCGCACCCACGCGGAGCTCACACTCGACCTTCCAGAGAAGGGTGTGGACACCGTGGGAGGTTGGGGAGGCCTCGGCCTAGGCTTCTGCGGTCTTCCCGGGTGGCACGAAGGCCCTGAAGCCTTTCCACGAGCACCGGCGGAACCCTGCTTCTGCACGGAGGAGGAGGGAGTGGGAAATGGGCGGTCAGGCTTGGGGCCGTTTGGTTTCAGCCTAGATTCCCGACCTCAGAACCGTCGGCGGTAGCATCCTTTCCTCGCCTTTTTGAGGTCTCGTCGTGCTAGTGCGTGAGGTCCAGGATCCCATCTCTTCGCCTCCACACCACGCGCGTCCCCCATCCGCCGTCGAGCGACTCGAGACTGCGGAGGTCCAGGCGGTGGCCGGGAGGCTGCGTGGAAGAGGAGGAGGCGGCCAGGAGGCGGGGTTGGTTGTTATCTTTGGTTATCTAGCTGTATGAGTGGTGTGGAGTCTTCATAAAGCTAGATAACCGAAAGTAAAAATAACCCCATACACTGCGCAGAGGGCCTGGAACGCTGGTGGTGGCCGAGCTGCAGGAGGGAGAGCCTCGCCAGGCGTGCCTGGAGGCTGGAGGGCTGGGGGAGGGGGAGACGTCGCCTTCAGAGGTTGCTCAGCCCGAGCCACCTCGCGATCCCCACCCGCGACCTGCCCACCTGGGAAGAAAGCAAGAAGCCGCTTTGGGGTCGCCTCTGGAGGCCTAGTCAAAATGGAGCAGTCTGGGCCTCAGTCCGGAGAAGCCGCTCCCGGGAGAGACAGAGCCCTTGGTTGAGGGTTGGGGGGAAAGTGCAAGCATCCCTCTCCCGGTCTGGACTCAACCCGGGAGCAACGGCGGGTGGCTGGTGTGAGCAGCTTCCCTCTGGCTCTTCGAAGCGACTGGTGGAGTTTGAGGTTCGTAGGATGTCTCTAGAAAGCTGGTTTTTGCTTTGGTGGTTTCTCTGAAGCCCTTCAGCTTTACTGGGAGTCAAGATTGCCCAGGTGGGAACAGGTCTAGGAGCGGGGAAGGCTTAAAAACCAACACACACATCGAACTTATTAGGGAGAATGGCGATGCAGAAACAAAGTAACCACAAGGGCAAGGGCCAGAGTGGCCAGAGACCCTTTTACCCCACAGGAATTCTGGGACACTGGGGCGCAGGTTCTTTGCTTTCACTTTGGCCTTCAGGACCAGAGCTAAGTCTAACGGAACTCTCTCTGGCTGCTTTGTCATTAGTGGCTAAAGGTGTAGAGTTGGGGTGGGGGCTTTAGAGCATCCCACCTTCCGGTCCTAACCTCACTCTTGGAAATCGGGTCCCAAAGGAACAAATGGCCTCAAGGAGCTCGGTGGAGCTCAAACACAAAGGAATGTGTAGCTGTGCTGCCCAGAGAAAGCAAAGAATTAGAGAGATTAATTGGGGCTCCTGTAAAAAGAATCTATTTATCTTGCCTGACCTAAATATTTTAGTGAAAGAGGGTTTCTACAACTGAGAAGATGGTCTAACAAACATGGCCAGAGCTAGGAATCCCCTTCTGCTCTCATGGCCCTCAGCCGAACTTGACCAGCTGGCACTTGGAGACCTGGGCTGTACCGACTAATAAGAGGCAGAAAACTGGGCAAAATGTCATCACCCAGACTCCGCTGGTTCTTATAAATTTAAAATTTCCTCCCGGGACCTGATTTTACAGTTAGAAGATAATGATTCAATTTTGTATTACATGGGGGGAAATATTGGCGAATCCAAATTCAAATTCTGGGACTTCAGGGAATCTATTGCCTGTGTGTGTCTTCTTTAGCAGTAAGGGGAGGGAGAGACCTCTTAAATTCCAGAAGCTTGGAATTTGTTTTATTTTGGTGGGGGTGGTGGGGATGAAGCTTAAGTCAAGGAGAAAAGGAACTGGGTCTAGGCTGGGACTAATGGTCTGGCCACAGCCTGTTTTCTTTTTCCACCATCTAACGCTGCTTGAGAGATGCCATGTGATCCCATGTTACACAGGCACAAGTGAGCAGCTGACATTACTCACTGACTTGACACTCAAGGCTCCTTCCATTTACTCTGTCTTGGAGAAAGTGACACTGCCCCCCCCCAAGGGAGCCAACTGGGAAAGTAGAAAGAAGGGAAGACTCTCTGTTATTGGGAATTTGCATGGACAGAGGAGGGGCATCAATAAAATTAGCTTCCTTATCGTTACCATCTTTAATGTTTCCTGTATAGTGTCTTCACAGTAAATTCCAGGACAGCCAGGGCTACACAGCCCTCTATCATAGCACAGGCCTATAATCTGAGCAGAGGAGGAAGGATCAAGAATTCAAAGTCATCCTTGTCTACACAGCAAGTTCTTGGGCATCCTAGAGTCCCCCTACACACACACACACACACACACACCCCACATATTCCCAGGAACACTTTGAGCCTCACTTGCTAACCACAATAGTTTTATATTATTGTTTCCCATGGGCACATTGGATCACAGGCTCTTCAAAAGAGAGTAGAAGGCTTTAGGGAAAGGAGGAATAGAGGCTAGGAGGTTAGGCTGCGAAGGGTTCCTGTCTTCTTTAGGTGCACACTGGCTGTGTATGTGTATGGTACTCAGCAGGGCAGCAGGTGCCCTTTGTGAAGTCCATGTGCCTAAGGGTGAAGAGAGGGAGGCAGCCTGTGTGGATTGGTATAAGGTTGTGTGGTGAGCTAAGAAACTCAGCTGGGACACCGGGGATGCTAGGATGTGGCCAGGCAAAACCACAGAAAAGAGCTGGGGTTTATTAAATGAGGACATCACAGTGATACCAAAATCTCCTCCTCTTCCTCCTCCTCCTCCCCCTCCTCTCCTTTGTTTTAATTATTTATTTATTTTGTGTCTGTGGTTATATATTTGTAGGTCAGAGGACAATTTGTGAGAGCCTGTTCACTCCTTTAACCCTGTGGGTTCAGGAGATGGAAATTAAATGTCAGGTTTGGTGGCAAACACCTTTATCCAGAGATATCTCCATGGATCTCTCCTTTTTTTTTTTTTATTGAGAAAGTGTTGCCCAGGCTTCCGTGGAACTGATGACAATTCTCCTGCCTCAGCCTCCCAAGTGCTGAACTTCCCCTCTTTATATCATATAGCACCCTCCCTACCCAGTTAAACTGTGTAGGAGAACTCCTTTGGTCTGAGTTCATGTTTTGTCCACTTGAGAAGCCTCCTTTGTTTAAAAACTGCCATTTCTATTCTTCAGTCTGCTACACACACCAGACTTACTGGAAACCAATTTCACATCTGGTTTCAAAGATGTCTGTCTCTGCATGTGTGTTTTGCCTGCATATGTCTATGCACCATATAGATAATGCCCTCCAAGGCAAGAAGAGGGTGCTGGATTGCCCTAGAACTGGGGTCACAGATGTTTGTGGATGTTGAGAATTGAAAACTGGGTCAGTACAGCCAGTGTACTTAACCACTGAGCATCTCTCCAGCCCCTCAGCTGGTTCTGTGACCCACGTATTTCAAGCCCTTGCCCTATGTCCTTTTGCAGGGCTCCCAGTCTATGCAGCTGAAGGCAGCTTTCTTGCAAATATTCCACTCCAGTTTTGCATGAATCCAACCCCCACCCCGTCTAGGCATCGAAAAGGTCTTATTGAGCCAGGCATGCTGGATTGGTGCATGCCTTTAGTCCCAGCACTTTTGAGGCAGAGGCAGGTAGATCTCTGTGTGTTTCAGGACAGCAAGACCTACATAGTGAGACCCTGCTCTTAAGAGAAAGAGAGAGAGAGAGAGAGAGAGAGAGAGAGAGAGAGAGAGAGAGAGAGAGAGAGAGAGAGAGAGAGAAGGAGGAAGGAAGGAAGGAAGGAAGGAAGGAAGGAAGGAAGGAAAGGGAGAAAGGGAGGAAGGAAGGAAGGAAGGAAGGAAGGAAGGAAGGAAGGAAGGAAGGAAGGAAGGAAGGAAGGAAGGAATCTAAGAAAAGGGACTAGGTTTTGTTTTGGAATCCTGGTCTCAGGCATGTCACTTACACATTACATCTGAGTGAGTTTCCAATGTTGTTCTGTGTAGCAAAGGATGCTCTACACACCATGTGGTGACACCCACAGGGAGGCATTCCTTCACTACAGAGGATTGAAGGCTACCCTTTGGGGTGTTTGTAACCAAGGAACTGTAACCCTTTAAAGAAGGACTGAGGAGGGTCCCCTTGGTGAGCCTGCCTAGGGAAGAGCTGGGGTCTGTGGATCATTGTTCATAGTCATCCTGCACCCACACCTCTCTTCATCAGATTTTTTGGGGCACAGTTTCACTTTTAACTCAGATTGACCTAGAACCCTCAAAGTAGCCAGGCCTGGCCTCTAACTGATGGCGATCCTCCTGCCTCAATCCTCCAAGGCTTACAGTCATGCCTGGCTTTGTGCTCTTTCTTCTAAGAACATGTGTGGCTGGTTACATAATGTGTAAGTGATAGTTACAACCCTCTGCCATTCAATATCTAGATTTTAGAGTTTCTAAAAGCAGGAGCTGGGCTTAGTGAGTCATGCCTATAACCTCAATACTCAGGAGGCAGAGGCAGGAGGGTCCAGACGTCAAGGTCAGCTTGTTCACACTGAGATCTTGCCTAAGAAAATAATTTTTAAAAGACTTCACAAAAGAGGAGATGGGGAGATTGTACCAACAGGCAAGATGGGCCAACTCCCCCCAGGAGGTGAGTGAATTTAGGTTAATGGTGGTTTCAAATGACTGCAGGGGAGGAGAAAACAAACTGGGAGAACAAACATTTGGGATTTGAGGAGAAGGGGGGATAGGGTTATGAAAGGAAGGTTGAGTGTGCTTTTAACTGAAGACAGAGGTGAGAAAAAAGGGAGGCTCCTTGCCACCCAGGCTTTGCCAAGGCTAGAGTGACACCCCTCCTCCTGCCCTAATCCCCCATTAAGGCAGCTCTGAGCTTGTTATGACAGCGGCTGAAGGCGCTTGAATTGCTGTTTGCGGTGCCTACTAATTGGACTGAAGGGCTGGAGTCTGGACACTGAAAGGGACCATTGTCGCTGTTTGCCTTCCACGGCTGCCTCCCTGGGACCCTCTGGTTGAGGGGAGTCGCATAACCGCAGGTCGTGGCACCCATGCTCTGTGACCATGCAAGGGTACCCTGTGGGAACACTGCACATCATTGTCTTGTCTGGGGTGAGTTTCCACAGCCCAGAAGAGGCAAGCCTGACACCAGACTAAGCCTCTCTTCCCTGTCCTTCCCTTCCTCCAGCAGTTCAAGCACCTCTTCTTATCCACATACATCCTGCGGAGCCAGTGCTCCCAGGCTTGGTTACACACCAAAGCCGCCCTTCACCCCCATACAGATGTTTGGGCTTGGTCCAGCCCCCAAAAAAACTCAGAGAGGAAATGAAGCTTTGGAGTCTGTACCAACAGGTACACTATCCTGTCTGTGCTCAGGACACAATCTCACCTTCCCAAGCCCCTGCTCTATTTATAATGCCTTTGTTCATCTTTATTACTAAATTACTTGAAGAGCCCTTAGTATTTAGAATGGAATGTAAAGGTCCATCTTTGACTTCAGTCTTGCTCTTCCCTAAGGCCAAAAGCACTGGCTCAGGCTCACAGGAGCCTGTGGCTTTTCCAAATGAATCCAGTGGAGAACTGAGCTCATCTGAGTCCCCTGAACATCCTGGGACTAAGGGTGGGGAGTGCAGGATTCATAGACTCCAGCACCCTCCCTTCCAGGAGCAGGAGACTTCCTTCAAAATCGTCTTTTCCCTTTCCTTACTGTATCCAAATGTTTCTGCTTCTCTTCCCTCCAGCTTCTCCCCAGGGCGGGTGGGTGCTCCACCCTCCCGCCCACTCTCTGAGGACACGAGAACCATGGTATCCAGCACCACGGACAGCTCCCAGCGGTGAGTGAGCCAGCTGACCCCTGTAGGAAAATGGTAGTTTTGTCTATTCCAGGCAGACATCCAGATCTGATGAGGCATGGCTGCCCCGGGATTACTGGGCTCGGACGGGAGCAGTGGTAGGAAGGATCCTATGTAAGTCATGTGAGACATAGAATGTTCAGATCAACTGAAGCTGAAACAAGCCTTTGGCATCATATATAACCCAGAAAGGGACACAGCTGGTGAGTGAACTCCTGAATCCAGCCTAGCCTTTTCTGCACTGATTTCTCCTTTATGAATCTCCTTGCCCAATTCTGGCAGGAGTTTCACATGGGATGTTACACACAAAAGGACAAGATATATGACTGGGAATGTGAAGTATCCCTAAGAAGCAGGGAAAGGTGGAACTGACTGCTCTCACCGTCTGAGAAGGCTTTCAAGGGAAAGTCCTGAAGAAGGCATGGGGAAGGCTTACCTAGCAGAAAAGGCAAGGGAGCCACCATCTGCCAGGGTATAGAGGCCAGTGGATGGCCCCAGGAGTCTCTGGAGGCCAGCAGGAGGCATGCAGACTGGACTGGGGCCTGGGAAAGGCCCTTCTGTGTGCCCACGCTTGCTCCCCCTACACCATGAGTCTAGAGACAAAGGGACCACTCTCTCACATTTGACACTGCCATCTCCGGCTGGCAGTGCCAGGTGGCAGGGGCATCAGGGGGTGTCAATCCATTATCCACTCCCAGCCCCTAAGTCCTCTGGGGCTGAATGTTGGGGAGGTGGGTGTTCTACGCTATGTTGCCATAGTAACCACCCCAACCCCCAACCCCAAAGCACACAAAAAGATAGCTCTCACCCCCACCTCTAGGAGAAACCTGGGTCTGCCTGGGAATCTTCCCTTGAGAATCCTCCTCTCTAATGCACAGCCATGCCATTCTTGTGCCTGCACCACCCTCAGCACCCGGCGCCAAAGACCCATAGGGCAGTGAGGCTGGTACGTTCAGTATCCAGGCATGTAGAGGGGGCATCCATCCCTTCTAGTTAACCCCTCTCTCCTCAAGCTCTCCTTCACTACAGCCAACGCCATCCTAGGACTCCCCAACTGAAGCAGTGGGCTATGTTGGGACCCCGGCCTTCTGCTTTTTCCCAGAAATAGACACCTGCTACCTTTAGCAAACCTCCAGGCTGTGGGAACTGCAAGGAGGAGGGAGCCATTCCTGACACCCTCCATCTGTACCCTCGCCATTACTCATTAGGCATTCTGCCCCCTCCTTCCGCTCGTTAAGCCTTATTTGCATATATTTGCATAATACAGTTCATTTGCATTGCAGGAGGCTCATGGTAGAAGCCAGGGAAAAAAGAGGTGGGGGGGGGGGGAGGTGGAGAAGAGAAAAAGGGAGAGATTTTGTTTTCATCAAAGTGTGGGGGGAGAGCTGGGGGGGGAGGCAGGAAGAGGATGGAAATAAAACTCATACTACTTTCTTTCTTCCCTCCCGCCCTCTCTCCCGAGTTGGACTGAAATGCCAAAGAGAGGTGCCAAGGGTCTGCCTTTTCTGTCCTTTTTTTTGTCTTGCTTCCTCCGGCCTTGGCTCTTCAGTCAGGGGGCCCCCCACCTTGTTGGAATCAGGCTTCAGAAAGAAAGCTGGGTAGGATGTGAGGCTGTGAGAATGGAAACATAGGAAGGGAAGAGGGAAGCCGCCATCTTAGGTAGCTAGTGTTTATAAAATGGCCGCTTCTGAGAGATGTGGGCTGAGTGCCAGCCAGGGTGGTGGGCACGAAGGAGAATGACAACAGAAGGAAGGGTTTCCCAGCTGACCAAGAACAAACCTGAATATCACTATTATGGGATTAGAAAGTGAGGTGGACGCGGGAGGCAGGGGAGAAGAGGGGTCTCCCAGAAGAGTTCTAGGGTTCAGCATCTAAGCAGGGTGGTAGAAGCCTCATCCCTGCGTACAGATCCCAGAGGACTCAAGGCTATGTCAAAGGTGCAGAAGAATCGAGTTGGAAAGACCAGCAGGAGACAGTCAGAGTAAGGTATGGTCAGGCGGGATCATCTGCCAGCTGGAGGTCTCAGGACTGTGGGAAACCATGTATACTAGCAGTATATTCTCTGGCCCAGCCGGCCACTCCTATCTTCATGACGCTTATGAAACTGTGCCTTCTCTAAGGCCATTCACAGCCTCTCAACTGGGCCATCCTTCTTGGCCCTCTGTGCATAATTTCATGCTTATTTGATCCCCCCAACCTCTGCACTGGCCCGGCTTCTTGTGTTATATCCTAAACAACTTGTTCTTGGTTTTATCCACTCAGTTCTCTGGATCAGCCAGCTTCACACAGAAGTGACAGCACTCCTGAAATCCCCGCTTAGTCACTTTTGTAACTTCAACCTCTGCTAAAGGTAGACACTCTATAGACCAAGCCTTGAGCTCAAAGATCCACCTGCCTCTGCCCCCTGCCCCCCTCCACCTCCCCACGAGTGCGAGGACTAAAGGTGTGAACCACCACCACCACCACCACCCAGCTCCCTCGTTTTCTTAACATTGATCTATTTATAACTAGAGTGAGCAAAGCAATGGTGGTGCACAACTTTAATCCCAGCACTCAGGAGGCAGAGGCAGGCAGATCTGTGATTTCGAGGCCAGCCTGGTCTACGATCTGAGTTCCAGGACAGTCAGGGATACACAGAGAAACCCTGTCTCAAAAAGAAAATCAAACAACCCCTCACAGAGCTACACCTTATCCACTGCCCAATGTCCTGCCATTGGCTCCCAGACCAGAGCCTAGAGCCTGAAATGGTCATATGCTCAGGCCCCATTGCAAAGGACAGTGGGAAGGCACCTGCTTGTCTAACCTCTGGGGTGGCAAAGCTCTGGAGGGAATCCTTCTTAGGCTGCTGCCTAAGCAGCGAGCAGAGGTGCTCGCTGGTGTGGGCTGTGCTCACTCTGGTTTTCTTTCCTCTAAACTTGTAGGCCCCCAGGTTCAAGCTTTTAATTTTCAGGTTTGCATATCTATAAGTGTCTCCGTGTATCCATGTGGACCACACGTATGCCTGGTGCCTATGGAAATGAGAAGAAAGCATTGAATCCCCTCAAAAAGTGTTCTTAACCCCTGAGCCATCTCTCCAGCCCCAGGTTCAAATCCTGAGCACCGTCTGAACTAGTCCTGTGTCCAAGACAGTATCATCAAACCCTGTCCTTCCTGCCTTGTGTCAGCTCACACTTTTTCTTACATCTGTATGTTGATGCTTAGCAGGTTCCTTGAATGCTTGGTTTATGTGCCTGGCTGGAGGAGACACCCATGGCCTTGCAGAGGGAGCGATCTGGTGGGAAAGCAGACAAAACCCACCCCAGGCCCGTGGTTTCCCTGCAACAAGCCCAGTGGCTTTCTGGAGGACACTTTTCCTGGAGGAAGTGATTCAAGGTATTCAGGGGTCTGGGTAGGGGAAATATCAAGGAAGTAAGAAAGAACATGGTATATTTGGGGACTTGCCTGACCCTCAAAAGAAGTGGAGCCTTAGATACTGAAGCTGAGAAACTGGCTTAATGGCCTGGGGTTTAAGGAAGTCAGCCATGAGCTAGCTCAGAGATGCTAGGGCGTGGCACCTGGCTGAGTGGTGCTGCGTAATGTGTAGGAGGCTCACATGTATGCAACCTACTGGCTTTTCACATTAAAAGCAAAAAGGTTCGAAGAAGTTAAGTACTGCAAGGCCGATTGGTACTAGAATGGAGACCGGGAGGAAGTTCTACTTAGAAACTTTCTGGAAGAAGAAAGGGGATAGTGAGAGCAAGGAGAGAGAGCCAGGGCTTAGTCTGAGGGGATTCTGTGAGAGCAACTGAGGTAGGGAGAAGAGGCCATGCGCACTGGTCCCGAGGCTGCAATGTAAGCAACATGCCAAGCTTTACACAAAGGCTTCTCTGTAAGTGGCCTTGGCAGTGGCTGTCAGGTGAGAGGACTTAGCTCTCAGGGCCTTCAGGGCATTGGGGGTAGGGCTGGAGGTGGCCTTAGACTTTCAGCAGGTCCACATCAAAAGAAAGACTCTAGGCCTGGCTAGAACTCCCACAGAGGCTGTATAGAGCTGGTTCCTGGCCAGGCTCCTGCCTGCTGCCCAGTCAGGCCGCCAGGTCTAGGCCCAGCCTCTGCCCACCTCCTATTCTTCCAGCTGTGCCTCCTGGGCCTTCTAGCATCTCCTTTTTCAGCCCACACAGCCCTCCCAGGTTGTGGGTCTGATCTCTCTGGGCCCCAGCAAGCGAGTGAGCGAGTACCACAGGGAACCTCTTACACCGAAGACTAAGACTGTATTGGGAAGGAGAGAAACCACTGACCAGAAGCAAAAAGGTGTCTCGGGAGGAGGGGGTCACTGTTTCAAGCACTCTGCTCTCCATCTTCTTCAGCACAAGTTCTTGGTGGCCTCATTTCACGGTCTCTTCCTGCTGATCAGCAGTGGGCAGAGACCACCTCCCTCATCGCCGCTTTGGGTTTGGACTGTTTTAAACAGTAGAGTGACTGTCGATGGCTCAGTCTACAGGGAGGAGAACAAAAGACAGGGTCAGGGCTGGGCAGACTGGACAGGGTAAGATTCTGGCTCCCCTCACTTGCTAGTTGGAGGAATGGGGAGGCCAGTTATTAGTGCCTTTGGGCCCTGACCTTTATAGTCCTTCGTAGGGTGGTGTGCAAATGTCCAGTGTCCAGTGCTGAATGCTGAGGGATCCAGTAAGAGGAGGTGGCTAGAACTGGAGGGACAGTTTCCCAGAAGCCTAGGCTTTGGGATGGCAGCTGGGGAGAGCAGAGTCACTCCAGGCTCTTATCTAATGACTGGAGCTGTCTGGGTCTCAGGTCTAAGGTCTTATAGGGCATCTGGTTGGTATTAGTGCTACATTCTGCTGAGGCTATCGCCCACATTGCCTACAGCTGACTATGTTCCTTCCCTCTCTCCGTTTTCTCCAGAGCAGCATACGCCAGGCTCTATGGAATGTTGGGTGAGCTGCTTGAGGACCTCCAAGGCCTGTCCCACAGTCTTCCAGCCTCCGACTCTCCGGCCCTCAGTGTGGTCAGCAGTGAGCTACTTTTGGATCCCTGAGCCCGTGGTCCAGGGAGACTCTGAACATGGAGATCTTTTGTCATGACATGGTTGTCTCTTGTTGTGCAAGCAAGAGTCAGGGGACAAATGACATTGGCTTTAGCCCCCTGCCAGCAGTACCAGGGCCTCCAGGACGGGAGGGAAGGACCAGGCTGAGGCTGGCATATGGGAGAGAGCGTGAGTGCGCTGGCGTTTCACCTGCTAGGGCTGCCTTCTGCTGGGCTGTCCATCTGGCACCAGCTGGCATACCAGCTCCGCCCCCACAGCCAACCAGACTCCTTCGGCTGTTGCTATGACAATTGGCTGCCATCTTGGTACTCAGGGCACTACCGTCTCTCTGACTTTTCCTGTGGGGCTCTTGAGGGACAAAAAACAGATCCTCAATTTTTCATATCAGAGCCAGGCAGTGGTGGCACACACCTTTAAACCCAACACTCAGGAAGCAGAGGCAGGTGGGTCTCTGTGAGTTTGAGGCGAGCCTGATCTATAGAGCAAGTTCTGGGACAGCCAGGACTATTTAAAAAAAAATGTCTCAAAAAAAATTCATCTCAGTATCCAGTTTTGGAATAAGGCCAGGCAGGAGGGCTGACACTGAAGTCCCAGCACTCGGATGTCTGGCCAGAAGGGCGGTGACTTTGAGGCCAGCCTGGGGGCAGAGAGTGAAGCCCTGGTCTCAAAAACAAACCAAATTTTTGGGTATGATGACCCGTGCTTTTATTCCCAGCCTTTGAGAGACAGAGGTAGGAGGATCGTTATGAGTTCAATACCAGCCTGGTCCACATAGCAAGTTTCAGGCCAGCTAGGGCTACATAGTGAAACCCCATCTCAAACAAAATAAAGGCTAATGAATTAATCAGCATGGCTAGCTCAGTTGGTAGAGTGCTTCTCTAGCATGCGCAGGGCCATGGGTTCTACCCCCAGTACTGCACAGACTGTGTTTGGTGGCGCGTGCGTGCGTGCGTGTAATCCCAGCCCTCTGGAGGCTGAGGCAGATGAGCCGCTACAATTTTGAGGCCTGTTCGGGGTTGTATTATGAGTTCCAGGACATCCTGGGCTCTATCTCCACGAAACATAAAATGGCAACAGTCAAAATAGGCCACTAGGTCCGGCTCCATGCTATGCTCTCTGTACTCTGCATCTAGGAAGGAATCAGTGAGATAGAGTTGAAGGAGTGCAGATCCTGTTTCTGGGTTGGGACTGTGGCTCAGGGTTAGGGTGGGGGAGCTGATCCTGTTTCCTGCTTCTGACAGACTTTTCTTCACTCCATCAGGAAGTCCCACTGGTTTTGTTTTTTGTTTGTTTGGTTTTGTTTTTTTGTTTTTGTTTTTGTTTTTTTTCTCATTCCTGTCTTGGGAGCTTTCCCCAACCATGATAGTGAAGATGGGCGGAGCTGTCACACCAGCTGTTAGCCTGCCTTGGCTGAGAGGCTAGGAGATGAGGAGGGAGCGACCACCCAGCTTCAGTCATTTTAAAGTAGTTCCTGACCCTAGGAGAAGGGAAATGGAGATGAAGACTCAATTGACTTGGTATGAAGTTTAAATGCCCCTTCGAGACTCGGGGGTTGAGGACGGTGAGATTGGCTCAGTGGATAGATTCACTTGCCTCTATGCCTGACAACCCAAGTTAATATCCTCTACCCACACATGGAAGGAAAGAACTGATTTCCAAAAGTTGTCCTCTGACCTCCACACAGAGACCATGGCCTGTGCACCACCCCCCGAAAATGTAATATATTTTTTAAAAAGACATGGGGACTTCCATTCAATGTCTCCCAATGTTTGGGGATTTCCTTTCCTTATTCCCTTACTCCCTGTCGGTACCCTAGAGGAGGCAGAGTGAGTCTAACTACGGAGAGGGCATCCTCTAGGTTGTCTGGTGGAACATTCAGGACTCCTGGGAAGGCTCCAACTGGTCCCCGAGAGTCCCAGTTTCCTCTATCACACAACAGAAGGTGGGGAATGGCTGCCGTGGTTGGAAGAGCGCATTGGTGCTGAGGGGGCCAGCTGGTTGAGAAGCAGGTGGAGAGGGAAAGGACCCTGCTTAAGAGGGGGCTGGGTGGGAAGGCTGGGTAATTTATGATATCATTGTTCCCGCCCCTCTTCCCAGCCCCCTGCCACTTTACTGTTGCTAGGAGATCCTGGCTGGCCCTGTCAAATGGAAAACTCCTCCTCAGCCAGAGTAGGCCCTACCCTGAGTCACATCAGACCCTGAAACACACCAGTGTCTCCTATGAATCCATTCAGGTTCAGCCAGCTTGGGTGTGGGGCTACCTGACTGAGCAAGTGTGTGTGTGTGTGTGTGTGTGTGTGTGTGTGTGTGTGTGTGTGTATGAGGATATGGAGGGAGCCAGGAGGCTAGGAGATAGACTTTGGGGATGGAGGAACACTCTGAGGGCCTGCAGGTGACCCTGGGAACCAAGCCTGGGAAGAACCCAAGTTAATAATGCAATCCTTATCTTAGAGAGAGTGAGCTTTCAGCAGACTGATCGAACACACAGGCTTCTCAGCCCACTCCCTCCAGTCAAGGTTAAGGCCTGGCAAAGGTGGGGGAAGAGAAGCTGAGGAGAAAAAGGCTGAGGAGATCCCAGGCACAGGAAGGTGACTGTGAGTAGAGTTGGGTGGCCCAGGGATGTGGCTGAGATCCCCTCTTCCTTCTGGAGTTCTCGTAGACAGTAAGGCTGAAGAGAAGCTTGGTACAGGAACTTCAAAGGTTTCTCAAGCTGCAGGTCATGGCTACCTGTGTTTCTTAGTACTGGCCTTGACTTGGCTACCACAGGCTTTTGTCTCAGTTTATCTGCCCTGGCTGAAACCCAAATGATCCTGTCTCCAGCTCCATAAGAGCAATCAGAGGTCCCCCAAAGTCTCTGTCTGCTCCCTAGAGTCATGGGCTGCTTCTTGTTCTGTGCGCCACACAGGCTTCCCTCCCTCCCAGTGCTGATTTCCTGTGGACCAGATTCCAGCACAGTGAAGGGCCAGAGCTCAGGGAACAGACCCAGCAGCACAGCAAGTCTCCAAGGGAAGCTCTAGCAGTCTCCAGGGGCTGAAGGCAGGACTGGGGAAATGGCTAACCAGGCTGCAGAAGTCAAACGCTCCCAGTCGGCTGTCCAGCAGGCATCTGCCTTCCTAGCCAAGTTTCCTGGGCTCCTGCCACAGATCTAAGCCTCATCCTGACATCCTGCCCTCTGTGCTCTGGGATGGCCCAGGGGAGATGCTTAGCCTTGGCTTCTTGTCTGCTGGTGGAGGGGACACACACCCTTTCTGGACCACAGGTAACTTTTCTTCTGTCTGCTCCTAACAGATCTCCAGAGTACTTTTATTCATAAGTATGTGTTGAATGTCAGTGTGCATATTGTGTATATATGTTTGAGTATGTTATCTTGTGAGTATAAGCGTGCATACATGTTTGAGTGT
Source organism: Mus caroli (assembly GCF_978045245.1). NCBI lineage: Eukaryota > Metazoa > Chordata > Mammalia > Rodentia > Muridae > Mus > Mus caroli. The sequence continues at coordinate 73,767,690 of NW_028227258.1, read as the reverse complement.
GTATCTGAGAGATCGTGTGTGTGTGTGTGTGTGGTGTCTTGATATAGGGTCCTGTTGTGTAGTTCAGGCTGGCCTTGAACTCAGAGCACTCCTCCTATGACTCCCCTATGCTGGGATAACAGGCCTTTTCCCCACACTTGACAATTTCTCTTTACAGACCAAAAAGAAGACCTGACGTCATCTTGAGCACCCACCCCTGCCATGCAGAGTGTGTTTGCAGACTGCCAACGGGCTGGCTCCGGCCAGCAGAAGTGAACAGAGGTGGAGGTTCAGCCTGACAGCTTCTCTCCAAAGCCATGGAGAGAGAACCTTACCACCCCCACCACCCAGCTACTTCCAGCAAGTTGTCCAGCCTGATCCCTCTATTTCCCCTGTTGTCTCTTAGCTGGCTCCCCGAGACCCACCCCATCTCCAATAAAGAACATTGCATACTGCGCATCAGTGTTGCCTTGGGTGTGCTAGGCAGGGACAGGGGCGTGCTGGGTTCTCCATACTAGAACACCACTACTGAACAATATAGCCTCACCAGGCGGGGCTCCCTGAAGCCTACCTACATGGCCAGGATGGTCCGAGGACAGTGTGCTCCCCCCACCCTGTCTGCTAGCCTCCAGCTTCATGGGAACTCCACTGATCGTGGGATTCTGAGATCATCAGAGCAATAGGATCACTCCGTCGCCAGGGGAGCACAAGGCAAGAGCCAGAGCAGGACTGTTCTTCAGTCAAGGGGCAGGGGTTGCTGCCTCTCTCAGTAGAGGCTTTTTCTCAGAAATGGCTTCCTGGTCTGACAGTCCATAGATGAGGAACACCCCTGTCCTGCAGGCTACACACTACCATCCTCTCTAGCCTCTCCGTGACACAGAAGGAAAGGAATAGGGCTGGCAAGTCAGACAACAGGCAAGACTTGTCAGCCATAAACCTGACACAGAGCTCAAGAGAGCATGGAAGAGCCACAGCAAGCAGTTGTGCTCTTGACCTCATTTCCCCTGTAACACCCACATCCAACGCGCTGCGCTCCTGAACGCTGGGAGCAGGAGCAGAGCCCAGACTTCCCCCCTTCGAGCTCTCGTGCCCCAACCCAGAGTTCTTCCTGTCTGAACACCTCCCTGAAACTTCAGTTGGAATCCCAGAACTTGTCTAAACACAGAAAATGCACGATCACACGTGGCGCGATTGCTACGACATAGAAAGCAAAAGGGGGTATCCACCACCCTCCCTCCCAGGAGGCAGCCCTTAGCGCCAAGCCCTCCAGGAGCAATCTGCATGCATCGGTGCACTCACACCCAACACTGCAGTGCTTCTCCACAGCATTCCTGCACAGACACACACCCGACACTGACTGCTCCGGAGCAGCCTCAACCTCATCCTGCTCGGGGGTGGAGAGCCAGGCTCTTGCACGCTCAGGCCCTGCATGGTTCAGCAAATCAAAAAGTGCCCTCATTTTACAGAGGAACTGAGGCTGTGGAGGGAAAGGACCAGCCTCAGGGTCCTCAGTTCCTCAACATCAGGAAAACCCCATGAGCCCTAGCGTTCTCCAAAAGGACAGAGCCTGGGATCTGACCTGGGCTATGGATGCTACTGGTCTATCTAAGGCTCTAAGAGTGCTTGTGAGCACTGGGGTCCCAAGGGCAGGTCCCTGTGTGAGCAAGTGAAAGCTGCCACCCCCTCCCCCTACTAAGCTGGAGCATCAATCTTCAGGGACATGGGGGTGGGAAGTAGTGGTCAGCCCTGAGCCAATCCCATGTCTGCATTAGCAGCTCCTTAGGAAGCCCATGGGATCTGTAGAGAATCTGGTGGGTGTGCTGGTCTCCGCCCAACCAGGAAAGGGTTTGGGGTGGCAGCAAGCAGAGGCAGGGGGTGAGCTGCCTTTTAGTAACTGAAAGACCTAGCTAGACCCAGTTGGGGTCAGGAGGGCAAGAGGGCAGGGAGGAGTTCCTCCCTAAAAAGGGATTCCACGGACTGACTGATGTGGGAGGAACCAGGCAGGCCCTCACTTAAGTATATGCTCTCAGAGTCCCACTGAGCATATGCAGATGAGTCTGTCTGTATGCAGATGAGTCTGTCTATATGCAGATGAGGAGAGAAGGCATTCTCTTCTCTGGGTTACCATAGAGCCTGCCAGCCCTCCCTTTCCCTCTAGGTTCCAGCTGCAGGGTAGCTTGGGAAAAAGGCCAGCCCCTAGGGAAGGGTAACTTACAAATAAAAGGTTAGACTTCAGGAAGGACTGACCAAAGAAAAGAACTAAATCAGTCTGGGGAGGAACTAGAGATGGAAGCGAATAGAGAGAGGTTCCCGAATAGGTGAGACCAAACTATGCCCCATGGAACTGTGAAAGAACAACCCAGGCTCTAAGTTCACAGACAGGCAGAAAGCTCTTGGACACACAGGCTAGCAGAGGAAAGGGCCCCAGAGAGCAGCTGTGCTGATCTGGTGTCATCCTGGTCCCTCACAGGTCACTGGCTCCTGACCTCAGACCCTTCCCAGACAGGCCTGGGGCTCCTGCAGGCCACATAGATCCCAAATAGCAAGTCCCTGGCCACTGATTTGCAACAACTTAGGCTATGGTGGGCAGGTTGGAATGACAGTTCCTGCATAGGTCTTAGGACTTCCGTCAGGGGATGGGGCAGAGACATCAAGAGGGGAGAGAACACGCGGGCCTGGGGAAACCGAGACCCAGAAATGCTAAGAAAGTTGCCTCTTCTTTCAACTGATTTAAGCCAAGTTGGGCCTGAGCCCAGGGCTTCTCCTAGGAGTGTAGAGGCCTTTGGAAAAATCTCACTTTTCTTCGGGTGGCCCGAGTTCCCTTTTCCACCCCCCTACCATTCAACGGTGTAGCCAAGGCCTTTGTGGAAAGGCCCTGGGGAAGAGAGGGCCCTTGTCATCCATTCATCTTGCAGGAGGCTTGGCCCATGCCAGACCCGCTGGACTCTCCTTCCTGGGAGGTGCCAGGCAACCCCCACCTCCCCTCGTGGCTGCTCCCCCAGTTCTATCATTTCCTGGGGCCTCAGGGGTTTGGCTGTGATCCCAGCCAAAAGATGGTGGGGAGTCCCACCTCCCACACTTCCTCATTCACACACTGGCACCAGACCTGTGGGAACGCCGGACAGCAGCTGGACATTGGTGCCCGGCTCTCCCCTCAGCCCACAGACCTTAGAGAAGTCATGAGGAACAGGGCCTTCCCCGCTGCGCTGGAAGTCCTCAGCACTGCTTGTGAATCTGGGTACAAACAAGGCCTGTAAACTGGACAGCAACAGAGCTTTCCCAGGAAACCTTCTGACAGGCACACATTCTGGGTCACCTTAACCCTTCCCATAATTCTGCTCTGCTGGAAGCTCCAAGGACAAGTAAAAAAAAACCTTGCGGTTCTCCTGACCTCTCTGTGGCTAAAGGCCCTAGGACCCGAGAACAGGGAATCAACATGGGGCTACTACTAGGAGGTATCTATCCAATCAGGGCTCTGGCCTAAATTCCATTATGACAGGTCTTGATGGCTTCTGGTCCAGGCAGTGTGGGTGAGTTGGAAGGAATGTAGAAGTCATTATGAAAGGACCAAGGGAAGAGAGTTCCAGAGAACTCTGAGAAACTGGATCAAGAAGAGACAAAGGAAAGACATCCTATTGTAGACATCCTAGCCATTGTACCCAGGCCAGGAGGTCACAGGGTGGCAGCTTCCTCTGTGGAAAGACTTCTAGGGAGAGTAAAATGGTTACTGGGAGTCATTTCAAGACCAGAGACAGCCCAGCGTTTTATTTCTTGTAGGCGGGGAGGCCTTTAGCTGAGATAGGCTCTCTGTGAAAGAGAAGGGCTCCTAATTGGGGAGAAGAAAGGGAGAGAAAGAGAGGGAAGGGGCTCTGCAGGGCAAAAACCCAGAGCCAGCCTGCCATGGAGGGAGATTAAGGGATTAGAGTTAAAACAAAGTGGTCGGGCTGGAGCAGGTGGGCTGGGGCCCCGTGCTAACGATCTAATTGCTTGCTGCCTTTAGCAGGGTGTGAGCCAGGCCTGGCTGTAGATCTCTAATGAGTCGGGGTGTTTTACAAGGGAGGTAAGTGAGAAGGTGCAGAAACGAGGGGCCAGTCAGGAAGGTTTTTTTCCTCTCTTGAAGGGACTCAAACTCTTGTGCTCAAGTACAGAACCTCAAGTTCATGTGCTCTGCCCCTGCCTTGTGCCTACCCAGGGAAACCACGGGAGAAGATACAGCCCGTGCAGAAGGATGCCTAGGTCCCCACCAAGTAGGTATGGAGCCAGGGGAGAGATCATGATCTCTACAGCATTAACTGGGCACACACTCAATGTCAGTATTGTACTAAGCTTTCATCAGTTTATCCACTCTCCCAAACACACAGTAAAGGTTGAGGGACTCCTTGTAGATACCAGGGTCTTTCTGATCAGGACTGGCTCCTTTCAGACCCTTCCATCTTCCTAGGAAGGGACAGGTCTTCCAACCTTCTCTATCAGTGCTGAGAGAGTTCAGTCTGCAGCTGACTGTACCCCAGAAGCCCCTGGCTGTAGGGTTCTGGCTCAGCCAGCCTGCTTGCTTCCCCCTTGCTCACATTCCAAAAGAATAGACACGACCGGCCATGCCCTCTCTCCAAGCCTGTGCACACACCGTGCCCTCTCCTTAGACAGTCACCTCTGCCCACTAACAGTCATGTGACAACCACTTCTGTGACTCATGTAGAGTCTTCTCTTTGCCTGCTGGGTTCCCCTGAGAGTCGAGCGTCAGTGGCTGCCTCCCACACACTCCTGTCATGGGTGACCTGGTCACGGGTAACTGTTTACTTTTATAAGTAAGAGGCCTGCGAGCAGGAACTCTGAGAGCCCTGTGGGGGGCAGGTGTGGGAGCCTCTTCTGGTCCGCGTGAAATAAGTGTTTATTCAGAAATAGTTTTTTCCTTGTCCTGGGCATAGAACCCAGTGCTTTATTTGTGCTCATCTCAGTTTAATTTAAAATATTATTTTATTTTATTTATTTGGGTTTTGTGAGACAAGGTTTCTCTGTCCTGGGACTCTCTCTGTACACCAGGCTGGCCTTGAACTCATGGAGATTCACCTGCCTCTGCCTCCCAAGCACTAGGATGAATAGTGTGTGCCACCATGCCCAGCTGACTTTTATTTTTAAAATTAAGGAAGGTGCTCTGGGGTTGGTTGCACATGTCTTTCCTCTCAGCAGTCAGCAAGCAGAGGTGGGTAGAGCTATGTGAGTTTGAGGTCTGGTTTACCTAGGGAGATCCAGGTCAACCAAGGCTACATAGTGAGACCCTGACTTTCAAGATAAGTAAACAAAAAAACATTTTTTAAGGGGGGGCGGTGGAAGAATAGTGTTTGGCTGTGAAGGTCAGGATATCAGAGACCCTCAGACTTGCAAGGAACCAGAGAGGTCTGATAAGATGCTCTTCTCTTGGAGCCCTTCCCACGCTCAGTTCTTACTCACTGTTTCCTAATACATTTACACTTGTTCTCCTACGAAAAAGAAAGAAAGAAAAAGAAAAGAGAGGAGAAGGAGGAGGAAGAGAAGGAGGAGGAGAGGGGAGCAAGGGAGGAGGAAGACTCCCTTAGTGCCCTGGTTTGGAGGAGGAGGGGTAGGGAACACAGTGTTTCTCGCCCTTCTTTCCCCCTGCCCTTCTCGTTCATCACCATGCATCTGTCTTGTGGTCACAGGCCTTCCCATATCTTCCTGTAAGCTTTCAGGATTGTCCCCACAACAACCTCTGTAGCTGGCACTGTGGGTGGGCACCTGGTTCTCCCCAGGTCTCTAAAGAACCAACCTGTACCTGCCTGTGTGGCAGGCAATGGCGGTCCCTCTGCCGCCACTAGAGGGGTGTGTGAGCCCCGGCCTCGGGAGCTAGGAGAGCAAGGCCTCGCAGAGGAAGCCTGCTGCTGTAAGCTGCTAGAGCACCCACCCAAGGCATCCATCCATTCAAGACGTGCTGCACCCTTCCCTTCCTCTGTTTACACAACTGAGCTGAAGACAAAGGCTCTCTGGGGGATCACCTTACCTTTCTCATCTGAAAAATGGGAACAGAAACAGTAGCTATTTCTCAGAGCCTCTAGGGAACAAACTAAGCTAACGTCTGTGAACAACTTGGTCCAGTGCAGGACAGGAATTGAGGATTCACAACTGGTGGCTCTTAGGATTGTTATTAATCAGGAGCAACCCCACAATGTGGGCTGATTTAGGGTAGAAACTTGTCACCATTAGTCTTGCTGGGAATAAAGGGACCTTGTGGTAACAGCCCTCACACCCAGTCCCCCCAGCCCCACCCCCGACAGGGCGACAGGACTCAATGGCTGCTGATGCCTGACAAAGTTAGAAGTGGTGCAGAATGGGACACTGAGGGGCTTAGCCCAGGCGGAACCATGGGGAAGGACCCTCCAGCTATGGCTCCAAGGGTTTATGGAGCACACAGGCAGGCCAGGAATGTGAAAGACAGCCCCTTCCCTGTTCTGAAGCAATTCTGCAAGAGCCTTCAGTCAGCCAGGCCTGCCCTAATCCCCTGGAGTGGCAGGTGGGGGGCTAATGGCTAGTCCAGGATTGTGCCACCAGAACCCATGACCTCTGACCTTTGGGAGAGGCTGATGAGGATCAAAATGACATAGGCAGAGAACACCCATGAAAACAGTACAGGGGAGGGGAAGGCAGGGAGGGCAGGAGTGGGAAGGAAAGGGGAGGGCAGGGATGGGGAGAAAAGGAGAGGGCAGACAGGGCTGCTGAGCTGCAGTTTAAAGTGAGGCACATAAGAAAAAATTGGATTTTACCTAACTTTTTCTTGAGGAAAAATTTGGCGAGTCACAGGGAAAACAGAATAGTGTGGGGAGCCTCTATGTTCCCACTTATCTACTAGTTAGCATCAGCAGCGGCCAGCCTGGCTGCCTTTGGACCCCTCCTCCTCCCTCTGGTGTTTCTAAGCACATTCTGAGTCTGTCTCCTTTCCAAGAGGTGTGATTACAGCCTAGCTCAAAGGATCCTAGGAAGGGGTCTTGGCAGGCATCTGGAGAGGGGTGAAGGGACAGGACAAAGGCACTGTAAATGACTTGCGTGTGTCTGGAGGTTCTCCGGCCTGCCTCACTCAGTGTACTTGAGAAGTCTCCTAGCTGCTGGGGAACCGGGAGCTGATGCCTTATCCCACAGGGGGTTTGTAGGAGAGTGTTCACTAAAGCAAAGCAGAGGCCAGAGACGAGGGTCAGGCTGCTCCCAGGCAGGGCTGAGCCCTTGGGAGCCATAACTGAAGAGGTCAGACAAGGACCCTAGGTGCCCAAGGTAGGGTGGTAGCTGGGAAGGTGGGCTGTCTTACAAAGAAGGCCACAGTGAAGGGGAGGGGTCTAAACCCAGATCTTGGCCATGTCTGCTACTTCTGAACCCCAACATAAAGAGACCCCTGAATCCTGGACTGCTGGAGACAAGGAGGGCCAAGGGCCTGAATGGCCAACTGTTCTCCAAGGAAGGTCACTTCCCTCCCAGGGTGATTACAGGGAAGAGGGGACACAAAGAGACCCTCCTCACCACCACAAGGGTGATTATAGGGAGAAGGACACAAAAGTCCGTCAGCTCCCATCCTCTGGCCGGATAATGGGCCATTCACATTGAGGGAACCCCAGTCCCACACCTGGCTCTCTTAGGCAGACCCCAACTGCCCCATTGTCCCAAGCCTGCCACTGTGCCTTGTACCCGGGTGTCAGCCATGGGAAGCCTAACACCCCAGCTGGGGCGGTCCTGGCCCTTCCCCCACCTCTTCAGCCACTTGGAGGCTCAGAACTGATTTGGTGGGGGAACGCCATTCATTCCACACTCCTCACTCAGAATTTTTCTCCGCTCAAAAGTCCTCAGAGAGAAGTCCTCACAGCTATGGGAAAATAGGAGAGAATAATTAGGAAAGCCATTAGCGTCTCAAGGCCCATCTGAGGGATTAAAGGATTAAAGGCCTTCTAACAGGTCTCTCCTCCTCGAAGATTTTTGCCAGAGCTTGTTTTCAGGACTTTTCCCTGGGTTGGGGGAGATGGAAGGACTGAGACCCTCAGTGGATCCTCTCTTCACAGCTGCAGGGAATCAAGACCCCCTAGTTATGTTCAGTTGGCCAGAAGAGAAGAGTGGGGCAAGCAGGTGTGAGCTGGCAGCTCCTTCTCAGGCTAGCCTGCACTGCCTTGCACCTCCACAGGGGGAGTAGAGAGGTGCAGAGGTCAGCAGGTCCCTCGTGGAAGCCCAGTCAGGCTCCCTGGGAGCAGGTGCCCTGTGCTCCTCCAAAAGATCCCGGAGGGCTCAGCCTCTCCCACGCCCCTGGTTCCAGCTGAGGGCAGGCAGGCTCTCTGCCCCTTCCCAAGGCAAACCGAGCCACTCTTTTCTGACTAGCCAGAGGCCAGAGGTCACGGAAGGGTTTCTCAGGAAGAGCCGCTGTTTGCATTGAGTCATGGTCTCTGCCTTGCAGAACACAGTGCAGCCACTTCGTGGAATGTGAGCACGGGGATTCACAAATAAGGATGAGGAGGCCCGCAGAGCAGGCAGGCCTCATCCTTTCTGAAGACAGGAAGGACAGTCCCTTGGAAGAGATGACCAGCATACACTTCTGAGTCTCCCTATTACACTCCTCTGGCCATCTGGTGGCGGCTTGGTGGTTATCAGGTAACTGTTGCAATCAAGTGTGTTACCCAGTCCTGTTACAATCTATCTTGCTGTCCCACTGACATCTCAGTGCCCTCCTTAGGCCAGGTGCTGAAAACCCATGGTGAACATTCAAACATGTATCTGCCAGAGAAGCAAGCAAGCATACCCCCAACCAGACAGCACATGGAGTTACACAGTTGCCCAGAGCAGAGAGATACAATAGGATACACACTGAAGCTCCTGGAAAACCAGTCTCTGCATACAGCATCTTGACCCACTGCCTATGCTAAAGAAGACAGACCCTAGCATGAGGCCAGCTCATATTCACACGCTGGCCTCCCTGGATTGGGGTGGGGATGGGGCTTCTGGAAATGCAGCTTGGCCCTTCCACTTCTAAGAAAAGCTCACTAAATGCCTTCCAAGCCTCTGTACCTGCCAACCTTCAGCTAGCAAGTCCGAGAGAGAGAGAGAGAGAGAGAGAGAGAGAGAGAGAGAGAGAGAGAGAGAGAGAGAGAGAGCACAGTGGTTCCCCAGATGCAGGCGGGCAGCACCCCTTGCTCAGCACCTTGCCAAAGGGCAGGTAACGGGTGTACACTAGCAATTGGGCACCACTGAGGCCCATGCTTCGTGGTTCTGGTTAGCAACTGCCAACAAGAAGCTCCCTGCTCGGACTGGTGTGTGCAGGAAGCCTAGGCGAGGAGATGAATGGCCTGTAGCCTGGGTTATAACATAGGCAGACATCACCATAGCACTGGGTGTCTGAGTAGAGCTGGGTTCTGGAGGGACCCTGCCCCACCCCAGGGTTCCTTGACCCTCCATGATACAGCCTCCTCCGGTGTTGGGGCAAAGTAAAGCATGAGAAATGGTGGGGAGGAGGGGCCTCTGTCTGCTTCTTTAGAAGCAAAACCCAGACAGCAGCCATGGGATGGAGGCCAGTTTGTAAAAGCTCGGGTGAAATGAGCTAGAAGGGATTGGGAACAAGTCCCACAGTGTCCTGAGGCGCATTCCTTGCTCTGGGGAGACGGAGATGGATGGTGCTGAGCTGGGAAGGAGGGGTGCTGGGGCGGGGCCGGAGGGGGGCTTCTCCTGCTGAGCGCTCTCCTGCCAAGAGCAGGGTGGGAAAGTAAAACTTAGGACCCAGAGGATGGCTTCCCAACAAAGGCTGCTTCCTTCCCCTCAGCCTCAGAGCCAAGAGGGTCCTCCTCAGGTCCTGCCCAGAAAGCCCTGGAGATGCAGGCCAGAGGGCACTAGAAACCACCCTGGCCCCCTCTGGGGCTGTGCAAGCAAGCAGGGCATCTGTAAGCACCTATGGTGTAGGGCCCTGGGGGTTGGGGGGGACAGTGTGCTCTGTGCTTCTGCTCTCTTCCAGAGGTAGCTGGCGAGGGCCCCCGAAGCAGCCTCCATGAGGCTAACACTGGAGATGTTTGAGATGGGTCAGAGACCTGGACAGAGGGACTGGTTTCCAAGGTGCTAGGAAGGCAGAGCTCGCCTTCTTCCTTGGCACCAGAAAATGCTACAGCCTCTACCCCTGCTCTGCTGGCCAACTTCTCATCCATTCTGGAGTGTCTCAAATGCTACCCCAGAAATAGGCAAGACAGGAAGGAACAGCCTAAGTCCCAGTGCCAGGGCTGCTTCCCCCTTCAAAGATGTCCTGGGAGACCAGCGCCTTCCCCCGCCTCTCAGCAGTAGCAGCCAGGCCACTCACTGCTGTGGAAATCCTAGATGCTTCTCTTTTTTATTTGACAGAATCTCGTATCCCAGATTGTCCTGAAACGTCCTTTGTAGTCCAGACTGGAGCTAGCCTCAACCTGCCAGGTCCTGAGATTACAGGTGTATGCCAGCACACCTGGCATTTTCTTTCTTTCTTTCTTTCTTTCTTTCTTTCTTTCTTTCTTTCTTTCTTTCTTTCTTTCTTTCTTCCTTTCTTTCTTCCTTTCTCTTTATTCTCCATTTCTTTCTCTTTTTTCTTTTCTTTTGTTTTTTTTTTTGTTTTGCTTTTTTTTTGGTTTTGTTTTTTGTTTTGTTTGTTTGTTTGTTTGTTTGTTTGTTTGTTTGTTTGAGACAGGGTTTCTCTCTGTAACCCTAGCTGTCCTGGAACTCACTATGTGGACTAGGCTGGCCCAGAACTCACAGAGATACACCAGCCTTTACCTCCTAAAAGCTGGGGTAAACAGTTTGATACCCCAGAAGGATCTCCCGGGCTCCCCTGGATCAGTGTGATTTGAGGAAGGAAAAGCAGGAGGCCAGAGATGGGCTAAGGGGGCGAGCATTGGTGGCTCTTGGTTTGAACCCCAGCCAAGATGGCTCAGAGGCATCTTTTGTCACCTTGAGATTATTCAGAATAATTTTTGCCTGAAACTACTAACAAGTATCAGTGCTGCAGACTCTAAGACTCTCCAAAGTGTCCCTTAGGTGAGTGCCTCTCACCTGCGTAAGTCTTTGGTGGGAACTTGAAAAAAGGTGAACTCTGGCCCTGCCTGCCTCAGGAAGCCTGTGTCTGGGACCTGGAGTTAGGGCTGGGCCCCCATAGCGGCCACTCTGGCTGCTCTCTGGGACATCTCTCTTTGGCCAAACCACTGCCCTGATTAGAGGGCCGCAGGCTTCCTTCTCTCACCCCCGGTGTCGCTGGGTGTTACCTGTTTTGCCTTTGTTGATGGTTCCTTCAGTAAAAATGGCCTACTAACATGATGGCTGGCAAGAAGGAGTCCCGTGCGGCTCCGGAGCTCACTTATCACAGACGACCCAACATGGCATCTTGCCTTGTAACTTGCTCTATTTTAAGGACATCTTGAGTACTTTGCTCTGTGCTCTGGAAGAGAATTGGCCCCAGAAGCATCTACCAGACTCCTCTAGATCAGTGTGATGTGAGGAAGGCGGGCAGGAGGGCAGAGATGGGTTAAGGGGTGAGCATCGAGAATCCACGGCTGCTGGTTTTGAACCCCAGCCACGATGACTCAGAGGCATACGCTGCGTCGGGAGTGGGGGTCAGGGGTCAGTGCGTGCCTACTCGGTCTGACCCCAAAGCTGAAGCTCCCGAAGCCGGTGCAGGTCTTCTTGCCACGGACGGCACAGACAATGGTGCTCTATCCCGGGAGCACGGCCGCCCCCTGCCCGGCCGACCCTTTCAGGCTGGAAGCTGGCGGCGGGACGCTGGCCGCCTGGAGCATTTGCATACGGCCCGGGGACAGTAGCCTGCTTTGTTGGCTGCGCACGGGGGCGCCGGGCGGTGGGCGCAGCTCGCCAGACAAAGCCGCCGAGGGAGGGAGGGCGACGGCAGCCACTGGGCCGCACCTCGGATGCCGCGCCGTGTCTAATTCCTCCAAGGAGCGGCCTGAGCCGTGATGCGAATCCCAATGCTCACGGCCCGACCGTCGAAGGTTCCTCCGGGCCAGGTAGTCTCCCACCCAGACCAAAGAGGATAGCTGTTAGAACATCCTAAGGTCCCCGGCCTCCTGCTCCGTGTTCTTGGACACTTACTTTCGTAGTACATATACAGTGTGCCAATCCAGAGTATGGCACTTCTGAGGGGACTTTCTGCACCGCCTCAATCTAGTTTCCAGAAGCAGGCAGGGAGTGAGGATACATTATCATCATCGTTCCCAGGGCTCAGGCACTGGGGCTGGACAGAGTTCGTGAGCAGGCAAGGGTACCCTTGTTCTTCACTGAGAGGGATAGCATGCTGATCAGAGAGGCTGGTCCTGAGAGGCAGAGGCCTCATTGTCCTGAGGGATGACATGGCCTTGTCCTTGGCTTCCCCCTGTCACCCTGTTGACCCATCCCGAATAGATAGCCCACCATGAGGGGGACCAGTGATGACGAGGCTGAGGCTCCTGAAAGAGGGACCCATCTTTCCTGCATTATCAAACTGGAAACCACAAAGGATGAAACGGAATACTCTGCAGGATCCATCCTGAGCCCCTGCATGTAAGGAAAATGGGAAAGCCTCCCTGCCCTGGATTGAGATGGCTTCTCCCAGTGTTGGAAGAGCCTTTTCTTTTTCTTTTTTTCTTTTTTCTTTCTTTCTTTCTTTTTTTTCTTTTTTCTTTTTTTTTCTTTTTTCTTTTCTTTTTTCTTTTTTTTGCCTGAAGAAGAGGCTTGGTTGCAGTTCAAAATGAACCAGCAGCAGGGAGGGCCAGCCTGAACATCTCGGTACCATAAGTGAAGGAATTTTCACAGCTCTCCTTCACCAGAACAGCTGGGGGCAGGCCAAGCCAGCTGGCTGTCCATCACCCATCCAGAGCTGGGTCCCAACTCTCCCAACTACTTCTCCACAGTGACTGGGACCCTTGTACTTCAATCCTGGGATTCTCCAGCCTACATAGCCCAGCCAGCAATGGGCAGGGAAGTACGGAGGGGAGAGGGCTGTAGAACAAGTGGCTATAGCTCCCTAGAGCTATAGCTCTCCACCACCTCCAGCTGCACAGGGGAGCCCAGGAACATACTGGGCAAGTAGAGCCCAGGATGTGTCCTTACTTTCTGGGTTCCTCCCCTGGAGGGGCCTTAGTTTGGAGGCAGAAGTGTCTGTAGTTGTGCTCAGCTCTTGGCAGAAGGGGCTCCCACCTGCCGAAAGGATAAAGTCGCCAAGAGTGGGATGAGATATGAAGTTTCTGGCATCACCTGACATGTAGAAGGGGTGGGGCTCAGGAGAGGCTTTTCAACGGATGCCTGTGGAAAGGACCTGGGCTGAGCGAGGCAGAGAGGTGGCATCGTCTGTTGGTTTAGAGCACCCTCTTGTGGTCAAATGAGTCAACTCAACACGCGCCCAGCTGCCTTCTTCATCCACAGTCCCAGAACCACATGACCCTTGCCATTGTCAGGACCGAGCCATGAACTGGCATCAGGTGCTGACTGCCTCCAACTGCTGAGGTTTTGTGGCAGACCACCCTTTGGACGCTCCTTTTGGGCTTCTTCCTATTCTTCCCAGCACTGGAAAGCCAGCTGAGGGAAGGATTTGGGGACAGCATCAGATGGCTGAAGTGGACACAGACATTCTGGACAATAATGCCTCTTCCTGGAGAGGATGGGACTAGTTGGGACATATACAGTAGAATGTGGAGTTCTGTGGACCCAAAGAGGGTTTGTCAACACTAAGGTCTTTGATTGTCACAAGATTTTGGCCTCAGCAGTGAAAGGGAGAGGCGCACACAGGTGTCAGAGTCCTTGGTAATACATTGTTTATCACCCAGCTTCCCACCCAGAGGGGAGCTGGCTTGGGTGACACTGGAACAGGGTAACACTGGTCAATGGGGTGGCAGTCACCTAGGCTGGCTTTGGCCTTTTCTGGCCACAGCTAATTGGGATCTGCCTAGGGGCGGCAGGCTTCCAGGCACAACAGTAACAAAGGCAGAGAAGGCTCTCTTGGCAGGAGCCATTGTCTTCTCTGAGGACAGTCTCACGCTGGCAGCAATTAGGCCTGGGTGTCTGACTCCCCAGCCCTCAGAGGCCTCTGGGTCTCAGTCTCCTGCTCTCCAGGTACCTGCAAAACAGGGAGGGATGAAGAAAAGTTCCAGAGAGCTTGAGAAGGAGCCCATAAACAAGGAAAGAGGCAAGTGGTAGCCCAAGGCAAGGCAAGGTAGCAGAGAGGGAGTGTCAAGGGGGGACAAACTCATATCGGTGTCTCACCTCCCAGTAAACCTGGTCCTCGAAGCATTGGGAGTCTGGAGGGGAGTCCAGAAAGGGAAGCCTCAGCAGGAGCCCTGGTAGCCACAGGGAAGGGTGTGTAAGGGCCCTTGGTCCCTGCCCAGGGTGGGAGGTTATCACCTAGGGCCACAGGTTGGTAAGCTTAAGGACAACATGGTGAATTCCAGATAGCCAAGGTCTGCGAGTCCACCTTTCTGAGAAGGGACAGTCCTGCAAGGTGGCTCCACCCTCAAGTTACCCACAAAGACACCAGCCAGTAGAAGTGAGAGAATTTGTTCATGTCTGCAGCTGTATCGTGATTCAATTGTGAAGCAGAGATGCTCATTTTCTTGTGGCCTTCCATATGGGAAAGGCCTAAGGGACAATGATCACATGAAACATGACCCGGGGAACTAGACCATAGAGTTTCAGGATGAGGATGGGTGTGAGTGGGAAGGGATGTTACAGCATCAGGCCAGAACCTGGCCTCTTCCCAGCAGCTGGGGCTGGACTGCCCTCTAGTGGCACAGGGAAGCAACACAAGAAAATCAGCACACAGCCCAGAGAGGAGCCTTCCTTCCCAGTGGCCGGTGTGACCTTAGACCAGTACCTCCTCACTCTGAGGCCATGCTGCCCAGTCACTGACACAGGCAGGTGTTCTGAGAGAATCTTGGTGGAAGTGAGCCTACATGAAGGGCAAGCATCCCTTGCCCTTCCTCCTGGGTACCCCTCCTTGGGGCTCTTACCTGACACCCTTGCCCAGCTAAAGCTACTCACCTCCAAGGCTGCCACCCACGGAGGCAAACACCAGTGTGACAAACATTCCGAAGAGCTGATACACGGCCTGAGATGTGGCACTCCGCTGGCCCTTGGCTATGAGTGGAAACACACTCTGCAGGCTGAAGGGAGACAAGACAGGGAATGATGGATGTGGAACAGTCAGCCAGGGTGTCCTGTGTCACTCGTGCCTGTGGGCAGCCAGAGGGTGTGCAGGGATCCCCAGCGTCTCTCACCCAGGCCTTTGCTCAGTCAGGTTCACTTCAAGTGCTCTCCTGTCCTAAGCCAGCCACCTCCACATACCTGTCAGAACCCAGTCAAAGGTCTCTTTCGCCTGCCCTACTCCTGGCTCACAGTGTGAGGTGTAGACCCCAGAGGTCATTACCTCTTGCTGGTCCTGAAGGAATGCTCAATGCTCTTGAAATTGTTTACTTTATGGACATCTCCATTGCCCTGACCAGGAGGTCAGGCCACAGCAGGCCCTCGGTTCTCACCATACTAGTAGGTGATTGGCTAAATGGGTGGATGGGAACAGGTGGAAAGGCTTTTTTTTCCCTTGGCTCTCAAGGAAGAAGAGAGGTCACTTTGGAGAGAATGAGAGAGGACTCACCCATCTCCATAAGCTTCGTGGGTGGCAAGTGCAGTCACCACGACTCCCAGGATGGCCCCCAGGACCCCTGGCATCCCATGGAGGTTGTGAACACCACATGTGTCTTGCAGTTTAAATCTGGATTCAAGGATAGGCTGGAGGATAGGGTGGAGAGTCAGGCTTGGATAAACAGAGTGGATAGTCAGTCTATCTATCCGTATCCAGGACCTGGTGGAGAAGTAGCAGAAGGTCTGGGAATCCTGAGTCACTGGTCCAGGCTCCTTCCCTCCCATATTTAGTCCCAGTCTTGAGAAGCAACCATACCGTAAAGAACTTATACCCCAGTGTGGAGACAGTCCCAGCCAGGAAGCCAGCTGCCAGAGCCCCAAAGGGTGTCAGCATCATCTCACTTGATGTACCCACCACAACACCTCCAGCCAGTGCTGCATTCTGGACGTGGACCTTAAAGGACAAAACCGCCAAGGTATCTTATTAGACCATCACACCCACACGTCCCAACCATACTCATTACAGTGGCACCTAGTGCTTCTAGATCCTTCCGTCACCTAGCCACCGACTCACCAGCTTTCATATACTCTCTGCTCCTGATCTAATCCCACTCCCCCGCTTGCAGATGGAGGTTCAGTGCTTGCCCCTGGGGATCCCTTCCCTTGGTCAGGCTCTTCACCCACTTCCCCATACCATGTCCAGTCGTCCATCTCCACTGACAAGGGCTGACAAGGCGAAAGTACTGAGGGTGCTTGCGGTGAGTGAATAGTACGTGTTGACCACGGTCCGATGCTGCCCATCCCCCAGCGCTGTCGGCGCGGAGTTGAAGCTGGGCCAGAAAACCCACAGGAAGATGGTTCCTAAACAAGTGGGTAGTCACGGTGAGCATCTGGTAGTGAGTGGCCCTGCCACCAGGGGGCGCTGCACTACAGGTCAGTTATTACTAAGCAGCCTGTTTGCGCACCAGTTCCTATGGTGAGAGTTGAGAGTTAATGTCCCTAAATGTCTGCTTCATGGCCCAGCAGGCCTAACTGCTCAAGAAGGGCCTGGAGCAGAGCTCAATAGAACAGTGCGTACCTAGCACACACCACACTCTAGCTTTCATCCACAGCATACCACCTCTCTAAACCAGAAAAAGAAGGGGAGTCAGACAGAGGCTGTTAACAGACAGCAGCTGTGGGCACTCATATATGGGGGCGCGGGGGCTGTACCAACTCAGCTACGGTGGCCCCTACAGGCCTCAGGAGTCTGGGCTGGGGTGCAGGGGTACCTGCTCTGCACTGGGGCAAGAAGCAGGTCCCTGCTTTCAAGTCTCTGTGTGTGTTTGTTTGTGTTTTGTTTTTCAAGACAGGGTTTCTCTGTGTAGTCCTGGCTATCCTGGAACTCACTCTGTAGACCAGGCTGGCCTCGAACTCAGAGAGCCACCTGCCTCTGCCTCCCAAGTGCTGGGATTAAAGGTGTGTGCCACCCCCTCCAGGCCCTACTTTAAGTCTTCCAGCACTAATCTCAGAGTAGGAAGAAGCAGCAGGGGCTTGGCAGGGTGGGCCAGCAGGGCAGGAGCTTGTGTGTGTGTGACCTGTGTCCTTCACCTTGACTCAAAGTCCTTATGCTGCCTCATGACGAGGACATTCATTGCAGTGTCTCGGGCTCAGTTCTCAGGCTTCAGACAACCTGAGCCCTCCATCCCCTTCCCGACCCCTTTACCTGGAAGCATCCTGTGTGAAGGGTTGCCAAGGGCAAGGAGGGCTCAGCTGTTTCCCAGTGAGCCTAATGTGGGCAAGGAAATCGAGCCAGCCTTGCTTATGCAAGAGCAGGAACTGAAGGCCATATTCAATACCCCCAAAGAAGCATGAGGTGCAGATGGCAGGCTGGGAGGGCAGAGAGGCCAGAGGCCAGCAGAGGGGACCTGGGGGAAACAGGCCCTACTGTTCCCTGGGGGTGATCCAGGGCCCCGACGTTCTGCCTGACAATGTGGAGGTTTGGGGGCTATGAGGAGAAGCAGGGTCAAGCTCCGGTGGCCTGGGGCCGGCAGGGCCACGGAAGAGGAAGGACTTTGCAGGGGTGAGGAATAGCTCCAAACACATGGGTTGTGTAGCCCAAGAAAGTTTCAAGTAGGACTGAGGTGAACGTGGGAAAACCCCAGGGCCTTGTATGGACGTATGTGTACCCCAGTACTGGGTCATAAGTTAGGGGCAGAGATGAGCACAGATCTCAGGCCCTCAGGACGCAAGTAGGAAGGACCCAAAGCATGCCTGACAGTGCCAGAAGACCTTCCTAAGGCAGGGTGCTCTGTAGCCCCCGCCACATCTCCCCAGCAGGCCTCACCAATCATGGCAAAGAGGTCAGAGTTGTACGCAGAGCTCTGGCGATGCCTGCTCTTCTCCAGCTGGGATCTGTAGAGGACCCGTGAGAGGAACAGCCCGAAGTAGGCCCCGAATGTGTGAATGGTCATGGACCCTCCAGCATCTCTCACCTGGAGAGAAGACAGAGACGGTGAGGCAGGCTCCTGCTCTCCATCCACCTCTCCGACCTCAGAGCTGGACGGACAGCCAGGTCTCACCCACTCCTGGCCAGACTTACCCCCAGGAGACTGAGTAGTATAAACTCGTTGACGCTAAACAGCACTGCCTCCAGTAGGGCCATTAGCAGCAGCTGGGCTGGCCCAGTCTTGCCCAGAACAGCCCCGAAAGAGATGAGCACAGCTCCCGCGCAGAAGTCAGCGTTGATCAAGCTGCAGTCAGGTAGGGTGGGAGGGGTGGAAGGAACATGGTTCCAGGCCCCGTCGGGCAGAGGGGTGTGGTGTGGGGCATGCAGGGCAGGGTGAGGAGAGTCAGTGCTGGGGCACCTCCCCCTGGGTATCCGATGAGTACCACCCACCCTTGGAGAGGGAGGAGCAGCCCTTGTGAAAGTGATGGGCAAGGCCCACTCTAGGTTGAAACAGCAGCAGGTAGGGGGAGCCATTCTTCACTAGCTGCCTGTCCTCCTAGGAGCTTCGATGTCAGAGGCCTAATGGGAGGGGTGTATGAGTGTCTTCGGGAACACAGGTCAGACAATGAGGACAGACAGTGGCCTGGAGAGGGTGGCTATGGGGCAGAGTGGAGGTCTGGCATCCTTTGGGGAATGGGGTCTTAGGGGGAGCCAGGGGCTCACTAGTGCCCACCTCTCCACGCCAACGTGGATGTGGCCACCGTGGAAAGAGTGCAGGAAGCCTTGGAGCAGTGTGGCCCACTGCAGGGTGAGGCTGGCCACTAGGAAGGTAAAGCCCACACTGCTGAAGCCGTACCGCTGTAGAAAGACCATGAGGAAGCCAAAGCCCACGAAGACCATGACGTGCACATCCTGGAAGCCTGCCGAGACGAGAGGCAGCCAAGGGGGCGGCATGAGGCCTGCTCTGGTCTGGACACACCCACCAGCCAACAGATGCCATTCCAGTGCCTGGCTCCTGCGGACAGGACTGCCTTGAAGCAGCACCAGGCTTGTAGAATTCCCCAGGCATAACAGCCTCCTGCCAGGAGCGGCGGCCGGAACAAAGCGTTCAGCCTGGAGCAGCAGGGTCAGGCCGTCCTTGTTATCCCTGCTCAGAGAAGGAGCTACAACACCCTGCTCCATCCAGCGTCCGCTCACCTACCTGGCCTATCTGCTCGCCCAAGGAATAGGAAGGAATCAGTTCTCCCTGCTGTTCCAGCCCTGTCTCCTCAACACACAAGATTCTCCTTCCTCCTTCTGCGTCCGGTATGTCCCTCTTCTCAGGTGGGTGCGCACAGGTGCGAGTGTGTGTGTGTGTGTGTGTGTGTGTGCTTGTGTGTGTGCTCTGCCTCATACGCAAGGCCCCTCTGTGAACCTGGACCTCACCAACATGACCAGAGGAGACAGCCAGCAAGCCCCAGTGTCTGTCCCTCTCTGCCCACTGTGCTGACATCATGAACGAGCCTTGCTATGCCTGACATCTACTTGTGTGCCGAGAATCTGAACTCAGACCTAATGCTCACCCAGCAAGCACTTCACCCACGGAGCTATGTCCCTCACCCCAGGGAAGCCCTTCTTGATGTCTAACTTTCATCTCTCATCTTTCAAAGTCCATACATCCCGATTTTAAGATTCAAAATAAAAATCATTTAGGAAACGGCTTTGAATTGTTAACAGGAACTGAGGAACACCACCCCACCCCCACACACAAAGGAATTGGAGGGGGCAGGGCTACTGTGCTGTACAGCTCAGTATAGTGACCCCCTACCCCCTACAATGGCCTGTACATCATGAAGCCGCCCTCAGGAGAAAGGAGTGCCTTTCCATTTGTTTCTTTCTATACGTTGAGTTTTTTATGTTATACATCACACTTGTTCTGTTGAGACAGGGTCACACTGTGTAGTCCAGCTGACCTCAGATGCTGGATGTCCTGCCTCAAACTCCCAAGTGTTTTGCTCACAGCATGGGGACCACATGTGGCCAGTTTTACTTGAACAGTCCAGCATTTCAGCGGGGTTTCTGTCCAGGAAGATGTGGGGCCTTTTCTGTTGGCTTTCTGTATAAAATGCCAGTACAAATAATACAATTATACTGAAAATAATATTTATACAGATAATTTGTTGAGTAATTAGTTATATAGAACCAGCATGAAGGGAGCTGGGAGACAGGTAGCAAACAAACACTTTGTGGGTAAAGCCTTGACCACCTGGGCTGGAGAGATGGCTCAGCGGTTAAGAGCGCTGACTGCTATTCTGAAGGCCGTGATTTCAAATCCCAGCAACCACATGATGGCTCACAACCATATGATGCCCTTTTCTGGGGTGTCTGAAGACAGCTATAGTGTACTCATATACATAAAGTAAATAAATCTTTAAATAAAATCATGAACAAGGCCAGGTGTGGTGATGCACATCTTTTTCTAATCCTAACACTTGGGAGTCAGAGATAGGCTGATATCTCTGAGTTCAAATCCAGCCTGGTTTACACAGAGAGTTCATTTCAGGACAGCCATGGCTATATAATGAGATTGTCTCAACAAACAAACAAACAAACAGAAACAAGCAAAGACAAAACCCATCAGTAGAACACCCGTGGGAGGGCCCTTTCTGTAAACGTCTGGGAATGAGTGGCACCAGGCCTTCTTACTCTCCAGACTCCCTCCTTTCGTACTCTACTTGAGGAATTTCTCTTCTCTGAGGCTGAGAAATGTCACTTGCCTGAGAATTTCTGTTTCCCACCTGCAAGCAACAGATGTGCAGAGCATCTGCGGACAGGGCTCTAGAGTACAGCTGCCACCCGGGAAGTCAGTTCCAGCTCTCAAGGGTGGTGAATCAGAGCCTGCACAGGGAGGCTTCTGGCTCTGAGGAGAACCCACGTTCATGCTGACCTTTTCCCTTGACCACTTGGGAGCTGGAAGCTGTAGTGAAGCTTTGGCTGCCGTGCATCCATACTTCCAAGATTCTCTCTTTGGATATCTAGCTTCGTTTCTCTGCTTGTCTTTCCTCGTGCAAGTTCTCTTTCCAAATCAGCAACCCCAAATGCTCCAGAACCACAAAGTTTTTAAACATCAGCATGATGCAGTAGTGGAAAATTACACACATACACACACACACACACACACCTCATCTAATGGGCTTTACTCAAAACACAGGCTCACTACTCAGGCTTCATGAAGTCACCTTCAGGCTATTTGTATATGTGGTGTATGTTGGGTATCAGTGGAATACTTGTCTAGACATGAGTTCCATCCTCAAGATATTTCATTATGCATATATAAACATGCCCCCAACCCAAAACACTTTGGCTCCAAGAATTTTCATAATGAAATTCAACTTGTATTCATTTTTATAATGGATGACCCTGAATCTCTCATAAGAAGAGGCAGATTCTCAGGCCTGTGTTTTGTGTTATTTGGTCTTGAGATACACAAAAGCTGAAAGCTGCTACTGAACTTTGGGGTGCAAATAGGATCCCTGAGAGAAGCTAAAGCTTTTGTTGTTTTGGAGCTGAGAACAGGACCAGAGAATCTAGTGGCACCTTGCTCACTCCTGCAACTGGGATCTGTAGCCCCATGGGCTTCAGAGAGTGTGGTCTGGAGGCCTCTGGCACTCCAAAATGGACTGCCACACCCCCAGTGCCCGCTCCTCAGGGTCACCCACATCATACACACAACAGAAAGGAGAGACACACTTAGAACTCAGCCAGAGCCTGCATTCTTTTTCTTCTTTCTGTTTTTGTTTGTTTGCTTTTGTTTTAAACAGGGCCTCACTACATGGCTCTGGCTGTCCTGGAACTCACTATGTAGACCAGGCTGGCCTAGAACTCTCAAAGATCCCAAGTGCTGGGATTAAAGGTGTGTGCCATCACACCAGGATAGCTTACAGCCTTTCAGAACTCCCTGTCCTTTTCCCTTGTTCAAACATGGAAAAGGAACTCTTTCTGTTCTTGTCCAAGGACAGTCAGAAACCAAAGGGGGCTGGGCGGCATGCCTCAAAGACCATTCATGCAGGAACTTCTCTCAACTGCTCTGAGCTTGTTTTAAATGCTTCTGTTTGCACTGAAAACTCAATCCCAGCCAGGCATGGTGGCACACACTTGTGATTCTGCCATGCAAAAGGGAGATGAGAAGGCCAAGGCCAGACTTAACTACACAGTGAGTCTGAAGCCAGCCTGGGCTTATGATACCCAGTCTCAGGTGAGACGAATAAAGTCCTGAGGGGCCACCAGTGCCCACCTTCCCTCTCCAGCTTCCTCCTGACAGGGCAAAACCTTAGCAAAACTAGGGCTGCCATTCCAGCATCTACACACACCTGACCCTGTGACCTTGGACACGTGACCTCTCTAAGCCTTGGGTGCTTCCTCTGGAAAGGGCAGCTATACGGCGTGAAGAGGAGAAGAGTGGGAGCTGCCATCTCAGAGCCTCTTCCAACCCTAGCTTCCAGAAAACAGGCTGAATCCTCCCAGGCAGGCCACCGTCCCAGCCTCCACCTCTCCTAAGATAGTCCCAAGTCTGTCTGGGTCAAGTCCCTGTTGGGAGTGAGGCCTCTCCCGAGGGCCTCTGTAGGTTTTCAGAACCCTTTCTCTCAGTGGGCTGCCCTCTGGCTCTTCCCCCCCACCTCCCCACTCTCTTTCTTTTTCAAGACAGGGTTTCTCTGTATAGCCCTGGCTGTCCTGGAACTCACTTTGTAGACCAGGCTGGCCTCGAACTCAGAAATCCGTCTGCCTCTGCCTCCCAAGTGCTGGGATTAAAGGCGCGTGCCACCACCGCCCCGCCTTTCCCTTTTTTTGAATCACTGACTTTGTAGAATGAGAGGTGCTTGTAGGCAGGGTATTCTCCAGTACTTGGGAAACTGAGACAGGAGGATGGTAAGTCTGAGACTGACCTGGTTTACTTTGTGAGACCCTGCCTAAAAGATAAGGTAAACTGGAGTAACCTGAACATGGCTGAAGCTTCCAGAAGGAGAACCAAGAGGCCTGGCTCTTGTCCCACTCTTTTTGTGACTTGCTATGTGATCTTGGGTAGGTGAGTGACCTTCCTGGCTCTCTGTTCACATCTGATCTGAGAGAGGTAGCCTACAGAATCCTAGGGCCCTTCCCGTCCTATCTATCTGAGGGAGACATCGCCATCTCCTGACAGCCCCTTAGGGTAACCATGCCTGCGACCTTGGCCTGTCAATACTCACCAAAGATTCTTTTCATCTTCTGAATCAGAGGGTGGTTTCTACCCGCCCTCTGGCCTTGACCCTTTCCTCTGGACACAGGGACTGGTGAGTACCCGGCTCATCAAAGCACAGGCTTTAGAGACCTCACATCTCCCTCCTGCCCAGCTTTCCCCAAACAGTAGGCTCAAAGTTCACAGAGGTCAATACTGGGGCTGGGAGGCAGTAAATCTGCCATGGTCCTTGCTGCCCTCTTGGGAAGGAGAGCCTAGCACTGCCTCTGCTGTAAAAGGCAGGATTCTGGGCTTTGGAATGAACAGGGCCAGAGGCTCTAAGAGAAGCTGTTTCTGACCCTCTTAGACAACCAAAACTCACCTCCTTCACCTGCCTGGCTCATTTCCTCCCAACTCCCAGCTCTGTGGACAGTTAGTGTCCATCAGTCTAGGGCCAGCTTTAGGGCTTTGGTTTTGATCCTAGCTTCTCTGAGGCCTGAATGCTGCCAATCCCTGCCACAACTAGGAATGAACTGTGGAGACGGAGGTGCTGTGGTTGTTTGGGGGCTCTGGTGCTTCCTGGCACAGTCCAAAGTCTCCCTTAGCCCTCTATGTCTCCATTGCTGGGGAAGGGCAGGGTGAGGTAGGGACAGCCTGTCACCAGCTCAGCGGCAGAAAGTGGGTTTAATAGCCTTGTTGCTTTTTGCATGCCCTTCAAACAGAGACATTTTCCCTCACTCCTTTTTGGTGTTTGTTTGTTTGACAGAGTTTTGTTAGCTCAATCTGGTCTCACATTCACAGTGTGGCTGAGGCTGGCTTTGAACTCCAGATCCTCCCTCCTCCACCCCTGGAGCACTGAGATTACAGGCACAAACCATCCCCCCAGCTTCTTCCTGGCACGTGGATGAGGAACTGGAACTAGAGAAGGTTGACTTGGGCATTAGAGGGAGGGGCAGTGTGCTTGGTCCCAGATGTCCAGTGCCTCAGTTACAACCTCGAAGGAGATGCTCTGTCTCCGTCAGGGGGTTAACTCCCCGTCCAGAACCTTGTCAGGAGGCAAATGGTCAGTGGTCAAGTTTATGGTGTGTAAGCCCTAGTCTAGCTGTGCGATTCTTGGTGGGTGATAATGGGCACACCGCAGCCATCTTAAACTGTGAGATGAGATAATAGTGCAGCGCCGAGCACAGCCCTAGCCCGCCTCACACTGGCCTTGAAACTGGCAAATGGGTCCAGGGTCCTCTCACTCTCAAACCTGGAGTGTTTGTGCTGAAACCAATCTTCGACGCCTGACCGTGTGGGGATTTCACACCTACCTCTCCCTTGTCTCCTCTTGCACGCTACCTGGCAGTCCCACCAAGATTCTCTTTCCTGTGGTCAAGCTGGACTCCTAGACAAAGTCAAATTAGCCCCAATGGAAGGTGAGACAGTAGCTAACACTGGGACCACTTACAACTGGATTGAAGCCCCAGCTCCCCTTACTGTGTGACCCTGACTCTGACTGAGCCTTGCCTTTCCTCAGCCTGACATAGAGCATGTGCCATCCCCAGCAGTGCCTGGAACAAGAGGGACACTAGAGAAAGGGGACTGTTTTAAAGCCCCGGCAGTCATCTCGGTGGCAGGAGTACCCATCAACGCCCTTCCCTACACACCCGGGGCTTAGAGGCTTTGCTTCCCACGCCCTCGCCCACACTCACTTGGGTAGCGAAAGTAAAACTCGTTGTCCACGTTACTGTGGTTGCCCCAGTGCCACAGGGCAGCGTCGGTTTCGTGGTTGTAGCGGACAAAGATAGCAAAGAGGAGGGCGGTGGCGCCTTGGAAGAGCAGGCACAGCAGCGGCAGGACCAGGCGCCGGTGGCGGGGAACGCGGGCCATGAACGCGGCTGTGCTCTCCCGGGCTCCGGCAGGGCAGTGCTGGCCGGCGAGCTGACTCCTGCCACCGCAAAGGTGAGGCCCCGCCCCCCGGAGGCCGTGCTGCAACTTGGGGAGCCCCACCCCTCAGCTCAGGTTGGCAGGGACTAGCCCCGCAGGTCAGGTCCTGTTTCCCATGGCCCCGCCGAGGCACCGGTGATGTGTGAGCTTCCCCAACTGTGCCCCAGCTGCCAGAGGGTGGAGGGAGGCGGGGAGGTACTCGTCCCTTTAAACCTGGTGTGAGAGAGCGACATCCAAGAAGCTAGTATCCTTTAAAGGTCCTACCTGGTTTCCCTAGGTTAATAGGAAGGAATCAGACTAATGCTGAGATCTTCCGTTGCCTGGCTGTAGAGAGAAACCAGATGGCCCCTCTCAGAAGCAGTTGCCTCTACCACTCTACCACCTTTGTTGTTGTTGTTATTGTTGTTGTTAAAGATGTATTTATTTATTTTATGAGTACAGTGCCATTCTTTTTAGACACACCAGAAGAGGACATCAGATCCCATCACAGATGGTTGTGAGCCATCAAGTGGTTGCTGGGAATTGAACTCAGGACCTCTGGAAGAGCAGTGGGTGCTCTTAACTGCTGAGCCATCTCTCCGGCCCCAGCCTCTACCACCTTAAGTTGAGCTGGGATTACAGCTCCAACAGCCATGGTCCCTGAAGGACTCTAGCAGGTAGGGACACTGGTACTCTTGGTTCTGAAACCTGCAGTCCACAGGTGCAGGGACGGTAGGACAGCTTGCTAACCCTCTGCTCATTGTCCAGTTCTTCCACTGTCTCAGCAGGGACCTGAGCCTCTGCCCCTGCCCTTGTGTGGCCTTGGGAGGAAACCTGGATTCTAGGTGTCTGGTTTCCTGTGCCAAGGGTCCAGCCAGGCACATGAAAGACCAGAGATCAGCCTCTGGTGACACAGCTCCCAGCTGGTCCATGTGGGCCCTGTCCAGAGACTCTCCATCACTCTTCAGTCAGCAAGAAGGTTAAGCATAGATAAAGACTCAGCATCTATGGGTCACCTCCTAGGGGGCCATCTCCTGTCCCAGGTGTGACTCCTGAGCCCTGCTTGGTGTCAGTAGTTGCTTGGGTGGTTCCAGCAGGTCTGGGAGGAACAGCCTTCTATGCCCCCAGAACTAGAGAAAGGAGAAGAGAGAGCTGTGGTCCGATTCTAACCTCCTCTTAACTCCATACCTCCCTTCATCTACAACTCCTCCAGGGCCCGACTTCCCCCTTTTCTCTTCTTCATTCATTCACTCAATAAATACTCATGTAGTGTCTACCCTGGGCTAGGTCCTAGGGTTGGAACCAGATAGTCTAGTACAAGGATATAACGGGCTTAGGCCCCAGAGGCCCCAGCCTAGCAGATGTTAGCTCTTCAATCGCTGAATCAGGGAGGGCTTCAGAAGTTCCTTTGGAAAGACAGAAGAACTGGGCCAGCATATGGTCAGCATATGGGACGTTCACTCCCTTGTAAGGCGTGACCTTGAAGTGTTAACACTATGTGACAGACACCAGCCGGTATTCTTTCTGGTCCAATACAGCGAGAACCTGAAAACCTTTGCTAAGGCTCCCCCGCCTGTCTGCTTCCTGAGAAGACTCTCTAACCCACCATCCATCAAGCATTAGTCCCGGCTCTGTTGATCACCTGCTGAGGTCTGGCCCTTGGTTCCCCCTCCTAGGATCCTGTGAAGTGATGGGCTTCGGGCCTCACTCCTTTCTCAACTGCAGGCCTCTGAGGGACGTCTGTATCACCAGTCTCCGTCTGTCTAGTCTTGAGGTCTGCCCAATCTTTGACTTTCCATCTCTGGTGTCCAGTCATGACTGGCCAAGCATTTAAAGCCAGGGGGAGTTGGTGTCTCCTGCTTGCCATGGCCCGGCCTGTGCAGGTTGTCCCTGGAAAATTGAGTGTCTGAGGTTACTAAGTAACTCAGGGTTGCTCCAGGATGCTCTCTGCCAAGGCCACACACTTCCTCTCCCTGCTGCCTTGGTTTGGGTTCTAGGAGCTGTTGTCGCTGTTAGTCTCACCGACCATCTCCGGTGTGCTTAGGGGGCAAACACGAGAACCGGCAAAGCTACAGTCATACAGACACCCCGCCATCCTCCCTTCCTTCCCCCCCTCCCTCCTTCTCTTCCTTCCTTCCTTCTTCATATCTATACTGTGTGACCTCAGGCAGATTATTGAGTGCCCTTTGAGCCCCAGTTTCCTTGTCTGTGAGTGAGAATAATAACATCTTCCACAAGGACTCCAGATAATTCCTATAGATGGCTGGCACTGTGGCAAGCCCTCCACAGATGTGGTGATTCCTATAGATGGCTGGCACTGTGGCAAGCCCTCCACAGATGTGGTGATTCCTATAGATGGCTGGCACTGTGGCAAGCCCTCCACAGATGTGGTGATTCCTATAGATGGCTGGCACTGTGGCAAGCCCTCCACAGATGTGGTGATTCCTATAGATGGCTGGCACTGTGGCAAGCCCTCCACAGATGTGGTGATTCCTATAGATGGCTGGCACTGTGGCAAGCCCTCCACAGATGTGGTGATTAATTTCATCTGATTGGCTAAGCAAGGTCAGTAAATGGGTCACAGCTTCAACACTCTGAGGCTCCAGGAAAGAATTGGAACCAGGCAGCTATTGATCCCATGCAGATAGCAGGAGCTGGGAGCTTTGTGGGGCTAGGATAGGCATAACCCCCTGTTCCCACAATTTTTTCTTTGGAGACAAGGTCTTAAGTGGCTCAGGCTGGCTTTGGATTTAGA
The DNA here is from genome assembly GCF_978045245.1 of Mus caroli. Lineage (NCBI taxonomy): Eukaryota > Metazoa > Chordata > Mammalia > Rodentia > Muridae > Mus > Mus caroli. The sequence continues at coordinate 73,739,823 of NW_028227258.1, read as the reverse complement.
ATCCTCCTGCCTCCACTTCCCAGGACTAGGAGCCCAGGATCCCAGGCATAAGGCATCAGATCACTGGATTTTATTTTATTTTATTTTATTTTATTTTATTTTATTTTATTTTATTTTATTTTATTTTATTGAGACAGTCTCAAGAGATAATCCAACCTGGCTTCAAAGTGAAGGCAATCTGCCTGCCTCAGCCTCCCAAGTGCTGGAATTAAAGGCATGTGGTAACATCCCAGGTACACACAGTAAAAAGATTTGTTTTTATTTTACGTATATGAGCACACTGTAGCTGTCTTCAGACACACAAGAAGAGGGCATCAGATTCTATTACAGATGGTTGTGAGCCACTATGTGGTTGCTGGGAATTGAACTCAGGACCTTTGGAAGAGGAGCCAGTGCTCTTAACTGCTAAGCCACACTGTTCTTTTTTTTTTTTTTTTTAAGATTTATTTATTTTTATTATATGTAAGTACACTGTAGCTGTCCTCAGACACTCCAAAAGAGGGAGTCAGATCTCATTACGGATGGCTGTAAGCCACCATGTGGTTGCTGGGATTCAAACTCTGGACCTTCGGAAGAGCAGTCGGGTGCTCTTACCCACTGAGCCATCTCACCAGCCCGCCACACTGTTCTTAAGCAGCGTAGGCAGAGGAAGAACTTTCTTTCGTTCAACAAACACATATTGAGCACTTACTGTGTGCCAGCCACCGCGCTAGATCTTGGGGATATAACAGACCAAGGTCTAGCTGGTGCTCTGGGCAGGGTGTATCAGGGGAGGTGACCAGACAAGTCAGAGTCCAAAGTGCCATGATGGAGAGGCACTCCTAACCTGGGACTCTGGTCAGAGGAAGCAGTAGCTGTGGGGAGACCTGAAGGGCAGTTCCTTTTTACCCCAGCTCTCTCCTGCGAGAACAGCAAAAAGGCTATGCCAGAGAGCTCATCTCTTCCCATGTTCTAGCTGGATGAACCCCAGACTTCAATCTTGCCCAAACCAACAGCCACTGTGCCACTGTCCAAACAGAGTACTGCCACATGTACATATTACATATCAAACCAAGGCAGGACAAAAATTGAAAGGCCATTTCTCTCTAGCGGTTTTCCATGTTAGCCTCTGTTAAGTTTGTCCTGGGGCTTTAGGACCTTAGCCGGTGAAAATGCTTGCCTTAGGTCCCAGGAGGAAACCTGATGTGGAAGATAGACATCTTTAATGCCAGCACTCTATAGCAGATGAGGGATGGAGACAGGAGAAGCATCCGGAAACTCACAGAGCAGCGATCGTGGACTGTACAGACACAGTATGAAATAACCAACCTCTGCAAAGTGGAAGGGCGGAGATTCCAGACCGCAGAGTTGTCCCTGCCCCTCCATGAGTGCTCACCCTCACACAGAAATACAGCTTTTATAAAAAGTTTGCCTGGGTCAGATTACTCACTGTGTCATGCTTAACTGGGGAAAAAGACCTTTTCATTTAATACCTTTTCATATCTTGTTTATTTCTTCTTCCCTTCCCCACTTAGTTCTTCATTTAATGCACTCCATTTGAACAGCTGCCTCATGTTGGGCATTGGGCTCAAGTCCTGGGAGACTGTCTCCACACTCAACATGACCAAACACAATGCTGAGTTTTCAGGATGAAGCTGAACAAGAGTAGATCAAGCTTCTAAGGTCCAACAGTGGCCCTGATTCCGTGGTTTAAAATGATGGTAATGGCTCAGGTGAAGGGTTGCTGCGAAGCCTGGCAGATGGCCTGAGTTCAATCCCTTGGACCCACATGGGGAGTGGACAGAACCAACTCTCACAAACTGTCCCCTCATCTCCAAAAACACACTGCACATACAATAAGTAAATGTAATTTTTTTAATTTAAAAAAGAATAGCCCCAATTAATCTAAAAACCAGAGGCACATGAAGCATAAGAACTTAAGAGCTTTGTGTTCCTGCTGGGGGTGGTGTGGGTGGTGCCTGGGCAGGAGAGCACTTTGCTGACTATGGTTTGAGTCTCAGTCTCCTTGTGCACTATACAGACAGACTGACAGGTATGACCTCCTGGGCCTTGTTGATGGGCTGGTGACCAAAGCCTGGCCGTGGCTACTACTCATGCTATTGAAGAAAGGGAAATGAATTGGATGGCTGTTTCTATTTATTTCTCCTGCTGTTAGCTTGCTGGGATGTGGACAACTGGGCCTAAGTTTCATTTTGGAGACTGGGTCTTACTAAGTAAAGTAGCCTTGGCTGGCCTGGAAGTCACTTTTTTAGACTAGGCTGACCTTGGATTCAGAGATCTGCCTGCCTGTCTCCTGAATACCAGTTTTGTGGGGTTTTGGATTTTTTTGTTTGTTTGGTTTTTGTTTGGCTTTGGTTTTGTTTGTTTATTGTTTATTGTTTTTGTTTTTGAGACCGTACTTCTCTGTGTAGCTCTGGTCGTCCTTGAACCCACTCTATAGACCAGGCTGGCCTCGAACTCAGAGATCTGCCCACCTTTGCCTCTTCCCAAGTGCTGGGACTAAAGGTGTGTGCCACCAGGGCCCTGTGCTTTTGTCTTTTTTAAGGGTAGGGAAGAGAGTCTGGGAGCCTTCCTCTGTAACTGAATCCTAAATATTTATTTAAGTCTTATAAACTCCTGCTATTGTTGGGGCATAGGCTATGTCCAGCTCAGCTATTAGTTTTAAACATCAACAACAGCTGACCCAAGGTTCTCTGGTTCTTTCAGGAATCAGTTACCACTAACCCCATCAAACTCTCCCTACTCTGAGCATTGGCCCATCTCACCCCATTCCTCTGCCAGGCACTTTATATCTGGCATCCTTTATCTCTCTCCTACACCAGCCTCTCCCTAAACTTAAGTAGCAGTACTTTTTTTTTCTTTTCTTTTTTTTTTTTTTTTTTTTGTTTTTTGTTTTTTCGAGACAGGGTTTCTCTGTATAGCCCTGGCTGTCCTGGAACTCACTTTGTAGACCAGGCTGGCCTCGAACTCAGAAATCCGCCTGCCTCTGCCTCCCGAGTGCTGGGATTAAAGGCGTGCGCCACCACGCCCCGCTTTTTTTTTTCCATTTTTTATTGGTTATTTTATTTATTGACATTTCAAATGTTATTCCCCTTCCCAGTTTCTCCTCCACAAACCTCCTACCCCTCCCGACTCTACACTCTTCATGACTATTTCCATCAGCTTCTTTTTCCATTTGTTTGTTTATCTCAGTTTGAGACAGAATCTTACTCAGTAGTCCAGGCTGGTGGCTTCCCTGTCTATATCTCCAGAGAACTGGATGCTCTCTTTTGGCTGTGTACAGTGTACATACACACACACACACACACACACACACACACACACACACACACACACAAAACTTTAAGGGCCAGGTGTAATTTCAAGACCAATGTAGTCTACACAGGGAGTTCCAGGATATCCAGGACTACACAGAAAGACCCTGTCTCAAAACAAACAAACAAACAAAAACAACAACAAAAACCCCTCCATGCAATTCTCCTGCCTCCACCTCCTGGGCTCTGGGATCACAGTCCTGTCCCATTTCACTTTCTTTTCCCTTCAAAGTTGTATGCAACATTATCTTTCTCTCCCATCAATAACAGGAAAAAAAAAAAAAAACCCTAGCACTGTGCAGTGGAGCACACCTGTAACCCAAACCAATATTCTGGGGGCGAGGCAGCCAGGTTAAGCATTGCAAGCTGGTGGGGGCTACCCAGTGAGACACTGTCTTAAAACAAAACACCAAACCCCGACTTTTCACTAATGTAAACCTTGATCATTAAAAAAATAATTTTGCAGGGCTGGAGAGATGGCTCAGCAGTTAAGAGCACTGACTGCTCTTCCAGAGGCCCTGAGTTCAATTCCCAGTAACCACGTGGTGGCTCAGAACCATCTGTGATGGGATCTGATGCCCTCTTCTGGTGTGTCTGAAGAGAGCAACCGTGTACTCATATATATATATATATATATATATATATATATATATATATATATATATATATGTATATATATATATATATAAACCTTTAAAAGAAAATTATGCTGGGCACGGTGGTTCACGTCTTTGTTCTAGCACTCCAGAGGCAGAGGCAGGAGCATCTTCTGTGAGTTCAAGGTAGCCTGGTCTACATAATGTGCTCCAGGACAGGAAGAACCCACATAGTGAGACCCTGTCTCGAAAACCAGAAATTAGTTGGAGTTTGAGACGTAGTGCAGCTGGGAGAATGTTTTGCTTGAAGCCCTGGGTTCCATCTGCAGCACTGAACAAAGCAGGTGTGCTGGCTCACACCTGCCATCCCAGCACTCGGGAAGGAGAACCCGGTTGATCAGGAGGTCAGGGTCATTTTCAGCCACATATTGAGATCAAGGTCAGCATGGGAAAGGGAAGAGATTCAGAAGGGAAAGGACAGACGGACAGAAGCTCCTTCAGAATCCTGTCTCTTTCCACCTGATTCTCTTCCAAGCTCTGGATCCAGTTAACCACACGTCCGAGATGGCAATGGGGGAGGAGCTAGACTGGTGTGCAGACAGTTGGATCGTGTAAAGGAACTGGTGTGGTCGAGTCTAGATGGGAGGGAGGCCTAGAGTGGGAAGGGCACCACTCACTAAGAGCTTGAAGAAAGGTGGCAGAAATCAGACCTGGGCCCTGCTGCAGGAAGAGCCTCCTGGGACAGGCCTGCTGCTGGCTCTGTCAGTAAGAGAGCCTGGAACAGGGAAGTGTCATGGTCACTGCTCTATTGCTGTGTGAAGAGACACCATGGCGGAGGCAACTCTTGTAAAAAGAAAGCATTTAATTGGGAGCTTGCTTACAGTTTCAGAGGATGAATCCATGATCATAATGGCAGACAGCATGGTGACAGAAAGGCAGCCATGGTGTTGGAGCTACATCCTGATCCACACACAGGTGACAGGGGAAGAAAGACTCTGGCCTGGCTTGGGCTTTTGAAACCTCAGAGCCCACGCCCAGTGAAACAGCTCCTCCAAGAGCACAGATATGCCATGCCCTCCTCCAAAGAATAAGGCCACCAACTGAGAGGCAAGCATTGAAATATATGAGTCTACAAGGGCTATTTTAATTCAAACCGCCACAAGAACTGAGTCTAGAACTCCTACCCGACACCAGGACATTGTTGAAATGTCCCACAGACGATGGGCACAGCATGGTTGGTGGCATCTGCTTTCCCAAGTGCACCACTCTGGGCTGGGGGTTCTGATTGGCACCCTAAACCCAGGTGTGCATGAGAAGCACCTGTGCCGGGGGAGAACTCGGAAAAATGCCAGGTTTTGACCCCATCACGGGAGTTTTCTCTGAGGAGGTTTGAGAGGAGTCCGGGACGATCCCAACAACTTCAGTGCGCATTGCGCTATGGTAGCAGCTGGGCCTCCGCCCTCTGGGCCTGGCCCAGGAACTTGTACAGAGCTCTTGCTCCAGTCTCAGTGAATCACAATCCCTGGTGGTTCTGCTAGCATCAAACCCGGAGAAGAGCCATGTTTCCAGGGGGAACCCCATCGTGTCTCTCCTGAAGCCCTGAAATCTGTGGGAAACAAAGACCCAGACTCTCCCAGCCTCTTAAGCAAGAAACCTGTTTATGCCCCACCCTCCTACAGGACAAACCAGTCAAACCTGTGAGTACAGGCTTTATCTGTGTTGCTGCCACACATCATAAAAACACAAAACAGCCGGGTGTGGGAGCTCAGGCACTTGAGGTGGAGGCAGAAGGACTGATGTGAGTTCAAGGCCTTCCTGCCCTTTTAAAAAAATACTTTTTTTTTTGTTTGTTTTTCGAGACAGAAATCCACGCAGGACTTGGGAGGCAGAGGCAGGCAGATTTCTGAGTTGGAGGCCAGCCTGGTCTACAAAGTGAGTTCCAGGACAGCCAGGGCTACACAGAGAAAACCTGGCTCAAAAAACCAAAAAAAAAAAAAACAAAAAAGAGCACTGGCTACTCTTCCAGAGGTCCTGAGTTCAATTCCCAGCAACCACATGGTGGCTCACAACCATCGGTAATGGGATCCGATGCCCTCTTCTGGTGTGTCTGAAGACAGTGACAGTGTACTCACATACATAAACAAAGTCTTTTTTTGGTTTGGTTTGGATTTTTCGAGACAGGGTTTCTCTGTGTAGTCCTGGCTGTGCTGGAACTCACTCTGTAGACCAGGCTGTCCTCGAACTCAGAAATCCGCCTGCCTCTGCCTCCCAAGTGCTGGGATTAAAGGCTTGTGCCACCACCGCCCGGCTCATAAACAAAGTCTTAAAAAGTATCTTTTAAAAAAAAAAAAGTCTGAGCTCAAATCTGGGTTTTGAAAACCCACCAATCCCTGAACTCAGGGCTTGAAATCCCACCAATCCCCACCCCGAAACTCCTCACCCTAGAAAGCTCCTCCCCTAAGAAACCCTATATAAAGCCTGCCTTCCACTCAGTAATTACTGCTTTTCACCTGAGCAGAGGCAGCTACTCTCTTGTGTTTTCCCCAATTAATCGCTTGTGTGAGGTTTGAAGTTCGGTGTGACTTTGGGGTAGCCCTGGGCTCCCAGCTGTCAGGAAGCCTTTCCCCTTCAGAGCTGGGTACACGGACAAGCATACCTCACTTCTTGATTTTTATTCCATCATGAGGAGCTGGGTTTCAACACAAGGAGAGAAGGACTTGCTCTTGAAGAGAATCGACTCAACGTCTCAGCTAGTGTTCTATTGCAGTGAAGAGACACCATGACCACAGCAACTCTTTTTTTGTTTTGTTTTGTTTTTCGAGACGGGGTTTCTCTGTGTAGCCCTGGCTGTCCTGGAACTCACTTTGTACACCAGGCTGGCCTCAAACTTAGAAATCTGCCTGCCTCTGCCTCCCAAGTGCTGGGATTAAAGGCTTGTGCCACCACCGCCCGGCTGACCACAGCAACTCTTATAAAGGAAAGCATTCAATCAGGGCTGGCCTACAGTTCCACGGGATTAGTCCATTACCTTCGTGGCAGGGAACATGACGGCATGCAGGCAGATATGGTGAGGAAGAGGAAGCTGAGAGTTTATATCCAGATCCGCAGGCAGCAAGGAGAGAGACTTGAGCCTGGCTTGAGCATTTGGAACCCCAAAGCCCATTCCCAGTGACACACTTCCTCCAGCAAAGCCACGCCTACCTCAACAAGACCATACATCCTAATTCCTGTCAAGTAGCATGACTCCCTAATGACCAACCAAGCATCTAAATATATGAGCCTACGGAGACCATTCCTGTTCAAATCACCACATCAACTTACCCAGAGAAGAAAACGGTGGTTGAGTGGGCTGAGTTTGCCCAGTCAATGCTTATGCTAGCCACATTGGGATGGAAAAACTCAACCTGTGTCAGAAATCCCAGCCAAACATGAGGGCACCTGCCTGTCGTCCCAGAACTCTGGGTGTTAATGCAGAGGGATTGTGGGTGCAAGGTTACTCTGTATGACTGTCTCTTAAAACCAAGAGCTGGGGGTGTAGCCTAAGGGTACAACACTTGGCCTAACATGTACAAGGTCATACATAGGTGGGCTCAAGCCCCAGCACTAAAACGAAGAAAGAAACCAACCAACCAAAACAACAAAACAAAACGGATTGTAGACACAGTCAACAGCCAGGACTTGGGGGTGGGGGTGGGAGGTGTGGCAGTAGCTTAGAACATGGCTCTGACTGTGAGGCCCTCAGAATGTCCAGGAGCAGGAGACACATAGGCTCCTTTCTCTAGGTTTCTGTTTTGTTTGTTTGCTTCTTTGTTTGTTTTCAGCCTCAGAGCAGTGAAAGTCCACCAGAACTAGAAGAGGCCGGACCTGGAGAGGCAGAGGGGAGAAACCTGCTGTCTCTGCCATTCAAGTAGGAATGAAGAAAATGAGGGGAGGGAAGCTCACAGGACACAGGAGCTTCAGACCTGGAAGCTCACAGCGCTCACTCAGGAATCCCAAACATCACAGGATTTGTAAAAGCCCCCCTGTGAGGGTACAGAATCAGCAAACAACTGCGGATGAGGGAGGAGAGACTCTTCTAGGGACCTGCCCACTCGGATGAGGGAGGAGACACTCTTCTAGGGACCTGCCCGCACATCGGGCGGGGGATACCCGGCATGCAGCTTTAGTGCGCAGTCTGAAGTGTTAAGGACCTAAAGCAAGGAACCTCAGAGGATTCAGCACATTGATGAACACATCTGCCTGGCATGATAATAATGTCATTTCATGTCACCTTGACCTATATCCATCTAACTCTGCCAACCATGCCAAGTGGGGCTTTTTAGTGTTACAGCTGCCCAGTTGTCACCCATGCCCCTGTATGTAGTGAATTAATGGACTCACTGTTCCAGTTAGGTTTCTGTTGTTGTGATAGACACCATGACAAAAGGCAACTTGGGGGCTGGAGAGATGGTTCAGGGATTAAGAGCACTGACTGCTCTTCCAAAGGTTCTGAGTTCAATTCCCAGCAACTACATGGTGGCTCACAACCATCTGTAATGAGACCTGATTCCCTCTTCTAGTGTGTCTGAAGATAGCTACAGTGTACTTATAGGCAGCTCAGGAGAAGAGAGTCTATCTCACTTTCCTAGGTATATTCCATCATCATGGGAAGCCAGGGTAGAAGCTCAAGGCAGAAACCTGGGGGCAGAAACTGAACCAGAGGCCATGGAGGAGTGCTGCTAAATGGCTTGCTCCCTGTGGCTTGCTCAGTTCCTTTTTACACTACCCAGGCTCACTTTTCCAGGGATGGCACTGCCCACAGTGGCCTGAGCCCTCCTACATCAACCAGCCATCAAGAAAATGTCCATGGCAAGTTCCTCTGAGACATGGTCGCAAAGGAACCATCAGATACTGCAATAGACATTTATTCTGAGGGTTCCAAGAAAATGACCATGCAATCCAAAATATTTCAGCAAGACAGAAAGTATTACTTTTTTTTTTAAGATTTATTTATTTATGTATGTGAGTACACCATAGCTATCTTCAGACACACCAGAAGAGGGCATCAGGACTCATTACAGATGGTTGTGAGCCACCTTGTGGTTGCTAGGGATTGAACTCAGGACCTTTGGAAGGGCAGCCAGTGCTCTTAACTGCTGAGCCATCTCTCCAGTCCCAGAAAGTATTAAGACAGAAGGTGCATAGCCTTGGAGAGGCAAGCAGGCAAGCACACTCAGAAGTGGGTCCCCCATTTTTTATTCCTAACTGTCTTAGTCAGGGTTTCTATTCCTGCACAAACATCATGACCAAGAAGCAAGTTGGGGAGGAAAGGGTTTATTCGGCTTACACTTCTATACTGCTATTCATCACCAAAGGAAGTCAGGACTGGAACTCAAGCATGTCAGAAAGCAGGAGCTGATGCAGAGGCCATGGAGGGATGTTCTTTACTGGCTTGCCTCCCCTGGCTTGCTCAGCCTGCTCTCTTATAGAACCCAAGACTACCAGCCCAGGGATGGTCCCACCCACAAGGGGCCTTTCCCCCTTGATCACTAATTGAGAAAATGCCTTACAGTTGGATCTCATGGAGGCATTTCCTCAACTGAAGCTCCTTTCTCTGTGATAACCCCAGCCTGTGTCAAGTTGACACAAAACTAGCCAGTACAATTGACCCCTTGTCAACTTGACACACAAACACATCACCAGTAAGCCTCAACCCTTACATTCTTATTCATCCCCAAGATCTAAATAACTTTAAAAGTCCCACAGTTTTTACATATTCTTAAATTTTCAATCTCTTTAAAATATCCATCTCTTTTAAAATCCAAAGTCTTTTTACAATTAAAAGTCTCTTAACTGTGGGCTCCACTAAATAGTTTCTTCCTTCAAGAGGGAAAATATCAGGGCACAGTCACAATCAAAAGCAAAAATCAATCTCCAACTGTCCAATGTCTGGGATCCAACTCACGATCTTCTGGGCTCCTCCAAGGGCTTGGGTCACTTCTCCAGCCATGCCCTTTGTAGCACACACGTCATCCTCTGGGCTCCAGATGCCTGTACTCCACTGCTGCTGCTCTTGGTGGTCATCTCATGGTACTGGCATCTCCAAAACACTGCATGACCCCTTCAGTCCTGGGCCTTCAATTGCAACTGAGGCTGCACCTTCACCAATGGCCTTCCATGGCCTCTCACAGTGCCGAGCCTCAGCTGCTCTGCATGACCCCTTCATGCCTTCAAAACCAGTACCACCTGGGTGACTCTTACACATTACCAAGTCCAGCCATAGCACAAGGTACAACCTTGGCTATCTCTGGAACACAGCCTCTGTGCTTTCAGAAAACACTTCCCAGAAGATGTCACTCAATGATGCTGGTCTCTTCTTAATCACCGCTAATTTCTTAGCTCCAGCTAACCAACATCAATAGTCCCAGTAATGCAAAGGTTTTGCTTTAGTAGTTCTGGTATCTTGTTAACCACAGCTGATTCTTCAGCCCCAGCTAACCAGAACTACAGAATCTTCACAATCAAAACAGCAATGGGGGCTGGTGAGATGGCTCAGTGGGTAAGAGCACCCAACTGCTCTTCTGAAGGTCCGGAGTTCAAATCCCAGCAACCACATAGTGGCTCACAACCATCCGTAACAAGATCTGACGCCCTCTTCTGGAGTGTCTGAAGACAGCTACAGTGTACTTACATATAATAAATAAATAAATCTTTAAAAAAAAAAAAAAAAGCAATGGCCCTGAAAAGAGTCTTTAATATTCCCTCTGATATTTCACAAGCCAGGCCTAAATCTTCTACACTGTCTTCCAAGCTCCTACACAACATAACATCGAATAGATCTTCTAGCCCAAAGTTCCAAAGTCCTTCCACAGTCCTCCCCAAAACATGGCCAGGTTGTCACAGGAATACCCCACTCTGCTGGTACCAATTTGTCTTAGTCAGGGTTTCTATTCCTGCACAAACATCATGACCAAGAAGCAAGTTGGGGAGGAAAGGGTTTATTCGGCTTACACTTCTATACTGCTGTTCATCACCAAAGGAAGTCAGGACTGGAACTCAAGCAGGTCAGAAAGTAGGAGCTGATGCAGAGGCCATGGAGGGATGTTCTTTACTGGCTTGCCTCCTCTGGCTTGCTCAGCCTGCTCTCTTATAGAACCCAAGACTACCAGTCCAGGGATGGTCCCACCCACAAGGGGCCTTTCCCCCTTGATCACTAATTGAGGAAATGTCTTACAGTTGGATCTCATGGAGGCATTTCCTCAGCTGAAGCTCCTTTCTCTGTGATAACTCCAGCTGTGTCAAGTTGACACAAAACCAGCCAGTACACTAACACAAGGGTCCCATGCTTCACTCTGAGAGGGTGGAGCTCGGTATCACACTCTTACATGACTGGCTACTTTAAGTGATGTGGTTGATAAGCAGAACATGACCACGAGCTGAAACCCTGAGCACAGGCTGTGGTTTCAGAAGTGCTGACCCTGGAGGAATTCAAATTTCTGCCAAGTGGCTTCTTCACAATGTTTTTAAGTGAAGTTTTATCTCATTTTAACCCTTCGATAGGAAAAGACAGGATATTTCCTTTGCATCTCCCACAATTCCACACTCTAACATTTTTAACTCTTTGTTCAAATTCAATCATCATCGTCTTATTTTTCTGTTCTGTGATATTCTGTGGTAATATGTTATCACAAAATGTAGGAATTGGGCACTTATCACTGAAGGAACTGGCATAAGATACCCCAAGACCAAGTTCTCAGCACAAAGGACATTAGTTTGTCCCAGAGAACAAAGGGCAGGGAATAAGAGACAAAGGCAGAAGATAAAGGAGAAGGGTAAAGGAACAAGGGATGGGGGAACGGATATTTGTCACAGGGTAAAAGGACTGCCTCTGGATACAGAGGAGACGGACATGGCCCATAGACAAATGACATTTTATAAAGGTTGAGGGAAACCCTGTTAGAATGAGGTGTTTAATTTTGATTGGACACATTAACTAGAGCAGCCAAAGGGGGCTTTTGCTTGCTGGATTTCAGTACTTTAATAGCAGGACCTTGGTGGTCAGCCTCAGGGGGAGGAAGTGGCCGAATAAGGGAATAGACCTTGTAGCTAGCTTTAGGAATGTAATCTAACGGTTTTTAGCAAGGCAGAGGGAATTGGGGAGAAGGGCAAGGTTGCCAGAACCATGCTTGCCACACTTCGGCTGGCTAGAGTCCTTTCAACTGCTGTTTCAATATTACATGGCACCCAGCTGAACCTGTGCCTTTACCTCCATGAGGGAAGCCAGCACTGAGGTCATTAGCCCTGTTCACTTTCCAAGTCATTATTCTTTAAGATTAGAAGAAGTTGGGGTGGGGGTGGGGACGGTGACAAGTCAGCAGGTAAAAGCACTGACTGCTCTTCCGGAGGACTCTGGGTTCAGTTCTCAGCACTTACATGACTACTCACAAAAGTCTGTAACTCCAGTCCCAGGGGATCCAGAGACCTCTTCAGGCCTCCTTGGGCATCACACACTCACACACACACACACACACACACACATACACATGGTTCCCAAACATACCTAGAGGGAAAACATCCATACACATTTTTTAAAAATTAGAAAAAGAGTGATTTACTCCTGACCTTTCAGCTGACTCATTGGATTAAAGCAGTGCATCCCAGAAGACCCTTTGCAAGGGTTCCATCGGGAATGCACTGTGTTTCCTTGTGCTGCTGTCTGTATCATTTCAAAGGTGATCCTGTCTCCCAAGCCACTCAGCTGCTGACGTCCAGTTGGCATAAGTGATAAATCTTTGTTAATTATTTTACATTCTTGGGTTTGTTTTATTTTTTTCGAGACAGGGTTTCTCTGTGTAGCCCTGGCTATCCTGGAACTCACTCTGTAGACCAGGCTGGCCTCGAACTCAGAAATCCGCCTGCCTCTGCCTCCCGAGTGCTGGGATTAAAGGTGTGCATACCATGCCCGGCTACATTCTTGGTTTTTTTGTTGTTGATATCAGAGTATAGTTGGTCTGAATCCTGTAGCTGTTTGGTTCTTTGGTTTATAGCCTTAAGTTCTTTGGAACATGCTCTAAGGACTCTGATGTGTACCAGTTTCCTGCTACACTGAAACATCTTGCAAGAAAGCTCTTTAAGACAGAAAATAATACAACTCAAAATAGAATCAGGCCGGGCATGGTGGTACAGGCCTTTAATCTCAGCACTCGGGAGGCAGAGGCAGGTGGATTTCTGAGTTCAAGGCCAGCCTGGTCTACAGAGTGAGTTCCAGGACAGCCAGAGCTATACAGAGAAACCCTGTCTCAAAGAAAGGAAAAAAAAAAAAAGGAAAAAAAAAAAAAAGAATCAGGAACTCTCCAAAACTGAACAGATTCATTATCCCTGTGGAGATGAACAATAAAGACTGCTCAGAGTCACTCCTGGACAAGCCACAGAGAAACCTCTCACACCAGCAAGCTGCCTGGTAAGGGTGTAGGCCAAATGAACCACCTGGAAAAGACACCCGGCAACCTGTTGAGTTGCTTCAGGCTGTGCTTGGTGGCCTAGGTTTCCCGCTTTTATGAGCTGTCACCAATGCTGGGGTGGGCTCTGGGAATGCATCTGTCCTTGAGTCATTTCTGCTCTGACTCAAGAGGTCTCAGCACAAAGGGGATTTATTTGCTCCTGAGAGACAGGGTACAGGAAAAGGGAACAAAGACAGGAGATAGAGGAAGAGGGAGAAGGGGAAGGGAACTAAGGAGAGAGAAGGGGAAAGGGAGGGGGAAGGGGTATTTGTCCTGGAGGGAGGACAAAGGACTGCCTCTGGATGGAGAGAAGACAAATAGGAAAATGGTGGTTTATAAAGGGGGAAAACCCTTTTTAGAATGAGGTGTTTAACTTTAATTGGGCATGTTAATTAGGTGAACCAAAGGGGATTTTTGATTACTGGATTTCAGTACTTTGATAGCTGGACCTTGGAAGTCAGCCTCAGGAGGAGGAAGTGGCCAAATAAGGGAGTAGACCTTGGAGGCTGGCTTTAGGAACGTGATCTAAGGGTTTTCAGTAAGGCAGAGGGAATTGGGGTGAAGGGCAAGGCCTGCCAGAGTCATGCTCTAGTGTGGCTCACGTTCTGGGATTAAAGGCCACCATGCCTGGCTCCTAATCCTTTTCTGGGGCAGTAAGAATGCCTAGTGACCCTGGCACCAACATCTCCAAGAAATCTGATGGTGGCTATCCTCCATATGAATAGAGTGACAGTAAGACACATACTACAGCTTGAATATGAAATTCCCCAGACAGCCTCACCTAGTGAAGGCTTGGTCTTTGGCTAGTGGCACTATTTGAGAGGTTCTGGAAACTGGAGGAGGGGAGGGTCCTTGTGACAGTTAATGTTGTCAACACAGCAGGATCTAGAACCACTCTAACAAGTCTCTAGACATGTCTGAGGGTTTATCTAAACTAGATTAATTAATGTAGAAGGAGCCACACTAAATGTAGGCAATATCACCCCACGGCTGAGGTCCTGCACTAAGAAAGAAGGAAGAGGCACACTGAGCCCAACCTTCTGTCAGGCTGCTTCATGAGCTGTGGTGACTTCAATGATAATGGCCCTGTAGACTCGTTATGTTTGAATAACTGATCCCTAGTTGGTGAAACTGTTTGGGAAGGATTAGGGGGTGTGTCCCTGTTGGAGGAGGTGTGTCACTGGATGTGGGGTTTCAGGTTTCAGGAGGCCTCGACATTTAAGGGGTCAGTGTGCTCTCTTTGCCTCTTCCTTGTGGTCTTAGATGTGAGCTCTCAGCTGATCCTGACACCGGGCCTTTGCTCCACCATCATGGACTGGAACCCTTTCAAACTGTAAGCCCAATTAAATGTTTTATTTTATAAGTTTCTTGGCCACTTAAGAGAGCAATAAAAAAGTAACTAATACAGAATGTGGTGCCAGGTTGTGGGAAACTGCTGTAACAGCCCTGCCTACGTGCTTTGGGTTTATTTGAAGGAATGTGAAAGACTTTTGAGATTTTGGACAGAAAAGCAGTTGAATGCCATAGACCAAGCTTAACGGTTCATCCTAAAGGGAGCTTGGCACAGTGCTGCAAGCTCAAGAGGGGTCAGAGAGAGCAAGATCAGCAACTGCTCTACGGAACAGTCTTATGACATTTGGGCAAAGCAGATGGCAACTTTCTGCCCACATCCGAAGAGCTTGTTGGAGGCTAAATGAAAAAATAAAAATGTATTTGGTGGGGGAGATTTCAAAACTGCCTAATAATTTACTCTGTTACATGGTAATTGGTGATTCCTCTTACACAAGTCTACAATAAAAAAGAGAGACCAGGTGGGGACAAAATGTAAAGTCTGGAGAGAAAGAAAGCACCAGGAAATGTAAGGCTTGCGCTGCTCTGCACTGGGATAAAGGCGCCCTCGGGGCCAGACCCCAGCAGCTGAGCTCCCAACGTGTGCAAGGAATTTTCTATTCCTAAAACACAACAAGTAAAAGCTGCTACAAATGTGACTTAAGTGGGGCTAGGGTTTAACCCAATCTGGTAGCCAAATTTGGAAGTGTTCTGTGCATGGTACTGGCTTTAGAACCATGAAATGACTAGTAGATGTTCGAGTAACCTTCTTCCATTGTTTTTTGTTTTTTTTGTTTGTTTGTTTGTTTTTTTTCGAGACAGGGTTTCTCTGTATAGCCCTGGCTGTCCTGGAACTCACTCTGTAGACCAGGCTGGCCTCGAACTCAGAAATCCGCCTGCCTCTGCCTCCCAAGTGCTGGGATTAAAGGTGTGCGCCACCACCGCCCGGCTACCTTCCTCCATTGTTAAGGAGACTTGCTGGGGCTAGACATGTGGCAGGGGAGTCTCTGCATGGAGGCCACTGCATGAATCTGAAAGCGGAGCCTGGACTGCATTGGAGACCCTAAGATACTGGAGATGCCAAACCCAGGGAATATCTGTCAGGGAGACTGTGAGGGTTAGAGTTACATTTTAAGGTTAAAGTATTGTGCTTAAGAGACCCATAAAACACAAATGCCTCTGACCTGTAAGCCCCACTTGTCCAAGGACAGACAACCTCCTGGAATGCTGGGGGATGCAGTTGGAAGTATGTAGCCTTGTGGGGCTGGCCTTTATGAGCCTCTGACTAATGTCATTGGCCATTTCTCTTGCAATCCCAGGTATGGACCTGGCCAGTGTCCAGTATCCTGGCCAGTATTTAGTATAGCTTGTTTCAAATTTGGCTCAAAAATTGTGTTAATGGTCTTATTCTCAGCTGGTGGGAGTACAGAGAGCATCATACATGGAGCAGAACCAGCCTGCACTAGCTAGGATCACCACCACTGTGATGAAACATCATGACCAAAAGCAAACTGAGGAAAGAGTTTATTTGGCGTCCACTCCACATCACTGTTTATCAAAGGAAGAAGTCAGGACAGGAATTCAAGCATGGCAGGAACATGGAGGCAGAAGCTGACACAGAAGCCATGCAGGAGTGTTGTTTACTGGCTTGCTCCTTATGACTTGCTCAGCTTGCTTTCTTATAAAACCCAGGGCCACCCATCAAGAGATGGTACCACCACCAATGGGCTGGACCCTCCCAAATCATTCACTAATTAAATACCCTATTGGCTTGCCTGCTCTTATTGGAGGCATTTTCTCAGTTCAGATCCCCTCCTCTCCAATGACTCTACCTTGTGCCAAGCTGACATAAAATTAGCCAACACAAGCCCTAAAGAGAGGTGTACTGCAGTCAGCAAAGCTGGGAGGTTGGAGCCATCTGGACCCACTGACATCAGGTGTGCAGCTAATGGTGGATTCAAAGTTTTCCTGTGGGGATTCGGTATTTCCTCACTGTGCCCCAATCCCTCCCTTTGGAGTGCTGATGTATATTCTCCACCCTTGTATGTTGGAAGTATGTAATTTTCTTTTTGATTTTACAGGGGCTTACAGTTAGAGGTTGCCTTGAGTCTCCGAGGAGATTTTAAACTTTGGGCTTTTAAGCCAGTGTTGAGCCTGTGAAAGACGAAGGGGATGTTTGACAGCAGGACTTTCTTGGATACACCACATGGCTAGCTATGTAGCTCTTCTGCTCCCTTATCTCTCGCATAGGATTTCCTCACCCTGCATCGCCCATCTGCCCTCCACTTCCTGTCCTAGCTATTGGTCATCGGATCTTTATCAGAACCAACAAGCAGTGAGACAACACCTGATACATCTCTAGATTGCCTTTGGGCAGATGAGGAAGAAAAAACTTTTAGAAAGTAGAAAACTCAGGCTGGTGAGATGGCTCAGTGGGTAAGAGCACCCGACTGCTCTTCCGAAAGTCCAGAGTTCAAATCCCAGCAACCACATGGTGGCTCACAACCATCCGCAACAAGATCTGGCGCCCTCTTCTGGAGTGTCTGAAGACAGCTACAGTGTACTTACATATAATAAATAAATCTTTAAAAAAAAAAAAGAAAGTAGAAAACTCAGTGATGGGACATAGAAATGACAACAGCACAATCCTACAGCACTTAGCTCTCTGCTGTAGACAATCAATCTGACAGAACAATAAAAAATACAGACACACCTTCATACAAAGTAAAAAAAAAAAAAAAAGTCGCCCTAACAACTTTTGAAGTTGGACTAAATGTATTCTGCACTGATATTGCTACAGGCCTATGGGGGCCAAAGAGTGGAATATGGTAGTTTGAATGAGAATGTCCTCCATAGGCTCACATTTGAATACTTTGTCCCCACTTGATGGAACTGTTTGGGAAGGATTAGGAGGTGTGGCCTTGTTGGAGGAGGAGTATCACTGGACGTGGGCTTTGAGGTTTCAGCAGACTCATGCCATTCCCAGTCAGCTCTCTCTGACTCCTGCATGTGGTTTGAGACGTGAGCCCTCAGCTGTTCCCACCACCGTGCCTTTACTCTGCCATCACGGACTCTAACCCTCTGGAACAGTGAGCCCAATTAAACACGTTCACCAGCTGCCTAGCTCATGTGTGTGTCTTCCTTTTATTTTTACCAATTATTTTATAGAACATATTTTGATCATATCCTTTCCCCTCCCCACTTATACTGTTTTATCATAGCAACAGAAGAGTAATTAATTCAAGTACAAATACAATATTATCAACTGCCTCCAACTGCTGCCATCATAACTTGTTGCTGTATCTTCACACTGTGAGACAAAACAAATACTTCCATCTTAGAGTTTTATTGCAGTGAAGATACAACATGACCAAGGCAACTCTTACAAAAGAAAACATTTCACTGGGGCTGGCTTACAGTTTCAGAGGTTCAGTCCATTGTCATCATGATGGGAAGCATGGCAGCTTGCAGGCAGACATGGTGCTGGAGGAGCAGAGAGTTCTGCATCTTGATCCATGGCCAGCAGAAAGAGGCTATGTGCTACTTGAGCATATATAAGATCTCAAAGCCCGCCTCCACAGTGACACACTTCCTCCACCGAGGTCCCACCTACTCCAGCAAGGCCACACCTCTTAATAGTGCCACTCCCTGTGAGCCAAGCATTCAAACACATGAGTCTATGGAGCCATACCTATTCAAACCACCACATTCCACTCCCTGACCCCTATTGGCTTGTAACCATAACATAATGCAAAATGTATTTCCCCATAGTCTATCATGGTCTCAACAATGTTTAAAAGTCCAAAGTTCAAAGTCTCTTCTGAGATTCATGCAATCTCTTAACTTTAATGCCCTATAAAATCAAAATAACAGATCACATACTTCCACAGGATATACATTACCCTCCCAAAATGTAGGGAGCATAAGACCGAAGTAAGACGAAAACCAAGCTGGGCAAACTCCAAACTCTGAATCTCCATGCCTGATGTCAGAATGCGCTTCAGAGCCGGGCACGGTGGCGCACGCCTTTAATCCCAGCACTCGGGAGGCAGAGGCAGGCAGAGTTCTGAGTTCAAGGCCAGCCTGGTCTACAGAGTGAGTTCCAGGACAGCCAGGGCTACACAGAGAAACCCTGTCTCGAAAAACAAGAACAAAAACAAACAGAATGCTCTTCAGATCTCCAACCCTTTTCGGCTTTGCTGGCTGCAATACAGTTCTCTCTCCAGCGCTGGTTCCCCTCCCTGTTAGCAGATTTTCTTGGCAGGTATCCAATGGCATCTCTCTGGCATCTCTAACCTCTTGGAATCTCCATGGCAATCCAGGCTTCACCTTCACAGCTTCACACAGTGACCTTTCTAGACCTCCATGTGGGGACACCCCAGCCACACCTGGCCTCGGTGACTTTCCTTAGTCGTCGGGGAATCCCATAACCCCTTTCTTCTATTCTTGAATGTAAAACCACAGCCACGTGACCAAAGCTGCCAAGCTCTGCTGCCTGCTGGGGCTGGAACAGTTTGCTTGTGGTGCTCCAAGGACGGCTGGCAGTATGTAGGAGTTGGTTCTTTCCTGCCACCATATGGTTCCAGGGATCAAACTCAGGTCTTCATGTTTGGTGGCAAGTGCCTTAACAAGCGGGTCCATTTTGCTAACCAAAAAGTAGCTGTTTCCTGTTTAGATTAGCCAGGGGTCCTGAGGGATGACTTATAAGGTCTTTTTTAAAAAACGTATTTATTTAATGTATCTGAGTACAATGTTGCTCTCTTCAGACACACCAGAAGAGGGCATCCGATCCCATTACAGATGGTTGTGAGCCACCATGTGGTTGCTGGGACTTGAACTCAGGACCTCTGGAAGAGCAGTCGGTGCTCTTAACTATTGAGCCATCTCTCCAGCCCTTATAAGGTCTTAAAAGTGTCCCTCTGCCCTTTAGTGTTTCCTCTCCTAGTGGTCTTCTGGGACAGATAAGGTTCTTACTGATGTCCGTTGGAAGCACTAAAGATAATTTCTTGTGCTGACCTTCCTCTTTGTACATTTGCACAAGGTAGACTGGTTAAGATCCAGCCTCTGGGGTCTCCAGGGCCTATCTGATTGAGAGGACAGGTGACTCATGAGAAATACTGGATCTTTTGGAGGTCCCTGGTCCTTGGTCCCTGACCTTAGGGCAAGGGCCAAGATAGCAAATGTCCTTTTATCTCCTCTATTTGCCTCCAGGTTTGTAGATCAGTGACACCAGTCTGGAAGAACAACTTAGACAGAGGGCGTATCTAGATGCCTTTTTATTATTATTAATTATTATTATTAAACAGTCTCACTGCACAGCTCTTGCTGACTTGGAAATCTCTGTGTAGACCAGGCTAGTCTTGAACTCACCTATATCCATCTAGCTGTCTTCCATGAACTAGGATTAAGTGTGTGCCTCATGCCTAGCCATCTGCTTGCTTTTTGTCTTACAAAATAAATCTAGCTGGGGATGATGCTGGAAGTTAAAATGCCAGTTATCAGTGGTTTTGGGTTTTTTTTTTTAAAGATTTGTTTTTGGACTGGTGAGATGGCTCAGCGGTTAAGAGTGCCGACTGCCCTTCCAAAGGTCCTGAGTTCAAATCCCAGCAACCACATGGTGGCTCACAACCATCCATAACAAAAATCTGATTCTGGAGTGTCTGAAGACAGCTACAGTGTGCTTACATATAATAAATAAAAATAAAATATTTTTTAAAAAAGAATTGTTTTTATTATTTTGTATATCAGTGTGCTGGTTAGTTTTAGCAGCTTGACACAAGCCTAGATATAAGTGGGAAGAGGGAGTTTAAACCAAGAAATTACCTCCATCAGATTGGCCTATGGGGATATTTACAGGTGTCTTAATTAGGGTTCCTATTGTTCCTATTTGTTCCATGATGTGATGGAACAACACGACCAAAGGCAACTTGAGAGGAAAGGGTTTATTTCATTCTCAGTTCATCATCAAAAGCAGTGAGGGCAGGAACTCAAGCAGGGCAGGAACCTGGAGAGGCCATAGAGGGATGCTGCTTACTGGCTTGCTCAGCCTGCTTTCTTACAGAACCCAGGACCACAAGCCCAGGGATGGCAGCATCCACAATGAGCTGGACCCTCCCCATCAATCAATCACTAATTACAAAAATGTCCTACAGGTTGCCTACCGCTCTATCTTATAGAGACATTCTCTCAATTGAGTTTCTCTCCTCTGATGACTCTAGCTTATATCAAGTTTACACAGAGCTAGCCAGCACAACGGGGAATTTTTTTTCTTTCTTTCTTTCTTTCTTTCTTTCTTTCTTTCTTTCTTTCTTTCTTTCTTTCTTTCTTCCTCTTCACAGCTGAGGTTTTATTGGTTGAAGATAAGTACACAGACACTTCCACACAGACACTTCCACACATACATAGTTCTTTTTTTTTTTTTTTTTTTTCCGAGACAGGGTTTCTCTGTGTAGCCCTGGCTGTCCTGGAACTCACTTTGTAGACCAGGCTGGCCTCGAACTCAGAAATCTGCCTGCCTCTGCCTCCCGAGTGCTGGGATTAAAGGTGTGCGCCACCACACCCGGCTCCATAGTTCTTAACGCATGTACTGAACTTGAACACAAGTCCTGTCTGCTGTATCGTTTCAATGTTTCCAGCAGGTGGCAACCTCAGACTTGGGGGCAGGTTTCCCTCAGGTGGACCTAGTGTCACATCATCACTTAGAACCTGTACATCCACAGATCCACAATTTTAGCTACATACACTTACATACTCAATTTCTACCTTTCAGCACACATTATTGAAAATGTTAGCAAAAAGAATAACCACGATGAATCCTGACAGGTCAAGGTTGTAGTGGATTTAAAGGAAACTAGAAACATGAGACCAAAAGTAATTTTAAATATTCCAGACACAAAAGCACAGATGAGACTCCAAATGATTTTTTTAAGATTTATTTATTTATTTTATGCATATGGGTACACTGTAGCTGAACAGATGGTTGTGAGCCTTCATGTAGTGGGTGGGAATTTAATTTTTAGAACCTCTGCTCACTCCAGTCAACCCCCCCCCTCACTCTGGCCCAAAGGTTTATTTGTTATTATCCATAAATACACTGTAGCTGACTTCAGACTCGCCAGAAGAGGGCATCAGATCTCATTACAGGTGGTCGTGAGCCACCACGTGGTTCCTGGAATTTGAACTCAGGACCTTCGGAAGAGCAGACTGTGCTCTTACCGGCTGAGCCATCTCACCGGCCCCCAAATGGTCATTTAGAACACTTTATATTTTCATTGAATATAAAACTAGGCCCCTCTACGTAATGCTTACTGATGGCCACAGCCTTCCCTGATTCATCATCCTGCTAGTTATACTGAAAATTAACCATCATTTCACCTTTTGTTTTTCCTGAGACAGGGTTTATCTGTATAGCTTTGGCTGTCCTGGAACTTGCTCTGTAGACCAGACTGACCTCAAACTGAGATCCACCTACCTCTGCCTCCTGAGTGCTGGGATTAAAGGTGTGCGCTACCAACCCTAACTCTTTTCACCCTTAAAACATTATTTACATTATAAGAACAGGGTGGGGGTGAAATGGGACTTTTCTCCCTTTTAAAAATGTTTCTAGAGCTACTAAAACACTTGCATGACAAAATAGTTGATAAAACATCCCTTTGGAGTGTTCAAGGGGCAGGGTGCACCATCAGACATGTAAGGTTAGACGCAGCTTCTCAGCTGCTTCAGAGAATGACTCCCGTTCTCTGTTCTCTGTAGGCAGAGCTTCTCAAGTTTTCTTCAGCCAGATTTCCTTTTGGCCTCCTCTTCCCTTTTGTTAGCAGTTTTGTCCTATGGCCTTTTTGGTTTTGTGTTTACCTGTGTTTAAATGGGACATTTTCTTGGTTGTCAATAGGGCCCAGCCTGCTGTGAACAGTACCACCCGTGGGCAGCTGGTTCCGGGCTCTATGAGAAAGAGAGCTGAGCGAGCCAGGAGGAGCAAGCCAGGAACTGCACTCCCCACCGCCTCTGCTTCAGTTCTTGCCTTGGCTTTGGTTAATAAACTAACCTGTAAGTAAGCCACAAAAACCCTTTCTCCCTCCAAGTTGTTTATCACAACAGAAAGCAAACGGGAATAAGTGTTTGTCTGGTTGTATGGATGAGCACCAAATGGGTGCAGTAACCCTGCAGGCCAGAAGAGGGCGTAAGATGCTCTGGAAGTGAAGTTACAGACTGAAGCCATGTAGGTGCTGGGAAGCAATCCCAGGTCCTCCATGAGAGCAACCAATGCTCTTAACTGCTGAGCCATCTCCTCCGTCCTGTTTTGTGGTTTTTTTAATCATTTCCTTAAACTAGCTGTTGGCCAAATTAACTTTTTTCTTTTTAAGATTTAACTTTAAATTAAGATTCCATTTGTCCCAATTATGTAAACTATTATCTCAGAGGAAATAAATATGAATCAAAAGAGAAAATTAATTGGGAAGCGGAAGCCCCAGGGTTACTTTGGTTGGCAGGACTTAAGTTTCCTGAGCCTTGCAAACCAGGACCCAGCCTAGGAGTCAGCAGCCACATGTACCTTTGAACTCCAGTTACATTGGTTGGTGAGACCAGGACCCCAAATCTTACCGGGAATTGGAATAACCTGGTCCCCTGTTCAGAAGATACATATGTGGCTGGGACGGTTTCCTAACCAGCAAAGGGTCAGGACTCACACGTTGCCTTGCCAGGGATCATGTCAGTAGGGAGCCAAGCTGACCCAAGAGTTCCTCAGAGGCCCTGGTGGAAGGATGAAGGGAACTTGAGTTCTGTGTCCTTGTGCAGGAACAGCCTGGGCCAGTCTGATCTGATCCCAGTGCCTCGGAGGAGCCAAGGCTTCTGGGCCCTGCTCTTCCACCTGGGCAGTGGTTATCAGTCTGTAGTCAGCTGTCTCGGAGGTATCCTGTCTTCTCTTTGCCAACACTGTCTGACTCAGCTCTCTGCTGACCTTGGCCATCTCCCCTCCCTGCCATATAGTATATAAGATGCTGTACTTTGGGGGGCCAGGGGGAATTAAGACAGGGTTTCTCTGTGTAGCCCTGGCTATCCTGGAACTCACTTTGTAGACCAGGCTGGCCTCAAACTCAGAAATCCGCCTGCCTCTGACTCCCGAGTGCTGGGATTAAAAGCGTGTGCCACCACCACCCATACTTCTTAAACGTGCTTGGAGGGCTGGGGAGATGGCTCAGTGGTTAAGAGCACTGACTGCTCTTCTGAAGGTCCTGAGTTCAAATCCCAGCAACCACCTGGTGGCTCACAACCATCTGTAATGAGATCTGATGCCCTCTTCTGGTGCTGTCTAAAGATAGCTACAGTGTACTTATTTATAATAAGTAAATCTTTGAGCTGGAGCAAGCAGTGATCAAGCAAATGGGGCCAAACAGAGCGAGCAGAGGTCCTAAATTCAATTCCCAACAACCACATGAAGGCTCACAACCATCTGTACTCTTTAAAAAGGATTGGAGTCCTTCCACCGCTTTGTGATATTCACGGCTAGCCTTTTAAAAGTAAATAAAATGACGTGCTTGGCATCAGTCACCCGTGCATGCTCGTGGTCCAGCTCCTGCTCTTGTCTGATTTCTCCTTTTCTGTTTTTCTCCCAACCCTCTCCCTCAAACCCCACTTAGCAAGGCTGGTTTCAGACACATGCATTAACACTTTTTTTTTTTAAACATTGTAAAGGAATGATTGGGCTAGGCGTGGTGGCACACGCCTTTAATCCCAGCACTTGGGAGGCAGAGGCAGGCGGACTTCTGAGGCCAGCCTCATCTACAGAGTGAGTTCCAGGACAGCCAGGGCTACACAGAGAAACCCTGTCTCGAAAAACAAAAAAAAAAAAAAAAAAAAAAAAAAGAAAGAAATGATTGTCTTTGGATATGGCATTAATTTTTTTCTATAAAAATCTGGAGTGGAGCCAGGCATACGGGCCTTTTATCACAATACTTAGGAGGCAGAGGCAGCCAGGTCTCTGTGAAATTGAGGTCAGCCTATTCTATGTAGTGAGTTCCAAGCCAGCCAGAGCTACAGAGAAAAAAAACCTGTCTCAAAAAGAAAAAGAAAGAAAGAAAGAAAAAGAGAGAGAGAGAAAAGAAGAGAAAAAGAAAAGAAATGAATATAGAGTGGGGGCTGACGGCTCAGTGGTTAGCACTTGCTGCTCTTCCTAGGAACAAAGGCTCACTTCTCAGCACCCATACTGTGCAGCTCACAGCCATCTTTAACTCTAGCTCCAGGGAATGTGATACATCTGGCCTCCTTGGGCACCTGCAATCACATGGATACACACACACCTAAATATAACTAAAAAGAATAAAAACATATCTTAAGAAAATAATCTGGAATGGCAAGAAGGGAACACAAAAAGTCACTTACTCTGGCGACGATGTGCTGGAGGCACAGGGAGGCATCTGCAGGACCAAGCTGGTAGAAGAACTGCCTCAAAATCAGAAAGTCCCAACGCAGAGGCCTGGGGTTGCCTACTGAGTCTGATATAAGGAACGTATTGAGGAGTTGGAGAAAAGGCTCAGTGTGAAGAACGAGCGCTGAAGGCTCTTCCAGAGAACATACCTAGGTTGGGTCCTAATGCCAATGTGATAGATTACAACTGTCTGTAACTCCAGTTCCAGGAGGATCTAGTGCCCTCTTCTGGCCTCCTTGGGCACCAGGCTCAAGTAGACCCAGGAAAATCCTGCTACACCATGGAGTATTTCTGACAAATTGTCCTGACCCACCTCCAGTGTGAGCTACAGTCTTTCTTTCACCAGGACAGCAGGAAAGGACAGAAACGCAGGCCTCTGAGTTTGATTACATGAGAGCTGAGCTAACTCTGAGATGCATGGAATTGAAATGGCATTTGAAGGTATCTGGTTACAGTGGGAACCTATGGGATCCCAGGTAGTATGAAGAGTTGAAATTCTTTTGCTGTTGTTATGCTATAAAAACAGGAACAGTGGGTTGGGAGCAAAGGTGCAGGCCTGTAGTCCCAGCATTCAAGAGGCAGGAGGAGAGTTGTGAATTCAAAGTAATATAGCAAGGCTCTGTCTCAAACCAAAAATAAAAATAGTAACAGTAAATATAAAAAGCACTAAGCATTCAAATCTTTTTTTTTTCCCTCAAGACAGGGTTTCTCTGTGTAGCCCTGGCTGTCCTGGAACTCACTCTGTAGACCAGGCTAGCCTCGAACTCAGAAATCCACCTGCCTCTGCCTCCCAAGTGCTGGGATTAAAGCCGTGCGCCACCACTGCCCAGCTTCAAATTTCTTTTATCTCCTCCACCTTTTACCCAAATTTTTATCCCTTCCACTTTGTAAAACTCCCATGTAATTTTTTGAGGACTTTTTTTTAATGTATATGGGTGTTTTGCTTCGTGTGTATGTGTGTGTGTGTGTGTGTGTGTGTGCGTGTGTGTGTTGTGTGGCTAGCATTAGTTTATGGCATGGGTGTTTTTGCCTCATGTGTCTGGGTACCATTTGTGTTTGTTGCTCTAGAAGGCTAGCAGAGGGGCTAGGTCCTAGGAAACTGGAGTTGCAGAGTGAGCGGCCATGTGGGTGCTGGGAACAGAAACCAGGCCCTCTGGAAAGCAGGGCTGCCCTTAACTCCTGAGCATCTCTCCAGCCCCCGCTCACTCTCTCCATCAAAAGGTAAGTCTCCGTCTTGTTGGAACTTCGGTAAGAGCAGTGATCTAGTGATGTTCTTTGTAACACTGAGCGACTTTCCCTCTCCCTCTCCCCCTCCCCCTCTTCTTCCCTCCCTCCCTCTTTCTCTCCCTCTTTCTCTCTCTCTCTTTCTTTCCTTCCTTCTTGTTGTTTTTTGCTTTTGCTGGGTTTTTCATTTGTTGTTTTGTTTCTTTTGTTTTGAAGACAAGGTCTTACTATGTAGTTCTGGTTGCCCTAGAACTCCCTGTGTTGACCAGACTGGACTCAGATTTACAGAGATCCTCCTGCCTGTGCATGCTGAGTGCTCCCAGAGTGCTATGACTAAAGGTGTGCACCCCCCTACCTGGCTGACCTTGAACTTATAAACACCTGCAAATGATATAAATGTGAGTTCATCAGGACCGAGGTAAATACTCTACCACACTGTCAGGCTATGCAGTCAACTTACTTGGGACTCTCCAGTTGAAGATGGTGAACCTGAGTGTGCAGGTTGAAAGCATTATATTAAGTAGGGACCAGAAGGACAAAGTAAAAACAGGGGCTGTAGCTTAATTGGCAGATTGCTAGCTTAATATGCAGGAGACCTTGGGTTTGATCCCAGTATCACATAAATTCATAAACTAGGTGTGGTGGCAAATGCCTGTTGTTAGCATTTTGTCTAAACTCTACCCCACAGTTACCTGGCAATAGCCAGGTAGCCTGACCCACTATAAAAGGGACTGCTTGCCCCCGCCATTCTTTCTTGCCTCTCTCTCTTGCCTCTGGCTCTCTTGCTTCCTCTTGCTTCCCCTCTCTCCCCATTCCCTTCCTCCCCTTCTCTCCATGTGGTCATGGCTGGCCTCTACTTCTCTATTCTCTCCCCCTCTCTGCCTTTCTCTTCCAATACTACCCTCTTAACTCCCCTCCCCATGCCCTTAATAAACCCTATTCTATACTATACTGTCGTGTGACTGGTCCCTCAGTGGGAAGAGATGCCTCGGCATGAGCCTGCTGAGGCAACCCCTTCCCCCATACTTCATCACACCCTCATAGAACATGTCTTATATCTCTTTATCTTTTTATAAACACATCACCTGTAATTCCTGCAGGAAATGGAAGCATATATATGTAGGGAAGATACAGAAAAGCATGTGTGTGTGTATAGTACACCATCTACGGTAATTAGAAAAACATTCTCCTGGAAGATGTCCACATTCTAGGTCCCAGAGTATATAACTAGCTCCCGGCAATTAAAAAATTACCTAGCAAAGGGAATTAAGGTTATATTAAGGTGGCTATCTAACTAACTCTATAAAGAGATATTATGAGAGCAGGCCCAACATAATTACAAGGATCTTTAAAAGTTGAGAAAAGTCAGCCAGGCATGGTGGTACATGCCTTTAATCACAGAAGTCAGGAGACAGAGGCAGAATCTCTGTGAGTTCCAGGCCATCCACAGCTACATAGTGAGACCTTATCTCAAAAGAGAAAAACAAACAAATGAAAGCCCAGGCAGAGGTGGCACATACTTGTTTGCTTTTCAAGACAGGGTCTCCCTGTGCTGCTGCCCTGAAACTCACTCTGTAAACCCCTGAAAAACAAAACAACAACAAAACATTTTAAAATCCTGGGGGGGGCCTAAGGAGGATGGGTACACCCTCTTGGAGGGGGTGGAAGAAGTATGAGATGAGGAACAGTCAGAGGGCAGACCGGGAGGGGAGTAACAACTGGACTATTTAAAAAAAAGATTTAATAATAATAATAATAATGCAAAGGCAATCCAATGGAGAATGGAGAGTCTTTTCAACAAATAATTCTGGAGCAACTGGGTATCACAAAGTGGGAGTGGTGACTTTAGACCTTGAAAGGGTCTTGAAACAGTCTTCAACTTAGCAATATCAAAATCTCTACAGCTCTGATACCCAGGAAGCCAGGATCCCTAAAGAAATGATTGTCCCAGGTTTTGGGAAAAACACAAGATGAGCCTGGAGCATCTTACCTTGCTAGACAGAAAGGAGCTGCTGAAACCTGGGGAAGTGTATAGAGGAATGACTTAGCCAGCAGCTCTCATTACTCTCACAGAGAATGCTGACCCACAACCATCTGTAACTCCAGGTCTGGGGGAACCAACACCTTCTTCTGTCCCCTGTAGGCACCAGGCTCACATGTGGTACACATACATATGTTCAGACAAAGCATCCATCCACCTGAAATAACTCTGAAAGAAAAAGAAAAAGAAAAAAAGAAAGGTTTAGGTGGCATGCACCTATTGTCTCTGCACTTGGGAGGTGAAGGCGAGAGTTCAGGGGTCAAGGGTTCAGGGGTCAAGGGCGGCTTTAGTTACAGAACAAGTTCAAGGTGAGCCTGACCTATGAGAGACTATAAAAAAATTTTTTTAATTTTTTAAATTTAATTTTTTTATGTAATTTGGTGTTTTGCCTGCCTGCATGCCTGTGTACCACATACACACAAGGTGCCTGCAGTCTGGAAGAGGGCATTGGATACCCTGGAACTGGAGTTAGACAGTTGTGAGCCAACATCCAAGTGCTGGGATTAGAATCCAGGTCTTCCAGAATAGCAACCAGTGCTCTAAGGAGCTATGCTTGCAGACCAGGCTGGCCTCAAACTCACAAAGATTTGCTTGCCTCTGCCTCCCAAGTGCTGGGATTAAAGGCAGTGATACCACTGCCACGCCATGATTTAGTTCTTACTTCTAGGTTTTTGTCTAAACTATTGGCCAAGGAACTACTTGTCTATACCGTCCCATTGTTCCATGTCTTCACACAGTGTCTTAAAATTAGTCTCTCCACTGTGCTCAAGATTTGCCCAGTCGTACCCTAGTGCTATTCAATGTGCCCCTCAAACTCCATGCTCCCCTCGGAATACCTCAGTTTGGCAACAAGTTACTAGTCTCACCTGTCTTGGTAGGAGACACAAACCCTAAGCTGTCCCTTCTATCTGTGATGGTCAGTTTTAATATCAACCTGCTACAAATTAGAACCACTTGAGTAGAGAGCCTCACCTGAGAAATAGCCCTTATTACCTTAATAGATGTGGAAGTCCCACTCCAAATGTGGATGGCACCTTCTGGTAGCACCCCAGATTCAAGAGGACACAGCAAGAGGAAGATCGTTCAACCTTTGGTTGCTTGGCCTTTTCTCTTAAAAGGAGTTGATTTCTCTTGCTGCTGCTGCTGCTGCTGCTGCTGCTGCTGCTGCTGCTGCTGCTGCTGCTGCTGCTGCTGCTGCCACCGCCACCACCACTGCTGATTCCTTCACTTGCTACGTCCACTCCAGTGAAGTCTGCTTGACAGGCCAAGAGGCCTGGAAGCACCCACGAGGCAAAGAGTTTCAAGGAAACTATGCCTCCTGGAACCTTGGCATTCCCATAGCCCGTATACTCAAAACCTGTCCCTGAGTTAGTCTGGTGTATGGATCTGTGTGCTCTCTTTCAGTATTGTTTTACTATAAGTGCCTTTAAGGATTGATTTTGACATATAGCTAAGCCTTCGCCAATGTTCCAATGTCCTAGAAAATCCTTGAAGCCGACAAGCTTGGAATTCAGTGAGAAGGTTACCTATTCAGTAACATTCATATTTACTTCTAGCAGAGATGGTGAAACTAATTAGGAATTACAAAGAACGGAACTGGGGCTGGTGAGATGGCTCAGTGGGTAAGAGCACCCGACTGCTCTTCCAAAGGTCCGGAGTTCAAATCCCAGCGACCACATGGTGGCTCACAACCATCTGTAACGAGAGCTGATGCCCTCTTCTGGTGTGTCTGAAGACAGCTACAGTGTACTTACATATAATAAATAAATACATCTAAAAAAAAAAAACAAAGAACGGAGCTAGAATCGCTCAGGGCTGGTCTGCAGAGTGATTACTTAGGACTTAGGACAGTAGCCCAGTCTCACCCAAACAAGGGAATACACAATGGCCCAGAGAATAGGTGGGTTTACCATGAAAAAGTTAGGGAATCCCCCTGAGACAGGTTTCTTCACTAGGCCCAAAGAAACAGCATAATCAGGCATTTACTAAGAGCCCCTGGTGGTGGGCTTAACAATAGACTAGCATTACACCTGGCTCCCTTCTGTCCCCGCCATCTTTTGATGTATATATTCCTTTTGTTTTGTGTCACTGTAACTCAGTGTATGTGTCTCGCCTGGTTTCTTGTTACTCTTCTGTATAAAAAGTTTGATGCTCGATTTGACAAATTACACTCAGATTCAACACGCTCTCTCGTGGCATCGTCTCTGTTTGTCACCCACTTTCGCCGACTCCTTCGCCCACCTGCAACCAGAGACCAGTTCCAAAAAAGGGGATAGATAGTCTGCAGCATTCACTGACATTAGAGCCAGCATCTCCATGCTGTCATCACTAAGGACCAGCATCTCCAGGCCAATGTCACTAAGGACCAGCATCTCCAGGCCAATGTCACTAAGGACCAGAATCTTCCTAGGAACATTCCAGGTGTCAGACTGGGTCAGCCAAGGCACCCAGCCTCAAGGAGTGAGCATCTAACTGGGTTTGCAGCCTCTCAAGTGTAAAGCAGCTTATGTCAGTGTGAACTAGCTTAATAAATTCTCTCTCTACACACACACACACACACACACACACACACCTACCCTATTGGTTCTGTTCCTCTCGAGAACAGTTTACATGGTGTTTATCCCCAAGTGTCTTATGCAATGATTTATACTCAGTAGGTACCTATTAGAAATGTGTAAACTAATCATGTGTAGCACATACATACTTGGGGCTATTCGTGTTACTCAGTGGCGTGGCACATGTCTAACATGCAGAGGGCACTGGGTTCAACACCTGAGCATACACACAGAGAACATAATGCCCAGATTCTGCCAGTAGGCTCTTGAAAAGAGAGAAAAGGAAGCAGACTCAGACCCATGTCTTTGTTCCACAGCTCATTTATGGAATTGGGGCAGGTGATTTAATAACAGTTTGCAACATAAGCCAGGGAGAGAACAGTTCTTGCTCTCCCTCCCAGAACCCAGCTGTGAGAGGGATGCCTGCAAGTTTTCCAAAATAGCTATCTGTCGTTGAGCAAGCTGGGTCTGGAGCTGGAGGTTGGCATACATGCACTCGAGGAGTCCGAAGCATTCCTTGGGCTTCTGACCAGCTCCTGAAGGAAGTGAGGGGTGCAAAGGGACAAAGGGAAGAGGTGTTGTAACTGCAGTGAGTTCGGAGGGACTCCATAAGAGCACTGGTCTCCCCAGCTACAGCCTGACCCAGATGCACGTGTGCACACAGCACTCACCTTCTCAAAGGCTCACCTCCCAATTCTGTCTTAATGTGAAACCAGTCACTGCAACTCACCCCTCCCTGCTCTGCTTCTCCTGTAGTGTTTATGGTCATCTGCATACTCAGGTACAGCTCATATCTGTGTAAATTCCCTGCTCGATTGAGTGTATCCTGCAGGAAGGCACAGACTTTTGTCTCATCTACTCTAGTATCTCTGGTATCTAGAGGATCCCCTGTACATATTTAAAACATTTTAAAAAGTGGGCATGGTGGCACATGCCTACCAACGGTGGGAGACAGCGGCAGGTGGAGCTCTATGAATTCAAGGCAAGCCTGATCAACATAGTGAAGTTCCTGGACAGGCATAGCTACATAGTGAGACCAAGACTTAAAAAGAAAACAAGGGGGCTAGAAAGATGGCTCAGTAGTTAAAGAGCATTGACTGCTATTCTAGTGGACCTGAGTTCAATTCCCAGCAACTACATGGTGGCTTACAACCATCTGAAATGGGGTCTGATGCCCTCTTCTGGTGTGTCTGAAGAGAGCTACAGTGTACTCATATACATAAAATGAATAAATCTTTTTTTTTTTTTTTTTTTTGGTTTTTCGAGACAGGGTTTCTCTGTAAAGCCCCGGCTGTCCTGGAACTCACTCTGTAGACCAGGCTGGCCTCGAACTCAGAAATCCGCCTGCCTCTGCCTCCCAAGTGCTGGGATTAAAGGCGTGTTCCACCACGCCCTGCTAAGTCTTTTTTAAAAAGAGAAAACAACGATAAACTTTGGGGCTGGAAGATGAGTTAGTGAATAAAAGCACTGGATGCTCTTGCAGAGTTCCAGGGTTCAGTTCCTAGAACCTAGATGGTGGCTCACAGCTGCCTGCAACTCCACTTACAGAGGGTGTAATGTCTTCCTCTAGCCTCCACAGACATCACACGCATGCGGTGCACAACACTCGTGTGCTGTGGGCAAAACACTCAGACACATAAAAATATATATTTAAGCCGGACGTGGTGGCGCACGCCTTTAATCCCAGCACTCGGGAGGCAGAGGCAGGCGGATTTCTGAGTTCGAGGCCAGCCTGGTCTACAAAGTGAGTGCCAGGACAGCCAGGGCTACACAGAGAAACCCTGTCTCGAAAAACCAAAAAAAAAAAAAAAAAAAAAAATATATATATATATTTAGCCTGGCAATGGTGGTGCACGCCTTTAATCCCAGCACTTGAGAGGCAGAGGCAGGCGGATTTCTGAGTTCAAGGCCAGCCTGGTCTACAGAGTGAGCTCCAGGACAGCCAGGGCTACACAGAGAAACCCTGTCTTGAAAAACCAAACCAAAACAAAACAAAAAAAAACCCTTTCTTTTCATTTCTTTTTGTTTGTTTGTTTTAAGGTTCTATATATTATTACTGGACAAACATCCTAATTTAAGACACGAGCAAGTCTCCAGGTTAAAAATGTTGAAATCCATCTGGAAGATTAATGACAATTTAGTATAAATCCTCAGTCTTGCCACTGTGTGAATCCTTACAGACCCAACTTCGTTCTCCTCCAGTGTCTTCTCTTAGAGTTGAACCTGACTTTGTTACCAGCTTCCATCCGGATCCACTGAGGAATGGGACGATTTTGCTTTTGTTTCTTGGCCAGGAATCACTTGATTCTGAAAGTCTTGTGAGAAGACATGGCAAGAAGCCGAATTGGGCATAGTGCACACGGATGGTGGAGGAAAGAAGAGCTTCTTTCCACTTCCCTTTTCTTTCTTCATTTTACTCTACTTTATGTGCACTGTGTTTTGCCTGCATGTCCATCTGTGTGAGGGTGTCAGATCCCCTGGAACTGGAGTTACAGACAGTTGTGAGCCACTATGTGCATGCTGGGAATTGAACACCAGTCCTCTGGAAGAGCAGCCAGCCCTCTTAACCACTGAGCCATCTTTCCAGCTGCTTTGGGGGTGGGGGTTGAGACAGTCTCAAGTAGCCACATAGCTCAAGCTGGCCTCCATCTAAATGAGAATAGCCAGCTTTTTTTTTTTTTTTTTTTTTTTTTTTTTTTTTAATTTATTGTATGAGTACTCTGCTGCATTTACAACTGCAGGCCAGAAGAGGGGATCAGACTCCCTTATAGATGCTTATGAGCCACCATGTGGTTGCTGGGAATTGAACTCAGGTCCTCTGGAAGAGCAGCCAGTGCTCTTAAACACTGAGCCATCTCTCTGGCCCGATAGCCAGCTTTTTTAAAAAACAGAACAGAACAACTTTTTGTTTTGGAAGTTGTTTTTTTTTTAAGAGTTACTTATTTATGGGTGTGGGTGTTTACTTACATACTTGTCTGTGTACCAGGTGCATACAGTGCCTCTGGAGGCCGAAAGAGGATGTTAAATCCTCTGGAACTGGAATTACAAAATGGTTGTAAGCTGCCATGTGGGGTCTAGGAATTGGACTCTGTCTTCTCAACCAGCCAGTGCCCTTACCCGCTGAGCCCCCTCTCCATCTCCAAGGATGGCTTTCTTGAGCCACTCTCTTCCAAGTGCGGGCCTAACAGGTATATGTCACATTTGACTCCCAGGCTTTTATTAAGAAAACGTTTTGTTGTTGTTCCTGTTTTTATTTGTTTTCAGATTTTTTTCATTTTATGTGTTTGAGTGTTTTACCTGCATGTCTGTCTGTCTGTCTGATGGCCAAGGAGGTCAGAAGAGGACTTTGTATCTCCTGGCCCTGGAGTTACCGATGGCTGTGAGCCACTTGTGGGTGCTAGAAACCTAACCCAGGTCCACTGCAAGAATAAATGCTCTTCTCTTGTTTGTTTTTGTTTTCAAACAGGGTTTCTCTGTCTAGCCCTGTCTGTCTATCCTGGAACTTGTTTTGTAAACCAGGATGGCCTTGAACTCAGAAATTCATCTGCCTCTGTCTCCTAAGTGCTGGAACTAAAGGCACTACCACCACCCAACATTTGTTTTCTTTTTAAGACAAGGTCTCACTATGTATCTTTGGGTGGTCTGGAATTCAACATGTAGACCAGGCTGGTCTTGAACTTACAGACATCTGCTTCAGTCTCTGAAAATTTGATAGAGCCAGGCATGATGCTGTATGACAGTAATTCTTGGGATGATGAGTCAGGAAGCAAGTCTGAGTTCCTGAGAGAGACCCAGGCTATGGAATAACTCAAAACAACAACAAAATAAGAAAAAACTGGAGTCAGGGTCTCATATAGCCCATGCTGGCCTTGAGCACGCTACATAGTTGAGGATAACCTTGACCTCTTTCTGATCCTCCTGCCTCCACATCCCAAGCGTATGCCACTGTATCTATCCCGTTTGTGTGGCTCTGGCCTTGTGCACACCGGGGAAGCATTCTACCAGCTCAGCCTGACTCCCAGCCTGAAAACAGAGGCTGGGTCTGCTTGGGAAGCCTTCCCACAGCCTTACCTGAAGACAGCTTTGTCTGGATGGTCAAGAAATTAGCTGGCGTGAAATTTGCTGGAAGATTAATGTAACTGGGGGAGGATTTTGCTGGACAAAGACACACAACGCTATCTTCCTCTTTGGCTGAAAAACCAGGTGACTACATCAAAACTCATTCTAACAAGGGTTAGCTTACTTTCCGCTACCCTATTTCTCTTGTTCTTTCTCCTCTTTTCATAGTAAGTCAATAACCCAGGCTGGCCTTGACCCTAAGATCCTCTTGCCTCAGTCTCTCAAAGGTGGGATTGCAGGAATAAGACTGTCTTTCAAATTAAATCCCTGCAACTGGCCTATGAAAGCAGAGCCAGGGCCCCACCCAAGTATCTTATGTATCAGGAAGATAAACATAGAAAACAGAAACCAATGTGAGTTAGAAGGGGAAACCAGGAGGGGTAGGCATAAAATCTAGTATTCTTCCTTGATATGCACTGCATGCTTGCTACTGTACTAGACACTGAGAAATACAGGTGAGACACGTATAACATGTCAACTGCTCATTATCAATTTAGGGAGGTAAATTGAGTCAGATGAAACATTATCTTTAGGCACAATGGTGGCATCTGTAATCCCAGCACTTAGATACAAGAAAGAGGACCAGCAGTTGAACCCAGCTACACAAGCTGGGTTCCTCGAGACTCTCTGGACAACTAAAGAACCAGATGAGGGCTGGTGAGATGGCTCAGTGGGTAAGAGCACCCGACTGTTCTTCCAAAGGTCCAGAGTTCAAATCCCAGCAACCACATGGTGGCTCACAACCATCCGTAATGAGATCTGACTCCCTCTTCTGGAGTGTCTGAAGACAGCTACAGTGTACTTACATATAATAAATAAATAAATCTTTAAAAAAAAAAAAAAAGAACCAGATGAGCTGTAATACCTGGATAAAAGTAAGGCTTTTACTGGGGCTATGGGTGATCATATGCAGCTAAAGCCAAGTGTGTGGCTAAGTATAAGAGTGTAAAAGGGGGAAGGGATTAATGTGAGCACAGAATTGATCGGAGATGTCTGTGGGGACATTTACTGGACTCTGAAAACCTGGAAAGCGTTTAAGGAACCGAGTAGGAGAAAGGATAACACAACATGAAGACTGGCAACAGGGCAAGGATAAGGCTGCAGGGTGAGAAGCCCTGGGGAAATGCCAGTCAGGAAAGGGGGACGAGAAGAAAGAGAAGGGGGAGGAGGCCCATCGTCCTTGGTGTGAGGTTGAACCCCAGAAGCCTCTCTTTATAATCACATCAAGGATTTTTTTTTTAAAGATTTATTTATTTATTATATGTAAGTACACTGTAGCTGTCTTCAGACACTCCAGAAGAGGGCGCCAGGTCTCGTTGCGGATGGTTGTGAGCCACCATGTGGTTGCTGGGATTTGAACTCTGGACCTTTGGAGGAGCAGTCGGGTGCTCTTACCCACTGAGCCATCTCACCAGCCCACAT
This sequence comes from Mus caroli, assembly GCF_978045245.1. NCBI lineage: Eukaryota > Metazoa > Chordata > Mammalia > Rodentia > Muridae > Mus > Mus caroli. The sequence continues at coordinate 73,703,321 of NW_028227258.1, read as the reverse complement.
CAAGGATTCTTAAGCTTTCTCTTAACATAATGGTCCCTCCACCCCTAAGGGTTAGAAAGTAGGACTGAGCCAGGATGCTAGGGCATGCCTTTACTCCTAACACCCAGAAGGCAGAGGCCATTGCATCTCTGGGAACACTCACTCCACAGCACTCAAGCCCTTCTCACCGCTAAGCATTGGATGCTGTCCCAGCCTGGTCTACGTAGTGAGTTCTAGGCTGGCCAGGTGCATACCGTGAGACCCTGACTAAAGGGGAATATGAACTGGTTGCTAACACTTAAAATTTGTATTTCAAGAGCTGGAGACATGGCTCAACAGTTCAGAGAGCATGCTGTTCTTCCAGAGGACCAGAGTTTGGTACCACCACCCACGCCAGGCAGCTCAGAACCACCTGTAACTCCAGTTCCAGGTGACCCATATAGCAAAGCCCAGGCCAACCACGGCTACATAGTGAGACCCTGTCTCAAAAAAAGGGGGGATTAAAATGTCCTTTTCTTTTTGTACATTAAATACAGTGAGTTGCACATGGAAAAGTTTTTTGTTTGGGGGAGTTCTTTTCTCTTCTTTTCTTTTCTTTTCTTTTCTTTTCTTTTCTTTTCTTTTCTTTTCTGGGACAGAGTCTTGCTATATAACTAAGGCTGGCTTAGTACTTTCTATATAACCCATGGTAACTTTGAACTTATGACAATCCAGATACCTCCCAAGTTTGGGGATTCTAAGAATGAGTCACACCTGGCCTTAGAAGAGATTCTAAAATTGGTAACTATGTTACTTTTGACAAAAAGCCAAATCAGAAGGAAAACCTGATTTTGAGAAGCTGGTGAGCTCCTTCCCAGACATATGTTCTTGTTGTTTGTTTGTTTTCTTTTTTGTTTGTTTGTTTTTTGAGACAGGGTTTCTCTGTGTATCCCTGGCTGTCCTGGAACTCACTCTGTAGATCAGGCTGGCCTCTCACTCTGTAGACCAGGCTCTGGCCTCTCACTCAGAAATCCACCTGCCTCTGCCTCCCAAGTGCTGGGATTAAAGGCGTGCGCCACCACGCCCGGCTCAGACAACTGTTCTTATCTACTGAGTAATTGTCCTCTGGGAAATTATTCTTTCCCCGGACCCCAGTTGGACTGCAGAGCTTCTCACCACTACAAATAAGCAGGGCGTGACCCAGCACAGGCCAATGCTGACATCTTACCCTCTGCAACTGTGCTGGCCCACTGGGGAAGCACATGGACAGTAGGGTGGGACAGTCAAGTCGCAGGATCAGCAAACCAACAATGATGTGTGTCAAAGCTTTCTTCGCTAAACACAGTAGCATGCCTACCTACAATCCTAACACTTAGGAAGCCGACTGCACTAGAGGATCTGCAAGGTCCAGGCTACATATTAAGACTGTCTCGGGGCTGGTGAGATGGCTCAGTGGGTAAGAGCACCCGACTGCTCTTCCGAAGGTCCGGAGTTCAAATCCCAGCAACCACATGGTGGCTCACAACCATCTGTAACAAGATCTGACTCCCTCTTCTGGAGTGTCTGTACTTACATATAATAAATAAATTAATTAATTAAAAAAAAAAAAAAAAAGACTGTCTCCAGCACTCCGGAGGCAGAGGCAGGCGGATTTCTGAAAGTGTGTTCCAGGACAGCCAAGGCTACACAGAGAAACCCTGTCTTGAAAAAAACAAAAAACAAAAAACAAACCAAACAAACAAAAAAAGACTGTCTCAATAAACAACCAAAGGCAAAACCCACAAAGACAAAACTAACTTTCTTTGGTTGGCTGTGCTGGGAGAGACATAAAGTTGGGCCCAATGGGAGCTACTGAATTAGGCCAGCATATCATAAAAACTGGGGACTTCCTCAGAGGAAGAAGAGGACGGATAGACAGATGGACAGATTCCAACAGTCAGAACTCTCAGTTCCAGCCCAGATGCTCTGGACTCCACAGCCCTTGAGCTCTCGGAACCAGCTGCACAAGCGCCTAAGTTCCCATGTGTACTCAAGACAGCGTGCGGTGGGATTCTGTCATCTCATCATAATCACATTTTAGATGAACTAACGGGTTCTAAGGTGAAAGTAGGAAATCAAACCAGAGAACAAGAGGTGGCCTAAGTTTGGGTGGCAGGTCCAGCTGCTAGCCAGCCTCAGAAAGGGAATAGAAAGCTACAAAAATAAAAGCTGGACAGTGGTGGCGCACGCCTTTAATTCCGGCACTTGGGAGGCAGAGGCAGGCAGATCTTTGTGAGTTCAAGGCCAGCCTTGTCTACATAGTGAGTCCCAGGACAGCCAGGGCTACACAGATAAATCCTGTCTTGTACATTCTGTTCCCGCCCCTTATCCCCCCCCCAAAAAAAAAAGAAAGAAAAAAGTTAGCTTCCTATACCACAGAGAGAGAGAGAGAGAGGGAGAGGGAGAGAGAGAGAGAGAATTTGGCCCCCGAGTAACTGCTCTAGCACCTGAAGGATGAAAAGAAGTGATGGAGCAGACAGAAGAGCAATGAATGGCAAGTGGAAAAGCTGGGACCATGAGACAGTGTAACCAAAAAAGACAAGAAAGATGGAGGTAGGGGCCCGATGCAGCTTACTGGTCATTTGCCCACCATGCACCACGACATGGGCTTGATCCCCAGAATGCACATGTAAAGTGGTATGTGTATGTAATGCCAGTATTTGAGAGGTGGAAACAGGAGGATCAGAGTTCCTTGAGTCCTTGGCTACATATTGAGGATCTGAGTGTGGCTCCTCTAAATCATATAAAAAGCTCAGAGGTTAAATACACTGACTGGTCTTCCAGAGTTCAATTCCAAACCACCACACGGTGGCTCGTAACCCTGCCTCCTAAGTACTGGGGATACAGACATATGCCACCATATCTGGCTTTTTATATGATTTAGAGGAGCCACACTCAGATCCCCATGTATGCATAGCAAGGTCTTTACCCACTGAGCCACCTCCGCAGTGCCCTGACATATCCTTTTCAATGGTCCTAGGTAGTAGCCAGTATTAGCAGCATTGTACTTGAGGAATCTCATGTTAATAAAATTTGGTCAGGATTCCACAACTGGCACATGGCAGTTGCATGGAATTAAACCAGGGTCTGTAGACAGCAAAGCTGTGATCTACTTACTGACATTTTACAAGCGCTGTAAAAATAACTCATCAAAGCCAGGTAGGTAGTACATGCCTGTCAACTCAGCAGCTGGGAAGTCTACAGCAGGACTATTTCGAGTTTGAGGACATGCTGGTCTATATAACAACTCTTTTAAAAAGAAGAAGGAAAAAGAAAAGAAAAAAAAAAAAAAGCTGGACACAGTAGGTCATACCTATAATCCTTGGGATGTGGCTGCTCTGGCAAAAGGGTTGTCTCAAGTAAGGATAGTGAGTTCCATGGCCAGCAAAGTTAGACCTATCTCCTTTACCCAAAAATATCCCACAAGTACTTTCTAAGTAACCAAGTAGCAGGTCAAGCCAGTCATTTCTGCAAACACTGAGTGAATCCGGAAGGCTGGCTTCTGAGGGAGGGGATGCAGGGGCTGTGACACACCTTTCTCCTTAGTAGCGTTACTAGTGTGCTGCTCCATCTCCATCTCGACAGCAACAGGTCTGGTGCCTGGGAAAGAATAATAGGGTCACATGGTCAAACAACAGTGTCTTCTTTCCTAAGCACTCCCACTAAAACCCAAAGTGTAACAGTGTATAACAGTGTATACACCATCTCATAGAGGTGTCTGGTTTGAAACGTTAAATTTTTAATTATGTGAATATGTACATATACGAGTAGATCTCCCTTGAGAGGTGACTGTGAGCAGCCAGACATCAGTTCAAGGAATTGTGCTGAGCTTCTCTGCAAGAGCAATATACCCGCTTAGCCCACTGAGCCTTCCCTCCAGGCTGTCTCCCTTATGTGGTCCAGGGAGTCTGACGCTATCCTCTTGACTCAACCTCTGGAGTTCATTACAGGGGTGTGCTACCACACCAAGCAAACAACTGTTCTGAAATTGTCAATTTTTCTCCAATTCCCTTCGGCAGAGTTCTTGTTAGTGCCTTTTCACTGCCGAAGACAAAGCATACCAAATACGAACTTTAAATCTATCACAAACATGCCATGGCTTTTTGAGACTTCTGTTTAATTACTAGCCTTATTTTTTTGTTGTTTTGTTTTGTTTTCCTATATATGGGGTGATCTGGAAAGAGGGTTGTCTCCAGTTTGAGTCCAGCCTGGTCTATACGACGAGTTTTAGGCCAGCCTTAGAACTCTGGTAAAGATAATACGGTAATTTAAAAAAAAACTCTAGTTCTCTTTCTTTTGTCACTAACCAGTGATCAGGCTGTTGAAGGGGGGGCGGGGGGGCGGGGCGGAGAAGACTCAGAAACACGACTTAGGATATTCGGGGGAGGTGAAAATGTGAGCGATCCTCCTTTACGTCTTTTTGCCTTATACTCAAAGTATCTTTCTAAGAAGTAATACATTAGGACAGGAGAGATAGCTCAACAGTTAAGAGCACTAGATGGTCCCGCAGACAGGGTTGCTTCCTAGCACCCACGTGGCGGTTCACAATCAATTCCAGTTCCAGAGAATCAGACTCCCTCTTGATCGCCTCTCACAAGTGGTGCACTTACATACGCATAGGCAAAACAACCATACACATAAAATAAAAAATAGGTACATCTAAAGAACAAGAATTTTCCTTCTTTTTTTTTAAAAAAAAAAGAAAACCAGCGCGTCTAGAGCAGTAAACCACAACTCCCAGCATGCTCCGGGGAGGCGGGGAGCCGAGACGTTGCCTCCCCGCCCCGTAGGACAGCTTCCACTTTTACACTGCCTCAATCTCTCGGGCCACGACGGGTATTTCTGGCTCCTCTACTCCTCCCTACTGCTAAAGCTGAGATAAAAAGTAGAGAACTATCATGCCTTCCTTGGCCTTCACGGTCGGACGAGAACCGATGGACAAAATAGAGCTTCATGATCTCACCTACAGCATTAATCCAAAGCCTCCACCCCAGTACCCACCACTAGTGGGTACTCATGCGCTGTAGCGAGCCAGCTAACCGCCCGTGCTTTGGCGCTTGCGCAGACATTCTGGCCGCACGCGGCCGGGAGCGGCCACGCCAATGCGCAAGCGCTTGCGTCTCCCAGTCCCCTACATCATGCCCTCTCTATCTAACTTGCCTTGCCTTTCTTGCGTAGAGGGCGGGGCTAATACTGTCGATTGGCCTATGTTTATGCCAATCAATAAAATGAGTTTGGTGATTGGCGGCACTTCAGAGGTTAGCAGGTTTCTGTGTCAGTCCTGAGGAGGCAGCGTTTTCTTCGCTGCTCTTCTCTCCAGAAGGTTCTGCCGATTACCCCCAGCTCTGGAGAGTCGGCTCTGCGTCGTGCCGCCATGATGGGCCACCGTCCAGTGCTCGTGCTCAGTGAGTTCAGGGAAGGGATGGCTCTCTCCGCCCCTCTCTCCCCAAGCTGGCCAGTGTTGCCCAGCTCCGTCCCGCCATGACTCGGCCCTCGTGCCTTCCAGTGGTCTTTCCGCCTTGGAAGCTCCTTCCCCACTTTTCTCCTCCTGCCTCTCCTGTCGCCTTCTTTTGACAAAATGACTTTCCGCTCTCGGAGTCGCTAGTCTTTACGTGTGCTTCATCCTATTCGTGTTCCGTTCTTTAGTCGCCACCCTCCACGCCCCCGTGTCCTTTACAGCATGGTTTCCGTGTAGATAGTAATGATGGTTCTTAACGGTAGGCCTTGCTTCCTATCCTCGGTCCATCCCTCCGTAGAGGCGTGACTTAACGGCAGCTCGCTTGATTTATACTTTAGCATCAGTATTTAGAAGGCTGTAGTAGAGTTGTTAGTTAAGTTGGTAAGTAAAAGCTGCCTATACCGGAAGATCGAATCGGAAATGGCATCTTTTCAGTAGCGGTCATTCAGCAACCCTTGTTCTGAAATGACATTCCTGGCGATCTTGGATGTGATCTTTCCCACCAGCCAGTTCTCCCAGATTCCTTTCCTGGTTTTCTTTCTTTCTTTCTTTCTTTTTTTTTTTTTTTTCTTTCCTGGTTTTCTTTCCTCTTTAGGGAAGGCCACTCATCTCAGTAAAGAGCACCAGTTCCTTGTCAGTTACCTGAGCTATTGAGAATAACTCAGTAAGCCTGGGTCAAAGTTAGACATAGTAAAGAGGAAAACAGATTTAGTCTGGCCACACTGGGAGGAGAGACAGAGGGGTTCAGTGACACTACCTCTCTTGCACAGTCGTAGACGAGTCCATGAGGTTTTAAGCAGCAGGCCAGAGGTGTAAGAAGTCATTATTTTCTGCTCTTGTCTCCTGAGAGAAGTTTACCTACAGGGTGGCTCTCAGGCTTTAGTCTTTTTCCTGTTCTATCATGAGATTCCTTGGCTTGTGATTGATACTTTTGTTTGTTTGTTTGTTTGTTTTTGTCTGTGTATGGGTGTTTTGCCTGACGGGAATTGAAGCTGAACCATCTTTCCAGCCTCACATGCAGACTTCCTTGGTCTCTAATCTTTGAGACTCTGTGGCTCCTCTTCCCAGGGAGGTTGTAAGGGATGTGCACTCTTGAGAAAAATCACTGTCCTACTGAGGCCCATTCAGGGATCTCAAGATATGAATCACTGGAAATATGTAAGCATGCATACAAGGAAAGTACCGGTCAAGACTATGAAGTTGAAGCATTTCAGGTTATCTCTTAATGTACTGGGGGGTTCTCTCATTATCTGTGTTTTTTGCCTGCCTCTATGTCTGTGCCTGCAGACATCAGAAAAGGACATCAGATCCCCTGGAACTGTAGTTAGAGATGATTGTGAGCTGCCATGTTGGTGCTGGAAATGAATGCAGAGATCTCTGCAAGAACTTCCAAAAGTTTTACCTACCAGGCCATCTCTCTCTCCAGCCACTAAATGTGCTTTTTGAGACAGGATCTCACTTTGTAACTGGCTAGCCTGGAACTCACTTTATAGACCAAGTTGGTTGGTCTTCAAGTCACAGAAATCCATCTGCATCAGTGCTCAAATTAAAGGCATATGCTACCACGCTCAACCTTAAACAGTTGTAATTGACTGCTGGTTATACACTGAAAACTTTGTGTTTATTTTTATTTTCAAAACTTGATAAATAGGGTTGGTGGTAGGATGGCTCAACAGGTTTAAAAAAAAAAAAAGCTCCTGACATTAAGCCTAATAATAACTGGAGGTCTTTTTGGTGTTGCTATTTTGTTTTGTTTGTTTGTTTGTTTGTTTGTTTCATTTGAGGCAGGTTCTCTATATATATTCCAAGTCACAGAGATACTCCTGACTGCCTTAAGTGCTGGGGTCAAAGGCATGCGCCACCCTACCTGACTTGGATGACCAAGTTTGATCCCTGGCACCCATATGATAGAAAGAAAATTAACTCTGAAAGTTGTTTTCTGACCTCACAGTTGTTACAAGCATTTGTACACCTAATATATACATTAAAATGTAGTATTTTCTTTAAGTTGGGAAATAAAATGATTGTGTACACTGGGCTGTTGACATGTGTTTTTGTCTGTTTTAGGTCAGAACACAAAGCGTGAGTCTGGAAGAAAGGTTCAATCTGGGAATATCAATGCTGCAAAGGTAATGCATGTTTTATGAAATAACAGCAGTTTGTTCTGGCTGACTCTCCTAATACTTCCTTATTGGTGGTAGCAAACTTCCTACAGTTCTGTACTTCATACAATGAGCAGAGGAAAACTTGCTTTTCCAAGGCATTTCCCTGATGGTGATACAGGAAGGAAGGTTTTAAAAAGATTTACTTGTTTTACTTTATTGTTGGAGTGTTTTGCCTCCATGCATGTATGTGTGTACATGGCATGGAAGCATAGAGGAGGTGGTCAGATCCCCCTGAAACCGGAGCTACAGGCCGTTGTGAGAGTTCCCATGTGAGTGCTAGAACTTTAATCTAGGTCCTCTGAAAGAGCCCTGTCCCCTTTTGTTTGGGTAGCCTAGAATTTGCTGTGTATGCTAGGTTGTTCTTGAACTCATAGATCTACTTGCCTTTGTCTCCCAAATCCTGGGTGGGGAGGGGATGGGGTGGGGTAAATCATGTGCCACCACTCTGAGCTTAGTAAGTATATTTTTGAGTGAATGATTAGAAGTCTTGATTTCATGTGGCCTAGAGAGGCCACTGTCAATAAAAGTATTAATAAAGCTGAACTCTTAGGACACTAAAACTGAAATACCCTCTGAAAATTTATTTGTGTCTAAAATAGTTACCATTCTTGTTGTTAAGTGCCATTGTTAAACAGTGGCACTGGCTGGAGAGATGGCTGAATAGTTAAGAACACTTGCTGCTCTTTTTTGTTTTGTTTTGTTTTTTACAAGACAGGATTTCTCTGTGTAGCACTGGCTGTCCTGGAACTCAGTCTGTAAACCAGGCTGGCCTCGAACTCAGAAATCAGCCTGCCTCTGCCTCCCAAGTGCTGGGATTAAAGGCGTGCACCACCACATCCAGTTTTTTTTTTTGGTTTTTTTTTTTTTTGGTTTTGTTTTTTTTTTAATTAAGATTTCTAATTTACTTTTTTTTTTTTTTTTTAAATGTGAGTATACTGTCACTATCAGACATACTGGAAGAGGGCATCAGATCCCATAACAGATGGTTGTGAGCCACCATGTGGTTGATGGGAATTGAACTCAGGACCTCTGGAAGAGCAGACAGTGCTTTTAACCACTGAGCCATCTCTCCAGCCCCAAGTACTTGCTACTCTTGCAGAAGACATAGATTTGATTCCGTGAACCCAGGTGGTAACTCACAACCTCCTGAAACTCCAGTTATAGGGTATCCAACATGCTCTTCAGGCCTCTTTGGTCACCGGGCATGTATTTGGAGCACAAACATGTATTTAGGCAAAACACTCATACCCATAAAAATAAGTCTTTAAAATACTGGCTATGCACCGGGCATGGTAGAGTATGCCTTTAATCCTTTCATCGAGAATCAGAAGCAGGACCAGTCAGAACTACCTAGGTAAACCCTGTTTAAAACAAAACAGTGGTTATTCGAAACACATTATTCTCTGACTTTCTTGTTTTGTGTTTCCTTACCAACAGACGATTGCAGACATCATCCGGACCTGCTTGGGACCTAAATCTATGATGAAGGTTGGACTACCTTTTATTGGAACTCAAACCCCATGTCCTCCTTTTTTTTGTTATCTGTAACACTTTTGCTTTTTCTTAGATGCTTTTGGATCCAATGGGAGGCATCGTGATGACCAATGATGGCAATGCCATTCTTCGAGAGGTGTGTTTGGTTTTGTTTTCTCACCTCCTTTCTAACAATTTTACAAATACCAAGAACCTATTTGGGTACATATAGATACCTTAGCATAGTGTTGTATGCCTCTAATCCCAGCACTTTGGGACCAGAGGCAGAAGTAGGATCATGAGTTCAAGATCATCCTTGGGCTAAAATAACCCTGTCTGAAATCCAAGGGTTATCAAGCCATGATGGCAGTGTGCCTCTAATCTCAGTATTTAGGGGGTAAAGGTAGGAGGATTAGGGATTTGAGATTAATTTTGCCGGTTCAAAGCCTCTGAGTATTGGGACTATAGGTTCAGAACATTATGCCTGGCTAGTCTGCTATGGTTGTCTTAAAAAACAAACTCCAGATGTGGTATATGCCTGTCTTCTCAGCATGAAGGCAGAAGAGTTGAGGTTGGAGGACAGTCTGAGCTATGTATCAATAATTTGTCTCACAAAGGGAGGCCAGAAGATATACCTCTGTGTTACAGTGCATCTTTCTCATTCAGAAGGACTTAGATTCAATTCCCAGCACCACAAAATAAGGGGATGCACTAGAAACTTAATCTTCCCATGAACTGAAGCTGTAGGTCTGATATCAAGGTTTCAGTGGGGCCTAGTTCTGAAGACTAAGCTAGAACCTCCTGTTTCTTATCCCAGTTAGCAGTGTTTCTCCGTCCTTTCCCTTGCAAGTGCAGGGTAAAGGTAAAATTCTTGTGTGTCCTTTATTTGTAAAAGAATGATGGGACTCACGTTAAACCTGTATGACCTTGTTTTAACTTGAATACATCTACAAAGACCACCTTCCAAGTGAAGAAGAGTTCATGGGTCAGAAAGTTTAGGCTTTAGAATCTATCTTCAGAGGACATGATTCAGTCACTATGGTGTTTGTAGTACTAAACTGAAAAAGCTTTAAAGGTTGTATTCTCAAGGTTGTATTTAAGGCATGGTGGCGCACACCTTTAATCCCAGCACTCGGGAGGCAGAGGCAGGTTGATTTCTGAGTTCAAGGACAGCCTGGTCTACAAAGTGAGTTCCAGGACAGCCAGGGCTACACAGAGAAACCCTGTCTCAAAAAAAAAGAAAGAAAGAAAGAAAGAAAAAAGTTGTATTCTCATTGACACATTTCCCCACAAAAGTGATCTGCTTAAGATACTGGAGGGGGAGGGGGTACTATGAGCCAGGATGTACCTTCTAAAGGTACATTTTCTGGTGGTTGTGAGCCCTCCAATAAATAGGGCTAGGAACTGAACTTGAGTGGATCCTCTGAAAGAGCAACAAGCATTTACAACCACTGAGACGACTCTGTAGCCCTTAGTTTTTTGTTTCCTGTGTGTTTTTTTGAGCAGGGCTTGGAACTAGAATGTACAGAGATCCACCAGCATCTGCCTGACTCTTCCAGGATTAAAAGCATGAACTACCATACCTGAGAGATACAGTAAAACACAGGGGGTTAAGGGAGTATGAGGCATTCAAGAGTTGTGGCCAAGCTAAGGGAGCTGGCAAGGTGGCTCAATTTGCTGCCAAGCCTGACAGCCTGAATCCAGTCCCCAGCACTCACATGGTAGACAGAGACAGTAACCACAATTTGTCCTCTGTCCTTAAGGGGCATGTGACATGTATGCGATCACATACAAACAAAACATACACAAAAAAAAGTTTGGGGAGTTTTTGTTTTTTAAAGTCTTTTGAGTAGTCTTGGTTTATATTTCTTTCAGATTCAAGTCCAACATCCCGCAGCGAAGTCCATGATTGAAATTAGCAGGACCCAGGATGAAGAGGTTGGAGATGGGACCACATCAGTAATTATTCTTGGTAAGAGGAAAGTGGAAGATTGAAAAAAATAAAGATAAGATGTGATAGTCTGGCATGGTGGCACACACCTTTATTCTTAGCAGTAGGGAGGCCAAGGCAGGTGGGACCCTGAGTTCAAGACCAGCCTGGACTGTAGTGTGACTTCCAGGACAGCCGGGGGTACACAAGAGAAACCCTGTCTCAAAAACAAAAACACAAGATGTGTTGTGGAAATCACTGCTAATTTTTTTGTTTTGTTTTGTTTTTTTGAGACAGGGTTTCTCTGTGTAGCTCTGGCTGTCCTGGAACTCACTTTGTAGACCAGGCTGGCCTCAAACTCAGAAATCCGCCTGCCTCTGCCTCCCGAGTGCTGGGATTAAAGGCGTGCACCACCATGCCCGGCCATTGCTAATTTTTTAAAGTGTTCTTTGCAATAGGTGGTAAGATTCATTCTGTCAAGTTGTAATAAACAAGTAGTTAATTCCAGGCTATTACTGATAGAGGCAGTACAAGGTTTAATAAGTTCCTCTGATCACAACATTTTTATCAATTAATGCATATTTTGTATGTGAATTGAAATTGATACTTTTTTTGGAGTTTTTTTTTTTTTTTTTTTTTTTTTTTTTTTTTGGTTTTTCGAGGCAGGGTTTCTCTGTGTAGCCTTGGCTGTCCTGGAACTCACTCGTAGACCAGGCTGGCCTGGAACTCAGAAATCCGCCTGCCTCTGCCTCCCGAGTGCTGGGATTAAAGGCGTGAGCCACCACGCCCGGCTGGAGTATTTTGTTTTTAAGCAAGGCTCTTTATATAGAACCCTATAACAGATAAGTTTACATGACTTGTTTTTTTTTTTTTTTAAGATTTATTTATTTATTATATGTAAGTACACTGTAGCTGTCTTCAGACACACCAGAAGAGGGAGTCAGATCTCATTACAGATGGTTGTGAGCCACCATGTGGTTGCTGGGATTTGAACTCAGGACCTTTGGAAGAGCAGTCGGGTGCTCTTACCTGCTAAGCCATCTCACAAGCCCATGACTTGTTTTTATATGCATATGAGGAGTTGTTTATCTTTGGGGAATTTAGGTTTTCTAAATTGTGTGTGTGTGTGTGTCTATCTATAACAGTTTGTTCTCAGTACAAATGCCCACAGAAGTCAGAAGAAGGTATTGTGTATCTTGAAACTGGAATTACACATGATTTCAAGTCACCTAACTTGGTTGCTGAGAATGAGTTCAGACACTTAAGTGCTCTTAGCCTCTGAGCTGTCTCCAGCCCCACTTGTTTTTGCAGAGAACCTGGATTTGGTTTCCCAGCACCCACTATTCACTCACAATCTGTAGTGGTGAGTTTTGGCTACACTGCTTTGTGCTCCAGCCACCCACCCAGGAACTCTTTGGATTGGCAAATGAAAGGCACACACATTAGCTTATTTTTGAAATGCCTTGGCTAACTCAATGAGTAGGCACTCCTAAACCTTCTCCTGCTACCCCAGGCCCAATCAGGGAAGTGGCCAGTGACCACTCAGCAAATACTCACATGGCTGGTTGGCTTTCTCCTGCAGCTCCCTTGTCCCATCCTTCTCCGACTCATGGATCTCTCTTTCTCTCCCCTTCTCTCCCCTACCCTATGCAACTCTTAAGGTTCTGCCCCACCCTGTCTCCCTTTGCCCAGCCGTTGGCTGCTGGCATCTTTATTGATCTATCAAAAGCTAATTGGGGACAAGGACCTTTAGCATGTGAATACGCAGATTCCTGATTGAATCAAAGCATTAGAACCAATCTCCCAACAACAATCATCTGTAACTTGTTCCAGGGGTTCCCACGTCATCTTCTCACCTCCCACAGACATCAGGCAGGCACGTGGTACACATACACACATGCAGACCAGACACATACATAAATCTAAAAAAGATTAATATAGATAAGAGACCTGAGTATGATAATTTGAAATAAGTTACTGTCTGTTGAGAACAGCAGCCAAACAGTATCTCAAGGCCGGCCTTGAGTTCCTGTTCCTCCTGCCTCTGCCTCCGCCTCCCAGAGCTAGGGTTATAGTTAGCACTTTTTTATGAGTACACTGTAGCTGTCTTCAGAGACACCAGATGAGGGCACCAGATCCCATTACAGATGGTTGTGAGCCACCATGTGGTTGTTGGGAATTGAACTCAGGACCTCTGGAAGAGCAGTCGGTGCTCTTAACCAATCACTGAGCCATCTCTCCAGTCCTATAGTTAGCCCTTTTTCTCTGTTTTGATTTTAGTGACAGCAGTTTGACTGTATCCTAAGGTATTGTTAATAAATCTGTTTCCCCTTTTTTTCTTCTTTGAAATTATTTTCATTTTTCTTGGGAAATTGAAATACATACTTAGTTACAAAGTTAAAAAGAAAAGGGTAAGCCCATGAGGTCAGTCTTAGATAAATTCAAATGTATCTAGTAAAGATGTTTTCTTTATAAATTGTTTATAGAAGTTGTAAAATGTGGAACAATATTTACAGCCAAATACATATCTTTAATGAAATCTGTTTTAGGAAAAATGTTTTTTAGAAGCACAAGGAAATAACATTGCCTTCATATTCTGGTACTTTGAAATGCATTGCTACAGTGCCTGTATCCTTTTTGCAGCGGGAGAAATGCTCTCTGTGGCTGAACACTTCCTAGAGCAGCAGATGCACCCAACAGTGGTGATCAGTGCTTACCGCATGGCACTGGATGATATGATCAGCACTCTGAAGAAAATCAGGTATGGAGGAGGGACTGGAAATGGATAGTGTGGGAGTCTTGGATTGACTGATCTGTTCTTAACACAAGAAAGGCATACACAGGGGGTGAGAGCCATTAGAGGAAGATTCCCAGCATTAACCTCTGGCATCCATCACACGCCTACGCATGCACAAGGTGCTTTTCATTCTGGCTTAATTTAGTAAGGAGAAAAGAGGGCAAAGTAGAGGAGAGAATCGAGAAAATTCTCATTTTAAAAAATAGTTCGATGTATATAATATATCTTGCCGGGCGTGGTGGCGCACGCCTTTAATCCTAGCACTTGGGAGGCAGAGGCAGGCGGATTTCTGAGTTCAAGGCCAGCCTGGTCTACAGAGTGAGTTCCAGGACAGCCAGGACTACACAGAGAAACCCTGTCTCAAAAAACCTAAATAAATAAATAAATAAATAAAAATATAATACATCTTAAAAGGAGTACCAACGACCTGAGTTCAGATACTTGGAACCTGTTTAAAGGTAGGTCTCCACAAGGTTTCCTCTGACCTTCCACACATGCTCTATGCACATACATAGCATACACACATAACACTGATTTAGAGGGGAAAAAGACAGTCATCAAAACATGTGCCTGTGATCCCAAATGGGAAGGTGGAAGCAGGAGGGTTCCTAGGGCTTGCTGGCTTTCTGTTGAAACTGGCAACAGATTTTGGTCTTCAGTGAGAGACCAAAATCTTTAAACAGTAATGTGGAGATACCAGATGTTGGCCTGTGTCCTTTACCACATACACATGCCAAGAAAACTCATTTTGGGTTCATGCTGTCTGCTTGTTTTCATGTTATGTGCTGCCATGGAAAGTGGATATAAGTAAGTTAGGTCTGTGTTCTTTGCTATTAAAATGTGGTAATGAGCATAAGAAGTGAGATGGTGGACTGGTGAGATGGCTCAGTGGGTAAGAGCACCCGACTGCTCTTCCGAAGGTCCAGAGTTCAAATCCCAGCAACCACATGGTGGCTCACAACCATCCGCAACGAGATCTGGCGCCCTCTTCTGGAGTGTCTGAAGACAGCTACAGTGTACTTACATATAATAAATAAATCTTTAAAAAAAAAAAAAAAAAAAGAAGTGAGATGGTGACAGGCAGTCCTGTATGAGTAGCTAATTCAGTGCTCTGTGCTGTAAGGGCAGCTCCCAGCAGGTTTCCATTTAAATGAAGAGGACCACACCTGAAAATGCTGCTTGAATGTAGAGAACTACTGACTGGGTTTGTTGTTGTTGTTGTTGTTGTTGTTTTGGCCTGGTGCTAATAATGAAGTGAAGGGAGTATAGAAGTGCATATATGCCTTTAATCCCAGCAGTTAGGATACAAAGGGAGACCCTGAATCAAAACAACAGAAAGCTGGGTGTGGTGTTACGTGAGAAGCAGAGGCAGGTGGATCTTTGAGTTCAAAGCCAGCCTGGTTTATGTAGTTCCAGGACAGCCAGAACTGCATTGTGAGACCCTGTCTCAAAACAACAGCAAAGAGCCAGGCAGTGGTGGCGCATGCCTTTAATCCCAGCACTTGGGAGGCAGAGGCAGGCAGATTTCTGAGTTCAAGGCCAGCCTGGTCTACAAGAGTGAGTTCCAGGACAGCCAGGGCTATACAGAAAAACCCTGTCTCAAAAACAACAATAACAGAAAACAACAAAGAACAAATTCCATGATGGGATTGAAAGCATATGCCACAATACCCCAGACCCTCCCTCAAAACATCACCCTCTCAAATATTTTTTAAGTTGCTTGTCCCTAGCAGGTCTGGAACAGGTTATGTAGATAAAGCAAAGAAATGTATGCCTCCTGAGTGCTAAAAACCCGACTGTTTCCAAATGACCTACTGATTCCAGTTAGTGCTGCCCATATGGATGCAGGGCTGGCACCAGAGAATGAGCAATCCACCAGTGGCCTCAACCCTAAAGAAAATGACACTCCCTCCCACCATCCCACCACCTCCTTCCCCCCAGCAACTCCTAGTAGCTCCTCTGCTGAGTGTTGAATCATGCTGGAATTTTGACTGGCTTGATCTTGAACAAGAAACCACAGCTGCTGTGAGATCATGAGTGCAGTGGCATTGTCTTGTCCACAGATAGCATTTGATATCCACAAGCTCTTGTTCTGATTGCCCAAAGCAATCTGAGTTGTCCACAAGCCTTGGGTGGAGATTAATGCATATGTCCCATTTGCAACTGAACACTCAGAGAGACTTAGTTACTCTTAGCACTTTGACTGGTCTCTCTTGAGACAAAAAGAAGCCTCTCTAACCAAGACTGAGAGACGATCTGTAGGTCTAGACATGATCTATGTCCCGCAATAGGGGTGTGCAGTAATAGAGGTTTATTATCCAGTTATGATAGACAATCAAGAACAGTGGCCATGGTTTCTGTTTTTAGGGTCCTTTGGACCTTCCCTGATCCGTACGTAACTCATTGGGAATTATCCTATGCCTGGTACAGATATTTTCATATAATGACCATGTCTTCTGCAAGCAGCATTGTTCACCATGCAGAGCACCTTTAAAAACACCTCACTCCTCTCTCCTTTTTGGTGGTGGTGGGATTTTGTTTTGTTTTTTGAGACAGGGTTTCTCTGTGTAGCCCTGGCTGTCTTGGAACTAACTCTGTAGACCAGGCTGGCCTCAGAAATCTGCCTGTCTCTGCCTCTCAAGTGCTGGGATTAAAGGTGTGCACCACCACTGCCCAGCTTTGTTTTGTTTTTTTAAAGACTGCTTTTCTGTGTAGCCCTAAGCTGTTCTGGGACTTATTCTGTAGACCAGGCCAGCCTCAGAGATCCTCCTGCCTCCTGAGAGCTGGGATTACAGATGTATTTCTCTATGCCCTGACCATCCATTCCTTCTCATTGTTAATCCACCCATCAGTGCCTCCTCTTCCCCATCACACTTAAACCTTTAATTCCCCATATTCCTTCCTTTTACACTATGTGTTCTGTTATGTGCTCCCTCTTTAAGGACTCTCGCTTCCGCTGTTTTAATCAGGGTCCCTTTAGATTCTTAAGGGGCAGATTGAAGCAGGGTATTTCAATGTGTACTCCTGACTGGTCAACCAGGTCAACCTCAAGTCTGCCTCTGACTCTGCAGTGCTCAGATTTAAAAATGTGTTCTACCATGCTTAGATCTTTGTTGGGATGTGTGTGTGGATGTGGGTGTGTATGGGTGGGTGGGTGTACCTGCATATGTGCATATGAGTGCAAGTGTCTGAGAAAACCAGAAATGTGACTCCGCTGGAGCTAGAGTTAACACAATGTACACAAGTCCTCTAGAACAGCAAGTGCTCATATCCTCATCCCCCACCTTTAGATTTATTTTTATGAATTCTAAAACATGGCGTTTAGGTGCAGGTGTATTGAATCCAGGATTTATGTGTGTGTTACCCAAGCACTGTACCACCAAGTTGCACCTCCAGTCACAGAAGTTGTTGTTTTGAGACATGGGCTCATATAGTACGGGTTGACCTGGAACTTAGTATATAGCACTGAAGATAACCTTGAACTTTTCATCCTCCCAAGTGCTAGAATCATAGGCACTTAGCACACCTGAATTTTGCAGTGCTTTGGGGATGAACCTGGGACTGTTTTTCTCAAAACTGGGATCCATATTTCTCAGGCTAAAACTCCTGACTCTCTTGTATCCCTGGCTACTTTTTTTTTTTTTTTAAATCAGGCAGTAATTGCCTATCTGGAACACTTAGCTTAAAGACTTATTTATTTATTTATTATGAGTGCACTGTAATTGTCTTCAGACACACTAGGAGAGGGCATTAGATCCCATTACAGATAGTTGTGAGCCACCATGTGGTTGCTGGGAATTGAACTCAGGACCTCTAGAATAGCAGTTAGTGCTCTTAACTGCTGAGCCATCTCTCCAGCCCCCTAGAACATTTACCTTAGATGATGCTTTTAGAAGCTGTTGCCTCTTCCCTAAAATCTGTTTGGCCTTGTAAAATGTTTTAGGAATTTTAGCAGTATTTGAAAGTTTAGCAAGATGTCACTTTAACCACATCAATTCTGCCTCTTGGCATGCTCTTGGCACGTTCTTACGCTCTTTGAGGCTTACATGAGTTACTGTGTTAAATGTTTTATGTTCACTGTTTTCTGGGTTTCTTTTTCCAGTACTCCCGTTGATGTTAATAACCGTGAGATGATGTTGAACATCATCAATAGCTCTATTACTACAAAAGTCATCAGTCGGTGGTCCTCTTTGGCATGCAACATTGCACTGGATGCTGTTAAGACTGTGCAGTTTGAAGAGAATGGCAGAAAGGAAATTGACATCAAAAAATATGCAAGGGTAGAAAAGGTAAGCTTGTCCAGTGTATGCTTGAGAGTTAGGTGTCTGGCATGGTCATTCCAATTCACAGTAGGGTGTCCTTATTGACTTAGAACTAGACAGAAGAACTGGACTACCTTAGAGCCTGGAAACAAAAACCTAAGTGAGTAGCAAGGAGAATGCCTGATACCATTTTTGGTTGCCTTTACTACCTTCCATACACAAGGTTTACAGGGGTAAGGAAAGACTCTGGTGCGTCCATATCTATGCCTGTGGGTACTAGCCGCTGGTGAGTATATCAGTTTTACAAGTGCTGAGGTTGGTGAAATGGCCTAGCGGCTAAGAGTGCCTGCTGTTCATGTAGAGGGCCCACATTTGATTACCAGCACCCTTGTGGTGTCTTACAGCCATCCATAACTCCAGTTCCAGAAAACCTGATTCCCTCTTTTGATCTCTGAGGTCACCAGGTACGCATGTATTACACATACATGCAGACAAACCAGCTTGTTGGTCAGGGTTCTCTAGAGAATAGAACTGGTGAAAATTAAAAGAGAGCCTTTATTAGAGTGACTGTTCTAACAGTGGCTGTCACCTGACAGAAAAGTGAGATTCTGGTAGGGGCTGAAGAGATGGCTCAGTGGTTAAGAGCACTGACTGCTCTTCTAGAGGTTCTGAGTTCAAATCCCATCAACCACATGGTGACTCAACCATCTATAATGGGATCCAATGCCCTATTCTGGTGTGTCTGAATAGAGCCACAGTGTACTCATATTTTTTGTTTGTTTGTTTGTTTGTTTTTTAAAGACTCTGGTAGTCCTTCCATACTCTAGGCTAGTTGTCTGACCTGGTCTTCAATCTACTTGGAATCCCAAAGAAGTAGGCGCTAATACCTCAGCAGCCAAACAGCAAGTGTCCTTGTCCTGTCACCAGAAGGTGTGGCCCAGACTTAAAGTGTGCTCCTTTCTGACCTCAAATGATCCCATCAAGAAAAGTCTTTCACAGGTCTGCTAGTTGCTTGGGTTTTAGGGAATTCCAGGTGTCAGTTGACAACCAAGATTGGCCATCACATACTCATTATAATAAAATTTGCTTGGGCAAATTTGGTGGCACACATCTTTAATCCCAGCACACCAGGCAGAGACAGGCAGGTCTCTGTGAGGTGTTTTGTTTGTTTGTTTGTTTGTTTGTTTGAGACAGAGTTTCTCTGTGTAGCCCAGGCTGTCCTGGAACTCACTCTGTAGACCAGGCTGGCCTCGAACTCAGCCTCTGCCTCAGTGCTGGGATTAAAGGCATGCGCCACCACGCCTGGCTTTTAAGATTTATTTATTAATATATGTAAGTACACTGTAGCTGTCTTCAGACACACCAGAAGAGGGCATCAGATCTCATTACAGATGGTTGTCAGCCACCATGTGGTTGCTGAGAATTGAACTCGGGACCTTTGGAAGAGCGGTCAGTGCTCGTACAGAAGCTTTCCTATTTTTTGCTACATTTAAGATGTAAGTGTAGTAGAAGTCTAATATCTTAGAGCCTAAGTCTAAAATCTGTGCGAGGATCCTAATGATGAAGTAGGTCCTTCCATTTTTTTTTAAAGATATATTTATTATATGTATATGAGCACACCATAGTTATCTTCAGACACACCAAAAGAGGGCATTGGATCCCATTACAGATAGTTGTGGGCCACCATGTACTTGCTGGGAATTGAACTTAGGACCTTGAGAAGAACAGCCAGTGCTCTTAACCTCTGAGCCATCTCTACAGCCCCCAAAGTAGATCCTTTCAAGACAGTGAATTTCTGAGGATCTCATCCTTCAGGTTGAATGTCATGGCCCAAGATTATCGTACTTCTAAGAGTCAAACATTTGCAGCCAAGCTTGGTGGTGAACAACTTTAATCCCAGTATTTGGTAGAATCACTTAGGTGGATCTTTGTGAGTTCGAGGATAACCAAAGCTTCGTAGAGAGATTATGTCTCAAAACAAAACCAAGAAAATATTTGCAGCCATTGTTTTAGTTCTCACTGTATCCTAAAGGACCTGGAGCTTCCTGGTGCTCAGGCTGCCCTAGAACTAATATAAAGCTGGTTACTTGTCCATTTAGTTATTTTGTTTTTGAGCTTCATGGAAGAAGCTTCCTTGGACTTCTGAAAGAGTAGTCATGTGGGAAAGAAGTATATATGGGGATGGACTTGATGGGTTTGCCTTGTACGCAGGGAACCATGTATTAAATCAGTTCCATGTATTAAAGTAAATGTTCCTTTGCTCAGATACCCGGGGGCATCATTGAAGACTCGTGTGTCTTACGTGGAGTTATGATTAACAAGGATGTGACCCATCCAAGGATGCGCCGCTATATTAAGAATCCTCGAATTGTGCTACTGGATTCTTCTCTGGAGTACAAGAAAGGAGAAAGCCAGGTAAGATTCCCAGCCTTTTGGGTTTTTTTGTTTTTGTTTTTGAGACAGGTTCTCTTTACATAGCCCTGGAACTCACCATGTAGACCAGGCTGGTCTCAGACTACCCACCTGCCTCTGTCTCCCAAGTGCTGGGATTAAAATACATGTGCCCAGAAGAGGACATTGGATCCCATTACAGATAGTTGTGGGCCACCATGTGCTTGCTGGGAATTGAACTTAGGACCTAGAGAGAACAGCCAGTGCTCTTAACCTCTGAGCCATCTCTCTAGCTCCCAAAGTAGATCCTTTCAAGACAGTGAATTTCTCTGGATCTCATCCACAGAAAATACACTACCCCTGGCTTCCCAGCCTGTTTTTTTTTAAGTGGACTCTGACTACTAATATGGACAAGTGACAATAAAGTCACTTACGTGCTGCCATTTACCATCCTTTCTTGAAAATAGTTTGATGTTACTTTGTTTTCCAAGTAAAGAGTCTGAAACCCAGGACTGAGGGGAAAGAGTGACAAAAAATTAAGTAAATCCGTCCTGCATTTATTGAGCCGAGTGGGTATAGACATGGTCCTGTCTGCGTGGGTGATTGAGGCAGGAAGACCACTTGGTTCACAACCAACCTGGACAATGTATTTATTCACTTTTCTCAATGTTTGACTTTGGCATATTTCAAAGCGAGCTCCTTTGACTTCAGTTTGACGATCTTATTTTTACAGGTTTAGGAAGGTTTAGATAGTGTTCCTGTGTAGCCTGGGTGATCTAGAACTCAGCTGTGTCCACACAGCGGGCTAGCAATCTGTCTGCCTCCGCCTCCTGGGTGCTGGGATTATGGGTGTGACCCACCTTTTCCAATGCAGCAGCACCCACAGTCTCTCAGTTCCTTTAACTTTATTGCTGTCGGAACCTTACAGAGTGTAAGGACTTCTATGTCCTGAGCCAATGGATCCGATTAAAAGTGTTTGGGAACCAGAATTCAGGTGGAAATGGTTGCTTACACGTGTAATCCCAACACTTATGGGGCTAAAGATGAGATCAGCCTGGGTAGAGTCCTAAAAAAAGTCCCTGTCCTAAAAAAAGCCAGAGGTATCAAGAAATTAAGATCTAAATTATTCATGCATACTAACTAGTAAGACAAAAGGTCCAGCTCAGATGTGAGAAACAGACGTGAAGTTTTGACACTCAGATTCACATTTTCTGGAGAACATGAGAGGGCTGTATGGAGAGTGTATAGTGACTGGGATGACAGCTGACTGTCTTCATCAGCCTGGGGATTTTTATTTTCCTTTTTAAGTTATGTTACTGTGTGTGCACCTAGACGTGCATGGGGAAGTCTGCAGGAGCAACCTTATGTGTCTGAGTACAGCTTTGGTTGGATCCCCTGGAGCTGGAATTCCAGGCAGCTGTGAGTGTTACTCCTGACTGCCGAGCCATCTCGCCAGATTCAGTCGGTGCCTTTTCATCCACAGACTGACATTGAGATCACCCGAGAGGAGGATTTCACGAGAATCCTGCAGATGGAGGAGGAGTACATCCAGCAGCTGTGCGAGGACATCATCCAGCTGAAGCCTGACGTGGTCATCACAGAGAAGGGCATCTCAGGTAGGGCTCCGTTTGTTTGAGGTAGAAGACGGTGGGTGGGGTGGTTTGGTTTTGTCCCTTGGGTTGGCAAAGACAGCTGTGTGATGTTTTAAATACTTTGGGGATAAAACCAGTTCAGAGGCCAGTAGTTTGGATGTCTAGCTGACGACGTCTACTCTTAAATTTCAGATTTAGCTCAGCACTACCTCATGCGGGCCAATGTCACAGCCATTCGTAGAGTCCGGAAAACAGACAATAATCGCATTGCTAGGTAAGTAAACCAGTTAAAGGTAAATTTTTATTTTATTTTAGCTTCATAGTATATTCATTGCCTGAAATAGTTCTGGATGAAGGAACTGCTTGTCCAAAGGCTCTCTTCTCTCAGAACTTTTGGCTCAGTGGTTGGTAAAAGTAGTATCTTTTCTTTCTTTCTTTCTTTCTTTCTTTCTTTCTTTCTTTCTTTCTTTTTTTTTTTAGAAAAGCTCTTGCTCTGTATCCCTCAGTAACCTGCATCATTCTGCAGACCAGGCTGACCTTGAATTTGCAGCAGTCCTCCAGCCTCTCCAGTTCTAGTTCTAGGCTTACAGTTGTTATACCAGTCAGGGCTGGTGGTAATCTATACTAACTGGCTCAGAATATAGCAGAAGCATTGGATCTCTGCTAGTGGATCCACCTCTGTAAATTTCAGTACACTGATGTCTACCTTCAGGGTATCTGTTTCTCGTGCCTATAACTCCAACACTAGGATCATAAAGGTAGGAGAATCAGTTCACAGGTGATCTTTAGAAGCCAGTCGGGGCTATGTGAGACCTTGCCTTAAAATTTTGTCTATGAGTGCAAGTGACCAAGTAGTTAACAGGCAATGTAAAACAAATCATGTTGGTGCTGGGAATGAGCCGCTGTCCTCCAGAAGAGTACTCTTGACCATTGGACAGTTCCCCATCTTTTTACAGTTGGCCATGGTGATTGCACTTTTGGTGGCAAAGATGAACTATTTGAGTTTGAGGCCAGCCTGATCTACATAGTAAGTTCTAGGACAGAAACTGTCAGAAAAATACCAACAAAACTTTTTTAATAAAAAAGTAAAGACTTGGGGCTGGAGAGATAGATGGTTAAGAGCACTGACTGCTCTTCCAGAGAAGTCCTGAGTTCAGTTCCCAGCAACCTCATGGTGACTCACAGCCATCTGTAGTGGGATCTGATAGCCTCCTCTGGCATGCAGGCATACATGCAAATAGCACTCGTACATTAAAAAACAAGTAAGTAAATTTTATTTAAAAGAAAAATATTGACACTGGATGTGGTGACATGTACCTTTGATCCCAACCCTTAGGAGGTAAAGGCAGACTGATTTTGAGATCAGCCTGGTGTATAGAGTAAGTTCCAAGATAGCCAGGGCTATAACTAAATGTAATTTTTTTTTTAATAAGTTCCTAGAAGGGCTGTAGTTACTCTAATTGCTGTTGTAGAGGCTCCTTGAGAAACCATTGCGATGGTGAACACCTATAATCCCGGCACTCAAGGGCACCTATAATCCTAGGGCAGGAGGATCTTTGTGAGCCTGAGGCCAGCTTTTGCTGCTTAGTGAATTAAAGGCAGCCTGAAATAAAGGTTAAAGTTCTGGTGGGTTTGGGCATTCAAAAGTGACTCCTGGTAAAGAGAAGTACTTGCCAACTTGCCATAAAAGCCTAAAGGACAGAATTTGGTCCCCAGATTCTTTGTAAAGGTGGAGGGAGAGAACAGACTCCGCAAAGTTAGCCTCTGCCTTCCACGTATGCGCCCTGGTTGTTCAAGTGTGTCCGTAGTAGTGTGGTGTATGTGTGTATACTTTGTTCTTTCCTGAAGGTGGCTTAGTGGTACGGACCTGTCATTCCATCACTGTGTAGACCAAAGCAAGAGGCTATCAACAGCTGAAGGTTATTTTCAGTTACATGGGGGGTTTCCAGATAGCCTGAGCTACATGAGGCCTCTCAAAACAACACAGCCTCAAATCTCAGCCCTGCAGGAGACTAAGGGAAGAGGGTTGATTACTTTTAGTTTGAAATCAACCTGTGCAGATTACTTCCCGGCCATCTTTTACAACTGAATAAGACTGTCTCAAAAGTCTGATGGCTCAGTGGGTACCTGCTTTAAGCCTGAGAACCTGGGTTTGATCCCTGGGACCCACGTGGTGAATAGAATTGACTCCCATAAGTTGTCCACCGCACATACACAAAATAAATGTAGTTTTTTTAAAAAGCTAACCTATTGGGTTAATTCTCATCACTAAACAAATACTTGAGAAAAGTTTATTTTGGCTCACAGTTGGGGAGGTTGTAGTCTTTTGTTGGTTGATTTTAGTCCTGAAAACCTTTCTATTGGCCCAAAATCATAAAGACTTTATCAGACCTGCCAAAGGGAACAAGACATTAGAACTCGGAGCTTTGGGAGATACTTGAGATCCCCACTCTGTCACCTGTCAGGCACACAGCTCAATTCAAGGGAGTTCTATGCTTGTTCAGAACGGTTCTAGACATGCATATGGATGCTTAGTTTTTCTCCCGGTTCCCATAAGTTTGCATGAAGGGTGACACTAGGTATCCATATAAGCTGGGTGGTGGTGCCTTTAATCCCAGTGCTAGGGAGACAAAGAAGGGTGACTTTCTTGAGTGTAAGGTTGCCTTGCTATACAAAGTGAGTTCCAGAGCAGCCAAAGCTACATAGGAACCCTGTCTCAAAAGACCAAAAAAAGAAAAGAAAAAAGAAATGCTATCCTGAGCTAGGTGTAGTGCCTTAGACCTTCAATTCCAGCACAGACAGAGGCAGACGGATCTCTGTGAGCCTAGTATACCATCTACATAGTAAGCTCCAGGATAGCCAAGACTACATAGATTCTGTCTTGATAAACAAAAAATAGGAGGAGGAGGGAATAAAACCTTTTTTTTTTTTTTTAATATTTTATTTATTTTATATGAGTACACTGTAGCTGTCTTCAGATACTCCAGAAAAGGGCATCTGATCTTATTACAGATGGTTGTGAGCCACCATGTGGTTGCTGGGAATTGAACTCAGGACCAGAGGTCCTGAATTGAGCCATCTCTCCAGCCCGGAATAAAACCTTGGTACTAGTGTATATGTGTGACTTGGGAGGTAGAGTGAGCGGAAAAGTTTAACATTTATTAGTGGGTCATGTTTATAATCTGTACTGTCTGGAATTCAAAGCTGCACTTAAATTCATAATCCTCCTGCTTCAGCCTCCCATGCTAGAATTGTAGATGTGTGCCCCAAATTATTCTCAGATTCTTGCTTGCTTGACATTGGAATCTTTTAGTATACTCTGTTTTTTATTATACTTTCTGTGATACACAGGGGGTACATGCATGTGCCGCAGTGTACACAGAGGTAAAATGATGACTTTCTGGAGTGCCTGCTACCTTTTCTTTGGTTCTGGGTTATCTTAGGAATTTATTGCTGTGAAGAATTACCATGATCAAGATACCTTATATAAAGGACATTTAATTGGGGGAGGCTTAAAATTTCAGAGGTTCAATTCATTATCATCATGGTGGGAAGAATGGCAGAGTCTTGATAGAAGGAGCTGTGTATTCTACATCTTGACCCAAAAGCAGCCAGCCAGGAGACTGACTTCTGAAGGGAGCTAGGAGGGGACTCTTCTGTAAAGCCCACCCCCACAGTGACACACTTCTTCCAATAAGAATGCAGCTATTCCACCGGGCGTGGTGGCACACACGCCTTTAATCCCAGCACTCGGGAGGCAGAGGCAGGTGGATTTCTGAGTTCAAGGCCAGCCTGGTCTACAGAGTGAGTTCCAGGACAGCCAGGGCTACACAGAGAAACCCTGTCTCGAAAAACCTAAAAAAATAAAAAGAGAGAGAGAGAGAGAGAGAATACAGCTATTTCACCAAGGACACACACCACCTGATACTATCACTCCCTCAGGCCAAGGATTCAGACACATGAGATGGGGCCAAACCTGTTTAAACCACTACATTCGTATTGAACTCAGGACTTCAGACTTGTGTGTCAGGCATGGTACTTACTACCTGCTGAACCATCCCATGGCCCTGTTTGGTATAATTCGACTTATTGGCGTTCAGACTCAATTGAGTTATGTGTGGGAATTTGTTATCCAGATTTTATTATCTAAAAATTACACTTGAATCCAGATATGACTGGTTGCTGTGTGCCTGTACGTATGTTTCATTACTAAAGCCAAATTTAAGAAACTTGGCCTGTCTGCATTTAAAACTTTCCTATCAGTTCGGACCTCTCAGTGATTCTAATAATGTATTTTAGTCTACTCTAACCACAGACTGTAGACCACTAGATGGGTAAAAGCATCTGAAGTCACATCCTCCATCTTTCCACCCAATAGAGCCTGTGGGGCACGGATAGTCAGCCGACCTGAAGAACTGAGAGAAGATGATGTTGGTACAGGGGCAGGCTTATTGGAAATCAAGAAGATTGGAGATGAGTACTTTACATTCATAACTGACTGCAAAGACCCAAAGGCCTGCACCATTCTTCTTAGAGGAGCCAGCAAAGAGATACTCTCGGTGAGTGAGCGAGCCTTGGCAATGTGACCAAGGGGAGGGCATTGTTCCATCCTAGAATTGTCAGCTTTCACCGTAGTAAGAAATTTAATGTGTGGACTTTAAAAGAGAAAGATGTAGTTTAGCAGTTTTATTTTCAGTCCATGCTTGTTGACCTGTGGCTGCATTGTCTACACAGATGTGTGAAGGAGCAGAATCACTCATGATGACGAAAAGGCTAACAGGAGCACTGAGTGCCAGGTTTTGCCCCTAGTGCCACTTAATCAAGGCCTGGTGGTGGATCAGAAAGATGGGTTATGGGGCTGGTGAGATGGCTCAGTGGGTAAGAGCACCCGACTGCTCTTCCGAAGGTTGGGAGTTCAAATCCCAGCAACCACATGGTGGCTCACAACCATCTGTAACGAGATCTGACTCCCTCTTCAGGAGTGTCTGAAGACAGCTACAGTGTACTTACATAGAATAAATAAATAAAATCTTAAAAAAAAACAAAACAAAACTGAGTTTGGGGAAAAAAAAAAAGAAAGATGGGTTATTCTACATACAGAGTATGAGGCCAGACTCAGCTTGAAGACAGGCAATGGTACTTGTAAACTCATGCAGACACACACACACAAAATAATTGTATCTTTAGAAAATAAGAAAAGAATAAAGGACAAAGGCTGGCTATGATGGTGTACTCCTTTAATTTCAGCACTCAGGAAGTAGAAGCAGGTGGATGTTTGTGGGTTTGTTTAAGGCCATCCTGGTCTACTTGACTAAATCCAGGCCAACAAGGGTGTATTTGTGGCTGGTTCTCACTTTGGTGACTCAGTGTGACCTCATATGGGTGGTAGCCTGTATGTACTCCATTGTGGCTCCAGTTAAGCCACAGACCCAGCATTGCTGCTCCTCCCCTGTCTATCCTCCCCCTGTCAGGGTCCCAAGAATCAACTTAGGTGATCCAGCTTGTTAGTTAGCAAGAGCCTTGAACCACTAAGCCATTGTTGCAGCCTGCTTAAATTGAAATTATAACCCTATCCCTATTCCCAAGGGGAGTGACTTATCCTGGATACGTAGCTGGTAAGCAGAGGACAGTTTGCAGTACACATACAGTCTGCTACTAGGAAGGAAGGGAAAGATAAAATGTGTTTCTCTCTGGTGCAATACATAAAGACCTAACTCATAGTTGACGTATAACATCCGCTAACCCTCTCTCTTGCAGGACCCCTCCTGTGCTCACATTCCTGGTTAGAATGTGAGCATCGCTTCTGCCCCTCTCCAGTAGGGGTCACAAGGATCTTCCTAGTTGTCCTCTTTTGTGGTTTGCTAAAAGCTTGACAGTCAGGAAATCCTTTACCTCTGATTTCTCTCTGAATCACTGAGCTGACTATACACCATTTTTCTGCTTCCCCAAGGAAGTAGAACGCAACCTCCAGGATGCCATGCAAGTGTGCCGCAATGTTCTACTGGACCCTCAGCTGGTGCCTGGTGGTGGAGCCTCTGAGATGGCTGTGGCTCATGCCTTGACAGAAAAATCTAAGGCCATGACTGGTGTGGAACAATGGCCATATAGAGCTGTGGCCCAGGCGTTAGAGGTCATCCCTCGGACCTTGATCCAGAATTGTGGGGCCAGTACCATTCGTCTGCTTACCTCCCTTCGGGTGAGTTCTTTTCTACACTCATGCCTTGCCGAGGTAAGGCAAGCTGGTTTTACCCTAAGGAAAAAATGTGTTTCTGACAGTTTGCGATTATACATATACATGCACATATGCTTCTGTTCATGCACACATTTGCATGGGTGTGGGTTGGAGTGTAGGCCAGAGGTCAGCCTTCAGTGTTCTTCCTCAGCAGCTCATTTCTTCAAAACTCTTGTAGTCTGCCTTGTTGGCTGTCAGTTTTTAGTGGTTTGGTTTTGTCCATTCTCTGATACATGTGAGCTTTATTGTACTCTACTTACTTGTGTATGTTCCACCTGCAGGCCAAGCACACACAGGAGAGTTGTGAGACCTGGGGTGTGAATGGTGAGACTGGTACCTTGGTGGACATGAAAGAGCTGGGTATTTGGGAGCCATTGGCTGTGAAGCTACAAACATACAAAACAGCAGTAGAGGTAAGACACCATATGTTGTTTCTGTCCAGATAACCAGCTTCTGTGCTTTGTCTAAAGGAAGGGCCAAGTATTCCCCAAAGAGGTCCCAAGGAATTCCATTTCCCTACTTACCTTTGGCCTATACAAAAACAGTGTAACAGGGCACGAGTTATATCCCTTGCTTAGGTAGAACTTCATTGTTCATTCAAGACTCTGAAAAGGAAGATTCCAGATAAAATGGTAATTCTGTGGGAGGAGCTAGGAGGCTAAAAGAAAACAGTGTCTTTCCCTTCTCTGCTGACCTGTTTTTCTCATAGACTGCAGTTCTGCTTCTGCGGATTGATGACATTGTCTCTGGCCACAAGAAGAAGGGTGATGACCAGAACCGGCAAACCGGTGCTCCAGATGCTGGCCAGGAGTGAGTGCTGAGCACGGTGACTTCCATGCACAGAACCAGCAGTCTCCCCTTTCCTGAGCAAGAGTTCCAGGAACACTGTGGACATCTTTGTTCTCGAAGGATCGGGTTGAGGGGCAGCCCCCAGTCTGTCCCATCTCAGTTTGCAAAAAGCACTGACATGTATCTCTTCTATTGTAAGCTTTCCATTTAGTTGGCTTCCAATGATTAAATCTAAGTCATTTGAGACCGTTGTCATGTGAACCTTGGGTCACATCTCTGCCTCCTAGCAATGCAAGAGGAGGTAGAAAACTGTACTGGGAGAGAAGTCACTATTTGCTGACACACACCCTCCCTCTCCACCCCCTTTAAGACAAGGTCTCACTGTGTGTGTAGATCTGAGTGTGGTGTTTCTACTGCCTCTGCCTCCAAGGTGCTCTGAGTGCTGGTATCAGATTTAAAATGGAGTGCTCCACCACACCTGGCTTGGGTAAGGTTTTGGTTTTTTTTTTTTTTTTTGGTTTTTCGAGACAGGGTTTCTCTGTGTAGCCTTGGCTGTCTTGGCACTCACTTTGTAGACCAGGCTGGCCTCGAACTCAGAAATCCGCCTGCCTCTGCCTCCCAAGTGCTGGGATTAAAGGCGTGCGCCACCACGCCTGGCTTGTTTTGGGTAAGTTTTAAATTAAGCTAATCCTTCATAGGTGTGCCTTGAAACACTCCCTGAAGCTCATTCTGCCCACACTAACCATCACAGCTATATAGCCAGTAGGACACTAGCCTGTGCTGTGCTTGTCTCAAAGACAAAATATATAGAGTTGGTGAGGTTGCTCAGTGGGCAAAAATGCTTGCAATTAAAGCCAATGGCATTCATTCAGTCCTCAGTTCCCACAGTGGATGGAAAAAGAAGAGGTTCCCAAAAGTCTACATTGACCTCAGTGTCCACAGGGTGGCACATGCACCTACATTGGCAGATATTACACTAAAGCCAGGGAGCAAGGGAGCCCAGCATTCAGGAAGCTGAGGTAGGAGGATTCTCCTGGGTCCAAGGCCAGACTGGACTACAAAGAAATGCCCTGTCTCACTGCATAAGAGCCTTTGCTCTCCCAGAAAAAGCAAGTTCAATGCCTAGCATCTACATTTGGTAGCTCATTGTTAACTCCAGTTCCAAGGCATCCAAAGTCCCTCTTTAGCCTGCTTAGTTACTCCCACACATGTTGCATACACACATAAATATCAGATCCTAGCCTGGCCTATATAGCCTCATCCAGTCTAGCCAGGGCTATATAGGGTTTTTTTCTTTTCCATAGGACCTTTGATCCCAGTTTGGTAATTGCCATGATATGGAAATGAGTTCTCAAATAGGTGAATATAATTGATAAATCTCAGAGGTGAATATGATCTAGCATGTAAGAGCCAGGCATGTTAGTGTACACCTTTAATCCCAGCACTTGGCTAAATTGATAAGAGTTCCAGGCAGAGCAGCAGGGTATTGCAGAGATAGCTCAGTGCTCTTCCAAAGGACCCATATTCAGTTCCCAACACCCACTGTAGCTTACAGTTCCAAGGAATCGGATACCATCTTCTGGTTTCTTTAGGTACCCAAACACATGCTCATATCCAGACATAAACTTTTTTTTTAAGTTTAATACATATACTGGTTGCTCTTCCCTCAATTCCTGTCACTTACTTTGTTGTTCACAAAGTAATTTGTAATCCCAGCAATTAGAAGGCTGAGTTACATATAAAACCTGGTTTCAAGAACAAAAACGGGCTGGTGAGATGGCTCAGTGGATAAGAGTACCCGACTGCTCTTCCAAAGGTCCAGAGTTCAAATTCCAGCAACTCACAACCATCCATAACGAGATCTGACTCCTTCTGGAGTATTTGAAGACAGCTACAGTGTACTTACATATAATAAATAAATAAATAAATCTTAAAAAAAAAAAAAAACTGGCTCTTAATCTTGCCTCTGCCCTCTTGCTCCCCCTCTCTCCCCATTACCTTACCCCCTCCCTCCATGTGGTCATGGATGCCTCTACTTCTCTCTCTCTCTCTCTCTCTCTGCCTTTCTCTGCCTTTCTCTGCCTCTATTACCCTCTTAACTTCCCTCCCCATGCCCTGAATAAACTATTCTATACTAAAAGAACAAAGACTGGCCTAGGTGGTGTCATATGCCTGTAATCCAGCACTCTGGAGACAGCAGCAGGCAGATCTCTGAAAGGACAGCCTGGTCTGCAGAGCAAGTCAGGACTGGGCTACATAGAGAACCATGTCTCTAAGTAGGTGGGTGTATAAGCTCTGTTAAAGCACTTGCTTAACATTATCATGTAAGTAATTCTGATTTTTTTTTTTAAACAAGGTCGTCTATGTAGCCCTGGGTAGCTAGGATTAAAGGCTTGTGCCAGAATACCTGGTTCAAATTTGTACTGTGTATTAGTCTAACAGATTTAAGTTGGAGCCGGAGAAAATGCTCAGTAATTAAGAGCACTGACTGTTCTTCCAGAGGACCCAAGATTTGATTCCCATCATCTCCATTGTGGCTCACAGCCACCTGTAACTCCAGCCTCAGGGGATCTGACATCCTCTTCTAGTCTCTGAGGACACCGGGCACAGACAGACATGCAGGCAAAATACCTTACATGTTATAATTAAGATTTTAGGAAAAACAGGCTGGTTTTGGTGCTCATGCCTTTAATTCCAGCACAAAGGAGGTAGAGGCAGACAGGTGGATCTTTAATAGTTCAAGGCCAGCCTGCTATGTATAAAGAGTTCCTGGACAGCCAGGGTTGCATAATGAGACCCTCCCTGCCTACTTGGTAATCTAATAAATGAAATGTATTTACCTGCTGAACATCTCATGCCCCACACCTTGAATTTCTGATCCTCCTCCTCCCACCTCTTGGCTGGGATTAGGGTGTCTTGGTCCCCTTTCCTGGTGGTCTATGGTGCTATGCTGAATATTTTGAACCCATGATGTCATGTGTACTAAGCACGCACCCCAGCTGCTGAGCTCCATCCCTAGCCTTTTTTTGTTTGACTTCTTTTTTTAAGGCAGTTTTTCCTTCTAGCTGGAGTTGGCTCAGTAATCCAGGCCAGCCTCAAACCCATGGTGTTCCTCCTCCTTCAGTCTTTCAAAAGATGGGATTGCAGAAGCAAGCCTCCGTTCCTGTTTGGTTCTGTTTTCTGAGACTACCATGCCTACTAGGATTCTTATATTATTCTTTTACTTTTTTTGTTTGTTGTGTTTTTGTTTTTTCAAGACAGGGCTTCTCTGTGTAGCCCTGGTGTCCTAGCACTCACTTTGTAGACCAGGCTGGTCTCAAACTCAGAAATCCGCCTGCCTCTGCCTTCCAAGTGCTGGGATCAAAGGTGTGCGCCACCATCGCCCGGCACTCTTTTACATTTTATTGTACTTGTTTTATGTGGGCAATGCACAGAATGCATGTGTAAATCGGGTTACAGCTTCTGGCAATTGTTTTTCTCCTTCTACCGTGTTGGTCCTGAATATCCAACTCATGTCCAGTTTAGGACAAACACTGAGGCATCTTGCTGACCCCCAAGGGTTCTTTTATATCCAATCCCTCTCTATATCTTTCTGTTTTGTTTTGTTTTTTAGGTTTTATTTTTTTATTATATCTAAGTACACTGTAGTTGTCTTCAGCTGCACCAGAAGAGGGCATCAAATCTCATTACGGATGGTTGTGAGCCACCATGTGGTTGTGGGATTGGAACTCAGGACCTTCGGAAAAGCAGTTGGTGCTCTTAACCACTGAGCTATCTCTCCAGCCCTCTCTATATCTTTCTACCACAGAGCAGTAACATACAGATTACTCTGTTAAATTGCGTGGAAATTTTAATCTGGGTTTATTCACCAGATGTGATGTGGGTGGGGCCGGTAGGGTGTGTGAGGAAAGGCAGGAGTATGTTTGCACGGCTAGTCTAGGATGCCTAGGCCAACCTGTTGATGATAAAATACCTGTTCACCTTGAGTTTTCCGGAGGCTAGTCCAATTTAAACTGAGATCTGGGTTAATGGAAGCGGTCCCTTTAAGAACTTTGTTGGCCCGCCCTCTAAAGGGATCAGCAGGAAGGGAGTCATGTGACTCTGAGGCTCTTCCGCTGAGTTTAGCTAGCTGTGGCTGTATGTTTCGCTGTTGGGGACCTCACTGGGGCTGGGTCCCCTGTGCCCCAACCCCATGGCTCCTTTTGAGTCTACTTGTGTGTTCAGCTCCATTTGGCCTGCAGGGAGAAGAGACTCGCCAGGTAAGGGCTCTGGAACCGAAGTAATAGAGGTTTCCGGAAATCCTACCTTTCTAGGACGACCGGAATCTGGGACAACAGGGGTGGAAGGTGGATGCAAGAGAGATAACAACCCAGATTGCTCAGTGTGGAGCCAGGAGTGATTGGAAGAATTGTGGAGGGGTCAGGCATGACTGCGTCCTGCTTTCTGACGATGTCTAAGCCATGGCTCAGACATTGTAGCCCTGGAACAGGCAAGTTTGGGGACTTAAAAAGCTCTGAGCCCTCTGAGTAATCCTGGATCCACCCTATCTTCTCAACCCTACATCTGCCCCTGGTTCCAAGTTCCCCTCAGTTTCTACACTTCCCTCTTGCTGGGTCCTCAAGAGCCCTTGCCAATCCTGGCATTGCCCAGGTCCTGTCCTCCACCTCCAAGCTGCCGCTTTGCCTGTGAGCATACCTGATCTTGCTCCTTCCGCCCCACTAC
Organism: Mus caroli; assembly: GCF_978045245.1. Taxonomy (NCBI): domain Eukaryota; kingdom Metazoa; phylum Chordata; class Mammalia; order Rodentia; family Muridae; genus Mus; species Mus caroli. The sequence continues at coordinate 73,669,513 of NW_028227258.1, read as the reverse complement.
CCCCTGTTCCAGGTATCTATGGAGGTTATTTCCGGCTGGCCAAATCCACAGAACCTGCTTCATATACGGGCAGTGGGCAGCAATTCTACCCTGCACTATGTGTGGAGCAGCCTGGGGCCTCCAGCTGTGGTGCTGGTGGCCACTAACACCACTCAGAGTGTCCTGAGGGTCAACTGGAGTCTCCTGCTGTCTCCCGATCCTGCTGGGGCCCTGATGGTGCTCCCCAAGAACAGCATCCAGTTTTCTTCTGCTCTCATCTTCACCAGGGTGAGGGTCTGAAGGAGCTCAGAGAGAAGAGCACAAGAAGAGAATCCATCCCACCCCCCAGGGCGAGGGACGGGTTTAGCCCAGGGTGGGTGAAGTGAATGCAGTTTTGGGTGGGGTGACTGGGAGGGATATTCAAGAGAAAGCCAGAGGGAGGCAAGCCTCTTCCACTCTACCCTGTCCCCAGCTGCTTGAGTTTGACAGCACCAATGCGTCCGAGGGGGCACAGCCTCCAGGAAAGCCATACCCTCCGTACTCCTTGGCCAAGTTCTCCTGGAACAATATCACCAACTCGTTGGATCTTGCCACCCTGAGCGCCGTTTTTCAAGGCCGCCCTGTAGATGATCCTACTGGAGCATTCGCCAATGGCAGCCTGACCTTCAAGGTGAGGCTATGGGGAAGGAACTGGAAATGACTGATGAGGATGGGAGCATCTATCCCTCAAGCTCCATTCTCCCCACATGGCTTCCTTCTCCTTCCAAGGTCCAAGCCTTTTCTAGATCTGGTCGACCTACTCAGCCCCCTCGCCTCCTGCACACAGCAGATGTCTGCCAGTTAGAAGTAGCCCTGGTTGGAGCTTCTCCTCGCGGAAACCATTCCCTATTTGGTCTAGAGGTAGCCACCTTGGGACAGGGCCCTGACTGCCCCTCAGTGAACGAACGGAACTCCATCGATGATGAATATGCACCTGCCGTCTTCCAGGTCAGGTCACCAGTGCGAGATAGATGGGTGGGAATGTAAAGTGGGATCCCGCTACCAGCCCAGAAAATCCACCAACCACTTACTATTGTTAAAAAAGACTGTGTGTTGGGTTTTTGAAGGATTTATTTATTTTCATTTTATGTGCATGTATGTCTGTGAAGGTGCCAAATCCCCCGGAACTAGAGCTACAGTCAGTTGTGAGCCACTGTGTGGGTGCTGGGAATTGAACCCAGGTCCTCTGGAAGCACAGCCAGTGCTCTTAACTGCTGAGCCATCTCTCTAGCCCTAAAAGATTTGTTTTTTATGTGTGTGTATTTGGGTGCATGTGTATACAGGTTCCTATGGAGGCAAGAAGAGGGTTCAGATACCCTGGAGCTGGAATTACAAATGGCTGTGAGCCTCCTGGCATGGGTGCTAGGAACTGAATTTGGGTTTTCTACAAGAGCAGCAAGTTCTCAGCACTGAGCCATCACAAAAGCCACCACAACACCCATTTTTAAAAGGGTTTTCTGTTTGTTTGTTGAGACAGGGTCTCCCTAAGTATCCCTGGCTGGCTGACCTAGAACTCTTGCTATGGAGACCAGGCTGTCCTTGAACTCAGAAAGGTTCATCTGCTTCTGCCTCCTGAGAGCTGGGATTAAATGCCCATGCACTGCCGCATATGGTCCGGGTTTCTTTTTTTCTTTTTTTGAGACAGGGTTTCTCTGTATAGCCCTTTTTTTTTTTTGTTTTTGTTTTTTTTTTTTTGTTTTTTCGAGACAGGGTTTCTCTGTGTAGCCTTGGCTGTCCTGGAACTCACTTTGTAGACCAGGCTGGCCTCGAACTCAGAAATCCGCCTGCCTCTGCCTCCCGAGTGCTGGGATTAAAGGCGTGCGCCACCACGCCCAGCTATGGTCCGGGTTTCTTATTTAACAACACTTTCTCTGGCTCCTTTTAGTGTAGGGTTGCACTAGTCTATTGCCTGCCATCTGTGCCCTCCAAGGAAGCAGACAAAACAAGTGCTTCCAAGATGTTCAGCTAGGATGCTCCTTAACCTGGGGCCCAGAGGGAGCAAGCGCTGAATGGCTGCAGCTCTGTTCATGTCAGTTTCTCTCTGTGGAGGGGAGACCGGACCTCCTACATCTAGCATGTCAGTTCTACAACTACACTTAGTACTGTGGACTCTTGGTGACCTATTGTCTGTACTGCTGACATGCCATCTGGGAGAGCTGGGGAAGCAGAGGTGTTGGTACAGGTTGGTCCGCCTCACCCTGCCTCCTTTGCTTGTCTCTCCAGCTGAACCAGCTGTTATGGGGCTCTTCTCCATCTGGCTTCATGCAATGGCGACCAGTGGCTTTCTCTGAGGAGGAGCGGGCCCGAGAATCAGCCCTCCCCTGCCAGGCTTCCACTCTTCACTCCACCTTGGCATCATCTCTCCCTCATTCACCAATTGTTCAAGGCTTCTTTGGGTCCCAGAACAACTTCTGTGCCTTCAATCTGACCTTTGGGGCTCCCACGGGCCCTGGCTACTGGGACCAATACTACCTTTGCTGGTAAGAACTAAGGGTTTGGTCAAAGTGGAGAAAGGCTGAGCCGCTCAGCCCGCCTTCCTAAGCTTGCTTTTTAAACCTTCTTGCTCTAGGTCAATGCTTCTGGGCATGGGCTTCCCTCCGGTGGATGTCTTCTCTCCACTAGTCCTTGGAATCATGGCGGTGGCCCTGGGAGCCCCAGGACTCATGTTCCTGGGGGGAGGCCTATTTCTGCTGTTGCGCCACAGGCGGCATTCTGAGTACCAGTCCATAAACTGAAACCCACTCTCCAGAGGGAAGGGCAGAGCCACATCTGCCCTGCTATGCCTCAGACTGTCAGAGGGTGGGTGGCCAGTGTCATGATCTGCTTTTCTGCAGAACCTCAGAAGCCAGCCTCAACCTACTGGGGGGCTCCCAGTAAGTTGTCTTTCCAAACCCACGGAGAGGCCACGCTCACGGGTTCCCACACTCCCGTTTCCTGTGGATGAAACTTGAAGGCCTACATGAGTGACTGTTGGCTGCCCTAAGGGGCATGAAATAGACATTTTACCCCATACAAGATTTCCAGTCTCTCTTATTTTTAAATGAGATGTATGTATTTTATTATGTATTTGTAAGTCTTTTGTTTGTATGGATGTGCAGTGCGGGGTGGGGGAGGGCACTAGATCCCATGGAACCGTAACCCACCAGGTGGGTACAGGGAACTGAACCAGAGTCCTCTGCAAGAGCAGCAAGTCTTCTGACTGGCTGAGCCAGCTCTCCAGCCTAGATCCAATCTCTTAACGTGTGAGTGCTGTTGGGCTGCTTTGGGATGGTTTCAACAAACAGGAAGACAGAGAGAGAGGCTTGGAAGGCAGTTAGTTTCTCTTTGAGGGCCCAATTCTCCCCAGTCCATCCCTTGATGCTAGGAGGTAACTTGTGCCTGAGGGTGGGGGGAGGAGCAGAATGAAGGAGCCGCAGGAGCCTGGCAGTGATTTATTACATACAGCTATATGCTGGGCTGAGGGCCTCTGCCTTCCTAGCCACCATGTGAGTTCACACACAGTTCTTTTGGAGATTTTAGCTCAATGCCCCGCTCCCCTGACAGTGGGACTCCTTGGAAGTGTGAATAGTGGAATGTTACAGAGACCCATGTAGGTTGGGACAGGAAAGACAACAGCTACATAATAACAGTCTTGACTGAGGCAAAAGAGGCTTGAGGCCAGTGGTAGCGGGTCCAGAACCAGACCCCCTAGAAAGGTCTTCACCAACTATCTGACGTGACATCAACTTCTACCCCCAGGCTAAGGCAGGTTTTCCTTCTCCTTGGCGCTCACTGGCACAGACAGTTCAGGGTGGGCTGTGGCTCTGCACTCCTGACCCACAGGAAGCTAGGGAGTGAGATGACCATCCCACCATAGCTCCTGTGCCATGGTGGGAAGCTGCCCAAGAAGGAAGTGTGCTTCTCCAGTCGCTTCCTTGGGTAAAGCAGCAACTAGGAGAGAGTAGGGATATTGGGGGCCCCAGTGGGAAGTAGCAAGGTTCCTTGCATCAAAGGTCCATTGCCTGGGCAAAGGCCAGGCCTGCAACTGTTCCAGGGAAGTGCCGAAAGCCCCCTGCGCAGCTCTAGGTGGCTCAGCCCCATGAGCGGGGCCTGTAGTCGGAAACAGACCGGACATGGTCAGGGTAGTCCAAGCGGCTCTCCGAGGCAGTGAGCATGCGCTCTGGCTCCACCACGAACATGTAATAGAGGTTCCACACCAGCATGGCCAAGAGTGGCAGGAAAGTCAGGCCATAGCCAAAGCCTCGGAAGGAGCGGCCCACAGCAAAGGTCAACCAGTATATCAGCCTGTGGAAACAGTACAAGAGTCAAGAGCGGACAGTGGGAGACTAGACGGGAAGGGTTGCCAACGCCGATACTACTCCAAACACCCAGTTTATATGTATGTCCCTGATATCTGCTTTCCCACATCTCTCTGAAGTGAGACTCTCCCACCCCCACCACCCCCATACAGGGTTTCTCTGTGTAGCCCTGGCTGTCCTGAAACTCACTCTGTAGACCAGGCTGGCCTCGAACTTAGAGATCCGCCTGCCTCTGCCTCCCAAGTGCTGGATTAAAGGCGTGCCCCACCACCGCCCGGCTGAAGTGAGACTCCTCCTGTCTTCTACTTACTATTTAAAATTTAAGTTGGCAAAACTTAATTTCATATTGAATTAAATTACAATTAAATGTTCATTTATGTGATAGAGAGTGAAATGAGGATTCAACTTTGATATTGTCTCCCCCTTTTCTATTTCGCACCTCTCCTCAGCCCCCACCCTAGGCATCCAGTGCTACGGTTTCTTGAGTCATCTCCGTTTTGGAGATACTGACAAAAAGTAATGTGTGGTGGTTCAGGGCTTCACAAAGCTGAGCTATATCACCAGCTCCCCTAGACCTGCCGTTTTCCTCCCAAGTGAAGGGGTTAACGGGGCCTCTACCAGCAGTGCTGGGAACTGAGGCTCATGCCTTCCATATGCTAGGCATGGACTCCAGTAACTGAACTGCATCCCTAACTCAGTGTCTCCCCTTACTCTCAGCTGTTTTGCTTGTTACTTTGTAGTTGGTATTTGAGTCAGAGTCTCACTGTGTTGCCCTGGAATGGCAACATGTTGGGGGGGGGGGTCTCCTGCCTGAATACAGCACTGTCAGGGACCCCAGGCCTGCACACCAGGCTCCATTCTAATTCTTAGCTCCACTGTGTCCTGTATTTACCCTTTGCAGATAAAGAAACCAAGATCCTGCTAGGTGCGGCAGCACAGGCTTTTAATCCTAGCACTCAGGAATCAAAGGCAGGCAGATCTGTGAGTCTGAGGCCATCCTGGTCTACACAGTGCGTTCCAGGACAGCCAGGGCTATGTAAAGTCCCTGTCACAAAACAAAACAAAACAAAACAAAACAAAACAAAACAAACAGCTCACTTTCAATATTCAGTAGTCTGAGGCCGGAAGATTGCTGAGAGTTTGAGAGGAGACTGATTTACATATTTTCAGGCCAGTGTGGGTCTGATTGAGATCCTGTCTCAATGAGATAAAATAAAATTCATTGGGGGCTGGAGAGATGGCTCAGTGGTTAAGAGCAGTGACAGCTTTTCCAGAGGTCATGAGTTCAAATCCCAGCAACTACATAGTGGCTCACAACCACCCATAAATCTGATGCCCTCTTCTGGAGCGTCTGACGACAGCTACAGTGTACTTATAAATTTTATTACTTATGTATTTTATAATAAAATTTAAAAAAATAAATAAATAAAATTCTTTGATGACTTCAAATCATATAAAAAAAAAAAAGTGGGGTGGGGGTGGGGGAAGGAGACCTCAGTGAGAGTGAACTGGCCTCTGGGTGGAGAGGCCAGTGCTCTTAACCAAGGCTCTGCTGGCAGACAAGCCGATTCCCAACCAGAGAGCAACGGTATCAGAGCCATTCAGCCACTAGAGGGAGCTGTTTAAGTGCAGGAACTGGACGGTGTAGTCCATTGTCGGAATCACGAAGGGCAGGGTCGGGGCAATCCATCCAATTGTTTCTTCCTTCCTTCTTTCCTTCTTTCCTTCCTTCCTTCCTTCTTTCTTTTCCTTTCTTTTCTTTTATTTTCGTTTCGTTTCTTTTCTTTCTTCTTTTTTTTTTTAATATATATTTTTTTCCGAGACAGGGTTTCTCTGTGTAGCCCTGGCTGTCCTGGAACTCACTCTGTAGACCAGGCTGGCCTCGAACTTAGAAATCTGCCTGCTTCTGCCAACAATGCTCCGGCTTTTTTTTTTTTTTTTTTTTTTTTACGAGGTCATGGTTGTGTTGTGCTGGCTGACCTGGGACTCACTACGCAGCTCAGGCTGGCATGAACTCTTGACAACCCTCCTGCCTCAGCTTCCCAAATACTGGGATCACAGGCCTGAGCAAGTTACTCCATCAGCTTTAGGGCTGTTTCTAGCACGAAGGAAGAACTTCCTAGCCATTAGGACTCTTAAAACTGGAAAGGGGTGTGGTGGGGATCCTAGCACTTGAGAGGCTGAGACAGGAGGATAGCCAAGAGCTTGTGTCCAGGCTGCATGAGATGGTGACTGTCTCAAACAAAATAAAACAGAAAACACTCCACATTTGGTGATCAGCTAGAGGCCAATTCTTTTCTCTCTCTCTCTCTCTCTCTCTCTCTCTCTCTCTCTCTCTCTCTCTTTTCTTTTCAAGACAGGGTTTCTCTGTGTAGCCCTGGCTGTCCTGGAACTCACTTTGTAGACCAGGCTGGCCTCGAACTCAGAAATCCACCTGCCTCTGCCACCCAAGGGCTGGGACCAAAGGCGTGAGCCACCACGCCCGGCTAGAGGCCAATTCTTAAAGCTATTTGGATGGAGAGTTTCAGATAGAGTAGCTTCAGTGAACACACTAAATGACAAATGAGGTTAGAGTACGCGGGGCTAGGCTTAGATGCGCGAGGCAATGGATTCAACACTGTACTAAAAAATACGTAAGTCAAAAGCTCCCCATTGCCATGGCTCTGAGACCAACTGCTACCCAGTGTAGCTCAACAGACAGCAGGCTCATCACTGCCTGGTGCACATCCAGAAACACCCCACCCCGACTCCCATCCCGGACCTCAGGTTTGCAGACCTTCAGCTCCCTGGAGGATCTGGAATCGTGCCTTCCTCATGCCTACCCCAGCCATGGCCAACCCAGCCATGGCCACCCCAGCCCCGGCCCGACTCACCGAGATATGGCAAAGAGACCGGTGAGTAGCGGGAGCAGCTTGAGGGTGTCCTGGGGCAGATAGGTGGAAAGCACAGCCAGGTTAAAGAAGTAGAGGATGAAGAGCTGCACAGACTGGGCCACGTACTGCCGGTGGATCTCCACTTCCCGCCTCGGCTCGCCGAAGGGCCGAAGTGCAGAAAAGCACAATAGGCTCAGCCCGTACACAAGGAGCCCTAGCAAGAGGGGAAGCAATGGGATCAGGAAAAGGCAGGAAGGTTGGGATGGGTTTCTCAGAAGATAGCTCTTTGGGTCGGGGCTACAGAGTGGACACAAGAGCTTCCTGGAGAAGAGGGGACAGAGAGTGGCAGGTTCGGGATACCCTAAGTGGTTCCAGCAGAATGAAGAGAAACCATCCAGTCGAAAGCTCTGTAATCCACTTCCACGGGGCCAGACTCACCGAGCACGATGGGGAAGGTGGCAAAGACCCCACAGCGAAGGGTGTAGACCAAGCGGGAGCTCATGGTGGGCAGCCTCGGGGCATCGAAAGGCAGGAAAGCATATGCTCCGTACAGCAGACAGGGGAAGAAGATGAGGGCCGCCACCACCGAGGCGACAGCTCTCAGTGCCTCACGGCCTCCACAGCTTCCACAGCCCCCGCAGGACCGGCCAGGGGGTCTCACCACGGCCTCAGCCCACTTGCGCTCTGGGGGCTCAGGGTGGCTGAGTCGGGCTGGCAGGAAATTCCTGAGCTCGCCTGGTCCAGCCTCGCGATGCATGATGCGCTCCTCCTGTGGCTTCCGCTCGATGCACTGTAGGTCAATGGGCACGAAGGCCCTAACTGTCTTCTCGGGGAGCAGGTTGGCATCCTCTTTGAATGGCTCCTCCGACTTAGTAGGTGCCTCTGACTCTAGGGGCTCTGGTTCAATATCTCGCCAGCCCGGGGGATCCGGAAGTGGGGCGGTAGGATGGGGGTCAGTTCCCCAGGGTAAAGTGGCAGCCTCACTTATTGTGCTGTCTGGACCATCCTCAGGCCCCTCTCTGACTATAGGAGACCCTGCTGAAGACCCCACTCTGAGCGACTCAGTTCCAGGGGACTCAGTCCCACCTTCTTCCTCTGACTGCAGGACTAAAGCCTGCGGTGGGCTCTTCTCTGGAGTCTCGGGTTCCTTCATGTCCAGCAGGGCCAGTGTCTCCGGTTCTGTCATTGTGAGGCTTCAGTTCTGAGGGCTACCACAGGGCGATGTCATCCTATAGGGAGTGGGGGAAGTTCTGTGAGAATACCTTGTTTTCTGGCCCCAGGACAGTTTCTCAGACCTAGAATTCCCCAGAGCAGCTGGCCTCATGGGACTCTAGGGAGAACACTGTGGGGAGGAAGGTGTTGAAACAGAGGGGCGGGCGGGCATCAGAGGAGCGAAATGGAGGATCCCTTTCAAAATAAATGTCATCCAGCAGGACAAGGGTGAGTCAGGGGGCACAAGCGGAGGCAGGTGTGGCCAGTCTATACCCACACCTGCTTTCTACTCTCTCCACTAAAACTCCCGGATTTTTGGCCACCCTGGCTTTGGAATGGGAGGCTGAGGTGTCTAGGACTAGGCGGAGTTTCTCTACAGCCAAGGATCACCCTATAGATAGAGAAACTGGCCCTTCGCCCTTCCTTCCACCTGCCCTTTGCCCTGCAGGTCCCTCCAGGAACTCGACACCAGATCTCGGTTCCAGTCTCCATTCCAGGAGTCGGTCATTTTCTGAACTCTCCCCCTTGCCAGTCTCACCCGGTTCAGCTGGGCTGGGCTCCACTCAGACTCCCAGCTCTAGCGTGGCCGTTCCCAAGCCTTCCTCTTGTCTTTCCTCCCCTGCCACCCTCCAGCTCACTGCTTCTGGATTGGGCTCCCTTCGTTCATCTCTCGGGCCCCTCCTACCCCTGCCCTTTGGACCCATGATACCCTCTTACTTTCCATCTGCAAAGAGGTGGAGGATCTCCGGAAAGCTGCCTAGCTCCTGGCTGGCTCTGCAAGTATTTCCCAGTTTTCCTCCCTTGCCTGTGTCTCCAAACCTGTCTGACCAGAGCGGGTGGGGCCCAGATTAAAGGCGCAGGCCCTGCCCTACAGAATCTGCCTACTGGAAGGACTCTACAGGAGGACGTCATCCTTTTTGAAAGTAAGGGTGCAGCTGGGCACAGAGGTGTGAACTTAATGTATTCTGAGAACAGTAAGAGCTTCCAGCTCAGGGAAGCATCAGGGTATAAAAGTGGGTTTGTGTTCAAAGGGTGCTCAAGAGTAAATTGGCTAAAAGATGACACTGCAAGTTTGTTCATCCAGTAAATGTTTATTGAGTATCTATTATTAATGAGGCACTATTTCTGTGGTGGTACAAGCCTTTAATCCCAGCACATGAGGCAGAGGCAGGCAGATCTCTGAGTCTGAAACTAGGCTGGTCCAGCAGTCAGAGTTATGTAGAGAGACACACACACACACTCTCTCACAGACACACACACACAACACACTCCAACAAACAAAAAAAGTGCTAGTCTAGGCACAAGTACAGAAAAGAACAAAGTGACAAGGTTTCTAGCTGTTCAGGTAACAGACATTAAAGTTCACACCAAACCAGTAGGAGAATTTCAGTAGTGAGAGCCTTTTTAAGGTGACTCTGAAGCTGAAACCCAGTGGAAGAGAGAGAGAGACCCCAAAGATCCGGCTTATAGTTAGGAAAACAATAGGGCTGACAAGATGGCTCATCAAGCCTGACTACCTGAGTCTGATTCCCCAGAGAACCACACTTTAAAAGAAAACTGACTCTCTCAAGTTCTCTGGCCACGTGTATGTTGTATGTATGCACCCACAAATGTACAGAGAAAATAAATAAGTCTCTGGGGAGGAATTCCTTTAAAAAACAAACTTCAGCCGGGCGTGGTGGCGCGTGCCTTTAATCCCAGCACTCGGGAGGCAGAGACAGGCGGATTTCTGAGTTCTAGGCCAGCCTGGTCTACAAAGTGAGTTCCAGGACAGCCAGGGCTACACAGAGAAACCCTGTCTCAAAAAACCAAAAAAAAAACTTCAGGAGCCTTCCCTCATGCGCGCTGGGATTTTGGCGGCTGACTTGACCTTGTGCATGCCATCCCGGGTGAGCTCCTGTGTGTGACAGCACTGTCTTGTCTGGCAAATACTGTTTCAATGCACATCTCCACTACCTCCGGATCTTAAAATCTTTTCGCTGCCCCTCTTCTGCAACAGATTTCTGACTCAATGATAGCTGGCCCATTCGTTTTATTATTTTATGCACTTTGGCGTTTTGCCTCTAAACATGTCTGTATGAGGGTTTCGGACCCCCTGGAGCTGGAGTTACAGATGGTTGTGAGCTGCCATGTGGGTAGTCACTTCTCCAGCACCTAGCTGTCCCATGGCGAGCTTTGCACTCTACGGTCTCTTTCCTTTTCCCCTGGAAACTTTTTTTTACAATTCATTTTATTTGGGGGGTTAGGGAGCGTGACACGGAGCTCGCGTGTGAAGTTCAGGCCAACCTGCTGGAGTCGATTCACCTTATACCACGCGGGCTCCAGGGGTCGAGCTCAGGTTGGTCGCAAGCACCTTTAGCCGCTGAGTCATCTCGCCAGCGCGCTCTTTTTAAACTTGAGACAGGGTCTCTGCACGTAGCCGGGTGGGAACTCGCTGCAGGCTGCCCTCGGAAGAGCTAGGCGGATGAGCCTGCGCTAGAACGCCCGGTTTCTCTACATCTGTGGCAATAGAGTGTCCCCCGAGGACTTAAGCCCAGCAGAAGCCATGCCACCCACAGCCAGGTCGGGTGACTTCTCGGAGAAAGAAAACAATTTTTCGCGAGACTTGGTGGGTTGGTCGCCGGTCCGCGGCTTGGCGGCAGCTATCGCGAGGTTTGATAGGTGGAGGAGGAGCCATCTCAGGCAGCCGCCTCACAGCGATGGCGGCCGAGCAGGGCCGGCGGCAGTGGCGGCTGCGGGTACAGCTGGAGACGGCACTGGAGGCGCCAGTGGTGGGTGGCGGGGGCCTGTGACCAGGAGGTGCCCCCGGGCCCAGGCACCATGAGCCAAGGCCCTCCTCCAGGGGAGAGCAGCGAACCCGAGGCAAAGGTCCTCCACACCAAGCGGCTTTACCGGTGAGAGGGCCAGGGTGTGTGTGTGCAGCCGCGGCGGGGAAGCGGGGCCGGCGAGGGGCGGGGCCTGCGGCGGGCAGGCGAGCGGGACGGGCGAGGGCGGGGGTGCAGCGGGGTGCGGGCCGGCGTCCCGGGAGGAGCTGAGAAGCAGTGGGTGGGTGGGAGGTTTGAAGCCAGTACAGGAACCCCTGCCGCGGTGAGCCTGGCGTGACGCGGGGCTTTGCCGAGTTGGAGAGAGCCGGTGGGAATTGGGGGCAGCTGAGGATGGGGGGTCCCGGGTGGAGAAGACCGGAAAGGGACTGGTGCTCAGAACCCCGCCGGGCACCTGTGGTTTACTGGAAACAGCCATTGACTGACGTCCCCCAAACCAGGTTCATGCCCTTCATTTGCCCCTCTCGCTATGTGACCTTGGGCCTCAGTTTCTACCTTAAAAGGAAGGATTTGAGCCGGGCGAGGTGGCGCACGCCTTTAATCCCAGCACTGGGGAGGCAGAGGCAGGCGGATCTCTGATTCTGGGCCAGCCTGGTCTACAGAGTGAGTTCCAGGACAGCTAAGACTACACAGAGAAACCCTGTCTCGAAAAACAAACAAACAAACAAACAAACAAAAAACAAAAAGGAAGAATTTGATTGATGGCTCAGACCTGGCTGCTCTTCCTGAGGTTCCTGGTTCGATTCCCAGCACCCAGATAGCAGCTCATTAACTGTAACCATGGGGGTCTGACACTCACACAGACATACATGTAGGCAAAACACCAGTGCACAAAAATTAAAGTTAAATCTTTTAAGAAAGAAATTTCAAATTATATATATGTATATATATATATATGTGTATATATATATATATATATATACATATATATATGGTTTGATTTGAATACACTATGAAATGCATTATGGCTTACATTTTGTGGACTCTGAGTTCGAATAAAGACTAGAAGGGCTAGTTATTTTGTTAGCTAGGAAGGAGGACTTTGGGTCCATCCGTCCAGGCACCCTGTGACTCAGTTCTTCCTCACGATCTCATGCCCACAGAGTATAGGTAAAACGTAGATCGCAGAGCTGAGTCACGGGAAGATGAAGAGTGGAGACCATGCTGACTGTTCTGCCTTCTAGTAGGAGGTGGAGCTCGGGCTTCCGTCTTACCTCAGGCCCTGCTGAATGGAGGCTGTCATGAGAAAACCCAGAGCTGCTTGATTCATGTGCCCTGCCTCTTCTGGCCTTGTAAGCTAGGAGGCAAAAGGGAGTGCAGGCGCGTTGGGAAATAGGAAGGTGATGCCACGGCTTCCCACCAAGGGGCCCCAAGCAGTAGTCCCCAGGCCGAGGAGTTCTCCAGAGATGGCTTGTGTAACTGAAGTGCTGAGCAGCCTGCGAGACACAGCGTGGGCAGTGTCTGCGATATTCCTTGCTCGTCTCCAGCCTGGGGAATGGCTCTGGACAATCTCTCAATTTCTCACACCTTCCTTCCACAGGACTGACAGGTTGAGCTGGTGTGTGACAGGTTGCTTGTAGTATGTGGCTTGTATGTATGTATGTGGGTATGTATGTGTGGGTATGTATGTGGGTATGTGTGTGTGTGTGGGTGGGGGGGGTGTTATCTGTGATTGTGTTGGTTTTGAGCAGGGTAAACAACTGAGGCAGCCAGTTTTGTTATGTTTGGTTTTTGGTGTGTGTGTGTGTGTGTGTGTAAGGCACTGGTGATGACATTCTGACTTTTTTTTGGGGGGGGGGTTTCGAGACAGGGTTTCTCTGTGTAGCCCTGGCTGTCCTGGCACTCACTTTGTAGACCAGGCTGGCCTCGAACTCAGAAATCCGCCTGCCTCTGCCTCCCGAGTGCTGGGATTAAAGGCGTGCGCCACCACGCCCGGCTGACGTTCTGACTTTTGATAAATGTGTTAGTCTGTGGAGCTGTCATTGAGCTTCAGAAAATTGGAAAAACTCCTGAAGCTAGCAATCTACAAATAGAGCATTTTGATTTCTTTTAAGGCTATCCAAAGAAAAAGAGGGGAGAAAGGGATGCTGGGGAATCTATAAACACCAATGAATTTATTAGATTTACTAACTCTGTACTTATTTTAGAAATATTTGTATGACATTGATTTGAGACAAGACTAGTTTTTGTGGTTTTTCAAAGAGAGATTATAGTTTTGTTTGTTTTTTGAGCCCTGGCTGTTCTGGAGCTTTCTCTGTAGATCTGACTGGGCTGGAACTCAGAGATAAGCCTGCTTCTGCTTCCTGAGTGCCGAGACGAAAGGCTTGCGCCCTGGCAAGGTTCTATAGGCTTTTTTTTTTTCCTTTTTTTTTTTTTTAATTTATTATATGTTAGTACACTGTAGCTGTCTTCAGACACGCCAGAAGAGGGCATCAGATCTCATTACAGATGGCTGTGAGCCACGATGTGGTTGCTGGGAATTGAACTCAGGACCTCTGGAAGAGCAGTCAGTGCTCTTAACTGCTGAGCCATGTCTCCAGCCCTCTCTAGTTTCTTGAAGAAGCTTATGGCCTGATAGAGAATGGGGGAGAGGTGCTAAGTACTCCCAGAGCTAAGTGTTTTTCTTTGGAGCTTTCTAGAATAATAGGCATTAACCTCCTTTTAAAAATTGAGGCCAAGGGTGGTGGCGCACGCCTTTAATCCCAGCACTTGGGAGGCAAGGGCAGGCGGATTTCTGAGTTCCAGGACAGCCAAGGCTACACAGAGAAACCCTGTCTTGAAAAAAAAACAAAAGATAAATAAATAATTGAAAATATAATGAAATTTCTGGAGTCTGTTCATAAAAGTACAAATGCTTGGGCTGGGGGTGTAGTAGGTTAGTGGAGGCTCTGGGTTCAGTCTTCCAGTGGCATCAACAAAAAAAACCAAAACACCTATACTCTTATTAAGTCTGCCTGTGGTACTGAAGCCCCTTTGGGCTCAGGATGCCTAGACAGGACAGTAACTTGAATTTGAACTCAGAGTCTGAAGACAGCAAGATCCTGTCCCTCACAAACTCACCCTGTCCAAGGGACTAAGCTGCTGCCTCTAGCATTGAAGTCCAGCTTGGCAGGAAGGGCTTGGCTCTCACTTCTAGGTAGCCTGAAAGGTGACTGAACTCCAGAACATTTAGTTATCAAGCTTGTCTGTGAGAATGCTTTGATTTCCAGCCCACTCGTTCAGCTGGGTGCTGTCAGTCATTTGGCCCTATGTAGGGTAGCTTTTAGTAGTGTGCTTGCTGCTGGGTCATACAGAGTCCAGGCCTGCTGTGGTCCACTTTCTCTGGCCTAAGAGCACATCTTGGTTTGTCCTGGCACCATCAGTCTGTGTTTGGGTTGCCTTTGTGTCTACAGCAGAGCTTAATTTGCCTGCTTCCATAGCTATTATTTGCCGTACTCATGTGTAAACTAGAGAAGAGCCTACTTTGGGGACTTCTTGGGTATCTATGGTACAGTTTCTGTGGCTGTCTTTGCTATTGTGGCTCACTTGCCTCTTAGCTTCTGGAATCAAACACCTCAATTATGTAACAAAAAGGAGGGAAATTAATGCTTATTGAACATTTACCGAGCACTGTCATGAGTGTTATATTTTTTTAACAAAGCAGTTAATTGTCATATTTCCATTTTATAATAAGGTGAACTGAGACATAAAGAAGTATATGCAACACCACAGAGCTGGCTATAAATAGAGATGAGATTAGAGCCCATGAAGTCTGGTTCCAAGCCTACAATCTTTTTTTTTTTTTTTTTAAAGATTTATTTATTTATTATATATAAGTACACTGTAGCTGTCTTCAGACACTCCAGAAGAGGGCGCCAGATCTCGTTACGGATGGCTGTGAGCCACCATGTGGTTGCTGGGATTTGAACTCTGGACCTTCGGAAGAGCAGTCGGGTGCTCTTACCCACTGAGCCATCTCACCAGCCCCCCCAAGCCTACAATCTTTTTTTTTTTTTTTTTTTTGGTTTTTCGAGACATGGTTTCTCTGTATAGCCCTGGCTGTCCTGGAACTCACACTGTACTCCAAGCTGGCCTCGAACTCAGAAATCCACCTGCCTCTGCCTCCCAAGTGCTGGGATTAAAGGTGTATACCACCACTGCGCAGCTGAAGTGTTTTTTTTTAAAAGGTTCTGTTCATCTATTTCGTATGTACATGAGTGTGGGCATACTTGTGCCATTAAGTGCCAGAGCTTGTGTGGTGGTTAGAGGACAACTTCTGGGAGTCAGTTTTTCCCTTTTACTCTGTAGGACTGAAGGACAGATTGAGGTCAGCAGACTTTGTCCAAAGCCTTAACCCTTAACTGAGCCATCAGGCCATGCCACCATTTCCTCTTTGAGATAGTCTCATGTGCCCCCCCCCCCCCCCCCCCCGCTACTTCGTGAATGCTGGGACTATACACAGTCACTCAGTTCTGTTTGTTTGTTGGGTTTTTTGCATTTGTTTATTTGTGTATATGCATACTTTTAGCATACTTCACATTAAATTTATAATTCACTCAAAAAAATCTCAGGACAGAATTAGAACTAGAAAAACACTTATCGGGGCTGGAGAGATGGCTCAGTGGTTAAGAGCACTGGCTGCTCTTCCAGAGGTCCTGAGTTCAATTCCCAGCAACCACATGGTGGCTTACAACCATCTGTAATAGGATCTGATGCCCTCTTCTGGTGTGTCTGAAGACAACTTCAGTGTACTCATATAAATAAAATAAATGAATATTTAAAAAACAAAAAAACACTTATCCTTATATTTCATAAGCTATATGGACTTGGTCTTTCCTCATCCCTTTATATTTAGCTTTTCTTCTCTTTTATTTTATACTATATGCATGGGCACATTTGTTTACATGTATACACACCCACATACATACGTGTATATATATACACACACACGAGATTTTGAATATGAGAGAAATGTTTTTTTTTCCTGAGACCTCTATTTTGTTATAATGAGTAAAGTATCAATAAACATATACCTATATATCTGTGTATGTGTGTGTGTCTGTGTTTCTGAATGGAGAGATAAAGAGTACATATTTTTCTTCCAGAGTTTGAATCTTAAAACCCATAGTTCACAATTACCTCTAACTCTAGTTCCAGAGAATTTGTCACCCTCCTCTGGCCTTAGGTGCGCGTGTGCGTGCACGCGTGCGCGTTTAAAAGCATTTGCCCTTGTGCATACATAATAGCCCTGACACTCATCTGGAATCATGGACAACTTCATGACTCCAGGTGAGTGTCCCATGACTTCATGGGAGTCAGTCTTCTCCTTCACCATGTGGGTGGGGCTCCAGAGTCACACTCGGGTTATCAGGCTTGACATCAAGGTTTGCCAGCCCATGGTGCCTTATTTTTGTTAAGATTTTTTTAAAAAGTATATACATATACATGGAAGGATTGTGCATGTGTGAGTCTCAGTTACTCACAGTCATGTCCACTCTGTGTGTGCTTGAATTCAGGCTCAGATCCTCACATTTGCACACTAATTGTTCTCACCAGTGAGCCATCTTCCCAGACTGAGAACGTCTTTCTTTTATGTCAGAGTTAATAAGCTCTTATATAAGAATCCACTCCATCGCTCTGTATTGAATGTTTACTGAATGCTGAAGCTGTAAATAGATCGTTACATTTAAATCTTATAAAACTATTCTAAGTACCTGCATTATGTGACTCATTTTTATTAATATGGTGACCTTTAAGAGGCTGGGTAATTTGCCAGGGTTAGAACCCTAGAGCTTCTGTGTCTGGAAGTCTGTACTCTTCGTATTGTGAGGGGTTTCTACCTTAATACTGTTAATACTGACATCATGGGTAGGGTAATTTTCTTACCCTGAGCCTTGCTACATTGTCCAGGCTGTTGTTGAAGTTGTCATTGTAAGTCATCTTCCTGCTTCAGCCTTTGAAGTCCTAGGATCACACCATGACCCCCAAAGGGTAGGTTTTTATTTTGGTAGGTTCATCAGTGTATCAGAAAAATTTTAGTAGAATACACTAAATGCTAATAGCACCTTCCTCAGGCAGAGAGACAGACAGTGTCTTAATTTTTGCCACATCCCTTGAGCAGGGTTGCTGTATCGGAGTGAAGTCTACCTCTTCATTTTCCTAACCCTTAGCCTTCCCTTCCATTTTTCTCCCCTTCCCTCTCCTCCCCATTTCAGAGTTTCTTTAGAATCTGTATTCTGGCACCCAAAGTGAACTGTGTGTCTGACTCAGGGGCTCTTTGTTTTACTGCAGGGCTGTAGTGGAGGCTGTGCATCGGCTAGACCTCATCCTTTGCAACAAAGCTGCTTATCAGGAAGTGTTCAAACCAGAGAACGTTAGCCTGAGGAACAAGTAAGCTGGAGACTTGAACTACAGAGTCTATTTCCCTGCCTGCCTTTATGAGTAGCTTTGCTGGTATAAATTAATATACATTACTTTAACCTCCTGACCTCATGGTACACTAGTGAACTCTCTGGCTTCCCTGAGAGAACAGATGAGAATCCTTCATTCTGTCTGCAGCTTGTACATCCACTAGATTGGAGCCATAAAAATGGCCTTTGAGTTGAAGGGAATTGGTCATGTGAAGGGAAAAAAGTAACTAAGATGGAGAAGAGACCATGTGGGGAATGAAGAGTGTTAAGCTTCTTGCTATTTCCTGCTCCTGTTGCTGTCTATTGGAGACTCCTTGCCTTCCTAGGCAATCCGAGTCATGACACGATGTCTCTTGGGAGGCAGAGCTCTGTTGGTGTTGGTCGTAGCCCATGCCTTGCCCTTGGCTCTGTGTGTTTCTCGTCAAGGGATGACAGTGCCTCATGCTCCATTCTCCCTCCCCAGGCTGCGAGAGCTCTGTGTGAAGCTTATGTTCTTGCATCCAGTAGACTATGGGAGGAAGGCTGAGGAACTGCTGTGGAGAAAGGTATACTATGAAGTTATCCAACTTATCAAGACTAACAAAAAGGTAAGGGGCCCTAGAACACAGGTGAAACTTATTTAAAGAGGTGAAGTTGAAGAAGTAGAGAGCTAGAAAAGTGGGTGCAGTACATGCAGGGGTGGAGCAGAAACAAGGAGCCACACAAAAATGAAACTGGAAAAAGAATAGAGCTTGTCACATGAGAGGTCCAGTAACACAGCTCTAAGGCTGTGGGGTAACTTGTGTGGGAAGAGAGGTGTGCTTGAGACTCTAGAGCCAAGAAGAGACGAGAGATCCTCAGATGAACAGGCTGCAGCAGAGGGAGCGGCATTCTGAGCTTATTTCTTTACTTTCTTGGTCTCTAGCACATCCACAGTCGGAGCACCTTGGAATGTGCCTACAGGACTCATCTGGTCGCTGGCATTGGCTTCTACCAGCATCTCCTTCTCTATATCCAGTCCCACTACCAGCTGGAACTACAGTGCTGCATCGACTGGACTCACGTCACCGATCCCCTCATGGGTGAGTGAGATGCTGAGCTTCTTGTCCCTCGTTGTCTTCAGTGTTTGAATAGCTAGTAACCAAACAGGCAAATGGAACACCTTCGGATGCTCTCCAAATGGCGCGAGTTATTTACAGTGACAGTCTTAAGGGGCAGAAGCCCAGGACTATGAACTGACGTGGAGGCAGAAGGTGGGACCAGGGTCTAGTACAGATCTGGCTATGGAAGGTGCTGTTAACCTTTCCTTTCTTCCCCCAGCTGAGTCCTGCCAGCGCTGGAGCTTCTTTTAACTTTGAGGACTGTTTTCCAGTATTTGGTTGAAGCTGTGAAGTGGTTAGAAATGTTCAGAAAGCTGTTGACAGTCTTCAGAAGTGCAGCTGCTGAGATCCTCGCGCCTTGCTTTGCTTTCCTGTCGCTCATGGTCCTCCCTTTAGCTCAGCTACCCTTCTTCCATCTCTCTTGTTCTCTGCCCTCTTTCCTCCTCCAGAGCCTTGGCCCAGCTTTCATTTTCACTAAGAGGTAGACTTTTATCTACTACCTGACAATGTTCACATCAGAAGCACAGCATCTGTGCTTTGTTTACTTAAAATATTATTTAAAAACAAAGGAGTTGCTGAGTAAAGTGCTTGCTGTAGAAGCACGAGGACCTGAGTTTGGGTCTCCAGCACCCAGCACCGTGTGAACCCAGGGGCGGAGGTTGCAGGTTTGTAATCACAGCTCTAGAAGGAGGAGGCAGCAAGATCCCTGGGCTTTGCTGTTCAGCCGATCCAGCTGACTTGGTAAGCTTCAGGTTCAGTTACTCAAAAGAAGGTGAAGAGGGCTAGGATGATGGCTCAGTGAGTTAAGACATTTGCTGCCAAACCTGCTAATTTGAGTTCAACCCTGGGATCCACACAACAGAAGGAAAGAATCAATTCCCAGAGGTTGTCCTCTGGTTTCCACATGTGTAGCATGCCATGCAAGTCTCCACTCGCATACACACACACACACACACACACACACACACACAATATATATTATATAAAATAGTAAGCGAAGGTGGAGCACACTTGAGGAAGATACTCAGTGTCTACATCTGCCCCGTACACATGCATGTGTGTACACACAGATGCTGACGTATTGCAGCTCAGTATAGAGTGCTTTTCTGACTGTGTGAGGCCCTAGATTACAGCCCTAATACCACAAAACAACCAACCACAAGATTAATGTGCAGATACTGTGTATATGCTTAACTAGAAAGCCAGGGGATCCAGAGCCTCAGAATTTGCTTGAGATGGTCTGGTCAGGTCCCAGAACACTATCTATTTCTCTTTGATGTTTTCTTCATTCAGCCAAGTAGAAAATCTACAGGAACATCAGGAAAAGTTTTTCAGAGTGGATCTTTGCAGGGGACCTGCAAAGTCACAGGGCTTGAGGGTCTGGATTCTAGAGTCAGGCTGTTCTTTGAATCATCTTTGTTTATTTATTTATTTATTTTTGGTTTTTGGTTTTTGGAGACAGGGTTTCTCTGTGTAGCCCTGGCTGTCCTGGAACTCACTCTGTAGACCAGGCTGGCCTCGAACTCAGAAATCCACCTGCCTCTGCCTCCCACGTGCTGGGATCAAAGGCGTGCACCACCACGCCCGGCTCATCTTTGTTTTGTTTTGAGTCAGGGTCTCACTATTTGTCTCTGGCTGTCTTGAAACTCATTCTGTAGATGATGCTAATCTTAAACTCAAAGATTGGGGGCTGGAGAGATGGCTCAGTGGTTAAGAGCACTGACTGCTCTTCCAGAGGTCCTGAGTTCAAATCCCAGCAACCACATGGTGGCTCACAACCATCTGTAATGAGATCTGATGCCCTCTTCTGTTGTGTCTGAAGATAGCTACAGTGTACTTACATATAATAATAAATAAATCTTTAAAAAACAAAACAAAACAAAAAAACCTCTCAGAGATCTACCTGCCTCTGCCTTTCAAGTGCTAAGATTAAAGGCTTGCACCACTCTGCCTAGCTATGTGTCAGAGTACCCCTGTTTGAAGAAACCCTCAATCTACCATGTCTCTTTGAATCTTTTTGTTAATTTATCTTGAGACAGGCTTTCTCTGTGTAGCCCTGGCTGTCTGGAACTTGCTTTATAGGCCAGGCCAGCCCTGATATCCACTTGCCTCTGACTCAAAGTCCTGGGATTAAAGGTGTACACCACCATTGCCTTGCTGCCTTTTTGAATCTTAGACCAAACTCTGTACCTTCACATAGGTAGCTTTGATATAGTTCCTCCCTTACCTTTCCAGTCACTACAGCCTCATCTCTTCTTTCTGTTAGACATCCTAGGTTGAGCTTTCAGATGGCCTTCCTCTTAGACACTGTCCTCTTTTGAAGGTTTTCTTTCCTTTGTGCCTCTGTGTGTCTACCTGTTTCCTAAATACGTGTCTACTCAGTTCTATAAGACAGTTCCAAGGCTGGTTCAGCATCTCCTCCTCTTTTCTTCATTTAAGTGACATTTCTACCTAGGTGGGGGGTGGAAGAATGGGCTCATAAATTAATATATATCTATCTCTCTGTCCCTTTCAGGATTCAAGAAGCCAGTATCTGCTTCAGGAAAGGAGATGGATTGGGCTCAAATGGCTTGCCACCGATGTCTGGTGTACCTGGGGGATCTGTGTAAGAATCTGTACCTTTCATTTCTAATGCTTTGGGCTGTAGGAAAACTCGAGACTGCTTCAGTTGATGGTACCAGCTTCTACATATTGAATAGCTAAAGAAATAGTAGCAGTGTTCTGTCTTTCACTGCCTGCAAGTCAGTTCTCTATGGAGAGCTAGGAATGGGGAAATAACTTTGATATTTGAAGTAGTTATTATGATCACTATTTCAGTAGGTCAGAAATATTGTAACTTGAGTCCTTATCCTCATTGGAGGCTTTCTGTTATCTCTCTGGACTCCCAAGGTAAGTCAGAACTTGAGCATCAAGAAGCTCAGAGGGCCGGGCAGTGGTGGCGCACACCTTTAATCCCAGCACTCAGGAGGCAGAGGCAGGTGGATTTCTTAGTTCGAGGCCAGCCTGGTGTACAAAGTGAGTTCCAGGACAGCCAGGGCTACACAGAGAAACCCTGTCTCAAAAACCAAACAAACAAACAAAAGAGCAGTTACTGCATGGTGCGTGTTACTGAGACTGGAAAGGTGCTCTCTTGCTTTATTTATAGCTCTGAAGTTCTAGTCTTTATAGACATCCATTCCTTACTGGGCTGCAGTTGTGGACTTGCTGGGAACATTATATTTTACTACCTTAAGCTCCCTTGGCTCTGTCCCTGCCATACTCCTGGTCTGTTCACAGCCACTAGTGTGCATAGTGTCCACTGTTTCACATTAGGTGGACCAGTCTCTTCCTGTAGAATTAACCAGTTACATTCCAGAACCAAATACCAGAGCTCTTTGCAAGCAATTATATTCTATTTTGAATCTATCAGTAAGGAAAAGAGTCAAGCCAGACTTGGACTATGTCAAAGATCCTACAGCCTGGGTCTTAGTTCATGTCTCTCTTTCCCAGACTCCTTATAACTTTTAGGGTAGGCTCTGATGTGGGAGAGAGCTTTCTAAATCACAGAATCAGTGTGTTTCTCTTCCTTTTTCTCTCATATAGCACGCTATCAGAATGAGTTGGCTGGTGTGGACACCGAGCTGCTAGCTGAGAGATTCTACTATCAGGCCTTGTCAGTGGCTCCCCAGATTGGTAAGTGTCCTAACCAATGTTCTAACCAGAGCATCTTGGAGAAGTGTTGGCCAGACAGGCCTTGTGCTCATTTCTCCAGGTCCTTGATTCTCCTGCTCATATTTATATCTCATGGGTATATTGTCTCCCCTGTGTGACACACAGAGATGGAGGAAAGGGAAGAGAAAGGGACAAGTCTTAAACAGAGAAGAAGAGGGGAACAGCTCCCCTGTCTGTGCGTTCTGTAGAAAGAAGAAATCATGCATCAGCTTGCCCCACAGACTTCATACAGGGGCTGGGGTTGTAGCTTAGTTGGTAGAGGACTTGACAAGCATGCGTGAGGCCCTGTGAGTGATCTCTAACACTGCAGAGTACACTAGCCCAGTAGTGTACACTTAAGATCCCAAAGCTTGAGAGGTAGAATTTGGAAGATCACAAGTTTAAGGTCTTACTTGACTATATACCATGTTTGAGACCAGCCTGAGCTATGAGATCCTATCTATGTATTTTAAAGATGCCATTATAGACAGAATTGGGGATTCACATGTAGGGTGTAGTTAGGAGCTCAGACATTAAAACAGACTGAGCTAGAAGAAAAGAGTGGGCTCCATTAAAGAGCTGCAGTGTAAGCCGGGCAGTGATGGTGCACGCCTTTAATCCCAGCACTTGGGAGGCAGAGGAAGGTGGATTTGAGTTTGAGGCCAGCCTGGTCTACAGAGTGAGTTCCAGGACAGCCAGTGCTACACAGAGAAACCCTGTCTCAAAACAACAACAACAACAAAAAAGAGTTGCAGTGTAACTGAAAGGGTGCAGCCCAGGGTTCAGAAGAGTCCGGGAAACCAAAATGGAATGATAGCAAGAAAGGCTAGTGACCTCTTGGAGGAGCGAGAGTTGTGCTGGCCACCTGACATTGCAGCTCTGGCAGCGCTGGCCAATTTTACCGATGGAATCTCTGACAGCCTTGACTAAAGATTGTGGGTTCTCTTTGATTCCAGGAATGCCCTTCAATCAGCTGGGTACCCTTGCAGGCAGCAAGTATTACAACGTGGAAGCCATGTATTGCTACTTGCGCTGGTAAGTGCTTGCCAGCTCTTTCCCAAGACCTGCAGTCCTACATTGTCCCTGTTTTCTTACCTCCCCATTTCTTTTTCTTTTCTTTTTGGTTTTTTGTTTGTTTGTTTGTTTTGTTTTGTTTTTCGAGACAGGGTTTCTCTGTGTAGCCCGGGCTGTCCTGGAACTCACTCTGTAGACCAGGCTGGCCTTGAACTCAGAAATCCGCCTTCCTCCACCTCCCGAGTGCTGGGATTAAAGGCGTGGGCCACCACGCCTGGCTACCTCCCCATTTCTATTTCTCCATCTTTCTTGTCAGCTTCTGGCTATGATAGAGGCATGCTAGATTGAGGGTCTCTTCATTCAAAGGAACCCTGACAAAGCCCTTATGCATTTTACAGAGCTACATGGATTTATGGGCCCTTGAGATGTTAAGATGACATCACTCTCATGGTAAATGTGAGGCTATTCTTTTATTATTCTCATGTTGGTTGGTTTGTGAGATAGGGTCTTGCTGTGTGCCTGGAGCTGGCCTTGATTTCACTGTGTAGCGAAAGCTGACCTCAAACTTGACAGTGGTCTCCCTCCCTCCCTCCGTCTCCTGAGGTATAACTGTATCTACCATAATAGCCAGGACTGCTGACTTTCTGTACAAGAAAATTTGCTGTTTTATTTTTTTAATCATTTAAATTTGTTTTTGCTTAATTTTCCTTATTTTATGTGTACAAGTGTTTTGCCTGTATGTATGTATGTATGTATGTATGTTTTTACCTTTCAAGTATACCTAATGCCCAAGGAGGTCAGATCCCTGAAACTGGAGTTACAGATGGTTGTGAGTGCTGGGACTCAGAAGTAGGAGGAGCAGGAGTTTAAGGCAGGCCTTAGCTACAAGACACCCTGTCTCAAGAAAATGCTACCAAGCCGGGCATGGTGGCACACGCCTTCAATCCCAGCACTCGGGTGGCAGAGGAAGGCGGATTTCTGAGTTCGAGGCCAGCCTGGTCTACAAAGTGAGTTCCAAGACAGCCAGGGCTATACAGAGAAACCCTGTCTCGAAAAACCAAAAAAAAAAAAAAAAAAAAAGAAAGAAAGAAAAGAAAAAAGAAAATGCTACCAAGACAAATATGTCATATAGTGCCAAAGTCGTTGGTTTTGTAATGATATAGGTTTTCATTGAGGATTCTGTACTACCACGTGCCAGCTGTGCCAGCTGTGCCAGCTGTGTAACCTTGGATGGTTTCTTCTTGCAGGCTCTTTTAAAAAATCTTTGTATGTTAAGGTACATTGTGTGCCTGACCCAGGTTAAGTGTTGAAGCATTAATAAACACTGCAGGTAAATACACTTGGTTGCAGTAAGTGCTTGTGCAGTGCTGTCCATTGCAAATTAAGATAATATATTTCAGGAATGGTAAGTTAAGCTTGTAACAAAGTAGGATTAATTGCCCTCTTCTACACTGAGAGGAGATTATAGATGTTACCACCTTTACTTGAATGAATCAATTTTTTTCTCTCTCTTTCTCTCTCTTTCTGTGTCTATGTGTCTGTCTGTCTTTGTGTATCCATCTGTCTGTCTTTGTTTGTGTATCTATCCATCCCTGTCTCCCTCCTCAGGAAAGATGACTGAGTTTGTATAAAGAAATTGAAGCACCCTTTATTTGCTGTAATGGTTTCTTAAAGCCCCAACAGGTGACTTTCCCATTTCCTCCTATTCCCCTGTCCAGATGCAGTAGCTTACCCCTGTTTCTCCTTCAGCATCCAGTCGGAAGTGTCCTTTGAGGGAGCCTATGGGAACCTCAAGAGACTATATGACAAGGCAGCCAAAATGTATCACCAGTTGAAGAAGTCTGAGACCAGGAAGCTCTCCCCTAGCAAAAAGCGGTAAGCGGGGCCAATGGGGAGGAGGAGGGCTCTTTTTGCAGTGGCTGCAGTGGGACCACAGGGACTGTAGAAACACTCTGCATGTACCTTGGGTTCCTCTCATTTCAGATGCAAAGACATTAAGAGGTTGTTGGTGAACTTCATGTACCTACAAAGCCTGTTACAGCCCAAAAGTAGGTGAGTGTGAACAGGAATGGTATCAACCAAGCGCTAGCCTCAGTGCTCCAAGGAAGGAGTGTTTGTTGACTGTGCTTTCTGTGGGAAAGGCTCACTAGTTGGTTCTCGTTGGCCATCATGGCTTATTAGATGCTAGAGGAGTGACCAAGTGACTCAATAGACACTCATATTCTTTTTTTTTTTTTTTTGGTTTTGGTTTTTCTTTTTCTTTTTCTTTTTTTTTTTTTTTTTTTGGTTTTTTCGAGACAGGGTTTCTCTGTGTAGCCCTGGCTGTCGTGGAACTCACTTTGTAGACCAGGCTGGCCTCGAACTCAGAAATCCGCCTGCCTCTGCCTCCCGAGTGCTGGGATTAAAGGCGTGCGCCACCACGCCCGGCAGACACTCATATTCTTTCCTTTGTGTTTTGAGGGCCTTGCTCATACTAGGAAGCATCAATTTTGTCTTCTTTTGACATCAGCTCCCTCAGACCCCCAATTCCCACAGTCTCTATTCCAGACAGAGTCTTACTGTGTGACCCTTGGTGGCCTGAAACTTGCAATGTAGCTATGTGAATCAGGCTAGCCTTGAATTCACAGAGATCTGCCTGCCTCTTCCTCACTAGTGCTGGGATTAAAGGCGTGAGCCGGCCTACACAACAGATTGATTGGTCGATTGATTGATTTGATGTGCTGAAGGTTGAACCCATGGCCGTATGCATGCTTGACAAATATGTTACCCTTGAACTGCGTTCATAGTTCTTTACCAGCTCCAGCCCATCACTGACGTCCCTTGTCCCTCCTGCCTTTCCACAGCTCCGTGGACTCAGAACTGACCTCACTCTGCCAGTCAGTCCTAGAGGATTTCAACCTCTGCCTCTTCTACCTGCCCTCCTCACCCAACCTTGGTCTAACCAACGAGGATGAGGAGGAGTGTGAAAGTGGATATGCTTTCCTCCCCGACCTGCTCATCTTTCAGATGGCCATCATCTGCCTCATGGGTGTGCACAGTTTAAAGAGAGCAGGTACCCCTTACCATGTTCTTTTGCTCCCCGCTGTTCTGCTTGCAGTGTAGTCACAAGACTTTCTTCCACGGTAATCCCTTTCTTACCTGGGTAACATCCTGGTGTGTAGAGGTAACCCCTCCATAGTCAGGCATAGTCTTCAGCGTCCAGGCCCTGCTACTGGAGCACTTAGGCAGTCTGAAACCCTTTGTGGCAGAGGTAGTAGGAGAGGCAGTGCTAGGAATCCAAGGGTCTTGTTCTTGTTCTGTGGGAACAGTCCCAAGGCCAAGGGAAGTAAACTAGGGTAAGAGGATGCACCTACATGAGAAGTGTGGGTGAGCTGGGACATGCTCCCTTTGGGAAGGTGGATACTACTCCAGACACTTAAAGCCTTGTTCACACAGCCAGCTTTGAGGAGTAGCTGGGTGGTTGGGTGAGCTGACAGCAGGCAGGACAGGGTGGAACTGATGGTGCTTACTCCTGCTCTCCTGGTTTTAGGATCCAAGCATTATAGTGCAGCCATTGCTTTCACCCTGGCCCTCTTCTCCCACCTTATCAATCATGTCAACATACGGCTGCAGGCGGAGCTGGAAGAGGGCGAGAACCCTGTCTCAGCTTTTCAGAGTGATGGCACAGGTTCGAGGCTGGGGGAGGTTATGCTTGGAACGTTTACCTGGGACTTGGGAGTCAGGAGGGGAAGCCATACCCAGTGGGAGGTGGTGTGGGAGGACATGTTCCAGCTTATATTTTTTTCTGTTCCTCTCCCCTCTTACACAGATGAACCAGAGTCAAAAGAAGCACTAGAAAAAGAGGAGCCAGAGCCTGAGCCTCCCACTGTGGTGCCCCAAGCTGATGAGGGCAGAAAGAGCCGTAAGCACTCCCGACTCTCTTGTCTACGTCGTCGCCGCCGCCACCATCCTCCTAAAGCTGGTGATGACAGTGACCTGAGTGAGGGTTTTGAATCTGACTCTAGCCATGACTCTGCCCAGGCCAGTGACGGCTCAGACAGTGGCTCTGATAAGAGCCTGGAAGGCAGGGGCACTGCTTTTGATGCAGAGACAGACTCAGAAATGAACAGCCAGGAGTCCCGGTCAGACCTGGAAGATATGGAGGATGAGGAGGGGACAAGATTGCCAGCCCAGGAGCCCCCTCAGGCCAGATCAGAGGTTCCAGATTCCCTCAATGGCCCCCTGGGCCCCAGTGAAGCAAGCATTGCCAGCAATTTACAAGCCATGTCCACCCAGATGTTCCAGACCAAGCGCTGCTTCCGACTGGCTCCCACTTTCAGCAACCTGCTCCTGCAGCCCACCACGGAACCTAACAGTGTGGTCAGTCCCAGGCCTTGTGTCAACGGGGATATGGACAAGCCTTTAGAACCAGGTGCGTGGGTGCAGAGAGTCCACCTTCTCCCAGAGTGACCTCACCCTTGGGGCTTTGCTGTCACTGTAGAATCCTTGTCCTGTGCACGTACTCATTTCCAGCCTCCAGAACGTTTGCTGTCTTGCTGCTTTCCACTGCAGACTGCTCCAGCTTCACTCCCTTCTCTCCTCATATTGGAAGTTGTACTTCCCTTCCCTCATGGCATCCAGCTTCCTGAGCACTAGGCTAGACGTTGTTGGAGTGTTGTCTTTTCTTTTGCTACTCCTGGAGAAGGCAGCCTAGTAACTCGTGCATGCTGGCCTCGTGTTACACACTGAGCTGCTCCCCAGCGGCTAGGGTGGTGTCTTGCCTTCAGTTTAGCAATCTGTAGTGGAAGAGCTGCCATCCCTGTTGTAAACGCTTCAGACTTCGTACAGGATGTCCCCTTTGTCTGAGGCATGTTAAAGATTGTTCCTTTGTGCCATAGTAAGCCCACTCTTTGCTTTTCTTATTTGTTTGTTTGGTTTTGTTTTGTTTTTGAGACAAGGTCTTTCTATGAAGTCCCGGCTGTCCTGGAGGCTGTAAACCAGCCTCAAACAGAGGTCTGCCTGCCTCTGCCTCCTATGTGCTGGGATTAAATAAATATATGCACCACATAAATCTTTAAAAAGAACACTCAGTGCATGTGGGATTTGCTTGAGGCCGGTGAGATCTTCTCCTTGTGAGTTACCTTTGCCATCTGTCACAGTGCAACCACCACCTGCTGCTGTCCGCTGAGACCTTCCTGCCTACTTGTCTTGAGACTAGACTGAGCTGACTTATAGGCCTTTTGTTTGTGTTCCTAGTGTTTAACATAGTGCCTGACAGATTTAAGATTTAAGAAATTTTAAGTAGCCGGGTGTGGTGGCACACACCTTTAATCCCAGCACTCAGGAGGCGGAGGCAGGCAGATTTTTGAGTTCGAGGCCAGCCTGGTCTACAGAGTGAGTTCCAGGACAGCCAGGGGGACACAGAGAAACCCTGTCTCGAAAAACCAAAAAAGAAATTTTAAGTAGCCGGGCAGTGGTGGTGCACACCTTTAATCCCACTACTTGGGAGGCAGAGGCAGGTGGATTTCTAAGAGGCCAGCCTGGTTTACAAAGTGAGTTCCAGGACAGCCAGGGCTACACAGAGAAACCCTGTCTCTAAAAAAACAAACAAACAACGAGAAAAAAAAAAAGAAGAAATTTTAAGTGTAGTCAGTTATCGTGCTAATGCCTTTAATCCTAGCAGGAAGCTCTTGGTTTAAAAGTTAGTAGACCTGGAGTAATGGGGCACGGATTTGACAATGAGTGACATCAGAACGCAGACCCTAGGTTGGCTGTGATGAGTGGGTAATGTTCCCTGAAAATGTTGAAGCCTGTTGCCAAATGGTGTTAGCCTCTTTTCTCTCCTTTGCCCAACCCAGCCTCTGAAGATGGCTCTGAGTCAGAGGGGAGCGAGTCCAGCAACCGCTCCTGTCGCAACGAGCGCAGCCTTCAGGAGAAGCTGCAGGCCCTGATGGCTGAGGGCCTCCTTCCTGCTGTGAAGGTCTTCCTGGACTGGCTGCGAACCAACCCTGACCTCATCATTGTGTGTGCACAGGTGTCTATTCCATGTCCTAATCTTCAGGTCCTAAAAGGTTGGAATGGTGATGAGATAGGAAGGGGCCTAGGCAGCTGTGTGGTGATCTGCCAAGAACCTAATTGGCCCGGCAACAGTAGACATGACCTTCTCCCTCAGAGTGTATGGCCAGGGCGCAGAGGAAGCTGCTCATCCTGCTTTATTCTCTCAGAGCTGCCATAGTAACTGACATTCTGGGTAGTACGGGAGACCAGGCTCAGTAAACATGAAAGAATTCAGAGGAAAGAGACAGCAAAGCAGAGGGCAGCAGTGGAGATGGAAACGTGGAGCAGATTTGAGGCTTTCCAGCCAAGACTGAAGACTGAGGTCACCCCTTGGGAGCGCTGTTGCCAGGCTTGCTGCCATAGGGACTGTGTGGGGCCTGCACCACCTTGGGGTCAGAGGCTTGCTCTTGAGCTTGCGCTAGGCTTGCGCTCAGCGTTAGAGTCTCACTCTGTGAAAGGCCTTGTTTCCTTCCTGTGAGTTTCTGTTAGAGAGGAGAAGCTAGCCTCTGGCTCTCATTTTCACAGTCCAGAAAACCGCTCCGGGGGCCCTGCTGGGTCCCATTTTCCTAGTCCTCCATGAGCGCTTTCTGTTGTTAATCTGCCTATCAGGTCCCTGTGGGCCTTATAACACAAGTCCTCAGGTATGATGCTTGCCCTCTTGCTGCTCTTCTGCATTGTCTCTGGCTGGAGGACTCCTCCTTTTTCTCCCCAGAGCTCTCAAAGTTTGTGGAACCGCCTGTCTGTGTTGCTGAATCTGTTGCCAGCATCTGCTGAGCTCCAGGATTCTGGTGAGTGGGGCCCTAAGACTATTCTCTCTCACTGGCCCCATCAAACCTGGTGGGGCCCGGTCCTGTAACAGCATTTGGGATAAGGAGCGCCTCCCTCTCACATAGCAGTCAGCATATAGTCCAGGCCTCTCCAGTTTCCACACTATTGCTCCTAGTGAGCTGGTGGTCTCATGTGAATAGGGTGTGCTCCCTGGGGAAGGAGTGAGAACAGGGAGGAGGCTGGGAGCCAGGGTTGTCATAGTCATCTCTGCTGCTTGAAGGAGTTACATCCAGAGTTGATCACCAGTTCATCCCCTTTTCCAGCTCCCGAGTAGAAAGCCCCTGCTGTTCTGCCTCCCGAGACGAGCCTGCTGCTCTTCAAGAGCCCTTCTCTCCTTGTCATCAAGGGTCCTCCCAGGCTGGCTGTCCTTGTTCTCCAGCCCTACTTTCTCCTCCAGTTTCCCAGCTTTGGTGTCTGTCCTTCCCCTTCCAACCATCTGTCCTAGGGCTGTGTCCTATCTCAGCCTGGTAATTCCCTACAGGAGGTTTGTATCTCCTATGTGGTCATTCCCCAGGGCACTGCTCTGATTGTCTCCTCCTGCCTAGGCCTGGCTCTGTGTTCCGAAGTCCAAGGTCTCCTTGAAGGCTGTGAGCTGCCTGACCTCCCTGCTAGCCTGCTGCTCCCAGAGGACATGGCACTGCGTAACCTACCTCCTCTGCGGGCTGCTCATAGACGCTTTAACTTTGACACAGATCGGCCCCTGCTCAGTGCTTTAGAGGAGGTAAGAGACTTCATGCCACAGGCCCAGGCTTTCATCACACAGGGCAGCAAGGCTGGGATTATCAAGGCCACAGACTCATCTTGACAGGTGTCTCCTTTTCCGTTCTCCTCCTTCTACTGAGGGCAGAGCAAGTTAATCAGGGCTTGGAATCATCCTCTCTCGGCCAGCCCAGAACCGACCATCAGTCTGAGTAGCTGAGCCAGAAAGCACACACTTTGGTCACCAGCTTTTTCCCTTGAGTCTCTCACCACATAGGCCATCTGGGGGCAGCAAAGGGAAGTCCAGCCAAGCAGGCAGGCTACTGAGTTTTCTTGGCCCTCCTCCTGGTTGCTTTCTCCACAGCCAGAGAAGCCTGGCTGTACTTGGCTTTATATTTTAGGGTTCTGGGTCAGATTTATATCTTGCAGAGAGGAAGCAGGGTTTTACTGACCAAAAAAAAAAAAAATTGAGAAATGAGATCCTGGTTAAGTTTCTCTTGTTTACATTTGCGAAGCTAAGAGCCTGAGGAGAGATGGCATTACAACCCAAGACTCCTGGACGCAGTGCCTTTTCTGTCTTTTTTGTCATCTTTTTGCGGTACTGGGTATCAAATGGCCCCATACCTGCTGACCAAGTGCTGCCCCGCTGAACTGCGCTCAGCACTCCTAGGAGTCCCTGGGCCCTGCTAGCCTCTTCCTTTTCTACATGTGGTCTGTGTTGCAGCCTGCCCGCAGTCCACAACACGAACGGTTCAACTGAGAATGGCAGTTCGAGCTGAAAAGAGAGGAATCTAGACGGGGCGGAAGAAAGAATGGGGCTAAGACGATTTCATGTTCAAAGCCCGCCTTTTTAATTCCAACATTCAGTTATAAAGGAAGGGGGAGGGAACCCAATTTCCCGCCAAGTAACTCGGGATCCAGTAGCAGGGCGAACACGTGTGTGCCTCCAAGCAGCTAAGCCGACAGGGTCCAGCAGTGGGCGTGGCAGCACGAATGAGCAGGAAACTCCACCCTTGAGCAAGCAGGTTCAAGCAGGTGGTGGAAGGGAGACCACAGTCTGCAACGTGGTGCCTTCCCCACTCTATAGACTATGTGCCTTTCCAAGGAGCCACTCTGCTGGGAGGTTAACAGGGTGACAGGAGAGTGAGAGCAAAGGCGATTGAAGGTGCTGCTGAGAGAGCCTGCTCAAATCAGCTGGATCTCCCTTCTCCCCACAGTCGGTGGTGCGCATCTGCTATATCCGCAGCTTCGGGCACTTTGTTGCTCGCTTACAAGGCAGCATCCTGCAGTTCAATCCAGAGGTCGGCATCTTTGTCAGCATTGCTCAGTCTGAGCAGGAGAGCCTGCTGCAGCAGGCCCAGGCCCAGTTCCGTATGGTAAGTCAGCCTTCCCTTCCCTGGAAATTCTTTCCATTGGGCTTCCTGAAGAGCCAGAGTAGGGGCTCAGCTGCACTGGTGATTCTCATCTGAAGAACTAGGAAGCCAGTTTGGAGGCCCAGCAAGGCCTAAGAAGTGTGGCTCCTGACTGACCTGTCCTTAGTCTTGAGACCATCTCTGTCACCACTGAGTGTATGAAATAGACAAGTCACTGAACCTTGTTTGGCTAGCTTACTATCATGTACAAGTGGCAGGAATACATAGGATCAGCTCTGGTCAGGGTGGAGAGGTTATGATGGTGCTTGTCAGGTACCATATACGTCGTCGTCCTGGGTGGGGAACAATCAGCAGGTGGTCTATGCTTTTCTTTCACCGGAGGTTAAGGCTCCGGGGAATGGAACAGAATGTGGAACTCAAACAGACATGGTCTCATCCAAAGAGCAGGCAGTGTCCTGTGCTGCTTGGCACAAGCACTGAGCATTCACTCTTTGGTACTGGTCAGTATTTTGACACTTAGGTGGTAAATGTGGCAATCTCTTCACTTGTCCGTCTACACTCGTGTGCAACCCTGGCAGTGCTGTCCTTCCTGAGCCCATTAGCACTAGTCCTTTGTAGTGTTGGTGTCTCTTGTGTGTCAGCCAGCCTCAGGGCCCTTCACTCCAAGCCAGCTCCTCCCGATGCTCTTATTCCCTCCAGGCTGTGAGCCAGCGGCTTCCAGGTCTCTGAGTCGCATTGCAGTAGACACGGTGACAGCACATCAGGGGACATGTTCCCCAGAAGCTCCCTTCGTGCCATGCCGTGAGAGCAGGCACATTTTATTACAAACAAAGCTTTTGTGTTAAGGCTTTTGTTGGTGTCCTGACCAGGAAGACACGAAGGTGGAGCCACTGAAATTCGAGTGATGGGGAAGTGACACAGCTTCACAGAAAAGTTGTAGGGGTTTTGCAGGCATTTTGTCTAACAGCTCCCAAAGAGGTAGGGACAGGGGACAGTAGTAGTACCCTCTCATGTAGAGCTGGATGCTGCAGGCCACACGACTTCTAGCTCTGCCCAGGTCACAGACTTACCCCAAGGAGCCATCTCCCGTCAAGCACTCTGTGCTTAGTCTGTTTTGCAAGTACCCTGTCTTTTCATCCACAGCCTCCCTGTGTCGGGGGTGCCCGTGTCCTCATTTTATGTCTGGGAAAGCAAAGGGAAGGTCCAGGGCACCAAGTCAGGTTGAGTACAGGGCTTTGATGTTGTGGGGAAAACCGTAGTTCTTTGATTTGTCTCAGATTTAGTCTCTTTTTAACCATATTTAGGATTACAGTCATTATGCCACCATGCCTGGTATCAAACTTGACCACTCATCCTGACTGTTCCATGCTGTTTTAGGGGCTTAATTTCTATGTAGTCCATGTGCTCACCAGGAGCTGTTGTCCCACTGCTAAGTGTCTGCTAGGCTTAGAAAGACTCTTGCAGGCCCTTCTGGAAAAGGTTTTCTCTCTGAGGCCAGGAAACCCACACTTGTCTGAGCTGCTGGGCTAGTGGTGCTCTATCCTTCAGTTGATAAGGCTCTCCCGTTCCTGCGTTCAGGCGGATTCACACACTTGCTCTGAGTCCTGAGCGGAATTACACGAGGGCCTTGATTCTCTTTCTGGATCTTGAAATTTCACAGTGACAATTGAGCATAAAAAGTGAGGTTCATAGGCTCCATTTCTGCAGTGAACTCTGCCACTGTTCCCCAGGGGTACGGTTGGCTTTTAAGGCAGGGCAATTTTTTTTTTTTTTTTTTTTTCGAGACAGGGTTTCTCTGTGTAGCCCTGGCTGTCCTGGAACTCACTTTGTAGACCAGGCTGGCCTTGAACTCAGAAATCCGCCTGCCTCTGCCTCCCAGTCTGGGATTAAAGGCGTGTGCCACCACGCCCGGCAGGCAGGGGTAGTTCTTAACTGCAGGAGTCTGCAGAGTAGGAGTGAGCCTTGCATAACCCTGGAATTATTGTCAAACCAAGCAACTGGGATTGTAGAGTCGTCTAGTTTGGACTTATTAAAATGACAATCTGAGGAATACCTGGCTCACCTGAGAGCCTTCAGTGGTGCCAGTTACCTCACAGGACAGAGTGTGAAGGGCTTGGAACTTCATTTTGAAACTGAAAGAATTCCAGATAAGGTGAGGACCCTGGAAGGGTTGTTGGGCTAAGCCTCACTTCTGGGAGAAGGGAAGGATGTTGGTATGCTGGTCAGAGGGTTCACTTGACAAGGCCAGCCTGCTGAGAACGTATGTGCTGAGAGGGAGACAGAACTACCGTGAGCATTCTGACTTTGGCAGTTGGCTCACTTACCAAGGAAGGCAGGCTGGGAGCAGGAAGGAGTAGGTGGGGCTATGGCAGGCAGGTGCACATGTGGACAGGGTGGACTGCTCTCTACATGGGAAAACACTGGCAGGTCAGGAGCGGGCCAGGGTGTGTGTGCTTGGTATCTCCAGAGGGGGACTGGCTAGGAGGAACAGAGGTCAGGGCTTATATCACAACAGGTAGTGTCTTCCATGCTAAAAATGCTCAGCTGTCTCCTGTACCAGGAATGACCTACCATGGGTCGGCCACGGGGATTGTAGAATGAATCCTTTTCCATGCCTTCCTTCCCACCTGTAGGAGTCAAGGGACTTCACACGAACCAAACCTGGTCCTCTGAGTCCAGAGGGGGGACCATAGCCCTGCTTCTCATAACTGTAGTTTCCTTGTAGGCAGAGGAGGAGGCTCGGCGGAACAGGCTCATGAGAGACATGGCTCAGCTACGATTACAGGTAGGCACATCCTCCTGTCCTTGGTCTGGCTTTTGCTTAAGCCCATTCTCAGCTTTACCTGCTATGGCTGTGGTCCACTCCTCAGAGCTCTTTCCTGCCCTCCAGACTGTTCTCTCTGGTGCTCAGCCTCCTGCTCACCTTGTCTCTCTACCCCAAGCTTTGTGTTCATGCACTTTCCCCAAGGTCACTGTTGAAAAGTCTCCTATCTGCATAGCAATAGGAGGAACTCTGTAAGAGCTACCTCGGCACTGACTGACTGGTGTCTTCTCAGCGCAGACCACTGGGTTCTATGCAGCTTCAACCACTCAGCCTTTTCTTTCCAGCTCGAGGTCTCCCAACTGGAAGGGAGCCTGCAGCAGCCCAAAGCTCAGTCAGCCATGTCTCCCTACCTCATCCCTGACACCCAAGCCCTCTGCTACCACCTCCCTCTCATCCGCCAGCTTGCCACCAGTGGCCGCTTCATCATCATCATTCCAAGGACAGGTAAGCTTACAGGGAGGTTGGGTGCAGATAGAAACAGTAGGGGATTGAGAGACCCTATCTGATGTCCAGTGTGTATATGTGGTCTTGGTCAAGTCCTACCACGTGTGGACTGCAGCCTCAGCATAGGCATCTATGTAAGCACTGCTGCAGAAGACATGAGAAATAGATGAGAGGAAGGTCCTGGGAAGTTGCTAAGCACGTTGCTGGTGGTCACACTTTCAAAGAGCTTCTGGAACCTTGTGGGCACCACAGTCCTGCATACATCTCCCATACCGTGTAATTTCATGCAGAGTGGTCTGCAGTCTGAGCTTACTGTCTTGTCCTTATCAACTCTTGCTCTGCCCACCAGTGATTGATGGCCTGGACTTGCTCAAGAAAGAACAACCAGGGGCCAGGGATGGCATCCGGTACCTGGAGGCAGAGTTTAAAAAGGGAAACAGGTGAGAGAGTGCAGACGTGGCTGGATCTTGTGCAGCCTGTGCCCACTATCTGTGCTCAGGAGCTCTGCTCTGTTCGAGGGAGAGCCATGCCTCAGACCTTGCTCACATGATTCGCATGCCACTTTGGGAGGTCTCAGCTGCTTGAGACAAGGAGATCAGAATAGCTGAGAGCCCTAGGGAATTTGAGCGGCTGCCCTGTGTTTCTCAGGCAGACTCTAGACAGCACCTGCTGGGAAAAAGTAACAGTTGGGGCCCAGCTCCTGGCTGGGGCTCATTTGAAGGTGGAGATCCAGGGAAAAGCAGGAGTTCAGCCTAGGCCCCCGCCCCCTCTTTCCTAGCCTTGGAGCAAGAGGAGAGAGAGCTCTCCTCCTCCATCCTGCCTCTGGTCTGCCTGGCCAGGAAGCTGCACAAGGCCTGCTTGTTTGGAGGTCACCGCCAGGACCTCCAGTTTGAAAGTGTCTGCTTCTGCTGCTTTCTGGCTCCTCCCCTGGGAAAGTCAGAAACTTGATGTTATCAGTAGAGAAAGCCAGCCCAGTGTCCAGAAAGCCACTTTAAAATGGCTCCAAACAGCCTGATGGGAGGGACACAGCTGCCCTGTCTCCCTGAGCTGACATGCCCTGCCCAGCTACAATGGCCTGCTTTGTGTGAGGCACCCTCCCTATCCCCCGTCCCACCTTTGTGATCTTTGCAGATACATTCGCTGCCAGAAGGAGGTGGGGAAGAGCTTTGAGCGGCATAAACTGAAGAGGCAGGATGCAGATGCCTGGTAAAGTGTTCCCTTAGAACCTGTCAGAAGCTGACTTGCTCACCCCTCTGTAAACTCCTCCTACCCTTGGAGTGGGAAGGTCAGCATAGCCTACCAGGACCCTCTCATGATTCCAAAGTTGCTTTAGCTCAAAACCCTTCTCTCCCTTGAGCAGAGATGTCTAGGCTCATTATCCTTGGCTACAACCCCTAGCACATTCGCCAGGGCCAGCTTCTGTGCCCCACTGCCACCAGCTGCCTGTTCTATCTCCTAGCACTCTCCCAGTCTCTAGCTTGTCCTGTCTCCTGGAGAGTCTTAAGTTCAGATATGGAAATGCCTGACCTTGTTCCCTTTACTCCGCATTCCCAGGACTCTGTATAAGATCCTGGACAGCTGCAGACAGCTAACTCTGGCCCAGGGGGCAGGGGAGGAGGACCCAAGTGGCATGGTGACCATTATCACGGGCCTTCATTTGGACAACCCCAGTGCACTCTCTGGGCCCATGCAGGTGAGTCTCGGGTGAGCTGGGGAGCGTGGACATCTTGAGACCCTCCAGACAAGCTGCCTTTCCTGCATTGCCCTTCCAGAGCCCTCTGTCTCGGGTTAGTACTCCTCATAGACTTCCTCTGCTGTTCTACAGGCTGCCCTGCAAGCTGCTGCCCATGCCAGTGTGGACGTCAAGAACGTTCTAGACTTCTACAGGCAGTGGAAGGAGATTGGTTGACACTGGCCCCCAGGCCCTGCCGTGGGGCTGACTCCAGATTTCTCCTGTTCTCCCTGGCGACCAGGACCACCACCTGTAGTCACCCCACCACATGCAGACTCAAGCAGGCAAACAGGAAGGAAGGCCAGCTGCACTGAGGCTGCAGGGAGGGCCCAGGAGCCAGTGGGGAGGATGGGGGCCCCTGTTGCCAAGGCGAAATCAGGAAAGTGAGGAAGTGCTTGGAGTAGGAGTGGCCATGGACCCCCGGCCAGCCTTCCACCTTAAACCTGCAGTCCCCAGGGGCAGGGGCAGGG
The DNA here is from genome assembly GCF_978045245.1 of Mus caroli. NCBI lineage: Eukaryota > Metazoa > Chordata > Mammalia > Rodentia > Muridae > Mus > Mus caroli. The sequence continues at coordinate 73,631,712 of NW_028227258.1, read as the reverse complement.
GCAGGCATGGGGGTCTGTATTTCATTGGAGCAGTTCCTGGACTTCTGAGAGGAAAGGATGACAGAAGGGCCCTGTCCTCACCCAAGATTCAGGGTGGGTGGGGCTGGGAGTTTGGAGCCCCTAGCTCTCAGGGAAGAGTGGGGAGATACTGAGTGTCTGCATGGTTCTCTGCAGACCCCACCCATCCTCAAGGACCCCCTCATCCCTTGTCTCCCATGGGGAACAGGGCAGCTCTGGAGCCAGCTGTGAGGGCTCTTAGGGAAGCAGGGTCTGCACACTTGGAGGCCCCACTTCTCTGCTGCTGCCCAGCTTTCAGGCCCACTTAGGGTGTGGGCTGGCTGGCTGTACACCAGCAGTCATCTCTTCCCCACCAGCAGTCATTGTGCTTTGTGCTCTTGGCTGCTGTGCTGGGATAAGGGGTGCCAATGAGGGAGCAAAGGCCAAGGCCACCCCTCTGACCATCCAGGGAGGGCTGGAGGAAATGTGGCAGAGGGGCAAGGTCCCTGGGAGCTGCTTACTTGGGGCCCTCCTCCATCCTAGAGTACCCTCCTTTTGCCCACCCCCAGAACTAGAGCCCTGGTAGGCTGAGCACAGGCTGGCTTTTGGAGTGTCAGATGACACAGGAGCAGAGATCATGAATACTCAGGGGCAGAGTAGCACCCTGAGAGCAGAGCTATAGGAGAGGCTCTGGCCAGGATGACCCCAGTTCTACCCCTCAGGCTGGAAGCAGAGCATAGCTGGGGCTGGGTTCTTTTCTGCTTCCCCCTCCTTGCCCCAACTGGCCTAGCTGCTTTGGCTGTGCTTAAGAGGAGCTGGCTTCCTGCCTTCCGCTAAGAAAGAAGGTCTGGGAAAACCAGGGAACAGTTGGGGTTACCACATTTCCAGTTCTGGCAGACTTGAGACTCAAGCATCACTTAATAAAGACCCCTTCCCAAGTGCTCTCTGCCTGCTGTGTCTTCTGTCAGGAGCTTTGCTGGGGTGGATTTGGTGTGCTCGGCCAGTGCCACACTGAGAAATAAACACCACCTTAGTGAGACTCAGGCTTCACACTTGGAAGAGAGTCAACCTTGATGGGGCTGGAGAGATGACTTAGTGGCTAAAAGCACTTGTTGCTCTTGCAGAGGACAGATTTCAATTCCCAGCACCGACATGGTGCCTCACAGTCATCCACAGTCCCATTTCTGGGGAATCTGGTGCCATCTCCCACTTCTGACTTCCATTTGCACCAGACATATACATTGTAAGGATTTATCCAGGCAAAACACAAACAACATTGACCTTGAACAGGAAATACTAACACTTTATGCTTATGCATGCCACAAACATTGTCCTTAAGTTCCTTTCAGGTCCTGTCCCAGGTTACAGTTAATTTAAACAGAAACAGACTGACCATTTAGGCAGATAGGAGTTAGCACAGCAAAGATAATACATATTGCCAGAACTGTACCCAAGTTTTTGGTTTGGTTTGGATGTTGTTTTGTCTGGGTTAATTTGTTTTGGGTTTGTTTTTGTTTTTTTCAGACAGAGTTTCTTTGTAGCTGTCCTGGAATTCACTCTAGACTAAGCTGGCCTTAAAGAGGTCTGCCTGTATCTGCCTCTTGAGTGTTGTTGAGATTAAAGGCATGTGCCCCTATGCTCTGCCAGTGATATTTTTTTTTGAATAGTTGTTACCCAGGGTCTTGCCTACCTCCAAGAATCATGCTTTTGTTGATAAGAGTACAGGGAACCTGGACTTTGTGATGCTTGTGACCCTACATTGCCCCTCTGAGATGCCTGTGGGGTTTGCCCTTGGTTGACTGTTAAGTCACTGTATCCTTGGTCATGAGAGTCCGAGCCTTATCCATGCTGAGTAAACACTTACATCCTCACCTCCACTCAAACAGTCCTAGCTGGAATACTACGTACCTTTGGGGTGTTTTGGAAGCAGTGCATGAGTTCCACATCAGCACCACTGAACTGTATCACCCATCAGCACCACTGAACTGTATCACCAGCACATGCAGTTGAGTTCTAGGAAACTCAAGGAGGCTTCCAAACTGCTACATAGCCAAGTCAGCCTTAGACTTCCATGGTTCCTTCCATCTCTCCAAGGTTGAGATCACAGGAAGCACCATACCTGTTTTGCAGAAGTGTTTGATGAATCTACTGTCTCGGGCTGGCTTGGTGTTCCCATCTGGGTCATGTCCTCCAGAAGGGATAGAGTGAGGCTTGGAATCAAGATTCTTTATTCCTGCCATCCTGGGGTGGCAACTCAGACTGTGGCAAGGTAAATTAGATTGGTGCATCCTTCCTTCCCAGGTGGGCCAACATTCACCAAGGGCAAAATAGGCATTGCTTTTGAGACGCAGCTGCAATTGGTTTTGGAGGTGCCTGCTAGCAACCTCGGATCGTGGGAGACTCAGGCCAGGTGCCCTGGTCAAAGAAGATTAGATCCCAGCTTGGGCCCCTAGCCTGATCTAGACAGCACAGTGAAGCGGGTCCAGACACACCCTGAAGGGTTGGCTGTGTGCAGGAGGCCAAGTGAGCTGCCTGCTAATGGGGCCGGGCCACCCCGTGCTGCCCCATGACAGGCAGACAAGGCTAAGATTGTTCCCCTGTCTCTCCATTCTGCCAGGCCTGGCCCACATCCTCAGTCACTTTTTTCCCCTGTCAATCTGAATGGCAGGAACCAGATTCTGCCTGTGGAGTCCAGTCAGCCTGGCTGGGAGCGTGGTCAATCTCTAAGGTAATAATGCAGCTCACATCTGGGGAAATGGAAGCGAAGCACCTTCCCAGCCTCGCACGCCTCACTGCAGCAGAGCTCTCCAGACCCTACTGCTGAGGGCAGAGGGACCTCTCCCGGTTCAGCTCAGCCTTTCCCGGGGCAGCTGGGCAACACTCAGCACAGGCATCTCTCCTACACCTCCTCTTCACTTGGGATGAAGGGTCTGGGGACCAGGTTTGTGTTGTTAAGCTGGGCAAGATCCTAAGAACCGATCTCAGAGAACAAACTGGTTGTGAAGCCCCCTAGATCCTAGAAAGACTCCAGAATGGGCGGAGCTAGAGGCAAGAAGAGAGGGTGGAGTTGCTGGGAAGTTTTAGTCTGAGAAGGGAGAAAGGGTCCCATCGGTCCAGGTCAGTGGCCCCGCCCACTTCATTCGCCCCGCCCCTCCGCCGGTGCCAAGGAATGTGCTGGGCGAGGCGGCTGAGAGGCGGGCAGGGCAGGCGGAGCCGAGGCCACCCGGGACGCGGCAAACAGGTCTGGGCTGAGGGGCACGGGACCCAGGAGGGGCAGGGGCTCTGAGTATTCCCAAGGGCACAAGTGGTATCCTCTAGAAGAGGAGGACACCCCCTTCCTTCCCCTTTACCAATTTCCTCGAGGGCACCAATTTGGGGTGTGGAGGTCTTGGTCCTCTATGTGGGGCCTCCTGGAATGAGGATTCTGGCCGAGGTGCAAATGAAATTATTAACAGGAGGCAGCCTCGCTGCTGGGGAGCCCTTCACTGCAGACCCACAGAGACTGAGGACCTCTGAAGCAGGATTGGATGCCCCAGGCTAGGACCAGGAGGGGAAAGGGGCCACCCGTGTGGCTGACTCTAGTCTGAATCTGGTCATAGGAAACTGGATGGGTGCCAATCCCTGACCTTCTGTCTCCAGGTCAACGTGGAGGTATCCGGCCACCATGCTCAGTCTCAAGCTGCCTCAACTCCTTCGAGTCCATCAGGTCCCCCGGGTGAGGGGCCCCAATCCATCAACCTCGCCTTCCTCAGAGAACTCACTGGGGCAGAGCTTTTTCTCATATTAGCTAACTTTCTTATGTTTCTATTTCAGTATAGAACGTGTGACCTCTACCCACATTCCTAAACGTCCCTCCTCCCAGAATCCCCATCTGCAGAACACCCTGTGTGTGTATATTCCCCCATCCTATTTGATCCCAATATTCTGGTTCTGGTTCTGTTGTTTGCCCTGTGGGTTTGGAAGGCTGGTAAGAAATAGGTTGGGTTGTGTTTGGCTTGGGACCACTGCAATCTCTAGTGCATCTTCTATCGTGTTTCCAGACACTTCTTATTTTGTTTTTTGTTTCTCGAGACAGGGTTTCTCTGTGTAGTCTTGACTGTCCTGGAACTCACTCTGTAGACCGGGTTGGCCTCGAACTCTCAGAGACCCACCTGCCTCTGTCTCCTAAGTGCTGGGATTAAAGGCGTGAGCCACTATGCCTGGCTACCTGACACTTCATGGAGGGGAAAGGCCTGCTAATGATGACTGCTCTGCTCCCCCACCACCCCCAGGTGTTTTGGGAAGAAGGCATCATGTCTGGCTACCGATGCCCCACAAGTTCTGCCTTAGACTGTGTTCTCAGCTCCTTCCAGATGACTAATGAGACGGTCAACATCTGGACTCACTTCCTGCCCACCTGGTGAGCGAATTAGGTTCAGACGGGTGCCAGGTGGGCAGGGGCACTACGGCCCCAGCGCCTGAGCAGGTGCCTGGCGCAGGTACTTCCTGTGGCGCCTCCTGGCGTTAGGCAGCCCCGGCTTCCGCGCGGACCCGTACCACCTACCGCTGCTGGTCTTCCTACTGCCCGCCTGCCTCTATCCCTTCGCATCTTGCTGCGCGCACACCTTTAGCTCCATGTCGCCTCGAGCTCGTCACATCTGCTACTTCCTGGACTACGGGGCGCTCAGCCTCTACAGCCTGGGTGAGCTGAGGGCAGTGGGATTGGGGGTGGGGTGCAGAGGGTGAGCCCGCAAGCCTCAGCTCGCACCTCGCCACAGGCTGCGCCTTTCCCTATGCCGCCTACTCCATGCCGACCTCCTGGCTGCACAGCCGCCTACACCAGCTCTTCGTGCCAGCTGCTGCGCTCAACTCTTTCCTGTGCACCGGCCTCTCCTGCTACTCGCGGTGGGTTCTGGGCATCCCCAGTGTCTGAAAGGGTAGGCAGGGCTCACCGCATTATTGTTGAGCCACCCCGGTACCCTATGCAGTACGAGGGAGGCATTCCTGTTGGCCAGTATGCTATCCTTTATGGTCAACTTATGTTATCTATGTCTTTATGGCCACTTAACAGATGTGACATTTACACGGGGCAGGGATCCTGCGTCATGAGAGCCTTCTCTTTTTTTTTTTTTTTTTTTTTTTGTTTTTTTGGTTTTTCGGGACAGGGTTTCTCTGTATAGCCCTGGCTGTCCTGGCACTCACTTTGTAGACCAGGCTGGCCTCGAACTCAGAAATCCGCCTGCCTCTGCCTCCCAAGTGCTGGGATTAAAGGCGTGCGCCACCACGCCCCGCTGTGAGCCTTCTCTTTTTTTACCCCATTTTATTACATGCAAACATATATTTATTGTGTAGATACCATACCGGATGAGCTATCCCACCAGCCCCTGCCCCCCCCCTTTTTTTTTTTTTTTTTTTTTTTTTTGAGTTTCTCTGTGTAGTTCTGAAACTCTATAGCTCAGGCTGGCCTCAAACGCAGAGATCTGCTGCCTGCCTCTGCCTCCCAACTGCTGGACCTAAAGGAGATCACAGGCACACACATCACACCACCATGAACCTGATCTTCCTGCCTCTACCTCCCAGTGGGGTCACAGGCATGCCTCGACACACCTGCCTTCTGAATGTGGTCCTTCACCCCTTTTGGCCCCGGATAACCTCCTCTTGACCTACCCAGGACTGAAGACCGACCTGCTTTTCTTGCCCCTCAGGTTCCCAGAGCTAGAATACCCCGGGTTCAGCAAGGCTCTCCGCACGGCTGCCTTTGCCTATCCCTTCTTGTTTGACAACCTCCCACTGTTCTACAGGGTAAGGGTACCCGGGCTCTCCCCAGACAGACCTTGCTCTACCTACCACCTTGACCTCGTGGTGGCTCTCGGTCTCTAACCTCAGCTCTCTCTGCCTACCCTCCAGGCACAGGCCCCTGGTGCCCACCCTCTGGGCATCCCTTCCCCCACCAGATCCTAGATGTCCCCTTTGTTTCTTCTTCCGGAGACGCTCCCCGACAGACAGCTCTCTTTTCTTTTACCAGCTGCGGCTGTGTTGGGGCGGGGCCCACAGCTGTGGGCGGGACGCGCTGAGCTCCAATCACAGTTACCACCTCCTCTGCGCTCTGCTCACGGGCTTCCTTTTTGCAGCCCGTCTACCTGAGCGCCTGGCACCTGGGCGCTTCGACTATATTGGTGAGCACCGGCCTGGGAGAGAAGGAGACCGCTTCCCTGCATGCAGAATGAGCTGGGAACATTGGGTATCCCAGCCAGAGGGTGGATGAGAAAGCCAAAGAGATATCCCAGCCCCTCCCCAGGCTCAGCAATGACAGAATTTAGGGCTTTATGAAGCTCGGTCCAGTTACTCTTCCAGAACCTCTAGGAGTCAGGTTTTCTCCTTAGGCCCCCGGGACAGGTGACTGCCCTGGATCACAAGGGAATCTGTTCAAGCTGGGTCTTTACCTAACCAGTCTATCTGCCCCACAGGCCACAGCCACCAGCTGTTCCATATCTGTGCCGTGCTGGGCACCCACTTCCAGCTGGAAGCAGTGCTGGCTGATATGGGATCCCGCAGAGCCTGGCTGGCCATGCAGGAACCCACCCTGGGTCTGGAGGCCACTGTAGCCACCTTGAGCCTGGCAGTGATTGGGAACCTGTTTATCATTGCTGCTTTTACGGCCTCCTTGCTGCGGATCCCTGGAACCTGCCCCCTGCTGCAGGGTAGCCCACTGGAAGAGGGACTCCAAGCTAAACAACAGTGAGGCCCGTTGGCATGGAGGGAGGCAGAGGCCAGGCCTCATTGCCCTGGAGGAGCCCTGACTTGGGTCTGAGAAGGTGGCGGCTATTCTGACCCTGAAAGGTGTAGCTGAAGAGAAGAGGCTCTCTAGGGACAGGTGGAAGGATGGAGGACCAAAGAGGCAGGTGGTGAAGGTCTGAATGGACACAGGTACCAGGCGGGGAGCAGAGTGGGGGTGTGAGGCCTCTCCCAGGGCTTCTGCCCAGCTGCCCCCGACCTTGCTCATCTCAGGTCACCCTGAGAGCTTGTTCCATCGGGGCCACATACCCACCCTGCCCCAGGGCCAGACTGTGCCACTTGTCAGCCACTCTGTATCTACACACTGCTGCCTGTCTTGCTCACCACTGTGACCAGGCCTTTGCCGATTTGTGTGTTTGGATGTGTCCCCGGTGAGAGAATGGTTGTGGTGGGGATTGCTGTAGGGGGGCAGGCAGGCTGCGGGACTTTAGGAAGGAAAGTTTTTTTGTTTGTTTGTTTTTGTTGCTGTTTTTGTTTTTGCTATCCATCACAAAGCAGTATAATAAAGAAGCAAATGAACTGGACTGTAGCTCTCTGGGATTGAGTGTGAAGCCTTCCTGACCCCTACCACCACCACAATGGACAGACTCGAGCCCAGCACTTCCTCATCTGGACTTTATTTTGGAGCTGTTGTGACATCCATACTTGCAGGGCAGAGAGAGAGGACAGGGAGGATCGAGTCCTGGAGAGCAGCCAAAGCCAAGCTGCCAGAGTTTGGCTTTAGGGCAGCACAGGTCCTAAATATTGATACCGTAGACTCGCTTGTAGGCGGTCTTCAAGCCATAGAGGTCCGATAGCTCGTCACAAGTGGGGTTAAGCTCACACTGCTCCCGGGTGGGCTCCAGGGGATCTGGGCTGGGGGCTGAGGCTCTGAGAAGCATAAAGTAACATCAACCAACACACAGTGGCATTAACCAACACGGGGTACACACACCCTCTTCCCACACTGTACAAGAGGCTCCAGGGCCCTGGGATCGACCTGCACGTATAGACCTCTGCAGGTCACAGAGACCACCCCAGCACAGCTCCTCCCTACCAATATGGAAGGCTAAGGGCTCTGGCCACTTACCCAAGGTAGCGCCGGAGTCTGTTCACTACCTTATTGCTCTCCTGCTTGGACATGAAGGCTGTGGAGAAGACACACAAGATCAAGTAATTCTGGGTTCAGGAGGATAAGTGGGGAAACCCAGGCAGAAGGCAAGGGGATCTGGGGGCTTAGGGGACAGGGTGAGGACCAAGGCTGAGGCCCTGCCAGGCTTCCTGCCAGTACCTTTGTCAGTCTCAGGGCCGCTGGGCTTGGCATCTGTAAAGCAAGGAGTGTAATTAGTTCTGTTCCCTCCCTGCTGTCTCCTTCATGTTTTGTCCCTTCCCCTGTGCCATCCCAAAGCAGATCGTGAGATTTTCAGGAGGGTAGTTACCCAAAGAAATGAACCAGGAGGACACATACCTGTGAGGTCAGAGAGACAGAGGGCAGCCAGGGCCAGCAGAGTGAGCAGAGAGAGGGTCCTCATGGTGTCTGCTAGGTCTGCACCAAGCTGCTGTGTGGGACTTGTCTGTTCTGCACCCTCCAGCGTCCAGTAGCATTTATATCTGCTACTCTTTGCTCCTTGATGTAAGCAGGAGGAGCAGGGGATGCTGCCAACACTAATTGGGGGTCATGTGCTCAGTGGGTCAAACCCAAAGGATGCTGTGGTTGGTGATTGCGGCTGCCTGGGGAAGGCCCTGGGAGTGGAGGAGAGGCCATATCTGAGACTGCCAGGCTCTGACATGGCCCCAGACCTCTTCCCTGAGGGGCTGCTCCACCACTCCTACTGTGTGCTCTCTCTCTCAGCCTCAGCTGGAGCACTGGGTGGCCCTAGAGACAAGCACCCTAGAGCATACCCTAGACATGGTACAGAGATCTAAAATTGGTTTGGGATAAACTGGGCTCCAACTCTCATACCTTGTGATTTTCAGCGTCTGCCCCTAAGAGCGGGAGCCAAACCCCAGGGAGGGAGTGGTCAGTAATGTCCTCATTTGCCCAGTTCAGGGCAGCTCTGCTCATCCAGTGGGGGGTTGAGGGGGAGTGTCCTGGTTAGTTTTATGTCAACTTGGAAGGAGAAAGCCTCAATTGAGAAAATGCCTCCATAAGATCCGGTTGTAGGGCATTTCTTGTGGTTGGTGGGGAAGAGCCTAGCCCATTGTGGGAGCTGCCATCCCTGGGCCTTGGTCTTGGGTTCTATAAGACAGCAGGTTGAGAATGCCATGATGACCAAGTCAGTAAGCAGCACCCCTCTATAGCTTCAACATCAACGTCTGCCTTGAGGTTCTAGCCCTGCTTGTGTTGGAGACACCCCACATTAAGCTCGAGATGCCTGGGACCCCTGACAATGAGGAAGAAAAACCTGCGGGGGCTGGGGGGTATCTGGTTTTAGAGTGGGAGGAGCCTGCTTGATATCCACAAATTAGTTGTTGCTAATAATATTAAAGTGAAGGCCGTTCATGAATGAGAACATTCAAAAGAAATGTGTGTTACAGTCACTTGCTCTAGGTGGAAATGAAAGTAAGCTAGCGCCTCAGGCAGCGATGAGCAATTCTGCAGCTGTTCTCCCAGTCTTAGTCTCAATTCTGTATAATAAAATAGATTTGTTTTAACAAAGGTTTTTATTTCTTATGTATGTGAGTACACTGTTGCTGTCTTCAAACACACCAGAAGAGGGCATCAGATTCCACTACAGGTGGTTGTGAGCCACTATGTGGTTGCTGGGAATTGAACTCAGGACCTCTGGAAGAGCAGTCAGTGGCTCTTAACTGCTGAGCCATTTCTCCAGCCCCAAAACAGATTTTTTTTATTGTAATATTGAGAATGGGTTATTCTACACCTATCTCCTAGAAAGTCAGCAAGGGGTTCCGTGGGTTCAGGGTCGATGGTGGCAGCCCCCTAGGAATTCTCTATACAGGTTGGGTGAGGATGTTTTTGTAGACAGACAGATGGGATCCAAAAATTATAAAGATTGCAGGGTCAGCAGTATGACCTCATGTTTGCCCTTTTATGAAATCATATTGTCTCTATTGCTTTATGTCTGAGATTGTATAGTTCCCTCTTTTTTTCCCCCTAAACCTGTATTACTCTGTGTCACAAGAAAATGTTGGGGGCTGGAGAGATGGCTCAGCAGTTAAGAGCACTGACTGCTCTTCTGAAGAGCAGAGGAGGTCCTGAGTTCAAATCCCAGCCACCACATGGTGGCTCACAACTATCTGTAATGAGATCTGATGCCCTCTTCTGGTGTGTCTGAAGACAGCTACAGTGTACTTAGATATAATAATAAATAAATCTTTTTTAAAAAAAAATGTTAGCACAGGAAAATAGAGAAGTATTTACCTACCCCCTATGAATTTTGTAACACAACTTCCTTGTATGATTTCAATAAAAGACTGGGACTGAGTCAAGTCTAGGTTAGCATCCTGACTCCCAAGTTCAAGGGCTCCATGCCCAACAAACCAGCCTATCAGTACTGTAACTCACTCTGTAGACCAGGCTGGCCTGGAACTCAGAAATCTGCCTGCCTCTGCCTCCCGAATGCTGGGATTAAAGACGTGCATCACCACGCCTGGCCTCTTGTTTTTTTCTTAAAGATTTTATTTATTTTATGTACATGAATACACTGTTGCTGTCTTCAGACACACCAGAAGAGGGCATCTGTTTCCATTACAGATGGTTGTGAGCCACCATGTGGTTGCTGGGAATTGAACTCAGGACCTCTGGAAGAGCAGTCAGTGCTTTTAAATCGTTGAGCCACCTCCCCAGCCCAACTGTGTGTTTTCTTATTCACCTACCAGGTATCCCTCTTCCTTGATGAACCCTAACTCTTGTTGGACCCCAGCATAGGTGGTGCCCAAATGTGGGGCTCTTGGACCTTCAGTGTAAGTTGAAGGCATGATTTGAGCTGGTAAGGACCCACTCAGGGAGTTCCTTGTACACCCCATCCCTACACCCCAACCCCTACGCCCCCACCCCCAGTCACAGATTAAGGCTGGAAAGGAATGGATAGTGTTTTCCTTTCCCTTGACTCATAATGGGCCAAAAGTGAATCTTGTAAGTGATGCATAAAGAGATATTAAAGAGCGTATTAGCTGGGGACCAGCCCTAGCGGGCTGTTACTTCTTTCTTTTCAGTTCTTCTTGAGGCAGTGGAGGGGAAAGATTAAGGCGGAGGTTAAGACTTTATCTTACAAGATTCTGGGGTAAGACTTTGTCTCATGAGAAATTTAGGGTTGCTGTATAATAAAAAGTTTACTTATTTATGTCTACGTCACTAAGCTATTATAGCTGACCTGCCTTCTGTGATCCTCTGAGGCCAGAAACTGCAGTCTCTGGCACTTAGCGTCTCATCCTAAAACAGCAGGAGATAAGTAAAGGATTAATTGCTAGAGCCTTATCCCTATTGTCCAGATGCCTCTTGCTTGTCCGGCTGGGGGGAAGTTTGGAGCAATAAACTTCTATTGAACCAGGAGAAGAGAATAACACTCACAGAAGGAAAAACCTTTACATAAGCGAATATGCATGATCTCACATAAATTCATATACAGATTCATTCATTTTCATTCAAACCCAGTTGGGCACAGCTTGCATGCATTCTCACAATTACATACTTACACATACATATGCATACATTCTCATAATTACATACTTACACACACTTAGATATACATATGGAGCAAAAGACCAAGCACTGGTGCAGAAAGAACTCAATCATTCTGGATGAAAAAATGCACTCCAATCTTTATTACATAGAGAAAGAAAAGGCTTCTACCCTTTCAATGCTAAATGAATTAAACCCATATTTGTAAGAAATAAGCCTTGTTTCTTTCTTTCTTTCTTTTTTTTTTTTTTTTTCCAGACAGGGTTTCTCTGTATAGCCCTGGCTGTTCTGGAACTCACTTTGTAGACCAGGCTGATCTTGAACTCAGAAATCCACCTGCCTCTGCCTCCCAAGTGCTGGGATTAAAGGTGTGCGCCACCACTGCCCAGCCTTGTTTCGTTTAATAAGACTAAACCTGCCTTGTCCTTACTATGGGACCTGTTCTGTCCTATTGTAAGGAGAAGGCTGCCTGCTGCTTCTGCTCTCTGGGACATCTTCTTTTTCCCTTTTTCCCTCTGCATTCTGCACATTGCTTTCTTAGTATTTTATGTTTTATAATTTCTAAGATTCCACTCTGAATTCTCTACTCTAAAAAGTATTCTGTCTGAAAACTTCCCCTCAGCTCAGCTCCTCTCTCAGCTCAGTTCCTCTCAGCTCAGTCCCTCAGTTCTGACTCTTCTCCTTGTCCTCAGACCTTAAACATCTTTCAGAATACACGATCACATGATCACATGTTACAAAGTTCATCACAAGTTTACACAAAAAAATCAAATCATAAGTTGAAATAGAAGTTTACAACAGCGAATGTTTCCATGCATATCCATTAGGAGTAATTAGCTAACTAAACATCCATCACCTATCTCAGCTCCACAGGTTCACTGAACTTTTAAAACCATAACTAAGTTTTTTTTAAAGATTTATTTATTATTATACATAAGTACAGTGTAGCTGTCTTCAGACACACCAGAAGAGTACGTCAGATCTCATTTCGGGTGGTTGTGAGGCACCATGTGGTTGGTGGGATTTGAACTCAGGACTTTCAGAAGAATAGTCAGTGCTTTTATCCGCTGAGCCATCTCACCAGCCCCATAACTAAGTTATTAGTGAAGTTTTGTATAGATAAATCCAGTTGATATTTTATCTTCTGTTCTAACACCTATAATAAATTCCATTAGTTCTCTTTTTATGACCTTTGGTTAATTGTTTTACAACCTCTTGGAATGTGCTCTGAGTTGGAGAAAGTCTGGTTACCATCTAAGAGCAATTAACTGGTGACACTGGGGAGACTGAAGTTCTCATTGCAGCTTTGACTATCAGAAAATGGGACCTAATAGCAGTCCCATTATAAAAGAACTTAATAATCACAGATATAATATTAGGAATGCTTGTAGGATCATCATCAAGACTTAAGTCATCTATTTGTCTATATAGCATCACTACAAGACAGTACATCTTTGTGGATCTGCAGAGATCTGCTCCAAAGGGGTGTGCTACTACTTAGTGATTTATTTGTTTGTTTGTTTGTTTGTTTGTTTATTTTTGGTTTTTCAAGACAGGGTTTCTCTGTATAGCCCTGGCTGTCCTGGAACTCACTTTGTAGACCAGGCTGGCCTCGAACTCAGAAATCCGCCTGCCTCTGCCTCCCGAGTGCTGGGATTAAAGGCGTGCGCCACACCATGCCTGGCTAGTGATTTATTTTTAAGATTTATTTATTTATTATATGTAAGTACACTGCAGCTGTCTTCAGACACATCAGAAGAGGGCATCAGATCTCATTACGGATGGTTGTGAGCCACCATGTGGTTGCTGGGATTTGAACTCAGGACCTTCGGAAGAGCAGTCGGGTGCTCTTACCTGCTGAGCCATTTCACCAGCCCAGTGATTGTTAAATATGTTTAATAATAACAGGAAAAGCATATTAATAGCAGGAATCTTTCCCAAAATGAGTCCCTTACAGCCTTGCTTAATGAGGGCTCACCTGTCATAGATGATGTAATAATCGGAAGCAAGCCATTTCAGGCTTCACCTGCTAGTTATTAATTTGTCCCATTATGGCTCCTGACAATTATTATTAAAAGGGGTATTCATTTTGAGCAACAACATTTTAATGAATTCATGCAGTTTGTTAAGTCCTTGGCTTCCCGAGAGAGGTACATTAGATGAGGAAGCCTGGAAAAAGGTAGGGATAGGCATTAAACAATGGATGCTTAGACATCCAGATGAGGATGACGCCGCCTCAGAAAATGTGGTTAGCTATTGGTTTGTGGTTAAGCAGCTTTTGATCATGCATGGGTCACTGATTTACCAAACTCACCTTCTGGTTCCACTGCCGGGAGTGTGGCAGGAGAGTGTACACCTTTAATTTCAAAACCTAAGAAACATGGGTCTCTTCCCTCTCCTGCAAAAAAGTACATGGTGAGTACTTCCCCTGACTCTTCTGAAAATGAGGGTGAACCCCTAGATCTAGGGGATGCCTTTGATTTGGAGGAAGAAGCCGCTAAATGTCATAATCCTGGTTGGCCCCCCTCTAATGCTCAGCGTGGACTTCCTAAGTCCTGATTGGCTGCTGCTGCCAGAGAATCTAGGAAAACGGGATCCTCTATTTCAATGCGTTCCTATCCTATTTGAGAATGGGAGCCTGAATGGGAGCCCATAACTTACAAGTTAATTAAAGACTTAAAGGAGGGAGTGTCTAAATCCCAGCCTACTGCTCCTTATGTTTTATCTCTTGTGGAAAATCTAGCAGGTACCCTATGCCTCCTTCTGACTGGCAAACATTGTCAAGATCCTGTCTTTCAGGAGGCCAATTTCTGTTGTGGAAAGTTGGACATGAGATTGAAATTCGAGGGCTTCTGCAGTCTAAGGGGATAAAACCCCAAGAATGGGAGGATAAAGGCTTCCCTCTCTATGCAGGCCTTGGCAAATGGGCCACTTTGGATGATCCTACAGGAGTCTATGGACCCTTGCCATCTGACTCTATGGGTCTTGTTTTGGGTCAGAGTTCCACATCTCCTCAGGGGATTCATGCAATTCCCGGGGTTATTGATGCTGACTAGATTGGTGAAACTCGGATTATCATAGCTCCCCATCATCACACCTTACGAATTCATTCAGGACAAAGAACTGCTCAGTTGCATCTCCTTCCATTGATTAGGAAAGGAGATTCTATTACTGCCCTAGAAAGAGGTGATACTGCCTTTGGGTCTAGTAATATGATATTTTGGGTACCAGAAATTACTAAGACAAGACAACTTTATTGGTACAGGGAGCACCTATGGAGGATTGCTAGACAGAGGAGCTGATGTTTCATGTTTCAGGAACGGATTGGCCCAATGCCTGGCCAACTCAGGAAACTGCATCCAATTTCACTGGAGTAGGCATGGCCTCTAATGTGGCTTGTAGTTCATCCTTCATTGGAAGGATGGTGAGCATGCAGGGACCTCTGGCCTTTGATTATTCCTTCATTGGCCTTTACGCTCTGGGGATGCGATGTGTTGGATCAGATAGGTACCTTTTTGATTTCCTCCAAGGATACAGTGCTGTTGCAAATACAAAAAGAATGGGTTTTGAACCTGGAAAGAGTCTAGGAAATAATTTGCAGGGACAGGTTCAGTCTGCACTCCCAGACAGAAACAGAAGAGACATGGCTTGGGATCCTCCTCCTCCTCTTTTTTTTTTTTTTTTTTTTTGAAGGGTGGGGTAGGTTGCTGATGTTACAGCTGATAAAATCTCTTGGCTTTCTGATCAGTCAGTTTAGGTTGATCAGTGGCCCATTTATGGAGAAAAGATCCAGGCTGTCTATGAATTAGTGGAACAACAGTTACAGCAGGGACGCATAAAGGAATCAACGAGTCCAGGGAATACTCCTATTTTTGTAATTGAAAAGAAATCAGGAAAATGGAGATTGTTACAAGACTTAAGAAAGATTAATGAAGCTATGGAGGCCATGGGGGCGTTGTAGCCTGACCTCCCATCCCCCAGTGTTGTTCCTTTGGGATATTCCCTTTTTGTTATGGATTTACAAGGTTTTTTTTTCCCCCCTATTCCTCTTCATCCTGATGATAGAAAGCGTTTTGCTTTTTTTGCCTTCAGTAAACTTACAAAGACCTTACAAAAGATATCACTGGAAGGTGTTGCCCCAGGGAATGAAGAATAGTCCCACGTTGTGTCAAAAATTTGTGGCCATGGCATTACAGCCACTTAGTTGAGGGTTTGCAGAAGCGATGTTACATCATTATATGGATGATATTCTTTTGGCTCATCCAAATTTTCAGATTTAAGTATCTTTCTAGATTGATTAAAGAACTGGCATATTATGGACTGAAAATAGCTCCTGACAAAATACAGAAAGACCCTCCTTTCAATTATTTAGGGTGAAAAATAGAGACTTCTCCGATTTCTCATGAAAAGATTGCTCTAGATACTTCTCATTTAAACACCTTAAATGATTTTCAAAAATTCCTGGTGAAATAAATTGGGTGAGGCTTTATTTGAAGTTAAACACAGAAGAATTGAAGCCGGTTTAATATCCTTAAAGGAGATAGTGCCCCAGCATCTCCTAGACAGCTAACTCCTGACTCTTGAGGCCAAGCAAGCATTAGACTTGGGTGAATAAAGCTTTGACTCAGCATTGATGAAGTTGGATAACCAGCTCCCTTGCCAATTTGTTATTTTAAACCCATAGTTATCATCTCCTGGAGTCATTTGGCAAGCTCATGGACCCTTGGAATGGGTACATATGCCATCTACTAATACCAAAATTTTGGTTGCTTATTATGATTTGATATCTAAGTTAATTGTCAAAGGCAGAAAAAGAATTAGAGAAACTTTAGGAAAGACTTGGATATTATAACATTACCTTATATTGCAGAGCAAGCAGGTGGATTGATTCATTTTTCTGATTCCTTTGCTCTTTAATTTTTGCATTTTATGGGTCAAATTTTGTATCATTTGCCTAAGAATCCCTTGCTTCAATTTCTTTCAACCCAAAAGGTTATTTCTCCAAAAAATTACTCAAGTGTCCCCTTGGTTAGTCTTGTTACTGTGCTCACTGATGGTTCTCCCACAGGCAGGGCTGATTTGGTATCTGAAGAGATGACTAAGGGTTTTATATTAGATGATTAGATAATGCCTCTGCTCAAATGTTATCTGCCATTCTTAAAGCTTTTGAATTTTTTTCCTCAAGCATGTAATATATAAACAAATTCTCAATATGTTTTTCGACTTTTTCCGGTAATTGAGACTGCTGTTATTGATTTTGATAAACCTTCTCTGAGTTGCTGCAGCAGTTACAAACCTTGCTGCTGCAGCATCAGGCTCCGTGCTTTGTGGGGCAGCTATGGGCTCACACCTCTTTAGATAGCCCTTTGCCCTTTGGACATTCCTATGTGGGTTATTTGACTCCCTTGCCCTTACTAGACGCGTAAAGGAAGCTCAGCTGTTTCCTGCTTTACATCATCAGAATGCTAATGCATGTCGACAGAAGTTCTCTCAGACTAGAGAGGCGGCGAGGCAGACCGTCAAAGTCCTGCCCTGCCTGCCTGCCAACTACTGTCCCTGTGGCAGAACTGGGAGTGAATCCTGGAGGCTTCAGGCCTAACTAACATACTGTGGCAGATGGATGTAACCCACGATGCTTCCTTTGGAAAACTGTCCTTTCTTCATGTGTCTGTGGACACATTTCTGGTTTATTTGCTTCTGTCAGAACAGCGGACGCCTTTAAGGATGTAGCTCAACATCTCTTTGGTGCTTTTGCTTATATGGGCCTCCCTAAACGTATCAACACAGATAATGGCTTCGCTTATTCATCAAAAAAAAGTTCTGATTTGTGTCAAAAGTTTAACACAGGACATTACTACTGGAATTCCTTATAACCCCCAGGGGTAGGCTATTATTGAAAGGTCAAATCAGGTCCTTAAGCTTCAAATTACTAAATTGCAACAAGGAGATTGATTATAAATGCCCTTCTCGCCGGGCATGGTGGCACACGCCTTTAATCCCAGCACTCTGGAGGCAGAGGCAGGAGGATTTCTGAGTTTGAGGCCAGCCTGGTCTACAAAGTGAGTTCCAGGACAGCCAGGGCTACACAGAGAAACCTGTCTCCAAAAACCAAAAAAAAAAAAAAAAAGTCCTTCTCCTCGTTAGATTTTTGTCTCATTGACTTTTTGTATTAAATTATTTAAATAAGAATAAAGAGGGTCAGCCGGGCGAGGTGGCGCACGCCTTTAATCCCAGCACTCCGGAGGCAGAGGCAGGTAGATTTCTGAGATCGAGGCCAGCCTGGTTGACAAAGTGAGTTCCAGGGGAAGAAAAATAATAATAATGAGAGTCATTCAGGAACCCAAAGACACTGGGACTCTTTAGGTCCTGTATATTCCTTGGTAAAGTGAAAGGACGTGTCATCCTCCACATGGAAAGGTCCGGATGTTCTTTTGTCACCCGGCAGAGGCTCTGCTTGTATCTTCCCACAGGATGCAGACCCCGATCTGGATCCCAGATAGGCTTATCAGACCTTATTCGCCTCCCAATAATAACAATGCAAAGAGCCCGGCCCAGTCCGAGCCAACGATGAAGATGACGAGTGCGCCTGCGCATGATGAGACCTTCCTGCCGGACTCGGGCAGAGAGGGGACTTGCTTTCGCTTTTACTAGACTTGCCCTCATGTTTGTTTGTTTTGTTTTTGAGACAGGGTTTCTCTGTATAGCCCTGCCTGTCCTGGAACTCACTTTGTAGACCAGGCTGGCCTCGAACTCAGAAATCTACCTGCCTCTGCCTCCCCAGTGCTGGGATTAAAGGCGTGTGCCACCATGCCTGGCTTCTCTGTTGGTTTTGCAGGTAATATTTATCACTTTTTGTTATGCTTCTGATTTTTATTGGACTTATTTGCCTGATCCTCCACTTTTTCATCCTACTACTTGGGACCATGGCCCTGGTTATTATTAATACTAATATTTTAGCAGGAGAGAGTAATCCATATTTTAAAGGAAAATGTGTTGTTAATTTTAATTATTCAGGTATTGCTGGTTCTATGCCAATTTGTTTTACAGTTAGTAAGGATATTTTGGGATACTTTCCACTGGAAAGGAGAGAATTCATATCTGACTCCCCAAGTCCTGCCACTCATTATTAGGGGTGGTAATGCGGAAAGAAAAAGGGACATTTGGTTTTTGAATTTCCTTGCTCCAAAGCGATCAAAATTTAATTATACCTTGTTTCCCCAGCCTACCCCTGACCTGTCTTTGGTAACTCACTCACCAACCTGAATTCAAATAACAGGGGCCAGGTAGGCAGCGTGCCCAGAGGGATAAACCCTGGGGCTTTCTGAAGAGCAGCTAGAAGGGCCTAGGCTGTTTATGGAGACAGAGGAGAGACCACTATGGTGCCTTTTCTGTCCTTAGGGTCACACAGACAGATCTAACCAAGCGGCCCCTGGTTAAGGTGAGGCTCTCAGGCAGGAAAGAGGAATGCCTGCTCCACCCTAGGAAGGACTGACTGGCCCTCCCACTCATGGGCCTTGGGGCAAGAGTGGGGTGGGAGGGACAAGGTAAGTCCTCCTGCTCAGCTACCTGCAGGCCTCATCACTCTCCTGTGCCCCAGAGAGCAGCACGGGGCGGCACTGGCCACGGTGACAGTTCACCTCAGGAAGCCCGGGTCTCTGCACGGGTGACATCTGAACAACCCGCTCTAGGCTGTAGGCTTCCAGAGCCCTCAGACACCTGGCAAGGAAGCCTCCTCACAGATTACAGTGTGGGAAAGGAAGTTTATTTACGGATGTGGGGAGAACATGGCAGGGCCCTTGGGCTAGCCAGCAAGGCAGCAATCAGTCAGGGAGAACAAGGCGGCAATCAGTGGAGACTGAAACCCTGCCCAAATCCTATCCGGGGAGGGGGGGGGATCAGAAGGGCATGGGGCAGCGCTGGCTGCAACTCCCGAAGACAAAGCCTGGTGTCTGATGCCAGGATGGGAGTCCCAATCCTGCAGGCAGAAGATGGCGGCAGGAATCTGAAGGCAGTGTGGCCCCAGCAGAACCTAAGCGGTGGTGGGGACTCCATTACTGCCTGGAAACTGGCTCCACAGGCGCTCTATAGGGCTGGGCCCTGGAGCCCAGCGGCTGTTCACTCGGGCGCCCTCAGCACTGACAGCAGCTCCCTCTGTTCTCTGTGTAGAGCCTGGAACCAAGGGAAAGGAATAGTCGTGTGAGGTGCGACACCAGGCATGGCTCCAGCCCAGGTACCTCTAGAACAGTGCCAAAGCTCTGTGGCTCCTGTCACTGGTCTTGGTGGCATGTGCCAGGAAAGGCCAAGTGGAAGTCCCGACCACCCATAGGTATTTATGGCAGTCTAGATGCCCTAGCCACGTCTCCTGGGCCTCTCCACATTCAATAATGGCTCCCTAAAGTGGCTGCAGATCGTTTGCCCTCACTGGAGAAACAGCCCCCCTAGTGCTCAAACTCCAACCCAGGGCCTAGGCATGCTGGGTAAGTGCTCTGAGCTCCCACACTGGTCCCACAGCGAACACCCGAGGCCCCTGCTGTGCTTCAGACCAGGCCAGGATGAGAGCTGAGCTGGGCTGGGCTGACAGGTTGGGGGGCTATGATTAGGACAATTTATGATCCAGGGGAAAGGGAGTGCTAAGGAGCCCCATGAAGATGGAGGGCAAGTGGCTCCAAGTACCTAAGAGCCAGTGCTAGGGGGTTGGGGACCGGAGGGGCTAGGGCCAGGCCTCCCACCTGCTGCTACCTCTCTGAGACTAGGGCAGGCTGTAGCTCACTGGTCACAGGAAGTGAAAGCCAGAAGGAACCAGGAAACCCCGATCCCCAGAATCAGGATGGTCTATGCCTTAGATAGTAAGTGTCCACTACGCAGTGGATTAGACACAGACTGGGGAGCTGTGACAGATGAAGAGGACCTGATAGTAACACTGTCACTCAGGCCCTTCTGAGACCCTTGGAACTGCAGCCACTAAGAGGCCATCTCACCACCCCATCACACTTGCCACCTGCACCTCCCAGCTCCACTGCCTCAAAAGTCCCTTGGGACCAGCTTCATAAGTCGGCTTTCCCCAAGGGACACATGCTTGCTGCCACCTGTTTCCATGTGCCAGAGGCCAGAAGATGGCAGATTCCTTGGAACTGGAGTTATAACAGTTGTGAGCCGCTATTTGAGGGCTAGGAATGCACTGTTTACGGACACTGGCAGTGCCCGCACGCAGCAATAGCTGTACCACTGCACAGGGCGTGGGCTCCACTCGTACAGAGGCCCAGGCTCGTCCTCTCTGCCCACACTCACCTTGCAGCTGCACAGGAACGTGAGCCGTGCCTGGACTTCAGCACAGGCACGGAGGAGCTAATCTCACAGGTACCAGCAAAGGTGCCGAGTGACTCTGCTGTTGGCACAGCCCACTCCCAGTGTGATCCCTTAGGCTAGGAGGGAGGAAGCCCCCAACCCAGGGAGGCTGAGACAAGAGAAAATCACTTGCCTGCCATGTTTGCTGGAGGGCCCGAACCTGCTGCTGCAGCTCCTCCACCTGCCTGCGCCCGGCCAGGACCGCGTCAGCCAGTTCCTGGTTCTTGGCTTCCTGTTTCCGAACTTGATGGCACAGGGTATCCTGTTGCTTCAGGAAGTAGGGTGCCATGACACTACACAGGTCTTTCTCTGGGATTCCACTGGGTCGCCTGGGGGGCAGGGGTAAGAATCTGAGCACACAGGGGGCTTCTCTCTCAACCAATCAGGGACAGTTCTGCTTCAAGTCTTGTGCTAGGCCAGGACTCTTCTGGGTCCTTTACCTCCCCCCTGCTCCTGATGGAAACTCCAGCTCCCTGCCCTCGGCCTCCCTGCCTATAGCCGGCTCCTCCCCACTCTCCCATCCCCAGCACTGCACACTCTGCAGACCTTGCCTCTGTCTTTGTGACCATGTGTCCAGGCTGGCACATTACCTGATACACTATCTGAGTTAGGGAGGTCAGGGGCAGAGGCAAAGTGACCTTTCCCAGACTGGTAGCTCCTCAGAGATAGCCAAACTCTCACAGACCCTGTAAGAGCTGGTAGGTGACTATGATTTGCCTCATGCTCTAGCAGGGGTGTGGTCTTGCCAGCTGGTAAACCTGCAAGTTTCTGTGAGTGTGTGACATTTGGGATTTTGGGGACTTTTCAGAGGATATATAAATGCTACAGCCCCAAGAGTCGGGTTGCTTCTTTGGCTGGTTGGTCGGGTGGTACTTGGATACTGTTGGTTGTGGTTTGTCACGTAGTCATGTGCAAAGAGATGAAAAAGAAGAAATTAGGTATCCTGTCAGCGAAGATCAAACTTGTCCCAAGGAACTCGACACCCCTAATCACAGGAAGTAGTCTATTGATAGCATGGCCCCCTGCCCCTCTGTCCCTTTTTCTCTCCTGCCTAGTGTTAGGGGGATGAAAGGGAAGAAGTAAAGTGGTGAAAAAAAGAAGAACCCACAAAGTAGCCATAAGACCAGTATGGCTTACAAGTAGGTGTGGATGGATGTTTTAGGGAACAAGACTAGTCAGTGTGTGAGCAAGCAAGCAAGCTTCTATAAATTCTTTTCAGTGGTAAAGCTTCAGCTCCTTGCTGACGTGTGTGGGACATTGCCTGTGGCATCCACCCTGCGAGAACTGCAGCAGCCAGGATCAGGAGGGAGCGTGGAGCTGCTCTTCTGGCTACTTCTCTGGGCTGGGTGAGCCAGAGGACCCTCAAACAGCATCCAATTGGTAACTGACCCGCAGAGGGCTACCTACTTGGATAATGGCCCCTCTGTCAATAGCATCACACCACGGGCACTCTAGTTCCAGCCTCCCTTCTGCACTCGCCTGCAGGCTGCAGCCTGTGGGGTTCAGCCTGAGCCATGCCATTATCATTTTTTCGTTGTTTTTTTTTTTTTCTCTGTGTAGCCCTGGATGTCTGGAACTTACTATGTAGGCCAGGCTGCCCTCAAACTCACAAAGATCTGTCTGCCTCTGCCACCTGAGTGCTGGGATTGAAGGTGTGTGCAAAGACAAGAACAAAAAAGATCTCCAGGCTGGGCCTGGTGGTCCACAGAAATCCATAGTACCTGAGAGGCTATGGCAGAAGGGTCAAGGTTGACAGCCTACAGATCAGGTCTACTGGTGTACACTTTAATCCCAGGCAAATCTTTGTGATTTCTCACCTACACAGTAAGTTCCAAGGTAGCCCAGGCTATATAATAAGGCCCTGTCTAATAAAAGCCTAAACCAGCAACAATAAAAAACTTCATAGGTTATGGCTGGAAAGATGGCTCAGAGATTCAGAGCCCTGGCTGTTCTTCCAGAGGTCCTGAGTTTGATTCTCAGCACCAAACAGGCTTACAACTGTTGGCAACTCCAGCTCCAACTGTCACCCTCTTCTGATACACCAAGCAAGAAAGTATACAGACTCAAGTGTAGGGAAAATGTTCATAGACGGAGAAGAGGTCAGTCTTTAAAAAAAAAGTCAGTCAACCTGACCTAGTGAGTTCAAGGCCAGGTGAGTGAACTTTAAAAATAATTTTTATTAGCCAGGAGGTGGTGGCACACACCTTTAGTCCCAGGACTTGGGTGACAGAGACAAAGGTAGGAGAATCTCCAGGAGTTGGAGGCCAGGTCTGTCTATAGAATGAGTTCCAAGACAGCCAGAGATACACAGTAAAATCTTATCTCTAAATAAATAAAATAATTAATGTTATTTTACGTGTATGGTGTTTTGCCTGCACGTGTGGATGTGTATGTACCTCATGAGTGCCTGGTGCTGGTGGAACCAGAAGAGGGCTTTGGATTCCCTAAACTGGAGTTAAGAACGGTTAGAAACAGCTACATGGGTGCTAGGAACCAAATTCTGGTTTGTAAGAATAGCAGCCAGTATTCTTGACCACTGAGCCATGTCTACAGGCCCCGGCAGAGGGAACTGAGACCCAGTATCATAATAAAATGTAGAGAGAGGGCTAAGGATATAGCTTAGAAGCAGTAGAATCCTGCCTTAGCATGCCCAAGGACTAATACTATAGAGAAAAAATGGTATACGGTAACTCTAGCCTGGGAGCTGTCAGGTATGGGCAGGAAGCAGAAGGCTCCTAGAGCCCAGGCCACTCTGTTCATGATGGCCTCCTGCCCTCCACTCCTCACCCTGGCCACTTTTTCCTGCACATGGCACACCAGATGGCCGTGTCCAGACAGCAGCTGCAGAGGGCAGCCTGTTCATTATTGAATCTCTGGCCTTTTCAACCACACAGAGCAGACATACTTCCTAATTATTTGTTGAATAAACAATCAAAGCCATGTGTCTGGTCATCTAGTCTGTCCATGGAACCAAACCTCATTATCTGGCCCCAGCCCTCAGCCCTCCCTTCTGCTCAGGGCTCCCAGGAACTCAGATATGGGTGAGAGTTAGTGTCCTCCCAGAACTGAGGCCCCCTGCTGGCGAACCCTCTCCCCAGTTCTCACCAGGCTGGCTCTCCGCGCTCTCTGCCTTCTTCTATGATCTTATCCAGGGAGTTCAGGACAGCTTCTAGGTTCCCCTCCTCTTTGATTTCTGAGATTTCCTCCTGAGCAGAGAGGAAGAAAGACCTCACACAGGCCCTCGGGGGAAGGAAGCACCTGTACTGCTAACAGAACTTGGAAGATTTACGCTAATTTTGATCACCCCCCCACCCCCTCCTGAATAGTCCAGTGTCTCTACTGTGTGTGGTTTCTAGAACTAAGAATAAAATCTAAAATAGTAACATTTATTAAACTAGTTTGCTATTATACCTAGTTTATGCCTCAGGTTACTAAAGGTCTCTTCAGAAGCTGGGGGTGTGAAGTGAGTGACAGCTGTCTTGCCCTGGTTGAGCACACACTGCCTTGGCTGGCAATGAGAGCAGGGGACTTTTAAGGTCCACGTTGTTTGGAGGGCAGGGTTACCTGGTGCTACACCTACTGCACTGGATGGCAGTTCTAGGAGATGAGCAGACAGAGACAGCGCACAGGCTGCCATCTTTAAGGACCTGAATGTAGAGCAAAAGCTAATGAAAATGGGCCTTAGCCGGGCGTGGTGGCGCACGCCTTTAATCCCAGCACTCGGGAGGCAGAGGCAGGCGGATTTCTGAGTTCGAGGCCAGCCTGGTCTACAAAGTGAGTGCCAGGACAGCCACGGCTACACAGAGAAACCCTGTCTCGAAAAACCAAAAAAAAAAAAAAAAAAAAAAAAAAAAAAAGAAAATGGGCCTTTTGGCCACCGTGCTACTCACGCGGATGGATGTCTGCAACTGAGCCACAAACTTGTCATAGATCCTCTGCGTCACCTCAGGGTTCAACTGGTAGAAGTGTTTGTAACAGGTGGTGAACCTCTCGTAGCTGTCAGGAAGGAGACAGGCAACGTCAGGATGATCAGCACCCAGCCAGTCACCTCTGTGTTTAACACAGATTCAGTTTTGTCACTGAGACTGGGGTAATGGCTGTGGATGCCGATCTGTCCTCAGGTCACAGGTGGCCTACTTCTCCTCCCAACTAGGGCTCTAGCAGTATTTACAAGTAGGTTAGGGCCTGGAGATGAGGTTCCCTTGGAGGAGTGCTTGCCTATGACATGCGTGAAGCTGTTGTTTGATTCCCAGAAGGTGGGATCAGAAGTTCAAGGTCATCCTGAGCTACACACTAAGTTCAAGACCAGCCCAAGTTACAGGAGACCCTGTTGAAAAAAAAACACAATAAAAATAAAAGCAGGTCATTGTGGTGGCTTGAATGATGTCTTTGTTAGTGTTTTATTGCTGTGAATAGACACCATGACCAAGGCAAGTTTTGTAAAAGAAAGGATTTAATTTGGGGCTCCTGGATCCAGTGGGTAGTATAGCGTCTGTGACCATCATTGTGGGAAGCAGACGGGCATAGCACTGGGACATAGATGAGAGATTTACATCCTGATCCAAAGGCAGGAAGTGGGGGGACCTGGTGTGGGCTTTTGAAATCTCAAAGCCCACTCCCGTGACATACCTTCTCCAATAAGGTCACTCCTCCTAATCCTTTCCAAACAGTTCCACTAAACTGGGGACCAAGCATCAAACATCCAAGCCCATGGAAGCCATTCCTATTCAAACCACCACAAAGGAACATGGCCCCCATAGGCGCCTATGTTTGGAAACATGGTTGCCTTGGACCACCCCAGTCAGGCATGGGGATCCCTGGAATGAGGGTCCTCGAAGATAGGTGGGTAAGGATTCGGCAGTGACAAACAAACAAACACAAAGGCAGTCTAAGTGTATTTTGCAGCTCTCAAGCAGGGGATTTTATACATTAAAAACCAAACATTACAGCTCTTAGAAACTGTATCCAATAAAACAATCACAGATACAAACAAACATCATTTGGCACCGTAAAGCACAAAAATCATCCAAGCATTGCAACTCTGAAACTATGTATTCAGTGAATCACAAACAGAACAGTAACATCATTATAAACCATCAAAATATAACAATTCTAAAAGGATGTATTCAGTGGGGGCTGTCGTCCAAGGCTAGTGGCTTATTTCCAGAAGCAGGTTAATAAATCTTTATGGACAGTGCTCTTAACCACTGAGCTAACTCTCCAGCCCCATGGTCAATTATTATTTAACATCTAATGCTTGACTTTTTTTAAAAAATAAATCTTCAACACATAAATTTAAACTACTTTTATTCTAATTAAGGCTTTCTTTACCATATACCAAAATCTACCTCCGATGACACACGTGTAGCCACATGAAATGTTATTGTTGGGAAAGTTTTTAATCTATCGTCATAGTTTTGTAAATGATTTAGAAAGTAAAGCATTGGTTTCCCTGGGGATAAGGCCATGTTAGTGGCCCCATCTCTAGGGATGGTTTCTTACCCATTATTCTCACTTAAGATCTTGGCCTAGGCCACCAGGAACATGTAAATAAGAAAAGGAATCAGAGAAAACAAAACAGCTAAGGTTGCCATGAGAACTACAGCTCAATAATTTTTCTCCAGCAGAGAGTTCCACAACCGGCTCCAGGAGGCCTCCCCCTTTTGAGGTCAATCGCCTCAGTTCTGTGGAACTTGTCACACAGATCCTACTGGAGGTGGTGTGGCACTTGGTCCCTAGTTTGTACAACTGTTTGAGAAGGATTAAGAGGTCTGGCCTTGTGGGAGGTCACCGAGGGTTTTAGAAGCCACACCGTTCTCAATGTCTCTCCTCTTGCTTCCTGTTTGTGGATTAGCATGTAATCTTACAGCCACAGCTACAGCCACAGCCTCAGCTACAGGTACAACCTCAGCTACAGCTCAGCCTCAGTTACAGCTATGTGTCTAAATGCTTGCTTGCCATGGTCATGGACTCTAACTACCCCTTTGGAAAACAGCCCCCGCCCTGTGCAAGTTCTTTCTTTGGCCATGATGCTTTGACACAGCAACAGGAAAGTAACTAAATCATCATTCAAATCACCACAATGGCCTGCTTTTATTAGGAGGTTTATTGTCTTTGTTGATTTCAACAGGGTCTCGTGTAGCTTTGGCCGGTCTTCCCCCTGCCCACATATGAGAGTCTCTCTGGGTCAGGCTTATCTCGCTCTGCACCTTCTCTCTCTTTCCTTCCTTCCTTCCTTCCTTCCTTCCTTCCTTCCTTCCTTCCTTCCTTCCTTTCTTTCTTTTTGGTGGGGCAAATCCTGCAGGCCAGATCCCACTGCTGAATTCTAAGCACCTGCCTTCCAAAAGGAAGAAAGTCCCCAGCTGTGAGAAGCCAGGTGACTGACTGTTTTAGGCCCCTGCAGCAGTGGGGGCTGCTTGGGGAGGTTTCTCTTTGTGAGGCAGGGACTTCACACTTCAGAAGCCTGTAGGGCAATCCGGGTGGCACTGATGCTGCTACCCCATTTGAGAAAGGAAACCGAAGCTGGTGACAATAAAGTGGTCGCCAAGACCATTCAGCCACTGACCCATGAAGGCAGGACTTGAACTCAGGCGGTGTTATCCTTACAAGCCAGCATGCTTTCTCAGTGCAGAGCTTGCTGGTTTCCTAAACACACTAAGAGGGTCAAGGCCAAGAGCCTGCTCTATCCTGAAGGAAGCACAGACAGAAGGGCCATGGGAGGCTGGAGTGGAAAGGCTCTCTCACCCAAGCAGACCTGAGGACCATAGTGGAAGGGTCAGCTAGAAGTGGAGCAGGCCTGTAGTCAGTCAGGCAGCCCGGGCCACACCTCATCCTAGCTGCCTGCTTTGCTTAGATTCCGTACTGCTTTGTCCCCACAATGCTGTGAGGCACCTAGGTTCCAGCATCTCTTTCCACAAGGATATTACATTGTTTATAAGAAAGTATAATGTTATGTCTGGCCAACACATGGCCATGGGCGCCTTCTAAAACATCACTTTCCTTCCCTGAGTGTAGTTTTCAAGAAATCCACAAGGCATCTGAGCCATTCCCACACTGGCACCGGGTGACTAAAATACCCGACATGGGGTTCTGTAGAAAGTGTCCCTTCACATTGCAGGATTCTCAATAACAAGAAGGTCAAGTGACACCCATGGGCAGAGTCTGCTTCACCCCTGCCTGCCGTGGGTCCTGTCCACTGCTGGACCAAGGAGAGATGTGCCCGGCCTGACCCGGATGCCTGAGTGGGCTGGGAAGATGAACAGGATCCCTGATGTTTAAACCACAATTACCTATTTCAATCCCAGCCCTCAAGGGCAGGCATCATGTGTCCCTACACAGTCCTCTTCAGAGCCTCAGACTGGCACAACTAGGAAGAAAACAAGATGCCTAGAACCTCGCTGTGGGCTGTGGACTGGAAGGCTTCCCAGCATCTGCCCTCTGATTTGTCCTTTTGAGATCTGAGCCTAGCCGCCCAAGGATACTAAGGCAAAAATGTCTACCCTCAGATGGCGGAGGTCTGTGACATTGCTCAGTGCCACCTTCAAGTGAGCACCTGTGTTAGCTGCTACCTCTCTCGCCCTGTTTGCAGCTGCAGGAGGATGTAATTCACAGCAAACACCCAGTGAATACATGCACCTTGAAGAAAAATGGGGGGGTGGGGGGGAGAGGCAGGCCTGTGGATGTAGCAGTAGTGTGTGCTTAACATGCTTGAGACCCTGGCTTCAAGGCCCTGCATGGAGAAGTTAAAAAAAAAAAAAAAAGGAAGAGAAAAAGAAAACAATCTGGGGGAAGCAGGGTAGGGAAGAGGAAGAGGGGCAAGAGCTCACCCAAGCCCAAGAAGCCATCATGTGATCTCTCTGTCTCTCTCTCTGTGTACGTGTGACATGGGTGTCTTTTATCACTGTGTCCCCCCCCCCTTTCCCCTCTTTTTTTGAAATTTTATTATTTTCATCTTAGTATGGGTGTTTTGCTTGCATGTATGTCTGTGCACCATGTCCGTGTCTACTGGACGAAGAGGCCAAAAGAGGTCATCAGACCCTTTGAGACTGGAGTTTCAGATGGTTGTGAACTGCCATCTGGGTGCTGGGAACTGGACTTAGGCCCTTTGCAAGAGCAACAGGCCATCTCTCCAGCCCCTGTTTTTATGTCTGTCTGTCTGTCTGTCTCAAACTTCTGGGCTCCAGTGATCCTCTGGAGCTACAGTTGTTGAGTGATTGGCTGGCATGCAGAAAGCCCTAGGTTCAGTCCCAGAACTACAAAGACCAGCGCTGGTAGCATCTGCGTGTGACCCCAGCATCAGGAGTCAGGAGCTGAAGAACCAGGATGAGGAGTTATCCTCAGCCACACACACAGGAGTCTGAGGCCAATCTGGGATAAACGCCATCCAAGACAGACAGACAGACAGACACAAACACACACACAGAAACAGGAGAGAGACACAGGCACAGAGACAAGACAGAGAGAGAGAGAGAGAGAGAGAGAGAGAGAGAGAGAGCGCAAAAAGAAGGAAGGAAGGAAGGAAGGAAGGAAGGAAGGAAGGAAGGAAGGAAGGAAGGAAAAGAAAGAAAGAGAGAGAGAAAAAGAGACAGATAGAGAGAAAAACGAACCAGGCATGAGAGTATATACCCCTGAAAAGAAAACAACAACAAAAAAAAGCTGGGTGGTGCATACCTTTAGTCTCAGAAATTAGGAGGCAGAAGCAGGTGGATTTCTGCAAATTCAAGGCCAGCCTGGTCTTAATGAGTTCCAGATAGGCAGAACTGTATACAGAGACCCTGTCTTAAAACCAAAACAAAATAAGAGAAATTAAAAACCTCCTACTAGGGCTAGGGACCTGTCTCAGTTAGGAGAGTGCTTACTTGGCACACACAAAGCCCTGTGTTCAGTCCCCTGTACCACATGAAACAAAGCATGATAGCACTTTGGTACCACCTCGGGAAGCAGAGGCAGGAGGATCACTCAGATGAGCCTGGGCTGTATGATACCCCTTCTTTTCTTTTCTTTCTTTTTTTTTTTATTTTTTTATTTTTTTGGTTTTTGGAGACAGGGTTTCTCTGTGTAGCCCTGGCTGGCCTCGAACTCAGAAATCCTCCTGCCTCTACCTCCCTAGTGCTGGGATTAAAGGCGTGCACCACCACGCCCGGCTTGACCCCTTCTTAAAACAAAACAAAACCCCCAAGCCCAAGTGACTAGCTGAGTCTGGTGGTGTGTAAAACCTTGTTACATAGTAGGCAGTAGGAGGATCATAAGTTCAAGACCAGCCTGGGCCACAAAACAAGATCCTGCCTCAAAAACACCACCACCAACAAAGAAATCCACAAACTAAGCTTTAAAACTGAGATGAGCTTTCTAGTGTTCTGGAAAATGGAGAGATGAAGCCTGAGGCCTCAGGGCTTCCAAAGCTGTTCAAACAGATTTTTCTTTCTTTTTCTTTCTCTTTTCCTTTTTTTTTTTTTTTTTTTTGAGACAGGGTTTCTCTGTGCAGCCCTGGCTGTCCTGGAACTCACTCTGTAGACCAGGCTGGCCTGGAACTCAGAAATTCACCTGCCTCTGCCTCCCAAGTGCTGGGATTAAAGGTGTGCACCACCATGGCCTGGCCAGATTTTTCTTTTAAAATTTCTAAATAAAAGTATCTGTGTGGGGCTGGAGAGATGGCTCAGTGGTCAAAAGCACTGGTTGCTCTTTCAAAGGTCCTCGCTGGGTTCAATTCCCAGCAACCACATGTCCCAACCGTCTGTAACAGGAGCTGATGTCTTCTGGCATGCAGGTTTACATGCATAGACATTAAATAAATAAATTTTTTTTTAAAAAGTATCTATACACAGTTGATGCAGGAGGATCTGCTGAGCCTGGGAATTTGAGGGCAATACAAGCAAAACCTTTCTCTTCAGCCTTTTGCAGGGCTGGGGGACTCAGGTCCACCTGAATTCTACACAAGTGCCCTTCCCTTGGGCTGTAAGTCCAGCCCCCAAAACCTGTCTCTTAAGAGAAAGCATTTCAGGCTAGGGAGATGGCTCAGCAGTTAAGAGCACTGACTGCTCTTCCAGAGGTCCTGAGTTCAACCACATGGTGACTCACAACCATCTGTAACAGGATCTGATGCCCTCTTCTGGTGTGTCTGAAGACAGTGACAGTATACTCACATACATAAAATAAATAAATCTTAAAAAAAAAGAAAGAAAAAGAAAAAGAGAAAGCATTTCTAGTTAATACAGCACTCGACAGCTGAAGCCAGGAGATCAAGGGTTCACAGCTTCAGCTATATAACAAATGTGAAGCCAGTCTGCATTACATAGAAACACAGTTTCAAAAAACAAAACAGAATTAAAAAACAAATAAGTAAAAGGCTGTTTGTGGTATGCATGCCTTTAATCTCAGCATAGGTGGGGGCGACCTTTAATTCGAGTCCAGCCAGGGCTACACAGTGAGACCCTGTCTTAAAAAAATAAATACATGGAAATTCCTGAGGCCAGAGCTGGAGAGATGGCTCTGTGGTTAAGAGCACGAGCTACTGTTCCAGAGGCCCTGAGTTCAAATCCCAGCAACGACATGGTGGCTCACAACCATCTGTAATGGGATGTGATGCCCTCTTCTGGTGTGTCTGAAGACAACTACAGTGCACTCACATACATTAAATAAATAATTCCTTAGGGGAGGGAGGGAGGAGTTAATTAATTAGAGGTGAGCACAGTATGGCTGATTTTAACCCAGCAGATTTTCTCAATCTGCACGTGTCATCTGAACTCATTGAAGCAGCGTTTCATTGCCTGCACAGAACACCCAGGATAAGGACCAGACCGGAACTCAGAGGTGGAGCTTGTGCGTGCAGCAACCCGGAAAGTGAAAACAAAGGGACTCGCTGTGAAGGAGCTAAAGTTTCACTTTACAGACATTTAACTTCAGAGGCTGGGGAGATGGCTCAGCCGGTAACATGCCTGCCATGTGCACATAAGAATGATACCCAGTGCCCATGTAAAAGCCAGGGCTACAGAGCTGGGCATGGTGGCAGATGCAGAAGAAGCCTCTACAATTCAAGGCCAGTCTGGTCCACATATTTAGTTCCAGGCTAGCCTGGGTGATATAAAAAAGGGAGGGTTGAGTGGGGTGGAGTGGGTGGCAGCAGATCTGGACTTGGGGATCACACACCCACTGTAGAGAACAGAGAAAACTAGTCATCTGTCAACCTGGTTTTTGTTTGCATGTTTTTGAGTTTTGTTGTTGTTGTTTTTGTTGTTTTGAGACAAGGTCTATGTGAGCTTGGCTGTCCTGGAGTTCCCTATGTAGATGCCCAGTTACAGCCTATTGTTTTACACATACACCAAGAATGGTAGAAATGGCCCGGACAACAAACATCTAACACTCTTGGGCAGTGTCACAAGATACACAGGGCCAAGGGAGCAAAAGCAGTGTGAGGTGGTGCACTTCTGCAGCCCGGTATCAGGATGCAGAGGCAGGGGAAACACAGCGAGTTCTAGGCCAGCAGGGGCCAAATGAGAGATGGGTCTCAAAACCCCCAAACTTTTAGCACAAAAAGCCAGGCTTACTTTATGCTACCGTGCACAACAGGCTTCTTAAGTCACCAGTTCCACACTTTGCTCACTAGAGGGCAGCAGTGACTGACAAAAGAAGCAAGGATCTGAAAGCTATAGATACAAAACACTCAGGCTGTCCAATGACACTTGCAGTTACAGCTGCCCTGGTCCCTTAGAAGGGATTCTCCAGCTGAAGATGCAGAGCAATTGCCTAGAATGCACCAAGCCATGGGTTCAGTCCTCAGAAATGAATAAATAAATCCAGGCGCAGTGGCACATACGTTGAAGACTGAAATAATCCCAGCATGGAGAAGGTGGAAGATTAGTAGAAGTTCAGGGCCAGCCTGAGCTACACAAGACCCCGTCTCAAAAACAAACACTAACCCACCAAACACAAACAACTTATCGAGCTCTAGCAGCATGACACCATAGCAGGCCAACTTTGCTGACACAAATCTAAAGCACGACTCCAACTGAGGGAGGAGGGGGAAGCTGGGGAGGCAGCTCAGTCAGTATAGCATTTGCCACCTGAACATAAGGACTGAGCTTGGCACCCAGCACCCATGTAAAAGTCCCAGGGCTAGCCGGGCGTGGTGGCGCACACCTTTAATCCCAGCACTCGGGAGGCAGAGGCAGGCGGATTTCTGAGTTCGAGGCCAGTCTGGTCTACAAAGTGAGTTCCAGGACAGCCAGGGCTACACAGAGAAACCCTGTCTTGAAAAACCACAAAAAAAAAAAAAAAAAAAAGGTCCCAGGGCTCAGGAGGCAGAGCTGGGGGGATTCCTGGGAACTGATGGCCTGCTAGCCTAATCTAATGGTCAAGTCTCAGCTAGTGAGTGATCATGTTTCTAAAAGGCTGAATGGGTAAAGGTAATTGCTGCCAAGCCTGGTGATCTGAGTTTGACTCAAGTTTGACCCCTGTGATTCACACGGTAGAAAGAAATGACAGAGAAATGGTCGCGAAAGTTATCCTCCGACCTTCACACACACATAGGGAGGTAGAGACCAGACTTCAGGGAAATAAGCTTGAGCTTGGAATATTAAGGAGGTGGCTGCAGACTCAAGGGCTATGTATTGTGTACACAGGCAAAGATGCAGTTGTCATGGGAATGGTTGGACGACTGACTGGTACCTGGCCCTGTCCTAAGCACTCTAGGTGAGTTAGCTTACCAAGTCCTCACAGGACCCTTGTGATGACCATTCATTACCATCACCCCCAATACACAGATGACCAAGACTGGTAGACAGAGCTTGTCCAAGGCCGCTCAGCTGGGATGTGATGGAGCCAGCTAGAATCTGAACTATAGAAGGGCCAAAGGGATTGAAGCAGAGACTAAGACCTGCACAGGGTGACTCAAGAGGACGGACTTGGGAGGTAAGACTAAGATGATGCAGCCTGACAGAGGCAGAAACAGTGAAGACAGAGTAAGGGGAGATCTGGACAGGCAGATCTGCACTCAGAAATGAATTCTCACCACAACCAGATCACCTGAACCTGCAGAGTGGGTAGGGAGTTTCTATGGCTCATACATAAAACCACTCTTTCTGTGTAGAACTGTTTCCTGAATGCCAACCAGCTTTGGTACTTCCAAGGCTGGAGGTAGAGCCCCAGGCCTCCCAGCAGCTCCATCACTGAGCCCCACCCACCACTGAGCCCCATCGCCCTCACCTCCTTGCCTTTCTTTAGTTTAAAATGCCAGCAACTGAGGCACAATTGATGTTCACTCTTTCCTTGGGCTTAACATAACTATATAAATCACACCCTGCCTAGAACATCCCAGGCCATAGCACTGGATCATTACCGGATATGGTAAGACCTTAGCTCCCTCAGCTTCATGGGACCTACTCCTCTGTAACAAGCTGCTGGCTGCACTGTGTACTGGTGGGAGGGTGGGAGACCTGGCTTCTCTCTGAATAGTACTAACTGGCCTTTAGCCTGGGCTCCACTAATACCACCAACGCAGTCTCTTCTGGCAGGTTCAAATGTCACAAGACACAGAAAAGGAATCCCTTGCTTGCTGCAGATAGAGAGAAAGGCTGTCCAGGAGACTGCCAGGACAAAAAAAAAATTTTTTTTCGCTTTTGGAGAGCAAGGCAGGGGAGTGCAGATAGCAGGGCCATGTGCAACTACGTCTTTATATTGTGAAACCTAACATCGGCACTTCTGGCAGTTGGGCCTCAGCCAGGCCAACGAAAAGGTCAGCAGGGCAAGACTCTGAGGTCCACCTGAAGCCAGCATGTCCAGTCTTCCTCTAGTCACTGTGGAAGTCACTAGAGCTCTGCTGGCTGGAGCGGGAAGGCGTGGGAGGTGGCGAGCACTGAGCCTGCAGTCTTTTTTATTTTTTTGAGAAAGGATTTCTCTGTAGCTCTGGCTGTCCTGGAACTTACTCTGTAGACCAGGCTGGCCTCGAACTCAGAAATCCGCTTGCCTCTCCCTCCCAAGTGCTGGGATTAAAGGCATGTGCCACCACTGCCTGGCTGGTTGTTGTTTTTTTAAGAATTACGTATTTTATGTATACGAGTACACTGTAGCTGTATTCAGACACACCAGAAGAGGGCATCAGATCCCCATTACAGAAGGTTGTGAGCCACAATGTGGTTGCTGGGAATTGAACACTGAACCAGTGCTCTTACCTGCTGAGCCATCTCTCCAGCCCTACCTTTGGATTTAATTTACTTTCTTTTTTTTTTTGTTTTGTTTTTTTGTTTTTTTGTTTTTTTGTTTTTTTTTGTTTTTCGAGACAGGGTTTCTCTGTATAGCCCTGGCTGTCCTGGAACTCACTTTGTAGACCAGGCTGGCCTGGAACTCAGAAATCCGCCTGCCTCTGCCTCCCAAGTGCTGGGATTAAAGGCATGCGCCACCACGCCCAGCTCTTAATTTATTTTCTTATCTGTGTTAATTATGCTAGCACGCCCTGTGGTTATCTTGTTTACAGTATGCTACCTACTGAATAGTAACTTGGATGCTTTATATATCAGCAGCACCAAATACAGAGAAGGCAGGAAGGTATGTGTTAGGAGGTAAGGGGAGAGCTGATCATAAGGTCCATGCAGAAACCATTGCAGGCAGGATGTTGTGGGCCTGTCGTCGGCTACTGGAGAGCCTGAGACAGAATTATCAGTCCAAGTCAAGCCTACTGACAACATATTGAGGCCCTGCCTCAAAATAAAAAGTTAGAAAAAGGTTTTGTTGTGTAAGACTTATGTAAGCTGCTGGACCTGAGTCCTAGGAACTGAACTTAGATTCTTTGGAAGAGCATAGAGTACCCTTAACCACTGAGCCACTTCTCCAACCCCAAGACTTATCTTTTAAATTTTACCAGTCAGAATGAGCTAATGGACCTGGATGCTGGGTCTCCAACTCCAGTCCTCTGCAAAAGAATTAAGTGCTCGACCACTGAGCCACCCATCCTTCCACCCAGTGCAGGGGCGGGGTGGGGGGTGGTGGTGGTGAATAAATCTTTGAAAAGGGTTGGAGTTACAGCTCAGTGGTGGAGAAGCTGCTGAGCATACAGAGGATCTAGGTTCAATGCCCCATAGGTATACACACACACACACACACACACACACACACAAACACGGAAGCCAAGATGCTCAGACTGCAAAAAGAGACGGTCTCTTTGTGGCATTTCACTGTTATCCAGGGTCCCTCGGCCTCTGGAGTGGCTGTCCTTACAGGCTGGTGTGAAAGGCCTCAAAACCAGGAGTGTCCAGGGCTCAGTGGTAAGAGCACTTGTTGATCTTGCTGCGCATCTACATGGTGGTTCACACCCATAACTCCACTTCCAGGGGATCTGACACTCTATTCTGACCTCTGTGGGCATTAAGCATGTACATGGTGCAAATACATACGTGCAGGCAAAATACCTAGACATAAACATGACCGAATCAAATTAACATTTTAAAAAAGGGAATGTTAGCCGGGCAGTGGTGGCTCACGCCTTTAATTTCAGCACTTGGGAGGCAGAGGCAGGCGGATTTCTGAGTTCGAGACCAGCCTGGTCTACAGAGTGAGTTCCAGGGCAGCCAGGGCTACAGAGAGAAACCCTGTCTCAAAAAACAAACAAACAAACAAAAGACTGCAGGCTCAGTGCTCGCCACCTCCCGCGCGCTCCAGCCAGCAGAGAGAGCTCTGCGCTCACCCGGCGCGTTAGGTCTACGTAAGCAATGACCTCCGGGGAAGGACGTCGGCTGCCCTAAGGCTGCCGCGGGCCCCAGGCTGCTGCCTTGCGGGAGGTTGGAGAAGACAGCAACTGCAACCCAGCCTTTCCTCTACTCCTCCGCAACCCGCGGCGAGTCGCCCACGTGACTGCGCCAAGCGAATCTCGCGGGACTTACGATCCGGGCGACAAGCCTCCGGCCACCTCTCCCCATTGGTCGCCACCTACCTCCTGTCGGCGACTAGCTTCTGGAGGAAAGTGTCTACTATGGCGTCCAGGAGTTTCACCCTGGGGATGGTCGCGTCCCCTGGCACAGCTTCCGGAGAGGAGCCCTCAGGCCCCCTTTCCGCAGCCTCGCTATCTTGGCTCACCTCAGCCATGTTGAAATTGAACCGCCAAAATGAACTGGCCCTGCAGCTCCTCCCAACAGGACCTCCGATTGGAGGCCGGGGGATGCCAGTCACGGAGCCGGATGGGGCGGGGCAGTGGCCGGAGACCAGGAATTAGTTCTCAGCTCCGGGGGAAAAACCCGCAGAAAACAAAACCCAAAAGCCGGGGTTTAGGGGCTCAATAAAAACTTTTAATTACATTTCAAAGATCTCATACAGTGCAACAGTCAATATTCGCAGCTAATCTCCTCGAGTTCATTTCTAGCTAATGCTGAATGTGCATTCTTTCCCATGTGCCTGCATCCAGCCTTCCTGTCTTGCTGAGTTTCTAATTTGTGTGTTGACCAATGGGTCAACATTTCTAGCTGTTTTGGTCTCCAGTTTTGGAAAAATGGCCGCCCACTGGCTCATCTTCACCAAGGCCAATCCCAGACCCTGACCTTGGGAGAGTAGGAGTTCCGACGGGGGTGCCTTTTACCTTTATATCCAAGGTCCTTTCAAACACAAGGGGAAAGAAGGAAAGGGAGAAAGGACAAGAAAGGGAGGCTTAAACACGGGACAAGAAAAGAAAGTCGGGAAGGAGTAACCTAAGGCATGAAAGGTGGGAGGAACCTATGTCCACACTCTGCCCCTAGGAAAGACCAAACAAGAGCAGAGCCGTCCGGTCACAAAGGTGTTGATAGGGAAAGCCTGAGAGGGGTCCTTGCTCCACTGTATTGATTGCTCTTAAGGTAGAGGTGAGGAGCGAAAGGATTTAAAATGATCTGTGGGCTTCACCCTTCAGATGACTATGGGCAAGATTGAAGGGCTCTCTCAATAAAGTGCAGGAAGTGGGGCCTGGTGGCGTCCTGTAAACCTGGAACTCAGGAGGTGGAGGAAGATCAAGAGTTCAAGGCTACCCTCTGCTACATAATGAATTCAAACCCAGCCTGGGATATATGAGACCCTGTCTCAAAAAAACAAACCAAAATGCTGAGACGAATAAAAGTAGAGGGCTCAGAAGGAAACAAATACAGACTACAGCGAGTAGTAGGAGGTGTGTGTGGAGACTGGGTCAAGTCAGGATGGAAGAATGTGGAGCAGCCGTGAGAAACATGAAGGCTTCAGTTAGCACCTTCCAATTTGGCACCATGGCATTTCCCAAGGCATGGGGCCACTGATAAGGTCGAAAGCATCTCCCAGGCTGAAGAGCAAGATTTGCCTGCTTTCTTCCCTCCCATTCCTCACTGTGCCTCTCTGCCACCAACACAGGCTAAGTAGAGGCAGGGAAGAGGGATGCTCCTGAGGGAAGCATCAGTGGTTTTGGCAGTAAGAAGCTGGTAACCAGGTGGACCTGGCCTTGGGTGCCTTCCTGACTGTTTTTTTTTTTTTTTTTTTTCTGTTGCCAGCACAGGGTACCATGACTGGGATGACACTTCACAACCAAGGACAAGAAAAACAAGGATAGTTCATATTCCAGAGTCCCACTGTGAGACACCTGTTGCGATTCATCTGGGTGGCGGGTGTGCCTGTGGCACTGCTGCCTCGGGCTCAGAACCTCCGTGGTGCCTCCAGGGCTCGGCTCAGCTGGCCTGAGGAGATAAGAGTGAGGAACGCACATCCAAGCCAGTGGCTCTCTCTCAACCTGGCTTCAGGGCAAAGTTCCAAGGACAGTGTTCTCTAGTAAGTCTGACCCACTTACAACTGTGCCCCTCTACTGTAGTCACCTGGGCCAATGAAGGCCAGCAGCTCATGTGGTCTGTAGGTTCCCGGGCCTGAGGGACAGGGAAGGGGGATAAAAAATTAGGATCTGTGTCACAGTTTTCCACTTTTCCAAGGAGTGGGGTCTGACAGCAGACTGAGCTATCAGGATTAGTTGGCTCATTCACAGATGTTCAGCTACACATAGGAAGCCTCAGCGTTTCTCCCTCCTAGTAACTCCCCAAGAAGACGAACGCCCTGCAGAGTGTGCGCTGCTCCGATTTGTCCCCCAAAGGCAGGACAAAGCAGTGAACAACTCAGGTCCCAAATTTAAAATAAGCAGGCATAAAAAAATAAATAGACCCCAGGCAGCTACTCAGAGCCTTGGCCTGAGGCTCGAGAAGAAGCAGGGGACAAGCAAACGAGGAGCAGCTCTTCTCCAGGCCTGAGGGAAGGTCAGAGAGGGGCGCCAGTGAGGGGCTAACGGGGTCCTGTGGCCATGACTGAGTATAAGGACCGAGTGAGGGGCCCAGGTCTGCAGGAGAAGTCAAATGATGGGGATGAGGGAAGCCAGGCACAGAACCTCTGCAGAAGGAGCAGTCCAAAGTCTCCTCTCTGATCCCTGACAGACAACCTGGAGCAGGATGGGTGTGTGGTGGTGGCGTTCACAGGAGCAGTTATCCTCTCTGCTCTGCCCTGGCCCAGAGTAATGTGTGAAACCACAGCCTCTCCATCCACCGCTCTCTACCAGTGTCTCGAGTCCACCAGCTCAGGTCGCAGGCTGAGCTTCTTGAGGCTCTCGTAGCCCACCACGATGACGATGGTGGAGGGTGTAGCCGAGATGATTCTCGCCGAGAGGCCCTTCATGAGGCCCCAAGGCCCCTCCTCTGCCATCAGCTGCCTGAAGGTCAGGACGATGGAGCTCTTGCCTTCAACCTGAAAAAGTCACCACAGTGAAGAGCCACCAACTGTGCTGTCACCACTGCTCAGCACACCCTCAATAGCACTTCAGCTCGAGGAGGGACTCCGAGGGCTAGCCTCTGCTTTCTGGGCAGCACAGTGACTTCCTCCTAGCTCTGGTGACAGAACTACCTGGGTCTTAACCCTGCCTACCCCAGTTTTCTAAAATAGAAAATGGTGATAGTCCCTATGCCTGGGCTGGAGGGATGGCTCCAGAGGTTAAGTAAGAGCACTGACTGCTCTTCCAGAGGTCCTGAGTTCAAATCCCAGCAACCACATGGTGGCTCACAACCATCTATAATGGGATCCAGTGCCCTCTTCTGGTGTGTCTGAAGACAGCTACAGCATACTCATTCATATACATAAAGAGAGAGAGAGAAAAAAGAAAGAAAGAGAGAGAGAGAGAGAGAGACCCTGTGCCACAAGGTTGTTACAATGTCAACAATAGAGCCGGGCATGGTGTCACACGTCTTTAATCCTAGCACTGGAGAGGCAGAGGCAGGTGGATCTCTATAAATTGTAGGCCAGCTGGTTGATATAGTGAGTTCCAGGCCAGTCAGAGGTACAAGATGAAATCCTGTCTCAAACAACAGACTGCCAAGAGTTCTGCCCAGCAAGACGGTGCTGAGCGCCAGCTACCACTGCCCTCAGGCAAGCTCTCCGGCCGTGAGCCTGCGGACAAGGTGCGTCTCTGTCTCTGGGAGGCTGCATTCATTCCCCCAGTGAGGCCCTTAAGCAGCTCTCCCCAGCCATGGCTGGCTCTGCTCATCCCAGTCTCTCCAGGCTTCAGGGTTAGAAGCCTCTTGCTCTTCTTGTTGGGTCACACGCAGTAGCCAGGACAAGGACCTCTTCCCTCTCTCCTCACAGTCCTACCTCCTTCCTTACTCCCAAATCACAACTACAGAGCCCACACCAGAGCACTTGTGCCACAGCAAGGCAAAGGACTCCTTCTTCAGACCCTCCCTGCCCAGTGTGGCCTTCACGAGGTCTACCACAGCTCGCTGCTCTGCCCTGCCTTCCTCATCACCTCCTCCACACCTCTTCTTCCCCTCTGACATCTCACATGATCACTCTGCTTCCACAACCTCCCTTAGTCCTGGCCAGGGCAAGTTCAGCTTAGCCCATGCCTCTGGCCTGGTAGCGCCTTAGAGCAGGGGGCCTATGGGCAATCCCTTGGGTTGGCTCCTAGGACACCCAAGGCAGGGTAAGGAAAGAATGAGGCCAACCCTGATTCTCCAAGGTAAAGACACTGGAGGCCCAGCCAGGAGCCAGAGTAGTGACTTTTAAATGTTGGAAGAAGCACTTTTCCCTAGGGTCAAGAATACTTCTATCTGTTGTTCCTCTCTTTGGACACTCTAGTAGCCCCAAAAATCAACTGTACCCCAACCTGTTAAGGTTCCTTTTCTTTCCTCCTGTCCTCACCACCCCCGGAACCCTTCTCCCATGTATCTCTCTCGATTCTCCACCTTTCTTCCTAAGTCACCCTAGTTTCACAGTGAGAGCCCCTCTTGCTGGAAACCTAAGACTTGACACAGCAAAATCTACCCTCTGCATATAATGTACCATATAATGTACCGTACTTAGATCCTATTTCTCGCTGCTGTCTACAGAGTCGGCCTTAGAATACGACTACAATTCCTGGGCAGCACCAGGAGTTGTTAGGGTTCTGGAAAAGTCGAAAGAGTACAACCTGTGAAACGTATTTTAAAAAGAGTCTGCCAGGCCAGCGATGTAGCTCAGCGTTTACCATCAAGCCAGGCCACCCGAGTTCAACGCCCTGGAACCCATATAGTAGAAAGAGAGAAACCAACTACTGCGAGTTAACCTCTGGTCCACATGCACACTATATCGTGTACACACACACACAAAATAAAACACAAAAAAAAAAAACAAAACAGACACAAACAAAACCCATGCAGGTTTCTTAGCTGGCTGGTGATGGGCACCTTTAATCACTCTATGGAGGGTGGAGGCAGGAGAATCAAGAGTTCAAGGTCACCCTCAGCTACTAAGTGAATCTGAGGACAGCCTTGTTGAACTATAAGTCTTTGTCTCAAAAACAACAAAAGACCAAACACCCGGCATTTTCCTGTGACCCCAGAACTCAGGAAGAGCAGGAATTCAAGGCCAGCATCAGCTACAACAGCAGTTTGGAGGCCAGGCTGGACTACATGACACCCTGTCTCAAAAACTAAAAAAAAAAAAAAAAAGAGCTGGGGCGGGGCTCAGTTGGTTGAGTATTTGCTGAAAAGGCCAGTGCCTCTAAAAGCAGGTGTGACCAGGCATGCCTCTAACCCCACTTCTCCAGAGGGATGGGAGGGTCAGGAGGTCAAGGCCCTCCAGCTACTTACAGGGCTCAAATCCAGCTGGAGATACTGAGAACCAGTCCTTAAGGGTTGTAGAAACACAAACAAAAGGAGCCTGAGTTTGGTTCCCTGAGCACACACAGTACAAAGCCAGAGCTCAGCCACCCACCCAGGCTTTCCCCTAGCTCCTGCTCATACCATATCCCCCTCACACGCACACACAGCAAAGAAATGGAACGGTTTTGAAAGGAAAAGACATCTGTGTCTCTCTCGTTTCCCATCCTCAACTGTCCCTCTTCTTCCTCTCCACTAGACCACCTTTCTCAGTTCAGTCTCTCATTCCCTGTGGATTCAGGGCCTGGTGGGAAAATCAGACACCT
The DNA here is from genome assembly GCF_978045245.1 of Mus caroli. NCBI lineage: Eukaryota > Metazoa > Chordata > Mammalia > Rodentia > Muridae > Mus > Mus caroli. The sequence continues at coordinate 73,589,569 of NW_028227258.1, read as the reverse complement.
GAAATTACTATGAAATCACTGAGTGTATTCACCACAGGCCTGCAAGGTGAGGAAGGGGTCACTCAGGGCCTAGGCGAATAGAGTACGGAACGGATTCCAGCTGAAGGCTAGAAGAAAGCAGTAAGAGCTCCTGAGGCTGGGCATGCAAGTGGGTAGCTATGCAAGGGGCAGACAACGAGAAAAAACAAGCTAGAGACTTTCAAGGGCTCAACTGGTATCTGCAGAGATAAGGACAGGGAGGGGCTTGGATGATCACTAGGCTGATTAAACACCAGGGTCAGGGTACACTGAGGTCACAGGGACAATGGAGGACTACAGGTCTTCCTTCTAATGGCTTCTTGACTCAGGGTGGGGAGGAGGCCGGCATTACCTGCACACGGGTTCTGATGACATCCATGGGATTGGTGAGGATGGAGGCAGTGGCTGCAGCCAGGGGCCCAGAGATGGCTTGAAAGACAATGTGAGGGCACTCCTGAGGGCACAGGCGCGACAGCTGCTCTGGAATCCAGGGAAAGACAAGGCCTCAAGATACGAGGTACCACCCATCTGCCCTCTCACGCCTGCACTCGGAGACAAGCCCTCGGCCCTTCCTATACCTTTCTCTTCCTGCTTCTACCTGCATCCACTAGAGATGCACATTATATGTCTTTGGAGCTTTTTGAAGTCATTCTGGTTGTAGCCATTTATAAGGGACACGGTGGTCTCTATGGAAGGAAGGCTGTTCACTGTATTCTGCATACCTTTTCAAAGTTCTTTACTTCTAGAGGGTCAGGGGAAGGCAAAGTGTCATGTAGCCCAGGCTGGCCTGGACCTCAGTATGTAGCAGAGGAGGAGCCCTGACCCTCCTGTCGTTTCCAAAGTCCAGGGATTATAGACTCGTGGCACCACAGCTGGGCCACACACTGCTGGCGATGGCTCCCAGGGCTTTACCTGTGCCAGGTAGGCAGACACTCTACCAAGTTAGCCACATCCTTAGCCCTTCAAAAGTCACTTGGAGTTTTGGACTGTGTACCTATTTTTATAAATACAAGCAATTAATATTAAAGTAGGAAGTCTTACAATGAGGATCAGATCATACCAAGAAAGAAAACTGCCTGGGCACGATGAAGCATGACTCTAATTCCAGGGATGGGCGGATCCCTGATTCCAAGGCTAGGCTCAGGACAGCCAGAGAGATACAGAGAAACCCTGTCTCAAAACAACAAGGCAAGCAAGCAATGCAGGCAGGATGGTGATGTACTTGGAAGATGAAGGTGGGGTTGGGGGGGTCTAAGTTCATCTTCAGCCACACAGTGACTTCCAGGCCAATACAGACTACATGAGACTCGCTTAGCATACATGGAGCCGAGAAGGCAGAGTCTACCACGCATGGAGCTCTGGATTTGAGCCCCAGCACAGAAAGCCAGGCATGGTGGCACACGTTTGTAATCCCAGCACTCTGGAAGTAGACTGGGGGTAGGAGTGGGGGTGTCAGAAGGTCAAGGTTATCTTCAGTGACTTGAGACATGACATTCTGTTTAAATTAAAAAAAAAAAAAAAGAGAGAGAAAGCCAGGCATAGTGGTGCATGCTTGTAATTTTTATAAGGCCAGCCATATCTCACAAAATAGGAACAACAAAAAAAGTCAAATAAACAAGGACTAGGAGTGTAGCTCAGTGGCCCAGTACCTGCTTAGCCTGTGTAAGTCTCTAGGCTCAATCACTAGGCCAAGAGAAGAAGGAGAAACTTGGATTTCCAAGTGCCAATGACTGTGGGGTTCTAGGCACTGAGGCCTGTTTCCTCAGTGCCCCTGGGAAGTGTGCCTGTGCAGAGTCTCTGCTTTACCCTCTCTTGAGGTAAAAGACAAGAGTTCATTCATTTACTCAGCGAAGACTCTGCGAGCCACCCTGGGTCCTGAGGGCCATGCAATGAACAGAAAAAAGTGCCTAGGATGCCTGCCCTCGGAAAGTGCACATTCTAGTGAGAGAGAAGGGACAGTAAGCACAGCACAGCGCGTGTCAGAGGGGCACACTAGAGCTACGGTAAAAATGGGAAAGGAAGCGGGGCTCGGGGACTCCACGGGTAGAGGGAAAGCAAGCTGTGACTTTCAACAAAGCAGTCATGGTGCTTCCTGGAAAGTGAAGTTCAGAAACGCCCTGATGGTGAACCACGCGTGCCCCGACAAAGAGCTTCCTAAGCACAGGGTAACAGTTATCAAAAGCACTGAGGCAGGGACATGCCTGCGGGGGGCGGGGGCAGTAAGACCATCAACTTAGAACAGAGCCACTGGGAAGGGCAGTGGGTGAGACTGGAGGTGAGTGACCAAGGACCTGGAGGACACTACACAAACCCAGGCTTTTCCCTAAGACACCCAGGTCTTAGGTTTTTCCCCAGGTCACACAGACAGACTCAGCATCTCAGAGATCTCCTCTCAGTTTCCTAGTCAGTCAGGTCCTTACGAATTCTTTCTCATGCCTTTGGTTTTGGTAGTTTGAGGCTAGACAGATGTAGGAAGAAGGTTGGCAGGGCAGAGGTCACAGCCTCCAAGTCCCAGATGACATGGAGAATTCCGTAAGCCTGCTGGAGCCACCTCTTCCCCAGTTCTTAACTGTGTTCCACCCCCCCCCTCCAACCCCAAGTCAAGCATGTCAACAGAAACAGGGTGACATGGCGTTTGCCTCATGGGCACCCTTCCTCTCCCGAAGGAGGCATTTTGCAGTCATTAGGCGGCAGCATTGGGACCTGCACTACCTGTTTCCTGGGCCTGGATGCACTGACCCTGTTCCTGCAAGCTGCCACTTTCCTGGGACAAGAAGACTGATTGGTTTAATGAAGAGCTGATTGGCAATCAGCTGGGCAGAAGAGAGTAGGGCGGGACTTCTGATCTCAATGAGGGGGCCCCAGTGAGAGGGACCAGGAGAAGGCAGTATGGGAGACCATGTGGAGGAACCAAGAGGATTCGACATGAAGTCACAGTGAGAGAGCAGCCATGAGGACACACATGGACCAGAGCAAGCCAGGGCAAGACCAGAATGGCAAGTAATGTGGCATCTGGTCTGGGTGGCAGCCCAGTCGGGTTAGAAAATCTCAGAGCCTGCTTAGCTTAGGCTTGCTACTTGTTAATAAAAATACCAGGTGTCTGTATCTTTACTTAGAAGTTACAGTGAGCATAGAAACTTCCAGCAATTATTGGAGAACAGAGGGGCATAGAACCACTCCCCTCTCACCCCAGGAATTACTTTACACACATGTAAACTGGGCTCCTGGGCAACAGAAGCAGGTGGATCACAAATTGAGGGCCTGCATGGACTATGGAATAAGTTCAAGTCCAACCTTGTTACTTAGTGAGATGTCTCAAGAGTATAGACGGGGGCCTAAGGATGTGGGTAGCTCAAACACAGGAGCTGATCCCTAGCACTGCATAAACCAGACATGGTGCAAGCCTTTAGACCCAGTGCTCAGAGGACAGAGGGAGGAGGACGAGAAATCCAACGCCAAGCGCCAAGCAGCGTGGCCCACACCACCACTGGGTGGTGGACACATGGCTGTAACCCCAGCACCAGGTGGGCAGAGGCAGCAGGATCAGTACTTTAGGGCCAGCCTTGGTCACCTGAGTCCCAATCTCAGAAGCTGAGTCTCAATACTCAACACACTGAGTATGGTAGTGTGAGCCTAGAACTCCAGCAGCCGAGGAGACAGAGGCAGAACCCTGCCTCAAAATAAAACTTAAGCACGCCGGGCGTGGTGGCGCACGCCTTTAATCCCAGCACTCGGGAGGCAGAGGCAGGCGGATTTCTGAGTTCGAGGCCAGCCTGGTCTACAAAGTGAGTGCCAGGACAGCCAGGGCTACACAGAGAAACCCTGTCTCGAAAAAACCAAAAAAAAAAAAAAAAAAAAAAAAAAAAAAAACTTAAGCAGGTCAGCCACATTTGTAGCCTAGTACTTGAGAGGCTGAAGCAAACTGCTCAGAATTTAAGGTCAGGCTCAGCTACATACTGAGTTTCAGGCAACCCAAGGCTGTAGAATAAGAGCCTATTTTAAAAACAAAACCAATGTTTAATTTTTAAATGGCTGAGATGCAGCTCAGCAGCCAAGCAGCTGCCTAAGTATACGGTGGGCATGCAAGGCCTTGTGTTGCATTCCTAGCAGGACACACGGGAGGCTCACAGTCAGATTGTAGGCTGAGACCTCTGGACAGGTTTGGCAAGCAATGCTCCAGAACGGGGCACAAGGGGAAACAGAACTCTTTTAAGTATTCACAAAATCAGGTGAGGGCAGAGGTCAAAGGCAGCCTCCAGAGAAAATGCCTTCCTGGGCACTCGCTTTAGTCTTAGTTAGTGTGGCTTTTCTGCAGGCCTAGAGATGAACCCTTCCTTGTGCATGCTGGCTAAGCTCTCCTCAACTGAGCTACATCCCTAGCTTCCCTACGAAGATTTTGCTGAGGTGACCCCAGCACTTACGGAGTGGAAGCATTGCTATTAAGTTCACTGGACTACAGTTGAGTTCAAAGCCAGTCTGGGTTAAACAGAGAGACCCTGCCTCACAAAACCACAAGAACAAAAAAACAGATTGACAGAGTGTACTCCCAAAGGGTCAGTACAGAGTTTAGCTTTACCACAAAGTGGAGATGGAATATTATACTAAGCAGAAGAAACAGGGCTAGCAAAACTTGGGTTCGGCTGGGCTCGGCTGGGGGTGAACACCCGTGATCCCAACACTCAGTGGGGCTGATCTGGTCCCCTCTCTGTACTCATCTCCACTCTAAAAACAGCCAGAAGCAACAGTGTCCCGCCCCACCAGTAAGTGCTCTCCTTCCAAGCCCCTGCTTACCTGCATAAAAGTGGTAGAAGGGCCACCAGACAGCACTGTTTGGGATGTACGTTAGCAGCGAGGCCACGTAGCCCCTGTAGAAGCCTCGGAGGCCGTCAGCCCGGAGAATCTGCCTGATAATGTCCTTAGTCTGGCCAAAGGCAATCACCCCTTGTCCCTCTAGGTTTCCGCGTACTTGGAAGCGACCCATTTTCTCACCCTTCCGCTGCATCATCAGATGCTGGGAGACAACATCGATCGGCACCGTGATGCTCTGGGCCACGAGGGAGGCTGAGCCCCCGGCTACCAGTGATTTGACTGTGTTACTCTGGCTGTAGTCAGCCACAAACTTCCGGGTGAGCTCGTAAGTGGTGACATAGCACTGGCCGGAGATGAGCGTGAAGGTGTTGACCAGGAACCCCCGGTAGAGGCCCGCCACTCCATCTGCTCGCAGGATCTTGACAAAGGCATCGAAGGTCCCGTGGTAGAGGCTCTTGCCCTTCTGGACCTGCAGGCGGGTGCGGATGAGGGTGAACGGGTACACGCTGACCCTGATCATCATTGTCATAGCAACACCAAACACATAGAACTTCTTCTTGTCCAGGTGCTCCCACTCGATGATCTGAATGTTCCGTTTGTCTTCCATTGTGCCCGGAGACCTGGGGTTTGGGCAGGCGAGAGATGTGAGGAAGGTCAGGACGGCATTGCTTTCCCCTCCTGCCTAGGCTGCCAAGTCCACCTCTCGGGCTGTATCTCTCAGGACACTCACCTCAGCGAAGCCTAGCCTTCAAACAGCCTGGCTCAGTGCGTCCACGACCCAGTGCATTGTCTCTGCACTTCTGTCTTTGACAAGCCCTTCTGAAATCATTCCGCACCACACAGCAATGCTGACCACCCCGCACATCAGCCCCTACTCGGTGTGTAGGACCAACCATTCTGAATTTTGTCTCTTTCCTAGGTCTTGCCATCACAGTCCTGAATAGGGACCATTCTCTGTCTCATCTGCTGGGCATGCTTAGAATGCTGTGGACAATCCATCCACCTGGCATGATTCAAGGCCTACATGGAGAGCAGGATGTCACTGTGTGCCATGGGGGAGTTCCTGGAGGCTGGAACACTCCGGGCTCCTCTGAGGAAGCAGCCACCTTTGTCATCCATTCATGCTCAGTGGGGGTCACCTTACTAACATTTGCTGCCTGCTTACCTCACTTCTGTCCCCCGTGCCGGCTGCTCTGACCATCCCTGAACCCACCCCACCCCCATAATCTATATTTTCTCCAGTCTACGTTAGAAGAAAGTATCGAGACGAGTGTAGAGAGGGATTTCGCACCACAGGGCATCCTCACCCTCCTCCCCACTCTCTAGGAAAAGGAGTAAAAGTCAGGAACAGGCCAAAGGTCTAAGTCCTCCTTGGCCATTAGCTAGTCCCTCAAAAAGAGAAGAGCCACCCGAGCAGTTTCCTCTCAGGAACCTAGAGAGCTACAGGACCTGCTTGCATCTGGCTAACCCTGAGTGTGCAAACCACAAAACAACAACAAAAATACTTCAGGGAAGGGAGCAAATTGAGGATTCTAACAGTCAAATGTGACCAGTGCAGTGCCATGCAGCCGCTGCACAGCAGGGAAGGCAAGATAAGCCAAGAGCTCTACTCCACGTGCCTTCTGTGCCAAGTGAGCCAAACATCTCAGTGCAATTCTCTCTGTTTAAATTAAAACTAACTCCTCCCATGGGAGGCAGTGTAAACACCCTAGAGACTGCCAGTTCTCTCAGCTTTATCCCAGAAGCCAAGACTGCCTTCTCTTTCTTAGTTTTCCTGTGGAGTGACTGAGCTTATTGGCTGAGCAGGCATGGTGTCATCGCAAGACAAACACACAGCAGGGCTCAAGCAGGGGCCTCCTGCTGGGCATGCACTAACTGCATGCTAGGCAGGGCAGAAGGGCAGAGCGATGAGGTACTCTGTTCTAAGACCTGGTTACCTGGGCACCTTCTTAACCTGTCCCGCTGAATCACCCACTACTAGCATCTCTGATGAGCAATCCTGAGGCAGAGCTCACTGCTCCAGTTCCCCTTTCTCCAACCCAGAAGGAAGCCAGGATTTCCCAAGGCCCGTCTGTCATCCTACAATGTCACAGTCACAGGAGGAACCCCTAAAGGTCATGACCCAATCAATAAGGCACCATATTAGAGGGCCGAGAGGGTGCTATACCCTTGGATTAGGGGAAGTTTCTCCCTGAAAGTGGGATCTCAGCTTGCTCCAATGTCCTATAGCCTCCAGATGTCCTGCTGAAATATCAGTTTTTGTTTCATCTGCTGGAAAATCCTCTTTGTAGAAAAATGAATGCCATCATTCCTCAGCCTTCTTTGCTTCTGGTTCAGCCGGTCCATCCATCTTCTGGCCCTTTTCTCTGACCTTATTTGTGGTACTGGACTCCAATTCTGGATTTTCTGTTCATGGGGCTAGGGTTGTAGCTCAGTTGACAGAGTGACGGCCTAGCATGTACCCAGCCCTAAATTTAATCCCCAGCATGGCCTGACGACAATAACAATGATATGGTGACCCAGGCCTATAGTCATAGCATTTGGGAGGTGGAAGATCATGAGTCTATAGTCATCTTTGACTATGGCAAGTTCAAGACCATCCAGGGTTACAAGAAATCCTGCTTTAAAAAAAACAACAGAGGGGGCTGGAGAGATGGCTCAGCAGTTAAGAGCACTGACTGTTCTTCCAAAGGTCCTGAGTTCAAATCCCAGTAACCACATGGTGGCTCACAACCATCTGTAATGAGATCTGATGCCCTCTTCTGGAGTGTCTGAAGACAGCTATAGTGTACTTACATATAATAAATAAATAAATAAATCTTCAACAACAACAGAGTTGGGCAGTGATGGCGCACACCTTTAATCCCAGCACTTGGGAGGCAGAGGCAGATGGATTTCTGAGTTCAAGGCCAGCCTGGTCTACAGAGTGAGTTCCAGGACAGCCAGGGCTACACAGAGAAACCCTGTCTCAAAAAAAAAAAAAAAAAAACCAAAACAAAACAACAACAACAAAAAACCAACCAAATCAACAACAAAAGCAATGTTTGTGAATCATTAAGTGCCTTCTGTACATCCCAACAGAAGATCACCCAGACTAGGGAGCGTTTTATGCTTGAAGTTATCAAATGAAGTGGAAAGTAGACTAGCTCAAATATGCACATGTTACAACCCACTCTCCTCACATAAACAAAACCCACGGCCTTAGCTGCTGTTTTGTTGTTTGTTTGGTATGAGTTTCTTTTTTTTTTTTTTTTTGGTTTTTTTGAGACAGGGTTTCTCTGTGCTGGGATTAAAGGCGTGCGCCACCACGCCCGGCTTTGGTATGAGTTTCAAGTGGCCCAAACTGGCCTTGAACTTCTGAGCCTGTTATCTGCAATTCCTAAACGCAGAGATTATAGATGTGAGCCACGATAATGCTTGCCCAGTTTATTCTGAGCTGTGTGCTACCAACTGAGCTAGATCATTGGCCCTTGGAGTTAACAACTGTGGAAGGATTTTGCTAACAGTAAAGTATTTCCCTTACTGCACAAGGTTCTACTGAGCTGGGTTACTCTAAGTCCTCACCAACCAGAGTGGTCCACAGATGGCATGGACAATATAGTTGTCTATACAAGAGCAGACCTAGCTGTGGTAGCACGAGTCTATCACACTAGCCCAAAAGGGCTGAGGCAAGAGGAACAGGAGTTTAAGGTCAGCCTGGTTTACACAGTAAAACCTGTCTTGGGGGTCAGAGGGGACTCAGGCCATACTGTAAACCTACTGATAAGAAACAGCACTCTAACATCATCTCTAGATAATACATGGATTGTAAAATGTGAGAGGCATTGCTTTACTTATTCCAGCTTGTCAGTTTTATAAGAACTGTAACTATTCTCAGATCCCAGCATCATTAGGACCAGGTTAGAGTCCTCTGATTCCATCCTTGGTCGTGGACACAATGATGACTAACTGGTCCATTCCAATCAGCCACTCCCACCACATCGGGTCACCGTGCGGCGATAACTCCTGACCAGACACCAGACTGCCATTCTCAAACAGAACAAATACTTCCCAGCACCCTCTTTTCGTTCTCTCTGCCACTTCAGGTTCTGCATTCTAGGAGCTGTCACCCACATAAACGCGAATTAACTGTCCCGCTAACTATTCATTGCCCTTCACTAGGTCCTGACTATGTCGCCTCCCAATCTAAGACAGCCTCCTCCCTCCGGCGTGGTGAGGTTCCCACCTAGTCTTCTTTGGTCTTCAATAGATTTCCACGTGATCCTCCATCACACACACCACATGACAATCCCCTCCACACACTCCACGTGACACCCTCCTTTATGCACCTTCTGTCAGGCTCTTGCACGGCCAATTCAGGGTCCCCGGGCATACCCCTCGTCAGGCTTCTCTAGCTGTCAGTCTCTCATGCTCCTCGGCCAGGACGAGATGCCTCGGGGGACTTGCCTGTCGTTGCCAAAACTGCAGAGAGGCTTCCCATGGCGATGCAGCCCCGCAGAACAGACAGATATCCACTGCCTCCTCGACAGGTTGAACCTTAGGTATCTCTGATCCTTCAAGGCACCCAAGCACCGTGGTCGCTTTCCTTCTCAGACCCCAGCGCTTTAGCCGCGTCTGAGACTGGGACTCCTAGACCGCAGCCCCCGCGCTACCCTCCAGTCCCAGCGACAGCCAGACTCGGTTCGCATCTTCTTCCATATCCACTGGGATCCCGGTATTGCCGGAACCGGAAACTGAGATGCTGTCATTCCCTCCCACTGTGAAGCAGCGGTAATTCCACCAATGGCATTATCAGCCTTTGAGCCTCCCTCTAGAAGCGCCTCTTCGGCCATCTTGGATTAGGGAACTAGCCCCGCCTCCTTTAGCTTCTATATGCCCTCAAGCCAACCACGCAAACGAGTCCTGCTAGGGGACTTCGTAATTGGCTGACACTTAAACCCCGGAGGCAGAGGACTCTGCTCCCTCCCTCCCTCCCTCCCTCCCTTTCTCTTTCTTTTTCTTCTTTACTTCTCTCTCTCTCCTTTTTTTTTGTTTTACTTTCATTTCTTTCTGGGAAAAGTCTTGCTACCAAGACCTGGGGGGCGTCCAACTCATTAATTCCCCTGTCTCAGATTTCCAAGTGCTAAGATTGCAGACCTGCTCCTCCACTCCTGGTTTCTGGGACTCTTCTTGACAATACAGTGAAGTCACCTTTTGCTTAAAGATCTAGTGGAATCTTTATATTCAAACCTAAATTTTAGAATTCGAATTTTCAGTAGAGAGGAGGGGAAATCTAATCTTTAGTTTTTCCGTAGCTTTTCTCATTTTTGGAGCCCAAACAGTAGAGATAAAGGAAGGCACGATAAGGTAGCTAATTTTCAGATATAGTAACTCAAATTGGAGAAACAGCGGTGACACCAGCTGTGGGTCTGGTTTTACACATATATAGATTTTTAAAAGGTGTTTGTTTGTTCTATACTTTTCAGTCTATGCTGGTAATATTTTGTTGTTTTGCCGGGCGTGCCTTTAATCTTAGCACTTGGGAGGCAGAGGCAGGCAGATTTCTGAGTTCGAGGCCAGCCTGGTCTACATAGTGCGTTCCAGGACAGCCAGGGATACACACAGAAACCCTGTCTCGTCTCGAACCCCCCACTCCCCCCCCAAAAAAAGATTTTGTTGTTTTGTTTTTGTCAGCTTGATGCTGGCTAGATTCATCTGGGAAGAGGAAATGTAAATCGAGTAATGCTTTCAGTGGACTGGCCTGTAAGCCAATTTGATAGCATTTTATTGGTTAATGACTGATGTGGAAAGGCCCAGCCCAGTGTGAGCTGTGCTACCCTTGAGCAATCTAAATGTGAGCCCAAGGAGAAATCACTATATACTCTCTCATAGTTTCTGTGTCAGTTTCTGCCTCTGGGTTCCTGCCTCTGGGTTCCTGCCCTGCCTTGCCTTTATTATGAACTGTAACCTGTAAGATTAAGTTAATCCAGGTTGGGTGTGATTACACAAGCCTTTAGTTCCAGAACATAGGAGGCTAGGCAGAAGGATCCCTGTGAGTTCAAGGCCAGCGTGATCTACATAGTGAGTTCCAGGACCTACATGAATATATAAAGAGACTTTTTCAAAAAAAACAAAAAAAGATCCAAGAAAAGATCAAATAAGTCCTTTGCCAAATTGTTTTTGGTCGTGTTGTTTGTCACAGCAATGGAAAGCAAACTACGACACAGTCTGTCTTTTTTTTTTTTTTTTTTTCAATTATACTGATACATAAAAACAAAGTTTGAATGTAGTAATTAATGGGTACCAGGTGATTTTGTTTTGAGACAAGGTCTCACATTGTAGCCCAAGCTATTCTGAAACTTACCATGGTCCTAGGGTAACTTCAGATTTATAGCAGTGGTTCTACCTCACCATGGCATGTTCTGGGATTACAGGCAGGAGACATCGTGATGGCCTCTGAACATTCATTTCTTTCTGGGGGCTTGGGGGAAAACTCAGAGTCCCTTCTAGCTTTGGGGAAATGTGGAGAGCTTTGGGGCTGCCTTCTAGAAATTTGGCAGGAATTTGACATTGGCTAGGACAAGGATGTGGGCTCAAGTTCTTTTTTTTTTTTTAAGATTTATTTATTTATTATATGTAAGTACACTGTAGCTGTCTTCAGACACTCCAGAAGAGGGACTGTGAGCCACCATGTGGTTGCTGGGATTTGAACTCTGGACCTTCGGAAGAGCAGTCGGGTGGTCTTACCCACTGAGCCATCTCACCGGCCCTTTTTTTTTTTTTTTAAGATTTATTTATTTATTATGGGCTCAAGTTCTTTTTTTTTTTTTTTTTTGGTTTTTCAAGACAGGGTTTCTCTGTATAGCCCTGGCTGTCCTGGAACTCACTTTGTAGACCAGGCTGGCCTTGAACTCAGAAATCCGCCTGCCTCTGCCTCCCGAGTGCTGGGATTAAAGGCGTGCACCACCACGCCCAGCTTTGGGCTCAAGTTCTTGATCATCATCTTGATAAGCCCCTGAACACCACCAGACTTGTCTGTCCCTTGACCTAGAGTTCACCTTATTCTTTGCATGTCCTTACAATGATATAAAAGCAGACTGGAAAAAGATAAACCCGCTTCAGCCTCAGCACTAGGTGGAGTCCTGTTATAATGTTATCTATTTTCTTTTTCTTTTCAATCCTAGATCACTCCCTTGATCCCTGTTGACTGACTGAGCTGGCTTGGTCAGAGGAATATACAACACATCATGCGATCTGTGATGGCCTTCCTGTGCACAAATTTCTTACTCCTCACTGTTTCTCTCTCTCTCTCTCTCTCTCTCTCTCTCTCTCTCTCTCTCTCTCTCTCTCTCTCTCTCTCTCTCTCTCCTTCTCCCCCCCCCACACCTCTTTACAGTCTTCTGTAACCACGATTCTTATCTCAACTTTCAACTTTCCTTCCAAGCTCCCATATCAATTGGCTCACAGCTCCCTGTAACCCGGGCTCCAAGGCATCTGATACCCTCTTCCAACCACTGTGGGCAACAGCATACATAAGCACCTTGGCATGTACTGGGCCTGGATCTTATTTTAATCAGCTGGGTGCTTGTGACTGGCAGAGGTTGTGATAGTGACTCAGATGTTTGTGTCAAGGACAGAGTCGTGTTTGTCACACGGGGACTCAAGCAGGAGATGTCCTTGTGCCCAGCTGTACTGGATGCTGTTGTGTTTGTGTGCTCTCTGTCTTTCATGCTCCACAGAGGCAAGAATGGGACCCAGTTTGCTCATTTTCATGTACTCAACACATCACAATGCTTCAGTAGCTCCCAGTGACTAAGTGAATGGATTTCCAAGATGACAGAGCTCCCAGCTCACAAAGCAGCGCTGTGTCAAGAGGCTATGGGATACTGGAAAAGTTCCTGTGGGGGACAATGGTCAAGGTAGATGACACTGAAAACCCAAAGGACCTTCACCTCTAGTTCACTAAGGCCAGCTGTCTGTTCATCTCTGCTTCACCTAGGACTTTCAGGGTAGGCCCAAGGGAGTAGCAGATGCTCTCAGGGCTCAGTGGCAAAGGAGCTGGAAGCAAATCCCACAGTTCCTAAGGCTCTTTTCATTTTATTCTGAATTTAATAAGAAGCTGCAAGGGCTCTGAGGCAGAATAGTGTTAGGAAAGCTCCTCTTATTCTGGCATAGATGGAGAGGTGCTGCCCAGGCCCACCCTTTACTGAGGTGATGAGATGGCTCAGTGGGTAAGAGCATTGACAGCTCACGCCCACCTGTAATGAAACCTGATGCCCTCTTCTGGGGTGTCTGAAGATACAGTGTACTTATAGATATTAAGTAAATAAATCCTCTTTTCATTTTATTTATTTATTTAGGTTTTTCAAGACAGGGTTTCTCTGTGTAGCCCTGGCTGTCCTGGAACTCACTTTGTAGACCAGGCTGGCCTCAAACTCTGAAATCCACCTGTCTCTGCCTCCCAAGTGCTGGGATCAAAGGTGTGCACCACCACGCTTGGCCTCTCTCCTCTTTTTAAAGCATATGTGGCTACTGGTCGATTTCATAGGCTCCAGTAAATGGCCATGCAACCACACACATACAGGCAGCTCTAACTGGATTTAGTGGGTCATCATAAAAAGGACATGAGGGTCAGAATGGGATGAGTTGGAAATAATTGGGGGAAACTAGAAAAAGAATGGGTGTAGATATAATCATGTTGTATGAAATTTTCAAGAATAAAGAAAAGGGGGCTGGTGAGATGGCTCAGTGGGTAAGAGCACCCGACTGCTCTTCCGAAGGTCCAGAGTTCAAATCCCAGCAACCACATGGTGGCTCACAACCATCCGTAACGAGATTTGGCGCCCTCTTCTGGAGTGTCTGAAGACAGCTACAGTGTACTTACATACAATAAGTAAATAAATCTAAAAAAAAAAAAAAAAAAAAGAATAAAGAAAAGGGAACAAGAAAGGAATCTTTGTGGTTGGTTTGAACACATTGATTAAATGCAAAAATGAAACAAAAGCGCTACAATTTAAGCACTTCTGTGATGGCTAAAGAAACTCCGTTTTCTGCTAAGGATGGTTTTAGTGTTCACTAGCCATTTGTCTCTGACTCTGGTCCCTGTAAGATGAGTTCCCAGTTACCCTGACTGAATGAGCTATACCCCAAAATGTACAGCTGTGACCATCTACTTGTTATGACTGCTTTTTTGCTTCTGTGACTTTCTTATGCAGATACCCAAAGATTGTTTAACCTCTTAACTTAACAGAACAGAACAGTTTTTGCTTGTTTTCATAGATACTGAAGGTCTTCTTGTGGTTTTTTTCCTTTTTAAAATTCTTCCTTCAATTCCATTCTCGTGGCAATCTCAAATCTGGCTCAGAGATTGTTCATCCACTCTGCTGGCAGCTAGTCATTAAGTCTTTCAATGGTAATTGGATTGAGTCTATGCCATTGATTGTATGGCTTTTTCCCAGGGGTCACAAACCCCATAATACTTCCTCTTGGTGTCTTTAATGAAGAGCAAGCCCAGATTTGCGTTCCCCACTTTTATTCCCTGTGTCTTTCATCTTTCTGTCTGTCCATTGTTCGAGTCTATGCCTGCCTGAAAGATGTCCTGTGAATTTGAGTCTAAGTCTGTGTGAATATGTCTGTGTGTATCTGTCCCTGGCAAGGGGCTTTGCTCTGTCTTCATGGAACATCACAGAAAGCATCACATGGGGAAGAAATGGGACACTCTACAGAAACCTCTAACAGAGTTTTATAAGAGATTAAAACACAGACTTCAACTGACCCACATAACAAACTACTATAAACATCACTGTTTATCAAGCATTACCCAAATATTGTGTACATTAATGGTGAATATTCATTTTATAAGATTGCTTCCAATCTCTATTTGTGCTGTATTCAGCAAATGGTTATTAGGACACAGAGACATGTTACTCTGGGTCAGGGATGTGGAGGAGTACATAATTTAAGGTTACAGCTATGCATTAGCTCAGAGTGGAATCCAAGGCTATTGAGGTTGGTTGTTACATTGTTCTCTTAAAGGCAGGTTAAACCAACAGGTCGAGCACACGGCAGGATATTTGTGTTAAGTCTTAAGTGACTTCAAGGCATATTATTAACTCTGGCTGTGAGGTCCAGAAAAAACTCCAGTCTCTTAGAAGGTAACAGATTTTTATCATTACACGTCACCACATAGCTCCTCTTGCCAGGAGTAATGGTACAAGCCTATAATCTTGGCTACTTGGAAGGATGGGGTAGGAGGATTACAAGTTCAAAGCCTAGTGAGTTCAAGGACAATGTCTTAGTCAGGGTTTCTATTCCTGCACAAACATCATGACCAAGAAACTAGTTGGGGAGGAAAGGGTTTATTCAGCTTATACTTCCACATTGCTGTTCATCACTAAAGGAACTGGAACTCAAGCAGGTCAGGAAGCAGGAGCTGATGCAGAGGCCATGGAGGAATGTTACTTACTGGCTTGCTTCCCCTGGCTTGCTCAACTTGCTTTCTTATAAAACCCAGGACTATCAGCCCAGGGATGGCACCACCCACAATGGGCCCTCCCTCCGTGGTCATTAATCAAGAAAATGCCTTACAGCTGGATCTCATGGAAGCATTTCCTCAACTGAAGCTCCTTTCTCTGTGATAACTCCAACTTGTGTCAAGTTGACACAAAACCAGCCAGTACAGACAGTTTGGGCTTTTTTTTAATCTCAAAAGTATAAAAATTGCTTGATAACATAGTTCAATGGTAGAGCACTTGTCCAGCATATATCATAAGGTCCTAGGTTTAATCTAAAGAGAGAGAGAGAGAGAGAGAGAGAGAGAGAGACTTTTTTTAAAATTTTTAATATTTTTATTACATATTTTCCTCAATTACATTTCCAATGCTATCCCAAAAGTCCCCCATAGCGCCCCCCACTTCCCTACCCACCCATTCCCATTCTTTTGGCCCTGGCATTCCCCTATATTGGGGCATATAAAGTTTGCAAGTCCAATGGGCCTCTCTTTCCAGTGATGGCCGACTAGGCCATCTTGAGAGAGGGACTTTTAATGAACGTGGTAGTTCACATGTAATCCTAGCACTTGGGACACACTAAAGCAGGTAATTGTCATGGGTTTGAGGCCAGCCTAAGTTATATGAGATTCAGAAAGTATAACAAGGTGGGAGTTTGTTACTGGTAGTTGGGATGTCTTCGGGTTTCTATTGCTAGGAAGAAGCCTTTTCTGTATTGTGTAGAGCCTGAGGATAAAACCTCAAAGCCCATTCCCACAGTGACACACTTCCTCCAACAAGGCCACACCTCCTAATAGTGCCACTACCCATGGGCCAAGCCTAAACACACCATCATATGGGGTTAGCATCAAATTCTATGTTCTTGGCTTCCTATCCAGAGAATTGAACACAGGAGCTGTAGAGATGGTTCAGCAGTAAGAATGCTTATGGTTCTTGTAGAAGACCTGAGTTTGGTTCCCAGCACACACATTGGATGGTTCATAACCCCATGTAACTCTACATCCTAGAAAGTTGGTGACCACTGCAGGACTCTTTCGGTATCTGCACTCATACATGTTTATACCCAAACACAGACACACACAGGTACATAACTAAAAATAAAATAAGCATTTTTAGAGGGAGGATGGAGAGATGACTCATCAGTTAAGAGCACCTTTTCTTACAAAGATTCAAAAGAAAGGAGTTTGCTGCTTCTGTTTTTTTGTTAGTTTTGTTTTAAGATTTATTTACACAGTATTCTGCCTGCATATATGCCTCCATGCCAGAAGAGGATGCCAGATCTCATTATAGATGGTTGTGAGCCATGATGTGGTTGCTAAGAATTGAACTCCCAACCTCTGTGCTCTCAACCTCTGAGTCATCTCTCCAGTCCCAGGTTCTATTGTTTTTTGTTTTTTTGTTTTGTTTGTTTTGGGTTTTTTTTGTTGTTGTTGTGGGGGTTTTGTTTGGTTGGTTGGTTTTGGTTTTTTGGAGACAGGGTTTCCATCCCTGGCTGTCCTGGAACTCACTCTATAGACCAGGCTGGCCTCAAACTCAGAAATCTGCCTGCCTCTACCTCCCAACTGCTGGGATTAAAGGCCACCACCGCCCAGACGATCCCTTGGGGGTCTTCTGGAAGAGCATCAAGTTCTCTTTCTTAACTGCTGAGCCAGCTCTCCGGCTTCTGTTTGTCTGTATGTTTGCTTGCTTGCTTATTTTATTAAGTGTGTGTGTGTGTGTGTGTGTGTGTGTGTGTGTACTAGAGGAGGGAGTCAGATATCCTAGAACTGGGTTTACAAGCAGTGTGAGTCTCTTGACATGTGTGCCATAAGCTGGACTTGGGTTCTCTGCAAGAGCTGCACATGTAAATAACTGAAGGAGAAAAGCGGCCTGCAGCTGGATGCGTGCCTCAAGCTTGGGTCCCAGCACCCACATGGTGCTCACGACTACTTTTATCTCTAGGTCCAGGGGATCTGACAGCCTCTTCTGACTCTAAAGGCTCCAGATATGCAGGTGGTACACATACATATACATACATGATGCATGTAGGCAAAACAGTCAGGCACATAAAATAAAAGAATTTTAAATCTTAAGTGTGGCCTCCCTTCCCCCCAGCCTGGAACCTGCCTGCTCAAGGGTGGAGCTACCGGCTCATTCGTCCTGCCACGCCCACTGCTGGAACCTGCCTCTGCTGCCTGGAGTCACACACGTGTTCGTCCTGCTACTGGACCCTGAGTTACTTGGCGGGAAATTGGGTTCCCTCCCCCTTCCTTTATAAACTGGGTGTCTGGAAATATTAAACGGAGTCTTGATCAGAATGTTGTCTTGACTCCATTGTTTCTTCCGCCCCGTCTAGATTCCTCTCTTTGCAGGGAACTGCCATTCTCAGTGAACCGTTCGTGTTGTGGACCGCGGGCGGGCCGCAACAGTTGGCGCCTGAACAGGGACCTGAAGAATGACAGAGGGATGTTAAGAGAAACGACTGCTGTGTGGAGCTCCACAAGAAAGGAAAGAATCTTCGTATCGGAGGAGCATCGGAGCAACGGACAGGTACACATGCTAGCGCTAGCCTAAAAAATTTCAGTTTTGTAAAGTGTTGCTGAGGATGCGGTAGGATACGAACAAGTTTGAAGCAGTGCTGACCCAACACTGGTTCTGCTTGGGGTCAGCAGTTCGTAAATCGGAACTAGATACGGAGACAGGCGGTGTGCCGCAGTTTTTTAGAAAACTGCTTAGGTGGAAGAAAGAAGGGTTCAAAATCATGGATCAGGCGATTGTGTTTAGTTTTCAGGAGTTGCTTAAGGAAAAAGGAGTAAGGCTTGAAGTACAATTAGTAAGAAATTTTTTAGATAAGATAGATAGCTGTTGTCCATGGTTCAAAGAAGAAGAAACGATAGATTGTGGAACCTGGGAAAAAGTTGGTGAGGCCCTGAAGCGAGTTAAAGTTTGAGATTAAGCTTCAGAGACTGAGTCTCTTTAGATATTTCTAGTTTAGATAATGATTAATGTGGTTCCTATCCTAAATAGTAAAATTTAAGATAAGATATAAAGCAATGCCTCTTTATTAAAGCGTTAAAGCTTGCTTTAATAGGTATTCATAGGTATTAATTGATATCCAAACTTCATAATATGATAATAATGCTTCTAATATTGATTTTAACAGTGATAAATTGTTTTAAACATAGGTTTTGCTTTCCCAAAGTTGTAGATATTATCCTAACCTTGCACAAAAACTTAAAAATTATGGTTAAAACTGCCATTGTTCCATTGACTGCAGCTTGCAGTTTGATTGCAAATTTAAGATTAATGCTCAGATTAAAAAGTATTTTACCTTTGAGTCAATACAGGGCTCTGGGCAGTCCCAGAGCGGCTTGTGAACTTTCTTTTGTTTTGCAAACAATGCCTAAAAAAGTTTTTCCCTGTGTTCAAGAAAATTTCTTTTTAACAGTGTTACAGATCTATTCAGATGTTTAAAATAATGCTTAAATTCAAAGATTTTTGCTTCTAGTAAACTGGTAATCACTAGAAAATTTTGCCTCTATGTATGGCTAATATAGCTTTACATTATGTAAGAAAAATGTTTATTGTTTCTGCTTCTTTACAAGAAGCCAAAAGTTTTAATCTTTCAGTATATATTGTTTCCTACGTGGAAAATATTTTATTAACTAATGCTTCTCAAGGGAAGTTTACCTTAAATCCTTGCTCTCACCCAAAAGATTCAGAGACAGTATCCTTTTGTTATTTGGTGTTTTGGTTTGCTGCAAGGGGTTTTGCAAGAAATAAAGAAAGCTTTTATAATTGTTGTTAATTGGTAATTAAAAATTAGTTGTGCCCAAGACAATTCTTTGGCCAGAAAAAACATTATTGTAAAGTCATTTTTCTCATCCTCCCAGCTGATCGTTGGCCACGTGGGCCCAACTAGCTGCTGTGGGGCGGAGTCTTAAGACACAGTTGCCCCTATTCCAGCACAAATAATCTGGTTGTGTGCTGTAGATGGTGTTTTAAAATGCTGAACAATCAAACCTTAATTTATATATTAATAGTCAATGCTATATCTCTGAGCTCATAATTACTTAAAATTGTTCGTCCCTCAGATACTATTAATTCTCAAATTTACAATTGCTTATACATATTTCTAGTTAATATATAAATAAATTATGCACGTGTGACTCTTAATAACTTTTCAAGCTTTCTAGTTACAACCGTTCCTTAAGAAAAATAATTGAAAGTGCAATTAGTCACTGCCCCTTTACAGCCAAATATTTAAAATGTTTTGTCCAAAAAGTTATTAATTCAAAAGGTTAGATATTGTAAAATTTTAAACTTTAACCTCTTAAAAGACAAAAGAGAGAAATTGTATCCCCATATATACTATTTAGTGCATTTCCATGCACACTATTTAAAACATACCTTTATTTTCAAAATTTGAGATTTAAATGTCAAATTTAATAAATGCTTTTTAGTATCTTAAAAGGGTCTACTTATTGGCTTATAGATTGATCCTAAAACAGCTACCTTATTAGGAAAGGGAAAAACAAGTTCTCTCCACAGAACTCTACAGAAGCATATTGGTAATTCGTGTGCTGAGCTGACAGGTAAGTTAACTCAGTGTCCTGATTAAAAGGACTAAAGGATTAAATTCATGTTTTAGATCCATCCTTGCTTGTCATTTTTCCAGTTTAGACTAGCTTCTAGCCTTTTAACTTTATGGCAATAGTACATCAAAGACTGTATATTCAGACTTAGTAAAATTAGTCATTTAATAGAGTCATAATGATTTTTCACTCTTCTTCAGTGTGACCAGCCATTCTAACTCAATCTTAAACTGGTCTAATATTCAGTTCAATTATTAGAGATTCCTATATTCTAAATTACCTAGCAAAGTTAATTCAGAGCATATCCCCCAAGGTCACCAAAGGCTCATCTTGCCTTTACCTTATTTGTCCTAAACTTTTTGCAAACTGACATTAAAGGTCAGTCTGCAGCGGAACGCCACTGGCACCCAGTTACTTCTAATTCTTATGCATTGGTAAAATGGAAGGACGCCCTGACTAATAAATGGAAGGGTCCAGATCCAGTTCTAATCTGGGGAAGAGGCTCGGTTTGTGTTTTTTCACGAGATGAAGATGAAGCACGGTGGCTACCAGAGAGATTAATTCGTCAGGTAAACACAGATTCTGTCTCTCCTCGTAAGTATCATTCTAAAGACTAAAATTCCTCTTGAGCTGGGAGTGGAAGCTCTCAAAAAACACTGTTTCCTCTGAGCCAATTCCCCTACAAGAGGCCGGAGATTAACTTTAGCTTTACAATTTGCATCTAAATAAAGTACCTTGACTTCTCCAAACAGAAAATTTACATTGCTACACTCTCATTGTTTAGAATTCTTCCTTCTCTCTACATTCTCCGGTTCTCCGCCCCGCCCCTACGAGCAAACAGATGGTTCTGCTAATCTCCCTTCCAGGGACATCCCAGCATGTGGCTTTTCAGTCTAAGATAAGATTTAGATTTACCAGGAGAGCTAGGGAAGTAGAAATTTCATATATATTTACAAAGATTAGTTCTTATTTTGATAGATATAGGCTTAGTCCCTTAGCTGGCCTCTGGCTTTTCACCCTTGCTGTTACTGAAAGGTGTCCTTAGTTCCTCAGGTTACTGGGAATAACAGAGATGAAGAGGAAAGACTTTCAGCTCCTAGTTTAACCAAAATTAATGGTGTTAATACTGACATAATTCTTGTCTAGGCCTTGCTAAATCTGAGGTTGACAAGTCTCATATAGAGACCTCGCAATAACTCAGAATTGCGATACTGATTCATAATCATATGAATACAGTATGGGTACCGCTTGGCGCAGGAGATTACTGCGGAGGGAAGGTCCAGTTTGACCGTTTCTGAGTTCCCTGTGCGACACACCTGATTTGACGGAGGTTGGTATCCGATTCCAGCTAAAAACCAAAAATACTTAAGGCTCTGCCTCCCCTCCCCAAAAGATACCAAGAGCCACAGATGTGAGTTGTTACAATGCTCACGGGAGGAATCAGGCTAATGTCCACCCAAGTCAAGGTTAAAGGCCCACTCATCTACGGATGAGAAAATCATTTGATCACCTCTGTTAAGCATTGCCTATTTAAACTTAATTAATAGGGGGGAGAGAGATTGGAGACCTTGCTGTCGTAAGGGCAAGCCCTTCACTGCCTCCCACCCAAAAAATAAAAAAGCCAATTGGCCTTGTACTAGGAGCCAGCCAGTCTTAATCTCTTCTCACTGTTCCCCTGCCTGTCACCCAAAATTGTGGATAATTATCAGTTCAGTGTTATTCTAAAATTGTTTAGTTAAACTCAGCCAGGGTTCCAACGCCCTACTTAAAAGGCAAACAGGTAGCTACCTATTCAGCACTAATTAGCATTATAAAGTCAGAGCCTACAGCCCAGTGCTGCTATTCAGTCAGTGCCTTAAAGACAGTCTTAGCCAGATACAGTTTACCATTAGAAAAGTTAGGAAACCCCACGGAAACAAGTTTTTTCTTTAGCCCTAGGAACTCAGGCAGAACTATTGAACATAGATAATTTTTCTGCCACAGGCCACCCCCTTTTTTTATTTTATTTTTGTTTTGTTATCTAATGGGGGGAAATGTGGCCTCCCTTCCCCCCAGCCTGGAACCTGCCTGCTCAAGGGTGGAGCTACCGGCTCATTCGTCCTGCCACGCCCACTGCTGGAACCTGCCTCTGCTGCCTGGAGTCACACACGTGTTCGTCCTGCTACTGGACCCTGAGTTACTTGGCGGGAAATTGGGTTCCCTCCCCCTTCCTTTATAAACTGGGTGTCTGGAAATATTAAACGGAGTCTTGATCAGAATGTTGTCTTGACTCCATTGTTTCTTCCGCCCCGTCTAGATTCCTCTCTTTGCAGGGAACTGCCATTCTCAGTGAACCGTTCGTGTTGTGGACCACGGGCGGGCCGCAACACTTAAGAACCCACAACTAGGGACTGGAGAGATGGCTCAGCAGTTAAGAGCACTGACTGTTCTTCCAGAAGACCTGAGTTCAATTCCCAGCAACCACATGGTGGCACACAACCATCTGTAATGGGATCTGATGCCCTCTTTTAGTGTGTCTGAAGACAGCTACAGAGTCTTCATATAAGTAAAATAAAATAAATTTTAAGGGGCTGGAGAGATGGCTCGGCAGTTAAGAGCACCGACCTCTCTTCCCGAGGTCCTGAGTTCAATTCCCAGCAATCAAATTCCATTATAATGAAATCCGATGCTCTCTTTTGGTATGTCTGACAAGAGCAATGGTGTACTCATACATAAAATAAATAAATCTTTAAAAAAATTAAAAATAGGGCTGGTGAGATGGCTCAGTGAGTAAGAGCACCTAACTGCTCTTCCGAAGGTCTGGAGTTCAAATCCCAGCAACCACATGGTGGCTCACAACCATCCGCAAAGAGATCTGACTCCCTCTTCTGGAGTGTCTGAAGACAGCTACAGTGTACTTACTTATAATAAATAAATAAATCTTTAAAAAAATAAATTAAAATAAGTAAATCTTAAAAAAAAAAAAAAAGCCAGGCGTGGTGGCGCACGCCTTTAATCCCAGCACTCGGGAGGCAGAGGCAGGCAGATTTCTGAGTTCGAGGCCAGCCTGGTCTACAAAGTGAGTTCCAGGACAGCCAGAGCTATACAGAGAAACCCTGTCTCGAAAAACCAAAAAAAAACAAAAAAAAAACAAAAAAAAAAAAAAAACAAAGAACCCACAACTAGGAACCTTATAACACCTACTGGAATGGCTCTAAGAAATAGAAGACAAAAAACAAGTGTTGGCAAAAAAGAATGTGACACTATCAGAGCCTGTGTGAAGTAGACACTCCTGGTTTCTTTGGAAAGTCAGTTGTGGCAAATGATATTTTGCTTGAGCACACAGGTGAAAGGATGCTTTGCTGTAGGAGACATGTGAAAGGATGTGTGATGAAGGAATGTGAATATGACCCCGCAGATAGTGGGAGCTGGAGCATTGGTTCACTTTGCTCCGCCTCGCTAGCCTCCGCTGACGACTCGCATGTGTTTGTTACATTGCGTTGCTGAGCTTCGCCTGTGGTGACTTCATAGAGAGAAACTCGCCACAGAACTTGTCATGAGGTGCCTGTAGCTTTTGCAGACTCAGGCTGGTTGGTGAGTGGAGGATTGAATTGCTTTGCTGATTCGTGTGTGGTGTCTGCCAAGTGGACTGGGCTGTAGCTGCCGGTTCATGTTAGATGGTTGCTAGTGGACTGGACTGAGAACAATGAAGACTGGAGTCACCCCAATCAAAATAGTGTGAGTCCTGTGACACAATAGTGAGTACTGCCAAACAGTAGTGTGAGCACTCTCATATAATAGTGTCACACAATAGTGTGAGTGAGTCTAGTCAATGTCATTGAATCTTATTCTAAGAACCATTTCTAGACATGTCCACTTCCCCCCGTATCCTGATACCTTTCTTTTCCACTACCTCTGGTGGGTGGAGGGCTATAGGGGAGGTTGAACCCTTCTTAAAGTAAGTTGAGAAAAATATAAGCCTACAATCGGTAGGGCATGCGAAGTGGTGAGGAGCACAGGGCAGTCCTCCCCAAAGCCAATAGAATTGCCACAGTATGATCCATTAACTCTGTTTCTGGGTATGATCAAAAGAATTGGGAGGACGTATATTTTCTGCTCATAGCAATGTTGTTCTCAGTAGCCGGAACATGGGAGCAGGCTCAGCATCCATGGACACTGAATGGGAAAACAAAGTGTATTTATGCATCAACACGGGGGAGACAGGGATATATTAGGCATGGCTCTCCACACAGAGAAAAAAGGATGGATGCATGAATACAAAGATGGATAGATAGGTAGATAGGTAGGTAGGTAGGTAGATAGATTATTAGAGAAACTGGGTTACATGATTATGAAAGCTGAGGAGTCCTATGACAAGTCCCTTACAAGCTGGAACCCCCAGGATGCAGGTTGGGTTGCTCAGTACAAGTCTGGAAGCCTCAGGACCAAGTGTGGCTCTCCACTTAAGATTAAGAAGCTGGGACACATGCCGGGCGTGGTGGCACACGCCTTTAATCCCAGCACTTGGGAGGCAGAGGCAGGCGGATTTCTGAGTTCCAGGACAGCCTGGTCTACAAAGTGAGTTCCAGGACAGCCAGGGCTACACAGAGAAACCCTGTCTTGAAAAACCAAACAAAGAAGAAGAAGAAGAAGAAGAAGAAGAAGAAGAAGAAGAAGAAGAAGAAGAAGGAAGAGGAGGAGGAGAAGCTGGGACACTGGTGTTAAATCTTGGAATCTGGTGTGCTGGAGTGTAAGACCCACTTTCGGGGACCCCCACCCTAGTCTCGGGAGAGAGAGAGCACCCAAAGAAACACAAGAATCCTTCTTGATGCAAACACACGAGGTAGTTTCATGACGGAGCTCCGGATCGAAACATATCTCATGCAGGAGACAGTGGATTCGACCCCGAGGCTCAAAAGCTGGGGGTTTTTATGGGGTAAAGGGCTTAGGAGTGTGGAATTCAGCATAGCGACACACTATTGGCTTATTCAAACATCAGCAGAAAGATTACATGTCAGCAAAACGAATACGTGAAGGTCAGGGTGTCAGGGTTCTGTGAGTTGCTGACTCAGTTCAGATAGCCCTGTTATGTCCTCATTCCTCTTTATCTTTATGGTCAAGCTGTTCCCTGGAATGCTTTAACGATGAGGCATGCCCGGGTTTGTTTTTCTTTGTTCTCAGCCCCAGGCAGCCTCTAGGCTCACAAACAACCAGCAATTTCTGAGTACTTTATATGACTTACAGGTCTTGAAATTTCATCTTTCTTTCAGGAGCAGTGGCTCAGTGGTTAAGATCATGGACTGTGGATCCAGAGGACCCCGGTTCAAATCCCAGCAACTGATGGCTCCTAGCTGTCTAGTCTGTCATGGAGAGATGGCTCAGCAGTTAGATAAAAAGCACTGACCACTCTTCTGAAGGTCCTGAGTTCAAATCCCAGTAACCACATGATGACTCACAACCATCTGATACAGTCTTCTAGCCTGAGGATGTATATGCAGCAGAGAACTCATACATTACATAAATAAGAGACAAGAAAAATGAAAGAGAGGGGAGCCACTGCTGTTTTCTGAATGTAGAGTTTCTAAGATGGAAATGCCATAGAGCCGTCACACAACAGTGTGAGCACTGTCACACAACAGTGTGAGTACTGTCACACAATAGTGCCACAGGAAAGTGTGAGTACTGTCACATAATAGTGAGTTCTGTCATACAGTAGTCCCATAATACTGTGAGTTTAGTCAAGGCCATTAAATCTTATCCTAAAAGTGGCTGAGGGTATATATTTTATGGAATGTGGACTTGCCACAATTTAAAACAAAAAATAAGACTTATTTTTTTTATTTTATGTGTATTTATGTTTTGCCTACATGTATGTCTAGAACTGGAGTTACTAACCATTTTGAATCACCACGTGGTTGCCAGGAATTGAACCCAGGTCCTCTGCAAGAACAGGCAGTGCTTTTACCTGCTGAGCCATCTCTCCACCCTCCATTCATGTGTGCATGTGTGGACATATAGGTACAACATCACATTTGTAGAGCTCAGGTTTCAGTCCAGTGTGTGGGTCCCAGGGACTGAACTCAGGTCAAACAGGCTTGGTGGCAGACACCTTTGCTTGTCCAGCCATCTCACTGGTTCTAAGAACTTTTAAAAAACTTTATAGTAGAAGGTTGGTGAGGAATAGGTAGCTGTGAGCAGAGGTCACAGTTAAGCTGTTGTTAAAGACTTAATGTCGATCTTAAAGAGGTCACAGAGCAGAAAGTGGGGAGAACGATACCACAGGGGCTCAAAGAGAGCCAGGGAGGGGGAAACGGGAGGCCACAGTGGACTCTGGCATTGTTCAGTGGTAATAGGAAAGAGAAACTAAGTACGGACTACATAGGTAGAGTTATGGAGAAGGTTTTTGGCTTTTTGGTTTTGATGTTTTGAGACATTCTTGTAGCCCAGGTTGGCCTCTGTATTATTTGGCCAAGGCTAGTTTTCAGCTCTGGGTTTTTGTGCCTCTGCCTCCTGAATGCTGGGCTCACAGATAGATGCCCCTAAACCTGTGTGTTCAGTTTTGCATGGCCTGTGTGCACCTGCAGTCAGAAGGAGAGAACCAGCTAAGTAAAGTGGGGGGGCCCTGCTGGGAATTACACTAGAGAACAGAGGTTAGGCAGGCTGCCGTGTCTGGCAGAGAGAGGAAAAGGCAGCGTGGGGAAGTGTGGAGACAGACAGACGGATAAGGCTAGGGTGGGGGTGGCTGTGGAGCACCGCCAGAAACTGCGGCTGGGGGCAGAGCTGAGCTGGAGTCACGATGAGTGTGGGAGTGCTGGGAACAGCAGGTGTGGCAGCCAGAGAGTCTCGCACGCACGCACTGCTGAGGCTGGTCCACACAGTCCTAGCTCTGCCTGGAGACCAGAGAAGGGCTGGCTGGGGCAGACCTGATCCTCCACACAGGTGGGAACTTAGCTGTAAGAAAAACAGCACAGCACACCATAAGCTTTCTTTAAAGCTTATATATTTTTTAATAAAAAATAAATTGTCTGTGACAAGCAGTTTTCTGAATCCCAAAACAAAGGGAGGAGGAAGGAAGAGGTCAAGGGTCAGCCACACTGGACAAGGGAACAAGGCTCAGATTATGCCCCCCATTCTAGCCAGGGCAGAGACAATAATAACAATCTGTCCAAACTGAAGCAAGAAGGAAGGTGGTTAGACTTCAGAGATGACTTCCCAAACAGTATGGCATGACTGGTAAAGGAAACACAAGGGGCCAACTCCAGAGAGACTCTTGGAGACCCGGGAAGGAGGGTGGGCTGGTGTTCAAAGCAGCAGCTGCTTCCAGAGTGACAGCTTTCAGGATGGAGTTTGCAGGAATAGCCCCAGCTTGCTCTGATGCTTAGGTTTGTCACCACAGAACCCCAGACAGCCACACCTTTCATGGTCTCCTGGAGCACATTTTTTACAGGAGGGCTCTTGGGGTCAATCAAAATCAAAGAAACCTGTCTGGCTCTTCCTGTCACAGGACAAGTACAGGTATGGAGACAGCCCAATGTGCTTGCAGAAGAGAGTCCCACAGGGGAGGACCTACTGGGTGCTGTAGGTGACACACGTTAGCAGGAGAGCCTCCTACCCTGGTCAGAGTGGCACTGTGCCTGGCATAGTCAACAAGGCCAGTGGCTTGCTCTGCTCAGCTGCGGATCTGTGTCCCCGTTTAAGCCACTTCGGCGCCCAGATGGTTGTTGTCGGCATCTACATCACTGGCAGAGGTCCTGTGGTCTTTGGAGGGCTGGAGGTGCTGGTCCCTGCTCAGCGGAGCCTTTTCCCTGGGGGGCAGCATCCCACAGCCCTGAACCTTACCCCGAGCCCGCAGCGCCCCCAGTGGGGAAGCGAGGAGGAGAGTGAGCACTCCCAGGAGCACGATAGCCAGGAGGACGGTAACGATGAGAAAATGGGGCCAATAGGACCGCTGGGCAGCCATGGAAGCTCCGCCTCCGACCCTGGTCAGCGGGACCTGCACACGCTCGCGGGGAACGCCCGCCAGCTCAGGATCCAGCGCCAGGGGCTGGTCCTGGCTGTCTACCCAATAGGAGACCACAGGGTATGAGTAGCCGTTCTCAGTCGCCACACACTGGTAGAGGCCCCCAACGCCATCCTGTGGCAGCAGCAAGAGGGAGCCATTGTAGACAGTAGCAGAGGCTTCTGGGATTTTGGTTCGGCCGTGACTCCAGTGGTAAGAGGCCAGTGCTGACAGGTGGGGGCAGGGCAGCTCCAGGATGGAGTTGGGGACTGTCAGGACTTCTTTAACTGGAGAAGAGCAAAGAGGTGGACATGTTCAGTGGGGAGGGAGAAAGGAAGGTGGGAGAGCGAGCCTTACTTACATCTGTCTCACTCTGTAGCCCAGGTTAGTAATCCTGGTGTCTGGGATTCCTGCTATGGACCACCATGCCCATCTGTCTTTGGATTCCAGTTCAACTCCAAAGCTCAAGTCTCAACCCTCTTCTGTCTCCAGCCTAAACTCCAAACTAGCCCTCAGTCTTTACTCTGTATAATTTCTAGCCAGGTCAACCCTTAGCTTCTAAGATCAGCCAAGATCCGTCCTGTTCCGAGCTGCATTAATAACTCCAACTCAGACACCAAGGCTACATTGACCTCAACCTGAACCCTAGTGTGCCCTCCAGCTCAGCAGGCCTTTCCTGTCCACAGTCCACTTCACATCGTGACTCGGGAATCTAGGTTGCAGCCTAGGCAGGTGCTACAGAAGCTATGGGGCAGAAAAGTCAGTCCTGCCTGAAGTTCCCCAAGTGCCTGGTTACCTTCTCCAGTCCCACACTCACTTAGTTGAGGGGGGCTCTGACGCCGGGGGCTCCTGGCCATGGGGCCACGGGTGCATACCCACTCCGGGTTGCCGCGTTCCATGTCCTGCTTCCAAGGCCTGAGAAGACAAAGCAAGCAAACTCAGCTCTTAAAAACAGACCAGAGCCGGGCAGGGGGCTGGCAGATTAAAGGGAAGAAGAGAGGAAGACCGGGTAGAAGAAAGCAAGGGCAGCTTCAAAGCTGCCCTGAGGAAGGTCACCTGTGGGACCCAGACCCAGAGGGCTGGAATCTGGGAGTGAGAGTGTTGGTGCCCTTTGGGGGGGGTAGGGGGGAACAGTAACAGAAGCTGGAGAAGGAAAATCTAAGCAGACTGTCTTCAGTCGCCATTCAGGGTCAGCACTCACTTGGTAGAGCCAGACAGAAGGCTGCAGAGTCTTGATTCAGGGTCCCAGGCACAGTGAGGGTCCCTGGCAAGCACACAGTCCACACAGCTCTCATAGACACTGCAATTGGCCCTGGGAACTCTCCAGATGCCTCCGGAGAAGCCTGCAAACACTGCACCCTGGCAAAGAGATGGAGGGTGTCAGGAGCCCTAGCACCCTGCCCGGGCTCCCCAGCTGCTCTCCACAAGAGGACTGTGTTCTGTTCAGGTCCCTTCTCACCTGGGCGGGGGCCAGCTGCAGGTTTCGAACAGGCTCAGAGTCAGGGCTCAGCTGGATCTCCTCCACGAGATAAGCGCTGCTGTCCTGAGGCACCACAGCCTTGTGCAGGGACCCCGTGGCTGCAGAGACAGAGACAAGGTAGAACTTCTTCCTGTCACTGCCCTCACATTCCTCCTTAGCAAGATGGCCACAGGGTACGCAGGCCACTCAGTCCCTCCATGGCCCAGGGAATGGGGAGGCTCTCATGGCAATCTTCCTTTCCTTGTGTGTGCTGTTACATATGTGTCAGACATGCATGCACACATGCATGTGGAGGACATAAGTCAGGCTATGTGTTTTACTCAGTCACACCCCACTGTATTGCTGAGACAGGATCCCCCACTGAACTTGGAGCTCCCCGTGACCTAGATTGGCTTCGTAGTCAATAAGCACCAGGAATCCCGACTGCCCCACCCCCACTGCTGGATTTGCAGGTACCCAGGGCAGCACCCAGCTTTTACGTGTGTTCTGAGCATCTCAATTCACGTCCCTACAACTGAGTCATCTGTGTCTTTTTTCTAGTATGAGGGGGAAAAGGAAGGGTTAAATCCAGGGCCTCTCACAAGCTAGGATCCTGAACTACATTCCCAGCCTTCTTTTTACTTGAGACAGGGTCTTAGAAGCCCAGGCTGGACGAACATGCACTTTTCCTGGCTCAGCCTCCCAAGTCACTAGGATTACTATCCTGCCACACCAAACCCTGCTCCTGACCACCCTTTTAATGGTTTCAACTTCCTAGAACACAGAAATCTGAGGTAGGAAAATTATGAACATACGCCACCATGCCTCAAGTCTGGTTTTATGAGGTGGTGGGGATTGAACTCAGGGCTTTAGGAACTGCAGACAAGCACTCTGGCTGCCAGGGTGTGTCCTCAGCCCCACTGTTTCTCAATAAACAGGAAAGACTAACGATACAGAGGGCAGGGTGGTTCAAAGATGGCAAGACAGGAGACCCTTGGCAGATCAAGCTGAGAAGGGAAAAGAAGGCTGGGCTGGGAGAGGCTGGAGCTCCTATCCAAACACCTATGTGTCCTCTAGGAAGCAGGAGGACCAGGGTCATGAGCTAAGAATGAGGGTGGGCTCAGGAGAGAGGGATGGGTCTAACAGTCATTCCAGAAGAGGAACAGTTGGCTGGGGAGTGTGCTCCATTGCCAGCCAACCGAGGGCATGCACTTTCCTGGGAGGAAGACACTGGGCTCATTCATTGTCTCTGCTGTGCCTGTGCTGAGCATACAGTAGGAAAAACAGAGACAAAAATTCCCAGGCTTGTGGAGTGGGTGGAGGCAGACCATAACTGTTGTGAATGAGAAAACTGCACAGCGCATTAGCTGTAAATTAGAAAGTCAAGTGGAGCAGATCGAGGGGATCCTGGAGGTGGGGATGCAGATCGAGGGGATCCTGCCCAGGGCTGGGACAAGGGAGGGTGGGTCTGCCTTGCTTAGCGATAGGGTCTCATTCTGCTACTCAGGCTAGCTGCCAACGTTGTAAATTCTTTTATTTTTGAGTCTGGTCTCACTATGTAGCCCTTGGCTGGCCTGACACTCACTAAGTAGACTAGGCTGGCCCAGTACTTAACAGAGATCTGCCTGCCTCTACCTCCCAAGTGCGGGAACTAAAAGCATGCACCACCATGCCATGCTCTTTTTTCCCCCCTCTTCTTTTCTCTTCTCTTCTTTTCTTCTCTTTTCTAGAACAGGGTCTTAATCTATCCAAACACTTGGGAGTTAGAGGCAGGTAGATCCGAAGTTGAGGGTCGGTGTTAACTACATAGTAAGCTGGAATCCAGCATGGGCTGCATGAAAGTGGGGGGCTGGGAAGGTATGGCTTCTACCCTTCTCCAGGTCACCCTTGATGACCCCTTCAGTCCCGCTTTCCTTCCCACCCTCTCCTCCTGCCTCTGATATGGCTCCTCCCAGAAGGTGGACAGCGCTTTCTAAGACTGGAATATAGACTGGGGTCTATATTCCCCAGCCAACTGAAAGCTCAGAAAGGCTAGAGACCAGATTGTCTTGCCATTGCACTGCGCCTCCTGAGTCCAGCAGGGGGCTCACACACTAACTCTCTGCTAAATTATGAGCTGAACACGGGGATGGACTCAAAGGCTTCCTGCCTCAGCCTGGGTTTGCGCCCCTGCTCAGGTCATCCCAGGTATATTCTGGAAGCCTATACTCACAGGTACCCAGGTACATGACCACATGGCTGCTCCCATCAAGGCCCCGAGCTGACTCCACGGCAAGCCGTGTGTACTCCACGCCAGACTTCACCAGCAGGGGTGTTCCTACCACGTGCTCATCCATCAGAAAATGGTCCTTCATGAAGGTCAAGGCTTTGTCAGAGGAGGGGCCCATGGAGCACTGGAGGAGGAGGGAAGTAGAGTGTGTCAGCTCCTGAGTGGGTGCACCCCTCCCTCTCCCATCCTCCTCTGCCCTCTTTCCTCAGATGGTGAGAACACTCAGACCCAGAGCTCCTAGGCTCTCTGTGAGGTTGAAAATGCCTAATTCATGAAAAGTAGCCAGAGCGGGGAGGGGCGGGGCCGGCGCGGGGCGGGGCCAGCATGCCCTGCGGACTAGGTCAGCTGTTTTCTCTGCCCTGTTCTTCAGTGCCTGCATCAATGCCAGCACGAAGCACGGGAATGCTCCTTCAGTCAAGCACCCTGCTTTACTATGTCTGTGATCCCTGGCGAGGCAGTGGGTGACAAGACGGAGGTGTGACAGAAACGGGCGGTGTTGCTGTTTTGCGTGAACTTGCTGCGTGACTTGGGGGAGTTCCTTCTCCATTCTGAGCCCTCTTTCTTTCACTCATACCCGAGGGTGTTAGACCGGCTGTTCCTTCAAGGCCCTGACAACTGGTGAGAGTCTTTGCTCAAGATTTAATTAATTGTCCTTCCTTCCCACGAGCATCTCCTGAGGCCAGTCCCAACGGTCACCTACAAGCTGTGTAGTGAGGTTACACAAATTACTTCATCTCAGAGCCACAAATTTCTGTAAAGTGAGGGGACATCTATAATCCCATTTTTGTGCCAGCAATGAATGCATGTGCCTATTTTTTTTTTTTGCCTCTTCCTATGGAAATTTTTAAAAAATATTTTTAACTATTTCACTTATTACTTTGTCTCTGTGTATATGTGTGAGTGAGGGCAGGTACCTGTGGAGGCCAGAGGTATACCATCCCCTGGCACTACCTGACAGGGATGCTGGGAACCAACTTCAGGTCCTTTGCAAAAAACATTAAGCACTCAAAACCACTGAGACACCTCTCCAGCCTCTCAAACACTTAAAAATTCCAGTCATGGCCTTGGTGTATAGCCCAGGCCAGCCTTGAACTCTCAGTCTGCCTGAGTCTCCTGAGTACTGGAATTCCAGGAGTGAGCCACCACATTCTATGTGGGTAAGCACAGAGCCAAGGACCACCAGATTTGTGGGTGAAACTGCAAACAAGACAAGCTGAACCACTCAGAAAGAAAAGAAACACAGACCTAAGAGGAAGCCACGTGTGGTGGCACACGCCTTTAATCCCAAGACTGGGAAGACAGATTGTGAGTTTGAGGCCAGCCTGGTCTACAGAACAAGTTCCAGGACAGCCAGGGCTATATAATAGAGACCTGACTCTACACTCCTCTTCTCCCACACTTTTCTTTTTGTTTGTTTGGGTTTTTTGTTTTGTTTTGTTTTTTCGAGCCAGGGTTTCCCACACTTTTTTTTTAACTTTATCTTTATGTATATGGGTGTTTTTCCTATTGTACTGTGTGCATGCCTGATGCCTAGGAAGGCCAGAGAAGGTGTTGGATCCCCCAGAACTGAGACATCTTTCTAGGCCCCGATTTATTTATTTATAACTAGAGAGAAAAAAGAGGTGAGGGGGGAAAGAGGGAAGGAGAGGAAAAAGCAAGCAAGCAAACAAACAAAAAACACCAAAGAGGAAACAAGAACAATTCAATTCAAAGAGAAGAAAATGTCAGAGAATATCTCATCCTCTTCCCGTCTTCCTGAGAGGGAGAGGGAGCTATCTTGTTCCTGAACTAAGAGGAGCCCTTACATGAAGAGAACAGGCAGGTACCACACATCCCACGGGAGGCGTAGCCGACCTCAGTAAAGCAGCCAGCTCACCTTCAAATCCGACCGACTCTGACCAAGTCTCTAATCTAACAAGTGCGCATTTATAAGAACAGTGACCCGGCATGGTGACTCAAGCTTGTAAACCCAGCACCTAGGAAGCACAAGCAAGAGGATCAGGAATTCAAGGTCGTCGTCCTTAGCTAAGATGAGAGTCCCAGAACAGTGTGGGCTATCTGAGACTCTGTGACATAAACACATGCACGCACACACACACACACACACACACACACACACACACACAGAAACACACATACATGCACACACACAGACACACACACACAGACATGCAAACATACACACAGGCACACACACACAGGCACACGCCCTCTCTAGGTAAACTACACTGCAGAACAGCACTGGACACTGTAGGACACTGCACAACTCTGTAGGACAAGGAAGTAAAGTGAACAACAAAGAGTGCTGGAGCAAGGGCGGGGCTCATGGATTGAGAATGTTTGCTGCTGTTCTGCAGAACCAGAGCTTGGCTCCCAACACCAATGCTGCATGGCTCACTATAACTCCAGCTCCCGGGGACTGAGGATACCCTCTTCTGGCCTCTGCAGGCTACTTCTCACACGTGGCACACCCAGAAACAGGTACATATACATACACATAAACAAAAATAAAGAGCCTGGCTATAGAAATACATCTATAAGGAAAATAAAATATAAATTACAAGACACTTAATAGAACACTCTATCACAATCTGTAGATCTTATTTGGATCTTGACTGAAGTAAACAGACCATATTTTTAAAATTTGGGAACTGGGTAGCTAGATGGTGTCAGCACACACTTTAATCCCAGTGCTTAGGAGACAAAGAGACAGGCAGATCTCTGGTCTATAGTGTGAGTCCAGGACAGCCAGGGCTACACAGAGAAACCCTGTCTGGGGGTGGGGGGGGAAGGGGAAGAGGTGGGGAGGTTGGGAAAGTGTATGGGGAGGCTGGAAAAATGTGTGAGGAGGCTGTGGTGTATGGGGAGGCTGGGGAAATGTGTGAGGAGGCTGTGGTGTATGGGGAGGCTGGGGAAATGTGTGAGGAGGCTGTGGTGTATGGGGAGGCTGGAAAAATGTGTGAGGAGGCTGTGGTGTATGGGGAGGCTGGGGAAATGTGTGAGGAGGCTGTGGTGTATGGGGAGGCTGGAAAAATGTGTGAGGAGGCTGTGGTGTATGGGGAGGCTTGGGAAGTGTGTGGGGAGGCTGAGGAAGTGTGTGGAAAGGCTGGGGAAGTGTATGGGGAGGCTGGGGAAGTGTGTGAAGAGGCTGGGGAAGTGTATACACATAAGGACCTGTGTTTGGGTTCCCAGCAGGCCCATAAAAGCCAAGTGCATGTGTGCCTGCACCCCCCAGTGCTGGGGCGTGGAAAGGAGAGGCTCTTTAGGGCTTTCTGGCCAGCTGGTCTAGTCAATCAACAAACTCTAGGTTCAGTGAGACATGTTCTCAAAAAACAAGATGCAAAGCTGGGCATTGTGGACCCAGCACATGGGAGGCAGAGGCAGGTAGATCTCTGTGAAATGAAGGTCAACCTGATCTACATAATGAGTTCCAGGCCAGCCAGGGCAATGGAATAAAAAGAAAGAGAGTAAAAGATGGGGAAACACATGAGGAAGAAACAGAGCATCAACCTCTGGCCTATAACATGCATGTACACATGCATGCACATACACACATGTGCACACATGCATGTAATACACATATGCATGCACATGGACACATACATGCACACACATGTACACATGTATATATACATGCACACATACATAAGTAATACACACAATACATATATGCACACACATGTACACACATACACACATGCATTCACATATATACATGTACACATACATACACAAGTACATACACACAATATACACATGCACACATACACGTATATATACATGTACACATATATACATACATATATACATGTACACACATATATATACACACATATACATACAAATATGTGTATATGTACACACAGCAAAAAACCCCTTTATGACAGTGGTTCTTTTTTTTTTTTTTTAAGATTTATTTATTGTTATATGTAAGTATACTGTAGCTGTATTTTAGATACACCAGAAGAGGGCGTCAGATCTCATGATAGATGGTTGTAAGCCACCATGTGGTTGCTGGGATTTGAACTCAGGACCTTTGGAAGAGCAGTCAGTGCTCTTAACCAATGAGCCATCTCTCTAGCTTTATAACAGTGGTTCTTAACCTCCCTAATGCTCTTTAATACATGTTCCTCAGTTGTGGTGACCCCCAACCATAAAATTATTCATTGCTACTTAATAACTGTGGTTTTGCTACTGTTATGAATCATAAAGACCTGTGTTTCCCAATCACCTTTTGTGGGCCCTGTGTAAGGGTCATTTGACCCCTCCCCCACACCGGGGTTGAGACCCCTAGGTTGAGAAGTACAGCTTTACAGTATCTTAGATGTTCTGAGCTGTGAGCAGGAACACATGTCTGTCCTCACAGCACTTGAAAGAGAGAGGCAAGAGAATTACAATTTTGAAGCCAGGCTAAGTTACACAGCAAAGCCTCTTTCAAAAGAATAAATTAAAATAGGACAGCTGGCTCAGCAGTGAAGAATACTTAGCTGATCTTGCAGAGGATCTGAGTTCAGTGCCCAGCACCCACACGGTGGCTCACAGTATCTACAACTCCAGTTCCAGGGGACCCAATGCCTATTTCTGACCTCCTCAAGCCCCAAGCACACACATGCTACACAAACATACATGCAGGCAAAGCACTCATACATGTGAAATAAAAGGAAGTCCGTCTTTTTCAAGAGTAAGTTCCAGAATGGGGAGGCTTGCGTTCTGACTCAATCGCTCCTGCATCCCACAGTCTACTGTAGCATCACACAGTAGCACGTGTAAAATAAATATTTGTCGAATGAAAAACAGGGACAAACAGTTCAAGCAGACTTTTCTGTTCTGAAGTTTTGGGGATGGAACCCAAGGCCATGTGGAGGCTGGGTTAGTGCTCTACCACCAAGCTCTACCTGTGTGGGGGAGACCTAAAGGAGAAAGGCTCCCACAGGCTCCTCTGAATGCTTGGCTCCCCTTGCCCTACACTGTTGAACGGTTTAGGATTAGGAGGTGTGGCTAGATGGAGGAGGTGTGTCACTTGAGGTGGCCTTTGAGGTTTCAAAAGCCCACGCCAGGCCCAGGTCTCTTTACCTCCTGCCTATAGATCAGATATAAAGCTCTCAACCACTGTACCAGCCCTGTGCCTGCCTGCTGCCACGCTTCCAACCATGAACTCACACTCTGAAGCTGTAGCCAGCTGCCAATTAAATGCTTTCTTTTATAAGCTGCCTTGGCCACGGTGTCTCCTCACAGCAATAGAACAGTGACTAAGACACAGAGCACGAGAAAAGCTCTGAAAAGCCAAGAAAATAAACGAAATGTCCAGGCTAATGTGGTCCACTGGGCACCCAATTCAGCACGAGGACTGACCAGGTGGCTCGGCAGGTAGAGCGGCGTCAGATCTCATGATAGATGGTTGTAAGCCACCATGTGGTTGCTGGGATTGTCAGCTTGCTGCTTTATAGCTGGGAATGTCAGCTTCCTGCTGACAGCTGGCCCTCTCTCCCTAACAAAACAATCAAAGAACTACGTGATTTAAATATTAAAAGAGTCCAGTGAGGGAAAACAAGTTATATCCAAAAGGTTAGGTCTCCAGACAGCTTGGGAAATCTCCAAAACAGGTAACAGAGTCAGCCTTGCAAAGTTTGCAGGAAATGGTTTCAGCTCCTTAACGACATATCCCTAGCCAAACCATCAACAGTAAGAGTGAAATAAAGGGGGCTTCTGCTTTCAACATCTCCAAAACTTTACCTGCCTATGTCTTTATTTTCTCAGGCCTCTATAGAGGACAGCCTGTACTAAAATGAGGTAGTTTAAGGTGAAGCAGATGCTGGGAACAGCTCTGTTAGTAGAATGCCTGCCCGCATGCAGGAAGCTCAAGGTGCAACCCTCAACACCATGGGCACTAGGCACGATGGTACGTGCTTACACTTCTGGTACTCATGACGGAGGCAGGAGGATCGGAAACTGGGGTTACCCTCAACTCCATCGAGTTCAGGGCCACCATGAGCTACAGGAGTCCTGTCTCAAAAGAGAGAAGGAAGGGAGGAAGATAGAAAAGGAAAGAAAGATGAAGCCACGGCGGAATGTGTGCCAGAAACAGAAGCTACGCTGTTGGAGAGTGGCCAAGGGACACTCCAAGAAGAGGAGGAAGGGAAACTGTGGCCTGACGGATGGACGCAGAGGTCAGCCATCTGGGCTGCAGCCTATCTGAGGCTTTCTTAGAAAGTGAAACTGCTTAAGGAGCCAATGGTCTAACTCCAGGAGATCAGGGAAGAAGTTGAATGAATATAAGAACTTAGAAAAAGCAAGCAAAAAACAGACCAGGCTAACAACTCACCCCAGGTAAACAGAAGGTCTATAAGAAGGAAAGGTTATCATGGCTTACTACCTCGCTCAGCCGTGAGTGAGTCATCTATAGTAATCCTGCCTAAATTAGAGTGACAGTGACAGGGGCTGGGGAGATGGCTCTAGAGGCAATTGGACGATGGTAGAAGGGAGCCAACTCCCCAAAATTGTCCGCTCACCTTTACCCGTGCACCCACACACATTCACAGACAATAAACATAAATAAAAATGATAGCTGAAAAATCCCTAGGGGTGGAGACTGTGGCTTGGTGTTAGAGCACTTGCTGGGGCAGATGTGAGGTCCTGGGTTTGATTCCAGAACTCAGGGGAAAAGCCACCTTTTAATGCTCACATGGGTTAGAAATAGAACATGGGGGAAGGGAGGGAAGGGAAGGCTGATTTGCAGAATTTGCTAATTTCTGAGATGCATACTGCCTTTGAAACTGACTTCAAGCTACCGATGTTGTGGCAGTGAGCATGAGTTTGGACAGAGATATGCCAGCGAGAGCCAAGAGCCGGGGAGAGGCAGCACACACCTGTGATCCCACCCTCGGGACAGAGGCAGGAGGTGAGTTTGAGGCCAGCCTTGGATGGGAATGGGGCTTCAGCACCTGTCCTGTAGGTGTCTCTGAGGTTGCCTTGAATGTGCACTGAATTCCCTACCCCTGCATCCTCCTGACTGCTGGGATTACAGACGGCCTCCATTGTGCTCAGCCATTTGATTCATTTCAATTATGTGTACAGATAATTCAGATTACAAAATAATAATAATAAAAGGTTACTGGAAAACGTGCAGGTGAAAAGCTGGACATGGTAACACATGCCTGAAATTCAAGCATTTGGGAGGTGGAGACTGGGTAGCCAGAAGTTCAAGGCCAGCCTGAGTTACATGAGGTCCTGCCTGAAAATAACTGAAATGGTGATGAAGATGCCCAAAACTATACTTGTGGCGCCTGGCCCATGTGCTCTTAATTCTTTGGTGATAAAGCCAGGGATTTGGTGCTCAGCACTGGGAAAGAGGTGGTCCTGGCAATCATTCTGGATGTAGGGTATTATCAGACATCTGTGGCATATGAGCAGCTGGGTGGGGTGTGTGGACCTTTACCCTGCCATGATGGTGCTGGGAGGAATGGGTGGTACTCACACTGCCTGGCCTCGGGCTGACCTCTGAGCCCCGGTAAGTGGTCCAGCGGGAGGTCTCCTTGTTCAGCTCCTTGTACTTCCCTTTAAAGACTCGCTCAATGTCCGTGAGAGAGAAGGCACAGACTGCTGAGCTCCTGGTCCCGCCAACCTGCCTGAAGACAGCCAGAGAAGACAGTCACTGTGGTTCCCTTGGCTGCCTCTCCAGCCCCAGTGGAATCCCAGCCGGCCTGGAGGGTAGGAGCCAGGCCAACCTCTGGAGGTTTATTTTTTCCTTGCTGATGGTGATAAGGACCTGACAGCCCCACAGAGTTCCCTGACCCTGGCCTAAGGCCTGTCTGGAAGCCCATCGCAGGATCTGAAATATGATTGCTCCTAATGAGGATTAATTGGGGCATAGGTAGGCCCTGGGGTGGCCCCTGCCTGTCCTGCCCAGGCTGGGCTGTGCCCACAGGAAGAGTGGTAGAACCGGCTTCGTGGTCCTCAGAGAATGAGCCACGGTTGTCTCTTCTGCTGGTCTGTGGCGAACTAGTACGTCTTCTCATAGTCTCCTAGACACACTGACTGGGTTCCCAGTTCTGCATCTCACTGATGATAGACCCTGCACACCAGAAACCTTCGCTTCCTGATACATGGTTGGCAGGTGTCTAAACACTGTGATGCCAGACTGTGGCTGTGGGACCTTTGGACCTTTCTTGTTCTCTGAGCAAGTCCTTCCTGTTTTCTCGCTCCTAGCGATAACCTATGGCCATTAGGAAGCTAGTGCTAAATTTGTGTCTAGTTTTACTTTTTTCTTTTTCTTTTGTTTTTAATTATTTATTTTATGTATATAAGTACACTATATGCACTATATGTACAGTATATGTAGCTGTCCTCAAACACATCAGAAGAGGACATCAGATTCCATTACAGATGGTTGTCAGCCACCATGTGGGTATTGAATTGAACTCAGGACCTCTGCAAGAGCCATCAGTGCTCTGAACAGCTGAGCCATCTCATCAGCCCATGTTTAGTTTTACAATAGCATTTGAGCGCTACAGACCCTTGTCCTGCCTTTCTGGTCTTTTCTTTTACTTCCATTTCCTAGCCTAGTGAATTGGTTTTGTTTGTTTGTCTTAAGACAGTCCCCAGTAGCTGAGGCTATCCTCAGTATGGAGCAGAAGATGGCCTCCTGTCTCTTCTTCCCATCTACCACCATCCCTGACTTAGGTGGTGCTGGGATCCAACCCAGGGCTCAGTGCATGCTAGGCAAGTGCTCTACCAACTGAGCTACATCCCCAGCCCTTGTTTATTTTTGAGGCATTAGTCCTTGAACTCCTGTACTTCCTTCCTCATCACCACGTCTTTGTTTTATCAATGTTTTATTTTGTTTGAGACAAGCTCTCTCTGTGTAGCCCAGACTGGCCTCCAGTTCCTTAGCCTCTTGCCTCCACCTCCCGAGTGCTGAGAACACGGCATGCAGCGTGATGCTGGGTATTTTGCTGATTTTTAGTGTCTGCCTCCTGTAAGCTTCCTTCCAGGCAGAATGAAGCTAGTCTCTGAGCTTTGTTTCTTCCCTACACATGAGAGACAGTCCGGTTCCGGGGGTCTGGTGATGCTCAGATTCCTTCCTATGCAAAGCACGGAATGTAAAGTAGGCTCTATCCGCTCCCGCCTCCCTGGGACGCAGCCCTCCTTTTCCCTGCCTTGCTGCTCACCACTGGGAGGTAAAGACTGCGTAGATGCGGGAAACAGAGGGAGAATCGGCGGGCAGCAGGACCGCGTGGCGGATGATGTTGAATGGCAGCTGCCCTGGCTGAGCGCAGAGCAACTGGGCTTTGAGGAAGGTGGTCCACTTCTTCTGCAGCAGCTTTTCACCGCCCACGTCGTTCTAGGGGAACGGATGGAGTCAAGGCCTTGTTGCGAGTGAACCCGCCCAACCCACCTCATCCCCATTCCCATTGGTTTCCAAGCGGCCAGCCCTCCTGGGGAGGGGGGCGTTGGGGGTGCGGCTTGGGGGATGGGGGCAGACCTTGCAGACTTGAGCCACCCTGGATATGTACAGCTCCTCAAAGAAGTCAAACTCGCTGGCTGTCTCCTCAAAGAAGAAATAGACGACCTGGGTGGATGGAATGGCTGCCACGAAGGAGGCATCCGCTGCAGGGACAGAACAGATAGGCTCAGGGGACTGAGCATCCAGACACTCAAGATGCTTGGAGACTCTGTAGGGTGGATCCCGAGGGCCAGGGCAGAGGTTGTTTCCCATCCCATGGCCTGTTGAGACATATATGTACTTTTTCCTTTTTGAGACAGGATCTTACTATAGCTCTGACTGGCCGGAAACTCACTGTGTAAACCAGGCTGGCCTCCCTTTACAGAGACCCACCTGATGCTGCCTCTGCCTCCCGAATGTTGGGTGGTATGGACCACACCAGCCAGCTGGAGTGCTTTAATTCTTTTTTTTTTTTTTTTTTCAAAAGAGAGATGCGTGAATGAAAACAAATTCCAAACCTAGCGTCAGGAAAGGGGCCCAAACTTGTGTTGACTGGGAGTCAGGGGCTTTTTACCGTGCAGCCAGCGTAGGAAGATGTCAGTCTTGAGAACAGGCTGGGATCCCAGTGTCCGCATCAGGATGGGCTCGCTGCCCAGGAAGTTGTTCATGGTGCCAGAATAAAGCATCCCATCTAAGACCAGGGAAAGTGGGGAAAAGCAAGTATCAGGGGACAGCTGCCTGCCCTCCTCAGACACACCTTCCTTCTATCCTGTCCCCTCTTACAGAACCCCAAAGCAGAGCTCATACTGCCCCCCACACACACCCGACACCCTTCTTAGATCCCTCTGCCCACAGGCAATGACCTATGTAGTCTTCTGTATTGAGCTCTTGCCAGCCCGTTCCTGGTCCTTCCTCAAACACCAATCCCAGAGAAATCACTGTCTTGTGCTCACAAACCCTGGGCCCCTGCTTATCTTTTAAGTCTGCTCAAAAGGCAATAGCCACCTCCTGTAGGAAACCAGGGTGGGAGGTCTGTGATGTGTGTCTAGGCAGAGGCACAGGACTTCTTTGTTGTAGCCGCCTCAGCTCCATGTGTAGGTCATTCGGGAGAGTCATCCCCCATGCAGGCTGGTTAAACAAGTGGCTGAACCTCAGGGCTCACCTGGTGCCTTGCTAGGCCATTCGGCCTTGTATCTACCTACATGCATTTGCTTGCACCCCTTTGGGGACAGTTTCAGAAGGGGTAGTGGCTAGGCTGTCTGTTCTCCCTCCGATCCCGCTCCTGGAGGCTCCTGATTTGATTCGTCCCTTTCTTTGGAAAACCATCATATCTCATTTTCCCCAGAGTTGTTAGGAAAGGCAAGTTTCAAGAGGGCC
This sequence comes from Mus caroli, assembly GCF_978045245.1. Lineage (NCBI taxonomy): Eukaryota > Metazoa > Chordata > Mammalia > Rodentia > Muridae > Mus > Mus caroli. The sequence goes on along the minus strand of NW_028227258.1, from coordinate 73,547,156 downwards.
AGGAAAGCCCCACACTCACCGACCAAGACAGCTGTGTGCTTGTGAACAGGATCGAAGGGGCTTTGGCCCTTCCCGTCCATGACCTTGTCTATCAAGATGGGCAACAGGAGGGAATCTTGGAGTTCCTAGAGGGGGGAAGAGGCTGGGAGCCCAGAATGCCAGGGTCGCACGTCTGAGAGATGAGGAGCATGAGGAAGTAAAAGGGACAGAGAGGGAAATTGGTCTGGGGCTGGGAATCTTACGAGGATCCGCAGGGACCAGAGATTCCCAAAGCTACGGAGGACAGGCTGGGATGGGTGTGAAGAGAGGTGTCAGGAGGGGGAGGGCTGTGAGCAAGTGGGGGTGATGGGGGTCTGACAACTCACAATGAAGGTACAGGCAGGGCTGAAGGCAAAGGTCCCACAGGCATAGAGGTGAGTGGCATTGTAAGAGACCAGGACTCGAATGAAGTTGAAACACTGTGTCTACAGAGAAGCAAAGAAATCAGGCTGTCAGGCCGATTGCCCGTCTCCTGGGATCTTAGAGGATGCTCCCCCATCCCCAGTGGAGAGGAGGGTTGAGATCAAGAAACTTGACAGAACATGACCCACTGGATAATCACAGGAACAGGCCCTCCTGGGCCCACCCCTGTGGTCACCAGGGATGGTCTCTGTCACCAGGGTTCTGTCGCCCACCCTCTGCCCCCACCTGCGTTTACCTCATTGCTCTTCTTCTTAAAGGCACATTCGGTCTTTTTTCTCTCACTGGCTGGCCAGGGTATCTAAAGTGGAGAGTTGAAAGGGGTAGATGAAAGGAAAGGAGCTCTTTGGTTTTTCTGTAAGCCACCACCACCTCCTGTGCCCCGCACACCCCAGCTCTGATGTAAAGCCACCAGTAAGCTCTTAGTGACGTTCTGGTAGGCAGTCATATGCCAATTTGATCAGGACTATAACTTGCATAGTATTAGGATTCATCGGGACGTGGCTCTGGGGTAGAACAAGACAGATCTGAGTTCAAATTTAGGCTTGGCCACCAACTGACTGTGCACGCTGGCTCCATTTCATAACCTGTTAGTGGTTACAGCCAGAATGCATGTGTAAGTGCCTGGCATTCACAGCAGTGGTTATAAACCACACATTTCCTGGGGGGAGCCTGTCAACCCCTTAAAGAAGCTGCAGAGGAGGTGCAGATATCAGACTTAGGCTTTCCAGCACTCTAGATGAAATATTATTCTGCCACTGAAAGACGCTCCTGGTCCACGATTCTGGAATTTTACCTATACCCTGCATGTTCAGGAGATCAAGAGACCACACACTGAGAAGGATCCATGAGATGTGCCTTCTTCCTCCCCCACCCCCTCTCTTAAACATCGTTGCCATTAGGGAGAGGATAGCACAAGAATCAGGGATCTCTCTCTCTCTCTCTCTCTCTCTCTCTCTCTCTCTCTCTCTCTCGTAGGTGCACATCAAATTATTTGAGTCACTGACTGATTTGAGTCAATGTTTTAAATCTCCTATGCCAGTGATTTCCATATCAGCCATTTGAGTGGCTGGGGTTACTGTGAGACCACAGCAGTCCCTGCTGTCAGTGCTGACTCAGAGTGGCAGGTGGCGGCTGTTCATATGGAAGCAGAACTGGTCCAGGGAAGCTGCTGTCTTGGACTCTGGCCCCTGGCCTCCTCACCATGTTCCTCAGCCTTGGGATTCCTGGGTTCTGGATATTCAAGGCCAGGATGGCTTCTCGAGCCCCCACATAGAGAGTGTTGCCATTGTCACTCAGGAGCAGCGTGTCAAAGTCTCGGAGGCCTTTTTGTTGGAAGAAGCTGAGGGCCCTGTGCCCGTCTCCTGTTGGGAGGCAATGACAAGGAGAGGATGAGGAGGAGCTGACCCCTGAGGCAAAGGTGGGGGAGGGGTGGAAGGCCTCAGCAGCTGCCCCCCTTCACTGGCAGCACCCCCCCCCATTTCCTTCACCCTCCAACAGCAGGGCATCTGAACTTTGTGGATTGAGTTCTCAGAAGAGAAAAGTGCCAAAGACAGGGTAGTGGTAGTTTGGGTACTGTTGGGGGTGTTGGAGGGGAGAACCTGCTCAAGACACAGACAGAATATGAAGTGAGGTTAGAAGATGCAATCTCTTGTGAGACTATGCCGGGGCCTAGCAAACACAGAAGTGGATGCTCACAGTCAGCTATTGGATGGATCACAGGGCCCCCAAAGGAGGAGCTAGAAAAAGTACCCAAGAAGCTAAAGGGAACTGCAACCCTATAGGTGGAACAATATGATGAACTAACCAGTACCCCGGAGCTCTTGACTCTAGCTGCATATGTATCAAAAGATGGCCTAGTCGGCCATCACTGCAAAGAGAGGCCCATTGGACATGCAAACTTTATATGCCCCAGTACAGGGGAATGCCAGGGCCAAAAAGGGGGAGTGGGTGGGTAGGGGAGTGGGGGGTGGGTGGGTATGGGGGACTTTTGGGATAGCATTGGAAATGAGGAAAATACCTAATAAAAAATTAAAAAAAAAAAAAAAGAAGAAGATGCAGTCTCAGGCCTGGAGGGATGCAGAAAGGCAGGATGGGAGAGGAAAGAGCTAACAGGTAGACACAGGAGGGCTTCTCAGCCACAGACAACGGAGATAGCTGTTATCTGCCTCAAGATTTGTCGTAGTTACAGATCCCTGCCACCCCTGCTTCCTCTGTCTCCTCCCTTCACTCTGCGATAGCAATTGCCCATCACCAACAATGCCCACTACAGCAGAAAAGACTGCTTCCTCTCGGTTTCTGAGCCCCATCAGTGTGGGCATTCCTGGGTGCCACCTGGACAGTCTGGATATGTTGTAGGGCATGTTCACTACCTATCTTGGTGGTGGCATGTGTGCACATACACACACGTGATTGTGTGGGTTCCTGACACACTGGCACATCAGCGAGGAGGAAGGAGCACTTCAGATAAGTCTCTAGTGAGCACATTGGGACTTTTGCTTTAGTCAGAGGACAATCTGGTTGTTATGTTACTCTTTTGGCCTCAGGAAGTCTGGGAACCAAGAGGAATCCAAAGACAAAATGGAAAAGATACTGCATAGATTGGCTTCTCCTGAACTCTGAAGAGAGCTCATTGTAATTCCCCTTGAAACGCAGGCTTGTTTGTACCTGCACTCCCATCCCACCCAGAGATGCCTCTATCCACCAACTGCTACATCTCCTTTACCATTTTGCCTCAGAAGGATGCTAAGCTACATCCGTGAACAGAAGAGCCTTACTTGTGTGTGTGTGTGTGTGTGTGTGTGTGTGTGTGTGGCACTTCCCCTGGGGCATTTCCTGGAACTAAAGGTGTTAGTAACCCAACAGCCTCCTCAGCCTCCTCAAGAAACCACTGAGGCTGGGTGAGCTGCTAGGATCCCTTCTGACGCCCAGTCTCCTGGACAGGATCTGGCCTGGTATGACCTCTGCAGTTGGCTTGGGCCCTCCAGCTCCTCAGACAATCTAGAGCGAGCTTTAGCTTTCCGGGTCCTGGTACTGTAAAAGCAGTCAGGAGTTTAAGGCTCCTTGCTTAGTGACTGTGACATTTGAGGGAAAGAAAAACCACTGAGTTGGCAGAGAAGGGTCACAATGACCCTTCCTTCTCTTACAGATCAACTTGTGCCTCAGGTGGCCTCTCCTTCTCCCAGCCCCTCCCAGGCTCCCTGGCATCTCTGTTTCTCCGTGCCATTTTGTCCCCTCTGGCACACCTTTCTCCTTCCTCAGCCCCTTCATCTCTACAGTGCCATCCATACCTCCCAGGTACCAGACACTTACCAGCATGGTATTTGACTCTGGGCATGGGCCCCTGACCATTAGTCCCAGAAGCAGGTGGCAGTGATGGCAGCAGGAAGAGTTGGAAGAAAAAAACACCCAGGAGACTCCATGAGTCCTGGCCCAGGGATGGTAGGGCCATGGTCAGCTGGAGACGGTCACCAGATGGTTCTGAGGAAACAGGCACTTTCGGGTTAGCCATGCTTACCACACCCTTCCCGAGGGCCAATAGGAGAGCCCCGGGGGCAGAAGTTCCTCTCTGGAAGGGCCCTCGGAGTCTCACTTCCATCCATCCCCAGCCTCGAAGGTGCTTCCCGCTGCCCTCTGCATAGGGTGCTGCTGTGGCCCACGCTGTGCTGTGTCGCCTAACCATTAAAAAAACTACCTTGCCATTTCTCACCTGGCTCACAGGAAAATTCCTTTCCACTTTGCCCCCTCAGCATCTCCTGGCCCCGTGCTCCAGAGCTCTGATCATCTCTGGCCCTGGGCAAAGGGCTTCTAGGGAACTAGTTCCTGTATGCAAAAGGTAGATTCCCCAGGCTGGCCTGTCACTCAGCTGTGCTGTGACACCTTATACCCGCTACTCACCCCAACCCAGGCAGACAGCCTACCCTCTCCTCAGCCCCAAGGGGCTCTGACTCTTGCTTAATCGGGGCCCATCTAGCCTTCTTCTTAGGGATAGGGGCGTGTCAGTTTATCTACCACTGTGGCAGGGCTGCCCTCTGTATTTCCTGGGAGTGGCCTGGGCAGGAGTCCTTGGCAGACTCTCAACTTCTCCAGCCCCCCTGTCTGCCTCCCCAGAGCTCAGCAATCAGCCTCCCCCATGACCACTAAATGCAGGTTCACACCCCTCCCCCGCCCCACCTCATCTCACATACCCTTGAGCCAGCCACACTGAGAAGTCCTGTGTTCAAACCCTGAATCAGGGTGCCATCCGAGGCAAAGAAGGGGGTCCAGGCAAGGCAAGCGGGCTCAGCCTGGCTGGAACGGGCGCGCGGCCCTCCAGGCACCCATCCTGCCAGAGCCAGTGTGGGTTTCAGGCCAGGGAAACCAGAATTTCTACCTCGAGTTGTGACAGATCCTGGCTGGCTTGGGCGGAAGTTGGTGGATCAGGGCGGGGAGACTGGTGGAGGGGGGGAGTGGGGGTGAGGCTTGAAGGCCTTGCAGGAGACACACCTCCCTCCCTCCTTAGTCTATCCAGAAATTAAGAGTTCCTTTTAGGCCAGTTCAGTGATGCCCTTGTTTCTCCCGTACATCACTTCCAGTCTAACCAGCCCAAGCTGCAGACTCCTCTTGCTCAAGAGAGCTCAGTATGACACCGTCTCTCTCCCATTCCTTCTCTCTCTGACCCCATTGTGGGGCTCCCCCACTGCCACATACTGAGACCTCCTGACCTCCCACACCCAGTGGAATCACATTCTTGAAAGATAACACATTTAAAGCTGGGCATGATGGCGGGGCATACCTTTAATCCCAGCACTCAGAAGGCAGAGGCAGGCAGATCTCTGAGTTCGAGGCCAGCCTGGTCTACAGAGTGTGCTCCAGGTCATCCAGGGCTACACAGAGAAACCCCGTCTCAAAAAAATAAAAAATAAAAAAATAAAAATAAAAATCCTACATTTGTATTAGTTTTTTTTTTTTTTTTCCTATGACTTTGCTGAGGAAGCCCTAGTAATTTGACGTCTCAGTGGGAAATTGGAGAGATTCCCCATTTGAGCGCATGCTTCTTGGGATATGCTTTGGAGCTGAGGCACCCAGCTGGCATGGTGGCTGGTTCCTCCTCCCCAAAGGTTCCAGGAAGACCTCGTAATGCAGGGTTAATGAGTAACCAAGGGCTCCTAGGCCAATAAAGAGTGGTTGGGCTGCTGCCCACTCTCCCAGGTCAGCTGACTTCAGGTTAAAGAGCACAGTGACCCAAGGCTGGTCTACCTCCAGGACATACCCTGTCTTCACTGTAAACACCATCCTCTGCCAGGATGGTCCCCACTGTAGGCTGTCCTCCACCCTTCCAGCTACAGCTCCTAGACAGAAAGCATTCCTCGGTAGAGCCTGCTTGGCCTTCGCTTCATGCTTTCGCCTCTGCTTCCTTTCTCCGGTGTGGCCCAGGAGCTGGGCTCACACAGACCCTCCTGATGGCTTCATCTGTCAAAGCTTGCTAAGACCCTCTCCTCCCCCCGCCCCCCCCCCAAGCTCTCCGCTCACTGTGAGGACTCTGCCAATCTCCCTGTGCTGACATAAACTTCTGAGTCTCCTTGACCTCTAGATCAGGCTTGGGAAGCCACCACCCCAGGGCCTCTCTTTGGAGACAGATTGGCCTATCTGGGTCACAGGGAGGAGCTGTGACCGGGGAACCAGAGGAGCAGCTCCAATGCCATCCTTCTCTACTCTCTCCCTGTCCCTGGGCCTCCTCACGAGACCAAGTGCTCTCCCAGACCCTCGGACAATGTGAGAAGCTCACACTTGGGGCTTCAGGCTTCCCAACTTCAGCATGCAGGCTCCACTACAGTCTTCTTGCACAGAGAACAGAAGTGCAGCAGGGGTGACTGGACAGCCTGACGTCCGTCCGTCTATACCTCAGACCTGTCTAATTCGGAAGCTCTCCCTACATGGCTGGCTTATTCAGTCCCATCTCCTGCCCTAGTGCATTAGCTCAGCTCAGAACTGCTCAACAGAGGGAGTAGGCAGGCATCAGGGTGGGAGGAGCAGGGGCTCTCTCTCCTCTAGCCAGGAACCAATCACAGGGTGACTCCTCACTCAGAAGAAACAGAAATCTCCCCAAAGAGAGGCCATCTGATGTCAACTTCAGCCTAGGTGCTTCCGGTCCTGGGGTGCCACCCACTCTCTCATAGTGCCTTTCAAGAGAGGCAGGGGGAGAAAGGGACATGGCCCCACCAGCTGTCTCATCTCTCACACCCCTGAGCCTCACCTGTCACTCATGCAGGGTCCTGCCTTCAGAAGAGGCCATGCTGGGTATTCCCTCCTGCTGTTGCTTGCCTCGAGAAAGCCTTAATCATTTTTTAAAAAGAGGACCACGTTTTCATTCACACTGAGCCCCACAAAGGGTGTAAGCAGGCTCTGCTTCCAGGACACTCAGAGCTGGCAAGCCATACACCCTCCCTCACTACACAAACGAGGGAAGCAGGGCCAGTGGCTGAAAGCATCCAAGGCAGGAAGGGCAGCAGGAAAACAGTGGTTCTTACCCTGTGGGGTGCGACCCCCTTTATAGGGTGTGGGTGGGTGGGCAGAGAAAGGTTCAAATGACCCTCTCATAGGGGTCACCTAAGACTATCAGAAACACACACACATTAACAATGCCAAGCATAACAGTAGCAAAATCACAGGTATGAAGTAGCAATGAAAATAATTTTATGGTTGGGGTCACCACCATGTGAGAAACTGTATCAAAGGGTCACAGTATTAGGAAGGTTGGGAGTCACTACTATAGAGGAAAAAAAATGCCATCTTCCCTGCCCCTGCTCTCCCAAGCCAATTCTCCTGTAAGCCCTGGAGCTCAGCCTGGGGAAACCCCAGGACCATGTTAGCTCCAGGAAATCACAGCATCAGACTTAGCTCTTCTGTCAGATTCCAGTCCCCCCAAGTCCTCCCCTAACCCCGAAACCACAGAGAAGAGTAGCCCCTTCCTGTGGGACTTGATCATCAAAAGTAGAGGTGGAGAGCGGGGTGGGGGGTGAGGAGGGATGGACTGTGGAGGGTCAGGTCCTCACCCGACCCCTTGCCCCAGCTTGCACGGGTTCTTCAGAGGAAGAATGTCAGCACTGAAGCCACCCCTAGCTTCATCAGAGACCTGGCATGTCCAGTGTCCCCAGCCTCCTCCTCTTGCTAGCCTTTGGGGCAACCCTTAGGAGAGCAGGGTCTTGGGAAACAACCGTTTCCAGCTCCCCTTTCAACCCATGACCCTGCCCCCTTTTTATGATTGTAGCCAGTCAAATCAACTTATATGGATTTGAATGCCTACTGTGGGGCAGGGGAGGGGGGTCACTAAGATGCCCCCAGTCTGTGTCCCTAGCACCCCCCATACCTTTTCCTGTCCCTGCAGGTCTCCAGAATTCTTACCACCATACACACACACACACACATATTTACACACACACTCCATCAACCTAACCCCTTACCCAGTGCCTCTTGGGCTCCCTCTCTCAGTCTGGCTAGTGCTGGAAATCTGCGTTGAGCATTACACACAATGGTCTGACTTCTCTGTCTTGCCCCTCCTCAGGGCAGAGTCAGCGCCAGACAATGGCCCGCCCCTCTGTTCCGCACTGTCTGTCGGCAGCGGCTTCCCTGCTTCTTACCTGGAGCTCGGGATTCCGCTGTGCTTCCCTCCCCCTGGAATGCCAGGCACTTGGCTTTCCGGTCTCCGAGTGCCTCCTTCCCGCCACCCTCCCACCCCCATCTTCAACCCCATCCCACCTCACTGGTCCTTAGTCACCATGGCGACCGCATCTCTAAGTGGGAGGGACTAGAATCTCCCCATATTCTTCCTCCTCCTCTCCTGTCCCACTGTGCCCCACTTCTGTGGCTCCTGGATTCTCATTTGTGGAGGCAGGACCCCAGATGTGGCAAGGGGTGGGGGATACTCCAACCCCTGGGTGCCTGCTCTGCTCCTTTGCCCACCCTCAGGCGGGCACCAGTGTGCAGATATCAGGTATAGGAGACCAGTGAGGCGAGCCCTTTTATGGCCAGTTTCTCTTTATCTCTGGCTTTCCTAAGTACTGCAAATGCATAAGGAAGAAGTACCTGGATGCTAGCCAACCACCTACAACGGGAGTTTACCAATGAGGATGTATACAAACATAAATACATGTATGCAGGGGTCTCCACCAAGATGCTTAGGAAACCATCTTCATTAATAGCCTGACCCCTGGGGGAGGGGCTACTCTTCACAGGTTCGGGTCTGGCATTCCCTTCCTAAACCACCTTTCTAAGAAAGTGGTGTCTCCAGAAACCCCTCAGCAATACCCCTTGAGACCAACTCGAAGGAAAAAACAAAAATAAAAACAAAAACTGGGATGTAAGAGGCAGACAGGAGGCAGACTTCAGAAAGAACTTCCCCAAAGCCTACCAGTAAATAGGAACAGGAGATTAGAAACAACCGTGACCTGGATTCTTTCTTGTTTGGGAAACAACAGAGGTAAGCAGAGGTTTGGGGGAAGTTTTAAAAGCTGCCTGCTCTTGATTTACCCTGACATCAGAACTCCTTCTGTCCCCACAGGGCCTTTCTTTAAGACAGGGAGGAACTGAGAAAGACCAACTCTAAAGGTTGGCTTTCTAGGGGTTCAGGATTGCCCACTGGACACCATGGTCCTAAGAAACAGGGTTTCTGGGTACCAACCTGGCGATCTATAACTTGCTGTGTGATCCCAGGTTGGACCCTTGCTCTCTCTGACTTCCATAAGTCAAAGGAGGGCTCACTCTTCAGGCCATGGCGAGCTGCCTGGCTCCTCTGCAGAGTTCGTAGTATTTTTAGGAAAAAGGAAGTGAGTGCCCTGGAGGGGCCAGGCAGGGCAGCGGGCTTCGCAGGCCAATCCCGGTTCCCTTTTGAGTCTAGGCTGAGATGGGGTAAGCATTTCCTTCCAGGGTGGGATGAAGAGGACACGCCATGTGCTGGCACTCTCAGGAAGCAGACTCAGCAGGGCCACCTGCGTGCTCCTGTTGCTGAACTTCCACTCTCACCACCCTGCTTCTAGGTCTGGGGTTTCTGTCCCCTCGCTGGGTTCTCTCAGGCACTTGAGGAAAAAGCAAGGTTGGAGCAGAACCCACCCCCATCGAGGTCCTTGCCTCTGAGACACTATCACCCTCATTCCCAGAGTAGGTGAGCCCCGTCTGTGGAAGGCTCGGAAGGGACTGTCTGCCACAGTGATCCAAGGAAAGGGGTGCCTACGTCTCTTGGGCTCCATGTCGTCCGTTTCCTCCCAGCTGTACGCTGGAGCTAAGTTATCCAAACACAAGAAGAGGGATTTTAGTTCTGGAGTAGCTGTGGTTGGAAAGGGACCCGTTGAGTGACCTGACACCAAACTCTCTTGTTCCCAACTCTCACAGGAAGAGAAAAGAGCCATTGCCTCTGCTGCGATGAATGCCTTCCGTTTCCCCTGCTTGCCTCAGTTTCTCCAGCTGTGGGGAGGAGGGGTAGCCAGTACTGTTCATTGTGGGAAGGGCAGTGAGCAGCTGATGGAGTTTAGCAAAGGAAGGTCTCTGGGGGAAATTTGACTGGGAGGGAGGTGAAGAGACCCAGGCAAACTGACTGAAGAATCATTCTTGGGAATGCCCTGCCCCCCATGCCCTGGCAGAGGCCACACACACAGACACACACACTATGATGTCCTGAAGCAGGCAATCGCACACTCCGTGTCCTGGCATCCCACTCCCATGCCACCCCTGGGGATCACGAGTCCCTTGCCCACCACTTTCACACCTTACCCCCAGCAGTACAGACCCCTAACCCAGGCGTCCGAGAATTCCAGCAGAGTCTGTACCAGGCAGGGGCGGAGCGAGCAAGGGCAGGCATGGTGGGGGAGAGGGCCTGCCAGCCCCCTCCATTGCCCCAGTTCCCAGGCAGCTCTTAAAGAGACCAGAGAGAATTAGCCAGGGGCAGCTTAAGAGGTGAATGTAGAGGAAAGCAGCCCTGTGAGACCCCACCCACCTTCCCAAAAGTCCCCAGACTTCCCTGCCTGTTCTGTTCCTCACTCCATGAGGACTACCTTGTTGGCTACCCAGCTCTGACCACCAACTCCCACGTCCTGGCCCTTGTTCCCCTTGGGCTCTTGCCCACTACCTCCCCTCCCCCATACTCGTGCGACCTCAGTCTCTAGGAAGGAGTGCCAACTGGCACTGACTGGAACGAGGTGTGGAGAACAAGCCCAAGAAGTGAAAAGGCCTGAGACGGAGCTGTGTGTGTTGGGGGTAGGGGCACCCCCCATAGTCGGTCTGGACAGGCAGAGGGACTCTTCTCGGTGATCCCCACAAAACTTCTTTTCTCTGTCATCAGGCTCTGGAGAGGCAGAGAGAGAGAGAGAGAGAGAGAGAGAGAGGGGGGGGGGCCCTGGACACCCTCCCTTCCTACTTCTGATGGCCATCAATGTTGTGACAAGGAAAGGAAGTATAACCCCAGCTTGGGATGTGGAATCTGAAAGATTAGAAGTTCAAGGCAATAATATGTGGGAGCTCAGACCTTTAGTTCCAGCGGACACAGGCAGATCTTTGTGTGTTTGAGGCTAGCCTGGTCTACATAGTGAGTTCCAGGCCAGCCAGAGTTGTCTGGTGAGGCCCTGTCTCAAAACAAATAAACAAAACAAAATACACACACACACATACACACAAACTGGATGTTCAAGGCCAGACTGGGCTACAGGAGACCTTGTCTCAAAAAGAAAAGGCTGGGAAGCTGGCTCAGGCGGGAAAGCAATCACCATGCAAGCTCAAGGACCTGGGTTCGATTCCCAATCAGTCATGTGAAAAAGTCAGGTATAGCAGTAGTGAGCCCCTATCATCCAGTTCCGAGGTCGAGGCAGGAAATGCCTCGGTCTTGCTGGCCAGCCAGTCTAGCCCAGTGAGTGAGCTCTGGGTCCAGTGAGGCATCCTGTCCAGGGAAACAAGGAGGATAATGGGGCTGGAGACATGTTCAGTGGTTAAGATCACTGAGAAAGAAAGAAGGAGAGGGGAGAAGGGGAGGGGAGGGAGAGAGAGAGAAGGGGAGGGGAGGGGAGGGGAGGGGAGGGGAGGGGAGGGGAGGGGAGGGGAGGGGAGGGGAGGGGAGGGGAGGGGAGGGGAGGGGAGGGGAGGGGAGGGGAGGGGAGGGGAGGGGAGGGGAGGGGAGGGGAGGGGAGGGGAGGGGAGGGGAGGGGAGGGGAGGGGAGGGGAGGGGAGGGGAGGGGAGGGGAGGGGAGGGGAGGGGAGGGGAGGGGAGGGGAGGGGAGGGGAGGGGAGGGGAGGGGAGGGGAGGGGAGGGGAGGGGAGGGGAGGGGAGGGGAGGGGAGGGGAGGGGAGGGGAGGGGAGGGGAGGGGAGGGGAGGAGAGGAGAGGAGAGGAGAGGAGAGGAGAGGAGAGGAGAGGAGAGGAGAGGAGAGGAGAGGAGAGGAGAGGAGAGGAGAGGAGAGGAGAGGAGAGGAGAGGAGAGGAGAGGAGAGGAGAGGAGAGGAGAGGAGAGGAGAGGAGAGGAGAGGAAGAAAAGGAAACCCGGGTGGTGGTGACACAGGCCTTTGATCCCAGTCTCAGGGAATCTGACACTTTCTTCTGGTTTCCGTGGGAACCACATGTGGTACACAGACATACTTGCAGGCAAAAACCTATAAAAGAAAATTAAACCCCAAAAGGAAAATTTAATAATAAATCTAAAAAAAAAAAAAGGAAGAAGAAAGGAAGGAGAAAATAAAATAAGGAAGAAAAGGAAGGAAAAAAATCCTTGATAGAATGCTTTCTTAGAATTCTTAAGACCTAGATCCTTCAGGATCCTTCAGGAGCTACAGTGAAAAATAGCTCAGTCAGTGAAGTGTTTGCCTCATAAACACAAGAACACGACCTACATCTCCAGAATCAACATAAAAATTATAGGTGCAGGGCTGGAGAGATGGCTCAGCGGTTAAGAGCACTGGCTGCTCTTCTGAAGGTCCTGAGTTCGATTCCCAGCAACATGGCTTACAACCATCCATAATGAGATCTGACACCCTCTTCTGGGGTGTCTGAAGACAGCTACGTGTACTTACATATAATAAATAAATAAATCCTTTAAAGAAAATTATAGGTGCAGTGATGCATTCTGGGAATCCCAGCACTGGGGAGGCAGAGACAGGAGGGTCTTTGGGCTTGATAGGCAGCCATCTAGACTAACTAGTGAGCTCTAGGTGAATGACAGACCTTGTCTTAAAGGAGGTGAATTGGCTTCCTGAGGATAATGCTAACGTTTTCCCCTGCCTCTGTGCACCTACACGCACACACAGGTGCACCCATGATGTGCACACACACACACACACACACACACACACACACACACACACACATACTTCCCTGCACAGAAAAAAATGTTAAAACTGCATACTGCAGGGCTGGAGAGATGGCTCAGCGGTTAACAGCACTGACTGCTCCTTCAGAGGACCTGAGCTCAATTCCCAGCAACTACATGGTGGCTCACAACCATCTGTAATGGAATCGGATGCCTGTGTCTGAAGACAGCTACAGGGTACTATAAAATTAATAAATCTTTAAAAACAACAACTGCATACTGCTCCTACAGAGGACCCAAGTTTGGACCCCAGTATCCACAACTGGTGGCTCACAGCATGTGTCTCTCCAGCTCCAGGGATCTGATACTCTCTTCTGGTTTTCACAGGAACCTATATATATGTATGCATACATATGAGCAGATATATACATATAAATTAAATAAGATAAATATTTTTTAAAATAGATTGATCTTTCCAGTGAGCTGAGGTGGGACAGAAGAGACAACAGAATCCAGAATGCCTCGGGGATTCGAAGCCTGGGAAACCGGACAAAAGGTGTCATGGGGCTGATGGCAAAGTTTGTAGGAACATTTGAAAGTTGAGGATCAGACCTGCCATGTAGCCAAAGATGACTTTAAACTCCTGCTCTCCTGCCTCCATCTCTCAAGTGCTAGAATCACTGGTGGGAGCCCTCATGCTGGCTTCCTCTCTTTAACCTTGAGATGCCATTAGACTTTCAAATGGATAACAAAGGTCTAAAGCAAAGAAACGACCTGTGGGTTACTGCTGTGTGCATGATATCCAAAGCCCTTGGCCTGGAGGAAGCCTCTCAGATTTGAGTGCAGACAGGCCCAGTAAGCAGGGAGAGAGGAAGAATCATCGAAATTGGCTAAGAAGGGTGAGTCACCTGGGGCAAACAAGGTCAAGTGAAGGGAAGACTGAGAAGAGATGTGGTATTGGGTTAATGGACTGTGTTGTGGGGCTTTGGAGACTTTGGCAAGGGCAGCCTGTGGTGGAGCACAGGAAACATAGCAGCAGTTCTGAGTGGGGACGTTGAGTCTGAAGAGAAGAGGCCAGGGGTCTGTGTGGACACCTGAGCTGGTAACCACAGTCCCAAGAGTCTAGTCATGAATTTTAAAAATCAGCCAGCTAGCCACTGGGCATGGTGGCACACACCTTTAGTGCTAACAACTGAGAGGCAGAACTAGAAATAGGTGGATCTCCGTGAGTTCAAGGTCAGCTTAGTCCACGCAGTGAACTTCAGGACAGCTGGGGGGCGAGGGGGGGGGGATGGTCAGGATTCTGTCCCACAAAATTACCTGATGTGGACATCTGTGTGTGTGTGTGTCTGTGTGTCTGTCTGTCTGTCAAATGTCTTACCATTTGGTTTTAATTTGCATAGATTCCTGCTGCTGTAAAGCCTTTAGTTGGTCCTAGAGGGAAATTTTCTTCTTGTAATAAGAAGAAGTGTTCTGCACTCATGTCCTGACTCATGGCTGGTCAACTCTCCTGAGACACAGCCTGACTGTTGTGTAACACTCTGGGGAAATGTGAAAAAAAAATGTCTACTCACTCCAAATAGGGAATCAAAGACAGACCAAAGTGTGCTTACCACCAGCGTCCAAGTCTGTGAATAAGTGAGCTTTATCAGAGGTTTCAGGGTTACTTACAGGAGCAAACAGCCTACCCCAGCATGAGTGACAGCTCAAAATCTGGGAGCCCAGAGCACACTCACAACCTGCATGTAGCACCTGGTCTTAGAGAGCGTGCTTTCCACATACCTCGGTGCTCTGGGCCTCTTCCTGGCACTTGTACTGAGCTCAGCTTCTAGGTAACTCAGCCTGTCTGAGAGCGTCTCTCAGCAGTCCTTACTGCTTTGTGTATGCCTGGGGGATGAGGGACCTATCAAATCTCCATCAGTCAGGGACTACCTGACCAGATGTTAACTCAAAGGCAGCTTTGTTGTGTTGCAATATCTTCCAAACAGAAACACGTCCATCCTGGAGAGAGGATAACCAAAACTCAGGAAATCCCTGAAACTTAACAGACTCATCAGGTCCCTCCCTCCCAGAGATTATGTAACAAGGTAGGTCATTGCAGAGAGCAATTATCATGAGTCTATCACCAGACTGTGTTGGGCTTTTCCCAGCCCAGCAAGAGAAGCCATAAAAGTTGCACCCCGGGAATCTCTGAGCAATTCTTCGGCAGCTCAGCTGGTCTGCACCTCTACCCAGGTGCCGTTATGGCTTGCATCACCTTGGGAGGAGGCCTTGTCGATCTTGTACATTTCTGGTGCTTCCTAGGATTTGTAAGTTTGTTCTACTTCCTGGGTTTTAATGACCTTTCCTCCTGAGTAAGTAGCTCCCAGCGCTCCAATCCTTGCTCCATCTCTTACATTCTCTCTGCCACTTTTCTCATAGTGTTCTCTGAGCTATAAAAAGAGGATACAGATGTTTTCTGAGTCCTGGGCCACTAGCCACAGTAGTAGCCACTTAGTCTCAGGAGCTTGACAAGTTAGGAGTCTGTGTAGGACACCTCTCATTCAAAAAAAAAAAAAAAATATATATATATATATATATATGTTTCCTGGGGCTGGAGAGATGGCTCAGTGGTTAAGAGTACTTGTTGCTCGTCCAGAGGACACGATTCAGATTCCTACCGTTCATTTGGCAGCTCACATCTCTAGCTCCAGGGATCCAACAGGCTCTTCTGATTTCTGAAGGTACCCGGCACATAGAGAGCACAGACACACATTTAAGCAAAACACTCATACATATATAAAAAAAAAAAAAAAAAAAACAAGCAAACAAACAAAAAACAGGTAGTAGTGGCACACGCCTTTAATCCCAGCACTCAGGAGGCAGAGACAGGTGGATTTCTGAGTTTGAGGCCAGCTTAATCTACAGAGTGAGTTCCAAGACAGCCAGGGCTACACAGAGAAACCCTGTCTCAAAAATCCCCCCAAACCAACCTTACAAAAAGAGCAATTTTGGGTATAGCATGGATGGTACACTAATGCATCTTGCCTCCAGAATCCATGGTTGTTTTTTCCACAATCCACCTGGCTTTGTCATCCTGCTATGAGGATACTTCACATCTCCCCTCGGATGGTCTGTCTCCTCAGGGCCAGCATGCACTGTTCAGCTCAGCTTAGGCTCACAGGTCTAAGCAACCCCGCTGGAGGCCCCAGTTCTGGCCAGCTAGCTCTGTAGCTCTTTCCTTTCCGACAGCGACACCTGGCGGTTGAAAGGGTCTTAGTCGCACGGACAGTCTTCATCCCCAGCATACGCTCCTTTTCAAACAATCTCTACTTTATTTCACCTCATTTTCTGGCTTTGATGTATATAAATGTTTCACTTATGTGTGCTTAAATGCACTGTCGGTATCTTGTGCCCTCAGAGGCCAGAACAGGCCTTCAGATCCCTTGAAACTATAGTTTTCCAGATCACTGTAAGACGCTGAATCTGAGTTCTCTGGAAGAGCAGTCAGTACTCTTAACCACTGAGCCATCTCTCCAGCTCCCTGATCTATCTCTTTAGCCCCCAAACTAAGTCTGTTAGTGTGTGTGTGTGTGTGTGTGTGTGTGTGTGTGTGTGTGTGTGTGTGATGCGTATGTGGGGTACACACATGCCACAGTGCCTATGTGGAGATCAGACGATACCCTGTGGCATCATTTCCACCTTTATGTGGGTTCCGGTGATGGCTTGTCAGGCTTGCACAGCAAATGCTTCACACACTGAGCCGTCTTGATGGCCTAAGCTTAAGCTTTTTTTTCCACCTGTACTGTTTTATTTTTTAATGTATTTATTTTATTTTTATGTGTGTGAGTCTTTTGCCTGTATGTATGTCACATGTCACTTGCATGTGACTGGCACGCTCAGAGATTTGAAGAGGGCACCAGATGCCACGAAAATGGAGGTATGGAAGGTTGTGGGCCACCATGTGAGTTCTGGAAGCCAAACCCAGGTCCTCTGTAAGAACAGGAAGTGCTCTGGCTGTTAAGCATCTCTACATTTTACCTTACTTATTGGTGAACGGCAGTGAAAGTTCTGGAGCCACCCAAAACTCACAGCATCTGACTTTTCCTTAACCTCCCCCACCCCATAAGGAACACCAGCGTGACACAGACCTTGCCACATTCTTTCTTGGTGACCCAGACAGCTCCCTTGTCTGTGTGGCCCTTCGCTAATCCCTTTGATTGCTTTAACATTCATTTTTCTTTTTAAAAGGCAAGGTGGCACACACCTTCAATTCCAGCATCCAGAAAGCAGAGGCAAGTGGAACTCAGTGAGATCCAGGCCGGCCAGGGCTACTGCCACACAGTAAGACCCCATCTCATAAAAGAAAGAAGAAAAGAAAGGAAGGAAGGAATTACTGGGGCTGGTGATGTGGCTCAGGGTACAGCAGGGCCTCTAAGCCTCTTCCTCTTCTGTTGTCTTCCAGTCTCTGCTCTTTGTAGGACTTTCTCAGTGGCTCGTGTGAGCCTGTCCATTAGGCACTGATTTGGCCTGTGTTGATTCAGTTCAGGCTGCTTTGTTTTAAGAATGGATGGGTAGCTACTGAGCTTCCTAAACTGAAGTCCCAGGAAAGGCTGTTGAGCACACGTGCCATTTCCATTCCCTGCCACTTGCATCCTGCAAGCAGCACCTAATATCTCCCTCTCTTTCCCCATGCGCCCCGCCACATCCGAGGTTGACACAGCAGACAGCAGACATGTGTCTCTTTCCTATTGTAAGTGGCCCCCTTACACAAGGAATACATTAATGTCTTGATCTGGGAATACAGATGGTGTTTTCTTTTTCTCTTTGCCTTTCTTTCCTTTTTTTTTCTTTTTTCATATTTATTTGTTTGTTTGTATGTGTGTGCCTTCATATATGTATGTGGTGTGCCACATACATGCAGGAATCTGCAGATGTCAGAAGAGGGTATCAGATCCCCTGGAACTTGATATCCACCACCTGGTGGCTAGGACCTGAACCCGGGTCTTCTGCCAGAGCTTTTAACCACTGAGCCATCTACCCAGCCCTCAATCTGTTTTTGTTGTTGTTGTTGTTTGTTTGTTTGTTTTTAAATTTTCTTTATTTTATGTATATGAGTACACTGCAGCTGTCTTCAGACACACCAGAAGAGGGCATCAGATCCCATTACAGATGGTTGTGAGCCACCATATGGTTATGGGAATTGAACTGAGAACCTCTAAGAGAGCTGTCAGTACTCTTAACTGCTGAGCCATCTCTCCAGCCACCATTTGGGGTTTTGTTTTGTTTTTTTTTAAAGATGTATTTATTATTTTTAACTCACCCATGTGCATCAAATCCCCTGTGGTGATTGGAATAGGAATGGCCCCCATAGACTTGTTGCAGGATATTTGATTACCATATGAACTCCAAGATTGTGTTACTTACTGAAAAAAACAACCTGTTTCTAATTATGGTGTGGTTCAGCCCTTAGCATACACCTTTAAGTCCTCTGGCTGGGATATGGACACATCCTTGGTGTACACCTTTAATCCTAAACAATGAAGGTAACTTTACTTTGTAGCAGTAAGCACCGATGTTTCAATGTGATATCTAATTGAGTGGCAGACAAAGTGACAAATCAGAGAAAGACTTGACAGAATGGATACACCCAACTCTCACAAGAGGGAGGAAAGGGAAGCTACCTAGGAGAGCAGTGCAGAGAGAGAAAAAAGGAGGCAGTTTTACTGGAAGAGTCTTACAGAGGCAGGTTGCAGAGAACAAGGTAGACATAGATTAAGACAGAACAAGCCAGAGAATGAGGAGCCAGAAGATTAGAACAGATTGCTAGAGTTAGTTGAGGTCTGGCAGAGCAATTCAGGAGAGACCAAGAGAGAAGCCAGTTTGAATCAGTCAGCTTGGAGAGGAGTTTGAGCCAGGACAGTGGAGTTGAACCAGCCAGCCAGAGCTCAGAAAGAACAAGAAAAGATGAGCTCACTCAGCACCAAGTTTCAGAGGTCAAAGCCATCTAGGTTAGATTGTACAGAGGCCAGGGGCTTCCAGGACTAGGCCTGGGTTAGCAGACAGAGGCAGTGAGCCTCAGAGACAGCAATGACTCAGGAGACCACTCCTTCATAGACTCCTGTGTTTGCATGCTTGGCCATAGGGAATGGCACTAGTAGAAGGTAGAGATAACCATTTTGGAGGTGAGCTTTGAGGTCTCCTATGCTCAAGCTAAGTGCAGTGTGAGACACAGTCTCTCCTTGCTGACTGTGGATCAAGATGTAGACCTCTCGGCTCCATCTCCAACACCATATTGGCCTTGTTTGCTACCATGCTTCCTACCATGCCAATAATGTGCTAAGCCTCTGAAACTGTAAGCTAGCTTTAATTAGATGTTTTCCTTTATAAGAGATGCTGTGGTCATGGTGTCTCTTCACAACAGTGAAACTCTAACTAACACATCCCCTAGAAGCTGAAGTCACAGGCTGTTGTGAATACATGATGTGGGTGGAGGGAACTTGTTCTAGTTTGCTGTCTGTCTTAATTAGGGTTCTATTGTTGTGAGGAGGCACCACAACCACAGCAACTCTTATAAAGGAAAGCATTTAATTGGGGCTGGCTTACAGTTCAGAGGTTCAGTCCACTGTCTTCATGGCAGGAAGCATGGCGGCACACAGGCAGATACTGTGCGGGAGGGGTCTCCGAGAGTGCTACATCTTGATCTGCAGGCAGCAGAAGGGGACTGTCTGTCACACTGGGCACAGCTTGAGCATATAGGAGACCTCAAATCCACCTCCACAGTGACACAGTTCCTCCAGCAAAGCCACACCTCCTAATAGTGCCTACAATAGAGTCTATAAGGGCCACTCCTATTCAAACCACCACTGCACCCCATACCACATGAGAAGATGGAACAGATGTGCAGCACCCCAGGGACGTGCCACCCTCACACGGCTCAGCCTCAGCTTCCTGTAGGCCACACACAGGTCTGTGTGCTCACAGAGAAGCACTAGAGGAGTCTGGAATGTTAAACACATGGTTGTTCCCGTAGGGAAGGAATTCACAGCCTTATGTGGCCAGAAGGCTGGTGACCTTTGCTCTGTGTAGCCAGAGACTTTTCCAGCACTAGGTTCTCCCTTATCGCTAATTTGTTTTTCTCAATCTATAGAACTTATCTTCGTGGACCTCACAAAGAGTTCGCTGTCGTCATGCCTGGTTTGTGTTTAGCTCACTTTGGTTTTCAAAGCTATTTAGGAATGGTTTGTTGTGAACTCGGGATTGAGTTAATGATTAGCAGAATAAGGTTTTAAACCAAATTGTGCTGTGCTAATTTAAGCATGCCTAAAATAAACCACTTGGGGTCAGACTCCAGATCTTGAACCAACACCCGTTATTTTATCTACCCTCTTGCCTCCCTTCAGTTGTTACAAGGTTGGCTGTGGGGATCAAAGAGACCTCTGTGGCTTCCAGCCTCAGCACTCAGGAAGTTGCCAGGCGTGGTGGCTCATCCCTGTAATCCTAATAACTGGGAGGCAGAGGCAGATGGATCTCTGTGAGCTCAAGGCTAGCCTGGTCTATATAACAAGATCAGGTCAACATGGGCTGCAAAGTGAGACCTTGTTTCAAAAAACGAAAAAAAAAAAAAAAAAAAAAACAAGAGAAAGAAGTTATTCTGCCCAAGTCTCTTTGATGAGGCAGAGGCAGGCAGATTTCTGAGTTCGAGGCCAGCCTGGTCTACAGAGTGAGTTCCAGGACAGCCAGGGCTACACAGAGAAACCCTGTCTCGAAAAACCAAAAAAAAAAAAAAAAAAAAAAAAAAAAGAGTTTCTTTGATGAGCCAGCGGCGAGTTTACTGATGTTACTTACAAGTAACTTATATGTTACTTCTACGAGGAGAGTTCCTCATAGAAGCTTCAGTGACTCAAAGGAGCTGCACAAGCTAAAAGCCACCCCCAGCTGGGGAAGGGCTGAGGACGGTTGCATGCCTGACCATTGCACACCTAGAGCTCCGTGCACGGCCTGGAGGGTCTGCAAATCTCTTCTGCCCAGCTGTTCTTACCGCTTATGTTGCCTTGTAGATCTTCTCGGTTTAAGGAGTGTCCTGAGACCTTGTTTACTGCTTGAACCTTATTTCATCTACTTCCTCAACCGTAAGAAGCCTCCCCTCAGTTTTGAAAAAATAGCTGCCCACAGTTAATTAGCTTGATAATTGTTTTACAATGATTACATATCTTAAAACATCATATTGCATGTCATTTTATATATATATATATATGTGTGTATATATATGTGTGTGTATATATATATGTGTGTGTGTATATATATGTGTGTGTATATATATATGTGTGTGTGTATATATATGTGTGTGTATATATATATATATATATATATATATATATATATATATACCTTCATAAAGCTTGGGGCACTTCTATACCAAGCATCGTTTATTAAATGTTTGCATATGTGTAGCTAGAGATAGATAAACTTCAGAGGAGGAAACTCTCTCTTAATCTGAAAAACAAATATGCTTACTATAGTGGCTCATGCTGGAAATCCCGCGGAACTCAGGAGGCTGAGGCAGGGGGATCTCCATGAGTTCCAGGCCAGCCGGAGCTACAGAGTGAGGCTCTGTCTCACAGAACCAACTGCATTAGCTACTTATCGTGCAGATTTGGCAAGACATCTGAGAACATGGTGGAGTACAACTTTATCCCAGCAGTAAGGAGGAAGAGGGAGGTGGATCTCTGTGAGTTCAAGGCCAGCCTTGTCTACAGAGCCAGTTCCAGGGCAGCCAGGGATACACAGAGAAACCCTGTCTGGAAAAACAAAGCAAACAATAACAAAGAAAAAAATCTCCCAACAACTTAAAGAAAGAAGGGCTGATTTCAGTTTGGAGTTTGGTGGGGACTGTACAATGAGAGTTGGGAGAGGATGGGTCCCTGATAGGAAACTCATCTGGTGCCAGACTTTCTTACTGATGGAACTGAATTCCCTCGGGGCAAAGAGCTGGCTGCTGACAGCTGTCAAAACAGCAGCTGACTTAAAGGAAACAAAAGACCCAGCCGCAGAAACCCCTGCTGAACAGAATTGGCAGTCAGAGCCTAAGGCACTGAAACAAGCCTGCACAGACCCACAGCAACTGCACACGCACAGCAGGAAACTTTTTTTTTTTTTAAGAGATTTATTTATTTAATGTAAGTACACTGTAGCTGTCTTCAGACACTCCAGAAGAGGGCGCCAGATCTTGTTACGGATGGTTGTGAGCCACCATGTGGTTGCTGGGATTTGAACTCTGGACCTTCGGAAGAGCAGTCGGGTGCTCTTACCCACTGAGCCATCTCACCAGCCCCAGCAGGAAACTTTTTAAGTTTGAGGGCTCTTTGCTGGTTGGTCCTAAGTCTCACCTTATTTGCATACCCCTTTCAGCCAATGAGACCCAGGTGGTTTCTCAGTAAATTCAGACATACCTTCGGCTTCAAGACTCTTTCTCGTCTGAGCTTTATAATGAAAGGCACAGGTGATTTCAGTGCTCAGCCCTCACACATACCCTTGCTTCAAGACTCACCAAAGGCAGACCAACTTCCAGGACTCAACCTTTAACAGCTGCTGCAGGCAGGATAACTCATTCCATTCCTTCCTCAGCCACCAGAGATCTAAGATTCCAGCCTTCAAGATCCATCAGAGACAAAGAAATCCGTTTCTGTTGCTTCCCTCAGTCTGTAAACATGGTCTGAGAGGAACTGTCTCAGCTGGTACCCCAAAGCCCTCAGAGAAGTTCTCAACTATAGCAATCCCTCACTTGGCACATGCCACCCCCTCTTGCCTGGCACACCAGAAGTCTGCTGATCCAAGATGCTGGCAAACCCCCAGCCTCCTTCAGCTGGGTCTCAGTTCTCATTTTCCTATTGATTTTACTCCTGTTGATTTGGGTGGTGGTGGTGGTGGTGGTGGTGGTGTGTGTGTGTGTGTGTGTGTGTGTGTGTGTTTGATTTTGTTGTTGTTTTTGCAGGGTCTTGCTACTTAGCCCAGGCTAGCCTGGAACTCTTAGAGATTCTTCTGCTGCTGCTTCCCATGTGCTGGGATTAAACTGGGATTAAACATCATGCCTGGCCCTTCCCATTGATATTGTTTTTCCTGCCTGCAAAACCTGACAAGAATTCTGGCATTTGGAAAGACATATGGAAAGTTCAGGCCCTTCTGGTACAATTACAGATCCATTTTCTTTCTTTCCTTCTTCCTTTCTTTCCTTCTTTCTTACTTGGTTTTTTCGAGTCAGGGTTTCTCTGTATAGCCCTGGCTGTCCTGGAACTCACTCTGTAGACCAGGCTAGCCTCAAACTCAGAAATCCCTCTGCCTCTGCCTCCCAAGTACTGGGATTAAAGGCGTGCGCCACCACTGCCTGGCTCTTCCTTCCTACCTTCCTTCCTTCCTTTCTACCTTCCTCCCTTCTGTCCTCCCTTACTTTCTTTCTTTTTGTTTTTGTTGTTGTTGTTGTTGTTTTTTCAAGACAGGGTTTCTCTGTGTAACTCTGGCTGTCCTTGAACTCACTCTGTAGAACAGGCTGCCCTCAAACTCAGAGATCTGTCTGCCTGTGCCTCCCTAGTGCTGGGATTAAAGGCATGCCCTGCGCTGCCCAGACTAGCAAACAATACAGCCAGGATGGCTAAAGGTGACCCCAAGAAGCCAAGGGTCAAGATGTTTGCTTATGCCTTCTTCATGCAGACACGCAGGGAAGAACACAAGAAGAAAAACCCAGAGGTTGCAGTCAATTTTGCGGAGTTTTCCAAGAAGTGCTCTGAGAGGTGAAAGACCGTGTCTAGCAAAGAGAAATCAAAAGTTTGATGAAATGGCAAAGGCAAATAAAGTAAGCTATGATTGGCAAGAAGAAGGACCCAAATGCCTCAAAGGACCTCCATCTGGATTTTTCTTATTCTGCTCTGAATTCCTACCCAAGATCAAATCCACAAACCCTGGCATCTCCATTGGAGATGTGGTAAAAAAAAAAAAAATCTGGGTGAGATATGGAAGAACTTCAGTTACAGTGAAAAGCAGCCTACGTCACCAAGGCAGCAAAGCTGAAGGAGAAGGATGAGAAGGATGTCGCTGACTGTAAGTCTAAAGGGAAGTTTGAGGGGGCCAAGGTGCTAAAATTGCCTGGAAAAAGGTGGAAGAAGAGGAGGAGGAGGAGGAAGAGGAAGAAGAGGAAGAAGAAGAGGAGGAAGATGAATAAAAACTCTGTCTTCATGTGAATACCTTAGAGTAGGAGAGCGCTGTGATTGACACATCTCTTATTTGAGTCGTGTCTATTGCCCTTGTTAGGTTTAATTACAAAATTTGATCAGGATCATATTGTAGTTTCTCAAAGTGTCAGTGATTTACATGAAGTGGCTGTGGTGTCCAGAGTGCCCTGAAGCTGTATCAAAGTTGTACATAGCTCCAAACATTTTTAAAATGAAAAGGCACTCTCGGGTCCTCCTCACTCAGTGCACTTTGCTGTTGGTGTGACAAGGCATTTGAAGACGTTTCTGGATTTTGTTCTCAGCTCGTAAGGTAGTGTTAACTATATGGCTATCGGCCAGAAATCCTGAGCTGTCAACTGTACATATCTATAGCTTGTAAAGAGAACACAACAACCCAGCCAGATTCTTGAGGCTCCTTGTTTGGCGTGGAGGCTGTGAGGGGAAGATGCCTTTTGGAGGGGGCATAGCCCAGGGCGTGCACTGTGAGGCTGGACCTGTTGATACTGCGGTGAGCATCTTTTGGCTCCAGGTTGTCTTGTTGTCAGCATTTTGCTGACATTTGACATTCTTTTTTTTTTTTTTTTTTTTTTTTTGGTTTTTCGAGACAGGGTTTCTCTGTATAGACCTGGTTGTCCTGGAACTCACTCTGTAGACCAGGCTGGCCTCGAACTCAGAAATCTGCCTGCCTCTGCCTCCCGAGTGCTGGGATTAAAGGCGTGCCGGCTGACATTTGACATTCTTAGTTGTGGAGGAGTAGGACAGCATGAGAAGTGTTTGGAGTTTTTTCTTTAGTTAAGTGCAGTAGGTTTTAAACTTTTTTGTTTTTGTTTTTTGAGACAGGGTTTCTCTGTGTAGCCCCCGGCTAGTTTTAAACTTTTTAAAGAAACTGTAGAACTCATCGTTGTCAGCAAAGCAAAGAACTACTGTATCAGTGGAAGTCCAAGAACCCTCTGGACCTAAACGCAACTTGCAACATTCTGTTATTTTTTGTATATTCAGAATACTGAAATGTTTTTGAAGTTAAATAAACAGTATTACATTTAAAAAAAAAAAAAAAAAGCCGGGCATGGTGGCGCATGCCTTTAATCCCAGCACGTGGGAGGCAGAGGCAGGCAGATTTCTGAGTTCGAGGCCAGCCTGGTCTACAGAGTGAGTTCCAGGACAGCCAGGGCTATACAGAGAAACTCTGTCTTGAAAAAAGCAAAACAAAACAAAACAAAACAAAACGAAAAAAGACAGGGTCTCACTATGTATCTCTGGTGGCCTGCATAAGGTTGATCACTAGATAAAGTTGGCCTTGAACTCATAGATATCCACCTGCCTCTGCCTCTGCCTCCCAAGTGCTGGTTGTGTGTGTGCCACCACAGCCAGTGTGATGCTCTCTGCTGTCCATCTGCCTTTGTTTGGAGCGACCTGAACCACACCTCTGTATGTCTGGAGTGGGGCAGCTCTAGAGATGTTCAACTAAGGTGGGCAGCGCCCCCTAGAGTGAATAAAAAGGAAAAGAGCAAAGTGGGTGAGGCAGAAGTTTAGCCAAGGGCTTGCCCAGCATCTACAAAGCCCTGGGGCCAAGCATCATGGAAACCAGTTGTGCTGGTGTGGCTCCTGACTGGGAGCCTCAAACTCAGGGAAGAGAGGTGGGATCAAGGTCACCCTCAACTACACAGTGAGTTCTCAAGGCTAGCCAGAGACATACGATGAGCCTCTAAGAAAAAATAAGAGAGGCGCAGACAAGTGTCAGCCATGGCCTCTTTCTGCTCTCGGACCCAATGTGACCCACTGCCTCACCCTTCTCCTGTCATATCTTACTGCAGAGACGGACTGGCTCAGAACTAAGCCAACGACATAGGTAAATGGCTCAGAACATAAGCACACTTGCCACTAAGCCTGACACCTGAGTTTGATTCCCAGTCTCGAAGGAAAAAAAGAAAAAAGAAAAAGAACAAAGAAAGTTAAAAGGAGCAACATTAAAAAAAAAAAAAAAGTAGGGCTGGAGAGATGGCTCAGCAGCTAAGAGCAGTGACTGCTCTTCCAGATGTCCTGAGTTCAATTCCCAGCAACCACATGATGGCTCACAACCATTTTTTTTTCCTCTGTTCAGTCCTGGCTGTCCTGGAACTCACTCTGTAGACCAGGCTGGCCTCGAACTCAGAAATCCACCTGCCTCTGCCTCCCAAGTACTAGGATCAAAGGTGTGAGCCACCACCGCCTGGCTCATAACCATCTTAATGAGATCTGATGCCCTCTTCTGGTGTGTCTGAAGATAGCAACAGTGTACTCACATACATACATACATACATACAATAAATCTTGAAGAAGAAGAAGAAGAAGAAGAAGAAGATGATGAAGAAGAAGAAGTAGAAGCCAAGAAAATTGGAAAGTAAATATACTTAAGATGGTGACATCTCAATTGCTTTTCTTTTTTTTTTCATTTTGTATTCTCTATCATGGTCAAGTACTACATGGACAATAATAAAAAAATTAATGAATGCCAGTATTACAGTCTTTAACAAAAATATAGACAAAGTAATCTTTTGAGGCCCAAATGCTAAATTGTGTCTATCTCCAAGGGTTTCAGAGCATAACTGCGGATCTACCCTCAAGACCAGTTTACCTTGGTATTTTACCACTTGCCTTAATGGCCTTTGGCGCTTGGCAAGAGCTGGCTTTGAGACCCGTGGGTGCAGGTGAAGGTAAGGCCTCAGGCTTTATCCTTTCTCAGGTTCCCAGTCTGCTCTGAGCCTGCCCTACCCATTCCTGATGCCAGGGGCAGGGTGGGGTGGGGAGGCGGTGTGGTGAGACTCTAGGCGCCCCCTGGTGCCCTAGCTGGAAAGTGCATGTATGTATATTGTACATCCCAGAAGAGTGGACGGTGAGTTGTTCTCCTACCCCTTGCTGCCATTGCGCAGGGCTGGCAGGCTGGCAGAGGATACACACCCGGCTGGATTCTCACCAACTTCTACCTCTTCCTCTCCCTTCTCCTGAGGCTGTGGAGCCTCAGCTTATGAGATGCCAAGGACTTTCAGTGTGATTCCAGCGCCCTTTCTCCTTTCATTAATTTCTTCCTCTCCCCCAGCCTGCCCCTAAATGTATTTATTTTGTTTTTTTGTTTGTTTGTTTGTTTGTTTGTTTGCTTGCTTGCTTGAAACAGCGTCTCAAACTCATGGCAATCCTCCTACCCCAGTCTCCTAAGTGCTGGGATTACAGAGATAAGGGCCACATCATGATGTCTTTTTCTTTTCTTTTTTTTCCATGCTGGGTATGGACCAGGGCAGCCAGGATGTTAGAAACGTGCTCCTGCCTACAGATGGCCCTCTCAAAGAATTAAAGTGACTTTTAAAATTACATTTGTTTACTGTGGATGGGGCAATGTGTAGCAATTTCCTTTGAGAGTTAAACCTTCCATCTTGGAGCTGGAGAAACGGCTCAGCAGTTAAGAGTTCAGACTTTGGGTAACACCTAACTTTGATTCTCCACTTCACACTGCCTGTTAAATACAACCTAAGGGATCTAGCATCCTCTTCTGGCCTCTGTGGGGAAATGCTCTCACATGCACATGTGTGCACACGTGTGGGCATGCGAAGCGTGCACACAGAACTTTGAAATAAAAATAATTATTTAAATAATCCTATCATCTTGGAGGGAAGTTTATTAACACACAGACTGTTAGGACCAGGCATGGTGATACCACACATCTGATCCCAGCCGTAGGGAGGTAGAGACAGGTAGATCTCTGGGAGATTAAGGGAGTCTGCACAGGGAGTTCCAGGATAGCCAGCTATACACAGTGAGACATTGTCTCAAAAGGGCTGGGTCTAAAGCAGCAGGATGTCCTGCTTGTCTGACAGAAGATGAAACACTCTATCTTGCTAGGATAACTTGTTAAGTTCAGAAAGTAATTAACTTAATAGCTTCAGGAAGTTCCTGAAACTGACCAGGGAGCTGTCTCTGTCCTCAAGATATCTAAGCAGTAAGGGCTACTTTGAAACACTCAGACTAAGCTGCTCAAGGGCAGAGACTAGTTGATCTGCCCGGAAGCTGAGTCACCTGGAAAGGACATTCTCTGACCTGCAGCTGTGGGCTGAGCTCCAGGTTCCCAGCTCTCCTGAGCTGTCACCCATGCTGGGCGAGCTTTGGTGAGGCAGCCATCTTTGATTCATTAACCCCTCACCTCTTCTCTGTCAGTTATCCCAATAAACTTCACTGGTTCACCAAGCTGGGCTTTAGTGGCCCTTACTTTGATCTATTGTCATTTTTCTGTCTGAGGTAAGTAGTCATTGTCATATCATATTGTGAACCCCAAGACTGGACACTGGAAAAACCTGTTTCTAGTTTTGGTGTGGCTCAGTTCTAGCACACACCTTTAATTCAAGAGCTTTCTGTTTATTGTAAACAAGATTAATAAAGTCAACCACAGGTCAAGAGGTGGGGCAAGCAACCAGTTGACAGGGAGTGAACACAGGGAAAAAAAACCATAGAGAGAGGAGGTCAGGAGGACGGATAGAGAGACACACGGGATCTAGAATGGAGAAACATTCAGTTGGTAGGGTTGGTTTTTATAACAGGGTAGAGGAGAACAAGGTTTCCTTTTTCCTTCTGGTAAGTCAGTTGAAGAATATCAGCTGGGTTCTCTCTCTCTCATTTTAAAAATAAGTAATTTGTTCAGTCTCCCCAAGAATGGTATCACACCGCATATGGCAACGTGGGGGTCAGAAGATCATGTGCAGGAATTAGCTCTCTCCTTCCACCATGCGGGTCTCAGGGGTGGGGTTTAGGTTTAGCACGTGTCTTTACCAATGAAGACATCTCTTGGACTCAATCACTTTGGGGTTGTTTCTTGTTTTGTTTTTGAGACAGGGTCTCTCCTGTAAAGCCCTGGTTGCTGGAACTTGTTATGTAAAACAGGCTGGCCTTGAACTCAGAGATCCACCTGACTCTGGAGTGCTGGAATTAAAGGCATGCAATAGCATGACTGGTTCAATGATTTTAAAAGGTTTGATTGTGTGTGGATGTGAATGTGGGTGTATGTGTGTGGGGGGGGTGCTCATATGTGAAGTACATATACTTGGCATTCTGGAGACACGTTGGATGTCCTCGAGCTGGAGTTACAGGCAGGCAGTCGGAGCTACTGGACTGGAGGGTTGGGAACCCAACTCAGGTCCTCTTCATTTCAGAGTCATTGCTCCAGCCCTTAATCACTTTTGACTGAACACCCAGCTCTTCTCCCAGGAAAGACTTTTGGTTTGGTTTGGTTTGGTTTGGTTTGGTTTCTTGAGACAGAGTTTCTCTGTGTAGCCCTGGCTGTCCTGGAACTCACTCTGTAGACCAGGCTGGCCTTGAACTCAGAAATCAGCCTGCCTCTGCCTCCCAAATGCTGGGATTAAAGGTGTGCATCACCACTGCTGGGCTCCAAGAAAGACTTTTGAAACAGGGTCTTGTGAATACCAGATTAGCCTCACACTCACCACCCCCCAGCCTTTCCTTTCCTAAGAGTATCTCAGCCTCCCGAGGCAATCACAGCATCCAGAGCACTGCGACTACAGGGGCAGCAAGGGAAGCTCTGCTACTTCTGGCCCCTACTCTACCCTCCGCCTGTCTGTGTTCCTGTGTCTGATGCACATGTGGATTGCTGGCCCCTTTTAAAGGGTGCTGGATGGATGAGGGATAGGAAGGACACCCCTCGCTCATCCCACATGTGCTGACCTTTATAGAAGTCCCCCTCAGTACCCAATACACACCTTTATAGCTGGGTAGTGAATAGTGAATGTGTGGCACCTGTGTGTGCATGTATCTGCCCCTGAAAACACACGTCACACCCAACAAAGAGACACCACAGCATCTGGGATGGAAACAACTAGTGTATTGATTTGGAGGGGAGAGCAGAGGTGCAGATGGGAAATGGGGTGAAGGGTTCCTTAGTGTTTGCTGTAGCCACCAATCACCACACCTCTAGTCTTCTCACCAGCCCCAACAGGTTCTCCCCATCTCTGGGAGCCTTCGTCCCCCACTCTTCCCTGTATCCCACTTGACATTGCCCTCCATCATTGGGACAGAGCCCACCAGGCTCAGAAGCTAGGAAAAGGTAGGCTCAAACTGATCTTCCCTTCTCCTTCCCCGTCATTCCCATCTCTTGTCTAAATAAAATATAGAAAAAGCAAGCAAGGCAGATTTGCCTCTGGGAATCCACTCGCCCCAGGCTAGGGAAGGGCAGGAAGAGGGTAAGGCAGGCAGAGGAGCCTCGGCCATATGTAGTGCCGGGGAGGGGCTTGACCTTCTCAGTCATCCTCTCTGCGCCCCATTTCTCTGCAGCTGGCGTGGCAGTGGGCCAGCTGTTGGAGGAGGCTGGTGAAGAGAACTCCATGCCTGCCTCTCAGGCACCATGTCACAGGGTCCTGGGATGAGGGCAAAGCAAGGCAGCAGGACAAAAATCTAGACTCTATAAAAAGCAGTCCTTTCCCAGGGCTCCAAGAGAAGCCCTTTGGTTTTAAGGCAGATACAAGGAAAGAAAGGGGAAGGACTTAGGATTGAGATAAAGATTTTTTTTTTTTTGCTTGAGTTTTTCCTTCAGTATAAAACCACTGTAGAAAATAACTTCTCTTAGAAAAAGAAAAAAAATAGAAGAAAAAAAAAAAAAAAACCCAAAGGCAGGGGATAAATTTTTCTTTGGCTTCAGGCCTGCTCTCCTAAGGAGCAGACAGGAGGTGGCATGTGGTGAGGGGGGGAGCAGGTGGCCTCTGCCCCCAGCCCTGCCTGGCAGGTCCCAGATTACATGATGCTGCAGTTCTGGGAGCTCTAAGAGAGAAGAGAAGGCAGAGGTGTGAGCAGCAGTGGCTGGCCCTTCCTCTCCCTCCCTGACCCCAAAGGGGGTTGTCTCCCCAACCCTCACACTCTGGGCCTTGCCCTGACCTCGAGTCTGGGGTTCAGACAGGAGGGGCAGGATGCAAGAGGGGCTGCAAGGAGGGGGACCCCACTCCCCTGGGCCTCCCTGCCCTGCTGCTCAGTGAGCAGTGTCCTGCTGTAGGGCAGACATGACTCACCTGGCTCCGGGGACTGGAGTTGCCCAGGAGGTAGGAGCGGGTGACTAGGTTGTCCCCGAAGCTGCCACCCCCACTGCCCCCCACACTGCGGAAGCTTCGAGTGACTGTGACACTGGAGGCAGAAGAGCCAGAGGAGATGGATCCGCCCACCTGGGCTCCCGCGCCACCGGCAGCCTTGTCAGCAGGCTGCCCACACGTCCCGCACAGCACGGTGCGTGAGCGCAGGTTGTACTCAGCGGGGTCCCCCGAGCCGCTGCAGTGGGAACCCTGGGAAGGGAGACAAGGCTCAGGAGGGACAGCGAGTTTGGGACTGACTTCTTAGGACCGGCACCTAGGCTGTGGGCTCCTGGAGCTTCCTGGCCATTGGGCAGGAAGGTGACCACTGTCTGCACCCAGACAACCAAGTGATTGGGGACTTGGGAGACCTGTGGCTGGGAGGAAGGGCATGATGGGGGAAATGGCCAGGAAGCCTTCGAAATAAAGAGCTGTGGCTTTAACTCTCTCCTGAATCTTAGACACTTATGGGACAATCAAGAGGAAAAGCGAAGATGGAGAGGCTTAATTTGTGAGGGGACAGGAAGGAAAGAGAACATTGTTGCAGGGAAATCTGAGGAGAAGCATGCAATAGGGTGGAAGGAGAGAGGAGAGAAGTGTGCATGCAATGGGAATGAGGAAGAGAGGCAGGGCTGGGGCCACCTCTGTCCTCCCAGCCCCTTCCCAGGACACAAATCCAGAACCCTGTCCACTGCCACCGTGGAGTATCCATGGCATCAGCAAGTCCCCACTCCCTTCCTTACCAGACACCTGGGTTCCCTGTTCAAGGTAGAGGGAGGAGAGAGAAGAAAGGCCAGGGCAGCAAGTGGCATTCCAAAACATTCTTTAATGAAAAGACTTTGGCATGGAGGTGGGAGAGCTGCCCTAGGCTGGCAGGGCTACCCTTGTGGGCTGGGCCTCAGCGGCGGCTGCCACTCACACGGTGGTGATGGAGAAGCTCTTCTCCATCCTCGTCGTCATCCTCATTGTCCTCAACCATGGTCAGTGAGCGCACCAGCTTGCGCATGGCCACTTCCTGTGGGGACATAAGCCCAGGCCCAAGAGTCAGGGGGTGAGGGCTGGGCAGCCTGTCTACCCATAGTAACCACCTAGAACCGTCCTGGGCCCTTATACAACCTTGTTCCAACCTCTGATGCCGGGGCTAAGGATGAACACGTGCACATGTGCGCACGCGCATGCGCAAAAAGGACACAACTCAGAGCTCGGTGCTCTGTAAGTTGGAGTCTGCTATTAACACTCACTGGCTGACTTCCACCCATTATTCTACTGGGGAGACTTCTGGCTTGCTTACTGGGTGGGAATTGGGCTCAGGAAAGTGATCCTAAACCCAAGGCAGGTTCCCTTGGGTTGGAGGTAGCTAGTTCCCATTATGGCCACCAGGGGGATCCTTGTCCAGGAAGCTACTGGCTACAACATACTCACTTCTCCAGTGGAGTTGATGAGAGCGGTGCGAAGGCTGCTCCCACAGCCCCAGGTGTTCTGCGCCTTCCACACCAAGTCAGTAGGGGGGCTATGGGTGGCCCCAGCTCCTGAAGCCCAGATCTGGGGAAAGATGGTTTAAGAAATGTCCTTATTTTTAATGCTCCTGTCCTGAGGCCAACTTCACCCCAGCCAGAGTCCCAAGTGCCCTTCCACTTACCGTCACCACCTGCCCAGCCTTTAGGGTGAACTTCGGTGGGAATCGATAGGTCATCAAAGGATCGTCCCCGTTCTGACGCCTGATCTGCCAGTTGCCCATGGACTGGTCCTGCAAATAGGGTGGAGGAAGGAGGACAGGGAGTTCAACCGACTCTTGGATTATCTCACTCAGCTCAGGGAGGCTAGGCGCCAGTGTGCACCTGCAGTTCCAGCTACTATGGAGGCTGAGGCAGGGGAACAACTTAATCCAGGGAGATCAAAGCCAACCTGGGCAAGACCCCATCGCAAAAAAAAAGAAAAAAGAAAAAGAGAGAAAGAAAGAAAGAAAGAGAGAGAGAGAGAGAGAGAGAGAGAGAGAGAGAGAGAGAGAGAGAGAGAGAGAAAGAAAGAAAGAAAGAAAGAAAGAAAGAAAGAAAGAAAGAAAGAAAGAAAGAAAGAAAGAAAGAAAGAAAGAAAGAAAGGCAGCCAGGTCACCACTACCTCTGGCATTCAAACCTAGTCTATTGGCTCAAGGGTCATACTGTGCCACCCACACCTATATAGTGCATCTTCCCAACAATTTAAAGATGACAGGACTACCACACACTCCAAATTCTCAGATAGGGAGATTCATGCTCCACGAGAACCAAGGGCTCCCAGCCATTGAAAAGACCACCTGGTTCACAAGCCCACCTCGTTGGACTTGTTGCGCAGCCGCACGAACTTTCCCTCTTCATCGACTTCCTCTACTGCCACGCGCCCGCTGGTGCGAGCATGCTGCGAGAAGCTGCTCCGGCTCTCAGAAGACTCCAGCTTGCGCTTTTTGGTGACGCTGCCTCCACCCTGAGACTGGGATGAGTGGGAGGAGGCGCGGCCACGGCTGCGCTGCGAGGTAGGGCTAGGGGACAGGCGCAGCCTGGGGAAGGTGGAGACACGGTGCGGGGTTAGTCATGGTAGTTGCGGCCAGAGGCCCCTGACAAGGTCTGTAGACCCCTCCTAGTTCACCTCTCCTCCTCGCCCTCCAACAGCTTTCGATAGGCATGGATCTCCATGTCCAGGGCCAGCTTGATGTCCAGCAGCTCCTGGTACTCGTCCAGCTGCTGCTGCATCCTCGCCCGCATCTCGGCCATCTCTCGCTCTTTCTCAGCCAGCAGGCGCCGGCTGGTATCTCGCTCACGGGCCAGAGAGTCCTCCAGGTCACGCAGCTTTGCCTCCTTGGCTGCCAACTGCGGTGGGGAAGACAAAGGGTCTGATGAGCTCCCAAGGGCTGATGTCGATGAAGAGGGAGGGGCACAGGGGAAGGCAGAGGGACACTCAGGATCTGTAGGCTCTCTCTAGAGCCACCAGGGCCTTATCCAGTGACCAGGAAGCCCTTCCTAATGTCTATCTGAAACCTAGCATTCCGAGGCTAGACTCCCATCTTCTTTTGTCACAGATAGTGTAGCCAGCTAAAATAATATCGACACAAGTAACATTGCACACTGCAGTGTCATGACAGACCTGGGAGTCCTGGAGGACAAGAATGTTCAGCATTTTCCATTCTTATTTATTTATTTATTTATTTATTTATTTATTTATTTATTTATTTATTTATTTATTGGTTTTCTGAGACAGGGTTTCTCTGTGTAGCCCTGGCTGTCCTGGAACCCACTCTATAGACCAGGCTGGCCTCGAACTCAGAAATCCGCCTGCCTCTGCCTCCCAAGTGCTGGGATTAAAGGTGTATGCCACTACAACCTGGCTTCTTTTCTTTCTTTTTTGAGATAAGGCCTCCCATAGTCTAGGCTGGTCTCAGACTTGCTGTATAGTTAAGGGTGACCTTGAATCTCTGATACTTCAACCTGAGATAAAAGGCATGCACTACCCAGCTCCCTGTGGTCCTGGGGATAGAAGCCAGGCCATTGTGCATGATAAGCAAGCCCTGTACTAAACTGAGCTACATGTCCAGTCCAAGGGAAGCTCTGTTTCCAAGTAGGGAACGTGGCTGGGTTTGTAACTCAGTGAGAAAGCACCTATCTACCACACAGGGGGCCTCTGGTTCAATCCCCGGCAGGCACAGAACAAACACGAAAAACCCTTCATGCACAGTAAAATAGAGGCTCTGAGGGTCAGGGCTAGCTAAAGGAGAACCCCGGAAAGCCAGACAGGCATCAGATTCCAAACCATAGCATGTGGTCTTGGAGTCCCCCACCCCCTTCTCAGGGCTTCTGCAGTATCTGCTTAGACCAGAGTGGAGGTGGGAGGGGTAAACTGAGGGTGTCACCTGCTTTTGGAGCTGGCTGAGTTGGGCCGAGAGGCTGTCAATGCGGATTCGAGACTGCTGCAGTTCCTCATGGGCAGCCCCCACGAGGTTGCTGTTCCTCTCAGCAGACTGCCTGGCATTATCCAGCTGCAGGGAGCACACAGTTATGAGAGCAGGAACCTGGAGCTGGGGGCCTGAGGAAGGCATCCCTGGTCCCCTGCCACCACCCACCCGTCCTCAGGGCAGCACTGGGGAGAGGCCGGGATGAGGCCAGTACCTTGGCGGAGTATGTCTTTTCTAGCTCCTTCTTATACTGTTCCACCTGGTCCTCATGCTGAGCCCGCAGCTCCTGCAGGGCATCTGCCAGCCGGCTCTCAAACTCTCGCTGCTTCCCGTTATCGATCTCCACAAGCCGCGTCTCATGCCGGCGCTTGGTCTCACGCAGTTCCTGAAAGGGTTAAGGGGAGACACTTAGATTAGAACATTTAGAACATCGCAATGGTTCCTTAGAACCTAAGACCAGAAGTCTTAACTCCACAGGCCAGGCACGGGCTGCCCTCGCTTAGCCTGGCATTAGGTGACCCCTCCCAGCTGTCCACAGTCAGACAGACCTGTACAGCGGGACGCTTACCTCGCTGTAAATGTTCTTCTGGAAGTCAAGTTCCTCCTTCAGGGTCTGTAGCCTGTTCTCAGCATCTACTCGCCTCAGCATCTCATCCTGAAGCTGCTTCTTAGCCTCTCCTAGGGCTGCCTCAAGCTGAAAGGGAGAAAGCCAAGTTCATGGAGAGGGAGGGAGGGAGTTCAGGAAATGCCAAAGAAGATGCCACCAGGTGATGGCTGTCCCCAGGGAGAGCAGGTCTAGAGGCAGGGAAGGCCTTCAGTGCCCACGGGGGGGGGGGGGAGAAAGGACACCTACATTCTACCCGTGGCACTATGAAATCAAGGGTGAGGGCCTGTAAGATGGCCCAGCAGATGAGGGTGCATGCCATCAGGCCCGGACAACCTGAGCTCCATCCTTAGAGCCTACATGGCAGAAAGAGAGAACAGATTCCTGCAACTTGTCCCCTGGTCTTAACATGTGTGCTGGGGCATGTCGGGGGCCCACAAAAGAAAAAAAAAGTGAAAAAACAAAGAATTTAAAATTAATAGTAAATTCCCCTGTGCAGGATCTCCCTTTCTTGGAGCAGCAGTTACTATGAAGGAGGTCCACATAGACTGCAGCAGGAGCAGGAAGACGGGAACAAAGCATGGGGGGTGGGGGTTGGAAGGCCTGGGAAGGGCAAGTGAGTGGAGGCTGGGAAGGGACATGAGTGGCTGCAGTGGCAGGTCAGGTACAGACATCATCTTAAACTGTCAGGAAGACAGGTCCTGCTGGAGCTGAAGTGCTGCTGGTGTGCAGGAGGGAGTAGGGCCCACAGGCAAGGGCTAGACCAGGAGGAGAGACCCTTAACTGCCCTGGAGAACGGTTTTCAGAGGAAGCACCAAGCTAAGGCATTCATCTTGGGTAGCTGTGGGCCTGGAAGAGCTGGGGAGGCAGGAGGGCAGGGAACTGTGTCCCTAACTTCTTCACTCCTGAGCAGCATGAGAGAGCAGAGATGTGGAGAGGAGAGCTTGGAAAGTAGCAGACACTGACACACAGGCAGCACACCTAGGTAGAATTAGCTATCAGCGCTCTGTTATGGGGGCTGGAGACAATGCTCAGTGGTTAAGAGCACTGACTGCTCTTCCCAAGGTCCTGAGTTCAATTCCCAGCAACCACATGGTGGCTCATAATCATCTGTAATGGGGATCTGATGCCCTCTTCTGGTGTGTCTGAAGACAGCTACAGCATACTCATATACATAAAATAAATAAATAAATCTTTAAAAAAACAAAAACAAAACAACAACAACAACAAAAAACCAACTCTGTTATGGCCTCAGTGGACAGCTCTCCTCTGAAGTGCTTGGCGCTGTCTAGGGAGACAGGAGGAGGGGAACCAGAACTGGGTTGTGGGTTGCTTTAGGATGAGCAGTGCTCTAGACCGGCGAAGTGAAGGTGAGCAGGCAAATGGGACTGAATGATATGTCAGACCAGGTGGGGTCACTGGGGTCACAGGACAGCAGCCTACCTTGGCTACCTGCCCCCGCAGGTCATGGAGCTCGCCCTCCAACGTGCGCTTCTCACTGAGAGCAGTGCTCAGGGCAGCTTCCTTGGAGTTGAGAAGAGCCTCCAGGTCCTTGAGCCGGGCCTGCGCAGCCAACAAGTCCCCCTCCTTCTTGGTGTTGCTAGAAAAAGAAAAGCAGGTTTCAGGAGTGCATCTGGGATGGGACCTCTCTGCGGTCCCCGCAGCTGTCAGAAGAGGGCATCCTTACATTAGGATTGTTGGCACCCACCAGTTTCTGAGGCTGGGTTCTCACCACCCCTGAGATTTCCCAAAAGCCCCTTCTTCTTCTTCTTCTCTACCCTTCCCATGACTCAGGGCCCAAGAACGTGCCTGGGGCCAATGGCGAAGCTAGATCAGATGATATGAATGTCTGGCTCTCTTTGCCTCCTATTCCCTCTAAAATAGACAGGGCACCTTTGTCTCCTACCCCTTCCCACACAGGGCCTTAACCTTTTCCTCCCTGCACTCCACCCGTTTCCCCATTCAGCTTGCTTCCCTCCCTGGAGCTGACAAATTGAGTGTCTTGGCCACGCACACCCTAAGGCTCCCCTCACCACCACCACCACTGCCGCCCCATCTCCAGTTGGAGTTTCAAATTAGCCTATGTGGGACTTTGGGGGCAAACGTCTCCCTAGGGAGACCAGGGACAAGGATAAGGGAAGTATATGAGATCTTTCTCTTCTTAGGATTTAGTCTTAAGACCCCTGATCCCCACACAGCAGAGGAATCCTCCCTCAGATCCCGGACAGTAGACTAAATCCTCCCTACTGCTTGGCTTTCTGGCATCTGTTCCAGATGTCTGTCCCAGGACTCCAGATCCATGGGGTTCCATTATGGAGCCACACCCTACCCTTAAAGTAGACAAAGCTATTTAGTTAGTCTCTACCACCCGGGAATGCCTCTGCCTCCCCCACATTCCTGATTCTTTCTGCTAGTGAACTAGAGAAACAGAGAAGTCCTAATTTCCTGAAAATCTCTGGAAAGCCTGAGAACTTTCCAGCCGTAATCCTTTCATAAGTACTAGAGGGAGGGGGAGCAGTAGACCCTGGGACGGGGCAGGTACTGGTAGCATCTGCAGGATTATCATGAGGAGCCCACCACAGCAAAATGAAAACTAAGGGCTGGGGAGATGGTCCTGGGTCAGGAACTTCCACACAAACATGAAGACCTGAGTATGGATCCCCAGTCACGTAAGGCTGGGTAGGATAGCGCCTGCCTGTGGAACCCCAGCGTTTCTGAGGTGAGACAGGAGCTCCAGAGAACATCCCCAGGGGCTTGCGGCTCAATGATCCTGGCTGTACAGCGGCAAACAAAAAAACTTGTGTTTCAAGCAAGAGGAAGGGTAAAAGACCCACAGCGGAGGCTGTCTTCTGACCTCTACCTCCAGCAGACCAGCGCTCGCTCGCTCTCTCGCTCTGCACCCACATGATACATCCAAAAATTAAAAAGGGAACTAGGTGAGCAAGTAAGGCAGGGGGGCCCACTTCAGGAAGAGCAGCCCTGTCAACATGTTTGTCTTGCTACCAAGTCTCTAAGCAGTTATAGGCCTAGCAGTCCACCTGCAGCAGCAGAGAAAAGGCTAGACTTGGAAACTAAGGAGGTTTCAGAGAGTCCTGTCCTCCGTCCTCCACCTAGGTTGTACTGGTCTTGGAGGACCACAGAGGGTCAGGGAAGAGTGCAGAGTCCTGGAGGCTGCTCCCCAGGCTGTGTGTTGCTCCTTCCACACCACAAAACAAAAGATTTAATGCCATGGTGTCTTTCTCTTGCAGAGGCCCTTCCGAACCAAAGACTATTTCTCCTCCTCCATCTTAGCACGAAAAGCTAAAAATAAAGTCAAACCCCAGCTCAGGTTCTGGCTGCCATCCGGCCCAGCCCTGGCTAGAAGCACAGCCCAACTTTCCATGACTTCAGAACTTTTCCGAAGCTGAGACAGCTGCAGGGGAGGAAAGAAAATGAAGAAAAAACACGGGTGCAGGCAGCAAGTTGCAGAGACAGAATCTGAGCTCCTTGGGCCAGCTCCAAGGCTGGCAGCGGCTTCCCAGAGGGGCCTCTCCATCCTGCAGGCCAGCCGGCTGGGGCGCTTCTGGTGAGCTCCAAGTCCTTCAATCTCCCCCTTTTACAGATGAGGAAACTGAGTCGTAGAGGAGGGTGCGTGGCCAACATTGAGCCTGGCAGACAGCCGCAGGGGCAGTGTCCAAGCTGACATTCTCACACTCCCCCACCCCCACCCACCACTGCCCTCCTAAGCTCTGTGGGTGGAGAGACTGCAGAAATAAGCCAGAGCAGGAGTGGGTCCCTTTCAACAAACTCATCTCTGACTGAGCTGAGGATGCCTAGCCTCGAAGACACCTCCTAGCCCTGACTCCTTGGGCACTAGAGGTGGAATTCCCAGGGTTCCCCTTGTCCTTGGCTGTACTGGGAAGTGGTACAAAAGCCCTGTCCCTCCAGGAGTGCATGCACAGGGCTGGGTTTTTAATGATAATCTAGCCATGTGTCTCATAACCACGGAGTTGTGTTGTGAGAAGTTATTAACTAGTTTCATCATTGTGCAAACATCACAGTGTGATCCCACAAGATGAGAGAAGCTTTTGGGACCCTCATGGTACATGACTTGTCACTGACAGAAACATTGTTATGTGGAACATGGCTGTAACAGCAAATACTTGTCATGAGCTTATTGCGTGCCAGGCACCACTGTAATGATGACAATACCAACTGCCCTTAGAGATGGATGCTATTACCAGTGTGATACAGAAAGGGCAAGGGGTTGAGAGCTCCAGCCAGGGCCCTGCAGAAGGCAGAGCTTGTGTTTATGCCTTGAGCAAAATCCAAGGGGCTGTTCCTCCATCCCTCTGGTCCCTTCCAGTGCTTTGCCCAGCGCTGAAGAGACTCCATTAAGGACTAAGACACACCCTGCAGCTGAGGGAAACCTCAAGCACACATTATCAAGGAAGAACTTGTGGTTTTCTTAGTCAGGCATAAGGAGCCCCATCTAGGGGGAAGAAGCCACTATCACCCATGGGCTCATGACTCAGACCTTGGGAGCTCTATAGACAGAGCCACAAGCACGCCCTAAGAAAGGGGGGGTAGGGCATGCCGCCTCTCCCTTTCTCTAATCTTCTTTGTGTAGCCCTGGCTGTCCTGGAACTTTGCAGACCAGGCTGGCCTCTTAATTCAGAGAGCAGTCTGCCTCTGCCTCCTGACTGCTGGGATTAAAGCAGCACCACCAAGCCCCGAAAATTCCTTTAAAAAAAAATTTTTTTTTTAAACTTATGCTTTAAGTCTGGTATGGTGATATACAACTGTAGTTTCAACACTTAGGAAGCAGAAGCAGCCGTATCTCAGGGAGTTCAAGGCCAGCCTGATCTACATAGAGTTCCAGACCAGCCAGGACTACATAGTGACATACTATTCTTATGGTTTTTTTGGTTTTTCGAGACAGGGTTTCTCTGTATAGCTCTCGCTGTCCTGGAACTCACTCTGTAGACCAGGCTGGCCTCAAACTCAGAAATCCGCCTGCCTCTGGAGTGCTGGGATTAAAGGCGTGCGCCACCACGCCCGTGACATACTATTCTTAAAAAAAGAAAGAAAAAAGAGCCAGCACTCAGGAGGCAGAGGCAGGCGGATTTCTGAGTTCGAGGCCAGCCTGGTCTACAGAGTGAGTTCCAGGACAGCGAGAGCTATACAGAGAAACACTGTCTCGGGGGAAAAGAGAGAGAGAGAGAGGGAGAGAGAGAGAGAGAGAGAGAGAGAGAGAGAGAGAGAGAGAGAGAGAGAGAGAGAGGGAGAGAGAGGGAGAGGGAGAGAGAGAGAGAGAGAGAGAGAGAGAGAGAGAGAGAGAATATAAAGAAAAGAAAAAAAACCATATTCCATGTATAGTAATGCAGGGTACATGTTTAACACTGTAACAGTTATTTGATATCATTTAAAACAGATTTTTAAAAGAGAGAAAAAAATTTGAGGTAAATAGCTGTCCTCTATCAAACACCATTTCCTTCCTAGGAGAGTTAGACCTCTCCTAGGAAGAGGTGCAGACACCGGACAGGACTAGGTGGCTGGCTGTGTCTGCATAGAGGTGTGGTCCAGTTCCAGCCCACTGGGCGTGGTAGTGGGAAAGCTGGATTTGTGCTGGGTTGGTATGGAGGACTGGGTGGGGCAGACCAGGGGTGCTGGGAAGGGGTAGGAACCGGGGCTCCTCCTGTGACTCATGTTCAGAGCCACAATACCAGGGCAGGGGACGGGAAGTGGTCCAGTGCTCTCAGGGGGTCAGTGAGACCCTGCCTGCTTATACCCTGTGCCAGGCCCGGTGCCATGCTCTGCGTGAGCAAAGGAGTGGCTGCATCCCTTGCTGCCTCCAGGGGCCGGGGCCAGAAGGGTTGGGTATCCGGTTTAACTCATCCCGGTGGGCAATCCTGGCACACGGAGGGGCATGGGGGAGGGGAGCAGAGCAGTCAGGAGCAAGGTAAGTGAGAAGCCGACGCGGGTGAGGGGTGGGGGGCCAGGCTGGGGTCCCCCGGGCTGCTTTAGGGAAGAAAGGCAGCAGTGGCAGAAGGGCTGGGCTGGGCACGGGGCCAGGCGCTGACCCGCCCACTGAGTCATCCTCCTCAGCCACCTCAGATGCCAGATATGGAAGCCGCGCGCAGCCTGTTTGGCCTGGTT
This sequence comes from Mus caroli, assembly GCF_978045245.1. Classification (NCBI taxonomy): domain Eukaryota; kingdom Metazoa; phylum Chordata; class Mammalia; order Rodentia; family Muridae; genus Mus; species Mus caroli. The sequence goes on along the minus strand of NW_028227258.1, from coordinate 73,505,476 downwards.
GCCCGGAGCAACAGTCTAAGCCCGGAGGGAGTGGCCTGCATTTCCTCCCCTGTCCTGGGGAGGGACCAGCGGCCTAGACTCTACGTGGGGCTAAAAATAAGGAGCAGGAGGGGATGACGGCCCGGCCCGCGCCCCGCCCGCCCGCCGCCTGCCTCACCGGCCCTCCGCGTTCCCCATGGCTGGGCCAGAGAGAGCAAGGCCTCGCGCCCTCAGGAGTTCCGGAAAGACCCGGTGACCCCCTGTGGTTGGGCAGGGGACTGAGGTGCTGCTCCCCGCCAGGGTCCTCCTGGGACTGCAACCCTCTACCTGGCTAACTTCCGGCCCTACCCTGCCCAAGCTGCTGCTCGACCTAGACCCATATTGGTTTATTTATTATTTATTTTTATTCATGACAGGGTCTCAGGTATCCCAGGGTGCCCCGAATTTGCTAAGTAGTCAAGAATGACCTTAAATGATCCTCCGGCCTCTACCTTCCAAGTGCTGGGATTACACGTGGTTTGTGGGATGCTGGGATCAAACCCAAACCCCGAAGTTCGTAAATGCTAGGCACACTACATCCCCAGACCCTATTTTTTTTCCCATTAACAATGCAGTTTCCTTTATCTTAATTATGTAGACATGAATGATGCATGTACTGTGTATTAAATACAGAAAGCTTTCTATATCTGGCCTAGCACAGCAACCCCGCCCGCCCGTTCTCGCATGTTCAGAGCTCTACCTCAGCCCAGTTTTTACCGGCGGGATCTTTGAGTTTTTGTATATGTCCTCTTAATACCTTAAAGTTTAGTGTTCAGGGCTTCTGGACTAACCTCTGGACTAATTTCTGCACTTTCTCTCGCAGATGTAGACAGGAAAGCCCTAGACACTACAAACCGACCCACCAGGTCACCGGAGTACACTCAGAACACTCAGGGACACACTAAAGAAACGGACCTAGAGGCTGGGGTAATGTCCTGGGTCTAACTCCAGGACAGAAAGAGAAGGGAGGAGATGGTTCGGCAGTGTGAGGAAGGTGAAAGAGAAGGAAGTCATAGGAGGCACATGGGCTGCAGAGAGCAATGGGGATACACAGTCAGTCCTTTTAGAAGTCCTCACTCTGTGATGCTGGGAGACCCCCGTCAAAACGACCAAGGCCTAAGGAATCTACCACCCTTAACTACTTTCAAAGCTTACACCAGCTCTGGACTCTGCAGCCATCCAAGAAAACCACTGCCCACTACTTGGTTTCTTGGCTGTTCAGTGGGTCTGTGACCACTTTCAAATTCTGGCAGGATGTGGGCCGCCCCACTCTGGCATGCTGAGCAAGGATGGAAGTGGGCAAGGCAGGTATTCCTGAGCCACATCCTCCAAACCTGTCCTGTGAAACTCTGGATGCCTGTCATTTGAAAACCGCGAGGTTAAGGCTGGGAGGTGGTGGCACAAGCCTTTAATTTCACCACTTGGGAGGCAGAAGCAGGAGGAGATCTGTGAGTGTTCAAGGCCAGTCTGGTATATAGAATGAGTTCCAGGACAGCCAGGGCTACATAGAGAAACCCTATCTCAAAACAACAACAACAAGAGAGAGAAAGAGAAGAGAAGAGAAGAGAAGAGAAGAGAAGAGAAGAGAAGAGAAGAGAAGAGAAGAGAAGAGAGAAAAAAAAAGAGAGAAAGAGAAAAGGAAGGGATGAAGGAAAAGAAAAAAGAAAAACACACAGTAAGAGCCACGGTCTGGACCACCTCAGGCTTCCCCATGCAGGCATGTGTGCCCGTGGTTGGCAAAGCTCAGCTTCCTCTGGTAGACTACTGGACAGGCCTAGACTCTAATGGGATCTGAGGCCTCAGATCTGCTTCCAGAGCAGCCAGGATCTCAGTTGCCTTTCCCCGCAAACAAAGGCAAGTCTTAATTCCAGGACGAGGGAGAGTCTGGTAGGGCTCTGGTGCCCAGAACAGGATAGGAGGTCTGTTGACATGTCCAGACACCACTCCAGCAGAGGCACTGGGCCTGGCAAGGGGCCAGGCCTGAGTCACAGCTGCTGGATATATCAACGTGGCATTGTACAGAAGAGAAGCCTGGAGCCAGAGGCCAGAGCATAGGGGTCCTAGACACCCAATAGCAGCTTCTCCCGACTCCTGCCTTCCCTTTAGTCTCCTGCTGACCTCCACTTCTCTTCTTTCTAGTCTACTATTCCAGCAGTCAAGCTTGTATTGTCACGAGATGTCAGGGTAGGGCCCGAGGACAGATAAAAGTGAGACAGCAGGAAGGTAAGGGTGTCCTAACAAAGCAGAATGACCCGAGGGACTCCTCGGAAAGTGTCACACTCCGCTGTGTGACTTCTTGGGACTTATCAGGCACCCTCTATCTGGTCGCACACACTTATTAACCCTGACTGTCTCAGGAGGGAGTCTGAGCCACACCCCAAGTCAGGAGAGGAAGCAGAGGAAAGCTTTGAAATTCTGGTCTCACAGCACTTCGGCTAAACCTGGAACAATGCAACAGGTCCTCCCGGCAGGCAGAGGTGGCAGTCAGCATCGCAGGGAGGAAAGGGGGCCTTTCCATTGCCAAAAGCTTCCTCACCCTGGGCCACTCTGTCCAGAAGCCTTATCCTTTAAAAAGGGTCATCTAGCTCTCTGAGGTGGCCCTAAAGAGGTTCTAGGTGTCCCCCACCAAATCCAGACTCATTCTTCTTGCTGTGGCTTGATGTAAGGAAAGCCCACCTCAGCAGCTTCTGCACTGACCAGACAAGCGCTTGGTCTCCCATCCACTCTGAACCCTGCATACCATCCATGACTCAGCTCCCACTTCCGGGCCCAGGATCCCAAGCCTGAATTATTCCCTGCTTCAGCAGGCAGGATTCTGGCTTCCTCTCCTATAACTAGACAGTAAGGTAGGGTGATCCCCTTCCCAAATATTGTCCCTTTTCTTAAGGGATTTGTAAGGGCCAAGACTCACGGGGTATTGGCTGGGTACACCAATATGAGGGGCAGGTAATAGGCAAGGTCACTGCGCACCACCCACTGGCTTCTGGCATGTGATAGCTGACCCTGGCAGTCGGACAGATCAGTTCTGTCTTTCCTGGGAGCCTCCCCTCCAGCCCTGAAACCGCTCAGTCGGTGCCACAGGCGGCTATCCTGCTACACGGTAGGGCCCTTCCTATTGTCCTGAAGGTAGGCAGACACTGGACTTTATTTTCCCAACAGCAGTGAAAACAAAGCCTACGCCAAGACAGTGGTGTCATAATAATTAACCAACTCCAGCAGGCGCTTTCCGAGAAGCCGGAAGGAGACGACTGGTTATAATCCCACTGCTGTGGGAAATAGTTCTATAAAAAATAATAATAAAGAAAAAACAACCTGCACTGGCTATTAACTATATTCCAACTATTGTGCTTGGCTTTATTACTCTCACGTGGTATTTAGAGGACTTTCCCTTACTTTATGGGTCATTGCACTGCTTTGAAACCCAAGGTGCAGGTCTGTCCTAACTCCCTTTCTTCTACTGTTAGGGAAATTAAGGGAGAGGGTTGATTAATTCAAGGTCACGCAGCAATTTTAGGGACAAGGGTGAACCTAGAGATAGGGACACCATTCACACTGAGGGCCACAACTGTTTTAACTATGACCTAACACTATCTGTCACTCTGTCACTTTGTTAGTGGAACATCTTACTGAGAGATATCAGGTCTTGTAAATTCACCAGTGTCCCCATGTTAGAGCTGGCCTGGGTCACCTTCAGTATATTTACCCAGACCAAGGAAGGGAGACTAGAAGAGACTCTTCCTAGTGTCTGGGTCTCCAGATAGTCTCATGTCTAGCTGTGGCTGTTAGAGCTGGGCAGGGCTGGCAGGCTGTAAGGAGAGCAGAGGGCACAGCTGTAGGTGAAGGCAGAAAGCGTCCTCCCAGCTGCCCAGGCTTCAGCCTTGACAATGAGCTACTGAGTAGTGTCACTGACCACTTGAGGCCAGGGGAAGGCAGTAGGGGGACCCTAGTGGGGAATGGCTTTTCTCTTTTCTCTCTCTCTCTCTCTCTCTCTCTCTCTCTCTCTCTCTCTCTCTCTCTCTCTCTCTCTCCTCTCTCTCTCTCTCTCTCTGCCTCCGAAGTGCTGGGATTAAAGGCGTGTGTGCCACCACTGCCTGGCAGGCTTTTCTGTTTCCCTTGGGCTCCTTAAGTACTCCTCAGCCCCCGGGTGTAGCTGCACCAGCTTCTTTCCTTCTATTAGGAATGTGAATGGGGTCACCTAGGGCCTGGTACCCTTTTTTTTTTTTTTTTTTTGGTTTTTCGAGACAGGGTTTCTCTGTATAGCCCTGGCTGTCCTGGAACTCACTTTGTAGACCAGGCTGGCCTCGAACTCAGAGATCCGCCTGCCTCTGCCTCCCAAGTGCTGGGATTAGAGGCGTGCGCCACCACCGCCCGGCGGGCCTGGTACCCTTAAAGACCCTGTCTCTATCGACATAACAGTTCTGCCCAAGGGCACAGCCTCCTTCCAATCTAGGTAGCCGATTCCTATCCCAGGTCTTGAGACTGAAGGCACAATCCCCACACTCCCAGAGTTACTGATCAATGATGTATATATAGCCTAGCGGGGCTCTGGGTCTTTCCAGGTACCGATGGAGGCAAATGTGTCATTGGCCTCAGAATCTCTAGGCAGCAGAAGTGAGCCTTGGCTAGACTTCGAACCTGTCTTTCATGCTAGAGAAAGTTTAATAGAGTGGCGTGGCCACCGGAAGTCATAAGCTCATGTCCTGACCTTTCACCCTGCAGAGTGTGGGACAAACCTCTGCCTTCCATAGCGATGCTGTGCTGCTACTGTGATGACTTCAGCCTGCAGCCCCCTGCTTCTCTGCACTGGAGTCTCAGAAGTCTGCTAATGCAGGGGACAATGGAACACAAAGGTCTTGGGGGAAAAGGTGCTTCTGCATTGTGGGTCGGGAATCGTCCCCACTTCTCTCCAGCCTCACTCCAACAGTTTCTCATGGAAGCACACTCTGATCACACTCTGGGTCTCCGTATAGCCAGGGTTAGCCTAGAATTCACCATATTCCTCCTGCCTCAGCCTCTCAAGCTCTAGGAATTACAAGCTTGTGCTGCCAAAGCTAACTGGTACTAGCGACCGAACATCAGGCCCAATCATGCTAGACGAGTGCTCTACAACTGAACCTTAGCTACAACCCAATGTATGTGTGTGTGTCTGTATGTGTGTGCTTGTGTGTCTATGTGTGTGTGTGGTGTGTCTCTGTGAGTGCTTGTCTGTGTGTGTGTGTGGTATGTCTCTATATGTGTGTGCTTGTGTGTGTCTATGTGTGTGTCTGTGTGTGTGTATGTGTGTCTGTATGTGTGTGTCTGTGTGTGTGTTTGTGTGTGTGTGTGTGTGTGGTGTGTCTCTGTATGTGTGTGCTTGTATGTCTGTGTGTGTGATGTGTGTGTGTGTCTGTATGTGTGTGCTTGTGTGTTTGTATGTGTGTCTGTGTCTCTGTATATGTGTGTGAATGTGTGGGTGTGCCTGTGTCTCTGTGTGTGTGGTGATAGGCAGGCACTGTACTACAGAGCCACGCCCTATCCCTTTTTGCCATTCTAATTTCCTATGTACAGTGCCTGTTCTGAACCCTGGTTCCAATTCTACCAGTCTTTCTTTCTTTTTTTTAATTAAAAAAATAAAAATTTGTCTGTGTGCATGTGTGCGTATGTGTGTAAAATGTATTGTGAGGTTGCCTATAGACATGTGGAAACTAAAAGAAGGTATCAGATTCCCTGGAACTGGAGTCACAGACAGTTTTAAATCACCTGTGAGTGCTGGGAACTGAATAAAGTCCTCTGAAGAGCAGCAAGTGCTCACAACTCCTGGACCATTTCTCTAGCACCAATTATCTGTTCTTAAAAGTGTAGGGTGGATCAGGCAGCAGTGGTGGCGCACACCTTTAGACCCAGTATTTGGGAGGCAGAGGAAGGCAGATCTCTCTGAGTTGGAGGCCAGCCTGATCTACAGAGTGGGTTCCAAAACAGCCAAAGCTACACAGAAAAGCCCAGTCTCAAAAAATAATTAATAAATAAATTAGCCAGGCAGTAGTGACACACACCTTTGATCCCAGCACTTGGGAGGCAGAGGCAGGCAGATTTCTGAATTCGAGGCCAGCCTGGTCTACAGAATGAGTCCAGGACAGCCAGGGCTACACAGAGAAACCCTGTCTCAAAAAAACAAAAAAACAAAAATTAATTAATTAATTAATTAATGTATGCGTAGGGATGGCATGGCATGGTGGCACATGTCTTTATTCCCGCCACCCCTAAAGCACAGACAGGCAGACGTTTGAGGCAAGCCTGATATACACAGTGGGTTCCAGGCTAGCCAGGGTTACAAAACAAGATCCTGTTTCAAAATAAAAAATTTGGAGGAAGTGCCTGGAGAGATGGCTCAGTGGTTAAGAGCACTTGTTCTTGCAGAGGACCAAGGTTCAGTCCCCAGCACCCTCATGGTGCCTCACAGCCATCCAAGTCCAGTTCAGGAGATCTGATACCACCTTATGACTTTATTATACCAGGCATGCATGTTGTACACATACATAAATGCAGGCAAAGCTGGGCAGTGGTGGCGCATGCCTTTGATCCCAGCACTCGAGAGGCAGAGGCAGGCGGATTTCTGAGTTTGAGGCCAGCCTGGTCTACAGAGTGAGTTCCAGAACAGCCAGAGCTATACAGAGAAACCCTGTCTCAAAAACCCAAAATAAATAAATAAATAAATAAATAAATAAATACAGGCAAAATACTTATACACATAAAAATGTTAAAGATCTGGAGAAAAATAAAAGATAGTTTATGGAGCACTGGCAGATGCCTCCTCGGTGAGTAAAAGCCCTTGACGCAAAGCCTGACAACTGAGTTCCACCCTGTGTTGTAGAAGGAGAGATCCGCCTCCTGCATGTTGCCCTCTGACCTCCATTTGTGTCATTCCTCACAGAGAAGAAAAGTATTGAGTGTTCCACAAGAGTGGTGAGTTGGGTAGTAACTACAGTACTGCCTGTATCCTTTTGTTTTGTTTTGTGATGCTCGGTTTGAGACGAGGTCTTACTATAAATATAGCCTGAACTAACTCTGTAAGCTAGACTAGCCTAACCAGAACTTCTGGTGATTCTCCTGCCTCTGCTTCCTGTGTGCTAGAGTTACTATCAGAGATTCCAAGGAAGGAGGCAAGGGACAATCAAGAAGGTTTTATGGGTAACATAGGGGAGGCGGGAAAGGGACCCCAGGATGCTGTGGAGAGAAGATAGAAGATGCAGACATGCAGACAGTCTATACTCCCTGTCTCCTGTTGTCTCTTATAAAACCACTAGGGTAGGAGGGGTGGCGTCTGAGTCATTCATGCAGCTGTCTAGCTGGAGGAAGGCTTGCCCAGCCCTAAGCCTGTGGTGAGCCTTCCCTCGCTTCCAACTGTCCCCTTCTCCCGGCTTAGATGTCTAAACCTCCTGAGGAGAGGAGGAGAGAGGGAAGGAGAGAGTTGTTTTGTCCCCCCTCTTCTCCACCTCTTCCTTGGAACTTACAATCCACCTTGAAAAGCAGAGGCCTGTAGGTGCAGTTGAGAGACCCAAGTTGAGCTGTGCCACAGATTGTCACAGGGTCTCACAGTTCTGTCTAACTCCAAGCCTGACCCTGAACTCTGAGCTCCAATTAAACATTAAACTGGTCACTTTTCCCCACCCAGGCCCTGGTGGGAGGGGCTACTGGACAGTGCCTTTCATCCTTCCCAGATTTCCAGGGCATTTCTCCGACTCAGCCTGAGCTCAACAGCTATAAAATGAGGCAGCAGCCGTGGTTTTCTATGATGAACACAGAAGGGCAGGCACCCATCTCAGTTCCTTAGCCTCCGCTCCACCCCACCAGCAGGGACCTAGGTGTGTATACCCACCCCCCTTCCCGGAAGCCCAGCCTCCTCAGTTACGATCAGTGGAGAATAGAGGCAGGTGGCTAAATATAAAAAGTCCACACATCACCCAGCCCCTACCCAATGTGTGTACACACCACCTGGTGTCCCAGGCTGGACAGCTGCACTGGGGGCAGGAGACACAGAATGGCATGGCTAGATGAACAAGAAGCTATAGATTCCACTGTCTCTGTCCCCACATCTACTATACAAGTTCTGCACCAGAATCTGCAAGAGCTTTGGTGGCTGACTTAACTAGTTTAGATCACTAACTAGTTAACTCACTGGGACTCCTCTACTCTAACTTGCCTCATGTATTTCTTTCTTTTTTTTTTTTTGGTTTTTCGAGACAGGGTTTCTCTGTGTAGCCCTGGCTGTCCTGGCACTCACTTTGTAGACCAGGCTGGCCTCGAACTCAGAAATCCGCCTGCCTCTGCCTCCCGAGTGCTGGGATTAAAGGCGTGCGCCACCATGCCCGGCTGTATTTCTTGATAAGGTGTTCATATCCCTAGTGGATGAAAAGACAGCTAATTCCTGTTAGCAGAAAGAAAGGCTGGACCCATCTGTGCACATGACCTCTGCTCACACTTGAAGCAATGGGCTTGCCATACTCACCACCTAGGGCTGGAATCTGGTAAGGAATAGAATGACCAACCACAGATACACAGTGGGTTTTGTCAGAAGATAATGCAAGAAGGAAAAAGAGGAAGAAAAGTCAAAGCTACCAGCCCCTTAGGTATCTGTGCACACGTCCAATGTCCAACGCTCTTTGGCTTAGGTCTACAACATAGAAGGAAAGACCACAGCACAGAGTGAAATGGAAGTACCGGGAGCAAAAGCCCAAACTTCCAGGCTTTGGAAAGCCTTTTTAGAAAGTAGGTGGAGCCAAGTAGGGTGGGGTAGGGTGGGGTAGGGATGGGTGCAATGGGAGTGGCCTGAGGCTCCCTAACGGCTGCATTTCAAAAAATGTCATTGTATTCCAGAGGTTTAATAAGATCAAGACATCAACAGTTCAGAGGATGGGCCAGAGTAAAGTCTGGCTTAACTAGGAAAATGAAAGTGGCTCGCTGGCTGAGCAAGGAAAGGACAGAGCTTCCAAAACCCTTAAGTCACCAAACAGAGAGGGCCCAGACTGGGGTGTCCCAGACTCAGGCATAACAGAATTTCCAGAGCCATTAGCTTCTGTGCCCGGTCTCCCTCCCCACCCTCCCTTGCATTCCTCGCCCAGGCAGGCCAAGGGCTGTGGGAGCTGCGGGGGAGCAGATCTCCTGGTGTGCTTCTGGTGGGCCTGAGAGTCTAGGAAAAGCCCCAGACATTCCCAGCTCCTAGAAAGAACCAGGAGAAGGCCGTGCTTACACAGCCATGAGAGAAAGGGGCTATGCAGTCTTGGTAACTCCGCTACAGTACCACTGGACAAATGTCAGTGTGGGCGCTATGTCTTAGTGGACATCATGTGTTCAGAGCCACGTTGGGCAAGATTGGCAAAGTGCCAAACCTACCAAGAAAGTTCTAATAAAACCCTTTCACCCATTCTGATGTGTCCCGGGCGGCGTTCGGGAGTTCCAAGACCTGGTAGAGCCTGTTCTACCTTCCTCAAGCCCATCCCCCAGGCTCCAAATGACTGAAAAATCCCACCTTGACAGCGTAAGGCCCTGTCGCCAACGCTACTTGGTCTCAATGCCCCCACCACTCTTTATATCCCCCACCCTCTCACAGAGACCCCCTCCCTTCTATGTCCTATCATGACTATTACCCTTGGCACTGCCAGTCACCCACGGGAGGCAGTTCCGGGGAGGGAGGGGACTAGATGGCCAGTTACAGGCGACTGCTGCCTCCCTGGTGCCGGCCGGCCGGGCCTCACTCACCGAGCCTTCAGCTCCTTGAACTCCTCACGCACTTTGCTCAGCTCCAGCTGGAGGCGGGCGCGCTCCTTGGCCACAGAATCGAGGGTCTTGCGGGCATCCCCCAGCTCGGCCTCGTAGGCCGCCTTGATGCCGGACACCTCTCGGCTGACCACCTCTTCAGACTCAGTGATGCGAAGGCGCAGCCCCGCATTCTCGGTCTCCAGGGAACGCACGCGATCGATGTACACCGCCAGGCGGTCATTGAGCTCCTGCAGGTCCTCCTTCTCCTGCAGCCGGGTGATCCGAGTGGGCGACAGTGGGGTAGAGCTGGCCTGCGCCCCACTGCGGGTGGCGCGCCGCTGTGACGGGGTCTCCATGGCCGGCAGGGTGACAGTGCTGCCCGCTGGGCAGGGGTCCCGAGAAGGGCGCGGGACTTGGACAGAAGGACAGAGGCTGCTCAGGGGGACAGCGAGCCGGCGAAGCTCGCTCCTGGCAGGCGTGGAGATCTGGGCTGGGCGCTGGCGCACCTCGGGATCTGGGTTGGCTGGTGTTGAGGCTGAGGCAGCGTTCCCGCGAACACTGAGTCACTGACAGCCAGGCAGAGGCTCTAATAGGCCCTCCTCTACAGGGGGTGGATCCACTGCTCTTAAAGGAGCCATCCTGTACCCAAAGGGGCGGGGGCAGGTATGGTGAGGAGGAGCCAGCATGCCAACCCTCACTCTGCAGAACACCCCTTTCTGGCCTGGGGCTTCACAATGTTGGTTCCTGCCTACTCAACTCTAAACTTGCCTTTGGCCTTCTGGGGTAAAGAGCAGAGCCAAAGAATTTGAGTAGGTGGGCAAAGGGTAGTGGTGAGGGACCAGGGGAAGTAGGTGCAAAGTGAGGGAGAGGATCAGGCATCCCCAGAGAGCCAAGGAAGTTGGGGGAGGGCTGAAGCTGCTGCCCATCAGTGACTCACCCCGCTTCCACCACTGGCTCCCCTTTCCTCAGTAGTAATAGTGAGTCACCTCTCCCCCGCGCACAGAAGCGGCCCATCCAGGAGAGTGGAATGGCAAAGGAATGGCTGTGTTTTTAGGTAACTGAGGAATTACTTTATGCCCTCAAATTTGGGGGCAAAGATCAAGGACCTCGGAAAAAAAACAAAAAAACCCAAACCTATGTACTTCCCTTGTATTTTTGGCTTTAAAACCAAACATTGGGTTTTAGATCTAAGAAATAAGCCTCAGTCCCCAAGAGAAGGCCAAGAATAGAAGCCAGGAGTTGGCCCCACCCATCCCCCCTCCCCTTTCATTTGGACCTAGACAGCTGGAAAAAGGGGCTGCTGAAATCCCTCGTTTCAGCCCCTTTCTTCAGCTCACTCCACCCAACCAAGTCCAAGACTGTACTTATTTTTTATTTCCAGGACTGTACTTATTTTAATGGATAATTTAAAACAGATACCAGAGCTGTGCGTGCATTCAGCACATGGCCAGGACACCAGGTTCCAGATTTTTGTGGCTGCGAGAAGGGCCTGAAAAGAGGAACAGGGTCAGAGGGTTGTTAATGCAGGGTCTCCATCCTGGTTCCATCCTAAACAGTGAGAGTAAGAACAGCAAAGCTACCCCCTCCTCAGCAACTGCATGCCTGTCTAGCCAGTTCTGGGTGGGCCCTGACTAGATGATCTCCCAATACAGTAACCTGGTCCCCTGGTTCCATGTCCCGGGGTCTCCTGCCTCCATCAAAGACTCCAGATCAGCTGTCTAGTCCTCTCCTATAACCCTAGCCTAAGTCTAAGCCGTACTGGTCCTGGCATCCCCTTCTGCCATGTTCCTTCCCCTTTTGCCATGTGCCTTCCCCTGTCCATTCTGTGAGGCTCTCAGGGTGCTGATTAGCTTGCAGTTCCTGCAGGTCCTGCAGGTCCAGGCAGTGGGCTTGAGTTGGGACTCTAAGAGATTTTTTTGTTGCTGCTGCTTTGTTTTTTTGTTGTTGGGTTTTTTTTTTTTTTTTTTTTTTTTGGTTTTGTTTTTTCTTTTTTGGTTTTTCGAGACAGGATTTCTCTGTATAGCCCTGGCTGTCCTGGAACTCACTTTGTAGACCAGGCTGGCCTTGAACTCAGAAATCCACCTGCCTCTGCCTCCTGAGTGCTGGGATTAAAGGTTTGGCCACCACGCCCGGCGCTTTGTTTTTTCAAGACAAGAGTTTCTCTATGTACTCCTGGCTGTCCTAGAACACATTTTGTACACCAGGCCAGCCTTGAACTCAAAGATTTGCCTGCCTCTGCCCCCAGAGTGCTGGAATCAAAGGCACGTGCCACTGCACTGGGTTCTAGGAGAGTTCTTATTTCTGTGAGGGTGACTCCAGTGTGGTGAGGACCCAGGATGCATTTAGGGGAGGGAACCTAGGACATGGCTTCCTTTCCCTGTAGTCCCTCGGGCTGTGTGGCTGCCATTCAACTTCCCAGACAAAACAACAGCAAAAACCGTTTCTTCTGCTTCTCCCTCTCCTACTTCTTAACCAAGAAGCAGAGGCGGGTGGGTGAACTGGTGGAACGTGAGCAGTGGGGCTCATGCTGTTCCCTGTTCCCGCTGTCTCAGCCCTTCCTACTCACCCCCCCCCCATCCCTCCCTGGCCTGGCTTCTCTTCCTGGCTTCAGTAGCAAAACCACATTTAACCCTTTTTATCCTACCCGCCCCCATTTTGTGGAGAAGGTATGAAGGAGGGCTTTCATCCCAAACTGCACTGAGCTCTTAGCAAAGTATCTGTGTCACCCCTACAATCAAGATGGCCTCAATCCTAAACCTGACCTTCAGAGGGAGTCCTTCCACCCTAATCCCTAATTCTGTGTCCCAAAGACCAGTGTCTGCCTTCCTCTGTGAAAGCACAAACCAATGCCAGGAGCTTCAGGAGAGAGCAGGAGAGGCCAGGCATGACGGAAGATGAGCAGCTCTCAACCATGCCTCTCCTTGTTGTGACATGAAGTCTGCACCTGCCTTCCCTGGTCAACTGTCACATGAGCAAAGTGGCAGACAAAGACATGGGGACTGGGCTCCCAGGGCGTGGAGTTCTGCAAAGCAAGCCGCAGAGCCGCACTCCCCTGCTTGGTGTCACAAGAGCCTCTTCCCACTGGCAGAGAAGGGTGGGGAGGGTCCAAACCGAGAAGAATGTATATTAAAGAGCAGCCTGGAACACAAAACTGGATAATGAGTTCCACATGGAACCCAGAAGTCTGGGAGCCGGAGCTTCTTGAAATCCAACATGGAGTTAGAGGGGTTATTTGGTGCTTGCCATCAGGACCAGAGGGCGCTGCTCTGTGTGCCTGGCCGCCTCTGACTCCTCCTCCTGAGAGTGCTATGAGGGAGGAGCATGAGGGACTGAGCCTTGGGTATCTGTTACACACCAGGTACCACTCTGTGCCCTTTAAGGAAGAAATGCATCTGGCCTGTCACTCTTGGGTGGGTTACCTCATGTCTTAGGGGCTCAGTTTCCTCCACCTGTACGAGGAAGTTCTGACAGTAGGTAACACACACTGTACAGAAAGTTCCCTGCTAAAGGCCAGCTCAGGGCTGTGACAGATGTGCCTCCAGCAGAGATGGAGAATGTACTTGTTCGAACAAATATTTATTGAGAACCTATTGTGTGCCATGTTCTTTTCTAGGCACTAGGGATACAATAATGAATAAAACACTGACAAAATGAACTGGGGAGCCAAGTGTGGTGGTACATACCTTTAATCCCAGCACTTAAGAGGCAGAGGCAGGGACTGGCGAGATGGCTCAGAGGGTAAGAGCACTGACTACTCTTTCAAAGGTTCTGAGTTCAAATCCCAGCAACTACATGGTGGCTCACAACCATCCATAATGAAATCTGACACCCTCTTCTGGGGTATCTGAAGTCATATGTATAATAATAAATAAATATTTTTTAAAAAAAAAAGAGGCAGGAGGTGAGTACAAGGCTAGTTTGTTCTACATTGTGAGTTCAAGGTCAGCCTGGGCTACACAGTGAGATCTTGCCTCAAAATAAATAAATAAAACAGAATGGACTGGGCTGGAAGTATAGCTTAGCAGTAGAGCATTGTGTAACATGGGGAAGGCCTGTGACTCATTCCTTAGCACCACACACATGTGCAAGACACACATACCCACACACACGTGCAAGACGTGTCTGCAGACACACACATGCACACACATAAGCACACATGTGCTAAGACACACACAAATACCCATACATGTGCATTGACAGACACACACACACACATACATGTGCACAGACAGGTAAACAGACACGCATATACATACACATGTACATGGACTTGAACTTCTGATCCTCCTGCCTCTACTTTCCAAGTGTATGCTACCATGCCTGGCCTGTACAATGTTGGAGATTGAACCCAGGGTTTGTGCATGGGAGGCAAGTACCCAGCCAATGGAGCCACATCCCAGTGCCTGTTTTATAATTCTGAGATCTGCCTGCCTGCTGAGTGCTGGGATTAAAGGCATGTCCCAGCACACACAGCTCCTATAATTTGTTTTATAATTAAGTGTGTGTGTGTGTGTGTGTGTGTGAGCACTATGCATATATGGGCACACATTCCACGCAGAAAGTCAAAGCATGACTTTGTGGAGTAGGTTCCACGCAGAAAGTCAAAGCATGACTTTGTGGAGTAGGTTCTCTTCTGCCCACATGTGTGTTCTGGGAACTGAGCTCAGGTCACCAAGCTTGTTGAGCTGTGACCTTTACTTGTCATCTAGCTAGCCCCTCTATCATCTTTACACTTGTGTGTCCCGAGGACCACAAAATAACTGCATGGGTTGGAAATCTGCTTCCTATTCTTCATGTCAGTCGGCCATTGCCCTAATCAGACACCAAGGAGGCAGCAGGAAGTCAGCTCAGATACTCAGCCTTGTCCACACCCAGGGCACACTTTACCACCTCTGCCAGTGCCCGTGTGGGAGGTGCAGGGACTAGACCTGTGCCAGGGTAACTTTGTGCAGAGGTCCAAACTGAGAAGCAGCAGAAGCTGTGGCCTGGCCCTGGGGAAGGTGTGAATGGAGGGGACTGACGGGAGAAATGGGAGGTGGAGGTGAGACCTGATGCTGAGCCTAAGGGGAGGGCTAGAGCTGCTCAGCTCTGCAGGGCCTGCAGCAGAGAGGAGAAGATGGAAAGCAAGTATCGGGGCAGGAGTATGACATTCAGGAGGCAGAGATGGGTGGACATCTTGAGTTTACAGCCAGCCAAGGGTATGTAGTGAGACCCTATCTCAAAACAAACAAACAACAATAATAAAGAGACACTGGCCTTAGCAAGAGCTATGCCCAGATGGGTGGAATGGGCTCAGCAGAGGACCACAGGCATGCTAATAATAACTAATGTAGGGAGTGTTTATGGATGCCTCCTACTCCTGGGTACCAGGTATTTCTGTGTCTTCAATGGCTCACAAAGCATACATCATTCTGTTTTGCAGTTAAGAATGAAGCCCAGGGCCGGGCGTGGTGGCACACGCCTTTGATCCCAGCACTTGGGAGGCAGAGGCAGGCAGATTTCTGAGTTTGAGGCCAGCCTGGTCTACAGAGTGAGTTCCAGGACAGCCAGGGCTATACAGAGAAACCCTGTCTCGAAAAACTGGAAAAAAAAAAAAAAAAAAGAATGAAGCCCAGGGATCTAAGTTATCTGTGTGACATAGGACTTGCCAACCTTGGCACCATAGCTGTTTCCAGCCAGATAATTCACTCTCATGGGAGAGGCTATGCTGAGTGAGATGTTTGCAGCATCTCAGAATCTAACTTACTGACAGAAGCCAAGAGCACTTCTGTCCCCAGTTAGGACAATCAGAAAACATCTTCAGACACTGCCAAATGTCCCTAGGGGAGGACACATCACCATCGCCCATCTAAGAATCACTTGTCTGATGTATATGGTTAGTAGCAAAACTGGAATTCTAATACAGGTTCGTCTGGCTGTAAAGGCTGAGATGTTAGCATTTGGCTATCTGTGATCCTGGGTAGGAGGAGAGAGAGGAGTCAGACCACTGGAGAGGCAGTTTTGCTCCCTCACAGGGTGGGAAGGGCTTAGGAATCCCTTCAGAGTGAGTTCCTGAGGGCTGGCCTTGAGTCATTCCTCCTCGGATCACAGGGTCTGTGACCAAACACTGCTGAGGTGAGGCCATCAGGTGTGCAAGGTCATCGTTATTGCCCCTACAGTGGGAGATCTCGCCCATTCTATTAGAGGCTGCACGTGGCAGGGACAGGGCTGGGGCCACGTGGAGGTGCATCTGTTTAATCTTCACCGTGAGAAAGGCATATTATCTATACTTGGTATGCCAGAAACCCCAAACTCTGAGAGGCTGTGAAAAATGGCTGGAAAAAAAACAAAGTTCCCACTGGGTCTCAAGAGTGATGCAAACTCCTAGCCGACTGGGGTGGAGGTGGGCCAGGGCAAGGATGGTCCTTACAAGTGATTGACAACTATTTGTGAAGCTTGCAGACCTCTAATCTAAATGAAGTCTCATCAAAACTCTCCAATATACTATGCAACAGAGACAGAAACCTCACTAGTTGCCTGGACATTTGGAATCCCTTTCCAGTAATTCCTTGTGCCTGTCTGTTAAGGAACATACCACTGAGGAATAAAGGTTTTCCTATCTTCGAAATGAGCGGCTGTCGCCCAGCACAGGTTCGAAATCCTGGTATCTGGGAGGTGAAAGCAGAAAGATCAATTCAAAGCCATCTGTGGCTGCATAAACTGTTTGAGGCCAACACAAACTAAGTACGACTATCTTTTTGTTGTTGTTTTGTCTTTTCAGACAGGGTTTCTCTGTGTAGCCCTGGCTGTAGACCAGGCTGGCCTCGAACTCAGAGATCTGCCTGCCTCTGCCTCCTGAGTCGGAGTGCCAGATGCTTTTCTGACTTTTTTTTTTTTAATACAACCTCCTGACAGAATGGTGGCTAACTCCTTTAATTCCAGTACTCTGGAGGCAGAGGCAGGAAGATCTCTGAGTTCGAGGCCAGCCTGGTCTACAAAGAAAAAAAAAAAAAACTGTCTGGAAAACAGAGAGAGAGGGGTTGGGGGGTGGGAGGAGACACAGACACACACACACAGAGAAAAAAAAAAAAGTTGGCATCTGAGCGCCGAGGATCAAAAGACAGATGGGGTGGGCCAGACCCCCCCAGATAGGCTCTGGTCCTATACCACTGGCCCCTAGCAGAGAGGAGCCAGCTGCCCCCCCCACCCCCCACCCCCCGTCATTGCCCTATTGCCCTTCCTATGAAATTGGAGGCAGCTGATCTCACTGCTCCAGCCAGGAGGGTAGGTGCAGCAGGAGGAGAGGGGCCAATCCACTCGCACTCACACTCACACCTGGGCAGGGCAACCCTTTCACAATCAAAAATCAGAGGAGCACAAGCAACTACCATTATCCCCATATTACAGATAAAAGAATGGGAGGCTTGGCCAGGTTAACTGATTTGCTCAAGGCCACATAGCTGACAGGTGACATAAGAAAGCCCTAAACACTAGACAGGAACCCAACCCAACAGCAAATTGTAGTGTGCGCAGGAACTGGCTCTATCTAGGAGGCGCTCCATCTCAGCGTTCTAAATCACCTTCCCCTCCCTCCACTTGGGTGCCTCGAGCTCCCTAGACTATGTCAGCACTCACCACTCTACAATACACACCAGACTAGATCAAAATAAAGATCAGGCTCGGGGCTGAAGGCCTTCCTCAGCTCCAGCTTTCCTCTCCACCAGCTTGCGGAGAGGGGAGGGCAGGTGATGGTGGTGGAGGAGGGGTGGGCATCTGAACGGAAAGGGCAGGACGGGGGCGGGGCACGTGGTTGTCCTTCCTCCAGGGACTGGATCGGGGCGGGCATTCCGGCTGCTCCCCGACCGGCCGCTCCCTCCACAGCCTGCGGCTGCAGTACAGAAGGCGAGTGACGCACGCTATTGCGTGTGGGCGGCCGCATGTGAGCCTGTGTGTATCTGTGTGTGTGGTTGCTGGGGCCTCCCCGGCCTCCTAAATGGGGGTTTCCTTTCCCTGTTGCCAAGGCAACAAACAGAAGCGCCACAACTGCAGGATGCCAGCAGGAGAAAAGGGTCGGTTCACCGCAACCCCCAACATTTCCAGGAAGTCAAGTGGGGGCGGGGACAGGGAATCCTTGTCTAGGTGACCGAAATGTTTGTGAGGCCTGGAACGAGGGTGGACCATTGTTCTGTTCTGCTCACGACTGAGGGGTTTCCCCTGAAAAGGAACGTTTATCACTAATCTTGGGGTGGCTGATTAATTAGCTAAAGCACACAGTTTTGTAGTAAGAGAGGTCCTTTTTACTTAGAAATCCAGCCCGAAGCCGTGGCATGGTGGCACATGCCGTTAATCCCAGCACTCTGGAGGCAGAATCTGATGGATCTCTGAGCTCAAGGCCAGCCTGGTCTACAGTTCCAGGACAGCCAGGGCTATACAGACAAAACTGAAAAGTAGAATTAAATAAATACAACGTGGGGCACACCCTCTAATCCAGCGCTCTCCAGGTCGAGGCCAGCCTGGGCTAGTTAAACAGTGAGACTATCTCAAAAAACAAAACAAAAACAGACAGACAGACAACCAAAGCCTGGCATGGTGGCACATTCCAGCAGTCCGGAGGCTGAGGGAGGACGGAAAAACTGATGTTGAAGGCTGTGCACAGCCCCATGTCCAGATGAAATCATCTTGGATTACATGTGTGAGATCCTGCTTTGTGGTTTTGATTTTAAGGTGTGTGTGCGCGTGCATGTGTTTGGGGCTGGCTGGAGAGATGGCTCAGCAGTTAAGAGCAATGGTTGCTCTTGCAGAGGTCCTGGGTTTGATTCCCAGCACCCATGTGGTAGCTCACAGCCATCCATTATCCATTAGCTCTAGTTCTAGGAGATCTGAAGCCTTCATCTGGTCTCCACTTGTATCAGACACCCACGAGCAGGCAAACCACTCCTACACATAAAATACATCAATCTTTTTTTTTTTTTTTTTTGGTTTTTCGAGAACAGGGTTTCTCTGTGTAGCCCTGGCTGTCCTGGAACTCACTCTGTAGACCAGGCTGTCTTGAAACTCAGAAATCCGCCTGCCTCTGCCTCCCAAATGCTGGGATTAAAGACATGAGCCACCACTGCCCTGCAACTGTATATGGTCTTGAGTTTCACTCTGACATCTGACCACATGGGCAGGCTTCTCTGAGAAGGCTAACTTAGAAGGGCCTGGGTGACCCCGAGGCTGATGTTTTGTATTCTAAGTTTCGGGGTATCCTCTGCAACTGTGTCCAGCCCCCAGACTCCCTAGGTCTGCCTCCACTGCCCTCTCCTGGGGAAGTGAAAGAGGAAGTCTTTTGAGGATAAGGGAGTGCAAGGGAGATTTCATGAAGGAGTAGGGAAGAGGGGTTGCCAAGTGGGAGAGGGCACTAGGTCCCTGTGAGATCAGCTGGTTGAGGTGGGGGGATGGGGGCCGATTGTTTGAGCAACAGTCACTCCTAGAAGCCAGCAAGCTTCAGCGTGGGAGGAGCCCAGGTGTCTTGCTGCAAAGCCTTCCTTTCTGGACCTTCACTAGTGCAGTTGGCCAGATTACCCTGTCCACCGTCCCTAACCCAGCCCAATGCCTGCCCCGGAGGGATACCCACTGGCCATTTAAGTCTGGGAAGCTCAGAATTCACAAGGTACCCTTAAGCACTTTGGCCTGAAGTGGCAGATAAAGAGAAAAAACGGAACTGCAGAAGTTCAGACCCTGACTGGAGAGTCAGGTCACGGGTGAAAATTGGCTCTCTCGGTAGATGTGACCCCCAGGTTCAGGGAGGTTTAGGGTGGCTTCTTTCCTGTGATTCCCTCAAGCCTACCTCAGAGGAGGTAAAATATGGAGCTGGCTTCCTAATGGGGGAACGCCTGGCTTATATGGGGCTCAGTGCCTCTTTTCTTTCCCAGGAGTTTACTGGAATGAGGGACATTTCGATGCAGGACACACACACCTCCTGTTGGAGGATAGAATCCCAAGACCCAGCAATCACCAACACTGTCAAAGGATCCACAGTCAGAAGGAGAGAGAGAGAGAGAGAGAGAGAGAGAGAGAGAGAGAGAGAGAGAGATATGCAGGGGAAGAGAACCCTCTGACTTGGGCTAAGCCCTTACTCGGTCTCTGAGAGTCTCTGATGGGTCAGGAAGTAGAGGGTGAATCAGCGAGAGTTGAGCATAGGGAAGAGGGAAAGAATGGCCAGAGGAAGGAAAGAGAAGGCTGTGGGGAATTCTGCCGTGATGGAGGGCCTGGCCCACATCTGCAGTGCAGGCCCAGACTCTGAAGTGGAGAGCTGGGTAGACAGAATTGAGGAGAGGGACAACTACTCTGGCAGACTCCAGTACATCAGTCCCAGATCTTGGTGGGGCAAATATTTACCCGATGACAACAGTTGCTAGGCAGGCAGGAAGGAGGATGGAGGCCAATAGCTGGAGGCTCTTCCAGGCTCCGCCCCAACCCTCCTTGAAAAAAAAAAAAAACAACTAGGCTTGGAAGGTGAGCCTTAGACTTCGCTCTGGCCCTCACCTGAGTCCTGGAGGCTCAACTCTGCCCCTGTGCACCATATATCAGCTGGCAACAGGCAGGAGAGCTAGCTGAACAAGGGGGAATTTTAATTGCAGGCTTTCCCTGCGCTCCAGATAGCTCTGGGGAGCAGAAGCTGTGTAATGAGTGCCCCCTTCTCAAGGGGGGAGTGGGCTGCCAGGAGGCAGGGACTGAGTGAGGGAAGGCGCGCTGAGGGGAAGTCAAGATGATGTCTGGGCAGGAGGAGGGAGAGCGTGCCATTAGAGCCTAGGTGGTGGGGGCGGGTGTCTGAGAAGTTCTGGCCCTGGGAAAGAGGGGAGAAAAAGGGGAGGAAGAGTGGAGGAAGGGTGTGTCCAATGGAGCCAGATGTAGTCCATGTGATGTGGCCTGTCGCTGGCATGGGTACAGCAGGGGCAGGATGTGCCATACAAGCTGGGAAGAATTAGTCAGATGCTGGGGGTGGGGGGCAGGGCGGGCTGGGAGATGACTGACAGCTAGTCTAGGACCCCTGAGGAAGCATCTAAGGACAGTCAAGTGGCTCAGGGTCTGCAGACCGTGCTGGACTAGGGGCAGGAGCTGCCTTCCCGAACCTTCTTGAGAAAAGCACCATCTTCTCGCTCTCCTCAGGTGCCCCTCCCCATTTCACCAGCTGAACTGGATGCTGAAATCCTCTTCCAGAGGCTGTGGCACTAGGCTAGGCGCTAGCACAGGGTATGTTGAGAGCTATGGGGCCCAGGACCCAAGGGACCTGCTGCAGACTCTCTTCTCTGCATACTTCCTCAATGTGAGGCCCCTGTTCTGCAAAGCTTCTTGAAGCCGCAGCCTGATCTCACCCTCCTCCGTACCTGGCCCTCCACAGACAGGGCAGGAAGGGTTGGCAGGAAGGTGGGGGGCGGGGGGGAACTCCTGAGGCTAAGACATGGTTGTCTTTAAGGTTTGGAGATTTGGACAGAGTAACCCCAGGGGTAAAATCCCCAACTCTACTTTCTATCCCCATGTGTCTACCCAGAAGCAGAGACAAGATGGGTAATCTGCTGAGGAGAGACAAAAACTAGACCACAGGAGGAACTTCCCAAAAGTCCCTTTGCACAAGTCTACAATGGGAGGGAAAAGAGAGGATCCCAGACACCAAAGGAGAACTTAGAAGTAGGTATAGACAAGTAGTTAGAATTAAGCCTGTGGAAATCCAGCATGGGTGGGGCTTGGTGGAGCGCTCTGCTAAACCCAGCACCCAGAGACCAGATCACTGTAGCTCAGGGTCATGCAGCTTCAGGCCTTAAGCTCTGAGCCAGCTAAAGCTAGAGTCAGATCCTGGAGAGAGAAAGAGAAAGGGATGTGGAGAGAAGAGGAGGAGGAGGGAGAGGAGGAGGGGGAGGCCGCTGAGGCAGCAACATGGCTGAAAGGCAAATCCAAGTTGGCAACCAAAAGGCCGTTGTTCTCCAAACTCCCATTGGAAAATCTGAAAAATGCCCATAAAGACGTGACTCACTAACCCCTCCCCAGGGGTCCCCTTTCCTGGTTTCTATGATTTCTCTCCCAAGAGTTAAATTCATGGTTCATTTTCACAGGAACCAAAGTCTGAAGAGGGAGGGCACAGGGTTGCCTGTAGGCGTCTGAGAGGCGCCTGAAGAGGGGCTGAAGTGGAGGTGTGTCCTAGGCTGGCAGGCCAGGGTGTGGCAACCGGCCACTGTGGGAGGCCTTGGGATTGCCAGGGCGTGAGTGGAACTACGGACTAGAGGGTGGACAGAGTTGAAGGCCTCAGCCATACATAAGACAACTGGCTAAGCAAGGGGCCAACATGGCAAGCCAAGCGGCAGGACAAGCAGGAAGCCTGAACTCTTCAGTCTCCAGATAGGGTAGGGCTGGTCTGAAGCTTGGTGTCCTTGTGGGTCAACAATATATCCACAGCACCCCACTGCCCTGTGTCTCCAGCCCAGGAGGGTCTCTCTTGCTCCTCAGAACCCACTCCCAACAGGTTGGGAGCAGAGATTATCCCCAGACTTGCTCACCCCCAAAGAGGCTAAGGAAACGGGAGGCTTGGCCAATGCCCAGAACCCAGTGCCCTTCCCCTCTTTGAAATGCTCAGAGATCGGCCCCATGGATTCCCAGGCCTCGGACTTTCCCCACCTCAGCGTCCTACATAAATTCATATTGTATTTGTGCTACATAAATTCATATTGTATTGTGCCCTGAGATGGCGCTCAGGGCCTCAGGTGTGGTTTTTGTTTGGTTGCCCTGACTATCCAAGAGTTCACTATTCAGACCAGACTAGCCTTGAACTCACAGAGCTCTAGCTGACTCCACCTGCAGAATCCTGGTATCTGGGAGGTGCGTGCCACTCTCCACATCTCATATTTGTTTTGTTTTGAGACATAGACTCTGTACCTCAAGATGGCCTTGAACTTGCTGCGTAGTTAAAGACAATAGTGAACCCTGCCCTTCCTGCCCCAACTCCTTCCTGCCTCTCCCTTTCAAGTGCTGTGGTCACAGACACGTGTCACCATTCCTGACTTCAGACGGAGTGTATAGCCCAGGCTAGTCCCAGACTTGTGGCAGTTCTTACTTCATCCTCCCAGGAGCTGGCATTACAGGCATGTGCTACTCCTCGTCCTGATCCAGATGTTGTCCTTTATGTGTCCCCATGACACCCTGATCCCACTCAGCTCTCAGCCTCATTCTCACCATCTCTCTGGGCCAAGGAGCCCCAAGCCATAGGTTCTTCCTCTAACCTTTTTCTCCACCTGAGCACCCCCTTTAGCTCCCTGACTTTGATGCCGTTGGCCGTCCCTAAAAGATGTACCCTTCCTGCCGCGCAACCCTTGCTTCTGCCCTATTTCTTTTCCCTTGAGCATCTACTAAAGAAAAACTCATTCATGCTTCTACAAGACTTCAAACCAACAGTAGATTCTCCCTGTATTTGGGAGGAAGTCCAAATTCCTCGACCTGGCTTGCAAAGCCCTCTGTGATCCAAGCTCTGCCTGCACAACTAGACTCAACACTTGCCCTGTCAATGCCAACAATCCCAGCCTCTTTTGCTTTGATCTAAGCCGACATTCAGGATAGAGCACATGCTTTGCCCGTAGACCAGTGGTTCTCGCCCTGTGCCCTGTGTGTCTTGACCTTTGGGGGGGTCAAACAACCTTTTTACAGGGGTCGAATATCAGATATCCTGCATAGCAGATATTTACATTACGATTCATAACAGCAGCAAAATTACAGGTATGGAGTAGCAATGAAAATAATTTTAAGGTTGGGGATCACCACAGCACAAGGAATGTTGAGAACTGCTGTAGCCCAACTCTTACCCATCATCGAGGTTCAGCTAAAAGTATCAGAAGTCTAGGCTCAGAGTCTCCATTAAGCTTTGAGCATTTCTC
This sequence comes from Mus caroli, assembly GCF_978045245.1. Taxonomy (NCBI): domain Eukaryota; kingdom Metazoa; phylum Chordata; class Mammalia; order Rodentia; family Muridae; genus Mus; species Mus caroli. The sequence goes on along the minus strand of NW_028227258.1, from coordinate 73,481,843 downwards.
GTCACAGGGTAGTAAAGCTACCTGTTGATGCCCCTTCCCCTATTAGGGTGCCTCCTTGAGGACTGAGGCTGGACAGACCTGAGCCTCACTCCTGTCCCCAGAATCTGGCCTACTGTGTGTTGCATGGAAAGACCCCAACATATCTGAACTCAGCATCTTCAGGAACCGGTCCCCTTGATGTGTCCTTTCAATGTGTCAGCATGTCCCCTTCCTTCTGCCACACACCCTGCTCTTCATCTTTTAGCTTCAACCCCATTTTGTCTGCCTTCACTGCTGTTCCCCTCCAGAGCTTTGTCCGCACACCCCACCTGGGCTTCCCTCCACACCCAATGCAGGTGTGCTCACAATAGCAGCAGTTACAAGAGCCGCTTCTGTGTCAGGGCTTGTTCTAGCTGCTTCCAATCCCCAGGAGGAGCCAAAATCCAAATCAAGCCAGAGGTTGGCCCAAGAACCCGGCTTGTCTGATGACTCAGGACTGTGTTCTGTAGGCATACACCACCATTACAGCTCCATAGTCATGGTGGGTAAGGGAGATGGGATGTAATGCTAGGCCCTTAGCAAATGTTTATCCAGGGAATGAGCAATATAATTGCCTACTTTTATAGCAAGTCTTACTGCTGGCAAAACATCATCTCAGGGCAGCCTTGGGAAGTGAGCATAACACAGGGAGTGTTCTCATTTTATGGAGGACTCGGAGTGAGTGGAGAGGGACCTGCTTCTGGCCAGGCAAGTGGTGATGAGCACTTGTCCCAACTGTAGGCAGAGGAGCTACGCCAGGCTTGGGGATCCTTCTAGACCATCCCGTGTTTTCAACCTTCACTGATCGTCACAATTGCTTGAAGGGAGTTGGGGTGTGGGGATGAAATTCAGCTGATAGAATAATGAAGCCCTGGCTTCGACTTCTGGCACCAAGTAAACTTTTTGTGGTGGTACACGTCTGTAACCCCAGCACTCACGAGGTGGAGTTCAAGGTCATCTTCAGCTCCATAGAGGCCAACGTGAGATCCTGTCTTTGGGAGGAAGAGGCTTTGAAGCCACCAACGCAATGCTCAGTGTAAAGTTCAGGCTTACATGCTGGAGGCTCCATCCTTCACTGTACATGAATGCATGTAAGCATGCACACACACATGCATGCACGCACACATGCATGCACACACACACACACACACACACACACACACACATACAAGCCCTCCAATGGTCAAGGACTTGTATATTTTGGTTCAGTAATTAAGGTGAGGCTGGAAGACTTTACACAACATTCCTGTTTTTTGTTTGTTTGTTTTTAAAAAAGATTTATGCCGGACATGGTGACACACCTTTAATCCCAGCACTTGGGAGACAGAGGAAGGCCGATTTCTGAGTTCGAGGCCAGCCTGGTCTACAGAGTGAGTTCCAGGACAGCCAGGGCTATACAGAGAAACCCTGTCTCAAAAAACCAAAAGAAAAAAAAAAAGATTTATTTAGCCGGGCAGTGGTGGCATGTACCTTTAATCCCAGCACTTGGGAGGCAGGGCAGGCAGATTTCTGAGTTCAAGGCTAGCCTGGTCTACAGAGTGAGTTCTAGGATAGCCAGGGCTACACAGAGAAACCCTGTCTCAACAAACCAAAAAAAAAAAAAATTTATTTATTTTATGTATATGAGTATGCTGTTGCTGTACAGATGGTTGTGAGCCTTCATGTGGTTATTGGGAATTGAATTTAGAACCTCTGCTTGTTCTAGTCGACCCTGCTCATCCTGGCCCAAAGATTTTATTTTATAAATATGTACACTTTTGCTGTCTTCAGACACATCAGAAGAGGGCGTCAGATCTCATTACACGTGGTTGTGAGCCACCATGTGAGACCAGAGGTGGAACTGGACCAGAGCCTGGGCTCCTCTGAGCAGTCAAATCCGAGTGAATGTGAGTGAGTGAAATCAGAGAGCAGCCAGCTCCAGGGCATCATGGGTAGGACCAGGCCGTGGGACCACCTCTCCTGGGGGCAGGCTTCTTCTCACTGCTCTGTCTTCCTAAAGGGCCCTATCCAGGGGAGGAGGGCTGATTGTCACCTCTCACTGCTAATTGATGTAACCTCCTAATTGCCCATCACAAGAAGTCCATTAGGTCCAATTAGGGAAGCCAGTATTAATTAGTGCTCACTTCCGAAGCCTTGGGGCACCCCTGAGGTCTGCAGGCACCTGCCACCCACTTCCCAGCCATCTCCAGGGAGGACTGACTTTGTAGAGCTCGGTGAAGTTCATATACCTTTGGCACTCTAAAAGGACACTTGGTTCACCTTTGTACTCATGAAAGGAGTCTCCTGGTTCACTGGGGGAGACCTGCCCTCCATGACAGCCTTCCAGCTTTCAAGTACTTGCTCCCATCAAGAATTTAGTTCATAGTTGGGCAGTGGTGGTGCACACCTTTAATCCCAGCACTTGGGAGGCAGAGGCAGGCAGATTTCTGAGTTTGAGGCCAGCCTGGTCTACAGAGTGAGTTCCAGGACAGCCAGAACTATACAGAGAAACCCTGTCTCGAAAAACCAAAAAAAAAAAAAAAAAAAAAGAATCTAGTTCATTTCCCATTCTCTATGATCTTGACATTTTTGTTCTGTCTTTATAGGCCCCAGTTGCCATTAAATAAACAGACACACCTGCACTGGAGCATGCCCTTATCATGTACTAACAGAAAATAATGATAAAATGAAACAAAGATTTAACCAGGTTCAAGCTTGTAATCCCAGTACTCAGGAACCTGAGGCAAGAGGACCACGGGAAGGTTCACAGACAGACAGACAGACAGACAGACAGGCAGGCAGGCAGGCAGGCACACACACACACTGTTGATGGTTTGTATGTGCTTGGCCCAAGGAGTGGCACTATTAGGGGATGTGTCCTTGGAGTAGGTGTGTCACTGTGGGTGTGGACTATAAGACCCTCACCCTAGCTGCATGGAAGTCAGCCTTCAGATGAAAGTGTAGAACTCTCAGCTCCTCCTGCACCATGCTGCCATACTGCCACCTTGACGATAGTGTACCTCTGAACCTGTAAGCCAGCCGCAATTAAATGTTGTCCTTTATAAGACTTGCCTTTGAGCCGGGCGTGGTGGCGCACGCCTTTAATCCCAGCACTCGGGAGGCAGAGGCAGGCGGATTTCTGAGTTCGAGGCCAGCCTGGTCTACAAAGTGAGTGCCAGGACAGCCAGGGCTACACAGAGAAACCCTGTCTCGAAAAACCAAAAAAAAAAAAAAAAAAAAAAAAAAAAAAAGACTTGCCTTGGTCATGGTGTCTGTTCACAGCAGTAAAACCCTAACCAAGAACCAAGACACACACACACACAAGGGAGACAGAGAGAAAGCTCAGCCGATTAAGGCACAGGATGCTAAACCTTATGGCCTTGAGTTGGACCCCTGGGACCCCCCTGAGACCCACATGGTGGAGAGAACTGACTCCAACAGATTGTACCCCGACCTTCACACATGCACTGAGGTATGTGTCCCTCCAAGCCACAGAACAAATCCAGGAGCTAATGCCACACAATATGTGCACCTACGGGTACCAGTTCTCCTGCAGGGGAAGAGAGACAGAGAGGCTCGCCTTCTCTCCTTCAAGATCTGGGGTAGGATGGGGATACCCCATTTGTTCTGAAACAATGAGGCCTCTACTGCTGAACAAGAATGAAACTATTCCGATAACCACGCGGGGAGCCTGGGAACCCCCAGGTCCTGTCGAGTGCTGGGAGGTTGGTGAGCCTGCAGATAGGATGCCCCCTCTCCCTACCATTCACAAAGGACTTTGGATGGAGCAGAATTGATTGAGGTTTGCTGTCTTGGGATGATTTACAGCAGTTTCTAGCCTACATCAGACCAAGAAGTTTACCTCCATCAAGATCATTCTCGGGCTGGTGAGATGGCTCAGTGGGTAAGAGCACCCGACTGCTCTTCCGAAGGTCCAGAGTTCAAATCCCAGCAACCACATGGTGGCTCACAACCATCCGCAACGAGATCTGGCGCCCTCTTCTGGAGTGTCTGAAGACAGCTACAGTGTACTTACATATAATAAATAAATAAATCTTTAAAAAAAAAAAAAAAAGATCATTCTCATGTGTAGGCCAGAGAACAACTCTATGGGATTGATTTTCTCCTTCCAGCTCTATGTGGCTTTAGGGTTGGGACTCAGGCCTCCATTCCTGGCAAGTGCCTTTACCCTCTAAGCCGCCTTGCTGCCCCCTTTTGTTTTGTTTTGATGTGGATTGCTGTCTTGCCTGCATATGCCTATGCTACCTGTGTGAATTACACTTTCTAAGCCATCAAATCTTGTGGGTACTGGGCATTGAACCTGGGTCTTTTGGAAGAGCTTTAGTGCTCTTAGCCACTAAGCATCCCTCCAGCCCCTTCATTTACTTATTTCAATCTGATGTTAGAGATAGTTTGTTCAGTACATCTCCTTAAAGAAACTTTATTGACTTCGTATGTAGGTTTTGCCTGCATTTATGTGTATGCACCATGTTTGCCTGGCCACCTCTGAACCCTCTTGATTTTATTTGTTCTTTAAGTTTTTTTTTTTTTTTTTTTTTTTTTTTTGGTTTTTCGAGACAGGGTTTCTCTGTGTAGCCCTGGCTGTCCTGGCACTCACTTTGTAGACCAGGCTGGCCTCGAACTCAGAAATCCGCCTGCCTCTGCCTCCCGAGTGCTGGGATTAAAGGCGTGCGCCACCACGCCCGGCTTAAGTTTTAAGCTTTATTTGTTTTTATGTGCATTGGAGTTCTGTCTGCGCGTCTATGTGACAATTTCAGATCCTCTGGATCTGGAGTTACAGACAGTTGTGAGCTGCCATGTGGCTGCTGGGAATTGAACTACAGTCTGATTGTTTTTTTTTTTTTGTTTTGTTTTGTTTTTTAAGATTTATTTATTATATGTAAGTACACTTTAGCTGTCTTCAGACACTCCAGAAGAGGGCGCCAGATCTCGTTACGGACGGTTGTGAGCCACCATGTGGTTGCTGGGATTTGAACTCCTGACCTTCGGAAGAGCAGTCGGGTGCTCTTACCCACTGAGCCATCTCACCAGTCCTGATTGTTTTTCAAGACAGGGTTTCTCTGTGTGGCCCTGGCTGTCCTGGAACTCACTCTGTAGACCAGGCTGGCCTCGAACTCACAAAGATCCCTCTGCCTCCTGAGTGCTGGGCTCAAACGTGTTTGCTACCGCCACCACGCTCCTAATTTTTCTTTAAATAACAATTTCCAGTCTGGTTCTCTTATTTTGCAGGTCTGCCAAATGGGGTTCCCGAAAGGGACCCTGCCAGTGGGGCTGTGGTGTCTCCTCCCTGTGCCCATCCAGCTCTTGGCCATCCTCTCAACAGCCAAGCCTGTCCATCCTTGTCTGCTTTCTTTGGAACAATGTCCTGGGCTCTAATCTTTACCATTCATGCCCTCACTGTGCAGTATGGCTGGCGTGATAGTTTCCTGTCCAGTGAGACCGTAATTCTATTTTTAATTAATTAGCTAATTAATTAGGTTTTTTAAAGACAGCCCTGGCTGTCCTTGAACTTGCTCTGTAGACCAGACTGGCCTCAAACTCAAGAGATCCACCTGCCTCTGTCTCCTGAGTGCTGGAATCAAAAGTATTCATCAGCATGCCTGACTGGAGACAGTAATTCTTAAAGATGGTGAACCAACCGTGGGTGTGGAGTGCAAGGCGCAGAGGCCTCTGCCCTGCCTCAGTTCTTCCAACCTTCAGTTCCTTTCCTAGTAACAAGCCTGGGACCAGGGTAGGGAAGGATGCAGGAGCCACAGGGTATCCGGTCCCCAGCACCAGGTCCCTCCACAGCCTTCCTTTACTGTGGTGAGTCACTGTGCATGGGCACTAGAGACCCAGGAGTCCCCCGCTTACCACAAACAATACTGCTGCCATGGAAACGGGGCCTCCCCTTTCCTCTTTCGATGACTGATTTCACCACATCATGTCCCACAAAGTGTCTGTTTCCTAGATCTCAGCTTTTGACTCACAGATTGACTTAAAGTGTCATCTCTCATTTCATATCCCCCAAGAGAGCTAGCGATTCACTTTGGGGCTCTCAAGACCTGTGCCCTTTATTCCCCACGATGACATCTTTCTCTAGCACCACCCAGTCCTTTGGGCACCCCATTGCTGCTCTCAGGACTCCATCTTCCCAGAGAAAGTTGAGAACCTGTAGTGTGGGAAACAGCGTAAGGGAGTTGGCCGGGGAAACAGACTGAGAAGCTGGCGCCACCTGCTGGCAGGGCTAGAGAAGCGCCACCTTCTTAGCCAGTCTAAGGGAGTCACCCCCAGTTGATTCATTAGTCCATTCATTCACAGAACAGTGAGCACTCTCCTTGAAGAAGTGGGGATCTCTTCCTAAGGGGATGAGAGAAGGGAGGACAGAGACCCAGCCCCTTGTCCATTGAGGGTCTAAACTGAGGTTTGAATAATAGCAAACACAGGACCAGCAAGATGGCTGGTCATGTAAAGGCTCCAAGCCTGAAGACTCTGGGACTCCTACAAGTTCTTTTACCATGTCTCTCTCTCTCTCTCTCTCTCTCACACACACACACACACACACACACACACACAAATACATGAAAAAAATTTTAATAGCAAACATATCCAGGCCTGGCAGCTCATGCCTGTAGTCCCAGCGTTTAGAAAGCTGCAGCAGAAGGTTCCCTGTGAGTTTGACGCCAGCCTGGGCTACGGAATAAGATCCAGTCTCAACAAAAAAACAAAACAAATACCAGCATTTATTAGGCACTTTATTTTATTTTATTTTATTTTTTTTTTTTTTGGTTTTTCGAGACAGGGTTTCTCTGTGTAGCCCTGGCTGTCCTGGCACTCACTTTGTAGACCAGGCTGGCCTCGAACTCAGAAATCCGCCTGCCTCTGCCTCCCGAGTGCTGGGATTAAAGGCGTGCGCCACCACGCCCGGCTTTATTTTATTTTTTGAGTCAAAGTCTTGCTATAGCCTTATCTGTCCTGGAACTCACCATGTAGATTAGATTGCCCTGGAACTCACAGAGATCTGCCTGCCTTGCCTCCTGAGTGCTAAGGTCAAAGGCGTGTGCTACCATGGCTCGCTTATTAAACACTTCCTGTGCATTCAATGTCATCAGTACTTTCCATGTTGCTTCTCAGTGGCCACAAGAATCCCCCATAGTAACTGCTATTATCTTTACTCCAGAGACACGGAACTCAGGCTCGGAGATGCAGGGAAGGGTTCATCCGTAATGAACAGTATCCGACAACCTATAAGCCTCCACTTGAACAGCCAGGCAGAGAGGAAGAAGGAAAGAAACAGTGGGCTGGGTGGACCAAGGAAGGGTAGGTGAGGAAGAAACCTTAGGGATTGAATGAGGCATTCTGAGGGAAGGGTGACTAACATCGCAGGGTCAGAGGTCAAAGGAGTCAAACTTACTTACCAGGGTAGGCAGGTAGGCTACAGAACTACAGAATCCCAAGTTGTTACTCAATACCTGCATGCCTAGCTTTGAACACCAGGACTTGAGCCAACCAACAGGTTTCAAGTAGTCTGTGAATGCTGCCAGAGATATATGTACAGTCAACTACCTGGATGAGCGTCCAAGTGGTTTGACTTGAGCCAACTTCTGGAATTGTGTGCAGGAAGCAACCTGACATGTAACCCTCGGGCTTCCGGGGAAACTGCAGCTCAGGGACCAGAGCAGAATGCAGAACCTAGAAATTATCCAGAGTCGGTCTCCAGCTGGAGCCACATCACTCGGGGTGCTGAGTTTGAGATTCATAGCTTGTGCGTGCTAGTGACAGCCCATCGCTCACTCTGTAGTCAGTCATGGGGAGAGGATTATCTTAGGAACTGGCAATTGCTACAAAGCAGGGCTCCTCTCCTTCCTGGTTGCTAAACCCTTGTCAGAACACCACACTTCAGAACGCCAGGGGCTGCCTCACACCCCTCTTGTCTTCGTTTCACAAAAGAGAAAACGAAGGTCCAGGGCTCCTGGCCAGCCACAGCTATGCAGTGAGGCCATCTCCAAAACAAAGAGTGCTTGCTGCTCAAACTCAAGGACCTGAGTTCAGGGTTCCAGCACATGTCAAAAGCACGCATGCCCTTAACTTCAGTGCCGTGTGAGCAGTAACATAACAGGAAGATCACTGGCGTGTGCTGGCTGCCAGCCTAGCTCAGGGCCAGGAAGAACCCGTCTCAAGGAAATAAGGTGGTTATGGAGCAGGGGAGCAGGACACTGGATGTCTTCTGGCTCTCGTGCGTATGTGGACGTGAGTGCTCTCTCTCTCTCTCTCTCTCTCTCTCTCTCTCTCTCTCTCTCTCTCACACACACACACACACACACACACAGCCAAAGGATAGATACTTGTTCAGGATCACACGACCTTTTATACTTCTTCTATTCCTTGACTCAACACATGTGTTAGTAGCACCTGCTGTGTGCCAGACTTTAGAGTCACCAGGGTGATGTCCCATGACAGCTTTTACACTACTGTGCCATGTAGAGGTGCCAGAGCACCTATATTCATTCCAGAGCAGAGGTCTGTATGGGAAAGCCATCCAGGCAGTTTGTTTAAGCACCTGTCAGGGCTAAGGGAAAGGGTGTGCTGAGTTCTCTTTTGAGTCATTAGCCAGAGGAGCACCATGAACGGTGAACGGCATTCGTACAGTCTTGGAGCTCCAGACTGGGTGCTGGAGAATGGAGGAGCCTAGTGATGCTACATGCAGACAGTCCCCTCTCGGGTCTGAGGGCTGAGGGAGGAGTGGGGGAAGGTGGTGGGGAGCAGCCCCTTGACAGCCAGAAGTTGGTATGTGACGGGATGAGCAAGGAAGGATGAATGCGTCCAGCTGCTTGCTGGTCAGCAAGTGCCTCACTACCAGATACTGGAATGGCAGCGCACTAGACCCAATCCCAGTTCTTTTTTTTTTTTTTTAAAGATTTATTTATTTATTATATGTAAGTACACTGTAGCTGTCTTCAGACACTCCAGAAGAGGGAGTCAGATCTCGTTACGGATGGTTGTGAGCCACCATGTGGTTGCTGGGATTTGAACTCCGGACCTTCGGAAGAGCAGTCGGGTGCTCTTACCCACTGAGCCATCTCACCAGCCCCCAATCCCAGTTCTTAAGGAGTTTTTAAGCACACTGGGGTCACAAATGGAAGCAGTTACTGTACAGAGTGGCAAAATGGTAAGGGACACCCAAAAGGGACAGGGGAGGTTTCCAGGAGCTGTCATCCAGGGCAAGTTCCATCCTGCTAAATGAACAAGCATTATCTAAGGAAATGGTGGCAAGGAGGAGAGGTGGTCCAGCTGGACAAGTGGACAGGGACCAGGCCACAAAGGACATTCTAACCACATGACAGGGAGCCGGATACATAAAAGGCCACAGAAAACATTCGAGCAGCATTTTAGGGTTTTTAAAAGATATTTTTGACAGGGTCTCATGTAGTCCAAACTGTTTTCAAGTTTGGTACATAGATGTAACTTCCATGACACTCCTGATCCTCCTGCCTCCCCTCGTCAAATGCTGGGATCACAGGTTACCCTACCAGGCCTGGCGGAATTTTTTTCAATTTTAAATTATTTATTTTTGCCTGGATGTATGCCTGATGCCCACAGAGACCAGAAGAGGGCACTGGATCCTCTGAGTCAGCACCTGGGTGCTGGGAACTGAACCCAGCTCTTCTAGAAGAGCAGCCCGTCCTCATCCTCCTAACCAGAGCCAGCCCTCCAGCCAGGCAGGGAGTATTGTGAGGTTAATTGAGAGGCTTTGTTGAAGCACTGGGTGCAAGTTACAGGAAAGGCAGAAATCCCAGATGGCCCCGTTTTCAGCCTTGAGCACCCAGGTGAGTGGTGATGTCATTTACCGGAAGTAAGGGAAGCTGGGGGTGGTGAATCTTTGGAGACAGAGCCACAATTAAAAAGTCAGGGTTCTTGAGTCTTGAGCTAGCGCGCCTGTTACTCTATATGTCTGCTGGAAGAAGGGTCAAGGATTTCAGACACAGAAAGGAGAATGTTGGGTAGGAAAGCACAAAAAGACAAAACAAGCTAACAGTACTGCAGCAGCTAGAGACGACTACCCCGCCGCCGCTGCCGCCGCCGCCGCCGCTGCTCTCCTGATACCCAGAGACCACCCTTTCTCAGGCAGGGGTGGTGAGACACGCAAGCAATCTCAACATTTGGGAGGCCAGAACTGGGAAGACCAGGATTTTGATGTCCTCTTTAGCAATATAGCAAGTTCAAGGCCAAGAATGGGGCTACAAGAGAACCTCTCAGAATAAAACAAGAGCTGGAGTGGTGGCAGAGTCTCTAACCCCAGCAGTCCTCAGGAGGCGGAAGTAGTCAGATCTGAGCTGGAGGCCAGCCTGTTTGGTCTACATAGTGAGTTCCAGGCCAGCCAGGACTACACAGTAAGAGGCGGTCCCTAAAATAGGGAACCCCCACCCCCTCCCAAAATAAAACAATCCCAACTCCTCCTGCCTCCATCCCCATCCCCCGCTTTATTTTCTTCATAGTGACTCGACTTCATAGTGAGCCTCAAGGACACCACCGACTTATTTATGTTCCCTACCCCAATAGAACACTGGCTTCCCCCCAGTGCCTAGAGCAATGTGCACAACAAATCTTCAATCAATGGTCACCGGATGAAAGCTTTTACATCTTTATTAGGTAATTATTATTTCCATGCAGACACAGCCAGTTGCACTCAATGCTTGTATCCTTAACAATTTCCCTAAACAGTATCTCTAAGGAACTCAGGAAGGCACAGGACAGGAAGGCAGAGTAAGCTGTTTGGGGAGGGGGGCTCTATTTTGGGTTTCCATTCTGAATCTGGAATAGACTGGTATCAAGATTTCCTGTCTTCCACGTGTTAGATGCCATGCCAAAAACCGGAGGGCCGGCTGGGTGCCTGAACTGTGCAGGGCTGAGCATGGAGCAACGGGTCCACAAGGAGTCAGACTTGAGCCCTGGCCCTCCAGACCAGTGGGAGGCAAAGGAGTCCTGCAGCGCCACCTGGTGGCCACACGTACCCATTGCTCTCCGGAATGCCTAACTCGCAAGCCTCCCTAGTTACTTCCGACACAACCTCCAGAAACACTCCCAAGTCTCCGCCTTCCCACGAACCTTATTTCTTTTTTAATGATTCCAACGGACCCACCTCAGCCAGGAAGCCTCCCCAAACTACTCCAAGCCCTTAATGTCACTGCCCACCTCTGGGGACCCAGGAGTGGAGTCAGACAGCTCTCAGGTTTGGTTTGTTTTCTCTCTCTCTCTCTCTCTTTCTTTCTTTTGCTCTTTTGAACAGTGCAGTTTCCACTTAGCAGCTGTGTAACCTGGGAAAGTTACTTAACATCGCTGAGCCTCTCAGGTTTCTTATGTCAAGAACTGGTAGAAATTACATTTCCATGGAATTATGAAGATCGAATCATTCGAAGGTCAGGTGAGATGGCTCAACAGATAAAAGTGCTTGTTGCCAAGCCGAAGTCCTAGAGTTCAATCCTTAGAACCTTCATGATAGAGGGAGAGAACCTCTAGGCTAGACAGAGTTGGCTCAGCAGTTAAGAGCACCGACTGGACGGGCAGTGGTGTCCCACGCCTTTAATCCCAGTGCTTGGGAGGCAGATTTCTGAGTTTGAGGACAGCCTACTCTACAGAGTGAGTTCCAGGACAGCCAGGGCTACAGAGAAACCCTGTCTCAGGGAAAAATACAAAAAAAAAAAAAAAAAAAAAAGAATACCAACTGTTCTTCCAGCGGACCTGGCTTCAATTCCCAGCTCCCACATGGCAGCTCACAGCTGACTGTAATTTTAGTTCCAGAGCATCTGACAACCCTTACACAGATACACATCCCAAGAAAAATGTATGTAAAATAAATATATTATTAAAAAGGAGAATCTCAGATCTCAACTCAGGATATGGTACACACAAGCACTGAATACATGTAATGAAATAATACTGTATGGTTGAATATAAAGTCTGAAGATGTAAGAAGAGAGCCTTCAGAAATGGTAGGTCCTCCCTCACCCCCTCTCTGATATCCTCTTCCCTTTTCTTTTCTTTTCTTTTTTTTTTTTTTTTTTTTGGTTTTTCGAGACAGGGTTTCTCCGTATAGCCCTGGCTGTCCTGGAACTCACTTTGTAGACCAGGCTGGTCTCGAACTCAGAAATCCACCTGCCTCTGCCTCCCGAGTGCTGGGATTAAAGGTGTGCGCCACCACACCCGGCCTCTTCCCTTTTCTGAAAAGGAAACAGGATGGTATCGAAGACAGAAGAGTCATCGCCCTGAGTCTCTGGACTGTGTGTCCAGGCCACTGGACAGGGTTAAGCCTCAAGCGGCTTCTACTCCTGCTCTGACATCCTGCACACAATGTTCCACCTCGTGCACTCACACCCAGCCTAGCGCTGGGCCCCAGGGAGGACCCATCCTCACAGGGACACTCTCGAGGGGCCAGGCCTATTGCCTTCCTGTCCCAGGAGGGCAACGAATCCCCTCCCCCACCCAGCCAGAAACCAGAGCTGGCGCCACTGGGTGGGGAAATCTAAGGACCAACTGTCACAGCTCCAGTATCACGGCCTCCTGAATGCCTGGGCCCAGACCAGAGTCCCAGAGGGGCCTTGTTAGCCAGCTGTCCTGTGGGGCCCAGGCTCCAGCCCGGCCCCTCAGACTTGCTTCCCCTGGGGGGAGTCATGGATAGTGCAGCGGATCTGGCTGTGGGAGCAGAAATGCTGTCTGTTTAGGTCTAAGCCTGGGGCTGCAAAGGGCTTGGAGGCTAGGCTGAGACACAAAGGTCCAGCCACCCACCCCTCCTGCCTTGGTGGCTTCGCTCTCCAAGTCCCAAAGATGGTTTTGCCCCCACTTATTATCTTGGCCATGTGGGCCAGTTCCCTGAGTCTCTGTGAGAGCAGGGATCAGGTCTGGGATCCGTTCACAGGCTGCAGACTCTTACCCAATATATTCTCATTAGCTGAACTAAGTTGAAGGCAGGCAAGAAGGCTCATGGATAAAGGACCTGGCCCCCAAGTCTGTGGACCCCTAGAATTTAACCCCTAGAATTGCCTCAAGCTGTCCTTTGCCTTTCACATGTGTGTTATGGCACACGCACACACGCACACTCACTCACATGCATGTACACACAAAACACACTGAAAACTGTTCTAAACTCCAGTGCACTCCAGCCTAAGAGGGAAAACTGGCTGCACGTTCAGCAAGAAAGGCAGAGGCTAGACATCCAGCTGTACTTCCAACATAAGGTATTAAGAAAGGAAAATAGGCCAGGTGTGGTGGCACACACATGCAATACCAGTAGTTATGAGGTAGAGACTGGAGTTCAAGGCCAGGCTCAGCTACTAGATTACATAATGTGTTTCAGGCCAGCCTGGGTTACGGGAGACCCCACCTCAAAAAAAAAAAAAAAAAAAAAAAAAAAAAAAAAAAGAAAGAAAGAAAATGAAAAGAAAAAAAAGGCAAAAAAGGCGGCTGTCAAGATAAAGGGACTTGCTACCAAACCTGACCCTCTGAGTTCAGTCCCCAGGAAGAAGACAGAACCTGTTCCCACAAGTTGTTCTCTGACCTTCGTGTGGGTGTGCTACAGCGGGTGCACACCCGTAATATATAAATGAAGTACAATTTAGTTAAAAAACAAAAAGGCGCCCGGCGGTGGTGGCGGCGGCACACGCCTTTAATCCCAGTAATTGGGAGGCAAATTTCTGAGTTTGAGGCCAGCCTGGTCTATAGAGTGAGTTCCAGGACAGCCAGGGCTACACAGAGAAATCCTGTCTCAAAAAAAAAAAAAAAAAACAGAAAAAGAAAAAGAAAAAGCCAAAAAGGCCAGGGAAACCTCGTAAGCATGAGGGAGGCTGAACTGACAAGTAGAGACCGAGGCAGCCTGTGAGGGGCAGGGTAATGGGCAGGGGATGATAAACCAAGGCCAACCTGCTTGATGAGATTTGGTGACAGCCTCCCGTGTCTTCCTCCCATCCCAGGGCACTGGAGTTAGGTGTATCCTTCTACTTTGGTAGTCACTGTGTGGACAGCCGAAAACAGGCACTCAAGAGTGCTTGGAGCAAAAGAATAGAAAAAGAAACAAAAATGAACAAAAAAAACCCACAAAGAGTGCTTGGAGCAGACAGGGAAACGGGTCTCCCAATATGGACTTCCCCACATTCCTATCCTCAGGCCTCCACCAGGTCCTCATCACGCTGGGTCACCTTTCCTGCCCTGCACCCATGCATGCATAAACACACAAACACACAGAAGTATTCAGTGCCCACAGCCAATTCAACAACTCATCAGGGTCCTTGGATTCCTCAGCAGAAAACAGGAGTTGGGAGAGGAGAGGAGGGTAGGAGAGGGCAAGGAAGAGAGAGACAGGAACGAAGAGACACACACTCAGAGGCAGAGATGTACAGATAGAGAGACAGACAGACATCCTCAGAGTCCCAAGGGGACCAAAACACACCCTCCACACTCTTTGGTCACAGGGCAGAATGGAGGGAGTGGCTTAAGTCAGGCCTCTGTCCTCACAGCCCTAGGTGTGCAGGGACACCAGGAAAGGGAAGCAGAGCTGGGCCCACGTGCACAGCAGCCTAGACGGAGTGGCAATAGCCCGAACAAAGGAGGCCTGAGCCTCAGGAACAGAGCCGTTCCCTCGCCTCCACAGCAACCGTGCATCTATCAGCTCAACACACGCCTGTTCCTGTGGGTACACCTGAGTCCTTCACACACACCTTGCCCTCCAAGAGCCAGGCTCACATGGGCTCTCTTCTGCCTTGGAGGAGGTCTGGAGTCACAGTGTGATTTTGGGGGCTGCTAAGATACCCTGAGGACTGATGTATCTTTGTTGTATGGGGCGGGGTGGGGGGGAGGGAGATTCCAGTGGGGTGCCACCCTGCCCGCTCCACCTTCAGTCTGTCACTTTCAGCAGCATCCTCTCTCCACTCATAGATTCTGCCCTTTGTTTTCCTCCCTGACCAAATCCCCAAGGCTTTTTTGGTCATTAACCTCCTGCCTTAATTGGTTTAGTGAGGAGGAAAGCAGAGACGGGGCAAACTCTGGGGGGAATCTGGTTTCAGTGAGGACAGAAAAGCTGCAAACAGCTGTTAGCCACACCGTCACCTGGTCTCCAGTAGAAACTTCTCCAAAGAAACTCCCAGCGCCCGGTCCAGGTTCCTGGGAGAGAGGTGAACAGGAGTCAGAAGCCTTCCTCCACTCCTGCTCAAAGGCGAGAGCATCCACTCCCATAAAATCCTCCATGTGGGGCACCTCCTCCCCTACGCTAGCTAGCCAGGTCCCTCAGTTCAAAGTTCTCCTTCACCGTCTATACAGAAGGGGGAGAGCCACAACTCTCATACTCACCCACCACTCAGCTCAGACTCCAGCCTTCCCAAATGCTGTGCAAAAGCACTTTCCAAAAATCAGCTTATAGAGACCGGGCCTGAGCTCAGCCCTCCTGGCCTTTGGCCTCACTGTGCCTCCAGACATCCCCATTGTCAATCTACTGCCCTAGCTTCATGCAAAACTTTTCCTCATGACTAGCTCAGATTTCCCAAAGGAAACCCCTCGGGCAGGGGTGGGAATCCTACCCACCCAGCATACCCCACTACTGTTATCCAACTTGGGGAGGTGACTCCTTGAGCCAGACCTCAAAACCTTTAGATGCGGTCCCATCCCTTCTCTTGAAAGAGAAAAAAAAAAAAAAAAAACCCAAAAAAACAAAAAAACAAAAAAAACAAAAAAAATCAAAAAACAAAACCAGAAGATACAGAGTGGGGGGGGGGGCAAAAAAGAAAGAAAGAGAGAAAGAAAGAAAGAAAAAAGAATGCAGTACATCTAACTCCCCTCTCAACTGTCAAATCTTAAAAGCTTATTTCTGAGCTCTTTCGCCATATTTCTAAGGTCAAAAGGGATGAATTACTGATTTATAAAAGAGGCAAGGGAAACAGCGAAATGACCGACCTAAGGGACAAAAGATTTCCTCCACTATATTCGAGGCTCAGGTCTAAAAAAAAAATTTAAAAATCTGGGTTCTCAGGGGCCCCCAATCTCACTCCTGTTACCCAAAGTTCAAGGCTCCAAACTAAGTCATACGAAGCCTCTAGGACCCTTCTGGCTTCCCGGATCAGCCCCCACCCCCATCCTCTCCCTCCACGCCTCCTCATCCTCCCCGGGTCACTGCACGGACTACGGGGGCACGAACTAACTCACCTCCCAGTCGTGGCCTCTGAGATCCCGGAACTGGGGGGCTGGGGGAGGGGGAAGGGCTTGCTACCTCCGAGAAGAAATGAGGGAACCACATCCTCTACCGGGGGTCCCACCCCCACCCGAACGCCCCTTCCTGGCCCCCACGCAGCGCAGAGACCTGCTCCTCCCACTGTAGCGGCCGCGGGCTTTGTCTGCCCCACCAGCTCTCTCCCGGAGGCCCGAGCCCGTGGACTCCGCGATCGCGCGCGGGAGGAGGGAGGGCACTGCAGCCACGAGGCCGCTCCGCCCCGGCCCTCATTACCATAAGAAAGAGGCCCGGGACCCGCGGGCGGAGGAGAAACGCCTTTCCACACCCGCTCCCTTCCCGTATACCGCCAGCTCCTAAAATTTCTCGGACCACAACTCCCAACCCACCCGAGGCTTTTCCCGTGACCAGTGGGCAGAGCCCGAGGGGCGCAATCCCCTTCTTGCCCGGGTTGAGGAATTCCTCCCCGCGCCCGAGGGCGGGAAACTACAACTCCCGGCATGCCCCGGGCGCCCCCGGCGCGCCCCCCTCCCGTCAGTTCCATGCTGCTCCATCCAGTTCATTTAAAACAAAAGAGTTTGAGCGCTGGAAGGGGCTGGGCTCTATTGGGGGCCACTGAGCGACGCTCCGGGACTGGGGCTCGGTGCGGGAGCCTAAGGGGGCGTCTGCTCGGCGGAGGGTAGAGACTCTGGGTCCGAGGCGGAGGGGTGGGGGCTAGGGCCCGCAGCCCCCCACCCCACCCCGTCACCCCGGAGCGAGAGGAGATCTGCTTTCTTGGTTTTGCTTCTTTTCCCCCACCCCCACCCGGGGGCTGGGGCGAGGGGAGTCAGGTTACAGGGTGCTTGGGGAGGGGGGCTTAGGGGTGGGTCTATCTTTCTATCTCGCTTTCTTCCCCCCTCCCCAGCTCTTTGTTCCCCCTCCCCACACACCCCCTCCTCTCCTCTCCCCTCCCCTCCTCTCTCCTCTTCTCCCTTCCACCACCTCTCTCTCTCCCTCTCTCCCCCAGCTTTTGTTTCGCCATGCCTAGTCTAGTGGTATCTGGAATAATGGAAAGAAATGGGGGCTTTGGAGAACTAGGATGTTTCGGGGGAAGCGCTAAGGACCGAGGGCTGCTGGAAGACGAGCGCGCCCTTCAGCTGGCTCTTGATCAACTCTGCCTCCTGGGTTTGGGGGAGCCCCCCGCCCCCACGGCGGGCGAGGACGGGGGAGGTGGGGGGGGCGGCGCCCCCGCGCAGCCGGCCGCCCCCCCGCAGCCGGCCCCGCCGCCGCCGCCCGCAGCGGCCCCGGCCGCCCCGAGCGCGGCCCCCGCGGCGCAGACGCCCCAGCCCCCCACCGCCCCCAAAGGGGCGAACGACGCCAAGCTCTGCGCGCTCTACAAAGAGGCCGAGCTGCGACTGAAGGGCAGCAGCAACACCACGGAGTGCGTTCCCGTGCCCACCTCCGAGCACGTGGCCGAGATCGTGGGCAGGCAAGGTAAGCGGGCGTCTGGACACTGCGAGGGTTGGAGTGGGGGCTTGCTGTCCCCGGCACGGAAAGTTCATCGCTTCCTTCTTTGCGCGCCTCTGGCTCTGTCCCTTCCCGACAAAGGGGGCCCCGCCCCCTGCCCAGATTCCAAGTGCCACAAAGTTCCCTGCTACCCCTAGTCGGGACGACTCTCGGGACCCTTCCTCCCCTGGGGCTCCGCCCGTAGACAAAGAAATATCCTGGAACTGGGAGAGGAAAGGGGAGGGGGAGCTGCCTCCCAACCCCAGGGTCTGTGCGGAGGGGGTGTCCGCTCCTGGCTGGAAGGACTGACGGAATGTGCAATTACTTGGGAGCCCCTACTCTAGTATCTGCTTGTAGACTGGGGAGGGGGCACTCCTGGGACCTTCTGCTGTTGGAGTTGGGGACTCTGAGGGAGACCTAGTCCATGAAGCCCGACTGAGGAGCTGCCTCTTTGTTGGGCTGAGTGTAGGAATGAAAGGGGGTGTGGCCCAGGGGAGGGTCCCAGTCTGGGGAGAGGTGATGAGGGAGCCCTTGGCAAAGAGGGGTCCCTTGGTCGCTTACACACCGAAGTTGGAGGGCCCCTGTGTTTGGGGAGGGGAATTTCTGAGGAGGTGTACCAGTCCTGGCGTGGGCCTCTCCTCCTCCGTCTTGCTTTTGTTCTGGGTTGGCCACGGCCTGGAGCCAGGGGTCTGCAGAGAAGTCTCTGAGTGAATTCGTGGGACAGGGCAGGAAGGGCATGTCGGTGAAGGGGGACAGGACAGAAACCTCCACTTGGAATATGGGGGGGGGGTGCGTGTCTGGGTGTGCTGGGAGGGGTGTTGAATTAAGCCAATGGAGTATGTTACCACACCCTCCCAGCCCAGCATCCCTGGATGGGTGGGAGTGTTGGTAAGGACCCAAATTGAACAACCTGGATCTTGGGGACCCTTCTCTTCCTAGCTTCTTGTGGGGGGGCGGGATTTGGATATTGCAAAGGGGCTGGGCTGGGAGGTGGAGTGGGGGGAGGAGCTGTCCCACGGTGGGGAACAATGGAGGGGCTGCATTCCGCGGGAGTAAAGAAGAAGGCCAGTTCCTGGCAGTGGAGGGGAGGC
Source organism: Mus caroli (assembly GCF_978045245.1). Classification (NCBI taxonomy): domain Eukaryota; kingdom Metazoa; phylum Chordata; class Mammalia; order Rodentia; family Muridae; genus Mus; species Mus caroli. Next base: position 73,463,063 of record NW_028227258.1, on the reverse strand, counting down.
AGGCTGGGGCCCCTACCCCATATCCCACTTCATCCACCCCAGTGTTGGGGCTGGAGGATTTGGAGTGGAGGAGGGGAACTTGCCACTCCCCTGCACAGCGCCCCCTCCCTCAATCTCTTGGGGGTTTCTGATTTAGAAAGTTGGATTTCCCCTCCTTGTCAAATCCTGGAGATTCAGAGCCTGGTGTTGGGTGGGGATATTAATAACTTTACTTGGGTGAGGTCTTGGAAGGCACCAGGGTTTATTGGGGTCCTTTACTCTTCTGCTTCCTTCACAAACCCATCATAAAAGTAGAGCTTGTCCTAGTAGAATATTGTCAGAGAACAGAAGTCCTCCCTTTCCCATTCTGTAAGCAGATGGAAATCCTCTCACCTCCCTCCTGCTGCTGCTTCCTCTCTGACTTTGACCTCTACTTCTAGGGAGGCTTCTTCAGGGTTGCAGAACCCAAGATGCTGAGGCTGCTACGTTCTGTACAGCCCGGCCTCAGGCTTTCTCCCTTGGGTTTGTCCTCCCAAACTCCAGATCACCCAAAGACACCTAACTCACCCATGAAGTTAGTTTTTGGATTCTTAGGAGCTTAGGAGCCAGAACCTAGGTGCCCATCGTGGTGGCACATAAACAGAGGTGGCAGAAAGTATTTTTCTTCTATCCTCCAAGCCTCAGGAACCAAGCCACCATCCAGATGTTAAAGCAGCAAGGCTGTGGGCTTAGCAACAAGTAGGACTTCTTATCTGCCAACAGGTCTGAAAGGAAGTGGGGGTTACATTTTTCCTTCCTAATATATGTTAGGTACGTTCCTAACCCACCAAGTCCCACCAAATTCATTAGGATTAGAAAAGACACTTTGGGAATGGAGGAAGGAGGAGAAAGAACAAGCAAGCTCCCCAGAGGCCTGCAGTTGACTGACGATTGGGGCAGTTATAGGAGCAGCCTTATGGCTTTGGATGGGTACATGAGGAAGGGCACCCAGCACTGAGATGTGCCTGAGGAACTCAGGGATTCTGCCCATGAGAGTGGGGCAAAGGTGTGCGTGTGTACTACTGTACAGTCTGTGCGCTGGGCTAAAGTGAGATGGAGAGAGCCTGTGGACATGTGAAGAGGTATTCTGCTCACCCTACAGTATTGCTTGGATGAAGGCACTCTGCCCATTGCCTTAGGCCCCAAGGCCCCTGAACTCTGAAGGGAGGGGTAAGAGACAGAGGCTCTGTAAAGCCAGGCAAGTCCACCCAGCCTGAGGTCTGCAGACTTTTCTGACGGGCATTCCTGCTTCCCCCCTCCTCTTCTCTTTGTCTTGCTTTTCTTTCTCTTCCTGCCTCTCCCAGCCTCCCAACTCTAACCTGATCCTCCTTCAAAGCAGGAGCTGGGGTCCAGAAATGCTCAGTTCCCCTCTCCTCAGCCTCCAGGACATCTCAGTCCTGCCCTGGGCTGCAGGCAGGGAGTACAAGAGGACAGGCCTTAGGTCCTCTGGATGATACTGTCTTCCTACTTCTCCCTTGAGATTCTGACCCCTTGAACCCCCACCCCCACCCCCACACTGAATCAGGTGCTGCTAATGCTTTGTGCTGTGGAGAAGCACAGAGATTATAGGGTCTGGCACCTCCCTCCTGCTGCCCCTGGTTTAGTGTTTCTCTGACTTTGGTCTCTACTTCTAGGGATGCTAGGAGGGCCTGGGGAGGTCGCAGCACACAGTAGCCAATGTCCCTGGGTGAGCTAGAGGACAGACTCTTTTAATGAATGGAAGTCACATGAGTAGACTGGGTTAATGAGTGCATTGGAGCTTTGAGCAAAGACCATGAGCGGTCACTGAGAGGAGGGTGAGATGGAGGGAGTGGACGTGCGGGCAGGTGCTTAAGGGAAGAGTTTGTGAGGGTTTTGAGCTAGCCGCTTCTTCTCTCAAAGGCTCTGAAGGAGGGTGTCTCAGAGGAATGTATCTGGAAGGCCCCAAATGGAACATAGGACAAACTAGTGCATTCAATTGGTCAAGTTGGGGGGTTGGTTGTATTTGTGGTCTTGAAGGTGTCACTGGATCAACTGAAGGATTTTTCGGGAAGCTGGGATTCTGGGGGAAGGTACAAACTCCTTTGTCCTGTAAATTTTTTTCTCATTCTGTCCAGGCTGCAAGATTAAGGCTCTGAGGGCTAAAACTAACACCTACATCAAGACACCTGTGCGAGGTGAGGAGCCAGTGTTCATGGTGACTGGTAGGCGGGAAGACGTGGCCACAGCCCGGCGGGAGATCATCTCTGCAGCTGAGCACTTCTCCATGATAAGAGCCTCACGCAACAAGTCTGGCGCCGCCTTTGGCGTGGCCCCTGCTCTGCCAGGCCAAGTGACCATCCGTGTACGAGTACCCTACCGCGTGGTGGGACTGGTGGTGGGCCCCAAGGGAGCGACCATCAAACGCATCCAGCAGCAGACCAACACGTACATCATCACTCCCAGCCGGGACCGCGACCCGGTGTTTGAGATAACCGGCGCACCGGGCAACGTGGAGCGTGCGCGGGAGGAGATCGAGACGCACATCGCCGTGCGCACCGGCAAGATTCTTGAATACAACAGCGACGGCGACTTCCTGGCTGGCAGCCCTGACGCTGCCTTGGACAGCCGCTACTCAGACGCCTGGCGGGTGCATGCTCCAGGCTGTAAGCCGCTCTCCACCTTCAGGCAGAACAGCCTGGGCTGCATAGGCGAATGCGGCGTGGACTCGGCCTTTGAGGCCCCGCGCCTAGGCGAGCAGGGCGGGGACTTCGGCTACGGCGGATATCTGTTTCCGGGCTACGGCGTGGGCAAGCAGGACGTGTACTATGGCGTGGCGGAGACAAGCCCCCCGCTGTGGGCGGGCCAGGAGAATGCCACGCCCACCTCGGTGCTCTTCTCCTCTGCCTCCTCCTCCTCTTCAGCCAAGGCACGCGCGGGCCCCCCAGGCGCGCATCGCTCTCCTGCCACCTCTGCGGGGCCAGAGCAGCTGACCGGGCTCCCTCGGAGGCCACCCGGAGAGCCACTGCAGGGTTTCTCTAAACTGGGGACGGGCGGGCTGCGGAGCCCCGGCGGCGGGCGGGACTGCATGGTGTGCTTTGAGAGTGAAGTGACAGCAGCCCTGGTGCCCTGTGGACACAACCTTTTCTGCATGGAGTGTGCAGTACGCATCTGCGAGAGGACGGACCCAGAGTGTCCTGTCTGCCACATCACCGCCACACAAGCCATCCGAATATTTTCCTAAGCTCCATGTCCCTGGTCTCCTGGGCCCACTCCCTCGGGTGCCGCCCTGGACCTGTAGGGCTTTTTGAAAAATCAGTGACTACAGGGCAAGGTGCTTGGAAATATTCACTCGCTGGGGTGGGGACAAGGAGGCCTGAGTGGCTGGGGGCGGGGCCATTTTCAGAGCCTCTGGTTACCCTTTGGGAGGGGCCATAAGTTTTACTAGAGTTACAACTCTGATACCTCAACACACCCTTAAATCTGGAAGCAGCTAAGAGAAGCTTTTGTTTAGCCAGAAGTGGCCACCAGGACACACATCCTGACCTTTCCCTTCTCCCTATCCACACGTCATTTTGCCCCTTCTCTGGAGGGGTAAGAACAGGGAGAATTGCCATCTGTAGCTAGAGGTGCTCTTCCTGATTCCCTAGCCCTCTGGTCCCGACCTCCCATCTCCTAACATGGCCCTTTATATCCCCCCCCCACACACACACACACACACACACTCATATCCTGAGTTCCCAACAGTATAAGGAGATGGGGGCCTATTAAAGATCTGCATAGATCATCCAGGGTGATGGAGGATGTCGATAAAGGGCTCACAACTTACCCGTCTTACAAAGCTGGGCTAGAGATCTGGAAAGGGGCTTCTCTTCCCCCTTCAATTGTTTGCTTGGCTTTTCCCCAATTTTTGTTTGTTTGTTTGTTTCTGGATCTGCCCTTTGGTTTCTGTTGTTGTTTTCCCTCTTCCGTCCCGTTCTCCCTCAGCCCCCAGCCACATGTTACTTTCCATCCCTGATTCCTCTTACCTCTTCTAGCCCAGCTTTGGGGATATCATCTTCCTGGGAGAGAAGTCTGGAGAGTGTTTTGATAGCCCCCACCTCCAATTCCTCTTCATGTAGTGGACAGCCCTTTTCCCCCACTCCAAAGAATCAGTTCCAGTTCTTGATGGAATGCAGTTCTAGACTCAGTGACAGTTTGAGACGGGAAACTAGTAATGGGGAATGTGAAAGGTTGGAGCCCCGCCTTTATCATCTATGGGCGTTATGCTTAGGGAGCAGTTTTTATCCTGGGTCTTCTGCTCAAGGCAAGGGAAAGCCGAAAGTAGGAAAAAGTCCTGGGGCAAGAGAGATGTGTCTGGAGGGCTCCCCTTCCCCTCACCTGCAGTGGCCTACCCCCGACCTCTCTCTGCACCTAGCTGAACCATTATTGAGTCCTTATTAGCCACAAATCATGAAGTCTCTGTCTTACCCACTGGCTGAGGAGAGAGGCCAGATCTTTGATGAGGGGTCAGGCCAGGGCAAAGCAGGATTGGGGTGCGGTGGAGCCTGTTACAGGAATCAGGTATTGTGATAGGTCTAGCACCCCTTCACTACTACTCTTGCTCACTTGTGTCTGTCAGCAGCCTCCTACTCTCCAGGTTCCGCTGGCCGGGCCAGGAGAGGATGGATGACCAGGAGGCCCAGGAGATGCTTGTATATAATTGGGTGGGATATTCTGAGCTCTAGCTTAGGAGTCCCGCTCTTCCTGGATGGGGAAAGGATGTGGGATGAGGGCAGAGGGAGGTCTCTCTCTCTCTCTTGCCTCTTGTGAATTACCTTGCCTCTCCTCAGCCTTCCCCTCCAGACCACCAGCCTGGGAGGGGAGAGGAAGGAGGTCACAGCTCAGAAAACTGGCCTGTGGCAGCTTCCCTCCTTTCCATCAATGTGAGCCATCTTGAGATGTCTGTACAATAGAAACCAAACCAAATGGGCACCCTGGGTTGCCCAGGGGCAGGGGATGGGAGGGGGGTGGGAAGAAGGGATGTCTGTCTGTCAGTCCCCTCCCCCTCTCCACTCCTTACCCACAAAGGCAAAAGACTGTTACACTAGGGGCTCCGCAGATCCAATCCCACCCTTGCTGAGTGAGCCTTTCCTAGAAACAAGCGCAAAAGTGAGCGAGCGAGCAGCAAAACAAAGCAATGGGGGAGTGAGATGGGCGACCAACAGAGGAGAGGAAACAAAAATAGCAAAAAAAGAAAAAAAAGCAGTTCTTTATAATTTAATATTCTATTTTAATAAAGGCATTTATTACCGTATAAATGTAGCAAAGAACCTGGGCTAATATGAAAAAAAGACTTTTTATTAGGTAATTTATTATATGAAAAGGATATTTTATTTTATGATAAAGTGATCCTTAAAAAAAAAAAACTTTAGAAGGTTTAGAATATATGTAGGGAGAGAAGAAAAAAAATACATTTGTATTCAGAGTTAAATCTTAAAAAAAGTTTTTAATATATGTTCGGGTTTATGTTCTTTTTTTTCCCCCACTTCTTTTTGGGGAGAAATATCATTTGCTTTTCTTGGGGGAGCATCCTGGGGTGGATGGTGGAGAGGGGATGGGGAGTTGGTCCCTTCTGGGGCCCCCACCAGTAGATTGGATTTCATTCTGTGGGCTCCCCTCCCCCTCCCCCTCAGGGGAGCCGGCAGAGCCAAACAAAGGAAGGGATTAACTAGAAAGGAAGAAGCTTTGGGACTAAGGACTGAGGGTCCTGGAGTGTCCCTCCTTCCCCTACCCTGTGCCAGGGGCAGTCAGGAGGGAAAGCCAGAACTGAGGCCTAATAGGCCTACTGAAACCCTCAGAGGTGTGAGACTTAAGAGAAATAGATTTTTTTTTTTAACCAAAAAATTAAAAAAAAAAATGAGAAAGAAAAACCGAGGGGTTTAAAAGAAGAGAATACTACAAAATAATTCAAATTTATTTCATATAATCCTAGAGAAAGAAAAAGAATTACTAGTTACTTAGTAGACGATACTCAAGATAGCTTAAAGTTTAGTAGCATTGTGGGCCCCTGAGCCCGGTAGAATGTATAAAAGTATGGGGGAAAAAAAAAGAATAGAGGCCAGTGGCTGAGCTGCCCTACCCCTGGGGACAGGGCTAGAGCAGGCTGCTAGTTGAGATTGGGAGCTTCCAGTCTGCTGGGGTTGATTCTGAGAATCCTTAGGTTTAAGTGCGGGATAAGTACAGGAGAGGCTCTGTCCCAGGGTCTTTGCAAGGGTACACACTGGTCATCCGAAGCTCGGTGCGGCTGGGCTGAGCCTGGCCATCTGTTAGGAAGCCCCTACTCCTAATGTCCAACCCTCCCAGGCCACCCGGAGGAAGTCCTTGAATTCACCTCGGTCCACCTTGCTACCAGTGGGTTCAAGAGCCAGGTGGAGCTATTCTGTGAATGAGCCAGCAACTGCTGATCAGCTCAGCCTCCAGCACCCATGCAGTATGAGAGCGGCATTGCAGTTTCTAGCGCTGTTTTCCCTTCACATCTGTAGTGGGGATTTTGTTCATTTGTTGTTTTTTGACACAGGGTCTCTAGCTCAGTCTGGCCTTAAAACTAGCAGCCATTTTGCTGCCTCCAGTTGCTGGGCCTACAAGGTTCGCACCACTACTCCTGGCTTCGTGGAGTCTCAAGTTAACATTCCACGAAAGACTTCCGACTCAGGAAGTAGAGTGCAAGTATTGTCCTTATGAGCCTGGGAGAACTCCCCCACCCCATCCCACCCCCAAGAACAGATAAAAGTGCAGGAACTTGGGTGGCCTCTGTGCAACCCTTGTGTCACAGCTCCCAGCTGTGTTCAGATAGGAATCACCCATAGGGCCACATCACATCACCTTCCCCACAGAAATCTGGAAGCCTGGCTTTGCATATGAGAAATAGGCATTTTTAAGCACTTGCCTTCCTTCCATCAGCCCCAGCTAGCAATCAGATCAGGAATGGGAGAGGCCTCTTGGCTTTAGCTTGAGCAAGCAGGATACCAGTGATTGACATTGCCACTTCTTGACCCTAGAGCCCAAACACATCTCCCTCTCCCCAGTTTACTCTTCTCACCCCATCTAGAGACTAGAAGTCCCCCTGCCCTTTTTGCCTAGGACCCTCAGTAGTTGGAGATGATAGCATCTGGCAATGGGGAGGATTTCCCAAGCATACTTGAGGGTGAGTGCTCAGAGGGTCAAGTGGTTGGGTGGAGGCAGCCCTGGGGCAGGGAAAATGGTCTCTCCACTGTAGAAAGTAGAGTAGGATCGTGGTCAGACTTAATTTGAGGCATCCAGTGACTCGTACAAATCACCAAGGAAGATTTCAAAGGCAAAGTAAAGGTGGAAAATAAAACAGACCCATGAATTAATCAAGTCAAAGTGATGTTGCACACAATGCAGAGAAACCAAGAAGGGGGAGGGTTAATGTATTAAATGTGCTATTGAGAAGTTAATTTTATTAAAAGTATTATTACTTAAGGCTCTTGTCTTTCACTGTGTGCCAGCTGGATCTTGGGTAGCAATTGCTGTGGGGTGGTGGTGTTCTGGGGTGGGAAGTGGGTATCTCCAGGGTTGCCTGCCATCATCCCTTACTTGGATGGCCATCTCTTGGCACTCTGGAAAAAGACGTTGACCCCCCTACTTTTCCAATATCAGTTCCAACTGTTTAGGGACAGGAAAAAGACTAGATGGGATGTTTACCTCTCAGTCTTAGGAACCCCTCCTCAGTATACATACCAGGCTGGTACCTTCTCCATGCCCCTGGCATTGGAGTGACATCAGTTCTTGGCACCAGGGCTTTAGGTACCAGATGGAGCCGGAGGATGGTTTCTTTTGTTTCGCCTTCCAAATACCCCTCCCCTCCACACAATCTTCATCCCCCACCTGCCTGAGGGGTTGGCAGAGGGATGGGTAGGCAACTCCTGCCCCCTTGGCACCGTCCCCAGACCCCATGGAACTCCAGAAGCGGGCGGGGGGAGGGGGGAGGAGTGGATATTGTAGGGGTGACAGAAAGGGGTGGAGAAGGGGATCAGGGACTCAGAGGAGGAGTCAAAGTCGGAAGGGTGGCACAGACAGCCCGACAAGGGACAGATGGAAGGCAGCAGGGTGGCCAGGCACAATACAAAACAGCTTTATTTTCTGGCCCTTGCCTGTAAGGGGTCCAGGTGATGGAGAGGGGTGTAGTGGGCAGATTGTACGGTAGGGCATGATGACCCTGGGTGCTAGTGAACAGGGACTCCAGGGTAGGGAGAAGTCCTGCAGTAAGGGAGGTGGAGATGAAGGCAGGACACAGGGCTGGTCATAGCTGAAGTCAGAGGCTGATGCAACAAGCCCTCTTTTCCCCAGGGCCGGGATCCTGTCCAGCTTGGGCATTGCCCAGGGTGATGGCACTGGTCCGGGTGCTGTTCTGCTTCTGCTTGGACACCTTTGCAAAGATCTCTAAGGACAGAGGGAAATAATCAGGCCAGAAGTTTAATGTCCCGCCCCCTAGTGCCACACTGTTTGGAGCACAGGTGGCCACCCTGAGGAAGAGTTTTTGCTGGATCAAAGCACTCTTGATACCTGGGTCTTGTCTATCTTCCTGGGTAAACACGGAACCCAGACTCAGCCCCCTAAAACATGAGGCCCTCCGGTTGCTTCCCTCAGCCCTAGGATGAGTGGAGAGATGGGAGGTAGGACCAGTGGCTCAGAGTAGGCTAGAGGCCACAGTGAGCTGAGAGTTAGGACAGGGTCCCTACCCAGAATAGAGTAAGTACCCAACGGGCAGGCTCTCACCTTTGAGGACAGTCTCGAAGGCTAGCTCAACATTGGTGGAGTCGAGGGCTGACGTCTCCAGGAACAGCAGGCCATTGTTTTCTGCCAGGAAGGGAAGCACATATTAGTTATGGATCTACAGCAACAAACAGTAAGAACATTTATTTACTGCTTTCTAGGTCTCTTTTCTATATGCCAAACCCTTGATAGATAGTAGCTTATTCAATCCTTCATACAATCTATAAAGTAGGTTCATTTAGGAAAGATGAACCTAGAAATGCAGGGAGAAGGAAGAAGGAACTTGCACCAATGGCCTACGTCTAATAACTGGCCAAGAGGAAGCCAGAAGTTGTTCCCTAACCCACCGCATTGAAGTGCTTGCTGTCAAACCCAGAGAACATCTGAGGAGATGACCACCAGTAGTCTGCAAGGGTCTCTGAGTATTTCAGGGTGGGACTATTGTAGAACCAACTGTGAACAGCTGCTAATGAAGACAGTCTCACAGCAAGGAGTCTGGGGAGACACATGGGTTCCCAAAGGGGCCAGAAGCAGTGAACCACATAAGGGAAGACAGACCATCCATGGCCCTAAGTGTACGAGCGGGGGCAGGGGAGTCAGACAGAGTGGGAGGGGCCCTCACCAGCAAACATGCAGGCCTCCTCAGTGGGGACCTCTCGGGCCTGGCTGAGGTCACTTTTGTTCCCCACGAGCATGACAACAATCGTGGCTTCGGCATGGTCATACAGCTCCTTTAGCCAGCGCTCCACCACAGCGTAGGTCTGGTGCTTGGTCAGGTCAAATACCAGGAGTGCCCCCACAGCCCCACGATAGTACCTGTGTGGGGTGCAGGGAGGGATGGACAGAGACTAGAGAGGGCTGTCAGGCTCAGCCCTGGAGCACAGTCATCAAGCTAAATGCCTGACATCAGTGTGTATGAAATCAGGCAGAATCCCACCGCCACCCCTTCAGGGCACTCAAGGCTCCCAAGTACTGCAGGGAAACTGGTCTCAGAGCCTTTGAAGCTTCACCTCCCTGCTCCAACCTCCCACCAGCTCTTCAAAAACACTCCTCTTTCTCAGTCCTTTGCCTGACTTCAGCCCTGCCCATCTACCAATGCCCCTGTGGATGCTGATCAGGTATGCCCCTTGCTGTCTTTCTCACATAGATCACATAGTAGCCTCATGTGCTGGCATCTTTCCAAAGGTGAGCCAAATGCCTGCCTCTTGGACCAGTACCTGGCTTAAATTCCTGCAGATATTTAGCCTCTTTCTAGAGCCTCAGAGTTCAAAGGTTTAAGACCAATGTTATCTAATTATTCCTTGTTTTGTTTTGAGACAAGAACTTGATATAGCCCAGGTTGGCCTCAAAAGTCAAGGCAATCCTCTGTTTCAGCTGGTATTACAGGCATGGACCACCATCCCTGGCTTATTCCTAGTTTATGAACAAGTCAACCAAGTCTTAGAAGAGTGGAGGATGGGCGTGGCCCTGTAGTGTACATAGCACTAACCCCTGCTTCCTGCTTCCTGTCTCTTGCGGTTCTATCTTCCACCAAACATGATAGACCACATTTCAGACTGCTGAACCTGATACTGGTCAGGAGACACTTTGGATATGGCCACAAGGCCTAATTTTCTGAGGCTTTATAAACTATTTATAAATACTCTGAGTTAGAGATGTGCCTAGTACATGGGAAGCCATGAATTCAATTCCAAGTACAATACATAAATATATAATCCACCAATCAATCAATCAATCAATCAGCCAATACAATTTAAAAAAATAGTGACTGTGAATGGTGGAACATTCCTTTGATGTTCTCCATTATAGTACTACCTCCAGTACTCAGGAGGCAGAGGCAGTGGATCTGTGTGAGCTCCAGGCTAGCCTGGTCTACATAGCAAGTTCCGGACCAGCCAGGACTACATACTGAATTCTAGTTTTACATGTGAGCTCAGGCTAACCTGGTCTACAAAACATACTCCAAAGTCCGGCTCGCCCTGGGCACTTGTGATTAGACATGTTGCCAAGAGTAGAGCACAGTGCTGAAGTGAGGGGGCGCTCTCAGTCCATGCACCAATTTAAACAAGGATGGATAGGATTACAGCGCATCCATTCTTCCTGTATTACTCAAAGAGCTCCACAGAATGCCAGGTAGGAAGTGCTTTGTATCTTCCTGGGCACATGAGAGGCTTAGTAAGTGGGGCCATGGCTTGTGTTAGTGATCGTTACATCCTATCTGTCCCTGTTGGTCAGTCACAGCACTTGTTTCCTCCTGATTTCCACCCCAGGGAACACTCGGCAGAGTCTCCTGCCTCCCATCCTCCCACACCTAGTCCAGAGGAGAGTCCTGGTTTCCCAGGTTCCTCACAACGCCCCCAGGCCTAGGCTCACGCAGAGGTGATGGCTCTGTATCGCTCCAGGCCAGCCGTGTCCCAGATCTGTGCCTTGACAGCAGCGGTGCCCAGCATTACAGTGCGGGTGGAGAACTCAACCCCGATGGTGGTGCGACTGTCGTGGCTGAACTCATTGCGGGTGAACCGGGACAGCAGATTGGTCTTGCCCACGCCTGACTCGCCGATCAGCACCACTGAGGGAGTGGAGAGAGGAGGGCTAAGCCAGGGCAGAGCAGCTCTGAGCCTACCTGAGCTCGACAGTCTGTCCCACCAGAAAGAGGAACTGAGATCATAAAAGCAAGAAAAGAGTTGTCTCCTCTGGCAGAGACACTGAGAGGATTGGCCACAGTACATAGGACATCTGCCTAGGGGGGGGAACAGAAGGGCCAGGAGTGTTTGAGACAGGGGCTGCTGAGGCAGCAGGGTACCGCAGTTAAGAGCAACAGCTGTGGGCTGCTGGCAGAGGACATGTGGAAAGGTTACTGAGACAGGGCATGTGAGAAAGGATAAAAGCACGGAAGGCCTGGAGTGCACATTTCTGGACTAGGGAGTATGGGAAGGATGCAGATGTCTGTATGTAAATTGGAAGGATGAGGAAGAAGGACTTGGGTATTTGGTGTGTTTCCATGGAAGACTGAGGTTAAGGTTGGCTGGTGACACTTCTGTGGGTGAGAGGCAGATGCTGGAGTGTACCTTTGTGCATGCATGTGTGCAGTATCTGTACATGTAGGCAGGTATCTGTCCCTACTGGCTTTATGGCCTTTTAATTTTGTTTTAAGATTTATCTATTTTATGTAAGTGAGCATGTGGCTTCTATGTGTGTTTGTATACCACATGCATGCCTGGTGGAGTGTCAGATCACCTGGAACTGGAGTTAAAGATGATTGTAACCACCATGTGGGTACTTACCCACAGAGCCACCTCTCCAGCCCCTTTAGTGACCTCTTTTTGGCAAACAACTTAACTCTCTCTACATCTTAGTGTCCTCCTCTATAAAATGCCAGTGGCTAACGTTTACAGAGTGTTTCCATCACATCAGCCATTATCCAAAAAACTTTATTTATTTTTTTATTTTTTTATTTTTTGGTTTTTCGAGGCAGGGTTTCTCTGTGTAGCCTTGGCTGTCCTGGAACTCCCTTTGTAGACCAGGCTGTCCTGGAACTCAGAAATCCGCCTGCCTCTGCCTCCTGAGTGCTGGGATTAAAGGCGTGCGCCACCACGCCCGGCATTCCAAAAAACTTTATGTAGCCCCGCAACAATGCCTGAGGTAAATGCCTTTATTGTTCCCATTTTTGTTTATATTATTATTATTAGACTTTTTAAAAGATTTATTTATTATTATATTATATGTAAGTACACTGTAGTTGTCTTCAGACACACCAGAAGAGGGTACCATATCTCATTACAGATGGTTGTGAGCCACCATGTGGTTCCTGGGATTTGAACTCAGGATCTTTGGAAGAGCAGTCAGTGCTCTTAACCACTGAACCATCTCTCCAGCCCTTATTATTATTATTATTATTATTATTTTGGTTTTTCAAGACAGGGTTTCTCTGTATAGTCCTGGCTGTCCTGGGACTCAGTCTGTAGACCAGGCTGGCCTTGAACTCAGAGATCCACCTGCTTCTGCCTCGTCAATTCTGGGATTAAAGGCCTGCACTACCACTGCCCAGCCACCATGCCCATTTTTATAGACAAAGAAGGCACCCAGCTAGTAGGTCTGTCACACTGCTCTAAACATAGATGTGCAGCTCACCTCTACCTTTGGGGAAGGATCTGCCCCGCCCCCTCACTGCAGGGCGGAAGGCAGTAGCAGTGACAGCTCACAGATGAGCCCTCATGGACATGGGGATGTCAAACCTCTCTGGACAGCTCCATGTGGTACCCCAGGGACAGTGTTCCAAGGCTACTCCAAAGCTCCCCGTTCCCTGGGTAGCTCTGAGCTCTCTCTCATGGCAGGCAGGTGACTATCCTCTGCCTAGTCCTGCTTCCTCCTGCTTATCTTCTTATCTGAGCTAACTGGTAAGTGGCAGAGAGGCCATGTAACCACTCACGGTGATATAGCTCACACCAGGGCTGTAAGATGAGTGTGTGAGAGTGGCACCCAGTAGGGCCTGAACAAACGGGAGTCACTATACCATGGCCACAGCCCCACAAGATTCCTTGGGAAAATGCCAGGAGTACAGGCTCCCCAGCTTGGGCCAGGGTGGGGCTGAGGTTGGGAGAGGCTGTGGGTGTGGTGCAAAGGAAAGGAGAGTGCCACCCGGCCACCTAGCCTTCAAGAAGGAGAGCTAAAGACCCACAGAGAGACCAAGCACCAGAAGGCGAGGGAAAACAAGCCCGGCAAACCCTGTGCCTAGTATCTGGTTCCAAAGATTGTGTGGTACAAGAGGCCATGCATGGCACAGGCTTTAGCCCAGGAGTCCTGTGGAATCCATTAGACGGCTGGAGAGTCAATGCATTGTCCCGGTGTATCAACTACCTATGTATCAACTTCCCTATGTGTCTCTTAAATAAGCTTGCTTCTCCCTCTACTCTGCAAGTCCTTTCTGAAGTCCGACTTCCATCTCTTGGGCTTCACTGACATTCCCAGGGATTTGAGCATCTATTAGAGACGGGGCAGGGAAGAATAATTTGGCAATAGGGAGAAATTATCCGCATCTTCATAGAGAGCATACAACTTCAGAACATCTGTACCTGTAAGCAGACCTGCCTACTCCTCATGGCCTTTCTCTCGTAGAAGGAATGCTGAGCTTGGGGTCGGGTGGGGGGAGAATGTCCAAGGTAGAGATAAAAATAAAAGGGAGACCCTGTCTCTTCTGGAAATAGCCTCTCTCCCACCCTCTCTGGCTTCTCCCTTTTCGAGAACCCCAACTTACCCTTAAAGACAAAATTATAATCTTCATCTGTTCGATTCCCCATCTTGGCTCAGCATGGAGAGTGAAGACGTTTGCAGGTGCAGAGGTCACGAGTCTGTTTATTGTTTAAATGGCCTCAACTCTCAGCTTTTAAGAGACCTGCACCTGGCTCCTCTCTCATTAGGGGAAAAGGACAAGAGGGCTCAGTTGAGGCCAGGAAGAGCCCCAGAGGCTCAGCTCTGGCACGTTTAGCTACTCTGTGGGAGCTGAGAGGACGGAAGCTGAGAACAGGAAGAGCTAGCCAGCTCCGCTGGGCACCTGGGGCACAGGTGGGTGGAGCGATGATGACGTCAGACAGGTTAAACAGGTTAGGTGTCTGCTCTTGGCCCACACTCCCCCAAATAAGAGGGCCTGGTCACAGAGGTAACAGTGGGTGAGGCTGCGGCGAGCCCGAGTGTACATTGCTGGGTTTTGGGGGTTCTAAGAAGGAGAGCTGTCACTGGGCTGAAGTAGACACGCGGTAGGGCAGAAATGTACCGGCCTTCAGCTTTCCCATCTCAGGTTTTGTTAAGGACACATACCGGGGCATCAGGGGAAGGGCTATTTGGGCAAGAAATGCAAGCTGGGCACAGCATCTCCCCACAATGCAGAGTTTTGGGAGCTGTAGCAGCAGGAAGCATCGGGCCCCTCCTTAACAGCCCCAGGCCAGGGAGGGGCAGCATTTCTCACACAGGTGGAGATGGGATGCCACCTGCCCAGATGGGTCCCTTCCTAACATACAATAAACAGATTTATTCCCTTCGTGGATGGATCTCAGAGACAAGAGCAGAAAGAGCTGGATACGGTGAATATGGGTGCAGGATCTGAAGATGAAGACCTTGAGGCCTTCTGGGGGTCAATCTTCTGACTGCCATGCTTGCACTGTGGGACAAGCCTATCCACAGTCATGTACCCATACAGTAAATAAGTAAAGGCAACGGAGATGAGTCTGCTACGCTCACACACAATTTTTTTAAAATTTTTTTTTTGGTTTTTCGAGACAGGGTTTCTCTGTGTAGCCCTGGCTGTCCTGGCACTCACTTTGTAGACCAGGCTGGCCTCGAACTCAGAAATCCGCCTGCCTCTGCCTCCCGAGTGCTGGGATTAAAGGCGTGCGCCACCACACCCGGCTCAATTTTTTTTTTTTTTTTTTTGTTTAATTAAAACAAATGCTGCAGAGAGGATCATGAAAAGGTAGGGAAAGGAACAGGCCCACTCCTTAAACTAGAAAGGGTGAACTCTAGGGTTCTGTATTTTCTGTGCCCAGCAAGAACAGGTCTTTGCTCCTCTAGATTAATCCCAGGTGCTACAAAATGGGTGGGTGAGATTCTGCTCTGAGGGTTGGAGTGAGCTCAGCAGCGAAGGGCACCGCTGCTCTTGCAGAAGACCCTGGTTAGGTTCTCAGCATACAGTGGCGGCTCACAGCCACCTGTTAACTCTGGTTTCAGGGATATCTGATGCCCTTTACAGGCACAAGTGCAGACACACAAACAGTCAAAACACTCATGTACATAAAATAATCTAAACAATTTTTTTTACACGGGTGTAGTGGCATACACCTTTAATCCCAGCACTTGGGAGGCAGAGGCAGGCAGATTTCTGAGTTCGAGGCCAGCCTGGTCTACAAAATGAGTTCCAGGACAGCCAGGGCTATACAGAGAAACCCTGTCTCGAAAAAACCAAAAAGCAAGCAAACAAACAAACAAAAAAATTGTTTAAAGAAAAGCAGTTCTGGGAGGATGGGAAGGGAGCTTTTTGCAATGTAAATAGAATAAACATATAAATTAATGGGGGGAAAAAGCAATTAGGAGTAAGGTGAGACACAGCACTGGAGAAGCCAAGGGCACTGGGCAGCCCTGCCAAGAACCACTGAGATTTGGTGATGGGGAATGAGAGAGCTCACCTTTGCAGGAGAGGGGAATCCTCTTGAGTAAACCACCCCACACCTTCCTCCCAAGAAAGCAGGCGAGACACAGGTAGGAGTTGAAAATTTATTCAGAAAAAAGCAAAACGCCCTCCTTCCTGTACCTAGCCCGATATGGCATTTCTAGAGCCCCTAGAATTTCTAGGGCCCCTCCCCTCCCTCCCGATCACCATCCCTTTTCTACTCCAGCCTCCATCACGCTGTTATGATGCCGCTACTTGGGTGAGGGGTTCCTCCAGGTACTGTACCAGGGCCTGGGCCTGCAAGGAGGCAGGAGCACAGTTAATCCATGCATTGCTTATGCTTAGACGGATCCCAGAACCACACTGGCTCCCCAGGCCACACTTAATGGCCAACTCCCCCCAGCCCATCCCCACTGCTCTTTAGCCCATCCTAGACACGGAGTGAGGAGCTCTGAGAACTCCAGAGAGGGGACATGTAAGGAACACAGTGAACAGGAACTAAGGCTGGACCAGTGCTGGGATGATATGTGCAGTGTGAAGATCGTCTTTGTATTATTATTCAAATGTGATTTCTGTGCCAGCAGAGTTGAATGCAGACTGGACTTTGGTTCATTTGGCTACATATTTTGTAAACACTCTCGCTCACCTTTTGATCAGCTTATTAAAAAGCAAAGGCAGGAAGTAGGAGGTGGGATTTCCAGGAAGAGATAGGAATTCTGGGAGAGGAGTTGCCAGCTGGACAAGGATGAAGTAGCAGGTACCAGGACATGACTAAGATGGACAGGTGATGTGTCATGTGGTGGGACATAGGCCAAGCCAATATGGTTGGGTTAGAATAGTTGAGAATCTGCCCAGCTATAGTGCCCAAAGCTCATAATAAACGTAATTAAGTCTCCATGTCCTTATTCAGAGCAAGGGCATGCATAGATAGATAGTTACAGCCCAGAAAGTTTGTAACAGAGGAATACACTCACCTTAGCCTTGAGCATTCCGAAGCCTACAGTCTCCTTGGCATACATACATAGCAGAAGGTTGGCCACCCTCGTAATGGCTACACGGCCCTCCTGGTGGGAAGGACATGATACTTTGGGGCATTCTACTTGACATCCTTAGTTCCTGCCTTCCCCAGGGTTCCTCTGGTCCTAGTGACACTGTCTCCCAAGCTTAGCAGAGCAGGAAGTTCAGCTAGGGAGCTCTGCCCAGCATTTAAGACATGGGGGTCTGAAACTGGATTCCAGGCTCAGCTGAGCCATGTGCTAACCAAGTTATTCTGGGAAACCAAGTCTTCCAGAAACTGAGGTTCTCTCCTCTAATGCCGAGAACTGTCTCAGCAGGTGAGGGACCAGGACCAGGAACCCAACTCGTATGCTGCTCTGGCAGTAGGCTTGAGTTCGAATCCTAACACCAACACTGTGCTCACAATCATCTGTAACAGCAGTTCAGGGGCTCCAATGCCTTCTTTCAGCCTCCTTGGGGGCGCCATGCATGCACATGGGGCACATATATACCACCTGGGCAAAGCAACTCATACATACAGAATAAAATAAATAAACCTTAAAAAGGTAAAAACAACTACCCCCCCCCCCACCACACACACAAAACCCAACTTATGTCTCTTCTTTTCCTATGGTGTAACTTTTCAAAATGGAGATCAATTAGGGTGGGTCAACATTTGAAAATAACAATAAAAATGGCATGGCACATCTATGTGAGAGAAGTGATGTTTCACAGAACTTGCTCCACTGTGTATACTAGGCTCTGACTCGAAAATAAAAACTGTGTTTCTTGGAATGGGTTCTAGAATCCCAAACACTCTAGGCAACTGCTCTACCACTGAGCTCCACATCCGTCCCTTAAAATGCATTTCTTATAGCTTAGCTAGGCTGCAGTGACACCAGCCCTGGACTCAGTACCCAGTGTGAGTCAGCAATGGGTGAGAGGGGTGTAAAGAATGGGCTGCCAGCATGACAGCGAAGAGCTTCCCAAGGGGCCTTCCCCGCTGCAAACACCTTCTTCAGAGGACTCTTTAGCCCTTTCTCCCAACAACCTTTCCCCATTCTGTGATGCTCCATCTTTACTGATCTTTGTCCAAGCCTCACTCTACCCTCGGCCCTTTGACAATCACTGTTGTCGGAAATACTTGCAAAGTCTGCTCGGTGGTGGTGCATACCTTTAGTCCCAGGACTTGGGAGGCAGAGGCTAGCAGATTTCAGAGTTCAGCCTGATTCTATAGAGTGAGTTCCAGGACAGCCAGGTCTACACAGAGAAACCCTGTCTCGAAAAACAAAAGAGAAAGAGAAAGAAAGAAAACGAATACTCGAAGAGATCCTGCCTCAGTCTCTCGTGTACTGGACTAGAGGCATAAGTCACCATAGCAAGCACTGTTAGAAATATTTCCCCAGGGGCTGGGGAGATGGCTCAGTGGTTAAGAGCGCCGACTGCTCTTCCAAAGGTCCGAGTTCAAATCCCAGCAACCACATGGTGGCTCACAACCATCCGTAACAAAATCTGATGCCCTCTTCTGGAGTATCTGAGAACAGCTACAGTGTACTTACATATAATAATAAATAAATAAACCTTTAAAAAAAATTTCCCCAAAAGATCACTGTACGGCTTAATTCTCTTCCCCTTTCCAATCGTCCTTCATATCTTTTAACAAATGTCTCCTTTTCACTGAGATGGACCCTCATATACGCCAGCACCCTACTCTCACTTCCTTTTTTAATATCTATGTTTTATTTGGCAAGGTGCGATGGTGCACACCTGCAATCTCAGGGTTGAGGTGGCAGAAGCAGGATAATCATTGCAAGTTCGAAGTCAGCCTAGTTTACTCCATACCATGCAGTCCATCAGGATAAATTTGAGACTGTCTTCATTAAACGCTTGGTTCCCGTTCCTATCATAGGCAGCCCAGATGTTACTGGCGATGGCCGCAGTGACCCGGGCATCTGTGTCCCCATAACCGGAGTAGGCCAGCAGAGATCCCTCATTATTCAGCAGCCTGGCAAGAATGGGAAGGATATCAACAAACTCAGGAAGAGTGAAAGGCCTGAGTTCCTATTCCAATTCCAGCTACTGGCGCTTTTAGGAAGCAAGAATCCAGGAACACGCTAATCAACTGTCCATTTCCCTTTCCGAGGAAGCCCTCAAGCAGGGTTTCCGAAGCTGCAGCTTGCAACATTAGCCACCTCCCGGCGTAGGGCTCTTCCCTACCCCTACTGCAGACAGCCGCGCGCCGCCCCATTCCAGCGCTCGCTGCTTGGGTTCTTGTTCACTCACAGGGTGCTTTGGACTCCTCCAGTATTGGCTTGGCTTAGCACCTGCGTCAAAGCCTTGGGACGCAGCATGCCTGCGTTTCTTAAACCTGACCTGCACCCACACACCCCTACAGTCGCAGCCCCTTGCTCTCCCTTAGCCGCTTCCGGTGGCCCGGGAGCCCAGCTAGGAGGCGCCTGGGAGTTGTAGTCACCCGGCCCATCTACTGAGGCTCTGGCCCAATTCCCGCCCCGCGCGAGGGCCTCTGGGAATCGTAGTTTCACGTGATCGCTCGAGGAATTCTGGGAACCATAGTTCAGCTTTCCAGTCGGACCATGTGGTTGTGGGGGGGTGGGGGGGGTGGGGGGGGTGGGAAGCGGGAGCGCAAGGACAGTGGCAACGGTGGAAGGACTTTTAACCTCTTCCACGCGAAGGACGCCTTCGTGCCTACTGGTCAATCGCAATCTAATAATAAATCTCTGTATCTGTTAGGCACATCCTTGACCATTTTTTAAAGCAATATTGTACGCTAGTCACAATTCTGTGGGGTCTTGTTCTCTTTACTCCCAAGGCTGAGAGAAGCCACGTAGGCAAACTCCAGGTCTCTGAAACCGTCCTTAATGGCCCCCTCGGGGCGGTTCCCCGGAGGCCACGACT
The DNA here is from genome assembly GCF_978045245.1 of Mus caroli. Classification (NCBI taxonomy): domain Eukaryota; kingdom Metazoa; phylum Chordata; class Mammalia; order Rodentia; family Muridae; genus Mus; species Mus caroli. The sequence continues at coordinate 73,443,238 of NW_028227258.1, read as the reverse complement.
GCTCGAATCCGCAGAGGTCTTAAGGACGTCCTGAACCAGGAACGAACCCAGGCCTGGCAGATTCCGCCTCTCAAGAAAACCAAGTGACCCCAGGGAACGGAGATAAGACGGCGACAACGAAAGTCCTTTGTCCGAACGGGAGGGGGCCGCGGGCGGCCCTGAATCTCCCGCCCTCCGCGCTGTCCGGCCCGGACCAGCTGCGCACCCAGCTCTGGCCTGGGCCGCCCCAGCTGCAGTGCTCCCCCAGGCCGCCCGGGGCGCTGTGGCTGCGGCTGTCCGGAGGGGGCGGCGGAGCCTTGGGGAGGGGTGGGAGGGGGAGTTGGAGGCTCGGGAGCCGGGCCGGGCCGGGCGGGCCGGGAGGAGGAGGAGGAGGAGCCGGGCGGGCTGGCGGGTGGCCGGGCGGCGGCATGGCGGAGCCGAGTGGGGCTGAGACGAGGCCCCAGATTCGGGTCACCGTCAAGACCCCCAAGGACAAGGAGGAGATCGTGATCTGCGATCAAGCCTCGGTCAAGGAGGTAGTATACGGCTGGGAGGAGACAGGAGGGCGGGAGCAGCGCACCGAGGGGCCAGCGCAGAGAGGGAGACCTCGGGGACGGCCTGGCGCCGCGGACGGGCCCCCGGCCGGGGTGGAATACAGGGGCATCCAGGCGGGAGAAGCGGGTAGGGGGCGCCCTGCCGGGGCTAGTCCGGGGAGCGTGGCGCGGGTAGGGGCCGATTTGGCCGCGCTACCGGGGCTGGGGGCGTGGTGAGGGAGCTTGAGGAAGGGACACCTTGTTTGTGGGCTCCATTTGGATCCTAGGCTTGAGGGGAGTGTGCTCCAGGGTCACTGGTAGAGGTTCCAGGCGCTAAGGCACAGTGCGGCCCGAGCGAGCTGCGGCTATGCTCTCCCGGGAGTGTCGCGTGGTGGTGGTGCCCTCTCTCTCTCTCTCCACAGAGCCTCCTTGTCGCAAATCGAAACGGTTGTGTAGTTCAGTTTTCTGCCCTACAGGATTTGCTGAGCGCAGTAGGTGCTCAACAAAATAATGTAGAATGAGTGGGGGACTATTGCCTGTGTTCCTCACTGCTTGAAGCTGCTCCAGAATTGCACATAGGCGGGGCTTAGAATAGGCCATCTGGTTGGAAGAGAGGGATCTTTTGCTTAGCAAGTGCACTGTTTATAGTTAGAATATGTGTTGTGTTGTGTTTTGGAGATGCTGATAGAATCTAGAAAATTTAACTCGCCCCAGTGTAGCCGTTGGTACCACTGCTGCTCTCTCAATCGAGAATTTTAAGTCCCCTGGGAAAAGCTGAATTATAAAACAGCTCTTATTGAGAATGTGTCTGATGAAGACATTGATGTCCAGACCTGAGTTCCTATATCCCCGGATACATTACCTCCTCTCTGATCCTTATCTTTAAATTCCCAGCCCTGGGGAGATAGAAGCAGGTGGATCTATGTGAGTTCGAGGTCTACATAGAAAGTTCCAGGACAGCAAGAGCTACATGCAGAGACCCTGTCTCTTAATTAATTAATTAATTAAATTTAATTAAGTAGAGATGGTAACTAACACACTAGATTCCTCAATAAATCTCAATAATACTCTAGATTATCTGTTATAGTGATGAGGAAGTTGGACTGAAGAGCCCAGAGAAGGCTGAAGAGAGACAGCCTGAGCCCAAGGCTAGTTGAAGGAGTTGGGATGGGGAGGGCTGCCCATGCCTCTGTGAGGTATCACTCTCAGAGAATTGGGTGGTGGGACAGAAGCTGCTGTCATGGATAGCAGCAGGGGCTTTCCAGGGTTGGGATACTGTGTCGTGGAACTAATTGAATGGATTCTTGTAGCTAGAGGGGCAGAACTGAGGTCAAGTCCTGCAGCGGGGTACAGTTGGCCTCTGCACTGATCTCTGCCTCTTGACCACAGTTCAAGGAGGAGATCTCCCGGAGGTTTAAGGCTCAGCAGGATCAGCTGGTCCTGATCTTCGCAGGCAAGATCCTCAAGGACGGGGACACCCTGAGCCAGCACGGCATCAAGGACGGGCTCACAGTCCACCTAGTCATCAAAACCCCTCAGAAGTAAGTACGGACAGGAGCTGCCCTTGCTCCTGATTGTGATTGTGACCTCACTTTCCATTCTTTCTCACCTGTTCAGCGGCCAGGCCTGGCACAGATGGATAAGGTCTTACCTTTGGGGGAGCCTGACAGTACTCCCAGGTTGCCTTAGATCCCCACCATCCTGCTAGCCTGGGGTAAGGGTGGGACAAGGCTGCTCAGGAGGTGGCTTGAGCTGGCAGTCCAAGGCCACCTTGTCACTTGTGCACACTCCAGCCAGGTTTCCCTACTCTTTGTCCTCAGGGCTCAAGATCCAGTGACTGCTGCTGCTTCTCCTCCATCTACTCCTGACTCTGCCTCTGCACCCTCCACCACGCCTGCCTCACCTGCCGCCGCCCCTGTCCAGCCCTGCAGCTCTGGCAATACAACTTCAGATGCTGGCAGTGGAGGGGGGCCCTCTCCAGTGGCTGCAGAGGGGCCCTCAAGTGCTACTGCATCGATCCTCTGTAAGCCTTTAGTGGGGGAGAGCATAATTTTGTATTGGCCAGGGGAGTGGAGTGCAGAGATAAAGAAGAAGAATGGTCCCTGATCCCTAGTCCTAGTCCCATGACCATAGTCACTCTTCCAGATGTTGGAACTTAAGCCAAGCTGGGGTGGGGAATGAATGATCTGTTTATGATGGTTTCCATGATTTCAGAGATGGACTCAAGTTCAGGAACAAAAGGAAAGATGGGGTTGGGGGAGGGGAGTCCTGGGTAAAGAGGGGAATGGAGAAAGGTGGGTCTGCTTCTCTCTGTTCAATGCTATGCTTAGCTTGGCCCCTGCCTTTATAGAGGTCTCTTTCCTGGAGTTGTGGGAATGACTGAAGAGGGAGGGACATGTGAGAAGCAATTAGGGCCTATCTTGGAGACTCTGCTGGATCTTGGAAGGGTCTGAGAGGGAGACTGACCCTGCTCCTTCCCACAGCTGGCTTCGGAGGCATCCTGGGCCTGGGCAGCCTGGGCCTGGGCTCCGCCAACTTTATGGAGCTGCAGCAACAGATGCAGAGACAGCTCATGTCCAATCCTGAGATGCTGTCGCAGATCATGGAGAACCCCTTGGTCCAGGATATGATGTCAAACCCCGATCTGATGCGCCACATGATCATGGCTAATCCCCAGATGCAGCAGCTGATGGAAAGGAACCCCGAGATCAGCCACATGCTCAACAACCCAGAGCTCATGAGGCAGGTGGGTCTGGGAGAAGACTGGGGAGGGCGGACGCTGGTGTTGGCTGTTCTGAGCTTCCGGTTTGCTCCTTCTTCTTGTTCATTGAGTTGAGCTGGTGTGCTTTGAACACTTGATATGGTTATGAACAGACATGGGTCAGGAACTCCTTGACCCTAAGCCAAGTGGGACAGATGTGCAGGCAGTGCTGGACATAATGATGCCCTAGGAACATAGTAAGGGCTCCGACCCTGCTCTGGGGCTTATAGAAGGTCTTCTACAAGTGTCACTAAGCTAAGACCCAAAGGAAGACTGGATGAACCAAGGAAAGAAAAAAATAATGTTTGAGGCCAAGGACCCTCAGTAGGAAGGTCCAGACAGTGTTTGGGAACATAGCAGCTGAACACGCCTGGTGGAGAAGGACACCAGTGGAAATCATAGTCTATTCTTTTCTTTTTCTTTATTTTTTAGACAGTGTGTAGTTGGAGTTTTCTACTTTGTGGGTTCTTCTTTTCCTTATTGCCATCCTCCACCCCTGCTTCCATTCCCCCTACACCCCAGTTTTATCCCCTAACACTAGATAGGAGAGAAAAAAGAATAGAGGGGAGAAAGAGATAGAGATCCCTAAATTTATTTAACTTTTCTTCTTGTTTCTTCTTTGCTTGTAGCTGGTCTTTGTACGTTATGGTTTCTTCCTCGCACCCCCCCCCCCCATTTCATCCCCTATCACTGGAGAAAGAAGGATAGAGAAGAAAGATGTATGAATCTAATTTTTTTTTTCTTCTTTTGTGTTCTTTGACCACAAGTACTAATAAACCGCAAACCCTCCTGAACGGTCAATGCCCACCCACCCACCTCCTGGGGCCCTAGCATTTATCTACCCTCTAAAAACTTTCCAAAATGTCACACAGTGGCAGAAACTCTCTGCAGCTGGCAAAACCTTACACCTCTGCGAGAGCACGAGGCAAATCATAGGCAACTGCTGAGAAGCAGCCCCACAGCTCCATAGGCCCCTACCTGGGGTTAAAACGAAACATATTCTTATAATATTTGTGGGGGTTTTGTTGTTCTTGTTTTTGTTGGTAGTGGTAGTTTTAGTTTTTTGAGACAGTTTCTTTGTGTGTCCCTGGTTTGTCCTGGAACTCTCTGTGTAGACCGGGTTGACCTTGAACCCAGAGATCCACCTGCTAGTCCTCCCAAGGGCTAGGACTAAAGGTGTGCATCACCACCACCTGGCTATTCTGTGTTTTAAAAAGAAACCAGAATTCCAGTGTTCTTACTACAACAGGGTCTCTATGTAGCTCTGGCTGTCCTGGAACTCTTTATAGATGAGACTGACCTTAACTCGTAGAGATCTACCTCTACCTCCTGAGTGATGGGACTAAAGGTATTTGCCAGAAGGCAGGCTAGGTGGTCTTGTCATCGGGGTTATAGAGACCTAAGTCTGACAGCAGCAGGTCCTTAGAGCAAGCCATCAGCTCTAAAGCAGACAGCCCTCAGCCTCAGTGTTGCGGACAGCTCGGGTTGGCTGAAGACACAGAAGGAGGGAATAGAGGATGTCCAGGCTGAATCCTTTCCCTACCCACTTTGATTTACCAGGACTAACAGTGTGGTTTGCTAAGACTGGCCTAGAAGCCTGTTTGTATGGTTTTCTCCTAGGTATTAGGGGGCAACGGGTCCATGATCCTCTCTGACCCCGTTTTCATACTTACAGAAGGTAGACGGGAATATTTACCTGGGGTGGTTATTGTGACATCCAGGGTGTGACTTTAATTCTAGGTCACTTAGCTGCTCTCAGTGTCAAGCTTTAGGGATGTCATAAACCTAGTAAACTGCTCTTGGGGGGCCGGGGGGGTTCAAGACAGGGTTTCTCTGTGTAGACCAGGTTGTCCTGGAACTCACTCTGTAGACCAGGCCGGCCTCGAACTCAGAAATCCGCCTGCCTCTGCCTCCCGAGTGCTGGGATTAAAGTCGTGCACCACCACGCCCGGCTTTTGTAAACTGCTCTTTATTCCTCTTCCTTAGACTTCTCTCTTCCATCCTAATCTGTTCCAACCTTCTAAGACACCTTATTAGACTGATATACCTAGCCTTTCAGGACTCTGATCAAGAGGTCATTTACCATCCAATAATTTATCATCCAGCGAGTATTTATTGAGTCATCACTATGGAACAGGTACAGTTCCAGGTGCTTGGGGAGGTTGTACCCTGTGCCTCTTCACACCCCCATTTTCCTATGCTCTCTGACACCTCTGAGGTCCTCTGAGCCTGAGAAATGGAAATTGCTTTTTTATAAAGAATTATTTATTTTATTTATATGAGTACACAGTAGCTGTATTTAGACACACCAGGTCTGTAAGATCCTGTTACAGATGGTTGTGAGCCCCCATGTGGATGCTGGGAATTGAACTCAGGAACCCTGGTTCTCTTAACCACTGAACCATCTCTCCAGGCCGGAAATTGCTGCCTAACTCCATCTGGGAACACTGTCCCTCGGTTCAAAAAGCCACAGGGAGGCAAGGATCAAGCCCAGATTATGACAGAGAGAGGGGATCTGGTTTGCAGTGCTCCCTGCCACCACTGAGTGGTTCCTGTGCTCCTTTGTGCAGACTCCTTCCTCGGGTCCCTTTTCCTAGCTTGGTGTTCCTCTGGTTCCAGGGCCCATCTCATATTTTTCCCTTCACCAGACAATGGAGCTTGCTCGTAACCCAGCCATGATGCAAGAAATGATGCGGAACCAGGACCGGGCCCTCAGCAACCTGGAAAGTGTCCCGGGAGGGTATAATGCCCTCCGCCGCATGTACACGGACATCCAGGAGCCCATGTTCACTGCTGCTCGGGAACAGGTGGGGCCAGGATGCAAGCAACAGGAGGGCTGGCTGGGTCAGGACTCCCTACTCCCAACCTAGGCTGCCCAGTGCTCTCCGCACTTATCCAGTCTCCTGTTGGGTGGGCCTTGCCGTGAAGCCATTTCCAGTAGTGCAGAGCCAGGGACAACCAACTTGATGGGGGCAGAATATAACAGAGGACCTTAGGGAAGTAGGTAAGATGGTGTCCAACGAACATAGTAGCATTGTTCTTGATAAACTCTTGCACCAGAGGCTTAAAGGCCAGGGAGCTAACCTGGGGTCAAAAGCTACAGAGTGTGTGTGTGTGTACACGTATACACAGTGTATACGTACATACAACATACATACTATAGATAAATAGATAGTATATACATGCACATACATATATATATCATATGTATACACACACACTATATACCAGTATAACATATATCTCAGATATATCCCTGGTTCACTTGCATCCGAATCTCTTGGGGGGGATTATCAATAGCAGGGTTCCAGACTCTTCTTAGGGCTGCTGGTTGGTTAGTCTCTTCAGGCTTTTGTTTTGTTTGTTTTTGAGACAGTTCTCACTATGTAGCCCTGGCTGGCCTGGAACTCTCCATGTAAATCAGGTTGTTCTCAGAGATCCTCCTTCCTCTGCTTTGAGTAAATGCTCAGTGAGCCCTGTTTAAGACAAGGTGTCACTATATAGCCCAGCTCATCCCAGAACATGAAATACAAGTTGGCTTCCCAATTGTTGGGATGTGGCACCATGGTCAGGATTTTGTACTTAAAAACAACAAAAACAGTTATTTATTTTTATTTTATAGATAGATAGAGATAGATAGATATTTTGTCTCCATATCTGCGCATCATATGCATGCAGTGCCTGTGGAGGCCAGAGGAGAGGTTCAGATCCACGGAAACTGGAGTTGCAGATGGTTCGGAGCCAGCGTATGTATGAGTGCTGACAACGAAACTCAGATCCGTAGGAAGAGTAACCGTCACTCTTAACCACTGAGCCATCTCTCCAGCCCCAGGGATTGCACACTTTGAAAAATGCTTTATAAGCGGAGAATATTGTTCCCTGGTGGAGCACTTGCCTAGTGTGTGTGAGTCCCAGGGACAACTTCTAGCAACACCAAAGAGAACAAACCAGCTTTATGAACGTGGGTGTACTGTCTCATATCTGTAGTCCTGGTATCTAGGAGGATCTGCAGTTCAAGGTCAGCCTGAGCTACATGAAATTCTGACTCACATTAATAAAGCCGCTTGGCTGGTAGATTACTTGTCTAACATGCACAAGGCCCCGGGTTTGAGCCCCTGTAACGCTAAACCTGGGTACAGCTGTGTGCTCTGTAATCCCAGAGGCCATGGTCATGGCTACCTTGAGAAACGTGATACTGTCTCAAAAACCAAACCAAATCGAATAGTTGAGAAAGACAACAAGCACTCCAGCTAATTCTAAGCACAGTAAAACATAAAAAAAAAAAACCTGGTTTTGCTAAAAGAACAAAGCATTTGGCATCCACAGACCTGGGCCCATATACCCTCTTGGCCATTTTCTACCAATGTGGTTTTGAGTATCTTCTCCTGAGTTACTCTCTCACTTTCACAATAGAGATCCTCCATTATAGCTGTAGTTCTCACAGTTTTGGTCTTAGGACCCAAGAATACTCTAAAAATTCATAGAGGCTGAGCTGAGCTGGGAGCATACACCTGTCATGGCAGCTCTCAGAGACAGAGGTAGAGGAGGTTTGAGCTAGTCTGGTCTGCGAGGCAGGTTCCAGGTGAGACACTGCCCCACCCCACACTGCACTCCTGTAATCCTGTAGACATAGAAGCAGGAGGATTAAAAGTTCAAGGCTAGCCTGGGCTACATAAAACTATAAAAAACAAACATACAAAAGTTATAGAGGGCCCTAAAGTTCGTTTTTTGTGAGTTGGACCCACCAATATTTACTGTCAGAAATTAAAGCTGAAATCTGGGCGAGGTGAGAAAGAAAGAACAGATTTAGAAGAAAGCGTGGTCTTGCCACAGATAATGTTAATGTCTGACACTGTAAGACAGTGAGCTTGTCAAGTCTGTGTTCATTCTGATGAATGTCCCCTGCTACATACACAGCTTTCATAAGAGAGTAAATTAGTAAGAACAAATTGACATTTTATAGAGATATGAAAACTTTCTAATCTTTCAGGGGGCCATAGGACCACATTTTTGAGAACTGCTGCATTAGAAGGATGTTAGATAGAATAACTATGTCAGGCAGGCATAGAGTAGGCACTCAATAAATGACCAGAGGAGTCAACTCTGGTAGTTCAAGGAAGATTTCATCTGAGGGCCACCAGGAAGTTCAGAGCCAGCCAGGAACTGGAAGGGGTGGACACACTAGGCCGACTACAGTAATGTAAAGATTCAAGCTGTGGTTTCTGAGGCCATCTGGTTATTGAAATGGGCATTTGTTGGAGCCAAGGATCCAAAGCTCAGAGTAGGTGATTGGTTAGCTGAGACCCTGTGACCCACTTTGAATAACAGGATGGGTGGGCGGGGCCAAGCTGCTCAGCTGTCTCCCTTTTGCTTCAAGTCTTAATAAAGCCTGTAAAACTGAGCAAGTGAGGGGGGGCTCCAGAACTGCTTGGCTCATATGGCCCCCTGGGCATACAGGTCCCTGGGCAGAGCTCTGGCCTGGTTGTTAGAGTGATGGAGGGAAAAGGTTTAGTGTTATCTTTGGGCAGCATGCCATCTGATGAGGTACAGTCCTGAGTGGTCTTTGGGAGTGTGGGAGACAGACTAAGGGATCCTTCCAAAGGGCAGGGGATGGAGAAAGCCTAAAGGGAATCCTTCGCCAGAGCTGTGCTCCCCTGGGGTACCATCCTGACATTTCTGGATGGCTCAGGTGCCTCTCTGGGGACCTTGGAAGTAAGGAAGAGAGTTCTAGGGCTTAGGATTAGGCCCAGGTGGCAGGGAAAGAGGGAACTGGAACAGCTCGGGGTCAAATGAGAGCCTGCACCCCTAGAGCTATTCCTGAGAACCTACTAGTGTCAGAGCTGTGGTGACTCTGACATCGCCTCTGCCTATTCACAACTCCAAGAGCTGAAATACCTCATTCCTGAAGGAAAAGATGCATGTGAGCATCTGTGGGTTACAGCAGAGAGCAGAAGCCCACACTGAGCACAAGCTAAGGAGAAGGCAGGTTTCCTGAGGACGTTGGCTGCCGGTCACTAACATCAGTCAGCTGTCCTCTGCAGGGTCGGTGAGGGTGGAGCTAGTCCTGGAGAACAGAGAATACATGAGGATGTTTGGTGCCCTGTCTCTCCTTTCCCTGGGGAGGGGAAGCTCTTAGGAGTGAGCAGAGAGGGAGCCTCTCCCTTGTCCCTCATTTGTTACAGTCCTTAACCCAAAACCTTTCCCTCCTCCCAGTTTGGCAACAATCCCTTCTCTTCCCTGGCCGGGAACTCCGACAACTCATCCTCCCAACCTCTTCGGACTGAGAATCGAGAGCCCCTCCCTAACCCCTGGAGCCCCTCGCCCCCCACCTCCCAGGCCCCCGGGTCCGGTGGGGAGGGCACCGGAGGATCGGGGACCAGCCAGGTGCACCCGACAGTCTCGAACCCCTTTGGGATCAATGCGGCTAGCCTGGGGTCAGGTATGTCCTAGGGTGGAAGGAGCTTAGTGGGGTCACACCAGGGCAGCCCTTCTGCCCCAGGACTGAATGGGGTCCACACTGCTTCAGTGTTTTTGAAAGCAGGTGAGACTGAATTGAAGCTAGAGAAGGGCTCAGCAGCCTGGGGTAATGGCCCTCCCTTTACAGGAGGAAGATTTGTCTGACCACATCTCATCCCTGGTAAAGACCTAAGTAATGGCTCATGAATAAACCAGGCCACACCTCCCAGCTCCATGAACATGTCTGGTACCATCCAGTGTAAATGGGTCAGAATGGGAGATGAGGATTAGGGGGAGGGGCTGCAGGAGAATCGGGACCCATCCAGAGATGGCAGTTGTGATGTCAGAAGAGAAAGATGTTCAGGGTAAATGTACGCTGCTAAGCCCCAGGGAATTCTCTGCACTGTGACAGCACAATGAACAGGCTCTGGTTCCCTGACTTCCCTGCACTCTGGGAGCTACTTTAATTGGGCAAGTCCTTTCCCCTTAACGTGCTTCAGTTCCCTTATTTCCTGAGGGAGGACTTGCTCTTGATCGGTGGCTTAAACGCTGTTTCTAAGTGTTGGGGGATCTGGACCGTCTCCAGGAGAGGGGAGAACCAAACAGCAGCTCCACATCTCCTGTCCAGGCTTCAGCTGCAACATTGCAGTACCCGAGTGAGGTGGGGTTGCGAAGCAGGCATCTGCTGCTAAGGCAGGTCTAAAAGCCATTGCTTTCCACGGCGCTTAGCTCTTTCCAGCTCACACTGTGTCTGAGCTCACTGCAGGCACAGTCCAAGGGACATAACTCAGGCTTGGTTTCTAGCCAGTTAGCCCTTAGCCGAATTGATGGGACAAGTCCAGGATAAATCAATGTAAGCTGACCTCAGAGTGAGGAGCACTTGGCCCCATTCATGGTGCTTGGGTGCCTATTTGACCGTGACCTCTTCTCTGTTTTCTGACCACTCAGTGTCTGAAGTAAGGTAGATGGAGTGAGGTGTCTGGTTTCCATTTGGACCCCTTTCTTCCTGTTTTGTCTCTGCCTCTTTGTTCCAGGGATGTTCAACAGCCCAGAAATGCAGGCGCTCCTCCAGCAGATTTCTGAAAACCCCCAGCTGATGCAGAATGTCATCTCAGCCCCTTACATGCGCACCATGATGCAGACGCTTGCCCAGAACCCTGACTTTGCTGCTCAGGTATGAAACTGCTGAAGGAAGTGCTTCTGGGGAAAGGGTTGCTACGGGGGAGCAGTTCCGAGCAGTTCCGCACTGGTGCTGAAGCACTCGGGCCAGGCTGCCTACATTCCTACTCCCAGTTCTGCTCCTTCACAGCTATGTGAACTAAGCAAGTTGTTTAACCTCCCCATCTCTGCAAATGGTGGCAGCCACAGCATCTTTCCTGCTGGGATGGAGGATTGCAGGAGCATGGCATGGCACATGGGACACCCTATAGACTTGAAGTAGTAGCTTGGGTGACTGTCAAATGCAGGCTGACTCCTGCTGTGTTTTCTGGCCCTGCACACGGGCCCTTTTTTTTTTTTTTTTTTTTTTTTTTGTCACTGACCCACACGGGCTTCTGTGGAGCACTTTGAGATTTCTCGAAGTGCTGGTCATATTTGCTGCAGTAGTGGGAGTGCTGAGGAGGGTCTGCGGCTGTGGGGGGGCTTCCCAGGGTCGGATGACCCAGGCCTCCCTACCCCTTCACATTTGCAGATGATGGTGAATGTGCCGCTGTTCGCAGGGAATCCACAGCTTCAGGAGCAGCTCCGCCTGCAGCTCCCCGTGTTTCTGCAGCAGGTAAGTGAGGTTCACAGAGGGGGAAGCCTGGGGGCCAGAGTTATGGTGATGGACAGGCGCCGGCTGTACTTACTGGCTCTTTCCTGCTTCTCCTGTTGCCTTCTCTGCTTGTTTCCCAACAGATGCAAAACCCAGAGTCTCTCTCCATCCTCACCAATCCCCGGGCCATGCAGGCCTTGCTGCAGATCCAGCAGGGACTGCAGACCCTCCAGACTGAAGCCCCTGGGCTGGTACCCAGGTAAGGAGCATTGGTGGCTATTAAAGTTTTCTTTTTCTTTCTTACATGCGTGCACAAAGATGGACACACACACACACACACACCGTTGTACGTTGGGCTGGGTCTGCTTTTCCATTTTGTTCTGACTTTTGTTGTGGATCTCACATTTCCATTCCTTTTCCTTTTTTTCTTTTTCTTTTCTTTTTTCCTTTTTTCTTTCAGACCAAGTCTCCCTTCATAGCCCAGGCTAGCCTCAAGCTTGTGGTCCTCTTATCTCAACCTCCCAAATGCCCAGGTTACAAGCACTGCCCTCCACGTCCATTTCCCACCATGTTCTGCACTGCCATCTCCTAACTCTTGTTCTTTTCCTGCCTCCAGCCTTGGCTCCTTTGGGACACCCCGGACCTCGGTACCTCTGGCAGGCAGCAACTCTGGATCTTCGGCAGAGGCCCCCACTTCTTCCCCGGGCATGCCAGCCACATCTCCTCCCAGTGCGGGTTCCAATGCCCAGCAACAACTCATGCAGCAGATGATCCAACTTTTGTCCGGAAGTGGGAACTCACAGGTACCCAGGGCAGTAGCTTCCTGAGCAGCATCACAGGCAGGGGCAGTACAGGCAGCAGCACAGGCCTCACGGGAGGCAGACTGGGCTGGAGGGCCTGGTCTGCCACGCATTAGCTTTGGGCAAGTGTCCTCAAGTGAGGTTTCTGCAGGGTTTTTTTGCTTAATTTTTTTTTTAAAGATTTATTATTTATTATATGTAAGTACACTGTAGCTGTCTTCAGACACTCCAGAAGAGGGAGTCAGATCTCGTTACAGATGGTTGTGAGCCACTATGTGGTTGCTGGGATTTGAACTCCAGACCTACGGAAGAAGAGCAGTCGGGTGCTCTTACCCACTGAGCCATCTCACCAGCCCAAAAATCTTTTTTCAAGACATAGTTTCTCTGTGTAGCCCTGGCTGTCCTGGAAAGCCCTCTGCTGGCTTTGAACTCACAGATCCACCTGCCTCTTTCTCCTGCGTGCTGGGATTAAAGACATGTGCCACCACAACTAAGTGGTCTGTATAGCTTTAAAGTCGGGTAAGAGTAGTGGCAGTGCTCAGCACATGCCAGGTACCACGCAGTCACAGTATCCGTATGGCACTGATGGGGAAAGCCAAGGGCAAAGAGGTCAGGTGGCTGGCTGCTCACTCGCGCAGCTAGTGGATGGTGAAAAGGAAAGGCCAGGACTTTAGGCAGGCACAGAGGTGGCTTGGCATCTCTGACCTCTGCCTCTGTGACTCTTTGTAAATTCGGGGAGGGCTGAGCCAGGTTGATCGCTGAGACTCATCCAGTACAAAATGTGTGACAGAGAAATGTCAGTGAGCACTAGGAAGGGCTTTGACTGACACTGTAGGGCCTGTGAGGCCCTAGGCAAGGTCACTCTTCCCTATATTCCTAGTCAGGTGGGCAGCGAGCTCTGCCCTTCCTCTTGCTCCTTGTGACCTCTTGCTCATGATCCAGCCTGGTGCTTCCCAGACACCCCACAGGAAAGCGCTCCTAAGAGATATTTGTAGGAGTGTGTGGGAACGAGAAGGCTTGTGTTCTGTTAATAATTCTATTCCTGGTGGGTTAAAAAAAATCGCACACATTCTTTCTTTCCTGGGCCTCTCCTCTGACCTTTCCTTTGGCAGTATGTGTGAAGACTGTCTGGCAGGGTATGTTTAGCAGACATCCTGTCTGACCTTTGCACTGCTCTGGGCTGTATGTTTGTGCTTGCATGTGTGCATGCTACATATTCAGCCCAGCATTAGAATTTTAGCTTTTTTTATTTCTTAGTTTTTTTGTTTTTTTTTTTTTTTTAAGATTTATTTATTTATTATATGTAAGTACACTGTAGCTGTCTTCAGACACTCCAGAAGAGGGCATCAGATTTTGTTATGGATGGTTGTGAGCCACCATGTGGTTACTGGGATTTGAACTCAGGACCTTCGGAAGAACATTCGGCGCTCTTAACCACTGAGCCATCTCGCCAGCCCCTATTTCTTAGTTTTTTGAGACAGGTTTTTCTATATAATAGCCCTGGAACTCAAATTTGTAGACCTGGCTAGCCTTGAAGTCAGAGATCTGCCTGCTTCTTCTGCCTCCTGAGTGTTGAGACTAAAGGTGTGTGGTACCATGCCCAGCCTCTCAGTTTTTTGTTTTTTGGGGTTGTTGTTGTTTTTTTTTTTTTTTTTTTGGTTTGGTTTTGGTTTTGGGGTGTTTTGTTTTGTTTTTTTTTTTTTTTTTTTGGTTTTTTGAGACAGGGTTTCTCTGTGTAGCCCTGGCTATCCTGAAACTCACTCTGTAGACCAGGCTGGCCTCAAACTCAGAAATCCGCCTGCCTCTGCCTCCCAAGTGCTGGGATTAAAGGTGTATGCCACCACTGCCTAGCGCCTCTCAGATTTTTAATTTTTATTTTATACCTACCAGTGTTTTGCCTGCATGTATGTCTGGGTACGGAGTGTGTGTCTAGTGCCCACAGAAGCCAGAAGAGGTATCTGATCCCTAGAAACTAGAGTTAGAGACAGTTGTGAGCCTCCATGTAGATGCTAGGAATCAAACCTGGGGCCTCTGGAAGAGTAACCAGTGCTCTTAACCGAATCTCTATCCCAGCATTGATCTTTGAAGCATCTGTTAACATCTGGAAAGCATTTAGGAACAAGCTGATGCAGGTCTACCAGGGACTTGGAAAGTTTAACAAAAATATGGTCTGTCTTATTGTTACAGTTATTTACTAACTTGGGAAGTAGACTCTCTGTCCTTCAATTACAGTTCACTTTCCTTATACCAAGCAGGAGGCCCTGAGGGGAGGGGGGGTGGATGGGCCAGCAGGATGACACATAAGTGGATTCAAGGGCCAGCCTTGATTATGGGGAATTAGGGACCTACTATGTAAACACTCAAATTCAAACTGTTCCTGTAGGAGGCAGGCCCAGTATTCATGCCTGTAATTCCAGCACTCAGGAGGCTGAGGCAGGGGAATTGCAAATTCTAGCCTAGCTTGGGTTACTTAACAAAACATTCTCAAAGAAGGAAGGAAGGGACGGAGGGAGGGAGGGAGGGAGGGGCTAGCCCGAGAATGGGTCTATACCCACTTGCCAAGTCCTGCCTCTTCCAGGTGCCGATGCCAGAAGTGAGATTTCAACAGCAGCTGGAACAACTCAATTCCATGGGCTTTATTAACCGTGAGGCCAACCTACAGGCCCTGATCGCCACAGGAGGGGACATCAATGCCGCTATTGAGAGACTCCTGGGCTCCCAGCTCTCCTGATCCCTCCTGCCTTCCCCACCTCTCAGCGCCAGCCTCTGGCTCCTCTGTCAAGCCCTACCTTCCATAGTCTGTCTTCTTTGACCCCTACGAACAGAACAGCAAGAACAGCAGGGTGACTTCCAACTTCCAAGGCTTGTGCCCAACCCAAAGCTCTCCAAGGATTTTGATTCCTTTAAGGTCTCATGAAATCTCTCCCGGTCCTCTTGGAGCAGAGCTATCTAGTGTGCACAGTGTGTCAGTTTGGCCACATCTCCTTGCCCACAAGTACCTTGGCAACACACATTCTTCTCCAGGGGACTGAGAGGAGGACCCCACCTGGCGTACCGGAAGTCTTCCGTTGGTACCACTAGAATTTAGCCAGCCTTACATTACTCCTACCCTCCTCTCCCTCCGTCACCTCAGCCCAACCAGTTTGAATCTCACTCTTTGGCTAGGTGCTGGTGAAACTGTTTTTCTTTCTCTACCCCTATACTGGTTCATATAGCAATTTTTCACGGGCTCCCTTTGGGACTCTGAGGCAGGGAAGAAAACGCCTGTCCTTCTGTCCAAAGGCAGCAGTGAGTCAGCAGTCTGAGTAGGGTTATCAAGATCAAACCAGACCAGTGGACACTGGTGCTCAAGAGCCACAGCTGAGAGCTCTGGGAAGCAGGGACTTGGGGAGACAGCCTGGGCAGGAGGCTTGGAAGTTGGAGTTGACAGAGTCTAGAAAGACCAATAGATTTCATGGTGGAGAAGACAGGCTCAGGCCTGACAGAAGAGAGTCTGATGGACTTGGAACTGAAGATAGGAGTTCAGCAAAGCTGAACAGCGTGACCCATGAGAAATCAAATTGGCTCCACTGTTTCCAGACATATTTGTGCTCACGTTCATATTCCAATGAACCCAGTCTTCAGGCTCCAGTATTTTGAGCCCCACTCTCCAGAAGATCTGATGGGGTTTCTCAGCATTGTAGAAAATCTGTGTGCGTACATGCAAGCTGGGGAGGTGTGTGTTCTTTGTTGATTTCTGGTTCACAACTTTGTCAACAGAGATAAGTGGGTACAAGGGCCAATGTCCTGGAAGACCACAGCATTGAGGGAGCCGGGTCCCTGGGCC
This sequence comes from Mus caroli, assembly GCF_978045245.1. Taxonomy (NCBI): domain Eukaryota; kingdom Metazoa; phylum Chordata; class Mammalia; order Rodentia; family Muridae; genus Mus; species Mus caroli. Next base: position 73,427,130 of record NW_028227258.1, on the reverse strand, counting down.
TCTGGGTATTGGGTATCCAGAAAGCAGATTGAGCACTTCTCTGAGTGATAATGGCTCTGACTGGCACTCTGGCCACCGAGGCTTCCTTGGTGAACGAATAGTGAAGTTTCTCTTCCAGAAGTTTCTCTCCTGCCTTTCAGTTCTTTGCTGGTTCCCTAGGCCAGAAACTTGTATTTGAGGAGAGGTGGGATGGCAGATGCCTTTGGTATGGAACTGGGCTTTGCTTAATGAGTACCAGAGGAAGCTCTTGCCACATTTTCTCTGCTGTGTGGTCCAGGTACTTGGAGGACACCTGGCTGAGAGACAGGTAAGGAAAGGCATCCTGCTGTAGGTGGGGAACAGTCCCAATCAGTTCGAACATGCCTTCCCTTCCCCCTCTTATACCCAATACCCACTCTGGCCTTTGTAAATAAATAATGTGATTTTTGTTGTGAGATTATATTGGTGGTTTGTTTGTTTGTTTGTTTTTTCCTGAGGGAGGAACCTTGCTGAAGACATGCCACTGTCTGTCTTGAGTTAGGTTTGGTGTTCTGAGAAGATGTCACTGAAGACCAAGCTGGCCTAGAACTTGCACAACCCTCAGCCTCGGTGGCTGAGTGATGGGATTGAAGGCTGAGTGCCACGCTTGCCTCATCTTTTTGGCAGTGGAGCTAGCTGTCTGGTGATGTAAGAATGAACCATGCGGGACTGGTGAGATGGCTCAGTGGGTAAGAGCACCCGACTGCTCTTCTGAAGGTCCAGAGTTCAAATCCCAGCAACCACATGGTGGCTCACAACCATCTGTAACAAAGATCTGATGCCCTCTTCTGGAGTGTCTGAAGACAGCTACAGTGTACTTACATATAATAAATAAATAAATCTTTAAAAAAAAAAAAGAGGGGGCTGGAGAGATGGCTCAGTGGGTAAGAGCACCCGACTGCTCTTCCGAAGGTCCAGAGTTCAAATCCCAGCAACCACATGGTGGCTCACAACCATCCGTAACGAGATCTGGCGCCCTCTTCTGGAGTGTCTGAAGACAGCTACAGTGTACTTACATATAATAAATAAATAAATCTTTAAAAAAAAAAAAAAAAAAAAGAATGAACCATGCTTGGGAGAATGGAAGACTGGTCCAGCCCGGTCCTCCGTGCAAATCCCAGTGCCAGAGAAAAGAGAAGAAAATGGAAACATGAAGGAGCGGGAAGTCTGGCTTGAAACTTAGCACGTAAAGGCTGCTGGTAGCCATAAAATTTTTGCAGCCTACTTTAATAAACCTTCAACCTCTCCTCTGGCTCCCCACCCAGCAGAGGTAGTAGAAGAGAAAATTTATTAGGATATGGGAGAGATGGACCTGTTCAGCAGTAGCTCAATCTTCTTTGTCAGCAGTTCAATTCCCATAGCAAACCCCAAATACAACTTAGCTACAGACCGGACCTCTAGGCAGCCAGACAGCAGGCACAAACCAGCAGCTTCAGTCCTTTCGGCAAGCAGACACCACACATGAACCAGCAGCTGTAGTTCAATCCTGAAGAAACTGCAAGGCTTGCCAGGCTACTGAAGCAGCAAGAAGTTCATAAGCAGTTCTTTGTTGAGCTTCTCTGAATGGCAGTGTTAACCACAAGTGGAGCTCAACTAGGCCTTGTAAGTCAAACCAATCCATGTGTGTCATTAGCAAAGATTAGCAAGTCAAAGCAAACCAAAGCTCCTCCCACAGTCTGGGGGGTCGTTTTTACACCCCTTCATCTAGTGTCCTTCCGCGGATATAGTGTCTGCTATATCCAAACATCCTCTCACCCTCTTCTGCTTCAGGAAAACAGCTATTAGCATGTTTGCTTTAGCAAGACATTCCTTCACCTGTGTGCCCCAGCCAAATATATTATTTGACATAACTAGAAGTTTCCAGGTCAGCTGCCTTTTAAAAAATATTGCAGTTCTTTTTTTTTTTTTTTAAAGATTTATTATATGTAAGTACACTGTAGCTGTCTCCAGACACTCCAGGAGAGGGCGCCAGATCTCTATACGGATGGTTGTGAGCCACCATGTGGTTGCTGGGATTTGAACTCTGGAGCTTCGGAAGAGCAGTCGGGTGCTCTTACCCACTGAGCCATCTCACCAGCCCTCTTTTTGTTTATTGTGTATGTGTGTGTGAATGCACAAGTGTGCTGTGGAACACATATGAAAGACTGAGGACAACTTGGGAGTTGGTTCTTTGCTTTAATCATGGTATCCTTGGATATACGTGGTGTATCCAAAATTGAAACTTGAGTCACTAGGCTTGGTGGCAAAACACCTTTACCTACTGTGCCATCTTGCTGGCCCTAAATGCTGCCTTTGACTTGGAAAATGTCACTAAGGGAAGTCATTGCTGAGACTGAGCTGCGTGCCTGAGGACTTCAAAGCTGGCAGCTAAAAGGGGATAACCTTAGAGCTTAAGAAGTAGGAGCCAGCTGGGCGTGGTGGCACACGCCTTTAATCCCAGCACTCGGGAGGCAGAGGCAGGCGGATTTCTGAGTTTGAGGCCAGCCTGGTCTACAAAGTGAGTTCCAGGACAGCCAGGGCTATACAGAGAAACCCTGTCTCGAAAAACCAAAAAAAAAAAAAAAAAGAAGTAGGAGCCTTGCCGAGCAGTGGTGGCGAACGCCTTTAATCCCAGAAAAAGTAGCCTTGATCCACATGGCACTTACACTAGGTGAGGAGAGTTAGCCAACCACGTTCTACAGCATGCCAGGGCATTCAGGAAGCCCTGTGAGCTTAACCTGAGCTTAGACTGAGAGGCCAGCGTTAGTGTCTGCTTGGTAAAAGTAAGCAAAGCTCTGTAAGAAGTGGCCTGCGTTCTAGACCTAGGAAATGTTACAACAGGTTGAGCGTGGTGGAGTGTGCCTAGAATCCTAGCACTCCAGAAGCCGAGACAAGACCAGGGCAAAGTAAAATTCACTTTCCAGATAAGGGAGGAAGGGACTGGAGATACATACGAGGCCCTAAGTTTAATTCCCGGTGCTAGAGGTAGAGGAACTGGGCTTTTAGAGAGATGATTGGTTGGAGACTGGGGCAGGTAGACTGGCCAGAGAATCTTTCAGGGCGTAAAATAAGGAAGTGGTCTAAAAACAGCAGCTTGGGGCTCAGCCATTAAGAGCACAGGCTGAGCCGGTGTGGTGGCGCACGCCTTTAATCCCAGCACTCCAGAGGCAGAGGCAGGCGGATTTCTGAGTTCGAGGCCAGCCTGGTCTACAAAGTGAGTTCCAGGACAGCCCGGGCTATACAGAGAAACCCTGTCTCGAAAAACCAAAAAAAAAAAAAAAAAGAGCACAGGCTGTTCTTCTACCTCTAGATTCAGTTCCCAACACCCACATGGCAGCTCGACCATCTGTAACTTCAGTCCCAGGAGCTCCTAAACTCTCTTCTGGTCTCCTCAGGTACTGCGCGGATGTGGTACACAGACATCCATATGGGCAAATACATGCGCATAAAAAAATCAGCCTGCTGGGCGTGGTGGCACACGCCTTTAATCCTAGCACTTGGGAGGCAGAGGCAGGCTGATTTCTGAAACAACAACAACAAAAAAAATCAGCCAATAACATTCCAGCAATGGGAAGGCAGAGACAGGAGGCTCTCTGAGTTAGTTCAAGGCTACTTTGGTCTATTTTGGTCTATGTAGTATGATTCAGGACATCCAAGGATACACAGTGAGACCCTGTGTCAAAAAAATAAAATTAAAACAACAGAATTACACAGTGATGGCATCCTGTCAGGATTTGGATAAAAGATGAAACTGAAACAGCTCCCAAAGGCCAATGCCCGAACAGTGTGAGCACCAAAAGGGTAGTTTTGCTATAGTCCCTAAGTATGAAGGTGCACCAAAAGGATAGTTTTGCTATAGTCCCTAAGTATGAAGGTGCTTTTTTTTTTTTTTTTTCCTTTGGTTTTTCGAGACAGGGTTTCTCTGTGTAGCCCTGGCTGTCCTGGAACTCACTTTGTAGACCAGGCTGGCCTTGAACTCAGAAATCCGCCTGCCTCTGCCTCCCAAATGCTGGAATTAAAGGCTTGCACCACCACGCCCGGCGATATATTTATTAACAAGCTGCAAGCCAAACCTGGTCAGGTTCTGAGCTGTTGTAATTTGATGAGGCTGTTAATACCCAGACAAAGGCCCATTACTAGCCATCTGATCTTGCCCTGGCTCGCTCTGGTCCATGTTTGTCCTCATGACCTCATGGTAAATACTCCTTGGTCCCTCCCAGGGCCTTGCACTCTTCTGGTCTCTTTTCTCTCTGATCTCTTTGGGACCACCCCACACACACACTGGAATCAGAAGTCCCACCCTATTCTCAGCCCAGCTAATTAGCTGATCAGCTCTCTTTTTAACCAAACAGGGGTGATGAAAAACAGTTTTTACATAACATAAAGACCAGAGAAGGCTGACCAGACCACCCTCCAAACTCAAGAGAATTTCTATCTGAGCATCTGCATCTAAATGCACAGTGCCCAAACCCATCCACCAACCCCCCTGGCGGTTATTTTGAATGTGCTCATTGTTATGTTGAAGCCTATGCAGCCCTCAGGACAGCATCCCATGTCTCTAACCTCTGTTCTGGATCTTCTGGTTTTTAGAGTCTCTGTTGGGAAGTTGTAATTCTGATAGGTCTGCCTTTTTTTTATTTTATGTATGTGAGTACACTATTTTTTCAGACACACCAGAAGAGGGCATCAGATTCCACTACAGATGGTTGTGAGCCACCACATGGTTGCTAGAAATTGAACCCAGTACCTCTGGAAGGGCAGTCAGTGCTCTTAACCATTGAGCCATCTCTACAGCCCCTATTTGACCTTTTTCTCTTTTACCTTTTTTTTTTTTAAAGATTTATTTATTTATTTATTATATGTAAGTACACTGTAGCTGTCTTCAGACACACCAGAAGAGGGCATCAGATCTCATTATGGGTGGTTGTGAGCCACCATGTGGTTGCCGGGATTTGAACTCGGGATCTTCAGAAGACCAGTCAGTGCTCTTACCCGTTGAGCCATCTCGCCAGCCCTACCTTTTTTTTTAATTATTTATTTTATGTATGTGAGCACACTGTCGCTCTCTTCAGATACACTAGAAGACATCAGATCCCATTAGAGATGGTTGTGAGCCACCATGTGGTTGCTGGGAGTTGAACTCAGGACCTCTAGAAGAACAGTCAGTGCTCTTAACTGCTAAGCCATCTCTCCAGCCCCTCTTTTAACTTTTAATATTCCTTTTTGTTCTGTACATTTAGTGCTTTGATTATGTGGTGGAAGGATTTTATTTGCTGGTCCAATCCATTTGGCATTCTATAAGTTTCTATACATTGATAGCCATCCCTTTTGTGAGGAGCCCTAAAAGAGCACTGTTCTTCCAGAGGACCTGAGTTCAATTCCCAGCACTCACATGGTAAAGAGGTCAGCTCAGGAACTTTGGAAAATTCCACCAGACCCCTCCCTTCCTAGAGTAGAAAGGTCATAGAGCACACAGGCACCCTCCCCTCAGGAAGGGAGAGGCTAATTACATTCCTCAGACCACTGGGGGGAACCAACCTGCAGAAGAGGCAAGCCCAGAGCACATAGACACACAAATTCCTCAGGGCAGACCTACCATTAGCCACTTGCAGATGAGCTACTTCATTCCCTAAAGACCAATCAATCAGTTTAAAAGTCACACTGAGCCGGGTGTGGTGGTGCAGGCCTTTAATCCCAGCACTTGGGAGGCAGAGGCAGGAAAATTTCTGAGTTCGAGGCCAGCCTGGTCTACAAAGTGAGTTCCAGGACAGCCAGGGCTATACAGAGAAACCCTGTCTTGAAAAAACAAAAACAAGGGCTGGTGAGATGGCTCAGTGGGTAAGAGCACCCAACTGCTCTCCCGAAGGTCCGGAGTTCAAATCCCAGCAACCACGTGGTGGCTCACAACCATCCATAAGGAGATCTGACTCCCTCTTCTGGAGTATCTGAAGACAGCTACAGTATACTTATATATAATAAATAAATCTTTAAATTAAAAAAAAACAAATAAAAGTCACACTGTTCTGCCAATCACATTGTGCCTAGTGGCTGTTGCTTCATTCTACCCTTGAAAACTGTATAAAAACTGGCCAAACAGACTGCCTCTCCTTCAGGTCTGTGACGACCCCAGCACCCTGGAACAATAAATTCTTGCTTTACATCGATTGATTCCAGCTCCCTGTGACTCACTCAGAGGGTCCTCGTAATTAAGGTTCATCAGAGTCTTACAATGGCAGCTCACAACTGTCTCTAACTCCAATATCTGACACTCTCACACAGACATAAATGCCAGCAAAACACCAATAAAATAAAATGTGGGCAGGTGAAACTGTGTCACCAGACAAAAGCTGGGCAGGTTGAGTGTATCAGAGCCCTTGGTAGAATGGTAGGGGTTTCTCCAACCCGGTTCCTGTCCTAGAACTCTTGACCACAACACCCTACATATTGTGCATGCATATTGTGACCACTAGTCCCATAGCACAGAACACAAAGTTCTTCATGCTCGTGAGGTATGAGATGGGTCGTCCTGAGTGACCTGGACATTCCCTTCCTGGACATTCCTTCCTGCAAAAGATATTCAATCTCTGGTCCACCCTGATTAAGTCATTTTCCACAATGAACAATAAATAGTTTGGACAAACAAGGACTATCTCTCCCATCAAGAACTGTCATGGTGGGGAAGCCTTTGTCATACAGAGCTGTGCCACCAGAGTGTTGTCCCCACCCCACCCCCACCTCTAGCCTTCCCCAGCCCCATGCTCATTGCTGGACCACAAGGCCCCTTAGTCTGACAATGCATAGTTCCCACTGACGACTAGACACCTGGGAGTTTGAGAACCCCTGCCTCTTTGGCCTCAAACTGCCTTGTCACCCAGGCTGGGGCCCCATCTTAGGCTGCATTTTGGCACTCTGGCACCCCACAACAGTAAGGATGGGATGTAGCCTAGTGCCCTCCCATTTAGTCTGCCCAAGAGGTGTTTGCACACTCCAGCAGCCAGAAGGAACACAGTCCCACACCTGTACTCAGGAGTTTGAATACAGTCTGCACCACAGAGAAAAATGCTTTGGCCTTTTGGTTTGGTTTGGTTTGGTTTGGTTTGGTTTGGTTTGGTTTGGTTTGGTTTGGTTTGGTTTATTGAGATAGGGTTTCTCTGTGTAGCCTGGAACTATCCTAGAACTCTTTGTAGACTATGCTGGTCTCAAACTCAGAAATCCACCTGCTTCTGCCTCCTGAGTGCTGGGATTAAAGGCACCCACCATCATGCCTGGCTGAAAAATGCTTTAAACAACAACAACAACAAAAGAAACGGGCCTGGAGAGATGGCTTAGAAGTTAACAGCTCTTATTGGTCTTCCAGAGGACTTGGGTTTGGCTTCTAGCATCCACATCAGGTAGTTCATGATCCTTTGTAACTCCAGGTGCAGGGGATCTTCCACTCCTAGCTTCTTCAGATACTCACACACAGACTAACAAATAAATAAATAAATAAATAAATCCTAAATTTTAAGGAAAAGTAAAAACCACAGCAGGTGTGACTTGTGAGGACAATCCTGTTCTCTCTGAGACCCCCTGACCGGGATCTAAAGTCCTGTCTCCCCTCTCTCCCTGCCCAGCTACAGCCTGATCAACTCTTTATTTTATTTTATTTTATTTTATTTTGGTTTTGTTTTTTTTCAAGACAGGGTTTCTCTGTGTAGCCTTGGCTATCCTGGAACTCACTCTGTAGACCAGGCTAGCCTCGAACTCAGAAATCCTCCTGCCTCTGCCTCCCAAGTGCTGGGATTAAAGGCATGGGCCACCATGCCCGGCTCAACTCTTTATTAACAAAGCAGAGGTGAAGGTAGACAGGAGGTGTTCCAATAATCATGACAAGGACAGTTTCCTTACCGCTAAGGATCTCTGAGCTCTGTTGAGGTTTGGACTGTTGCTATGTACTGCAACGCTAAATTCTGTACCCAAGGTTGAGACCTATGAGTGAATTATCACATTTACCAGCTTTTGTTGTGCAAACCTTGCTCCTTCATTTAAAACAGTTCCTGTTGGTCTCCGGCTATGCACTGTAATGCAAAATACTGCCTCTGGGTGGAGGAGATCCTCACTTAGATCAAGTGGTGTAATTTTGCCCACCAAGTCATCCCTGACTGGTCAGTAAAGATGGCTACAGCCTATAGCTGGGCAGAAGAGAGATAGGCAGGGTTTCAGCTCCCTGGCTGGGGGTCTGAGGCTAGAGACCAGGAGGAGAGAGGAGAAGTGGGAGAGAGGAGAAGCCACCATGGGGTAGGTTAATCATGAAAACATGGCCATGAGGGCTGACCAATTGGAGGAAAAGAAGCCCAGGCAGAACATAGCAAGTTATAACTCTGGATGATTGATAGGGAAGTAATACTAATAACTGCTAGGGTAGGTATCTGCCCAGCTCTAGCGCTTTAAAGGCTTATCTTAAATATGAAGGTTTGGCTGGGCAGTGGTGGCGCATACTTTTAATCCCAGCACTAGGGAGGCAAAAGCAGGTGGAATTCTGAGATCGAGGCCAGCCTAGTCTACAGAGTGAGTTTCAAGACAGCCAGGGTTACACAGAGAAACCCTGTCTCAAAAAAAAAAAAAAAAAAAAAAAAAAAAAAGGTTTGGTGGTGTCTTTTATCTGGGAACTAAATGATCAAAAACAGGGTTAGAAACTCTTTCTTTTTTTTTTTTTTTTTTTTTTTTTTTTTTTGGGTTTTTCGAGACAGGGTTTCTCTGTGTAGCCTTGGCTGTCCTGGAACTCACTTTGTAGACCAGGCTGGCCTCAAACTCAGAAATCCTCCTGCCTCTGCCTCCCGAGTGCTGGGATTAAAGGCGTGTGCCACCACGCCCGTCTTAGAAACTCTTTCTGAGATTAAATATATACTGCAACGGCACACAGAAATCAGCATCTGGGGCTGGAGAGATGGCTCAGCAAGTAAGAACATTGACTGCTCTTCCGAAGGTCCTGAGTTCAAATCCCAGCAACCACATGGTGGCTCACAACCACCCATAATGAGATTTGACGCCCCCTTCTGGTGCAAATGAAGACAGCTACAGTGTACTTATGTATAATAATGAAATCTTTACATTAAAAAAAAATCAGAGCCGGGCGTTGGTGGCGCAGGCCTTTAATCCCAGCACTTGGGAGGCAGAGGCAGGCGGATTTCTGAGTTCGAGGCCAGCCTGGTCTACAAAGTGAGTGCCAGGACAGCCAGGACTACACAGAGAAACCCTGTCTCGAAAAACAAAAACAAAAAAAAACAAACAAATAATGCTCTGATCTAAAAATAGATTCAATAATCTACTTTTTGTCTTTTTAAAGATTTGCTTACTGCCTTGCTAGTTTCTTATTGTACTGCTTGCCCTTAATACTTTCGTGTAATTAAAATGGTATAGAAAGTGGATTGGGAAAATTAAATTGGCCTTCAGTCTCAGAATTGACTGGGGTCATGCTACAATGTTGTCTAATTGTCTTTTTTCTTTTTAATCCTCATTCCTGCTCTGGAGGACCTGTTGACTCTTGTCAGGGCTGCTTCAACTTCACTGGTGTCTGGTTGTTGTGAACAAACAAGCTTTTAAAGGATATACGCATGTTTGCATTAAGACATGTATGGAATGTGTAGTGTGTACACTTCAGCTAAAGATGATTCTGTGCTCTCTGTTTAATCATCCTGAATGAGTTCAGAATTTTCTATATGCAAAACAACTCTTTTTGCACTCGAGAGTCAGTAACTATATTCAGAGGTTCAGGAAAATCTTGTAATAATATAGGAATGACATGTAGCTCTGATTTTTTAACTGAATCATATGGACTTTTGTAGAATCCAAAATAAATCCAAAATAAATTCAAGACCACCCAACCCCTACCCCCCTCTGAAGGGACATTCCAATCTGGTGGTCAAGATAACCAGACTAAGCCTGCGGCTGCCAAAACAAGATTAGCAATTCCCAGAAAAATTCCCCTACACCACCCCACACTGAATTCTGAGAAAAACCACAAACTGCCCTGACCTTGTCGCTAGAATTCCCCATGATGTTAATAGCTGTGATGTTAATAGCTGACCCATAAGTTCAAAATGTACTGTTGCTTTGCAGACCAATCATAATAACCCACCATAAAGGCAGGCAGAGTGAGTCACTGGGCCAATGGTAGTCACTCTATGAAAACCAACCAGTGCCTGAAAGGGTTACTTGCTACACCAATGAGAATAAGCCAGCTAGTCCTGTTGCCTAAATCTGCCCCTTACAAGGTATAAAAAGTGTGTTCTTTCTTTGTTCCAGGTCTCTCCTCTTGCCTGCATGCTGAGGAGGGTCTCCAATGTGTTGGATCAATTAAAAAAACTCTTGCAGTGGTGTGGGTCTCTGTGGTCTTTATGAGTGAGGGTCTTTTGGTGGACTCTAACACGTTGAATTAGCTTACTTATATTTCCTGACTTCTAACCTGCCATTTCTGATTTATTTACATCAGTTTAGAAAGCAGAGGCTCAGGGCTGAAGAAGTGGCTCAGCGGTTAAGAACACTGACTGCTCTTCAAATCCCAGCAATCACATGGTGGCTGTACTGGCTAGTTTTTTGTCTACTTGACACAGCTGGAGTTATCACAGAGAAAGGAGCTTCAGTTGAGGAAATGCCTCCATGAGATACAACTGTAAGACATTTTCTCAATCAGTGATCAAGGGGGAAAGGCTCCTTGTGGGTGGGACCATCTCTGGGCTGGTAGTCTTGGTTCTATAAGAGAGCAGGCTGAGCAAGCCAGGGGAATCAAGCCAGTAAAGAACATCCCTCCATGGCTTCTGCATCAGCTCCTGCTTCCTGACCTGCTTGACTTCCAGTCCTGACTTCCTTCAGTGATGAAGTATGGAGGTGTAAGCCAAATAAACCCTTTCCTCCCCAACTTGCTTCTTGGTCATGATGTTTTGTCCAGGAATAGAAACCCTGACTTACAACCATGAGATCTGATGCCCTCCTCTGGTGCATCTGAAGACAGTTACAGTGTACTTACATATAAATAAAACTTAAAAAAAAAAAAAAAGCCGGGCGTGGTGGCACACGCCTTTAATCCCAGCACTAGGGTGGCAGAGGCAGGCGGATTTCTGAGTTCGAGGCCAGCCTGGTCTACAAAGTGAGTGCCAGGACAGGCAGGGCTACACAGAGAAACCCTGTCTCGAAAAACCAAAAAAAAAAAAAAAAAAAAAAAGAAGAATGCAGAGGCTCCAGAAATTGATGTCCCTGTTACTGTAAGAGGGAGAATCCAATAAGTTCTTTTCATAAACTGAGGCTGCTTGCTTGTGGTGTATTTGTTGTTAATCTCTCCCAAAAAATTTATTGCAAACTCCTTGCCAATGTTCATTTTCTGTCCATAATGAGACAATTTCAGCATTATTAAAGGGTAACACAATTTCTGCTAGGTCTATTCCTACTAAATAGTAGGATGAAGTCTCACCTTTCCTTTTAGAATAAATTCAGAAACCTTTTTTATTTTGTTTTTTAATTTTTTTTACTGTGTTTGTATGCTAAAAACAACCACTCTAAAATGTAATTTTGACTCTGCATAAGAACTCCTGTGGGAGAATTAGTAGAAAACAAAATAACTAAAAAATGGGCCATCTTTGAATACAAATGATCTACATATGAATTCTGTAATTTCTTCTTCTGTAATTTCTTTTCACTCTCAGCTGATAATTTTTTTGGACAAGTTAAATCTTTTTTTTTTTTTTTTTGGTTTTTCGAGACAGGGTTTCTCTGTGTAGTCCTGGCTGTCCTGGAACTCACTCTGTAGACCAGGCTGGCCTCGAACTCAGAAATCCGCCTGCCTCTGCCTCCCAAGTGCTGGGATTAAAGGCGTGCGCCACCACGCCCGGCGACAAGTTAAATCTTTATCACTTGGTAATATTTGAAATAAATTACTTCGCTCTTGAGTAGTTAACCCAATCATAGATATTAGTCAATTAATGTCTCCTAACAAAATTTGAATAGTTATTAATTGGTCTCTCCTGATTTGTACCTTCTGTGTTCGAATTTTTTGTAGACCTATCTTGTATCCTAGATAATTAATGGAATCTCCTTTGCCAGGCAGTGGTGGCATAGGCCTTTAATCCCAGCACTTGGGAGGCAGAGGCAGGTTGATTTCTGAGTTCGAGGCCAGCCTGGTCTACAGAGTGAGTTCCAGGACAGCCAGGACTGCACAGAGAAACCCTGTCTTGAAAAACAAAACAAAACAAAAATTAGAATCTCTTCTTTGTATTTTTTCAGGAGCAATTTGCAATCCACAATAAGGCCAAATTCTTTTCTTTCTTTTTTCTTTTTGAAAGGAAGAAAGGAAGAAGAGTTTGGATACTTGAAAGGCAGAGGCAGGAGGATCTTTGTATATTTGAGGCCAGTCTGGTCTCCAGGAAAAGTTCCAGACAGGCAAGTCTACACCAAAAAACCAAAAATAAAAAGTTTGGGTCTTCAAAGAAAAAGATCACCATTCCAACTGAAGAGTCTGGACAAAGCACACTTTATTCTGTTTGGTTTGGTTTTTGTTTTTTTTTTTGAGAGACATGTCTTCACCCTGTACTCTTGACCAAGAGAACGAGCTCAAAAGAGTGAACACGTGGGAGCAGGAAGTGCAATTGGATTTTTTCCTAACTCAGGTGATAGCTGTCTTTTCTGACCTCCTTGAGCACTGGGCATACACATGGTGCACATATGTACTTGCAGGCAAAACCCTCATACACATAATAATAAAGTATTCTAAAAAAAATTAAATAGTTGTAAGAAGTCAATCAAGCCAGGCAGCCATGGTGCACGCCTTTAATCCCAGCACCAGGAGGCAGAGGCAAGTGGATCTCAGAGTTCAAGACCAACCTGATCTACATAGAAAGTTCAGGTATATAAAGAAACCCTCCCCTCCAAAATGGGGGGTAGGTCAATCTAAGGGCTGGGCATTGTTAGCATTTTGTTTAAGCTCCACCCCACAGTTACCTGTGCCTGACTCACTATAAAAGGGGCTGCTTGCCCCTCCTCTCTCTCTCTCTCTCTCTCTCTCTCTTTCTCTCTCTCTCCACCTCTCTCTCTCTCTCTCTCTCTCTCCACTCTTTCTTTCTTTCCATGTGCTGATGGCCAGCCTCTACTTCTCTCTCTTTCTCTCTCTTTCCTACCTCTCAGCTCCCCTTCCCATGCCCTGAATAAACTATTCGTTTTTTTTAAGAGAGTTTCTCTCTTTTTTTTTTAAAGATTTGTTTATTTATTATATGTAAGTACACTGTTGCTGTCTTCAGACACACCAGAAGAGGGCAAGGGCGTCAGATCTCATTACAGACGGTTGTGAGCCACCATGTGGTTGTTGAGACTTGAACTCAGAACCTTTGGAAGAGCAGTCAGTGCTCTTACCCGCTGAGCCATCTCGCCAGCCCCTGAATAAACTATTCTATTCTATACTATACTGTCCTGTGGCTGGTCCCTCAGGGGAAAGGATGCCTCAGCATGGGCCCCCGGTGGCACTCCCTTATCCCACAGTTTACCACACATCCACCAAACCCATTTCCTCTCTTTATCTTTTTATAAACACAACAGGCATGGTGACATAGCCTTTAATCCTAGTTTCACTTAGACGATAGAAGCCAAGGGATCTCTTCTGAGTTCTAGACCAGTCTCAAAAAAAGAAGAAGAAAAAAAAAGAAGCATAGGGTGTCCCAGGAGAGCCAGGCGCAGTGGAAGAAGGTTCTCTCATCACCCCACCAGCATCTATAGCAGTGCCAGAGCACAGAGCAGGTGCAGAGTAAACACATCCTGGATGTAAGAGTGCTACAGAAGGGATGTGGAAGAACACTCCTGCACATGTGCTATAAGCATGTTTACATGTTCATGTGTTTATGCACATGTGTGTGTGCACATGTAGAGTTCAGAGGAGAACTTGTTGGTGCCCTATTAAATGGGTCCAAGGATTCAAACTCAGATGGGCAGACATGGTGGCAAGTGCCTTTACCTGCCGAGGGTCTCTCTGGCCCTGTTTACTAGTTGTCTTAAGTCTCTATAAAGTGCTAATTACATAAGGCAGTGACCAGCAGCTTGGAAATCTAAGAATTCAAGGCAAGGCTGTATTAGCTACTTCAGCCTTAAAACAAAGTCGGAGACTCTTTGAACTTTGAAATTATGCCTATGCAGTTTATTTCATTTTAGTTTACTTAAACAGAGGGGTTTTCCATGGGGTAAGCATTAATGAGAAGAAATTGGAGGACACACAGGAAAGAGTCAAGGACTCTAGGCAACTCACTCCTTTGGGGTAGCAGCCACCACAAAGGGGAAGGTGGGGCTTGTTTCAGAACTACAACATCCATAAGGCACAGGAAGGGACATCAGGGTTTCCGGTCAGATCCGTTTCCGGTCTTTCGGAGGCTGACGTTGTTTTCCGGTTGTCTGTAGCCCAGGGAGGCGTTTGGGGTACTCACGGTGAGTTTGGGAGACACAAGAGCGTTGGGGGTCCCCGCTGACCCGGCCTGACCGGCAGCGTGGTGCACACTGCTGTGGCTTGGGCGGTTCTCAGCGCTCTCTGCTGCCGACGTGGCGGCGGGGCTGGAGTGTGGCGTCGCACAAGCTGCCTGGCTGGCAGTGTTTCCCCATGCTTGGGTCGATTGCTCACTTTGCTCTTTTTTCCAAAGATGAGGCTGCTGGCGGTTGTGGTGTTGGCTCTGTTAGCCGTCAGTCAAGCAGAAGAAGGAGCCAGGCTTTTGGCCTCCAAATCATTGCTCAACAGATACGCTGTGGAAGGGAGGGACCTGACCCTGCAGTATAACATCTACAACGTCGGCTCCAGGTAACGGCCTAGAGTTCGCCAGCTTCCTTCTGAATTCCGAGTTTCCACGTGGGCATAGAGAACGTTTTGTTGGGGAGTGAATTCTCTTTTGGAGTCCTCCAGTATCGAGTGCACTGAGTGAGTGAGTGAATGAATGAATGAATGAATGAATATACTAGAGGGCTTACCTTTGTCCGGTGCTTTCAAAGGCAGGAATAAATTCAGCTTGTGAAAAAGGAAATTCAGACAGAGTGTACATCTGTCCTCTTACCTCGGGTGCGGACTCCCAGCTTTCTTCTTTCACTTACAATCACTTTTTTTTGTTGTTTGTTGTTTTTCAAGACCGAGTTTCTTTTTTTTTTTTTTGGTTTTTCGAGACAGGGTTTCTCTGTGTATGTAGCTCTGTCTGTCCTGGAACTCACTTTGTAGACCAGGCTGGCCTCGAACTCAGAAATCCACCTGCCTCTGCCTCCCGAGTGCTGGGATTAAAGGCGTGCGCCACCACGCCCGGCAAGACCGAGTTTCTTAACTGGCTGTTGGAGAGTCCACTCTTAGACCAGGCTGGCCTCAAACTCACAGACATCTGTCTGTCTCTCAGACTGCTTCCCGAGTGCTGGGATTAAAGGCATGGGCCACCACTGCTGGCTCCCATGAGCACTTCTTTGTTGTTATTTCTTTCCCATTTATATCTTACTTCCCCTGTCTAGAATTAGAGCAGGATTAGCTTTGGGCGATTCACTTCTGAGCAGCAGAATCCAGGCCTTGATCTGGATTCTTCAAAACAGGCCCAACTTACTATGGGGGTTTCTTTTGACCAGCAGGTGGATTTTCCGGTCAGTTCCCTTAGTTTTATGTCCCTCACTCTTATTTACTATATGTGAGTACACTGTTGCTGTCTTCAGACACTCCAGAAGAGGGCATCAGATTCCATTACAGATAGTTGTGAGCTACCATGTGGTTGCTGGGATTTGAACTCAGGACCTTCGGAAGAGCAGTCGGCGCTCTTAACTGCTGAGCCATCTCGCCAGCCCTGTCCCTCACTCTTTATTTCCTCTGCTTTTCAGTGCTGCATTAGATGTGGAATTATCTGACGATTCCTTCCCTCCGGAAGACTTCGGCATTGTCTCCGGTATGCTCAATGTCAAATGGGACCGGATTGCCCCGTATCCTTTTTTTATGGGTGGTGAGGGCTGGGGGAGGAACATTGCCTGGAAAACATCAAGGGGGCTGCAGACTGGATGTGTGGTCTGTTTCTTGTCTGGGGAGGATGAGGTGTTAGCTGAGTGAATGTGCCTTCTTCCTTCAGGCTCTAAGGCTGTCTGTATCTCCCAAGCTCCGTTAGGGAGATGAAGACATATAAAGGTATCTGTGGCTATGAATGGATATTGAATGTGCTTTTTTTCTTTGCACTGCTGGAGACAGACCTGGGTATTCACACACATTGGGTAAGAAGTGCTCTATACCTGAGGTGTTCTCAAAGTAGATTCAGTGGGATGTCACCATGGAGACCCCAGGTAAAGTGTTAGCATCTTCTCTTTTCTTTTTTTTTTTTTTTTTTTTTTTTTTTGGTTTTTTGAGACAGGGTTTCTCTGTGTAGCCCTGGCTGTCCTGGCACTCACTTTGTAGACCAGGCTGGCCTCGAACTCAGAAATCCACCTGCCTCTGCCTCCCGAGTGCCGGGATTAAAGGTATGCGCCACCACGCCCGGCTAGCATCTTCTCTTAGTGTCTGCTTTTTATTATTATTACTATTATTGTTATTACTTTGGTTTTTCAAGACAGGATTTTCCTGCATAATCCAGGCTGTCCTGAAACTTGCTGTGTAGACCAGGCTGTCCTCAAAACTCACAGAGATCCACCTGCATGTGCCTCCCAAGTGCTAGGATCAAAGGTGCGTGCCACCACTGCACTGTGACAGTTATTTTTAACTATTGAATTACATAATTAGTTCTCCCCTCTCTGCTTTGTGTATTAAAGTGTATTTAGATTTTCTGTGTGTGTGTGTGTGTGTGTGTGTGTGTGTGTGTGTGTGTAGGCAAGAAGACATCAGATGCCTTGGAGCTGTGATTACAGCAAGTTCTGTCCTATGTGGATACTCGGAACCAAACTCCAAGGAATAGGAAGTGTTCTTAACCCTCTGGGCTTTCCCTTCAGCAACATGTTTACACTTTTCTTTTCTTTTTATTTTTATTTATTTTTTTTTTTTTGAGACGGGGTTTCTCTGTATAGCCCTGGCTGTCCTAGAACTCACTCTGTAGACCAGGCTGGCCTCAAACTTAGAAATCTGCCTGCCTCTGCCTCCCAAGTGCTAGGATTAAAGGCATGTACCACCACTGCCTGGCTACATTTTTCCTATGAGGATAAATAGTCTCTTTGTATTTTTGTTTGCTACTTCTGTTTTTATCCTGTGTACTATACTTTTAAGAACTTGTGTCATGGACTGGGTGATTTTTTTTTTTTCTTGTGGGTAAGAGCATTTGTGTTCTTAGAGAAGACACAAGGCTGGTTCCCAACACTCTTGTCAGACAGCTCACAGCCATCTGTAACTCCTCTCCTCCAAGGACTCCAGGTCCTTTTCCAACATGCCTAGGCACTGACATACATGTGCACATGCACATAAATTCATGGAACACACACCCAAATATAAATAAGTAAAATCTTTCCAGGCATGATGGTGCACATGTTTAATCGTAGCACTCTAGATCAATAACCAGCCTGGTCTGCCAGCCAGCTATATACAGTGAGACCCCATCTCAAAAACAGAAAATATGCCAGGCACTGGCGGTGCATGCCTTTAATCCCAGCAACTGGGATTAGCCATGTCTCCACACACACACACACACACACACACACACACACAGAGAGAAACAAGCCAACAAGAGAAAAAACAGTGGAAGATTTTCTAAAAGGCATGTGTATTTTATTACTTTTTTGGAGGGGTCTCTACCCCATTCTTTTCTGTTTAGCTCCGGAATAAAGACGAAGAAACTTGGTATTTTATTTACAATCTGCTGGCACTGTACTGAGCAGGTTCTGAACTTTTTTTTAACCTGGCTAGGAAATTAATAATGAGATGCCCAGCCGGGCGTGGTGGCACACGCCTTTAATCCCAGCACTTGGGAGGCAGAGGCAGGCGGATTTCTGAGTTCCAGGCCAGCCTGGTCTACAAAGTGAGTTCCAGGACAGCCAGGGCAACACAGAGAAACCCTGTCTCGAAAAACCAAAATAAATAAATAAATAAATAAATAAATAAATAAATAAATAAATAACGAGATGCCCAATCACTGGCCAGCTGAGGTTTGCTCGGCTTTTCTTGCCTTGTGCTCCTGGTTCATCCTGCCTCGTGGTGACATTCACTAGTCTCTCCTTCCTCTCATGGGCCCTACCTGAGCCCCCCTTACTCCATCTCCAGTCCCACCTTCCTCTCTCTCCTCCTCAGTCACAGGCTCTAGCCTTTTGTTAGCCCATGAGGGATATTGGGGAGCATTCTCACAGAACACAGTTTGACACAGTGCTCCAAGATCAGGTTGCAGTCGGGGCTGGAGCCCAGAACTCAGCTTCTGAATATACAGCGCAGAAAGCTAACCCCGACATGTTTGTGTATCTCTAGAAAGATGGCTCAGCAGTTAAGAGCACTTGTGGCTCTTTCAGAGGACCCGGGTCTACTCCCAGCATATTAGATATGTTATTAGTGTTTTATGCCATATGCTAAATTTCAAAGAGTGCACATGGTCTGGTCGGCATGAACAGGATGGAAAGGTTGTTACTGCTTTGTTTCATTGTGTTTCTGAGACAGGGTTTCTGTGTAGCCCTGAGTGTCCTGAAACTCACAGAATCTGCCCACCTTTGCCTCCTGGGCACAGGGATTAAGTGACTACACCACCACACTAGGCTTCCGGCATCTCTTCTTCTTCCTTAACCCTTGGGCCAGCGCTAGCAACGTCTCCCACACAGTGGTCCTGCGTCCTCTCAAAGCTGGCTACTTCAACTTCACTTCTGCCACGATTACTTACCTAGCCCAGGAGGATGGGCCTGTTGTGGTAAGTGCTCCAAACCCAAGCTGGGCGGGGCTCTACTTCCCTTAAAAACTCCCTTGTTTCTTCTTAGAGTGTATGGGTTGATTTTTATGTATGTGATTTTGTGTGTGTGTATGCAAGCGTGCACGCTTTCATGTATGTTGGATATCCATAGAAGCCAGTAGACATCAGATCCCCTGGCTGTCTCTCCTTAAAAACTCTTGTAAAAATTTCCACAGCAGCTGCTAAGACAGGTTAACTATATACCTGGACTGGTCCTAAGGAAGACAAAAGACACTATCAAATTTTTTATTAGATATTTTCTTCATTTATATTTTAAATGCTATCCGGAAAGTCCCCTATATCCTCCCCCTGCCCTCCACCCCAACTCACCCACTCCCACTTCCTGGCCCTGGTGTTCCCCAGTACTGGGGCACTGGGGCATATGACCTTCACAAGACCAAGGGCCTCTCTTCCCAATGCTGGACGACTAAGTCATCCTCTGCTACATATGCCGCTAGAGACACGAGCTCTGGGGGTACTGGTTCATATTGTTGTTCCATCTATAGGGTTGCAGACCCCTTCAGCTCCTTGGGTACTTTCTCTAGCTCCTCCATTGGGGGCCCTGTGTTCCATCCAATAGCTGACTGTGAGCATCCACTTCTGTATTTGCCAGGCACTGACATAGCCTCACAAGAGACAGCTATATCAGGGTCCTGTCAGCAAAATCTTGCTGGCATATGCAATAGTGTCTGGGCTTGGTGGCTGATTATGGGATGGATCCCCAGGTGGGGCAGTCTCTGGATGGTCCTTCCTTCCATCTCAGCTTGAAACTTTATCTTTGTAACTCCTTACATGGGTATTTTGTTCCCCATTCTAAGGAGGGACGAAGTATCCACACTTTGATCTTCCTTCTTCTTGAGTTTTATGTGTTTTGCAAATTGAATCTTCGGTATTCTAAGTTTCTGGGCTAATACCCACTTATCAGTGAGTGCATATCATGTAAGTTCTTTTGTGATTGGGTTACCTCACTCAGGATGATATCTTCCAGATCCATCCATTTACCTAAGAATTTCATAAATTCATTGTTTTTAATAGCTGAGTAGTACTCCACTGTGTAAATATACCACATTTTCTGTATCCATTCCTCTGTTGAGGGACATCTGGGTTCTTTCCAGCTTCTGGCTATTATAAATAAGGCTGCTATGAACATAGTGGAGCATGTGTCCCTATTACAAGTTGGAACATCTTCTGGATATATGCCCAGGAGAGGTATTGCTGGATCCTCCAGTAGTACTATGTTCAATCTTGTTAGGAACCGCCAGACTGATTTCCAGAGTGGTTGTACAAGCTTGCAATCCCACCAACAATGGAGGAGTGTTCCTCTTTCTTTACATCCTCGCCAGCATCTGCTGTCACCTGAATTTTTGATCTTAGCCATTCTGATTGGTGTGAGGTGGAATCTCAGGGTTGTTTTGATTTGCATTTCCCTGATGATTAAGGATGCTGAACATTTTTTCAGATGCTTCTCAGCCACTTGGTATTCCTCAGTTGAGAATTCTTTGTTTAGCTCTGTGCCTCATTTTTTAGTTCTTTGTATATATTGGATATTGGTCCCCTATCGGATTTAGGATTGGTAGAAATTCTTCCCCAACCTGTTGGTGGCCTTTTTGTCTCATTGACAGTGTCCTTTGCCTCACTGGTCCTAAGGAAGTCTGGGTCCAATCATAACGTTTCAGAACCGGTAGCTGCACCGGAGATTAAAGGCATGCGCCACCACGGCCTGGCTGAATTTTTTTTGTTTTTGTTTTGGTTTTTTTTTTTTTTTTTTTTTTTTTGGTTTTTCGAGACAGGGTTTCTCTGTGTATGTAGCTCTGGCTGTCCTGGAACTCACTTTGTAGACCAGGCTGGCCTCGAACTCAGAAATCCGCCGCCTCTGCCTCCCAAGTGCTGGGATTAAAGGCGTGCACCACCACGCCCGGCTTTGTTTTGTTTTTTAAGCTTAGTTTGAGACAGATTCTCCTGTAGCCCAGGCTGGCCTTTCTCAAACTCTCAACATATGAATGAGGCTGGTCTTGAACTCCTGATATTCCGGCCTCAGTCACCCATGTGCTGGGATTGCGAGTATGAGCCCCTGTGCCCAGCATTACCTGGTACTTGGTGGGTTAACAGACACAAAAATCAAAGGCTCACCCGCCACCTGAGAACAGAGTTGTTTGCAGTGAGCTCCAAACTCTTGGCCCCTCTTGAAAGCAGAGGAATGTGAAGCTGTCCCAGCCCTGCTCTGCTAATGTACATTGGGTGGGGCTTTAACATAGTCAGGGCCCTTCTTAGTCCTTCAGCTGAGCCTCAGTCAGCCCTGTGAAGTAGACAGGGGGTTTTCTCTTGAGGAATAAGTAAATGATTGCGGAGGACTTGTAGCTTCCTTATACACCTTGTCTTATAGACAAGTCTGGTGGGTTGAGTTTTGGGTTGAGTTACATAGCTGGCCTGAGCTGTTTAACAGACACCCACTGTGTGGTGAGTCCCACTGTGTGAGACTTCAGCTCTCCTGGCTCCTGATCTACTTTACAGAATGCTAAAGGGAGTCATCTCTCTGGTTTTTAAATGCTTGTTTATTTATTTTTGTTTTTTAAAGATAGAATTTCTCTGTGTAGCCCTATCTGTCCTAGAACTCACTCTGTAGATCAGGCTGGCCTCTAATTTAGAGATCTGTCTGTCTCTGCCTCCCATGTGCTGAGATTAAGGATGTGTGTCACCATGCTTCATCTTTCTAATTTAAAAGCTTAAGTTTTTTGTTTTTGTTTCTTTTTTCTTTTTAGATTTATTTGTGGATATGACAGCTTTGCCTACTTGTATGTGTGTGTACTACATGTGTGCCTAGTGCCTGAAGGGATCAGAAGGGATTGGATTCCCTGGAACTGGAGTTCAGGGTGTTGGGGAGCCACTCTGTGGGTGTTGGGGAGCCATCCCTCTGCTTTTTTCTATTCTTTTCCCAGTACTGATGCTCAGCTGGGCTGCAGCTCTGTCCTTTAAGCACTGTTGCCTGTGTGTGTTGGTGACTACGTCTGATGCTCAGAAATGTGTCAGCTGGAACAGCCTGTTCTCGGACAAGGTGACTTTGAAACTTGCCTTAACAGCTTTTTTCTTCTCCAGATTGGCTCCACCAGCGCCCCTGGACAGGGAGGAATCCTCGCTCAACGGGAGTTTGACAGGAGATTCTCCCCCCATTTCGTAAGCATTTCTAGTATTTGCCATCGCCACAAACCTGGACTTTCCCTCTGCTCAGCCTTTAGTAGAAAGATGCCTGACTTAGAGTTCTGTGTCACTTGGAGGCCTTAATAGATTCAGTGGAGGTCACCAAGTTTTGGGATAGTTGAGTGTTACACAGCACCAGCCCAGCTGGAGCTTGGAGAGAATTTTTCAGAGCTGACTAAACACTGAGAGAGGGAATTTAATTCACCCAGAGCTCCAAATGAGACTCAGTCCATCCCATCAGATGGCCTGGGGGGCTGAGGCTGTAGCTCGGTCTGCCCTGTGTGCTCCAGGCCTTGGGTTCTATCCCAACACTTCCTGGGAAATGAAGGCA
This sequence comes from Mus caroli, assembly GCF_978045245.1. Lineage (NCBI taxonomy): Eukaryota > Metazoa > Chordata > Mammalia > Rodentia > Muridae > Mus > Mus caroli. Next base: position 73,404,750 of record NW_028227258.1, on the reverse strand, counting down.
GGGACATGAGGGGGTTCATCAGCAACCATTTAGTCGGTTTGCAACCTGCTTGGCTGCAGAGACGCAGGAGCAACAAAATTCCCCTGATGTTATAAGGCGTGGAAGGGGATGCTCTGGTCAGTCAGGCCTTACACTGGACCCTGGCGGGGCTTTAGTCAGCACCACCTGTCCAGGCTTTGAGTCCAGAGAGGATTAGCCAGGCAAAGAGGAGCTGAGGGAGGAGAGACTCAGAACAGCTCAGATTGACTCAAGGCCTGGTGTGAGCCAGGAATGACAAGGGTTTAACAAAGATGGAAGGTAAAGTATGAAGCCCAAGGTGGAGACATCCACCTTAGGGCATCCCCCTTCTCAAACACTATCTAGAATTTGGGTGAGATGAGGCTTGGCTGCACAGCTTGAAAAGGAGACTAGTCATAGAGAACCATTTTGTCTGAGGGAGAGGCTGGCAAAGTCCTGCTTACATCCTGGGCCCTGCTGCTCCCTTCCCTTCCAGTCATACCATTCCCTCCTTCCTTTTCCCTCCTGCATCTGTACCCAAACTCCTAAGCAAGCCTTTGTTTTCCTCCACAGCTGGACTGGGCAGCCTTTGGGGTCATGACCTTGCCCTCCATAGGCATCCCCCTGCTCCTGTGGTATTCCAGCAAGAGGAAATACGATACTCCCAAACCCAAGAAGAACTGAATGCAGTTTCCTCGGCCCTTCTCTCCCAAGAAACCAGGTTTTTTTCTAGACTCCAGAGGGTGTCAAAAGTGTTCTCTTGGCCCTTGGCCCGTGGCTATTTTGTCCTGAATCTTATCCCGAACTCAACCGGAATGCAAGGGGCAGGCCTGGAGGTTGGAGAGGGCCTCCCCGTTGTCACTGAAGCCATATAGACAGGACAGCCCTTAGCTACAGCTTCGGGGCTGGAGGGTCCCACCAAGGTGCTGTTGGTATATTATTAGCAATGTGAACTCTTTGGGGTCCAGGAGGGGCCCTTTGGACACTGGCTGACACCCCCATCCCCTGGCAGCTCCTCTCAAGAGGGTAGAGGATTATGGGGGCTACCCAGGCCCTGCCTGGATTAGGGGCACTTACCAAATGAATTTTCTAATAAAAACAAATGCCACACCGATGTGTTTGTCTTGTGTCAACAGACAAGTCAGTTTGCAGCCCAGGTTTGGAAGCTCCAGCTCCAGGGCAGCCAGGGGGCTCTCTTGGCCTTGAAGTGTGGGCTATTCCCAGAGATGTGCCTGATTCCTTTTTTTTGTTTGTTTTTGTTTTTTGAGACAGGGTTTCTCTGTGTAGCTCTGGCTGACCTGGAACTCATTTTGTAGACCAGGCTGGCCTGGAACTCAGAAATCTGCCTGCCTCTGCCTCCCAAGTGCTGGGATTAAAGGTGACCCATAATGAGATCTGACACCCTCTTCTGGGGTGGCTGAAGACAGCAAAAGTGTACTTACTTTTTTTTTTTTTTTTTTTTTAATTTATTTATTATATGTAAGTACAATGTAGCTGTCTTCAGACACTCCAGAAGAGGGAGTCAGATCTCGTTACAGATGGTTGTGAACCACCATGTGGTTGCTGGGATTTGAACTCCGGACCTTTGGAAGAGCAGTCGGGTGCTCTTACCCACTGAGCCATCTCACCAGCCCAGTGTACTTACTTATAATAATAAAATCTTTGGGCTGGGGCAATCAGGGATTGAGCGAGCTGGGCCAACTGGAGCAAACAGAGGTCCTAAATCCAATTCCCAACAATCAGATAAAGGCTCACAACCATCTGTACATTGACAGTGTACTCATATACATCACCACACCCGGCCTGATTCCTTTTAACCCTTGTGCTCATGGCTCTCCATGGCTGGAGATGGTCCTGATCAATTTACTGGCCTTTTTAGCCCACTAGTCTAACTCAGTGGTTTTCAACCTGGGGGTTGAAGGACCCTTTCACAGGGGTCAGATATCAGATATTTACAATTCATAACAGTGGCAAAATTGCAGTTATGAAGTAGCAATGAAAATAACCTTATGGTTGGGGTCACCACCACATAAGGAACTGTATTAAAGGGTCACAGCACTAGGAAGGTTGAGAACCACTGCTCTTAAGTGGTGGTTTCTAGGGATGAAGAGATGGTTCAGTGGTTAAGAGCACTAGCTGTTCTGTTGGACTTGGTTTCTATTCCCAGCATGGTGGTTCATAACCTCTAACTCTAGTTCCAATGGCCTCTTTTGGACTCTGCTAGAACTAGGTGCTTGATTGGTACACAGAGATACATGCAGAAAAAAAACAACTCAAATACATAAATTTTGGGAGGTTTTTTTTTGTTGTTGTTGTTGTTGGTTGGTTGGTTGGTTGGTTTTTTCAAGACAGGGTTTCTCTGTATAGCCCTGGCTGTCCTGGAACTCACTTTGTGGACCAGGCTGGCCTCAAACTCAGAAATCCGCCTGCCTCTACCTCCCAAGTGCTGGGATTAAAGGCTTATGCCACCCACATACATTGTTTAAAATTAAGTTTTAAAAAACTAAATGGCAGCTCTGGGGCTGGAGAGATGGCTCAACAGCAAAGGCACATACTGCTCTTGCAGAGGACCCAAATTCAGAACTAGCATCTATGTCAGGTGGCCTTTAACTCAAGCAATTGTGGCTCTAACACCCTTTTATGACCTCTGCAGGCACCTGCACATATAAATAAAAGTTATTAAAAGGGGCTGGTGAGATGGCTCAGTGGGTAAGAACACTGACTGCTCTTATGAAGGTCCTGAGTTCAAATCCCAGCAACCACATGGTGGCTCACAACCATCCGTAATGAGATCTGACACCCTCTTCTGGGGTGTCTGAAGACAGCAAAAGTGTACTTATTTATAATAATAAAATCTTTGGGCTGGGGTGATCAGGGACTGAGCGAGCTGGGCCAACTGGAGCAAGCAGAGGTCCTAAATCCAATTCCCAACAATCACATAAAGGCTCACAACCATCTGTACATTGACAGTGTACTCATATACATAAAATAAATCCTTTTTTTTGTTTGTTTGTTTTTCGAGACAGGGTTTCTCTATGTAGCCCTGGCTGTCCTGGAACTCACTTTGTAGACCAGGCTGGCCTCAAACTCAGAAATCCGCCTGCCTCTGCCTCCCAAGTGCTGGGACTAAAGGCATGCGCCACCACGCTCGGCAATAAATCTTTAAAAAAAAAAAAAGTTATTAAAGGAAATGGCTTCTGTTGAGTTTGAATTTATTTGTGTGTGTGTGTGTGTGTGTGTGTGTTGAGATGGAGTCTCCTTATTGCTGTCTTGAAACTCCCTCTGTGGACCAGGCTGGCCTCAGACTTAGAGATCCCCCTGCCTCTGCCTCCTGAGTGCTGAGAATAAAGGCCTGAGCCAAATGCCCAGCAATGTTTTCTTTTCTTTTTTTTTTTTTTTTTTGGTGTTTTTTCGAGACAGGGTTTCTCTGTGTAGCTCTGGCTGTCCTGGAACTCACTTTGTAGACCAGGCTGGCCTCGAACTCAGAAATCCGCCTGCCTCTGCCTCCGGAGTGCTGGGATTAATGGCGTGCGCCACCACGCCTGGCGAATGTTTTCTTTTCATGCCAGGGAGAAGTGCTGGGTTTCCTGCTGCGTTGGACCCTCTAGTAGCCAGTGGGAAAGGCAGCTTTGGCTTTTACAGAGTCAGTTTACAGAGGCTTCTCCACTGTAAACTGACTCTGTCCAACACAGGAATGCCGTGGTCTGAGAAAGGCCTCCCAGGCAGGAGGGGAACCCAACAAACACTGGCTTTGTTTCTGCTAACAAGTTTCCCATTTCGACCGCTCCTCAGCTCCCCTGCCTAACCGGTTTAACCTTTCCTTTCCCCAGCCTTGGGAGCCTCTGGGTCCCTGAAAGATGAAACGGACTTGGAGACAACGGGAAGCTCCCAATGGGGTGGCCCTTAGGCAACTCACATCCTTTCTTCAGGCCCTGCAGCTTGGACATGCCAGCGCCAGCCAGGTCAGAAAGCAAGAAAGATGATGGCTCTTGTTCCTCATATTCTGGTGGGAACCTGGGAATGCTCAGACAGGGGGAGCAGGTGTAGAGGTGTGCCAAGTGGGGAGTGCCTTTCATAGGGAGGCTCTTGTCTGCTACTGAACCCTTCCCTTTCAGAGTGGGAAGGGTTGTATGCTTTCTCCTGGAGTTACAGAGTTAAGTCACAGGAGGAGGGCTTTCCTGCCCACAACAGGATGGACTGGGGCAGGTGACATCAAGCTGTTTCTTTCTCAGTGTTCACTCTGGGTGGTCTCTTCTAGAAGGCAGGGGGGCTCTCACTCCTTTTCCTTGTACAGATCAACGGTGTTTGAACTGGCACTGGCGGGAGAGCAGATGAAACGGGAGCTCACAGATAATATGTGTGGTGAAGGCAGTGGATGTCATGGGTCCTTTGAAAAGAGGCCAGACTAGATTCTTCATCTCTCAAGAGATCAGCTGCCTTGGAGTCAGGGTGGAATTTGAGCGTCCCTTCAGCAGTGGCTGGGGAGAATGTAAGCACTTCTGAAGTCTGTAGACAGGCTTAGCTGAAATAGTTGGCTTCAGCACTGCCCTTGTCACCTTGAGGCTATCAGATAGGATGACTGCCAACACACACATACACACACCCTCAAAGGTGTGAACCCTGAATCAGGTCGTATGCGATCTGTGAGAAGAGAAGGACGGTGAGCATTCCCCTCATTACCCTGGAGATTGGGTGTCCAAATGGGGGCTCTTCCCTAGAAGGCTAGCTAGCAGCCCTGGAGCCAGCAGGTACTAGGTCTCTTCTACCTTCTGCAGACAGCCCTCAGTACTCCCACAGCATCCCATCTCCGCTCAGATTGGTACCAGAGGGAGCCAGCTGCTTCCATTGCCGCTTCCTTCACATCTAGGCCTCCAGACCTGAAGAAAGTGGGGAGTAGGGAGAGCAGGGGTCAGCTCAGTGGAGAGACAGGAAGTTAATCTCCCCCAGAGCACAGCTGGAGCATGGAGGGTAACATAACACGGACTTGGAGACTGTGGCTGCTCAGCGCTCTGCTTTGGCCTCTGGCAACCCCCCCCCGCACCCCCCCGCACCCCCGCACCCCCCCCGCACCCCCCCCTCCCCCGTCTTGGAGCTTGCATCCTCATCAAGATTGTTTAATGTGGATTTCCAGGGCACAAGCATCTCTCCTGTATTCTCAGGGAAAAGCAAATCACTGTCCCTCTCCCACATTTGGTTGGGGGGTAGGGAAGGATGCATCGTTCCTTCTGGATGCCTTCCCCCTCACCCACAGCAAGGACCTCAGAGCAAAGGCTAGCTGATCAGAAGACAACTCATTTGTTTGCTTTATTCAATAGGTCACAAAGGACAATGTAAATGGGCTTATCCAAAGATCACCAGCAGATGGCAGTGTGGCATATTTATTTTTACTTAGTGTTTTTGAGACAAGAAGTCTCAAAACTTGTCTCTCTATAGATAAGACTAGTGTGAACTTGCTAGATACCTCAAGTCCACCTTGTCCCAGAGTCCTGTGTGCCATCACACTGACCCACATCATACTTACTAAGTGACTACTACATAGCCATACTTCCCGTTTGCAAATGAGGGATAAAGGAAGCACTTAGAAGCTTGTCCAAGGCTCTGTAAATCAAGCGTTGTCAGAGACAGCAAATCTCCCAGCGAGCCCTTTCCAGTAGCCACAGGCTCCTTAAGAGAGGCTTGCTCCCTGTCACCTCCACAAGTGCCAAGCTGTGCCAAGCTGCCCTCTGCCCTAGCGGAAGAGGCGAGGGTTGAGTCCACACCCCCTCAGTTGTTACCAAGGAAAGGGTGGAGGAGCTGGTCAAATATCCTGCTGCCTGGTCTCCAAAACAAGCCATGCTATGCGTTGGCATGTTGGCTGAGTTGCTGGTCACCCTGGTGCTGTCAGAGCTAGGGCCCTCCTTACCTGTAGCTGCCTATAATCTCCCTTCCTGTGCAATTGCAGCTCAAATAAATACAACCTCTCCTCCCACGCTACTGTAACCTGCCTCTTAAAGGGACCAAAGCACAGTTTTTAAGCCTAACATGAGAGAGAATAGAGGACCCTGCTGACCTGGGGGAAGACCTCAATGTTAAGTAGGACTCCAGCTGTGACCCTTGCGCTGGGCTGATGTTCCCCTTTCCCTCCCCAGCTTCTCCCTGTCCCATTAGAGGGAAGCTAAAAGTTCCCAGTGGTCAGAGTCCAACATCCTCTCCTCTCAAGGGGACCCCAGTCTGGTTCCCCGCACCTGCTTCCACGGGAGACTGAGTCCCGTGGCCACCCTTTGTCCAGGGAACGCTTGGAACAGGGCAATGGCACCAAAAGGGTTAAAGGTCTGGCCACAGAACTGTCTAGGGTGTTTGAAGTAGGGTGGGGAAGGGAAGGGCTTGAACAGTTGAAGAGGCAGCTGGTCAGTACTGGAATGAGTGCCCCATGGCCCCTATGCAAACTTCTGGACCATGCACAGTTCCTGTAGAGGGACCGAGAGAGAGACATCCCCACCGAGGTGCCCGGATAGACCTTTAGAGGGGCTGCCTGAAGCAGGACTTGCGCCCATATTGAAGTCACCAGCTGAGGGCCAGAACAGGTTTCCCACCCTCGGGACCTCTGGTGAGTCTCTTCTTCCTTTTCCTGGGTCCGTGCTTGATGAATGGACATTCCTCAGGAAGCAGGGATGTCATGCCAGGAGCTGCTCAGCACCCAGGAAGCGGCAAGAGAAGTTACAGGTTCCGCACCAGCATCTTACTTTCACTTCCCATTTCTGCTTAGGGGGCAGCGTATGTGTGTTTATAGATGCTATATGTTTGTGTGCACATATGTGTATACGCATGCACGTATGCAAATAGGAAAGTAAAGAGTCCCAATAACAGCCAGTGATCAATGAACACAACGTATGTATCAAATGTTGATGAATTCTTTCATGTTTTCTTTTTTTAATCTTTAGAATCTTGTAGGGTTAACATACTCAATCCTTGTCTTGAGTACAAAGTATAAAGGATTTAGATAACTAACCTATGTCAATTAAGATGTAAGGTAGGACTAGGTTTCAAAGTCAAGTTCATTTGGCATCCAACTCTGTCGTGTTGTCATTAAGAACAAAAGCAAAACAAAAACCCCTACTATCATTTTTATCCTACGGTGTTGGGACTGGAACCCAGCACCTCTGTGAGACTCAAGACAATCTCAGGACCAATCATTCGTTCCTAAAGCCAAGCTCTTCCAGAGTCTAGACTGTCCCACCGTCCTATTAGGGTTTACCCACCCTACCAGCTACTTTAGCATTTCCTGGTATCTTCCAGGTTAATTTCCTGTGTCACCCTGGCCAAAGTCTCCTTAGATGTCCCTCTGAACCTCAGACCTTCTCTTGCCCCGCCCACCCTTTTGGCACAGACACCACAGTGCCTGCTGAGAACCTGGTGGGGAGCCGAGGATTGGCTGCGTTTGACAGGTCTTTGCTTTCTTATCCTAAGTTTTGCTTCCTGGACTAGGACCCAGGGCTCCTGTAGAGAAGCATATAGTCACAAGCCCAGGGGTGGGGTATGCTGGGGAGGAAGGCAGAATCCTTAAATCCAAACAAAGCTGAGGATCACCTTTGGAAACAGCAAAATTCCAGACTGCTGCATGAGCCTTGAGTGCCACAGAGGAGAGGGGCGGGGTGGTGTTGAGATGCCTGCCCGGTGACTTAGCCGAGTGTGTGGTTGGATTAGGGTCTGGGGATGCTTGGCTACCTTCCCAGCTTGGAACTTCTGGAATTTCCTAACAGTAAAGGCAATAACTGCTCTATGGGCCACCGCTGCAGGGAAATGCCTGTTCAGACTCGTCACAGAAGCTGATCTCGGTAAATGGGTTTTGGCCACACAAGCATCTGGCCATCTTTGCATTGATGTATTATCCTTCTGGGTTCTTGTCTGTGTCTTAGTGTATTTTACAGTTTATAGTACTGGTTGCTGGATGAATGGATCTTCTCTACCCTTCCCCCCTCCTCCTCCTCCTCCTCTTTCCTTTTTATTACCCTGAGTATTGGCTGCTTTCAACTGTGACCAGGGTGTGGTGGTACATAGCTGATTCTCTTTTTGTTTAAGATTTTATTTATTTTATGTATGTGAGTACACTGTTGCTGTCTTCATGTGCACCAGAAGAGGGCATTAGATCCCATTAACAGATGGTTGTGAGCCACCAAGTGGTTGCTGGGAATTGAATTCAGGACCTCTGGAAAAGCAGTGGAGGCTCTTAACCACTGAGCCATCTCTCCAGCCTCTTTTTTCTTTTTTTTTTGCATTTTGTATTTTGCATTTTGGGAATTGTACTGTTCCCTTCTCCAGCACTGACAGGAAAGTCAGAGAGATGCAGAACACCAGGCAGTCAGTCAAGGCAGGCTGACTGGGAAGACAGAACATTCGTTCCTGCCATAGATGAGTGGGCCCGTGGACAGGATCAGAGAGGAAAAACAGTACTGGGGTCTTCCTGACACTAAAACCAGCTCTGTTCTAACCCTAATTCTCACTGGTGGGCTCATGGTTGTCTTAGGTATTCTGTTGCTATGATAAACACCATAGCTATAAGCACCCTGAGGGAGAAAAGGTTCGACGTACAGCTTACAGAGAGTACATCTTGTAGAGGAGTCGGGGCAGGAATTTGGATGCAGGAACTGAAGCAAAGGCCACGACAAACCCAGCTTGCTCATTCTGCTTTTCACTTGTGGGCCAGATCCACGCTAATTATCAGGAAAATGCCCCACAGGCCAATCAGTCTCGTGGAGACATTTTCTCAACTGAGGTTCCCCACAGCTTTTGTCAAGTTGACAAAAAGTAGGCCAATGGTTTGCCTTTCTCTTTTATGTTTATTTATTTAGTGTGTGTGTGTGTGAGAGAGAGAGAGAGAGAGAGAGAGACAGAGACAGAGACAGAGACAGATATATTAGTTCCATTCTGCCTACCATGTGGGTCCCAAGACTAAATTCAGATCCTCTGGCCTGGTAACCAACAGACCTTCCCTGCTGAGGAGAGGTTAAATTTTGAATCATCATTTTCTGTAGAGCCAGAAATTTTCTGTGACTGACCAGATGTCTGTGGCCTTGGCTGGCCTGCATTTTTTCTGTGTAGCTCAGTCTGTCCTCAAATTCACAGAGATTTACCTACCTCTGCCTTCTAAGGCCTGAGATTGAAGACATGCCTCAACCCCCTGACCTTCCTTGTCTTTTGTTTTTGTTTGTTTTTTTGAGACAGGGTTTCTCTGCCACCACCTCCCAGCCCTTCCTCAGGCTTTATTGCCTGGATTTTCTAGGTTTTCTCCATTGCTGTCCCACCTCCCTAGAGATTCAGAACCCCAGAGCCAGATACAGGAAACGAAGTTCCAGGCTTCAGGGGCTGGGGATGTAGCTCAGCATGGAGAGTACTGGCCTAGCCTATCAAAACCCTGAATTTAGATACACCACATACACCAGGCCTGGCACACAGCTGCACACCTACAGTCCCAGCTCTCGCACAGCTGCATACCTGCAGTCACAGCTCTCAGGACGTCTAGGCAGGAGGCGTGCAAATGCAAGATCATCTTCAGGCCAGGCTTGTGGCCAGTCAAGGCCACAAAGGGAGACCTGTCTCAAACAAACAAGTTGGTTTCTGAAGAATTTACTATAATCCTTGCTGGTGACAGCTACTAGTAGGTCCTCTCCTGGGACTGTCAGCTAGCAGAACCAGGGCCTGCCTCACAACACTTTATTCAGATTTTTTTTTTTTAATTTTAACGTAATTCTTTTTTTTTTTTTTTTTTTAAAGATTTATTTATTTATTATACGTAAGTACACTGTAGCTGTCTTCAGACACTCCAGAAGAGGGCGCCAGATCTCGTTTCGGATGGTTGTGAGCCACCATGTGGTTGCTGGGATTTGAACTCTGGACCTTTGGAAGAGAAGTCGGGTGCTCTTACCCACTGAGCCATCTCACCAGCCCCTTATTCAGATTTTTAAGTTTTTATTTGTGTGGTTTTTGTTCTTTTTTTTTTTTATGTTTTGTTTTGTTGTTGTTGTTGTTGTTGTTTTTAGATAGGGTCTTACTTTGTAGTCCTGGCAGTCCTGGAACTCACAGAAATCTACCTTCCTCTGGGTCCCAAGTGCTGGGATCAAAGGCAAGGAAGCACTACCAGGCCTACCCAACATTTATTTATTTACTTACTTATTTATGTGTATGGATGTTTTGTCTGCATCTACCTATGTGAGCCACCTGTATGCCTTGTGCCCGAGACGTTCAGAAGAGAATATCATATCCCCTGGAATTAGAGTTGTAAATGGTTGCGAGACACCATGTGGGTGCCGGGAAGCAAACCTGGGTCCTCCAGTGCCCTTCACCACTCCAGCCCCTCCTCAGGCTTTAAAAAAAAAAAAAAAAAGGCAGTTACAACTGATTTGTGTGAATGTGACCCTGAACTCAAGTCTTGGTGACAAGCATCTTTAGCCACTGGGTGACCTCCGCAGCCATTTGTTATTTTCACTTTAAATGTATACTTAGTCATTTATTGGGGGCACATGATACCGTGCACATGAATGTCAGAGGATGACTTTCCTAAACCTGGTGGAGCCTGGGGATGGGTTGTTGGCTGTGAGCAATCTACTCACTGAGCCACCTGGCCCTGATTGCTTGGCTCTGAAGTCAGGTGGGAGGTGAGTGACTTCACATGCTCTCTTCAGGAGCTTCTGTTTTGGTTTCAGAAAGTGCAGGTTTCACAGTGTGATGGGTCAGCTTTGCAGTCCCATCATCTCCATTCAACTGCGTATGTGTATGTGTGGCTTTGAGCAAGCAACCGAAGCTCTGACATGCTGACAAATCCAGGGGTGAAAGAGAGAGGAAAATGTCTGGTTGCTGGACACCCCCTCCAGTGGACTTCTCTGTGGGCTCTGGGTGATATTTAGGAAGTGGGTTATCAATGTCTCATCCCCAAAACCGTTACAGAATGCCTGATTGGTACATAGCAGATCTTAAAAGCTTTTTCTTTTCTTTTTTTTTTTGGGGGGGCAGGGGGCGTCTTTTTGAGACAGGGTTTCTCTGTATAGCCCTGGCTGTCCTGGAACTCACTTTGTAGACCAGGCTGGCCTCGAATTCAGAAATCTGCCTGCCTCTGCCTTCCGAGTGCTGGGATTAAAGGCGTGCACCACCATGCCCAGCTAAAAGCTTTTTCAATAAAGACAAAGGAAAAAATATTTTAGGCTTGTGAGCCATATGGTCTCTGTCATAACAGTGAACTCTGCTGACAATATGCGAATGAGTGAGCATGTTAAAAAAAACCCTATGAGTATTGAAATTTGAATTTTATGGAAATTATATATATTACATATATATATAGATAGATAGAACGAGAGAGAGAGGGAGAGAGAGAGAGAGGGAGAGAGAGAGAGAGAGAGAGAGAGAGAGAGAGAGAGAGAGTATCCTGTATATACCATATTGGTCACCTAAATAACTCAGTGTAGCTGAGAAAGATCCTGAACTTTTGTTCGTGTGTGTGTGTGTGTGTACACATATGTGTTACTGTGTGTCTGTCTATATATGTGTGTATGGAGGTCAGATGTCAACCCAAATGCTGTTACTCAGGCTCTGTGCACTTTTTTTTTAAAATTAATTTATTTATTATCTGTAAGTACACTGTAGCTGTCTTCAGATGCACCAGAAGAGGGCGTCAGATTTCATTACGGATGGTTGTGAGCCACCATGTGGGTGCTGGGATTTGAACTCAGGATCTCCGGAAGAGCTGTTGGTGCTCTTAACCGCTGAGCCATCTCTCCAGCCCCCTCTGTGCAATTTTTATTTTTTTTTTATTTTTTTTTTTGTTAAAGATTTATTTATTTATTATATGTAAGTACACTGTAGCTGTCTTCAGACACTCCAGAAGAGGGAGTCAGATCTCGTTACGGATGGTTGTGAGCCACCATGTGGTTGCTGGGATTTGAACTCCGGACCTTCGGAAGAGCAGTCGGGTGCTCTTACCCACTGAGCCATCTCACCAGCCCCCAATTTTTATTTTTATTGCTTGTTTTGTTTTTGCTTTTGTTTTGAGGTTTTATTTATTTTTATTTTGTGTGTATGAGTGCTTTCCTGCATATATGTCAGTGTACCGTGTACATGCCTGGTGCCTGCAGAGGCCAAAATATCTCCTGGATATTAGAGTTACAGACAGTTGTGAACTAGGAACTGAACTTGGTCCTTTGCAAGCGGAGTGGATTCTCTTAGACACTGAGTTAGCTCTGCAGCCCCTCTGTCTGTCTTTTGGAGACACTCATCACTGTGTAGCCCAGGCTGACCCTGACAGGGAGCTGGTGACAATCCTCTCTTCTTAGCCTGTCAAGTGCTGGGGTTACAAGCACACACCTGCAGGCCCAACTTCAATCTCTCTCTCTCTCTTTTAAAGATTTATTTTATGTATGTGAGTACACTGTAGCTGTACTGATGGTTGTGAACCATCATGTGGTTACTGGGAATGAAGGTTGCTTGCTCTGGTCGGTTCTGCTCTCTCTGGCCCTGAACGCTTCAGTCTAAAGATATATTTTTATATCTAAGTAGACTGTAGCTGTCTTCAGACACACCAGAAGAGGGCGTCAGATCTTCTTACAGATGGTTGTGAGCCACCATGTGATTGCTGGGAATTGAACTCAGGACCTCTGGAAGAGCAGTCAGTGCTCTTAACCACTGAGCCATCTCTCCAGCCCCAATGACTTCTTTTTAATTTTTTTTCCCAACTATTTAAAAACTATGAGGTGGGACTGAGGGCAGCTGGGCGGTGTTTCAGAGGTTGGAATATTTGCCGATGCTGCAGAGGTTCAGGTTCCAGGTGCTCCCAGGGTAATTTGCATCTATCTACAATTCTAGTTCCCTGGAATTCAGTGCTCTCTCCTGGCCTCTATACTCACTAAACACACACATATGGCACATCCATATATGCAGAAGAAACAGTCATATGCATAAAATAAAAATAAATATGCCGGGCTTGGTGGCGCACGCCTTTAATCCCAGCACTCGGGAGGCAGAGGCAGGAGGATTTCTGAGTTCGAGGCCAGCCTGGTCTACAGAGTAGCCCAGGACAGCCAGGGCTACACAGAGAAACCCTGTCTCGCAAAAAACAAATCAAAACAAAACAAAACAATCCCAGCACTTGGGAGGCAGAGGCAGGCAGATCTCTGAGTTTGAGGCCAGCCTGGTCTACAGAGTGAATTCCAGGACAGCCAGGACTACAAGGAGGAGCAGTGAGGTGCCCTGGTAGGTCTTAGTGCCAAGCTAAGTGACCTGAGCTCCCTCCCACATGGTGGCAGAGAGAATCAGTTCCCCAAACTGTCCTCTGATCTCCACATGTGTGCTGTGTCACACACCCCCTTGCATGGTCTCTTCCTCTCTCATACATGCATAGACACAAAATAATCAAAATGCAATTTAAAAATAAAGACAGGGCCATTGAGTTAACTTAATAAAGGGGAGACACTTGCTGCAAAGCGGACATCTGGGTTCACTCCCCACTACCCTCAAGACAGGAGGAGAAATGACTCCTACGACCTGTCCTCTGACCTCTATGTGTGCTCCATGGCACGTGTGTGCACACACATACACAAAAAAAATGTTAAAAATAAAGCAGGCCAGCAAGAAGCCCCTGAGGAACAAGCCTGGAGACTTGACCCCGGATCCCACGGGGAGGTGGGAGCGAGAGCTAGTTCAACAATGTGCTCTTCTGACTCCACACCTCCAACAACAACAATAATAATAATAGTAATAATAATACTACTGACAAATATAGTAACTCATAGCCATTCATTCATTGGACTGAGCACAGGGTCCCCAGTGGAAGAGTTAGAGAAAGGACCCAAGGAGCTGAAGGAGTTTGCAGCCCTATAGAAAGAACAACAATATGAACCGACCAGTACCACTAGAGCTCCTAGGGACTAAACCACCAACCAAAGTGTACACATGGCTCCAGCTGCATATGTAGCAGAGGATGGCCTAGTCTGTCGTCAATGGGAAGAGAGGCCCTTGGTCTGGTGAAGACTCTATGCCCCAGTGTAGGGGAATGCCAGGGCCAGGAAGTAGGAGTAGGTGGGTTGGTGAGCAGGGGGAAGCGGGGATGGGATAGGGGTTTTCAGAGAGGAAACCAGGACAGGGGATAACATTTGAAATGTAAATAAAGAAAATATCTAATAAAAAATAAAATACTACTACTACTACTAATAATAATAATAAAGAAATAAAAATATGCCGAGAGGAGCTGGAGAGATGCCTCAGTAATTAAGAGCATAACTGTTCTTCCAGAGGGCTTGAGTTCAATTCCCAGCACCCACCTGGTAGCTCACAACCATCTGTCACTACAGTCTCATGGGATCTGATGTGGTCTTCTCGGTTCAGATGTACATGCTGACAAAACACCATTTACATAGGACACATTTGTTTTCTTTTTCTTTTTTTTTTTCGAGACAGGGTTTCTCTGTATAGCCCTGGCTGTCCTGGAACTCATTTTTGTATAGACCAGGCTGGCCTCGAACTCAGAAATCCTCCTGCCTCTGTCTCCCGAGTGCTGAGATTAAAGGTGTGAGCCACCACGCCTGGCATGACACATTTTTTTTTTTGTTTTTTTTTTGTTTTGTTTTTTCGAGACAGGGTTTCTCTGTGTAGCCCTGGCTGTCCTGGAACTCACTTTGTAGACCAGGCTGGCCTCGAACTCAGAAATCCGCCTGCCTCTGCCTCCCGAGTGCTGGGATTAAAGGCGTGCGCCACCACGCCCGGCTGACACATTTTTAAAAAGACATCAACAGGGCTGGTGAGATGGCTCAGTGGGTAAGAGCACCCGACTGCTCTTCCAAAGGTCTGGAGTTCAAATCCCAGCAACCACATGGTGGCTCACAACCATCTGTAACAAGATCTGACTCCCTCTTCTGTAGTGTCTGAAGATAGCTACAGTGTACTTACATATAATAAATAAATAGCCGGGCGTGGTGGCGCACGCCTTTAATCCCAGCACTCGGGAGGCAGAGGCAGGCGGATTTCTGAGTTCGAGGCCAGCCTGGTCTACAAAGTGAGTTCCAGGACAGCCCGGGCTACACAGAGAAACCCTGTCTTGAAAAACCACAAAAAAAAAAAAATAATAAAAATAAAATAAATAAATAAATAAATAAATCTTTAAAAAAATTTTTTTTTAATTAAAAAAAAAAAGACATCAGCACTCAGGAGGCAAGGGCAGGTAGATCTCTGTGAGTTTGAGGGTCATCCCGGCCTACCTAGCAAGTTCCAGCACACCCTGTGCTATATAGAGAGACACTGTCTCAGAAAACACGGGGCTGGGTGACTGTGGTTGAGAGCACGGGGTGCTCTTACTGGAAGCCCAGACTTGATTCTCAGCACCCACACGGTGGTGGCTTATAACCATATATAACTCTAGACTTAGGGGTATCTGATCTTCTAGTCTCTGAAGGGAACATGTAGGCAGGCAGAATACCCAAACATAGAAAATAAACAACAACAACAACAACAGGGTCTGGAGAGATGGCTCAGTGGTTAAGAGCACAGACTGTTCTTCTAAAGGTCCTCAGTTCAAATCCCAGCAACCACATGATGGCTCACAACCATCTGTAATAAGATCTGATGCCCTCTTCTGGAGTGTCTGAAGTTTTATTTATTTACAGTGTACTTACATATAATAAATAAATAAATCTATCTTTAAAAATAATAATTATAAAACAGCAACAACTAGTTGGGAGATGATGGCACATGCCTTTAATCCCAGCACTCAGGAGGCAGAGACAGTTGGATCTCTGTGAGTTCAAGGCTAGACAGGGCTACACAGTAAAAAAAAAAAAAATTACAAAAACAAACAAACAAATAGTTGCAGTAGTTTAGAGGCTGAGGCAGGTGAGTTTCCATGAATTCTTGAAATACTTGGGTTACATAGCGAGATCCTGTCTCAAAACCCAAAATCTAGGAATGTAGCTAAGTGGTAGAACATTTTCCTGGCATGTGTGAGCCCCTGGGTTTGACATCCAGCACTGTAAATGTTAACAGGACAGATATGGCCTTGACACCTAAGGTTTGCCATGATCTATCCTAAAGGACCCCTCTTCCCTTCCAGGGCTCTGAGCATTAGACACGCTGTTCTTTTCTCTTCTTTCTGATAACTTTGCACACAGCGGTGTTAGTGTCTGACTGTGACTTTTTATTTTCTCTTTTTGTCTCAAGATGAAACAGCAGGTCACCTTACACAATGCCTATTTCTGCTTCTGTCTTTCTAGGTCTTGACTCCAGGAAGCCCTAAATAACATAACAGTGGCAACAATAGAATGTGTTCCTAGCACGGGAATTATGTTATTTGCATGCTGCCTGTTGCTCTCATTCACTTTCTCTGAGAAAGGGTCTCTCTATGTAGCCCTGGCTGCCCGGTAACTCTCTACACAGCCCAAGATAGCCTCTGCCTCTAGTGTGTGTGTGTGTGTGTGGGGGGGGGGAGGTGAGCACCTCTGTGCCCAGCTATCGTCAGTATTTAGCATCCTTGACATTCTCGCAGGATAAGTGGATAGGTGTCTTTTTTTTTGGGGGGGGGTTTCAAGATAGGCTGTGTAGTTCGGGCTGTCTTGGAACTTGTTCTATAGACCAGGCTGGCCTCGAATTCACAGAGATCTCTCAGAAGGCCTAGTGCTGGGATTAAAGGCATGTGTCCCCCCGCTAGACCCTAAGTGTCTTTTTTTTTGTTGGTTTGTTTTTGTCTTTTTTAAAGATTTATTTATTTATTATATGTAAGTACACTGTAGCTGTCTTCTGACAGAAGACAGAAGAGGGCATCAGGGGCTGGAGAGATGGCTCAGTGGGTAAGAGCACCCGACTGCTCTTCCAAAGGTCCAGAGTTCAAATCCCAGCAACCACATGGTGGCTCACAACCATCTGTAACAAGATCTGGCTCCCTCTTCTGGAGTGTCTGAAGACAGCTACAGTGTACTTACATATAATAAATAAATAAATCTTAAAAAAAAAAAAAAGAAGAGGGCATCAGATCTCATTACAGTTGGTTGTGAGCCACCATGTGGTTGCTGGGATTTGAACTCAGGACCTTCAGAAGAGCAGTCAGTGCTCTTACCCACTGAGCTGAGCCATCTCGCCAGCCCTCATCCCCCCGTGTCTTAATCATGATTCTATTTCTGTGAAGAGATAGCATGATTGAGGCAACTTATAAAAGAAAGCATTAAAATGGGGCACCAGGGCAGTAGCTGAGAGTTTATGTTTGATTCACAGGCAGGACCGAGAGAGGAGGTGGGGAGACACTGGAGCTGGTGAAGGTTTTGGAAACCTTAAACCTACCCCCAGTGACACACCTCTCCAACAAGACCCCACCCATTATTCTTTCCCAAAACAGTTCCACCAACCGGGGACCAAACACTCAAAATATGAGAGTCTATAGAGGCTATTTTCATTGAAACCACCACAGTGAGGAATGCCATTCTTGTATTTTCTAAGACAAAAGAGAGAAGAGAAAGAGGAGGAGGAGCCAGTAACAGAAGCCCAAGACCATTCCAGTTTAGGAAGGTTGTACTTGTAAACCCAATTAAACCACAGTTACACCTGGCTTTGAGCGACAGCGCCCCCTGCTGCATACACTTAAAAGTTCTCCCCCTAGTTGTTAGTCATTGGTGAGCAGCTTAGTCAATGAAGTCACCAGAAAAGTGGAGACAGTCCAGGGCATTAAGGGGTCAGGAAGATAAATCAAGGGACAGCTTAGTGTTTTTTCCTGCCCTGTTACTTCATTTCAAGCGCCTGTTTTAGAATCTCCTACATGTGTCACCGGAAACAGAGATGTAACTTGATGTGACCTCAGTGTCTACTTCCTTGTTCCTTCAGCCATTTCCTGAGGAAAGCAGTCTGGGGGAAGGTGGGAGGGAGCAATGGAGAGAACAAAGAGAGAGCCAACTCCTGGAAGGTGTCCTCTGACCTCCTCAAGCACGCTGAGCCACACATGCATAAATAATAATAAAGGAGCCACTTGTTTGCGCACCGTTCCACAGCACATGTGTGGAGGTCAGAGGACTTTCGGGAGTCTGTTCCCTGTGTCCACTGTAGGATCCAGGCATTGAACTCAGAGAGTCAGGCTTGCAGACAAGTGCCTTTACCCACCAAGCCACCTCACCAGGCCCACATAAGGACCTTTTTCCATTACATTACAAACCTAGTAGTTTTTCTCTTCTCTTGGCTTGACTCTAGTCCCACTCAAAGTCAGCTTGCATCTCCTGTTTTGCTTTCTAGAGACTCCCAGTTAGTAATGTGTGCTGACCCACTGGTAGACAAAAGGTTTTTTTGTTTTTGTTTTTGTTTTTGCTGTGTTGTTGGTTTTGGATCTGGTTTTTTGTTTGTTTGTCGTCTGTCCTGGAACTTACTTTGTAGATCAGGCTCTTCTTGAAGGCCCAGAGGTTTGCCTCTGCCTCCTGAGGGCTGGATCTAAACTTGTGCACTGCCTTACACATCCTGGCCAAAGACTTGATAAAATTTCTCTTGCAGCATTTGACAGTTATGTGCACACACACACACACACACACACACACACCTATAAGGACAGACTCAGTATCTGCAGTATCTGCTTTTCTTAGCATGGCTGTCTTCTATATAGATGCTCCATGAGGGATATTAATGAGCAAACAAGAACTTCTCTTTATAGTTTTCATTCTGAAACAAGGTTTCACTGTGTCCTTTAGCTTTCAACTTGCTTTAGTGCGCACAGTGGCCTTGAACTCTGGATTTTCCTGTCTGCCTCCTAAGTGCTGAGACTGCAGACATGTGCCACCCCTGCCAGCCAGGCTCTCTTCACTGGAAAGAACAGTGTATTAAGAGCTAGAAAAGCCAAGTTCTAGACTTGACCTCGCATGCAGCGGACCTCATGATCCTGAGGCAGGCATTCTCTGCCTCTGCCTCTGCCTCAGCAAAGGGAGGGGTAAGAGATGCTTAGTGGCATGGCTGTGGAGACATCCCCACTTCAGGATCTTTTCTTTCTTTCTGTAGTTCTGGCTAGCCTGGAACTTGCTACGTAGACCAGGCTAGTCTCAAACTCACGAAGAACAGTCTGCCTGTTTTTAGGGTGCTGGGATTAAAAGTATGTGCCACCCACACCCAGCTTCTTTATTTCTTTAAAAGACAGGGGCCTCAGGCTGGATGGTTCATTGGTTAAGAGCACTGGCAGCTCTCCTAGAGGTTGTGAGTTCAATTCCCAGCAACCACGTGATGGTTCACAACCATTTGTAATGGAATCTGATTCCCTCTTCTAGCAAGCATGAAAACAGAACACTAGCTGGGCAGTGGTGGTGCATACCTTTAATCCCAGCACTTGGGAGGCAGAGGCAGGCAGATTTCTGTGTTCAAGGCCAGCCTGGTCTAAGAGCTAGTTCCAGGACAGCCAGGGCTACACAGAGAAACAAACAAACAAACAAAACAAAACAACAAAAAAAGAATATTCATATACATAAAATAAATAAAACTAAAAAAAAAAAAAAAGAAGTAAAAGACAGCCTCATGGGGCTGGCGAGATGGCTCAGCGGTTAAGAGCACCGACTGCTCTTCTGAGGGTCCTGAGTTCAAATCCCAGCAACCACATGGTGGCTCACAACTATCTGTAATGAGATCTGATGCCCTCTTCTGGTGTGTCTGAAGACAGTTACAATGTGACTTACATATAACAATAAATAAATCTTAAAAAAAAAAAAAAAAGACAGCCTCATTCTTAGTACAAGCTAATATGAAACTCAACATCCAAGCCAGTCTAGCCTGATCCCAACTCAGGGCCATCCCCATGAGCCTCTCGAAGGAGGAGAATTACAGGCCTGTAGCACCATGGCCTCCAGGGTTCCAGTAGTCTGCTCACGTCTTTCTTCTTGATTCAGGGCTGTCTCCGTGTACCTCCCATGAACAGATCAGTCCCAGGGGAGTCCTTCACAGATGAAGACCCAGTGCCTCATGGCCTCCCTCAGAGCTGCCCAGCTGCTGTCGAATCCAGAGAACAGCTGGAGGAAGTGGAGGGGAGGGAGGAAAACCAGGAGGACAACAAGGATGGCTTCCACACTTCACTCCTTAGAAGGTCCGGGGCTTTCCGTGCCCGCAGTCACACTACTGACTCCTTCAAAAGACACAGTTGGGGGCCTGGCAAGGAGTTCCAGGACCCAATAAGCAGGTGAGTCCCCAGGGCACCTTCTGACCCTCCCTTGCCCATCTGTAGACCTTGGGAAGAGTGTTCAGAGAGGCACATCCTGTTGTCATTGCCCCGCCCCCACCCTGCCACCAATCAATCTCTCTGGAGAGAGGCGGATCTCTGAGGAATGAATCTCTGAGGAATGAACGGAGTGGAAAGCTCTCCTGGAGAATCACAGCCCAGCCTGTGAAGAAGCTTGGGAAATATGGAGCTTTTAAACAGGGGTCTCCACAGTGACACTCATTCCCACAGATAGCACCACCAGCAGGTGGGCTTGGGAGGACAACTGGGTGGGCACCATCTGAGTTCCATAGCCCCACACAACGGAGCAAAAACAACGACGACGACAACTTGGAGATCATATAATCTAGCCTCTTCATTCTACAGACAGAAAATAGGTCCAGAGAATTTTTTTTTTGTTGTTTTGGTTTTGGTTTTGGTTTTTCGAGACAGGGTTTCTCTGTGTATCCCTGGCTGTCCTGGAACTCACTTTGTAGACCAGGCTGGCCTCGAACTCAAAATCCACCTGCCTCTGCCTCCCAAATGCTGGGATTAAAAGCGTGCGCCACCACGCCCGGCTCAGAGAACTTTTAAGAGGCTTCTAGATGGAAGTGGGTTCCCCAGGTGTCTGCCAAGCTGCTGGCTTCAGACCGAGGCAGACCTGTCTCTTGGACAAAGCTGCAGCCAGAAACAGCAGGGGTTTATGTTTATTTGTCAGTTGGTTTTTGTTTATTTTTGAGACAGAGCTTCAGGTAGCCCAGACTGGTCTCTCTTACGTACTGAGTTGATAGAGGCAGGCACCCTGCTTGGCTGGGGACAGCTGCCCTCCCTCAGAGGTCTGCATATTCTTAGCAGGCTTGGGGAGAAGGACCCATGTCTTCCCTATCTCCTGGAAAATCCCTGACCACTTCCCCCAAATAGAGGAAGTTAAAAAGAGAAGGTCGGGGGAGGGGATTGTTCACATGAGTCCGATGTTGAGTCCAGGGCCCCTGCTACCAGTAGTAGTCTCTTGAGGAGGGCACGGTCTTCTTAGACATGCCCTTATCTCTGGTGAGTGGTTCAGCATTCTTCAGCTGTTGGGCATGAGCATGGACGGAGCAGGGTAGCGGCGGCGGGGAGTGGGGGTGGGGGTGGTCCTGGGACTTTGTCCCAACGATGGTTTTGTGGGAACTGGGTGAACAGCAATATCTTCCCACAAGGCTGGCTTGAGTGTCTTTTGTGACGTCTGCCTACAGTTTGAGTGTCTTTTGTGACGTCTGCCTAGATTCTCTGGGTGTCTCATTGTCACCACATTAATTCTGTGCCTCGGGTGCAGAGGGATGGAGCGCTGGCTTTCCCGTCGCTGAGTTAAAGATGTTGTCACCTGACACCAAACCAGGAGACTTCAGCTTGCCCTGCCCCTCCGTCCTTTCTGGAGGGTAGTACCGCCTTTGTACCAGCAGGGGCCGCTCTTGTCCGAAGCCAACTGTGCCGGGGCCGAGCCGTAGTTTGGGTCTGAGTTGTGTGGACCTAGGCTAACAGGAAGGGCTGGGCTGGGGGGGCAAACAACAGGGCTGGGCTGAGGAACTGTTCGTTCCTGGTGCCCATCACTGACTACTGGCTATAAGGATTGTGGTGGCAATGTATGTTTCAGGAGGAGACTGCAGTCATCGGAATGCCCAGGCTCCCAGGAAGCCCCCTTTCTACAGAGCCTCGAGGAATTGGGCACCCCTCTGGGAGCTCAGCAGCAGGAGCAGCAGCAGGGGCAGGAGCAGCAGCGTGGCCAACCCTTTCACCGGGTATGACAGATAGACCCCAGCTCCCCCTCCTGATCCTTCCCTGCCAGCAACCACTCTGTACTCTTCTGTTCCATTAGCTCTCTGTGCCCGGACCTGGCTCGGGCTCCATCTGCGCCCATCTGAATCTATCTTCTGTGGCCCTCTGTCTGCTTCCCTGTCTATATGCGCTGTCCCGGTCGCTTGGAAGCCTGCCTCTGACTCTTTCTGTAACACTGTTTCTTCATTTCTAAGTCTGTCTCTCTGAATTGATGCGGGTATCTCTGTCCCCTCCCTCTATTAAGTCCTCTATCTCTCTGGAGGCTATGACCACTTCTTTCTGTGGGCCCTACAGTTCCCAGAGTTAGAACTGCACTTATCTGTGGGAATAAACTAGGCATGTGGTACCCAGAAAGACTCAGTAACTCTCTAACAAGAGTTTAATAGGAATCGCCATTGAGAAAGAATACAGAGCCTAGAGTGTAGGTGACTGCTGTGATCACTGTATATCAAGGGTGAGGCCCTGTGCTTAATCCCCAGCAATAAAGGAGGGCCCTGGGAAGAGGGAGGTAGAGAGAACCCAGCCATTGCTCAGCTTTCTGGATGAGGAATATCACTGGGGAGTGCTGTCCCAGGATCTAAGGACCACCGAAGACACACAGGCTTGAGAGAACCTCCTGGCTTTGTAAACTAGTGTCTTTCATGCTCTCAGCCCCAAGCCTCAGGGATGAAGACCCCCCACCCCCCCACCGCCCGCAGCGAGCGAGCTCACACCCCAGCTATCCAGGAGCCCTAATGTGACCCTTACTGCTAGAGTCTCTTAGCTGTGAAAGAAAGGCTGAGAGGAAGCATTTGTGCCCAGCCTTTCAGGGAAGTAACAGGACCCCATCTTATTCCATCACCTATTTTTCTCCACCCACAGCTCTCAAGATTTTCTCCCCCAACCCCCAAACCCCCGTTTTAAGTGAGAAAACAGAAAGAGCAGACTCTCAACTCCTAGATCTTCCTCACTTAGCAGCTGGTGGATGGATCTCCTCTTCTTCCATATCAGAAATAAAACTGCCTTACAGTTGCAGCTATATTAGAAGAAACGCATTAGGCTGCCCAACCTGGAGGCTGGCAGATAACATGGCAGGCATGTTACGTGACTTTGGAAAATAGTTTTTCTCTTCTGATTCTCTTCCTCTTTTGCCCAGACCCTCTTTCCCCTCATATGACTTAACCCGTTTTAGCATTGTGATTTCGTCTCTCGTTCCCCTGAGGCTCCTTTCTCCCACTCATCTGATGTATAAGACCTTTCCTTAATAGTCTCTGGGCCCTAGTGTTTGGGTTCTTCTTTTTCCTTTTTGTGGTACTCCTCCAGAGCCTGCAGACCAAAAGTCTGACTCACTAGGGCTAGGCAGGGGCCACAGACAGGTATTTATAAGCACAATCTCTTTCCACAATAGACCTTTTCACACTGTAAAGGAATTTACAGTGTGTGTGTGTGTCCATGCATGCATGCATGTGTTCATACACAGGTGCATGCAGCCAACCCCTGGCTGGTTGCTGGCATCTGAATTTCTGGCCTTCTCACTTGCAAAGCAAACATTTTCGTGACCACCCAGCCACCTCTGCAGCTCTGACCTCCTAAACTACAACTTGCCCTTTGCTCTCCAGCTCACGGCAGCTACGGATACTCTTCTATTTTCCCTTTGCTTTTGAGTTTATTTTATTCCAGATAGGTCTACTTATGTAGCCCAGGCTGACCCCCTTCATTCCTCCTGCCTTTGCCTCTTTAGCTATGGAATTACAGGCACACACTGCACTTTTTCTGTTTTGCTTTTGTTTCTAAAGACTGTGTAGCCTTAGCTGGTCTGAAACTTAAAGTGTGGACCAGGCTCACCTCCAATTTGTGCTGCTTGTCCTGACTTTTAAGTGTAGAGATCACAGGCATGAACGACCACCCCCAACTCTGGCTTTTTTTTTTAATGTGAGATTTATAAGTACCAAAACCAAAACCAACAAAAACACTTCCCAAGACTTACAACATCATCAATAGCTTCATTCCTGCTGACTGGCTGACATTTTCTTCCTTTCCCTCCTTCTCTCTCTCTCTCTCTCTCTCTCTCTCTCTCTCTCTCTCTTTCCTTTTAAAAATATGTCTATTGAGACCGGATGATGGCACAGACTGGCCTGGAACTTCTTATAGAACAGGCTGGTCTATAAAGGATTTCCAGACTGCCTTTGCCTCCAAGTGCTGGGATTAAGGGTGTGTACCACCAACCTCAGACTAACTTTTTTCTTTTTCCTTTTTAATATTCATCTAATTATGTGCCTGCACATACACACACGTGCCACTGTGTCCCTGTGGAAGTAGGGGGATAGCTTTCAGGTGTTGGTTTTCTCCATCCGTTATACAGGCTTTGGTCAGCGCAGGCTTTATTCATGGATGTCTCTTTGGGGCTCCCCTTTTCTTCATTTTCTTCCTGCCATAGGTAACATCATGATGAATTTTATCATTCCCCTTTATAAAATTTGTTTTTTTAAAAAACAGAAATGTATATTTTACTGACAATGTAATATGTTTTTAATGGCTGAATTTTAACTTATTTTGGTTTTTCGAGACAGGGTTTCTCTGTATAGTCCTGGCTGTCCTGGAACTCACTATGTAGACCAGGCTGGCCTCAAACTCAGAAATCCACCTGCCTCTGCCTCCCAAGTGCTGGGATTAAAGGCCTGTGCCACCACTGCCCGGCATATGGCTGAATTTTAAAGCAATGATGACATTTTATAAAATGTTCTAGATTCTTTTTTTTCTTTGTTCTGTTTGAGACAGAGTCTAGGCTGACTTCAAGATTGTAATCTTCCAGCCGGGCGTGGTGGCGCACGCCTTTAATCCCAGCACTCGGGAGGCAGAGGCAGGCGGATTTCTGAGTTCGAGGCCAGCCTGGTCTACAAAGTGAGTGCCAGGACAGCCAGGACTACACAGAGAGACCCTGTCTCGAAAAAAACCAAAAAAAAAAAAAAAAAAAAAAAAAAAAAAAAGATTGTAATCTTCCTGCCTAAACTTCCTCTGTACTAAAAGTTACATGGGTGTATCCTCACCCCAACAACATAACTTACAAGCAACTCTTATTTAATCTCTGTGTTGTTGCCAATTGTTACAGCCATTCACTCATATTTTATTTATACTTCCTTTTTGAGACAGAGTCTTATGTAGCCCAGGCTAGAGTGGAAGTCTCTATGTGGAGGACGATGACCCTGAACTCCTGATCTCCCAGTCTCTAGCTCTCAAGTGCTGAAATTATAGGCATGCAGCACCTTGCTGGTTCCCTGTGGTCCTAGGGGTGGAAGCCAGAGTTTTGGTTATGCCGAGCAGGCACGCTACTGACTCAACTACATCCCTACATCTTTAACCCTATACTTTTCCCCTGTAAGTTTATTATTATGGGAAGCATACCAAGGCTCGCTCACGGAGGACAGAACACACCTCTGTGAGATTCCTTTTCTCCTTCCACCATTCCATGGGTTACAGGGATGAGACCCAGGTGCAATCGTCACTACAACACATCACCTGCACCAGCCCTTGCTGTGTTTATTACTTTTTGTTTTTCTAGATAGAGGATTTTTTTTTTCCCCGCAGCCCTCACTAATCTGGAACTCCCTCTGTAGACCAGGCTGGCCTCAGATTCTCAGAGATCCACCTGCCTCTGCCTCCCAAGTGCTGAAAATAAAGACATGTACCAACGCTGCCTGGCCACTTTGTTTTTTAATTGTTTATTTTATTTTAATCTTTTCTTTTTTTTTTTTTCTTTTGGTTTTCCGAGACGGGGTTTCTCTGTGTAGCCCCTGGCTGTCCTGGAACTCACTCTGTAGACCAGGCTGACCTTGAACTCAGAAATCTGCCTGCCTGCCTCTGCCTCCCAAGTGCTGGGATTAAAGGCATGCGCCACCACTGCCTGGCTTATTTTAATCTTTCATATTCTTTTTTTTTTTTTTTTTTGGTTTTTCAAGACAGGGTTTTTCTGTATATCCCTGGCTGTCCTGGAACTCACTCTGTAGACCAGGCTGGCCTCAAACTCAGAAATCCTCCTGCCTCTGCCTCCCAAGTGCTGGGATTAAAAGTGTGCACCACCACGCCCGGCTTTTTTTCTTTTTTTTTTTTTTTTTTTTTTCTTTTGAGACAGATTCTCTATATTATGTATCTCTGGCTGGCTTGGAACTCCTTATGTTAGACCAGGTTGGCCTCAAATTCACAGAGCTCTGCTTGTCTCAGCCTCTGAGTGCTGGGATCAGAAGCATGCACTGCCACACCCCGCTCAGTTTTGTTGCTTTTGAGACAGGGTTTCTCTGTGTAGCCCTGGCAGTCCTGGGATATTTTTTTATAAACCAGGCTACTCTTTTTTTTTTTTTTTTTAAGATTTTATTTATTTACTATATGTAAGTACACTGTAGCTGTCTTCAGACACACCAGAAGAGGGCATCAGATCTCATTTCAGGTGGTTGTGAGCCACCATGTGGTTGCTGGGATTTGAACTCTGGACCTTCGGAAGAGCAGTCGGGTGCTCTTACCCACTGAGCCATCTCACCAGCCCCCAGGCTACTCTTGAACTTGGAGATTTGACTGCTTCTGCCTCCTGAGTGCTGGAACTGAAGGCGTGTACTGCCACGACCCAGTGTACCTGGCCTTTTTTTTTTTTTTAAATGTGTATACATGTGTTGTGGGTATATGCAACTAAGTACCATATTTGAGAAGGGCAGAGGAGGGGCTTGGATTCCTGGACCTGGAGTTACAGGTGATTGTGAGCTGTCTGCCAACATGGGTTCTGGGACTAGAACTCCAGTCCCCTGTAAGAGCAGTGATCACTCAGAAAGGCAAAGCCATCTCTTTCCAGCCCTAACCTTTGTTGTTCTCTCTCTCTCTCTCTCTCTCCCCTCCCCCTCCCCCTCCCCCCCCCTCTCCCTCTCCTAAATATCTCCAGTCCATAGATGAACAGTGATAATGTCTGTGCAGATGGGCTACCTACTGGTGAAGTGTCTGCTTGGACACAGAACTGATAAGATAATCAGCACAATTTTTAGCTCAGCCCAGCTAAAATTCTCAGTAGCAACTGACACTTACATTGTATGGGTATATAAATGTTTTCTTTTAAAAGCATTTTCAGCTTTTTTTTTTTTTTAAGATTTATTTATTTATTATATGTAAGTACACTGTAGCTGTCTTCAGACACTCCAGAAGAGGGCACCAGATCTCGTTGCGGATGGTTGTGAGCCACCATGTGGTTGCTGGGATTTGAACTCTGGACCTTAGGAAGAGCAGTCGGGTGCTCTTACCCACTGAGCCATCTCACCAGCCCCCATTTTCAGCTTTTTTATGTGTGTGCCTGCATGTATGTCTATGTCCCACATGTGTGTCTGGTGCCTGTGGAGTCAGAAGAGGGTATTGGATCACCTGGCACTGGAATTACAGTTGTGAGACATCCTGTTGGTGCTGGAACTCAAACCTGGGTCCTCAAGGGGCAGCCTGTGCTCTTAACACTGAGCATCTTTCCAGCTACTTGGTTCGTTCGTCTGTCTGTCTTTCTTTTTTCTTTCTTTTTCTTTCTTTATGTCTTTCTTTCATTCTTTCTTTTTTTTCATTCTTCCTTCCTTCCTTCCTTTCTTTGAATTATTTATTTATTTTATGTATATAAGTACACTGTAGCTGTCTTCAGACACACCAGAAGAGGGCATCGGATCCCATTACAGATGGTTGTGAGCCACCATGCTGTTGCTGGGAATTGAACTCAGGACCTCTGGAAGAACAGTCAATGCTCTTAACTGCTGAGCCATCTCTCCAGCCCCATAGCCCCTTGGTTTTCAGAGTGAGGATACCCACTTTGAATGGACTAAGGTAGAATCTCTCTGTGTGATTTGAGTTCCCTGTCCCGCTAGCTAGGGATGTAGAACTTTTTTGTGCCCAGTTTGCTTGCCCATTTGTTGACTGGACTGCTTATTTTCCTGTTTCCCCCTTCTATTCTAGACATTAGTCCCCGTCACTTGTATGTCTAGATTTTCTCTCTCTTGTAGCTCTAATTGTTCTCTCATCTCTTCACTCTAATTGTTTCCTTTGCTGTGCTGAAGCTTTTAAACTTCATGTAATTCCACTTGACGATTGTTATCTTATTTCCTGCCCTTTGGAATCCTTTACAGAAAGAAAATCCTTTGCCCAGGGCTGGGGATGTGGCTCCAGCTGCTGCCCTGGGTCATCCATTGCACCTATGGCTAGGAAGATGTTTCAGCCACTTATACAACATGCTGCTCTTGCAGAGAACCAGTATCATCTGGTCTCTTTGGGAACCTGCACACGTGTTGTACACATATACACTCAGGCATTCATGCATGCACAAAACCCAAAATAACAAAAAGCAAACAAGCTAGATCTGGTGGTGTATACACACACACACACACACTGCATGGGGGCAGGTGGTGGGGAGACAGAAGGACAGAAAAATAGAGACAGAGAAGGAGGGCAAGAGATGGCTCAGTGCTTAAGGACTCCTGATGACCTGGGCTTGATATTATGACACATATTGTGGAAGGAAAGAATTAGCTCCTGAAAGTTGCCCTTTGACCTCTACAGGTGTGCTGTGGCATGAGCACACACACACACACACACACACACAAATAAAATCTCATTTAAAATTAGAAAGAAAAAAAAAAGAAAAAGCAAGCATGATAAATGAAAACATCACATTGTGGCCCTTACATATGTTCTGTTATTCTGAGTTGATTTAAAAAACAATACCCTACATCCCAATTTACAAATGGGATGCAGTAGCACAGGCTGACTGCATGCCTTTAATCCAGCACCCAGGAGGCAGAGGCAGATGAATCTCTTAAGTTCGAGGCCAGCCTGGTCTACAGAACAAGTTCTAGGACAGCCAGGGCTACACAGAGAAACCCTGTCTCAAAAACACAAACAAAGCCAAAACCAAAACAAGTCAAGATCGTCCTCAGCTCCATGGTGATATCAAGGCCAGCCTGCGCTACCTAAGACCCTTTCTCAAACATAAGTTGAAAAGAAAGAGGTTGGCAGGTGGGCTCAGCAGGTAATGATGCTTGCTGTGCAGAACACAGCCTGAGTTTGATCCCTGATTCCCATGCTGAAAGGAGAAAAAAAAGCCACTCCTGAAAGTAGTCCTCTGACCTCCACACCCAACAGAAACACAAAATAACAATGGAAAATATATAAGGTGGTATTTTCTTTCCAGGTTAATGGATTAAGCTGCCGGATACTATCTTAACACTTTCTAGAGAAATAGCCCAGATGAGGGGTAGTGGAGAATCTTGGGAGGCCTGGTGGAGACACATTTGCGGATGTGGGCAAAGCAAGGGCTTCATGTGAGAACTCCACACAATTCCAGGGTCAGAGTTTCTGCTATCCATCTGCTGCCTCTTCGGCTCCCTCGGTCACTGGCATGCTGTCCAAGGCTGTGTCCATGAGTGGCATCAATCTCCTCTTGGACTGCTCAGATCCAAATGGTGAGTGAAAGCAGGGAGTTTGGAAATGGTGGTCCCTTTCGCCATTCCTGTCATCAGCCCTGCCAGAGTTAGCTGTTTGGAGTTCAGACGACTGACATCATACACTCCAGGGGCTCAAGAGAGGGATCTTGTTTGTTTGTTAAAGAGCTTGCTTTTGAGACAGGGTTTCTCTGTGTAACCCTGGCTGTCCTAGAACTTGCTCTGCTGATCTGCCTGCCTCTGCCTCTGCCTCCACCACCTGGCTAACGTGAAGGATCTTATTCAGGACACCAGCATCTCTGAGACTGTCCTGCCAGTGGCGGAGGATAGAAGGGGTCTTTCCAGGCTTCCCCATCACTAGAGATGGAGGATGGTTACTTAAGGCACATCTTTGTCCTGAAGATGACCTAAGCAGGGACTGGCAAGATGGCTCTCTGGGCTTATTGGGTAAAGGTGCCACAAGCCTAACAACCTGAGTTCAATCTCAGGTACCCACGGGGTGCAAGGAGAGACTCCCGATCTCCACATGCCTGCCCTTCCCCTGATGTGCACACAAACAAGTAACTGAATAAAGCTTAGAAGATGGAGTATGGGGAGCCCAGCGCTGAGCCTCAGCCCTCTCTGTTTACCAGAACAGGAAGGAACCATGATTGGTCCCAGCTAGCTCTTCACTTTAGCTTGCTCACAAGTTGTTCAGCTGTGCTCTCCTCAGACCCCGCCCTCTGTCCTTGCTCCCCAGTGGCTGCCCTCAGGAATGGCGTCACATGCACCTGCAGCCTGGGAACCTGATCCAGGTGGAGGGGGTTGGGAAGGCAGCCTTAGGTGCCTTTGTCTGGCTTTTTACTAGACTCCTCTCTTTTCCTTGTATACCTTGCAGGTAATTCATCCCAGTCCCATGTCACAGACCTCAGCAAATGGTGAGTTTGGGGGGATTCTGAGAGCCCACAACAGGCCTGGATGGAGGAGTGATGGGTGTGGGCTTTGTAGCCCTACGACTCCCTGCTTCTTCAAACACTGCCCCCCCCCCCAATGCTTCTGAGGAGAGGCCATTTTCCTGAGTTGCCGCCTTGTTGTGCAGTAGCCTGAAGGGATGGGACAGAAAAGGAGTAGCCAAACCCTACAGAATCTGCCGAATAGCAGAGAGAGATTTGCTTACTGTTGTCAGAGACATATGGGGGAGCTGGCCATCCTGCTGTTGGATGGACAGGGGTGCCACGGGTGGGCTTTGGATGGCAGATAACCGGCTGATGGAAAGTGAGTCTAAGGAGAGCTATTTGAGGGTTGTGGAATTCTCAGCAGAGGGACAGGGCCCGAAATGGAGCTTAGAAATGGAGCTGGATGCGGGACATTTCAATAACTATGCAAATAAGCATGCAAAATCAGCACCTGTTCATCTGGCTTGTGTGGCCGAAACCTTATTCGATTAGGGCAGCCCTCATACTCAGTGCGTCTGTGTGGGCAAAACATGGGCCCTTTAAGAACCGGGCTCTGATTTGTGATCCTAAAATTCTCTAGCTGACACAACCTCCTGGCTCCAGTTGGGATTAGCTCATGGGATGGGCTGATGAAATCCCAGGAAATTCGGTTCTTTGTTGGCTCTAGGCCCAGGGGCTTGTTTCCAAACAGCAAAGGGTCTACACAGGGCTCTTGTTCTGAGAGGGGGAAATGCCCACTGGAGGGCCCTCTCTCCAACCACTCTTGATGGAGAACAGTTTGAGAGGGACCGGGCCTTCCCATCTTCAGCTGGAGAGGAAGCGGGAGGCTGCCTTGATCTGGGAGGAGTCTGGAGTTTTCTCATAAATAGAGGGGCCTGGAAAACTTGAGCATCTTGATCCAGAAGAGCCACAGAGGTGGGGATTATTTTCACTCTCCTATCTCCGTGGCCTGGACACCTGCCATCCCTGTGGTCTGTTTTCTTTTCCAGTTTCCCTTCCTTATCTCTTCCCTGTCTCTTTGCAGTGGTAAACAGCTGGAAGAGGACTCGGGGACCTGGGCAGGCTCCTCCCTGCGACGGACCTTCAGCTTCCTCTTGGGCATGACCGGCAGGGACAAGGTAGGAGTCAGCCTGGGAAACAGAGGCATAGAGCCACTATTCTTTTCCTCCCCGTCCACCCCTCCCCAAAGCTCCTGTTAGAGACTCGGGGGAAGGGCCCTCGCTGTAAGGGAATACATGATGAACCTCCAAAGCTCTGAGTGTCCCAGTAAATCAGCCTTTCTCCATTCCCCTCCTCTCCAGCTTAGCAGACAGCTGCTGCAGACAGCTGGAAGAGGGAAGGGGGCAGGAGCTGAGAAACGGCCCAGGGATGCCTCATTTTAGGCCACCCATAGATAAAAGGTGGGCAACAGACATCTTGCCCATTGGACATAAGAATGATAATTACAGCAGTGCCTTTCCCTTATTCAGAGGGTGTTAGACTTTCCCAAGTGCTTTTACACTCGTAATTTTATGGGTGGATACAGCAACTGAGGGGTTGAAAGAGGACCACAGGCAGAGTGGGAGCTGCGAGGTGTGTGATTAGTGTATGTAGCACATGTGTGGCCATGTGCCTTCGGATGCCAGGAAGTGAAGGTGTCCCACTCTCTCCTCTGTCATTACCACTTGGCCCTGGGAAGCAGGGAGCTTTGGCTGCAGCCTCAACCTTCCATTTTCTTTCTTTTTAGACTCTTTGCTGTTTTGAAACAAGGTCTCCCTCTGTAGCTCAGACTCCCCTGGAACTTGCTATGATGTAACCCAGCTAGCCGCCTCAGCTGTGCCTCTCCTCCTGGCTCAGCCTCCAGAGTGCTGAAAGTCCAGAGTCTACCAATGAGACATCACACTTGGCCTTATTATTCATTCATTTGAGTGTTTGTTTGTTTGTTTGTGGTTTTTGAGATATGGTTTCATATAGCTCAGGCTACCCTTTTTTAAAAATTTTTTAAAAAATGTTTTAAAGATTTATTTATTTATTATATATAAGTACACTGCAGCTGTCTTCAGACACTCCAGAAGAGAGCGTCAGATCTCGTTACAGATGGTTGTGAGCCACCATGTGGTTGCTGGGATTTGAACTCGGGATCTTTGGAAGAGCAGTCGGGTACTCTTACCCACCGAGCCATCTCACCAGCCCCAGGCTACCCTTAAATTATTGAGTTGAAGATGACCTTGAACTCTTGATTCTTCTATTTCTATCTCAAGTGCTAGGATTCCTGGCATGCACCACCACACCTAGCCATTGGTGGCTTCCTTTCTCCTTTTCTCCCTCCCTTCTTCTCTCCCTCCCCCCTTCCTGATTTCCTCCCTTCCTCCCTTCCTTCCTTCCTGATTTCTTCCCTCCCTCCCTCCCTCTGTGCCTCCTTCCCTTCCCTTCCCTTCTTCCCTTCTCCCCCTCTTTCTTCTGGCAATGACTACCCAGCCTGGTTGACCACCCTGCCCCAAACGTTCTGAGCACTGGGGCTGCAGGTTCCACTTACTGCAAAACAAAAAGCCACCTCCTTTCCCTCAGGTATGCATGTGGTTTCCACCCTGAGGTTACCTCTGAGCACGGAGAGAAACCTGGAGGAGACACCATTCTATTCATCTGGCAGAATCATGGGGTCTCCTGAGTCAGGTTGTTGCAAGTGCAAAGGCAGGGCCTTTCTAGAGGCCAGACTCCGAAGGCGGCAGGATTCCCTCTCTATAGGTGGGCAGGGAAGGGAAAGGTGTAAGCAGATCCATTGCTGGGACTCTTTGCAGAGAGGGAGTTGGAGCTGATGGAGACATGTGGCATACACATCACAATCTTGAAACCCCTGGACATGGGGGAGGCAGACAGGGTCAGGAATCAGACTGCTAGAAGACAAAGCAAGCAGGAAGCCCTTAGGAGCTGAGTCTCCCTCCCAGCAGGACACAGGCTCTGTCACACTGCATTTGCTCACCCTTGGCCTAGCAGCCCTGCAGGACATTGAGTAACCTGAAGAAGGGGAACCTGGGTAGAGGCTCCGGAGCATGGACAGGGAACAAGAAGAGCAAGCCGAGCGTAGGTCAGCATATTGTCCTGCTCCTTGGCCTGTATTCACCAGGGCCTCTAGGCCCGACTATCTCTGTATCTCTCCATCTGTCTTCTCTATACCCTCACTTGAATGTGTGTGCCTACATCATGTTCCCTTTCTCCCTGTTCCCAGCTTGGGTACCAGTGCTGCACATTGCTAGGGATAGAGAGGAGGAGGGAGCTTGGGTCTCCCTGCTTGACTGGCATCCTATAGGTGGCCAAACTCCTGGCGCTCATCTTGTACTTCTTAGAATAGCTCCGGCAGAGATAAGGGATGGTGATACATTAATCACCATTTCACAGACAAGATAACCTAGAGGCTGGGCTACTTAGAGGTGTAGCAATCATGTTAAGTGGCGGGTGCCTCTCTCAGTAAACCCCAAAGCCTTTCTTCACAAGCTCTTGCTAAGAAGCCACAGTGGTCATGTACACCTTAGACATTCCCAAGTCAAGTTCAAGGCTCAAGTTAATCAGAAGAAGGCTGATTTGTGGACTGTGTGTGCCTGGTTCTAGACAGCTAGGAACACTCTTGGTTCTTCCGATGGCCCTTTGGAAACCAGACCCTTCCCCTCTAGCTGTCTATGGCAATGGTACCTTCCCCCCCGCCCCCCCCCCCCTTTTCAAGTTGAATGAGCCAAAGAAAGTACTGGCTACTTTTAGATTCTGGCAGAGGTTTTTAATTTTTTAAATATATTAAAAACAATTTCTCAAAGATGTCACTGGTAGGATTACGGGGGTGGGGGCTGGAATGAAGGGGTTTGGGGAAAGGGAAGACCCCCAGAAGAAAGGAGAACGTTCATTGTTCCAGAGGCTCCAGAGAACAGAAATGGAGTCAAGCTGAAGACATAGTGCACTCAATACAGTTTTAAAGGCTTGGTTTTACAGGGTAGACAAGGGAGAGGTGAGTAGGTGGAACAGACAGCAAGCTGAGGCTGGGGAAACACAGTGAAAGGCTAGAGGAGGAGGTCACCCTCTTCTTCCATAGACCTTCCACATGGGCTTTACGTACTGACCTCAAAGAGTCTGGGGGTAAACCTAGATTTACTAGTTACTCAAGAGGTTTGGCTTATAACAATTTCTAGTTCAGGCCTTAGAGAAAAGTGAGGTCCCAGCCCAGCAGAGGTCTCTGCCGCCACCCCCCCCCCAATCAAACCAGGCAGCTGATTCTGACCTCTAGCTGACTGTTAGTACATTTCTCAGCTTTGGCTGGTCACTCAAGCGGGGCAAGTCTGGAGGCTCAGAGCCAGTAGGAACATGGCAGGTCCTGAGGCCTTCCTAGGATTCCTTCAGAGAAAACAGAATTGGTCTGGGAAAGTCCTTTCTGCCTCATCTGGCCAGCCTGAACTGGACATTGTTTCTTTTTCCCTGGCCTTTACTATATAAGGACCCTAAACAGGAGAATGGGCACAAAAGATGAGGGAGTTCCTAGGCAGGAGATAGGTCAGAGGAGCAGAGTGGGGAGGGGAGCAGAGCCAGGGTGAGGAGCTGAGGAGACCAACCAGCACAGCCGGCGGATGAGGCAGCCGAGCCCAAATTAGAGACTGAGGCTAAAATTGGCACTCTAGGAGTGCAGGGCTGGGCTGGAAACCTGCAGCCCTAACACCACCCTCCCTGCCCCACTACAGAGAACAGAAGCGGCTGGGCCTCATCTCCCTCCCTCTTTCTTTTTTCTTTCTTTCTTTCTTTTTTTTTTTTTTTTTCGGTGTTTTGAGACAGGGTTTCTCTGTATAGCCCTGGCTGTCCTGGAACTCACTCTGTAGACCAGGTTGGCCTCGAACTCAGAAATCCCCCTGCCTCTGTCTCCTGAGATTAAAGGTGTGCAACACCACGCCTGGCCATCTCCTCTCTTTACCACACACTTTTGGGACTAGATTAGGTAGTACCCTAAATTTTTACAAAACTTTGCCCCAGGGTGCTCAGGTTGTTACAGAGAAATGGGAGACCTTGATAGGTGGAAATGGAGCAGACTGGAGAATTTCCCCAGTGGCAGGAAACTCAGGTTGACTCAAAGGGTCCAGAGAAATGAAAACCCACCCACACTCCTCAGCAAGCTCAAATGTTTCCAGACAGGGCCAAGTTGTTTCTATAGTCTCCTGTGGCAGAGAAAACTGGTGTCAGGACACAAGGAAGGATTTCCTCAGCTAGCCTCAGGAAAGGTGGAGTCTTCTCACCTTCACTGCCAAAGTAATTGGCAGAGGTGGGGCTGAGAAGGATGGTCAGAGTGTGGTCCACAAGGCCCAGAGGGGTGCGAAGCTGGGCGGGGGGGGGGGGGGGGAGGGTGAGGGGAAACCCTCTCTTGTGGACTCCTAGCCTTTGGAAAGGAGTCCCCTCCTTCTTCACTCTTTTGGGGGAGTGAAGCCTGTTAACGATGAAGCTTCTAGTTCCCTTTTCATTGCCCCCTCCCTTTTGTCATACCAGTCCAACATTGTAAAAGCGGTCTGTGTACTCAAACCTGTTTGATGGGCCCTTATGGCTTAGGTCTCCCAGTTACCGATAAGGTGATAGAATCCCCTTAGGGTCTTTAGAGTGAAGTTACCCGGAATGGGCGCCGGTGTTTTTCAAGGACAGCCGAGCTAAGGGAGGTCGCTGAGGTCAGAGAGTGTTCCTAAGCGCTAAAGGGAAAAGGGATCCTCGAACCTGTCCCAAGGACCCCTGTCCAGCAGGCTGCAGCGATACTAACCCCGGCGTCCCGTCCGGTGCGCGGGTACCCCGCCCTGCCTCCGCTCCGCCTCTCCCCTTCCTGAGCCCGGGTGGGGGAGGAGACTAGGGTTTGAGGAACTGGTGCTGGGTGCAGGGGCGAGGGGACTCAGACTTCCTGTCCCCGAGGCCGACGCGTGCGGCCGGACCCCTCCCCCGCCGTTGCTGGACACCAGGGGCCGCCGCGTCCTCCCGCGGCTCACGTTGGATTATGTCTCGGATCGAATCCCTCACTCGCGCGCGGATCGACCGGAGCAAGGAGCAGGCAACCAAGGTGGGCTGGCTCTGCGACCGGGCGCCCTGCCGACCTCTGGGCCTCCGCCCCGCGCCCCGCGTCCCCCCGCCCGCTCTGGGGCGCCCGAGTCCGCGCGCCGCGGCCGGACGGGGTGGGTGGGGCTGCGAGCGCGTGAGGAGGGGGCTGGAGGACCGCAACGTGACCCGCGTCTCCAGCACCCGCGCAGCTTCTGTGCGGGGATCTAGGAGAGCTGAGCTGGGTCACCAGTGGTTCGGCGGGACCGAGTGTATTGGGCCGCTCGGAAGAAAGTTGCTCCGGTAAGGGATCGAGCGGGAAAGAGGGGCGAGCGTGTCGGGTTCCTGGGGACGACGCTCTTGGGCACCCCTTTCCGCATCCCAGTTCCGGGGGTTGCTTGCGGCCGTGCCCCCTAGCGCCGGCTCGGTCGTTCCCCCTTTGTCCCCACCAGCGGGTGGAGGGGGCCGGAGGGGGTGTTTTCCAAGCTCCCTCCCCCACCTTCCCGCCCCTCCAAGACAAAAGTCAGCTCCTCCTCTTCTTGCGGATGGACTTTCCAGCTGTGATTCAGTTCTTGCCTGGGGTGGGCGGGTGGCTGGGGGTCAAGACAGCAAGCGGCCGCCCATTTTCTCCGCCAGGCCAAGCCGATCCCTCAGGTGAAGCGAGCTGCCTTTGTGTAGCTGGGATGCCTTCTCTCATCCCGAGCGTCTCGGTGCCAGGACCCAGAGTAGTTCCCACCCTTATCTGTTCCATCAGCTTCCAGGCTCCTGGTTCTCCAGCCGCCTCGGTTAACCCAGTTCCCCCACTCCCCTCAGCCATATTTCGATTATCGCCTCGGCTTGGGGGCCCTTCAACCTGTCATCTGAAGTCTGGCTGTGTAATTATCAGCACACTCTGCAATACGACCTCTCCAGCACGCCTTTACAAGTGTCCTTTATTCCTGTCTTTGTATTCAGACACCCTCCCAAATGCCATGACTTTCCTCACCTCAGCTCACAGGAAGTGGTGAAGCCGAGGAGGACTTGTAGATGAATAAGTGAAGCCAGGGGGGCCTGGTTCAGGCAGACGGCGCCTCCCTGTACCTCAGGACACTCACATTATAAGGCTCTCTCGGAAAGCAAAGGCAGGAAGGGCTTTAATCTTAATCCCTGTCCTTAGCGAGAGCGTAATGACCCTCCCGCAGCCAGCCAACCAAGCAGATCATTTTCAGGCTGGAAAGCTGCCCTCTCCCTTCCTCCAAGGTTCCAGGCTTTAGCTGCTTGCTTTACTGCTACACTGGGAGAAGGTCGGTAGGGGTGGAGAGCCTCGGGGGCGGGAAGCTCAGTTTGAGGCTTTTTGTAGGGTTTCTCTGGGAGTCTGCTCACCGGAAGAAAGCTAGCAGGGCTCTGAGCAGCTCCAGGGTGAGGTGACTGAGTGTGAACTGTGGGGTGGCAGACAGGCTCTTAACAAACCCTAACGACAGGCCAGGCCCCAGCTCCCAGAGTCTGTTTATTTTTTCAACCGTTTGAGCGAGACCCTGGAGTAAAGCCAGGGTGGGTGGGGGGAACTTTTTGAAAGCACGGAAATTTGGTTCCACCCTAAAAAGGAAAGCCACTGGGGGGGGGGGGAGCGAGGAGAGGCAGACCTGTGGGGCTGTACGAAGACATCCTCAGGGGGCCTTTCTCTAATCCAGACACCTGGCATCTCATCCCCTGTTTTTCTTTTTTTCTTTTTCCATAACACAGTAACTGGAGATCCAGACGCCTGGCTTTTTTATCTTGTGACTATGCTATGGAGGAGGGATTGGTGAATCTGACTGGTCTCCCAGAGACCAGTGAGTGGTTCTGAGAGGGCAGAGAGACCAGGGGAAGGAGGGAGGTTGTCAGTTTGAGCTGGTCGGAAGGGGAGGGACACCTCCGGAAAGCTGTGGTTACTGAAGTGGGGGAGTTGGTTCCTAGCCACGAACCCTGGATCTCCCTCTCCACCCCCACCCCCCAGCGCACCAGCTGTCTCCTTTCTTTTTATACTGTGGTGGGAAGTCGAGGGGCCCACTGGAAATGAGATTATTTGAGGAACGTGGTCTTCCCCGATACCTAAGAGGGAGGGAGAAAAGTCAACCCAGAGATCCGCTGCCCTCCCCCACCTCTTTCCTTACTTTGAGATATCTTCTCAGAGGGAAGAATTCAAGTGTAACCTGCCCCTTTCTCCTTCCCGGCATAGGATCTGCATAGGATCCCTCCTTCCGCCCCTCCACGCTTGCTTCCCTTTTCTCTGCATTGTTTCTGTTCTTCCAGGCTGTCTTCTGTTCTCCGCCCCCTCAGTTCTCTCTGCCCTACTTCCTACCTCCTCAAGCCTCAAAGCTGCTCTTTCCATCTTTAGGCCCCCTTATCTCTCCACCCTACTTTCCTGAGCCCTAACAGTCTTGGCCCACAGAACAAAGCCAGGAGCACCATGGGTCTTCCTGAACCCTGTGTGTGATGGGGAGCGGGGAGAGCGGGCTGCCTTTGTTCTGAGTTCCAGAGAGGTGGCTGGCTTTGTTTGCAGGGCCAGGAGGGCAGGGCTGGGGAGGGGGGAGCCCTGGAGGGAAAGAAGAATCCTGACAGTTTGGGAGACTGGAGGAGTTGGGTCCTTGAGGAAGCTGAAGTCTGGAGGGCATCCAAAAAGCCCGTAAGGGTCATGGGTGTTCAGCAAAGCACTGGGTGAGGAGAAAGCGGCAAAGCTGGGCCCAGGGAGCTAAGACTTAGAGAGGTCACCTAGGGGCTGCAAGATAGTTGTGCAGCACCTCAAACACCCAGGGGCACCAGAGAAGGTGAAGGAGGGTCTGTCTGGTTTCTGGTACCAAAGCTGTGATCTTCTGTCAGGGAGGGCACAGATCAAACTGTGATCCCCAAGTATTGTCCCATGCTTCTTGTATTGGGGGGTGTGTCTCTCCGTCATAGATGCTCAGGGGGGATCTTTGAAAATTCGTGCTTACCAAGCTGAGTGGACGTAAGGAAGTAGTTCCCATTTTAAAGTTCAGCCTCTGTGTTGATGTAGGATGTAGGCTTTGAGTGAATTAATTGGTCGTGGTGGTTTCTGGAGCTGGTGGAGAAATGGCTGAGAAGTGCTGGCTGGACCCTTCTGGGTTTGTTTGTGTCTCCTGAGGGAGGTGGGGGCAGGGCTGCAGACGGCAGCTACCCCCTCCCAACTCAGCTGGCCTGCCTTGTGCCAGGAGGGCAGGGAGTCTGGCACAGCTATTGTTTGCCTGCACAAATGCCCGTCTGTCTGCGTTTTTCTTGCCTTCTCCCTCTTGGCCCGACAGGTGTGGCTGGGTGGGGAGCAGGCTGGGGTCCAGGGAAACTGGGTCTCAGAGTCTCTAGCTGGATTTTATTGCCTATGACTTACGTGCCCTTCTCCCACATCACCAGGATGCTGCCCAGTCCCCTGTCCAGTGGTTTACCATCCTTCATTAAGCAGAGGTTTTCTAAGTGCCTTTGTGTATTCCGAGATGGCCTTCTCTTTTGTTTCTGTCTGGGGCTTTACTGTCTGCATCT
The DNA here is from genome assembly GCF_978045245.1 of Mus caroli. Lineage (NCBI taxonomy): Eukaryota > Metazoa > Chordata > Mammalia > Rodentia > Muridae > Mus > Mus caroli. The sequence goes on along the minus strand of NW_028227258.1, from coordinate 73,364,899 downwards.
GGCTACCTTCTCTCAGCATCCAGTCTCCCCATTTCCTTCTCTGGGGTGTCTGAAGGAGCAGGGCCTCGCACAGACCATCCAAAGTCCTCCTCCTGGACTCTTGCATCAGGAATCTTGTCTCTCCTCGCTCTCCAGCTCATAGATTTCCCCTTGTGGAATTGAAACCAAGTTTGCAAGCTCCACACTGCTCAACCACAGCCCTTCTTCCCCTTAACAACCAGTGACCCTGAGTCTCAGCTGTCCAGGGTGGAGCCACGGGCTTTTAGTCCCAGTGGGCTCCTTCAAGAGTCTGAAGGAAGAGGCTGAGGCCAGTCTCTCACAATCAGTGGTGATTGTGAACACCACACAGATCTCCCAGAAGCCCTGGTGTGGAGAGAGGAGGGAGGTGAGAACTGGGAGAGCAGCACTGACTCACCCTGAGGAGCCCGGGAAGCCAGAGCCTGGGTTTGCCTTTCTGTGAATCATTGTTTTCTCTTAGCCTAGGGCACAAGATGGGGAGAACTTGTCTCCCCACAGTGGCCAAGACTTGGTGTGAAAATGGAAGGAGGTTTTGAGTTAACATTCTGACCCCCCAGGGAAGGACTCAGTCAGAGGGAGTAGGAGATCCAGCTTGGGAGTGCTCCAGGAAGAGGGAAAGGAAGGACTGGAAAGGGCACAAAAGTTCCTATGGTTCTCACAGGCAGTAAAGGGTGTCCCCAGAGCAGGAGTACTACAGGAGACTCTGTCTTTCCTTCCCTTTCTTTCTTTCTTTCTTTCTTTCTTTCTTTCTTTCTTTCTTTCTTTCTTTCTTTCTTTAAAAAAAGATTTATTTATTTATTTTATATATGTGAGTACAGTGTCACTCTCTTCAGACACACCAGATGAGGGCATCAGATCCCATTATGGATGGTTGTGAGCCACTATATGATTGCTGGGACTTGAACTCAGGACCTCTGGAAAAGCAGTCAGTACTCTTCGACCGCTGAGCCATCTCTCCAGCCCCGTTCCTTGCTTTTTTACCTCCCTTCCCCAGCACACACTGGGTGCCCGCTGTACATGGGTAAGGCTTTTGGGTTTCAGGAGGAAAGTTGGCCTTGAACTCCTGATCCTTTTGCCCCTCATCTCGCCAAGTGCTGGCGCTACAGGAGCATGCCAAAACACCCAAGCTTGTTCAGTTTGATAGTCAGGTAACCCCACGTGTAACATTAGCCTGGATAGTGCCCGTGAGCAGGGAAGACTTCCGAGATCTTTGAAGAAGAAGCAGGAGGACATTCAGAGCTGGACAGCAGAGGGTTGGGTCAAGCAGAAAGGGCCCTGAGCCCTGAGGTGGATGTTTGGACTGAGGAAAGACTGGTTTTTCTTGCCTCTGTGGTGCTAGGATTAAATCCAGTGCTTCATATCTATTAGACCCTTGAACCCTGAGCAACATCCCCTGTCCTTTTTAGACATACTCTTTTAAGATTGTGTCTTACTAAGTTGCCCAGGTTGGCTTTGAACTGACCATGCTCCTACCTCAGCCTTGCCAGTGTCTGGGCTTCCTAGGGTGTACACCATCCCTAGCTACGATTGCTTCTTCTCCTGGACATACTGTGACATGGAGGAGGTGAAGAGCTGTTCTGCGTGCTATGTGTAAAGGGGAGACAGTGAATCGATCCAGCCCACCCACCCCCTCCCAGTAAGCAGTTCCCATGTTATTCCATTCTCCACAGCTTGAGCCCTGGGACGGGCTCAGTCCAGCCATCTCTGGGACAATAGTGCTAGGCCGTGCCAGGGCCGGATCGCTGGTGCTGGGATGTGCTGTTGCTGCTGCGGCTGCTGCCCTCTGCTTGCCCACCTAGAGCAGGGGTCACTTGGAGAGAGGGTGAGTTTTGGTAGGTGAAAGGCAAGGACTAGAGAAGCTGGGTCTGTGTGGGCAGTGGTGCAAGGAGGGAAAGGGCTATCAGAGCCCTTTCTGGTCCCAGTCTCTTGGCCACTCCCAACAGAATTGTCCAGGCAGGTAGTACAGAGAGCTGTGCGGTAGGAACCTATCACAGCTTTAGAATATGTCTGCAAGCACACTGTTCTTTCTGGAGTGGCCCTTGCCAGGTGCGTGTTCTGGTGACTGCTAGTCTCCTTTTACTTGCTTGTTTGTTTTTATTTAAATTTGTCATAAATATTCATACTCTAGATTGGTGTGTCCTAGAGAAGCGTGGGAGGGCAGAGAGGTGGAGAGAGAGGGAGAGAAGGAGAGAGAGAGAGGAGAGAGAGAGAGCGTGCGAGAGAGAGAGAGAGAGAGAGAGAGAGAGAGAGAGAGAGAGAGAGAGAGAGAGAGAGGGGGGAGAGAGAGAGAGAGCGTGCGAGCATGTGGCAAGGGATATTTAGGCTTGGCCTTTGAAGTCCAAGGAGGTGAATTTGAGGTGACTTTGATCTTAAAAACAAAAACAAACAATTAAAGAGTTCCCACAAGGCAGCTGGAGTGCCAAGCAGTGGAAGACTTTCCTAGCGATTCAGGTAGGTAGGAGCCACTAGAGCAGGGAATGCTGAAATGGCCCATACTAGAGTCTGCAGGAGGAGTGTCCCTCAGAGGAGGAGCCAGGGGGATCATCCCTTAGAGGAGTAGATGCATGGCTGAGAGAGACAGTGCAGTGTATGGAGGAGTGTCTGTGGCAAGAGCGGGGGTGGGGTGGGTGGGTGGGGGGACGGACAGGAGAGAGGACCAAGATAAGGAGAGAAGAGAGCAGGTCAGATGAAAAGAAGAGCCCTGACTTGCACGCCTGCAAGTCTTGAACTTTGGTGGCTGAGGCAGGAGGATTACCTTTAGTTCAAGGCTAGACAGGGCTTCATAGTGAGACCCTGACTTAAAACAAAATAAAACAAAAGTTACCAAATGAAACCCCAACAGTACAGTAGGGGAGAAAGGAAAAATTTATGGCGGAGGTGGTAAAGCGTGACGGGGGGACATAAGGAGGTCATCTCTGTCTAGACCACTGGGTTCCATCATCCTCTGGCCGCCTCCAGGCACTGGGGCTCCATCATCCTCAGGCCACCCCAAGGCCCAGGGCTCTCTGGTCCATTGCTCTCTGGCCACCCCAAGGCCCAGGGCTCTGTGGTCCGCTGCTCTCTGGCCCCTGGACAGTTGACTCAGCACCTTTCTGCTTCCCCTTTTCCCATCCTCCCTTCTAGCTACCAGTGTGGGTAGTGGCGTGGGCAGGACTGCTCATCCAGGCCCAGGCTGAATGTTTTTCACTGAATTGTGACTTTTTGTCCTAGGGTCCCAGCCAGTGTCCTCAACTTGGTGCTCCTACTCTCAGCCCCAGTCACCTGACTGATGTCCTTGTCTCCTAACATTTTTTCCCCCTTAGAGATAAGGTTTCTCTGTGTAGCTCTGGCTGTCCTGTCCTGGAACTTACTATGTAGACCAGGCTGCCCTTGAAGTCTGAGATCTGTGCGACTCTGCCACCCAAATGCTAGGTTTAAAGACGAGCTTTACTCCTGCCTGGCTGGTCCTCTAACATCTTTAATTAACTTAACTAATTACTTTAGATACAGGGTCTCACTGTGATGCTCTGACTGGCTTGGAATTTGCTATGTAGGCTAGGGTGGCCTCAGACTCAGAGATCGGCCTGCCTCTCCTCCCCTCGTCCTGGGATTAAAGCCGTGCCCCACTGTTCCATTTATCCTGCCTTTTCTGACTTACTGGTTCCGTGCCATGGTTTGGATGTGGGTGTTAGTTCTGTTCTTCTGCCGTGTGGGACCTGGGAATCGACCGGGATCATTGGGTGCCTTTGCTTTTCTTTTAAGCTCTCTTCTTTTCTTTTCTCTTCTTTTCTTTTCTTTTCTTTTCTTTTCTTTTCTTTTCTTTTCTTTTCTTTTCTTTTCTTTTTAAAAGATGTATGTATGTATGTATGTATGTATGCATGTATGCATGTATGTATTTATTTAATTTATGTGAGTACACTGTTGCTGTCTTCAGGCATACCAGAAGAGGGCATCAGATCCCCAGTACAGATGGTTGTGAGCCACCATGTGGTTGCTGGGATTTGAACTCAGAACCTCTGGAAGATCAGTCAGTGTTCTTAATCGCTGAGCCATCTCTCCAGTCCTTAAGCTCTCTTCTAACCTGTTTGTTTGCTTTGTGTTTTGTTTTGATTTTTGATCGTAGTGGTGGTGTTTTGAGATTGGGCCTCATATCACTATATAGCCAAGGATGTCCTTGAGCTCCCAAGCTTCCTGCCTCCACCTCAGTGCTGTTTGTGCACGAGTGTGTGTTTTGAGATTGGGCCTCATATCACTATATAGCCAAGGATGTCCTTGAGCTCCCAAGCTTCCTGCCTCCACCTCAGTGCTGTTTGTGCACGAGTGTGTGCGCATGTACATGCATGTTGTTGTTGTTGTTGTTGTTTTGAGACAGTTGTTCAATAGCCCAGGCTTGCTGCAATAGTCTTAGTCTTCCTGTCTTAGTCAGGAGTTAACAGGCATGGGCTACCACAGCTGACATTGTCTTTTCACCTTTTTCTGGCTCTTGGAGCTTGGGGAGGAACAGAAAAGAAGTCAAGGACTCTGACAGAAGCTGGAGGAGGTAGGGGAAGCTTAAAGGCAAAGGTAAACATAGACTTGGGGTAAGAGGGTACTCAAGAGTGCTGCACACACACACACACACACACACACACACACACACACACACACACACACTGCTAGTGAGGGATCTCTTTTGGGCTTTGACTGAGTGTAAGTAGAAGAGTTAGAGGGTTAGGATCCTGGCCTCTGAGTTGATGGTGTCTGAAGAGGCATCCTGGCCCCCACCCCCAGCCAATCTAATAGGGGAATCTCCTGCTTTGCCATCTCTGCTCCCCCATGACTGCTCTGAAGACAGCAGCTCCAACACCCGTTGTCATGGTTATGAGAGGAGCTAACTCCCATAGATTGGAAAGCGCTGGTGAGCTGGCACCCTCTGCTTCACTGGTCCTCCCCTCTCTCTGCGCATCTTCCCCCAGCACAGAGAAAGCGTACAGCAGCCCGGGGGCGAGCAGAGCTAAGGCTGGAAGGTAGAGTGAGGACGCAGAGCTCTAGAGCTAGGGAGATGAGTGGGAACAGGAGGCAGCCCAGTCGCCGGGGTCAGGTAGGTCAGAGGCCTCGAAGCCTCAGGGACTGACTGCCCAGGGCCTGGTCATGCCTGGACAGCCACCTCAGACACCTGTGCATAGTCGGTTATGCTTTAGCACTTGGTGTCACTTTCAGCCTCTCTAGGCAGGCATTTCTCCCATGCCTCTGCTGTTTCTCTGGACACCAGGTACCTGACTGAGTGTCTTCTGACCTCACTTCTGTCTCTCAATCTTTCCACAGACCCGGGAAAAGGAGAAGATGAAGGAAGCTAAAGATGCCCGCTATACCAACGGCCACCTCTTCACCACCATCTCTGTCTCCGGCATGACCATGTGCTATGCCTGTAACAAGAGCATCACAGCCAAGGAAGCCCTCATTTGTCCTAGTAAGTTTTTGGTCCCAAAGGTGACCTAGCCTCAGTTGCCATCGACCTCTAGTTCTCCTGTCCGTCTGTCCTTCCCACCCTGGATCCTTTAAAGGACTCTATTTTCCGGATCCCAGCTGGGCTCAAGTGTCATGCTCAGGTGCTTGGTCTCCTGCCACCCTTGCCCACACTGGGTGGTGGCTATTGGAATGTGGCATAAGCTGGTTGGTCTCTTGGGTGTGGGGTGACAGAGGCTGTTGTTACTCTCCGTGCAGCTGTCGCTGGCTTGGGTATCCCCCTCGCTCCTTGAACAGCTGCTGACAGTTCGGAGAACTGCCTGGAGAATGAGCAGGAATGTGTGTTATAATGCAGGGTGGGAGAGGAGTAGGGAGCGGAGGGAAGCTGCCAGCCTGCAGCTGCCTCTGCCCATCTCCCTGGACAGCTTAGACTCGAGGACTCCTTGCCCCTGTCTTTCTGTTGCATGTGAGGGAAAAGAAGCCTGCAGATTCAAGGACAGGCTGGGATTATCTATTTCTTTATCCCTGATAAAGAAATTTAGCAGAGACCTGAATGAAGGAGGGAAGGGCTCAAAACTCCTAATCTTGCCCATGTCTAACCTTTATCCTGTCCCAGGAAGGAGACAGAGGAATTCAGACCTCCTTAGGATACCAGTGCAGAGGGCTCTAGCTCCGCCCTGCCCCACCCCCACCCCCCATGCCTTCCTTGGAGTGTTGTACCTTGATGCTGACCAACACAAGGCCACTCTAGCCTCCTAATCCCTTTGGGATGTTGGAAAGGAACCCCAGATAGAACCAGGGAGGCCTACCCCCCTCAAAAAGAACCAGAGAGGCCTCCCCCCCCCCACTTCTTTACCACTTGATCTAGAGCCAAAAGGATGAGGAGGTAACCCCAATCTAGATCCCTCTAGAGACCTGGCAAAATACTCAATCCGGAAGCTTGTTGCCAGGGGAACTGGGGAGGTGGGTAGCACTATTTTGAGAGCAGGTGGAAAGCGGGGGCTCGATTCAGAGACACTAGGTGTTGTGGGTAGGGGAAAGGAGCTCCAGGGGGTGGGCACTGCCACAGCCTGGCTTCTGTCGGCCCCTTCTGCCCCACCCTATGTGCCTTGTATTTGTGGAAGTGAGCGTGGTGTTGGGCATTGTCTGCCCGAGTTAGCAGAGTTTCCTGTGGTGTTTGGGGGTGGGGTGGGGGGAGCTGTAGAGCTGAGGGCCTGTCAGGAAGGGAACAGCCATGGTCCTGAGTGCAGGCTCAGCTAGTTCAGCTACTCCTTTTTCCTTTCCTACTTGATGGAGAGGTGGGGTGGGGGATGGGGGGGGAAGCAGATGGAGTGTGGGAGCTGTAGTTTGCCTTACTGGGGAACAGAACTTCCCAGGCCTACAAGAGAAAAGGCCCCCAGAATGGAGTTAATGCAGAAGGCTGCCAAGATGGGAAAGGGAAGGGCCACTGGTCCAGACTTTGAAGCAGTAGGCAGAAGCCTCTGGCATATCCATGGAGGAGTATGGCTTTTAGATCTGAGCACATCGAAGTGTAGCTGGGTGACCTAGGTAAGCAAGCAGCGTTCAGAGGGGATTCTTCATCTGTGAAGTGAATGGGGAGCTTTCCTCGGGGACCACTGTGAGTTCTGGCTCTCTGTCAGCTTCTGGTCTTGGGAGCCCCCGTGATCATCTGCAGTGTCATCTCCTTTGTGCTCTTTGCTCTTCCCAAGCAGCAGACACACCTTTCTTCCCTCTGGTCCTCCGGGCTGTAGGATTTCCCAACCTCCTGGATGGTCCACACCAGACCCCTCTCACTTCAATACCTGCTTGAAGGAAGGGAGGGGGCGAGGGGGGAAACGTGTGATAATGACCAACAACTCTGGGAGGCTGGAAGAGTGTCTGCAAGCTATATGGCCTGGGGAGTTGGGTGTTTACATGTGGGTGTGTCACCCCCAGTACCACCCCAGCCCTCCCTTTACCCTCTCTACCCCCACCCTGCCAGCATGTAATGTGACCATCCACAACCGCTGTAAAGACACCCTGGCCAACTGTACCAAGGTCAAGCAGAAGGTGAGCTAGATGGCAGGGTGGGCAGAGGGCTGTCGGGGGAGGGCAGTGCCATTCCTGCGGGCCTTTCCACCCATCCCTCACCCTGTGTTCCTCTCCTTGCCGTGGGGCATCCCAGACCCTCGGCCTGTGTAAACACAGCCCTGCCACACAGTTTACCTATCCCGATGTCCTTAACTGCGGGGTCAACTTTCTCCCAAGAGGGCGGATGCCAGGTTCTGGCTTGCTCTGGGTGTGTGACAGGGCAGTCTTTGGGTGACAGCTGTTTGTGGTGTCTCTCTTCTGCTCTGTGTCACAGCAACAGAAAGCTGCACTGCTGAGGAACAACACTGCCTTGCAGTCTGTCTCCCTTCGAAGTAAGAGTGAGTTCACAGGGCCACCAAGCCACTGAGCCCACGGGCTCTGCTGCCCCCCTGAGGTCACACCCAGACACACAAAGCTCCTTTTGGAAGTGCCTTGGGAGGGAGTGCCATAAAGGATGGTCCTTATTCTGGGGCTTAGTATGTAGACAGGCTAGTCCACATAGGGATGAGGGACAAGGATGGCAGGTTCCTCGAGCCTTGCCACATCCTGTTACGATAGCCGGTTATCTATACTTCATTTGGGGACTGACTGTCCACTGTCAGTTCGGGAAAGCGTGGTACCCAGGTTCCTTCTCCCCAGCTTGGATCACTGTAGACAGTTCTCACCTTTCCAGCCTTCAGTTTCCTTATAGACTTGGCTGGGGTGGGGTGGGGGTGGGAAGAACATATAAGAACAGGCTCTTAATTCATGGTGGTGGCTTGCACAGTGGACAGTAGCATTACCTTGATGGGCCTTGCCAATTTTCTTTGCCTCTTAGGGAGCTGAGGACAGGCCAGACAGTACCCCATGGTTTCCCGTGAGGAGCCTGGGAGAGCAAAGAGCCAGGGAATTAAGCTTTCTCCTGCTTGGCCTCCTTCCTTACAGCAACCACCAGAGAGCGGCCAACGTCTGCCATTTACCCTTCCGACAGCTTCCGGCAGTCCCTCCTGGGTTCTCGGCGGGGCCTCTCCTCTTTGTCTTTGGCCAAAAGTGTTTCCACTACCAACATTGCTGGGTGAGCTTCTGTTTGGGGCAGAGGGGGTCTGGCAGGAGAGAGTACGAAGCCCATGAGAGCGCTATGTCTTTCCCTTGAGTTCAGAGCTGGAGACAGATACGAGAAAGATAAGTTCCAGCACAGAGTAGCTATCCCTAGGAGCCCAAGCTTGGGTCCCAACCTGGGAAGGGACCTCCTGCCCGAGTTGGGGTGATGCAGACGGCCTCCACTTCCTTCAGACATTTCAATGATGAGTCTCCTCTGGGGCTGCGTCAGATCCTCTCCCAGTCCACAGACTCCCTCAACATGCGGAACCGAACCCTGTCCGTGGAATCCCTTATTGATGAAGGTGAGCAGACCTGGCCCTGGGGAGAAGGGTGTTGGCAAGACGGTGGTGTGAGAAGCCTGGGATGGGAAGGAAGAGGATGTAGGGACGGGAGAGCTAGGCTCTGAGGTGCCAGCGGCACTGATGCACACGCAGGTGTAGAGGTGTTCTACAACGAGCTGATGAGCGACTTTGAGATGGATGAGAAGGACTTCGAGGCGGATTCTTGGAGCCTTGCCGTGGACAGCAGCTTCCTGCAGCAGCACAAAAAGGAAGTGATGAAGAAGCAAGATGTCATCTACGGTATGCTAAGGCCACTTTGGTCCCCCGGCCCCTTTCTTTCATTTATTTATTTATTTATTTATTTATTTATTTATTTATTTATTTATTTATTTTGGAGACAGGGTTTCTCTGTATAGCCCTGGCTGTCCTGGAACTCACTTTATAGACCAGGCTGGCCTCGAACTCAGAAATCCGCCTGCCTCTGCCTCCCGAGTGCTGGGACTAAAGGCGTGCGCCACCACGCCCGGCGGCCCCTTTCTTTTAAACCAGGCTTTGCTTACCTGAGTCTTCTCCCTGCCACCTACCTGTTGGGACACCCTTATCCCATCCTTGGCCTCCATGTCCCCGGCTAGTACCAACTTGTCCCTGTACACCTACACCTACTTCTTGGTGCCGTTGGCAATTTTTGTTTGTTTGGTTTTGGTTTTGGTTTGGTTTGGTTTGGTTTGGTTTTTAGAGACAGGGTTTCTCTGTATAGCCCTGGCTGTCCTGGAACTCACTTTGTAGACCAGGCTGGCCTCGAACTCAGAAATCCACCTGCCTCTGCCTCTCAAGTGCTGGGATTAAGAGCATGCGCCACCACTGCCCGGCGCCGTTGACAATTTTGTAATTTTATATTTAAGAGATAAGAGTCTCACCCTGTAGGCCAGGCTGGTCTCAAACTCTCGGTCCGCCTGCCGCAGCCTCCAGAGTTCTGAGATTCTGAGTACAGACCACTGCACCCAGCTCCCAAAGCCCTACTCCTATCTCTTGCTCAAGTCAGTCCTCAGTCTTCATTCTGCCTCTCCCATGGCCAACACTGTTCCGGGAACTGGGAAACCTACACCGCTAACACACAGGACTCTTGCCCTAAAAGAGTCTACTGCTTGAAATGACAAGGAAGTGGTCTGAGACGACAGCCACACAAGCATTAACTTGGAAGAGATCCACATAGGGCCCCATGAGTTGTGCCCGAGGTAGAGTACGGCAGGGACAAATGTCCCTTTGTCCCGTAGAGCTGATCCAGACAGAGCTGCACCATGTGAGAACCTTGAAGATTATGACCCGCCTCTTTCGCACTGGGATGCTGGAAGAGTTGCAGATGGAGCCAGAAGTGGTCCAGGGCCTGTTCCCCTGCGTAGATGAGCTCAGTGACATTCACACACGTTTCCTTAATCAGCTTCTGGAACGGCGGCGCCAGGCTCTAAGTCCAGGCAGCACCCGGAACTTTGTCATCCATCGTTTGGGTGACTTGCTCATCAGCCAGGTAGGAGAAGACACACTTGAGCCCGTTCATGAATGCACGTGAGCGTGTGGAGGTCAGGAGGCAGTCCTGGGAGTTGGTTCTTCCCCATCATGTGAGTCCCAGGATTTGAATTCAGGTTGCCAGGCTTGCTAGTAAGGGCCATCTTACTGGCCTAGGACTAAACAGTTCTTAGCTCCAGCCAAATTCTGGTGATCAGGGAAGCCAAGCAGGGGACAACTGGAGAGGAGGAAGCAGCCTAACTGAAGGCCAGAGGTGTGCTGAGGGCTGAGGTGTGGCTCTGTAGGAAGTGCTCACCTAGTCTGCTCTCCCGACTTCCAGTTCTCAGGTTCCAATGCCGAGCAGATGCGCAAGACCTACTCAGAGTTCTGCAGCCGCCACACCAAGGCCTTAAAGCTCTATAAGGAGCTGTATGCTCGAGACAAACGCTTCCAACAGTTCATCCGGGTGAGCAAGGACCTCCAAGGCCAAGCCCAGGCTTCTCACGGCTCAAACCCAAACTTTCCCATCCCCAGGGTAGCGTATGGGAGCTGTGAGTTTATACAGGGCAGCCCCTCGAGACTTTTGTGGACTGCGCTCCTAGATCTTTCATTTGTTGAGACACGGCCTCTCTATGCCGCCCTGGCTGTCATGGAACTCACTATATAGATGTGGCTGGCCTCAAAACTCAAAACCTGCCTTCCTGCACTGCTATTAAAGGCATGTGACACTACACCCCCTCTCACTCTTAGATCAACGGCCACCTCTCACTGGGCAAGAGGATGTTGGTCTGGTTTTCATACCATCATTGGTTTGCTCGTCACCACAGATCTGTGACATTCTCTTACTCATTTCCCAGAAGCTGTGCCTAGGCCAACATGGGGCGGATGCCAGGGTAGGCCAGCTTCAGAGCCTGGGCTCCAACCTTTTTGTCCCCTTAGTCTTTGATCTTCCCTTACAGAAAATGACCCGCTCAGCTGTGTTGAAGCGGCATGGAGTTCAGGAATGCATTCTCCTGGTGACTCAGCGGATCACCAAATACCCTGTGCTCATCAACCGCATCCTGCAGAATTCCCATGGTGAGGAAGAGCATGGGGGCGGGGCCTGCCTGGGTGTATCCAGGGGCCTCAGAAGGGTTGGTGGGGAGCGGTGAGCAGTCTCAGGTAGAATTGGGTTTGGGTGGCACTGGTTGAACTCTCTCTCATGCTGGACCAGGGGTTGAAGAAGAGTACCAAGACTTGGCGTCAGCCCTAGGGCTAGTGAAGGAGTTGTTGTCCAATGTGGACCAGGATGTGCACGAGCTGGAGAAAGAGGCCCGCCTGCAGGAGATTTACAACCGAATGGATCCCCGGGCTCAGACCCCCGTACCTGGCAAGGGCCCCTTCGGCCGAGATGAACTTTTACGGAGAAAACTTATCCATGAAGGCTGCCTGCTCTGGAAGACAGCCACAGGCCGCTTCAAAGGTCAGTGGTCCTCCCAGTGGACGTCAGAGTTAGATATTCTCTGTGAGTTGCAGTCACCCTTAGGGACTATTTTTACAGCCTTTGGCCTTGCAAGGGGAAGAGTCAGAGGCAAAACCTATTGCTGCAGAGGTGTAAACTCCAGCCAGAATCCTAACAAAAATGCATCTTGGAGACCCAGAATGAGAATTGAACATCAGGAAGGACTGAGAGACTGGAGAAGAGCGACTGGGCTTCAGGGCTGTGTTGGGGTGGGGGGCAGGGGGTGTCAGAGTGCACTATCCCAGGCTCACCTTTCAGAATTTATCTGCAGTTAAAGTCCTTGCCCCTAAATCAGGACAAGAAAATAGCACCTCTAAACCTCAGCTTTAGAGGTGAAGGATGGGGGTACCTGAAGCCAGAACTCATACAGAATCGCATCTATGCTGTGAAATTCCTACCCCTAGGGCCTGAGTCCTGTAAGTCCTTACTAGGCTCTCTCCTCCATCCCTCTCTCTCCTTCCCATCCCTCCCACGCAGCAGCTAAGAATATAAAGCATTGAGGGGTAAAAATAGCAAGGCTGGAGAGCTCGGTTTCTGAGCGATTAGCGAAAGCCCTCCCCTTCTGTGTCCACAGTTTAGTAAAAAAAATCCCCACAGGCAAAGGGTGACTGTGTGTTCTTGACTGTGGCATTCAGGTCTTAAAGAATTGGTCTTTGGTTCCTCCCTTCCTCTAAGTGCAGGAACCATGACAGCCTGAGAGCCCGGAGGGTGGAGCAAGAGAGAGCAGCTGAAGTCGGGCTGGCTGGGGTGGGAGACGAGATTAGTCAGAGGTCAGGGTGACGGTGGCCTTCGGTCTGCTCTCCTTCAAGGAACCTTACTTTGTCCTTCTCTCTCACAAAAAGACAGGAGTATGTCAGAATACCTAAAAAGGTGCTTGCCCTAGTCAGGTGCCAGACATGGAACTTAAACGCAAAGAACACAACCTGCCTTGTTCTGGAAATCTTACGACTTAGAAAAATCTTGGATCAACCAGGTCCGGCTTGTACTTCAGGCACCCAAGAGCTGAGGCTGAAGACCCTGGTCTAGGAAGCCGAGTCGAGCTGGAGGGAGGGATGGCTCAGTGGTTAGGAGTACTTGCTGTTTTTTTTGCAGAGGCTCTGGGTTCAGTTCTCAGCACCCACGTGGCAGCTTACAGTTTACATCTGTGTAACTCCAGTTCCAGGGGATCCAGCGCCCTCTTTCAGCATCTGTGGAGATTACATGCCTGTGACACGCATGCAGTCAAAAACACTTCTACATACAAAATAAACTTCAAAAAATCAGAATTGACTGATTTAGATTTTTTTTTAATTATTGTTGGTTTTATTGTGTTTTTTCTTTTTCTTTTTTACTTATTCTTTTTTTGTTTTTTGTTTTTGGTTTTTCGAGACAGGGTTTCTCTGTGTAGCCCTGCCTGTCCTGGAACTCACTCTGTAGACCAGGTTGACCTCGAACTCAGAAATCCGCCTGCCTCTGCCTCCCGAGTGCTGGGATTAAAGGCGTGTGCCACCACCGCCCGGCTACTTATTCTTTTTAGACAATATTTTGCTATGTAGACCCTGGCAGGCCTAGAACTTGATTTGTAAACCAGTCTGCCTTTATCTTGTGAGTGCTGGGACCACCACACTTGACTAAACTGGATGATTAAAATACAAAACAAAACAATTGTGAAACAGGTGAGGCAAGAATTCCTTTGTGCTCCTTGCTGGCCCAGGAGGCTGTTTTGTCTGGTAGCATGAGCAACTCTCTCTTCCCCTCTTATTTCCATGTTGTATGAATGAGGAGGTTGAGCCAGGCAGTGGTAGCCACACTTGGGAGGCAGAGGCAGGCAGATCTCTGAGTTGGAGGCCAGCCTGGTCTACAGATTGAGTTCTGGGACAGCCAGGGGTACACAGAGAAAACTTGTCTTGAAACATTGAAAAAGAAAAAAGAATGGTGAGGTTGGAGGTCAGGAAAAGATGAAGGATGCAGTGGGAGGGAAGAGAGAGACCTGTGGGGAAGAAAGGGAGACAGAGTCTGAGAAGATGTGCCTGGTCCTCGGAAGAGGGGGCAAACAGTTGCTTTGAGCCTGTGGTTCTGACCATTTTCCCACTCTGTGTCTTGGCCAGATGTCCTGTTGCTGCTGATGACAGACGTGCTTGTGTTTCTCCAGGAAAAGGACCAGAAATACATTTTCACGTCCCTGGTGAGCCTTCTTCTGTTCTTTTTTTTTTGTTCTTTTTTTTTCTTTTTTCTTTTCTTTTTTTAAGATTGATTTATTTTATGTATATGAGTACACACTGTAGCTGTACAGATAGTTGTGAACCTTCATATGGTTGTTGGGAATTGAATTTAGGACCTCTGCTCCCTCTGGTTGGCCGGGCGGTTTGTGAACCACCATGTGGTTTCTGGGATTTGAACTCAGGACCTTTGAAAGCGCAGTCAGTCCTCTTACCCGCTGAGCCATCTCACCAGCCCCTCTTCTGTTCTCTTATCCCTCACTTTTCTTACCCAGCCCAAGAAAGTCTTACTGAGTCAAATGCCTATTACAGCTGTTAATTCTATATCATAGAAAGTAAGATAGCAGGCTGGTGAGATGGCTCAGCAGTTCAGAGCGCTGACTGCGCTTCCAAAGGTCCAGAGTTCAAATCCCAGCAACCACATGGTGGCTCACAACCATCCGTAATGAGATCTGATGCCCTCTTCTGGTGTGTCTGAAGACAACTACAGTGTACTCACATATAATAAATAAATAAATAAATAAATAAATAAATAAATCTTAAAAAAGAAAAAAAAAAGTAAGATAGCCAGGGCTATACAGAGAAACTCTGCCTCGAAAAACCAAACCAAACCAAACCAAAACAACAACAACAACAAAAGTAAAGCAGGCACAGGCTTATATCTCCAGTGCTGAGAAAGCAGATTCTGAGGGTTAGAACTCTGAGGCTGTTTGGGGCTTTGTAGTGAGTTCAACACCAGTTTAGGTTACATAGAGAGACTCAGGAGAGACAGAGACAGAAAAGAGAGAGAGACTGTACTGAGGGACTCGTGCACATCTAAATGGTCCTGGCTGGTTCCGATGCTTGGGTTCTTGCCTGTATTGCATCACCGTCAATCCTTTTGGTTTTCTAGAACCAAAAACCCAGATATTAACAGTTAGGATTCCTCAGCTTAATTCTTCCTTTCCCCTGACAGGACAAGCCCTCAGTGGTATCCTTGCAGAATCTCATCGTAAGAGACATAGCCAACCAGGCAAAAGGGATGTTTCTGATTAGTTCTGGACCGCCTGAAATGTATGAGGTGCATGCAGCATCCCGAGACGACCGGACTACCTGGATCCGTGTCATCCAGCAGAGTGAGCGCCTGTGAGTGTGTACCTGCGTGTACATATGGCTTCAGGTCCTAGTCGGCATACTTCCTGGGGACTGAACTCATCAGGAGAGGTTGGGGCAGAAGCTGGGGATAGACAAGATGAGTCAAGACAGAAAGTTCACATGAAAAGTTCTAATTTATATCCAGATAACCCGGCTACCCCTCCAGGATGGTGGTGGCAGACCTGTCAGCCATGACACAGTGCCAGCCACACATATATCACTGGCAATAGGACCAGCTTGAGCTGAGGTCCTGTCTCAAAAACTACAACAGGCCCGGCAGTGGTGGCACACGCCTTTAATTTCAGCACGTGGGAGGCAGAGGCAGGTGGATCTCTTGAGTTTGAAGCCAGCCTAGTCTACAGACTAAGGTAGTCAGGACTACAGGAGAAACCCTGTCTGGAAAACCCAAACCAAAACAAAAACCTCCAGCACAGTTAGTTAGTGCTGTAACTCAAATGTCAGAGCTCCTGCCTAGTGGTCTGGACACCTGGGTCCCTCCCTGGCACCACCTAAGTCAGAGCAGCAACCCGCAGGAGAGCAGAAGTCAAAAACAAGAACAAAGAAGTTGACAAAATGGCTCTCCCGGCAGAGCGATCAGAGCTAGAGATGGACGCAGACTTCTCATAACTTTTATAAGCCTGAGTGGGTAAGTGCGAGATGAGGATCAGTGCAAAGAGTGACGAAGGCCACCGAAGGGGTGAGAGGAGGGTCCTGCAGAACATGTGCAGAGGAGAAAAGCTGATTGATCGCTGGTGTCTTCCACACACCCAACCTGCCTGTTGCTCTGTAGGTGCCCGTCCAGGGAGGACTTTCCTCTGATCGAGACAGAGGATAAGGCGTATCTCCGGAGGATCAAGAGTAAGTTCTCATCCAGGGAGTGGGTTGATTTACACCATATCCTCGCAAAAGACCGTGCTGCTCTCAGAAAGATGGGAGGTGCTGAAGAGGTGGCTCACCACTTGTTTGTACCAAATTTCAACCAGGTTGAAAGCGCTGGTTTCTCATTCGGAAGGCTCAGGTGTGATTCTCAGCACCAACTTGGTGACTCACAATTGTCTGTAACTCCAGTGTAGTGGATCTCTAATGGCCTTGGTCACCTCAGTCACCCCAGGCACATGTGTGATGCCCACACCTATGTGCAGGCAAAACTCTCATACACATAGAATGAAATAATCTTAGATGAAAAATGAAAGCTGCATGTGGGCTGATAGAGGTCTATCCCAAAATAAACTGTTAAATGAAAAAAGCCAGGTTTAAAACAATGTGAAGTGTATGCTACCATTTTGTAAGATTAGGGCAAATAGGGGTGTGTGTGTGTGTGTGTGTGTGTGTGTGTGTGTGTGTGTTAAAATAGAGTAATATCTCTATGTCCCAAGGGCATCTAATGCCCTCTTGTGGCCTCTGAGGGCATTGCCTGCATATGTTGCACAGATGTACATGGTACATAGACATACATGTGGGCAAAACACCCATATGATTAAAAATAAAGGTTAACGCTGGGCTTGGTGGCCCACGATTTTAATCCCAGCACTTGAGAGGCAGAGGCAGAAGGATCTCTGTGAGTTCAAGACCAACATGATCTGCAAATCTAGTTTCAGGACAGCCAGGGCTGTTATACATAGAGAAACCCTGTCTCGAAAAACAAATATTTTTTAAAGGTTAAATAATTTTAAATAAATTAGTTTTTTAATGAGAGCAGACTGCAGTGGGGTACACTTGTAATGCCAGCATTTGGGACCCATAGTAATAGGATCAGGCATTCAAGGCTGTCTTAATTCCTCTTATATTGCTGTGATAAGACACCGTGACCAAAGCCACTCAAAGAAGGAAGGACTTCATTTGGGTTTACAGTTTCAGGGGGTTAGGGTTCATAATAGTGGGAACAGCAGGTGGCAGACGTGACCCCTGGAACAGCTGCTGAAGTTTGAGTCCTTTGAGACCCCCAAAGCCCGCCCCCAGTGACATACTTCCTCCAGCAAGGCTCCACCCCCTAATCCTCCCCAGCCACCCACTAGGTACTAAGTATTCAAATGCCAGTGCCTTACAGAAAACATCTTGTTCAAAATACCACAGAGGATAGCCTCAACTATGTAAGGAGTTTGAAGCCAGCCTCAGCTACACAAGACTTTGTCTTAAAAACAAAAATAAGAAAACAAAAAAAAGAGTCCAAAGGCCATATAGCTGTGTCTGACTGCAAGTTACTCTGCTCACTCAAGTGAGCAGCCTCTAATGGAAGGAACACGGAGAGAATGAGGTGGCTAACTCAAACCCTTATTCATCCTTTTTTTTTTTTTTTTAAGATTTATTTACTTTTAGTTTATCTACTTTGGTGCTTTGCCTGCATGTGTGTTTCAAGGTGCCAGATCCCCTGGAATTGGAGCTACATGGACACTTGTGAGCAACCATGTGGTTGCTGGAAATTGAACCCAGGTTCTCTGGAAAAGCAGCCAGTGTTCTTAACCACTGAGCCAAAACTCCAGCCCCTGTTCATAGATTTTTAGAAACAAAAGTAATGGTGATTTACACCACACACACAAGATTTTTTGTTTTGGGGAGTGCTTCAAGCCCAAAATTAAGTTCTGCCCCTCTGCTGACCCTGGGTATCCCTCTGCTACCCTGGGCTACCCCTCTGCTGACCCTGAGTATCCCTCTACTGACCCTGGGCTACCCCTCTGCTGACCCTGAGCCTACCCCTCTGCTGACCCTGGGCTACCCCTCTACTGACCCTGGCCTGCCCCTCTGCTGGCCCTGGACTGACCCTGGCCTGCTCCTATGCTGACCATGGCCAGCCCTTCGCAAGCTCTTTGGGTCCTTGGGTCCTTCCACATTCAACCTGTTCCTATCCACAGCGAAACTGCAGCAGAAAAACCAGGCGCTGGTGGAGCTGCTACAGAAGAATGTTGAGCTGTTTGCCGAGATGGTCCACTTCCAGGCCTTAAAAGCTGGCTTCGTTGGAATGCCCCCACCCGCCCTGCCCAGGGGCCTTTTCCGTCTTGAGTCCTTTGAGTCCCTCCGAGGCGAGCGTCTGCTAAAGGATGCCCTCCGTGAAGGTGAGGGCCGCTGAAGAGTCTAGGCTGTTTACTCAGCACCACAACCCATAAAGGGTTTGGGTTTGTCCTGGTCTAATTCCTGGGAAGGAAAGGGCAGAGATCTGAGCTTGCTGTCGGATGCCTCTCCCTGGGGCAGGCTGAGCTGACTCTTAAGCATTTTTGATGTCCCTTGGATGCCACATGGCTGACTGAAGCCCCACTACCCAAATGTGAACCCCCTAAATACTTGGATGGTATGTGTTGGGTGGACCCCCACTGGGTTTTGTCTCCTGTCCCCACCTCCTCCTCTTTCCCTTCAGTGGAAGGCCTGAAAGACCTGCTGTTGGGCCCTTGTGTGGACCTGCCTACTTCATCCCGAGAACCAGCCTTACCCTTGGACTCTGACAGCGGTAGCTGTCCTGGGGTCACTGCCAGTGAGTATAGGGCATGAAAGCAAGAGGGGAGTGGCTTAATCAGGGAGGAGGGGTCCCAGGGCCCCCGAAGACTTATATTCTGCTCCTCCTCCTCCTCGTTTCTGCAACAGATGGAGAGGCCAGAACCTTCAATGGCTCCATTGAACTCTGTAGAGCAGACTCGGATTCCAGCCAGAAGGTGGGTTCTTGGAGAGCCAGGGAGTGGCCAAAGAAAGGGCACAGCTGGCTGGCCTGTCCCTTGATGTCCCTTGGATGCCACATGGCTGACTGAAGCCCCACTACCCAAATGTGAACCCCCTAAATACTTGGATGGTGTGTGTTGGGTGGATCTTCAGTAGACAGCTGCTGAGGAAGGCCCCCAGGTCTGTGCCTGCTGACTTCCCCATTCTTGTTCATTTCTGTAGGATCGGAATGGAAATCAGTTGAGGTCACCACAGGAGGTGAGATGGGAATTCTGTGGTAGAGGAGGTAGAGGGAAGCTGGCTCTCTGTCTGCGAAATTGTAGCCAGTTTGGATGATACTTTTAAGTCTGTCTCTAGACATTGTTTCCACACCCAGTTGTTAACTTCTGGTACTTACCCCATCTTGAACCTTGGTACTACGTCATCCTCTCCTCTGTCCTCAGGAGGTGTTACAGCCATTGATCAATCTCTATGGACTTCTACATGGCCTGCAGGTCAGTGAGCCAGGGCTGGAGTGGGGAAGAAAGGGAGAAGCCACAGAGGTGTCCATGCAGATAGATGGCAGCCCTCCTAACAGGCTTAAGTACTCCCTGGAGCCAAGCTCTCTGGGACCCCGGGATTGAGAGAAAGGTGGAGAGAAATGGTTTCTGAAGCACCTTTTGGCTTCATCCCATCCCCCAGGCTGTTGTGGTCCAGCAGGAAAGATTGATGGAAGCCCTGTTCCCTGAGGGCCCTGAACGGTGGGAAAAGCTATCCCGAGCCAATTCTCGGGATGGTGAAGCTGGCCGGGCTGCGGTTGCTTCTGTAACTCCTGAGAAGCAGGCCACGGAGCTGGCACTACTGCAGAGGCAACACACCCTGTTGCAAGAAGAGCTGCGGCGCTGCCAGCGGCTCGGGGAAGAGCGGGCAACTGAAGCTGGCAGCCTGGAGGCCAGGCTCCGAGAGAGCGAGCAAGCCCGGGCCCTGCTGGAGCGGGAGGCTGAAGAGATCCGCCGGCAGCTTGCAGCCTTGGGCCAAAACGAGCCACTCCCGGCCGAAGCGCCCTGGGCTCGCAGGCCTCTGGACCCACGGCGCCGCAGCCTTCCAGCGGGCGACGCTCTATACTTGAGCTTCAATCCCCCCCAGGTAAGGCCGCCTGGAGTAGTGACACTCATGACAGTAGGAGCCTGCAGAACCTGAAGGACATTTAGCTGTCAGGGATTGGAGCCCAAGTGACAGCAGGCAACAGATTTGTATCGGTTGCTTAAAGGCTTGCCATGTAAACACGAGAGCCTGAGTTTGATCCCCCAGAAGCCTCATCATATGGGACATGTTCACAGCCCTAGGCTGGGGAGGCAGATGCAGGTTCACCTCGAAGCTCATTGGCTAACCAGCCTAGCCTCTTTGGTGAGCTCCAATAGGAGACCCTGTGTCATAAAGCAAGGTGGATGACTTTTTGGGGAGGGGGGCAGGGGGAGTTGTTTGTCCATGTAGTCTTGACTGCCCAGGAACTTACTCTAGGCTCAGACTCACAGAGTAGGCAAACTCTGCCTCCACCTCCTGTGTGCTAGAATTAAAGGGGTGCACCACCACCTCCATGCTCAAAACATGACATCTGGGGCTGGAGAGCTGGAGAGATGGCTCAGAGGTTAAGAGCATTGACTGCTCTTCCAGAGGACCTGAGTTCAATTCCCAGCAACCACATGGCAGCTCACAACTGTATATAATGCCTGTTCTAGGGTTTCCAACACCCTCATACATTCATGGAGGCGAAACAACAGTACATATAACATTTAAAAGAAAAAAGAAGTAAAAGAAACAGCCAGGCTGCCTCTAGCCACGACCACCTTTCAGGGTGGAGAGATGGCTCCTAAGAGCACTGACTGTTCTTCCAGAGGACTCAGGTTCAAGTCCCAGCACCCACATATAGTTTCAAGGGATCTGGCACCATGTCACACACATACAGGCAGGGAAAACCTAATGCCCATAAAGTAAAAGTGAATTAGCCTTTAAAAGAAAATAAGAAAAAAAGTAATGACACTGGAGGTTGACGATGAAACCCAA
Organism: Mus caroli; assembly: GCF_978045245.1. NCBI lineage: Eukaryota > Metazoa > Chordata > Mammalia > Rodentia > Muridae > Mus > Mus caroli. The sequence goes on along the minus strand of NW_028227258.1, from coordinate 73,344,002 downwards.
CAGGAGCCACACTGTTGCTAAGGAGCCACACTGTTGCTAAGGAGCCACACTGTTGCTAAGGAGCCACTTTGTTATATGTTGTTACTAAGTCTCCAACCCTTACAAAAGTAAGTTTGTTTCCTAAACCTAATGTATCCTGCACACCATGTTTTTCAAGCTATGCTGAACTTGTAACCCCATAATGGTGTCCCACCCCTTTGTGCCTTGCTAAACTCCTGAACAAGGTGCCGACTGCCCTTCCACGAGATGTATTCTTGCACTTACCTATCTGGCAGGCAGCCGAGAGCCCCAAATGCCCCAATCTTTGGTCCAGATGTTCATACCAATCTAAACAGTTGTTTTCTTTTTTCCTTTTTCTTTCTTTTTTTAAAGATTTATTTATTTTGTTTGAGTACACTATAGCTGTCTTCAGACATACCAGAAGAGGGCATCAGATCTCATTATTGATGGTTGTGAGCCACCATGTGGTTGCTGGGAATTGAACTCAGGACCTCTGGATGCTCTTAACCTCTGAGCCATCTCTCCAGCCCTAAACAGTTGTTCTCTATCAACCCAAACCCTTTCCCACAAAAAGGACCTCAAAAGGCAGTGAGGGGCTGCTCTCTGAAACCCTGACTTAGCGGGAGGCAGTCATCTGGCCAGACCTTTGTGCACTTTTATATACAGCTTGCTTTCTTTAATCAGACACTTGGGGAAACTGTTTTAACATGACCTCTGGCTTCTTTATACACAAGTGCACACACATACAGACAAAAAGTACTAGTTGAATTGCAAAGAAACTTAAGGCTAAGTTTAGTGGCAGGGGCCTGTGCAAATCTCCAGCACTTCCAACAAACAAACATTTCTGCTATTAGTCTATGTGGGGCATTATGAGTGTGGAGTTATTGCATATGAAGGCCAACTGAAGGACCAACTGAGCCCAGCAGATATAGAGTGTTTAAGGATATCAGAGTGGTGACCTCAGTGGGTGGTGGATCTATTGAGAGGGAGTCATTGGTGAACCCCGAGACAAGGTGTGTTAGGGCCTGAGGGTCTTACTGCCCTCACCCGCCTGTGCCTGCACACAGCCCATTCCCTGGACTGGTGGTTTTCCTTCCATAGCCCAGTCGAGGCCATGACCGCCTGGATTTGCCTGTGACTGTTCGTTCCCTCCACCGACCCTTTGATGACCGAGAGGCGCAAGAACTTGGTAGCCCGGAGGATCGACTGCAGGACAGCAGTGACCCTGATACCGGTAGTGAGGAAGAAGTCAGTAGCCGCCTGTCTCCACCTCACAGTCCGCGAGGTGAGACCCTGGAGTGGTCGTGGAGTCTGCGTCCAAGCCCTTAGGACTGTGACTTCAAAATGTACTCTAAGTGGCTCCTGAGGTTTGGTAATTCTGGGAGAGACTCGGAGGGTTTCCTCCTCTGTGAGTAGACAAACTGGGGGTGGGGTGGGGTGGGGTGGGGTAGAACTCTTGAGAAGCGGTGGTTTCCTATTGGCTGGCGACTCCCCACCTTTACAAGTAGTAGAAATCCATTTGAAAACAAGACAGCTTAAAGCCGTCCTCACCTTTATAGTAAGGAAACTAGAAGGAATGAGTTTCCTGTTCTTTTTTTTTTTTTTTTTTTTTTGGTTTTTTGAGACAGGGTTTCTCTGTGTAGCCCCGGCTGTCCTGGAACTCACTTTGTAGACCAGGCTGGCCTCGAACTCAGAAATCCACCTGCCTCTGCCTCCCGAGTGCTGGGATTAAAGGCGTGCGCCACCACGCCGGGCAGTTTCCTGTTCTAATGGTGACTTAATTGCCTGAGGGTCATCCGGCCAAGGTGGCCCCACCCTCACCCTTAGGGGCCTTTGTGTGAATCTGTGCTGCTACTCATGGGAGAGCCTGCCTGCTCACGCATCACCTCTACCCTCTCTGTCACTTTCCAGACTTCACTCGAATGCAGGACATTCCTGAAGAGACAGAAAGCCGAGATGGGGAGCCCACAGCTTCAGAGAGCTAAGGGGACACTTCCCCCACCCCCGCCTGGTGCCCCACTGAAGAACATTAGTAAAGGGGGCAAACCTTGAAAGAACTGCTGATTGTCCTTACCAGTTCCTGAGACCCCTGGATACCTAGGGGCCATAGGGACTTGGGGACATAGAGGCCACTGCACTCCTGGTGTCCTCCAACAGCCACACCGCAGATGCCGACTTTTCATGCCTTCTCCCCCTACTTAGGAAAAATTATTTATTTATTGTTTAATGGTTACAGGGGGCGGGCAGGGAGTAATTTAAAGGGCCAGGGACATGGGAACCAAGCCATAAGTATTGGAGAGCCTCTCCTCTAATACCACTGGGATATGTTTGGCCTTAGCCACACAGCCTAACACCCACCCCAGTGACACCCATCTGTGGCCACAGAACCTACTACCCCTTTAAGGAGGGCTGTGGGTAGGACCATGTCCCTTCCCCCACTCCCCCTAGCCTCTTTCTGCTCTTCTTTCTTGTCATCCTCCATGGAAATCTGGCTCCTTGGAGTTGATGGAGCAGAGGCTAGGGCGGCCATAATGTATGGGGGAGGGGAAGGAAGAACCTACAGGGACCAGAATGTTTGGTTTTTAGTTTTTGTTTTTGTTTTTGTTTTTTTTTTTTGTACCAAAGCCAACCACACCTGTTTTATATTTTTAAAAGAAGATTGTAGGCACTTCTAGCTCCATATCTTTGAACTTGAGGAATTAGGGAGACAGTGACTTATTTCATTGACCGCCAGGGGGCTCCTATTCAGAACTCTTCCTCAGCCATTTGGAAGAAGCTCTAAGGTGGGTTGGGAAACCTCTACGAACCCTCACCTCATCTCCCATAGCGGCAACGTTTGAAACTTGAAACGTAAGCAAGAATTGAGGGAGGGGGATTTTTTTTTCAATGCAACCCTAATGTCCACCAGCGATAGCCATTTGTCTGCAAATTTAATTGTTAAAAAACAAAACAAAGCAAACAGTAACAACAAAGAAAAGAGAGAGAGAGAGAGAGAGAGAGAGCGCTCAAGCAGGGAAAAGACCTGAAGCGCATGAGGTGCTGACTCAGTGCCCGATCCAAGGACTGTGGTGCATGCAGCCAGGCAGTGACCACGGTTTCTGAAAAGGGGCTGTCACTACCTCAACTGAAGAGGGCATGAATGGACGCAGCTGCTCAAACTCTTATTAAAAATCTTAAAATTGCAAGGCTGGAAATGAAGCGCCGTTCAGCCTCCAGCGGCTGTTAATGATGCACACATTAGAAAGCTCGTTTGCATCTTATTCATATGCCGTGCTTGGACGGCACATCTGGCTCTTGCCACCCCTCTGTTCCCCTCCCTGCCCCTCCCATTTTCATGCCCACCCTGGCTTAGTTCTCTGAGCAGCAGCCTGTACACGCTCTGTCTCTTGGAGAGGCGTTAAGTGGTTTCAGTTCTTGGTTTTGGCTTATTCCGCTTCCTGTTTCTAGGCCCTACGCTTAGGCCACGCGGCAGGGACAGGACATGCGCAGCCCCACAACCTGAGAAGCGGGGTGAGAAGAAGGGTCTCAGGACCCCACAGAAAAGGGGAATTGAAGTTGTGTGGGCAGCAGGCGTTGTGGGAAGCATCCTTCCCCTCCAGCAGCTTCTGGCCCTCAGGAGGCACTTTCTCTCTAATCATGGGATTCTTGGGCTATAGGAATTGTTTTATAAATTTATTTATTTACTTTAGTATTTATTATCTTTGAGACAAGGTCTTGCAGTGAAGCCCAGGCTGGCCTTGGATTCAAGGCAATCCTCTCGCCTCGGCCTCCCAAATGCTGCAATTACAGGCGCAAGCCAGTATGCCCAGCCCACCGTGTTTTTCTTTTACATAATGGGTGCAAAAAAGTTGCCAGGCCAAAAAACCAGCCCCCACTTCCTCTGCCTGACAAATGCCTCAGTTTCAAGCCTCTTGATGCTCAGCAGCTGTGCTGGAGGCAGCGCTAAGCACCGGGGCCCAAGCGTGCAAAGATCAGGTGGAGACTGTTACAGAGTCCGGAGAAGAGCAGGACGGTTTCCCAGCCTTACCCAGAGGGACGGGGAGAAAAACCTAGAACCTGAGCTGGATCTCCAGAGTTGGGAGAGCCTGGGCTCCTTCCGTTGCCTTATTACCATAGCCCCGCCCCAGTCTGGCATCAGCCAGAGCCTTTCCCTTCCTCCTGTCATCATCTGTCCCTTGCTTGTCCCCCTCCCTAATCCCACTTACTGAACCTAAAGTCTTCATTTTTGCCCCCACCGTCCTCCCTCCCACCCCCGCTGCCATTTCAAAGAAAGCCCTGTGACTGCTCTGAGAACCAGGGTCCAGCTAGCTTTTTGCTTAAACCACACAGCTCCCTTAGAGGAGGCTCTAAACCTGGGCATGCCGCGCTCCATTTGCCACCCCCTTTCTCCATGCCGCCCCCTCCAAGTTAGGGCTACACACAGTTCCTTGAGTTGGTTTTGTTAATATTTACCCCCTGGGCACTGTAAAGCAGATACCCCCAGAAAAGGCAATATCCGGACCCAGCAGGACCTGCAGGGGGCAGGAGGAAAGATGCTCGGGCGCAGGAGGATTACCCACCTTCCTGAATGGCTAGGAGTAGACCTGGCATTTTGGAGCCAGTTTAAACATTATCATAAAGAGGAAATGAAACATCAAGAGGCTAATTAAATCTTGTTCCCGTCCTTTAATATGTTGTGAGTTGGGTGATTCTTAAATGCTCCTCAGCGACTGTGAACCAGACTGGCGCCCGGATGTATTGCAGTGCCTTTACAGCTGCTGCTCTTCTGGAGCCTGGTCCTGAAGGGACGGATGGAGTAGGAGCCCCATCCATCTGCTGCCTCCCCTTCTTTCCTGAAGCAGCCCTTAAGCAAGGTCTTTTCTGATAGGCAACTTAGCTCATTATGGTTGTAAATGACTATGGAAGCCAAAGGGCTACCTTCTGCTCAGGAGACAATTGCAAAGGGAGCCCCCTCTAGTTAGTGTCTGTCTCTTAGCAGAGTGTGATGTTGGTATCAACTTTAATTGCCCTTCACCTGGTTTTTTTGAGACCCAAGTGGAGCATGCCAATTTGCCTAGACTGCCAGAGGGTCTCAGGGCTCCTGCCTTCCTCCCCAGCTCCACTTGGATCCAGTGGTTTTATATTGGGTGCTAGAGCTTGAACTCAGGCATCAGCACATGTGCTCCAAGTGCTTTACCCCCAGCTATGCTCTGTATTTGTTTTTGCTGTTGTCTCTAATTTCTGATAGCGTTAGGGTGTGTGGTGACGTCAGAGCACGCGGGTGGAGGTTAAGGGACAGCTTTGCATGCTTGGGTCTCGGTTCACCTTTATGTGGCTTTGGCGAATCTAACTCAGGTTGCTAGGCTTAACAGGCCATGTGTTTTCCCTGCTGCACCATCTTGCTGGTTCTTACTTTATTATGTGTGTGTGTGTGTGTGTGTGTGTGTCCCCATGCGCGCGTGCGTGTTCAAGAGTGAGCGATCAGATCATGAGACTTTCATTGTTCATTCCATAAACAAGTACATGTAAGATACCACTGAGACCTCAGTGGCTCACCTGTACCTGTCTGCCAGCTGCCCGTGTTTTCTGTCTTCTTTCCATTTTCCATGGAAGGTGTCAGTACCGGGAACCCTGCCTATGGCACTGCTGGATCCTTTTATTTTGGAGACTGTCTAGACCAAGCTGGCCCTGAACCTTTTATTCCATTTAAGAAGAGCTCTTGAGCCAGGCGTGGTGGCACATGCCTTTAATCCCAGCACTTGGGAGACAGAGGCAGGCAGATTTCTGAGTTCTAGGCCAGACTGGTCTACAAAGTGAGCTCCAGGACAGCCAGGGCTACAGAGAAACCCTGTCTCGAAAAACAAAAACAAAACTTTGTAGCCAGTCAGTTGTAGCCAGCACTTGGAAGGCAGAGGCAGGCGGATTTCTGAGAGGCCAACCTGGTCTACAGAGTGAGTTTCAGAACAGCCAAGGCTACACAGAGAAACCTTGTCTCAGAAAAAACAAACAAACAAAAAACAAGAAAACTCAAATAAACATGGAGGGTTTAGAAAACTGCTTCTCCGGGTAAAGACCCTTGCCAGCAAGCCTTATAGCCTAAACTCCCAGAATCTTAGATGGTGGAAAGGGAAAGCAGACCCCAAGCTGTCCTGATCGCCACATGCATGTGGAACATGTCTCCTTGTCCGAACACACTTGAATAAAGTGTAATTTTTTAAAAATCAAAGCATGGTGTGTTGGCACATGCCTGTAATTCCAGCACATGGGAGGCAGAAGCAGGTGAATCTCTGAGTTCAAGGAACAGCCTGGTCTACAGAGTGAATTCCAGGACAAGTTAGGGTTAGGTTGTAAGACCCTGTCTCAATAAAAACAAAAACAAGGAAATGAAGAAACCTTATGTCTGCTTCTGATACTCACACGTATAAGTGTGAACACAGATGTGCATGCATGCATGCATACATAAGCACAGGAAAGAAGGAAGAATAGGCTAAAATGATCTGAAAAGCTCAACTTGTTGGCACATGCCTATAATTCTAGCATCTGGGACCAAGATTAAAGATTCCAAGCGACCCTCAGCTTTACAGTGTGAAACCAGCCTGGGTGTCATGAAACCCTGCCTCCAATTTTAGAAGGAGAGAACTGACTTCTAGAATAATTTGTGTGGGGGGAAGATTCCAGCCCACATGCTCTGGCGCTTGGATGAAGGGCAGTTGTACTCAGTGAGACTAGCTTCTGGTTTCTGACCCTCAGCCTACAAAACTTTTCTGTATCTCTCGACTCCCCACCCCCACCCCCATGCCTTTCCCTTGTGATTGTTACCCAATCCTTGATTGAAAGGGACAGATCTATTCACTATTCTCAAAGGCTATACACTCAGGGTCTGCATCTTGTGGCAGCAAAACGACAGACAAACGTTGAAGGGAAGGCTTCTACATCATCTCTAAGATGACAAAAAGCCTATTGGCCAGAGAATACATTTTTGGGTTTGGTACCAAAGAGGCATAACGGGTGCCCTATTCTAAAGGGACTAGGAAAGAGAGGACAGACACATGACCTGTTAGTCTAAACCGGGTGATGGACGTTATCCTGTGAAGTACTTGCATGAAAGGTCAAGACAGTCTGTGACCAATCTGGTTTATTCTCAGTTCCTCTTTGCCATCTCCAGAGATAAGCTTTGCCAGATCCACCTCCTGTTTGGACTCCAGCTTCTCCATTCTGTCACACCCAGAGTTGATGATCAAAGATCAGACTTCTGGGGACACAGCAGCGTGACTGAGAGAGCAGCTGCTCCTCTCTAGAATCTGTGGGCTCTGCCCCTGATAGGTCTCAGAAAGGAGAGTGTTCAGGCTGCATCCTTCATCCAGGTGTTCCATTGTGTTTGCCTGTGTCCTAGAAGAGCCACTCTCCTGGGTGCTGGCTACCCTTCTCCCGCCTACCTCCTTGAGGGCCATTTGTTCCATGCAGGCCTTCCTCTGAGGCCACAGTCTTGACCAGAGAGCTCTGAAGGAGCTGACAAGGACCTGCTGGGGCTCCTGCCGCAGGAGACAATAGATCACAGGGTTGAGGCAGCTGTTGCTGTGGGCCAAGCAGGTGGTGATGGGAAGGACGTAAGTATGAAAGATGTAGAAAGTACTGTCCCAGGGTGCCAGGTCAAACCTTACCAGAATTTCCCAGAGAGTGACTACATGGTTGGGAACCCAGCAGAGGGCGAAGGAAGCCACCAGGACACGGACAGAGAGCGCTACCACTCGGCAGTCCTGCCATTGTTTTTTTTTTTTTTTTTTTTTTGGTTTTTTTTTTTTTGGTTTTTCGAGACAGGGTTTCTCTGTGTAGCCCTGGCTGTCCTGGCACTCACTTTGTAGACCAGGCTGGCCTCGAACTTAGAAATCCGCCTGCCTCTGCCTCCCGAGTGCTGGGATTAAAGGCGTGCGCCACCACGCCCGGCAGTCCTGCCATTGTTGTGGCCTGCATCTTTGCTGCTGCTCTAGAAAGGCCAACAGCAGCAGGTAACTGGTGGTAATGACTCCCAAGGGCACGATGAAGGCCAGAACTACCCTCTGTAGCTGGTAAGCTCCCAGCCAGTATCTGCTGGGGAAACGCAGAAGACAGAGGTGCACGCCCCACAACTCAACTTCAACCCCAAAGATTGCTGTGGGCACAGTCACCAGGGCAGCTGCCACCCACACTGCCAGGGTAACCACAGGGGCCCAAAAGACTGAGAGGTGACTACCTGGTCCCACAGCCATGGCTACCACCCAGTATCGCGTGATACTCAGTGCTGTGATTAGGAAGGTGCTGGCGTAGATGCTGAGGACGGTGGCGGTCAGGACTACCTTGCAGAGGGCACTTCCGAAAGGCCAGTGGAAGTCCATTGCTGACTCGGTTGCCCAGAAAGGGAGAGTAAGGGCCAGCCCCAAGTCTGCTAGAGCCAGGCTGAAGACAAAGGTATCAGAAGACGGGCCGGGCACACGCTGACCACAGTTACCTAGAACCCACAGTACAGCCAAATTTCCCAGCAAGCCAATGATACCTACAAGTCCATAGGCCAGTGCAACCATGATCCTCAGAACAAGGAACTGGACAGGCATGGCAGCACCGTCAGTACTCAGCACGCTGTCTCCAGAGCCATTGACCCAAAAGAGGGTGGGCAGAGAGGCAGAAGAATTGGATGTGGTCATCGCAAGACCGTGGAGGTTGCTAGAGCACAGCAGAGCAGAGGAACCAGGGAGTGCCCGCCTTCCGGCCTGGCAAGCAACGCCACCCGCCGCCGCTGTCGTCTCAGGAGAGCTCTTAGAAGAGCCCTTGGAATCCGGGTGTTGGTCTGGAGCTTCGGGTTGTAAGAGCCCCTGCCCATGCTCACACCTAAGAGGAACGGGTGTGGGTAGAACAGCCTGCTGCTTCCCAGTTGGACAACAGTGGTGGGTGGGGCAGCGCAAGGGAGGGCTATGTTCACACTGTCAACATGCATGGAATAGGGAAGGAAAGGGAAACACTAGAGATGTGGAGCCAAACCAGAAGACACTTTTTTTTTTCTCTCCCCGGAGTGCAGAGAGCTCTCAGAGAAAAGGAGAGGTGTGAGAAGAGGTTAGGGAAGGAATATGGCATTAGAGACTGGGAGTCAGAAAAAGAGAGGAACACACATCACCCAGAGTCCCACAGTTGCTGTGCCTTTCCTGTGTCTCTCTGATTAAAATGGCCCTGTGCTGCTTTGCTTAAAATGTTAATGGGGGCAGGCCAGAGATCGGGGCTGTTTGGGGAAAGGGGCCTGCTGCCAAGCCTGGTGGTTTGAATTCAAGATCTGCATAGAAGGATAGACATGCCACTTACAAGCTGCCCTTTGACCTCCACACTCATCTCACACACACACACACACATACACACACACACATACACACACACACACACACACACACACACATACACACACACAATTCCCCCCAAAAAAGTGTTAAGAAAATATACAATTCAGCGAGATGCCAAGAAGCTGTGGTCACTGCTACCTGCATGGCTGAGGCAGCTGGATCACCTGATCACCACGGCCAAACTCGGCAGTACAACAAGGTACAATCTATATATAAATAAATAAACCCGTGGAGACTACGTAAAGGTAGGAGAGGACAGGCATCCCAGGCTTGTCTTCTGACCTTTATACATGCACAGCAGAAGGCACCCCCCAGCACTACTAAATCTCCAAAATAAGATTAGATGGTGACAGGCTTAATGGTTTGCTGGCACACCCAGCCTGGTCTGTCTACTGAATTCCAGGCCAGACAGGGTTAGGTACTGAAACCCTGTCTCAAAACAAAAACAAACAAGTTTGGGACTAGATATCAAGTACCTGCTTGTCGGACGGACCTGACAGTGTGCACTGCGTGGTCAGGATCCACAGGGTGGAAGGAGAGAACAGATTCCTGAAAGTTGTCCTGACATTTGCCTGCATTCAGTAGCACACTGAACATCCATGCTCACACAGGCAAATGCTATTTCAATAGTTTTAAATTAGGGCTAGAGATACCTAAGGAGTTAGTATTTCTCGCTCTTGCAGATGACCTGCGAGTGGTACCCAGCACCCATCTAGTATCTCACCGTCATCTATCACTCCAGTTCTAGAGAATTTGACCCCCTCTTTTGGTCTCTACTGGCTTGAATGTGCTACGTGTCCATACATGCAGACATACATATAAATTAAAATTCCTTACAGAAGTTAAATCAGATGAAAATAGTCCGTTGTTCAGGGAGCTAGCGTGTGAGTCCATACCTTGTTCTTTGCATGATAACTGTCATTTCAAGGGGAAGTTTGGAGCATTGGTCATGGAAGGAAGCAGGACAATGAACAGCTGTTATCATGCCAAGGGAACACTGCCAACTAAAACACAGGTCAGAATTCAGTGCAGTACCATGTGACCTTGGTGCTAAGAAGGGGAAAGAAAGGAGACGGAGGAAGTCGCAGTTCCCTGTGTAGCCCTTCTGGGCACATTGGACTTGTGAGGCCATAGGTGGATGACCACGGCCACACCTTCAGGTCTGCTCTACATCACTGAACAGTCCTGCCAACCTGTCCCACCCCCACTGCCACTTCATTTTTCTGGTGGACTCAGAGCTCAGTCATATCCACATTCCTCCGTATCCCAAGCCTCACTGTAGAGTTCTGGAACCTGAGCAAAGCCTTCACCACACCTTATCCTGTCTCCCCATGAGCTCAGTCTCAGCTGGAAGACCGTCTCTAATGAGATCATCTCCTTTCTCTCCTCACATCCCTCTCCACGGCAGGAGCTTGGGGAGAGCATGGACTGGGGAGACAAGAGTGAGATTTTTCTTTCAAGGATTCTGAGAGCAATTCAGCACTCTTCTGCTGGTTAAGGAAGTATCTGATACTCGGTTCTCTTGGGGTGCTGGGGGTGGGGCGAGAGAGGCATTTCAGAGAAGCTCTAGCCCATATGAGAACCCCAGAGGTGAGAGAGTTGTTTTTTGGGAAACAGAATGTTGGAGTTTTGAGCAAGAGAGAGGTGGGATGAGGTTGGCAGAAGGCACTCAGCTGCAACCCAAGGGCTACCTGTGTTATAACTGTGAAGAGAAAGGTGTCCTAGCAGTCAGGAGTCAAGGAATAATAGCACAAAGTCACTCAGCACAACAAACCCCACACAACAGATTTATTGGGAAAGACACCTCAGCTAGGGAGAGAAGCTACAGAGAACTGAGCAGAAGATGCGTGTTATACAACTTTTCTTGTGGGGCAGAGCTTTCCAGGGTGGGGGTTGGTGAGATTTCACAGCCTGAGCTTGTGCCCGGAGGGGTTACACTACTTCCTGACGTCATAGTCTGAGTCAGACTCATGTCAGTTATTCATTTCTTACGGCCATGCTGTTTTGGCCAGAATTGTATAGCCAGCCTAGGCACTCCAGCGACCCAGCTGCCAGTGTAGATCAGCAGAACACTGCTCCCTTGCTTGCTGCAATCCTCCAATCCCATCACTTGCACACAGAATAAAACCAAAACCATGCAGCTTAGGTTGGAGAGGGAGTTTACTGAGGAGATAAGATGCATGCACGAGGGTCCCCGTTCAGAGGCCTAGAACTTATGCAGGCAGAGCTGTGCTCAGCAGAGAGCACCTGTAACCTAGGACTCCCAGGAAGATGGGAGGCAGCATGAGTCACTTTTCTGTAGCAGGACTTGGGCTACGTTGTGAGTTTTTCTTTCTTCCACCCTTCTCCACCCCTTTTCTTCCAGCACTAGATAGAAGAGAAAAGGGGACAGAGAGGAAAGGAAAGAGATTCCTGGGTAAAGTCAGGGGTCAGGAAGGGGCGATGTTATTGTTAGGCCACTCCTTTCTTAGGAGCATTGAGTTCCTTGAGGCAAGTTTGATCTTTGCCATCAGGATATCTAATTTCTTTTTCTTGTTTCTTCTTTGCACACAACCACTTAACAAATGGAGACTGACAACAACTCACAGCAACCAACAACCCATGCTCCCTCTTGGGGCCCTAGCATTTATACACCCTCTGAAAAGTCCCCAGCATCCCAATTGTCACACAGTCACAAAAACTATCTGTAACTGGGAAAGTCACACTCCTGTCAAGGTCAGCTCCTGTGCTCAATCTGAAGCAGCCCCCTGCCCCCACACCTAGGATCAAAACGGAAGCACATTCTTAGTCATGTGGTTTTTAAAGAAACCAAAATTCTCACTACACTTTTCTGTTGCTCTGAGAAAATGCCATGGCCAAGGCAACTTAATTAAGGAAGTTTCTTTCGGCTTATGGTTCCTGAAGGCTAGAGTCCATCATGGTGGGGAAGAATAGAGTCAGGCAGCAGGCACAGTAACAAGAGCTTGACACTGAGAGAGCAGGAAGTGAGGCAAGACCAGAAACACTCTATGCCTGTCACCTGGAGACATTCTTCTAACAAGGCTCCACCTCTCAAAGGTTTCCAAGCTCCCCAAACAGCACAGTTAGTGGCACTAACTGAACTCCCAGTGTTTAAATATCTGAGCCTATGGGCACATACTTATTTAAACCACTACATAGTTGGACCTGGGAAACTCATGGGTCACCTATGGGTGAACAAGAAGACCATCTTAAGGTGGCTAGTGAAGACTATCACCCAACATTCTCCATTGAACTCTGCACAAATGCATAAGTGCACACAAATACACACACACATCATATATTCAAAAAGACTTAAACAATTTTGATATACTGGATTTATTTTCTCTTGATTAGAAGAATGAAGGGGGCGGGGCTGGAGAGATGGTTTAACATTTAAGAGTGCTTGCTGCATCTTCCATAGAACCCGAGTTCAGTCCCTAACACCCACAGAAAAAGGGCTCACAACTGCCTGTAACTCCAGCTGAGGGGGAGTTACAATACTGTCTTCTGGCCTCTACAGGCACCAACACACATGTGATATATACACATATCTACACAAATTTTTATTCATCTTTCTTTTTTGTTTTTGTTTGGTTGGTTTTGGTTTTGCTTGTTTGTTTGTTTATTGAGATAGGGTTTCTCTGTATAGTCTTGACTGTCCTGGAACCTGGTCTAGACCAGGCTGGCCTCAAATTTATAGAGATCTGCCTGCCTCTGCCTCCCAAGAGCTGGAATTAAAGGTGTGTGCTACCACTGCCTGGCTGATTTTTTGTTTGTTTGCTTCTTTGAAACAGGGTTTCTCTGTGCAGCCCTGAAAGTCCTGGAACTCACTCTCTAGACCAGGCTGGCCTTAAACTCAGAGATCTGCCTGCCTCCACCTCCGCTGCTTCTGCCTCCCAAGTGCTGGAATCAAAGGCACGTGTGTGCAACCAATGCCTGGCTGAACTTGCTGTTCTTACAGAGGACCCAGGATAGTTCCTAGCACACACATGATGCCACATGATGCTCTCCAATTCCAGTTTTAGGGGATCTGACACCTTGTTCTGGCCTCTGAGGGCACCAGGCACATGCATACAAGACATTCATACACATAAGATAAATCTTTTAAATAAAATAAGAGCTGGGCTGGGCAGTGGTGGCACACACCTTTAATCCTAGCACTTGAGGGGCAGAGGCAGGTGGATTTCTGAGTTCGAGGCCAGCCTGGTCTACAAAGTGAGTTTCAGGACAGCCAGGGCTACACAGAGAAACCCTGTCTCAAAAAAACAAAAAAACAAAAAAACAAACAAAAAAAAAACCCAACCCAAACACCCGCCCCCCCCCCTAAAAAAAAGAGCTGGGCATGGTGGTGGCATATGCCTTTAATCCCAGCACTTGGTAGGTAGAACAATATCTGTGAGTTTAAGGCCAATATGGTCTATAGTGAATTTTGCCACTCAGGACTGCCTAGTGAGACCCTGCCACAAAACAACAACAGTAACAACAATAACCAAACACTCTTTAGCTTTTAAATTTGTTTTGTGTGTATGGGTGTTTAACTACATGTATGTTTGTTGCTTAAAGAGTCTTCTAGAGGGTGTCATATTCCCTGGGACTGGGATTACAGATGGTTATAGTCTCCATGTGGGTGTTGGAAATTGAACCCAGCCCCCCTGGAAGAGCAGCCAATGCTCTTAAAGACAGAACCACCTTCCAGACCAAGACTGCATTTTTTTCCCACTACATTATGAAATGCCTTAGGCATCTCCCATCATCTCTTCCTCCTTTCTAAGTGCCAGAAGCAGCACTTGGGAATCCCCACAGCTATAAATGGAAGCAAACCAGGACAGACAGACAATGATAACTTCTCTAGAAACGAGTTCTTTGGGTTGGAGAGATGACTCAGCAGTTAAGAACACTGACTGCTCTTCTAGAGGTCCTGAGTTCAATTCCCAGCAACCACATGGTGGCCTACAACCATCTGAAATGGGATCCAGTGTCCTCTTCTGGTGTGTCTGAAGAGAGCATAGTTCTTCATTTACAGTTGCTGGAGAATGAGAAACCAGAGTCCATAAAAATGCTTTTGTTATCCCTGTGTTTGTATCACCTCATAGGACCATAATTTACCAGCTTCATTTACTCTCTCAATTACAGCCCGGAACCGATACTGGTCGGGTGTGGTCCCAGCCTTATATGGAAGGGACTCCCTACTTGCCCATCTGAATATTCACCCCTCCTCAGATCCATGCCTCTCTTGCCCTTCAGAGCTGGAGGACTGTGGAATTCCTAGAGAACTGCCAAGACATTTGGAAGGACAGAGCTAGCCTCTTCAAAGAAGTAAGGCAAGGGAATCACATTTGTCGTTGAAGGCAGACTGGACTCTTGAGGAACAAGACACGGTAGGAGCAGGAAGCCCAGCCTAATTCAGTTCCATAATCTCTCATCAACCCAGTCGGGCAGTGTTTTAGGGTTTCTGTTGCTGTGATAAAACACCATTATAGCAGTAAATATTTAACAGTTACACTCTATGTTCCCAGTGGGTGCTTGCACCTCCTCAGGACCCCACCTAAGAGCTCTGGATTCCCGAATGAAAGACACACACTCCAGCTTATTTTTAATATGCATTAACAGCCCAACAGCTGGGTTTCTCCCTAACTCCACATGGCTAAAATACTTTACCTTCTGATAACCCTGAGTTTATCACTTTCTTTTTCTTTTTTTTTTTTTTTTTTTTGCCGATTTCAGTGCTTTTAGTGAACTGACATTTTCAGTAAACTTTTTCTGAGCAGCAAGGAACAGGTTTTTTTTTTTTTCTTTTTTTTTTTTTTTTTTTTCAGAATCTTAGAACTGGATATAAAGGTTGGCAGTAGACACAGTCAATAAATATTATACAATTTCTAAAATGAAAAAGATTTCCCATACGAACTCTTTTTATGAAGACATTCAAACACCCTGACCCGAATGAGCCTTGGCCCTATAATCACGCACGATTACAGCTGGCCAACATGGGGCATCAGGCAATGTGCACAGGGGTGAAGGGAGGCCAGAGAGCAGATCACATTTAACTTATTCTGAAGAACTTCAAGTGAGGGGCCCACAGGCCAGGATCTCACTCCATGGTGTCCCTTATTCTGAGGATCTCTGTGGTCAGCAGGGCCACGGCAGCCAGCCATGCCCATGAAAGCACAGGACTCACTCCTGCATGTGTCATGCCCAGCATCCATGTGTGCAGGGGAGAGAGCATCTTCTGTGTTCTCTAGGAACTGCTGTAGAAAACTGTCCATGGCTCATCAACTTCCTACCAAGTAGATGAAAATAATAAATAGGGATCCCGTCAGCACAACCTCTCAGAGTCCTGGTTGCCGTGGTCACTTGCGATTCTGGGTCTTCTTTGGCACTGTGGGCCGCTTGGGCTGCCACAAGTGGTTATGGATCGTGAGTGCATCCACGCTGACCGACATGGTCTTGGCTGGGATCAGGTTAAACTGCTTTCGGTCTGAGGTGTATTTATATAGTTTGTCAATCATCTTCTTGGTGATGCTTTTTGGCCCCGTGCCAGTGAGTTTGTAGATCTCTTCAGTGTCGGGTTGGTAGCAGTAAAGTGCCCTGAACTGGCAGCCCGCATCTCGGAACAGAATAATATAGTGGTTGGCATCACAAGTTTATCACTTTCTAAAATCTATATTTTACCCCATATCCAATCAGGGGAGTGGCCCCTGAGACTGCTTGTTCCAGTTTATACATGATTGTTATTCTGTCTTCTGTAGTTCTCTCTCTCTCTCTCTCTCTCTCTCTCTCTCCTCCTGCCTGCACTGTATTTCTCTCCTGGCATGGCGATTTTGTCCCTTCTTCTTACAGTCATTTCTTGGCTGCGAAATCTAAAGTCTGTCTGTCTTCCTGCCCAGCCATTGGCTGCCAGAAACTTTATTCACCAATTAGAACCAACTGGGAGCAGGGACCCTCAGCTTTTGAACTCACAGATTCTCGTGTGATTTTGGGAGCTGAATTAACCCAAACATTAGAACCAACCCCCAACATCTGACCCTTTTTGTCCAATAAAAAAGGCTCTTTTCTCTCAGACATAAATTGAGCACAGCCATAATGATGATGTAAATTATAAACTATGATATACAATTAACATCCACTCTGTTTTATTTGTGTATTTAAGTAAAATACTCTACCATCTATCCTGAATTAAAGAGTTTACAATTGTATACTGTGGGGTGGTGGACTGTGAGAGGAAGCCTGGTAAAGTTGAGCTAGGGCTTGAAGCCCCGGAGACCCAGAAGGGATAGTAGGGGCTTCACCTGCTCCTGATTCCAGGCCCTTTTCATGTAGTCACAGTCCCCTCTAGAGAAAACTGTGGTCATCAGTCACATAGGACCAGCACCCACAAGTTCCTTCTCCTGTCGTGTAGATGAGGCATCTCAGGCCAAGCCAATAGGAATCACCGGCTTTCAGACCCACCCCACCCCAAAACTGTATAAGATCCTATCCAGAAGGAATAAAGGTGTGTGAGAATTACTCTGTCATCTGAAAACATCTGCCAAAGGAACAGTGCCTGGGATGAGAGTGCTCTCCCAAAGCCTTCACCTCCAGAAGCCTCCCTGCACTCTCTGTGCTTGCTCACAAGCCAGCCCTCTGTTGGCTCAGCTCAGCTTGGCTCTGCACAGCTAGTGCAGCATCTCAGAGCAACAGAGGCTCCTGGGGCAGCAACACCAAAAGAAGTACTTCCCCATCCCTGCTTGTGCCCTTTCCACTTTGCTTGAACCCTCCCACTGGGCAGGGCCAGAGGCCTCCACAAATAGCCTCTGGTACACAGATTGACAACTGTTGACCACGTGGGGCACAGACAGGCTGCAACTGCACAAACAGATACTGAGGGACGACGAGCGTTCTCCTACCCCCAAATCTGGAGACAAGCACTCATAAAAAAATAGATGTCTGCCTGCCTCACTCCGACCTAGAAGAATTCAACTGGCTGAACCTTCATACCCTGACTGAGAACTATTGTGTATTGTGTATTTTATTGGTTAAATTTATTTAACCAATAAAAGGTGACTGGTTCACATAAGAAAGAAAGAAAGAAAGAAAGAAAGAAAGAAAGAAAGGAAGGAAGGAAGGAAGGAAGGAAGGAAGGAAGAAAGAAAGAAAGAAAGAAAGAAAGAAAGAAAGAAAGAAAGAAAGAAGAAAAAAGAAGAGAAGAGAAAAGAAAAGAAAAGAAAAGAAAAGAAAAGAAAAGAAAAGAAAAGAAAAAGATAGTTGTCTTTCACCTGCTCAATCAAGGAGCAAAATTTCATCCTTAACTGATCTGTGCACCCTGCACAATCCATACAAATACCTTAACGGTATTAACATTTTGGTTGAGAGAGTCATATATTACAGGATATACAGCTTTGACAAGTTCATCCTCAGAGATGCTGAACTGACCTGCTGTCCAGCCCCCACTTCCTGATGCTGTCCAGAGACAGCTTCCAGAACAGCTCCAGGAATTGCTACTGATTCCAGACGATCTCGAGCCGGATAGTAAACTCATGGTTATATTAGATTCTGATTTAATTATAATAAGGTGTTTTCAATGTTATTCAATTAGAAATAGTTAGGCTGGGCGGTGGTGGCTCATGCCTTTAATTATCCCAGTACTCGGGAGGCAGAGGCAGGCGAATTTCTGAGTTCTAGGCCAGCCTGTTCCACAAAATGAGTTCCAGGACAGCCAGGGCTACACAGAGAGAAACCCTGTCTCAAAAAAAAAAAAAAAAAAAAAAAAAAAAAAAAAGAAAGAAAGAAAGAAAGAAAGAAAGAAAGAAAGAAAGAAAGAAATAGTTAGGAAGTAGTCAAAGTTTGACAGTTCAGATATACCTTGTATAGAGAGATAGTCTTCAAATGTCAGAAGTGACATAGAATAGAATCTGACATTTAATCATTTTATTGTCATTAGAAATTTTGAATAGAGACATGTCTGTTCCTGACAGTATCCTCTTCACTCTTCAGGAAAGATATTGAGCATCTTTACCTCTAGGCAAGGTTTCTTATCCTGGCAAAGTAGCCACTGGGCAGAAATTGCCTGTATCATCTGCAGACAAAATACTGTCCAAAAGGAACACGCAGATGTGGGATAGTCGTCTGCTTAGCCAAGACAGGATAAGCTAGTCCTTCATATTTCTACTTCACTTCAGGTTCTGCCAGATGGCTCTGGACCAAAAAGCTGAAAACAGGTGCTCCAATGTTTTGAGAAATAGGGACTGTCCAGGTAGTCAGTGGAGTACAATTTGTTTAAGTTTTGAAAGCTATGGGGTTTTTTGTTTGTTTTGTTTTTTGTTTGTTTGTTTGTTTGTTTTTTTGAGACAGGGTTTCTCTGTATAGCCCTGGCTGTCCTGGAACTCACTCTGTAGACCAGGCTGGCCTCGAACTCAGAAATCTGCCTGCTTCTGCCTCCCAAGTGCTGGTATTAAAGGTGTGTGCCACCACCACCCAGCCGGAAGCTATGTTTTTATGCTTTCTATATACTCAAGTAATATTTAATTTGTTCTTGAATTTCTGATGGGGTTGAAGACTAGTTATAGTATCATAAGCAAACTTAAGTTGTTTAGCTTTGAGAGGAGCGCTATAGAATCGAAAGCATGGTTTACAGATGGTGATACAGGGTAGAATCAAAAAGTAATTCAGGTATAGAATTTTAAATTTTTTAGTTAGGATATGATGGAAGAGTACTTTAGCTAATTGACAAATATGATGGGCTGGATGTTAGTTGTATACGGTTATGTTCAATTTATGCCTGAGAGAAGAGGTTTTTTATTGTTGTTGTTGTTTTATTTGTTTGTTTTTTAATTTGGACAGAAAAGGTGAGGGGTTGGGAATTGGTTCTAATGCTTTGATTTAATCAGGAATCTTCTTGTCCAAATGCTGAAGGTCCTTGTCCCCAATAGGTTTTAAATGGATTAATAAAGATTCCAGTGGGCTGGAGAGATGGCTCAGTGACTGCTCTTCCAGAGGTCCTGAGTTCAATTCCCAGCAACCACATGGTGGCTCATAACCATCTATAATGGGATCTGATTCCCTCTTCTGGTGTGTCTGAAGAGAGCAATGGTGTGTATATATATACATATATATATACACACACACTCATATATATAATAAATAAATAAATCTTAGGAAAAAAGAAAGAAAAAGATGCCAGTGGTCAATGGCTGGCCAAAGGGTTATGGGGTGGGACCTTTAGATTTGCATGGGCTAGGAACTGGGAAAAAGGAGAGAGAAAAATCATCATGACTCAGGGGAGAAGGTTGGGACATAGGAACTGCAGGAGAAAAAAACCAATCAGCCTTGTGAGAATTCAGATGGGTAGCCACTAGCCACTTCCCCAATTGAGCCTGGGGTAGCTGGGGAGGGTTTAGGAGTGCCCAGCCTTTGGTGTGTGTGTGTGTGTGTGTGTTCCATTCTTGAATCCAGATAGCTGGGCAGGTGCATGCATGTGACCCATGGGAGCCAAAGCAGTGTAGCTAAACTCTCCTCAACAAAACCTGGTAGAGCATCAAAACATATATATTTACTAGGGATAAATATGGCAAAAGATATTTGATAGTATTGTGCTTAAAACTACAAAGCTGAGAGACTTCAGAGATGGCTCCTACAGAGGATCTCAGTTTGATGCCCAGCATCCACATCAGGTGTCTCATAACTGCCTGTATCTTCAGTTCCAGGGGATCCAGTGCCTCTGGCCTCTGAAGGCACTTGCTCGTGTAGAGAGTACAAACACGCAGGCACACATACTTACAGAACAAACAGCAATAACAAAAGTGACTAGAAAACAGAGCTGAAGACCAGGAAACTGAAGCACAAAGATCAGAGTTCAAGGACACTCTAGGCTACAAATTAAATTAAATTAAATTTAAAAAACTTTTTAAAGTTTTTCTTTTTTTTTTTTTGGTTTTTAGAGACAGGGTTTCTCTGTAGCCCTGGCTATCCTGGAACTCACTTTGTAGACCAGGCTGGCCTCAAACTCAGAAATCCTCCTGCTTCTGCCTCCCGAGTGCTGGGATTAAAGGCATGCACTACCATGCCCGGCTCTTTTTCTTTTTTTTAAAGTTTTTATTTTATATCTGAGTATACTGTCACTGTCTTCAGACACACCAGATGAGGGCATAGGTTCTCATTACAGATGGCTGTGAGCCACCATCTGGGAATTGAACTCAGGACCTCTGGAAGAGCAATCTGTGCTCTTAACCACTGAGCCATCTCTTTAGCCCTTAAATTAAAAAAAAAAAAAAATAGCCAGGTGCCAGTCTGGCCTCAAACTCTGAGATCCACCTGCATAGGCCTCCTGAGTGCTGGGATTAAAGGTGTATGCTGCTGCTACTGCTCAGAGAACTGTTTGTTTTCCTGTGACGGGGCCACAGGGAGAAGTTCTGACTGGCCAGGAACTAACTATGTAGACCAGGCTGGTTTCGAACTCACAGAGATCTGACTCAGTCCTCTGTACTTGGCAAGTGATGGCCATCATGGGTCATAGATCCCAGTCTGAGCCAAATGAGACCCTTCATCAAAAAAGGGAGGCAAGTGAGAGATGGCTCAGAGATTAAAATACCTTGTTGTTCTTGCAGAGGATCTGAGTTCAATGCCCAGCATCCACAAGCAGATCATATCCATTCGTAACTCCAGTTCCACAGGAGCTGAAACCCTCTTCTGAATTCCTTGGGCACCAGGCACACATGTAGGCAAAACATTTCTTTTGTTTTGTTTTTGTTTTTGTTTTTTCTAGACAGGGTTTCTCTGTGTAGCCCTGGCTGTCCTGCAACTCTCTTTGTAGACCAGGCTGGTCTCGAACTCAGAAATCCACCTGCCTTTGCCTCTCAAGTGCTGGGATTAAAGGCCTGTGCTGCCATGCCCGGTCAGGGAAAACATTTTTTTTTTTAAAGATTTATTTATTTATTATATGTAAGTACATTGTAGCTGTCTTCAGACACTCCAGAAGAGGGTGCCAGATCTCGTTACGGATGGTTGTTAGCCACCATGTGGTTGCTGGGATTTGAACTCTGGACCTTTGGAAGAGCAGTCGGGTGCTCTTACCCACTGAGCCATCTCACCAGCCCCAGGGAAAACATTTGTACACATAAATAATACTTTTTTTTAAGGTGCTGAGGATATAGCTCAGTTGGCAGAACGCTTGGCTATTTCATGAAGCCCTGGGTTCACTCTTCAGCATCATACACACCTGTTGTGGAGGTGACTGTCAGGAATCCCAGGACTCAGGAGGTGAAGGCAAGACTAGAAATTCAAGTTCATTGTCAATTACATGTGGAGTTTGAGCCCCCATGGTCACCATGTGCAACCCTGGCTCCTGCCTCAAAATCAAAACAAAATAACAACAGAAAGGACAATGAGATGGTTCAACATGTAAAGTGCCTGCTACTGGGCATGACTGGCTGTCTCGGGCTTCAGTCATCTTTGAGGAAGAAGCTGTGGTTACTTCCTGTACACACTGTCAGCATCGCCACTACCAGGGAATTCCTCTGAGCCTGACCTGAGCGGGCTTTGCCACTCCTGTGGGTTTGAGGTACTGCAGTTCACACCGCTGTACTCATGTCAGTAACACATGTCCCTTCAGCACTCCAGCTGCTCTCCACAGTGAGGCGAGCTTCCTATTGTTCTAGACCAGGTTTCAGTTTCCAGCATGCACATGACAGCTCACAAACCATCTGTACCTCCAGCTCCAGGGAATCTGGTGTCCTCCTCTGACTTCCAAGGACCAGGCTTGCATGTGGTACACAAATGTAAAAGTAGGAAAACACTAATACATAAAACAAAATAACTTTCTTTTTGGTTGTTTTTCAAGACAGGGTTTCTCTGTATAGCCATGGCTGTCCTGGAACTCACTCTGTAGACCAGGCTGAACTTGAACTCAGAAATCTGCCTGCCTCTGCCTCCCAAATGCTGGGATTAAAGGCGTGCGCCACTACCACCCAGCTAACTTTTTTATATATAATTTATGTGTATTTGTGTCTGTTTGCGTGGATTCATGGAGTTACAGTTGTGAGCTGCCATGTGGGTGCTTGGAGTTGAACCTGGTTCTTTATGAAGAGCAGTTAGTATTCTTTTTTTTTTTTTTTTTTTTTTGTGATTTTTCGAGACAGGGTTTCTCTGTGTAGCTCTGGCTGTCCTGGAACTCACTTTGTAGACCAAGCTGGCCTCGAACTCAGAAATCCGCCTGCCTCTGCCTCCCGAGTGCTGGGATTAAAGGCGTGCGCCACCACGTCCGGCTATCAGTTAGTATTCTTTTTTTTTTTTTTTAAAGATTTATTTATTTATTATATATAAGTACACTGCAGCTGTCTTCAGACACTCCAGAAGAGGGCGCCAGATCTCGTTACGGATGGTTGTGAGCCACCATGTGGTTGCTGGGATTTGAACTCTGGACCTTCGGAAGAGCAGTCGGGTGCTCTTACCCACTGAGCCATCTCACCAGCCCCCCAGTTAGTATTCTTAAATGCTGAGTCATGTATGTCTCCGGCACCACCCCCACCCCCGTGAAGCTGTGGGTATAGGGGAATAGAGGGGAGGGAGAGAGCCCACATCTGGCCAGAGTTCCTGTGCTCTGGGCAGGCAGACGCGGGAGGACTGCTAGAAGCTTTCCACTCAGCCCTGGCGGTTCTCAGTCTCCGGCATCCCACACTGGATAAGGCAGAGGAGATGAAAACAGAGTAGGGGCTCCAGGGTGACACTCTTGGCCCTAGAGATAAGGAAAGAGAGGGCAGAGGGAGAGAGGTTCCCATGCAGATGAGAGTCCTTAGTCCGGTCCATGCTAGAGCACAGGAAGGCTTTCTGTGGGGCGGGAGGTTAGATACAGCTCGTTAGGAGAAAGCCTATCCCATGGACCTGAGAAAGCCTATCCCATCGTCCAAGCACAGCAGGCTTTGATGAACAGAGACAGTCTGTGGTTTTGGAACTTTATTGTAGAAAGGCAGGGGGGGAGAGAAAAGGTAGAAAGAGAGAGACCGGCCATGGCCAAGAGGAGAGAAGAAGGAAAAGGAGAGAGAGGGAAGGAAGGAGAGAGAGGGAAGAAAGGAGAGAGAGGGAAGAAAGGCTAGAGTAAGAGGGAGAGTAAGGAAAGTAAAAGCTTAAGAGAGCAAGGAGAGAGAGTAAGCGAGTGAGGAGGGGCCAAGCAGCCCCTCTTATAGTGGGCTGTGTTATCTTGCTGTTGCTAGGTAACTGAGAGGAGCCTAGGCTGAAGGTCAGAAGCTTGGGACTTTGTCTATGTGACTACTAGCCACATGCTTCTCTTGTGAGGGCTGTGGGGGCCATAACTTCGACAGGAGCCAGGGGTCCAGGAAAAATGAGGAAACGCCTTCTGTCCCATGTAGGTGAATTATCACCACTGGGTCCTACCAGGGTTCGAGATGTCAGCTCAACTGGAGACTAAGCTGTCTGTGCATAGCCCATTGCCCCACCACCACTACCTTTTTTTTTTTTTTTTTTTTTGGTTTTTTCATGACAGGGTTTCTCTGTGTAGACCTTGTTGTCTTGAAACTCACTCTCTACATAAGGCTGACCTCAAACTCAGAGATCCATCTGCCTCTGCCTCTGCCTCTGCCTCTGCCTTTTTTTTTTTTTTTTCTCGAGACAGGGTTTCTCTGTGTAGCCCTGGCTGTCCTGGAACTCACTTTGTAGACCAGGCTGGCCACGAACTCAGAAATCCGCCTGCCTCTGCCTCCCAAGTGCTGGGGTCAAAGGCGTGCGCCACCACGCCCGGCTGAGATGGGGTTTCTTTATGTATGCCTGGCCATCCTGTAATTCTCTCTGTCCACCTGACTGGCCTCAAACTCAGAGATTCACCTGCTTTTGCTGCCTGAGTGTTTAGATTAAAGGTGTGCATCACAGACCAGTACTTTTAAGCACCTACTTACTGTATATTCCAGGCATTCTACTTAATCTACCTAAGAGACAAGAAAATGGTATTTGCTCTCCTAAAGATGTGTACATGAAGCCAGGAAGTGGTGGCACACGCCTTTAATCCCAGCACTCGGGAGGCAGAGGCAGGTGGATTTCTGAGTTTGAGGCCAGCCTGGTCTACAGAGTGAGTTCCAGGACAGCCAGGACTACACAGAGAAACCCTGTCTCAAAAAACAAAAACAACACAAAACAAAACAAACAAACAACAAAAAGATTTGTACATGAGTTTGACATGGTGGCTTATGCCTGTAATTACAGTATTCCAGGAACCTAGATAGTAACTTCTAGAAGTTTGAGGCCAGCCTGAGCTACAGAGTGAGGACTTGTCTGACAAATATTCAGTTTTATTTGAGGTAGCTAAAAATTGAAAATAATTCAAATGGTGGACCCAGTCATCATCAAGAAGTGAGTAGAACAATCAGTTGTGGCATCTTTATTCACTAGAATGCTACTCAGCCATGCAAACAAATGAGCCACTGGTGTGTCTAACAGGAAGAACAGAGCAAAGGCCTGGGAGCTGCCAGGTCAATATTGCTACCTTCCCTGTCAGTTTCACTGAAACACCTAACTGCAAAGTTAGAGCACCAAGGCTGGTCCAGCCACACTCTACCCAAGTCCTACAAGTCAGCCCGAACCCTGGCTGTTAGAACCTCTGAAGCTGGGCAGTGGTGCTGCATGCTTTTAATCCCAGCACTCAGGAGGCAGAGGCAGGCAGATCTTTTGAGTTTGAAGCCAAACTTTTGGTCTACAGAGTGAGTTACAGGACAGCCGGGGCTACATAGAGAATCACACACACGCACATGCACACAAACGAACACAAACATAAAAATAAAACAAACCCCAAACCTCTGAGATGGTATGATCCTGTTGCTGAATGCATTTTCTTTTTTTTTATTTTTTTATTTTTTATATGTAAGTACACTGTAGCTGTCTTCAGACACTCCAGAAGATGGCATCAGCTTTCGTTATGGATGGTTGTGAGCCACCATGTGGTTGCTAGGATTTGAACTCAGGACCTATGGAAGAGCAGTCTGCGGTCTTAACCGCTGAGCCATCTCACCAGCCCCCCTGAATGCATTTCCTTGAGCCAGGTACATTTTAGGGCGTCCCAGGCTGTGACTTGGGGGAACAGTAGCTTTCCTGTCCTAAGTAGGTTTTCGTTTCAGATGCCAGGTGTTTATCTTCCTGAGACAGAGTGCTACAGCGGACTCCTGACTTTTGTTGTATTTTTGACAGGAGACGTTGCTTTGTTGTCCAGAGTGACCTCCTGACCTTCCTACTGCAGCCACAAGAGTGTTCGGATTACAAGTATGCTACCATGCCTACTTTTCACCCCTTTATTATTCTTAATTAAACGAGAGAAGATAGAATGAATTCTCTAAATCAGTGTGCTATAGAGCCCACCTTCCGTCTGTGGACAGCCTGCACTGCTCTGCCTGCAGGGATGAAGCACAGATGTGGTGGTGATACTGAATGGTGCAAAACAGCTTTCTGACTCAAGGCCTTTGGTTTCTGTGACTTGGTGTTGCTAGGGATTAAAGGTAGGGCCTTGAGCACTCGACTGTTGACCTATATGCCCAGCCTTCTTTAGTCTTTATTCTGAGGAGTATTGAAAGTTGCCCAGGCCGGTCTTGAGGACCAAACCTAAAATTTGAGGGTCTGGAGAGATGACTCTTATTTTTTGTTTGTTTGCTTGTTGGGTTTTTTTGTTTGTTTGTTTTATTTTTAATTTATTTTATTTATATGAGGACACTGATGTTGTCTTCAGATACACCAGAAGAGGGCATCAGATCCCATTATAGATGGTTGTGAGCCACCATGTGGTTGCTGGGAATTGAACTCAGGTCCTCCGGAAAGGCAGTCAGTGCTCCTAACCGCTGAGCCATCTCTCCAGCTCTGTTTTTTGTTTTCTAAACAAAATCTCATTTGTTTGATTTTACCAAAAAAAAAAAAAAAAGACTTGGGACCTAGATGCTAAGGTGAAAGCCTGCTAGCTCAAAGGAGAGAAAGCACCTAGCTGACCTTTTTCCTCAGCCTATGTCCCATCAGGAAATCCCCCTCTGTCTCCATCTCAAACAACCTCCTTCAAACTCAGCCTCCCTCAATTCTACTTCCTGTGTGTCTCTCTATCTGTCCTCCTGACTCCTTTTTTTTTTTTTTTTTTTTTTTTTTTTTGGTTTTTCGAGACAGGGTTTCTCTGTGTAGCCCTGGCTGTCCTGGAACTCATGCTGTAGACCAGGCTGGCCTCGAACTCAGAAATCCGCCTGCCTCTGCCTCCCGAGTGCTGGGATTAAAGGCTTGCGCCACCACGCCCGGCTCTCCTGACTTCTTCTTACTCTCTCTGTTTTATTCATAATTATCCTATGTCCAATTCTAATCAACTGGTTGCTTGCTCTGCCTCTTGGTCAATGGTTGACTTTATTTAATCCCATTTGCAATATTCAAGCAGAAAGCTCCTGGTTAAAGGCGTGTGTTAAGACTGAGCCACACTACAATTAGGAACAGGTTTTTCCAGTAAACAACACCATCTCAGGGACACAGGGTGATCAAATAATCCTGCAACATTTCCCCCTTTTTGTCTAAATAAGAAAAGAAAGGTTTTAACTCTAACACAGTAGACCTGCTTACAACAATGAAGCTATTGCCACCAAGCTTTCCACAATGTCCGGCGTGGTTGTATTTGGCAGTTTTAGGATTGAATATGTTTGAGTCTAGACTTTTGTAAAATGTTTCTGTCCGGGGCCTAGCAAACACAGAAGTTGATGCTCACAGTCAGCTATTGGATGGATCACAGGGCCCCCAATGGAGGAGCTAGAGAAAGTACCCAAGAAGCTAAAGAGATCTGCAACCTTGCAGGTGCAACAACATTATGAACTAACCAGTACCCTGGAGCTCGTGACTCTAGCTGCATATGTATCAAAAGATGGCCTAGTTGGCCATCACTGGAAAGAGAGGCCCATTGAACATGCAAACTTTATATGCCCCAATATAGGGGAATGCCAGGGCCAAAAAATGGGAATGGGTGGGTAGGGAACTGGGGGGGAGGGTATGGGGGACTTTTGGGATAGCATTGGAAATGTAATTGAGGAAAATACGTAATAAAAAAATATTTAAAAAAATGTTTCTGTCAATTTCATATGAACTCAGCAATTTGAATGTCCTGAGCAGTTTGTCGTCTGAAGCGGATCTTTGGGTGGTGTTCTTCAGTTTATTGTCAATCCTGGCTGGGTAGAGCATAGCAGTCAACCCAGAGGTGTCCTCTGTTTGCACAGAGCTGGTGGCAGAAGAGGCATAGGGCTGTGTTCCCAGTGGTTAGTGATACCACAATCCAGGTGGCTTTGTTGCAGGGCATCATCATCTTCTTGAAGACCTACAAAGTTACTGTGAGGAATGGTCACTGTTTATTGTAGAAAATGTAAATATGGGCTGGTGAGATGGCTCAGCTGGTAAGAGCACTGACTTCAGAAGGTCCTGAGTTCAAATCCCAGCAACCACATAGTGGCTCACAACCACCCATAATGAGATCTGATGCCCTCTTCTGGTGTGTCTGAAGTCAGGTACAGTGTACTTATGTACAATAATAAATAAATCTTTAAAAAAAAAAAGAAAATGTAAATATTTAAAATACCTTATTCAGCAGATCTCGAAGGGTTTGAGGACCATAATCTATTAAGTACAGCTGAGGTACACAAACTTTGCGCCTAGTTATCTGCTTCAGACACTAACACCTACAGGAAGCTAGATAAAGCTTATTTCTAGAATTAGTTAGTACCGTGTATGACTACTAGCATCACGATAGAAAGTTTCATATACATAATAATCTTATAGTTTTTGGGATAATATTTATACCTTAAGTAAAGTTTTAGAGTCAAATGAAAATCAAAAGACTACAAGATTAATGGTAATAGAATAATTCCTTTTTTTTGTTTTCCTCTGTCCCATACTAGGTGACTCTTCTGATCTGAAACAGGGATTCGGGATTTTCCTTTAACAAGCATGCGTTGGTTTAGAGAAGGACAAAGTCATGTTCCAATCCCAAAGTCAGCTTTAATTTTTAATTGAAATGGGACCACATAAAGACCCTTTGTCACTTCTGTCTGTAGAGGGCAGCAGAGACAAACATTTGGGAATCGGCCAGTGGTAGACAGCCACTTGGCAGGAAGAATGAAGGCAGGGAGGTCGTGCCCCCAGCTCACCCGCCCCACTCCTCCTGGCCCGGCCGGCCGGCTGAATTTTGTGGTTGTCTGGTGGGAAAGGGCCTGCTTTTGGGGGTCCCGGCTCCTGAGCCTGGATTTCAGGCCTGTCAGCTGGAGGTGGGTGATACCACTTGGCCAATTTACTTTTTTTCTTAGGACATTTTCTCCTGATAATCCCTCTTTTTCTCTGGTGTTTCCCGTGTCCAGTGCCCTTGGCATCCTTAGTTGGATGTTTTTACTCTCCTGGGAAGATAAAACCAAAAGCCACGCCAACACTAACTGGGGTTATATTTCTGGCAGATTATATTTTTCCTAGGGCAAAATGGTTTTGTTTTTGTTTTGTTTTGTTTTGACTACAGAAAAAGTATTATCTTTCATTTGAAATTTAAAAAATACTTTTGAAAATTTGAAACTAAATATACCTTAATATGTGTGGATAAACATACTCATATTCCCCTATCTCTTTATGTAGAAACTCAAGGTTCAAGTGTATTTATTCTTAGATCACAAAGGACATTCACATTGAATTTCAGCCCGCCTTTTGCCAGCAGCTTTTAATTTGAAATTACTGTAATTCTTATGTGCCTGTCTTTGCTTCCCTAGTGTTGGGAATAAAGGTGTGAACCTTTGCCGGGCTATGCATTCCTTATAATAGTTATTCTCACAGGATTGTTCTGGTTTAATCTGATTCTCCATTTTTCCTTATTTTTTAGTGTTAGGGGTAAACTTTCATGTTGTTTGAATGTGCAATCTATCGTTCTTACAGATACATTCTGAATTTGTTCCTTGGCAAATTTTAGTATATTAGTATTAATTAAACATGATGCCAATTTGTCCACTATTTCATTATTTCCTGACTTGTTTTTGTTTTTGTTTTTGGTTTGTTTTTGGTTTTATGAGACAGGGTTTCTCTGTGTAGCCCTGGCTGTCTGGAAACTCACTCTGTAGACCAGGCTGGCCTGAAACTCAGAGATCTGCCTGCCTCTGCCTCCTGAGTGCTGGGATTAAAGGTTGTGCGCCACCATGCCCGGCTATTTCCTGACGTTTTGTCTCTTGCCAGTATGAGCTGCATAAAATTTGATGTCTTTGCCAAGTTTTGCTTTGTCCATTCATGTCTCCCATGACCAGCTATCCCTGCCATTTATCTGCCAGCAAGTGGGTTTCTATTTTGATGACCATAGAGCTAAGGCATTGCATGCGTACCATGAATTGATGATGAAGATTTCCTTTTGCTTTCATAGTTGTTTCTCTCATAGCCAACGGTGCTACACTAATTTTGTGGTTCCTTCCTCAGTATTGGCCACCCCTACCCCCACCTCCACCCCACTCCCATCTAAAATAGGTTGCTAATACAGTAAACCATGTATTAGGCAAATGTTGTGATCTTTCCGCTGGACCCCACAGTTCAATAGGTACCTCTTTTTTTTTTTTTTTTTCGAGACAGGGTTTCTCTGTGTAGCCCTGGCTGTCCTGGAACTCACTTTGTAGACCAGGCTGGCCTCGAACTCAGAAATCCACCTGCCACTGCCTCCCAAGTGCTGGGATTAAAGGTGTGCACCACCATGCCCAGTGGTACCTCTTTTTAATCCCTTGTTGATCTGTATTTCTTTTTTTTTTTTTAAGAATTATTTATTATATGTAAGTACACTGTAGCTGTCTTCAGACATCCCAGAGGAGGGCATCAGATCTCATTTTGGATGGTTGTGAGCCATCATGTGGTTGCTGGGATTTGAACTCATGACCTTCGGAAGAGCAGTCAGGGCTCTTAAGCACTGAGCCATCTCTCCAGCCCCTGATCTGAATTTCATTAGTCTAATGCTGGCCTTTGCTAAGTCTTCTGCATAACACAAGACTTGGACCTTCTTTTTAGATTATATCTAGAAAAAAGGTTGTTTCTAAGGAATGCTTCCCCTACAACCCCTTTTCAAATGACCTTACTTACCACAATTAAAACACCTGCCATTTTGATTTTTCTTTTTTTTTATTATTATTTTTTATTATGTATTTTCCTCAATTACATTTCCAATGCTATCCCAAAAGTCCCCCATACCCTCCCCCCAACTCCCCTACCCACCCATTCCCACTTTTTGGCCCTGGTATTCCCCTGTACTGGGGCATATAAAGTTTGCAAGTCCAATGGGCCTCTCTTTCCAGTGATGGCCGACTAGGCCATCTTTCGATACATATGCAGCTAGAGTCAAGAGCTCCGGGGTACTGGTTAGTTCATAATGTTATTGCACTTATAGGGTTGCAGATCCCTTTAGCTCCTTGGATACTTTCTGTAGCTCCTCCATTGGGGGCCCTCTGCACCATCCAATAGCTGTTAATTTTTCTTAATACCTCTAGAAATTACTTCTATCAAATTAGCACCATAAACATGAGATCCAATATCAACTGTATCTCTAATCCATTCCTCTATTGGTGCTGATCTTGCCTTTAAAGGTCTAATCACCTGTCTGCATTGTGAAATAGCCTTTTGTTTTCTTTTCCTTTTCCTTTTTCTTTCTTTTTCTTTTCTTTTCTTTTTCTTCTTTTCTTTTTCTTTCTTTCTTTTTTTTTGGCTTTTTGAGATAGGGTTTCTTTTTTTTTTTTGAGTTTTTCAAGACAGGTTTTCTCTGTATAGCCCTGGCTGTCCTGGAACTCACTTTGTAGACCAGGCTGGCCTCGAACTCAGAAATCCACCTGCCTCTGCCTCCCAAGTGCTGGGATTAAAGGCATGTGCCACCACACCCTGCGAGATAGGGTTTCCTCTGTATTGCTCTGGCCATCCTGGAACTCTGTAGACCAGGCTGGCCTCGAAATCAGAAATCTGCCTGCTTCTACCTCCCTAGTGCTGAGATTAAAGGCGTGCACCACCACTGCCTGGCCCTGAATTAGCATTTTCTTTTCTTTTTTTTTTTTTTAAAGATTTATTTATTTGTTATATGTAAGTACACTGTAGCTGTCTTCAGAAACTCCAGAAGGGGGCGCCAGATCTCGTTACGGATGGTTGTGAGCCACCATGTGGTTGCTGGGATTTGAACTCTGGACCTTCGGAAGAGCAGTCGGGTGCTCTTATCCACTGAGCCATCTCACCAGCCCGAATTAGCATTTTCAACAGCCAAAGATTTGATTAATACTTGTTTGACTTCTGAATCTGACACTATTCTATTTATAGCTAAAGTCATTCTTTGCAAAAAAATTATTGAAGGCTTTTTTTAGGCCTTGTATAATTTTAGTTAATGAATCAGACCTCTTTCCTGATTCTTCAATCTTGTCCCAAGCATTTAAAACTGTTAAAAGGCACGGGGGCAGGCGGGGGGGGGGGGGAGGGTATGGGGACTATCAGAGAGGAAACTAGGAAAGGGGATAGCATTTGAAATGCAAATGAAGAAAATATCTAATTAAAAAAAAAACTGCTAAACCGGGCGTGGTGGCGCACGCCTTTAATCCCAGCACTTGGGAGGCAGAGGCAGGCGGATTTCTGAGTTCGAGGACAGCCTGGTCTACAAAGTGAGTTCCAGGACAGCCAGGGCTACACAGAGAAACCCTGTCTGGAAAAACCAAAAAAAAAAAAAAAAAAAAAAAAAAAAAACCTGCTAAAAAGGCATAGAGCTAAGGTGTGATTATCAGATTCAAGCTGTCTGTGTAACTCAGGCTATTGACTTTCACATAGCAACTGACAGTGAGAAATATCGGTGCCTCTAATCCTATTTCACTGTTCTAGGGCCCTAGCTTCTTCTTTCTACCATGTTTGCCATTGTAGCTGAGAACTAGCTTCTAATATTGTGGTTGCCAAATCTTTCCAGTCTTGAGGATAATTCTGTTCTGAACTGCCCATGAATTTAATATCTGCTTTACATAGAGTGAATGCAAACCATATGAAAAGCAGATTCTCAAGTCTAATATGTCTAT
Source organism: Mus caroli (assembly GCF_978045245.1). Lineage (NCBI taxonomy): Eukaryota > Metazoa > Chordata > Mammalia > Rodentia > Muridae > Mus > Mus caroli. The sequence goes on along the minus strand of NW_028227258.1, from coordinate 73,311,646 downwards.
AGGACTCCATTGGATTGCTTCATAACCCTGGCTGTGCCTGTTATCTGCTGGTAGGTCTTGTATCATAACTGGATAAATTAGGGTCGGTTTTCTATAACCTCGAGCTGCACCTCCTGTTTCATCATGAGTGGCACAGTAGGTTCTTGTCTAAATTGTTCTGTCTGTGTCTAAGTATTTTTACTTATTTTAATCTATAAGTCTTTCTAAAGCTTGTATCTTACCAATCTTCTTTTCATATTTGGCACATTATTAAACCATTTTTCATATTTAGCATAAACCCCATTATGTCTATTGAGGATAAAATATGAATTACTAGACTGAAAGTAACCATAATCGGTATTATGTCAACCTCAAGTCATTTATTTTTACATTTTCTGCTTCATTTTTCAAGCCATCCTAAGGGGCACTATACGGGGTCCTGACACCCTGTATTTTATTTCCCATCGGGAAAGTTTTTTCTTATTAATATTACTTAACTCTCTTCTTGAGGACTTCCCAGGTGTCATATCAAATCTGATGCTTTTCGGTTTCCTCCCAGCTGGCATGATTCCTCTGTGTAGTCATGCCAGACATTAGAGCGCCATTGTTTTTAAAACAAAATCTCAACTGTTCAATTTTACCAATGAAGACACAGGAACCAGATGCCAGGGTGAAAGCCTACTAGCTCAGAGAGGCAGAGAAAGTACCCAGATGACCTTCCTCTTCAGCTGTTGTCCCATCAGGAATTCTCTCTCTCTAGTTGTCTCAAACAACCTCTTTCAAACTCAGTGCCCCTCCCTCTACTTCCTGTGTGTCTATCAGTCCTTCTGACTCTCTCTTACTGTTTTTTTTAAATAAACCTATGTTTACTTCTTATCAATTGGTTGCTTTGTCCACCTCTTGACCTGTGGTTGACTTTATTTAATCCTGTTTACAATATTAAAGCAGAAGGCTTTTGGATTAGAGATGAGTGCTAAGGCTGAGCCACACCACAACTAAAAACAGGTTTTTTTTTTCCAGTACATTTTTTCCAGTAAATAACACAATCTCAGTGTTCACAGTGTGGTCAATATCCTACAACATTTACTTCTTAAGAAGTAGTGCACTTGAGCCGGGCGTGGTGATGCACGCCTTTAATCCCAACACTCAGGAGGCAGAGGCAGGCAGTGAGTTCCAGGACAACCAGGGCTATACAGAGAAACTCTGTCTCGACAAACAGCAACAACAACAACAAAAGAAGTAGTGCACTTCAGTTTATGGGGCTAGAAGTTTGAGATCAGCTTGGTTAGAGAAGGTATGGTTACAAAGCAACAACAGTAGCTGGGCATGGTGGTACTTGCCTAGAATCCTAGCACTTGGAAAAATGTGACAGGAGGGTGGAAAGATGTGGCAGGAGGGTCACAAGTTTAAAGACATTTTTTTGGGTTTTTGTTTTTGTTTGTTTGGTTATTCGAGACAGGGTTTCTCTGTGTAGCCCCTGGCTGTCCTGGAACTCACTCTGTAGACCAGACTCGCCTTGAACTCAGAAATCCCCCTGCCTCTGCCTCCCGAGTGCTGGTAAAGCCAATTTTAAGACAGGCAACTGACGTACGAAGTTATGTTGTTCTTGTTCAGCTGTTGGTGAGAATTTCTGCGTGTAGCTTCTGACATTCTCAGGAGACACAATGTCATAGCAAACTCCCTACCCTCTCTTTGGCAATGTTCTCTGAGCCATAGATGTGGGAGTGTTTGTAGATATACCAGTCTGGGCTTCCTAACTCTTAATTTTGATTGATTGTGGTGTTCTGTTATGATCTCTGTTTCAAAGAGTCTCCTTGATGTGGGGTGAGGACTACACTCTGGGTGTTAGGATACCTATTTAATTGGTGTTAGGAACTAAACTGCTTTAGTAAAGTGGCCTGTAGAGGAATTTTAATTCAGAACATGGCTACTCTGGCAAGAGATCACATCCAAAGACCTTCTAGGTCTGTGTGGTCCAGCTGGAATACAGACATACTTTTAATCCCAGGAGATGACAAAGGCAAGCAGATCTCTGAGTTCAAGGCCATCCACATATAGAGCAAGTTTGAGCTAAAGAAAAACTTAGGTCCATTAAGGAAAAGCTTTAAGCCCAGGACTCAGGAGGCAGAAGCATTCTGATCTCAGAATTCTAGTTCAGTTCCATTCAATCAGTTCATGGAATTCAGAGGCAGTTTTACCAGGAGAGTTTTACATAGTCAGGTTGAAGAGAGAACAAGCTAGACCCTGGTAAAGACAACCAAATAGATAATGAGAAGAAGCCAGAAGATTAGAATAGATTGCCAGAGTGAGTTTAAAGCCTATCAGAGCATTTCACAAAGAAGTAGAAAGAAATCAGTCAGCTAGGAGAGAAGTTTTAAGCCAGCCATCCAGCCAAGTTGAACCAGGTAGCCAGAGTTCAGAAAGAACTAGAAAGGGAACACATGTTCAGCAGTAAGTCTCAGAGGCTGAAATCATGCTAGGCCTAGATAAGATTGTACAGAGGCTAAAAGTTTTCAGGACCAGGCCTGGGTTAGCAGATGGAGGCAGTAGGCCTCAGAGACGACAACTGTATCAGGTGAATAAAAGGTACTTAGGTTTCCAGTGGCCGTTGTAGGTTCACACAGTATCAGCAAGACCTCTTAGAGAAAGAGAGAAAGGCAGAGAGACAGAGAGGGAGAAGAAGAGGAGGAGGAGGAAGAGAAAGAGGGGAGGACAGAGAGAAGAAAAGAGGAGGGGGAGGAGGAAGAGGGGAGGAGAGGAGAGAGAGAGGTAAAGGAAGGAAAGAAAGAATGTAGAATCAAAGTTGCTTTGCCATGCTGATTTTAGTCGAGCACATGACTCAACTATTCAGGCAAGTCTGTTTCCTCAAGACTTATTTACTTTGTGTGGTGTTGGCAACTGAACTTTGGACTTAACGCTGCTCCATACTGGTTCGTCCTGCAATTCTTTCCCAAGTCAAAAAATTCCAAGACTCTTTGGCGTCTAGTGTCTAGCCCTAAAAGATCAAGGGAGCACCTCTCACACTAGTGTGGTTGACACCACAGAGCAGTGTCTTCATCCCTACCACAAATGTATATTTATTTATTATGTGCCCAAACTCCCTATTATTTAGCTTTTAAGTGAATTTTATTCTATGAATTATGTCGGAATGTAAGTATTTCTATAAGCTAGCATTCTGGGTTGGTTTGTTTTCTGTTGGAAGAATACTTGCATAAACGTTAAGGATCTGTTTTTTAGATTCACCCAAAACTCCTTAGAATTCAAAGCTTTTCAGTATATTGAAGAGGCAGCCAAGTGTAAACACACAGCCCTCAGAGAAGGGGATTTCATTTTTAATATCCATCATGACAGTTCTTAGATCAGAGAGCAACTTTCCTTGTGTGCTCCAGGGATCTAACTTAGATCGTTGTGTTTGTCCACTAGCGCCTTCGTCTGCAGGGCTATCTCTCAGGCTCTAGCTTCGGTTTTTTTAAAAAGCTCCACCTCGCTGAGCAGTTTTTCTCCAACTTTACTTGTCTTATAACAAGTTGTCCAAGTGCTTACGATTTTGCCAAAACCAATGTTTTTGCTCAAGGCCACCAGAACAGCCCCCCCATGCAGCGGGCTGACTGGAGCTTCCTATCCCTAAGGGGTAGGGGGAACCCAAAACAAAACAAAAAGAAAAGAGAAAGAAAGAAAAGGAAGTTGTGCAAATGACTTTTGGAAAGAATCATTTCCTTTTTTCATAAGCTGAATGGAGAAGTGCGCTGAAGTCGCCGGCAGAGTTCTCCTCCTCTACAGGCTGGGACTCCACGTGAGCAAAGAGAACGCGGAGAAAGTCGGCTTCATTTTCAGACTTGTCTTCCAGGAGACTCGCTTGCCCACAATAAAAATGGATTCTCCTAGCCCGCAACTCGCTTTTAAACCAGACCCAACAACCATTTTTATTAAGGGCAAGAGAGCAAGCCGGAGAGTCGACAGGCAGGCACTCCCGTCACCGAGACGCCAGACGCTTTAAATCACCGAGGGTCCAATCGGAATCAAGAGTCCTCACCGGACCCGCCCTACCTCACGGCCGGAAGAGGCCGTGCGTCAGCGCGTTGGGCGGAAGTGGCGGGAGGGCGGTGGTGGGTAGTTGGCGGGTGGTTGACTGGAGCAGGCCGCCATGTCCGCAGGGAGCGCGACACATCCTGCCGCTGGCGGGTAAGGGCTTCGCGGGCCAGGCGGGGGGCAGCGAGCACGGGCCCGGGGCAGGGAGGCCGGCGAGGCTGCGTGTGAGCCTGACGGGCCATCTAGTCGGACGCGTCCGGATGCCGAGGCCGGGGTTCTGGAGAGAATGTTGAGCGGGCCTCGGGCGCCCGGAAAGAGGCCTTCCGCGGTGCGGGAGGGAAGGGAGGGAACTCGGAGCGTTTTAGAAGGGCGAGCCAAGGAGAAGGCGAACGCAGAGCGTTCTCGGCCGAGCCGAGTCTCCGGATGGAAGTGACTGGAAAGGAAATGTTTCGTAAGGGGATCGGAATATGGGGAGTGGGACTGGGCTTTAGATAGGAATCTCGGGCACGTCTCGGGACCATGGCAGGCGACGCGGGATGGAGAGTTCGAAGGGAGACTACACAAAGGAAGGCCGTGGGCCTCAGGATTTCCCTTTACCTACCTGTAGGCGCCGCAGCAAATGGGATCAGCCAGCGCCAGCTCCGCTTCTCTTCCTGCCGCCAGCGGCCCCAGGTGGAGAAGTCGCTGGCAGCGGGGCGAGCCCCGGGGGCGCCACCACCGCCGCTCCTTCAGGAGCCTTGGATGCCGCCGCTGCCGTGGCTGCCAAGATCAATGCTATGCTCATGGCCAAAGGGAAGCTGAAACCATCTCAGAATGCGGCCGAGAAGGTATTGCGAGCGCTAGACGCTCTGCGCTTCGGGATTTTCTTTTTCCTCCCCTCTCTTCACCTTTCAGTTGCGTAATCATTGGGCTTAATGAAGATGAAGACGGTTAGAGTGAAGATCACGTTTGGGAGTATTTAGTTAAATTGTTCCTGCAAGGCAATGGGTTTTGTTTTTTTTTGGTTTGTTTCAGGCAGGGACTCTGTATACTTAGACCAGGCTGGCCTGCTTGCAGAGATAACCTCTTGCCTCTGACCCCCCAAGTGCTGTGCCACATCATTGCATCCTGAGGTCAGGCAGTTTTAATTGGTGTAGTTCCCTTGTTTTGTTTTTCGAGACAAGTCCACGTAGTCTTGGCTGTCCTGGAACCATGGTCTAGCCTCGAACTAATGGGGAGATATCGGTCTCTGCCATCTACATAGGACCCTGCCAAGTGTTAGGATAAGGCATGCCCATCCACCACCTGGCTGGTCTTGTTACTTTTATGGACTAGTTTTTGTGTTTAGAAACTTAACTCAGTTTTTTTTTTTAATGGATATTTGAAGCAATATGTTTTTGATCCATGAAGTTCTGGTATATCAAGTCAGTGTTTTAAAAATACTCATTTGTATATATGTCTCTCAAGTGTTATAAGATTTGGGGCTTGACTATGTGAGGGATTCAGGGATTGAACTAAGGCTGTCTTGCTTGGCAGTAAGTACCTTTATGCTCTGAGCATCTTGTTGACCCTCAGTGAGTGTGTTGGTATGACACACACACAGTGTTTGTCATCAGGAAATGACATAGCTGTGATGAATGTGGGAGGTCGGAGGATAGCCTTAGTATCAGTCTGCACCTTCCACCTTGTTTGAGTCTGGGTCTCTGTTTGCCTCTGTGTTTATATTAGGCCAGGGATTCCTCATCACTGCCTTCCATCATGCTGTTGGGGCATTGATATGACAGATGCCTGATGTGTGCTTTTTGGAAATTCAAACTCACATCATCATGCTGTGTGGAGATCACTCAAGAGCCAAAATATTTTTAAAAAATGTCTTGTAGCTCGGCAGTGGTTGCGCACGCCTTTAATCCCAGTGTTCAGGAGGCAGAGGCAGGAGGATTTCTCCCTGTCTCCAGAAAGGAGATGAAAAAACCAGCAGCAAGAAAAGTTATCTCTCATTAGATCTAAAATATATATTTTAATGACTAAATACAGTTAAATATGAGCTAAAAGTGGAGAGATAAGTTGTATTTTGATTGTTCTCAGGCAAGTTGAGAATGTTATTTGGATATTTTCGTCTATTCACAGTGTAATTAAATCTTTAAACTGAAGCTTTGCTTTGCCATAAAGTGTAACAAAATGTTAAGTTTGTAAAAAGTTGAGGTGCTGGAGAGATGGCTCAGCGGTTAAGAGCAGTGACTGCTCTTCCAGAGGTCCTGAGTTCAATTCCCAGCAACCACATGGTGACTCACAACCATCTGTAATGAGATCTGACGCCCTCTTCTGGTGTGTCTGAAGACAGCTACAGTGTACTCACATAAAATAAATCTTTAAAAAAAGAAAAACAGAAAAAGTTGCATAAATACAGCCTGCTAGTGCTTGAATGAGGTGCATGGGTTGTTGTCTTCTTTTTACAATTTTACTCCATAAGTAGTCAACAAAGTGATCTGTGAAGAAGCATCAGAACTCTGACCTTCAATTTATCTTCTTGTCTGTAGTTTGTATAATACTATAACATTTTATTAGGTGGCTGGAGCATACTGCTTATTGTTGTTTTGTTTTTGTTTTGAGGCAGTCTATCCACAAAGTGCTCTCTCTGCCCTGGAAGGCTACCAGGCTGACCTTGAATTTACAGAGACCCTCTTTTCTCTGCCTTTCATACTTCCTTCCTCCACAGTGTGCCTCCTATGCTTCTGCCTCCCCAGTACTAGAATTAAAACTAATGGGAACTTTTAGACTTAAGTCTCTATCATGTAGTGTTATTATGTCTATGGGCTTTTGCCTACATGTATATGTGTTCACCATGTATCTGTCTAGTGATTCCCTGAAACTGAAGGTCACAGATGATTGTGAGCTACCATGTAGGTACTGGGAACTAAACCTAGGTCCTCTGGAAGAGCAGTGAGGGGGTTTCCCCTACCCCCGTTTTTTCTGTATATCCATAGCTGTCCATAAACTCTTTGTAGGCCAGGCTAGCCTCAGAGATCCACCTGCCTCTTATCTCCCAAGTGCTTCCATTAAAGGTGTGTCCCACCGTACCTGGCTGACTGTCTCTAGCAACTCCTTGACATTTCTTAAAAATATTTTTTAAAAGTGTGTGTGCATGTCTCTGCATATCATGTATGTATGTATGTACGTATGTACACGGGTGCCGTAGGACTACTATGGAGTCTCTTCTCTACTTTATGTTGGTTTTGGTCATTTGGGGTTTTTTGTTTGTTTCTTGACTGAACTTTGGCTGATAGATTGTGCATGGCAAGTGCCTTTACTGACTGAACTTGCCAGTCCTCTGATGCCATTTAAGTGAAGTTTTATTCCTTTTTTTATACCATTTGTGAAGAAAGTCCAGCTAAAAACATTTTGTTGGTAGGCAAAGAAAAAATGGAAAGTAGGTGGCACTTGAGATAACTGAATCAGACAACTAAAATTATTATAAAGACTTTTAAATTGTTTTTTCTATTTTGTAGCTTCAGGCCCCTGGCAAAAGCCTAACTAGCAATAAAAGCAAAGATGACCTGGTGGTGGCTGAAGTAGAAATCAATGACGTGCCTCTGACATGCAGGAACCTGCTGACTCGAGGACAGACACAAGATGAGGTGTGTGGGAATCAGGGCACTTTGGGGAGGGTGGGAAGACAGGTCAGAAAGATGCTTCTGCCCACAGGGATTCCTGCGTGGGGTTGGGTCTAACTGCAGAGGAGAGTAACGAAACAGATGTGGATGACTTCCCTCTCTCGGTTTGATACCATCAAAATTCCCGATAGAGTCAGTTTGTACTTGGTGAAATGAACGGGGGAAGTAGTCTTCCCTTGAAATATCTTACACCACATTGTGTTTTAGATTTTTAAATTTCATAGTTAAATGTATTTGTGCCTTAGTCTTGTTTACCTTTTAATAAAATGTCGTGTCTTCTTTTAGATCAGTCGGCTTAGTGGGGCTGCCGTGTCAACTCGGGGACGGTTCATGACGACTGAGGAGAAGGCCAAAGTGGGACCTGGGTGTGTATCGTGTGGTTTGGGGACGGACAGGAGGCCATGTCCTGTTTGCTTTTCTTAGGTAACCTGTGCTAGGAGTGTTTGGTTACTAGCTTGAAGAGGAGCGCTGTTAGAGTTCATTTCATTTTTTTAATGATAAAAACTATGAAAGTTCATAATATGTTTAATACTTAAACATTTTTTTCCCCCTTTTTCAAGACAGGGTTTCTCTGTGTAGACCTGGATGTCCTGGAACTCACTCTGTAAACCAGGCTGGCCTCCAACTCAGAAATTCGCCTGTCTCTGCTTCCCAAGTGCTGGGATTAAAGGCGTGAGCCACCACTGCCCAGCGAGTAGCTGAATTGTTAAGGTTCAGGTTTCAGTGAGAGACTTTGCCTCAAGAAACAAAACAAAACAAAACATAAAACCAAAGAGTGGTCATTCTAGTCTAGAGATGGGTCAGTGGTTAAGAGTCCTTGCTGCTCTTGAAGATGACCTGATTTTAATGCCTAGTGCCACATTATGATTTACAACTGTCTGTAACTCCAGTATAGGTGTTCATGGGCCCAAGTGTGCATATGGCCTACAGACATATGTGAATGGAAAAGGCTTATACACACATTTTTTTGAGGCATAACCACTGGCTTTCATTGTATCTTGTACATAGGAACAGAATCACACACACAGCCACACATACCTGCCTCTTTCCTATAGAAATAGTCTTTAAGTCTTAGTCATGGTAGTAAACACCTTATGCGTGCGAGACAGAAGCAGGTAAATTTCTCTATGAAGCCTTGTCTGTGTAGTGAGGTCCAGGCCAGTCAGTGCTATTTAGTGAGACCCACAAAAGGGTTGTACTGTGTTTTAAGACCTACTCTTTGCCGGGCGTGGTAGCCCACGCCTTTAATCCCAGCACTCGGGAGGCAGAGGCAGGTGGATTTCTGAGTTCGAGGCCAGCCTGGTCTACAAAGTGAGTTCTAGGACAGCCAGGGCTATACAGAGAAACCCTGTCTTGGGAAAAAACCAAAACAACAACAACAAAAAACTACTCCCATCTCCCATTGGAAACTGAACCTAGTGGTCTACATACTGACCATAGGCTCAAACCACTGAGCTAAATTCCCAGACCTTTCACATTTCTTTCTTGACTCTGTTACAGTTATAGGCTATGGTTACCTAGTTAATCTCAGTTTTAAGTTTCCCTTTTATTAATTAGTATATAAGATCTCTTTATACTGTCAGTTTTAAGACAGGGTCTCTTTGAAACTCTGACCGTCCTCCAACTTGATACAAAGCTGACTTTGGACTCCTTTTCAGGATCCATTTCAAAAGTGCTGGAAAGAAAGGGAGAGGGGAAGGAGAATGTGTGTTAGTTCTCGGATGTAAGGAGACCACAAGTTGACATTGGGTGTTTTCTGTTACCTATCTTTTTGAGATACATGTTCTCATGGAACCTCCAAGGCGCCATTCTGATTAGACTGGCTGGCCTGTGAACCCCCAGGATCTACACCAGGCACCCCTCCGGGGCTTAGCTTTCATGGTGTTCACATTTAGTTCATCATGTTTGTGTGACGGGATTTTGTGGCTCTGAGTCATATTACTAGCTCCCTACTTTCTTCTTTTATGTGTGTAGGTGTGTTTATGTGCACAGGCCTTTTTTTTTTTTTAAAGTTTTATTTATTTTGTGTATATGAGTACACCGTTGCTATCTCAGACATACCAGAAGGCAGCATCGGATTCCATCACAGATGGTTGTGAGCCACCATATGGTTGTTAGGAATTGAACTCAGGACCTCTGGAAGAGCAGTCAGTGTTCTTAACTGCTGAGCCATCTCTCCAGCCCTAGAGTATCTTTCTTTAACTTATATTTTTAGGTAGTATCTCTCTCTGCCTGTCTCTATTTCCCAACCTGGAATCATAGCACAGGTACTCAATGCCCAGTTTTTTTTGTTTTTTGTTTTGTTTTTGTTTTTGTTTTTTTTTTTTGGTTTTTTGAGACAGGGTTTCTCTGTATACCCCTGGCTGTCCTGGAACTCACTTTTGTAGACCAGGCTGGCTTTGAACTCAGAAATCCGCCTGCCTCTGCCTCCCAAATGCTGGGATTAAAGGCGTGAGCCACCAAGCCTGGCATTGCCCAGCACTTTTTGTGGGTGCTGGGAATTTGAATTCAGGCTCACTTGCTTTCACATCGCCCGGCCGGGCCACTTTTTTGTTTTATATCCACGAGTTTGATAAGGATCTCATATCTTAGCCTGTCTTTGATGACCATGAACTTTGATCCTCCTGCCTCTCCTTCACACTACAGGTACCTGTGGTTATACCCAGGTTATGCAGTGCTGGGGATTGAACCATGCTAGGGCCTCAACCATGCTAGGCGAGTGCTTTACCTAGTAGTTCCTCAGTCTGTTTTTAGAAATTAACTGATGGCTTCTGTTAATTTTTGCAAAATAGAACTCATGATCCATTTAACTCTAGGTTTTAACCAGTTAGGAATCAGCCTTTTTGTTTTTTGCTTGTTTTCGAGAGAGGATTTATCTTTGTAGCCTTAGACGAGGCTGTCCTCGAACGCAGAGATCCTTCTTATGTCTGCTGGGATTAAAGGTGTGCACCATGACCCTCACCACCCGGCTTGGAGAACAGCCTTTGTGTGTGCATGTGTGTTCAGATGGGTGGGAAGCCTGGGACAGCCTCGCTCTTGTTCCTCTGGAGCTTTTTCTTTGCTTTTAAATGCACTTATTTTCCTTCATGAGTGTTTTGCCTTCGTTTTTGTTATATATAGGAGCTGAGAACCAGAATGAAGTTCTCTGCAAGAGTAGGAATTACTTGTAACCACCATCTCTCCATCCCCAGCCCCCCCCCCCCCCTTCTTCTTTTTAGCTACATGGTCTCACTACATAGTTCTGGCTGTTGTAGAAGATAGTATGTAGACCAGGTTGGTCACAAAGTTGAGATCCTTCTGCCTTTGGCCCCTGAGCTCTGGGATTTAAGTGTGTGTAGTACCGTGCCTGGTTCCAGTAGACATTTTTAAAGGCAGGTTCTCTATGGGCCTTGGACTCATTAAGTAGGCCAAGTTGGCTGAGCAGTGAGCTCAGGGAATTCTCCTTTCTCTACTTCCTCAGTACTAGGATTGCATACCTGGATTTTTACAAATGGGCTTTAGGGAATCAAATTCAGGTCTTTTACCAACTAGTCTTATCTCCCCAGCTCTGGGATTAATCTTTCATATTTCTTTTTACAGAGACCGTCCATTGTATCTTCATGTTCAGGGACAGACACGGGAATTAGTAGACAGTAAGTAACTTTTGGCTTGTGTGACTTCTTGCAAAGCAAAATACAAAACTGACATCATCACTTTCTGTCCTTGATTAACTAATGCTTATGAACTTTATGGAGACGGGCATTGCATGTTTGTGAAATGTAGAAATTGAATTGAGGTTTATATAAGGGTACATTGGGCATTAGTCAATTCCTTCTTTGGTATGGTTACTTTATACAGTAGTATACAATGTAACTACTCTAGTGACAGATCCCTTGTGTGGTATCTTACGGTCTGTGTAATTTTTCCCTAGGAGCTGTAAACCGAATCAAAGAAATAATCACCAATGGAGTGGTGAAGGCTGCCACAGGGACAAGTCCAACTTTTAATGGTGCAACAGTCACTGTCTATCACCAGCCAGCTCCCATTGCTCAGTTATCACCTGCTATTAACCAGAAGCCTTCCTTCCAGTCCGGAGTAGGTTTTGGCAAGAGATTGTTAGTGCTCTAAAGATGACTTTGCACAATAATACATAGGAAGAAAAACAATTCTGAAGTTCCAACCTGAGAATTACCTGCTTATCTATCTGTCTGTCTGTCTGTCTGTCTATCTATCTATCTATATTTTTTTGAGGCAGGGTCTTTGTTCTACAGTTATGACTTATCTGGGATTTGGAATTAAAAGTGTGTAAGCTATAAGTAGTCTATAATATTATGGGCCAATGCCATCTAAATGTTTACCTTAATAGTTATCGGATTTTAAAATGGAGGGGTTAGCTAGATTAAAGGGCATACAGATTGTATAGTGGGAAGACAGTCATAATTTGCATTTGAAAGCTTGGCAACTGGAGGATCAAGAAGGCTGAGTCTGATGAAGCAAGACTTTGCTGATACGCTCCTCCTAGACAAAGGGGTGGAGAGAGCAGCCCTTACTGGAGAAAACCACAGGGCTCACTGTGCTACCCAACATTTTCCAGCATACTTTGCTAGTTTTCATTTAGCATAAATTGAAGAGAAATGGGTATGCTTAACACTATTCTGGTTTGGTGGGTGTGTGCGTGTTTGTGTGTATGTGTGTGTGCGTGTTTGTGTGTGTGTGGTGTTGTTGTTCACATATCTTAGTGACTAGAATAATTATTTTGTAGGTAAGATAGGTACATGAACATGAAGAATTTTAGGTTTTGTGGTGCTGATTTGGTAGAGCAAGGCTTAGAATATGCTAGGCAAGTGCTCTTACCCTAAATGCCATAAGTTCTTCTCATGTACCTCAGGCTAGCCTCAGTAACTTTTACTTTGGGTGTTCCTACCTCTACTTCATGCATGCTAGAATATGTATGTGCTACTGTGCTTTTTTTTTTTTTTTTTTTTTTTTTGGTTTTTCGAGACAGGGTTTCTCTGTGTAGCCCTGGCTGTCCTGGAACTCACTTTGTAGACCAGGCTGGCCTCGAACTCAGAAATCCGCCTGCCTCTGCCTCCAGAGTGCTGGGATTAAAGGCGTGCGCCACCACGCCTTGCTCACATTTTTTTTTTTAATGCAGTGCAGGGGTCAAGCCTGGGTCTTATGCATGTTGGGCTACTGCTCTGCTGCCTGATATATCCCCAGCTCCACATTAAGTGTTCATTATAATACAAGACTTCATTATGATAGGGTCTTAGAACAAGACCGGTGTGTGGTGGCACGACTTTAATCCAGCACTTGGGGAAAGAGGCAAGTGGACCTCTCAGTTCTAAATGAGTTCCAGGACAGCCAGGAAAACAAAATAGGGCTTTAAGGACTCCTGACTGGACTACTCTATGTGTAACAAAGGATGACCAGAAACTTCTGATCCCCCTCTTCCACCTTACTTTTGTTTTGTTTTCAAGACCCTCTTCCACCTTACATGTCAGGAGTTAGCACCACATGCTACCATGTTGTATTTATGGGTGCTAGGCAAGCACTCTCCCAGTTAAGCTCCACTCTTATCCATGAGGAACTCTCCGCTGGGCATATGGCAGAGGCCTTCTTCTAATTAGCATTTTGTGGCCAAAAGCAACTTGAGCAGGAAAAGACAAATCTCAGCTCTCAGGTTATAATCCATCGTGACTAGAAGACAAGATCAGGAAGTAGGAGCTTGAAGTGGAAATCGGTGGAGGACTGCTGCTTACTGGCTTGCTCTCCCTAGCTTGCTCAGCTGTCTCTCCCTTCCTGCCGCCCACCTTTCTCTCTTCCTTCCTTTTTTATTTTTTTAAAATCTATCTGAAGTGTTCACTGGGATGGTTCCCCCTTACCCTGAATCAGGGGCTTTTAGTTCTGCTTCCCACTGGAGGAGCTTTGCTCTGTGGGCTGACAGGACAGTAGAGTAGCCAACACACAAGAACTGCTGTTTGTGCATAGCAAAAAGCCATTTGAATTTGACAGCATCATGAGCACTTTATACCCATAAAGTAGGGATTGGTTCTTCTTCTGGAAAGAGACGAGGGAGAGCCTGTGTGAGAGGCATTTTCTTAAAAGGAGGTTGTCAACACTCAAAAGCTCAGCTCCCTGTGCGCCTAGTGCCCCCTATACATGCTCTCACTATGTAGCCCTGGTTATCTTGGACCTCACTATGTGGACAAGACTGGTCTCAACAATCTGAGACCCGGGCTGCCCAGATGGCTCACTGGTTAAGAGCACTGACTGCTATTTGAAGTTCTTGAATTCAAATCCCAGCAACCACAAGGTGGCATACAACCATCCACAATGAGATCTGATGTCCTCTTCTGGGGTGTCTGAGGACAGCTACAGTGTACTTACGCATAATAAATAAATCTTTTAAAAAAAAATCTGAGATCCACTCTACTTCTCTAGAGTTGTAAAAGTCGGGTGCTCTTACCCACTGAGCCATCTCACCAGCCCCGAGGCAGTTCTTAAAAGTGAAATTTCCTCTTGCCAGATAAGTCTAGTTAACAATATTAGCACTTGCTCGGCAGTGGTGGTGCATGCCTTTAATCCCAGCACTTGTGAGGCAGATTTCTGAGTTCGAGGCCGGCCTGGTCCACAAAGTGAGTTCCAGGACAGCCAGGGCTATACAGAGAAGCTCTGTCTCAAAAAAAACCAAAAGAGAAAAGAAAAAAATTAGCACTTAGGAGTCTACCCTTTGCCAACGTGGTATAAAAGATACCACTGTTAGACCTCCTTTGGTTGAGTCAAGAGGGTTGAGATTATAGAGCCAACTTAGGCTTTATAGTGAATTTCAGAACAGCTGAGCTATAGCAACACAATGTCTCCAAAGCAAATCTTGGAGATTATGGTGGAAATTTTCAAGGATCCATGTGGAAGTGTCCTAAGTGTGTAGAGGGCTATGCTACTTTGTAGAATAGTTTTTTTACAAGATTATTTCATTATTGTTTTTCTCTTACTAATCAAAATACTTTGTTCCCTTACAGATGCATTATGTTCAAGATAAACTATTTGTGGGTCTAGAACATGCGGTACCCACTTTTAATGTTAAAGAGAAAGTAGAAGGTCCAGGCTGCTCTTATTTGCAACACATTCAGATTGAAACTGGTGCCAAAGTCTTCCTACGAGGGAAAGGCTCAGGCTGCATTGAGCCAGCCTCAGGCCGAGAGGCTTTTGAACCCATGTATATTTATATCAGGTATGGATGAAAGCAGAGGACATAGAAATCTTTCTTAGTAATTATAGGCTGGAGTAGTTGGAGTAGTTCATTGAAAAAAAAGTGAGAAAATATGTTAATGTGAAACCTGCTGTGCTTAGCCTGTGATCCTTGCATGCAAATGTGGGATTGGAGAATCAGGGTTCCAAGGTCGTTTGTAGATGGATTTCCCTACCTTGTGGGTTTTTCTTATTTCTACTCCTCCTTATATCGCCTAACAGTAAATAGGAGAGAAACACAGGGAGGGAGAAGAGTTCTCTAAATCTAAAGTCTTTCCTTTTGTTTCTTTGGCCATGACTAGTAGCACACTGTAATCAACCTCTTCCTAAAGGACCAACAACCACCGACCCCTGCCTATCAGGGCTCTCGAATTTATTTACCCTCTGAAAAGTTCTCAGAATTCTAAATCTCACAGTCACAGAAAATGTCTACAACTGGCAAAACCAAACCTCTGCTAGAGCACGAGGCAAGTCAGTCAGTTGCTTCAGACTGTCTGAAGAAGCCCCGTCCATATCCCCACACTTGGGATTAAAATAAAAACACATTTTTATAATATTTCTGTGTTTTTTTGTTTTGTTTTGTTTTTTGAGACAGGGTTTCTCTGTGTAGCCCTGGCTGTCCTGGAACTCACTCTGTAGACCAGGCTGACCTCGAACTCAGAAATCCACCTGCCTCTGCCTCCTGAGTGCTGGGATTAAAGACGTGTGCCAGCACGCCCAGCTATTTCTGTGTTTTTTAAAGAGCCCAAAATTCCAGAGTTGTCGCTACAGTTGTCCTTGTGTTCATAATGATTATGAGGCCTGCATAGGTCTCTTGAGACCACCTGAAAAGAAAAACAAACCCAAAACCTACATGAGGAATTAAGAAACATAGGGAGGGTAATGTGAGTTATAGGAGCTGGGGAGATGGTTTCCCAGCAGTGAGTGAGCATGTGCTATTCTTTCAGAGGACATGAGTTGTATTTGCAGCACCCAAATGGCATTAAACCAGTCTGTAACTCCAGACCCAGACCATCCAACACCCACTTTTCCCCCTTGGGCCCATTTAATACACAGTGGCAAAATACCTATGTACATAAAGTACAAAAAAGGGAAAAACATTTTAACAATGAAATTTTAAAGGCTGCATTAAAAGAGCTAGTTGTGGCTTTAGCATTCAAGTCTTTAGGTTGTTTTTGTCTATGATTATTAAGTGTGGTCCTGAGGTTTGAATCTAGGGATTCCATAAGTGAGGCAAGCACTCTTGCTGTTCTACCCCTCAGACCATGCCTATGACACTGATTTAAACCTGATGTTGCTGTGGTGTTTGCTGGGGGTGAAGGGAGTGGGGGAAATAGTATTTTCAAGACAGGATCTCTGGCTGGCCTCAAATTCAGAGATCCACCTGCATCTGTCTCCTGGGTGCTAGGCTAAAGGCATGTATCACCACACCTGGCTTATGGTATTTTGTTTTAATTTTTTGTACAGGGTCTCTTGTAGACTATAGTGATCTTGAATTCGTTGTGTAGTCCAGGGTGACCTTGAATTTCTGATCTTGTCTCTACACCCCATGTGCTGAGATTACACGTGGCACCAGCATTAGTTTCTCTCTACTTCCTCCTCTCTCTGTTTTATTTGTGTTTAAATGTTTGCCACCACATATGTGTGTAAACTGTGTGTGTGTGCTGTGTGTAGGAAGCGGTCAGAAGAGGATACGGAGGGCTGGTGAGATGGCTCAGTGGGTAAGAGCACCCGACTGCTCTTCTGAAGGTCCAGAGTTCAAATCCCACCAACCACATGGTGGCTCACAACCATCCGTAATGAGATCTGGCGTCCTCTTCTGGTCTGTCTGAAGACAGCTACAGTGTACTTACATATAATAATAAATAAATAAATCTTTAAAAAAAAAAAAAGAAGAGGATACGGAGTTACCTGTGACTGGAGTTGGGGTGGTTTTAGGCTACCATCTCGGTGGTGGTACTCAAATCTTCCTCTGGAGGAACAGTAACTGCTCTTAATTGCTGAACCATTTCTCCAGTACTCCCATTGTCTCTTTATGTCAAAAGAACCAGTATCCAGAGAATTGGCGCTATAAAATATTTGTAGCAGTGGTATATTAGTTTTAACCTAAAAGACTTACGTTGCTAGTGGGGATGGGGTAGAGAATGACAAGTCCCTTTTATCCTAGCAAATGGGGAGACAAGCAGGTGGATCTTTGTGTTTGAGGCCAGCCTAATTTACACATTTCTAGGATAGCCAGAGCTACATAGTGATTGATACCCTGTCTCAGCCACAAAAACAAAGCTGGCCTATCTTATGTTCCTATTTAAATGATTTCAGAGTGCTAGATTTGAACTCTAATGAATATACCAAAGTAAGTATGTACATTAGCATAAGATAAGACTCTGACTTTGCTCTTTTGATTTTGTGGTTTATTCTTATTTGTAGTCATCCCAAACCTGAAGGCCTGGCTGCTGCCAAGAAGCTCTGTGAGAATCTCTTACAAACAGTGAGTTTGCTGGGGATTGAAATCAGGGTCTAGGTATACAGTTGTGTATTCTAGCAGTGACCTATAACTAGACTGGACTTTGACATGGCCTTTAAAAAGTAAATTAAAATATAGGCTGGGCAGTGATGGTGCACGCCTTTAATCCCAGCACTCGGGAGGCAGAGGCAGGTGGATTTCTGAGTTCGAGGCCAGCCTGGTCTACAGAGTGAGTTCCAGGACAGCCAAGGCTACACAGAGAAACCTTGTCTCGAAAAAAAAGCAAAGCAAAACAAAACAAAAAGATATGTTATAATTGTATTAACTTTAGTGAGCTCTCTGCAACACATGATGTGAGAGAGTAGATCAACATTACATTTAGTAATGCTGACTGGCTAATTGCATGTGAACTTGACATAATCTAGGGTCATCAGAGAGAGCAAGCCTCAGTTGAGAAAATGCCTCTCTAAGATTGGCTATAGGCAACCTTTAGTATATTTTTTTATTATTATTACTACATTATGTATATTCTGATAAAGCCCCTCCCCTCCCCTCCCATGGATATCAGCCAGCCTTGGAATACCAAGTTTCAGGAACACTAGGGGCATCTACTACTGAGGCTAGACAGTGCAGCCCAGATAGGGGAAAAGGGTCCAAATGCAGGTAGTGTAGTCGGAGACAGTGCTTTTCCCACATGATAACCCAGCTGAACAAGTGTTACATATGTCCATCCATCCATGTGCTCTAGTTGGCAGTTCAGTCTCTGTGATGCATCCTGTAGGTTTTCTTGTAGTCTCCTTGACTCCTTCAAGTCCTTCCCCTTTTCCACAGGATTCCCCAGCCTCCTCTTAATGTTGGGCTGTGGGTCTTGGAATGACTTTGTGCTCCAGATTACATATAGCTTAGTAGTCCCTTTAACTCATTGAATCAGGGCATCAGCAGAAATATTTTCATTCCCTGTCACTTGGTCTTTATTAACTGTGTTTTGCCCATTTTTCTAGGTTCATGCTGAGTATTCTAGATTTGTGAATCAAATTAATACTGCTGTACCATTACCAGGTGTGTATGGCTTAAAATGTTAAGACACTGATAATTACGTGACTGATAATTAAGGTACTGATAATTACGGTTAAGTGTGGTCAGTGAGGCTAGACTACTTGTGTCAGGGAACAGGTGGTGGTCCTTTCAGCTTAGGGTAATTAGGAAAGCCATTCTTAACCTTGGTGTTTATCTTCCTAGGTGTTGTTTAATAATCAGGTAAAATGTTTCATTCTGCTGCAGCTGATTAAACGCTTTTTTTCTTCCCCCTCAGGCTATACACAACCCTCTGCTATAAGTAGTATCCCTCCTCAACCACCATATTATCCATCCAATGGCTATCAGTCTGGTTACCCTGTTGTTCCCCCTCCTCAGCAGCCAGTTCAGCCTCCCTACGGAGTACCAAGCATAGTGCCACCAGCTGTTTCATTGGCACCTGGAGTCTTGCCAGCATTACCTACTGGGGTCCCACCTGTGCCAACACAGTATCCGATAACACAAGTGCAACCTCCAGCCAGCACTGGACAGGTAGGATGCCGGGATATGTAATATGCTATTGCTGAACTTAGGAAAGGGTGCTGCCTAGACACTAGTCCTATTCTGTCTTTTTGCCCTGCTGCCTTCTGTGTCCCTATACTAACTCAGTGAGGATATTGGGATAATATGTCCTCTCATTTCCACAGTTTTTAATTCGTTTCACATGTCTTACCCCTAATTAGCTGTATCAAGTGGGGACATTGGCAGACTTTCTATAAAGCACTCAATGACAAATGGTCTAGACTGTGGCGGTCCGCAGCCTCTGTGCTCGTAGTACTCTTGTTAAAGCTGTAGAGAACACCTAATGAATGTGATTGTATTTTTTAATTATGATGTGAGTGGCAGGTTAGTGTTAGTGCCCTGTTCTTAGCTTTGTGGTCTAAAATTCTCAAAGGCAAAGAGGCTGGCATACAGCACGCATCTCTTAGTCATTGGAACTGAACAGGTCTTCTCTTTTTAATGTATATTTGTGTATATATGGATGTATACGTACACATATACATACACGTGTACACACATGCATGCACCACATGTTTATTTGTGCTGTGGTAGCTATGAGAGGGGTCAGATCCCCTAAATCTGGAGTTGATTCTAGTTGTAGTTTCTGGAAACTACACATGGGGTCACTGAAAGAGCACCAAGTGCTCTTAACCATTGAGCCATCTCTCTAGCTCATGTTTACTTTTTATTATATGGATTGATGTGCGCATGCATGCCACCGTGTAGGTGAGGAGGTCACAGAACAATGTACAAGAGTAGACGTGGGTTCTTTCTCTCCTTCAGTCATATGAGCTCCAGACTAAGTTCCAGAGCCAAACTTAGGTCATCAGATGCGGTGACAAGTGCCTTTCCCCCTGGGGACACCTTATGATTTTGTTATTTGAAGTGTTCTTATATAATCCATGCTGACTGACCTTAAATGCCTGAAATTCCTGTCTTAACCTCCCACATGCTAGAATGACACACCTGACACTTTTGCTCAGCTCTGAGCGCTCCATTCTCAACAGTAAACATTTCAGGGACTGGAAGGCAGTCAGTCAAGTACCTATCACAGGAGTATGAAGACTTGAGTTTGCACCCAAATTTAAAAAAATCTGGATGTAGGACTGGGCCTGGTAGTCCATACCTTTAGTCCCAGCACTTGTAGCAAAGGCTACATAGTGAAACTCTGCCTCAAAAATTAAAAAAAAAAAAAGTAAATCTGGGTGTGGTGGCATGTGTTTATGGTATTAATGGTGGAACGCAGAGACAGGTTGATCCTGGGCCCTCTCAACAGTTTAGCTTGATTTGGGAGTTTCAGGTTAGCAAGACACTGCATGCCAAAAACACTACAAAAACCAAAACAAAACCAGCTCGAGGCATGAGAGATGGCTTTCAGTTCTTGCAGAGGACCTGGTGTTCCTTCCCAGACCCATATTAATTAGGCTTCCACAGCCGCCTGTAATTCCAGTTCCAGGGTATTGTCAACCTCTTCTGATCTGTGTATCGGGCTCGAGGGTAGGATTTCCTGTGTGCAT
Organism: Mus caroli; assembly: GCF_978045245.1. NCBI lineage: Eukaryota > Metazoa > Chordata > Mammalia > Rodentia > Muridae > Mus > Mus caroli. The sequence continues at coordinate 73,291,202 of NW_028227258.1, read as the reverse complement.
TCAGGTGTCTATGGATGCTGTAGGAGCTGTGACTATCCTGGGATTATTTTTTTGTAGACCAAGTTGGTAGTCCATACCTTTAGTCCCACCTTTAGTCCATACCTTTAAGCTCACGGAGATCAATCTACTTCTGCCTCTGAGTGCTGGATTGAAGGAGTGTGCCACTCCAATCAGCTGTAGAGTGCAGTCTGCAGAAACCAGAATTGTTAAACAAGCAGGCTTTGCTCTTCAGTGGGAGGAATATGCATGTTGCCTGTTTTCTATCCAGAAAGTGTTATGACCTAATACCTAATGCTATTCGATGGAGCCCGTCTTCGCTTGAACCCCCCAATCCTGAGCCATGCTCTTGAGTCAGATGGTTCTACCGTCTTTATGCTTATTGTAAATCCTCTTCCCTAGGCTCTTAGCATGAACAGTTTCTCTGTCAGCAGAACCCAAAGCTTTATTGTGATAATTGCCATCTGGAGACTTTTCCTCAAAGATTGATTGTGTTTAAATTTGTGACTTGTTGTAGACTGTTAAAGATAGCTAAGGCATGTAAGGTAAGAGACATTACAAATGCTCAAACGTTTCACTGTGCTCAGAACTATGCTTACAGCCATCAAAATATAGCTGTTTTACTTTGACTTCTACAAGCATGAGCTTAAAAGCAAGAAACTAAGTCAGGGACAGTTAATAGATGGTCCTCAAAAATCCTCAGAAATAATGTTTCATATGACATTTTAACTGTTTATGGTTAATGCAAACTAACTATAGCTTTGGCAGTTGAACAGCACCAGCCTTAACAAAATAAGAAATTTTAAATTTATTACTGAGACTTTATTTTTAAAATTCATATTTTTAGGAAATAAAATCTTTAATGATAAAAATGTAAATAGGCTTAAGATGAAAATTTTAAAAAAGAGTAAATTAAAATCTAAAAGTAATGCATTTCTCAAATTCCTTTGGAGGTCAAAGGGGGTAAGCATTCAGTAGAAATTTTATTATTTGAATATTTTCTCCTAAAATAACTTTTTGGTACAGGCTAAAATCTGTTACACCAATCAAGCTTTCCAACAAATTCTTCCATGAAACTGTTCGGCTTTGACATTTTTTACATTTTTATTTCATTTACCCTATCATCTGGATATATACTTTAATGCTTGCATAGAAAGCTCAATCATTTTCTCCTTTAAGGGCCTATGATTGTTTCTCAGGTACTTCTAAGTAACCTGTCACCTAGTAAAAAGATCTTTTTGAGCTAAAAATTAAAATGTCCTTAATTTTGAAACTCTTGAGTTTAGGGGCAGGGGAATTCAAGACAGGGTTTCTCTGTGTAGCCTTGGCTGTCCTGGAGCTCACTTTGTAGACCAGGCTGGCCTCGAACTCAGAGATCCCTGTACATCTATCTCCCAAGTGCTGGGATTAAATGCATTCACCACCACTGCCCAGTAAAAATCCCAGATCTTAATTTAATCAAGCCAGAAGTTTAAATCTTTAAAAATGAATGACCATTGTTGATGTTTTATGTTTTTAACTTTTGTCCTCGTCCTTCATCTATCTGATAAATGATCAGATTCTGGCGAGGGAGATAATCAGTAGGCTTCAGCAAGGCCTCTGTTACAGCCACTCTGCTATATAATGTAAGGGCGTTATTTTAGTCCATGCTTCTAGTGCATAATTAGTAATTAATGGATACTAGCTTGACATCTGAAACTATGACTGTCTATGTCCAGGATTTTTTCTGTTATCAGGTATATAGAAATATGTATTGAGATTTACTAAAGCTGGGCTGGAGAAATGGCTCAGTGGATAAGAGCACTGACTGCTCTTCCAGAGGTCCGGAGTTCAATCGCCAGTAACCACATGATGGCTCACAACCATCTGTAATGGGATCTGATGCCCTCTTCTGGTGTGTCTGAAGACAGCTACAATGTATTCATAAATAAAAATAAAATAATTTTAAAAAATTACTAAAGCCATACACAATGCTTTTATCTACGCATATTGCGGGCTCCTATAAAGATATCAATATGTCATATAGGGAATTGTACGTTTTCCTTCTATGACTCATTACAACTAAAAATGATAATGGTCCAACTTGTACTAGCAAACGATTTAATAAGCTTACAGTTGGGTGGTGGTGAGACACACTTTTAATCCCAGGGCTTGGGAGGCAGTGGCAGGCAGATCTCTTGAGTATGAGCGCAGCCTGGTCTATACAGTAAGTTCCAGGACAGGCAAGGCAACACAGAGAAACCTGTCTCCAGAAAACAGGAAGAAGTTTTTATAAAGCTACTGAAATCTCTTACAGTCTATAGGATAAAGCTATTATTGAATACCATGAATACTTAATTGGCATGTATATTCCCATATATTGTGCTATATTTTGTTATGCTAAGTTTACATCTCACTATAGAAGGAAATAGTGCATGTGTACACAGATAACACTAGAGAAGCCAGGAGATATGTAGCCTGTCTTCTGGAGTGCTGGGAAAGAGTGTAGTTTACAACCTGGTGAGCCTTTGTTAGCTGTCAGGTCTGACCCATATCCCTCAGAATATTGTTTGATTATCCCGGAGTTTTCTCTCTAAATCTTTTTTTTTTTTTTTTTTAAATTGAATTCTTTTTTTTTTTTTTTAAGATTTATTTATTTATCATATGTAAGTACACTGAAGCTGTCCCCAGACACTCCAGAAGAGGGCGCCAGATCTCGTTACGGATGGTTGTGAGCCACCATGTGGTTGCTGGGATTTGAACTCTGGACCTTCGGAAGAGCAGTCGGGTGCTCTTACCCACTGAGCCATCTCACCAGCCCTTCTCTCTAAATCTTGAACATTGCTTCTCAGCCCATGAAACTCATCATTATGAGACCTGTCACTTATACTTTACTGTAGCTTAGGTCACTTTTATGTTATCTCAGGGCCAAGCCAATCCACTTCCACAGACATTGTATTTACCAAAGAGTTTCTATGGAAACATGGCTAAAACTTTATTGTACATTTGGGACTGAGTTAATGGTTTTCAGGAAACTTTTTCCCAAATTGTGCTGTGATTTATATAGCTAAAAGAAACCACCCATGGGCAGATTCCAAAAGGTTGGCCCAGAACCTGCTAAGCAGGGCTAGACCTACCAAGAGAGAACTGCTGAGTTCATTCTTACCTCACCCACATTGTTTCACTGCTGGCTGTGCCGCTTGCAGGGATCCTCTCAGGCCCCACATTGCACTTTAAAGGATAATGCTTTTTCGGCTTCTCCAAAGCGTATTTCCCTAAAGGAGACATATGTTCAATGAGGTCTAGGGACTAATCAATGTAAAGGGCCTGCCTGATGAATGAAATCTCAAGATGACTCCCCCTTTAATGCATCTGACCAGGACAGTATCAGAGTTCCCCAGACAATGGAAAAGTCCTAAAATAGACAAAAACAAACAAAAAAATCCTCGAGAAAGTATGCCTTGTAGAGGCATCAAGACTAGCTTGGTGGCACACGCCTTTAATCCCAACACTTGGGAGGCAGAGGCAGGCGGATTTCTGAGTTCGAGGCCAGCCTGGTCTACAAAGTGAGTTCCAGGACAGCCAAGGCTACACAGAGAAACCCTGTCTCAAAAAACCAAAAAAAAAAAAAAGTATAAAAAGTATGAACAATAGCATTGAACATAGTTTGTTCTCTGTTCATGCTGGCAGAGTATTATACGCCATATTTTCATGAATCAGGTGACAATTAGATTTATGTATATCTCAAAACCACTATGCATATCCTATTAAAAATAAGGAAGGGCCGGGCGTGGTGGCACACGCCTTTAATCCCAGCACTTGGGAGGCAGAGGCAGGCGGATTTCTGAGTTCGAGGCCAGCCTGGTCTACAAAGTGAGTGCCAGGACAGCCAGGGCTACACAGAGAAACCCTGTCTCGAAAAACCAAAAAAAAAAAAAAAAAAATAAGGAAGGGGGAGATGTGGGAACATGGTCCAGGAATGGCGTGTGTAAGTTTTCTGAGTGCTTGTGAGAGTACTCCAGGAAAGCAAGAACCTTGGACCTCAGATTCTTGAAAAATAGGGAATTATTCTTGGATTATGCTTTCGTGCCCCTCTCAGGTATAGTGGATAGATAGGAGTGAATTTACATTATTTAGATTATTTATTAAATATAGGTTATTTTTTAAAACTGGCTATTGTTACTTGTTTATATACGTCTGTAGAATTTTTCCATGTGAGACTTCTCTGTCACATAAGGCTAGCTCTTGTGATTAAACACTAATCATGTGACTTCTCTTTAACTCTCAAGGTATAAATTGTGAGATGCTCTGAATAAAAGTTGGTTATTGAATTAGACTTTAGTCCACCTCATTTTTTGACTCCATTCTCCCAGGTCCTCCCGTCTCTAGAGTGGTAAACAAGAGATGGGGATAAAAAGCACACCTGTAATAGGAAACAGTATAATGTTGTTTTGCCATGGTGAGGATTGTCTTCATGCTTTTGGATCAGTTATCTGGATAAAAGGTGGTATATATGAATATTCAATCACTGGAATGGGTGATATTTGTAAGACTAATCAGCCCAGACACAATAATATGAATCTTAGCATAATTAAGGACTCTTTTCAAAGTTCTACTAATGGAGACAATGGCTGTATAAAGATGCAGAAGGGAATGCCTGATGGTATCGCTTACCAGGGTTGTTATTAGTATCCTTAGAATAACGATGGTACCAGTGGTTTAGAAAAATGACCTCTGGCTGGGAGGTGTTGGCACATCCCTTTAATCCCAGCTCTTTGCAGGCAGAGCCAGCTAGCCTGGCTTACCGAGTTTGTTCCAGGACAGCCAGGACTACCCAGAGAAACCTTGTCTTCAAAACAAAACAAAACAAAAGAACCTTTGGTTTTGTGTGGCACGTGGCATTTAACAAAAACAATCTCTTGAACCATCTATTCATGGGCTCTTAAAAGGAAATTTGTATGGCATAGGAGCACTATGCACAAGTAACAGTGGATAAGTCCACCTGCTCTTTAGACCATCAAAGGGATTTTGCTATCTCTGTCTGTCTCCTGGAGTGCTGGGATTGAAGGCTTGTACCTCCACTGCCTGGCTTTCATTCTTAATCTCACACAGATGATTTCCCTGCCATCTATGATGCTTGCAGGTACCCTTAGACCCAGCCATCTTTTATTGTTTCTTAATAAGGTTAATTCATCTCATTAAATCTTACTTGAGGAAATGGGCCATATTGCTACTGTTATATTTTCTGTATTAGAAGCGAAGGTTACGAAAACTTAACACTTTAAAGGGAATATGACTTAAGAAAAAAATCTTACTTTAACTCCTGTTTTTAACAGTCTTAGAGTCTAGTTTTATCAGGTAAAGACAAAGTTCAGTAGTAGTAGAGTGCATGGTCTTGTTTCTAATCCCAATAAAATAAAATAAAAGAATTTTAGGAAAAATTTGGACTTCTAACCCATCTGTACATTATCTACAAACCTCAGTTGTAAGAGAAAGGTAAAATTAGAAGAACATAGTAATGGATTAATGGTGGGCCCTTCCATGTGGTCTCCTTCTAATGAGTCCATGCCTGAATAAACTCTATAGCCTTAAACCATTACCTAGCTATCTGCCTCTGGGCTATGAGCACAGTTGTACAGTTTATAACAAAAAAGGTCATTAGTGGCTGGGGAGATGACCCAGCAGTTAGGGGTTTTTGCAGTTATAAGGACCTTAGTTTGGATGACGCTTTTGGTGAGTGCCTTTCAATTACCTTCAGTAAGAAAAAGTAAAAATTGCTGCACGTATCTGTAACCCCAGTTCCCTAGGAGGCAGAGACACAAGGATCCTTTCAACTTCTGGCTAGGCCAGAAATCATTTGCAAGTTCAAGGAGACAACCTGCTTCAAAGGAATAGTTGGAGAATGAGAGACACCCAGTGCCCTCCCTGGCCTCTAGGTGTGTGCACAGATACATTCCACACATAGAAAATTTAAAGACTTAAAAACTACATTCTTTTGAAGATTATTTTATTATTTTATGTATGTGAGTACATTGTAGCTGTACAGATGGTTGTGAACCTTCATGTGGTTGTTGGGAATTGAATTTTAGAACCTCTGCTTGCTCCACTCCAGCCCAAAGACTTATTTATTATTATAATACATAAGTACACTTGAGATGTGCCAGAAGAGAGCTTCAGATCTCATTACAGGTGGTTGTGAGCCACCGTTTGGTTGCTGGGATTTGAACTCAGGACCTTTGGAAGAGCAGTCAGTTCTCTTGCCTGCTGAGCCATATCGCCAGCCCCCAAAACTAAATTTTATTATAATCCTTCATCAATATTTTATATTTTTGAAAAGGTCTTTATATAACCTTGGTTGGCCTAGAACTTGCTATGTAGACCAGACCTTGAATTCACAAAGATCTGCTTGCTTCTGCCTCCTAAGTGCTGAAATTAAAGTGCGTGTATTATCAAGTACAACTATTTTTACTTTTTTAATTTTAGCTCTTTTGAGATTATTTTGTATGTATGAATGTTTTGCATGTATGTATATATTTATAAGTGTTGTGTGGGTGCCTGAAGATGTCAGAATGGGTTGTTGGCTCACCTTACAGGCACTTCCGAGCTACCATGTGGGTGCTGGGAACTAAACCAAGGTTCTCAGCATAGCAACAGCTGCTCTTAACTGCCAACCATCTCTCTAGCCCCAGGCTGTTTACTTTTTATTCTTAAGAAGGATCTAAAATCCCTTAGCTTTGAGTTACATCAGCTCTTTGTACTTGAAATGCAAAAAGGCATAGTGGATAATGCTGTGTCATTTCTTGCTGTACGGAGACTCTGGTTTTTTTTTATATAAAGGGGGACATAATGATAGAATCTTAAAGGATGTGAAGATTCGGCAAGTATCTGTTTATCAGTAATGTTAGGCTTTTGAGGCTTTAGAACTTCCTGGTCAGTGAGTATTGTGTGGTCTCCCCTTACTCCCTATGCCAGGTCAGCCTGAGAATCAGGGCAGGAGATCTAATTGACAGTTGTGGAGAATGGGAGTCAGAGCTGTGAAACACTCACTGTTGAGGTTTGTTCTTAGTGTTACTTATCCATCCAAGTCTCACCCTTTATTCCGCCTTGGTTTCTTTGGTCCTAGAGCCCAATAAGCGCTCCTTTTATTCCTGCTGCTCCTGTCAAAACTGCCTTGCCTGCTGGCCCCCAGCCCCAGCCCCCACTCCCAGCTCAGCCACAGTCACAGAAGAGGCGATTCACAGAGGAGCTGCCTGATGAACGGGACTCTGGACTGCTTGGATACCAGGTTAAATAAACACCACTCTTCCTTCTTATCTTACCCTGCTGTGTTCTCCCTTAAAATAGGAATTTGCATTCATATCAACTGTCTTATAAGATAGGAGTTTCCCTTCTGAAATCCAGTTATGCTAGGTTCTTATTCTTGAGGAATTAATTTAAAGCAAGAGTGAGTTTACTTTACCAGTTTTTTTTTTTTTGTTTTCGAGGTCAGTGATATACAGTTTAGAGGGAAGTCTCCCGTGACCAACACTCAGGAATTGTATTAAGTTTTACCCTTTTTTGTCTTTTTTTTAACGGAGATAATTGAAAGCCACTCCCTAAAAGCTGCCGATCTTCAAATTCATAATTTTTATATAACCTGTGGCTTTCAGTTTGCTGTTCTCTTTTGCCCCCTTAAAAAGAGAAAGGACAATTTTTCTCAGCTCTACCCTGCTCTTGCACCCCAGGAGACACATGGGAAAATGGAGTGGTGACACCATGACATAGGAAAGGTGATCTGGAGGAGGTGCAGTGTTAGAGTATGTGCAGTGCACAGGCCCTGGCTTTAGTCCCAGGTCAGGAAAGACTAGGATATAGGATAATTCCAGAAAAGGCACTTTTGTGTTTTATCACAGTCTTCGAGACATCTTCAGAACTAAGCATTTTGCAATTAATGTCACTAGGTTTCTAGAAGCCATTTGGATTTAGAGCAGTTGGTTAAACAATGAATTACACCATCCCCCTTATTAAATTCTACAGAAACAAGAACCCCTTCTTGACTTCAGTTATTTTTCCCAAATCCCAAAGAACGTGAAATGCCTTTTTAGTTGATGGCAGTTTGTCAGAGAGATGAGGCGCTTGACAGTTACAGTAAGGAGCTAAAGTCAATGCAGCAGTTGTAGATTTGCTAATGCTACTGTATTTTTCTGCTCATAGCATGGACCCATTCATATGACTAATTTAGGTACAGGCTTCTCCAGTCAGAATGAGATAGAAGGCGCAGGATCGAAGCCGGCAAGTTCCTCAGGCAAAGAGCGAGAGAGGGACAGGTAAGTTATTGGAACAGAACAGTTCATTGAAAACTGGGTAATATGATAGCAACCTCTGTCTCAAAAGGTAGTTATATTCTGGGTTTGGGGCATTTTCCTAAATTAGGCAGTCATAGAAGTGTTAATGCAATCGAGTCACTTACTGCTTCAGAATGATAGAGCCTGGTGTGGTGGTAGATGCCCCTTCAGGAGATAAAGGCAGGAAGATCAAGAGTTCAAGACCATCAAGTTTGAGGCCATCTTGGGCTACAGAAGACAGTCCCTCAAAAAAATAAAATGAGTTGTGTTGGATAGATAAGATAGATAGATAGATAGATAGATAGATAGATAGATAGATAGATAGATAGATAGATAGATAGATAGATAGACAGACAGACAGATGGTTCAGAGGTTAAGATGACTCAATCAGGGGATCCAGGTTCAGTTCCCAGCACCCTTATGTAAATTCACAAGCCCTGGTAACTTCAATCCCAGGGCATCCACCACTCTTTTCTGGTCTCCATGGGAACTTGCCATGGGGTACACATGTATGTAGGCAACATACTCATAAAAATAAAGTAAAATTTAAAAAGAAAAGCACCCATATTATGGGTAGAAATATTTGAATCAGTTTGTAGTTTAGGGTGTCATATATGGACTCTCCTTTCCTGTTCATGACATTAGCCTTCATAAGTGGTAGTGAGGAGGCATATAGCTCAGTGGAAGAGCCTTTAACTGTCGAGGAGGGAACTGAATTCTTCTTTTAATAGTCTTAACTATATGATTAAAGAGGGGGAGGACCAAGGTAAATGGTTAAGGTGTTGGTCTTTTGTTACTCATATCAGCAGCTACTATTGATATTTTGACTAAGTTATTCAAAATACTGGACCTCTCTGAGAAGAACTGTTCTGCTTTTGACAGGCAGTTGATGCCTCCACCAGCTTTTCCAGTGACTGGAATAAAAACTGAGTCTGATGAAAGGAATGGGTCTGGGGCCTTAGCCGGAAGCCATGGTGAGTACAGTGCAGCTGGGGGTGGGATGACAAGTAGGGGTGGAAACGGTTAGTCTTCTAACCTGGTGGTCAACCAGATTAATCCAATTTCAGTCATCTACTGGCTAATAACAACACTTTTTTTTTTTTTTTTTTTTTTAATTTGTAAGGACAGTATATAGCTTTCCATTTTTAGCCATTCTGTGTCAGGAATACAGTTGCCTAATTTATATCTTATACATCCCAGTGGCATGAAAGTCCTAGGAAATACTAATGATTGGGAGGTAATTTCAAAATCCTGTCGGTCATTTTGTCTAATTGGGGGTCATCAGGTGTAGATTTAGGAAAAGTTAATTTTCCTATGTGTTGGGAGCTGAGCTCATCACCCCGCAGCATCCCGGCACTCTGCATCCTGTGCATGGGGATACGCTGTATTCCCTGCCTCTAGTTGATAACAGTGAACAGAAGAAGAAAAAACGGTTTTCTTTTCTTCTTTTCTTTTAGCTCTTTAAAAGAGATGAAATGTTAGTCTCCAGAGACTCACTTGCTAACTTTCCTTTTTTCTTTTCTTTTTTTTTTTCTTTTTTCTTTCTCTGTTTTCTTACATGGTTCTGGTGGATTGTCATTTGCTGGTGCTGGCTGTTTTTCGTGATATCATCAACGTTATGGGGTGACCATTGACCCTGTGGCTACAAAATGGTGTCCAACTAACCACTTATAATTAACATCTTTTTTTTTAATTAACGAATTTATGGTATTTTTTCTTGGTGGGGGATGGGGTCGGGGTTGGGGTTGTTCTCTCTTCTAGATTATCCAGCCAAGAAGATGAAAACGGCAGAGAAGGGATTTGGCTTAGTAGCTTACGCTGCAGACTCCTCTGATGAAGAGGAAGAACATGGAGGTCATAAAAATGCAAGTAGCTTCCCACAGGGCTGGAGTTTGGGCTATCAGTACCCTTCATCACAGCCACGAGCTAAGCAGCAGATGCCATTTTGGATGGCCCCATAGAAAATAGTGGACAGAGCTTTGACCCTCAGTGACTCTCTTAGCAATAATGCATGCACTTGATTAAACAAGACTCTGGGACCTGTTCTGGGGGCCATCTCGGATCTTCGAAGACGTTAGGGACACAGTGTCCCCTGTCATAAAGGGATGCCATTCTTTTTAAAACCCTATTTCTGCAGTGGCATAACATCCGTTAAAATTCACTTAGAATCACAAATTTGCATCAAGCTTTTTAACAGTTGATGAAATGTGCTTGTCCAGTGAGATATCAGGACAGAGTCATTGCTACATATGTTTGACCTGATCTAGCCTTTTCCAAATGAATAGCCTCAACTCTGTTGTAAAGAAAGTTTTATTTGTATTTTACTACTATTGGGTCAATTTTGATAACTGGTTACAAACAAAGCCTTACTATTTATTAGTGGGAAATGGTTTTAAGACCCTTCCTTCCATACTTACATGTAATTCTAAGAGCTCCTCATCCCTCTTTCTTTCCATTTGGAGTCTTTGTTTGGAAAATGCTGTTTTACTAATTTAGAATGGTCAAATACAACTGGATCCTGAACAGGAAAATGCAGTTATTTTTGCATTGTTTCTTTACTGGGATGATCCAAAGCTGGCACCTTTAGGCACACTTGTTTCAGATAGCCATTGCTGTTGGCACTGCCCTTCTAAGCTCCCGGTTTCCAGCTCGGTCAAAGAAACCGTGAAACACTCATCTGTCTCTCTCAGAACTGGCTGCAGCAAGAAGAGGGATGTGGTGCCACCGACAGGACGGTGACTCTGACTGGAATTGCAACTTGTCCTTTTTTCTTGGCATTGCGGGTTTTGCCAAAAGAACTTTTTTGTATCAAATATTGATTTGTGGAAGTGAAGGAATTGGTGGTGAGCCAGGAGCGTCTGAGATACTGACTGTCATTTTTGCACATTTTTGAATACTTTGCGGGCTGGCTTTGTACAAACTTATTCTCTGGTTTCTTGTATGTTGTAAATAATTAGACCATAATTTCATTATAAATAAATGTATAAATATTCTGCTTGTCATTTCTCTTTTTCTTCCCTAGCCTGTTCATACACTAATATCAATAAACTCTTTAATTATTTATTTTTTTAATGTGCATTGTTGTTTTGTTGCATGTATGTGTGTGGGAGGGAGGGATCAGATCCCTTGGAGCTGGAGTAATGTATGTAGATATGAGTTGCTGTGTGGCAAATGGGAATTGAAGCTGGATCCCCTGACGTCGTGCTTTTACCTTTGAGTCATCTCTCCAGCCCCTTAATATCCTTCTGTATGCATAGCATAAACCCTGCCCAACAAGAACATAACATGCGCCTGCATTTGCATATGCCCCTTACGCTGATAACTTTGAAAAAATATCCTTAATATAAAAGGATTTATAATTATTTTTAAGTTACATGTTTTCTATTTTTTATTTTTCCCCTTCAATGGTTTATTTTGTTTTTGAGATAGGGTCTCACTGTATGCTCTTCTGGCCTCCAAGGGGGCCATGCAATACATATAGTTACAAATACATCCAGAGAAAAAGAAATCTTAAAAGATTAATGAATACACTTTTGTTCCACAATGTGTGTAGCTGTCGGAGGACATCCCTTCAGGAATGAATTCTTTCCTTCCACTGTGCTTCCAGTGAACAAACTAAGCTCTTCAGGGCTACATGATAAGTACCACTAATATCTGAGCCACCTGGGTGGAGTACTGTATGAAACAGGCTAGCCTCATTCTCCTAGAGATCTGCCTGCCTCTGAGTCCAGAATTCTGGGGTTAAGGATACCTACCAGGTTTGACCTTCCATCTGGCCTTTAACTACTGTGTAGCTCAGCGTAGTTACAACCACTGCCTAAAAGGTACTCGAATGTTTTCTTGTCTCTTGTGCTTTCGGTAATTGAACCTAGAACTCTGTGCTCGATAAAATTCTACCACTGAGATACATCCTCAACACTTCCCCCTTTGGAGTTTTGGAGACCGTTTCCTGTAGCACTAGCTACCCTGGAACTCTGATATGTAGACCAGAATGACCTTGAGAGATGTTTCTGCCTCTGTCTCAAGAGTGTTGGTATTCTGGGCATATGCTACTGTGTCTGGTTACTTAGTTCACTCTGTTGGTTTTTTATTTATATGAGTACACTGTAGCTGTCTTCAGACACACTAGGAGAGGGCATCAGATCCCTTTATAGATGGTTATGAGCTACCATGTATTTGCTAGGAATTGAACTCAAAACCTCTTGGAGAGCAAGTGGTCAGTGCTCTTAACCTCTGAGCCATCTCTCTAGCCCCTTGCTCTCTTTATAAATTATTTTGAAGGCTAGGCATGGAGGTAGATCTCTTAGGCCAGGTGTACACCGTGATTTCCAGGAGAGCCAGTACTATGTAGAGAGACCCTATGACAGAGAGAGAGAAATTAGTATTTTGAGACACCATTTTTTTTTGTCACCACTATTTCTGTGAAGAAACACTATGCACGAGGCAACTCTAGTAAAGCATCTAATTGCGGGCTTTGTAGCTGGCCTTTGCTGCTTTGTGGGTTCTTTTTCACACCCTTCATCCCCCCAGTTTCGCCCCTAACACTAGATAGGAGAGAAATTAGGAAAATCCCTGAATCTAATTTCTTCTGTTTCTTCTTTGACCACAGCTACTAAGAAACCACAGCCAACCGCCGTAAACCACCAGCAGCCACCCACCCAGACCATCAGGCACAGCATTTATATACTATAAATAAATAAAGTTCTAGAATTCCAAAGGTTACACAATTAATTGCAGAAACTGCAGCTGGTAAAACCATGCCTCTGTTAGAGCACAAGGCATGAGTTCAATTCCCAGCAAACACGTGGTAGCTTATAACCATGTGTAATGGGATCAGCAAATCATAGCTGCTGCAGTCAGTTCAAGCAACCCCATATCCTCACACCTGGGATTGAAACAGCTGCCTGAGACCACACCCAATTCTTCAAAAGTTGTAGCAACACATGAAAGCACTTATCCCAGAACTCAGGAGGTGGAGGATGGGGGATTTTGCATTCAAGGCCAGCCTGGGATATATGAGACTCAGACCCTAAAAACAAGATAAAATAATAATTGTCCTTGGAAGACTGAGGCAAGGTTGCTATGGTTTTGAAGTCAGCCTGGCCTGTGAAGTAGAGCCCTAAACCATCCTTTCTGTTCCCTCCTGGTCTCCCTTCAGCACTGTTATGCTGAGACAGAAAGGTCAGGCACTGTAGACTAGCTTAAGCTGCTCACCTATATCCTGGCTCCAGCAGAAAAGGGAAGTGGAGGTTGCAAGAATAATGTAGGAAAGTTTCACTCCATGTGATGTGCAGAGTGGATGAAGATAGTGCCCAGTTATGCTAATTTGTTTTTTATGAGACTGGGTCTCACATTGTAGCCTTTACTAGCTTAGAAGTCAAAAGAGACCTGCCATCTCTCTGACTTGTCTAAAGCTGGTCACAAACTGAGGGATACACCTGCCTCTGGAGTGCTGGAATTAAAGCATGAACTATCTGCTTTTTTAAAAGGTGTATTTATTCATATGCATGTTTTTGCCTATGTGTATATATGTGCACCATTTGTATTCCTGATGCCTGCAAATGGTTAGAAGAGGGTTGTGGATCCCCTGAAACTGGATGGTTGTGGGCCACTGTGTGGGTGCTAGCGACTGAATCCTGATTCTGTGCTGAAGCAAGAAGTGTTTTTAACTACTGATAATTTCTCCTGAGCTCTGCTTTTAAGACAGGGTTTCATGCAACCCGATGTCGAATTTAGCTGGTATGCAAGGTGGCCCTTGTACTGCTTGGCACAAACACCTTCCAAATGCTTGATTTATATGGGTGTGCTTCCATCCTAGCTGACTTGTATTTGTCTTAATAGTTTTAAAATTTAAAATTCCAACTAGAATAACTGGATACTGCGATCATCTGGTTTTGGTTTCAAGAGCTTTTGATATGACAGCATTTTTGGAAAATGAGGCGCTGCTTTGTAGCAAGTACCATACCTACCCTAATGTAATCCTGTATTTTTGAAAGATTGAGGGTGTGTGGGTTTGTTGTGCTGTACATCTGGTGACAGATATTTTCTCTCCACCAGCAGCAAATAACCCTAAATTGATCACTTTAAAAGTATCTGTTCGGGGCTGGAAAGATGGCTTAGCTGTTAAGAGCACCGACTGCTCTTCCAAAGGTCCTGAGTTCAAATCCCAACAACCACATGGTAGCTCACAACCATCTTAACAAGATCTGACACCCTCTTCTGGAGTGTCTGAAGACAGCTACACTGTACTTACATATAATAAATAAATAAATTTTTAAAAGTATCTGTTCGATTAATAGAACATCCATTTATGTAAGTGCAAGCCTTGAGATTCATATGTGACCAGAGGGCTTTGCGAGTTAGAGGTAGGCGTGGGGCGGAGCAGAGTATCTGTCAGCTGTGGGGGCGGGGCTCAGGGTCGCGCCCCGCCCACCGGCGCCATCTTCCAGGACCCGGGCGGGGCCCTGGGCTGTGGGGCGCAGCTGGGGAAGGAACGCGGGTTACCACCCGACCTCGGAGCTGGTTTCAGAGGTACAGGCTCAGGTGGACAGGGCGGGGGGTGACGGTGGCGGGAAAGGTGGTGAAGTGTGGGAGCCACGGCCACCGGGAAAGAACGTGGCGGTGTCAGGCAGCACTCAGCACTCATCCGGCTCCTTCCTACTGGCGCGCTGCCTCAATCTGAAGTTCCAAGTTCTTTTTAGTTTTCTGGAAAAAGTAAGTTTGGACATCTATGATCTGTTTTAGGACTGAGACTGGTTGGGAAGGGAGAGGATGTAGGGCTTCTTAGCGTTCTGCAATGAGCAGAGTAGGCCACGGTGTTTGGGGACGGACGCAGGAGGCTCAAGCTGTGGCCCACTGTTTCCATACTGGATTGAATGTTCTGTGCCTTCTCCTCTAGGAGGCCTTTCCCAGGGGCCCAGGACTGCCCGGGAGGACAATGGAGTCCGGAGCTCGCCCCGTTGGTAGCAGCTGTAGCAGCCCTGCAGCGCTCTCCCGGGAATACAAACTAGTGATGCTGGGTGCCGGTGGAGTTGGGAAGAGTGGTAGGTAACCATTTCTGTTTGCCACACACGTTTGAAACGCAATCCTCAGACCAGATGGGTTACTGGCTCTTGTGCAAAATTGATAGCTAAAATACTTCCTGGTCACACTGTCCTGAGTTGCATCTCTTGTTTTGAAGCCATGACAATGCAGTTCATCAGCCACCGATTCCCAGAAGACCATGACCCCACCATTGGTAAGTCAGCTCCTTGTTTATATTTCCAGATACAGCCTGGGAAAGTATCTCAATAGAGTTAGAGCTTAAAAAATAATATTTATATTCTAAGCTTGTTTGTGTATGTAATTCATACTTACTTAGAAACAAGAATAAACATTTGAGTATTTACTTTAGACTTCATATGCACATTTATGCTATCTTTAGTCTTCGAATTACGTTGATAGACAAACTGTCTTTTTTATTTAAGGACATATAATGTATTGTTAGATTAAAGGAAAAGTTTAACGATCACTCAATGAAACCTTTTCTTACTGTCACTGTTCAGGGTCTGACATGAGACTAACCCTGAAGGATGAGTCAGCTGGTTTGAACTTCCACAAAAGGAAGCAGAAAAACAAGTAGAGCCAGCCTGCTGAACTCTTAGAACCAATCTTCCACTCAGAGCTCTTCCTTTATTTCCTTATCCTTGCAGCTTGTATATATATATATATATATATATATATATATATATATATATATATTGTTATATATATATATATATATATTGTCTTCCTTGATAGCAGGTCGAAGCCCAAGCTAGCCTTGAACTCATAACACTCCTTCTGCTTAATCTGAGAGTAGAGGCCTGAACCCCATGCGCAGTTCTGTAGTTCGTGGATTGTATTGTTGTTATTAGCTGCTATCTGCTATCGACTGAAATGTTACAAAATCATAAGGAGGCAGTTTTGATTCTGAGTGATTATCTTAAATGTTGGGCTGAGGAGGGCACAAAGCTCTGCCATGAGCTGGGAGTGATGACAGACATCTGTAACGCCAGCACTTGGGAAGCAAAGGCAGGAGGAGTGTGCATTCAGCACCAGGCTCGGTGGCATAAAGGTTGGCCAAGAGTACATGGTAAGATCCTCTGTGAAAACACAAACAAAAGCCAGCTGATCTCTGCCTGTGCTCATTTTATTCAGCACGTGTGTCTGCGGGTTTGGGAAAACTAGAAATACTTCTAGTCTTTTTTTTTTTTTTCCAAAACAGGGTTTCTCTGTGTAGCCCTGGCTGTCCTCAAACTCAGAAATCCGCCTGCCTCTGCCTCCCAAGTGCTGGGATTAAAGGCATGTGCCACCACTGCCTGGCTACTTCTTGTCTTTTTATCGAACTGCATGGGAGTTCTTCATTTCTGTGTTAGGGATCAAGCCCAGGGCCGCACACAGGCTGAGTCCACGCTATACCACTGAACTGCATCCCAGCTCTGCTCTGGCAACCTTAGTACACTGTTGCAGAGACTCAGACTGTGGTATGGGAACTCCATGAATAAAATCAACCCAGGGCTTGGGATCAACTTCATTCCAGGCAGTAGCTCCAGGCTGCCCTGTGCTCCCAGTGCAGAGGCCAGATTCAAAGTGTCAGCTTTAGTGTTTCCTCACTAGAGGGAAGTGATCTGTGCCAAGTGGCCAGGCGGGTCAGTATCTACCCTCTGCTTGTAGGATGAGTGTTTGTCACTACTGCCCTCCTGCACTGCTGGCTCCTGGGTGTGGGAAGACTGGCTTTCTACACCCACCTAGTTATTCTGCCCTTGTTTATAGTGAGAACTAGCCACACCTAGAGATTGGCTGGAAAATGTCACATGGTCACCTCAGTTGGGCTCAGAGCCCAGACCTTGAGCTCAGGCCACAGAGTGTAGTGGCCCATGTCCTGACTTCAGTCCTTGGTAGAAGGGTAGATAATTTATGTGCCTCCTTTGTTTTGGTTTCCTATACAGGTTTGTAGAACAATCAAAATAGGCAGAATTTTCTTTGGCCGTGTCCAATGTTATCTGTTTTCTTGTGCTGTGATGTAATCCTGAGCAACTGCTCAGGGCTCATCTCTACCTCATTAACAGGCACCACTGATAGTCTTTTTATGTTAGCATGGTAGCTAACATGCAGTAGAGTGAAGTTTAATGGTCGTCATACAGTTTTATGTTAGCATGGTAGCTAACATGCAGTAGAGTGAAGTTTAATGGTCGTCATACAGTTTGAGATGTGAACTGCAAAAACAGTAACAAACTTGGACATATCTATGGATTTGCCACTGAAGAACCCGATGCACCCTGGGACTTACTGTGATGGGAAGGTGAGGGCTCTGCGGCTGAGGAGCATGTACCACCCGATAACTCTTGAATAAGGACCTCACTCTCCTCAGGTCTCTCTTCACTGCAATCTGTTTAGATAACCTAACTATGGCTTAGCATCTGTGGTAATGATGCGTGCCCCAATAGCCTGGTGACCTGAATTTATGCAAAACCCACGGAAAGATGGAAGGAGAGACTGGACTCGACAATGTTGTCTTCTTGGTTTCTGTATACATACTGTGGCACATGTGGGTATGTATACACACACATACACAGAGTCAAACATATATACAATAATAGAAATAATCTTTAAAGAAACAAAATAAAAACCAAGAGAACTCCAGAAGCAATCCCTCATTTCTTCTGTATATTTTTGGAAGTGACATTGAACGTTGTTTTTCTTTGTGGTGCTTGGGGTTGAGCTTTGGGGGTTGTGTAGACAAGCACTCAGCTATCAAACTATGTTCCCCAGCTTTCTTACGTTCTTCTACCCTAAGACGCTTTCGTTGGTTTGTCTGCCGTGGTGTGGACTGAGCTGAAGGCTGTATATATCTTGTGCAAACACTATTGCAGATCTGTACTCCTGCCTCATAAACTCCCTCTCTTCTTTAGGATTTATTTTCATCTTGTGGGTATGTTTGTCTATGCCCCACAGTGTGCCTGGTGTTTGCGGAAGCAGAAGGACATTGGGTCCTTGGGAACTGGAGTTCTACAAAGCTGTGAGCTCTCATTTGGGTTTTGTGAGGCAAACCTGGCTCATTGGAAGGAACCCCAAATCAGTCCATCTTTTGCCCTGTTCTGCTGCTCTCTCGGAATCGTGAGATTCAGCAGTCAATGTGCATGTGTCTTGAGCACACAGTGGACAAACAAAATTACAACTACAGAAGTGACCACATGTGTATACTCACATGTAAGCACAGATGGACATGTGACTGAAGTTAAAATCCAGTGTTAATCCCAGCCACTAAATTGATTTCAAAATTTAGCAATCTTGCCTGGCGTGGTGGCGCACACCTTTAATCCTAGCACTCAGGAGAGAGAGACAGCCAGATTTCTGAGTTCGAGGACAGCCTGGTCTACAAAGTGAGTTCTAGGACAGACAGGGCTACACAGAGAAACCCTGTTCGAAAAACAAAACAAAAAAAGCAACTTAGCAATCTTAACAGACAGTGATCTGTAATTCAGGAAGCATTGATTACATAGGCTTCTTCATCTCTGAAAAAGAGTCAGCAGCGGGGATTGATTTTTATTTATTTATTTATTTATTTATTTATTTATTTTTTGGTTTTTCGAGACAGGGTTTCTCTTTATAGCTCTGGCTGTCCTGAAACTCACTTTGTAGACCAGGCTGGCCTCGAACTCAGAAATCCGCCTGCCTCTGCCTCCCGAGTGCTGGGATTAAAGGCGTGCGCCACCACGCCCGGCCGGGGATTGATTTTTAAATGTTAGGGACCAGTGAAATGGCTCAGACGGTAAAGGTCCCTGTCACCAACTCTGCCCCGAGCTTGGTCCCATGAACTCATATGGTTACTGCAAGGGACCCAGCCCCTGCTCTCCTCTTGCCGCTGGAGCCTCCTGTGTCGTGGGCTGGCAAGTTTGTTCAACTTGAGTCCTGCCCTTCAGTCTCACATGGTAGAAAGAGAAGCAGCTCTTGAAAGTTGTCCTCTGAAGTCCACATGCACTGTGTGACATGTGTGTGCCCATGTGCAAACAATTTTAAATGTGAAAGGGAAATATTTTGGGATATATGCAGCCAGTTTTTGGTTTTGGTTTCAAGATAGGGTTTCTTTGTGTTGCCCTAGCTGTCTTGGAACTCGCTCTGTAGACCAGGCTGGCCTCAAACTCACAGAGATCTGCCTGCCTCTGCCTCCCAGGGGGTAGAGTTGCTCTTTTTTTTTTTTTTTAAGGTTTATTTATTCTTATTTATATAAGTACACTGTAGTTGTCTTCAGACACACACCAGAAAAGAGCATTGATCCCATTACAGATGGTTGTGAGTCACCATGTGGTTGCTGGGAATTGAACTCAGGGCATCTGGAAGAGCAGTCAGTGCTCTTAACTGCTGAGCCATTTCTCCAGCTCCTAGACCTCATTTCTTTATGTTTTGGGAGTGGGTAGTATTTAGGGTAGGAGTGGAGTCAGGATCTTATGTAGCTGAGGACAGCTTTGAACTCTTGGTTGTGTTCCTCCACTCCCCATGTCCTAGGATCATTGGCATACACAGCTGATTGTAAGTTCAAGGGCTAGATTTGTTTATTTAAGACTCTCAAAAATAAACATTTTCTTGGGCTGCTGAGGCAGGAGGCTAACAAATTGAAGGACCATCTGTTCTACAGACCAAATTAAAGACTAGCTTGATCAACTTAATGAGACCTGGCATAGTGTCTTGCCACAAGTTAAAGATTAGAAAGGGTTACAGTGTGAAACCCTGCATCGAAAGGAAACAAAGTAAGAAAGAACTCTCTGTAGAGCTCACTGATAGAGCTTGTCTTTCAGAGGCCTTGGGTTCTCTCTTCAGAACATTCAAAGGAAAAAGTATCAGGAGGAGGCAGATCTTAGTGAGTCCCAGGTCAGCCCAGTCTACATGTCAAGTTGGCCATTCAGGGCTACATAGTGAGACCCTATCTCAAAAACAAAAAATAAACAACAACAACAAAGTGAAATTAAAAATTTTTAAAGGGCTAAGATAATTCCTGCTTGCAGGAGGTGGTGCACGTCTTTAATCCCAGCACTTGGGAGGCATTGGCAGAGGCAGGTGGATTTCTGACTTTGAGGCCAACCTGGTCTACAAAGTGAGCTCCAGGACAGCCAGGGCTATGTAGAGAAACTCTATCTCAAAAAGCCAAAATATATATATATATATCCTGCTTGTACCACATGCTAACACCCTGACTTTAGTCCTCAGTATTACAGCTAACAGCAATGTGCAGAAAAGAACTTGGTTTGCAGTGAAGGGGTTATA
This sequence comes from Mus caroli, assembly GCF_978045245.1. NCBI lineage: Eukaryota > Metazoa > Chordata > Mammalia > Rodentia > Muridae > Mus > Mus caroli. Next base: position 73,270,620 of record NW_028227258.1, on the reverse strand, counting down.
ACATTTTCTAGGAAATAATAAAACTGTGAGGGATGCTTCACTGAATGTAGCACACTGGCTGTTCTTGCAAGGTCACAGATTTAGTTCCCAACATCAACCTGGCAGCTCAGAACCATCTGTAACTCGAGTTTCAGAGGATCTGATGCCCCCTTCTGCCCTCTAAGGCATCCAACAAGCACTTTCAGCCAAAACACTCATATGCATAAAATAAAATTTTAAAAAACTTAAAAAAAAAAAAAAACAGGCATTGATGCCTAGTGACTCTACCCTTTAACCCAGTATTCTGGGCTGAGGTGTGTAAGATGCACATGGCTTTTCAGTCAGGTAGCCCTGGAGTTTCATTCTGGCCCCATCGCTAATTAACTGTGGTTTGAAGAAGACATCCAGTGTTTTAGGATTGGCTGTTGGTTTGTTTTAAAGACAGAGTCTCACCTGTAACTCTCAGCCTCAGACTCACAGAAGTCTGCCTCCCTCTGCTCTCCTCATCCCATGGTGGGATTAAGGATGTGCTCCAGCACACCTGGCCTGCCTCTGTACCATCATACCTGGTCTTTTGCTGGAAAATGGAAATAATAATAATAATAATACTCTATTGGATTATTGTGACTATTAAGTATTTAGTGCATATGATTTAGCCTTATCTCTTGCATGTACTTTAATAATTGATAATTGAGACTAAGGGCGTGTACCACTATGCCCAACAGTTAAAATATTTCTTTAGTATGTGTGTGATGTGTATGTGTGGAGGGGGACTTATGCCACAGCACATGTGTGAAAATCAAAAGGAAAACTTTGTGGGTTCTATTCTCTCCTATTTATGTGGGTTTTAGGGATCTAACTCAGGTTAAAACTCAGAGCCATCTTTGATGGCCCCTGGCTTAATATTTTAAAAGAAATTCTTTCAGAATTCTTATGGTGCTTTTAATAAGAGTGACCCCACAGGCTCATGTATTTGAATGCTTAGTCACCAGGGACTGAAACTGTTTAAAGGATTAGAAGGATTAATAGTTATATCCTTGTTGGAGGAAGTGTGTTACTGAGGGTAGGCTCTTGTGTGTGTGCTCTCCCTATCCCTCCCCTCCCCCTCCCCCCTCCCCCTCCCCCTCCCTTTCTCTGCCTATGTATAAGGTTGTAGCTCTCAGCTGTTGATCTACTGCTATGCATGCTGCTATGCTCCCCATCATTGTGGTAGTAAACTAACTGTTTGTAGGTAAGTCCCCAGCTAAATGCTTTCTTTCATAACCGTTCTTTGGTCATGGTGTCTTTTTACAGCAATAGTACAGTGACTAAGACAATCCCTTTCTTTTCTCTGCCTGCCTTCCTTCCTTCCTTCCTTCCTTCCTTCCTTCCTTCCTTCCTTCCTTCCTCCTTCCTTTCTTTTTTCTTTTCTTTTCTTTTCTTTTCTTTTCTTTTCTTTTCTTTTCTTTTCTTTTCTTTTCTTTTCTTTTCTTTTCTGTGTTTTCAAGACAGGATTTCTCTGTGTAGCCCTAGCTGTCCTGGAACTCACTCTGTAGACCAGGTTGGCCTCGAACTCAGAAATCCACCTGTCTCTGTCTCCTAAGTGCTGGGATTAAAGGCGTGCACCACCACTGCCCAGCTCGCTCGCTTGCTCTTTCTTTCTTTCTTTCTTTCTTTCTTTCTTTCTTTCTTTCTTTCTTTCTTTCTTTCTTTCTTTCTTTCTTTCTTCCTTCCTTCCTTCCTTCCTTCCTTCCTTCCTTCCTTCCTTTCTTTCTTTCTTTCTTTCTTTCTTTCTTTCTTTCTTTCTTTCTTTCTTTCTTTCTTTCTTTCTTTCTGTTTTTAAGACAGCACCTTCCTTTGTAGCCCTAGCTGATCTAGAGTTCATCATGTAGACAGACGTAGCCTTGCATTCACAGAGATACTCTTGCCTCTGATTCTTAAATCCTCAGAGTTCACTTTTAGCCTAAATTTATAGCTGCAATAGGATACATCACCAACCATGAACAAAGAAAAACCTATTATATACCCTAACCTATATATTTTAATGAATTTAATAACATCCTGAGAAAATTAGGCACCTAAAAACAACTTAGGAGCAATGAGATGACTCAGCAGGTAAAAGCATTTGCCCTGCTAGCCTGGTGACCTGATTTCCATCCCAAGAATGTGTATAAAGGTATAAGGAAAGAGGCAACTCCACAGACTGACCCATGGCCTCCATATGCACCCATATGCATGTCATATACACACATCCACATCAGTGATAAGAAGACACACCAGAAGAGGGCGTCAGATCTCGTTAAGGATGGTTTTGAGCCACCATGTGGTTGCTGGGATTTGAACTCCAGACCTTTGAAAGAGCAGTCGGGTGCTCTTACCCACTGAGCCATCTCACCAGCCCTGCCTTGTGTTCTTATAACAGACCTTTCTTCCCTCTTACAGAAGATGCTTATAAAATCCGGATCCGCATTGATGATGAGCCTGCCAATCTGGACATCCTGGACACAGCAGGACAGGTACTAAGCCAGAACCGTCTGAGCAGTGTCTCTAGGACAGGGAGCAGGCTTCTGTTGGCAGTGTCACTAGCTTGTCTCTCTTAATTTTCCATGCTATGCCTCAGGACAGCAGGTAACTGACATACTTGCTGTTTCTTTACTCCAAAGCAGCCAGTGCGCGTGTGGAAGTCTGCACTTCAGCAATGCATTCTGGATCTTTTGTTTCCTTCTAGGCAGAGTTTACAGCCATGCGGGATCAGTATATGAGGGCAGGAGAAGGATTCATCATCTGTTACTCCATCATGGATCGTCGAAGTTTCCACGAAGTTCGGGAGTTTAAACAACTGATTTACCGGGTCCGACGCACCGATGATACACCGGTGGTTCTTGTGGGGAACAAGTCTGACCTAAAGCAGCTGAGGCAGGTGAGGAAGGAATGTCTGAGTACTGTGGGTAGTCATTTTGCTTTTTGGTTTGTAGATTGCTTACCCCTAAAATAGAAAATGAACATTAGCATCTCTTGGCCTTGGACATGTCCCTCTATTAATTTCTTTTACTATAGGTAAAATTTAGATTTTGGAAATCAGTACACAGGAGTTTAGACAGTTAATGAGCTATCTGCGGCACGTACCTGTAACCTTAGCATTTAAGAGGCTAAGCCATACATTTAAGGTCAGCCTGGGCTACATAGACCCTGGCATAGGTAGTTAATCAACAAACAAGCAAATAGCAATAGAACACTCATTAAGTAAAGAATCATGAGCTGTTCATTTCATCGATCTTCAGAAATCTTTGGATGTGGTTTAGTGGTAGCGCTCCTGTCTAGCATATACAGGGACCTGGGTTCAATTCCCAGTACCACAAAATAAAAATTTTAAATTAATAAAAGCTAGGGCTAATAAGAGACCTCAGATAGTAAAGCACTTGCCGTGTCCTGTAAACCTAGTGGCCTAAACTCAATCCTAAAATCCACATAACGGTAAAACAAGAGAAGAGCCACGCAGAGTTGCCCATTGACGGTGATGCGTGTGCAGGGGCATGCAGGCCCCACACACAGTGTACATGCACAGTAAGTGAGTACTTTAAAAATAATAATTAATTATAACTAGAGGCTTGGAGAGCTAACGGAACAGTTGATAGCAGTGGCTGTTCTTGCAGAGAACTTGTGTTCCCTACCCAGCACCTGCATGGTGGGGCTCAGAGCTGTCTGTACCCCGGGATTCATGAGCACCGTCCATGCATGTGGTATACAGACATACATGTAGACAAAACACTCATACACATAAAATAATAGTAATAAAAATTATATACAAGGGGCTGATGAGATGGCTCAGCGGTTAAGAGCACTGACTGCTCTTCGGAAGGTCCTGAGTTCAAATCCCAGCAACCACATGGTGGCTCACAACCATCCATAACGAAATCTGACGCCCTCTTCTGGAGTGTCTGAAGACAGGCTACAGTGTACTTACACATAATAAATAAATAAATGTTTTTTAAAAAATTATATAAAAAAAAAAAGCTAAACTAAAACTTCAGAAATAAGAGAAATGATTGAGGGTTTTTCTGATTTTATTTTTAAAACAAAACAGGGTGTTACTAAGTTGTCTTGGCTGGCCTGAAATGCTCTATGTAGGCCAGGCTGGAATTGAACTGGCAAGTTCCATCCCTCTGCTTCCCAAGCTCTGGGATCAAAGGCTGCGCCAAGCGATGCCCTTCAGTCTAGCAGTGATTTGAATGGAGTGGTGAAGTGTGCACCCACAGCTGCTACCTGCCAAGTGTATAGCAGACAGGTCTCCTGGGACGTAGGAAGCCTCTAGGAGTCCGTATGTCAGACCCTCACTGCCTAGAGGAGAAAACAAGAAGCAGTCTCGCTATCCAGAAGCAGGGGAAGTACTGCACTTCCGTAGCCCAAAGCCTCATGTTGGCTTCTGACAGGTCTGTGCTGGCTGGATCAGGTTTCTTCTTCCCTTATGCTTTTCTTTCTTAAAAGCAGTAGTGTAAAGAAAACTACCATTATCAATATTCATATTTACTTGATAACTATTACCTCGAAAGGCTAGATCCCAGTCCCATCACTAAAGTGATTGTAAGAGGCCTGGGTTCAGTTTGGTTTTCTGGGTTTGTTTTTAAACCTAGGAATGGCGCTGTGTGCTTGCAATCCCAGCACTGGGATGGGGCAGCAGATTCTTTGGATTTGCTGGCAAGCTCCAGCCAATGACAGACCTTGTCTCAGAAAAGAAAAAGTGCAGGCTGTGGATAGTTCAGTTGGTAGTGTCTGCACATCATTCAGGGGGCTGGACATGGTGATGCACAAGGCAGAGGCAGGTGTGACTGAGGCCAGCCTGGTCTACACAGTGAGTTCCAGGACAGTCAGGGCTACAGAGAAACCCTGTCTCAAAAAAACAAAAAATAAATAAATAAATAAATAAATAAATAAATAAATAAATAAAATGGAGGACTCCCTAGGCTCTATCCCTGCATAAACCAGGCTCATGGCACAAACCTATAATTCCATCATCATGGGGCAGAAAGTTTAGAAGTTCAGAGATGTGCTTGGCTACCCTGGAATATAAGAGTCTGTGTTTAAAGAAAACCTTGAGGATCCGATTATGAATCAAATTGCTAGAATTAAATCTGTATTTGAAACACTTGGCAACCCTAAAAAACCATCTTGAAGTACACTAGAAGTAGAATCATAGTGTGAAGTCATGTAGTACTCTCCTGTGTGTAGGGCTGTGTATTCAACTGGCACCGTCCAGTGTGGGAGGGGCTTGCTGCTAAGGATAGCCACTTATGCTGTGACAGTTGTCACTGCCACCTGCTCTGCACGATGCATTTTCTCCTGTTTGTGCCTTTGAAGGTCTCCAAGGAAGAGGGATTGTCTCTGGCTCGAGAATTCAGTTGTCCCTTTTTTGAGACCTCAGCTGCCTACCGTTACTACATCGACGATGTTTTCCACGCCCTCGTCCGGGAGATCCGTAAGAAAGAGAAGGAGCTAGTATTGGCCATGGAGAAGAAGGCCAAACCCAAGAGCAGCGTATGGAAGAGGCTGAAGTCACCTTTCAGGAGGAAGAAAGACTCGGTCACCTGAATGAAGTGGACTGTGCTCCTGTGAACTGCAGTGCTCCTCGTGCCTGCTGTGAACTGCAGTGCTCCCCCATGCAGTCCAGTAATCTGCAGCAGGGAGCATGCTGTCTGCTCTCTGCTATGTGGTTATTCTAAATGTCACTGGCGAGGGGACTCGCCTACTGGGAGCTGTCATTGACTTACTGTCTAAAGCCCTGTGCTCGGTGACTCCCACGCATGAGCTCATCAGGGCTGTGTCTACTCCTTAATTGTCACACATTAGAATCTGGTCAGCCATTGTTTTGGTTATGTTGCTGATGTAAATTTGTGTAAATGGTTTCTACCCAGGAGAGTATGTGTACCGTGTGCACTTGACTAAGTTCACAACAGAACGTTGTGTTGTATTCTCCCCACCACCCTTCAACCTGAACTTCCAACTGTCTCACAGAAGGACCTCTTCGTTGTGTAGCCACACTGTGCATCCTGGAGACAGAGCAGAGATTGAGTAGGGGAACGAGCAGGTGTCTGCGGAGCAGACTCCTGTGGTGGACCGTGGAGTGCAGAGGGTTAGGGAGATCTTGCCATTGCTCACACAAGAAGACAGAGCCGGAAACATGCAGGGCCAGACCAGTGTTCCTACAGTGAGCCCCAGAACTGCACATTTGACCCAAAGGCACTCAGGTGGTGAGAAGAGACAGAAGCGCATTTCTCTCTGAACATGCTTGGCTCTCCCCAGCCCCCGTGTGTGCCTTTCTTTACCTGTGCGGCCTGGTTCTGGATCCGGGACCATTGCTGGATGACTGGAATCTTACTGAAATCCTTTGTTGGGCTAGCATGTGGCTCACTGCTGTAATCCTAGTATTTCAAAGTCTGAAGCAGGAGGACTCCCATGAGTTTGAGGTTACCCTTGCTTATGGAATGACAGCCTGTCTCAGAAAAACAAAAGCACAATTAAAAAAACACAAATTCTTTCTTAGGACCACTGTGCCACACGCCTTGTCCAGCTTTATATCCCCTCTGAAGAGTCAGGCGAGGCCTGATGGCTTTTAGGCCTTTCATTCAACCAATGTCATTGTCCAAACAGAAGAGACTCAGGAGTCTGAGTAAAATTGTGTTCCCTTGACCTGAGCAGTCCTTAGACTCAGGGCTTGAAGGTCTGTGGTGTCTCTGTCGGATGGAGCAGTCTTAAAGCTTTAGTCGACACAGGCCTAGCAAGGCACTGACAGCCACAGCGACTGAAGATTGTCAAGGCGATAGAAAACCACTGCCAGAAAGACCTGTAAGAAGGGATTTGTTCTATACGAGGCAACTGCAGTGAGTGTTTTTAAGGCTATCCCTGTCACACATTGGATCCTGGATAGGCTAGTCCCTTCGTTTGCGTTGACAATTGTGTTCCTGGTGTTAGGTAGCTCCGGGCGTGCAGTGTGTGTGAGCCGAGGGCCTCCTCAGTGGTCCACAAGCTTCAGGTCGTCAGGTCGGTCCAACTGAAGGCATGAAAATCAAGTGTTTCCCGGAGTCTTGAAGAGAAGATTCAGGGACGAGTTGAAAGGCACTGAAACCGTGTTGAAGCCAGATTAGTAATTACAAGTAACTAATTGGTAGGGAGGTGTTCTAACCTGGGTATAGTAGAAAAGTATCACGTGCCACCGGGAAGAAGGCCATCCGGGTGGCACAATACAAGATGTTTAAACAAGGTGTCAGATTTTTTTTTTAACCTATGAGTGGGTAGAAATGTCTAGAATCATCTTTTTTTTAAAGTATACTCAGAGGGCATGGCTTCATCTTCATTTCTTTTTTTTTAAAGAACAAAGGCTTTTTAATTTTATTTATTTATTATATGTAAGTACACTGTAGCTGTCTTCAGACTCTCCAAAAGAGGGCATCAGATTTCGTTATGGATGGTTGTGAGCCACCATGTGGTTGCTGGAATTTGAACTCAGGACCTTTGGAAGAGTAGTCGACACTCTTAACCACTGAGCCATCTCGCCAGCCCTTCACCTTCATTTCTTTGTTTATGTATTAACATAGTGACTGCATTCCAATATATATATATTAATATATTTTGTGTGTGTGGCAGGGGAGATTGTCTGAAGTCTACCTCAGTGCTTGCATACAGGGAACCAGACCCTCTAGCTAGTGTGACAGTGTCTGTCCCTTAGACCTGGGAGATGGCATCCAGGAAAGGTCAGAGGCTCTGAGGGAGGGTTCTAGGGACCTGTTGCCACCTCCATTCTGCACAGCAGGTTGCCTAGTGCTGGGAGAGGGTCTTCCAAATCTTTCAGCAGCTCAGGCAGCTGGAATGGTAGGGGGCAGTTCATCTACTGACTCAGCTGGACACCTTGTCTGAAGGACAGAACAGCATCGTGGGAGAAGATCAGTGAACCGTTCATGTTCGTGGAAGATGACAAGCTGCACTCTCTCACCAAGACCCTGAGGTGGAATAGCTAGCGTAGCCACCATCGATAAAGCTTATGAGGCTTTCGTGAGGGCCTTTCCAGGTCAGAGAAGTGAGATCCTAACCATTGGGGTGTTCCTTTGGGGTCTCAGCCAAGAACCTGGCTTCAGTCAAGATATCTTACACCTTCCCCCTATAGCAGTGCCACAATCCAGGGAGAGGGCTCAGTGGGTAAAAGTGAGCGAGGTGAAGGTAAAGGTTCACCCTCTAACCTGAGTGTGATGTCAAGGATCTACCAGGAAGCTGTCATCTGTCTTTGTGTCATGTGTCCTGATCTCACAAAATAAATAAATAAAAGGAGGTTCAAAGACAAAAAACACCAGCAGGGTGGTGGTGGCAGCACATGCCTTTAGTCCCAGCAGTCGTGGGCATTCTCTAAGTATGAGGACAGCCTGGTCTACAGAGAGAGTGCCAGGACAGTTAGGGCTACACAGAGAAACCCTGTCTAGAAACTGCCTTCTTCCCCGAAGTGGAAACAAGGGTTCTTTGGAAAGTCGGTTGGATGGTGTTTTGCTGGGTCTAACATGTGAAGGTACATTTTGCTGAAGCAGACACAGGAGAGAGGATGTTCTACTAAAGCAAGCACGTGAAAGCACATGCTTTGTTGACTATACTTACACATTGGTTTGTCTTACACTGCATGGGTGAGATGCATTTGCCCGGATGCCATAGAGAGGCACAACGAAGGATTCTGGTGGTGTGCTGCAGTTCATTGCTGCTTCCGAGGACTCGGGCTGATGGGATGCACATGCTGAGGCAAGAGCTGTGTTGAGGCAAGACACATGGGGGACACGTGATGTTTGGATGGAGGCTACGCTTGGCCATGGGTCTCCTGGCTTCACTGATCTTGGCTTCCTTGAGAGAGGCACGGTGGAGAACTTCTGGCGTTCCTGTTGGTCCCTCCTGTTGACTCAAGCTGAGGCTGAGGCCTGGCTGTCTCTGCCAGGTCATGTCACCACTGTTGCTAACCCCACTCTACTGTACTGGACTGCTGGTGTATCTGTGAAGTGTTTGCAAGAGGATCAAGCTGCCACTGCCTGCTGACCTGTGAACTGAACCGCTGATTTCCAGACAACACAGATGGGTGTTGCTCCAAAGAACCTTTCTAAACAGGTCCATTTCCCATGTATTCTTTCTTTTCCACTACCTCTGGTGGATAGTGTTACAAGGAAGGTTAAAGCATTTAAGAACCACCATTAAAAATAAGATTTGAGTGCCGGGCGTGGTGGGGCAAGCCTTTAATCCCACCACTTGGGAGGCAGATTTCTGAGTTCGAGGCCAGCCTGGTCTACAAGGTGAGATCCAGGACAGCCAGGGCTATACAGAGAAACCCTGTCTCGAAAAACCAAAAAAAAAAAAAAAAAAGAATTTGAAAAAATTATAGTTGCATTCCCCCAAGCAGACATGGTAGAACACACCTTTAATTCGAGCATCCTGAAGACAGAGGAAAGCAGATCTGTGTGAGTCTGAGGCCAGCCTGCTCCACAATAGTAAGCTCGAGGCCAGCCAAGATCACATTGAAAAAAAGTTTGTTTTTAATTTTAAAGAGAAAGAGCCAGATGTAATGATGCACAAATATCATTCTAGCGATTGGAGGGTAGAGACAAGAAGATAAGAAGTCCCAAAGTCAGCCTCTCTGTAATGAGTTCAAGACCAAACTGAAAGTACAAACATAGAGGTAACGGAAGAAGCAAATTGAAGAGAGATGACATCGAACCCAAGTTTGCACGTAAAAATACGCAATACACAATTTGTAGTGTTAGAACTTTGACAATTTCAATTTTTTTGTTTGTTTGTTTGTTTCGAGACAGGGTTTCTCTGTGTAGCCCTGGCTGTCCTGGAACTCACTCTGTAGACCAGGCTGGCCTCGAACTCAGAAATCCGCCTGCCTCTGCCTCCCGAGTGCTGGGATTAAAGGCATGCGCCACCACACCCGGCTTGACAATTTCAATTTTTAAAAAAAGATTTATTAAAAAAAAAAGATTTATGGGCTGGAAAGATGGCTCAGCGGTTAAGAGTGCTGACTGTTCTTCCCAAGGTCCTGAGTTCAATTCCCAGCACCCACATGATGGCTTACAACCATCTGTAATGGGATCTGATGCCCTCTTCTGGGGTGTCTGAAGACAGCTACAGTGTAAACATAAAATAAATAATTCTTTTTAAAAAAAGTTATTTTTATTTTATGTGTATATTTGTGTGCATGTTAATTTGCATGCCCCACACTTTTGCCTGGTGGCTAAGGGCATTAGCCTCCCTGGAACTGGGATTACAGGTGAGTCACAATTATGAGTCCCCCTGATGTGAATGTCAGGAACTGAACCTGGGTCCTCTGCAAGAGCAGAGCAGTTACACTTTTAACTACTTAGCTATCTCTCTAGCCCCTCCATTCTCAGGTTAGAAAGAAGGACACATGTGCTAGAGAGATGGTTCAGTGGTTAGGGTACATTCTGCTCTTCCAGAGGACACCCACGGCTGCCTGTCACACCAGCTCCAGCGATGCCTCCTGCACTCCACGATCATTCCATGTGCACACACATACACGTGCAATTAAAAAATAATAAAATAGGAATTTTACTTATTTTTTGTTTCCTGGAACAGGCTCTTGATGTGTAGCCCTGACAAGGCTGATGCTTGTTGGTAGCCCAGGTTAGCTTCTGACTTAGTGGGCTTTACCTGGCTTCGGGAGGCAGGTACCACCACTCCCAGTGAACATCTTTTTGTTTTTTAACTTTCAGGAGTTAACTCTGACAGTCACTTTAAGAGATGGTTCAAGATTGGAGATGTTGGATTATACTACTGTTAGATACGCTCAACTTGAAGATTTAAAATTGTTCCCTGAGTTTCATCAGCTTAACTGGCGCTGAAATTTAGGTGGTGTAACCATAAAGGAGGTCGCACAAAATGTTTGCTCTTTGATTAAAGATTCTTCAGTGTGCCCTCCGGATCTCTGGATGCTCTCACTGTACAAACTCATTTCATTTTCTTCCTAGTAATTATGAGGTAGGTGTCATTTAAATTAGGACCCAGCATTAGCAAGCATGCCTGTAGGACTCAGTCCTTCAGAGAACATTTCTCTGGTGGAGTGTGAATGATGCCTGTGCCTCTTGGTGAACTGTCTCTACCATGTGGCAATATTTCACCATCTACGTGAAGAAGCCACTTGCCGAGGGTACTTCCCTCTGCTGCGGGGATCTTCTCTTTCCCCTTGGGACAGGTGACTTGAATTGACTTGCTTCATGTTCAGTAGGAGCTTGGGATCAAATAAGGCCTGGAGGAATTAACACAGCCTTTAGCTCTTTGCAAAACACAGTCAAACTGTACATGACTAAAACCAGCTTCATAGTCCTGTATTCCTTGATTCCTTCTTAACTGAAGGCTGCTGCTGAGTTGGGCAGGCAGAGAACATAGACTCTTTTATGAGAAGGCACTCCATGAGCCAGGAGTTCAAGACCGTTGTAGGCAACATGAGTTCCAGTCAGAAAGGAGAACTGGGGTGCTGGGGTGGCAGCCTCGTTGACAGAGCAGCTGCCTTCTGTGCAGGAGGCTCTCAATTCCGTACAGCTAGGCATAGTGTGGGTGCCCCTGTCTCCTGAGTAGGTGGTAGAGGCAGGAGGATCAGAAGTTCAAAATCATCCCCAGCTGTTTAAGGCCAGCCTAAGCAATATGAGACTGACTAAACAAACAAATATGGGCGTGGTGATACACACCTGTAACCTGAACACTTGGAATCAGGAGTTCAAGTTCAGCCTGAACAACTTAGTGAGATCAGTCTAATTTTTTTTTTTTTTTTTTTTGGTTTTTCGAGACAGGGTTTCTCTGTATAGCCCTGGCCCCTGGCTGTCCTGGAACTCACTCTGTAGATTAGGCTGGCCTCAAACTCACAGAGATCCATCTGCCTTGCCTCCTAAGACCCACCACCACTGGGGGGTGGGGGGAAACCGATATGAAGAAAACCACCAGACAGACGAGACAGAAAGGGCTTAATGCTTGGGATGTTCTGAAATTCCTAATATTTTTTTTCTTTACAACTTTTTTAAACATAAATCTATTGCAGGTATTATTATCATCCCCCTTCCTTCTTTTTTCAGCTGACCAAATTTTAAAATAAGGTTGTGTTGAGACAAAGTTACTGGAATTTTAGTTTTGTCTCGGAATCACTTTTTAAAACTGTGTGTGTGATCCTCAGCGCACGTGATGGCATCATGAAGTCACCCAGTTTTCTGAACAAAAGCTGCTGGGCTGGGGACACTCCACTTCCTGCCCTGGCTGGAGATTTAGTGCAATATGTTCTGAGCCAGAACACATTTAATTAGCCCTAACATCTCCGGCTGGACACCTGCCCTCAGAGGTTTGTGGAGGTTAGGGACAAGATCAGAACCATGGACGGGGGCAGCATAAAAACTGCTCTCAGCCCTTTAGCTGCATCTGTGCTGGCTGGAAGACTTCTCATGCACCTGCCCTGAAGGATGCCAAGAGACTGGGAATATGGCTCAGTTGGTCTGACCACAAGGACCTGGTTTCTAAAACCCACATTTACGAAAATCTGTATGTGGTGATCCTTACTCAATGCTGGTGCTGATGAGACAGAAACAGGCAGGTTCTAAGGGCTTGCTGGACAATTAACCTAGCCATCTTGTAGAGCCGTAGGCCAGTAAGAGACCCTGTGTGGAAACACACGGTTGGACGGTACCCAAAGCTGACCTCCAGACTCCTTGCACAAACAAATGTGTACACACAGAGAGAAGCACTTGGAGAGCCTCGTCTAGACTCTCTGACCACGCCCATTTTCAATTTTTTAGAGAATTTGTGGGTCACTGCCCATTACCATTACCACATGACCCCAAACAACTCCCAGTTCTGAGCTGGACCCAAATACTTCACACAAATTCTCTACCACTGAGTCACACCCCTAGCTCACAATGTCCACTCCATTTTGTTGCATCAGTGTCGGGGATCAAACCCAGGGCTTCACAAATGCTAGGCATGTGCTATACCAGGGAGTTCTGTGCCTGGCCCTCGGCCAAACTTCTTTTGAGACTTGGACTTAGAATAAGAAAGGAAATATGAAGCTTATTATGTTTGCTCTGAACCAGCTTCTGGGAGGATACTGTGTCCATTGCCTTTGTGAGTTCAAGGCCAGCCTGGTCTACAAGAAGAAGAAGAAGAAGAAGAAGAAGAAGAAGAAGAAGAAGAAGAAGAAGAAGAAGAAGAAGAAGAAGAAGAGGAGGAGGAGGAGGAGGAGGAGGAGGAGGAGGAGGAGGAGGAGGAGGAGGAGGAGGAGGAGGAGAAGAAGAAGAAGGAAGAAGAAGAAGAAGAAGAAGAAGAGAGAAGAAGAGAGAAGAAGAGGAAGAGAGAAGAAGAGGAAGAGGAAGAAGAAGGGGACATACCATTCTCGAAGCTTTGCTTCTGTGCTGTGGAGTGAAAAATTCTGATTCTGAAACGCAAAATGTGATGAGAGATTCGGATAAATGTGATGAGAGATTCAGATCCACCCTGGGAGTAGGGGCATGGGGAGAGAGCCGACTGTCAGCCATTCAGTAACTGGTCACTAAGTGCTAGGTTGGAAATGTCTGAGAGGACACTTGACGGAAGTGAGTCTACACAATGTCTGTGATGGCAGTCACCTGGGATGTTCTTGAGGACATGGGTGTGGAGAGTCTGAGTACAATCTCACCTCCATTAATTCCCATTCACTTAAAAAAAGATTTATTTTTATTTATATGAGTACACTGTTGCTGTCTTTGTAAGACCCCTGATTCTGGGCCTCCGCTCAAGTCCCGGGATGAGCTGGCTAACACCCCAACATCTCGAGAGAAAACCACACCTGATGCAAACTGCAAGAGGTTTTATTATCAGCTAGCTGAGGATGAAGTCCCTCCGGCGTGCAGGGCAGGGGAGTGTGACAGTAGGGGGCTTTTAACAGCTAGCTGAGGAGTTGGGAGGAGTTGGGAAGAGTTGGGAGGAGTTCGGAAGAGTTCTTCTCTTCCGGGTGTCCTTGGTGAAATTTACAAGGCAGGAGTCGGGAGTGAGTTCTTTCTGAATTTTTATCTCCATGTCCTCAGCACAGGAAGGCAGGCATTTCTGGTTGTACAGTATAGAAACAAAAAGGCTTTTTGCTGACTATAGAGAACAAAGAGCTTCTTTCTAGCTGTATTTTTAAAGATCAGGGAAAGTAAGCTTGGGGAACATCCAGGGGCTTTACCTTCCAGGGAGAAACGCTCTAAGTCAGGGTCTCACATCTTCAGACACACCAGAAGAGGGCATCAGATCCCATGGTTGTAAGCCACCATGTGGTTGTTGGGAATTGAACGCAGAACCTCTTGGAGAGCAAGTGGTCAGTGCTCTTAACCTCTGAGCCATCTCTCCATGCCCCCCCTTCACTTCTTTTTTTTTTTTTTTAAATTACACTTATTTACGTATCGATCATTTCAGGTGAGGGACTGGCATGGCATATAGAAGTCAGGAGTCAACATGTGGGAGTCAGTTGTCTGCTTCCACCATAAGGTTCCAGGGATTCGGTCACTCTTCAGCCTTGGCAGCAAGCAGCTGTACATTAGGGTTTGTTTGTATCTTAAATCTCCACCATAAGAATGGTTGAAAAATACAAGACCAGCTAGGTGATAAAGGGACTTCCTGCCGTGCCTGACAACTTGAGTTAGGTTTCTGCTATGTGGTAGAGACAACCAGCTCCCTGGAGCTGGAGAGATGCGTCAGAAGTTAGGAGGCTACTCTTTCAGAGGAACCAAATTCAGTATCTTTTCCTCACATTGCTGTTCACCACCCTCTGAACTCCAATTCCAGGGGTCCAGTGCCCTCTTCTGGCTTCTTCGGGCACTGCACATACACAGTGCACAGATGCAGACAAAAAGAACCAACTTCCAAAAGTAGTCCATGAACCTCCCCGTGTGTATGTTGGCATGTGTGTGTGTGCATACACACACAGAAATGGAATTGAGTTAACAAAATTGGAATTGCATGAGGCTGCTGCAGGCAGTTTGTGAGTTTGTGGTGAGCTGTGTAAGTTTGGAGCAGTCTATTAACCCCTTCACTGTGGCGTTCTCATCTTTTGCACACAGACGACAGCACTTTACCTGTGGTGGGACTGCAAATACAGAGTCAATCAATTTTATAAGTCTTTGTGCTCAAAATTGTTTTTAAAAAAATAGCTGCCAGGCCATGGGACAGAAGAAGCCAGCAGCTCCGGCACTCAGTAAGGACAGGGGTTCAAAGCAGAGGCTGGCTTTGCTGCAATGAGACCCCATCTCCAAAATATAAGGAGAGTGGAGTAGGGGAAGAGCTGTTTGCATGTCAGAAGCCACTGTTCTTGAGGCTTTGACTGACGCAGTAGCTGCTTGCCTCTGTCAGTCACAAGCTTCAGCAAGCCACTGAGACCAGGTCGGGGCTTTCCTAGGAAGGCTTTGGCAAGGAATTGGCAAGAAAAGTATCCGGAGGGGGGAGGCAGGAGGTCCAGGAAGAAACAAGGTTGTGTCCCACAATCCTGCATGACCACCCCAGGGACACACTGTTCCTTTCCAGCGCTAGTACTTACTTCCCCAAGGACTCGACGTCTCCAACAATTGATGCTCGAACATCCTCCTCAGGGCAGTCCTTCAGTCATAATGACCCCTCCTCTCTTTCAAAATTGATTCAGAAATCCCTATGACAGAGATTGGTCCAGCCCAGGACTATAGAGGAAAATTGATAGAAACCTTGAAGAAATTAATTAGGGGATGATGTCACCTTGTTGGGGGGGGGGCGGGGAGAAATCACTCTGGGAGTTGGTTGTTGGTTTTGTGAGATGGGTCTTATTTCTTGTTCTGTAGCTCAGGCTAGCTGAGAGCTTAAGGTATCCGCTGCCTTTGCCTCCCCAGTGCCGAGACCACAGCACATTTGGCTTATTTGCTTTTGAGGTTAAATGACGGCAGCACTAGGGAGGCAGAGGCAGGCAGATAGATCTCTGTGAGTTTGATATAGCCTGGTTCTACAAATCAAGTTCAGGACAGCCAGAGCTTGTTACACAGAGAAACCCTATCTTGAAAACCCCGGGTGGGGTGGGGTGGGGTGGGGTGGGGTGCGGTGGGGTGGTATAGCTCTTTGAAGTCAGGTCTGGCAGACAATACACACCTTTAATTACAACACCTGGGAAACTAAATATCATCCTGGGCTACATAGAGTGAGGCCAGCCTGGGCTACCTGTGAACCAGTGTCCTATAGCACTTCCTTGAGATTTAAACATTCCATCCTGCTGGGCAGTGGTGGCAAAGGCCTTTGGCAGAGGCAGGCAGATTTCTGAGTTCAAGGCCAGCCTGGTCTACAGAGTGAGTTCCAGGACAGCAAGGGCTGCACAGAAAAACCCTGTCTCAAACACCACCACCACCAACAACAACAACAACAAAACCCCAAACAAACCAAACCAAACCACAACAACAAAAAAATTCCATCCTGCAGGAAAGCTCCTTAAAATTGAAAGTAAACAATTAAACTAGCTTCAGGAAGTCCCTAAAACTGACCAGATTTACAGGACCCTCCCTCCCATGTGTAAACACTAAAGATTGGAGAGTTACTCTCTGGCCAGACTAGCACCAGGAAAGGATCAGAAATAGAGCTGCTCGGGAGACGCTCAGATCAACCAAGTTCCCCCCCCACCCCCCGAAAGACCCCTCACCTGCACTGTGCTCCAGGTCCCCAGCTTTCACCCATGAGCTGTCACTCATGCTGGGGTGGGCTTTGATGATGCAGCTGTCTTTCCGTCGTTTCTGCTCTTGTTAAGTTATCCCTCACCCATATCTCCTTAAGTAATCCCAGAATAAAATTCTTTGGTTCACCAACCTGGACTTTGGTAGTAGGCTCCTTATTTGGGGTGAGTATGTTGTGTATCTCCCAGGAAAAGTCTGTCACACCATACCCTGTCCTCTTTATGTAATCGGATGCCATGTGTGTGAGAGATGAGTCTCACTTCTCGTTCTGTATCTCAGGCTAGCCGAGAGAGAGCTCATAGCATCCCCTTGCCTATTTCTCCCAAGTGTATGAGTGCATCATGAGAGTGCCTGGTGCCCACAGAGGTCAAAAGAGGATGTTGGATCTTCTGAAACTGGGATATGGGTGGTTGAACCCATATCCTCTGCAAGAGCAACAACTGATCTTAACTGCTGAGCCATCTCTCTAGGGCCAACACCCAGTCCTTTAAAAGAAAAATAGTTGGTGGGTTGGAGAGATGGCACAGAGCCTAAGAGCACTGGCTGTCCTTCCAGAGGTACCGAATTCAAGTCTCAGCAACCATGTGGTGGCTTGTAACTATAATGAGATCTGGTGCTCTCTTCTGGCCTGCAGGCCTACATGCAGGCAGAACACTGTATAGATAATAGGTAAATAAATCTTTTTTAGAAAAATAAATATTTAGAAAAAAATTAGTTAGCATAGTGACACACACCTTTAATTCCAGTACTCAGGAGGCAGAGGCAGAGGCAGAGGCAGAGGCAGGAGGATTTCTATGAGTTGGAGGTCAGCCTATTCTGCATAGAGAGTCCCAGGACAGCCAGGGCTATATAATGAGAACATAATCTATACTCTGCTGAAGTGGAAATTTAAGGGTTCTTTGGGAAGTTAGTTGTTTTGGATGGTGTCTTGCTGGGGCAAACATGTGAAAGAGTGTCTTCCTGAAGTGGCCAATGTTAGCAGCAGCAGCAGCTCAATCCACTCGCAAACACTTCATGGATACACCAGCAGTCCTGTTGGGTAGAGTCAGGATAGCAAACACGGATCAGCAGTGGTGGCACTACCTAGCAGAGACAGCCAGGCCTCAGCCTTCGCACAAGTCAGCAGGAGGGGCCAGGGCCAACAAGCATTGCCCAGCTAGCGCTACACGAAAGCCAAGCTCAGCCTCCGACAATAGCTGGTGAGTTCCATTTGTACCCTCCAAGCATCACGTGTCTTCCACGGATCTTGTCACAGTGTGTGAGTCTGTCTCAGTCAGTCTGTCAATCAGCCCAAGTCCAGGAAAGCACCAAATAAGCTGTGTCGCACCACCATAAGTTTTTTGGTGAGTTTCTCTCTATGGAATCCCGACACATGGAGCTTAACTTCAAGATGTAAGGCGGACCAATTGTGTGTCATTAGCAAAGAATCCTTCATCACGTGTCCTTTCACATGCTTGCTTTAGCAGAACGCCCTCTCTCCTGTGTCTGCTTCAGTGAAACGTTCCTTCACTAGTCTGCCTTAGCCTCTCCCTTGTGTCCACTTCAGCCAAAAGTTCCTTCACATTTGCCCCAGCAAAACACCATCCCACCGACTTTCCAAAGAAACCTTGTTTCCAATTCACTGTCTTAAAACTACAAAAAAAAAAAAAAAAAAAAAAAAAAAGAAAAGAAAGAAAGAAAAGAAGAAATGATTTGAGTGACTTTGAAAGAACAGGTGTTTCTGCTGCTGGTCTTCTCTGTCCCTTGTGGGGACACTGTTCACCCAGCACATTAGGAAAATGAGTCCTTCTGATGAAAACCCAGCAGTCAGGAAGTGGAGGGAGGGGACGGTGAGCGTGAAGCCAGCATAGTCTAAAAATCAAACAAACCAAGAAAAAGAGTGAGGCACTCCAGCCTCCATCCTCGGGAGGCAGAGAGGCCACAGCCACCTTCTCAGCATCTCCCCGGAGTACTGCCCGGTCCTGTCTCCTGTTTCTGCAGAGCACCTCAGAGTTCTAAGTGTACATTTATCACAGTGATGTTTGGTTAATGCCTGTCTCCTGTTAACCATCTTTAACAGGACTCTTGTTTAGCAATGGCTCATATCCCCTGAGACTCGCATTTAGTGGGTTACCTGTGTTGGTTTTTTTGTTTGTTTGTGGGTTTTTTTGTTTTCGAGACAGGGTTTCTCTGTGTAGTCCTGGCTGTCCTGGAACTCACTCTGTAGACCAGGCTGGCCTCGAACTCAGAGATCCGCCTGCCTCTGCCTCCCGAGTGCTGGGATTAAAGGCGTGCGCCAGCTGTGGGTTACCTGTTGGGGCTGAAGGTCCAGAGTTCAAACCCCAGCAACCACATGGTGGCTCACAACCATCCGTAATGAGATCTGGCGCCCTCTTCTGGAGTGTCTGAAGACAGCTACAGTGTACTTACATATAATAAATAAATAAATCTTAAAAAAAAAAAAAAAAAAAAAAGAATGCAGCGTGAGCACTGCCAAAAAAAAAAAAATTCTTTTCTTCATTTGTATTGTTTGAGACCTGGGACAATTTTATTAAGAGTGTAAGAGAAGGGGCTGGTGAGATGGCTCAGTGGGTAAGAGCACCCGACTGTTCTTCCGAAGGTCCAGAGTTCAAATCCCAGCAACCACATGGTGGCTTACAACCATCCGTAACGAGATCTGGTGCCCTCTTCTGGAGTGTCTGAAGACAGCTACAGTGTACTTACATATAATAAATAAATAAATCTTTAAAAAAAAAAAAAAAAAAAAAAAAAAAGAGTGTAAGAGAAGCCGGGCAGTGGTGGTACACGCCTTTAATTCCAGCACTTGGGAGGCAGAGGCAGGCGGATCTCTGAGTTCGAGGCCAGCCTGGTCTACAAAGTGAGTTCCAGGACAGCCAGGGCTACACAGAGAAACCCTAAAACCAAACCAAACCAAACCAAAAGAGTGTAAGAGAAAACAGGGCAAACAAACTGCAAACGGTGCAGCTGAGAGGAAGGGTGATGAGGGAAGGAGAGAAGTCCTGAGAGGGAGAACGCCCTGAACACCAGGGAAGGCAGGCCAGGCCTGTGGGAAAGAAAGCAGAAAATGTAGTGTCTGAGCATAGCCCAGATGCAGGGCCAGGCTTAGCTGAGCTGTCCTGTAAAGCTTGGTGGGCCACTGGAGTAGGGTTTTCTTTGGAATAAATCTCTTCACTTAAAGGAGCAGAGTAATCATCAGTACTATACGCTACCATCTCAGGGGTGGAGAGATGGCTCAGAGGCTAAGGGTGCTTGTTGCTCTTGCAGAGAACCTAGGCTTCTTCCCAGTACCCACACGGTAGTCTACAACCACCTGATGTAGTCTACTCTACCTCTCTCTCTCTCTCTCTCTCTCTCTCTCTCTCTCTCACACACACACACACACACACACACACACACACACACGGTGCACATACAAACAGGCAAACACTCCTACACGTAAAATAAACAAGTCTAAAACCAAAAACCTTCCGTCCTCTCCGCTGGTGGCTGTGGCCTTACAGCTCACCCCTATTTTATAGGACTGTAACCCAGAGCTGCGATGAAGTGCTGTCTACAATCACAGTCCTCACCCAGCTTCAAGAAACCCAGGCTGCACCACTGTGCCTATTTAATCAGAATCAGTCTTTATTCTGCACGTGTGTGTGGCGCATTAACAAGGTCCACATACAAGATAGCATTACATATTGCAGGTTAGCGTCACAGCAGTATGCAATTTCACACAGTTCATGTTAGCTTTTTCCATTTTTTTTTCTTTTTAGTTTGACACTTGTATATTTTTTTTTTTTGAGTTTTATTTTTACAAGAGAAGACACAAGGTAAAGAAAGACGACCACTTTGGAGAGGGATCGTGGTGAGGGCAATGTCACTATGACCAGTGTTAAAAGTCTTCCTATCCCCCTCCTAAGTAGGGTCCCCTGGTCCCACACAGCCTTCTGTCTGCTCTCCAGCACAGCATTGTCCATAAACACGTACACGGTGGCCATGCTGAGAACCAAAAAAAGGAAGAACTCAAGAGGGAACTTCTGATATTGTGAATAGCTCTCAGAGTTCCCAAAGAGTCAAGAAATCTCCATAGACAGATTGGCTGCTGGGAAATCAGGAGTGACCTTTCCCTAACCTATTCCTAACCACAAGAGCCTTGTGCAAAAGCTAGGAAGTGACTCTCTTGTCTTTCAGTGGACAGGGAGAGGCATTCTGCCTCCACCCACATCAGCGAGCTCTGTAAAGAACAGATGTGAAAGCCAGAGTCAGCTAAGAAGCTCTAGGGTACCACGTCCAGGGCATGATGGATCAGGCCTGAGGTAGGAGGGAGGAATCCTGTACTGCCCACCCCGACAGACACCGAGGCAGCCCCAAGCCTGTGAAAGTACCGGCTCCCCCACCAGCACCCGCTGGTCTGCAGATCCAGAGGATGCAAGGAATTGAGCTGCAGGGGGATGGGGAAGGGAGGAGCGCGGTGAGGCTGTTTCCCAGACTTCTCAGGGGGAGCAACAGAGGCACACACAGCGGGACAGAGGCCAGGCTCCACCTGTCACTTGGCAACTTCTCCGAGGAGCTGCTCAGTGACTTCTGATCTTTACACATTAAGGCGACGAAGAGGAACCATTTCCATTTTTTTTTCCCTAATGGGGCTTAGAATGCTCCTGCCGGGTTTTCATTAAACTATGTCAAAATGCCTTTTTAGAAAACAAAAAGTATTTTCTTCTACGTATGATACAATATTTACATTCCATGGGTTAAAGGACGGGGACTAGTGGTGTGATCCCAGCTGATGGCGAGACACTGCGTCAGATGATGGGATGGAAGAGCTATCAGTAGCAAGAGCACAGTGGGGCTGCCTGCCTGTACAGCACTGCTCTGCCTTGCCAAGAGTTGGCAGAAAACAAAAACAAAAAACAGAAGCAAAAGCAAAACCAACCAAACAAAAAGCAAATGAAAGGTTGGGGCGGGGAGTAGAGTGGATTCAGATCTACAAGCACGAGGGGAACCACCAAAGGCATTGTCACCAACCCTCTCCATGGAAAGTCAGCTTGTCCACCCCTTCTCAGAAGCAAGCTAGAAAGTGACGGTCTTTAGGGAAGTGGGCACTTCAGTTACAGCTAATCTTTCAGGCCCCGGATCAAGCTGTTTCTCATCTGACTGAGATCCTCTTCAGGCTGTCAAAGTCAGCACTGCCCATCCACGCTCACCCCTCGTTCCCGAAGCCTCCATGTGGAGACCTGGATCTGAACTGCAGTACAGTGTGCAAGCTCTGCACTGTGTTGTGCAGTGGTGGAGAGATGGTGAAACTTTGGTTTCCACCCTTTTTTTTTTTAAAGATTTATTTATTTTTATTATATGTAAGTACACTGTAGCTGTCTTCAGACACACCAGAAGAGGGAGTCAGATCTCATTACGGATGAGCCACCATGTGGTTGCTGGGATTTGAACTTCGGACCTTCGGAAGAGCAGTCAGGTGCTCTTACCCACTGAGCCATCTCACCAGCCCCTGGTTTCCACCCTTTACCGTGTGGGGAGACTCCCAGTTCTCCAGCCGTGCGCTTCTGCTGAGGAGAGTGGGGCTCTGAAGGCATTCACATGATCTTACTACTCAGCCCCACGTGGCTTTCTTAAGAGCTATTACTGTAAACCTCAGGGAAAAAGAGTCCTTTCTGGGGCCCATTTCCTTAAGAAACAGAAAGCAACCTGTGTTGGCAGCTACATAATGTGGAGATACCAGAGTGTCAGAAGCAGCTCTGGAAAAGTAAAAGCCAGTGTAACCTTTCAAACCTAGCACTGCTGACCACCGATGAAGAGCCTACCACAGAGGGCCACGTGGGCATCTTATTTCCTCCCCTGTCCCCTGACCTGCAAGTCGCATTCAGGATATGCTGTGCTCACAGGTCCCTCCCTAGGTGATATCTCCATAGCAACTAGAGAAATCAGCTAGTGAGTCCTAAGTCCAGCCCCACCTCTCCTGTGCTCTCAGGGCTATCTCTAGTCACTGGCTGCCTGCTAGCCTTTTACAGCACACACCCCATTCTCAATTACTCTTTCTCCTGGAACCCAACTCTTTTCTTTGCTTACTACAGACCTCAGGATTTGGAACTCAGCCAAAGAGCAGAGATGTGAGAGGTGACAGAAAAAAGGACTGGATGACGGGAACGCGGGGCTTTACAAGGGCAGACTTTTCTCCTGAAGTGATGGGGGACTGGAATAACCCAGAGAAGCCTGATAAAGAGAGGCCAATTTCAGGGGATCAGCAAATACAATTCGGCACAAAACACAATTTTCATGGATTAAAATCTGCAACTTGATATTGGTTAGGCTAATTTCTTGTTTGTATTAGACATGCAAGTATAAGGTTACATTGTTATATATAGACTTGGGGTCTTTCCTTCTCTTCCCCCCTCATTTTTTAAAAACAAAAGATCGTCTAGTGCCTTGCAAAGAAGAAAGCAATCCTCACGCTAAGAACCAATCTGCAGCTGTGTGGAGTGTGAGGTTCTTCGTGTGGTTTGTTCTGTAAGAAATCTTCTTCTACGACTAAAATGAGGTTTTGAGTCAGCTTCTCTGTCACCTCTCCCCGCCATGTGCCTCCCCACCTGGCCCCAGGGTTAGTACTCGCTCAGACTGTGCCACTTGGCTATGGGCTTGCGGGGACTCTCGCAGACCTCTCTCCAGTGTTCTGCACCACTGGTTGTGACACTGTGTGCCCCCAAGATCAGCCTCCCTACCACCTCATTCTTAGTAGTGCGATCGAAGTCAATGACAAGGAACTCGATGCTGATATCAGGCAGAAGGTCGGTGGGGATGTCATAGATGAACGACTCATTGAAGACGGGGTTCAAAGTGCACTTCTTTACATGGGTTTTCTTCTTGGCAATGCGTTTTCTGCCGTAGTAGACGTTCACCTTGACATAAGGATCTGGAGCCCCCAAAGAGAAGAAGAAGAGAGACAGGCCTATGACACGGTCCTCTGCTGTGTGCTGGTTCTGTGTTTAGAATTCTAACAGTGGTTCTCAACTTGTGGTTCACGACCCCTTTGTGGGTTGAAGGACCATTTCACAGGGGTCATAGCAGATATCCTGCATATCAGATATTTACACTATGACTCATAACAGGAGCAAAATTATAGTTACGAAGTAACAATGAAAATAATTTTGTGGATAGGGGTTACCACAACGTGAGGAACTGTGTTAAAGGGTTGCAGTTTTAAGGAGGTGGAGAACACAGGTTTAGATGGAAGAGACTCTGTTGTCCTCATCTTTGCTGACTGACCATCAGGTCTTCAGTGATTGCACCATGAGTGTACACAGACTACACATGAGTCTGGCTGTCTAACCTGGGGTGGGGCAGGGGAAACAAGCAGGTGAGGAGTGTAGAACAAGGTGTAGGCCTGCAGAAATCAGGAAGCACTGTCAGGGCCACAGGGAGGAAAAGATTACTGCAGTCTCTTTTATAACTCTCACCTGAAGTAACCGCTCCAGCATGCATGAGGTTAGAATACCCTTGGTTTACCAAGCACCACTGTAGCTGGGAACCTATTGGCTAGTTATGGGGAGCAAACACAAACAAAAGAGTAGGTGGACCATGAAAAAGGGCAGGGTTCTAGACATGGAATATGTCAGGGCCATGGTGAGGGGCTGCGGTTCAGTCAGAGAAACAGGTTGAAGTAAATAGCTGCTACCTGAGAGACCGGTGATATCCATCTTCGGCAAGTGTCTGGCTTTGAGGACCACCACTGTCATTCTCTGTGCGACGGGCTGGTATGACAGAGATACCTGGAGTTCCCCTCTGCTAATGCACTTCTGTAAGGGAGAGACCTGAGGTCAGAATCCTGGCAGGAGAGCTGGAGACTAGAAAGCCATGTGCAGAGGAGAGGGAAGAGAGCCTGCACGTGGGTGTGCTCAGGGACAAGTAAGAGGTGTGGATTCAGGCGAGGTACAGCAGCACCATCAAGACAGCCAGAGCTCTGAAACCTACACTGGCTGATTTAAAGCTGATTCCCATGTCCATCCTTGTGTGTATGTGTGTGTGTGTGTGTGTGTCTGGGGATGGAATTTAGGGTCTCCTGAATATCAGGCTAGTACTCCACCACTAGTTGGGCAGTCAAATCTCAGGACTCCAGAGGTCGACATATGAGTTTGAGGCCAGCCTGGCCAGCCAGGGCTGCATAGTGAAAGCCTGTTTACCATAGGATGCACTTGCTCGCATTCCTTCTCTCTGCCTCACAGGGCCTCACACTCTGTATACATAGGATGGCCTGGATCTACTGATCCTCCTGGCCTCCAGACCCCAGTGTTTTGTTATGTCAGCTTGGTTCAGGCTATTCCTTCTCAGTGTGTTGTCACAAGTTAGTAAACATTCCTGAACTTTTTCTGCTCCTTCCTCTGAAAAACAGAAATCCTCCCTCACAGAATCATTAGGAATGCTGGGTAAACCAAATTTTGTAAACAGCAGCTGTGTTCAGCATGTAGCGGCTTCTAATTTGGTTCTTAAGATTAAAGGTGGGGAGGGGTCAGTGCTGGAGACTCAGTAACTCCAGCTCCAAGGGATCCAGCCCCCACCACTGGGCTTCAATTGTCTTTGCACACACATGGTATATACTTACACAGACACACACACTTAAAAACAAACTGGGGACCAGGCAGGTGCTTTCTTGGTAAAGTGTTTGCTTTGACAGCGTGAGGACCTGAGTTTGGGTTCCTTGGCATCTGTGTGAAACTTCAAAGGAGAATTGAGATCACCATCCTGGCAGCATGTGCCAGGATTCCCAGTGCTGGGAAGTGGAGACAGGCCATCCCTAGAGCTCACTGGTCAGCCCCCAGATTCAGTGAGAGATCTCATTTCAAAACACAGAGAAGAGCCAGGTGTGGTGGCGCACCTTTAATCACAGCACTTGGTAGGCAATGGCAGGGAGGTCTCAGTGGGCACCCTGGCCTACAGAGTGAGTTCCAGGACAGCCAGGGGTGTGCAGAGAGACCCTGTCTCAATAAACAAACAACAAAACCCACAAAGGGGTGGTAGTGGTGGTGGTGTTAGGATGGCTCATTGAGAACAGCTGCCTGCTATCAATTCTTTTTTTCATTTTTTTGAGACAGGGTTTCTCTCTATAGCCCTGGGTGTCCTGGAACTCACTCTGTAGACCAGACTGGCCTCGAACTCAGAAATCTGCCTGCCTCTGCCTCCCAAGTGCTGGGATTAAAGGTGTGCGCCACCACTGCCCCAGCTGCCTACTATCAAATCTAAACCTTGGAAAGTACCAAGTGAGAAAACAGATCCCTTCAGGCTACTTTTTGACTTCATCTGTGCATTGTGGCAAGCACTGCCTGCCCCAAATTAAGAAATAAATGTTAAGGAAAAAAAAAAAAAAAGGTGGGCTGGAGAGATGGCTCAGTGGTTAAGAGCATTGGCTGCTCTTCCAGAGGACCTGAGTTCAATTCCCAGCAACCACACAGTGGCTCATGACCATCTATGAAGGGATCTACTGGCATGACTCCTACACTTTAAAAATATATCTAAATAAACAAACTTAAAAAAAAAGTTGTAGCAAGACCAAAGAAGATATTCATGTCAGCTTGTGGCCTCCACACACAGACTTGAACTGGGCTTTGTGATACACAGATGTAATGCCAGTCCTTGAGAAGTCAGGAGCATCAGGGGTTCAAGGTCAGCCTCAGTTATATAGTCAATTCAACCCCTGAACTACATAGACATTGTCTCAAAATGTTTTTCCTTGAGCTGTGTGTGGTGACTCAGACCTTTAATCTCAGGACTCAGAAGGCAGAGGCCGGTGGATCTTTGTGAATTTGAGGTCAGCCTGGTCTACACAGTGCGGCTTTGTCTCAAAAAATGTCTTTGAAAACCACGGCTGAGACTGTAGTACAGTGGTAGCGCTTGTGCTTAGCATGTGAGAGTCCCTAGATTCAATCCTCAGGCACAGAACAAGGAATGGCCTAGGCCATGATGCACACCTAATTTTCAGCACTTGGGAGGAGGGCTAGCCCAGGGTATGTAATGAGTTATAAGTGTCCTGAGATACACGATGAGACCATTTCAGAACCAAAAAGGGCTGGGGAGATGACTCAGGAAAGTGCTTGCTGCCCAGGAGTGAGGGCTGACCTGCCTATAATCACAGCACATGGGACACAGAGACTGGGATACCTGGAGCTGGCTGGCTAGCTAGTGTCTGACAAAGTCTAGATGGTGAGCTCAAGGTTCGGAGAGAGACCCTCCCTTGGTAGATCAGGTGGAGACCAATAGAGGAAGACACTGGACCTCAATCCTGGGCCTCCACATGCATGTGCACCCCCATACATGTGAGCACACACACACATACAATCAAATGTGTTTTGGAAATTGTATGGTGGGAAACAGGAGATGGGGTTGCCTCTTCATCCTGCCTGACTACATGACTTGGGCAAGTCCTGGAGCCTGCTGGAACTGCACAAGGTGAGCTGCTGGTCAGTTCTCCCTGCCTGTGCACTGCAGTGCCCCTCTCCTCAGCCGACCCCCTTCTGCTCCTCACTGCCCTCCTTCTTGGTTCCCCAGCTTTAAGATTTAGTCCTATTTTGCACTTGAACCTTACAAGTCTTGCTGTGCCGGCCTGGATGGCCTCACTCCATTCCTGCCTCAGCTTCTCATCGTCAGGGTTACCGCAATGCCACACCTCGCCCAGGCCTAGGAACATTTGCTTGTTTTCAGACTGTGTAGCCCTGGCTGGCCTAGAACTTACCACGACTGGTCCTGGACTCATCAGATCCTCCTTCTGCCTCCCCAGGGCTGTAGAGAAGTGGACCACACCAGTTCCTGGTTAGCTAATGAACAGCGTTTGGGTTCATAGCACACATCAGGTGTCACGGTCCAGGAATTGGGAGACTAAGTGCTGCCTTTCAGGGCCCAGCACTCATCGTACACTGAGGAGACAGAGCCCAGCACTCGAAAATGAGGCGGGAAGACCAGCCTGGCCTACCAGAGCAAGACCCTATTTTATTTTATTTTATTTTATTTATTTATTTATTTTTTTTTGGTTTTTTCGAGACAGGGTTTCTCTGTGTAGCCCTGGCTGTCCTGGCACTCACTTTGTAGACCAGGCTGGCCTCGAACTCAGAAATCCGCCTGCCTCTGCCTCCCGAGTGCTGGGATTAAAGGCGTGCACCACCACGCCCGGCCTTCTATTTTATTTTTTAAATTATTTTATTACTATTTTATGTGATGGGTGCTTTGCCTACATGTATGTTTGTAGACCACATTCACTTAGTGTTTGCAGAGGTCAGACAAGAAGAGGGAACTGCACCCCCTCTCGAACACGAGTCACAGGCAGGTTGTGAGCTGTTATGTGGGTTCTGAGAATTGAACCCAGGTCCTCTGCAAGAGCTAGGTGCTCAGAACCACTAGCTATCTCTCCAGCCTTGAAAACATTCCCCCTTTTTAAAAGATGATTTTTCTTCCAGCACTCAAAAGGCAGAGGGAGGTAGATCTTTGTGAGTTCCAGGACAGCCAGGGCTATGTAGAGATCTTGTCTGGAAAAAAAGAAGTTTTTTATCCCTTCGGCTTCCTGCCCCTTCTCTCTTCTCCATCTTTCTGGCCCTCCTTTTCTAAATAGAAAGGCTGTCCTGGGGATCAAACTCAGAGCCTTATCCATTCTCGGCCAGCTACTGCCCCAGCCGCAGCCTTTGGCTTTTGGAATGGAAGTACAGGAGGAACTAGTAGACTTAAAAAAAAAAAAAAGATTTATTTATTATAGCTTACATGGATGCCTGAAGGCCAGAAGAGGACGCTAGATCTCATTACAGATGGTTGTGAGCCACCATGTAGTTGCTGGGAATTAAACTCAGAATCTCTGGAAGAGCAAGCAGCCAGTGCTCTTAACCTGTGAGCCATCTATCCAGCCTTCAGATTGACATTTTATGGCTTTTTCTCTGCTCAACTGAAGCTTCACATTTTGTTCTTTTTTTAGATTTATTAATTTATATATATATGAGTACACTGTAGCTGTCTTCAGACACACCAGAAGAGGGCATCAGATCTCATTACAGATGGTTGTGAGTCACCATGTGGTTGCTGAGAATTGAACTCAGGTCCCCTGGAAGAGCAGTCAGTGTTCTTGACCTCTGAGCCATCTCTCCGGCCCCACGTTTTGTTATTATTTCGCTGTCATGATCGGCTCTTTGATTGTGCCTATGTATCCATGTCTGATTATAGCAGCAGTTTTCCTTGCCCACCCGTGTGCTTCTGGGATGCTTCCTTTTGGAAGTATTCAGAAAATCTAAAGAGAGAGCCTAATTTCACTTTCACAATTAGCTATAATCACATGGAAAGCAATGCCTCTGAGAAATGCCCTCCAAAATACCAAGAAGGAGTTGTTCACTAGAATAGCTACCAGCTGAATGTGTCTTCATTAGCTTCAACTCATTAAAATTAAATGAGGAGAGGCTGAGGAGACAGTTCAGTAGTTAAGAGCACTTGTTGCTCTGGGGGGGGGTGTGCAGAGTTCAATTCCCAGCAACCACACGGTGGCTCACAGTCATCCACAGTCCCCATATCCGGGGACTCTAATCCCATCTTCCACATGTGACTTCACAGGCACCAGGCACACACGTGGTGCATACACAGGCAAAACACTGAAACATACATGTATTTTGTTTAATTGCAAACGTTAGACAGGGAACTGGCATGCCGGCTGGAGACTCAGAGCAATGCTTTAGCAGAGGAGCTGGGTTTGTTTCTGTACCCACGGGGCAGCTCACAAATGTCTGTACTCTAGTTTCAGGAGACCAATGACTTCTTCTGACCTCTGAGGACACTGCAGGATGAGGTGCCTACATGTGGACAAACATTCAAACACAAGGCAAAAAATAGCTCCTAAATGAAAGTAGAATTCTTAGTCACGTTAGCCTTGGTTCGTGGTTCCCTAGCTAGTGACTGGTGCAAAGAAGACACGGGATGCTTATTCCTGTACGGCAGAGCCAGAAGGAATTTTTTTTTTTGCTACAAGTGATAGCATATTCCTGTAATTTCAGCACTTAGGAAGCTGAAGCAGGAAGATTAGAGATTGAGGTCAGCTTGAGCTATACAGCAAGAGCGTGTTTAAAAACCAACCAACCACACACACCAAGCAGCTGAGGTGGGTGAGGTGGAGACTCCCTGTGATCTCTGCACTTGGGATAGAGTAGGAGAATCTGTTGCACACTGTTATCCTCAGGTGGGCTGGAGAGACGGTGCAGCATGTCCACTCCTCCTTCCGAGACACTGAGTTTGCTTCCCAGGACCTATGTCATGTGGCTCATCGGTATCTGAGAGTCCAATTCTAGGGGATCTGGTGCCCTCTTCTGGCCTCCTAGGACACTCACACACCAGTATACACACATAAATAAAAACATTACCCTCAGAGGCACAATCCTAACACTTGGAAGCAGAGGCAGTAGGATGTCTGTGAGTTCTAGGACAGCCAGGGCTATGTATAGAGACTGTCTACACACAAACAAACAAACAAACAAAGCAAAATAAGACTGTTCTTGGGGATGGAGAGATGGCTCAGCAGTCAGGTACACTTGCTGCTTTTGCAGAGGCCCTAGGCCCCATTCTTAGCATCACAACTGCCTTTAACTCCAGTTCCAGGAGATCCCATGCCTTCTTTTTATTTCCATGGGCTCCTGCATGCACATAGTTCACATAATTACAGCCAAGCACACACACTCATACACATAAAATAAATGAGAGAAAGAGAAAGAGAGAGGAAGGAGAGAGAAAGAGAGAGGTTATTGATTTGTAGAGGAGCTGAGTTTGATTTCCTGCACCCCATCAGATGGTTCATAACCACACATGCTCACATACCCCCACACAAGCACACACACATAATTAAAAAAGAAAAACCAAAAAAAAAAAACCAAAAAAAAAACATTGAGCCGGGCATGGTGGTGCACGCCTTTAATCCCAGCACTCCGGAGGCAGAGGCAGGCGGATTTCTGAGTTCGAGGCCAGCCTGGTCTACAAAGTGAGTTCCAGGACAGCCAGGGCTACACAGAGAAACCCTGTCTCGAAAAACCAAAAAAAAAAAAAAAAAGAAAACATTTCCTTCTCAAAGACAAGCATTTTGGTCTTGTCCTTGGGGCTAATGGTGATCAATTTAATTGAAGAAGGGTTGTTTTTGCTGGAGTTGTCATCTTTCATAAATGTCCCTGCCTTCTAGTGGAACTGACAGACTTTTGGGGCTTGAATTGTGGAGAAAGAATAGGGTGGAATAAAAACAAAGTCGTATACCAAGGAGGAGCCTGCCGCTCACTTGGTGGAGGGTTTGCTGAGCGTTCCCAAAGCCCTGCGTTTGATCCCAAGCACCATAGAAAACTGAACATGGCTGAGAGGAAAAGACAGGATCCAAAATTCAAGGTCAAAATCCATTGTTCTCCAGGGTCTTGGGAAAGCACAGTTCTCGTTGCCACATCAAGCCAATTCCTCTGCAACAGAAGACTACCACAGAAAATTACAACTGATCAAATGCCGAGTCGTGGAGCCCCGTCTCAACGGATGAGTGTTCAGCACAGACTGTAAGAGCCAGAGAACCGGGAAGTCTGTTGTGAGACTGTGTCCTAGAAACATCAGAGAAGCTACACACACATGAAGCCTCACCAACACGACTGCCTAGACAGGAGCTGAACAAAACTTTCACCTGGAATCCCACTGTTTAACAGGTCTTGGGGTCAGGAGTTCAAGGTCATCCAAAGTTACTCAAGAGTCTGCCGCAAAACTCCAAAAACCAGGCTGGAGAGACAGCTCAGAAGAGAAGAATGCATGTTTTCCTGGGTTTGGAGGTGTTGGCTCACAACCTCTATAACTCTAGTTGTAGGGAATCCAACACTCTCTCTGGCCTCCCAGGGAACCAGGCACATGTGTGGTATAGATAAACACATGTAGACAAAACACTCATAGACATTAAAAAGCAATCTAAAGAGGATATGTCCTTATCAAAAAAAAAAAAAAACCACCAAATACCAAACCTACTTAACAAATATGATTACAGCTTAGAGCTGTGCACGGTGGCACATGCCCGTAAACCCAGTTGCTCCAAAGCCTAAAGATGGGGGATGGCAACCTTGAACCTCGATCTAGTAGCTTGGGGGAGACCCTCTCTCAAACCAAAACCTTTAACAGCAGTCCTGAAAGCTGTTTCAGCCGCCTAAGTTTCCTAGTTATTGTTTAAGGCTGTCTCCAGATTATCTGTTCTTGCAGAGTCCCTGTGCCCCATCCTAGTTCTCTGGGAAAATAGACAACTTCCGGTTTTCTCTCCTACATCATTCCTCAGACAGTAACCCGCTTCCTGGCCTCCTCCTCCTCCTCTTCTGGCTCTTTTCCTTGGGCAGCATGGCCACCCCACTCAGCTGCCTCTGTGCTATGAAGCCTGCGGCCATAACCTGCTGCCATCCATCATTCTGCAGGGAGGGCCAGATCTCCTTGCTCCCTGGGCCCCCTCCCTTTTGCTTTCTATTGAATTCTCTGTTCAGGCTGCACTGTCAAAGGCTCTTTTGAGCCTCTGACGGCTGGGAGCTAAGCTGTTTTCCCAGTCCTTGGGCCCAGTCAGGCAAAGACCTTGTTGTGAAGCAAGCAAGCAGAGAGCCTTGGAGAAGAGATTTTAGTTATGTCTGACAGGGCCTCTGCTGTGGTACAGTGGGCTAGAACCAGGATCCTGAAGGATCCACTCGGATCAATGGAAACCTGTGGAGGGCAGGTCCACTTCCCTGTAACTTGCTAAGCGCCTCCTTCAGAGTCATTTTTCTAGCTAGAACCTGCTTGTGTGCCCTCAATGAACCTTTTGTGGGACCAGAAGTCTGCAGGATCACTACAGCTCTAAATCACAGCCATGAGACAATGCGAGGGGAAAGAGCTCTCTCTGTGTCCCTGGGATAGTAACATGCTTTCTTTCTCCTTCAATCCCCATACTGGACTGGATGATCCAGCGGTCACATGCAAATCTGGGATTTTAAGGATCCTCTCATTCCCATGACACTGCCCCAGGTAAGCAACTTGACCCAAGGAACACTGAGGCCATCTCATGATTCTGTCGTCCCCTCTGCCAGTCGGCTTCTCCCAGCTCTCTGCTTGTACCTCCTGTTTCAGGCTTAGGATGAGAATGTGAGTTTACTTATGATTATTAAATACAATATAAGGAAACAAAGCAGTTGCTTAAAAATTTATTTTCAAGGGCTGGAGTGAGCTCAGCAGTTAGAGCACTGGCTGCTCTTCTAGACAACCTGGGTTTGATTTCTAGCATCCACATGGCCACTCACAACTGTCTGTGTCTTCAGTTCCAGAGGATCCAATGCCCTTCTTTGGCCCCTATAGGTATTAGGCCCACAAGCATACATGCAGGCAAAATACCCATACACATAAAACAAAAATAAATTAAAAAAAATCATGGGGGACTTTTGGGATAGCATTGGAAATGTAATTGAGGAAAATACGTAATAAAAAAAAAAATCAATTCCAGGCAGAGGTGGCGCACACCTTTAATCCCAGCACTTGGGAGGCAGAGGCAGGCGGATTTCTGAGTTTGAGGCCAGCCTGGTCTACAAAGTGAGTTCCAGGACAGCCAGGGCTACACAGAGAAACCCTGTCTCAAAAACAAAACAAAACAAAACAAAAACAAACAAACAAAAACCAAACAACAACAACAACAAATCAATTCCATAGTCCAGGCATTGTGGCACATACCTTTAATCTCAGAACTTTGCAGATAGAGGCCTGGTGTATTGGCTAGTTTTGTGTCAACTTGACACAGCTGGAGTTATCACAGAGAAAGGAGCTTCAGTTGAGGAAATGCCTCCATGAGATACAACTGTCAGGCATTTTCTCAATTAGTGATCAAGGGGGAAAGGCCCTTTGTGGGTGGGACCATCTCTGGGCTGCTAGTCTTGGTTCTATAAGAGAGCAGGCTGAGCAAGCCAGGGGAAGCAAGCCAGTAAGAAACATCCCTCCATGGCTTCTGCATCAGCTCCTGCTTTCTGACCTGCTTGAGTTCCAGTCCTGACTTCCTTCAGTGATGAACAGCAGTATGGAGGTGTAAGCCAAATAAACCCTTTCCTCCCCAACTTGCTTCTTGGTCATGATGTTTGTGCAGGAATAGAAACCCTGACTAAAACACCTGGTCTACATAGCTGGAGATATCTAATCTATATAGTGAGATCCTGTCTCAATAAAATTTTCCCCTAGAGACTGGTGTGTAACTCAGAAGGGCACACAAACACGTGTGCCTCACACCTTTGTGTAGCTTTGTGCATGTTGGACAAGCACTGTTCCTACTAAGCCATATTCTCAGCCTTCCTACGCAGGGACCTTAGAAGGAGGGTTTGGTTGCAGTTACAAGCTTTGAGAGGATGTCCTGGCTGGGGATGTAGCTCAGTGTGTGTTAGACCCAGAGTTAGAGCCCCAGCTCATCCCCCCAGGCCCCTCTTTACAAAAAACGATGCCTTTTAAAGATGAGCTGGAGAGGGAAATGTCTGGAGGAGTTCTGGCTGAAGCCCACACTTTGTCCTGAGAAGGATTTGGAGGCGGCATTTGGGGTCTCTTTGGCTGGGGATCCTGGGGATGAATAAAGGACAGACTCCCGGGTGCTGCTCAGAGATAAGGGCTCAGGAAGTGTGGGAGTCTGGCAAGCTCTGCTGTCCTGTAGGGGCCTCTCCTACTTCGATGTATTGCTCAGGATCCTAGCCCTGGCTTCATCCTCATGAAAGGAGTTAATAAAGTGGGAAGAAACTTGGCTCTCCCCAAGAACTCCTGGCAGTTTAGCAAATGCCATTGTCTGTGCTCTCTGCCTAGTGCCCTGGATTTGAGGCTGCTTTGTCTCCAGCCTGAATCAGTTCCTTTTTGGCCAGTCTTTTCCCAGCTGCAGCTCTCGGCACAGAGCCACCCCTCCCCCACAGTACTGGACTGTGAGCACACAGAGTGGCCTGGAAGAGTGGTGGGTGCTGTTGGAAACAGTCCTCCTTCCAGGACAGACAAGGCTGAGCACTCGAGCCCTGTAAAACTGGAAAGCGAGGAGCAGAGACTGAGGAAAAGTAGGCAGGAGAAGGCAGAGGAGGGGACTTTCCCTTCTGTCGTCTCCACTGTCCCTTCCTGTTATGTCCTTTTTACCTTTTGAGCTAGGATGTCAAGTATTTTAGGCTGTTCTTGAACTTGTAGGGAAGGCTGACTTTGAACCTCTGAATCTCTTGCTTCTACCTCCTAAGTACTGGGGTTGTAGGTACCGCCCTCCACTTTCATTTCATGTGGGACCAGGGATCTGTCCTAAGGTTCTGTACTTCATAGGCAAGCACTCTACCAACTCAGCCACATCCACAGCCCTTGTGTGAGTGTGTGTGTGTGCGTGCGAGTGTGTTTCTGAGACAGTTTCCTGCAGCCTGGGTTGACATTCAGCTTCTGAGAGCTGAGGATGACCTTGAACTCCTAAGCCTCCTCATCTCACCGACCAAGAGCTGGGATTTCAAGCCTCTGCCATGATTCCCAGTTCTCAAAGTCAGAATTGGCTAGTACAGGATTCCAGTACTCAGTCAGCAAAAGCAGGAGGATTATTGTAAACTCAAAGGCAGCCTAGGCAGAGTTGAGTCTCTAGCTGCATATGTGGCAGAAGATGGCCTAGTCGGCAATCAATGGGAGGAGAAGCTGTTGGTCCTGTGAAGATCATATGCCCCAGTACAGGGGAATGCCAGGGTCAGGAAGCGGGAGTGGGTGAATTGGGAGCAGGGCGGGGGTGGGGGGAGGGTATAAGGGGCTTTGGGGATAGCATTTGAAATGTAAATGAAGAAAATATCTAAAAAAAAAAAAAAAAAAAAAAAAAAAAGGCAGCCTAGGCTACATAGTAAGTTCTAGGCCAGCCCAGTCTATGTAGTAAGCTCCAGGCCATTGAGAATTACATAGTAAGACCTCATGTGTTACAAAATAAAACAATAAAAGTAAGTGCTGGAAATGTAGCTCAATTGATAGCGTGCATGCTTGCACGTACATGTGAGCCCTGGGGTCTAACTCTAGCACTGCAGACACTGTGTGCTAGTGCACACCTAAACCCCATGGGATTTAGCACATAGGATGCAGGGAGGACAACAAGGAGTTCAAGGTCATCTTCAGTTCCATCAGATTCTTTTTTTTTTTTTTTTTTTTTGTGGTTTTTCCAGACAGGGTTTCTCTGTGTAGCCCTGGCTGTCCTGGAACTCACTTTGTAGTCCAGGCTGTCCTCGAACTCAGAACCTCTGCCTCCCGAGTGCTGAGATTAAAGGCGTGTGCCACCACGCCAGGCTGTTCCACCAGATTCTTTTTTTTTTTTTTTTGGTTTTTCGAGACAGGGTTTCTCTTTTATAGCTCTGGCTGTCCTGGAGCTCACTCTGTAGACCAGGCTGGCCTCGAACTCAGAAATCCGCCTGCCTCTGCCTCCGGAGTGCTGGGATTAAAGGCGTGCGCCACCACGCCCGGCTTCCACCAGATTCTTGACCAACATTAAAAAACAAATCTCAGGGCTGGAGAGATGGCTCAGCGGTTGAGAACACTGACTATTCTTCCAAAGGTCCTGAGTTCAATTCCCAGCAACCATTTGGCCTCTGGGTTGCAAACAAACACTGCCAACAACTGTCTTTTTCCTCCAATAAGGTGAGAACTTCTTAAGGATAATAATACGCCAGGCATGTTACCTGGTTCCTTATTGTGACCTAATGGGGGAGGCAGTGTTGTCAGCTGAGGGGAACAGACTGAGAGGAGTTAGGTGCCCACTGTCTTGCAGCTGGGACACAGAAGCTGAGGTGTCAGGCAGTCAATTCCAGCAACAGTGTGTACCAGCAGCCCTGTTCTGTCCCCCAACGTCCATGGATGAACTGCCAGGAGGGGTGGTTGTATATGCTCTGAACTCAGGACGTTAATTCCAGAGTAATATTTCTGAACGGGGAGAGGGAGAAAGGGCAGTGTGGAGGCCCTGATCTTCCTCCCAATGCAAACCAGGGAGAGGAGTAGACGAAAGGTCTGTGTTAAAGGTTAGGGCCTGGAAAGTGAAGCGCTGCGCTAAACTGAAGTCATAACATGCTTATAAAAAGACATTCACAGGGGCTGGAGAGATGGTTCAGTGGTTAAGAGCTCATGTTGTTCTCAGAGACTCAGTTCAGTTCCGAGCACCCACATCAGACAGTTAAACTCCAGCTCCAAGGAATCCAACTCCCTCTGGTGTCCTCAGGCAGGCGTGCACACTCACACCCCCACAGACAATAACACCCCCAAAGAAATAATATTAAGAATATTTTTTCAAAGAAATGCTCAGGGACCATTGCGATGGCTCAGTGGGAAAGTGTGCTTGCTCTCAAGCCTGATCTGAATGGAGAGAAAAAAACCAACTCCTGCAAGTTGTTCTCTCATCTCCACAGACTTGCTGTGACACACATGTGCCCCTCCACCCCCGTAACTTACAAATAACATACAAATGTAAAAAAAGACATACAAAACAAAACAAAACAAAAAGGAAAGCGGGAAGACATGGCCACGGCTGGACTTGGTGGTGCACACCTGCAATCTCAGCACTTGGGAAACAGAGGCCGGGAGAGCCAGAGCTGAAGGACATCTTTGGACACAAATCCAGCTTAGGTTCCAGGCCAGTCTGGTCTACACGAGACCCTGTCTCAAAACTTGTGGAGCAGTGGTGACACACACATTTAATCCCAGCACTGGAGACAGAGGCAGGTGGAGCTCTGACTGAGCCTGCTCTATGGAGTGAGTTCTAGGCTACACAGAGAAACCCTATCTCAAATAATAAACAAACAAAAAACAAAAACAAAAAATAGAAAATTTGGGCGCGGTGGTGCATGCCTTTAATCCCAGCACTTGGGAGGCAGAGGCAGGCAGATCTCTGTGAAGTTGACGCCAGCCTATTAATGAGTTCCAGGATAGCCAGGGCTATATATAGAGACCCCCATCTCAAAAAAAAAAAAAATCATAACATTCATACCCACCTAGGAAAGGAAGCTGAGGAGAAAGTGAATTAATTTTTATACTTTTTCAGCAGTGAGATGTATGCTCCCTCAAGGAAGAACACAGGTTCTAGAATATCAGGTTGGCCCCTTTATCCTTAAATTGCAATGGGTCCAGGGCTGGTGGACCAGTCTGTTCCACACAAGCTGGATGTAGCACTAGGATGCCAAGCACTCAGTGTAGCTTAGAAGCAACTTGCCCTTTCATCTCCCAGAATTTGCTTCATAGAGGAACACACCTGCCTGGCCTTCTGTTATCCTTTGAGCACAGCTTAGCTAAGAACTCAGTAACTTCTCTGTCACATGTCTTTGCTACCGTCTTTCTCCGGACCCTCCTCTCACTCTGCTGAGATCTGGCATGCCCCCTTCGACCATCCCTCCCCTGCATACCCCTCCTCCTCACCTGAATGTTCCTCTTGATGATGTCCCTGGTCAGCTGAACCTTGCCTGTGCTGGGGTCCACTCCAGCCAATGGCACCATGACCTCTCCGATGACGTCATCCCGAGAGAATCGATCAAAGCTGAGCACCAGGAAATGCAGCACCAGGTCCTGCAGCTGGCTGTATGGGATGCCATAGAAGGTGAAGGTCTCATCGAACACGGGGTCCAGCGTCTTGCGAAGCACTCGGGTCTTCACTCGATGCCGCTTGTCCGGGAGAATGGTCATTTTGATGTAGGGATCAGAGCCCTGGGTCTGGTCATCCATCACTGGCAGCCCGTGAGCCTCTTGGATTGTCACCACCAGAGCTTTCTTGGGAAAGTTGTAGTCCACGGAGAAGGTAAGAGAGCCTAACATCACGTCTTCCTCTGGCGAGGATGGGGAGGTGGCTTTGCTCTCACCAGGGGTCAGGCTTGTCATGGGGCTCCTCAGTTCTTCCCCATAGTCTCTTTTGATGGGTAACTGGTCCATACAAGATGCAGGGCTAGGCCCTCTGGGATCCTTGTCATGGCTCAGCAGGCCAGACTCCGCGTTTATTAACAGGTTCCCTCGTCCACTTTCCCTCCGAGGGCCGTCTCTGTCTCTCCGAACTTTGATGATTTTCTTCTTGTTGCTGAGGGTCTCTGGGTAGATGCTAATGCCTTTCAGCATATGAATGAACTTGTATGGCGGGGTCTTGTGCTTCTTCTCTGCCTGCTGGTGGCAGCACGTCCACACAAAGACAGTCACTGAAACACACACCACCAGCACCGAGGCCCCGATGAGGCCAGCCGCTACTGGTGACACATCTGAAGACAGAGACCAGAGTTATGTCAAAACAGGACTTCCATTCTTGTCAAGAGTATGCCTCTCCTGGGGCCAAACTAGTCCTCACTCCAGCCCCAGAGTGGGAGCCCATCCGGGCTTTGGAGCTTTTCTGCTCCCTGCCCAGGAGGTGACCCAAACCCTTGCCTTCCTGCTAAAGCCACAGAGCACATTTGCAAAGCTACTGTTGTTTGAGACAGGGTTTCATTATGTAACCCTGACTGTCCTCCAAATTGCCATATAGACCAGGCTGGCTTAGATCACACAGGGATTGCCTGCCTCAGGCTCCCAAGTACTAGGATGAAAGGCTGGCTCACTTAGTTTCTTTATGTGCCTATGTAGTGTCTCATCTGACTTTGTTGTTGTTGTTCTTTTTTTTTGTTTGTTTGTTTGTTTGTTTGTTTTTCGAGACAGGGTTTCTCTGTGTAGCCCTGGCTGTCCTGGAACTACTCTGTAGAGCAGGCTAG
The DNA here is from genome assembly GCF_978045245.1 of Mus caroli. Lineage (NCBI taxonomy): Eukaryota > Metazoa > Chordata > Mammalia > Rodentia > Muridae > Mus > Mus caroli. Next base: position 73,231,265 of record NW_028227258.1, on the reverse strand, counting down.
CCTCAAACTCAGAAATCCACCTGCCTCTGCCTCCCAAGTGCTGGGATTAAAGGCATGTGCCATCACTGCCCAGCCTCATCTGATCTTTTAAAAAATTTATTATCATTGCATGTATGTCTGTCTGTGCAGCCCAACAGAGCCTGGTGCCCATGGAGGGCAGAAGAAGGTATTTGATAATTTGGAACTGGAGTTAAAGATGGTTGTATGTGGATACTGGGAATTGAACCCTGGCCCTCTGGAAGAGCCTTCTTTGCTCTTGCCACCAAGCCATCTTGACACTCCCTGAGTCGTCGTCGTCTTCTTCTTCTTCTTCCTCCTCTTCTTTTTTTTTGTTTTTGTTTTTCGAGACAGGGTTTCTCTGTGTAGCCCTGGCTGTCCTGGAACTCACTTTGTAGACCAGGCTGGCCTCAAACACAGAAATCTGCCTGCCTCTGCCTCCCAAGTGCTGGAATTAAAGGCATGTGCCACCACTGCCTGGCCTGATTCTTCTTTTTTAAAACCTTTATAGCACTTGCAGATTTGATTGCTCAGTTTGATGTGTGCGTCTCAGAAAGCAGAGTGTTTGAAGGTCACCTTTTGCGTGGAAATCTGTTCACCTCAACCACTGCACATGGCAGGAGCTGTGAGGTTGGTTTCAGGAAGGCATTCCAGTATCCCCAGCACAGACTCGGAACAGCTGAGCTCTTGCTTACTGATTGGCAGCTGTGTGGGGAGAGGGTATGGTGTTGAATTTAGTTGATCCTGGAAGGGTGACTGAATGGTCAGAGTGGGTACGAAGATGGCAGAGTACTGAGCCATGATGAGGGCCTCATGCCTGCAAACACGAGGGAGGCTGAGCAGGGAGGCTGTTGCAAGGCCAGAGCTAGCCTGACTAATGTCTCATCTAGCAAGCTTCCTTCCTTCCTTCCTTTCTTCCTTCCTTCCTTCCTTCCTTCCTTCCTTCCTTCCTTCCTTCCTTCCTTCCGACAGGGTCTCACTGAATAGCCTTGGCTGTCCTGGAACTCCATTTGTAGACAAGACTGTCCTTGAACTCACAGACATCTGGATGCCTCTGACTCCTGAGTGCTGAGATTAAAGGAATTTGACATATGCCCACCTCAAGGCAGAGGCAGGTGGGTCTCTGTGAGTTCCAGGCCAGCCTGGTCTACAGAGTGGGTCCTAGGACAGTCAGGGCTACACAGAGAAATCCCATCTCAGGGAAAAAAAAAAAAAAAAGAGGCTTCGGGCTGGAGAGATGGCTCAGCAGATAAGAGCACTGACTGCTCTTCCGAAGGTCCTGAGTTCAAATCCCATCGACCACATAGTGGCTCACAACCATCTGTAATGAGATCTGACGCCCTCTTCTGGTGTGTCTGAAATCAGCTACGGTGTACTTATGTATAATAATAAATACATCTTTGGGCCTGAGTGAGCAGAGTTGACTGGAGCGAGAGGGTCCAACTGCAGTGAGCGGAGCCAACCAGAGCGAGCAGAGGTCCTAAAAATTCAATTCCCAACAACCACATGAAGGCTCACAACCATCTGTACAGCTACAGTGTACTCTTAAAAAAAAAAAAAAGAGGCTGCATGTGCAATCAGACAGTGCTTCTCTAGCATGCGTGAGCCTTGGGTTTGAGTTCAGTGCCACATAAAACCAAGCATGGTGGTTATGCCTGCAGTCCCAGCACTAGGGAAGTGGCAGCAGGAGGGTGAAAGGCTCAAGGTATCAAGTTCAAGGCCAACCTGGGCTACCTGAGATTCTGTCTCTACAGAAGGAATTACACTATAGGGCAAAGCTGGCCTCAAACTCACTAATCTTTGGCCCTAGCTTCCTCTGTGTGCATCTAACCATAGCACTCGGCTCCATAATTTTCCTGTTTATTATCTTCCCTGGAATGTAGCCCTTATGAGGATGGGTCATCTCGCTCATTGGTGTAAGGCAATGTTTAAAACACATAGCAGGCATGTTAAGGTATTGTCTGCTGGATAAACAAATAACTAAAGACACAGAGCAGTGATCTGTCTCCCCTGCTTCCCTCTTCCCTGTCACTAGGATTGTCTTTCCCCTAAAAGTTGTACCTGCCTGACTTAAGTTCATTGAAACTAAATGGGTTTTACTACCTAAGGCCTATAGTGTCCCTCTTACACCTTAGGGGAAAGCTGGAAGTCTGAAGAACTAAGGAAATAATTACAATTCTAGCATGTTCCAGATTCTTCCTAAATACCCTCATCTGCAGGGTCGACAGTCTCAATTCCTCAAGGCCATGGGCCCAGGCTCACCTCAGGAGGGAGCCATCTCCTGTCCCAGTAAACAAAACTCATCACCGTCCTTGGTTTCTATCTGCTTATTACCCTGACCTGAGTTTGTTCATCTGCTTTCTTCATTAGATACATTTAGTAAGAACAGAGCTGTCTTCTGTCTGTCTCGGCTTCTCAGCTGCCAAGAAGCTGCCAACAGCTTTGGTCCAGTTTGTACTGTCATGCTTACCTGCTCCAAACATGGGCCACAGGCATGGGCCAGGGGACAAATGACCACAAGCCAAAAACCTTTCATCAAAACCAGACTTGGTCCACTGTTGACTTCAATAACCTACATTTTAGAAACAAGGGTATACAGGCACTATGACTGCAGGCATCTAAGATAAATATAAAACCCGTTGGAGACTGGAAAGTCTGCCCACCTATAGGCAAGAACCTTAGCTAGGCAAGAATAACACATCAGGTGAGCACAGGCTTGGGCTGACATTAGGCTCTCCCGGCTTACATTGTAAACACAGAGTCTACCTCTTGTAGGCGGCAGTGTAATTGAATCTGCACTGGGCATCCTGCACAGCACTGACAATAATGAAACGTTTCTGTCCTGAGTTAGATATTTTAATGAGGACTTATTAGGCCCCTGGAAGGCATTAGGATAGAGACTTTTTATTACCAAAGAACCCATTGAGTAAATGAATGGGACCAACGCTGTCCCTGGTTTATAATCAGGATGTTTATAATTTAGAAATCTTCCTAGGACTACAGATTGGCTAATGCCATTGAGAGGATTTACCTTCTGACCCTATTGCCACCAGAATCCAAACTCTGGATTATATATATGGGTATACTATTCATAACTGTATGGATACTTGGAGAAAAAAAACCCAAACAAACCACAAAACCAGGGTGAAGGTGCGTCCTGCCAAATCTGTTGAAGCTATGTGGGAATTCTTCTGACTTCCACATGTTACTTTTTTTTTTTTATTATTCTTTTTGAGACAGGGTTTCTCTGTATAGCCCTGGCTGTCCTGGAACTCACTTTGTAGACCAGGCTGGCCTCGAACTCAGAAATCCGCCTGCCTCTGCCTCCTGAGTGCTGGGATTAAAGGCGTGCGCCACCACGCCCGGCTCTCATGTACTTTTTAAAACATAATTAAGTCTATGCACACATGAATAAAGAAATAAGATTAAGGGCTGGTGAGATGGCTCAGTGGGTAAGAGCACCCGACTGTTCTTCCAAAGGTCCAGAGTTCAAATCCCAGCAACCACATGGTGGCTAACAACCATCCGTAACGGGATCTGGCGCCCTCTTCTGGAGTGTCTGAAGACAGCTACAGTGTACTTACATATGATAAATAAATAAATCTTTAAAAAAAAAAAAAGAAATAAGATTAAAAAAAAATTTAAAGTGCACTGTTAACAATAGAAAAGCAGGCTAGGTGTGGTGGCATAGGCCGTTGATCCCAGCACTTGGGAGGCAAAGGCAGGCATATTTTTGTGAGTTCAAGACCAGCCTGTCTACAAACAGTTCTGGGACAGCCAAGAATGTTACACAGAGAAACCCTGTATTGGGGGGAAAATGAAAAGAAAAGAAAAGAGAAGAGAAGAAAAGAAAAGAAAAGAAAAGAAAAGAAAAGAAAAGAAAAGAAAAAAAAAGCAGAGTGCAAGTGCTAGACACTGTATCAAGCTGGGCGGTGGTGGCACTCGCCTTTAATCCCAGCACTTGGGAGGCAGAGGCAGGCGGATTTCTGAGTTCGAGGCCAGCCTGGTCTACAGAGTGAGTTCCAGGACTGCCAGGGCTACACAGAAAAACCCTGTCTCCAAAACAAAACAAAACAAAACAAAAAACCAACAACAACAACAAAAAGAAACCCTATCTCATGAATACTTTAGGCATTTTCACAAAGAGGGTTTGAACATTTGTAGAACAATTTGTAGAACAGACCAGCACCAATGAGCACAGACTGCAGGAAGAAGACACTGGATTCTATTAAAAGAGTCAAGCCAGGCATGCAAGTGTAATCAAACATGCAAAGTTAAAGGCTAGCCTGGGGGCTGCCCAGACAGCAAAGTGGTTAAGAGAACTGGACCCAGGTTCTACAGGCCCACGGTTCAATCCCCAGCACCCACGTGATGGCTAACAACTTCTGTTAACTGCAATTCCAGGATATGTGATGGTCTTTCCTGGTTTCTATGGGCATATACCTGTTGGTGCACAGGCATACTTGCAGGCAAAACACCCATAAAAAAAAAACAAAAAAACAAAAAAAACCTAGGCCTCATCCTGAAACTCTGACTGGCCTTAAACTTGGAAAGATCTGCCTGCCGCTGCCTCCCCAGGGTGTCATAACTCTGAAATCCTTTCTATCTCAATATTTCACCACTCGGTGAAAGCTGAGAACCAGCCGGAAATGAACAGTCTTCATTTTGAAGGAATATAGGTAAGGAGAAAGGCCATTATTAACACTTGAAAACATGATGTGCAGGCCCATGTCTTATCAATACTCCTGTTTATATCACTCAGTAAGATAACTGTTTTTAGGGAGAAGTTCGGGGGCAAGAATCCCATCCTGCTCGTTCGCAAACCTGAGTTTCTGACATTTAACAAAAGCTAAATAAGTCTATGTGTAAACAACTGTGTGGCTAATCAGAATGGCTCCAATATGAAGACATGGCTCTCCACTGCCCAGTCAGGAGCTTTCTTGCAGATCGTTTGCTATTGTTTAGTGAAGGTGAACACTCACTGACTGACTGACTGACTGAAAAGAGGGCAGAAGGAAACTACCAAGGGAAACATTAGGTCTCAGTCTCCCAAGTGCTGGGATTACAGATGTGAGCCACCACATCTCGTAGATAAGTCTGTGTGTGCAATGTGTTCAACGGCATGTACACTCACTCGGGGGTGGCGAAGGGGGAAGAGGAAGGCAGAGGATAAGGTTTTGGAGTCCGTTTTCTCCTTCCACCAGGCACAAGTCTCATAGCTGGAACACAGCTCATCAATCAGGCTTGGCAGCAAGAGCCCCCCCACCCGCACCCCACCCCCCTAGCTACCTTGCTGGCCCAAGACAGGTATTTTTTTTTAGCATAATTTGAAAATGAAGTCTAAAAGCCAAGACTGGGAGACATCTGTTTGCACAGTTCTTTGGCTCTATGGTGTGCTGTCACTGAGGGAACCTACTGCTACTTATAATGTATCGACTGTTCCAGAGACAACAAGGATAGGTAGAGAGAAGACAGGCAGTGTCATGGTTCTGGAGGACCAAGGAGGCTTCCTTATGTGCTCACTGCCAGTACACCTCTGCCCTCCATTCGCATCCATTTCAGTATTGTTCCCTCTGTCCCCAAAACCCAAGACAGTGAACTAGAAACAGCAGATGGTGAAATTCAAGGCCTCTTCCTTGCTCTAATGAAAAGTTTGGTGGTGGTGGTGGTGGTGGTAGCTGGTGAGATGGCTCAGCAGGTAAGAGCACTGACTGCTCTTCTGAAGGTCCTGAGTTCAAATCCCAGCAGCCACATGGTGGCTCACAACCACCCATAATGAGATCTGATACCCTCTTCTGGGGCATCTGGAGACAGCTACAGTGTACTCATTTATAATAATAAATAAATCTTTGGGCTGGAGTGAGCAGGGACTGAGCAAGTGGGGTTGACTGGAGCGAGCAGAGGTCCTAAATTCAATTCCCAACAATCAGATAAAGGCTCACAACTATCTGTACAGCTACAGTGTACTCATATACATAAAATAAAAAAAAATTTAAGATGTGTTTTTGCTGTGTAGCCCTAGCTCTCTCAGAACTTATTCTGCAAACCAGGCTGGCCTCAAACTTACAGAGATCCTCCTGTCACTGCCTGTCTAGTACTGGGATTCAGGGAATGCGCCAGCATTGCCCAGCTCACTGCTCAGTGAATGCTTTAAGTAGCTGTGGGGCTGGCGATGTAGCTCCATTGATAGAATGCTCGCGCTCACTGCTCGAGACCAGAGTTTGATCTCCATGTTTGCAATTGCAGTGCTCAGATGTGGAGGTTGGAGGATCAGGAATTCAAGGCCATCCTCAGCTACAGAGCAAGTTCTAGGCTAGCCTGAGCTACATGAGAACCTATCTCAAAACAAAGAAAGAAAGAAAGAAACAAACAAACAAACAAATTGGGGCTAGGGAGATGGCTCAGTGAGTAGAAGTATTTCTCTCACAAGCACAGGAATGTGAGTTTGAATCCTGGGAACCCGTGTAAAAGCTGGGCGCACAGCCCATGCATCTGTATGTCTATACGTCCTATTGGAAGACAGGAATCTCCAGAAATTCAAGGCCCAGCTAGCCTTCTATATGCAGAAGAAAAATAACAAATGAGTGTCAGGTGTGGTGGTAAACTCCCTTAATCTTAGCATTCAAAAGGCAGAGGAAGGAGGATCTCTGTGAGATTGAGACTAATACGATCTATAGAGCAAGGTTAGGGACAACCATAATCTTATAGAGAGATACTGTCTCAAATAAGACAAGACAAAACAAAAAGCCATGAAGAAGGAAAGACAATGAGCAGTCAGGTATAGTGGTGCACACCTTTAATCTCAGCATTTAGGAGGCAGAGGCAGATGGATCCTGTGAGATTGAGGCCAGTCAGGTCTACAGATTCAGTTTCAGGCCATCTGGAGCTACATAGTGAGAACTTGTCTCAAAAACCAAACCAAGGGCTGGTGAGATGGCTCAGTGGGTAAGAGCACCCGACTGCTCTTCCAAAGGTCCAGAGTTCAAATCCCAGCAACCACATGGTGGCTCACAACCATCCTTAACAAGATCTGGTGCCCTCTTCTGGAGTGTCTGAAGACAGCTACAGTGTACTTACATATAATCAATAAATAAATCTTTAAAAAAAAAAAAAACCAAACCAAACTAAACCAAACCAAAACCAAACCAAGCCAAACCAAACCAAACCTAAGTATAACAAAAAGACCCTTTCTGAAAGAAGGTAAACGATATGGACTGACATCCTAGGTTGTCTTGTGTTTTGTGTCTGTGCACACAGAGTGGATGTATGATTCAACCAATAAAGAAGAAAATAATTTATTCTCCTGATTGGTTACTTTTTGTTTTTCAAGGTCATATCTAATTGAATGTTGACCTGTGTATCCTCTGTCATGGCCTGGACTTTAAAGGACTTTGTAACAAATATAAAGGTCAGAGCGGCAATTCTCTTTGGGACAATCTATACAGGTCTAGGGATCTGGAGATACAGGAGATATTCCCAATTCTTTTGGCCTCTGCTCAGACCAGAATTTAAAAATAATTAGACTATTTAATTTCTTAAAAAAAAAATAGGGCTGGAGAGATAGCTTAGTGGTTAAGAGCATTGACTGCTCTTCCAGAGGTCCTGAGTTCAATTCTCAGCAACCACATGGTGGCTCACAACCATCCATAATGAGATCTGATGCCTTCTTCTGGTCTGTCTGAAGATGGTGACAGTATACTCATATACATAAAATAATTTCTTTAAAAATATATTAAATTTTGTTTTATTTAATATTTATGTGACTATTCTAAATATGCGAGTGTTTAGCCTGCTTGCACGCATGTGCACCCCCTGTGTGCCTGTGAAACTCAGGAAAGGACACTGATTTCTCTGGGCTGTAGTTATGATCTTTGTGGACCTTCATGTGGGCTCTGGCAATTAATCTTGGGACTTTTGTAAGAGCAACAAGTGCTCCTAACTGTTGAGCAAACACTTTAGTTCCCTGAGTATTTTTTATTTGTTTGTTCAATTTTTTTTTTTTTATGTAGCCCAGGCTGGCCTCAAAATGGCTATACAACCAAAAACTGGCCTTGAATTTTTTGTTTTAATTATTTCAAAAACCATATTACTATGTGTGCATGTGTGTGTGTGTGACATGCCATGAGTGTATGGGTAAAGGTAGATGACAGCTCTGTGGAGTCCTTTTTCTCCTTCCACCTTCATGTGGGCTCTAAGGCTAGAACTCATTTTTTTAGGTGTGAGCCCAAGTGTTCTACATACTTGCCCTGGTCTTTTAATTCTGAATGTTCTAAACGCCACCTTCCCAGTGCCATAGGACTGTAGTGTGATCCACCATGCTTGGATCACTTTTTTACTTTGCATTATTTTTTCAAGGTTTCAACCTAGCCCATGCTGACTGGACTCAGTCAGGCTTACTTTGAATTCATGACACTTCTACCTCTGCCTTGAGCCACCATTCCTGGCTTCTTGTTTTTAGAGACCAATCTCATGACCTTGTCCAGTCAGGTTTTGAACTCAGGAAGTAGCCCTAAACTGGCCTTGAACTCAGGAAGTAAAGAAACCACAAGTCTAGGTTTTGTTTCATCTACTCTCAAAAGGCTCTAGAATTGCAATTAGAGAAAGGAGACTGCTGGAAAAAGAGAGTTTGAGAAGCAAAAGATTGTGAAGAAAATCCTGGGTTTTTCATGTGATCACAAAATGGATTTCGGTCTGGGAAACTCAAGACTTCAAGGATAGAGACAGAGAGCAAAGCTGAAGAAATACAATAAGATCCAGCCTTGGGGTCAAATGGGAACAAGGGCTGAGGGGTGTGAAGATCCATTGTCTGGATGCTTTCACTGAGATCTGATGGCTTGTTATGTTGAGAACATTGGGTTCTGTTCAGTTACATATACCTCTTACTTGGGAGTGAGAGAGCCATTTTTATTTTATTTCTTTAAAGATGGCTTGTGTCTCTACCCTAAATTTTGGAACCTAATGTTCACACCTGGATTGTCTGAGGGATATACTCTCTTAAGGAATATGAAGGTTCTAGGTTCACTCTGCAACAACTCTTACTTGATTCCTCCAATCGAAGGACAATTTTATTTTACTTATTTATGTGGTGTAGAGCACAGCATAAGAAGTTTGCGCTCCTGTATCGTTAAGGCAGAGTTCCCCAAGAGGAAACGACTTGGCCAAGCCTCTCTTGCTTTCTTTCCCACCTATTTACCACAGCACTTTCTGCCCCAGGGAGTGTAAAAGTGCTCTGAGAACCCAGAGGGCTAGGTCGCAGACCAGCCGCTCCGAGATGACGTAATGCTTTCTGTGGTACACAAAGCGGCCTCCCTCGGGCTGGGCCTCTCCAGCCCCTCCCCCAGGCCAGGATTGCCTCCCTGGCCAGCACCAGCGCGGGTGAGCACCCCTTTTTGAAAAACCAGACCGGGAAAACAGTGAACAAAGGCCCCGGAAGGGGCGCCTAGGCACTGCCAGGAGCTTCAGAAATAGACATCACGTCATCTCTCCGCCCGGCGGCGCCAAGCGCCATTTGGTAACACCGCGAAGGACTACACCATTACGGTGCAGAATGAAGCATGCACCCAGCCCTAGCAACCCTCTGACCGCCTTAAGGAGTGGCTTCATTTGTGCTCCCCACCCCCGCACCCTTCTTTCCCTGGAGGCCTCCGCCTCCCTTGGCTTCCAGCCATACAGCCCATAGTCTCCACGCTGCCATCTTGATGTCCCATCCCCCTTGCCACTTTCCTCTTCTGCAGCCCTCAGAAGTAGGAGGGGGAGGAAGGGGCACCGCCCTGCGTGCCCCTAGGGGGAGGGCTCGGCCTACCTCACCTCTCTTCCTCCAGAAAGGGGGTGGGGGGGGGGGGGAGATTGTTCACATCCTCCGCAAGCTTGCCATTTCTCACCTCCAGTCGTGCTGACAGTGCACCATCAAGGGTTTACCATCAAGGTTTTAGCATCCTGGACTTGCCTATCCTCGGTGGCACTCTGCCCTTGCTAGAGCCTGCAGCCCACAGCTGAAATTCAGAGGTTATCCACAGCCTTCTACTCATGACCTCAGGCCCTATTCTGGCTGGGCTGGCAGTGAGAGGGTCCCATTTGGACTTCACTCCCCGCCCATTCCTCAGCTATCTGGCATTGCAACGGCACTGATCGCCCCCAAATTAGTTTGTCAAGCTCTACTTACCAAAGCTGGGGCGGATATTTGTGATCTCAGCCATGTTGTAATCAGAGGCTGTTGATAGAAACACTCTTGCAGAGGTCAGACAACTTTGGGAATCTCGGTCAGTACCGAGGCCGCGGCTGTAGACCTCCAGATCAGGGGAGGGGAAGGTGCATGGCCGACTGCCCCTGCAGTAAGATCCCTGGTTGCTAGCTGCGCTTTCCTCTTAGATGCTCCAGGGATGCTCTGAGCTAAGGATGCAGGTGCAGTCAGACTGGTCCTGATGAGAGATAGGCTCCGCCTCTTTCCGAACGGCCCTCGGCAGAAGACTCCGCCTCTGCCCGAAAGATTCCGGAAGCTCTTCGAGAAAAGACCCCGCCCACTGCCGAGTTTTTCCGAGGATGAATCTCCGCCCATTCACAGGCTGTGGGCGTTTGTGGCTAACTTTCAAAGCCCAGTAAGAAGTGTAGGTGTTTAGCGAGCTCAGTCGCACATCCTTGTGACTATAGCACTCGAGTGGGTGAGGAAGGAGAGTCAAGGAGAGTCTTGGATAGGTCTCATAATACAGAAGGGCAGGAAGATAGTCGCTTTAGCGTCTTCTGAAGCTGTAATTCTAGTTGCCTGAGTTTATATAGCTAGAAGCTGAACCTTCTGGGTCCGAGGACTTGAGAAAAGCAAAATTCTATACTGTTTCAGTATTGATGGCTATTATTTTTTTTTAAAGATTTATTTATTGATTATATGTAAGTACACTGTAGCTGTCTTCAGACACTCCAGAAGAGGGCCCCAGATCTCGTTGCGGATGGTTGTGAGCCACCATGTGGTTGCTGGGATTTGAACTCTGGACCTTCGGAAGAGCAGTCGGGTGCTCTTACCCACTGAGCCATCTCACCAGCCCGATGGCTATTATTTTAGCGCACTCCTGGAACAGTAAAGGCATTTATGGAAACTGACTAAAGATTGAAACCTGGGTAGAAGCAGAAGGATCAAGAGTTTCAGGCCGAGCTGGTGAGATGGCTCAATGGGTAAGAGCACCTGACTGCTCTTCGGAAGGTCCAGAGTTCAAATCCCAGCAACCACATGGTGGATCACAACCATCTGTAATGAGATCTGACTCCCTCTTCTGGTGTGTCTGAAGACAGCTACAGTGTACTTACATATAATAAATAAATAAATCTTAAAAAAAAAAAAAAGCATGCTTTTAAACCCAGTACTCTGGAGTATAAAACACCAGAAAATATGCAATAATAATAATAATGAGTCGGTTCACCCTGCTGCACTTGCTTGGGTGGCTCTGACGTTAGATTGAGGACATGGGGAACATGTAGCCGAGGTGGGGGCTCTTTCCTGGAACCTGGCTTTTCTCCGCAGTTGGAGCTTCCTTCGTCCTTGCTAATGGCCTGTCGCCTTTCTTCTCCTTTGTAGGGTTTGGGTTTTGATTCTGAGAGCAGGCCAGCTGTGACCAAAAGAGTGTTTTTGGTTTCTTAATGCCCCCTACCCCCCCACCCCCGCCAATGACAAGAGAAGAGAAGTTGTGATTTTTTTAAAAAGACAGTCTCTCAACCAGGCTGCTCTGCAACTCATTTGTGTAGCCAGCCTCTACTGGACTGGAAATCTCCTATTGATAGGATTACAGGTTTGAGCTACCACGGCCTGTCAAGAGTAATTTTAATTACATTTATTGACAGGGTCTTGGATAATACAGACTGACCTTGAACTTACTGTGTAGTCCAGGCTGGTCTTGAACTCCTTTCAACACCTGCCAAATGCTAGTGTTACAGTCATAGACCACCCTGCATAAAAAGTATATATTTTAAGTTAGAGAAGCTACTAGAAAAGATGAATAATTTGCTTTTTTAAAGTTTCCTGATTATTTTTCCTAAGCATAATTTGTGTCATCACTGAAACTCAAAACTTTTTTTTTTTCAAATTATTATACTCAATTGGGAAACTGCTTTTATACTACTTCAAAGGAAAAGACCCACAAAGACTGCGTTTTTCGTTAATCTGGTATTTGGAGGCTAAAGAGAGATAACTGTTTGGAAATGAAAGCATATACTACAAAAGACATGATGATTTTAAACAGGGAGGTATTCATGGTACAGGGTACCATAGCCAACCTAAAACAAATGTCAACTCTGCATCTGTACATACATATATAAATACACACAGTATGGATTCAAGTTTCCAAATTTAGGGTTGTTTGTTTGTTTGTTTGTTTGTTTTTGAGACAGGGTTTCTCTGTATAGCCCTGTCTGTAGTGGAACTCACTTTGTAGACCAGGTTGGCCTCGAACCCAGAAAAAAAAATGAATTTTTGAACATTATGGCCCAGGCTCTTTACTGAGCAATGGGTCAATACATTAGAAGCTAGAATTGGAATATCTTATACCTGACTCCTTTTGATATTTGGGTATTTTTGTGAGTTCATCTGTCCTGTAGGGTTAGAATCTGTAAACTGGAAAAAAGTGATAAAAATATTCATTGGTACACAGGATTTATTGTGGTGACCAAATCACCTGGTATAAGAACATTTTGCGGGCTGGAGTGATGGCTCAGAGGTTAAGAGCACCCCTGACAGCTCCTGAGTTCAGTACCCAGCAACCACAAGGTGGCTCATGACCATCTGTCATGGGATCTGATGCCCTCTTCTGGGGTGTCTGAACACAGTGACAGTGTGCTAATATACGCAAAATAAATAAATCTTTTTTTTTTATTTTATTATTATTATTTTTTGGGTTTTTTTTTTTTTTTTTTTTTTCGAGACAGGGTTTCTCTGTATAGTCCTGGCTGTCCTGGAACTCACTTTGTAGACCAGGCTGGCCTCGAACTCAGAAATCCGCCTGCCTCTGCCTCCGGAGTGCTGGGATTAAAGGCGTGCGCCACCACGCCCGGCTTTTTTTTTTTTTTTAAAAAGAGACCATTTTGCAAAATAAAGACTATTATGCAGATATGAATAACTACTATACCTCAAGTTCAAATCTGGCTTTGACCTCAGCTATATGAAGCATCTCTCTGAATTTTAGGAATTCTCCTTTTCTTCCTATGTTCCAAGTATTTAGTGGGAAGGGTGACTAGTTGTCAACTTACACTATGGAAACCAAGGATTCCGCACCCCCAGGTTTTGAGTTGGGTCGGTAACTGGAGAAGAGTAGGAAGTCTCCCCCAACCCTTGCCTTCCTCCCTCCTTCCCTTTCTTTCATTCTTTTTCTTCGTTTTCGAGGCAGGGTTTCTGTGTGTGACCATGGCCGTCCTATAGCTCGTCCTGTACACTAGCCTGGCCTCGAAATCAGGGCTACGTCTGCCTCCTCCTCATCCATCTATTTGTCTTGTGTTGGGTTACTTTTTCCACGAACTGACGTATCAGGGCTGTGGCTTCACCAGGCCCTAAAATAAGATGGCGCCGGACGTCTCGCGCATGCTCCTTGACGTGAAGGTCACGTGCCTCGGGGGCGCGCACGTCAGCCGGTGCCGTTGCGTTACTTCCGCTGGCGTAGGAGCTGAGTTTCCGCGGGATCGAGCCGGCCTCTGAGGGTATTTGGTAGTGTGTGGTGGGGCGGGAAGCAGCACGTTAGACGTGGGGCTCCCGGGGGAAGGGTGCCGAGGATGAGGGGCGTCTGCTCCGAGGCTGGGTGCCCGGTGCGGGAGGGGAATCGGGTAGCAGGGCTGTGCGTGTTGGTGTGGACCTGAGCTAACGTTGAGCGCTGAGGTGGAGAGTGGAGCTAGGACTCCTGTGAAATGCTTGTTCAGGGGGGATCTGGGGACTGCTTGCTCGGTGGCGTTCACTCACTCTTGGTCAGCCTTTCCTGGCCTTCAAGGAGCAGACTCTTGCTGGGCGGTGATGGTGCACGCCTTTAATCCCAGCACTGGAGAGCAAGAGGCAGGCGGATTTCTAGAGTGAGTTCCAGGACAGCTAGGGTTATACAGAGAAACCCTGTCTCGAAAAAACAAAAACACAAACAACAACAAAAAGGGAGCAGACTCTTGGAGGTATGGTAGTTTGAAGCGCTTGGAGCGATCCTCTCACAGTTCTGACTGAATGGCCCCTGGCTGCCCCTCTCTCCCCGCTTCCCCTCTGCTTCCTTCTCAGTGAACCTTAGGAAGTCATCTGTGAAAATAGGAATCACCTAGGTTATCCCCACTCCCCTCCGTACTCATTTACTATCCTCCCCGTCAGGATCAGCGAATCTTCTCTTGGTTATTGAGCTTTACGAAGATAAGAAACTGGGCTCTTAGCGGGAGGGGCCTTCCTTAATGCCCTAGAGAACTTGAGTTGGGGAGGCTTAAGATTAGCTTTATAGATCAAACTGAGTAAGTTTTCTCTGGTAGTTTTGAGTGATCTTTCAGGTGAGAAGGTTGCCAATGAGGCTTATTCTGGTCTTGGCCCTATGTCTGAAAGTAAGGGTTTCCAGCATAGAAGGATGCAACGTGTGTGTGTGTGTGTGTGTTTTGGGGGGGGGCGGCGGCTGGGAATGAAGTCAGAGGTAGGATGCTTGCCTTACACGCATAAAACTCTGGGTTCCTAAATGATTAAAGAGATGTGCTGAAACACCTGTCAGTGGAAGCAGCAAGATCACAACACACGATCACCCTGAGATATACAGCAGGCTGGAATTCACCCTCCAGTACCTATGGAAATGCTCCCTGTTTGGTCCAAATGCAGCCTAAATTTGTTTAGGCCACTTTCATTCCTTCATCTCTTCAGGGAAGAATCACAGAGTGTCTACAATGCCACATAATGCTGGATACTGGAGAAACCAGTCATGGATTCTGTTTTCTCACTGACTTCATAGCTCTGGAAGACAAGGATACTAGAAGAGTGATATTCAATGCTATAAGATTGACTTTTTAAAAATTTTCCTTATGTGTCTGTGTGTGGGCATGTGAATGTGAGTGTAGGTGGCCAGTTCCAGGCCAGTCTGGCTTTGAACTCACAGAGATCTACCTGCCTCTACCTAGGCTGGGAAGAGGCCTGCACTATCACATGAAGTCTGAGGTAACAGAAGCTTAAGAGATTAAGGTATCGCTTAGTCAAGGTAGCATAATGTTCAGTGTGGAGTTTGAGCTGAGGTACTGTAATGAATTTCTTCTGCTAAAAGTCCTAGGCATTCGGTGTGAAATACCATGCTCATGATTGAACTTGGGGTGTGTGAAATGATACTCGAGCAAATGTCACTACTGTTAACTACCACTGAAGTGATCAGGGCTTGTTTTTTATGCTTCTAGGATGGAACTTGTAAAATGTTGCCCTGTAAGAAGAGAAGAATTTCAGTGACCGAGTCTTCTCAGCAGCAAGATGACCAGGAGGGTGATGACTTGGACCTAGAGGAAGCTGTGAAGCCAGAGACAGACCAGCTCCCAGACAGCGGGTCAGAGTCCCTGTCCTGGGGTCAGAGTCAGGACAGTGCAGTGTGCCCTGAAGGGCACTCCATGCAGGATGGAGACGATCAGCTCAGGGCAGAGGGGCTGTCTTTGAACTCGAAGATGCTCACCCAGCATGTGAACTTAGCAGTCTTGGAATCCGTTGATGTAGCCGTCTCTCAGGAAATACCCCTTCCTTCCTTGGAGTCTTCTCATTCCCTTCCTGTACACATGGATAAAGGGAGACTCCAGGCCTCTGCCTCAAGGAAAGGGAAGAAAATTGTCTTCACGCCTGGGCAGGTTACCAGGGAAGACCGAGGGGATCACCCTGTCCCAGAGGAGCCTCCTTCAGGAGAGCCTGCTGAAGAAGCCAAGATGGAAGGAGGTAAGGATGAAAGGTCTGGCTTGCCTTTTCCTTTCCTGTTTAGGTTGAACATCTCTGGTCTGAGGATCTAAGTTCCAAAACGCTCTACACTTTTCTTTTGGAGTGCTAACAGGATGCTGTAAGTTTAAAATCCCATATCTGAACTTGTGGGGAGCTATGTCCAAACTGCAAGGTATCAGAAAAATATTGTATAGGACTGTTGTCAGACTGCACAAGCGCTGTGTACGAGAAGTAAATGAATTACAGGTTTAAGCTTAGATCCCATCACTAATAAATCTCACAAATACACATGTTCTTATTGGCCCCAAGCACTTCAGTAAGGCACAGACAGTTAACCTGTGTGTCACTTAGTTGTGTTGTTTTGATGGTTGTTTGAGACGGGTTCTCTGTGTAGCTCTGGCTGTGCTAGAACTCTCTATGGACCAGCCTGGCCCTGGACTCACAGAGTTCTGCCTGCCTGTGCCTCCTGAATCCTGGGACCGAAGGCATGGGCCACTATCACCTGTAGATACTTCTCCATGGCCATAGGGAATATGTTTCAACTGAGGAAAGAGACAAATAGTTTGGTTTCCTTCTTTTTTTTTTTTGGTTTTTCGAGACAGGGTTTCTCTGTGTAGCCCTGGCTGTCCTGGAACTCAGTTTGTAGACCAGGCTGGCCTCGAACTCAGAAATCCGCCTGCTTCTGCCTCCCGAGTGCTGGGATTAAAGGCGTGCGCCACCACGCCCGGCTGGTTTCCTTCTTTTTTTTTTTTTTTAAGATTTATTTATTTATTATATGTAAGTACACTGTAGCTGTCTTCAGACACTCCAGAAGAGGGCGCCAGATCTCGTTACGGATGGTTGTGAGCCACCATGTGGTTGCTGGGATTTGAACTCTGGACCTTCGGAAGAGCAGTCGGGTGCTCTTACCCACTGAGCCATCTCACCAGCCCCAGGTTTCCTTCTTAAGACAGTGTCTTATGAGCCCATGCTGGCCTTGAACTTTGTAACTTAGGCTAGCTTTGAACTTGAGCTGCTCCTGCCTTTTCCTTTCTAGTGCTGGGCTTACAGGCATGAACCCTACTCCAGGTTTCTGTGGTTGCTGGTGTCCACTCCAGGATCTTATGCATGCTAGTTAAGAACTCCACCAACTAAGCTACATCTCCAGTGCCACTTGGACCCCTTTTGAAATGAGAACATTTAATTGAAGACTATGCAAACAGATAAGAAAATTTCAGAAATACAGAAAGTACCCAGGTGTGGTGGTGTGTATCTGTAATGTTGTCCTTTGGGAAGTTGAGTCAGGAGACTGCAAGCTCCTACACTTTCTCTCTAGTCACAACTGCACTTGACTGGTCTAAAAAATAAATTATCTTTGAGGGCTGGACCTATGCCCTTCCACACCTAGCAGATATGCAGCTAGCTGGGTCTTCATGTGGTTCTGAACACCTGGAGTGGGTTCTACCCCCAAAGCTGTTGCCTGTCTGTGGAATCTGTTCCCTCACTTGGCTGTCTTGTCTGGCCTCAGTGGAGGAGGAAGCACCTAGCCATTTACAGACTTGATGTGCCAGGGTCAGGGCTGCTCCACTCTCTGGGAGAAGGGGAGGGGAAATGGCGAGAGAGACTATGGAAGTGGGGGTACTCGGAAGTGGCAGATTGAGTGTAAATTAAAAGAATGGGGGTCTTACTGTTTAGCTTTGCTGCCTGGAGCTCACTTTGTAGACCAGGTTGTCCTTGACAGCTGCCTTTCCCCCCTGAGTGTTGGGATAAAGGGATGCCAGACTCTGGGGTGTTTGTGTGTATGTGTGTGGTGGTGCACAAGAGAATGTGGAGACCAAGGACAGCTTGATGGGCAGGTTCTCAGTCCACCTTGTGCCCTTGCCTGCTCCTGCTCTCCATCTTTGTAGTCCAGACTGTCCTGGATCTCAGGTCACTTTCTGCCTTCCCAATGCTGGAGCTAAAGGCATGGGCCACCTAGCCTGCTTACAGTCTTTATTTCCTTTCTTTTTCTTTTCTTTTTTTTTTTTTTTGAGACAGAGTTTCTCTGTGTAGCCCTGGCTGTCCTGGAACTCACTCTCTAGACCAGGCTGACCTCGAACTCAGAAATCTGCTTGCCTCTGTCTCCCAAGTGCTGGGATTAAAGGCGTGCATCACCACTGCCTGGCTGCCTACAGTCTTTCTATGACAACGTGATTATTTCTGTTTTCTTTCTTCTGGAATTCCATATGAAGATCAGACTGGCCTCCAACTTTAATCTCAGCACTTGGGAGGCAGAGGCAGGAGGATTTCTGAGTTTCAGGCCAGCCTGGTCTACAGAGTGAGTTCCAGGATAGCCAGGGCTACACAGAGAAACCCTGTCTCAGAAAAACCAAAAAGACTCTTAGTTCATTATTTTTATACACGTGTGTGTGTGTGTGTGTGTATGTATATGTGCATGTGATGTGGGTGCCCTTGGAGACCAAAGCTGTCAATTTAGTCACAGGCAGTTGTGGGCCACCTGATAGGGGTTCTGAGAATCAAACCTCAGTTTGAGTGTACATTCTCTTAACCACTGAGCCAGCTCTCCAGCCTTTCATTTTTGTATTTGTTTTTGAGATAGGATCTCACCTCTGCTGGCCTATATCTCAACTTGAAGCACTTCTCTTGTCTCAGCCTTTAAGGTTATGGAAGATTATAGATATAAGCTTCCAGGAGTGGATCTCTTGTTTTTTTGTTTTGTTGTTGCTTTTTTTTTTTAAAGACTATGTCTCATGTAACTCAGACTGGCTTTGAACTCCTAGTTCTTCTGCCTCTATTCATCATGAACAATCATTGGTATTGTGCATCTTTTTTTTTTTTAAAAGATTTATTTATTTCATGTATGTTAGTACACTGTTGCTGTCTTCAGACACACCAAAAAAAGGCATCAGAACCCATTACAGATGGTTGTGAGCCACCATGTGGTGGCTGGGAATTGAACTCAGGAAGAGCAGTCAGTGCTCTTAACCGCTGAGCCATTTTCTCCAGCTCTGGTGTATACCATCTTATTCATTGTATTTCTTTACGTCTCTTCCATTTTCTCTTTTCTTTTCTTTTCTTTTCTTTTCTTTCTTTCTTTTTTCTTTTTTATTAAAGGTTATATATGTTAGAAGTGCTAGTATAGGAAATGATATCATATCCAGATATTCAACACATACCAAATCTAATTCTAGACTCTGCAGTGAAATTGTTAATCCATACAGATCAGATAATATGTCAGAAATTCTAGGTTTCTATACCAATTTAATAAATTAATTGTTACCATGGTGATGGAATATCCAGTATTTTCTTCAGTAAAATACATCAATCTTCCCACTTGGGATCTTATGCAAATTGAATGAAATAGGTTTTATGTATGTATGTATGTATGTATGTATGTATGTATGTATGTATGTATGGGTTGAATATGTATTGTTTAGGGAGTGGTGCCATGCTGCACCTATGGATGTCAGAGGACAACTTGGAGAAATTGGTTCTTTCCATTTGCCATGTGGGTTCCAGGGCTTGGCAGTTAGGCTTGGTCTCAAGCCCCTCTTATTTTTTATATTTTATAAATATTTTCCTAAGTCTCATTTAATATGACTTTGTTTGTTTGCTTGCTTGCTTTACATCCCAGTCTAGCGGCCCCCTATCTCAGTCTCCCCCTCACAGAATCCCTCCCCATCCCCCATTCCGTTCTCCTCTGAGAGGGTAGGGAAACCCTCCCCCCATGCCCCCCACCCTGGTTTATCAAGTCTTTGCAGGTTTAGGCGCATATTCTTTTTTTTCTTTTATTATTTTTCTTTTTTATTTTTTTGGTTTTTCGAGACAGAGTTTCTCCGTAGCCCTGGCTGTCCTGGAACTCACTTTGTAGACCAGGCTGGCCTCGAACTCAGAAATCCGCCTGCCTCTGCCTCCCAAGTACTGGGATTAAAGGCGTGCGCCACTACACCCGGCTCTTTTTTAAACTATATGAGATAAACTTTTTGCCTGCATGGTAATTTGTACATATGTGCCTGCTGAGACCACAGGCCATCAGATCCCCTGGAGCTGGAGTTACAGACACTTGTGAGCCACCCTGTGGATGCTCCGAATTGAAGAGAAATCAGTGCTCTTAACTGCTGATCCATTTCTCTAGCACCCCTCTCTTCTTCCTTTCTTTCCATACAGTCTTACTGTGTAACCCTGGCTGGACTGAATCCTGCCATGTAGACCAGGTTGGCTGTGAAGTATAGATCTGCCTGCCTCTTTCTGGGATTAAAGGTGCATGATCAGCATGCCCAGAAAAGCAGAGGTTCTTTTTTTAAAAAAAAAAATTATTTTATATGTATGAGTGTGTTATCTGTATGTATATCTGCATGCCAGAGGATGGCATCACACTTCAGGATTGATGGTTGTGACCCACCATGTGGTTGCTGGGAATTGAATTCAAAACCTCTGGAAGAGCAGTCAGTGCTCTTAACCATTGAGCCATCTCTCCAGCCCAAGCAAGGTTCTTTATGTAGCTCATGTTCTCTCTGTACACTTGTGGCCTGGAATTTGTGATCCTCCTGCCTTCTTGTCCCAAGGTGCTAGAGCTTTGCCACTAGATCTGGCAGGGATACTTCTTCTCTGTTTCAGTTTTCTCATCTGAACAATGGGAAAATTAATAGTCTCTATCAAATAGGTTGCCAGGATATGTTTTATGAGTGTCAGTTTTTTCTCTTCTTCCTAGAGTTCTCTCTCTCTTTTAGAGCTTTATTGTAGAAAGGCAGGGGAAAGAGAAAAGGTAAAGAGAGAGAGAGAGAGAGAGAGAGAGAGAGAGAGAGAGAGAGAGAGAGACCAGCCATGGCCAAAGGGAGAGAAGAGGAAAGGGAGAGAGAGAAGAAAGGCTAGAGTAAGAGGGAGAGAGAAAGAGCGTTTGTTTGTTTGTTTGTTTGTTTGTTTTTGTTATTTTGAGACAGGGTTTTTCTGTGTAGCCTTGACTGTCTTGTAACTCTTTTTATAGACTAGGCTGGCCTCAAAATCAGAGATCTGCCTGCTTTTGTCTCTGTCTAGAGATCAGATTAAAGGTATGTGCCAGTACTTCCTGGCTTGTGTTAGCTATCTTGTTTTGTTTTATTCAAGACAAGGTCTCACTATTTAGCTCTTACTGGCTATTGTGCAAATCACTGTGTAGACCAAGCTGGCCTCTGCTTCCTAGTTCTGGGATTGAAGGTGCTCACTACCAGTGCCTAGCTGAGTGTTAGCTGTTATGCCTAGTTTCATAGTACCATTACCAACTTCATGATAAACCATTACTGCTGCATCATGCTGT
Source organism: Mus caroli (assembly GCF_978045245.1). Classification (NCBI taxonomy): domain Eukaryota; kingdom Metazoa; phylum Chordata; class Mammalia; order Rodentia; family Muridae; genus Mus; species Mus caroli. The sequence goes on along the minus strand of NW_028227258.1, from coordinate 73,210,113 downwards.
TTGGTTTTCTGAGTCAGACAGCAGCCAGGTTGGTTTTCTTTCACTGCTGGTTTGGACCTAAGTTCCTAGAGGAGTATTTTAGGAGATCCTGGTGATGTTTTTGGTTTATTTGCAGAAGAGCAAGACAGTGAAGAAAGTGACAAAAAGAAAATAACTAAAAAGGGTACTAAGAGGAAGCGAGATGGAAAGGGTCCAGAGCAAGGGACGATGGCGTATGACCCGAAACTGGATGACATGCTGGACCACACCTTGGAGGATGGCACAAAGCAACACAAGGCAGTCAATGTCCGAAACATCCTGCATGTGAGTCACCGTGGGCAGCTGCTCAGTCTGCACGGAAACTTCCAGAGGGAGCAGATACATAAGCCCTCCACTCCTGCTTTGTGATTGGCAATTTTGTCTTCTATGTATGGCAAGGTGTTTTACATCCTGAGACAGCTGCCTCTCTGCACTCAGCACACACCTGTGTTGAGAAGATGAGCTACCTATACTTCCTTCCACTGAGTAGATCAATAATGGACCACGTCAGAAAAACAGCTATGGTAGTTGGTAGTGCTTTGTACATATGTAAGGAATGCCTTTGAGAGCGAGCAGAGTATTTGCTTAGCATGCACAAGCGTGGCCAGGGTTCTATCCTTAGCAAGATTTAAAAAAAAAAAATAATGCCTTTGATACCTAATTCTCTTCCTACTCCTACCTGGTATGCATATTCCTGGTTCCAGTAGCAGGTAATGAGTGGGGCCATTTGCTGTTACATTGTTTGAAGGATTGCATTTGTCTTCTTTCTCTTTAGTTGCCTCACTTGACCCCAGGTTGAAGCTGTTTGAGAATCTAGCTACTATTTATCCTCCACAATTTTAGCTGCAGAGTTATGTACAGTTGACTATAGTCCTGATGGCAAAGGCTTTGGCCTAACGTGGGATTTCCTCTCCCTCCCCCCAGGAAGTAATCACAAATGAACATGTTGTGGCTATGATGAAGGCAGCCATCAGTGAGACAAAAGACATGCCGCTGTTTGTGAGTAGCTTCTTGTCAGGCTTTCCAAGTGTGGGAGGCCATGTAGGCGTTTGTAAACAACTTGACACATCTCAGACTTGAAAAATGACATCATAATTGTATGTCCCTTCTTAGGAGCCTAAGATGACCTGCTCTAAACTGAAGGAAGTAGTGGAGAAAGGAGTGGTACGTGTTCTGGAGTTTCTCTTTATCTTGGGAAGTAGAATCTCGTTCCAGGTTATTCACAGAGAAAGAAGTCATGAACGACTGTGGCCTGGGTTTGCCTCTTGATAGAATTCTGTGTAGGCTGGGACTCTTAGCTCAGTGTGAGCTTGCCTAATATACATGGAATTCTGAGTGTGAGAGCCCTGCCCAGTTTTTCCTGTGGTACCCTGGCATGGGTCAAGGGCGCCCGGGCTTCATCCTTGGGTAGTGCTCCCTTCTGCCAGCTGTGAAGCTTTGGTGGTGTGGTGGTGGGTTGCTTGAGGCAGGTCACATGTTACGACCCAGGCTGACCGGGATCTTACTGAGTAGCCCAGGCTCTTCTGAGCTTTTGACATTCTTCCTCTGAGCCCTGCAAGTGCTGGGATTATACATCCTGCAGATATTTTAGTATACTGTGCTTAGTGACAGTCAACACTTATAGCCCACTCTAGCTACTTACTAAGCAGATGGCTCTTTCTGATTATTAGTAAAAGGAAAACAGCTTCATGTTATTACGTGCATTCTTTTTATTAGGTAATTCCAACTTGGAATATTTCACCAATTAAGAAAGCCAGTGAAATTAAGGTAAACTTAGAAGCAGTCATTGTTACTCTTTTTCCAAAATACTTCATCAGTTTTGAAATCTAACTATTTCTTCTGTATTCACTATCTTGTAGACCTGTCTTCTTTTATTTACAGGCTTGGGTTTTTCCATTTTGTTACACCTAACCTCATACCTTGTGGAATTGTACAAATACTCCCTGTGTTGTTTGATATGGCTGTACATTACACTCATAGAATTATTTTCTCCCTAATATCTTCACTTTATTTTCCATATTTGTGTGATCTGTGCTTCCTCTCCCTACTTCCCTCCCTCCCTTCCTTCCTCCCTCCCTCCCTCTCTTCTTCTCTCCCTCCTCTTTCTTTTTTCCATCTGGCTGCTGCTGTTGCTGCTAGAAGCCAGAGCCTTATGCATAGGGAACATGCATTCTGCCCCGAGCTTTCTAGTCTCCCACCCTATTCCATTTCTTGTCTTCGTTACTTTATATCTATGTATTCACGTGTGTGTGAGTGTAGGGAGCGCCTGCCATGGCTTGTGCAGGTTAGAGGACAGACAGTTGTGGGAATTACTTCTCTCCTTCTGCTATGCTGGTCCTGAGGGGTGAACTCAGGTCGCTGGGCTGTGCCTTTGGCTGCTGAGCAGTCTTTCTGTAACCCCACCCCCACTTTTGTGTGCGTGTTTCTATTAAAGCAGCCTCCCCAGTTTGTGGATATTCCCCTTGAAGAAGATGACTCCTCCGATGAAGAGTATTCGCCAGATGAGGAAGAGGAGGATGAGACAGCTGAAGAGGTCAGCGGGTGCTCATTGTTAGTAGAGAGTGAAGCTGGGCTTCATAGGAAGGGCTGACTTGGGGAATTAGTGTTGTCACCCATTCTAGAGAGATGATTGAGGCCTGCTTCTCCTAGAAATTGCTTTGCTGTGAGGTGTTATTGTGTTCTTCAAACTCCCTAAATTTAATTATGAAGTATAACATATAACACAAAGTACCTGGGAAGTGCAGGTGGGAGGGTCAGGCATTCAACTTTATCCTTGGCTAACAATATGTTTTAAGCCCTGTTTGAGAAACCAACAGACAAGTTGTACCCCAACCCTGAAGTCTTGATAGTAGCTACTGTTTCTTTATGGTTCCATCAGCTCTATACCTATCACCTGGTGTGACCTCATGTATCCCCTGATAGAGACCTTTATGTACTGCGGTGTGAGTTTTCCTGTTCATGAGCTTTATTGTTGTTGTCATTAATTATTTTATTTTTGAGAAAGGGTCTCATTATGTAGCTGTGGCTAGCCTAGAGTTCCCTAGGTATATCAAGCTATCCTCAAAGTCATAGAGATCCTCCTGCCTCTGCCTCCTGAGTGCTGGAATTAAAGGTGTGAGCCACCATGGTTGGCCTTTTATAAAAAAGGTTTTCTTCTTCTTTATGTTTGTTTTTTTGTTAATGCCTTACCCTTTAACAGTTTATAATGAGATGAGGTGAAAGATTTGATTCCTGCCATCTTTCCATCTCTAGGCTATTAAGTCATTGAAAATTCATTTTTTTCTGTGACATATACAGTTATTATATGCATGACATATTCTTTCTATGACACATATTATATACGTGTGTGTGTGTATATATGCATGTATATACCTGCATGTGGGGTTGTTTGTTTGTTTGTGTGCGTGTGCCACAGTTTGGTGGTAGAGATTAGAGGACATTCTGATAGGAGTAGATTCTTCCCTTCTCCCCTGTGGATGGTGGGAGTTGGAGTCAGGTTGCCAGGCTTGGTTGCATTCTTCTAGTCTTCTGCTGTGCCCTCCTACCAACCCAAACCCCAAATGACTGCTATTTTGTGCTTTATTCTGTTGTGACATTTCGTGCTTTGGTCGGAGGTTGGGGCACACACATGAGAGCGCCCTGGGTTTGTTTTAGAGCTTATTGGAAAGTGATGTTGAAAGCACTGCTTCGTCTCCACGGGGAGTGAAGAGATCCAGACTGCGGCTGTCTTCTGAAGTGGCCGAGACAGATGAGGAGAGTGGCATGTTGTCCGAGGTAACCAGCATCAGACGAGAGACTTTACAAACTAGATGAGCACTGGCTGCTTTTTATAAGTAGCTGATCTATCAGTGGAATTTTGGGTTGTCATTTTTTCAGAGTTCCTCAAGGGAATGAGCAGTTAAGAGACGACTGAGACCCAGTCCTGGCAGAGAGGTTTTCTGAGTTCTCACGTTTTACATGCTATCTTTAAAGCCAAGTCGGGTTCTGTTTGCTTCATTGGAAATAAGAGGATAGCTACTTCGATCTGTGTGTTGAAGTTGCCATTCATCTGTCTGCATCTAGAAAAGAGGAAAATGGCCCCGTTAAGTGCATGTGGAAGACCCGCCTTTCCCTCTCCCTCCTCTCTTCCTAACACAGTGTCCTTTTTTAATCAGGTTGAAAAAGCCGCCACCCCCGCCCTCAGGCACATCAGTGCTGAGGTCGTGCCCATGGGGCCTCCACCTCCTCCCAAACCAAAGCAGAGCAGAGACAGTGCTTTCATGGAGAAGCTAGATGCGGTGGATGAGGAGCTGGCCTCTAGTCCTGTCTGCATGGACTCTTTCCAGGTACGCATCGCCAGGGAGTTGCCGAGAGAATAATTTACCGTTATTTGCTTTCTGCTCAGATAAGGTGGTGGGGCTGACGGGGATGACAGTTTCTTCTTCAGTGGGTGTCCCGTTACTGTTTGTCTTTGATTCTCAGCCTTCGTGCTGCTGCTTTTTCAGGTAAAAACGCAGTACTTTTCTTATTGTTGTTGTTATTATTATTAATTATTACTTTGTTTTTTGAGAGATCACCTGCCTCTGTCTCCCAAGTGCTGGGATTAAAGACACCCAGCCTGGCTTTTTTTTTCTTACTTTCTGTTTTTAAAGACAGGGTCATAGCAGGTAGTCCTTGAAGGAAGTCTTGGAACTTGATAGGTAGACCGGTTGGCCTTAAACATAGCTCCCTAGAATGCTGGGATAAATGGTACACACCTCCATGCCCAACTGAGAATGACAGGTTTTAAGAAAGGAATAAACAATAGCCGGGCGTGGTGGCGCACACCTTTAATCCCAGCACTCGGGAGGCAGAGGCAGGCGGATTTCTGAGTTCCAGGCCAGCCTGGTCTACAAAGTGAGTGCCAGGACAGCCAGGGCTACACAGAGAAACCCTGTCTCAAAAAACCAAAAAAAAAAAAAAAAAAGAAAGGAATAAACAGTGGGACAGTATTTAAAATTAGCAAGATAAGCTGTGCATAGTGGTAGATGCCTTTCATCCTAGCACTAAAAACAAAATTAAAAAAAAAGAAAGGTAACGTGAAGACAAACCTAGAATATTTGAAAATATTTACAAGCTGCATTTTTGATCAGAGGCTTCAAACTACAATCAGTTTAAAGAACATAAAATTCTGGAGCTAAGAGATGGCTCAGTAATTAAGAACACTGATGTCAAGATTGGTGTAGCGCACTCCTTTAGGTCTGAGTTCAAGGCCAGCCTGATCTATGGAGTGAGTTCCAGGACAGCCAGGGAACCCTGTCTCAGAGCAACAAACAGAAGAAAACAAAACAACCCCCCACCCAAATAAACAGAATCACTGGCTGCTCTTCCAAAGGACTCAGCCACATTTAGCTCACAACTGCCTACAACTCCCAATTCGGGGATCACTCGCCCTCTTTTGTTCTTTGTAGATTAACGCATACAAATGGTGTATTTCGTTCAGGCGAAAATAAGTATATTTATAACATAAAAGTAAATCAATTGAAGGCTAACAGAAAGGTTCACCAAGTGACAGTTATTTGGTAACAAAGCCTGACAATCTGATTTAGTTCCCTAGAGTCTTCCTGCTCCTCACACATCTGTGTGACAGACACACATAGGCCCCTCCACCCAACCCCCAGAGTAATAGATTTGAAAAATCCTTGCTGGGCATGGTGGCACGTGCCTTTAATCCTAGTACTGGAAAGGCAAAAGCAGGTAGATCTTTGTGTGTTTGAGGCCGGCCTAGCCTGTATAGTGAATTCCAGGCTAGCCAAGACTATGTGGTAAAACCCTGGGTCACAAAAACTAAAAACCAAACAATTCCTAAAATCCTTAACACTGTAGTAGCAATAGCAATGCCCGACATCTGCTTAGGGAGGTAGGTGCTAGGTAACAAGGGGAGCCCAGCCTGGGCTCAGGAGACTCTGACTCCAAACCAAGTGAAGGATGCTGATGGTGGTGAGCACTGCCCATGGAGTCTGTCCTCTTAAGGGGGATGTATAATAACGAAAAAGTAATGGCCTCTTCTTGAGGCAGGATAGAGGCAGGTGGATCTCTTTGGGTGCTCTAGATAGTGAGTTCTAGACCAAAGATATAGTGAGATCATGTTAGAACCATTTCAGAAGTGCGGGGATGATTCGTCATGCACAAATCAATACATTTAATGTATGTTCTAAATGCACTTAAAGATAGAAAGCACATGCTCATATCAGTAGATGTGAAAAAGATCTTTGAAAAAAGCTTAACTCGTAATGAGAACAGCAATGAAGGGAGCACGTGTCAGCATCATAGCCTGCATGAGCAGACCTTTCCCCCGCATCATGGTGAATGGAGAAGACTCAGTGTATTCCAGTAGGGTAAGGAACAACACAAGGTGTCCACTCTTTCACCCTTGTTCAATACAGTGCGTGAAGTTTTAGCTAGAGTAGTAATGGAGGATAAAGAAATTAAAGAGATACAAAAGAAAAATTTACATTTGATACACTGTACTTAAGAGACATCAAAGACGTCATCTAAATACCCTTAAACCTAACAAGCATATTCTGTCTGTCTGTCTGTCTCTCTCTCTCTCTCTATTCATTGCTGATTGGTTGATTGATTGATTGATTGATTGATTGAGATGGCACCATTCTCTGGTCAGGAACTCACCAAGACCTTGCCACCATACTCACCTTTCTTTTCTTTGTTCTTAGAGGCCATTGGTTCTCCTGAAACTGGAGTCCCAGGCAGTTGTGAGGCGCTGTGGCTATGAACCAAGCCAGGGCGTTTTCACCCACAGAACTGTCTCTCTGACCATCCCTCCCTTTCTTTTTGTACTGGAGCTGGAACTCTGGTCCTCAGGCTTATGAAGCAAGTGCCTTTGTGAGCCATCTCCCCAGACTAGCATACACAACTGGCATATAGAGAGCAGATCCCTCTGTTTGTACCAGTGATTAGCATGCTGAGTAAGAGATCAGAAGGAATTCTAATCATAATTGCCTGGGTGATATGGGCTTGGATAAACCTCACTGAGGAAGTGCCTGTGCAGTGAGAACTTTAAGGCATGGAGAAACAAATTAAGGAAAGCACAAGATGACTCCCTTAGACTGGAAGGATTAATGTCGGGAGAGGAACATCTTACCAGTGCAGTGTGCACATTACACACAATCCAATCCAAAGTCCAATGCCAGTCTTCAAAAAGATAGAAAAATGTGAAAATTTGTATGAAGGTTGGAGAGACCGCTCAGTAGTTAAGAGAGCTTTTTGCACGGCCATGAGAACCTGAAATCGGAGCCTAGCAAGCACCCTCGTCCCTCTGACCAGTCTGGCTTGGTTTAGTGTGTCTGTAACCCCAGCACTGCAAGAATGGGAACAGAAAGAGCATTGGGATTTGCAGGCTGTCACCCTAAATAGGAAAAAATAAAGTGTCTTAGAATTTCAGCAGGGCAATAACCTATTCAAGACTCGCCTGGGCTAAAAGTCAAGATGCCCCCACCCCCACCCCCACCCCCACCACAAAACAAATGGAAACAAAGCAGAAATCAAAAGTTTCACACAAATGTTTATAGCAACAGAAGTCTTTTTTTTTTTTTTTCCTTTTTCTTTAATGACAGGGTTTCTCTGTGTAGCCTTGGCTGTGTTGGTGCTCATTCTGTAGGTGAGGCTGGCCTCAAACCCACAGAGTTCTGCCTGCCTTTTGCACTACCACTACCAGTCAAGCAATAGAATTCTTAGATTTTTGGTTGTGAGCCTAGCCTTTAAGAGCTGAGCTATCCCTCCAGCCAATAGTAGTCCTATCAGAGATGTCCTCTCTGTCTAGGATCTGGTAAATGAGTAGACAAAATATGGTATGGTAAGGTGCAGCACTCCTGGGCCCTGGACAGGTGGGATGACCTTTGAACTCAATGTAAAGTGCAAGCACTCTGCAGCAGGCTAAGTGTACATTGTATAATTCCCGTACATAAATCCTCCAGTAAGTAGGTGACAAAGAGACAGGAGCTAGATTAGAGGTTAGTCAGAGTTGGAAGGAGCTAGAAAGGAGTGACTACTGTGAGTATGGGATTTCTTTTGAGAATATTGAAGGTGTTTCAGAATTGATTATATCATTTTGTGAGTATATTAAAGTCCACTCAATTATACCCTTTAAAAGTATGGATTTTATGTTACATAAATTATATCCCTCAAAGCACGTAGAAATGTTGTTGAAAATGTATATTTAATAACTGATGACTGGGTTGGAGAGATGGCTCAGGAGTCCAAAGAGCACTGTCTGCTCTTGTAGAGGACCGGTTTGGTTCCCAGCACCACTATTGCTTACAACCATATGTAACTTCATTTCTAGGAGGTCTAACTTCCTCTTTTTTGTGTATTGAACACGTGTGGTGCACATGCAGGCAACACACACACACACACACATGCGAAATAAAAAATAAATTTGAAAAAAAATAGCATACTTACAGGAGGAGAGGTGCCTTGATTAGGAAGGGGGTTTTCCCGGGGCAAGGCTTACTTACCCATTGCACTTGGGATGTGCTGACCCTGTGATTTCTCCAAACTCAGCAAACTCCAATGCATAATTTGTGGTAGTGAAAGACTGCTTTTATGATTTTATGATTTTTATTAAATATTTAATAAAAAGAAAAAAATTCAGAGAACTGAAACCTACAGGAAATAAAAAGGAGATTCACAAGAAAGTGAACCCACATTGTCATGCCTTTTTTGTTTATGGAAACAAAACACTCTCACTATACAGACCTGTCTGGCCTGGAAGTCACAGAGATCTGCCTCCCAAGCGCTGGGATCAAAGGCGTACACCACCATTCCTAGCTAGGAAGACAGTAAACCTACACAGTTTTGAGGAGAGATATACTAATAGGATGCATTGCAGAGGGTGCAGTGTGGAGAATTTAGAAGCATTATTTTCACATCCTGAATGCCTTTTCCTTCTACACGCCCAGCCCATGGAGGATAGTCTCATTGCGTTCCGAACACGTTCTAAGATGCCACTGAAAGATGTTCCTCTGGGCCAGCTAGAGGCTGAGCTTCAGGCGCCAGACATCACTCCGGACATGTATGACCCAAACACAGCTGATGATGAGGACTGGAAGCAATGGCTCGGGGGCCTCATAAATGATGATGTGGAGAACGAGGGTGAGTGATTTTGTTTGCAGTTATCTACTGTGTTCTACTGTGTGTGTGTGTGTCTGTGTGTGTGTCTGTGTGTGTGTGTGTGTCTGTGTGTAGGTTTAGTGGCTCAGATTTGTTTCAGATATTTGGGAAGTTGAAAGAGGAAGATGCTGTAAGTCTTGAGGCTAGGCTGGGGAACATAATGATACTTGTCTCAAACAAAAGGTATTGTGGAGGCAGGGGCTGTATATAGCTCAGGGGTAGAACATGTGCTTAGCACTGTGGAGCCAGCTGAGTTCCATCCCTAGCCTCCAAAATCAAATGAGCAAAGAAATAAAAACAAAAAAGGAATCCTGCAGAAAAAGGATAGGCTTTTTAAAATTTTTCTTTTGTTTACATACCAGAATCAATATAGAGGATTTCAATGATTTCAGTATGTAGATTCAGCAGGATAAGAAGTCTGCCACCGCTGGATGTGGTGGCACACGCCTTTAATCCCAGCACTCAGGAGGCAGAGGCAGATGGATTTCTGAGTTTGAGACTAGCCTGGTCTACAGAGTGAATTCTAGGATAGCCAGGGCTACACAGAGAAAGCCTTTCTCAAATATCGCCCCCCCCACCCCCCCCCAGAAAAAAAGAAAAGAAGTCTGCCACCAAGCTGATGATCTGATTGTAATCCCTAGGATCCACATGGGGGAGGGAGAGAACTCTGAATCACACATACATACACAGACACGCACACAGACACTCGTGTACAATTTCTCATACAGTAGAAAGAGGTGCTAATTTCTCTGTGAGCAGGTGATACGCCATAGAGCTTTCCACTTAGAAATGACATCAGAACCTATAGATTTTGAGTTCTCCTGCTTTACATCCAGTCAGGAGCTTGCTTCTGGTGGCTGCCAGAAGAAAGTACATCCTCTGGAGCTCGAGTGCTTTATGGCCTCTTTTTGGGTACTGGGAATCAAACCTGCTTCCTCTGAAAGAGCCACAACTGGGGCTGGCTCAGTGGATAAGGTACTGAGTTCAAATCCCAGCAACCAGGTGGTGGCTCCCAACCATCCGTTATGAGATCTGACTCCCTCTTCTGGTGTGTCTGAATACAGCTGCAGTGTACTTATGCATAATAATAAATAAACCAGAAAAGAAAAGAAAGAGTAACAAATAAGCACTGGGCTGGAAGTTCAGCCTGGGGTCTTGGAATTCTGTTGCTGGTGTAGTGGCACATACTATTCATCCCAAGGCTTGAGATGAGAGGCAAGTCCAACAACTCACTGTGAGTTAAAGACCATCCTGTCTACAGAGTGAGTTCTAGGCTAGCCCAAAGAGTATTAGAGAACTTGCTATGTAGACCTGGGTGCCTTTGAATTCACAGCGACATCCTGTCTCTAAAAACAAACAAACAGACAAAGAAACAAATCACAGATGAGCTTGCAGAAATTAGTTTCTCCCACCATTCAGGCCCTAAGGATTGAGCTCAGGCTGTCTCCCTTGGCAGCAAGCACCCTTACCTGCAGAGCTATGTAGCTGGCCTCTGTTACACTTCCTAGTTATATGTGTGTCTGTGTCCCAGAATCAGATCCCCTGCTGCTGGAGCTGAGGTGACTGAGCTTTCTGATGTGGGTGCTGGGAAGTGGACGCCAGTCTTCCGCAAGAGCAGCAACACTCTAGCTGAGCCACCTCTCCAGCCCCAATGCAGTCCTAGCTGTCATGAACTTGCTGTATGGACTAGGCTGACCTCAAACTTCCATACAACTGCCTGCCTTTGTCTTCCAGGCTCTGGGTTAAAGGTGTGCACCACCAAAGGAGGCTTTTTTTAAGAAAGATTTATTCATTAATATCATATGTAAGTACACTGTAGCTGACTTCAGACACACCAGAAGAGGGTATCAGGTCTCATTTCGGGTGGTTGTGAGCCACCATGTGGTTGCTGGGATTTGAACTTAGGACCTTTGGAAGAGCAGTCAATGTTCTTACCTGCTGAGCCATCTCGCCAGCCCAGGCTTTTTGCTTTTTAATCATTTTTTTAATTTTGGAATTTAATTTGAATCAGGGTCTCAGATATTAGAGGCTTAAAACGACCACATCTGGTTTTAAGCAGTGTTGAGAATTGAACTCTGGGTTTCATCCATGGCATATAAGCATCATCCAGTGAGCTCTCTTGGACCCCTTGTTCTGTAGACTAAGCTGGCTTTTAACTCACAGAGAGCTGCTGCCTGAGTCTGCCTCCCAAGTTCTGGGATTAATGGTGTGTGCCACCATGTCTAGCTATTAATTTCTTTCCAGGTAGTCTCTGTGTATTTAATTTAAGCAATAGTTATCTCAAATAAGAATGTTTTTCTACCAGGCCAGCACACATGTTCAGTTCTAGCATTCTGGAGGTTGAGACAGGTGAATCTCTGAATTTGAGGTCAGCCTGGTCTATAGAGCAACTTTCAGGACAGCCAGGACTCCATAGAGAAGCCTTGTCTAAAACAAACAAAAGAATGTTTTTCCACAGAAGAATTTTACTATATGTATTTTTATGTATGTTTGAGTTGCTTCTTTTACTTAATCATACAATTTAGATTTTTTTTTTTTTGGTTTTTTGATACAGGGTTTCTCTGTGTAGCCCTGGCTGTCTTGGAATTCACTTTGTAGACCAGGCTGTCCTGGAACTCAGAAATCCGCCTGCCTCTGCCTCCCAAGTGCTGGGATTAAAGGCGTGCACCACCAAGCCTGACTAGATTTTTTTTTTAAATAGCATATAATCCATACATTCTCTTTCCTTTTGTCTTTTTGAGACAAGGTTTCACTATGTAGTCCTGGTGGCCTGGAACCCCTTATACTAACAGGCTGGCCTCTGTCTCTGCTTCCCATGTGCTGGAGTTAAAGGCATGGCCTGCCATTTCTGGCTGTTTTCTCCTCTTCTTCCTCCTCTTCTTCCCCCTCCTCCTCCTCTTCTTCCTCCTCTTCCTTCTCTTCTTCCCCCTCCTCCTCTTCTTCCTCCTCTTCCTTCTCTTCTTCCCCCTCCTCCTCCTCTTCTTCCTCCTCTTCCTTCTCTTCTTCCCCCTCCTCCTCCTCTTCTTCCTCCTCTTCTTCCTTCTCCTCCTCCTCTTCTTCCTCCTTCTCCTCCTCCTTTTTTCTATACCTCCTTTTCCTCTTTTCCTCTTTTCCTCTTCCTCCTTTCGTCGTCGTCGTCTTCTTCTTCTTCTTCTTCTTCTTCTTCTTCTTCTTCTTCTTCTTCTTCTTCTTCTTCTTCTTCTTCTTCTTCTCCTTCTCCTTCTCCTTCTCCTTCTCCTTCTCCTTCTCCTTCTCCTTCTCCTTCTCCTTCTCCTTCTCCTTCTTCTTCTTCTTCTACCTCCTCTTCTTCTTCTTCGTCCTCTATCATTTGTTTTTCTATAGGTACATGTTCAGAGTTGGGGTCTGGGCATGGTGGTACAATTGTGCATGACCATAATCCCTGAATTTCAGAAGAAAAAGAAGGGCCGTCTGGTCTACATAGTAAGCCTAAGTTCATCTAGGGCTACCCAGTGAGATCCTATCTCAAAAAGCCAAAGTGAGAAAGAAATACATACATACATACATACATACACACACACACACACAAACACACACACACACACACATCAAGTACCTGAAATTCCTCTATATGTAAACAAAGCATTCCCAGCACCTCAGCCCCAGCCAATAATCCTGCCACTCTGAAAACCCCTGCTCTCTCCCAAAGGTTTATATGGCCCTTTTTACCCCCAGAAAGAGCTGCAACACTGAAACTTGGAGAAGGCTATTTCTCTCAGGCTCTCAAGCCAACTGCAGATCTTGTGAACCCACCCAGCCCCCACCCAGACCTGATAAACTTCATTCCTTTCATTCCAGCCCAGTGTGACCTTCTGTGAGAAAACCAGGTCAGAGTTGGGAATAACCATCTAAAACATTTCCCCCTAGATGAGGCAGATGATGATGATGATCCAGAGTATAACTTCCTGGAAGATCTTGATGAACCAGACACCGAGGATTTCCGTACTGACCGAGCAGTGAGAATCACTAGTATGTTTGTCTCTTATTGCCTTTTCCATTTGTCTTTGTTTAGTATTTAGATGATTTAGACGTTTGTGACTAATTGAAATTAAGACAATTAAGTCTCCTTTGTTCATTTCTGTAGTTGTTTAAATTAGCTGTATATGCAGAAAGCTGCTATTTGCTTGTACACTGTATGGCCCTATGTTTGTCATTTTCTACTTGGCAAGGGTCGTATTATACTTTGAATGCCAAAATGAATTTGGACATGGCCTTGTCTTGCAGGCAGTGAGCCTAGAAAGAGAAGAGCTTAGAAAGCAGTAGGTATTAGGTGGGTCACTTAGAGATTCCCAGTCTGTTGAAAGAGGTTGTCCTGTGCAAGGCTTAGGGAAGTACTTAAGATGAGATGTTTTAGCTAGTGAAGCAGGGTTAAGACTTTTGTAGTGAACAGCAATAGGACAGAGAAGACCCACTGCAAGCAGAAGAGATTGCCACATGGAGAGTCAGGCAGGGGTCAGCTTGCTTTATCAGATAGCTCTCTATGTGTATGTCTGTTCGTCTTGTTTGCTTTTGAGTCAGAATGTCATTTATGTAGCCAGCCAGAGTTTGTTACTGACTAATGCAGCAGCCCAGTATGGTTGTGAATTATGAACAACTGTTTTACATCAGCCTCCCGAGACCTGGGATTATACTTCCATTTTTATTATAAAATCAGTGAACATTTTCTTTGTCTTCCTGCTAGACTTTAAACTTGATGGAAATAGACTCCTTCCCATCTTGTTCTTTCACGTGTCTCAGGCATCTTGAGCAGGACTTGAGAAATGGCTGATGTTTCATAACTGTTTTTGAGTTGCTGCATGGTGGATGGATAGAGCCTTGGTCAGATGCTTTGTAGAAACAGCATTTGTTGTCTCCTTAGAGTTCTTTCTTACTACAGAATGGACCTAAGTTCTGCTAACAAACTCCTTTCCTTCTTTACAGAAAAAGAAGTGAATGGGCTGATGGAAGGGCTGTTTGAGACTGTGAGTAGTGATTTTGGAGTCATTTGGTTAGTGGAATTCAGTAGTTAATCTCTGTCCTTTGCTCTTCGAAATTGTCTTTTCAGCAGAATGATCTGCCCGGGTCATGGCCACCTAGGAGTAGATTAGCCAGAAAATTCTGAGTCGTAGACTCTTGATCGCCTACATGCTTTTCCCACGGGCTACCTTTGCAGGCTATCATTAGGATCCTGATCACAGACTTTTTTTTATGTATATATAAATTTTTCTCTTGATTTTAGGTAATTTTTTCACTTGAAGCAGTAATTTGTTTAGCCCAGGAAAGTTCAGCCCCCAAAGAGAGATTCGGCTGGGTGGTTCTAAAGGGAAGGGGCAGGTGAATCTCTCTCTTTGAAGATTTTTTGGTTGTGTTCAGAAACTGGAGAGACGGCTCAGAATTTGAGAGCATCTGCTGCTTTTCCAGAGGACCTAGGGTCAGATGTTGGCTCATAGGTGCCTCAGCAGAGAGAAGCTCACCGAGATGCTAAGCCTTCATTTCTCAAAGGAGCAGAGTGGTTTAGTCTTCTTGGAAAAGACTGACAGCCAGGTAGCTCACTCCAGTTACTTTAGTCCAACATCATTCAAGGTTAATTGGGGCTGAAAAAGGTTCCAAATACCACGGTTATCTTGCCCTTGCCCTTGCCCTTGCCCATGAGAACAGACGACGCACCCAGATCTTTGTCCCTTTGACCATGGCTAGCCAGAATTGGAAGTAAGAACTCCAGGTTTGTCAGGAGTGGCTTAAGAGCAAGGGCAGTGCAGTCCCATGTTCTTATGCAGCACCATGTGCAGGTTCTTTAGACAGAAACTTTTCTTGAAGGTTCAAAGAGTCTCAGAACAGTTTCTCAGCTTCTTCCTATTGACCTGCACATAGTAAAGGCTTTGCTAAACATTTCTCTCAAAGCCAGGCACAAAGGCTTACTACTATCCATATCACGACATCTTCCCCTTTTCTGTTTTAAGTGTTAGGGATAACAGTTCTGTTGGAGATTATGGAGTTGTACAGTAAAAATGCTCTTTTGTCTTTCTAGTTGTCTGACAGTTTTATCCAAATAAATCAGCATACATTTCAAAGCCAGTAGAGTCATCACAGGAATTGTAAAAATCACAAAAGCAAGAAACATATCAAAGTGATTCATGGGATTAAGTGAAGCTACACCACCTTTAAGATGTTCCGTAACGTCTCTCCCTGTTATTCCAGGCAGCTTCTTTGAAAATGTTTCTATAATTTCTTGCTGCAAATCATAAATCATTTGATAAGAGAGTTAGGATGACCCAACAAATGCATTTTAACTTTTTCCCAATCATATTTGCCATCCTTGAATCTTAAAGATGTAGCACAATAAGAAGTGACGACATTCCAGTCACATTTCATTTGTTCTCGCAGTAATTCTGATTGATCTCCGATGAGTATTACAGCTTCTGTCAATTTGTCTATTGCACCAAACATTTTTCTGTCTGTCTTTGTTGAGTCCAAACTTTGTGAGAATGTGTATTCCAGTCTTTAGCAAATTCAGCAGTTTGAACTTCTTTATGAAGAGCAACTCTAGATGTGGTAGCAGTATCAATTAATGTGATGGTTCCCAGGACCTCAGCAGTTACCAGTCCCACCATCTGTTGAGATCTTTCCAATATTCTTTCAGCAAGGGTCTGTAGTAGCATTATCACGGGTGAGTCTTGATATGGTCCTGACAACCTCACTGGTATCCACTTTGAGTAGTGACATCTAAAGACATACTAGCATTGATACAGGCATAAGAGCACAGCATGCACAGGTAATGTTAGGATTATTAGTGTGCCATTGCATGGGTCCTTACATTAACAGATAAGGCAAAGGCATACAAGCCATAGAGGTGTGACTTTGATCTAAATTAAAGGACAAATGAAATCTGTCATCATTAAAAGTTTAACTCTCTGTTCCTTGCTTCAAGTGCTGAAAGGCACTTGCCAATTACTGCAAATTAGCCTGGATAGAATTACCAGATTGTAATAGAGGGCCTGACATTCCATCTCCATGCCACTCAATAGAGTATCTAGAATCAGAGGCAACTCCACAGTTGTACTTGAATTGGACAATTGCCATTTCAATTCTGAGTAAGAGTATAGTACTTAAGGGGACCCATAAGGGCTCCAAGCAATGACTTCTTCTCGGATGCTATTAACTGGCACCTGAGGATTCCTTCCTACCTATATGTTGCTGTCAGTGTATCCAATCAGAGTCTTTATTAGTAATCTGTAATTTGCAAGATGGTACATTTACGGAAATAGTGGTATTAATCCTCAAATCCATGCACAAAGAATAGGAACTTTTCTATAAGAATTCTGTGAAGTACTATGATCAATTCTAGATAACCAAATTTGAGAAGTTAAATTTAAACAATGAATTCCATTACCCATACAAGTAAAATTCCTTTACTTTCCACAGTATAATTTATAATTTCTTTGCCCTCCTCTGCAGGTTGAGCAGGTCCATGATGGTCATAAAGACCAGGTATCCAAGAAGATTCATTGTATACCACAGAAATACCCATGTCTCCCCAATTTACTAATATGTCAGTTGGTGGAGTACAAATATAAGCCCCAATAAATATGATTTGTGACTATTATGTGTACGATTGCCACGGACAGCACGGCGAGAAGCAGGTTGTAGTGTCCCGAGGTTTCCCAGATGGTCAACTATCGTTTGCCCACCGTCAGCCAGTTTCTTCAGCTGTCCCATGGAGAGTGATCAGCTGTCTGCTTCAAAATCTTTGGTTTTTTTTTTTTTTTTTTTTCTTAAAGCCATGCTATCCACATCAGCAGCCAAGCCTTCTTCTCTTGCTCACGTCAGATTTTAATTAGTTTTGCTGGAGCCCACAGGGTTTTTCCTCCTGGAGAAATAAAGGCATATCCTCTACCCCATCAGAATGCCTTCCCGGCTTTCCATTCTCATGTTTTGTTTTTTTGTTTTGTTTTTTTTTTAAAGGTTTATTTATTTATTATATGTAAGTACACTGTAGCTGTCTTCAGACACTCCAGAATAGGGCGCCAGATCTCGTTACGGATGGTTGTGAGCCACCATGTGGTTGCTGGGATTTGAACTCTGGACCTTTGGAAGAGCAGTGGGGTGCTCTTACCCACTGAGCCATCTCACCAGCCCCCTTTGTTTTGTTTTTAATTTTATTTTATTCTCTTCCTGATCTACCTTCTCACTGTTCCCCATCCCATACCTCCTCCCCATTCCCCTGACTCCACAAGGATGTTCCCCTCCACCCCACCAGACCTCTGAACTCCCTGGGGTTTCCAGTCTCTTGACTTATGTCAAGAGTTAGGTTAGGTGCATCTTCTCTGACTGAACCTAGACCCAGCAGCCCTCTGCTATATATGTGTTGGCCTCATACCAGCTGGTGTATACTGCCTGGTTGGTGGAACAGTGTCTAAGAGCTCTTGGGGGGTCCAGGTTAATTGAGACTGCTGGTCCTCCTACAAGGTCACCCTCCTCCTCAGCATATTTATTTATTTATTATATGTTAAGTACACTGTAGCTGTCCTCAGAAGAGGGCATCAAATTTCGTTATGGATGGTTTTGAGCCACCATGTGGTTGCTGGGATTTGAACTCGGGACCTTCGGAAGAGCTGTCGGCACTCTTAACCATTGAGCCATCTCGCCAGTCCTCGTCAACATCTTTTAGCTTTTCTCTAATTCAGCCACAGGGGTCAGCAGCTTCTGTCCATTGGTTGGGTGCAAATCTCTGCATCTGACTCTTTCAGCTGCTTGTTGGGTCTTTCAGAGGATAGTCCTGATAGGCCTCTTTTTGTGAGCACTCCTTAGCCTCCGTCATAGTGTCAGGCCTTGGGGCCTCCCTTGAGCTGGGTCCCACTTTGGGCCTGTCGCTGGACCTTCTTTTCCTCAGGCTCCACTTCCATCCCTGTAGTTCTTCAGACAGGAACAATTATGGGTCAGAGTTTAGACTGTGGAATGGCAACCGTATTTCTCACTTGATGCCACCTGCTGGAGGTGGGCTCTACACGTTCCCTCTCCCCACTGTAGGATATTTCATCTAAGGTCCCTCCCGTTGAGTCCTGGGAGTTTCTCAACTCCCAAGGTCTCTGGTACATTCTGGAGGGTCCCCCCACCTCCTACCTCCTGAGGTTGCCTGTTTCCATAAGGCATTTTTTTTTTCTGTTATCCACTGCCTTTCAGTTGCTGTTGTTCCTGTTTTATTAGCTTTTAAAACTTTTAAAGTTAATAAGGCATTGTTCAATCTATCTTTGGGGGTTCTTATTGTTTCACCTTTTTGTTTTAAAAGCATCTCTTTTAATGTATGATTAGATCTTTCCACAATTGGTTGTCTTATAGGGTTATGAGGAATACCTGTAGTATGATTTTATGTAGTATCATGTAAAAAAAATGGTTTCATTTTATTAGAAACATAAGCAGGTAGGTTATCAGTTTTAATTTGTGATAGGATCCCCCATAATAGCCATTGTTTATAATAAATGTGTAATTGCAGAATCTGCCGATACAGACCTTAAGGCAGCTAACTATTGAGACCCTGAATAAGCATCAGTATGATGCGTAGTTTTAGCCTTCCAAATTCTGTTAAATGAAATACATCCATTTGCCAAATTTCAGTTCTCTGTTTGCCTTTATGATTACTAACTGCAGGTAAAGAGATTTGATTCTACAGGTAATAATTGGGACAAGTTTTAATGATTTCTTAGCTTGCCACCATGTCACTGAAAACCTCTTCTTCAGACCTTTACTATTAACATGATTTGCTTCATTGAAAATTTGATTCTAATATATTTCCTGTTGATAGTTGATTTATTTCAATTGTGTAGGTGGTTGTAGCAATCCAGTGTGAGAACAAATAGGAGTTAGATACAATGGGTACTCTCTGCCTCTAATTGCCTGTTGCAATTGCATACATAACAAGGTTAATTCTGAGTTATCAGGAACAAGTTCAGCAGTTTCTATATGTAAAACAACTTCTGCATATTGAGAATTTAATTATATTCAGAGCTTCAGAAAAATCTAAGAGTACCTTAAAAATTGCATGTAATCCCGGCTTTTGAGCAGAAGAACAGGGACTTGAGCTACTTTACTTCTGTCTCCTGCGTCTTCACCTGACTTCCCTAATTCATCTGCATTGTTGTAACGGTGTAAAAGCTTTGCAGATGAGTGATTTTCTTTTTTTAATATTCATGGGAGAATTTATTCTGTCCTTTTAAAAAACTGAAGTCTTTTTTTTTTTGCTGTATTTATTGTTAATTTCTCCCTAGCTCCTTGCCAGTTATCCTCATTCATCATAATTCATAATTTTGTAATTTGAGCCTTTATTTATGGGACTAGAATCTCTGTGGGATCAAATTCTGTTGACTGACAAAGTTTTAATCTGCCTTTAATAATTTGTTCAGAAACTTTTTCTTTTTCTCTTTTTTGGTTTTTCGAGACAGGTTTTCTCTGTGTAGTCTTGGCTGGCTGGAACTCACTCTGTAGACCAGGCTGGCCTCAACTCAGAAATCCGCCTGCCTCTGCCTCCCGAGCTCTGGGATCAAAGGTGTGGGCCACCATGCCCGGACAGAAACTTTTTCTATATAGGTTTTTAATTTTTTAGTCTGTTGGTTAAAAAAAAAAAAAAAGTCCATTCTAAGACATTATCTTCCTTTTGCCAAATTATTCCAGAATGATTAGATAGTAAAACAGCTAAAATATAGTTTTATTTAGGATCTAAGGTAAAATATTTTTGTGTTTCATTAAACATTTTTTTCTAAGGGATCTGTATCAGAATCAGCCAATAAAGTATTGTCCTTATAGTGGGAAAGAATGGAGTGAGAAAACAGGTTACAGAATATTGTAGCCATTGTTGCACAAAATATTCACATGCATTGGACTGTTTAACATTCCCTGAGGAAGAACATTCCGCTGATATCTCTTTACAGGTTTAGCATCATTATACCTGGTCACAATAAGAACAAACTTTTCCCTGTCTTGTTTTTGCCAGGGAATAGTATAAAACAAACAAACAAACAAACAAACAAACAATCCTTTAAATCAGTAACTATTGTAGACCAATTTCTAGGTAGTATAGAAAGTAAATGAATTCTAGTCTGCAAAGAACCCACAGGCTGCATTACTTTATTTACCACTCTTAAATGTGTTAAGAGTCTCCGTTTTCCTGATTCCTCTTTTATTACAAATACCAAGGACTAGTAGACTCCTCAGTATGTTTAGCATCCAGTTGTTTCTGCCCCAGTTGATCAAGAGCTGGTAATTTTTCTTTTGTTCAGGGCCATTGATCTATTCATGTCCATCTAACCGTTTTAAAGGTAGGGCTTTTAGCATATTATGAACAGTGGCCTCTAGTCTGAATTTGGAAAGCTAATTCCTTCTCTCCCCTGCTTATTGACAGCCCCGAATATCATGTGATCATCTTTGATAATTGTTTTCTAATACCTTTTCCAGCAATATAACCCATTTTAAATATAATCTTCTGAGCTGTTTCTGAAATACTAATTTGAAGGAGTACTAATTTGAGTTCCCCATTGTTGTAACAAATCCCTTCCCTATAGGGTTATGGCTGTGTCCACCACAGACGGTTTTAACCTTTCTGCTTGTCCTTCTGGGCATTTACTCCAGTTGACACTGGTTCACAGGAGCTATCGGTGCAGTACCTATAAAGGAAGTGGAGGCTTCTTGCAAAGGCCAATTTTGATTCTAAGCTTCTTCAGAAATTATAGATACCTCTGTCCCAAGTATCCACTACACTGCTAATTTGAATATCATTTACCTTCAGTTTGGCCTTTCATCCTTAATTTTAGTGGGGGGTGCACACAGTGACACACTTCCTCCAGCAAGGCCACACCTCCTAAAGTGCCACTCCCTGGGCCAGGCCTATTCAAATCACCACAACTTCCAAATCCTCCTGTCCTATTTATTGGAGCTCCTTTACCTTTGTGATATGGGATTAATAATAGTAATTGAACAATCAATCACCTGGCTCTAATTGTATGGTTTGTTTTCCTGACATAAGCCTTGATTTTAGTTTCCCCTTGATAATCTTCAGCTATTAATCCTGCAGATACAATAAACTTTTTTTTTTTTTCTCCAAAACTGAGTTTACATTCCCGATTGCCTTGTTGGTGAACTAGTCCATTGCTGACACGACATTATTGGCTTGTGTTGTTTGTTCTTGGGTCCAGAGATGCTCCGCTTGTCTGGTTTCCTGATGGTAAAAAAATCACCTTGGAGATCTCTTATTGATTGACATTCATTAGCCCACTATCAGCCTTTTTCACATCTATCACAAAATTTTGGTGGTATATTTAGTTTATTTTGAAATGCGGCATTTCCTTTAGTAAGCAATGTCTAGATTCTTTTTTTTTTTCCTCAAGTATCCAGCCTTCCCACAGTTAAAGCATAATTCTTTTTGAGAGTTAAAACCTTTAGCTAATGATTGTCCAGCTGAAGTTGCACCATATGCAGCAGGTTGATCATTAGCAGTAATTTCTAACCCATTCCTCTGTAACACCTAGAGGAATTTTTTGTTTGTTTGTTTTTTGTTTTTCCAGAGAGAGCCCTGGCTGTCCTGGAGAAATCACACAGATCAGCTGTTGAATTGCCCATGACCTCTGCCATAATCCTAGAGATGGGTTTACCTTTTTGTAAGCCCACCTTCTTTCATGTCCAATCTTGGTCAGAGTCCTCTCCCTCGTGGTCCACAAATTTGGGCACCAGCAGACGATGCACACAGATCTCAGTCCCTTCTGACCATGGCCAGCCATAATCAAAAGTAAGAACTCCAGATTTGCCAGGTCCGTGCAAGACCAAGGACAGTGCAGCTGCAAATTCTCATGTAGCCCTGAATGCAGATTCTCTAGAGAGAGAACATTCCTTCAAGGTTCAAACAGTCTTTTAACAATTTCTCAGTTTCTCTTGATTGACCTGAACATAGGAAAGGCTTTGCTGACTCATTTCACTCAAGGGCAGACTCGGAGGCTTTACACTACAGTTCCCAGTACCCACGCTGAGTGATTCTAGCTGCTCTTCTAGTTCTTAGTCTTTCTCCTTCCCTTCCTGCAATGTTCCCTGACCTTTACATGCGGGAGTGTGTTATTTCCCTTGTGGTTGGGCAGGAGTGTGCTGAAATGTGTCCTTTGCAACTGGGTAGGAGTGTGTTGTGATATGTCCTTTTTCACTGGGCAGGAGTATGCTGTAGACATGTTCTTTGTGACTGGGCTCCACAGATCTGCATTTTGATTGGTTGTAGTTTTCTGTAATGGTCTCTGTCAGTTGCAGAGAAGAGGTCCCTTGTTGAAAACTGAGAAATTCTATTTTTTAAGTGAGTATGTGGTTCTTCTGCATGTCTGTCTGTATACCACATGCTTGGTGCCTCTGAAAGTCAGAAGAGACCATTGGATTCTCTGGACTGGAGTTACAGATGGTTGTGAGCAACCGTGTGGGGATGGGACTTGAACCTGGGTCCTCTGGCAGAGCAACGAGTGTTCTTAACCGCTGAGCCAACTCCAGCCTTTTCAGCTCTGTTTTGGGTCGCAACATTATTAAAGTCCTGAATTCTGTAGGTTTTACTTACGTTTCTCATTGCTGGAGAGGCTTATAAACAGGGACCATTCCCTTGAGAAAACCCTCCTCTTCCCCCCCTTCCCCCCACAGTGCCAAGATGAAATGGGATTCTCAAATATGGAAGATGATGGCCCAGAGGAAGAGGAGCGTGTAACAGAGTCTCGGCCTAGCTTCAACACTCCTCAAGCCCTACGGTATGCGGTATGCTGGCTGAGACTTAGAGTGAACCGATTAATGTATTTTGAAAAGGTTTGATGGTTTTTAAATTATTATTAATCTAGCCGGGGTGGTGGCGCATGCTTTTAATCCCAGCACTCGGGAGGCAGAGGCAGAGGCAGAGGCAGAGGCAGAGGCAGAGGCAGAGGCAGAGGCAGGCGGATTTCTGATTTCAAGGCCAGCCTGGTCTACAAAGTGAGTTCCAGGACAGTCAGGGCTATACAGAGAAACCCTGTCTCGAAAAACAAACAAACAAACAAACAAAAAATTATTATTAATCTTTAATCAGCCTCCTACTTAGGATGGGAAGCCCTGGAGGTAAGTTTGTTGTCTAACAAATGAAAACTCTCTCCTTGTTTTGGGGCAGAGCAGCTATAGACAAGGCTGTATCTGTTTGGGAAAGGAGAGAAAGCATAGCTGGGCCTTCGAGCAGCTCCTCCAGGCGAGTGGTGCTGGAGCGGTATGGAGAGCTTCACATGGCCAGCCACAGAAACTCCCCTCCACTGAATGTCTGCATGATGCTTGTGTTCATTGTTCGTTCGTCATTAACATCTAATTTGCCACTTAGGCATTGTTGAGCAAACACCCTGCTCTGATGTCCTAAGAGCCAGAAGTATATACTAGTAAGTAACCAGTATGTACAGAGTTAGAGTAGAAGTGATGAGGGGTGACATCATCTCTGTGACCACTTCCTGTTGACATCTGGGTGTCATAGTTGGGGACCCAAGAAAACTTGAATGCTGGCCAAAGTCAGGACAAGCAGGTTCTGTGGTTCCTGTCCCAGCTCTGTTGGGCAGAGATAGGAAAAGAGACAGGGAAGCTCGGACCTGGCTGGAGCAGCCTGTGAGGCTGGACCCCTGGGGTAGGGTGCTGTGGCGCTGACCCCTGGAGCTGGCCGAGTTGATTTTAAATCTGCTGGGACAGATCACTAGAGAGAGAAGGTAAAGTTAAGGAATGTGGGGGGAATTTTTAATCCAG
Source organism: Mus caroli (assembly GCF_978045245.1). Classification (NCBI taxonomy): domain Eukaryota; kingdom Metazoa; phylum Chordata; class Mammalia; order Rodentia; family Muridae; genus Mus; species Mus caroli. The sequence continues at coordinate 73,186,194 of NW_028227258.1, read as the reverse complement.
GGTGTACATTTGAAATCTCCTGGCCTACGATCCTGGTAGTTGGCTGAAGGGAGTCCCAAGACCAGGGGAGAAAGAAAGCTCCTACCCTCAGGAGTAGGCAATAGATGGGAAACTTAGGCTGTTGGGTGACAGTACTTATATAGAGTCTATTTTACCTGGGAGAGACAATTCAAGTCAGTTCCATTCAACTTACAAGAATTTTAAGTTTAGGAGCCGGGCGTGGTGGCGCACGCCTTTAATCCCAGCACTCGGGAGGCAGAGGCAGGCGGATTTCTGAGTTCGAGGCCAGCCTGGTCTACAAAGTGAGTGCCAGGACAGCCAGGGCTAAACAGAGAAACCCTGTCTCGAAAAAAAAAAAAAAAAAAAAAGAATTTTAAGTTTATCAAAAGATAAAATTTTACATATGTTAGCATTACCACTGTGCAATTTTTATTGAGATCCACATTGCAGAAAAGTCAGTAGACTCACGTGTTTGAGTCATAGTTGGAGCTCGGAACCCGACAGTGATTCAATAAGTATACATCAAGTAGGTCCTGAGTCTCTTAAACATAATAGATACTTACTGGCTACCTGACAGTCAAGCTCTATGGACAGCCTTTGGCCATCAGGCCCAAAAGATCCAACAGACTTTGCTGTGGAGGAGGAGCTTGGAGGACCATTCTGTGTTGTCTAGGCAAAGTGGGGCAGTCAGCTCCGCAGTATTGCACTTGGTCCACAGTTTGTAGAGGTCCTGCCGTCGTCGGCAAGGTGAAGGGCAGTGTTTCGTAGAAGCTGTCCTTGTCACAGGTAAAGCATGTTCCGGGTGGAGTTCTTCTGTGACCCATCATCTTCTTTGGAGACCTTGAGGTCACTGCTAGGATCTGGAGGTCTCTGTCAGTCATAGTAAAATTTTTTGCATTAAACATTTTAAAAGCCATATTCAGCAGATCTCCAAAAAGTTTTGAGGATCATTATTTATTAAGTAGATGAGTGGTGGTGGCTCAGGCCTTTAATTGCAGCACTTGGGAGACAGAAACAGGTGAATTCCTGAATTTGAGGCTCGCCTGGTCTACAGAGAAAATTCCAGGACTGCCTGGTCTACAAGGAGAATCCTGTCTCAAAAAACACAAAATTATAAACCAAAAAACAAAAGCCAGGTGTTGGTGGTGCCCGCCTTTGATCCCAGCACTTGGGAGGATTGGCAGGCCAATTGAGAGATTGGGACCCTAGCTGGAGTTAACCAATTGTTCCTGATGGCTTGTCTGTGTTGTTCTGTTAGTCTGATATGCCTCCAGTTACCTTTGATTATGTCTTTATTTCCAGGAGAAGTGATAAGTTCATTATGAAGTCTTTTCTGGTCCAGGAGAGATGGCTCAGTAGATGGGAGCAGTGACTATTCTTTCAGAGGACCCAGGTTCAATTCCTAGAACCCACTTGGTAGATCCCAACTGTCTGTAACTCCAGTTCCATATGATATCCTCCTTTGCCCCCCTCAGGCACAATGTCCTTGTGTTTTGTGACACAAGACTCATTACACACACATACGTCTATTCATTCCACATAGGGAGCCCAGGCCAGACCAAAGTACAGATACCATGAACAAAGTTCAACTTGTTGAACCAGTGAGGTGTTTTTTTTAATTTATTTATTTTATGTATATGAATACATTGTAGCTGTCTTCAGACAATCCAAAAGAGAGCATTGGATCCCATTACAAATGGTTGTGAGCCACCATGTATTTCCTGGGAATTGAACTCAGGACCACTGGAAGAGCAGTCAGTGCTCTTAACTGCTGAGCCATCTCTCCAGTCTGATCCAGTGAGTTTTTTGGGGTTTATTACAGAAGTAGAGATGACTCAATGACAGCCGAATCACCCAAAACTCACCCCAGCGTGGGTGACACAGCTCACCAAATCTGGAAACCTAGAGCACACTACAGGCAGCTAAACAGTTTGGGGTGTTCTTTCTATGTGGGTCTGTTGATCTAATCTTCTTCCAGGCTGCTCTGCTGGTTTCTGCTTCTTAGGATGCTTGGCTGATCCTTTCTGTTTTCAGCTTGACTTATCTTAGACTCACTCTTAGCCCTTATGATTGTTTCCTCTTAGGAAGGAGGGGTCTAGTGAGGTTGTTCAGTTTCAGGGACTTCCTGAAGCTATTTTTGAATTATTTTCTAACTTGCATGAAGAGCTTCCTTCAATGATCTTGGAGAAAACTGCTATACAACAGTGTGGTACACAGACATACATGTTGGCATAACACTCATACACAGGAAATAAAAGTAAATAAATCTAAAGAAAAAAGAAAATATCTTCAACCTGTTACAAAAGTGTACTGGCTGGTTTTGTGTGTCAATTTGACACAGCTGGAGTTATCACAGAGAAAGGAGCTTCAGTTGAGGAAATGCCTCCATGAGATCCATCTGTAAGGCATTTTCTCAATTAGTGATCAAGGGGGAAAGGTCCCTTGTGGGTGGGACCATCTCTGGGCTGGTAGTCTTGGTTCTATAAGAGAGCAGGCTGAGCAAGCCAGGGGAAGCAAGCCAGTAAGTAACATCCCTCCATGGCCTCTGCATCACCTCCTGCTTCCTGACCTGTTTGAGTTCCAGTCCTGACTTCCTTGGTGATGAACAGCAGTATGGAAATTTAAGCCGAATAAACCGTTTCCTCCCCAACAAGCTTCTTGGTCATGATGTTTGTGCAGGAATAGAAACCCTGACTAAGCCAAAAATTTATCTTTTAACTATTGCTATAATATTGAAGGCTCCTGGGAATTTGATAACTTGTTGGTCTTGGCCATGTGAGCAGCTGTTTTTCTGAATATTGTCACCTTTATCTTTTGTTTTATTTTTATCCAGAACAAGATGTAGGGTAGCAGTTATGGTCAGGGTGTTCTGGTATGGTCAGGAAGCATGAGAAAGGAATTTGAATGTCTGAAGTGAGTTCCAGAACAGCCAGGGATACACAGAGAAACCCTGTCTCAGAAAAACCAAAAAAAAAAAGACAAAAAAAAAGAAGTTATTTTCATGGCGGTTGTATAGTAATGTTTGAACTAACAACTCATGTCTCTTCATCTGAGCTGTCTTAGATTTTAGTGTATTTCTTTTTTGTAAACATTGTTGAAAGGTCTTGCTAGACTTATTTGTTATTTTTGTTTGTTTCTGATGCTGACAATAAAACCCAGAACTAATACTTACAAAACAAGTGTTCTCCATTCTAGTGCATCCTCATTTATGGCTTTGATTTTTTTAAAGAAATGAATGAAGGGCAGCTGGAATGGAAAGGGCTGGCTTAGCAGGTCACTGAGAGACCAAGTGCTATACTTTTGGAATATACTTTGTTCTATTGGTGTTAGGAAGAGTGTCAGCCAAGGACCACCAAGACAAAGTTCTCAGCGCAAAGGAGATTTATTTGCCCCAGAGAGACAGAGAGCAGGGATAAAGGACAAAGACAGGAGATAGAGGATAGCTGAGAAGGGGAAGGGTACAGGGGAAAAGTGGGAGGAGTCTTTCTCCCAGAAGACAAAGGACTGCCTCTGAATTGAGAGGAGACAGACAGGGTCCATAGGCAAGTTGTGGTTTATAAAGGTACAAGGGAAAAGCCTGTGTTAGGATGAGGTGTTTTAATTTTAAGTGGACATCTTAATTAGGTGACCCAAAGGGAACTTTTTGATATCTGGACTTAAATACTTTGTCAGCCTCAAGAGGAGGAAGTAGCCAAGTAAAGGAATCAACCTTGCTGGCTAGCTATAATGGTTTTTAGCAAGCTAGAAGGAATGGGAGAGAGGGGCAAGGCCTGCCAGAGCCATGCTTGCCACACTGGAGTTAGCTAGAGTCCCTCCAATTTGGAAGAAGTCATAAAGTAGTATGTGTTAGTATAATTCAAGGATGATGAGGTCCCATTAGCCTGTGGTATTGTATTACACTGTTGTTTCTCTGCTTCTAGATTTTCATTTCATTTCTTATCTCTGTGTGTTTTATACAGAGAAGTAATTGTATTACAATAAGGTGGAAAATATTTCAGAATATTCTTTGGAATTGTTGGAGATTGACCCAGGGCTTCAAGCATTCTAGATATGAGCTCAAACTATCCTCTAACACCAGACTCTTTATTTGAATACAGTGCTAACAGTCAAGGGAATTATTTGCTTAAGGATCAAGAATAGTGAGACATCGTGATCAAAGTAAAACAGATTTTCATGTTTTGTTTTTACAAGGAATTTGCTGTTTTGTGAACCTAGGAGAAAATGCATGTTCTATCCTTCTTGGGAACAGGTTTGAGGAGCCGTTGGCCAACTTACTAAATGAGCGGCACCGGACAGTGAAGGAGCTGCTGGAGCAGCTGAAGATGAAGAAACCCTCAGTCAGACAGCAGCCTGAGGTGGAGAAGCTGAAACCGCAGGAGACTGTCCATCAGACTCTGGTCCTCAACCCAGCACAGAGGAGCAGGCTTCAGCAGCAGATGCAGCAGGCAAGGCTTCTCTCTTTGTTTGTATTTGTATTATTTCTTGGCTTAGCACGGAAGCTAGAAGTGAGCAGTGTGGTAAAGTCAGAGGTGGCTGTCCTACTTCCTGTTGGAACCGTTGGCCATAGGACTGTCTGTTTGCTACGACCTTGAGAGAACTTCATGTTCGTGGCCTGTGGGTCAGGTAGGAAATCAAATAAAGACCGAAATAATGTGTAGGATTGGAGATTTCAGAATTCTTAGTATTACATTCAAACTCAAATATCCGCCTGTATTAGTTTTTCTTGTTTCTGTCTTAGTCTCTCTAGTTTGAGGGTCAAGTTTGTCTGAGTTTGGTTTTGGCCAAAGGAACATAACTCAAATATGCCAAGATCCTGCTTTGCTCTCATCTCACTGAGAAGCAAGATACATGTGGTACAGTTGGAAACATTATAATGTGTCTTTTTTTTCCTTCCCAGCATGTTCAGCTCTTGACACAAATCTACCTTCTCACCACCTCCAACCCCAACCTCAGCTCCGAGGCCAGTACCACCAGAGTATTTCTTGTAAGGTTCCATACATCCATAACTCGGAAGATTTAAGTATGAAATCTGTTAAACTGTTAATGTTATGCACGGGTTGTAATCTACATTTCTTCCTCTTCTCTCCTGGATGTGTTTGTTCACTGTACTGCCTGTCCTGTGACTTCCTCTGTTTGCTTGACAGAACACTTAAGTCTGGGGAAACTTGAACACCATTTAAATTGCATCTTCCTCATGTTGAGAATTTTTTGTTTTTTGTTTTTTGTTTTTTTTTTGAGACAGGATCTCATGTAGCTCGAGCTGGCCTCAGACTCATGAGTTGACTTCATTGTTCTGCCTCGACTCCATCAGTACTAGAGTTACAGATGCACGCTACTGTGCCCAATTTATGGGCACTGTGGGTATAACCCAAGGCTTTTCCTGTGTGTTAGGCAAGCATTCACTCACTGAGCTCCATGGCCTTTGATACTCCTCTCTTTATTTATTTATTAATTTTATGTATACGAGTACACTGTAGCTGTCTTCAGACACACCAGAAGAGGACATCAGATCTCATTACAGATGGTTGTCAGCCACCATGTTGTTGCTGGGAATTGAACTCAGGACCTCCAGAAGAGCAGTGCTTGTTCTTAACCAGTGAACCTCTCTCTAGCCCCCTGAAAGATATATACATTTTATCAGGTCCTCCCTCCTCCCCACTCTGCCTTCTTCCTCCCCCCCCCCCCCAGTCCTTTCTCATTCTTCCTTTTATCTCAAAGAGGAAAGAAAGAAGTTTCCATTGTGAGGGGCTTTCTGAGAGGAAAACTCTGGACAAAGCCATTGTGGTTTCATGGTGTGCTTGCCAATATGACAAACTTCCTCTGTGGCAATGTTGTGTTCAGAAGATCATGAAAAAAAATATTTTTGACATATTATCAAAAACCTTTTGAAAATTAGATTTATTTTATGCCTATCACTATTTTGCCTACTACTGCACAACATATGTACTTCATGCTTGTGGAGACCAAGTGACAAATCGCCTGGAACTGGAGTCATGGATTTTCCGTGAGCCACCTCATGGGTGTGGGGACTGAACTTGGGTCCTCTATAAGAGCAGCAAGTGCTTTTTAACTGCTGAGCCAGCTCTCCAGACCATATGAAATTAAAAACAAAAACAAAAAACAGGAGGCAGCACAGGTGGTGGCACATGCCTTTAATCCCAACACTCAGGAGGCAGAGGCAGGCAGGTCTCTGAGTTCGAGGCCAGCCTGGTGTACAGAGTGAGCTCTAGGACAGCCAGGCTGTTACACAGAGGAATCCTGTCTCGAAAAGTAAAATAAAAACCAACCCCCCCCCCCAAGAAAAAAAAAGAAAAGAAAAGAAAAGCCAAGTCTAGAGGTGTGGTGATGCTGTTTATTTTATGTACTGAGTATTTGGTGAATGAGAATGGAGGAGCCTGAATTAGTCTGTTCAGGCCTAGAGAGCGAGACTGTCTTGAAAAGCTGGGTGTGTGTGGGGGAATCTAACATCCTGCCATTCTTCCGCCCCACACTGCTGAGGTTGAGTCTAGGGCTTTTAGCGTGCGTTGTAAAGGCTCAGCGGCTGCATCGTCCTTGTGCCTAGAGAGCAGAACATGCACGGAAGGCTGAGGGGGTCACAGCCCGAGACTTCAGGGCATGGGGCTGCTTCTCCAAAGGACCTGGGTTCAATTCCCAGCATGCATTTGGCAGCAGCTCACAACAGTCCATAACTCCACGTTCCAGGGAGTCTGATGCCCTCACAGACATACATGCAGGCCAAACACCAATGCTTGTAGTAAATAACTTTAAAAAAAAAAGACAAATGAATGTAGATCTAGTTCCTGAGTGACTGCGGCCAAAGACAGATTTTATAATGGTATGATATCAGTTAAAGATTTCTTTCTGCCTACCACTGATCTTGTGGCAGGAAGGCCCTTCCCCCTTAAGAGCTTGAGGACTGTGGTATTGGTTGTCTGGAGTTACCTCAGAACTCCTTTGTGTCCTTTCTCCCCAGAAAGAGCTGGGCACCTTTGCTGAGAATTCCATTGCCCTTCACCAGCAGTTCAACCCCAGGTTCCAGACCTTATTCCAGCCTTGTAACTGGATGGGAGCTATGCAGCTCATTGAAGACTTCACCCACGTCAGCATTGACTGCAGCCCTCATAAAACCGCCAAGAAGACTGGTAGGAGATGACTGTGTCAAGTCCAGTTTGAGATTGGCAGTGAAAGACTCGAGTCGTTAATGTTTTTGCTATAATTCTTAGGGCACAGGAGATTTGTAATTTATTCTCTCTGTCTTTTATACATTCAAGGAGACCGGGCATGTAGCTCATTGGTAAAGTACTTACCTATACGGAGTGACAAATGTTTATAGTTCCATTTCTAACTTGAGACTAAACTCTCACAGCACTATTATATTCAAATTGGGTATGTCACTGCTACTTTCTATATTTTTTAATATTATATTTATAGATCTAATTGCACGCATACGTGCACACACACACACACACACACATATACACGAAGAGAGAGGAGAGGAAGGGAGCACACATACCATAGTACACCGGACAGCTTTGGGTGTTGTTTTTCTCCCTCTACCATGTGGATCCCAGGAAGTGAGTTCAGGCCATCAGCAGGCTCAGGGGCAGGTTTGTCTACTGAGACATCTCACTGGCATCCAGAGCCAATAATCAAATTGTAATGTTCTGGAAAGAACAAAAGTCTTATTGAAGATATTTTTGTCTTGTAGAGACTTTTTTTTTTTTTTTGGTTTTTTCGAGACAGGGCTTTTCTGTGTACCCTGGCTGTCCTGGAACTCACTCTATAGACCAGGCTGGCCTCAAACTCAGAAACCCGCCTGCCTCTGCCTCCCAAGTGCAGGGACTAAAGGTGTGCACCACCACCACCTGGGTGTAAAGAAACTGTGAGTCTAGCAGCGTGTGTGGGTTCTCTTAGTGCCTTGTGTGTCTGTGTCAGTGGAGAAAGTGTACCTTATAGGAATAGACAAGAGAATCAGCTTGGCAGACCTCCTGTTAGCAAGTGTTAGGTTGGAGTGACTGGAAACTTGAGGGGTCAAGTCTGAGGAAGAGCCTGTGTGAGTGCTGTGTGGACTTAGGCCTTGGTGAAACTCTTTGGTCCTTGGATTATATTTATCTCAGATGTTCTTTCTTACAGCCAGTGAATTTCCCTGTTTGCCAAAGCAAGTGGCTTGGATCCTGGCCACAAACAAGGTTTTCATGTATCCGGAGCTCCTCCCAATACGTTCCCTGAAGGCCAATAATCCTCGGGATAAGACCATCTTCACCAAGGCTGAGGACAAGTACGTATAGTGAAACTGACATTAGTGCAGTAGGGAAAGACAGAGACAGTGGTTTGAGAAGCCTGGGGCAAATGAGATGTGAGTGACAAGGACATAGACCAAAGAAAACCCATGTAGAGACAGGAGTGTATTTGTTTCAGTCCTGTCTTTCCTAGGGGATGCCATACATACTGTTAAAACTTTATTCTGATTTTATTTTTGAGTATGGATGTCTTGCCTTCTTGTATGTCTGTGCAGCTTGTGCGTGACAGTGCTGGCAGAGGCCAGCAAAGGCCTAGGAGCCACCATGTGGGTGCTAACTGAAGCTGGGTCCTCTGCAAGAGCAGGCTGTGCTCCTAAGCACTCAGCCCTCCAACACACACACACACACACACACACACACACACACACACACACACACCGTGGGTCTTTTTTTTTTTTAATTTTTTTGTTCTTAGCCTTTAATTTTCTGATGCTCCCCCTTCTAATTTTAAAATTCAAAAAAAAAAACAACCAAAAAAACAAAAACCCAAAAACAAACACAAAAAAACCCAACAGCCATAAATACAGGGAATTGCTCAGTGATGGTGGCACATGCCTTTAATCCTAGCATTTGGGAGGCAGATACAGCCTGACCTGTAAGTTCAAATCCAGTCTGGTCTACAAGGAAAGTTCTAGATCAGCCAGGGCTATACAGGGAAAACTTGTCTCAAAACAAGACAACAGCAAAAGAAAACACAAGAACTTCAGATTGTCATTTTATGCTTGAGTTATTCATGATATCTTTATTGTTGTCTGAGTTAGGCCCTCATGGATCCAAAGCTAGACTTGTATCAGCCATATAACTGTGTATGACCTTGAACTTTGAACCCTCCACATCCTAAGAACTGTGATTTTAGGGCTTTTTGTTTTGTTTGGTTGGGCTTGTATTTTTATTTTGGTACTGGAATTTGGTTTTTTGGTTTTTACCTTTGGGGGAGGGGTTTGGATACAGAGTGATATCATGTAGCCTGTGCTAGCCCCCAGCTTATAGGAGTCCTCCCCCCTCAGCCTCTCAAGTGTTGAGATTGCAGAAGTGTGCCACCATGCCTGGGATGACTTATTCTGATGTGTAATGCTCTTTTGCTTGTTTGTGAATTGTATGCTGTCTCATTTCTGCTTGTTCAGTGCTGTTTCTCAGGCCCTGTGTTGTCTTGAAACCAGTCTAGGGCATGAGAGAGTTCAATCCCAGGGTCTTCCCTATGTCAGGCAAGCACTGTAACCAATGAGTTTGCTTGTGCCAAGGAGCCAGGCTGGTCTTGACTTTGGCATCTCCTGTTTCAGCCACCTTGGTGTTCAGAGTATGCAGTTGCTTGTATTTGTTTGTTTTTTTTTTTGTTTGTTTGTTTTCTTTCTGTCACCGAGGATGTTAGTGCAAAGAGCTTTAAGCACATTTATTTTCAGTAGTGCTGGGGATTAATCCAGGGTCATTGAGCTTATCATGTTTGGTTCTTAAAATATGCAGTGATCTGTAACTCTCTAACGGTGTGGGAGGAGGCTGTGAAGCATGCAGTTTGAAGAGCTCCTTGCAGAACCGTCTGTGAATTTGGTTCTCTCTCAGTCTGTTAGCTTTAGGACTGAAGCATTTCGAAGGGACTGAGTTTCCTAAGCCTCTGATCAGCAAGTACCTTGTAACTTGTAAGACTGCTCACCAGCTGACATTGAGAATCAAGAACCTCAACCTGAACAGAGCTCCTAACAACGTGATTAAAGTGAGTGAGTGAGTAAGTGTGAAAACTCCCTCTGCCTCCTTTCCCTCTCAGCTGTCAGTGACGGGAGGCTTTTGTTGTAAAAGTGTTTTATCCCCTTTCCTCGTAGCCCAGGTGTTTGGGAAGGTGGTAGGCTTACTGTGGTATTACTCAGCAGGGTGGAACTGACTTCTTGGTGTTTGGATTTAGGCCTAAATTACTAACTTTCAGTCATGGACTCCTGACTGTCTTCCTCTCCCTGCTTTTCTGCCTCCTTCCTTCAGGGTTAGACACTGATGTCTCACTGAACCCTGTCCCTAGAACCCGTTCTTATTCATTCACTGTTTCAAAATAGATCAGGGTTGTTGTTGTTGTTGTTGTTTTGGTGTTTTGAGACAGGGTTTTTCTGTGTAGACCTGGCTGTCCTGGAACTCACTCTGTAGACCAGGCTGGCCTTGAACTCAGAAATCTGCCTGCCTCTGCCTCCCGAGTGCTGGGATTAAAGGCGGGCACCACCACTACCTGGCTCATTTTAAAGGCTTTGTCATTTTCTATGTGCATCTGTGTGTGCCTGAGCATTTGTGCACCTTGTTTGTACAGGGCCTGTGGAGGTCAGAAGAGGGCACTGAATTCATTGCCCATTGTGGGCGTTGGAACTGATCCCACATCTAGTGTAAGAGTAGCAGAACTTTAAACTATTGAGCCATCTGTCAATCTTCCTGGTTTATTTATTTATTTATTTATTGTTAAAATCACACTTATTTACAAGGGTAGGGGCATAACATGTCACAGTATGCATATGAGGTCAGAGGACAACTTGAGGAAGTCTGTTCCTCCTTGTACCTGGCTCAAGCCTACTGACTGCACCATTTATTCTAGTAATTAGCTAGCTTGTTTGTTTGCTTGAGGCAATGTCTCTCGGTGTATGTTCTTCATTTATTTATTCAGTGACTGATTGAGACTGAGTCTCTGTGGACGTTTGTCTGTCCTGGAGCTTACTATGTAGACCAGGCTAGTATATTGACCACATGGAGACACTTTTTTTTCTGCCTCCCAAGTCCTTCTTCTGCATAAAGTCCAACTTCTGCATAAAGGTATGTGTCACCACACCTAGCCCAGTTACTTTTAAAATGAAACTAACATAATCTGTCTATTTCTCTCTTCTTCTTCCTCCTCTTCCGTCTCCTCTTTCCCTGGGATTATAGTCAGGTTCCATCGTGCTTGGTTCATAGTGTCTTTTCCAGTTAACACTCTTACTTAAAAGTAGTTTCTGGGGGGCTGGATATATGGCTTAGCGGGTAAGAGCACTGACTGCTCTTCCAAAGGTCCTGAGTTCAAATCCCAGCAACCACATGGTGGCTCACAACCATCCATAATGAGATCTGATGCCCTCTTCTTGTTTGTCTGAAGACAGCTACAGTGTACTTACATATAATAAATAAATAAATATTTTTTTAAAAATGTAGTTTCTGTGTGTAAAATGAGGTAAAGCTCTATGTGCAAGAGAAGACATTTAATGAGATTATTTTGATCCATTAGTTTTGTTCTTTCTGACCTAAACTTCTATGTTTCCCTACAGTGGGGGTCATTGAGAAAGATAGGTTTGAGTTTTAATGGTAATCAAAATGGATGTTTGCATTTAGATACCAAATAATTGCAAAATCTTCATTAATTGGAAATACTTTTTTTGAAATGCAGAAACATTCAGCATAGACTCCTGATATATTTGTGTGTTTATGAAACTCTCAGCCATCCCATTCACCAGTCTGAACGAATATGACTCATACTATGTGTTTTCATGTTTAGTTTTATAAGAAGACCAAACAGCTGCCAGTTCTGGTGAGGTGCTGTGAAGAGATCCAGCCACATCAGTGGAAGCCACCTTTTGAGAAGGAAGAACACCGGCTTCCCTTCTGGTTAAAGGTCAGGCCTTCCTTCAACATCTGTGTGAGGCAGAAGTCACTGACTCTCCTCCTGTAGGAGTTACATGATAATTTCCCAAAGTAAAGTCTGGACGAGTTCATAGAATTGAAATGTTCTTGTCTTAGAAAATTGATGCAGAGAAATACCCGTCTTGGAGCCATATGTCGAGGCTCCCTTTCAGTAGTGCTCAGAATCCAGAAAGCTAAGTTTTCCTTTCCTTTAACTTCTGCTGTGTTCTAGAGCAGAGCGTTCTTGTCCTGCAGGCCAGTCTACAGTCCATTCAGGATGAACTGCAGAACATAGTGGAAGGCGCTACAGAGGGAGGAAGTGTGACCATAGCCACTGAGGGCAGCAGCAATCAGCACTTACAGAAAGCCAGCCCTGCCCTGGGGGATGAACCTCAGTACCCACTGCTGCTGCCCAAGGGTGTGGTTCTCAAACTGAAGCCGGGTTCCAAGCCGGGTTCTAGAAAGGCTTGGCGACAGAAGCGGCCATTGGTCCAGAAGCCCCTCCTTATCCAACCCAGTCCTTCTGTTCAGCCAGTGTTCAACCCTGGGAAAGTGGCAACCTGGCCAACTCCGACAGAAGTTCCTCCAAGCAACACAGTGGTCCAGATTCCTCATCTAATCCAGCCAGCCGCTGTCTTACAGACACTTCCAGGGTTCCCTTCAGTGGGGGTTCGTGGAGAAGATGGGTTTGAGTCTCCAACAGCACTACCTGCTATGCCTTGTGGGTCTGAAGCCAGGACCAGCTTCCCCTTGTCTGAGACTCAGTCAGCACCTCCTTCTTCCTCTGCACCCAAGTTAATGCTGCCTTCTCTGGCCCCTTCTAAATTTCGAAAGCCATATGAGCCCACAAGAAGAAAAGGAGCTAAGGCGTCCTCCTGTGTGAAGCCTGCTCCCATCATCCACCCAACACCCGTCATCTTCACAGTTCCTGCCACTACAGTAAAGGTTGTGAGCCTTGGTGGTGGCTGTAACATGATCCAGCCTGTTACTGCAGCTGTGGCACCAAGTCCCCAGACCATTCCTATCACCACTCTCCTTGTTAACCCTACTACTTTCCCCTGTTCATTAAACCTGCCCCTTGTGGCCTCCTCCATCTCCCCCCTAATTGTTTCCAGCAATCCTCTGACACTTCCTGTGACATCTATTTCTGAAGATAAGGCCCAAGTGAAGTTGGATGTTGCTGAAGGGAAAAATGTTCTTCAGAACCCTGCGTCCAAATTAAAACCCCAGGAGCTAACTCCTCTCCATTCCACTGTCTTCTCCAAAGAGGAGCCCAACTCCTGGCATTCTTCAGCAGATGCGGGAAGCCAGGAAGCATTCTCTGAATCCAGTGCCTGCAGCTGGACTGTTGTCAAAACAGAAAGCCAGGAAGGCTCTTCCGAAAAGAGTGTCTGTGGCTGGACTGTTGTGAAAACAGAAGATGGTGGGCATGCTGTGGAGCCATTGCCTCAGAATCTCCAGGACTCTCTGAGCTCTCCGTCGAAGGATTTATTAAATATGGTCAAGGTGGAAGCTGAAGATTGCATGGTGGAAATCCCCAGCAACTTTCCCAAGCAGGACATTGGGGAGGAAGTGAAAGAGGAATGCTCTATGGAATTAGACAGGGACCCCCCACGGGAGAAGTTGAGTAGTGCCAGTGAGATGAGAAAACAGACAGTCCTGCAGAGGGAAGACACGCAGGCCGCCAAATCCCCTTCTGTGCCCCAAGACGCTGCTGCTGAGGGACGAACAACTAGTCATGCAAGCAGAGGACTGCCAAAAAGCACTCCGTCCTCCATGGGCCAGGGCGCAGGGCTGAGCGGTCCTCCAGGGAAGCTTGAGGACTCGGCCGATGCTGACGGCCAGTCTGTGGGAACCCCAGCAGGACCAGACACTGGAGGGGAGAAGGACGGGCCTGAGGAAGAGGACGAGGAGGACTTTGATGACCTCACCCAAGATGAAGAAGATGAACTGTCATCAGCTTCTGAGGAGTCTGTGCTCTCTGTCCCAGAGCTCCAGGTAAGGGCCAGAGTGGTTCCAAGTAGAATGGGGACTTGGTACAATGCTTACTCTATTACATTATAGTCATAAACCCTTACTTGACTTTTGAGGATCTGTGGAACATAATTTTGACCTTTGTGTGAATTGCTGTGTATAGGGGACATGTTCTTTGAATTGAACTCATTGAAATGTTAATTTGAATTACTTGAGCACACTTATTTTTTTTTTAAATGTTTTACACTATTCATTTATTTGTATGGTGAGTCCATGTGATGACATGTGCAGAGGTCAGAGGACCAGGACATGTGGCTATCTCCTTCCATCATGTGGGTCCCAGCAGCTCAGCTCTGTTGTCAGACTCGACAGCAGTTGACTGTACCTGTTGAGATGCCTCATTGACTGCCTAGAACATACATTACATGCCACAAAAACAAACAAATAAACAAGCAAACAAAATCCCTTCATGGCATCGAGGCCAGGGGTAAAGTTACCTGTCGCTCACCCAAGTAGCACGTGGTATAAAAGAGACTGACTATCATGAATTTTCCACGGACCCTTCCCAAGTACCATGGCATACATGTTCCTCAGGGCTTGTACACAGACATCAGCAAGTTTGACTTTAAAAAGAAAAGCCCATAGATGCGGGAGAGATGGCTCTTCAGTTAGGGTCACTTGTTCTTCCAGCAAATGCAGGTTTGAGTCACAGCACCCACATGGCTGCTCACGACCCATAGTAACTCCCGTTGGAGGGAATCTGATGCCATTTGCAGGCATGTGGTACACAGATCTACACACAGGCAAAACTTAAAAATTATACAGTAATAATTAAAAATAATGTTAAATAGTCATAAGAATTGAGGAATAGCTAAACAGTAGAGCTAGTTTACCTGTCAGGCTATGGTGTTTCACACTAAGTCCCAGCACTTGGGAGGCAAAGGCAGGCAGATCTCTTGAGTTTGAGGCCAGCCTGGTCTATAGAGTGAGTTCCAGGCCAGCCAAAGAAATCTTGTCTTGAAAAACCAAACCTAACCAAACATGTACTTAACTTGTGCAAGGCCCTGATTCAATCCCCAGGCATACAGAGATGAAGCAAAGCAATAAATAGAGGGAGAGGAGAAGGAGAAGAAAAGGTGTAAAAGGTTGCTAAGCAAAGCTGTCTTCAGGACCTCAGGCTTCTCTAGTTCTCATTTTGGTCCTGATTTGCATCTGTGCCTCATGCTGCTGCTCCTGTACTTCAGCTTCCGGGAGCTGCAAGGAGCCCTTGGGAACATTTTCGGTGTAGTACAACCAGTTTCATCCTATCCTGAGTTCCTTACAAAAGAGTGAGACCCAGGCTTTGTTTAGTGCATTTGGCTTTGATAATTACTGGGGTTCCCCCTAATCTACTTTCCTAACTGCTGGCCTGGCTGCCTGCCCTGTGGTGCTCCCCAAACAGCTGCTGTTTCTCCTGGCCGTGTGCTCATGGTTCAGCTCCTCTCTCCTCTTCCTCATTCTCTCTGTCTTGGCTCTTCTGCCACGCACAAGCAGGTAACTAAAGAGCCTGCCTATGTCTCTTCCCTCTGCTCATTGGTTGTAGCCATTTTTATTCAACCAGTATCTTTAAATTAAAGAACAAGGTTTCCACAACTAAAGATGGCAAGCAGGAGAAATCACTCATAAGTAGACCTTCTGGTACACATTTCATCATTACAATGCATAGCAGCAGACAAAACCTCAACAAAATGGTGCTTTTAGGAAACAATGGAGAAGCTGACTTGGCTGGCATCTGAAAGGTGGATGAGTCAGGAGGGTGAGTCTGAGGAAGAGAACTCCCAGGAGGAGAACTCTGAGCCAGAAGAAGAGGAGGAAGAAGAGGCAGAAGGAATGGAAACCTTGCAAAAAGAGGATGAAGTGAACGATGAAGCAGTTGGAGATGCTGCTGAGAAACCCCCTTCTACCTTGGCCTCACCTCAGACTGCTCCAGAAATAGAGACCAGCATCGCCCCCGCAGGTAAGTGCAGCAGCTCTCCAGGCTGCATTGCCCAGAGACAGAGTGCAGAGTGGGCTTTGTCTCCAGGAGCTTCTCTTCCTTCCCCAGACAGAGGAGAGCCGCCCCTCTGCAGAGCGTTAAATGCTCATCAACACCTGATTTACACTAGGTTGCCCTGTGTTTATCCGTGGTTCTTGCCTCTTGTGTGCTAGAGGCTAAGAGCTGTTTGGCCTTCATGTTCCTCCTTCAGCTTCTCTTCTGTCATTTGAGGTAGCTCAGGTGGTATTCTTCTGTTAGGCCACCTCTCCCCTTCCCCAGCCTTGGCCTCCTTTCTCAGCTGCAGAGCTCGTGGTCAGCTTGCGTCCCGGGGACTGTTGAAGGGCGTGTGGTGCACTGGGCAGTACTGGTGCTGTCATGGAGGCTGGCTCTGCTGCTGACCTAGCTGTTCTTCCCTAGCTGTGCCGTGATATTAGTCGGAGTGCACGGGGTGCCTTTACGCTGGATGGCAGTTTCAGGGATTGAGAAAGAATCTTTTTCACTACTCCAAGGGGAGAGCATCAAAGCTGCTGGAAAGGGACGGAGCAGTCATCGGGCTCGAAACAAACGGGGGAGTCGGGCTCGGGCCAGCAAGGACACCTCCAAGCTGCTGTTGCTGTATGATGAGGACATTCTCGACCGGGACCCACTCAGGGAGCAGAAGGACCTGGCGTTCGCACAGGCTTATCTCACCAGGGTAGGCAACTGCTGCCATTCCTGTCATTCTGAGCATTTGTAGCTGCTGCTTTGGGGGAAGATGCTTTAGACATGATGGGGGGCGGGGGGGGGGGCGGTGGCTTAGCACCAGAGTTCTTGTCCAGCATGGGCAAGGCTGGGTCAGCCCCAGAACAACCAAAAACTAAGTCTTTTCTCTAGGTGCACAATAGACTTTGTGTCTGCCACTGTGTTCTCTAACAGCCGGCAGGAGATGTGTGGCTTGGTCATCGGTCCCCCTACCCTCACTCATCTCATCTCTCTTTCACCCAGAGATTAAGATATTGCCTCCCTCAATGGCAAGTTGTGACTTCCCAGATTGGGCTGACACAGGACCTTTACTGAGCATTCAGGGTGTGCAGGCTGGGAGAGCTGGGCTCGGGAGCGCTCTTTGGTCTTGTGTGTCTAGGCACACTGTGCAGCTTCCTCCTTAGTTAACTCAGCAGAGGGAGGCCCTCCGAGGGGTAGGCATGACTTTTTCTTGTCTGTTATCATTTTAGTAACATTCTAAGTTTGTGTATTCTGTACCTTGGTATTTCGTGTCTTAGAATTCATATCCACATGCCTTTTACCTGGTTGATGCAGTGCTGAAGTCAGAACCTATGAAAATCAATCCCTAGTTTTTAAAGGTTTAAAGGCTGTCCAGTTGCCCCTCAGAGGAAAGGAGTTGTGCCTTGCTGTTTGTTCTGTGTGGTGTTACTCCTCTGAAGGGAGCTCTCGGAGCCGTGTGAGCACAGCTGCCTTCTGTGCCCTTGCTGGTTAGGATTGCAGGCCCACAGAAGGATGCTGACCAGTGCAAGTATTCCTTGTAGGTACGAGAAGCTCTCCAGCACACCCCTGGCAAATACGAAGATTTCCTTCAGATCATCTATGAATTTGAGTCAAGTACCCAAATGCACAACGCTGTGGATCTCTTCAAAAGCTTGCAAACCCTTCTCCAAGACTGGCCTCAGCTCTTGAAGGACTTTGCTGCTTTCCTGCTGCCTGAGCAAGCCCTGTCGTGTGGGCTCGTAAGTCCACTTTGACGGGCAAAGACTTTACAGCTGACTCCGGGGCAGAGGCAGAGGGGCTCAAATGTAGTCAATCAAGACAGTTCCAGATTTCCCGTTTGTTTACAGGGTTTTATCTGTAGTACAAGTGGAGATCTTGATAAGTCACACTCTGCCCTCCCTCCTCACTGGTGAAAAGTACATTTAAAAATTTTTCTTAAGGGGCTGGTGAAATGGCTCATTGGGTAAAAGCACCCGACTGCTCTTCCGAAGGTCCAGAGTTCAAATCCCAGCAACCACATGGTGGCTCACAACCATTCGCAATGAGATCTGGTGCCCTCTTCTGGAGTGTCTGAAGACAGCTACAGTGTCCTTACATATAATAAATAAATCTTAAAAAAAAAAAAAAGTTACTTATTTTTAAAAAAAAAATTTTTTTTTTCTTAAATACATAGATTTTCTAGGTAGCCTCTAATGGCCTGGAGCTCATTGTTTAGGCGAGGCTGCACGGAGATCCTCCTGCCTCTGCCCCTCAAGTGCTGGGATTAAAGGCGTGTGCCGTCATGCCCCATCTCCTTTATACTAAGCAATTGTTTAGTGTCAGACCAATCTTGATGCTAACAATAGCAGTTAAAAAGATATTAATTTCTCTGCCCTCAAAAGAGCTTTCCGTCTCAAAAAAGTCTGTAACATAAGATTATAAAAATAGTCAAGTATATAGTATATTATCTTTTATGATGATAATTATTCACAGAAAACTAGAGCAAGATAAGATAAGCAAGAGACTAGAGAATTGTAAATGAGCAAGGAGATGGTGTGTGTATGTGTATGTCTGTATGTAGTGTCTATGTGTGTGTCTGTGTTTGTGTGTGTATCTGTTCGTGTTTGTGTGTGTATGTGTGTGTCTGTGTGTGTGCTTGTGTGTGTATGTGTCTGTGTGTATACATGCTTATAATTTCAGCACTCGGGAAGCTGAGCCAGAATGATTGCTGCTGATTCATGACCAGCCTAGGTCTGATGCCTGTTCAGAATTCTGGATTCTGTGGTCCATAGTGAAAGCCTGTCTTCAAAAAGAAAAAGAGTTGGAGACTAAGAGTTGAAATGGGAGGAAACACATGTTGTGCGTGGTGACTCCTAAGTACTATCCCTGTGCTTTGGAGGGAAAGGGAGGAAATGAATAAAATAAAATAAAATAAAATTTTAAGATGTATTTTTGCTGTGTAGCCCTGGCTCTCTCAGAACTTATTCCGCAGACCTGGCTGGCCTCAAAGTTACAGAGATCCTCTGCCAATGCCTGTCTAGTACTGGGATTCAGGGAATGCACCAGCACTGCCCAGCTCACTGCTCAGTGAATGCTTTAAGTAGCTGTGGGGCTAGCGATGTAGCTCCATTTATATTATGCTCGTCCTCACTGCTTGAGACCAGAGTTTGATCTCCATGTTTGCAATTGCAGTGCTCAGAAGTGGAGGTGGGAGGATCAGGAATTCAAGGTCATCCTCACCTACAGAGAGAGTTCTAGGCTAGCCTGAGCTACATGAGAACCTATCTCCAAAAAACCAAACAAGCAAGCAAACAAACAAATTGGGGCTAGGGAGATGGCTCAGTGAGTAGAAGTATTTCTCTCACAAGCACAGGAATGTGAGTTTGAATCCTGGGAACCCGGGTAAAAGCTGGGCGCACAGCCCATGCATCTGTATGTCTATACGTCCTATTGGAAGACAGGAATCTCCAGAAATTCAAGGCCCAGCTAGCCTTCTATATGCAGAAGAAAAATAACAAATGAGTGTCAGGTGTGGTGGTAAACTCCCTTAATCTTAGCATTCAAAAGGCAGAGGAAGGAGGATCTCTGTGAGATTGAGACTAATACGATCTATAGAGCAAGGTTAGGGACAACCATAATCTTATAGAGAGATACTGTCTCAAATAAGACAAGACAAAACAAAACAAAAAGCCATGAAGAAGGAAAGACAATGAGCAGTCAGGTATAGTGGTGCACACCTTTAATCTCAGCATTTAGGAGGCAGAGGCAGATGGATCCTGTGAGATTGAGGCCAGTCAGGTCTACAGATTCAGTTTCAGGCCATCTGGAGCTACATAGTGAGAACTTGTCTCAAAAACCAAACCAAACTAAACCAAACCAAACCAAACCAAACCAAAGTATAACAAAAAGACCCTTTCTGAAAGAAGGTAAATGATATGGACTGACATCCTAGGTTGTCTTGTGTTTTGTGTCTGTGCACACAGAGTGGATGTATGATTCAACCAATAAAGAAGAAAATAATTTATTCTCCTGATTGGTTACTTTTTGTTTTTCAAGGTCATATCTAATTGAATGTTGACCTGTGTATCCTCTGTCATGGCCTGGACTTTAAAGGACTTTGTAACAAATATAAAGGTCAGAGCGGCAATTCTCTTTGGGACAATCTATACAGGTCTAGGGATCTGGAGACACAGGAGATATTCCCAATTCTTTTGGCCTCTGCTCAGACCAGAATTTAAAAAAAATTAGACTATTTAATTTCTTAAAAAAAAAATAGGGCTGGAGAGATAGCTTAGTGGTTAAGAGCATTGACTGCTCTTCCAGAGGTCCTGAGTTCAATTCTCAGCAACCACATGGTGGCTCACAACCATCCATAATGAGATCTGATGCCTTCTTCTGGTCTGTCTGAAGATGGTGACAGTATACTCATATACATAAAATAATTTCTTTAAAAATATATTAAATTTTGTTTTATTTAATATTTATGTGACTATTCTAAATATGCGAGTGTTTAGCCTGCTTGCACGCATGTGCACCCCCTGTGTGCCTGTGAAACTCAGGAAAGGACACTGATTTCTCTGGGCTGTAGTTATGATCTTTGTGGACCTTCATGTGGGCTCTGGCAATTAATCTTGGGACTTTTGTAAGAGCAACAAGTGCTCCTAACTGTTGAGCAAACACTTTAGTTCCCTGAGTATTTTTTATTTGTTTGTTCAATTTTTTTTTTTATGTAGCCCAGGCTGGCCTCAAAATGGCTATACAACCAAAAACTGGCCTTGAATTTTTTGTTTTAATTATTTCAAAAACCATATTACTATGTGTGCATGTGTGTGTGTGTGACATGCCATGAGTGTATGGGTAAAGGTAGATGACAGCTCTGTGGAGTCCTTTTTCTCCTTCCACCTTCATGTGGGCTCTAAGGCTAGAACTCATTTTTTTAGGTGTGAGCCCAAGTGTTCTACATACTTGCCCTGGTCTTTTAATTCTGAATGTTCTCAACGCCACCTTCCCAGTGCCATAGGACTGTAGTGTGATCCACCATGCTTGGATCACTTTTTTACTTTGCATTATTTTTTCAAGGTTTCAACCTAGCCCATGCTGACTGGACTCAGTCAGGCTTACTTTGAATTCATGACACTTCTACCTCTGCCTTGAGCCACCATTCCTGGCTTCTTGTTTTTAGAGACCAATCTCATGACCTTGTCCAGTCAGGTTTTGAACTCAGGAAGTAGCCCTAAACTGGCCTTGAACTCAGGAAGTAAAGAAACCACAAGTCTAGGTTTTGTTTCATCTACTCTCAAAAGGCTCTAGAATTGCAATTAGAGAAAGGAGACTGCTGGAAAAAGAGAGTTTGAGAAGCAAAAGATTGTGAAGAAAATCCTGGGTTTTTCATGTGATCACAAAATGGATTTCGGTCTGGGAAACTCAAGACTTCAAGGATAGAGACAGAGAGCAAAGCTGAAGAAATACAATAAGATCCAGCCTTGGGGTCAAATGGGAACAAGGGCTGAGGGGTGTGAAGATCCATTGTCTGGATGCTTTCGCTGAGATCTGATGGCTTGTTATGTTGAGAACATTGGGTTCTGTTCAGTTACATATACCTCTTACTTGGGAGTGAGAGAGCCATTTGTTTTTACTTTATTATTTATTTATTTATTATATGTAAGTACACTGTAGAAGAGGGAGTCAGATGTTGTTACAAATGGTTGTGAGCCATCATGTGGTTGCTGGGATTTGAACAGTCAGAAGAACAGTCAGTACTCTTACCCCCCTAGCTGAGCCATCATCTCCCCAGCCCCTAACAATTCCTTAATTAGCAACTAAGAGGCCTACAGACTACAGCAGTGGCTCAGGACCAGTCTCAGCACTTTGAAAGGTGACTCAGCAGGATTGTCTAGTTCCAGACCAGCCTGGGCTACACAGTGAATTCCAGAGGAGCCAGAGTAAGACTAAAACATCTCCATATATGACATAACCCATGCTATATGTATAGAAAGGAACAGAAAGTGTTCTAGATAGAAGGAAGCCTTGTTTCCTCTGCACACCTCCATTTTTCCTAAGAAAGCCAGGTGTGATTGGCACACATCTTTGATCACAGCAAGTAGATCTGAGATTTTTCTGTGGGAGCCGTGCGTGCCGGGAGCAATCGCCATTATACGATGGTGCTGGCCTCCGCTGTGCCTAACTAGTAAACAAGCCTTGTGTGCAAGTGCAAGAGTGAACTCACTCCTAATCACTGCCCATTCTCGGGGCGTAATAGTGGGGTGATGGGCGAGCAATGAATCAGGAGCTGTCACGCCACATCAGGTGCTGAAACATCATGGCTGAGGGCTATATAAGCGACTCCATTTTCTGGGGTCAGGGTCTTCCTGAGAAGTAAGCAATAAAGCTTTGTCGCAGAAGATTCCAGTTGTCCTGAGTGGGTTCTTGCTGGCGGGGACAAAAGCTCGGGATACGTGGCACCGAAGACCTGGGAACTTTATACCATCACACCAGAGCAAGGGAGATCCCTTGTTCGCGGGGTGGGGGGTGGGGGGGGTGGGGTGGGGGTGGAACCAGAACTGCGGGACATTACAGCTCTGCAAGGTAAGTATAGTCTTGAAATTTCTCCAGAGTTAGAGGCCCTTTTGATTGTTTGCACAGCGATTGCACTTTCCCTTTCAGTTTCCTTTTGCTTCCACCGCTGGAACTGCTGACTGGTTCCCAGTAGCAGTCAGGCCTGGATAGCGCCTGGACATCGACCAATTTCAGTCTCGGACAGCTCCTAGACAGCGCCTGGACAGCGACCAGTTTCAGTCGCGGTCAGGACTGGACAGCGGCAGTATGGGAATTTCTCACTCTGTAGTAGTGGCATTAAGGTCGGTCCTGAAGCAGTGTGGCCTAAAAATCGCCACTAAGAGTATAGAGGCATTTGTCAGGGAGATAGACTGTGTGGCACCATGGTATGCTTGCTCAGGTTCGTTAACTGTCGCTTCTTGGGACAAAGTGAAAGGAGATCTGGTTAGGGAACAGCAGAACGGCAAACTTAAAGCAGGGATCATGCCGTTATGGTAATTGGTGAGATCGTGCTTAACAGATGAGGATTGTCAGCAAATGGTAGAAGCAGGGCAGAAGGTTTTGGACGAAATTCAAGACAGTCTATCAGAGGCAGAGTTGGGAGAGAGATTGAAAGTTGGGACGAAACAAGGTGCACCGAAGAATATAGGCCTTTCCACGGGCCTTGAGCCCGAGGAAAAGAGATATAAAGGAAAGAATGCCTTGGGAGAGATTAGAAAAAGGGATGGAAAGGGAGAGAAGAAGAGAGAAAGAACTGGAGAGGCACATAAGGAAAGGAGCCTCTACCCGCCATTAGATGAGTTCAAGGCACTAGCTGTCAGTAGCTCAGAATTGGATAAGGAACTTAGCTCCTCTGAGGAGACAGACATAGAGGAAGAAAGATACCGGCTAGATGAAAGACGAGCTAATCAGTCACAGAATAACATAAAGAAAGCAAAAGTAGCTAGAGACAAATGTCAAATCACTATGTGATCTTCAGATCTGCAACCTCTGGGTCCTAGTACACCTCCGCCCTATGTGCAGAGGTATCAATCAGACTCATTCATTTCAAAAGAGGAACAGAGAAAAGTGCAGCAAGCGTTCCCAGTCTTTGAAGGTGCAGAGGGCAGATGCGTTCACACCCCGGTGGAGTATATACAGATTAAAGAACTAGCGGAGTCAGTCCGTAACTATGGAGTCAATGCCAACTTTACTGTAGCCCAAGTTGAAAGGCTTGCGACTCTGGCAATGACCCCTGGCAATTGGATGACCGTAGTAAAGGCTGCATCTCCTAACATGGGAATGTATTTAGAATGGAAAGCTTTATGGCAAGTCTCCTGCCAAGCACAGGCAAGGGCCAATGCCAATGTTGAAGGGGACCAAGGAACATGGACTTTTGAGTTACTTACAGGTCAGGGACAACACGCTAATAACCAGACAAATTACCATTGGGGAGCTTACGCTCAGATCTCAGCTGCTGCAGTTAAGGCATGGAAGGCACTATCTAAGAAGGGAGAGGCAAGTGGGCATTTGAACAAGATTACCCAGGGCGCCCAGGAGTCATTCTCAGATTTTGTGGCTAGAATGACAGAAGCGGCTGGGAGAATTTTTGGGGACCCAGAGACAGCTATGCCTTTAATTGAACAGTTGATCTATGAACAGGCTACCCAGGAATGCAGGGTGGCTATTACACTTAGAAAGAGCAAGGGACTGCAGGACTGGTTGAAGGTTTGCCGTGAGCTTGGAGGGCCACTCACTAATGCCGCTTTAGCAGCTGCCATTCTACAAGGGCAAAAACGCCCTGACATGGCTGAGTTCAAACTCTGCTATAATTGTGGCAAACTGGGACACTTAAAAAAGGACTGTAGAGCCCTTGTCAAAAGGAGAGCACCAGGACTGTGTACTAAGTGTGGAAAAGGATATCATTGGGCTAGAGATTGTCGTTCAGTCAGGGACATTCGAGGCAGGCCCCTGCAGCCAGGATTCCCTCAAGCAGTAGATAATGAGACCATTCCAAAAAACCAGTACAGGGCTCTCAGGTCTCAGGGCCCGAAAACATATGGGACCTCGACTGGCAAAAGGTGGACCCCACAGTCCGCAGGGCAACAGAAGGATCAGCTGGGTACCACCACCCAATTCATGCTAATGTCCCAAATGGGGGTGCAGCCTATTCCTACTGACTATAAAGGGCCTCTGCCATCCGGGAGTGTCGGCCTAATATTGGGCCGGGCCTCCCTTACCTTACAAGGTCTTATTGTTCACCCTGGAGTCATAGATCAAGACTATGAAGGGGAACTTCAAGTTCTCTGTTCCTGTCCTCAGGGTGTCTTTTCTATTTCACAAGGGGATAGAATAGCTCAGTTAATAATTTTGCCAAGCCTACATGGCTGTTTTCCTTCCTCTGGTGTCCCCCGAGCTACCAGAGGGATTGGTTCTACTGGAAATGATTCTGCTTACTTAGTGATGCCTCTTGACTCCAGGCCATTCTTAGAATTAGTTATAGAAGGAAAACAATTTAAAGGGATTTTAGACACAGGAGCAGATAAAAGTATCCTCTCTTCCCAATGGTGGCCAAAAACTTGTCCTGTTACTCAGTCATCACGTTCTTTGCAAGGTTTCAGTTATCAGTCCTGTCCCACTATTAGTTCCCGTTCTTTGAGCTGGACAGCTCCTGAAGGTCAAACAGGACGATTCACTCCCTATGTTTTACCACTCCCAGTAAATCTCTGGGGGAGAGACATTTTACAGGCACTAGGACTGACCTTGACTAATGAATACTCGCCACAAGCTGTTCAGATGATGAAGAAAATGGGCTATAAAGAAGGAAGGGGATTAGGGAAAGGAGAGCAGGGTAAACTTGAACCTATCCCTCAAAAAGGTAATAATGGGAGACAAGGTTTGGGTTTTTTCTAGGGGCCGTTGAGGGCTCCATGCCCATACCATGACTTACAGAGGAAGTTGTATGGGTTCCTCAATGGCCTCTCTCCTCTGAAAAGTTAGAAGCAGCCACAAAACTAATTACTGAACAGCTACATTTGGGTCATTTAGAGCTGTCTACCTCACCCTGGAATACACCTATTTTTGTAATTAAGAAAAAATCTGGCAAATGGCGCTTATTACATGATCTTAGAGCTATTAATGCACAAATGCATCTATTTGGACCAGTTCAGTGAGGGCTACCATTGCTTTCTGCCTTACCCAAAAATTGGGAAATTATAATTATAGATATTAAAGATTGCTTTTTCTCTATACCTTTATGCCCTCAAGATAGGCAAAGATTTGCATTTACCATCCCAGCCATTAATCATTTAGAGCCGGATCAAAGATACCAATGGAAGGTCCTACCTCAGGGGATGGCGAATAGTCCCACCATGTGTCAACTGTATGTGCAATTGGCACTTAAGTCACTTAGAGAGCATTGTCCATCATTAGAGGTGATAATTTATATGGATGACATTCTGATTTGCCATAAAAATTCACAATTATTGCAAGATGCATACCCTATATTAGTAAAAATGTTAGGGCAATGGGGATTGCAGGTGGCCACTGAAAAGGTGCAAGTTGCTTGAATGGGAGCCTTCCTAGGGTCACTCATTTATCCTGACAAAATTGTTCCTCAAAAATTAGAGATTCGCAAAGATCAACTACATACCTTGAATGATTTCCAAAAACTGCTAGGAGATATTAATTGGCTAAGACCATTTTTGAAAATTCCATCAGCAGAATTAAAGCCCTTATTTGACATATTAGAGGGAGATACCCACATCTCCTCCCACAGAGCACTTACCCCAGCTGCATGTCAAGCTTTACAAACGATAGAAAAGGCCTTACAAGATGCTCAATTACAACGCATTGAGGAGTCAAAGTCATTTGAATTGTGCATATTAAAAACTGCACAGTTACCAACAGCAGTCTTATGGCAAAAAGGACCCTTATTGTGGGTCCATCCTAATGCTTCCCCTGCAAAAATCATTGAGTGGTATCCTAATGCAGTTGCTCAACTTGCACTTAGGGGGAATAAAAGCAGCCATTACTCATTTTGGGAAAGAACCTCATATGCTAATCGTGCCTTATACTTCTGCTCAAGTTCAAACCCTGGCAGCAACAACTAACGATTGGGCAGTATTGGTTGCCTCTTATTCAGGACAAATTGATAATCATTATCCAAAACATCCAATTTTACAATTCCCCTTAAGCCAAGCCATAGTGTTTCCAGTAATAACAGCCAAACACCCACTTCTGGATGGGGTAGTAGTGTATACAGATGGATCCAAATCTGGCATAAGTGCATATGTAGTAAATGGCCAAGTAACATCTAAACAATATAATGAGACATCACCCCAGGTTGTAGAGTGTTTGGTAGTTCTAGAAGTCCTTGATACTTTTCCGGGACCGCTCAATATTCTATCTGATTCCTTATATGTGGTCAATGCAGTTAATATGCTTGAAGTTGCTGGCTTAATTAGACCCTCTAGCAAGCTTGCTCACATTTTTCAGCAAATTCAGTCAGCCTTGTTACATAGAAGACATCTTGTGTATATTACTCATGTCAGGGCTCATTCTGGCCTTCCTGGCCCCATGTCTCATGGAAATGACTTGGCAGACAAAGCCACTAGAATCGTGGCTGCTGCTCTGTCCTCATAGGCAGAGGCTGCAAGGGAGTTTCATAAATGCTTCCATGTGACGGCTGAAACATTACACCGCCGTTTCACTTTAACTAGGAAAGAAGCTCGTGACATTGTCACCCAATGTCAAAACTGTTGTCAATTCCTGCCTACTCCTTATGTAGGGGTAAACCCCGAGGCATCAGACCATTACAGGTCTGGCAAATGGATGTCATTCATATTTCCTCCTTTGGAAGAAATCAATATTTACATGTTTCCATTGACACATGCTCTGGTGTTATGTTTGCTACACCTTTAACAGGTGAGAAAGCCTCTCATGTTATACAGCACTGTTTAGAAGCTTGGAGTGCTTGGGGCAAGCCCACAATTCTTAAAACTGATAATGGGCCAGCATATATCTCTACTAAATTTCAGCAATTTTGTCATCAAATGGATGTCACTCACTTGACTGGCCTTCCTTATAATCCTCAAGGACAAGGCATTGTGGAACGTACCCACCGTTACACTCAAGTCTTATCTTATAAAACAAAAAGGGGGAGTTGATGAGACTCTGCCCTCAGTGCCAAGAGTAGCTGTATCTATGGCACTCTTTTTTTTTTTTTTTTTTAAAGATTTATTTATTGGTTATATGTAAGTACACTGTAGTTGTCTTCAGACACTCCAGAAGAGGGAGTCAGATCTTGTTACGGATGGTTGTGAGCCACCATGTGGTTGCTGGGATTTGAACTCCGGACCTTTGGAAGAGCAGTCAGGTACTCTTACCCACTGAGCCACCTCACCAGCCCCTCTATGGCACTCTTTACACTTAATTTTTTGAATCTTGACGAGCAAGGTCGCTCTGCAGCTGATCGACATAGCTCAGACCCTGATAGACCAAAAGAAATGGTCAAATGGAAGGATGTCTTAACTGGTCTGTGGAAAGGCCCAGATCCTATTTTGATAAGATCCAGGGGAGCTGTCTGTGTTTTTCCACAGAGTGAAGACAACCCATTTTGGCTGCCGGAACGACTCACCCGCAAGATAGTAATCAAGGATGGTGTGGAAGATGCTGACCATCCGAGGACTGCTCCTGATCCTGACAATGCTGAACTTGTCTCAGGTTCCTAGTATGAGGGGCGAACAGAGATGGGCCATTCTCTCGACTTTCCCTAAACCAATGCCAGTTCGCCATAATGCTATAGTTTTTCCAAAATTCTTTACTACTAATAAAACATTAGATTTACCGTATCTACCCTATGATCCCACCCGAGCACCGTTAGGAGAAAATCGCTCTTTATTAGAACAGGGTTCTTTATGCTTTCAAATTAATGGACCAGGAAAATGTATCAACCCTCACAGCTCGAGCTTTGGGGAAGTTTAATGAGCACCGAGGAGGTTGGGTGAGCACAACCCAAGATACTTCCAACGCAGATATAACCTTTACAAATTGGACCTTCTGGAAGGAGGCAATTTGGGTTAATGGTACATTTCTACCACCTAACTTTTCAGACAAAGAACGTCCCCACCAACCAAAAATAGCCCCTCATTGTAGCTTGGAAGATGCAGGGCTGATCCTGCCTTGGTCTGATTGTCAGTCCTCCATCACTCGGGCAGATCAGAGTAAAACCTTTTCCTTTTCTCCCAACATGATAGATGACTCAGAGAAGGAATTTGTTATGAAAAAGGGACTTTTCATACAGGACTTTAGAATGCATCCGTTTCACAAGTGGGTGCTTTGTGGAGTCAATGGCAGTTGTACAGAACTCAATCCTTTGATCTTTATCCAGGGAGGAGCAGTTGGAAAGGCTGCTTTTACTGCCATCTCAAGATTTTCTCAGTATTGGGGAATACATGCTGCCTCCCAGGACTCTTTTGGATATACTAATATCAGTGTAGAGATCACTGGGTTCAATAAAACTTTGGTAAACCAGATTAATTACCCATCTACCCCAGTCTGTGTTTACCCCCCTTTCTTGTTTATTCTTTCAAATGATTCATTTGAAGTCTGTTCCAATGATTCTTGTTGGATATCTCAATGTTGTGATGTAACAAAGAACGCCCATGCCATGGTGGCACGGATCCCACGTTGGATCCCTGTTCCGGTGGAAACACCTTCCACCTTATCTCTGTTTCGACAAAAAAGAGATTTTGGAATTACTGCTGCCGTGATCATAGCAATTTCAGCCAGTGCAGCTGCTGCTACAGCTGCAGGGTACGCTATGGCTAGTACGGTTCAATCAGGCACAAACTTAAATCAGCTTTCAGCAGATCTGGCTGATGCCATCACTGTCCAAACTTCTGCTAGTACCAAGTTAAAGGGAGGGCTGATGATTTTGAATCAGCGCCTTGACCTGGCAGAGGAACAGATAGGCTTTCTATACCAGATGGCCCAGTTGGGTTGTGAAAGAAAACTGGAAGCTCTGTGTATTACCAGTGTCCAATATGAAAATTTTACATATGTAGCCAATCTGTCTAGACAGCTTTCCTTGTATCTTGCAGGAAATTGGTCGGAGGGATTCGATGAGACTCTTGAGGTCCTGAGGGTGGCAGTTTTAAAGATCAACTCAACGCGAGTGGACCTGTCATTGACAGAGGGCCTCTCCTCCTGGATTTCATCTGCATTTTCTTATTTTAAGGAATGGGTGGGGTGGGTTTATTTGGTGTTGCCACCTGCTGTGGACTTGTGTTCATGCTCTGGTTGGTTTGCAAGCTCAGAACCCAACAAACACGTGACAAAGTTGTGATAGCTCAAGCACTTGCTGCCATTGAGAAAGGGCCCTCCCCCAAAATCTGGCTATCTATGCTCAAAAATTAGTTGACATTGGTGGCTGGCCTCTTTTGTAGAGTTCTCCCTAGGTCATTTAGTAGTTACTGTCACATAGCACTGCGGTATCCAGGGATGGGCAACTTTCCTCATGCACAGATCAACCTAAGACACGGGGTCGGTGGTGATAGGGTTACCCTATGACAGGAAAGGCTGTGACATTGGAGGAACGACCTAAGACAGGAGCCACAGCGGATGGGCATAATTACACAGACCTAGTCCAGCCTCAATTTAATAAAATAAAAAGGGGGAGATGTGGAGAGCCTTGCCGCGAGCAATCGCTGTGGAGAGCCATGCGTGCCAGGAGCAATCACCATTATAAGATGGCGTTGGCCTCTGCTGTGCCTAACTAGTAAACAAGCCTTGTGCGCAAGTGCGAGAGTGAACTCACTCCTAATCACTGCCCATTCTCGGGGCGTAATAGTGGGGTGATGGGCGAGCAACTAATCAGGAGCTGTCATGCCACATCAGGTGCTGAAACGTCATGGCTGAGGGCTATATAAGCGACTCCATTTTCTGGGGTCGGGGTCTTCCTGAGAAGTAAGCAATAAAGCTTTGTTGCAGAAGATTCCGGTTGTCCTGAGTGTGTTCTTGCTGGGGGGGGGGGGACCAAAGGCTCGGGATATTTTTCTGTACAGTTTTGCAGGACTGTAGCAAGGCCCAAGGAAGATAAAGAAATTCATCACTTCATTGTGTTCTTGCTTGCTTTCCTCAAGGTTAGGATTGAGGCCCAAACACAAATGCACCCAAGGCCTGACTGAATGAGGTAGGCATCTCAGAAGACAGTGACTTAGTGTCAGCCAGCTGCTGTGAATTAGCAGGTACCTTCATCCTGGGCACTGGGGATGACAGGCTGAGAGTCTGGTTGTGACAAGGTGGCAGCTGCTGCGTTCGTTCAATTTCATCTTACAGAAAGACAGCTTTGCAAGCAGCAGTTTTGTGAACCCCTAATGATTTCTGGCTAGGCCGTCCTCTGGTAGGAACCACATTCCAGTAGTAATCTGGCCCAGCACAGACTTGCAGGCTGGAGTGCTTAGGCAATGACAAGGACAGGAGCCTTGTTCTTGGAGATCCATTTCTTGGTTCCTGGGATGATCTTTAAACAAAATGGACAATACAAATCTTGAGGCTCCTGCTGTTCCCAGTCCGGTGGGATCCTGTCATGAAGAGGTCTTCCCATATCACAAGATTTGTATTTATAAAAGACTAAGCTTGGGCTAACAGCTCTGCGTGGCAGGCTCTCGGGTTTAGCAGCTCCTTGGGGCCACAGGACTTTAGGCTCAGCAGCAACTTGAAATGAAGAGACTTAGGGCTCAGCAGCTCCTTGAGGTGAAGAGAAGTCTTTGTTATCCAGGAAGCTCTGCAGCACCTTGTTCTCATCAGAGATTTGGTCTTTTTGTCTCTCCTGATAAAAAAAATCTTGTAGCTGCTGAGCTGTTCTGACAGGATAGAGTTCTCCTTCTCCTGCTGCTTCCTCAATGCTACAGCTTCCTTCTACTTCCATATTTCCACTGTCTGCTCCAGAATCTTCTGGGGCTGCTTCTGAAGCTCTTCTACTCTGATCTCCAAGGCCTTCTTTTCTGAGATCATCTTCTGGTTGCATTCTTTCAGCCGGCCCAGCTCACTCTCCCAAAAGGCCTTCTCTTCCTCCCAAGAGGTCTTCTCTTCCTCCCAAGTGGCCTTCTCTTCCTCCCAAGTGGTCTTCTCTTCCTCCCAAGTGGCCTTCTCTTCCTCCCAAGAGGCCTTCTCTTCCTCCCAAGTGATCTTCTCTTCCTCCCAAGAGGCCTTCTCTTCCTCCCAAGTGGCCTTCTCTTCCTCCCAAAAGGCCTTCTCTTCCTCCCAAGAGGTCTTCTCTTCCTCCCAAGAGGCCTTCTCTTCCTCCCAAGTGTTCTTCTCTTCCTCCCAGGAGGCCTTCTCTTCCTCCCAGGTGGTCTTCTCTTCCTCCCAGGAGGACTTCTCTTTCTCCCAGGAGGCCTTCTCTTCCTCCCAAGAGGCCTTCTCTTTCTCCCAGGAGGCCTTCTCTTTCTCCCAAGAGGCCTTCTCTTCCTCCCAGGAGGCCTTCTCTTCCTCCCAGGAGGCCAAGAAAGCCATTTTTATTTTATTTTTTTAAAGATGGCTTGTGTCTCTACCCTAAATTTTGGAACCTAATGTTCACACCTGGATTGTCTGAGGGATATACTCTCTTAAGGAATATGAAGGTTCTAGGTTCACTCTGCAACAACTCTTACTTGATTCCTCCAATCGAAGGACAATTTTATTTTACTTATTTATGTGGTGTGGAGCACAGCATGAGAAGCTTGCGCTCCTGGATGCTTATGGAGGAGTTCCCCAAGAGGAAACGACTTGGCCAAGCCTTTCTTGCTTTCTTTCCCACCTATTTACCACAGTACTTTCTGCCCCAGGGAGTGTAAAAGTGCTCTGAGAACCCAGAGGGCTACGTCTCAGACCAGCAGCTCCGAGATGACATAATTCTTTCTTTTGTACATAAAGTGGCCTCCCTCGGGCTGGGCCTCTCCAGCCCCTCCCCCAGGCCAGGATTGCCTCCCTGGCCAGCACCAGCACAGGTGAGTACCTCTTTTTGAAAAGCCAAACCTGGAAAACGGGGAACAAAGGCCCCGGAAGGGGCACCCAGGCACTGCCAGGAGCTTCAGAAATAGACATCACGTCATCTCTCCGCTGGCAGGGCCAAGTGCCATTTGGTAACACCCCAAAAGACTACACCATTATGGTGCAGAATGAAGCATGCAGGGCTAGCAGTTTACCCCAGCCCTAGCAACCCTCTGACCGCCTTAAGGAGTGGCTTCATTTGTGCTCCCCACCCCCGCACCCTTCTTTCCCTGGAGGCCTCCGCCTCTCTTGGCTTCCAGCCATACAGCCCATAGTCTCCACGCTGCCATCTTGATGTCCCATCCCCCTTGCCACTTTCCTCTTCTGCAGCCCTCAGAAGTAGGAGGGGGAGGAAGGGGCATCGCCCTGCGTGCCCCTAGGGGTA
The DNA here is from genome assembly GCF_978045245.1 of Mus caroli. Lineage (NCBI taxonomy): Eukaryota > Metazoa > Chordata > Mammalia > Rodentia > Muridae > Mus > Mus caroli. The sequence continues at coordinate 73,153,376 of NW_028227258.1, read as the reverse complement.
GGGCTCGGCCTACCTCACCTCTCTTCCTCCAGAAAGGGGGTGGTGGTGGGGAGATTGTTCACATCCTCCGCAAGCTTGCCATTTCTCACCTCCAGTCGTGCTGACAGTGCACCATCAAGGGTTTACCATCAAGGTTTTAGCATCCTGGACTTGCCTATCCTCGGTGGCACTCTGCCCTTGCTAGAGCCTGCAGCCCACAGCTGAAATTCAGAGGTTATCCACAGCCTTCTACTCATGACCTCAGGCCCTATTCTGGCTGGGTTGGCAGTGAGAGGGTCCCATTTGGACTTCACTCCCCGCCCATTCCTCAGCTATCTGGCATTGCAACGGCACTGATCGCCCCCAAATTAGTTTGTCAGGCTCTACTTACCAAAGCTGGGGCGGATATTTGTGATCTCAGCCATGTTGTAATCAGAGGCTGTTGATAGAAACACTCTTGCAGAGGTCAGACAACTTTGGGAATCTCGGTCAGTACCGAGGCCGCGGCTGTAGACCTCCAGATCAGGGGAGGGGAAGGTGCATGGCCGACTGCCCCTGCAGTAAGATCCCTGGTTGCTAGCTGCGCTTTCCTCTTAGATGCTCCAGGGATGCTCTGAGCTAAGGATGCAGGTGCAGTCAGACTGGTCCTGATGAGAGATAGGCTCCGCCTCTTTCCGAACGGCCCTCGGCAGAAGACTCCGCCTCTGCCCGAAAGATTCCGGAAGCTCTTCGAGAAAAGACCCCGCCCACTGCCGAGTTTTTCCGAGGATGAATCTCCGCCCATTCACAGGCTGTGGGCGTTTGTGGCTAACTTTCAAAGCCCAGTAAGAAGTGTAGGTGTTTAGCGAGCTCAGTCGCACATCCTTGTGACTATAGCACTCGAGTCGGTGAGGAAGGAGAGTCAAGGAGAGTCTTGGATAGGTCTCCAAATACAGAAGGGCAGGAAGATAGTCGCTTTAGCGTCTTCTGAAGCTGTAATTCTAGTTGCCTGAGTTTATATAGCTAGAAGCTGAACCTTCTGGGTCCGAGGACTTGAGAAAAGCAAAATTCTATACTGTTTCAGTATTGATGGCTATTATTTTAGCGCACTCCTGGAACAGTAAAGGCATTTATGGAAACTGACTAAAGATTGAAAACTGGGTAGAAGCAGAAGGATCAAGAGTTTCAGGCCGAGCTGGTGAGATGGCTCAGTGGGTAAGAGCACCTGACTGCTCTTCCGAAGGTCCAGAGTTCAAATCCCAGCAACCACATGGTGGATCACAACCATCTGTAATGAGATCTGACTCCCTCTTCTGGTGTGTCTGAAGACAGCTACAGTGTACTGTATAATAAATATATAATAATGTATAATATGTATAAAATGTATAATAAATGTATAATAAATAAATAAATCTTAAAAAAAAAAGCATGCTTTTAAACCCAGTACTCTGGAGTATAAAACACCAGAAAATATGCAATAATAATAATAATGAGTCGGTTCACCCTGCTGCACTTGCTTGGGTGGCTCTGACGTTAGATTGAGGACATGGGGAACATGTAGCCGAGGTGGGGGCTCTTTCCTGGAACCTGGCTTTTCTCCGCAGTTGGAGCTTCCTTCGTCTCTGCTAATGGCCTGTCGCCTTTCTTCTCCTTTGTAGGGTTTGGGTTTTGATTCTGAGAGCAGGCCAGCTGTGACCAAAAGAGTGTTTTTGGTTTCTTAATGCCCCCTCCCTCCCCACCCCCGCCAATGACAAGAGAAGAGAAGTTGTGATTTTTTTAAAAAGACAGTCTCTCAACCAGGCTGCTCTGCAACTCATTTGTGTAGCCAGCCTCTACTGGACTGGAAATCTCCTATTGATAGGATTACAGGTTTGAGCTACCACGGCCTGTCAAGAGTAATTTTAATTACATTTATTGACAGGGTCTTGGATAATACAGACTGACCTTGAACTTACTGTGTAGTCCAGGCTGGTCTTGAACTCCTTTCAACACCTGCCAAATGCTAGTGTTACAGTCATAGACCACCCTGCTTAAAAAGTGTATTTTTTTTTTAAGATTTATTTATTATATGTAAGTACACTGTAGCTGTCTTCAGACACTCCAGAAGAGGGCGCCAGGTCTCGTTGCGGATGGTTGTGAGAAGAGCAGTCGGGTGCTCTTATCCACTGAGCCATCTCACCAGCCCCAAAAAGTGTATTTTTTAAGTTAGAGAAGCTACTAGAAAAGATGAATAATTTGATTTTTAAAGTTTCCTGATTATTTTTCCTAAGCATAATTTTTGTCATCACTGAAACTCAAACCTTGCCGGGCGTGGTGGCGCACGCGTTTAATCCCAGCACTCCGGAGGCAGAGGCAGGCGGATTTCTGAGTTCGAGGCCAGCCTGGTTACCAGAGTGAGTTCCAGGACAGCCAGGACTACACAGAGAAACCCTGTCTCGAAAAACCAAAAAAAAAAAAACAAAAAACAAAACACTCAAAACTTTTTTTTTTTTTCAAATTATTATACTCAATTGGGAAACTGCTTTTATACTACTTCAAAGGAAAAGACCCACAAAGACTGTGTTTTTCGTTAACCTGGTATTTGGAGGCTAAAGAGAGATAACTGGAAATGAAAGCATATACTACAAAAGACATGATGATTTTAAACAGGGAGGTATTCATGGTACAGTGTACCATAGCCAACCTAAAACAAATGTCAACTCTGCATCCGTACATACATATATAAATACACACAGTATGGATTCAAGTTTCCAAATTTAGGGTTGTTTGTTTGTTTTTGAGACAGAGTTTCTCCGTATAGCCCTGTCTGTAGTGGAACTCACTTTGTAGACCAGGCTGGCCTTGAACCCAGAAAAAAAAAATGAATTTTTGAACATTATGGCCCAGGCTCTTTACTGAGCAATGGGTCTATACATTAGAAGCTAGAATTGGAATATCTTATACCTGACTCCTTTTGATATTTGGGTATTTTTGTGAGTTCATCTGTCCTGTAGGGTTAGAATCTGTAAACTGGAAAAAAGTGATAAAAAAATTCATTGGTACACAGGATTTATTGTGGTGACCAAATCACCTGGTATAAGAACATTTTGCGGGCTGGAGTGATGGCTCAGAGGTTAAGAGCACCCCTGACAGCTCCTGAGTTCAGTACCCAGCAACCACAAGGTGGCTCATGACCATCTGTCATGGGATCTGATGCCCTCTTCTGGGGTGTCTGAATACAGTGACAGTGTGCTAATATACGGAAAATAAATAAATCTTTTTTTTTTATTTTATTATTATTTTTTTTGGTTTTTTTTTTTTTTTTTTTTTTTTTTTTCGAGACAGGGTTTCTCTGTATAGTCCTGGCTGTCCTGGAACTCACTTTGTACACCAGGCTGGCCTCGAACTCAGAAATCCACCTGCCTCTGCCTCCGGAGTGCTGGGATTAAAGGCGTGCGCCACCACGGCCGGCTTTTTTTTTTTTTTTTTTAAAAGAGACCATTTTGCAAAATAAAGACTATTATGCAGATATGAATAACTACTATATCTCAAGTTCAAATCTGGCTTTGACCTCAGCTATATGAAGCATCTCTCTGAATTTTAGGAATTCTCCTTTTCTTCCTATGTTCCAAATATTTAGTGGGGAGGGTGACTAGTTGTCAACTTACACTATGGAAACCAAGGATTCCGCACCCCCAGGTTTTGAGTTGGGTCGGTAACTGGAGAAGAGTAGGAAGTCTCCCCCAACACTTGCCTTCCTCCCTCCTTCCCTTTCTTTCATACTTTTTCTTCGTTTTCGAGACAGTGTTTCTGTGTGTGACCATGGCCGTCCTATAGCTCGTCCCGTAGACTAGCCTGGCCTCGAAATCAGGGCTACGTCTGCCTCCTCCTCATCCATCTATTTGTCGTGTTGGGTTACTTTTTCCATGAACTGACGTATCAGGGCTGTGGCTTCACCAGGCCCTAAAATAAGATGGCGCCGGACGTCTCGCGCATGCTCCTTGACGTGAAGGTCACGCGCCTCGGGGGCGCGCACGTCAGCCGGTGCCGTTGCGTTACTTCCGCTGGCGTAGGAGCTGAGTTTCCGCGGGATCGAGCCGGCCTCTGAGGGTATTTGGTAGTGTGTGGTGGGGCGGGAAGCAGCACGTTAGACGTGGGGCTCCCGGGGGAAGGGTGCCGAGGATGAGGGGCGTCTGCTCCGAGGCTGGGTGCCCGGTGCGGGAGGGGAATCGGGTAGCAGGGCTGTGCGTGCTGGTGTGGACCTGAGCTAACGTTGAGCGCTGAGGTGGAGAGTGGAGCTAGGACTCCTGTGAAATGCTTGTTCAGGGGGGATCTGGGGACTGCTTGCTCGGTGGCGTTCACTCACTCTTGGTCAGCCTTTCCTGGCCTTCAAGGAGCAGACTCTTGCTGGGCGGTGATGGTGCACGCCTTTAATCCCAGCACTGGAGAGCAAGAGGCAGGCGGATTTCTAGAGTGAGTTCCAGGACAGCTAGGGTTATACAGAGAAACCCTGTCTCGAAAAAACAAAAACACAAACAACAACAAAAAGGGAGCAGACTCTTGGAGGTATGGTAGTTTGAAGCGCTTGGAGCGATCCTCTCACAGTTCTGACTGAATGGCCCCTGGCTGCCCCTCTCTCCCCGCTTCCCCTCTGCTTCCTTCTCTGTGAACCTTAGGAAGTCATCTGTGAAAATAGGAATCACCTAGGTTATCCCCACTCCCCTCCGTACTCATTTACTATCCTCCCCGTCAGGATCAGCGAATCTTCTCTTGGTTATTGAGCTTTACGAAGATAAGAAACTGGGCTCTTAGCAGGAGGGGCCTTCCTTAATGCTCTAGAGAACTTGAGTTGCGGAGGCTTAAGATTAGCTTTATAGATCAAACTCTGAGTAAGTTTTCTCTGGTAGTTTTGAGTGATCTTTCAGGTGAGAAGGTTGCCAATGAGGCTTATTCTGGTCTTGGCCCTATGTCTGAAAGTAAGGGTTTCCAGCATAGAAGGATGCAACGTGTGTATGTGTGTGTGTGTGTGTGTTGGGGGGCGGCGGCTGGGGATGAAGTCAGAGGTAGATGCTTGCCTTACATGCATAAAACTCTGGGTTCCTAAATGATTAAAGAGATGTGCTGAAACACCTGTCAGTGGAAGCAGCAAGATCACAACACACGATCACCCTGAGATATACAGCAGGCTGGAATTCACCCTCCAGTACCTATGGAAATGCTCCCTGTTTGGTCCAAATGCAGCCTAACTTTGTTTAGGCCACTTTCATTCATTCATCTCTTCAGGGAAGAATTACAGAGTGTCTACAATGCCACATAATGCTGGATACTAGAGAAACCAGTCATGGATTCTGTTTTCTCACTGACTTCATAGCTCTGGAAGACAAGGATACTAGAAGAGTGATATTCAATGCTATAAGATTGACTTTTTAAAAATTTTCCTTATGTGTCTGTGTGTGGGCATGTGAATGTGAGTGTAGGTGGCCAGTTCCGGGCCAGTCTGGCTTTGAACTCACAGAGATCCACCTGCCTCTTCCTAGGCTGGGAAGAGGCCTGCACTATCACATGAAGTCTGAGGTAACAGAAGCTTAAGAGATTAAGGTATGGCTTAGTCAAGGTAGCATAGTGTTCAGTGTGGAGTTTGAGCTGAGGTACTGTAATGAATTTCTTATCTTCTGCTAAAAGTCTTAGGCATTCGGTGTGAAATACCATGCTCATGATTGAACTTGGGGTGTGTGAAATGATACTCGAGCAAATGTCACTACTGTTAACTACCACTGAAGTGATCAGGGCTTGTTTTTTATGCTTCTAGGATGGAACTTGTAAAATGTTGCCCTGTAAGAAGAGAAGAATTTCAGTGACCGAGTCTTCTCAGCAGCAAGATGACCAGGAGGGTGATGACTTGGACCTAGAGGAAGCTGTGAAGCCAGAGACAGACCAGCTCCCAGACAGCGGGTCAGAGTCCCTGTCCTGGGGTCAGAGTCAGGACAGTGCAGTGTGCCCTGAAGGGCACTCCATGCAGGATGGAGACGATCAGCTCAGGGCAGAGGGGCTGTCTTTGAACTCGAAGATGCTCACCCAGCATGTGAACTTAGCAGTCTTGGAATCCGTTGATGTAGCCGTCTCTCAGGAAATACCCCTTCCTTCCTTGGAGTCTTCTCATTCCCTTCCTGTACACATGGATAAAGGGAGACTCCAGGCCTCTGCCTCAAGGAAAGGGAAGAAAATTGTCTTCACGCCTGGGCAGGTTACCAGGGAAGACCGAGGGGATCACCCTGTCCCAGAGGAGCCTCCTTCAGGAGAGCCTGCTGAAGAAGCCAAGATGGAAGGAGGTAAGGATGAAAGGTCTGGCTTGCCTTTTCCTTTCCTGTTTAGGTTGAACATCTCTGGTCTGAGGATCTAAGTTCCAAAACGCTCTACACTTTTCTTTTGGAGTGCTAACAGGATGCTGTAAGTTTAAAATCCCATATCTGAACTTGTGGGGAGCTATGTCCAAACTGCAAGGTATCAGAAAAATATTGTATAGGACTGTTGTCAGACTGCACAAGCGCTGTGTACGAGAAGTAAATGAATTACAGGTTTAAGCTTAGATCCCATCACTAATAAATCTCACAAATACACATGTTCTTATTGGCCCCAAGCACTTCAGTAAGGCACAGACAGGTAACCTGTGTGTCACTTAGTTGTGTTGTTTTGATGGTTGTTTGAGACGGGTTCTCTGTGTAGCTCTGGCTGTGCTAGAACTCTCTATGGACCAGCCTGGCCCTGGACTCACAGAGTTCTGCCTGCCTGTGCCTCCTGAATCCTGGGACCGAAGGCATGGGCCACTATCACCTCGCCCATCTTCTCTTTCTGTGTTGCCTTTCCAGAGAAATGTATCTGTAAAGGGAAAGTGCTGTGGTTTGGGCTTGGAATTGTGAACCTTACAAGTGGGGTGAGAATTTCTTTTCCTCTCCAATTCTCTATATTCTCTTTGACCTATCCCCTCCCCATTAAAACAATGTATTTATATGGGTATTTCACTTGCATGTGTATATGTGCACTATGTGTGTACCTGGTGACTGTGGAGCCAGAGCAGAGTGTCAGAACCCCTCGCACTGACATTACAAGTGGTTGTGAGCCACCATGTATGGTGCTGGGAACCAACCCTGGGTTCTCTGCAAGAGCAATGATTGCTGTCAAGTTTTGAGTTGTCTCTCTAGCCTTTTCTTCCCCTTTTCCTTTTAGACTTTATCCTGCATATCTGGAGAGGGGAACTGTGCACTTCATTAGTCTTGTATTCATGAGGTGGGTCTCATGGGACGAGGGCAGTAGTTTAAAGGAAGACTTTGCACATGGAGAAAGGGTTTCCAGAGATGAGGAACGCTTTGGACTGAGGGCACTGAAGATTGCAGTTGGACATAATAGAGCCTTGGTCACCTGGAGTAGGAACAACTTGAATAGGTGGTGATGTAGTAGCTTGGAAGAAGTAGGGAAAGGTGACTTGTGAATGGCAGGTTAGGTTTCAGTTGTCAAAGAATTTTAATTTGCATACTTAGACATTGTAGTTTTTCCAGTAGGTAAACAGAGATCTAAAGGCATGTACATACTAGACATGGGCTCTGAGCCATGTCCTCAGCCTCCTGTTGTTTTTATCCTCTTTTTAAATTTTCTTTTGGATTTTAGAGATAAGGTTTCCCACTGTAGCTCAGGTTAGTCTGCAATTCCCTTCGTAGTCCTGCCTGTTCCTCAACAAATGACTCTTGCCTCTCTACCTTCTGAGTGCAAAAATTATGGTTAATTGCATATCGTGCTACCATGCCTGAAGATGAGTTTTAATTTTTTAATATTTTCCAAAATGTACATACATAATTTTTGGTTTCCTATATGTGAATTTGAAGCCAGAGTATGCACTGTGTCAGAAGCCAAGGGCTGGGCCGTGTGAGTCATGGGTCACCTGTAGGGACTCATGCTTTACATTTTCGTGGCTCTGGATTTGAACTTCAGTGGTCTATGTGATCACTCAATAATATTAACTATTCAAGATAATTAAAATTTAGAGTATACTATTTTTATTTTTCTCTGTTTTTAAATTATGTTTTAATTTATTCTGTTTATGCATCTGTGTGTAGTGAGGTGTGTGTGGGTGTGTGTGTTCTGTGGTTCTAATGTGGGGATCAGAGGACAACTTTGGGGGTCAACCTCTCTTCTTCATCGTCTGGGTTCTTGGTGTCCAACTCCAGTAGTATGTCTTGGTGACAGGAGCTATCTCAGTTCTCCCCTTGAAACACAGAGCAACTACACAGCGAGACCCCGTCTTAAAGCCAAACCATGTAAGGATGGTCTTGAACTTTGGATCCTCTCATATGCTGAAGTATATATGTAGGCTTGTACCTCTAAGCTGGCACAGTCCCTCCACCCCTCCGTCTGCCCTAGAGAAGCTAGAAGATGGCACCATATCCCCCAGAACTGGAGTCATAGAAGTGGTGAGGTGCCAGTTAGGAATGTCACCAGTTTCTGTCTCTCTGTGCTTTGCTGGAGCTCGCTCTCTCTTTTTTTGAGATACAGTTTCAGTATAGAGCTCTTACTAGAATTTCCTGTGTGGACCAAGTTGAACTCAGACTCAGATCTCTAGCCTCTGCCTCCTGAGATCTGGGATTAAAGAGCCCTGCTATTGTACCCAACCCTGTTTTCAAGTAATTTTTGTGACTGAGTATCATTCTAGCCCAGACTGGCCTCCAGCCTTAGCCCCCAAGTGCAGAAATTCAAGTGTAAGCCACCTCACTTGGCTCAACATTTTGTTTTACTAGTTAGGAAAACAACATCCTATTGATTGTAGAAAGATTGAAGGAATACAGAACAGTTACATAATTTATGAAAGTATCAGCATCTCACTATGGTTGTTACATTGTTAAACTATGCTTATAGACTCTGAAGTCATCTTTGTCTTTTTCCTTCCTCAGTGTTGTCAAGGCAGTCCCAGGATTCCTGGGTTCCAGGCAATGTCCCACCTCAGGCCTCCTGGAGTAGCCAGAGTTGCAAGTGGTGATGAGCTTGCCCATCTGGGCGCTGCTCAAAACTGAGGTCGTCTGTTAGAACAGCAGAAATTGCTGTCAGTCACTTTCTTGTCTATCACTTTGTTTGTTTGCTAATTAGTTCTGGGGATTGAATTCAGAGCTTCCTTTGTGTATGGTGAGCAAACACTCTAACTCCACCTACCTCTCAGGTGGTGCCCAAAGAGACAGAATTAGGAAGACTTGAAGAGAAAGAGAGAGGAGGCAGAGAAGGGCTTGTCTCCAGCCATCTGTTTATTCCAGTGCTGAGGCTCTGGTCTTGGGGCAGAGTGTGCTCTGTCCTAGCTCTGACCTAGGGACAGCCCCAGCTCTGCATTGCTCCTCCTCTTTCAGTAGCTCCAATTTTTGGTTTTGCTTTTATTTAAATTTTAATTGCCTTTTCAAAAGATGTATTCTTCTCTTCTCTTCTCTCCTCTCCTCTCCTCTCCTCTCCTCTCCTCTCCTCTCCTCTCCTCTCCTCTCCTCTCCTCTCCTCTCCTCTCCTCCCCTCCCCTCCCCTCCCCTCCCCTCCCCTCCCCTCCCCTCCCCTCCCCTCCCCTCCCCTCCCCCCCTCCCCTCCCCTCCCCTCCCCTCCCCTCCCCTCCCCTCCCCTCCCCTCCCCTCCCCTCCCCTCCCCTCTCCCCTCCCCTCCCCTCCCCTCCTCTCTCCCCTCTCTCCCCTCTCTCCCTCTCCCCTCTCCCCTCTCCCCTCTCTCCCTCTCCCCTCTCCCCTCTCCCCTCTCCCCTCTCCCCTCTCCCCTCTCCTTTCTCTCTCTTTCTCTCTTTCCCTTTCTCTCTTTCTCTCTTTCTCTCCTTCTCTCCTCCTCTCTCTCTCTCTTTTTCTTTCTTTCTTTCTTTCTTTCTTTCTTTCTTTCTTTCTTTCTTTCTTTCTATTTTTTATTTTTTCATTTTTTTGAGACAGGGTTTCTCTGTGTAGCCCTGGCTGTCCTGGAACTCTGTAGACCAGGCTGACCTCCAACTCAGAAATCTGCTTACCTCTGTCTCCCAAGTGCTGGGATCAAAGGCATGCACCACCAATGCCTGGCTGCTTACAGTCTTTCTATGACAACGTGATTATTCCTGTTTTCTTTCTCCGGAATTCCATATGAAGATCAGACTGGCCTCCAACTTGCAGTGTTCTCCAGAATTTGGCCTCCCAAGTGCTGGGATCAGTCGTGCCATAGACTACCTGCCCTGACACGTGATTGTTTACATTGTCTTCTGATAGTAAAAATGGAATGAGTCCTTGTATATTTATTCATTTACTCTGTAAAAATAAATTAGAGTGAGGAATGTTTGTTTTGCTTTTATTTATTTATTTTTTTTGAGACCTAGCCTTGCTATATAGCCCAAGACTTAAACTCACTATCCTGCCTCAGCTTCCACAGTGCTAGGGTTACAGATGTCTGCCAGTATGCCTTAGACATTTTTTTTACTTTTTTCAAAAAGATTTATTTATTTATTATATGTAAGTACATTGTAGCTGTCTTCAGACATTCCAGAAGAGGGTGTCAGATCTCATTACAGATGGTTGTGAGCCACCATGTGGTTGCTGGGATTTGAACTCAGGACTTTGGAAGAACAGTCGGTGCTCTTAACCGCTGAGCCATCTCTCCAGCCCCATTTTTTTCTTTTTACAAATTAAAAAAAAAAAATTATGTATGTCTTTATTATGGTTCCTCTTGCTGTGAAAAGACACCATGACCAAGGCAGTTCTTAAAGTATTCAATTGGGGGGTTACTTACAGTTAGTTCACAGTTAGAGGGTTAGTTCATTATGGTGGGGGGTGTGGCAGCCTGCTTAGTTAGCTGTATCTGAGAACTAGATACATTCTGATCCACAGGCAGCAGGCAGAGAGCCACTGGGCCTGGCATGGGTTTTTATGAAACCTCAGAGCCCACTCCAGTGACTCTCTGCCTCCAAGAATTCCACACCCACTCCCATAAAGCCTAATCCTTCGAATCTTTCTCAGAGGGTTCACCCATTAGGGAGTAAGAATGCAAACAAATGAGTGTGTGGGGTTCCTTCCCATTCCCAGCACACAGTGTCTGCCTTTGCTCCTGATGCAGGCCTTGTGCATGTAGAGGGCAGAAGAGATCAGCTGGAACTGGAGTTACAGGTGCTCAGGAACTGCAATATGGGTGCTGGGAATTGAAATTGGGAGCTTTACAAGAACAGCCGGTGTTCTTAACCTCTGAATTACCTCTCCAGCCCCTACTTTGGACATTTTATATCATTTATAGTTGGTGAAATGTAGTGTTAATGGTCAGCTCTAACTGTCCCTTTGTCCTCTTATACCCTCTACCCTATATTCTGATTTCTGTTTTCTTGATGCTGTGAACTGAGCCCAGGGGTGTCATATGTACTAGGCTGACACTCTGCCATTGAACTAAATCTTCACCCCATGGTCTGATTTTCTTAGGGAAACAGAGTTCCAAGCTTATTTGAATAGGAAGTGTCATAGCAATTATGCATCATTCATTCTGTGAACTCGGGATGAATAATTTGGATCTGAGTTTTCATTTCATTCTTTGTTTTGGGAGCCCATCTTGACGAGAAGGGAAAGCCTGTGTGCCTAATATGCTTCCTGAAGGTGTCTATCATAAAGGTCTCAGGAAAAGATGCTACTTTTGCAGGAGCACATGAATAATCATGGGCAGAGAGAGTGTGGAGCAATGTTTGCGATTCTTCTAGGAGAACTTGAGATGCGTTCCGAAGGGGAGGTTCCTTTGCTGTCATCCAGCAGTCAGTCTGCAAAACCAGGTGCCCAGCCTCGGAAGTCAGTCCAGCCAGATGGTTCTGCCTTCCCTCAAGACAAGCCACTCGGACCTCTGGTTCGCCAAGCTGAGGAAGAGATGGAGGACGGTGGACTCTTTATTCCAACCGGTAGGCTTTTTCTTTTTAATTCAAACAAAAAAACAAAGCAGAAACAATTTTATCGGTACCAAAGCAAGAGACTATGGAAGTGTAGAGTGTGTAATAGTAACTGTAATGTATATAATGTAAATATAGAATGTAAATAATGACATCAGATAGCTGGGATTGTCTGTCAGGATAGTGGCAGCATCTGGAGTTCACTACTGAGAGTCAACCTTGCCTTCCCTTTCAGTTGCTAGTTACACCTTGGTAGTAATAAATCCTGACTTCTAGTGGCATGTGTCACTCAACCTGTTTGCCTTCATAAAATGAATGGGATCAGATGTGTTCCTTTTTGGTGGTGGTTTTCCACTCAGCGTTATATGTATAAAATTTCATTCATACTGTCGAAAATCGTAGATTTCATTTTTATTGCTGTGTAATGTTTTCTTGTTTGAATCCTTTTTGTTTTGGGAATTAAACACAGAACTTTTGCATGCTTGCTTTAAAGCAGTTTCTCAGCCTTCCCACCCCCCAGGCATCTTAGCAGCATTTTCATTCTTTCTTGGTTGGTAAGTAGGAGTGTTTGCAAGTCATGGTGGGTGGGTGCTGACCTTCATAAGAAATGGTCAGACTGGCCGGGCGTGGTGGCGCACGCCTTTAATCCCAGCACTCGGGAGGCAGAGGCAGGCGGATTTCTGAGTTCGAGGCCAGCCTGGTCTACAAAGTGAGCTCCAGGACAGCCAGGGCTACACAGAGAAACCCTGTCTCGAAAAACCAAAAAAAAAAAAAAAAGAAATGGTCAGACTGAAGGAGGATCAGGAATGACAGTGCCTCAGAAAGGGAGGAAGGAAAGAAGTGAGCAGCCGTGATGCAGTGGTCCTGCATTGGAGCTTTAGCCTGTGTTTCTAAGTGAGCAATGACAGGGAGTGTATTTCCACAGTTACGTCCTTTGCTTGTTCATTGGTGTGTTCTTTGTTTTTGAAGTATGGTTTCACTTGGGGAGCCAAGGTGCCTGCAGATTTGGTATACTAATTTTTTTTTTTTTTTTTTTTTGAGACAGGGTTTCTTTGTGTAGCCCTGGGTGTCCTGGAATTCACTCTGTAGACCAGGCTGGCCTCGAACTCAGAAATCAGCCTGCCTCTGCCTCCCGAGTGCTGGGAATAAAGGAGTGTGCCACCACCGCCCGGCTTTTTTTTTTTTTTTTTTTTTTTTTTTTTGCATACTTCTGCCTTAGTTTCCCTTTCAGTGGGAATTATTTATTTATTTATTTATTTATTTATTTATTTAAGTTGAGACAGGGTCTCTCTAGTATGTAGCCCTGGCTGTCCTGGAACTTACTGTGTAGAGTAGGCTAACCTCAGATTTATAGAAATTGACTTGTCTCTGACTCTCCAGTCGCTGGATTAAAGGCGTGTTATAAACTAAACAACCAAAAGAAAGAAACAAATTGTTTTCAGGGGTCAGGATGAATAGCTATGGCTTTGTATCCTATTACCACTTATTAAAAACAAATAACCTTTTAATGTGCCTGAATCTTTTTTATCCATACAGCCTGTGTGATTTGTCCTAGACATACAGGCTACTTTATTCATGGTCACTCTGTAGACCAGGGTGGTCTCGAACTCACAGAGATCTGCCCACCTCTGCCTCCCCAGTGCTAGGATGAAAGGTGTGCGTCACCACCGCCCTGCCAAGCACTTTTAAATCTTTGTTGTTGAATCTGTTTCTTGTGTGTGTTGTGCCCTCTCATGCATGTGGCTGTGCTCCATGGCAGTGGTGTGGAGGTCAGAGGCCAGCTTGCAGAAGTCGCTCCTGTCCTTTGGGCTTGGGCTTGAAATCAGGCTTGGTGGCAAGTGCCGAGCCATCTCACTGACTTTTTTTTTTTTTTTTTTTTTAAAGATTTATTTATTTATTATATGTAAGTACACTGTAGCTGTCCTCAGACACACCAGAAGAGGGCATCAGATCTCATTTCGGGTGGTTGTGAGCCACCATGTGGTTGCTGGGATTTGAACTCTGGACCTTCGGAAGAGCAGTCGGGTGCTCTTACCCACTGAGCCATCTCACCAGCCCCTCACTGACCTTTTTGATTTGATTTGAGGAGAGTCTTCCTCTGTGCCCCTGACTGGCCTGGAAATCACTATAGCCCGTGACCTTGAAGTTGCTGATCTTCTACTTGAGTGTCTTCTGAATGCTGGGATCACGCGTGAACTATCTCGCCAGGGTCGCTTGTGGGGAGTGCTGAACACCTCATTGCTTTGTAGGATGTTGCTCCTATAGAGTTTTCCCAGTGCTTCAGAGTGAACTTGCTCTCAGTGTAGGTTGTTCTTGCTGAGGGTTTCCGTAATGGCATAACTTGGGACAGTTTGACATGGACTGCATACGTGCTTCCCAGTCCTCACCCATGGCTTTAGTATGCACTTGTGGATCTTATAGGAAACTTGATTATGTGTTCTAATGAGAGTTTTTCCCTTGCGATTTCTTCGTCATAAATGTAGCTTTTCAGTGAAAAGGCACACACCTGTAGTGCTAGTGTTTAGGAGGTTAAAGCAGGAGAACTGCCATGGTTTTCAGTTAGCCTGCTGTGTATTGAGACCCTGGCAAAGGCAAGAAAGAGGGTTGTTCAGTAAGGTCTAGCGGAATCTATCTTAGTGTCTATAACTCAAGCACTTAAAGTCGCAAGACCAAGGAAGGCTAAGTGACTGATTTAGTAAATTAGTAAATGAACAGGGAGCAGTCCCTTTGTCCTTGTATGGTGTGCTGATCTTGAATTCAAGGTCCAATGTTGGCATTACACATGTATGCTGCCCCATCTGGCTAAGTATTTACAAATAGAACATGGGCTCCTATTTTTATATTTTATAATAGAGATTATCTTCTAATACTACCAATATTATTTTTCCCAACACTTTACCTTTAACTCACGGAGAGCTATTTCATATTGTTTTCCTTTAGCTCGCTGGCTCAGCTGGCTCCCAGCTATGTAAATCAGGTTGGCCATGAACTCTTGCAATACAGCTTCGGTGTGAGAGCCTTGATTATGGGTATGCAGAGCTGTCACATGTCACTTCACCTCCAATCACAAAGGTTTTCTGTTGTTTTTGTTTGTTTGTTTTTTGTTTTTGTTTTTCGAGACAGGGTTTCTCTGTGTAGCCCTGGCTATCCTGGAACTTACTCTGTAGACCAGGCTGGCCTGAAACTCAGAAATCCTCCTGCCTCTGCCTCCTGAGTGCTGAGATTAAAGGCGTGCACCACCACGCCCGGCTTGTCTTTTGTTTTTTGTCTATTTTGTCTATAAGTCATATAGTTTGGGGGCTGGGAAATAGCTCAGTCGTTTGAGGTCCTGCCGAGTGTGCAGAAGCCTGTGCCTCCTGAATCCTGTGAGCCACATGGTGGCTCACAACCATCCATAATGAGATCTGATGCCCTCTTCTGGTGTATCTGAAGACAGTGTACTCACGTACATGAAATAATTAGATAAATCTTTAAAAGAAAGTTTCATTCAGATTGATTTTTTTTCCCCCCTTCAGAGTAGAATATATTTTTTCCATTAGTGGATTAATATTTATTAAAATATCAAGGTGGATATTTACTGCTTCATTTACACCAAAGAACTTTAAAATATCTTTTTTGATTTATTTTATCTTTTGTGCAATGAGGATTTTATCTGCATGTATATATGTGGACTGCATGCTTGCTAGTGCCTGTGTGTTACCGTGTGGGCCCTGAACCCCATCCTCTCTGTGAACAGCAAGTTCTCTGAACTGCAGAGCATTTCTCCTGCTGCACCTTGCAATATTTTTTGAGCATTGCTTTCCAGGAACAGATTTTCCATTTCAGGTACTTATGGAAATGACATATGATGCCAAATGTTCATATGAGAGTCTGGACACAGTTAGCCCTTGCCTCCATGCCTTAGCCCAACAATATTGCCTTTTTCACAAGTAATTTTTCTCCAGATCTCTGCCTGATTTTTTTTTTGTTTTTGTTTTTTCGAGACAGGGTTTCTCTGTGTAGCCCTGGCTGTCCTGGGATTCACTTTGTAGACCAGGCTGGCCTCGAACTCAGAAATCCACCTGCCTCTGCCTCCCAAGTGCTGGGATTAAAGGTGTGCGCCACCACCGCCCGGCCTGATTTTTAATTTATTTTTTTATTAGGTATTTTCCTCGTTTACATTTTCAATGCTATCCCAAAAGTCCCCCATACCCACCCTCCCAATCCCCTACCCACCCACTCCCCCTTTTTGTCCCTGGGGTTCCCCTGTTCTGGGGCATATAAAGTTTGCAATTCCAATGGGCTCTCTTTGCAGTGATGGCTGACTAGGCCATCTTTTGATACATATGCAGCTAGAGACAAGAGCTCCGGGATACTCGTTAGTTCATATTGTTGTTCCACCTATAGGGTTGCAGTTCCCTTTAGCTCCTTGGGTAATTTCTCTAGCTCCTCCACTGGGGGCCATGTGATCCATCCAATAGCTGACTGTGATTATCCACTTCTGTGTTTGCTAGGCCCCAGCATAGTCTCAGAAGAGACAGCTATATCTGGGTCCTTTCAGCAAAATCTTGCTAGTGTATGCAATGGTGTCAGGGTTGGAAGCTGATTATGGGATGGATCCCTGCATATGGCAATCACCAGATGGTCCATCCTTTCGTCACAGCTCCAGATTTTGTCTCTGTAACTTCTTCCATGGGTGTTTTGTTCCCATTTCTAAGAAGGGGCAAAGTGTCCACACTTTGGTCTTCGTTCTTCTTGAATTTCATGTGTTTAGCAAATTGTATCTTATATCTTGGGTATCCTAAGTTTCTGGGCTAATATCCACTTATCAGTGAGTACATATTGTGTGAGTTCCTTTGTGATTGGGTTACCTCACTCAGGATGATGCCCTCCAGGTCCATCCATTTGCCTAGGAATTTCATAAATTCATTTTTTTTAATAGCTGAGTAGTACTCCATTGTGTAAATGTACCACATTTTCTGTATCCATTCCTCTGTTGAGGGGCATCTGGGTTCTTTCCAGCTTCTGGCTATTATAAATAAGGCTGCTATGAACATAGTGGAGCATGTGTCCTTCTTACGGTTGGGACATCTTCTGGATATATGCCCAGGAGAGGTATTGCAGGATCCTCCGGTAGTACTATGTCCAATTTTCTGAGGAACCGCCAGACTGATTTCCAGAGTGGTTGTACAAGCTTGCAATCCCACCAACAATGGAGGAGTGTTCCTCTTTCTCCACATCCTCGCCAGCATCTGCTGTCACCTGAATTTTTGATCTTGGACATTCTGACTGGAGTGAAGTGGAATCTCAGGGTTGTTTTGATTTGCATTTCCCTGATGATTAAGGATGTTGAACATTTTTTCAGGTGCTTCTCAGCCATTCGGTATTCCTCAGGTGAGAATTCTTTGTTCAGCTCTGAGCCCCATTTTTTAATGGGGTTATTTGATTTTCTGGAGTCCATCTTCTTGAGTTCTTTATATATATTGGATATTAGTCCCCTATCCGATTTGGGATAGGTAAAGATCCTTTCCCAATCTGTTGGTGGCCTTTTTGTCTTATTGACGGTGTCTTTTGCTTTGCAGAAGCTTTGCAATTTTATGAGGTCCCATTTATCGATTCTCGATCTTACAGCACAAGCCATTGCTGTTCTAGTCAGGAATTTTTCCCCTGTACCCATATCTTCGAGGCTTTTCCCTACTTTCTCCTCTATAAGTTTCAGTGTCTCTGGTTTTATGTGGAGTTCCTTAATCCACTTAGATTTGACCTTAGTACAAGGAGATAGAAATGGATCAATTCGTGTTTTTCTACATGATAACCGCCAGTTGTGCCAGCACCATTTGTTGAAAATGCTGTCTTTTTTCCACTGGATGGTTTTAGCTCCCTTGTCAAAGATCAAGTGACCATAGGTGTGTGGGTTCATCTCTGGGTCTTCAATTTTGTTCCATTGGCCTACTTGTCTGTCACTATACCAATACTATGCAGTTTTTATCACAATTGCTCTGTAGTATAGCTTTAGGTTCGGCATGGTGATTCCACCAGAGGTTCTTTTATCCTTGAGAAGAGTTTTTGCTATCCTAGGTTTTTTGTTATTCCAGATGAATCTGCTGATTGCCCTTTCTAATTTGTTGAAGAATTGAGTTGGAATTTTGATGGGGATTGCATTGAATCTGTAGATTGCTTTTGGCAAGATAGCCATTTTTACAATGTTGATCCTGCCAATCCATGAGCATGGGAGATCTTTCCATCTTCTGAGATCTTCTTTAATTTCTTTCTTCAGAGACTTGAAGTTCTTATCATATAGATCTTTCACTTCCTTAGTTAGAGTCACGCCAAGGTATTTTATATTATTTGTGACTATTGAGAAGGGTGTTGTTTCCCTAATTTCTTTCTCAGCCTATTTATCCTTTGTGTACAGAAAGGCCATTGACTTGTTTGAGTTAATTTTATATCCAGCTACTTCATTGAAGCTGTTTATCAGGCTTAGGAGTTCTCTGGTGGAATTTTTAGGGTCACTTATATATACTATCATATCATCTGCAAAAAGTGATATTTTGACTTCTTCCTTTCCAATTTGTATCCCCTTGATCTCCTTTTGTTGTCAAATTGCTCTGGCTAGGACTTCAAGTACAATGTTGAATAGGTAGGGCGAGAGTGGACAGCCTTGTCTAGTCCCTGATTTTAGTGGGATTGCTTCCAGCTTCTCACCATTTACTTTGATGTTGTCTACTGGTTTGCTGTAGATTGCTTTTATCATGTTTAGGTATGGGCCTTGAATTCCTGATCTTTCCAAGACTTTTATCATGAATGGGTATTGAATTTTGTCAAATGCTTTCTCAGCATCTAACGAGATGATCATGTGGTTTTTGTCTTTGAGTTTGTTTATATACTGGATTACGTTGATGGATTTCCGTATATTGAACCATTCTTGCATCCCTGGGATGAAACCTACTTGGTCAGGATGGATGATTGTTTTGATGTGTTCTTGGATTTGGTTAGCAAGAACTTTATTGAGGATTTTTGCATCGATATTCATAAGGGAAATTGGTCTGAAGTTCTCTATCTTTGTTGGATCTTTCTGTGGTTTAGGTATCAGAGTAATTGTGGCTTCATAGAATGAGTTGGGTAGAGTACCTTCCGTTTCTATTTTGTGGAATAGTTTATGAAGAACTGGAATTAGGTCTTCTTTGAAGATCTGATAGAACTCTGCACTAAACCCATCTGGTCCTGGGCTTTTTTTGGTTGGGAGACTATTAATGACTGCTTCTAGAACAAAAGGAAGCAAATTCACCCAAGAGGAGTAGAAGGCAGGAAATAATCAAACTCAGGGGTGAAATCAACCAAGTGGAAACAAGAAGAACTATTCAAAGAATCAACCAATCAAGGAGCTGGTTCTTTGAGAAAATCAACAAGATAGATAAACCCTTAGCCAGACTCACTAGAGGGCACAGGGAAAGCATCCTAATTAACAAAATCAGAAATGAAAAGGGAAACATAACAACAGATCCTGAAGAAATCCAAAACACCATCAGATCCTTCTACAAAAGGCTATACTCAACAAAACTGGAAAACCTGGATGAAATGGACAAGTTTCTAGACAGATACTAGGTACAAAGCTAAATCAAGATCGGGTTAATGATCTAAACAGTCCTATATCCCCTAAAGAAATAGAAGCAGTCATTAATAGTCTCTGCCTGATTTTTATTGAGAAATAGGATTAGTAGCAGACTACCCTGAGATGCAGGCATTTAAATGGTTTTATTTGTCCATCAGTGCTGAACATTTAAGGGGTAAAATTTCCAAGATGAATCTTGTGCTTTCCTAGCTGTGTTCCACTTTCCAGAGCCCGGCCATCCTTCTGCTGGGTGTTGCTGTAGCTGCAGCAGAGACTGACAGGCTATTGGGAATCTAGCTGTTCTGAGCTGCTTTATGTAAGAGGCTGAGTTGTGCTCCTTGTTTGTTGTTGGTCTGCATGCGGAGGTTTCACTGTTGGGAAATTGTTCACTACAGTAGTTCCTTGGCCTGTTTGTATCCTTTAGGGACTTGCTTCTAGTCTCTCTCGTTGGGCCTAAGCTTTCACGAGTACTTCTCAGTGTTGTCTCAATGAGACAGTTTGTGTTTTGTAGACCAGGAAGCCTAGAACTCACTGTATACCTAGGCTAGAGTTTTGAACTCTCAGTAATCCTGTTTCGTCCTTCTAAGTTCTATATTACAGGTGTAAGCTACCTATACACACAGTCTGGCTTTTTTTTTTTTTTTTTTTTTTTTTGGTTTTCCGAGACAGGGTTTCTCTGTATAGCCCTGGCTGTCCTGGAACTCACTCTGTAGACCAGGCTGGCCTCGAACTCAGAAATCCGCCTGCCTCTGCCTCCCGAGTGCTGGGATTAAAGGCGTGCGCCACCACGCCCGGCTGTGGCTTTTTTTCTTAACTATTTTTTATTTAGGTAGGTGTGTGTGTGTGTGTGTGTTGTATGTGTGTGAAAAACTAAATCTCCTGAGATGACTCAGAGAGTACATTGCTTGCTGCCAAGCCTGATGATCTAAGTTGGATCCCTGCATCCCACTGGTGGCAGGAGAGAACGGATTTCTACAGATTGTCCTCTGACACTAGGCTGTGGCACCCCTTCCATAAATACGTAAATGTAAATGACAAAAAATAATTAAAAAACCACTTTTCTAGTGAAATGTATTATTTCTACCACAGATGATTTCTTTCATAGAATCTACCAGTGAGTCTTCCAATTCTGGTTTTCTTTGGAGCAAGAATTTTTAATACTATCAATTCAGTTTCTTTAAACATTTTTTTTTTTTCCTAAAAGGTTTTAATGTATAATTAAAAAACAGATTTTGGGCCGGGTGTGGTGGTGCACGCCTTTAATCCCAGCACTTGGGAGTCAGAGACAGGTGGATTTCTGAGTTCAAGGCCAGCTTGGTCTACAAAGTGAGTTCCAGGAGAGCCAAGGCTACCCAGAGAAACCCTGTCTCGAAAAATCGAAACAAACAAACAACCAAAAAAAGCCCCACAGATTTCATTTACACAGGGGATTTTCAATAAGAAGACACATATGTAATAAATAAATAAAATTAAAAACATATATCAGAATGCTTCATGGGCTTTTTTTTTTTTCTTTTTGAGACAGGGACTCATGGAGCCCAGCCTAGCTGCCAACTCTCTGTGTAGTTGAAGCTGGCTTTTGGCACTCATTGTCCTTCTTTGAACATTTATTTATTGTGTGTGTGCGCGGTGCTTGTGCGGCAGTGTCCGCATGAGGATCAGAGGACAGCCTGCAGGAGAGTCTGCTGGAGTTGCTGCACCTTGTCTGGAAGTCAGAAGACACCTTGTAGGTTACAGATACAGCCCCTGCTCCTCCCTCACCTCTGCCTCTAGAGCATCAGGCACTGGGGACTAACAAGTGTCAGCTTGCTCTGGGTTGTCCATTTCCCTTTCCCCTTCTCTGTGGTGTCTGTATTCTGAGAAAGGTTGTCATGGAACTGCGACTGCACTGGTACTCAGGTTGTCACCAGGGATATTTATGACCCTTGTGTGTCACCACTTCTCACTTCTGTGCTTCTGGGTAAGGAAGTGCTTGGTGTGTGCTAGGCAAACTACCATCTGTGACATATCCTAGCCCAGTCCTGCCCTTCTCCCGAGGATTAAAGGCATGTGCCACTGCCACCCAGCCTTAGAGAGGTTCTTAAATCTGTGATTTGGTGTCTGACTGTCTTGCTTCTGCCTCTTCTTTTTTTTTTTTGAGACAGGGTTTCTCTGTGTAGCCCTGGCTGTCCTGGAACTCACTTTGTAGACCAATTTGGCCCTAACTCAGAAATCCGCCTGCCTCTGCCTCCCGTGCTGGGATTAAAGGCGTGTGCCACCACACCTGGCTTCTGCCTCTTAAACTGTGGGAATTACAGGTTTATGTCATTCACTGAACCCAGGGAAAGCACCATTGTGCCTAATTTTTATGTGCATGCTGAGGATTGAACTCAGAGTCTCATGTTTGTATGGTAAGCACTTTACCCATTAAGTAAACCCCAGCTTTCATAAGGGGGTTCTTTTAAGATTTATTTATTTTTATTTTATGTATATGAGTGTGCCTGGTGCCTGTAGAGGCCAGAAGAGTATGTCTGGTCCTGTGGAAGTGGAGTTAAAACAGTAATGGGCTACTGTGTCGGTGCTGGGAGCTGAACCTGGCTTCTGTGACAGAACAGCTAGTGTTCTAAGCCATCTCTCCAGCATCCCTTGTGTTTTGTCTTAAACATAGAAGATTATGTGAATCTTTTTTTTTGTTTGTTTGTTTTTGTTTTGTTTTTTCTAGACAGGGTTTCTCTGTGTAGCCCTGGCTTGTCCTGGAACTCACTCTGTATACCAGGCTGCCCTGGAACCTAGAAATCTGCCTGCCTCTGCCTCCCGAGTGCTGGGATTAAAGGCGTGCGCCACCACGCTCAGTTCAGATTATGTTAATCCTTTTTTTTTCTTTTTTTTTATTTTTATTAGGTATTTTCCTCAATTACATTTCCAATGCTATCCCAAAAGTCCCCCATACCCTCCCCCCCAGTTCCCTACCCACCCACTCCCACTTTTTGGCCCTGGCATTCACCTGTACTGGGGCGTATAAAGTTTGCGTGTCCAGTGGGCCTCTCTTTCCAGTGATGGCCGACTAGGCCATCTTTCGATACATATGCAGCTAGAGTCAAGAGCTCCGGGGTTCTGGTTATTCATAAGGTTGCACCTACAGGGTTGCAGATAGATTATGTTAATCTTAATCTTTGGTAACTCCATGTTTTTCAAATAGCAGCAAACTAGAGATACCAGAAAGGGATCTGCCTTGTTGATATGTCTGTGATAATCTCTTCTAATTTGTTAGAATCCTATAGCCAAGTTTCCCCACTTGTCAGATTATATGTGCTGCTTTTCTGTAGAGCAGGGATACTTTACCTCCCTCTCTCTTGTGTAAGTTCAGAGGATATGTTTAAGTTATTGTTCCTTGTTTCCTTTTTATAGCACAAATGGTATGATAATGAAACATTATTGTTGTTGTTATTGTTGTTATTTTGAGACAGGGTATCTCTGTGTAGCCCTGGCTGTCCTGGAGCTCACTCTGTATACCAGGCTGGCCTTGAACTTGCAGAGATACATCTGTCTCTGCCTCCTGAGTGCTGGGACTGAAGGCATGTGCCATTACACTCAGCTGCTAAATTATCTTTGTGTAGTATATTTCATTGGCTTTAAAGTACTTGGATAAGTTTTGTTTCGTATAATTTGTGTCAAATTCTTTTTTTTTTTTTTTTTTTTTTTTTTTGGTTTTTCGAGACAGGGTTTCTCTGTGTAGTCCTGGCTGTCCTGGCACTCACTCTGTAGACCAGGCTGGCCTCGAACTCAGAAATCCGCCTGCCTCTGCCTCCCAAGTGCTGGGATTAAAGGCGTGTGCCACCACTCCCGGCTTGTGTCAAATTCTTTTTTTTTTTTTTTTTTTAGGTTTTTCGAGACAGGGTTTCTCTGTATAGCCCTGGCTGTCCTGGCACTCACTTTGTAGACCAGGCTGGCCTCGAACTCAGAAATCCGCCTGCCTCTGCCTCCCGAGTGCTGGGATTAAAGGCGAGCGCCACCACGCCCGGCCTGTGTCAAATTCTTAATGCATGGTTAGCCATATTTTAGAAAAGAAAATATTGGAGACTCCATTACCATGGTATGTGAAATTGAGACCCAAGCCTAGGATTTCTGACTTTATCTGATCTGTATGGATTAGATAAACAGTTTTACTGCAGGGTCTAGAATTAGAATGTTTGGCTTCAGTATATGATTGATATCTAGTGTAGTATCATTTACCTAAAATCTAGCACTTTGGAAGATCAGAAGTTGCAGAAGTTGAAGGCCAGCCTGAGCTAAATATCAAGGATCCTGTGTCAGAAACAAAACAAAACAAAAAAAAACCCATTATAGCACCTTTGTTTATGTGTTCTTTAAAAAAATTTTTTTGGGGGGAGGCCTGGTATGGTGGTGCATGCCTTTAATCTCAGCACTTGGGAGGCAGAGGCAGGAAGATTTCTGAGTTTCAGGCCAGCCTGGCCTACAGAGTGAGTTCCAGGATAGCCAGGGCTACACAGAGAAACCCTGTCTCAGAAAAGCCAAAAAAAAACTTAAAAAAAAAATTTTTTTTTTTTTACTCTTAGTTCATTATATATATACATGTATGTGTGTGTGTGTGTGTGTGTGTGTGTGTGTGCATGTGATGTGGGTGCCCTTGGAGACCAAAGCTGTCACTTTAATCACAGGCAGTTGTGGGCCACCTGATAGGGGTTCTGAGAATCAAACCTCAGTTTGAGTGTATATTCTCTTAACCACTGAGCCAGCTCTCCAGCCTTTCATTTTTGTATTTGTTTTTGAGATAGGATCTCACCTCTGCTGGCCTATATCTCAACTTGAAGCACTTCTCTTGTCTCAGCCTTTAAGGTTATGGGAGATTATAGATATAAGCTTCCAGGAGTGGATCTCTTGTTTTTTTGTTTTGTTGTTGCTTTTTTTTTTTTTAAAGACTATGTCTCATGTAACTCAGACTGGCTTTGAACTCCTAGTTCTTCTGCCTCTATTCATCATGAACAATCATTATTGGTATTGTACATCTTTTTTTTTTTTCTTAAAGTTTTATTTATTTCATGTATGTTAGTACACTGTTGCTGTCTTCAGACACACCAAAAGAAGGCATCAGAACCCATTACAGATGGTTGTGAGCCACCATGTGGTGGCTGGGAATTGAACTCAGGAAGAGCAGTCAGTGCTCTTAACCGCTGAGCCATTTTCTCCAGCTCTGGTGTATACCATCTTATTCATTGTATTTCTTTACGTTTCTTCCATTTTCTTTTTTCTTTTCTCTTCTTTTCTTTTCTTTCTTTCTTTTTTCTTTTTTATTAAAGGTTATATATGTTAGAAGTGCTAGTATAGGAAATGATATCATATCCAGATATTCAACACATACCAAATCTAATTCTAGACTCTGCAGTGAAATTGTTAATCCATACAGATCAGATAATATGTCAGAAATTCTAGGTTTCTATACCAATTTAATAAATTAACTGTTACCATGGTGATCGAATCTCCAGTATTTTCTTCAGTAAAATACATCTATCTTGGGATCTTAAGCAAATTGAATGAATTAGGATTTATATATGTATGTACGTATGTATGGGTTGAATATGTATTGTTTAGGGAGTGGTGCCATGGTGCACCTATGGATGTCAGAGGACAACTTGGAGAAATTGGTTCTTTCCATTTGCCATGTGGGTTCCAGGGCTTGGCAGTTAGGCTTGATCTCAAGCCCCTCTTATTTTTTATATTTTATAAATATTTTCCTAAGTCTCATTTAATATATTATCCTGTAGAATTCATTCATTTGTTTGTTTGTTTGCTTGCTTGTTTTACATCCCAGTCTAGCGGCCCCCTATCTCAGTCTCACCCTCACAGAATCCCTCCCCATCCCCCATTCCCTTCTCCTCTGAGAGGGTAGGGACACCCTCCCCCCATGCCTCCCACCCTGATTCATCAAGTCTTTGCAGGTTTAGGCACATATTCTTTTTTAAACTATATGAGATAAGCTTTTTGCCTGCATGGTAATTTGTATATATGTGCCTGCTGCGACCACAGGCCATCAGATCCCCTGGAGCTGGAGTTACAGACACTTGTGAGCCACCCTGTGGATGCTCCGAATTGAAGAGAAATCAGTGCTCTTAACTGCTGAGCCATTTCTCTACTCTCTTCTTCCTTTCTTTCCATACAGTCTTACTGTGTAACCCTGGCTGGACTGAATCCTGCCATGTAGACCAGGTTGGCTGTGAAGTAATAGATCTGCCTGCCTCTTTCTGGGATTAAAGGTGCATGGTCAGCGTGCCCAGAAAAGCATAGGTTCTTTAAAAAAAAAATTATTTTATATGTATGAGTGTGTTATCTGTATGTATATCTGCATGCCAGAGGATGGCATCACACTTCAGGATTGATGGTTGTGACCCACCATGTGGTTGCTGGGAATTGAATTCAAAACCTCTGGAAGAGCAGTCAGTGCTCTTAACCACTGAGCCATCTCTCCAGCCCAAGCAAGGTTCTTTATGTAGCTCATATTCTCTCTGTACACTTGTGGCCTGGAATATGTGATCCTCCTGCCTTCTTGTCCCAAGGTGTTAGAGATTTGCCACTAGATCTGGCAGGGATACTTCTTCTCTGTTTCAGTTTTCTCATCTGAACAATGGGAAAATTAATAGTCTCTATCAAATAGGTTGCCAGGATATGTTTTATGAGTGTCAGTTTTTTCTCTTCTTCCTAGAGTTCTCTCTCTCTTTTAGAGCTTTATTGTAGAAAGGCAGGGGAAAGAGAAAAGGTAAAGAGAGAGAGAGAGAGAGAGAGAGAGAGAGAGAGAGAGAGAGACCAGCCATGGCCAAAGGGAGAGAAGAGGAAAGGGAGAGAGAGAAGAAAGGCTAGAGTAAGAGGGAGAGAGAAAGAGCGTTTGTTTGTTTGTTTGTTTGTTTGTTTTTGTTATTTTGAGACAGGGTTTTTCTGTGTAGCCTTGACTGTCTTGTAACTCTTTTTATAGACTAGGCTGGCCTCAAAATCAGAGATCTGCCTGCTTTTGTCTCTGTCTAGAGATCAGATTAAAGGTATGTGCCAGTACTTCCTGGCTTGTGTTAGCTATCTTGTTTTGTTTTATTCAAGACAAGGTCTCACTATTTAGCTCTTACTGGCTATTGTGCAAATCACTGTGTAGACCAAGCTGGCCTCTGCTTCCTAGTTCTGGGATTGAAGGTGCTCACTACCAGTGCCTAGCTGAGTGTTAGCTGTTATGCCTAGTTTCATAGTACCATTACCAACTTCATGATAAACCATCACTGCTGCATCATGCTGTTTGGTTTTCTGAGTCAGACAGCAGCCAGGTTGGTTTTCTTTCACTGCTGGTTTGGACCTAAGTTCCTAGAGGAGTATTTTAGGAGATCCTGGTGATGTTTTTGGCTTATTTGCAGAAGAGCAAGACAGTGAAGAAAGTGACAAAAAGAAAATAACTAAAAAGGGTACTAAGAGGAAGCGAGATGGAAAGGGTCCAGAGCAAGGGACTATGGCGTATGACCCGAAACTGGATGACATGCTGGACCGCACCTTGGAGGATGGCGCCAAGCAGCACAATCTGACGGCAGTCAATGTCCGAAACATCCTGCATGTGAGTCACCGTGGGCAGCTGCTCAGTCTGCACGGAAACTTCCAGAGGGAGCAGATACATAAGCCCTCCACTCCTGCTTTGTGATTGGCAATTTTGTCTTCTGTGTATGGCAAGGTGTTTTACATCCTGAGACAGCTGCCTCTCTGCACTCAGCACACACCTGTGTCGAGAAGATGAGCTACCTATACTTCCTTCCACTGAGTAGATCAATAATGGACCACGTCAGAAAAACAGCTATGGTAGTTGGTAGTGCTTTGTACATATGTAAGGAATGCCTTTGAGAGCGGGCAGAGTATTTGCTTAGCATGCACAAGTGTGGCCAGGGTTCTATCCTTAGCAAGATTTAAAAAAAAAAAATAATGCCTTTGATACCTAATTCTCTTCCTCCTCTTACCTGGTATGCATATTCCTGGTTCCAGTAGCAGGTAATGAGTGGGGCCATTTGCTGTTACATTGTTTGAAGGATTGCATTTGTCTTCTTTCTCTTTAGTTGCCTCACTTGACCCCAGGTTGAAGCTTTTTGAGAATCTAGCTACTATTTATCCTCCACAATTCTAGCTGCAGAGTTATGTACAGTTGACTATAGTCCTGACGGCAAAGGCTTTGGCCTAACGTGGGATTTCCTCTCTCTCCCCCCAGGAAGTAATCACAAATGAACATGTTGTGGCTATGATGAAGGCAGCCATCAGTGAGACAGAAGACATGCCGCTGTTTGTGAGTAGCTTCTTGTCAGGCTTTCCAAGTGTGGGAGGCCATGTAGGTGTTTGTAAACAACTTGACACATCTCAGACTTGAAAAATGACATCATAACTGTATGTCCCTTCTTAGGAGCCTAAGATGACCCGCTCTAAACTGAAGGAAGTAGTGGAGAAAGGAGTGGTACGTGTTCTGGAGTTTCTCTTTATCTTGGGAAGTAGAATCTCGTTCCAGGTTATTCACAGAGAAAGAAGTCATGAACGACTGTGGCCTGGGTTTGCCTCTTGATAGAATTCTGTGTAGGCTGGGACTCTTAGCTCAGTGTGAGCTTGCCTAATATACATGGAATTCTGAGTGTGAGAGCCCCGCCCAGTTTTTCCTGTGGTACCCTGGCATGGGTCAAGGGCGCCCGGGCTTCATCCTTGGGTAGTGCTCCCTTCTGCCAGCTGTGAAGCTTTGGTGGTGTGGTGGTGGGTTGCTTGAGGCAGGTCACATGTTACGACCCAGGCTGACCGGGATCTTACTGAGTAGCCCAGGCTCTTCTGAGCTTTTGACATTCTTCCTCTGAGCCCTGCAAGTGCTGGGATTATACATCCTGCAGATATTTTAGTATACTGTGCTTAGTGACAGTCAACACTTATAGCCCACTCTAGCTACTTACTAAGCAGATGGCTCTTTCTGATTATTAGTAAAAGGAAAACAGCTTCATGTTATTACGTGCATTCTTTTTATTAGGTAATTCCAACTTGGAATATTTCACCAATTAAGAAAGCCAGTGAAATTAAGGTAAACTTAGAAGCAGTCATTGTTACTCTTTTTCCAAAATACTTCATCAGTTTTGAAATCTAACTATTTCTTCTGTATTCACTATCTTGTAGACCTGTCTTCTTTTATTTACAGGCTTGGGTTTTTCCATTCTGTTACACCTAACATCATACCTTGTGGAATTGTACAAATACTGCCTGTGTTGTTTGATATGGCTGTACATTACACTTATAGAATTATTTTCTCCCTAATATCTTCACTTTATTTTCCAAATGTGTGTGATCTGTGCTTCCTCTCCCTACTTCCCTCCCTCCCTCCCTCCCTCCCTCCCTTCTTCTCTCCCTCCTCTTTCTTTTTTCCATCTGGCTGCTGCTGTTGCTGCTAGAAGCCAGAGCCTTATGCATAGGGAACATGCATTCTGCCCCGAGCTTTCTAGTCTCCCACCCTATTCCATTTCTTGTCTTCGTTACTTTATATTTATGTATTCACGTGTGTGTGAGTGTAGGGAGCACCTGCCATGGCCTGTGCAGGTTAGAGGACAGACGGTTGTGGGAATTACTTCTCTCCTTCTGCTATGCTGGTCCTGAGGGGTGAACTCAGGTTGCTGGGCTGTGCCTTTGGCTGCTGAGCAGTCTTTCTGTAACCCCACCCCCACTTTTGTGTGCGTGTTTCTATTAAAGCAGCCTCCCCAGTTTGTGGATATTCCCCTTGAAGAAGATGACTCCTCCGATGAAGAGTATTCGCCAGATGAGGAAGAGGAGGATGAGACAGCTGAAGAGGTCAGCGGGTGCTCATTGTTAGTAGAGAGTGAAGCTGGGCTTCATAGGAAGGGCTGACTTGGGGAATTAGCGTTGTCACCCATTCTAGAGAGATGATTGAGGCCTGCTTCTCCTAGAAATTGCTTTGCTGTGAGGTGTTATTGTGTTCTTCAAACTCCCTAAATTTAATTATGAAGTATAACATATAACACAAAGTACCTGGGAAGTGCAGGTGGGAGGGTCAGGCATTCAACTTTATCCTTAGCTAACAATATGTTTTAAGCCCTGTTTGAGAAACCAACAGACAAGTTGTACCCCAACCCTGAAGTCTTGATAGTAGCTACTGTTTCTTTATGGTTCCATCAGCTCTATACCTATCACCTGGTGTGACCTCATGTATCCCCTGATAGAGACCTTTATGTACTGCGGTGTGAGTTTTCCTGTTCATGAGCTTTATTGTTGTTGTCATTAATTATTTTATTTTTGAGAAAGGGTCTCATTATGTAGCTGTGGCTAGCCTAGAGTTCCCTAGGTATATCAAGCTATCCTCAAAGTCATAGAGATCCTCCTGCCTCTGCCTCCTGAGTGCTGGAATTAAAGGTGTGAGCCACCATGGTTGGCCTTTTATAAAAAAGGTTTTCTTCTTCTTTATGTTTGTTTTTTTGTTAATGCCTTACCCTTTAACAGTTTATAATGAGATGAGGTGAAAGATTTGATTCCTGCCATCTTTCCATCTCTAGGCTATTAAGTCATTGAAAATTCATTTTTTTCTGTGACATATACAGTTATTATATGCATGACATATTCTTTCTATGACACATATTATATACGTGTGTGTGTGTGTATATATGCATGTATATACCTGCATGTGGGGTTGTTTGTTTGTTTGTGTGCGTGTGCCACAGTTTGGTGGTAGAGATTAGAGGACATTCTGATAGGAGTAGATTCTTCCCTTCTCCCCTGTGGATGGTGGGAGTTGGAGTCAGGTTGCCAGGCTTGGTTGCATTCTTCTAGTCTTCTGCTGTGCCCTCCTACCAACCCAAACCCCAAATGACTGCTATTTTGTGCTTTATTCTGTTGTGACATTTTGTGCTCTGGGCGGAGGTTGGGGCACACACATGAGAGCGCCCTGGGTTTGTTTTAGAGCTTATTGGAAAGTGATGTTGAAAGCACTGCTTCGTCTCCACGGGGAGTGAAGAGATCCAGACTGCGGCTGTCTTCTGAAGTGGCCGAGACAGATGAGGAGAGTGGCATGTTGTCCGAGGTAACCAGCGTCAGACGAGAGACTTTACACACTAGATGAGCACTGGCTGCTTTTTATAAGTAGCTGATCTATCAGTGGAATTTTGGGTTGTCATTTTTTCAGAGTTCTTCAAGGGAATGAGCAGTTAAGAGACGACTGAGACCCAGTCCTGGCAGAGAGGTTTTCTGAGTTCTCACGTTTTACATGCTATCTTTAAAGCCAAGTAGGGTTCTGTTTGCTTCATTGGAAATAAGAGGATAGCTACTTCGATCTGTGTGTTGAAGTTGCCATTCATCTGTCTGCATCTAGAAAAGAGGAAAATGGCCCCGTTAAGTGCATGTGGAAGACCCGCCTTTCCCTCTCCCTCCTCTCTTCCTAACACAGTGTCCTTTTTTAATCAGGTTGAAAAAGCTGCCACCCCCGCCCTCAGGCACATCAGTGCTGAGGTCGTGCCCATGGGGCCTCCACCTCCTCCCAAACCAAAGCAGAGCAGAGACAGTGCTTTCATGGAGAAGCTAGATGCGGTGGATGAGGAGCTGGCCTCTAGTCCTGTCTGCATGGACTCTTTCCAGGTAAGCATCGCCAGGGAGTTGCCGAGAGAATAACTTACCGTTATTTACTTTCTGCTCAGATAAGGTGGTGGGGCTGACGGGGATGACAGTTTCTTCTTCAGTGGATGTCCCATTACTGTTTGTCTTTGATTCTCAGCCTTTGTGCTGCTGCTTTTTCAGGTAAAAACGCAGTACTTTTCTTATTGTTGTTGTTATTATTATTAATTATTATTTTGTTTTTTGAGAGATCACCTGCCTCTGTCTCCCAAGTGTTGGGATTAAAGACACCCAGTCTGGCTTTTTTTTTTCTTACTTTCTGTTTTTAAAGACAGGGTCATAGTAGGTAGTCCTTGAAGAAAGTCTTGGAACTTGATAGGTAGACCGGTTGGCCTTAAACATAGCTCCCTAGAATGCTGGGATAAATGGTACACACCTCCATGCCCAACTGAGATTGGCAGGTTTTAAGAAAGGAATAAACAGTGGGAGAGTATTTAAAATTAGCAAGATAAGCTGTGCATAGTGGTAGATGCCTTTCATCCTAGCACTAAAACCAAATTAAAAAAAAAGAAAGGTAATGTGAAGACAAACCTAGAATATTTGAAAATATTTACAAGCTGCATTTTTGATCAGAGGCTTCAAACTACAATCAGTTTAAAGAACATAAAATTCTGGAGCTAAGAGATGGCTCAGTAATTAAGAACACTGATGTCAAGATTGGTGTAGCGCACTCCTTTAGGTCTGAGTTCGAGGCCAGCCTGATCTATGGAGTGAGTTCCAGGACAGCCAGGGAACCCTGTCTCAGAGCAACAAACAGAAGAAAACAAAACAACCCCCCACCCAAATAAACAGAATCACTGGCTGCTCTTCCAAAGGACTCAGCCACATTTAGCTCACAACTGCCTACAACTCCCAATTCGGGGATCACTCGCCCTCTTTTGTTCTTTGTAGATTAACGCATACAAATGGTGTATTTCGTTCAGGCGAAAATAAGTATATTTATAACATAAAAGTAAATCAATTGAAGGCTAACAGAAAGGTTCACCAAGTGACAGTTATTTGGTAACAAAGCCTGACAATCTGATTTAGTTCCCTAGAGTCTTCCTGCTCCTCACACATCTGTGTGACAGACACACATAGGCCCCTCCACCCAACCCCCAGAGTAATAGATTTGAAAAATCCTTGCTGGGCATGGTGGCACGTGCCTTTAATCCTAGTACTGGAAAGGCAAAAGCAGGTAGATCTTTGTGTGTTTGAGGCCGGTCTAGCCTGTATAGTGAATTCCAGGCTAGCCAAGACTATGTGGTAAAACCCTGGGTCACAAAAACTAAAAACCAAACAATTCCTAAAATCCTTAACACTGTAGTAGCAATAGCAATGCCCGACATCTGCTTAGGGAGGTAGGTGCTAGGTAACAAGGGGAGCCCAGCCTGGGCTCAGGAGACTCTGACTCCAAACCAAGTGAAGGATGCTGATGGTGGTGAGCACTGCCCATGGAGTCTGTCCTCTTAAGGGGGATGTATAATAACGAAAAAGTAATGGCCTCTTCTTGAGGCAGGATAGAGGCAGGTGGATCTCTTTGGGTGCTCTAGATAGTGAGTTCTAGACCAAAGATATAGTGAGATCATGTTAGAACCATTTCAGAAGTGCGGGGATGATTCGTCATGCACAAATCAATACATTTAATGTATGTTCTAAATGCACTTAAAGATAGAAAGCACATGCTCATATCAGTAGACGTGAAAAAGATCTTTGAAAAAAGCTTAACTCGTAATGAGAACAGCAATGAAGGGAGCACGTGTCAGCATCATAGCCTGCATGAGCAGACCTTTCCCCCGCATCATGGTGAATGGAGAAGACTCAGTGTATTCCAGTAGGGTAAGGAACAACACAAGGTGTCCACTCTTTCACCCTTGTTCAATACAGTGCGTGAAGTTTTAGCTAGAGTAGTAATGGAGGATAAAGAAATTAAAGAGATACAAAAGAAAAATTTACATTTGATACACTGTACTTAAGAGACATCAAAGACGTCATCTAAATACCCTTAAACCTAACAAGCATATTCTGTCTGTCTGTCTGTCTGTCTGTCTGTCTGTCTCTCTCTATTCATTGCTGATTGGTTGATTGATTGATTGATTGATTGAGATGGCACCATTCTCTGGCCAGGAACTCACCAAGACCTTGCCACCATACTCACCTTTCTTTTCTTTGTTCTTAGAGGCCATTGGTTCTCCTGGAACTGGAGTCCCAGGCAGTTGTGAGGCGCTGTGGCTGTGAACCAAGCTAGGGCGTTTTCACCCACAGAACTGTCTCTCTGACCATCCCTCCCTTTCTTTTTGTAGTGGAGCTGGAACTCTGGTCCTCAGGCTTGTGAAGCAAGTGCCTTTGTGAGCCATCTCCCCAGACTAGCATATATAACTGGCATATAGAGAGCAGATCCGTCTGTTTGTACCAGTGATTAGCATGCTGAGTAAGAGATCAGAAGGAATTCTAATCATAATTGCCTGGGTGATATGGGCTTGGATAAACCTCACTGAGGAAGTGCCTGTGCAGTGAGAACTTTAAGGCATGGAGAAACAAATTAAGGAAAGCACAAGATGACTCCCTTAGACTGGAAGGATTAATGTCGGGAGAGGAACATCTTACCAGTGCAGTGTGCACATTACACACAATCCAATTCAAAGTCCAATGCCAGTCTTCAAAAAGATAGAAAAATGTGAAAATTTGTATGAAGGTTGGAGAGACCGCTCAGTAGTTAAGAGAGCTTTTTGCACGGCCATGAGAACCTGAAATCGGAGCCTAGCAAGCACCCTCGTCCCTCTGACCAGTCTGGCTTGGTTTAGTGTGTCTGTAACCCCAGCACTGCAAGAATGGGAACAGAAAGAGCATTGGGATTTGCAGGCTGTCACCCTAAATAGGAAAAAATAAAGTGTCTTAGAATTTCAGCAGGGCAATAACCTATTCAAGACTCGCCTGGGCTAAAAGTCAAGATGCCCCCACCCCCACCCCCACCCCCACCACAAAACAAATGGAAACAAAGCAGAAATCAAAAGTTTCACACAAATGTTTATAGCAACAGAAGTCTTTTTTTTTTTTTTTTTTTTTTCCTTTTTCTTTAATGACAGGGTTTCTCTGTGTAGCCTTGGCTGTGTTGGTGCTCATTCTGTAGGTGAGGCTGGCCTCAAACCCACAGAGTTCTGCCTGCCTTTTGCACTACCACTACCAGTCAAGCAATAGAATTCTTAGATTTTTGGTTGTGAGCCTAGCCTTTAAGAGCTGAGCTATCCCTCCAGCCAATAGTAGTCCTATCAGAGATGTCCTCTCTGTCTAGGATCTGGTAAATGAGTAGACAAAATATGGTATGGTAAGGTGCAGCACTCCTGGGCCCTGGACAGGTGGGATGACCTTTGAACTCAATGTAAAGTGCAAGCACTCTGCAGCAGGCTAAGTGTACATTGTATACTTCCCGTACATAAATCCTCCAGTAAGTAGGTGACAAAGAGACAGGAGCTAGGTTAGAGGTTAGTCAGAGTTGGAAGGAGCTAGAAAGGAGTGACTACTGTGAGTATGGGATTTCTTTTGAGAATATTGAAGGTGCTTCAGAATTGATTATATCATTTTGTGAGTATATTAAAGTCCACTCAATTATAACCTTTAAAAGTATGGATTTTATGTTACATAAATTATATCCCTCAAAGCACGTAGAAATGTTGTTGAAAATGTATATTTTATAACTGATGACTGGGTTGGAGAGATGGCTCAGGAGTCCAAAGAGCACTGTCTGCTCTTGTAGAGGACCGGTTTGGTTTCCAGCACCACTATTGCTTACAACCATATGTAACTTCATTTCTAGGAGGTCTAACTTCCTCTTTTTTGTGTATTGAACACGTGTGGTGCACATGCAGGCAACACACATACACACACATGCGAAATAAAAAATAAATTTGAAAAAAAATAGCATACTTACAGGAGGAGAGGTGCCATGATTAAGAAGGGGGTTTTCCCGGGGCAAGGCTTACTTACCCATTGCACTTGGGATGTGCTGACCCTGTGATTTCTCCAAACTCGGCAAACTCCAATGCATAATTTGTGGTAGTGAAAGACTGCTTTTATGATTTTATGATTTTTATTAAATATTTAATAAAAAGAAAAAAAATTCAGAGAACTGAAACCTACAGGAAATAAAAAGGAGATTCACAAGAAAGTGAACCCACATTGTCATGCCTTTTTTGTTTATGGAAACAAAACACTCTCACTATACAGACCTGGCTGGCCTGGAAGTCACAGAGATCTGTCTCCCAAGCGCTGGGATCAAAGGCGTACACCACCATTCCTAGCTAGGAAGACAGTAAACCTACACTGTTTTGAGGAGAGATATACTAATAGGATGCATTGCAGAGGGTGCAGTGTGGAGAATTTAGAAGCATTATTTTCACATCCTGAATGCCTTTTCCTTCTACACGCCCAGCCCATGGAGGATAGTCTCATTGCGTTCCGAACACGTTCTAAGATGCCACTGAAAGATGTTCCTCTGGGCCAGCTAGAGGCTGAGCTTCAGGCGCCAGACATCACTCCGGACATGTATGACCCAAACACAGCTGATGATGAGGACTGGAAGCAATGGCTCGGGGGCCTCATAAATGATGATGTGGAGAACGAGGGTGAGTGATTTTGTTTGCAGTTATCTACTGTGTTCTACTGTGTGTGTGTGTGTCTGTGTGTGTGTCTGTGTGTGTGTGTGTGTCTGTGTGTAGGTTTAGTGGCTCAGATTTGTTTCAGATATTTGGGAAGTTGAAAGAGGAAGATGCTGTAAGTCTTGAGGCTAGGCTGGGGAACATAATGATACTTGTCTCAAACAAAAGGTATTGTGGAGGCAGGGGCTGTATATAGCTCAGGGGTAGAACATGTGCTTAGCACTGTGGAGCCAGCTGAGTTCCATCCCTAGCCTCCAAAATCAAATGAGCAAAGAAATAAAAACAAAAAAGGAATCCTGCAGAAAAAGGATAGGCTTTTTAAAATTTTTCTTTTGTTTACATACCAGAATCAATATAGAGGATTTCAATGATTTCAGTATGTAGATTCAGCAGGATAAGAAGTCTGCCACCGCTGGATGTGGTGGCCCACGCCTTTAATCCCAGCACTCAGGAGGCAGAGGCAGATGGATTCTGAGTTTGAGACTAGCCTGGTCTACAGAGTGAGTTCTAGGATAGCCAGGGCTACACAGAGAAAGCCTTTCTCAAATATCGCCCCCCCCCCCCCCAGAAAAAAAGAAAAGAAGTCTGCCACCAAGCTGATGATCTGATTGTAATCCCTAGGATCCACATGGTGGAGGGAGAGAACTCTGAATCACACACACATACACAGACACGCACACAGACACTCGTGTACAATTTCTCATACAGTAGAAAGAGGTGCTAATTTCTCTGTGAGCAGGTGATTCGCCATAGAGCTTTCCACTTAGAAATGACATCAGAACCTATAGATTTCGAGTTCTCCTGCTTTACATCCAGTCAGGAGCTTGCTTCTGGTGGCTGCCAGAAGAAAGTACATCCTCTGGAGCTCGAGTGCTTTATGGCCTCTTTTTGGGTACTGGGAATCAAACCTGCTTTCTCTGAAAGAGCCACAACTGGGGCTGGCTCAGTGGATAAGGTCCTGAGTTCAAATCCCAGCAACCACATGGTGGCTCCCAACCATCCGTTATGAGATCTGACTCCCTCTTCTGGTGTGTCTGAATACAGCTGCAGTGTACTTATGCATAATAATAAATAAACCAGAAAAGAAAAGAAAGAGTAACAAATAAGCACTGGGCTGGAAGTTCAGCCTGGGGTCTTGGAATTCTGTTGCTGGTGTAGTGGCACATACTATTCATCCCAAGGCTTGAGATGAGAGGCAAGTCCAACAACTCACTGTGAGTTAAAGACCATCCTGTCTACAGAGTGAGTTCTAGGCTAGCCCAAAGAGTATTAGAGAACTTGCTATGTAGACCTGGGTGCCTTTGAATTCACAGCGACATCCTGTCTCTAAAAACAAACAAACAGACAAAGAAACAAATCACAGATGAGCTTGCAGAAATTAGTTTCTCCCACCATTCAGGCCCTAAGGATTGAGCTCAGGCTGTCTCCCTTGGCAGCAAGCACCCTTACCTGCAGAGCTATGTAGCTGGCCTCTGTTACACTTCCTAGTTATATGTGTGTCTGTGTCCCAGAATCAGATCCCCTGCTGCTGGAGCTGAGGTGACTGAGCTTTCTGATGTGGGTGCTGGGAAGTAGACGCCAGTCTTCCGCAAGAGCAGCAACACTCTAGCTGAGCCACCTCTCCAGCCCCAATGCAGTCCTAGCTGTCACGAACTTGCTGTATGGACTAGGCTGACCTCAAACTTCCATACAACTGCCTGCCTTTGTCTTCCAGGCTCTGGGTTAAAGGTGTGCACCACCAAAGGAGGCTTTTTTTAAGAAAGATTTATTCATTAATATCATATGTAAGTACACTGTAGCTGACTTCAGACACACCAGAAGAGGGCATCAGGTCTCATTTCGGGTGGTTGTGAGCCACCATGTGGTTGCTGGGATTTGAACTTAGGACCTTTGGAAGAGCAGTCAATGTTCTTACCTGCTGAGCCATCTCGCCAGCCCAGGCTTTTTGCTTTTTAATCATTTTTTTAATTTTGGAATTTAATTTGAATCAGGGTCTCAGATATTAGAGGCTTAAAACGACCACATCTGGTTTTAAGCAGTGTTGAGAATTGAACTCTGGGTTTCATCCATGGCATATAAGCATCATCCAGTGAGCTCTCTTGGACCCCTTGTTCTGTAGACTAAGCTGGCTTTTAACTCACAGAGAGCTGCTGCCTGAGTCTGCCTCCCAAGTTCTGGGATTAATGGTGTGTGCCACCATGTCTAGCTATTAATTTCTTTCCAGGTAGTCTCTGTGTATTTAATTTAAGCAATAGTTATCTCAAATAAGAATGTTTTTCTACCAGGCCAGCACACATGTTCAGTTCTAGCATTCTGGAGGTTGAGACAGGTGAATCTCTGAATTTGAGGTCAGCCTGGTCTATAGAGCAACTTTCAGGACAGCCAGGACTCCATAGAGAAGCCTTGTCTAAAACAAACAAAAGAATGTTTTTCCACAGAAGAATTTTATTATATGTATTTTTATGTATGTTTGGGTTGCTTCTTTTACTTATTCATACAATTGAGATTTTTTTTTTTTTTTTTTTGGTTTTTTTGATACAGGGTTTCTCTGTGTAGCTCTGGCTGTCTTGGAATTCACTTTGTAGACCAGGCTGTCCTGGAACTCAGAAATCCGCCTGCCTCTGCCTCCCAAGTGCTGGGATTAAAGGCATTCACCACCAAGCCTGACTAGATTTTTTTTTTTTAAATAGCATATAATCCATACATTCTCTTTCCTTTTGTCTTTTTGAGACAAGGTTTCACTATGTAGTCCTGGTGGCCTGGAACCCCTTATGCTAACAGGCTGGCCTCTGTCTCTGCTTCCCATGTGCTGGAGTTAAAGGCATGGCCTGCCATTTCTGGCTGTTTTCTCCTCTTCTTCCTCCTCTTCTTCCCCCTCCTCCTCCTCTTCCTCCTCCTCTTCCTCCTCTTCTTCGTTCTCCTCCTCCTCCTCTTCTTCCTCCTTCTCCCCCTCTTTTTCCTCTTCCTCCTTTTCCTCTTTTCCTCTTCCTCCTGTTTCTTCTTCTTCTTCTTCTTCTTCTTCTTCTTCTTCTTCTTCTTCTTCTTCTTCTTCTTCTTCTTCTTCTTCTTCTTTTTCTTCTTCCACTTCTTCTTCTTCGTCCTCTTCTTCTTCATCATCTTCTTCTTCTTTTTTTGGATTAGACCATAGTAAGTGATATATTGTCCCTTCTAGCGAGTGTCTCGGCCCCCTCTTAGGTACTCAGGAGAAGTATTTAACAGAGGCTGACACTTTTCTGTCCTGGTGATGGTTCTGTGTGTGACTCTCGTCTTCTGTCATGCCTGTACTGAATATTGTCAGGTTGGTTATATGTTTGGCTGCATGCCTTTTTTGTCATGTAAGACATAACTCTCCATAACTAACATCTTGTGTATATATGTGGAGTTGGAGTCAGACCCAGGGTTTTGAATTTGCTAGGGAAAAGATGTCCATACTCAGCCCCAGATGTCACAATTTTAGGGTGTGAGTGGGCACAGCAAGACATCCTGAACACAGCCACTCCTGTCAAAGGAAAGAACAGTTTTAATTGGGAAAAGAAAGAGGAAACACCCTTGCTGGGATACCTTTAAGGACTGCAGAGGGCAGTGCCCAGCTCCAGTAGTTTATTGGATTTTATAGGAGCGTATGGGAGGGTGGGAAGCACAACTCAGCCTCTAGAAGAGCCTGGGGCTCTGTCAGACTGGAGGTGCTGGCAGCCCTGGCAGAGGGCTCAGTGCTGACTAAGGGCTTCTGAGAAACGCTTCAGGTTTCTGTTTCCTAGCAACACTGAGCTCAGGTTTGTTCCAGACTATTGCCATCAGTGCTGCCATTTTGGGAGCTGCTTTGAGGACCTAACACAGAGTCCTGCCCTAATGTCTGGGAAGTGCCTCGTTCCTCCTCTCACTATGTCATTGTACAGATAACCTTTCCATAAAATGTTGGTTTGGGGCCAGAAGAGAGCTCGTTGAGTAAAGTGACTTGTTGTTATCCTGACGCCCTGAGTACCATCTTCAGAGCATGCTTGTGCTGGTTGTCCACTGTGTGCTTCACACGTGTGTGCTATGCCATGCTGGCACCCCCACACAGGCATGTACACCCACAATAAATATAATGTGAAAAGAAGAAATCGAAACGTTATTTTTGTGAGACACTGCACAAATGTGACTCCCAGTGTGAGTCATCCGGGTAGACTCCCCTTCCTGCCTTGCTGCTTGCTGAGAGTGAGTGCTGTGTGGAGGAGAGAAGGGAGCCAGGCTCAGAGGAGAAGGGAGGTGCAACAAGTCAGGGGTGGCAAGGGAGCCATCCTGACACGTGTCTGTCATCCTAGCACTTGGGAGGTTAAGTAGGAGAATCATGACCTTGACCCTCGCCCCAGAGGCACACTTCCTCCAAGGAGGGCTACATAGCCACTAGGCCAGCTTATGTAACTTAGTGTGATCTTATCTCAAAGAAAAGAAAGAAAGACACAGGTCAGCAGGATGGCCCAGTGTGTAAAGGTGACTGCTGCCAAGCCCAGCGACCAGAGTTCCATCCCCAGGATCCATGTGCTGGTAGAAGAGAAACATCTCCTATAAAGTTGTTCTCTGAGCCCCACATGCAAGCTGTCTTAAATTTTGTTAAATTGCTGTGAAGAGGCTCCATGAAGCACTTAATTGAGCTCTTGTTTACAGTGTAGATTGTCAGTGACCATCCTGTCAGAGTGTGGTAGTAGGCAGACAGGCATGGCACTGGAGCAGTAAGTAGCTAAGAGTTTATGTCTTATCTGAAAGTGGGAGGAAGGGAGGGAGGGAGGGAGGGGGGAGAGGGAGGGAATGGGCCTGCGGTGAGGTTTTGAAACTTTAAAGTCCATCCCTCCAGTGACACACTTCCTCCAAGGAAGCCACAGTTCCTAATCTTTCTCCAAAATAGTTGCACCAACTGGGAACCAAACATTCAAATATATGAGGCTCTGAGGGGCTTTCTCATCCAGACTCCCATACACACCAAGACTTCTGGACATACATATACATAAGGAAGGGCAATGACATAAAAACTGCATTTATATATAGGTTTTGTTGAAAGATTCTATCATTTGTTTTTCTATAGGTACATGTACAGAGTTGGGGTCTGGGCATGGTGGTACAATTGTGCATGACCATAATCCCTGAATTTCAGAAGAAAAAGAAGGGCCGTCTGGTCTACATAGTAAGCCTACGTTCATCTAGGGCTACCCAGTGAGATCCTGTCTCAGAAAGCCAAAGTGAGAAATACATACATACATACATACATACATACACACACACACACACACACACACACACACACACACACACACACATCAAGTACCTGAAATTCCTCTATATGTAAACAAAGCATTCCCAGCACCTCAGCCCCAGCCAATAAACCTCCCACTCTGAAAACCCCTGCTCTCTCCCAAAGGTTTATATGGCCCTTTTTACCCCCAGAAAGAGCTGCAACACTGAAACTTGGAGAAGGCTTTTTCTCTCAGGCTCTCAAGCCAACTGCAGATCTTGTGAACCACCCAGCCCCCAC
The DNA here is from genome assembly GCF_978045245.1 of Mus caroli. Classification (NCBI taxonomy): domain Eukaryota; kingdom Metazoa; phylum Chordata; class Mammalia; order Rodentia; family Muridae; genus Mus; species Mus caroli. Next base: position 73,112,151 of record NW_028227258.1, on the reverse strand, counting down.
CCAGACCTGATAAACTTCATTCCTTTCATTCCAGCCCAGTGTGACCTTCTGTGAGAAAACCAGGTCAGAGTTGGGAATAACCATCTAAAACATTTCCCCCTAGATGAGGCAGATGATGATGATGATCCAGAGTATAACTTCCTGGAAGATCTTGATGAACCAGACACCGAGGATTTCCGTACTGACCGAGCAGTGAGAATCACTAGTATGTTTGTCTCTTATTGCCTTTTCCATTTGTCTTTGTTTAGTATTTAGATGATTTAGACGTTTGTGACTAATTGAAATTAAGACAATTAAGTCTCCTTTGTTCATTTCTGTAGTTGTTTAAATTAGCTGTATATGCAGAAAGCTGCTATTTGCTTGTACACTGTATGGCCCTATGTTTGTCATTTTCTACTTGGCAAGGGTCGTATTATACTTTGAATGCCAAAATGAATTTGGACATGGCCTTGTCTTGCAGGCAGTGAGCCTAGAAAGAGAAGAGCTTAGAAAGCAGTAGGTACTAGGTGGGTCACTTAGAGATTCCCAGTCTGTTGAAAGAGGTTGTCCTGTGCAAGGCTTAGGGAAGTACTTAAGATGAGATGTTTTAGCTAGTGAAGCAGGGTTAAGACTTTTGTAGTGAACAGCAATAGGACAGAGAAGACCCACTGCAAGCAGAAGAGATTGCCACATGGAGAGTCAGGCAGGGGTCAGCTTGCTTTATCAGATAGCTCTCTATGTGTATGTCTGTTCGTCTTGTTTGCTTTTGAGACAGAATGTCATTTATGTAGCCAGCCAGAGTTTGTTACTGACTAATGCAGCAGCCCAGTATGGTTGTGAATTATGAACAACTGTTTTACATCAGCCTCCCGAGACCTGGGATTATACTTCCATTTTTATTATAAAATCAGTGAACATTTTCTTTGTCTTCCTGCTAGACTTTAAACTTGATGGAAATAGACTCCTTCCCATCTTGTTCTTTCACGTGTCTCAGGCATCTTGAGCAGGACTTGAGAAATGGCTGATGTTTCATAACTGTTTTTGAGTTGCTGCATGGTGGATGGATAGAGCCTTGGTCAGATGCTTTGTAGAAACAGCATTTGTTGTCTCCTTAGAGTTCTTTCTTACTACAGAATGGACCTAAGTTCTGCTAACAAACTCCTTTCCTTCTTTACAGAAAAAGAAGTGAATGGGCTGATGGAAGAGCTGTTTGAGACTGTGAGTAGTGATTTTGGAGTCATTCGGTTAGTGGAATTCAGTAGTTAATCTCTGTCCTTTGCTCTTCGAAATTGTCTTTTCAGCAGAATGATCTGCCCGGGTCAGGGCCACCTAGGAGTAGATTAGCCAGAAAATTCTGAGTCATAGACTCTTGATTACCTACATGCTTTTCCCACGGGCTACCTTTGCAGGCTATCATTAGGATCCTGATCACAGACTTTTATATATATATATATATAATTTTCTCTTGATTTTAGGTAAATTTTCACTTGAAGCAGTAATTTGTTTAGCCCAGGAAAGTTTACCCTCCTAAGAGAGATTCGGCTGGGGGGTTGTAAAGGGAAGGGGCAGGTGAATCTGTCTCTTTGAAGATTTTTTGGTTGTGTTCAGAAACTGGAGAGACGGCTCAGAATTTGAGAGCATCTGCTGCTTTTCCAGAGGACCTAGGGTCAGATGTTGGCTCATAGGTGCCTCAGCAGAGAGAAGCTCACCGAGATGCTAAGCCTTCATTTCTCAAAGGAGCAGAGTGGTTTAGTCTTCTTGGAAAAGACTGACAGCCAGGTAGCTCACTCCAGTTACTTTAGTCCAACATCATTCAAGGTTAATTGGGGCTGAAAAAGGTTCCAAATACCACGGTTATCTTGCCCTTGCCCTTGCCCTGGCCCTTGCCCATGAGAACAGACGACGCACCCAGATCTTTGTCCCTTTGACCATGGCTAGCCAGAATTGGAAGTAAGAACTCCAGGTTTGTCAGGAGTGGCTTAAGAGCAAGGGCAGTGCAGTCCCATGTTCTTATGCAGCACCATGTGCAGGTTCTTTAGACAGAAACTTTTCTTGAAGGTTCAAAGAGTCTCAGAACAGTTTCTCAGCTTCTTCCTATTGACCTGCACATAGTAAAGGCTTTGCTAAACATTTCTCTCAAAGCCAGGCACAAAGGCTTACTACTATCCATATCACGACATCTTCCCCTTTTCTGTTTTAAGTGTTAGGGATAACAGTTCTGTTGGAGATTATGGAGTTGTACAGTAAAAATGCTCTTTTGTCTTTCTAGTTGTCTGACAGTTTTATCCAAATAAATCAGCATACATTTCAAAGCCAGTAGAGTCATCACAGGAATTGTAAAAATCACAAAAGCAAGAAACATATCAAAGTGATTCATGGGATTAAGTGAAGCTACACCACCTTTAAGATGTTCCGTAACATCTCTCCCTGTTATTCCAGGCAGCTTCTTTGAAAATGTTTCTATAATTTCTTGCTGCAAATCATAAATCATTTGATAAGAGAGTTAGGATGACCCAACAAATGCATTTTAACTTTTTCCCAATCATATTTGCCATCCTTGAATCTTAAAGATGTAGCACAATAAGAAGTGACGACATTCCAGTCACATTTCATTTGTTCTCGCAGTAATTCTGATTGATCTCCGATGAGTATTACAGCTTCTGTCAATTTGTCTATTGCACCAAACATTTTTCTGTCTGTCTTTGTTGAGTCCAAACTTTGTGAGAATGTGTATTCCAGTCTTTAGCAAATTCAGCAGTTTGAACTTCTTTATGAAGAGCAACTCTAGATGTGGTAGCAGTATCAATTAATGTGATGGTTCCCAGGACCTCAGCAGTTACCAGTCCCACCATCTGTTGAGATCTTTCCAATATTCTTTCAGCAAGGGTCTGTAGTAGCATTATCACGGGTGAGTCTTGATATGGTCCTGACAACCTCACTGGTATCCACTTTGAGTAGTGACATCTAAAGACATACTAGCATTGATACAGGCATAAGAGCACAGCATGCACAGGTAATGTTAGGATTATTAGTGTGCCATTGCATGGGTCCTTACATTAACAGATAAGGCAAAGGCATACAAGCCATAGAGGTGTGACTTTGATCTAAATTAAAGGACAAATGAAATCTGTCATCATTAAAAGTTTAACTCTCTGTTCCTTGCTTCAAGTGCTGAAAGGCACTTGCCAATTACTGCAAATTAGCCTGGATAGAATTACCAGATTGTAATAGAGGGCCTGACATTCCATCTCCATGCCACTCAATAGAGTATCTAGAATCAGAGGCAACTCCACAGTTGTACTTGAATTGGACAATTGCCATTTCAATTCTGAGTAAGAGTATAGTACTTAAGGGGACCCATAAGGGCTCCAAGCAATGACTTCTTCTCGGATGCTATTAACTGGCACCTGAGGATTCCTTCCTACCTATATGTTGCTGTCAGTGTATCCAATCAGAGTCTTTATTAGTAATCTGTATTTTGCAAGATGGTACATTTACGGAAATAGTGGTATTTATCCTCAAATCCATGCACAAAGAATAGGAACTTTTCTATAAGAATTCTGTGAAGTACTATGAGCAATTCTAGATAACCAAATTTGAGAAGTTAAATTTAAACAATGAATTCCATTACCCATACAAGTAAAATTCCTTTACTTTCCACAGTATAATTTATGATTTCTTTGCCCTCCTCTGCAGGTTGAGCAGGTCCATGATGGTCTTAAAGACCAGGTATCCAAGAAGATTCATTGTATACCACAGAAATACCCATGTCTCCCCAATTTACTAATATGTCAGTTGGTGGAGTACAAATATAAGCCCCAATAAATATGATTTGTGACTATTATGTGTACGATTGCCACGGACAGCCCGGCGAGAAGCAGGTTGTAGTGTCCCGAGGTTTCCCAGATGGTCAACTATCGTTTGCCCACCGTCAGCCAGTTTCTTCAGCTGTCCCATGGAGAGTGATCAGCTGTCTGCTTCAAAATCTTTGGTTTTTTTTTTTTTTTTTCTTAAAGCCATGCTATCCACATCAGCAGCCAAGCCTTCTTCTCTTGCTCACGTCAGATTTTAATTAGTTTTGCTGGAGCCCACAGGGTTTTTCCTCCTGGAGAAATAAAGGCATATCCTCTACCCCATCAGAATGCCTTCCCGGCTTTCCATTCTCATGTTTTGTTTTTTTGTTTTGTTTTTTTTTTAAAGGTTTATTTATTTATTATATGTAAGTACACTGTAGCTGTCTTCAGACACTCCAGAATAGGGCGCCAGATCTCGTTACGGATGGTTGTGAGCCACCATGTGGTTGCTGGGATTTGAACTCTGGACCTTTGGAAGAGCAGTGGGGTGCTCTTACCCACTGAGCCATCTCACCAGCCCCCTTTGTTTTGTTTTTAATTTTATTTTATTCTCTTCCTGATCTACCTTCTCACTGTTCCCCATCCCATACCTCCTCCCCATTCCCCTGACTCCACAAGGATGTTCCCCTCCACCCCACCAGACCTCTGAACTCCCTGGGGTTTCCAGTCTCTTGACTTATGTCAAGAGTTAGGTTAGGTGCATCTTCTCTGACTGAACCTAGACCCAGCAGCCCTCTGCTATATATGTGTTGGCCTCATACCAGCTGGTGTATACTGCCTGGTTGGTGGAACAGTGTCTAAGAGCTCTTGGGGGGTCCAGGTTAATTGAGACTGCTGGTCCTCCTACAAGGTCACCCTCCTCCTCAGCATATTTATTTATTTATTATATGTTAAGTACACTGTAGCTGTCCTCAGAAGAGGGCATCAAATTTCGTTATGGATGGTTTTGAGCCACCATGTGGTTGCTGGGATTTGAACTCGGGACCTTCGGAAGAGCTGTCGGCACTCTTAACCATTGAGCCATCTCGCCAGTCCTCGTCAACATCTTTTAGCTTTTCTCTAATTCAGCCACAGGGGTCAGCAGCTTCTGTCCATTGGTTGGGTGCAAATCTCTGCATCTGACTCTTTCAGCTGCTTGTTGGGTCTTTCAGAGGATAGTCCTGATAGGCCTCTTTTTGTGAGCACTCCTTAGCCTCCGTCATAGTGTCAGGCCTTGGGGCCTCCCTTGAGCTGGGTCCCACTTTGGGCCTGTCGCTGGACCTTTTTTTCCTCAGGCTCCACTTCCATCCCTGTAGTTCTTCAGACAGGAACAATTATGGGTCAGAGTTTAGACTGTGGAATGGCATCCGTATTTCTCACTTGATGCCACCTGCTGGAGGTGGGCTCTACACGTTCCCTCTCCCCACTGTAGGATATTTCATTTAAGGTCCCTCCCGTTGAGTCCTGGGAGTTTCTCAACTCCCAAGGTCTCTGGTACATTCTGGAGGGTCCCCCCACCTCCTACCTCCTGAGGTTGCCTGTTTCCATAAGGCATTTTTTTTTTTCTGTTATCCACTGCCTTTCAGTTGCTGTTGTTCCTGTTTTATTAGCTTTTAAAACTTTTAAAGTTAATAAGGCATTGTTCAATCTATCTTTGGGGGTTCTTATTGTTTCACCTTTTTGTTTTAAAAGCATCTCTTTTAATGTATGATTAGATCTTTCCACAATTGGTTGTCTTATAGGGTTATGAGGAATACCTGTAGTATGATTTTATGTAATATCATGTAAAAAAATGGTTTCATTTTATTAGAAACATAAGCAGGTAGGTTATCAGTTTTAATTTGTGATAGGATCCCCCATAATAGCCATTGTTTGTAATAAATGTGTAATTGCAGAATCTGCCGATACAGACCTTAAGGCAGCTAACTATTGAGACCCTGAATAAGCATCAGTATGATGCGTAGTTTTAGCCCTCCAAATTCTGTTAAATGAAATACATCCATTTGCCAAATTTCAGTTCTTTGTTTGCCTTTATGATTACTAACTGCAGGTAAAGAGATTTGATTCTACAGGTAATAATTGGGACAAGTTTTAATGATTTCTTAGCTTGCCACCATGTCACTGAAAACCTCTTCTTCAGACCTTTACTATTAACATGATTTGCTTCATTGAAAATTTGATTCTAATATATTTCCTGTTGATAGTTGATTTATTTCAATTGTGTAGGTGGTTGTAGCAATCCAGTGTGAGAACAAATAGGAGTTAGATACAATGGGTACTCTCTGCCTCTAATTGCCTGTTGCAATTGCAAACATAACAAGGTTAATTCTGAGTTATCAGGAACAAGTTCAGCAGTTTCTATATGTAAAACAACTTCTGCATATTGAGAATTTAATTATATTCAGAGCTTCAGAAAAATCTTAAGAGTACCTTAAAAATTGCATCTTATCCCGGCTTTTGAGCAGAAGAACAGGGACTTGAGCTACTTTACTTCTGTCTCCTGGGTGTTCACCTGACTTCCCTAATTCATCTGCATTGTTGTAACGGTGTAAAAGCTTTGCAGATGAGTGATTTTCTTTTTTTAATATTCATGGGAGAATTTATTCTGTCCTTTTAAAAAACTATAGTCTTTTTTTTTTTTTGCTGTATTTATTGTTCATTTCTCCCAAGCCCCTTGCCAGTTATCTTCATTCATCATAATTCATAATTTTGTAATTTGAGCCTTTGTGTATGGGACTAGAATCTCTGTGGGATCAAATTCTGTTGACCGACAAAGTTTTATTCTGCCTTTAATAATGAATTCAGAAACTTTTTCTTTTTTTGGTTTTTTCGAGACAGGGTTTCTCTGTGTAGTCTTGGCTGGCCTGGAACTCACCCTGTAGACCAGGCTGGCCTCAAACTCAGAAATCCGCCTGCCTCTGCCTCCCGAGCTCTGGGATCAAAGGCGTGGGCCACCACGCCCGGACAGAACCTTTTTCTATATAGGTTTTTAATTTTTTAGTCTGTTGGTTAAAAAAAAAAAGTCCATTCTAAGACATTATCTTCCTTTTGCCAAATTATTCCAGAATGATTAGATAGTAAAACAGCTAAAATATTGTCATATTTATGATCTCATCTGCCACATATAGGTATCTTATAATCTCTGTTGTACTTGGGCCACTTCCTCTTGTGCTACAGCTGTTAATTTTCATGAACTGTTTAAATTTGAATCAACCTGTAGTGTTTGAAACAAGTTACTTAACTCTTGAATAGTTAATATAATAGTAAGGAATAACCAGCTAATATCTCCCAATAATTTTTGAAATTTATTAATTATTATAAATCTGAGCCTTTTAAAGTTGAATTTTTTGTTGACTCAGTTTAAATCTTAAATAATTTATAGACTTTCCTTTCTGTATTTTTTTTTTTCAGGTGCAATCTGTAGTCCCCAGTAAGGTAAAATATTTTTGTGTTTCATTAAACATTTTTTTCTAAGGGATCTGTATCAGAATCAGCCAATAAAGTATTGTCCTTATAGTGGGAAAGAATGGAGTGAGAAAACAGGTTACAGAATATTGTAGCCATTGTTGCACAAAATATTCACATGCATTGGACTGTTTAACATTCCCTGAGGAAGAACATTCCGCTGATATCTCTTTACAGGTTTAGCATCATTATACCTGGTCACAATAAGAACAAACTTTTCCCTGTCTTGTTTTTGCCAGGGAATAGTATAAAACAAACAAACAAACAAACAAACAAACAATCCTTTAAATCAGTAACTGTTGTAGACCAATTTCTAGGTAGTATAGAAAGTAAATGAATTCTAGTCTGCAAAGAACCCACAGGCTGCATTACTTTATTTACCACTCTTAAATGTGTTAAGAGTCTCCGTTTTCCTGATTCCTCTTTTATTACAAATACCAAGGACTAGTAGACTCCTCAGTATGTTTAGCATCCAGTTGTTTCTGCCCCAGTTGATCAAGAGCTGGTAATTTTTCTTTTGTTCAGGGCCATTGATCTATTCATGTCCATCTAACCGTTTTAAAGGTAGGGCTTTTAGCATATTATGAACAGTGGCCTCTAGTCTGAATTTGGAAAGCTAATTCCTTCTCTCCCCTGCTTATTGACAGCCCCGAATATCATGTGATCATCTTTGATAATTGTTTTCTAATACCTTTTCCAGCAATATAACCCATTTTAAATATAATCTTCTGAGCTGTTTCTGAAATACTAATTTGAAGGAGTACTAATTTGAGTTCCCCATTGTTGTAACAAATCCCTTCCCTATAGGGTTATGGCTGTGTCCACCACAGACGGTTTTAACCTTTCTGCTTGTCCTTCTGGGCATTTACTCCAGTTGACACTGGTTCACAGGAGCTATCGGTGCAGTACCTATAAAGGAAGTGGAGGCTTCTTGCAAAGGCCAATTTTGATTCTAAGCTTCTTCAGAAATTATAGATACATCTGTCCCAAGTATCCACTACACTGCTAATTTGAATATCATTTACCTTCAGTTTGGCCTTTCATCCTTAATTTTAGTGGGGGGTGCACACAGTGACACACTTCCTCCAGCAAGGCCACACCTCCTAAAGTGCCACTCCCTGGGCCAGGCCTATTCAAATCACCACAACTTCCAAATCCTCCTGTCCTATTTATTGGAGCTCCTTTACCTTTGTGATATGGGATTAATAATAGTAATTGAACAATCAATCACCTGGCTCTAATTGTATGGTTTGTTTTCCTGACATAAGCCTTGATTTTAGTTTCCCCTTGATAATCTTCAGCTATTAATCCTGCAGATACAATAAACTTTTTTTTTTTTCTCCAAAACTGAGTTTACATTCCCGATTGCCTTGTTGGTGAACTAGTCCATTGCTGACACGACATTATTGGCTTGTGTTGTTTGTTCTTGGGTCCAGAGATGCTCCGCTTGTCTGGTTTCCTGATGGTAAAAAAATCACCTTGGAGATCTCTTATTGATTGACATTCATTAGCCCACTATCAGCCTTTTTCACATCTATCACAAAATTTTGGTGGTATATTTAGTTTATTTTGAAATGCGGCATTTCCTTTAGTAAGCAAATGTCTAGATTCTTTTTTTTTCCTCAAGTATCCAGCCTTCCCACAGTTAAAGCATCATTCTTTCTGAGAGTTAAAACCTTTAGCTGTTTGTCCAGCTGAAGTTGCACCATATGCAGCAGGTTGATCATTAGCGGTAGTTTCTAACCCATTCCTCTGTAACACCTAGAGGATTTTTTTTTGTTTGTTTTTTGTTTTTCCAGAGAGAGCCCTGGTTGTCCTGGAGCTCACTCTGTAGACCAGGCTGGCCTTGAACTCAGAAATCTGCCTGCCTCTGCCTCTGCCTCTCAAGTGCTGGGATCAAAGGCGTGGGCCACCACCATCTGGCTCCGGACTCTTTATTTGCATTTTCAAAAGCCAGAGATTCAAGTAGTGACTTTCTTACAACTTGAATCTGCTATTGCTCTTTGTACTGCTGAAGGATTTTTTGTTTTGTTTTTGTTTTTTGTTTTTCCAGACAGGGTTTCTCTGTGTATCCCTGGCTCTCCTGGAACCAGGTTGGCCTCAAACTCAGAGATTCACCTGCCTCTGCCTCTGATTCAAGGTGTGTGCCACCACTGCTGGGCTTTGCACTGCTGATTAATCTTTGTAAAAGTCAGTGAAAACCTTAACAGGACCTTGGGTAATTTTAGTAAAAGATTGGTCCTTTTTCTTGCTTCTTCAACTCTGCCCCAAGCCCTTAAAGCCACTAAATGACCTTGTGCTGTAGTAGCATCATCAAGTCGCATCTGCTTATACCAGCCAGCAGATTGACCCTCACCTAGCAAATGATCCTTTGTTATGTTTATTTTTTTAGCCTGATTATTCCTCTCTCCATCATGTAGCCATCGTAATTGAGGACCAGCTTCTAATATAGCTGTCATTAGCCCTTCCCGTTTTGTGGTATAATTCTATTTTGTATAGCTCAGTTGTTTTTTACCTGTCTCACAATAGGTGGAATGCATTCCGTATGCTACCACTGATTCCTTTAATCACCTCAAATCTTTATATATGTCGGTTTCCAGTCAATCTTTACATACCCTTGAGGATGTTGAATATCTGCTGGCATTTGCTGCATTGTTACTGGAAACATTTGAGTTTTTTTGTAGACGTAGGCAATAATTCTGCTCCTGAGAAATCACACAGATCAGCTGTTGAATTGCCCATGACCTCTGCCATAATCCTAGAGATGGGTTTACCTTTTTGTAAGCCCACCTTCTTTCATGTCCAATCTTGGTCAGAGTCCTCTCCCTCGTGGTCCACAAATTTGGGCACCAGCAGACGATGCACACAGATCTCAGTCCCTTCTGACCATGGCCAGCCATAATCAAAAGTAAGAACTCCAGATTTGCCAGGTCCGTGCAAGACCAAGGACAGTGCAGCTGCAAATTCTCATGTAGCCCTGAATGCAGATTCTCTAGAGAGAGAACATTCCTTCAAGGTTCAAACAGTCTCTTAACAATTTCTCAGTTTCTCTTGATTGACCTGAACATAGGAAAGGCTTTGCTGACTCATTTCACTCAAGGGCAGACTCGGAGGCTTTACACTACAGTTCCCAGCACCCACGCTGAGTGATTCTAGCTGCTCTTCTAGTTCTTAGTCTTTCTCCTTCCCTTCCTGCAATGTTCCCTGACCTTTACATGTGGGAGTGTGTTATTTCCCTTGTGGTTGGGCAGGAGTGTGTTGAAATGTGTCCTTTGCAACTGGGTAGGAGTGTGTTGTGATATGTCCTTTTTCACTGGGCAGGAGTATGCTGTAGACATGTTCTTTGTGACTGGGCTCCACAGATCTGCATTTTGATTGGTTGTAGTTTTCTGTAATGGTCTCTGTCAGTTGCAGAGAAGAGGTCCCTTGTTGAAAACTGAGAAATTCTATTTTTTAAGTGAGTATGTGGTTCTTCTGCATGTCTGTCTGTATACCACATGCTTGGTGCCTCTGAAAGTCAGAAGAGGCCATTGGATTCTCTGGACTGGAGTTACAGATGGTTGTGAGCAACCGTGTGGGGATGGGACTTGAACCTGGGTCCTCTGGCAGAGCAACGAGTGTTCTTAACCCCTGAGCCAACTCCAGCCTTTTCGGCTCTGTTTTGGGTCGCAACATTATTAAAGTCCTGAATTCTGTAGGTTTTACTTACGTTTCTCATTGCTGGAGAGGCTTATAAACAGGGACCATTCCCTTGAGAAAACCCTCCTCTTTCCCCCACCCCCACCCCCACAGTTCCAAGATGAAATGGGATTCTCAAATATGGAAGATGATGGCCCAGAGGAAGAGGAGCGTGTAACAGAGTCTCGGCCTAGCTTCAACACTCCTCAAGCCCTACGGTATGCGGTATGCTGGCTGAGACTTAGAATGAACCGATTAATGTATTTTGAAAAGGTTTGATGTTGGTTTTTTAAATTATTATTAATCTTTAATCAGCCTCCTACTTAGGATGGGGAGCCCTGGAGGTAAGTTTGTTGTCTAACAAATGAAAACTCTCTCCTTGTTTTGGGGCAGAGCAGCTATAGACAAGGCTGTATCTGTTTGGGAAAGGAGAGAAAGCATAGCTGGGCCTTCGAGCAGCTCCTCCAGGCGAGTGGTGCTGGAGCGGTATGGAGAGCTTCACATGGCCAGCCACAGAAACTCCCCTCCACTGAATGTCTGCATGATGCTTGTGTTCATTGTTCGTTCGTCATTAACATCTAATTTGCCACTTAGGCATTGTTGAGCAAACACCCTGCTCTGATGTCCTAAGAGCCAGAAGTATATACTAGTAAGTAACCAGTATGTACAGAGTTAGAGTAGAAGTGATGAGGGGTGACATCATCTCTGTGACCACTTCCTGTTGACATCTGGGTGTCATAGTTGGGGACCCAAGAAAACTTGAATGCTGGCCAAAGTCAGGACAAGCAGGTTCTGTGGTTCCTGTCCCAGCTCTGTTGGGCAGAGATAGGAAAAGAGACAGGGAAGCTCGGACCTGGCTGGAGCAGCCTGTGAGGCTGGACCCCTGGGGTAGGGTGCTGTGGCGCTGACCCCTGGAGCTGGCCGAGTTGATTTTAAATCTGCTGGGACAGATCACTAGAGAGAGAAGGTAAAGTTAAGGAATGTGGGGGGAATTTTTAATCCAGGGTGTACATTTGAAATTTCCTGGCCCACGATCCTGGTAGTTGGCTGAAGGGAGTCCCAAGACCAGGGGAGAAAGAAAGCTCCTACCCTCAGGAGTAGGCAATAGATGGGAAACTTAGGCTGTTGGGTGACAGTACTTATATGGAGTCTATTTTACCTGGGAGAGACAATTCAAGTCAGTTCCATTCAACTTACAAGAATTTTAAGTTTATCAAAAGATAAAATTTTACATATGTTAGCATTACCACTGTGCAATTTTTATTGAGATCCACATTGCATAAAAGTCAGTAGACTCACGTGTTTGAGTCATAGTAGGAGCTGGGAACCCGACAGTGATTCAATAAGTATACATCAAGTAGGTCCTGAGTCTATTAAACATAATAGATACTTACTGGCTACCTGACAGTCAAGCTCTATGGACAGCCTTTGGCCATCAGGCCCAAAAGATCCAACAGACTTTGCTGTGGAGGAGGAGCTTGGAGGACCAGTCTGTGTTGTCTAGGCAAAGTGGGGCAGTCAGCTCCGCAGTATTGCACTTGGTCCACAGTTTGTAGAGGTCCTGCCGTCGTCGGCAAGGTGAAGGGCAGTGTTTCGTAGAAGCTGTCCTTGTCACAGGTAAAGCATGTTCCGGGTGGAGTTCTTCTGTGACCCATCATCTTCTTTGGAGACCTTGAGGTCACTGCTAGGATCTGGAGGTCTCTGTCAGTCATAGTAAAATTTTTTGCATTAAACATTTTAAAAGCCATATTCAGCAGATCTCCAAAAAGTTTTGAGGATCATTATTTATTAAGTAGATGAGTGGTGGTGGCTCAGGCCTTTAATTGCAGCACTTGGGAGACAGAAACAGGTGAATTCCTGAATTTGAGGCTCGCCTGGTCTACAGAGAAAATTCCAGGACTGCCTGGTCTACAAGGAGAATCCTGTCTCAAAAAACACAAAATTATAAACCAAAAAACAAAAGCCAGGTGTTGGTGGTGCCCGCCTTTGATCCCAGCACTTGGGAGGATTGGCAGGCCAATTGAGAGATTGGGACCCTAGCTGGAGTTAACCAATTGTTCCTGATGGCTTGTCTGTGTTGTTCTGTTAGTGTCTGATATGCCTCCAGTTACCTTTGATTATGTCTTTATTTCCAGGAGAAGTGATAAGTTCATTATGAAGTCTTTTCTGGTCCAGGAGAGATGGCTCAGTAGATGGGAGCAGTGACTATTCTTTCAGAGGACCCAGGTTCAATTCCTAGAACCCACTTGGTAGATCCCAACTGTCATCTATCATGGGGCTTTTTAGTGTGACTTAGTTTATCCTAATAGCTAAAGTTCAACAAAGGGAGCTAGAAAGAGGAGTCAGATTTCTGGTGCTGTGACCCTGGAATTCATAAATCTTCTTTTCAAATATAATTTTTAAACACATATTATTTATCTAAATTTTTTAGAAAGTCTGGTGTTGAAAAGTTAGCAAAAGCCGGGCGTGGTGGCTTATGCCTTTAATCCCAGCACTCGGGAGGCAGAGGCAAGAGGATTTCTGAGTTCGAGGCCAGCCTGGTCTACAAAGTGAGTTCCAGGACAGCCAGGGCTATACAGAGAAACCCTGTCTCGAAAAACCAAAAAAAAAAAAAAAAAAAAAGAAAAAAAAGAAAAGAAAGATCTAAGTAGTTAACCATAAATCTTAAATTAACTTTTGTTAATCTAAGTATATACCTTTATAAACTTATTTTTATCATCATGCAAAAATCAATACCAATCCAAAATATATTTTAGACGTGTTGCTTTCTTCCTCTAAAAAGAGATGCAGCAATAAACTGAGGGCTCAGCAGGAATTATGCCCTGTGGTTATCTTAAGATGGTGACAACATAGTGCATGTACCTTCCTTTAACCTTAGTGAAGATGGTGGTCAGCCATGCAGTTGCTTACATTTTGATGAGGTCACCAGCTATATTGGAAGAGAGCACTTGGTTGGTTGCTAATAAATAACCTTTTTGTTTTGTTTTGTTTTATTTCGTTTTGTTTTATCGAGACAGGGTTTCTCTGTGTATCCTGGCTGTCCTGGAACTCACTCTGTAGACCAGGCTGGCCTTGATAAATAGCCTTTTTAAAACAGGAGTTAAACCCAACAGTTACGTATACAGTATATTTTAGGCAAGAGTTGGGTCATTCTCACTCATATATATATATATATATATATATATATATATATATATATATACACACACACACACATAGATTTTTAATTAGAAGCCTTTTGTTAAGTTTGAAGCCAAATTTTGTTACAGATTTTATAGAGTCTTTAACGAAATCCAGTGAATTTACAAATTCTGAGATGAGTTTGCAGCATAGTCTTAAAAGATTTCTTGAGAGTAAAGCCGAGAAAACATCGGGATAAAGATTTAAGAATGGATCTTGTGCGCGCCCGACTCGCCAGGAAGAATAATGCTGCAACAGGATCCTTCTGCAGAAAAGGTGGAAGGGCTCAAAAAGAACTCCACCCCAGGGAGGTCTAGGTAGCTAAGAGACCAGTGAGCCACAGGGACAAGGAGGGAGGTTCTTGCACCCACCAGAATAGCCAGCAAGAACGAAGCTGCAACAGGATCCTTCTGCACACGTTTATTGGGAGAGCTTGATTTCAGAGGCAAAGGAACCCCAAGCCCAGAACTGGTGCTGCTTATATAGGAGGCATGTCTCACACCCGGATTGGTTGTGCTTGGGTTATACTTTTCACCTCATTTGCATGCCTACATCTGATTGGTTAACTTGTCTCTCATCTGATTGGTTAACTTGTCTCTTATCTGATTGGTTAATTTTGGTTAATTCTCAAAACCTCATCTTGGCAAAAGAACTTTACTGCCTATGTATGGGTGGTGGCCAGCGGAAGCCAGCGCCACCCTGCAACTGCACATGTGGCTTCCCACAGGGAGGGACAACTAAAGCTCCAGTCTCCATGTTCCAAGTTGTAGAGGCTTTGGGACATTGCAGCTAGGCGGAGGGAGGTAAGGAAGTGTCAGGCCCAGGCGGGCACAAGGAGATATGCAGCGGGAGCTTCTTGGACAAGGGGCAGGAAAAGTGCTGCAGACCTGGAGCATGTAGAGAAACTATGGACCTTAGCAAGCAGGTCCCAGGGTACCATGAGGAACATCCAAGGATGTAGGAGGAGCTGTAGGAGAGCGAGCAGAGGGTAAGTGTGGTGTTAAGAATTTCAGTCAGGTTCTTCCCAGGCACACTAAGAGACTGGTCAAGAGAGAAATTCCTGAAGTCTCAGAGAAGAGGTGTCACTTTCTCAGGTGATAGGGGCCCTGTTAGGCTAGAATAAGTTTTCTGTCACAGTGACGTAGCTTTCATAATTAAAGTCGACAAAGCAGGCATCTCCATCGTGACACTTACCCAGTAGAAAGGGAGACAGTTGTGTAGAGCAAGTAGAGGAGAAAATAGCTGGAGAGGTGCAAGTGTCTCTATAAGTAGAATTGCCCATGTGGGGGCACCCCAAAGAGCATAGGAGTGAGATGCCCATGTGGTGGGTACCCCAAAGGGGCTCAGTAGGGCTCAAAAGACACTTTTGAGTTGGCAAGGGGAGATGGATGGTTAGATAGGTGGAGGGAAGAAGTGCCTGAATAGACAGATTCTAGAATCTGGTGGGTGGCCGATGCCAACAGAAACAAGTGATCTGTGCATACCTTAGAATAGTTCAGGAGCTTGGCTCAGAGTTGCTAAATTCCTTTGGAAGGGAACTCATTATGCCAGGATCTGGGAGAACCAATGTGACCACATCTTTCCATCAGCTGTACATAGCTGCTGGAAGGGCCCAGGGCTTGAGAATACAGGTCCATTTCCATCTTTCTTCCTGCTTTTATAAACTGCCAAAGGAGTTTCTCCTTGATACAGACCATTCCACATTTGCATCTGGGTGTCTTAGGAAGACCCCTTTATCTGCCTTCCTTTTGTTTCATTCTCGTCTAATGGCACTGTTAATCATTCAGACCGGCCATACCCTCACCTAGCTCTGAAGTGTCATGTTCCACCATGGGGCTCCGCAAAGCTACTAAAGCCCTGTATCAGTCAGTGTCCCTCAGAGTCAACCTCTTAGCTTTCCTGGGAACACAGGAACACTGGCTTACTTTGCTCAGTAAATTTGACCTCAGAAGCAACTGCTCATTCCTCATTCTCTCAGTAATGCCTAGCCTCTACTGTCTTCCATTCCCTAGTATTACTAGGGACCTTAGCTGGAGTTAACCAATTGTTCCTGATGGCTTGTCTCTGTTGGTCTGTTTGTGTCTGATATGCCTCCAGTTACCTTTGATTATGTCTTTATTTCCAGGAGAAGTGATAAGTTCATTACGAAGTCTTTTGTGGGCCAGGAGAGATGGCTCAGTAGATGGGAGCAGTGGCTATTCTTTCAGAGGACCCAGGTTCAATTCCTAGAACCCACTTGGTAGATCCCAACTGTTTGTAACTCCAGTTCCATATGATATCCTCCTTTGGCCCCCTCAAGCACAATGTCCTTGTGTTTTGTGACACAAGACTCATTACACACACACACGTCTATTCATTCCACATAGGGAGCCCAGGCCAGACCAAAGTACAGATACCATGAACAAAGTTCAACTTGTTGAACCAGTGAGGTGTTTTTTTTTAAATTTATTTATTTTATGTATATGAGTACATTGTAGCTGTCTTCAGACACACCAAAAGAGAGCATTGGATCCCATTACAGATGGTTGTGAGCCACCATGTAGTTCCTGGGAATTGAACTCAGGACCACTGGAAGAGCAGTCAGTGCTCTTAACTGCTGAGCCATCTCTCCAGTCTGATCCAGTGAGTTTTATTGGGCTTAATTACAGAAGTAGAGATGACTCAATGACAGCTGAATCACCCAAAACTCACCCCAGCGTGGGTGACAGCTCACCAAATCTGGAAACCTAAGAGCACACTACAGGCAGCTAAACAGTTTGGGGTGTTCTTTCTATGTGGGTCTGTTGATCTAATCTTCCAGGCTGCTCTGCTGGTTTCTGCTTCTTAAGATGCTTGGCTGATCCTTTCTGTTTGCAGCTTGACTTATCTTAGACTCACTCTTAGCCCTTATGATTGTTTCCTCTTAGGAAGGAGGGGTCTAGTGAGGTTGTTCAGTTTCAGGGACTTCCTGAAGCTATTTTTGAATTATTTTCTAACTTGCATGAAGAGCTTCCTTCAATGATCTTGGAGAAAACTGCTATACAACAGTGTGGTACACAGACATACATGTTGGCATAACACTCATACACAGGAAATAAAAGTAAATAAATCTAAAGAAAAAAGAAAATATCTTCAACCTGTTACAAAAGTGTACTGGCTGGTTTTGTGTGTCAATTTGACACAGCTGGAGTTATCACAGAGAAAGGAGCTTCAGTTGAGGAAATGCCTCCATGAGATCCATCTGTAAGGCATTTTCTCAATTAGTGATCAAGGGGGAAAGGTCCCTTGTGGGTGGGACCATCTCTGGGCTGGTAGTCTTGGTTCTATAAGAGAGCAGGCTGAGCAAGCCAGGGGAAGCAAGCCAGTAAGTAACATCCCTCCATGGCCTCTGCATCAGCTCCTGCTTTCTGACCTGTTTGAGTTCCAGTCCTGACTTCCTTGGTGATGAACAGCAGTATGGAAATTTAAGCCGAATAAACCGTTTCCTCCCCAACAAGCTTCTTGGTCATGATGTTTGTGCAGGAATAGAAACCCTGACTAAGCCAAAAATTTATCTTTTAACTATTGCTATAATATTGAAGGCTCCTGGGAATTTGATAACTTGTTGGTCTTGGCCATGTGAGCAGCTGTTTTTCTGAATATTGTCACCTTTATCTTTTGTTTTATTTTTATCCAGAACAAGATGTAGGGTAGCAGTTATGGTCAGGGTGTTCTGGTATGGTCAGGAAGCATGAGAAAGGAATTTGAATGTCTGAAGTGAGTTCCAGAACAGCCAGGGATACACAGAGAAACCCTGTCTCAGAAAAACCAAAAAAAAAGACAAAAAAAAGAAGTTATTTTCATGGCGGTTGTATAGTAATGTTTGAACTAACAACTCATGTCTCTTCATCTGAGCTGTCTTAGATTTTAGTGTATTTCTTTTTTGTAAACATTGTTGAAAGGTCTTGCTAGACTTATTTGTTATTTTTGTTTGTTTCTGATGCTGACAATAAAACCCAGAACTAATACTTACAAAACAAGTGTTCTCCATTCTAGTGCATCCTCATTTATGGCTTTGATTTTTTTAAAGAAATGAATGAAGGGCAGCTGGAATGGAAAGGGCTGGCTTAGCAGGTCACTGAGAGACCAAGTGCTATACTTTTGGAATATACTTTGTTCTATTGGTGTTAGGAAGAGTGTCAGCCAAGGACCACCAAGACAAAGTTCTCAGCGCAAAGGAGATTTATTTGCCCCAGAGAGACAGAGAGCAGGGATAAAGGACAAAGACAGGAGATAGAGGATAGCTGAGAAGGGGAAGGGTACAGGGGAAAAGTGGGAGGAGTCTTTCTCCCAGAAGACAAAGGACTGCCTCTGAATTGAGAGGAGACAGACAGGGTCCATAGGCAAGTTGTGGTTTATAAAGGTACAAGGGAAAAGCCTGTGTTAGGATGAGGTGTTTTAATTTTAAGTGGACATCTTAATTAGGTGACCCAAAGGGAACTTTTTGATATCTGGACTTAAATACTTTGTCAGCCTCAAGAGGAGGAAGTAGCCAAGTAAAGGAATCAACCTTGCTGGCTAGCTATAATGGTTTTTAGCAAGCTAGAAGGAATGGGAGAGAGGGGCAAGGCCTGCCAGAGCCATGCTTGCCACACTGGAGTTAGCTAGAGTCCCTCCAATTTGGAAGAAGTCATAAAGTAGTATGTGTTAGTATAATTCAAGGATGATGAGGTCCCATTAGCCTGTGGTATTGTATTACACTGTTGTTTCTCTGCTTCTAGATTTTCATTTCATTTCTTATCTCTGTGTGTTTTATACAGAGAAGTAATTGTATTACAATAAGGTGGAAAATATTTCAGAATATTCTTTGGAATTGTTGGAGATTGACCCAGGGCTTCAAGCATTTTAGATATGAGCTCAAACTATCCTCTAACACCAGACTTCTTTTTTTTTTTTTTTTTTGGTTTTTTTTGAGACAGGGTTTCTCTGTATAGCCCTGGCTGTCCTGGAACTCACTTTGTAGACCAGGCTGGCCTTGAACTCAGAAATCCGCCTGCCTCTGCCTCCCAAGTGCTGGGATTAAAGGCGTGCGCCACCACACCCGGCTCAGACTTCTTTTATTTGAATATAGTGCTAACAGTCAAGGGAAATATTTGCTTAAGGATCAAGAATAGTTAGACATCGTGATCAAAGTAAAACAGATTTCATGTTTTGTTGTTACAAGGAATTTGCTGTTTTGTGGACCTAGGAGAAAATGCATGTTCTATTCTTCTTTGGAACAGGTTTGAGGAGCCGTTGGCCAACTTACTAAATGAGCGGCACCGGACAGTGAAGGAGCTGCTGGAGCAGCTGAAGATGAAGAAACCCTCAGTCAGACAGCAGCCTGAGGTGGAGAAGCTGAAACCGCAGGAGACTGTCCATCAGACTCTGGTCCTCAACCCAGCACAGAGGAGCAGGCTTCAGCAGCAGATGCAGCAGGCAAGGCTTCTCTCTTTGTTTGTATTTGTATTATTTCTTGGCTTAGCACGGAAGCTAGAAGTGAGCAGTGTGGTAAAGTCAGAGGTGGCTGTCCTACTTCCTGTTGGAACCGTTGGCCATAGGACTATCTGTTTGCTACGACCTTGAGAGAACTTTATGTTCGTGGCCTGTGGGTCAGGTAGGAAATCAAATAAAGACCGAAATAATGTGTAGGATTGGAGATTTCAGAATTCTTAGTATTACATTCAAACTCAAATATCCGCCTGTATTAGTTTTTCTTGTTTCTGTCTTAGTCTCTCTAGTTTGAGGGTCAAGTGTGTCTGAGTTTGGTTTTGGCCAAAGGAACATAACTCAAATATGCCAAGATCCTGCTTTGCTCTCATCTCACTGAGAAGCAAGATACATGTGGTACAGTTGGAAACATTATAATGTGTCTTTTTTTTCCTTCCCAGCATGTTCAGCTCTTGACACAAATCTACCTTCTCACCACCTCCAACCCCAACCTCAGCTCCGAGGCCAGTACCACCAGAGTATTTCTTGTAAGGTTCCATACATCCATAACTCGGAAGATTTAAGTATGAAATCTGTTAAACTGTTAATGTTATGCACGGGTTGTAATCTACATTTCTTCTTCTTCTCTCCTGGATGTGTTTGTTCACTGTACTGCCTGTCCTGTGACTTCCTCTGTTTGCTTGACAGAACACTTAAGTCTGGGGAAACTTGAACACCATTTAAATTGCATCTTCCTCATCTTGAGAATTTTTTGTTTTTTGTTTTTTTTTTTTTTTGAGACAGGATCTCATGTAGCTCGAGCTGGCCTCAGACTCTTGAGTTGACTTCATTGTCCTGCCTCGACTCCATCAGTACTAGAGTTACAGATGCACGCTACTGTGCCCAATTTATGGGCACTGTGGGTATAACCCAAGGCTTTTCCTGTGTGTTAGGCAAGCATTCACTCACTGAGCTCCATGGCCTTTGATACTCCTCTCTTTATTTATTTATTAATTTTATGTATACGAGTACACTGTAGCTGTCTTCAGACACACCAGAAGAGGACATCAGATCTCATTACAGATGGTTGTCAGCCACCATGTTGTTGCTGGGAATTGAACTCAGGACCTCCAGAAGAGCAGTGCTTGTTCTTAACCAGTGAACCTCTCTCTAGCCCCCTGAAAGATATATACATTTTATCGGGTCCTCCCTCCTCCCCACTCTGCCTTCTTCCTCCCCCCCCCCCCCCCCCCCCGCAGTCCTTTCTCATTCTTCCTTTTATCTCAAAGAGGAAAGAAAGAAGTTTCCATTGTGAGGGGCTTTCTGAGAGGAAAACTCTGGACAAAGCCATTGTGGTTTCATGGTGCTTGCCAATATGACAAACTTCCTCTGTGGCAATGTTGTGTTCAGAAGATCATGAAAAAAAATATTTTTGACATATTATCAAAAACCTTTTGAAAATTAGATTTATTTTATGCCTATCACTATTTTGCCTACTACTGCACAACATATGTACTTCATGCTTGTGGAGACCAAGTGACAAATCGCCTGGAACTGGAGTCATGGATTTTCCGTGAGCCACCTCATGGGTGTGGGGACTGAACTTGGGTCCTCTATAAGAGCAGCAAGTGCTTTTTAACTGCTGAGCCAGCTTTCCAGACCATATGAAATTAAAAACAAAAACAAAAAACAGGAGGCAGCCCAGGTGGTGGCACATGCCTTTAATCCCAGCACTCAGGAGGCAGAGGCAGGCGGATCTCTGAGTTCGAGGCCAGCCTGGTGTACAGAGTGAGCTCTAGGACAGCCAGGCTGTTACACAGAGGAATCCTGTCTCGAAAAGTAAAATAAAAACCAACCCCCCCCCCCAAGAAAAAAAAAGAAAAGAAAAGAAAAGCCAAGTCTAGAGGTGTGGTGATGCTGTTTATTTTCTGTACTGAGTATTTGGTGAATGAGAATGGAGGAGCCTGAATTAGTCTGTTCAGGCCTAGAGAGCGAGACAGTCTTGAAAAGCTGGGTGTGTGTGGGGGAATCTAACATCCTGCCATTCTTCCGCCCCACACTGCTGAGGTTGAGTCTAGGGCTTTTAGCATCCGTTGTAACGGCTCAGCGGCTGAATCGTCCTTGTGCCTAGAGAGCAGAACATGCACGGAAGGCTGAGGGGGTCACAGCCCGAGACTTCAGGGCATGGGGCTGCTTCTCCAAAGGACCTGGGTTCAATTCCCAGGATGCATTTGGCAGCAGCTCACAACAGTCCATAACTCCACGTTCCAGGGAGTCTGATGCCCTCACAGACATACATGCAGGCCAAACACCAATGCTTGTAGTAAATAACTTTTAAAAAAAAAAGACAAATGAATGTAGATCTAGTTCCTGAGTGACTGCGGCCAAAGACAGATTTTATAATGGTATGATATCAGTTAAAGATTTCTTTCTGCCTACGACTGATCTTGTGGCAGGAAGGCCCTTCCCCCTTAAGAGCTTGAGGACTGTGGTATTGGTTGTCTGGAGTTACCTCAGAACTCCTTTGTGTCCTTTCTCCCCAGAAAGAGCTGGGCACCTTTGCTGAGAATTCCATTGCCCTTCACCAGCAGTTCAACCCCAGGTTCCAGACCTTATTCCAGCCTTGTAACTGGATGGGAGCTATGCAGCTCATTGAAGACTTCACCCACGTCAGCATTGACTGCAGCCCTCATAAAACCGCCAAGAAGACTGGTAGGAGATGACTGTGTCAAGTCCAGTTTGAGATTGGCAGTGAAAGACTCGAGTCGTTAATGTTTTTGCTATAATTCTTAGGGCACAGGAGATTTGTAATTTATTCTCTCTGTCTTTTATACATTCAAGGAGACCGGGCATGTAGCTCATTGGTAAAGTACTTACCTATACGGAGTGACAAATGTTTATAGTTCCATTTCTAACTTGAGACTAAACTCTCACAGCACTATTATATTCAAATTGGGTATGTCACTGCTACTTTCTATATTTTTTAATATTATATTTATAGATCTAATTGCACGCATACGTGCACACACACACACACACACACATATACACGAAGAGAGAGGAGAGGAAGGGAGCACACATACCATAGTACACCGGACAGCTTTGGGTGTTGTTTTTCTCCCTCTACCATGTGGATCCCAGGAAGTGAGTTCAGGCCATCAGCAGGCTCAGGGGCAGGTTTGTCTACTGAGACATCTCACTGGCATCCAGAGCCAATAATCAAATTGTAATGTTCTGGAAAGAACAAAAGTCTTATTGAAGATATTTTTGTCTTGTAGAGACTTTTTTTTTTTTTTTGGTTTTTTCGAGACAGGGCTTTTCTGTGTACCCTGGCTGTCCTGGAACTCACTCTATAGACCAGGCTGGCCTCAAACTCAGAAACCCGCCTGCCTCTGCCTCCCAAGTGCAGGGACTAAAGGTGTGCACCACCACCACCTGGGTGTAAAGAAACTGTGAGTCTAGCAGCGTGTGTGGGTTCTCTTAGTGCCTTGTGTGTCTGTGTCAGTGGAGAAAGTGTACCTTATAGGAATAGACAAGAGAATCAGCTTGGCAGACCTCCTGTTAGCAAGTGTTAGGTTGGAGTGACTGGAAACTTGAGGGGTCAAGTCTGAGGAAGAGCCTGTGTGAGTGCTGTGTGGACTTAGGCCTTGGTGAAACTCTTTGGTCCTTGGATTATATTTATCTCAGATGTTCTTTCTTACAGCCAGTGAATTTCCCTGTTTGCCAAAGCAAGTGGCTTGGATCCTGGCCACAAACAAGGTTTTCATGTATCCGGAGCTCCTCCCAATACGTTCCCTGAAGGCCAATAATCCTCGGGATAAGACCATCTTCACCAAGGCTGAGGACAAGTACGTATAGTGAAACTGACATTAGTGCAGTAGGGAAAGACAGAGACAGTGGTTTGAGAAGCCTGGGGCAAATGAGATGTGAGTGACAAGGACATAGACCAAAGAAAACCCATGTAGAGACAGGAGTGTATTTGTTTCAGTCCTGTCTTTCCTAGGGGATGCCATACATACTGTTAAAACTTTATTCTGATTTTATTTTTGAGTATGGATGTCTTGCCTTCTTGTATGTCTGTGCAGCTTGTGCGTGACAGTGCTGGCAGAGGCCAGCAAAGGCCTAGGAGCCACCATGTGGGTGCTAACTGAAGCTGGGTCCTCTGCAAGAGCAGGCTGTGCTCCTAAGCACTCAGCCCTCCAACACACACACACACACACACACACACACACACACACACACACACACCGTGGGTCTTTTTTTTTTTTTAATTTTTTTGTTCTTAGCCTTTAATTTTCTGATGCTCCCCCTTCTAATTTTAAAATTCAAAAAAAAAAAAAAAAAAAACCAAAAACCCAAAAACAAACACAAAAAAAACCCAACAGCCATAAATACAGGGAATTGCTCAGTGATGGTGGCACATGCCTTTAATCCTAGCATTTGGGAGGCAGATACAGCCTGACCTGTAAGTTCAAATCCAGTCTGGTCTACAAGGAAAGTTCTAGATCAGCCAGGGCTATACAGGGAAAACTTGTCTCAAAACAAGACAACAGCAAAAGAAAACACAAGAACTTCAGATTGTCATTTTATGCTTGAGTTATTCATGATATCTTTATTGTTGTCTGAGTTAGGCCCTCATGGATCCAAAGCTAGACTTGTATCAGCCATATAACTGTGTATGACCTTGAACTTTGAACCCTCCACATCCTAAGAACTGTGATTTTAGGGCTTTTTGTTTTGTTTGGTTGGGCTTGTATTTTTATTTTGGTACTGGAATTTGGTTTTTTGGTTTTTACCTTTGGGGGAGGGGTTTGGATACAGAGTGATATCATGTAGCCTGTGCTAGCCCCCAGCTTATAGGAGTCCTCCCCCCTCAGCCTCTCAAGTGTTGAGATTGCAGAAGTGTGCCACCATGCCTGGGATGACTTATTCTGATGTGTAATGCTCTTTTGCTTGTTTGTGAATTGTATGCTGTCTCATTTCTGCTTGTTCAGTGCTGTTTCTCAGGCCCTGTGTTCTCTTGAAACCAGTCTAGGGCATGAGAGAGTTCAATCCCAGGGTCTTCCCTATGTCAGGCAAGCACTGTAACCAATGAGTTTGCTTGTGCCAAGGAGCCAGGCTGGTCTTGACTTTGGCATCTCCTGTTTCAGCCACCTTCGTGTTCAGAGTATGCAGTTGCTTGTATTTGTTTGTTTTTTTTTTTGTTTGTTTGTTTTCTTTCTGTCACCGAGGATGTTAGTGCAAAGAGCTTTAAGCACATTTATTTTCAGTAGTGCTGGGGATTAATCCAGGGTCATTGAGCTTATCATGTTTGGTTCTTAAAATATGCAGTGATCTGTAACTCTCTAACGGTGTGGGAGGAGGCTGTGAAGCATGCAGTTTGAAGAGCTCCTTGTAGAACCGTCTGTGACTTTGATTCTCTCTCAGTCTGTTAGCTTTAGGACTGAAGCATTTCGAAGGGACTGAGTTTCCTAAGCCTCTGATCAGCAAGTACCTTGTAACTTGTAAGACTGCTCACCAGCTGACGGTGAGAATCAAGAACCTCAACCTGAACAGAGCTCCTAACAACGTGATTAAAGTGAGTGAGTGAGTAAGTGTGAAAACTCCCTCTGCCTCCTTTCCCTCTCAGCTGTCAGTGACGGGAGGCTTTTGTTGTAAAAGTGTTTTATCCCCTTTCCTCGTAGCCCAGGTGTTTGGGAAGGTGGTAGGCTTACTGTGGTATTACTCAGCAGGGTTGGAACTGACTTCTTGGTGTGTGGATTTAGGCCTAAATTACTAACTTTCAGTCCTGGACCCCTGACTGTCTTCCTCTCCCTGCTTTTCTGCCTCCTTCCTTCAGGGTTAGACACTGATGTCTCACTGAACCCTGTCCCTAGAACCCTTCCTTATTCATTCACTATTTCCAAAATAGATCGGGGTTGTTGTTGTTTTTTTTTTTTTATAAGATTTATTTATTTATTATATGTAAGTACACTGTAGCTGTCTTCAGACACACCATAAGAGGGAGTCAGATCTCATTACAGATGGTTGTGATCCACCATGTGGTTGCTGGGATTTGAGCAGTCGGGTGCTCTTACCCACTGAGCCATCTCACCAGTCCTTGTTTCGGTTTTTTAAGTCAGGGTTTCTCTGTGTATCCCTGGCTGTCCTGGAACTCACTCTGTAGACCAGGCTGGCCTGGAACTCAGAAATCTGCCTGCCTGTGCCTCCCCAGTGCTAGGATTAAAGGCGTGCACATTTTTAAAGGCTTTGTCATTTTCTATGTGCATCTGTGTGTGCCTGAGCATTTGTGCACCATATTTGTGCAGGGCCTGTGGAGGTCAGAAGATGGCATTGATTTCATTGCCCATTGTGGGTTTTGGAACTGATCCCACGTCTAGTGTAAGAGTAGCAGAACTTTTTAACTATTGAGCCTTCTGTCAATCTTCCTGATTTATTTATTTATTTATTTTTAAAATCACACTTATTTACAGGGGTAGGAGCATACACATGTCACAGTATGCACATGAGGTCAGAGGACAACTTGAGGAAGTCTGTTCCTCCTTGTACCAGGCTCAAGCCAACTGACTGCACCATTTATTCTAGTAATTAGCTAACTTGTTTGTTTGTTTGAGGCAATGTCTCTCAGTGTATGTTCTTCATTTATTTATTCAGTGATTGATTGAGACTGAGTCTCTGTGGACCTTTGTCTGTCCTGGAGCTTACTATGTAGACCAGGCTAGTATATTGACCACATGGAGACACTTTTTTCTCTTCCTCCCAAGTGCTGGCATAAATGTATGTGTCACCACACCTAGCCCAGTTGCTTTTAAAATGAAACTAACATAATCTGTCTCTTTCTCTCTTCTTCTTCCTTCTCTTCCTCCTCCTCCTCTTTCCCTGGGATTATAGTCAGGTTCCATCATGCTTGATTCATAGTGTCTTTTCCAGTTAACACTCTTACTTACTTAAAAGTAGTTTCTGGGGGGCTGGAGAGATGGCTCAGTGGGTAAGAGCACTGACTGCTCTTCCAAAGGTCCTGAGTTCAAATCCCAGCAACCACATGGTGGCTCACAACCATCCATAATGAGATCTGAGACCTCTTCTAGTGTGTCTGAAGACAGGTACAGTGTACTTACATATAATAAATAAATAAATCTTTTTTAAAAAATGTAGTTTCTGTGTATAAAATGAGGTAAAGCTCTGTGTGCAAGAGAAGACATTTAATGAGACTATTTTGATCCATTACTTCTGTTCTTTCTGACCTAAACTTCCATGTTTCCCTACAGTGGGGGTCATTGAGAAAGATAGGTTTGAGTTTTAATGGTAATCAAAATGGATGTTTGCATTTAGATACCAAATAATTGCAAAATCTTCATTAATTAGAAATACTTTTTTTGAAATGCAGAAACATTTAGCATATACTTCTGATACATTTGTGTGTTTATGAAACTCTCAGCCATCCCATTCACCAGTCTGAACGAATATGACTCATACTATGTGTTTTCATGTTTAGTTTTATAAGAAGACCAAACAGCTGCCAGTTCTGGTGAGGTGCTGTGAAGAGATCCAGCCACATCAGTGGAAGCCACCTTTTGAGAAGGAAGAACACCGGCTTCCCTTCTGGTTAAAGGTCAGGCCTTCCTTCAACATCTGTGTGAGGCAGAAGTCACTGACCGCTCCTGTAGGAGTTACATGATAATTTCCCAAAGTAAAGTCTGGACGAGTTCATAGAATTGAAATGTTCTTGTCTTAGAAAATTGATGCAGAGAAATACCCGTCTTGGAGCCATATGTCGAGGCTCCCTTTCAGTAGTGCTCAGAATCCAGAAAGCTAAGTTTTCCTTTCCTTTAACTTCTGCTGTGTTCTAGAGCAGAGCGTTCTTGTCCTGCAGGCCAGTCTACAGTCCATTCAGGATGAACTGCAGAACATAGTGGAAGGCGCTACAGAGGGAGGAAGTGTGACCACAGCCACTGAGGGCAGCAGCGATCAGCACTTACAGAAAGCCAGCCCTGCCCTGGGGGATGAACCTCAGTACCCACTGCTGCTGCCCAAGGGTGTGGTTCTCAAACTGAAGCCGGGTTCCAAGCGTTTCTCCAGAAAGGCTTGGCGACAGAAGCGGCCATTGGTCCAGAAGCCCCTCCTTATCCAACCCAGCCCCTCTGTTCAGCCAGTGTTCAACCCTGGGAAAGTGGCAACCTGGCCAACTCCATCAGAAGTTCCTCCAAGCAACACAGTGGTCCAGATTCCTCATCTAATCCAGCCAGCCGCTGTCTTACAGACACTTCCAGGGTTCCCTTCAGTGGGGGTTCGTGGAGAAGATGGGTTTGAGTCTCCAAAAGCACGACCTGCTATGCCTTGTGGGTCTGAAGCCAGGACCAGCTTCCCCTTGTCTGAGACTCAGTCAGCACCTCCTTCTTCCTCTGCACCCAAGTTAATGCTGCCCTCTCTGGCCCCTTCTAAATTTCGAAAGCCATATGTGAGGCGGAAGCCCACAAGAAGAAAAGGAGCCAAGGCGTCCTCCTGTGTGAAGCCTGCTCCCATCATCCACCCAACACCCGTCATCTTCACAGTTCCTGCCACTACAGTAAAGGTTGTGAGCCTTGGTGGTGGCTGTAACATGATCCAGCCTGTTACTGCAGCTGTGGCACCAAGTCCCCAGTCCATTCCTATCACCACTCTCCTTGTTAACCCCACTACTTTCCCCTGTTCATTAAACCAGCCCCTTGTGGCCTCCTCCATCTCCCCCCTAATTGTTTCCAGCAATCCTCTGACACTTCCTGTGACATCTATTTCTGAAGATAAGGCCCAAGTGAAGTTGGATGTTGCTGAAGGGAAAAATGTTCTTCAGAACCCTGAGTCCAAATTAAAACCCCAGGAGCTAACTCCTCTCTGTACCACTGTCTTCTCCAAAGAGGAGCCCAAGTCCTGGCATTCTTCAGTAGATGCGGGAAGCCAGGAAGCATTCTCTGAATCCAGTGCCTGCAGCTGGACTGTTGTCAAAACAGAAAGCCAGGAAGGCTCTTCCGAAAAGAGTGTCTGTGGCTGGACTGTTGTGAAAACAGAAGATGGTGGGCATGCTGTGGAGCCATTGCCTCAGAATCTCCAGGACTCTCTGAGCTCTCCGTCGAAGGATTTATTAAATATGGTCAAGATGGAAGCTGAAGATTGCATGGTGGAAATCCCCAGCAACTTTCCCAAGCAGGACTTTGGGGAGGAAGTGAAAGAGGAATGCTCTATGGAATTAGACAGGGACCCCCCACGGGAGAAGTTGAGTAGTGCCAGTGAGATGAGAAAACAGACAGTCCTGCAGAGGGAAGACACGCAGGCCGCCAAATCCCCTTCTGTGCCCCAAGACGCTGCTGCTGAGGGACGAACAAGTAGTCATGCAAGCAGAGGACTGCCAAAAAGCACTCCGTCCTCCATGGGCCAGGGCGCAGGGCTGAGCGGTCCTCCAGGGAAGCTTGAGGACTCGGCCGATGCTGACGGCCAGTCTGTAGGAACCCCAGCAGGACCAGACACTGGAGGGGAGAAGGACGGGCCTGAGGAAGAGGACGAGGAGGACTTTGATGACCTCACCCAAGATGAAGAAGATGAACTGTCATCAGCTTCTGAGGAGTCTGTGCTCTCTGTCCCAGAGCTCCAGGTAAGGGCCAGAGTGGTTCCAAGTAGAATGGGGACTTGGTACAATGCTTACTCTATTACATTATAGTCATAAACCCTTACTTGACTTTTGAGGATCTGTGGAACATAATTTTGACCTTTGTGTGAATTGCTGTCTATAGGGGATATGTTCTTTTTTTTTTTTTTTTTAGATTTATTTATTGATTATATGTAAGTACATTGTAGCTGTCTTTAGACACTCCAGAAGAGGGAGTCAGATTTCGTTATGGATGGTTGTGAGCCACCATGTGGTTCCTGGGATTTGAACTCCGGACCTTTGGAAGAACAGTCGGGTGCTCTTACCCCCTGAGCCATCTCACCAGCCCATGGGGACATGTTCTTTGAATTGAACTTATTGAAGTGTTAATTTGAATTACTTGAGCACACTTAATTTTTTTTTAAATGTTTTACACTATTCATTTATTTATATGGTGAGTCTATGCGATGACATGTGCAGAGGTCAAAGGACCAGGACATGTGGCTATCTCCTTCCATCATGTGGGTTCCAGGAGCTGAGCTCTGTTGTCAGAGTCGACAGCAGGTGTCTGTACCTGTTGAGATGCCTCATTGACTGCCTAGAACATACATTACATGCCACAAAAACAAATAAATAAGCAAACAAAAACCCTTCATGGCAACGAGGCCACAGGTAAAGTTACCTGTCGCTCACCCTAGTACCACGTGGTATAAAAGAGTGACTATCATGAATTTTCCACGGACCCGTCCCGAGTGCAATGGCATACATGTTCCTCAGGGCTTGTACACAGCCATCAGCAAGTTTGACTTTAAAAAGAAAAGCCCATAGATGCGGGAGAGATGGCTCTTCAGTTAGGGTCACTTGTTCTTCCAGCAAATGCAGGTTTGAGTCACAGCACCCACATGGCTGCTCACGACCCATAGTAACTCCCGTTGGAGGGAATCTGATGCCATTTGCAGGCATGTGGTGAACAGATTGACATGCAGGCAAAACTTAAAAATTATACAGTAATAATTAAAAATAATGTTAAATAGTCATAAGAATTGAGGAATAGCTAAACAGTAGAGCTAGTTTACCTGTCAGGCTATGGTGTTTCACACTAAGTCCCAGCACTTGGGAGGCAAAGGCAGGCAGATCTCTTGAGTTTGAGGCCAGCCTGGTCTATGGAGTGAGTTCCAGGCCAGCCAAAGAAATCTTGTCTTGAAAAACCAAACCTAACCAAACCAAACCAAAGTAGCACATGTACTTAACTTGTGCAAGGCCCTGATTCAATCCCCAGGCATACAGAGATAAAGCAAAGCAATAAATAGAGGGAGAGGAGAAGGAGAAGAAAAGGTGTAAAAAGGGGGCTGGTGAGATGGCTCAGTGGGTAAGAGCACCCGACTGCTCTTCCAAAGGTCCGAAGTTCAAATCCCAGCAACCACATGGTGGCTCACAACCACCCGTAATGAGATCTGATGCCCTCTTCTGGTGCGTCCGAAGACAGACAGCTACAGTATTACTTACATATAATAAATAAATAAATCTTTAAAAAAAAAAAGAAAAGGTGTAAAAGGTTGCTAAGCAAAGCTGTGTTCAGGACCTCAGGCTTCTCTAGTTCTCATTTTGGTCCTGATTTGCATCTGTGCCTCATGCTGCTGCTCCTGTACTTCAGCTTCCGGGAGCTGCAAGGAGCCCTTGGGAACATTTTCGGTGTAGTACAACCAGTTTCATCCTATCCTGAGTTCCTTACAAAAGAGTGAGACCCAGGCTTTGTTTAGTGCATTTGGCTTTGATAATTACTGGGGTTCCCCCTAATCTACTTTCCTAACTGCTGGCCTGGCTGCCTGCCCTGTGGTGCTCCCCAAACAGCTGCTGTTTCTCCTGGCCGTGTGCTCATGGTTCAGCTCCTCTCTCCTCTTCCTCATTCTCTCTGTCTTGGCTCTTCTGCCACGCACAAGCAGGTAACTAAAGAGCCTGCCTATGTCTCTTCCCTCTGCTCATTGGTTGTAGCCATTTTTATTCAACCAGTATCTTTAAATTAAAGAACAAGATTTCCACAACTAAAGATGGCAAGCAGGAGAAATCACTCATAAGTAGACCTTCTGGTACACATTTCATCATTACAATGCATAGCAGCAGACAAAACCTCAACAAAATGGTGCTTTTAGGAAACAATGGAGAAACTGACTTGGCTGGCATCTGAAAGGCGGATGAGTCAGGAGGGTGAGTCTGAGGAAGAGAACTCCCAGGAGGAGAACTCTGAGCCAGAAGAAGAGGAGGAAGAAGAGGCAGAAGGAATGGAAACCTTGCAAAAAGAGGATGAAGTGAACGATGAAGCAGTTGGAGATGCTGCTGAGAAACCCCCTTCTACCTTGGCCTCACCTCAGACTGCTCCAGAAATAGAGACCAGCATAGCCCCCGCAGGTAAGTGCAGCAGCTCTCCAGGCTGCATTGCCCAGAGACAGAGTGCAGAGTGGGCTTTGTCTCCAGGAGCTTCTCTTCCTTCCCCAGACAGAGGAGAGCCGCCCCTCTGCAGAGCGTTAAATGCTCATCAACACCTGATTTACACTAGGTTGTCCTGTGTTTATCCGTGGTTCTTGCCTCTTGTGTGCTAGAGGCTAAGAGCTGTTTGGCCTTCATGTTCCTCCTTCAGCTTCTCTTCTGTCATTTGAGGTAGCTCAGGTGGTATTCTTCTGTTAGGCCACCTCTCCCCTCCCCAGCCTTGGCCTCCTTTCTCAGCTGCAGAGCTCGTGGTCAGCTTGCGTCCCGGGGACTGTTGAAGGGCGTGTGGTGCACTGGGCAGTACTGGTGCTGTCGTGGAGGCTGGCTCTGCTGCTGACCTAGCTGTTCTTCCCTAGCTGTGCCGTGATATTAGTCGGAGTGCACGGGGTGCCTTTACGCTGGATGGCAGTTTCAGGGATTGAGAAAGAATCTTTTTCACTACTCCAAGGGGAGAGCATCAAAGCTGCTGGAAAGGGACGGAGCAGTCATCGGGCTCGAAACAAACGGGGGAGTCGGGCTCGGGCCAGCAAGGACACCTCCAAGCTGCTGTTGCTGTATGATGAGGACATTCTCGACCGGGACCCACTCAGGGAGCAGAAGGACCTGGCGTTCGCACAGGCTTATCTCACCAGGGTAGGCAACTGCTGCCATTCCTGTCATTCTGAGCATTTGTAGCTGCTGCTTTGGGGGAAGATGCTTTAGACATGATGGGGGGCGGGGGGGGGGGGCGGTGGCTTAGCACCAGAGTTCTTGTCCAGCATGGGCAAGGCTGGGTCAGCCCCAGAACAACCAAAAACTAAGTCTTTTCTCTAGGTGCACAATAGACTTTGTGTCTGCCACTGCGTTCTCTAACAGCCAGCAGGAGATGTGTGGCTTGGTCATCGGTCCCCCTACCCTCACTCATCTCATCTCTCTTTCACCCAGAGATTAAGATACTGCCTCCCTCAATGGCAAGTTGTGACTTCCCAGATTGGGCTGACACAGGACCTTTACTGAGCATTCAGGGTGTGCAGGCTGGGAGAGCTGGGCTCGGGAGCGCTCTTTGGTCTTGTGTGTCTAGGCACACTGTGCAGCTTCCTCCTTAGTTAACTCAGCAGAGGGAGGCCCTCCGAGGGGTAGGCATGACTTTTTCTTGTCTGTTATCATTTTAGTAACATTCTAAGTTTGTGTATTCTGTACCTTGGTATTTCGTGTCTTAGAATTCATATCCACATGCCTTTTACCTGGTTGATGCAGTGCTGAAGTCAGAACCTATGAAAATCAATCCCTAGTTTTTAAAGGTTTAAAGGCTGTCCAGTTGCCCCTCAGAGGAAAGGAGTTGTGCCTTGCTGTTTGTTCTGTGTGGTGTTACTCCTTGGGTCGGAGGAGTGCCTCTGAAGGGAGCTCTCGGAGCCGTGTGAGCACAGCTGCCTTCTGTGCCCTTGCTGGTTAGGATTGCAGGCCCACAGAAGGATGCTGACCAGTGCAAGTATTCCTTGTAGGTACGAGAAGCTCTCCAGCACACCCCTGGCAAATACGAAGATTTCCTTCAGATCATCTATGAATTTGAGTCAAGTACCCAAATGCACAACGCTGTGGATCTCTTCAAAAGCTTGCAAACCCTTCTCCAAGACTGGCCTCAGCTCTTGAAGGACTTTGCTGCTTTCCTGCTGCCTGAGCAAGCCCTGTCGTGTGGGCTCGTAAGTCCACTTTGACGGGCAAAGACTTTACAGCTGACTCCGGGGCAGAGGCAGAGGGGCTCAAATGCAGTCAATCAAGACAGTTCCAGATTTCCCGTTTGTTTACAGGGTTTTATCTGTAGTACAAGTGGAGATCTTGATAAGTCACACTCTGCCCTCCCTCCTCACTGGTGAAAAGTACATTTAAAAATTTTTCTTAGCCGGGCGTGGTGGCGCACGCCTTTAATCCCAGCACTCGGGAGGCAGAGGCAGGCGGATTTCTGAGTTCGAGGCCAGCCTGGTCTACAAAGTGAGTTCCAGGACAGCCAAGGCTACACAGAGAAACCCTGCCTCGAAAAAACCAAAAAAAAAAATTTTTTTTCTTAAATACATGGACTTTCTAGGTAGCCTCTAATGGCCTGGAGCTCATTGTTTAGGCGAGGCTGCACGGAGATCCTCCTGCCTCTGCCCCTCAAGTGCTGGTATTAAAGGCGTGTGCCGTCATACGCCATCTCCTTTATACTAAGCAATTGTTTAGTGTCAGACAAATCTTGAGGCTTACAATAGCAGTTAAAAGGATATTAATTTCTCTGCCCTCAAAAGAGTTTTCAGTCTCAAAAAAGTCTGTAACATAAGATTATAAAAATAGTCAAGTATATAGTACATTATCTTTTATGATGATAATTATTCATAGAAAACTAGAACAAGATAAGATAAGCAAGAGACTAGAGAATTGTAAATGAGCAAGAAGATGGTGTGTGTGTATGTGTATGTCTGTATGTAGTGTCTATGTGTGGTCTGTGTTGGTGTGTGTATGTGTGTGTCTGTGTGTGTGCTTGTGTGTGTATGTGTCTGTGTGTATACATGCTTATAATTTCAGCACTCGGGAAGCTGAGCCAGAATGATTGCTGCTGATTCATGGCCAGCCTAGGTCTGATGCCTGTTCAGAATTCTGGATTCTGTGGTCCATAGTGAAAGCCTGTCTTCAAAAAGAAAAAGAGTTGGAGACTAAGAGTTGAAATGGGAGGAAACACATGTTGTGCGTGGTGACTCCTAAGTACTATCCCTGTGCTTGGGAGGCAGAGGGAGGAAGACACAGAGAGTGAGAAGGGGGCTGGGGGGAATGAATATGAATATGCAATATCATTTCTAGGCTAGTCTTCTTCTTCTGATAGGTGGAAAAAGAAACAGGAATAAAGAGTAACCTCATCATTTTGACAGATTGGTGCTCATTTGATGGTGGCTTAACTATACATTTAATGTCCATCTTCCTTCTGGCATTACTATTGAGGATCAAATGAGCTTATATGTAGAAGTAATTTGTACACTGACGTTCCACTTAAGTTTAAATATCTTATTTTATAATCCATAAAATAAAATAATGAAGAACTTTAGATATATATATATATATCTTATTTGTTTTATTTGAGATAATTCTCATGTGAACCCCATGCTGGCCTTGACCTTAGAATCCTTCTGTCTCAGCCTCCTACTAATGAGAGAGATACATATCTAGTAAATCTTTCACATAACCATTTCTTGGGTTTTAAATTGACACCTGTCATGAGCAGTGCCTCTGACCCATTGCTCTTAGCTCTTCTCAGAGCCTTCCTGTCCGGCTTAGCTGTGTAGTGACTCCTTTCTTGTCTTCCTTCCGCTCTGATAGTTTGAGGAGCAGCAGGCTTTTGAGAAAAGCCGGAAGTTCCTCCGGCAGCTGGAGATCTGCTTTGCTGAGAACCCCTCCCACCACCAGAAGATCATCAAGGTTCTCCAGGGCTGTGCAGACTGCGTTCCTCAGGACATCGCCGAGGTGCTCCCCGTCCCGCTTCCCGGCAGCTTGTTCCTTCCCGCTAGCTTTATTGATTCTATGTGCATGCGTGTGTTATGTGCACATCTTTGTGCATCAGATGCATGCCTCGTGCCTGTAGAAGTTAGAAGAGGGCATTGTATTTCTTGGAACTAGAGTTACAGATGGTCGTGAACTGCCGTGTACTGGGAACCTAACCTGGGCCCTCAAGTGCTCTTGTCTCCAGCACCCATGTCCTGCCTCCTAAATGTTACTTCTGTGCCTGCCTAATGCGTTCCATATCATTTCCCTCTGGATTACCATAAACTAAGGAAATGCAGAAAGCAAGTGTGTTTTTTGACTTAGCTACTATAGTATAGTATGAAGCACAGGGACAATCCAGAGCCTGACTGCCACTCATCAGTGCTCTAGGAGAGACGTTGAAGAAAGTGGGTGCTGAAGGGTTTGCTTATGCAGGGGACCAGTCAGGCAGGAGTGAAAAGTACTGTCTTTGGGAATTGTATTTGTGACTAATATTCTCCCTCCCTCCCTAACTCCCACTGCTGTAGGCAAGCAAGCAGGGAAAAGTTTGACAATTCTTATTTATCAAAGATAGGATCCATGGGCCGATGAGATGGCTTACCTGGTAAACTTGATAGCTGCCTGATGACTTAAATTAAACCCCTGAGACCTGAATGAGTTTGTGCTAATTAATTACTTTCCATGGCACACAGTGGCCTGTGCGCACTCACTGCCTGAGTTTGCTCCCTGGAATCCACATGGTAGAAGGGGAGAACTGACTCCTAGAAGTTGTTGCCCTTTGAGCTCCACAGGTGTGCTGCGGTGTGTACACACACACACACACACACACACACACACTTAATTTAAAAATAAAATAATTTAAAAATCAAAAAAGTTAGCCTCTGTCAAAGGCAGAATGTGGGCTTCATGGAGACTGGTTTAGCGCAGTCTAGGGATGTTCAGCTGATGTCTTCTTAGCCTTCACAACTTTCCCCAGCTCAAGACACAGATGTGGCAGCTCCTCAGAGGCCACGACCACCTGCAGGATGAGTTCTCCATCTTTTTTGATCATCTGCGCCCAGCAGCTAGCAGGATGGGTGACTTTGAAGAGATCAATTGGACTGAAGAGAAAGAGTATGAGGTATAGGTTGCCAAGGGGAAGACTGCCTGGGGCAGGGGTTGGGTCCCCAAGTCTACTCACTGCCACCAACTCTCATTTAGTTTGATGGCTTTGAAGAAGTGATACTCCCTGATGTGGAAGAGGAAGAAGAGCCTGCCAAGGTGTCCACAGCCTCCAAGAGCAAGAGGCGAAAAGAGATTGGGGTTCAGCATCAAGATAAGGTATGCATGCTTTGGGGGAAATTGCTGCTTCTTTCACGCTGTGAATTCTACTTTGTACATATCAGTGGTATGTATAGGATAGCTCCAAGTCTTAAGGTTGGAGATGCTTATGGGGCACAAACCACAGGTAAGGCTGCTGTGGAGGGTCCCAGAGTAGTTGGGAGGAGGACCCATCAAGCCTCATTAGAAGGAGTCACAGCCAGGCATGATGGCATTCCTACACCTCGAGGCTGAGGCAGGCATATTGTGCTGCGTCAAAGGTAGCTTAGCCTACATAGTGAAACCCTACCTCAAGAAAGAAAGGGAACAAATACAAGACAATCAAACAAAATACCCCTAGGTATTTCATGCTTTTATCCTAGCTCAGAGCTGCCATGTTTCTTACCTTTGGGTTTTTTTTTAACTTTTTCCCCTGGAAAAAATAATGATAATTTACAACTGGCAAATGTAGCAGTTGTATTATATGTGACAGCATTGTATAGGTTATTAATTAGTTCATGAAATTGTCATATCAATACTGCAGCGGGTTTTACTTATGTAACTGAAGTGCATAGACAAGCTAATGCCAGAGTGAGACCCTTCAGCTGTCGGTGTTGGGACACTGATGTATGACTTATTTCTAGTTGGAGAGGCTGCTCATACTTAGGACCAGGAAAGCCTTGGGCTAAGATGGATCAGAGCCTGGTGACAAGAGGTTGAAATCAGGTCCCTATGCTCAGACCTCCATACATACGGTAGTGTGCATGTATGCACATATGTGTATGTAGTAGATGTAGTAATCTTAGAGAACAGTGTGTTTCTGTGTAGGAAAATGTCAGTGTGAATGTAGGTGCGCACAGAGACCGGAAGAGGCGGTTTGTGTGCCTCTTACTTTGCGGACTCCTAAACTTAATTTCTCTGCAAGATCAGTACGTAATTGCTTTTGCTACCGAGCCATCCCTTCAGTTTCCCCAAACTAATTTATTTCTAAAGATTTGTTGTTGTTGTTGTTGTTGTTGTAGTAAGTAGAGCTAAACTGGTCCTGGAATTTACTATATGGACCAGTTTAGCCTCTGAGATTAGCTGTCTGTCTTCCTGGTGCTGCAATTAGAGGTGTGGGCGACTCTGGGGAGTGTTTGTTGTTTTACGATCGTGTATGTTGTGTGTATGGGGAATGCATGGACGCCATGGAACATTTTTGGTGGTAGAAGACAGCTGGTGTTGATTTTCTCCTGCCATTTGGGTCCCAGGGACTCAACTCCGGCTCTCAAGCCTCACTCACGACAGGTGCCTTACCCACTGAGCCATCTCACTGGCCTAAGATGTTGTCTATCTACTGTTTGCCTGTCTTTTTTTTTTTTTTTTTTTTTGGTGTGTGGGGGGTTTGTTTTGTTTGATACATTGTTTCTCTGTGTAGCCCTAGCTGTCCTGGAACTCAGAAATCTGCCAACTTTTGCCTTCCCAGTGTGGGGATCCAAGGAAAATCCCTCCACGCCTAATCAGAAGTCTTTAAATCTGTGGGTTTTCTTTTGTTTGCTTTTAAATTTAATTTATATGCTTACATGTTTGTCTGCATGTACATCTGTGTACCAACCATATTGTGCCTGGTGCCCATAGACGTCAGAAGAGGCTATCAGAGAGCCACCATGTGGGTACTGGGAATCAAACCTGGATGCTCTGAAAGAGCAGCCACTCTCTTAACTGCCAAGCTGTTTCTCTAGCTAGCCTCTTAAAAAAAAAACAACTATTCATTCATTTTATGTATATGAGTACACTGTAGCTGTCTTGAAGGCATCAGATCCCTTTACAGATGGTTGTGAGCCACCATGTGGGTCCTGGGAATTGAACCCAGGACCTCTGGAAGAACCGGCAGCACTCTTAACCGCTGAGCCATCTCTCCAGCCCTCTAGCTAGCTTCTCTAGCCTCGTAAAGCCACATTTCTTTAGTGTCTCTCTGCAAAGCTTTTGAGTAAATAAATGGCCTTGAGAACTTGTGCATCGAGTTAATAACGGTTTTCGGGTTTTGGCTTTATTGAGTAGTCACTGTACAAAGTCATTTCTAAGAGTTTAGAGAATACACCGGGAGTCAGAAAGTCTGTGACCTGGATCTACTCTGGAGTTCCCCAGTGCATTTCTTTTTTAAAATCTGTTTGACTTAAGTTTGTCCTGGGCCTATGGCATGCCTCTTTCTTTGGATCATTGTAGGCTCTTCAGGGATTCCTAAGGGACTGTGACCAGTGTCCCCTCAGTGTAAGGTGGTACATTCTCAAGGAGGAGTGGGAGGCCTGTCAACTCAGTTGTTTCTCTCACTTCTGAAAGGAGTGGGCGGCTAATGAAGCCGGGGTTTGTTGTAGGACACCGAATGGCCTGAAGCAGCCAAGGACTGTTCCTGTTCCTGCCATGAGGGAGGTCCCGAATCTAAGCTGAAGAAGAGCAAAAGGAGAAACTGTCACTGCAGCAGCAAGGTGAGAAAGGCGCTTGGTGTGGGGACTGCCCAGGCCTCACTGCCACTGTGCAGACGCTGGGGCTTTGTTGGCTTTGTTGGCTTTGTTGGCATGGGGCTTGGGGCCTCACATCCTCCTCCCTCTGCTCTGCGAGCTGGGAGTGAAGATGTGTGCCAACACTCCTGATAGGTGCTGTTTTGCTACTACAGGTTGGTGTCTCTTTGAATTTATAAAGTGATCATATACATCAGATTATATGCAGTACACACATGTGCACATACATAAAATAAATGGACCCTTCTACAAAATCTAAAATGGAGCCAGATGCCTGGCCTGTAAACTCCACATGAGAAGGAGGTGAAAGCAGGAAGATCAGAAGTTCTAGGTCATGCTCAGCTACATCATAAGTGTGAGGGCAGCCTGGGATGGTAACACCCTCTCTCAAAGCCAAAGGACATGGGTAGACTTTTCCTTTTGTTGTCATGGTTTGTCTTGTTGTTTGGTCTTGAGACAGTGACTTGTTACATAACCCAGCTTGACCCCAAACTCACCATCCTTCTGTCTGTATGTTTTGAGTTTTAGGACTTTGGACATAAATCCCACACTCAATTTTATGTGTAGCTGAGATCAAACTCAGGGCTCCTTTTATGGTAGGCAAGCACTCCACCGATTGAGCTACATCTTCAGCTTTAGATTTTTTTTTCCCTTTTTTTCTGAGTTGATTTAAAATTTTTAAGATAAAGCCTCATGTAGCCCTTGCTGTATTGACCATGTAGTCAGCCTAGGACTCCTGCCTCCACTACTTAAGTACTGGGATTACAGTTGGGTTTCTCTGTATATCCTTGACTGTCCAGGAATTTACTCTCTAGACCAGGCTAGTGTCTAACTCACAGAGATCCACCTGCTTCTGCCTCCCAGGTCCTGGAATTAAAGGTACGCTCCCCAACTTCCTGTCTGCATTTTCCTTTTTAAACAGTCTATGACCTACGGCCATACCACCCTGAATGCGCTTGATCTTGTCTGGTCTTGGAAGCTAAGCAGGTCGAGGCCTGGTTAGTACTTGAATGGGAGACCACCTGGGAATACTGGGTGCTGTAGGCTTTTTTTTTTTAAAGGAAAAATAAAACCAGTCTTTGATTTGAATATGGTGTTCACATCTTGGGAGACAGAGACCAGGGGCTGGGAAACAAACACTGTATAGCATGGAGCAAACATAAAGCCCCTGTCTCAGAACACTAGTGGTTGGAGGGATAGCTCAGCAGTTAAGAATACTGGCTGGCCTTCCAAGGGCCGTTGCTTCTTTTCTCTGCACCTACACGGCAGCTCACAACTGTCTATAACTCCAGTTCCAGGGGATCCAGTCCTTTCCTCTGGACTCAGCACCATAGGCACATGGTGCACAGACATTCATGCAGGCATGAATATGCATAAAATGAATATGCATAGCCATGATATGCATAAAATGAATAAAACGAATGCTTCTAGAAATGGAGAGTAAAGCTGTAGTTAAAGTATCTCCTCATAGACTTGTGATTGTCTGGGGACGTCCTCTAGGAAGTCTGTGCTTCTGTGGGACATCAGTGTAGGTAGCCCTACAGTTGTCTCCTTCGCTTTCCCTTTCTTTTCATCAAATAAGCCTGTGAGCAAGACGGAGTAAAGACAACTTTGGATCTTCCCAGTGAGCGGATGCGTATCACAAATAGAGTCCTCATTGGAAAAGCACGCT
This sequence comes from Mus caroli, assembly GCF_978045245.1. Classification (NCBI taxonomy): domain Eukaryota; kingdom Metazoa; phylum Chordata; class Mammalia; order Rodentia; family Muridae; genus Mus; species Mus caroli. The sequence goes on along the minus strand of NW_028227258.1, from coordinate 73,071,531 downwards.
GGCTGACTTGCTGAGGGTATCACAAATAGAGTCCTCATTAGAAAAGCACGCTGGCTGACTTGCTGAGCACCAGCAGAGGCCTTGCCTTGGGGAGGCCTGAGACATAGGAAGGTCAGAGCATTTTTAACCTAGAGTCACCCTTGCAGGTCTGTGACAGCAAACCCTACAAGAGCAAGGAGCCCCCTGAGTTGGTGGGCAGCGGCCCCCTCCACGAGGCCAGTACTGTGCCTGGCAGTAAGGAAGCAGGGCAAGGCAAGGACTTGTTAGAAGAGGAAATCCAGGAGGAGCAAGAGAACATGGAGGTGACCCAGAGTAAGACTGGCAGGACCACGCGAAAGGGAGAGGCCCCCGCTCCAGGTGAGTGACTGACCGCGCTACGGCTGCTGCTCCTGCCTTTGCTTTTCCCCACACTGCAGCAAGCTATGTCAGCTGCTGTAACAGCTTTGCAATGGTGGGCGTGCCATGCTGTCGTGGACAGACTATGAGACTCCCTTTCCCACTCCCGTCTCTCACACGCATGGTCTACACAGTGAGTTCCAGACTAGCCAGAGCTACATAGTGGGACCCTGTCTCAAAAATAACAATAAAACAGATTCCTAAAGTCTTTCCCTAGGCTTGTGTAATCAATATTCTACCAACCCTGGCCTCCTTTGAGTGGCTCCATTCTCTCGAGCAGCCTCTCTACTGGAACTACATTGTTGTAGCTCCCCAGGGCTGTGTTTCCCAGTGCATACCCTGATCTCATATTCCTTCTAAGCAGGGTCGACAGTAGGGAGTACTTTGCTGTGCCCTGCAGAAGTGACTCCCATGGAGCTGCTGTTGGAGGGCCCAGCGCTCTGCTCAGCAGAGACTCCTCGGCTTCCTCCTCAGACTGGAGCTGTAGTCTGCTCTGTCAGGAGAAACCAGGCTGGGCCTGAAGTTGTCTCCTGCCTCAGCACCTCCTCCTTACCTCCTGAAGAGGGTGCTGCTAACTCAGAGGCTGTTGCAGCCCACCGAGAAGCATCAGAAACTGAGAGGCTGCCAGGAACTGTGGAGCGCCCTGCTCCCCTCCCAAGTCCTGTTTCCGTGACGACCAGAGACATGGGGAGCAGACACATTTGTGGGAACGCAGGCAGTCAGCATTGGCTCATTGAGAGCAGAGCTGAGGCAGAGGCAGCCCATGTGGCGGCCCCTATCTGTGAAAAGTCATCAGGAGCCAGGGCCTCAGAGGCTGCTCCCAAAACTGCCAGAGAGGTCCTGGCTGAAGACAGTGGGACACAAGGCATGGGCCCAGAAGGGGTGCTACCAAAAGCCTCAGAAGCCACCGTTTGTGCCAACAACAGCAAGGTCAGCTCCACTGGGGAGAAGGTGGTGCTTTGGACAAGGTAGGTATAGATGGGTTGTATTTGCAGAATTTAATACAGATCGAAAAAGCTTGGAGCTAACCATCCTGCCTGGATTACAGGGAAGCAGACCGAGTGATTCTCACCATGTGCCAGGAGCAGGGAGCACAGCCTCACACCTTCAGTGTCATTTCTCAGCAGTTGGGAAATAAGACCCCTGTTGAGGTAAGGTGGGAGGGGCAGGTGATGATGGGAACAGAGGTGAGAGGATGGGACCAGCTGGGGTCACAGTCACAATCAAGGCAGCAACTTTAAAGAGTGGTCTGAAAAAGGCTTGACCTGCCTGGGGTAGGGTTTCTTTGGAGGGGTTTCTTTGGAGACAGCATTTTCACTGTGTCTGGAAAGCCTAGAACAATGTAGAGCAGGTGGTCTCGACTTGAACTCAGAGATCCATCTGGCTCAGCCTCCTGATTGCTGGAATTAAAGGTACACACATACTGTGTGTGTGTGTGCGCATGCGTGTGCGCGGTTCTCTTTCCTATACATAAGACGCAACCCTGCCCCCCGCCCCGCCCCGTCCCCGTCCCCGTCCGCCTGCCTGCCTGCCCACCCACTGTAAGAGCATGGCCCTCTTCCTGTCCTAGGTTTCCCACCGCTTCCGAGAGCTCATGCAGCTCTTCCACACGGCCTGCGAGGCCAGCTCTGAGGACGAGGACGATGCTACCAGCACCAGCAACGCAGACCAGCTCTCTGACCACGGGGACCTGCTGTCAGAAGAGGAGCTAGACGAGTGACATCTGCCAGGACCCACCCTACAGCCATCAGCACTGGAGATGGAGCGCACCTCACTCGTGGAGACCTTGAGGACGGAGCAAGTATGGAGATGGCTCTAAAGCTCGTCTCTCAGGGGCGTTGGTGAAGACCCTACAAGCCCAATCTGTACATAGCACTGAGGGAGCTCGGGGCTTGCCTAGGAGTCTGGTGGTCTCAGTGTTTTTAAATGTACAAATGCGTATGTCAAGTAACAGGTCCCTACACACTGGGTTCCTGCACGGCAGCTTTTATTATAAATTATCTCCCACTACCCTCCCCTGGACTTCAGTTCGAGAGACTGTCACCCTCCTGGTAACACTGGGCCAAGCTGTGTAACTCCTGCAGCATCTCTTCCATGTCATCTTGCTCCACGCCAGCGTCCATGAAGCTAGCCCAGCGCCGGAGGTCAAGTCTGCTGAGCTCTTCAGCCAAGTCTCCCAGGGTCCGGTGCAAGGATGAAGTTGAACGCAAGGCTCCAAACACAGGGATGCTCTGTACTGCTGCAGAGGGAAAGAAGAGGGAGGCTGAGTGGGCTGGGGTCTGCTCTGGGACGTGTAGACCTGACTGGGAGGTACAGCGGTGACGCGTGTGCTGTCCATTCTGTGTGCTCCCCAGGGGCTCGTAGTCAAGCAGAGGAACACTGAACTGTGAACTTGGTTTTCTTTGCACTTTTAATCCAGGAAGAGAAAGAGTAAAACTGTTCCTATGTAGCTCAAATGTTCGCTTTCTTCATGTCCTACCTGTGCCCTTGGGGGGACTGTCCACGGCCAGCCCTTTCTGACTGAAGCTTGAGAAGAAGTGTGGATATGGAGGAGCCACTTTGCAGGGAGTCAGCAGCAGATGTGACGAACTGCAGACAGAGAGGTGATGAGCAGGGGGCCAGGGCTGCAGGGGCCTGGGGAAGGGCAGGTGTATATGGACTGACCTCAAGACTCTAGGGTGCTGCTGCTGTAAGTACTGGGCCAAGACTTCTTCTCCAGAGGCGCATGCATGGAGAGCAGAGGGCAGAGGTGTCCCTGGGTTGAGTTTACTGCAAGGACAAAACCGCATTTACCTTTGGCTGCACGAATATAAGCTAAGATTCATACATTCTTGGGCCATCAAGTAAACTGGTCCAGAGCTTTCTAGGTAAGGCGTCCATGGTAGCAGAAAATGGGTGTCAGAAGGCATGCTAGGGAAACAGACATGCCCAGTACTTACAGGGGCCTGGAAGACCCAGCAGTCTTTACCTGGTGTGGCTAGCTCTGTCTATGCCTCTGAGCACCACAGACTGGGCAAAGCACCGATGTCCAGCAGAATCTCCGCATGCAGACAGGGAGGTCCATGGGGTGGCTTCTCCAAGCTGCGTCAGGATGTCAGGAAGGGACTGGCCTCGAACCAGTGGGAAGGGGATGATTGCTTCTGCTGTCACCACCTAAACACCGGGAGGGCGCAGGTTACAAAGGGTTTTCTGAGCTTTGGGTCAGCCCCTCACACAGCTCCTTACCTTTTTCCCAGAGAAACTCAGCACATCAGCCAAGTGAGCCATGGTAACCATTGAGGAGCGCAGGCGATAGGGAACAGTCACCGTGTCCAGAGCTGTCGCCAGGATGGCGCTACAGTGGAAGGGCAGAGTGGCCTGTCAAGTGGGACAGGAGGGGAACACTGCATCTTCTGGGTGTGGAAAATAGGTGGAGGCAGAACATGAAGGACAGACATCCAGGGAAGGAAATCAGACTGTCCTTAAACAGGACAAACGTGAGCCGCTAAGGGGCCAAGTTCAAGCTGGAAAACCTCTTTGCTGTTATGAAGGGCTCCCCAGCATGTGCTAGGCAACACACAGCCACATGGAGTCAGGGGCGAGGGAACAGACAGAGCCACAGAAAACACAGGACAGATGCCACAGATGCCACAGATGCTGAGCTTGAGCCTTACATCATAATGTAGGGAAGGGAAGTTGACAGGCGGCTTGGGTCGCAGGCCCAGGTTCCCTCCAAGGGATAAGGGACAGACGAAGGAGCTGTATCCAGTCAGGTGCACCAGGCCAAATGCTGTGTTTAAGAGACGATAGATGTTTTTCTGAGGCTCCTGGTAATAGAAATGGGAGTGGCTTGCATCAGGCAACTTGCACAGTGGGATCCTCTTTTCCCAACAACTGCTGCTTGCTCTTTCAGCTTCCACTCACCCCAAGACTGTAGGGGCCCGGGAGCAGGCCCCAGGTTAGGACTCCCCGCCCTGCATACTCGTCTTGTAGTAGCTCTGCAGTTTTAGCACCTACTCCAGAGAAGCCATCATGGAGGTCACACAGGAGCTGGAAGCCCTGGAGACAGATGAAGACCAAAAGAAGGGGGGGGGGGGGACTTTAGGACGAGGAGGCTTTGTACTCCAACATCATCCACCTTGCCACACAGTTACCTGCAAGTAGTCACATTCTTCCACATAGAAGTGCAGCCTGTCCTCCAGCTCTTCCAAGTACCTGGGTTCCTTCAGGACACTCTCCCCTTGGCCAAAAGCCTCTAGCCGGCCTGTCTCACTGCCAAAAATCACCATGATAAAAGACTCAGCCCTGCATTCAACTCCTCAGTCTGCTGTTCTGGAGGGCAGGTGAGATGGACCCCAGCCTTATCCAGTGTTGGGGGGACCTAAGCTTTGCCTCACAGCCGCCGCAGTCCCCATACCCATCATGGTTGTACTTCTGGATCACACAGATGCTCCGTGGATGGAGATGGACTCTGAGGAAGTCTGACCAGACTTTGATGTTGTTCTCTGTGGGGATAAGGGATTTTGGAATCTGTAGCAGGGATGACTAGTGGGAGGACACAGCTGATGCGATGAACCATCGCCCAAGATGCTTCTCTGTCCAGTGTCCAGCATCAAGGGCTATCTCACCTTTGCCATTTTGGATATTCTGGATCAGTTTGGCCCTCCAGGCACCGTCACTACTCCGCACTCCCTGGGAGGGGTGAGAAGATTTTAGTTCCAGGTTGTTTTTGTCCGCCATGGGCTTATCTTTACTTCTGTGTATATGTGTGTATCTGTGTAAGTTTACGTACACCATGTGCATGAGGTACCCAAAGCCAGAAGAGGGTATTAGAACCCCAGGAACTGAAGTTACAGCTGTGAGCTGCCTGATATGGACACTGGGAACTCAATTCAGAGTTCTGGAAGAACAGGCCTGACTTTTTTTTTTTTCGAGACAGGGTTTCTCTGTGTAGCCCTGGCCGTCCTGGAACTCACTTTGTATACCAGGCCGGTCTAGAACTCAGAAATCCGCCTGCCTCTGCCTCCCAAGTGCTAGGATTAAAGGCGTGCACCACCACCGCCCAGCCAGGCCCGACTCTTAACTTCTGAGCCAGTTTTTGGGTTCCCGCCAGTTCAGAGACAACGGTGCTTTTTGCAAAAAATACTCCTCTCCGGCATTTACAGTGAGTAGAAACCCTTTGCTCTGCATCCGAGAGCTACTGTGCTTGTAGCAGGTTTAAAGGTTTGGGACAGAGCCCCATCCATCATCATCACCTCTGCACTCAGAAGGTCCTGGAGGTTTGGGTTCTTTGGGTGGGCTTCTTCTCTGTGTGTGGTGAGCTTCCCCTGCCTGAAAGAGTAGAGATTAAGCAGAGAAAGCATCCCTCTGCAGAGCTCTCCAGCCGTCTATGTACACACAGTGGGCCATGCTCACAGGAGTGATACTTACCACGCTACTGCAGCCTCTAGCTGTCGGTCTCTGTAGAGGTTACCTTCTTCTTTTAGGGTATTCAGACTACCTGCCCAGAAATGAAAGGCAAGGTCAAACCGAGGGGGGTCATGTGATCAAGACTAAACTGATCACCTGTCAGGGAACATGGTGTGGCAGTTCCTCTCGACCAAGATGAGGTCTCCCTTTGTAGCCCTGAGTGGTTTACAATACAGACAAATTGGTTTTGAACTCAGAGCTTCTACCTGCCTTTGCTGGGATTAAGGGCGTGCCCAACTACACATGGCGCTTAGATATACATTAGATGGGACAGGGAATATGGAATCCATCCTTCTGTCAAAAGCTGTGGTCCAGCCGGGCATGGTGGCGCACGCCTTTAATCCCAGCACTAGGGAGGCAAAGGCAGACGGATTTCTGAGTTCGAGGCCAGCCAGGGCTACCCAGAGAAACCCTGTCTCGAAAACAAACAAACAAAAAACCGAAACAAAACAAGCTGTGGTCCGCCTGTAGGTGTGAGTGCAAGCAGCTTTAACATTATACTGACAATTCCAGAGCCAGATCCTGAAGTAAACTTGCCTTTTCGGCATCCTCGGGGGTTATGCCCAATCCGGTATCTGAAGTGAACTGATGCTAGGGCCCTCTCACGCCACACGGGAAAACTTGGCTGAGCTCGCCATCGCCTCACCTTTCAGATCCATGAGGATGAGTCGAGGCGTATAGGTTTCCTGGCCATGCAGTGTCCGGCCTGTTCTGTACAAGACGTCGGGGCACAGCTCGCCTGGCGACTCTTCGTCCTCGGCCGTGCGTCCCAGCGCAGCATCCTGCAGGGTTCACAGGGCTGAGCGGAGGGGGAAGGAGGGGCAGGGCCGGTACTGTCTGCGGGGAGCGCCGGGCTGCCGCTAAGGGCCTGACCTGCTGGTTCCACCAGTGCGCCCCCACGAAACCCGCGAAATGTCCCAACTGCAGCGTGAGCACCTCGCGGGCCCCGCCCGCCATACCGCCGCTGCTCTGGGGCACTCCACCGCCGCCGCGGGCCCGTCAGCCGGAGGGGCGGCTCCCGCGCCCGATTGGTTCGCGAGCACGTGCTTTCCCGTTGGCCTCCCGATTCGTTGGTGTCCGAGGCCGCAGCTCACGCCCGCCTCTTCCTCTTCTGGAACGTCGGAAGCTGCTGCGATCGGCCGTGGTCACGCCGTTCCTGCTGCGCCTCAGAGTGTAGCGGGTCTGGCCAAGGTCATGGAAGGTCCTCTCACCTGCTTCTGTCTCTCTTCGCGCAGATGCCTCTCTCTCTCCTGTAGCTAATAATTCACGCGAGGGGATAAAAAAACCCGACGGGGAACTCGACTCTTCTGGACCCTCCCACTCACTTCCTTTTCCCATCTTTAATGTCCCAGCCCTGCTAAACCAGTGGTTCTGTTAGGTTCTGGGAAAGATTGTAGTCCCTTTCTCGCGTGTTTATGTAGTTTGATTGTACTTCAGTGCTGTTTTCATTTGTTCTTTGGTTTGGTTCGTTATTTGTTTTGTTGTTGTTTTGTTTTTTGAGATGGAGTCTCAGTATGTAGCTCCTGGCTGGCCTGAAATGGCTGTGTAAAGCAGGCTGACTTCAAACTCAAAAGAAATCAGACCTCCACTTCCCGAGTGCTGGAATCAGTGCTCTTAACCTCTGAGCCATCTCTCCAGCCTCCCCCCCCCCCCCCCGTTTATTTCTTATGTGAGTACACTGTCCCTCTCTTCAGACACACCAGAAGAGGGCATACATGTGTTACAGATGGTTGTGAGCCACCATGTGGTTACTGGGAGCTAAGCAGCAAGTGCAAGCAAAACTGGAGAGTCGACAGCCATGATAGGTGTGAGAGAGGCTGTGGTTGACAGAGGGCAAATCTTTACTCAATATAGTGTGGGCAGAGTGATGTACTCAGCCCCCAACAAGCTGTCCAGCCCAGTGATCCCTCTGGCTCTGAACAGTGACATATTCAAGGTGTACAGGCCATTTCCCGACTGGACCTCCTTGATAGGCCTCCATGCTCCTTGCTTCTCCTGGACGCCCTGTTGGTCAGTTGCCTGTGCTATGGCAGTGAACCACATTGATGACTGTGGGCTGTCCTGCCAACCTGTGGGTGGAGGTCCTTGGCATGTGCTGATGTGGGAGACACAAAGTGGACATCTTTTGGTTTGTGCTGTTGCCAGGAAACCATGTGGAAACCTGGGATCCACGTCCCCGCTGACTGTAAAGATCAAGGAAGCTGCTCTTGTGGTGTTCCTGACGACTACACACACAGAGTTGGGAAAGAGGATCATAGAAGGCTTCTGTAACATCCTCAGCCTCCTTAAAAAAAGTAACAGCCTAAAAAAGGAAGTCATCAAAGAAGAGAGAGAGAGGAAAAAAAACAGCTGATGGCTTTTGGCGGTGGGGCAGTGCAGATGGAGAGACTCAGGCCTTTGATGCTCCATTGAGTATATGAACAACACAAAATGGGCTTTTATCCCCTTTGTGGGATGGGGTGGGGGTCGAACATGGGAGGACTGGAAGGTGGGAGAGATCATGATGTGAGATTCCCAAATAATCAATACATGAAAATACTATCTGGGTGGTGGTAGTGCACACCTTTAATCACAGCACTTGGGAGGCAGAGAGAGGCAGGTGAGTTTTGAGGCCAGCCTGGTCTACGGAGTGAGCTCCAGGATAGCTAGCTAGGGCTAAACTGAGAAAATCTGTCTCAAGGAACAAAGAAAGAAACAAACAAAATCAATGAAATATTACATTAAAACAAACTGAAACAGCCTTTCCCCTGTAGGGCATGAGTGGGAGGCGCAAGATGCCTGGTGTGACTATAAAAGATGTCAACCAGTTTCAGGGATCAAAAAGTTTTTCATCCTTCCTCAAAATGTCTGGGAAAGTCAAAGTCAGGTCCCTAGGATGCATCCCAGCACTGTGGGATACTTTTTCACTGACAGCCCTTGCAGTTGTGGGAGTTGGTCTTGAATCAGATATGAGTGATCTCTTGTTGAACCGACAGGATAACATCATGGTGGGTGTTCAGGTTCTCACAGGGAATTCTTTACATAAAGCGTCAAACCTCCAAGACAAGGAAGAAACTACCTAGCAGTCAACAGCTGCCTGCCGAGTACGAGGTGCTCACAATGCCCTGACAGTTTAGCATCATTGTCCCACCAGGCAAGGTGAAACAAGAGAAGCCAAGGGCTAGTGCATGAGAAATGTGGAAATGGGATCTGGATTCTCACTGGGCATGGCACCTCTATCTACCCTAAGCACCTCGGTGGAGGTGGGGGTTGTTTAAGATGATCCTGCCAGCACACTAAGTTCTGCTCAGTCTGGGCTACGTGAGGTTTGGTTTCAGAAAAGAAGGCAAACCCACGGCAGCAGCCTGGGTGTGGTAGCTTCCTGGGGCCAGTGAGATGGTGGTGGCATTTGCCATGTAACCTACAAGCCTGACAATGAACACAGAAGGAGAGGGCTCAGTTACACAATTGTCCTGACCTCTGGATGTGTGCAAACAACGATACAAAAGTAAAAAGGATTAACTCTGATTTGAGTGACTGTGTCTTCACTTCTGTTAGGCGTGTACACAGATACCCTTCTGTCTGCAGTAGTGCCAATGCACTCTACATCATGGGCGCTCTCGTGGCATGGACGACGTGGCAAGGGGCTGGCCACACCATCCTGCCAGAACTCAGCTGGAGCTTCACCGATGTTCCACGAAATCAAAGTACAAACAGGAATTGAGAAGAGTTACCTGTCTATTAGGAATTCGGCTGTAAATCTTGGTCTCCTAAACAGACTTAAATCCAGAAGACAGAAGTAGTAATTTCTGTAGAAATGAGTTTCTTCAGATGCCAGCAAACAGAACACCAGAGAAACTGAGTCTGGCCAGTGTGAGAACCTTTCTTGTTGCAAATCCAATACAGCACTCAGGAGCAGATCTCTTTAATGTAAAAACCCGAACAGAAAACTGGTGTTAGCTGTAGGACAACAACATCCTATCGTTTCAAGTCCATCAGTGAGGTCAGGGTGCTTAGCTTGGAACCTTGGGACTTCCTCATGTGCAGTAGCTGAAGGAAACCTGTCTTCCCAGCATGCGGCCCCTGCTGTCCTTGCTTACAGCGAGGCGCAGAGCCGCTCCAGCTGCTCGGGGTTGCAGTTACTCAGGAACCTCAGCTCCTTCCTTCCTTCTTCTGTTGAAGCTGAAATGGAGCCAAACACGACCATGTCAGAAGCTTCCCTGTCCAGACAAGAGACCCCTGAACCAATCCCAACTGAGCACCTTTGGCTCACCACACTGCTGCTGCGCTCACTGAACAAAGCCGGAGCTCTGCATATGCTAGGTAGGGACTTCACACCCAACTATTATCTGTGCCAAGGTCTCAGGCAGCCCAGAGTCAACTGGGAGCATAGGCAGTCATTACTGGCTCTTCTTGTTCAAGAGATAGAGCACTTTACTTTGTCTATATCTTTTCTACATTCTGGGGAACAGCCAGAATGTTTGCAATGCAAGCCATCAAATCTGGCATTAAGAGTTAAGAGCTTCCAGAGCCCGGTGTGGCAGTACATGCTGAGCACAGGAGCCTCAGATAGAGGACTTGGGGGGGAGGGGAGGGGGAGATAAGCATGGGTACACAGCAAGATACTGCCTTAAAAAAACAAAAAACAAAAAAACAAAAAAACAAAGAAAAAGGAAAAGAGTTACTACTTGCTGAGCATGAGAGCAAAGACAGCGAGGACCTGGTCTGGTGCCAGCCACTTGCACAGTATCGACTCCTCTGCGTGGCTCAGCAGTCTTTCATAGGAGCACACTGTGGCTGGAGTTAGCTCAGCGGCTAAAACAGCACTTGTTGCAAAGGACCCACATCCAGCACCCACACGGCGGCTTACCACCTCCTCAAACACCTGGGCACGTGGTTCACACACACATGAAGGAAAGAATTAAAAAAATAAAAAATAAAAAAAGAGTAGAGCACAGACAATCCTTGTTTCTGGCCAGGGCTCATGCTGCCAAAAAATAATAAAGAAAGCAGCCCACCGGGCAAGTGCACGCATCAGTGAGGATAGCAGCAGCGCAGAGCTGCAGAAACTACCCAGCAGCTGGGTTGGAATGCTTCCTTCTGTAGCACCAACACTAGCCATCTTCCAACCACATCTGTATATTCTCTTATTGTATGGATCACTGCTGAGGGAAAGTGAGCGTCTCTCCCGGTCTGAGTCAGCAGTGCCCGCTGTAAATCATGCACTGAGTGTGTGTCTCGGTCCACAGCTGGTGGGTCTATTTTGGGAGGCTCTGAGAACTTGTAGGTTTTGGGCTCTGCAAAAGGAGCAGGTTCCTATGGGAGTGTCCTTAGGGGCTATACCTTCTCCAGGCCTCTCCTTGTCTCTCTGCCTCTGCCTACTGCCTATAAGGATGTGAACACCCTCTGCTCCTGGTGCCAAAATGTATCACTTTCTTACAAGTCCAGAAACATGAACTCAAGAGGCCATGAATGACTTTTCTAGATCTGTGAGCCCAAGAAAGCTACAGGCACCAGGTCACAGTGATACCTGGTGCAGGGACTCAGCAGATGATGCTGAGGGCAGCCTGGCAGGCGGATGGTGACATGACTGACCTTTCTCATGTTGAAGCCAGTTGTTCTCTAAGTAGTACTGGAAGGAACTTTCAAACTCCTTTGGATTATAGTTGGGAATGAGGATGGGAAGAAAGGGCTCTAGGGCACTAAATCCTTCCTGGAGACAAAAAGGATAAGGGATGCAGTGTTGGTTGAGAAGGAGATCAACAGAGACTGACTGCTTTGAGGATGGGTCCTTTTCTTTACTCTGCTCTACAATCACTCGGTTTCGCACTCAGTGCCCTGCTCTTAGCTTCTGCCTCACCTAGGACTGTATACACAGTGCCTAGTGAGTGCTTACATTGCCACAAACATGTTATTTAACAAGGAGATAATGAGCGTAGGGGGCCTGGGCATTGCCACAGAAACCACCAATTCAGGACAAGTCTGGGATATATAGTGAGTGCCTGTCTCAAAACAAAAACAAAATAAGCCAACTAAAAACATAAAATAGGGCTGGAGAGATGGCTCAGCAGTTAAGAGTATTGACTGCTCTTCCAGAGGTCCTGAGTTCAATTCCCAGGAACCACATGGTGGCTCACAACCATCTGTAATGGGGTCTGATGCCCTCTTTTGTGTTTAAAGAAAGCAATGGCACACATGAAGGCAAGAATTAAAAAAATAAAAAATAAAAAAATCTTAAATCTTAAAACAAAACCATTAAATAATGACAAGGCAAAAAGCAGCATGAGTCTTACCCTCACTAATTAAGAATCTAAAGCCAGCAGGGTGTGCGAACCCTAGAGCCTGGAAGGCCAAGGGGGATCGCTGTGAGTTTTTTTTGAGGCCTGCCTGATTTACATAGGGAGTTCCACGCCAGCCAGAGATACACAGTGAGCCTGGTTCAGAGTTTACACATTCATACTGTGGCTGGGGAGTCAGCTCCACGACCGGTCTAGCATGCACAGGACTGGGGTTTAGCTGCCAAAAATTTCCAAAGCCCCAAACAAATCTACCACTTAGCAAAGAAAGAATAGTATCGGAGAGAAAACAAATGTTTCTATTCATGTTACTATTGATGAAACTTTCAAAAAATGGGAAAGCTGACATTTCTAGAAATGAGGTGAAAAGTATATAGGATATGGAATTCTGTGAAATTATGACAAAATAAAAAAGATTCCGGGGGCTGGAGAGATGGCTCAGCGGTTAAGAGCACTGACCGCTCTTCCAAAGATCCTGAGTTCAAATCCCAGCAACCACATGTTGGTTCACAGCCATCTGTAATGGGATCTGATGCCCTCTTCTGGTGCATCTGAAGACAGCTACAGTGTACTTACATATAAATCTTTAAAAAAAAAGAAAAAAAAAAAGAAAGAAAAGCAAAAAGATTCCACACAATTCCTGCACATTGTACCTTGATCTCCACTCACATGTCAAGGCATGTGAACCCCGAGACATTAAAGAAGAAAGAGACAGTCCCTTAGCTCTGTGTCCTCGGCCTACCTAACACTGTGACCCTGCACTACAGTTCCTCAGGTTGTGCTGACGCCAAACAAAAAACTGTTTGGTTGCCACTTCATAACTGTTGTTTTGCTGCTGTTAGGAATCATAGTGTAAACATCTGACATGCAGGACATCTGACAGGTGACCCTCCCTCTACCCAGGCTGAGAACCGCCTGTAGACAGAACGGTTCCTCTAAGGGAAGCAGGCTTCTCCAGGCTGTGACCTTTCCCAGCAGCTCATGCGGCAAATAGGCTGTTCTGGACTTAAAGAGAGACCCGGTTTGGCTCAAGCTCAACACGATTGCACCTCCATGCTGAAAAAAAAAGAAAAAAGTGGAACTTTAAAAGATGAAAGTAAGAGACATGGTACATAATCATCTGTAGACTGTCTCACAACACTGTGGCTGAGCAAAAATAACTGGCAAAAAAAAAAAAAAATCAGTCATTAGTTCTAGATCTGCCTCTGAGAATTAATAGACTTATAGGTCTTACAAGTTTATAAGCAAGGTCTTATAGCTTCTATTTGCAATGTTGTCTGCGATTCCTGCACTCCTAGTACTTAAACAATTGAATGAAGCAGAGGAGTTCAGATCCGAGGCAGCGTGAGCTCTAAGCCAGCCTGAGCCAGAGTGAGCCCATCATATCTTGCTTGTGTGTGCCTTAAATCTCCACACCCAGGAGGCAGACCTCTATGAGCTCCAGGACAGCCATGACTACACGGTGAGAGCGCGCCACAAAAATTAGTATCTTAGACAACCAAACAAACAGCAGAGAGACAAAGACAGACAGGGAGACAGACAGACAAACAGACACACACACATACTACTGCAAAAGCTCTGTTGGTAAAGAGCTTTCTGCTGGGCCGCTCTGTCCAAGTGTAAATGATTCTTAAGACAAACGAACAGTAAGGACGCACATAGTTCCTGCAAGTCCTGAGCACCAAGGCACTCACCCAGTCATTTTTCACCATTTTCCTTAGATTGTGGACAAGGGAGAGTTCCTCTGGGGCAATCTACATGTTGTCAACAAGAGAGTGAAGAGGTTAGGACTTGTCTTGGCTGCTTACTTAAGAAAACTGACTTGACAATGATTTTTAAAAAGTTTTTTTAACTGCTATAACCATAGCACATGAACATACTTCCTCTGGAATAAGAGAGGGAGGGAGGAAGGAGAGGAAGAAGCAGAGAGGAGGAGGGAGGTCAACTGTACCAAGTGCACCCTCAACATTTCTGAGCCCTGGAGACCACAGCTTCCCTTCCAAATCACAGCACTTAGAAGCAGGAGGGAAGCAGAGAGCCTGGCGTGTCCTCTGTCCTCCTCTTTCTCACAGGTTCCTTTGCCTTGCATGGTGGCGCAGGCAGCATCGTGTGCTGCGTAGTTTTTGTCAACTTGACACAGCCAGGAGTGTTTGGGGAAGAGTGAACGTTAGGAAGTGCTGCCGTCTGGATCAGTGTTGATGGGGTAGGGGGAGCATCCCACAAGGACAAGAAAACCAACTGAACAGGGGAGGGGGAGCAAGTCACTCAGCATCACTCCTCCAGGTCCTCTGCTTCAGTTGAGTTCCCACCCTACCTTCCTTCAGTGGGCTGTGTGATGTAGATCTGTCCCTTTCCTTTATAAGTCACTTTGGCTCATGGTGTTTTACCACAGCAACGGAAAGCCAACTAAGACACGTCACTTTCTTGTCTGAAGCTAGTTCATTGTGTCTCTCTTCCCTGCTTCCGCAGTGCTGGAGATGGAGCCTGGGCTCTCATACACTACACATGCACGCACCACATGTGGTACTTACAACCAGCTGCACTGCTGGCTTTACAATTCAGTCTTCTATTGCTGTTGTTAAAGATTTATTTACTTTTATGTGTATGAGTGTTTTTCCTGGATGCATGCATGTGCCCATGGCAGAGACCCTGGAAGTAGAGTGATACATGGTTGTGAACTGTCCACTGGCTGCTAGGAACTGTCCCTGGGTCCCCAGCCAGAGCAGCCATTGCTCTTAACCAGTCACCTATGGTTCCATCTCCATATAATTCAAAACCTTCCCTGGGTCCCTCAGAAGAGAGCCTCAGATCTTATCCAGAAGAAAGTCAGAGGAAACAATTCTACATTCCTACCAAGGTTCTATCTTCTCTTTTCAGTGTGGTCCTTCCCCAGAGGGCATTGACTCCATCCACAGCCACCAGGAGGTGAAAGAGCCCTAGGGCACTCTGAGTCTTCAGCTCCTTCAGCACAACCCCAACAGCGTCAGTGGCGTTCCTCACTCGGGTTAGGCCCTGTGGGGAGAGGCAGGACTGTACTGCTGCCTGCTCTGGCTAGGACATGGTGTAACTGGTGTTTTGGTGTTTCTTGTACCTGTTCAACAACTTCTCCCAGAGGACTGCCTTTCTCAGTGCTTTCTCTCTTATTCCAAACATACTTCTCTTGAACTTTTATCTAAACGGAAAAAACAAAATAAGAAAATAAAACAGGCTGCTGGCTTAGGCCTAAGCCGTTCCAAATCTGGAAGGCACAGGGGTCAGCTGAACCACAGGAGATGCAATGCAGAAATGAAAGACTTTTAACTTCTCCTGGAGCTTTGTGTGTGGGGTGAGGGACAGTTGGGGGTAAGTGCTCTTTCCCCAGGCTACACCCAAGTATTGGCACTCACATTTTAAAAATTACATGTATTTATCTGTGTATGTGTATGTATGTATGTACGCGAGGGTGCATGTGAGCCATGATGCAGGTGTGGAGGTCACAGACAACTTGCCCAACACGTGGATCCTTGGATTCTACCTCAGGGTATGAGGTACCATGAGAAGAGCGTCATCTGCTGAGACATGGTCTCTGAGTCTTTCCACTTACAGTGGTAAGGCTTTAGTGTAGGGCTCACTCTAAGACTAGACGCTGGGGTTAGCTTTCCTGATTGAGGCAGAAGGACTGTAAGTTTAAGTCTAGCCTGGGGTGCATAGTAGGTTCAGAGTCAGCCCAATCTACATAGCAAATGAATAAATCAAAACTGGAGTGAATAATTTTACTCTCACATTTCTGGTTTATGTGGAGGAAAACCTTTCTGTTGTGAAAGATTCAAGGTTTTCTCAGGAACAATAAAAATCAGTCTAGACTTTTATTTCACTAGTCACTAAGAAAACAGCTTGCTGCAGCCACCTCTTTAAGTTATGAGCCCACTGTGAGCCATAAGTAGGAAAGGGATACAAAATGGCTTATTTATTCCTGATTTCAGTGCCAATTCTCTACAGTGTATCAACTCCTCAAGGTACCAAGAAGACAAAGTCATTTCCCATGGAATTCCGGAGCTGTCACCTGACTCAGGAAGCGCGCGTTGGTAGTTTTGAAATTCTTCAGCCAGGTAGAGGCCTCTAAGGGTTGATCAAAGCGCTGTTTGTTGTGCGTGGACTGCAGAAGCTCCCGGCAGTTTTTCACCCAAAGATGAGCTAAAAATGGATAAGAAAACAAATTAGGAACAGAAGAAACTTGACATACTGGTTTTTTATTTTGTAAAAAAAGAATTGATTTCTTTCATTTTGTGTTATGGATGTTCTGACAGAAGAGGTGTTGGTCCCTTTGTACTAGAGGTACAGATGTGAGCGGCTGTGTTGCTGCTTTGAACTGCACCTGGGTTCTTGGCAAGAGCAGCCAGTGCTCTTACCTGCTGAATCATCTGATTGCCTTACAAATGACTGTTTAAATTATGAGAAACATTAAAACCCACCACCAACAACAAATGAACATATTTTCTTTTGTGTGGTGGTACTGGGGACTGACCCTCTATGTCCTTGACCTTAGACCGGACATTACATTATAATCAGTACATAAGACATCAAGTGGACTGCCGTTTCTGCTTACTGCTAATTTTTAAAGGCAAATTAGAAAATGTGGATATTGGGGCTGGAGAGATGGCTCAGTGGTTAAGAGCACTGCTCTTCCAGAGATCCTGAGTTCAATTCCCAGCATCCATATGGTGGCTCAGAACCATCTATAATGAGGTCCCATGCACTCTTCCAGTGTGTGTCTAAAGACAGCTACAGTGTACTCATATAAATAAAAATAAATCTTAAAAAAAAAAATGTGGATATTTAAACTCTGAACAAAGGAGGATATATGCAAAGCATGAGGACTCAAATTTGTACCAAACTTGCTCTAAAGTGTCAAGGAGCGGTGCAGATCTGTGGACACTCCAAACACAAAATAGTAATTGACACAAACCTAAACCAAAGTGTTATATGTCTGTAGCTGACCCTTGCGAGGCTGAGGCAGGAGTGGGTGTGCTTCAGCTCAAGAATTCAGACCAGCAAGGGTAGTATAGTATGGCCACTGTCTCCTAAGCAATCACAGTGCTGCCCACAGCAAGGTGACTGCCTGACAGAGAAGACAGACAGAAAGTCCTTACCATCTGGGATATGCAGAATCAGCCAGTCATGTTTTGCACAGTAATGAACCACATGGCAGAGACTGAGGGTCTTTCCTGTCCCCTTCTCCCCATCTGAAGTGTATGTTAAAGAAAACATCAGCTGGGAGTAGCACATGCCTTTAATTTCAGCACTGGGGAGGCAGAGGCATGTGGATTTCTGAGTTCGAGGTCAGCCTGGTCTACAAAGTGAGTTCCAGGACAGCCAGGGCTACACAGAGAAACCCTGTCTCAAAAAACAAAAACAAAACCAAAATAACCATCAGAAGCAACATGTTTCCCACCAACAGCATTTCTCTGGTGCAAGTCTTCAATCACAGCACTCAGGAGAGGCAGAGGCAGGCAGATCTGGTAAGTTTGAGGCTAGCCAGAGCTGTATTGCATGAGCTTGTCTCATAAAAGGATACAAAGAAGATATCGCACAGCTGGATGAGCAAAATTGGTATTTTTCAGGTAGCCCAGAAGCTCGAGAGCTGGCTTCCTGACCATCAGACAAGCTTCGCCAAAAGTCTTCACCTAAGCAAACAGGAGAAAGATGGTGGGCATGGAACTCCTAGCCCTTCTAACCACATGTACACTAACTAAGACACAGCAAACCAGATTCCTAAACTCACCTGTATCCAGGTCTGAGAGCTTGGGTTAAATATGAAAATCAATCCATGCATTTTAGTGGATATCTGAGGTTTATTGTTTCATATCAAGAAACATAAGTAGCTACCTTCTGATGCTGCTTCTTTGTTCATATTTTATTTTGTGACGGCAGGAATAAAACCCATACCAGGCAAATGGATGCATACACCCCACCCTACAACTAAGCTATACCTCAGATCCAGCATGGTTGCTTTTATATAAAGACGTCTCGCTCCCAGACAAAGTTAACTGATGCCATGCCTCTAATCCTAACAAAAATTTTGATGACAATGTTTGTATGATCTAGAAGTTAATTCCTTTTTCTTCTCTTCTTTTGTATTTTTATGACAGGGTTTCTCTGTGTAGCCCTCCCTGGCTATCCTGGATCTCACTCTGTAGACCGGTACACCGAGCTGGCCTTGAACTTAAGAGATCTGCCTGCCTCTGTCCTGACCGCTGGGATGGAGGGATGTGCCACTACTGCGAGCTTGTTTCCTTTCTAATATTAGTCCTTACAACTTGCTTGCTGCTAAGCCAGATGCCCTGAGTGTCATTTCTAGAATAACAAGGTGGAGAGAACCAATTCCCCAAATTATCTTCACACCCACACATGAGGTGCGTCAAGTGCTCCCACCTCTGACAATAAGAAAAAATCAAATAAACACATTGAGAAAATCCTTCATACTAGAACCAGGTGTGGTGGTAGGTAACTATTAAACCAGCACTAAGTAGGCTGAGACAGGGGCATTGTTACAAATTGGAGGCTAGCCAAGATAACATAGTCGTACCCTTTCCAGGACAATGAGCCCGCAACAATACCAATCACGCAAACAAAAACAAATTCGCAAATACCATGCGAGTCAACCCCCACCCCCGTCCCCCAATAAAAAACAAGAGCAACACCACAAAGAAAAATCCGGGACTGCGACAGTGCAGGTGACAAAGTCTCTGTGTACGCATGAGAACCAGAGGTTAAGCTCCAACACCCATAAAAAATATCAGGGCACAGGAGTGTGCTTGTAGCCCTGGCAGCAGAGCTTAGAGAGGTGGATGCCTGAGGCTCTGTCACCAGCCAGTGGCTTACTAGCAAGGGCCAGGCCCCAGTTCTTGTTAAAAAACGAAAAGGGGGAAGGGGGAGCTGGAGAGAAGCTAGTCAGTTAAGAGCGGCTGCTCTTGCAGAGGTACCAGGCTTAGTTCCTAGCACTTCAGTGGCTGCTCACAACTGTCTAACTCCAGCTCCAGAGGATCCTGCACCCATGCCTGATTCTTCTGGCACTGAAAACATGTGCTACACAGGCAAACATGAAGACAAAACACCTATATTAAACAGGCAAACATGAAGACAAAACACCTATATTAAACAAACAAACAAGCCAGTAAAACGTGAATGTCTCTTGAGGAAGGACACTTCAGTCTGATGTCAGGGTTCTCTATATATGTCCATATGTACACCTGAACGTACTACATACATACATACGATTTATTTGGAAAATCATTCCTGTTTAGCACAGACATGATTTTTTCTTCTCTCTCTCTCCCTCCTCCTCCTCTTCTTTCTTCTTCTTTCTTCCTTCCTTTTCTTCTTCCTTCTTCTTCTTTCTTCTTCCTTCCTTTTCTTCTTCCTCCTTTCTTCTTCTTCCTTCTTTCTTCTTTCTCCTTCCTTCTTTCTCCTTCCTTTCCTCTTTCTCCTTCTTCCTTTCTTCTTCTCCTTCTTCCTTTCTTCTTTCTCCTCCTCCTCCTCCTTTCCTCTTCTCCCCCCCCCCCCCCAAGAAGATCTCGCCGGGCATGGTGGCGCATGCCTTTAATCCCAGCACTCAGGAGGCAGAGGCAGGTGGATTTCTGAGTTCGAGGCCAGCCTGGACTACAGAGTGAGTTCCAGGACAGCCAGGGCTACACAGAGAAACCCTGTCTCAAAAAATCAAAAACCAAAAAAAAAAAAAAAAAAAAAATCTCATGTAGGCAAGGATGACCTTGAAGCTCTTCCTGCTTCTACTCTCAGGGTGGTAGGCTGATAGGTCTGTCTCCAAACATGAGGTTTTGAATTAGGACCCCATACTGTATGTAACCCAGGCTAGCCCATTACTCACCATGCAGTCCAAACTGGTCCCAAACTTGAAGCAATCCTTCCACTGCTGCCTCTTTATAATATTACTTTTTAAAAAAAGATTTATGTATTTATATTTATATGAGTACACTGTAGCTGTCTTAGACACACCAGAAGAGGGCATCAGATCCCATTACAGATGGTTATGAGTAACTATGTGGTTGCTGGGAATTGAACTCAAGACCTCTGAAAGAGCAGCCTGTGCTCTTAACTGCTCAGCCATCTCTCCAGTCTTCCACTGCTGCCTCTTAAGCACTGGGATTACAGGTATGTGTCCACACACCTACCTTCAATTCACTTAGAATAAGTATCTGAAATGTCAAGAGTTCTGGAAACTTGCTCAGTAACTCAAGGAAAAAGGTGCTGATTATAAAAGAATCCTTTCCTGGTTCTGAAGCGTACTGAAGTGGCTAACAAAAGATACATCCTAAACGAGGTGCCTGCGAGTCCTTAGGTGATTTTTGATTTTCAGAAATGTCAAAGCCTCTACACCTCCCCTCAGCCCTGTCCCCACCATCTGAGCCCTGTACTGTGGGACCCCCTGCCCCATCTGTGCTGGAGTACCTGCATCGTGTATCGAGGAGGCAGGCCGTGAGGGAACACTGTCTTCAGATCCTGGAGCGGGATGCTGTAGTGCTGGCCCTCATGCTGCTCCCCATGCTTAGCCTGGAAACACACACAAGCAGGACAAGCGGGCACAAGTGATTAGACTTGGACAAGAAGCTAGGCTGGGTGTGGTTATATACTGCCTATTATCCCAGCACGCAAACGCTGAAGCAGGAGAATTATCTTGCATCGCAAGGCAGCCTAGGCTATAAAGTCCTTGCATCAATAAATGAACAAACAAAATAAAAATCCCATTAAGTCTAAAGACATACAGCTAACCACCACCACCACCACCACACAGAGCAGACACTGCCTGCAGAGGCCACAGCTTGGGCACACAGTTACATCTGCTAGTGGGGAAAGGGTTCCTTTTTGTGATATGGTCTTGCTGTGTAGCTCAGGCTGGCTTGGATCTTCTGTCAGTCTTCCTGCTGTAACTTTCAGACTGCTGAGATTACACATGTGTGCCAGCAGGCCAGGTTTTTCATTTAAAACATTGGGTGTTGGGATAGCAAGACAGGTCTCATGAATAAACATACCTTTTGCCAACCTTGACAACCTGAGTTCAAAATACAGGAGCCACATGGTAGAACAAGATAAATTTCCAAAACTTGTCCTTTGATCTCCACATAACACAGGCAGAAATCCACAACAAATATACATATAACAAAGTGCTGGCGACCCCAAACCAGGGGCCTGATGAAAAGTAGTTTTTCAGAAATAACTGCTGATGGGGACAAAGTTTTTGCCACCTGGATTCTTTTAAGCTATGAAGAGATGCTCCAGTCATGTGGCAAGAGCTGCATGATGCTGTTTCCATGGAAACTCCAGAGGACTTCCTTAATTTATTTCATTTTGCATTCATGAGACCAGGTGACTGTTAAGGACAAAAGTTAAACCCGCCCGGCTGAGATGATTTCTTGGAGCAGGGCATCTGCATCTCTTTACATGTCTACACAGCCACACTACGGCCATATCAAGATGGAAAGAATGAGTTTGGGACAACATGGAAAAAAGGCTCATGAAGCTCTTCTTTCACATTAAAGAAGCACAGAGACCACACAACTGATTTATTTCTAGGCGATGACACCAGCCCTGGGCATGGGGAAAGCACCCAGTCTGTCAAGGTTTAAAGTCAAAGGAGGAACAGTCCTGCAGACAAGGCACCAGGAAAGTTGCCAGGAAAGGAAGGCTGTGCTGTCACACTTCTGACTATTGGAAAACAGTGCTGGGATTGAAGCACGCACCAGCACTCGTGACACACCTGAATACTCGTCAAGCCTACCCCACAAGCTTACCTTTCCCAGGCCCCACATGTTTGTTTACAGCAGGGCTGAAGAACCAGGACCCGTGAAGGGTGCTCTTAAACCAGAAGTGTAAAACATGTACCAAGTGCTCATTTGAGGAAAGTGGGGCCCAACTAAAAGACATAATTCCTGAGAAACTTATCTCAGAAGGAACTGAATGTAGCCAATTTGTTTTGAAAAGGAGTCTATCTACAAAGCCTGGTTGCTGTGGGAATCACTATGTAGAACAGGTTGCCCTTGAACTCAGAGAGACATCTGCTTTTGCTGGGATGAAAGGTGTGCACCATACCAGCTTAATTTTAGCTAATTTTTAATTCAGAAAGATTCACTAGGTGAATTCATTATTAAGATCACATTAGAAAGAAGTTGGACTAGCTTTGTACTTTATATTTTTACAGCACCACAGAGCAACAAGGGAAGGTGCGAGTTAAGAGTGCTAGCCCAGGTGTCTCACCTACCTGAGCATATGTATGGTGCAGGAGATTTGATCACACTGTGAACCCCAAGATGTGTTAGTTAATGAAAAACACTTGTTTTTAGTTGTGGTATAGCTCAGCCTTAGCACATGACTTTAATCCAAGAGCTTTCTGCTTGAATATTATAAACAGGATTAAATAAAGTCAACCACAGGCCAAGAGCCAGCTGACAGGGAGGGACACAGGATTATTAAGAAGTAATAGGACGAGGGAGTCAGGAGGATGGGTAGAGAGACACCACAGGAAGTAGAAGGGAGGGACATTTGGCTTGAAAGAGTTTTTGAGACTGCATGAGAGACAGGCATTGCTTCTGGGATGTTAGCTGAAGAGGAAGGTCAGCTGGGTACTTCCTCTGGGCTAGCAGGCTTTCACCCCAGCATCTGGCTTCTTAGACTTCATTGATTAAAAATCAAACAATTGAGATTTGTTAAAAACAATATATCGCCGGGCAGTGGTGGCGCACACCTTTAATCTCAGCACTTGGGAGGCAGAGGCAGGTGAATTTCTGAGTTTGAAACCAGCCTGGTCTACAGAGTGAGTGCCAGGGCTACAAGGAAAAACCCTGTCTCGAAAAACCAAAAAAAAACCCAACAATATATAAAAACCAGTATCCTGACATGTAAAAGGAGTAATATGGCAACACAAATTATAATCTCTGAAACCCACCCACATCAGCAACTTACCGGGTCACTGTCACTGGTGCGGGAAACAGTTCTGGGACGCTCAGCTGGAGCCTGACTGTTCTGAGTTGCTTGAACACTCATGTGCAAAAAACACCTCGGGTCCAACTACAAAAGAAAATGTTTCAGGGTTCTGGAATCATCTGGTTTTTCAATGCTTGTTGTAACACTGAGGTCTCAAGCTATGTCTCTATCAGGGAATCATGACACTAAAACATGTTTTAGTTCTATATAGAACGGATCTTTACTAAATCCAGTCACATCTTTTAGCTTCTGAATCTGTTTTAGCATGTATACTGCTACGCCAGGGCTCTGTCTTACAACGGAAACCAATCTGTCAGCGCAGCCACTGCTAAGCTAACTGCTCATGGCACTCTTGTCTCCACTTCCCAGGCACTGAGACTAACGTGTCGGCTGAACCTTCTCTCTTAGCCATACTTGTGTTTTTCTGTCTTGGTTAGTTGCACAGGCTGGCCTTGAATTCTGGGCTCAGTGAATCTCTTATCTCCACATTTGAGTAGCTGGAAGAACAGGGCAGGTGGACCCATGTGCAGCGTAGAAAATGTGTTTAATCCACGTCCCACTGCTATACAGGGCTCCTAATGGCACAGGAGCCTCCACTGTGAGGGTCAGTGCAATATGCTTCAGCATGGCTGGCAATAAATGGTTGCTTCGTGCTCACAGCCTGGATGGGTCTGGCTGCCTCTAATCTGCCTCCAGAAAGAGTGCTGGGAGTAAAGGAGACGTTATGAGTACCCTGTGACCACTCTCCCCATCCCTTACACTCTGTCAGGGTCTGACTTGTGTCTAGCCTTGAAGATCTGGTTGCTTCTCCTCATAGTGCTGAGTGTATCATGCCTGGCCTTGCTAGCTATGACCGGCACAGTAAGAATCTGTCATTAGGGACACGTAATGAGGGAGCATGTAAAGTGTCCAGCTAGGGGGAACTAGTTAACCATACTCAGAAACTTCTGGAATGGGGGTGGGAGATTTAAATGACATTTCAGGAGAAAAATATGAGAAAAATACTAAGAAAATTTCTCAAATTAGCAGGGCACAAGGGTGCATGTCTATGATCCTGGCACTCGGTGGGAGCGGGGGGGGGGGGGGGGGCAAGTCTAGCTTGGGCTCTATGAGATGCTTCCTAAAGGAAAAACTCCCTCCAGCAAGCTTAAAGACAGTAAGCCTTCACAGAAGCCTCCAGCTTAGGGGAGAAATTCAAGAGAAACAGAAGAGGGAGCTGTGAGC
The DNA here is from genome assembly GCF_978045245.1 of Mus caroli. Classification (NCBI taxonomy): domain Eukaryota; kingdom Metazoa; phylum Chordata; class Mammalia; order Rodentia; family Muridae; genus Mus; species Mus caroli. Next base: position 73,047,214 of record NW_028227258.1, on the reverse strand, counting down.
AAGGAGAGCTTCACAGGGCAGCAGTGTCCTCCACGGCACACTGGTCTCCACATGCCACCCAATACAAAACCACTCTGCCCCAAACTGGTTTTGGTCTGTGTGTTTAATCACCATATGAGAAACCCTAACTAACACGATATCCAAGACTGACTCTAAAATCTCTACTCTTTCCATTACCTTTTGTTTTCATTAAAAATCTTTTTTTATTTTATTTTTTAGACAGGGACTTACCCCTAGCTGACCCAGAACTCACTGTGTAGAACAGGCTAGCCTTGAATTCACAGAAATCCACCTGTCTCTACCCCAACATAAAATGTTTTAAAAAATACATTTATTTGTGCTTGTTTGTATGGATGTGCACATGCCAATGTATACATGTGGAAACCAAAGAATAACTGGGAAAGGTCCTGTTTCTATCATCTTGTAGGTCCTGACGACAACAGGGAAGGTCCTCTCCTCTCTATCATATTATGGTTCCCAAGGACAACAGGAAGGACCTTTCTTTATCATCTTGTGGGTGACCATGCTTGGCACCGCATTCTGTAACCCTATGAGACACTTTGCCAAGCCTTTTTTCATACCTTACATTAACTCTCTCATACTTCTTTATCCATTAATGCTCTATGTGGTATGCGGGGCACAGCCTGGGGAAGTGTGGGGGAAGCAGAGGGCAACCTGTGGAAATGAGGTGTGCTTGCTTTCCATCACGCGAGCTGGGACAGAGTCTAGGTGGCTTGGCAACAAGGATCTTCACCTGCTTGACCATTTGCCAACCCTCTTCGAGAACTTACTTAGTGCATATGCCTGGGAGCACACTAGCATGCCTGTGCACACACGGCCAGAAGACAGTGTTGGGCCATTGAGGTAATGACTCTCCCTGGACCTAGGGTTGGGACGGTGGGTGGGCGCATCCATACTTTTCTCCACCTGTCTGGACGATGGCAGTTCCAGTGATTCTCCTCTCTCATAGATGGAACTGTGGTCGCATGTGAGATCCCAGCTTATAATGTGAGTGCTGAGATCCGAGTCTGGTCCTGATGCTTGTGAAACAACTGCCTAGTTATCTCTCAGCCCTTCATATTACTATGTGCTTGGTGTTTGCATGCACTCGTGCATGTATGGAGGTTCCAAGCATCCTCCCAAGTGCACACCAAGTCTGAAATATTAGTGGCAGATTTTAGTATAAACCAACAGTGCAAAGAAATAGGTTAGAATATAACTCAAATTTATAGCAGAGGCAGGTTTATCTCCCAAACAATTCAAATATTCCTCTAACCCACTGCTAGGAGATTACAGCTGGCTACAGAGCCAGGAGTGGGAATACTGTCAGTTGTTGAAAATGAAAACCAGCTGAGAGTGGCTATTAAGCTCCATCCTCTCTTGCTGTGGCAGCCTAGATTACAGAATAGCTTATCTCAAGCTAAAGGAATGAAGGATAAAGAAGAGAGGAAGCTGGAGAGATGGCCTAACTCTTCCAGAAGATCCAGGTTCAATGCCTGGCACCCATGTGCAGCTCACAACTGTCTGTAACTACAGTTCAAAGCGCTCCAACACACTCTTTTGGCCTGTGCAGGCATCAGGAACACATGTATATGCAGACACCCAGGAAGGCAAAACACCCATACAGATTAAACACAAAGCAAAATATAAGGAGGGAAGAAGGAAGCAAGCAGCTGCAGCCCCCACCACATCCAAGGACATCCACTGCGAGCTGAGGATAGACTGCCATCTCTTTATCCAGCTCCTGTTCTTGCCAGCAAAACCTTTTGAAAATACAGGACCAGCAAAGCCAGAATACTAAACATACAGAAGACAAAGGAAGAGCTGCTCTCTCAGGAAAGCACCTGAGTAACACACCTGAGTACCAGGAGAAGGCGCCAGGCTCCTTCCATCTACCATCGGTCTTGTTGTTTTGAGACAAGATCTCACGATTTAGCCCTGGCTGTCCTGGCACTTGTTATATAGATCAGGCTGGCCTTAAATTCTCAGAATCCCTTCCTCAGCATTTCAAACACCTGGATTTCAGGTATGTGCCACCACAACTGCCACATCTCTGGGAAGTCTCAGGAGTAAAGCTGCTTGTTATGTACTCTTGGTGAACTTGTCACCATGAAGCCGTGTAAAAGCAGAAGAACTAAGTTCCATAAGTGCGCCCTCCACATGCTCATATTCAGGAAGACATTTTCTTTCTTTCTTTTTTCTCCACACAGGGTTTCTCTGTGTAGCCCTGGCTGTCCTGGAACTCTCTCTGTAGACCAGGCTGGCCTTGAACTCAGAAATCAGCCTGCCTCTGCCTCCCGAGTGCTGGGATTAAAGGTGTGCACCACCATGCCTGGCTAGGAATACATTTTCTTAAATTAAGAAAACTAGGTGCTGGCTTGGGTGCTGGCTCAGGTGTTGAGAGTATCGGCTGTCTTCCAGAAGACCCTGGTTTATTCTTAGTGCCCACATGGCAGCTCACAAAAATGAGTAACTCCAGTCCCTATGCCCTCCAGTATCTACGCCCTGTTCAGGCCTCCAGGGGCAATAGGAATGCACACAGTGCACAAATAGGCGCAGGCAACAACCACACATGTAAATAAAATTAACTAAAAATACTCAATGGCCACAAGGTGGTGCTATTTCTACAGTACTCTGATGACTTCAGGGTTTTTTTTCCCCCTTCAGTAAATAAAAAACTAACAAAATGGATTCCTTATATCTTAAAGTGTTATAAATGGAACTAAGCCGCTAGTCTGAGTTCTAGGATAAACAGCTCTATGTAGAATTCCCTTAGCTTAGTTCCACAGTGAACATAATGCAGTCCGTCAAACACTACCCATGAGCCACGCAGGGTCATCCTGAGCCAAACTGAAAACATATACACTAAGAAACTATACATTCTAATTTTATGTGAATGGGTATTTTGCCTGCACGTAAGGTTGTGCACCACAAGTGTGCCCTCAGAGGCCAACCTGGAACTGGAGTTACAGATGGTTGTGAGCCATCAATCACAGACCTTCTGAAAGAGGGGCCAGTGCTCCTCACCATGAGCCAACTCTATAACTACACACCCATTCTGGACACAAGGTCTCACTATGGAACCCTGGCTGACCTGGAACTCACTATGGGCTTAAATTCAGGGATTTGCTGTCTCTGCCTGCTGTGAGCCATCACACCTGGCCCTTATTTTTATATGTATCACTTTTATGCCTGTATGTATGGAAGAGACCAGAAGGGAGCACTGGGCCACCAAGAACTAAAGGTACAGGTGGTTATGAGCCCTCATGGGTGCTAGAAACCAAACTTAGGTCATCTGCAAGAGCAGCCAGTGCTCGTAGACACCAAGCCAATATTCTTTCTTGCCCCAATACTGGCTTTTATTTCTTTTGTAACATTTTTGTTTTGCTTTGATTCACTAAAATGGACAAAGGCCTTTTATAAATCTCAGTGTAGGGGTGAAAGGAAAAGGAAAGGAAAGAGCAAACCCCTCCTCCCAATCCCAAACTGGATAAGGGGAATGTTCCACTCCTAAGAACTCTTCATGGAATCCTAGGATCTGTTGCAAGCAACCCTTTCTTCTTCAGTTCTCACCCTCCAGACTCAGGCCTCTAGGATTTCCCGTTCTCAGCAAACCCAGGCCTGGTGATTGTCATAGGTGCTGCCTTTGTACCACGTAGTCAGAGTGGTCATTTTCTCATGACCTTGGAACTGCGTGCCTCTGGAGAACATGGACACCACATGGACACTGGTTAGGTCACCAGTCAGCATCTCCGTAAAGTTTGACAATTTCAGTTTTCACAGTAGGTTACTTATCCATTCTAATCTCTAGTTTCTGCAACTTTAAAACAAGGACAGTGCACTGTCACGAGGAGCCAAGGCACTAAAGCACACTGGGAGTGGTGGTGTGTGCCTTTACAGCCACCATTTGGGAGACAAAGGCAGATGCATTTCCTTTGAGTTCCAGGCCAGCTGGGGCTACACAGTGAAATTCTGTTTTAAAAAAGCAAATATGAACAAACAAATGAAACAACTAATATTTGGTAAATAATTAAAAAGACTAAAACAAACCAGTAGTATAACACGTTTGCTCACTTTGAGGCAGGGTTTCTCTATAGAGCCCTGGCCAGCCTTGATCCTTGTATCTTAGTCTCCCAAGTGCTTTGATTATCGACAGGACTGTGATACTATGCCCAATTCACTATGGTCTTATTCTTTATTTGTATAGGTCTGCCTCATTGTATGTGCATGTGTGTGTGTGTGTGTTAGTTGTGTGGAGGACAGAAAAACCTGCCAGATTCCGCTAGACCTGGGGTTACAAGTGTCTGTGGAAGGCTCTGCTTGTTCTGTGGATGCTGGGGATTCCAATTCTGGTCCTTAGGTTTGTTCAGAGTGCACTCTGAACTTGTGAGTCGTCTCTCTAGCCCCTTACCTTTTGTGAGCTGTGGGCAGAGTTTCATGTAAATCAGGTTAGATCCAAATGTGCTGTATAGCTGAAGATGACCTTGAGTTTCTGATCCTCCTGCCGCTACCTCCAAAGTCTGCGCTCCTGATTAGTAGTGCTGTTTAGCACTGCTGCTGCCATGTTCAGTTTATGTGGCACTGGAAATCTAACCCGGGATTTCCTGAGTCCAGTCAGTATTTTACGGAGCTTTATCCCCAGCCCAGATGAAGGTTTTACCTTGTCCTCCTCCTTTGTGTGTGTCATGGAAGTGTGTGTTCATGCACGCACATGTGGTGGCTGCTAGAGGAGGATGTCCAGTGTGTTCCCTGACTGCTTTCTGCCTTACTTCTTCATTCACTAAGGGGTTTTCAGTGGACCTGCAGCTTACCAATTCGGCTAGGCTAGCCAGCTAATCAACTTCAGGGGTCTACTGACACCCAGCCTACCAGCTCTGGTGTTTCAGCCCATGCCAGCTTTCACTCGAGTGCTGCACAGGCCCTCACGTTTGAGTGGCATTACCTCCTGACTAACTCGCCACCTTCCCACCCTCCTCACGTAGTCCATTCTCTACACAATTTTAGTCTCTTATCAAAAGTGGCGTGTCTAAATAGCCAGCTATCTCAAAGTTACCAGTTTGTAAAAATGGCCCCTCCTCCTCGCACGTTACCTCAGGCTCACTATCTCTGCCTGTTGCTTAGGCAGACTCTCACTTGGCAGGCCAAGCTGGCCTTGAACTCCCAGTCATCTTGCCGTAGTCTTCTGAGAAGTTTTGTTTTGTTTTGTTTTTGTTTTTCGAGACAGGGTTTCACTGTATAGTCCTGGCTGGCCTGGAACTCACTTTGTAGACCAGGCTGGTCTCGAACTCAGAAACCCGCCTGCCTCTGCCTCCCGAGTGCTGGGATTAAAGGTGCGCACCACCTTGAGAATTTTACCTGAAAGTAAAGCAGTTTGTGGAAACTCACCTTCTGGACCCTGGAGAAAAGCCTTGTTATTCCTGTCAGCATGGTCTTTGTTCTCTTAAAAAAAGACAAAGAGGAAAAAAAGGTAAGCCACTATTTAATAAAAACATAAGTAATATAAAAATCTGATACTGTCTAGATATATGAAAACCATCTATGCATCAACAAACTAGGCAAAAGACAAGAAAAACCATTTCACTTAGGAAACATTATACAGGAAGTTTAACATCACTACAAGTCATGAAAATGAAATTAAAGCCTTCATAATGAGATGCTAATGAAGAAGTGCCACAATATACAAAGTTGAAGACATATGAATATGCAGCTATTCCATTTCTCATATTTACTCTAGAAAACTACATATGCATATACACTGGAAAATATAAGAATGTTTATAGCAGAGGAGTGTGAGTTATTTGAAAATTGTAAAAACAAACAAACAAACAAACCTAAAGTAAAATATCCACTGACCCATAGAAATAGCAGGAAAGAAGCTATAATGAATGGGTCAATGTCGAAGATATAGACTGGCCAGGCAAGGCAGTGCACATCTTTAATCCTAGTAGTTCAGAAGCAGAGGCAAGTGGGTCTCTCTGAGTTCAAGGCCAGCCTGATCTAACAAATGAAGTGAGTTCCAGGGCAACCAGGGCTACACAGAGATACCCTGTCTCAAACAAACAAAAATTATTACTGAGTGAAAATTATTTTTTTTTAAAGATTTATTATTATATCTAAGTACACAGTAGCTGTCTTCAGATGCACCAGAAGAGGGCATCAGATCTCATTACAGATGGTTGTGAGCCACCATGTGGTTGCTGGGATTTGAACTCCGGACCTTCAGAAGAGCAGTCGGTGCTCTTAACCACTGAGCCATCTCTCCAGCCCCCCTGAATGAAAATTATTATGTATCCTGTTAAATAAACTAAATTTCAAAACCATGTACCGAGTAGGTGGATGCAGGAAGATCAGAATTTCAAGGCCATCTTCAGCTATATAGTTTAGGGCCAGCCTGGAATAAATAACACCCTACCCGAGAAAACAGACCACAAGAAACCTCTGAAACGTCACTCACTGTCTGCAGGACACACACAGATGGCAAAACTGGACTGGAAAGGCAAGCGAATGCTAAGAGTAAGCTCTGAAATAACAGCGACACTTAGGGGAACACTGGGAACTGGTAATCCAACATGAGTATTTATTTTATTATTCCTTTGGTTTTTTTGTTTGTTTGTTTGAGACAGTCTTACTATGTAGCCCTAGCTGATAGGGAACTACATAAACCATGCTGGTCTTGAACTTGTACAGATCCTTCAAACTCTGTCTCCTGCTTCTTGGGATTGTTGGTGAGAGCAATCACACTAACAGATGGGCCTTCCTCTTCTGTTGGTGTAATAAAACACTCTTACAAAAGCATTGCGGAGACAGGGTTTAAACTGCTCTTGGGTTCCAGAGACATACAATCCATCATGGAGCACAAAGGGAGGAGATAGGGCAATAGACAGTGGCAGAAACAGGAGCCTTCTTTCTGGTCACACTGTACCTACATTCAGGGGCCATCTTTGGGCAATCTACTTCCTCCAGTGAACCTCCACCTCCTAACCCCCCCCCCCCCCCCATCAGCACCATCACCTGAGGAGCGAGTGTTCAACCACAGTCCCTAATCAGACCTTATTACACTGGTTATTATTTCATACCATGAGGGTTATTATTATCTTTATACCACATGCTAAATTTATCCGTTTTTTGTATGGTAGAAATATTTAATTAGAAAATGCTACTCTTTTGGTAGTGAAAAGAAATTTAAAATAAAGTATGTCCTCAAGATCTCATCAGAAGCAGGGTAGAGTGGCTCATGCCGCTTTTAATTCTAGCTCTTGGGATGCTGAAGCTGAAGGAGTTCTTGGACTGAGGAGAGCCTGGACTAGAAGAGACTGAGCTACAGAGTAACACTGTATCTACCCCATCCCAATAAACAAACAAGACCCGACACCCAGTGTTAGTCTGAAACCATACACTGCATCAAACCAAATACATACACTTTTTTCACTATATACATTTCCACAACAAATTTCAAAGAATAAATTAAGGCATTTTAATAAATGCCTCATTTAAATAAATAGAATTATAGTAAATATAGTAAGTTGCATGAGTGTGGTCACTTCCCTTCCTCTCCCCTTTCTGAACCCTCTCTTTTCAAATGGGATGTCACTATACAGATTAGGCTGGAGTCTGTCTCCTGGCTCTCCTGCCTCTGAGGACTAGCACCCCCACCTTTCTACTTAAAGGAAGCACCTTATACCATCTCTTTAGCATATCTGAATTCTTTTTAAAAAAGATTCATTTATTGATTATATGTAAGTACACTGTAGCTGTCTTCAGACACTCCAGAAGAGGGCATCAGATCTCCTTACGGATGGTTGTGAGCCACCATGTGGTTGCTGGGATTTGAACTCAGGACCTTCGGAAGAGCAGTCGGTGCTCTTACCCGCTGAGCCATCTCACCAGCCCCCATATCTGAATTATTAGCATTATAACTCTCTTCTTATTTTATCTTATTTTTTGGAATATAGGGTTTCTCTATGCAGCCCTTGGTTGTCCTCTGCCTCCCCAGTGCTGGGTGGGGTTAAAGGTGAGTAAACCATGCTGGACACCAGCATCCTCACTCATTTTTTTTTTAATTAGGTATTTTCTTCATTTACATTTCAAAGGCTATCCTCAAAGTCCCCCATACTCTCCCCCTCTCCCCTTCCCTCCCACCCCCACTTCTTGGCCCTGGCTTTCCCCTGTACTGAGGCATATAAAGTTTGCAAGACCAAGGGGCCTCTCTTCCCAATGATGGCCGACTAGGGCATCTTCTGCTACATATGCAGCTAGAAACATGAACTCTGGGAGGTACTGGTTAGTTCATATTGTTGTTCCATCTATAAGGTTGCAGATCCCTTTAGCTCCTTGGGTACTTTCTCTAGCTCCTCCATTGGGGGCCCTGTGTTCCATCCAATAGCTGACTGTGAGCATCCACTCCTGTGTTTGCCAGGCCCCGGCATAGTCTCACAAGAGACAGCTATATCAGGGTCCTTTCAGCAAAATCTTGCTGGCGTATGCAATGGTGTCAGCGTTTGGAGACTGATTATGGGATGGATCCCCGGGTGTGGCAGTCTCTAGATGGTCCATCCTTTCATCTCAGCTCCAAACTTTGTCTTTGTAACTCCTTCAGCATCCTCACTCTTAAGCTTTGGATCTTTAAACAGAAAGGGCCAACCAAAGTCACTGTAACCACAGCACACCTGATACCCAAGATAACGATTAGTGGGCAGCATTGTAGTGTGACTATGCTAGAAAGAGATGGTTCAGGTCCTAGGTGAGATGGAGTGGTACAACATAAGATTTCATCAACTTGATCAGGACAGCAGTCTAACATGGAGATTGTTCGTTTCTGTAATTTTTCCAGTAAATATTTCTGAACCATGGTTGACTTTAATTTTTTTTTAATCTTAAGACTTATTTTTATGTCTATGAATATTTTGCCTGCATATGTGCATGTGTATCATATCCATGCCTGGTGCTAAGAGATGAGAAGAGGAAACTGGATCCCCTGAAGCTGGAGTTATAGACAGCTGTGAGACATCATGTGAGCGTTGGGAACCGAACTCAGGTTCTCTGTAAGAGCAAAATATGCTCCAAACTGAGCCACCTCTCCAGCTCCCATTGTTGACCCTGGCATTTACAGAAAACAAATTCTTTCACAGATAGAGATTCCTGTACTTCAATGTAACAACAACTACCTAGCACTGACCGAGTAAATGAAATCTCTTGATAGCTGTTACTTGCCACCTGTGCTAATTATTAACACAACAACAGTAACAACAAAGTTGTACAAATTTCACTTGTTACTATGTGCCAATACCAGGGAATACAATGAACAAAGATGAAGCCTCTAGCAGTCAAGATGGCTACAAACCATAGTGGAGAGACTGCTCAGCAGGTGAGAGGCCCAGAACCCAGGTTTGATGTTCAGCATGACACAGTGACTTTGGGGTCAGGTGCCCCTTTCTGGTCTTCACAACTATCAGGCAAACATGTAGAATACATAAATTCTTTTTTAATAAAATATTATATTTCCATTTTATTTTATCTTTTTTTGTTTTGTTTTTTTGAGACAGGGTTTCTCTGTATAGCCCTGGCTGGCCTGGAACTCATTTTGTAGACCAGGCTGGCCTCAAACTCAGAAATCCACCTGCCTCTGCTTCCCGAGTGCTGGGATTAAAGGCGTGTACCACCACTGCCCATTTTATTTCTATGAGTGTTCTGTCTGTATGTCTATAAAGGCACTTGCATGTATGTCTGTTTCCCACTCCTCAAGCCTGGGCAGTTAACCACTGAGACCTTTCCAGCCCCCAAATAAATACACTGTAAAACAAAACAGAACAAAACAAAAAAACAACCATAGAGTCACAAACTCCTTTGAATCCCATATTCTTTTAGTCACCGTATACTTTTTAATAAAGAAACATGAGAAGTACTTCTACATGCTCAGCTATATGTAGGGTACAGAGGTGAACAAGACAACTCTACTGCTCCCCCCTCCAATTTGAGACAGGGTCTCTCTGTAACCTTAGCAGTCTTGAACTCATGATGTGGACCAGCCTGGCCTGAAACACACAGCGATCCTTTGGCCTCTGACACCTAAATGTTGGGAGGAAAGGCGTGAACCACCAGCTTCCCTATCACCTGCAGGGACCCAAGGCTCTTTTGCTCTACAGGAAAACTACAGCCCAAAAGCATCACTTCCCAAGATGTTTGCTGACTACTAACTTAGGTTTAACATGAAATTTGAGAAATAGTGCAGTCATTAATTTCATGATAAACTTTGAAATACATATTCAAACTGTAATAAAGACCTGTGTTTTATTTTTCTACTTAGTTGTTTTGAGGCAGTCTCATATAGCTCAGGCTGTCCTCAAGCTTGCTATGTAGCCAAGTATGGCCCCTACCTCCCAGTACCAGGATGGTAGGTTTGTGCTACTAAGACTGCTAAGAGATATTACTTTAAATTCCAAACTTATTTAGCCTTGGAATACCTTTACTGCAAGGAGTAATGATACCACTGTTGTAGATTATAGTGGAGGAGGCAGCTATAGGGCATGGTTGTTGCTGAGAGTATGATTCAAAACTCTTGGTCACAGGCTGGAACAAGGTTCTACATACTCCACTTGTTATCTGTTTTACTTAGTTCTCTTGGTCTTCATTAAGCTGGGCCATAATGGCCCACACCTTTTATACCAGCATTTGGGAAGCAGAAACAGGTGGATCTCTGTGAGTTTAAGGACAACCTGGTCTACAAAGTGAGTTCTAGGATAGCACTGAGTGACACCCAATCCCAAAAGAGCAGACCAAACCAGGGCTGGGGAGGAGCACTTGCATAGCAAGCGCAAAGCTCAGGGCTCCATCTCCAGCATTTCATAGATTGGGTACAGGGGTGTCCACTGTAAACACAGTGCATTAAAGGTGGAGGCAAGAGGACCGGAAGTCAGTCATCCTCCACTGTACAGTAAGTTCAAGGCTAGCCTACACTCTGTGAGACCGTTACCCAACCAAACCAAACCAAACTAACCTATACTAAATTACATTTTGTTTGGCTTTTATCTTAGTGGTGTTAGAGATCAACTCAGGGCCTGGTACATGTTAGACAAATGCTCTACTACTAAAAGACACCCCAGCTAGTTAGCCAGCTAACTCACTCTCTGTCTGTCTGTCTACCTACCCATCTGTAAAGTCTCACACTCATATAGACTGGTCCTGAACTCTCAGCAATCCTCCTGCCTCCCAAAGGTTGAGATTTCAAGTATGAGCCACAACACTTAGGTCCAAATTACATTTTCAATATCATTTAAAAATACTTTTTTAAAGGAAATATTTACTTTATGTTTATCTGAGTACACTGTTGCTGTCTTCAGATACACCAGAAGAGGGCATTAGATACAATTACAGATAGTTGTGAGCCATCATGTGGTTGCTGGGAATTGAACTCATGACCTTTGGAAGAGCAGCTAGTGCTCTTACCCCCTGAGCCATCTCTCCAGCCCCTTTAAAATACTTTTAAGAAAAAAACCAACAACTTGCAAGAACAGCCAGGTGTGGGGATGTATATGTAGGCCTTTAATCTGTGAGTTCAAAGCCAGCCTGTTTTCTACACAGCAAGTTCCAGGCCACACAGTACTACATGGTGAGACTCTGTCTCAAAACAACAACTACATAAGTAGAAAATACAATCACATTGATGAACCAAATAATTGCACAGAGGACTATTTCTGGGGCAGGGAACTGAGCTGGCAGTAATGGGGATCAAATCCAAGGCCTTGTGTATATTAAGTCAGCACTCAATTGTGTGGACTGAGAAAGACTGTATGGAAATTAGTGAAGACTAGTTGTCTTCATTAATTTCAGTTAGAAAAAAAACAGCTTTGGCTGAAAAATATGACTCAGTTATCAAAGTGCTTGTCATTAAAATTTAATCCCTAGGCATATAAAAAAGCCAGGCATGGTGGTAGATACTTTATAATCCCAAGACTGGGTAATGTGGAGACAGTCAGGCCATTAACTAATCAAATCCAGCTCATCTGAGTTCCAGGCAGGCAGCTATTTCAGAAAACAACAACAACAGCAACAACTACTACTGTCCTGGTACAATGGCACACACCTTTAAATCCAGCACTGGAGGTAGACGCAGGGGGAATCTTAGTTCAGCCTGGTCTACAGAGATCCAGGGATACCAGGGCTACACAGAGAAACCCAAAACAAACAAAACAGGAAAAACTAGTAGACTAGCTCCTCAATAGTGGCATTTAAAGTTGACCTCTGGCACCCCAAGAGTGTGCATGCACATGCGCACAGCACAATCAAACATATTTATGCTACATTTTCTGCTCCTACTTGCCCAGGTTTGGGTTCCTCGAGAAACACTGGGACTACAGAAGGAAAATTAATGTGCCTCGCCCCCATCTCCTGCACCCATGCAGGGGCTCACAATCTTAGGTGATCCAACACCCTCTTCTGGCCTCTCGGGGCAACACACACGCACACACATACACACACAGGATGCACAGACATACATGGAAACAAAACACCCATACACACACACATACAAATAAAGAAGGCAGTGTGGTATAGGGGAAAGTTAGGTTCTTAAGAGACAGGAAACTAAAGTCTAAAGATCAAGTTACAGATTTCTTTGAACTTCAAGCTTTGCTTGGAAAAGGAAGTCTCCCTGTTGTAAGGGTTCAACAGGAACAGTACAGGAGTCCGTCAGTGCTCTTCAGACTCTAACTTTCTCTCACCTGCCCCCCACCCCAACCCCGCTGTTGTTCTGAGACTGTCTCAAGGAACTCAGGCTAGTCAAGACTTTGCTGCATAGCTGTGGATGACCTCGAAGTTCCCATCCTCCTGCCTCCACTTCCCAAGTGTTGAGATTATAGCCTTAAGCTTTCTAGTTCTAGTATTTAAGTATGCGACACTGATTTTAACATTTCCATGTACTTTGAGATAGACCATGTAAATCAGTCGGACAGTCTGCACACATGCAAGCACACACCTATACAAAGTTGCACACAGGAAGCTACTGAAGAAAGATTTGTGTAAACCTGGGTAGGCTGCATGAATCAGCTAGGGCTTGGTTAGCAAAAGTAACTTCACAGCTAGGCAATTAAGGCTGATTGTCTCTTTAAAACAAACAAAAAACAAACAAAAAACCACTCAAAAGACAATTTAACCCCTATTCCAAAAAAAGACTGACTATTAATTGAATGGGTTCTGAAGATGAATGGAACACAGTAATGTTTAAATTTCCCCTGAATCACAAAGGTAAGAATTCACAGATAAGAAAGGAAACTTAAGGTGCCATTCCTCTAAAATTTTGCTTTGTTTTTTGTGGGAGACTAAAAATGAGTAGATCAAACGTTCGGGTTTCAACATCTCATGTCCTGAATTCACTCATCCAATGTCAACACGGAAACAAATACTAGCAGCCAATGAATGCCATAGGTCTGGTTTAACTAGCAATTTAGATGAATAGAACACAAACTACCAATTACACCTACAAGTCTTATCAACATCAACAGCACTGTAAATGATAACAAGAATACTCTGCCTTTTCCCCGTACCCAGGAGCTAATTCTACTTTACATATATGATCTCATTATTTCATACTCTAACCCTGAAGGCATATTTTGGGGTTAGCTAATTTTTACTACCAGCATCTCATAAATAACTTGGAAAATTTTGAAGGCCTGAAAGATCAAATCCAGAAATAAAATCTCAGTGCATAGTTTCATCCCCTCACACACTCGTTCTCAACCTGCGGGTGGCGACCCAAGGAGAGGTCTAACGACCCTTTCACAGGGGTCCCATATCAGATATCCTGCATATCAGATGTTTACATTAAGATTCGTAACAGTAGCAAAATTACAGTTACGAAGTAGCAACAAAACTAATTTTATGGTAGGGAGTCACCATGTGGAACTGTACTAAAGGGTATTAGGAAGGCTGCGAACCACTACTCTAACATCAGGCTGCCAGTTGCAAACCGAGTTCGCACAATCTTTGAGAAGTGCACAAGGATCACACAAGCATCACAGAGCATAGGTACCCTCTGGGACTTTAACAAGGTTAAACTACATTAACATATAAACAGCCGTTCTGCCCCTTCCTCCTCGGGTCCCAGGTCCGCAGCCCCGGGTCTGGAGGATGCCTTTTTGGAGGGTCACCGACACTGCAGCCCTCATTCCCTATCTCGGGGCAGTTCAAATACACGCTCCTTTCCCTCCTTCATCATTGCATCCCCTGTGTGGCTCAGTCTCCTTACCATGAGTCCACCACTAGGACTCCTGCTCCGGTGACCCGCACACACCGCCAGCGGCTGGATCCGAGGCACCCCGTCCTGCAGCTGTGAAGCAAGCTCGGGTCGTGTGGCAGGAAGCTACCCAACGCGCAGTCGCCGCGGCTGCAACCACAGCCCAGCGGAGGGGCACCGTGCCACCCGCCCCGCGGCCGGAAGCGGGCAGCAAGCCTCGGCGTCGCGGTGGCCCGTCCCAGGAGGTCCGCGCCTAGGTACCTTCGCTCGCTACTCAAAAGATTCCGGTCCCTGCGGCCAGCCTCTTCAGCGCGGGCGTGCCCGCTTCTCCCCTGCCCCGGCAGGGGCGCGCAATGGAACGTCCCGCGGGGGGGATTGTGGGAGGCGCACGCTCGAGGGGTGGGGGTGAAGGCGGCGGCGGCCGTGGCTGCCGTTGGTAGCCGTGGGGGCGGGGAAGAGAGGGAGGCGAGCCGAGGAGGAGAAGGAGGAGGAGGAGGAGGAGGAGGGAGGAGGCTCGGGCTCGCGCCACGGAAGGTACGCGTGAGGGCCGAGAGGGAGTCGGGAGCGCGCGAGCCCGAGGCCCCGGAGCGAGCGCGTCGGTGCTGGCGGCGCGGGGCGGCCCGAGGCGGTGGTTGGAGGGCGCAGCTCGCGACCGGTCCGGACCCACTCGGAAGCGTGCGGGCCGGCGTGCGCGCTGCGCGGCCGGAGTCGGGTGAGGGAGGGAGGGAGGGAGGGAGGGCGGCGGGAAGAGCGCGCGGAGGGAGGAGTGGGAGGCGGGAGGGGGGGCACGCGGCGCCCTTCGCTCGCTCGCTCGCTCGCTCGCTCCCTCCCTCCCCAGAGCTGCCGCCGCCGCTGCCGCCGCCGCTGCCGCTCCCGCCGCCATTTTGGGTTCGCTTTGCGGAGGGGGGAGACGATCCCGGTCTCGGTTGCCGGACCCGCCTTCTCTCGGTTTCCCCTTTCCCGACCTACGCCTTTGGCTTCTCCTCTCTCGCGTTTCCGCCGGTCCGCTTACCCGCTGGCCGCCTCCTGACAAGCGGGGAGGGTTACAGTGTGGAGCCAGGGAAGCCGAGGCGCCAGGCTGCCACCCTCTCTCTCCACTTGCCTGCACTCGGCGCTCTCGGCCTCGCGCGGTGAGTAGTGCGGTGTGAGCAGGCCTTTGAAGGCCCCAAGTAGTCTCTGCTTGGCTACCCGGGATCCGCTGTCACCCCCCCCCCCCCCGGACCTGGACCTCCGGGAGAGCGGGGTGAGGATGGGGGAGGGGAGAGCAGGGATAGGGATCCTGAGCTTACCGGGAAGTCCCTCTAGGCGGGGTGACGGGGTGTCCCTGACCAGCGGGCTCTTGGTTTGGGGGAGGGGGACGGGAAAGTAAGCGAGTGGAGGCGGAGTCGCTTGTGCCCCTGACAGGTTAGTTTGTGTGGTAGGCCCGATTGGAGCATCCCCCAAGATCCAGTTTATGTCTGTTTAAGTAAGGGACAAAAGTAGCAAGGGAGATGATCTTCAGCGAGTAGTTTACCTGTACAAGATCTGTGGTGTTCTGGAAAGGCGGAAATATATGCAGACGTGACATAGTGATCTGAGTGTTAATAAGTTTGATGAATGTCACTGGCTGGTTTCTACTTGGAAAGAAATGTTTTCGGTCTTGAAGACCAGATGGTCTGTTGGTTTATAGCTGCTCTGTTTATATGTGTATAATGCGAGGATGGAGCGTGTTCAGGGAGAGTTTGCCTGCATTCGGGGACGTTCCCTTTGTAAGTTAGCTTATTTAAAAACAAATGCTGGGACATGTGTTCTCTAGGTCGATAAATGTGCATGTATTTTAGCATTAGTATGGTGTGATAATACAGCATGCATGCTAAGATCAGGAAGGGGAGAAACTTGACACAGTCTGTGCCTTTGAATAGAGTCAGTTGTGTAAATATGAAAGCCAGACCAACATCCTCAGAGTGATCGCTGAGAATAAGGGGAGATGTTTTTGGCCGTGTGGATTTATAGTAGTGCTTATGTTAGCATAAAGTTTGTATATTCAGAGTACTCTTTCAGTTTCTTCCTAATCCTAAACTGTAAAAATTAGAGGAAAATAGGAAATCCAGGCATAAAGAGGTACTTTTCCAAGGTCATGTGTTAAATTAGTGGCAATGTTGAGATATTTTGATTACTAATTTAGTAATGTATTGTCCATATTATCATAGTGCCTCAGGAGATTGATATTGCCAAATACAAGTGTATTTTGAAAGTAGGTAAATATGATTGGTCAGATTATGCTTGGGAGAATTTAAAGTGTCAAACATGTATAGAATATACACTGTCCTATATGAGATAGGTATTTGTAATTTCGTTGTGTTTACAAAGCAAGCGGAGCACTTCTGACAGCTTAGAATGTATGAAAGTTCCAATGTGTTGCTGGGCAGTGGTGGCACATGTCTCTAATCCCAGCACTTGGGAGGCAGAGGCAGGTGGATTTCTGAGTTCGAGGCCAGCCTGGTCTACAGAGTTGGTTCCAGGACAGCCAGGGCTACACAGAGAAACTTTGTCTCCAAAAAAACCAAAAAAAAAAAAAAAAAAAAAAAGTTAAACTGCTTCCACAGCCTACTTTGTATCTATATAGCTGTTGTTTGTTGTTGGTTGGGTGTGTGTGTGGGGGGGGGGGGGTTAGGGGAAGTAGATTAACCCTGCTAGCAGGCATTCTACCAAAGAGCCACACTCTTATTTGGGCAGCTTGACTTTATTTCTGCCAGTGACAGGATCTTTTTGGATTCATCCCACAAAATAATTGATTCCTGTCTTGGGGTAAGAATTATCAAGATCTGTTGATTAGGTTGTTGGAATAGATAGGGATGCATAAGAGGGGAGATGTGAACATACTGAGAGCAAATAAATCTGTGGAACTGAAACTACCAACCCTTTTTTAAAAACCAGTCTGAATGTGGCACACACTTGCAATCCCAGCATTCTGGAGGCTGAGGCAGGAGGAGCCTGAGCTCAAGCTTCACATTAAGTTTAAGGTCAGCCCCTGGTTACAGGAGGCCTGGGGTCCACTCTAGCTCCAGGGTATCTGATGCACCCTTTTCCAGTCTCTGCTGATGACTATATACACACACACACACTACACTCACACACACACACACACACACACACACACACACACACACACACACGAGAGAGAGAGAGAGAGAGAGAGAGAGAGAGAGAGAATATGAATTAAAAAGCTACTTAATTTAGAAAGAATCTAGGCAGATGGACACAAGAGTAGCATCATCCAACAGGTGGTATGTTTGTAATAGAGTATACCTTCTTTGACATTTTCCTTTTGTTGTTTTGAAAAAGGGTCTCACTCTCTATATAGCCCAGACTGGCCCAGGACCCATTATGTGGCCCAGGCTGGCCTCAAATTTGAGGATTGTAATCTTCTTAACATAGCCTTCTGGGGTTACAGTCATGAGCCAACTGCCTGGCTGCTTTGGCAGTTTCTTTTGGCATTTATGAGTAAACTGTTTTTGGGATCTGTAAATTATTGATATGTGCCTTTGGATATTGGAACGTCTTGGCTGGACTGTAGGAATTCTTGGAAAGGCTAATTTTGTAGGACAGATTCCCCACTTGGAGAATGAGGAAAGGATCTTTGAGCTAACTCTACTGTACTCATGGGATGTTTCCTAGTCTAGAGGAGATATGTATATGTCTATATCCATCCTGAGAGTCGGAAGAAATAGAGACCTTATGTTTAGTGTGTAGATGAGCAGGCTGGCTCCGGCCTGAGGGCTGGGGCTAAGAGCATGCATCACTGTGCCCAGCTACGACGTGTGCTTTCAGGAGCTTCAGTTGTTACTACAACTGAAAGTCACACCAATGTTTGTTCAGAAGGTCTTGTTTTTAAATACCCACTTTTCTCTTGAGTTGTGTTTAGGTGTAGATGTATTTAAGTTTGAAGGTGAATGCTGGAGCAGACCTTGAGTGTGTCATCAGGAGAACTTAACAGGCATGGTGACCCATCAGCGCATTTAGAAAAGCCTAGGCAGGAAGATTAGTGTGAATTCAAGGCCAGCCTGGACTACATAGTGAGTTCTAGGCTAGCCTAAGCTGTAGAGTGAGACTTTCAAAACACCAGAAAGGGAAAAGAAATTTATTTTCTCAAAATGTATTTCTGCAGTTAGTAAATAATTGTGGACTGTGTTTGATAAGGATATATTCTCATCTTTGAGAAATAGTGTCTTTTTCTGAGTTGTATGTTAATACAGATAATTCATCTTCCTGATTCTTTTTGATTTTTGTTTAGTTATAAGCACATTTCATTATTCCTACATGGAGAACACTTAAGATGAATGGTATTTAGTGTCTGTTGTTCTAGATATTTGAATCCAGATGAGTCTATGACTTGCATAATATTGGGGACTCTCAGATTAGGATGAATCGAGATTTTACAACTTGTAAAGGGTTTTTGATAATATTTATTATTTTAATTAATAATTTATTTATTACATGTATGTGCTTGATATGTGTCTGGATGTGCTTGTCATGGTACACATGTGGAAGTCAGGACAACTTTGTGGAGTTGGTCATCTCCATCTTTGTGTAGTTTCTGTTCAGAATCAGGTCTGAAGCACATATATGAAGCACATATATTTACTGAGCTACCTTGCTGGTCTTTGTTTATTATTAGGAGGCTATAAAATGCATATACTATATGTAAGGTTATATACTTAAAATCCTTTCAGGGGCTAAAGAAATGGCCATTAGTTAAGAGCACTTAACTGCTTTTGTAAAAGACTAGGCTTGGTCCTCAAGTACTCAAATGGCAGCTCACAAGTACCCATAACTATAGTTCCAAGGGATCCAACGCTTTCTTTGCAAGTTCTTGGATGAATGTGGTAGACATAAACTCATTTTGGTACAATCACATACTCATAAAAGTAAAAAAAAAAATTTTTTTTAAAGTGCCTTCATGTTGGGTGTGGTGGAGCATGCCTTTAATCCCAGTAGCTTGCTTTGTTTTTTGAAAAAGGGGTTTCACGAGTCCAGGATACTACTGTTTACCTGTAGGAAATTTCTGTTAAAAGGTCTTGATGACATTTGGAGGTATATAAAAATGAAAAAAAAAATCCTTCTGGATGTGAAATTCAGGAATCATTTGACAGTTACCCATGAAACCACTATTTGAAATTAAAAAAAAAAAAATAGTGTACTTTAAAAAAAGTAGACGTTTAAGGAAGGCTTATTTTGGGACTGGAGAGATGGCTCAGCGGTTAAGTAAGCACTGACTGCTCTTCCAAAGGTCCCAAGTTCAAATCCCAGCCACCACATGGTAAATCACAACCATCTGTAATGAGATCTGACGCCCTCCTCTGGTGTGTCTGAAGACAGCTACAGTGAACTTACATATAATAAATAAATCTTTAAAAAAAAAAAAAAGAAAAGAAAGGCTTATTTTGGAGAAGGTATTTTAACAGGATAGACTGTGGGGGTCTTAGTAAAAGTGTTTTGAGTGTTTTGTCTTTTTTATTTTCTAGACTTATTTTATTTTATGTGTATGTTTTATGTATATGCATGTGTACCATGTGTGTGTCTGGTATCTGTGGAGGTGAGAAGAGGGACTTGGATCTTGAGAACATATGGTTGTTGGGTACTACGTGAGTGCTGAGCACAGCATACGCATTAATATATATTTATCTCTCCATCCCTTTTTTGTATTAGAATGGCCTCTGTAAAACTTTGTGAAAAGTTTAGTGTTCTTTCCAATGCTTAATGAGTATGTCCATGATGTTGCTTTGTTATATATGCCATATGCCTGTATGTATAGGCATAAGCATATTTTTTTTTCACAGAAGCCTATGTTTTATCCTTTGTGTATTTCACATACTTCAAAATTAATTTTTTTTGAGGCAGTATCCCACATAATAGCCTAGGCTATCCTGGAATTCACTATGTAGCTCAGACTAGGCTCAAACTTAAGAAAGTCATCTTGCCTCTGCCTTCTAGGTCCAGGAGTTAGAGGCCCAAGCCAACATGAGCTATGTATGTTGGAGGATCACTTAAGCCCATGAGTTAGAGGTCAGCCTAGGTAGCATTTTGTGATCTTGTCTCAAAAACAAATACTTAAAGATCTCTCTCTCTCTCTCTCTCTCTCTCTCTCTCTCTCTCTCTCTCTCACACACACACACACACACACACACACACACACACAGGGGGGCACAGGGGAGAGAGGGGCTTAAATTCTTATGGATGGGAAAAGACCTAGACCATCCAATTAAAGGTTGCCTGGGTTACATGGTAAGACCCTGTTTCAAACACACCAAAACCAGAAGTAGAAAAGGATGATGTCCTGTTTTTACATTGTGAACTTGCAGATATCTTTCAGGGCATCGGCTTTACAGTATTAACACTTCCATTGCCGCTAAGGTTTCCTCTGTGCTTTGCTAATAAAGACATGGCCACTTCCATTCCTGCCCATTTGTTTGTGCATAGTGGAGAAGTCTGACCGTGTATATAGTTGTGTATATAGTTGCAGTTTCCACAAAACAAAACAAAACTTCATATTGCTATTTGAATTAAGTATGGTGGTCTGAATATTTTAAGGAATTTTTTTTTTTTTTTTTTTGGTTTTTCGAGACAGGGTTTCTCTGTATAGCTCTGGCTGTCCTGGAACTCACTTTGTAGACCAGGCTGGCCTCGAACTCAGAAATCCACCTGCCTCTGCCTCCCAAGTGCTGGGATTAAAGGCGTGCGCCACCACCGCCCGGCTAAGGAATTTTTAAAGATACTTATTTTTGTGGGTGTATGCACAAGGAAGCAAGAGAGACAGAGACAGAGAGATGAGAGACTGAGAGAGAGTACATTGAGGGGCCAGAAGAGGGTATTAGATCCCCCTGGAGTTGGAGATAAAGGTGGATCAAACAACCCAACCTCGTACTGGCAACTAAACGCTGGTCTCTACAAGAGTAGCAAGTGCTCTTAACTGCTGAGTATTTTAAAAACATACTGTGTCAGCCTTCAAAAAGAACGAGATAGATACTCTAAACCTTGTTACCACAAAAAAGGAAAATGTGCCTGCCTCTGCCTTCCAAGTGCTGGGATTAAAGGCGTGTGCCACCACGCCCGCCTAGCTGTAATTTTTTATGTTTGTGTTTTCTTTTGCATATATGTATCTGTGTGTTCGTGAGTGGAAGTGGGAGAAGACTTTAAGTGTCATTCCTTCTCAGTTGCTGTTTATCTGATATTTGAAATAGGGTCTCTTACTGGCTTGTGCTGGCTTGTGGCTCAACTAGTAGGCTAGGTGGTAGCTCCAGCTATGTATATCCTAGCACTGAGATCATAAGCAAGCACCACACTGGCATTTTTTTACATTGGTACTGGGGCTCAGAGTCAGGGCTTCACACTTACAAGGCAAGAACTTTATCAGCTGAACTACCACCCCACTCCTGTTTCTTTCTTTGTATGAGAATATTAGCCTTTCTGCTTGTCATCCTAATAATTACCTGGAAAAGTAGGGTCTCCTGTAACTTAGGTTGGATTGCAACCTTGAATTTCTAGTCTACCTGACTCTTAAACCTCCCAAGTGCCAGGATTATAGGCATATGCTAAGCCTGCCTCGGAAATTTTTTTTTTTTTTTTTTAGTTAACTGAGTCATTAGAATTGTTAATAGCAGAGTCTGGTGAATTTAACTTAAATATAATTACTATTTTAGAGTTGTATTTCTGTCATTGTATTTTACAGGTTTGAAGAATCTATGAATTTTATTTTTAGTATTTATTACTTTTACTCTTAATTTTTTTCAGTTTAAAGAAAAATTTTATTTATGTGTATGTTTTTTTTTTTTGCTGCATGTTTGTCTTTATCATTTGTATATCAGGTGCCGATGTGGACAGAAGTGGAGGTTTAGTTCCCTGGAATTGGAGTTAGAGGTGGTTATGAGCCACCTTGTGGGTACTGGGAACTACAGTCTTCTGGAAGAAGAACATCCATTTCTCCAGCCCCTGCTCTTTCATTCTTACATTGAAAACTAATCTCCATAGATAGGTTTATATAACTCTTAAGATACTCTTTTTAATGATCATTAGAATTTATTTCCGTGTGCTGACTCCTGGTAATCTATGTTGTCACTAGGGAACCCCTCTAACAACGAAAGTAACCAGAGAATGCCATCACTGATTTTAGATGTTCTCATATTAGTCAGAAAAGCTTGTTGGCTCTTATCAGATTCATAAGCTACAAGTAACATGTTGATACTTTTCAATTGTTTTAGTCATACTGACAAAATGTTAAAAACATTTTCTAGTGGAATCCATCACCACAAAGAAATGGGTTGGATTGGAGACATTGAACAAGAGCAGAATTGTTCAGTCCCAAGGCATCTTGCTATTTACAAAATGAAATCCATATTGGTTTGATTTTTGAAGTTCTGACGATGAGCGCTATGTATGGGTAGTTGGGAAATTGTACTTTTGGATTTGTTTCCTACTTTAGAACCCGTGTGGTGTTCATCATGAGCAGAAGCAAGACGGTGACAGCAAAGGCTGCTCTTAAGCTGAGAGAATGTTCTGGGAACAGACACTCTCGTCACTCTTAAGAGATTATTTAATTATCTAATTATGTTTTATTTTGAAATTGGGTCTCATTCTTAGTTTAAGTTGGCCTGAAACTCACTATTTAACTCAGCTTTGTCTTAAACTTGATCCAGGACCCCAATGGCAGCTCCAGTTCCAGGGGCTCTGACTCCAGCGCACAGATTTACATTCAGGCAAAATACCAGTGCACATAAAATAAATTTTTAAAAAGACAGTTAATTGTTAGATAATGTCACATAACATATTTCTAAAGCTTACATTGTTAATCTGTTACTGTTAAAAACAAAAACCTCCATAATGGAGAACTAGAAAGATGGCTTAGTGGTTATGAGGAGCACTTGGACTTTCAGAGCATCCAGGTTAGATTCTCAGCACCCACATGGCAGGCATCTCACAACCCTCTGCATCATCTGACCTGCTCATGTGGTGCCTAGACATGTATAAAGGCAAAGCACATATATACACAAAACAAAGTAAATCTTTAAAAATAATAAAAAGCTGGGTGTGATGGCACAGGCCTTTGGGAGGCACAAGACCTCTGAGTTCAAGGCCAGACTGGTCTACAAGGAGCGTCCTAGACCTGTCAGATCTGCATAAAGAGAACCTGTCTCAAATCAGCTAGAAACAAGTAAGCAGGGCTAGAGAGGTGACTCAGGAGTTAGGAGCTCATAGTGCCATAGCAGGGCTTGACTCCAAGCACCTTTGTTGGACATCTCACAACCACTTCTAGTCCGGGGAGTCTGATGCTTTTTGGACTATGTAGGTACCTGCACTCACATATAATTTAAGATAAAATGAACCTTTAAATGCAAAACAACAACAACAACAACAACAACAACAACAAAACCAGTAAGGGCTAGAGAGATGGCTCAGGCAGTTAAAAGTGCTTGCTACCTAACCTGAAGGAACCTACATGTGAAAGGAGAAAACTAACTCCTTCAAGTTGTTCTCTGATACCCATGTTGCATATGCATGCCCACCCCCATATAAGGAAATAAGTGTAATAAAAAGAGAGTCTCAGAATTATCCTAACAAGTGTTATTGAGCAAGACTGCTGAGTTACTCAAAATCTTCTTTCTGAGGCTGTAGAGATGGCTTATAGGTTAAGAGTACTTTTTGCTCTTGCAGAGAGAACCTAGGTTCAGGTCCCAGCACCCCCCACATAATGGCTCACAATCATCTGTAACTTCTGTTCCAGGGAATCTGACTCCTCTCCTAACTTCTTAGGCCACCAGGCGTAACTTCTGTTCCAGGGAATCTGACTCCTCTCCTAACTTCTTAGGCCACCAGGCATAACTTCTGTTCCAGGGAATCTGACTCCTCTCCTAACTTCTTAGGCCACCAGGCTTGGGCATGTATGTGATACAACTATTCACACTCAAACATATAAAAGTAAATAAAAAGTTAAAACAGCCTCCACCCAACCTCCATTTATCTATTTATTTATTTTATTTATTTGTTTGGAGATAGCATCTCATATTGTGTAGTCCTGGATAACCTTAAACTCACTATATATAACTCAAGCTGGTCCACAAGTCACGGCAGACCTCCTACCTAAGCTATACAGTGCTGAGATTATAGGTGTCAATCAGTACGCTCAGCTTCAAAGACCTAAACACTTTCCTTCAGTTATTTATGCATTCATTCATCAGTCAACTAACTACAGATTTCCAGTGCTCTCATATTTCTTACTATGTTGAGGGAAAGGGACAGAGACATTTTCTTTGTTGTTTTTTGAGGCAGAATTCTGTATAGTCCTGGCTGATTTAGAATTTGCTCAGTAGACCAGACTGGCCTTAAACTCGGAGATCCACCTGCTTCTGCCTCCTGAAGGCTGTGATTAAAGGAATGCACAACTATACCTGGCCAGTGCATTTCAATTTTTATTTGTTTGTTTGTTTTGCTTTTTGAGGCACAGTTTCTCTGTGTAGCCCTGATTGTCCTGGAACTTGATCAATAGACCAGGCTGGCCTTGAACTCAGAGTTCTGCCTGCCGCTGCCTCCTGAATTTCAATTTTCAAAAAAATGTTATTATGCATGCACACAGTTTTCATATATACCTTGAGAGAGCGTGGAAGTCATATGACAGCTTCCCAGAGTTGGTTCTTGCTTTTTGCCTTGTTGAGGCAAGGTCTTATGTTACATGGAGTTATATGTTTGTAACTTCAGGCTAGATAGCCCTTGAATTTCTGGTTTTCCTGTTTCAGACTCTCATCTCACCTTAGAAGTAGTTCATATTGGGGCTACAGCCAGAGTTACATAGTGAGAGCCTGTCTCCAAAAAAAAAAAAAAAAAAAGGTGTGGGACAGGGGCTGGGGGGCTGCCTCCAGTAGGCTGGAATTTTGGTGAGCCAGTGAGCTGGCTTGGTGATATACAACTTTAATTCCAGCATTCTGGAGACAGAGGTAGGTGAACCTCTCAGTTCGAGGTCAACATACATAGCAAGTTTTAGGGTAGTCAAGGATATATAGTTTGATCTTGTTTTTGTTTGGTTGTTTGGTTTTGGTTTTTTTTTTTTTTTTAAGATTTATTTATTATATGTAAGTACACTGTAGCTGTCTTCAGACACTCCAGAAGAGGGCGCCAGATCTCGTTGCGGATGGTTGTGAGCCACCATGTGGTTGCTGGGATTTGAACTCTGGACCTTCGGAAGAGCAGTCGGGTGCTCTTACCCACTGAGCCATCTCACCAGCCCCGGTTGTTTGGTTTTTAAGTGGGCTTGTGAGATGGCTCAGCCGGTAAAGGTGCTGACTGCTAATCTGAGTATCTGCGCTAAGGTCGATTTCTGGGACCCACAGACCTGATTCCCTAAGGTTGTCCTCCATCCTGCACATACAAACTCTAAAAGGCAGGTATTTCAGTGAGTTTTAACTTCTTTGAGTTTGCTTGATAAACTTTAATAAGCACAGTCATTGTCATTTGGTGACAGATAATTACTTGTTTTACTATTTTTTTTAAATTTTGTTTTGGCTTTTCTTTTTTGAGACAACGTTCCTCAGGCCTTGAAGATATTCAGGGGCAAACTTGTTTGTTGGTACCTTTCACACTCAGGTACAACTCCCTAGTCCACCTCTCTCCTCATTTGCATGCATACATTTAATGGATCTATGAATGGTTAGAGAAATACTAGGAAGGTTAATAGAATTCCAAATGTAGCAGAGAGGAGTAAAAGTCAGGTCTGAAAATTATTTAAAGGCAATATGACGCAGCTAAGAAAAACCAGGCCAACCTGTTTGATCCTTAAATGGTAGATTTGACTCTTTTATTGGCTATAAAGCCTGTCTTTTCATCTAAAAAAGGAAGTCATAGTAAGTACCTCATGGTGATAGACTTAAGTTAGATGTGTGAAGCATTAGTGTAGAGCTTTGCATATAGTAAAAGCTTAGTGAAATGTTAGGTACTTTAATTGTAAGTTATAAATGTTAAACTTACTATCAGGACTCATGTAGTACTTATAAAGTTTATGATAAAGTTTTACATTCCTTTGCTAAATTGTGTTCTATCAAACTATGGTTATTTCCATCCCATTCCTGGTAGTAGTAAAGGGATCTAAGCAGTAAGTGTTCTTCCACATATAGTTAAATTGTCGTAGTGATTTTGTACCAGAGACCAAAGCATTGCTTGCCTGCCTTCCTCCTCCTCTCACTCCCTTCTTTTCTCCCTCCCTGTACCGGGGTTGACCCTTGTCCATGATAGGCAAATGCTGTACTAAGTAATACCCACAGCCTCATAACACTGTAGTAATATGTATTCACGTGTTCATTAATGCATGTTTGTGTGAGAGTGTACATTATTTGAAGACAAACCCACTGAGCTGTGTCCTTGGCCTTTTTATTTTATCAGATCTATTGTTTGTTACTTGTATATGGGATTATTGTGGCAGTAGACAGAGGAATTCACTTGAGAGAATAAATAGGGTATGATTGGAAGAGCAAGTTTGAGTTTTTTCCATTCAGACATTTTACATATATGTAGAGGAGGTAGTTTTTTGTTTTTTCTCTTTCATGTAGCCCAGGTTTGCCTTGAATTTGCTATATATGACCTAGAACTCTCCTGCTCTCCTGCCTAAGTGTTAGAATTGCAGAAGTATTTCACTGTATGCAGTTATTGTTTTGTTTTTGGTTTTTTTGTATGTGGTGGTAGGGATTAAGTCTAGGTCTTCATATGTGCCCTAGTTGGAGATGGTAACTTTATGTTGCTTTCCTAGATATTTAGTGGCACGTTGCCAAATAGACAGCAAATAACATTTGTAAATTATTGTGGTGATTTCAAAAAATTCATAAATAATTCTACCATATTGTCAGATTATTATATTTTGTAGTTATATAAATGTGTATCCTACTAATGTAATTAATTTTCCAATTTGTTCATAATGGTATAAACATAAATGGTATACGGGTTCTATGCCATGAAGCTAGTGTTGACTTTTTTTCTGTTTATTGGGGTAGGGTTATTGGGGTAGGGTAGTCTTATGTGTCCCAGGCTGTCTTTGAACTTGCTGTCCTGCTCCAAGGATGACCTTGAACTTCTGATTGTCCTGCCCCCACCTTCCCAGAGCTGGGGTAGAATCCAGGATTTGATATGTATTAGGCAAGCACTCTTATCAGCTGACCCATATCCTTTTTACTTCTTTTCAGTTTCACTAGTTTGTTCTGGATTGTTCCAGAGATTTGAACATGTAAACCACAAAACTACATTTAAAATGAATGTTGAATTTGCTTCTTTAAGCAGAAAGGCAACAGTTCTTAAATCTTTATTTTTCTTTGTAACTATATTTTAAATTAAATATACTATAGAAGGAAACAGAATAAGTTATACATAACTTGGCACTCTAATTCTGGATAGAAACACATCCCCCAAACCGAAAAAAATGCCATTCACAAGCTGTATTACTTCAGACATTCAAAACAGCATGCCTGTTTTAGCTGTAGTGGTCAGTTCTTCGGAGGTTGAAGGAGAAGGATCACAAGTTCAAGGTCAATAATGAAATGCTGTCAAAACAGTAACAACAAAAACTCTGCAGTCCATGGTCTAGAACATTTGATGCCAGAAGTTTTGGTTGGGGACTGTTGGTTTTATATTTTATTTATTTATTTATTTATTTTAACTTTCAGATAGTATAATATTGATTGAATGAACCAACAGTGATTTGTTAGATTTGGGGAAAGTACTCTTTTTTTTTTTTATTTTTTTTATTACGTATTTTCCTCTATTACATTTCCAGTGCTATCCCAAAAGTCCCCCATACCCTCTCCCCCACTCCCCTACCCACCCATTCCCACTTTTTGGCCCTGTTCTGGGGCATATAAAGTTTGCGTGTCCAATGGGCCTCTCTTTCCAGTGATGGCCGACTAGGCCATCTTTTGATACATATGCAGCTAGAGTCAAGAGCTCCGGGGTACTGGTTAGTTCATAATAATGTTGCACCTACAGGGTTGCAGATCCCTTTAGCTCCTTGGATACTTTCTCTAGCTCCTCCATCGGGGGAGGAAAGTACTCTTTTATCAAACTTTAATATTTCTGTATTATTGAGCATAATTCATAGAAATTCTGGTAATTAAAACTAAAATCAAATTTAGTTCTAGTTTTGTCATTGCTAAATTGAGTGGAAAAACTTGTTTTTCAGGGTTCTGAATCTATCACAAAAACCAGTAGAGCTTTATGTTCTATATGGAGAGAAAGCATGTTACAGAACCACCGACACTCTTAAAGTATAAACATTTTACACTGATAAAAAATTGTTTGAAGGATAAGGTTTCTTTTTCAGGATTGCAGGCCTGGATCTTTAGTTAGTCATATGTTTTGTTGTTGTTTTCTTCCTGTTTATTGTTTTGTTTTTGAGACAAAGTCTCACTAAACTGTCCCTTCTGGCTGTGAACTTGGAAGTTCTGCTTCAGAGCTCTCAGGTTTGGGCATTATATGCATGCATCATTTCGTACAGCTATGTTTTTGCCATTGCTGACGATTCTACTCAGGGTCTTGCTCATGCCAGACAAATGATACAGATAAGCTGCTCTGCCAGATAGATATATGACATCAAAACAAGCCTGTCAGTCCTTAAGAAGACTGAATTATTTGGGTCTGAGAGATGACAAAAAGTTAAGAGCTTTCTGTTCTTGCAGAGGACTCAGGTGGGATTCCAAGCCCCCACATTGTGACCGGAGATCATTTGTAATTCCAGTTCTAGAGGATTGTCTTTGATGAGCACCAGGCTCACAACCATCTGCCATTGGGTCCCATGCCCTTTTCTGGTATGTCTGAAGACAGCAACAGTATACTTACATACATAAAATAAATAAATCTTTTTTAAAAAATGGTTGAACACTGAAATTGACAAAAAGCTAGTAAAATAATTCATTTTTAATCAAATGAATTTTGTTTAAAAATGTGGAAAATACATTTCTTTAAAATTGAATTTTTATACTAGGCATAGTGATGTTCATTGTAACCTGAGCATTCTGGAGGCTGAAGAAGGAGGGTTTTGAACTTTATAGGCAGAAACAGATTAAAATAACAGATTTATTTCTAGGTTGTATTTGGGTTTGGACATCAGTTGCAGAAGCTTCTTGGTTGCTTTGCAATGGTTTTTAGTCTGGGTTTCTCTATGTAGACCTGGCTGTCCTGGAACTTGCTTTGTAGGCAGGATAGTCTTGAATTTACAGATCCACCTGCCTCTGCCTCTCTGCCTCTCTGCCTCTCTGCCTCTCTGCCTCTCTGCCTCTCTGCCTCTCTGCCTCTCTGCCTCTCTGCCTCTGCCTAAGTGTTGGGATTAAAGATGAGCACCACCGTGCTAGGCAAAGATCAGTCTTAGCTGTATAACAAGTTCAAGGCTATCTTGGGTTACATGAGATCCTTTGTCAAAAAAGAACAAGATACACACACACACACACACACACACACACACACACACACACACACACACACGAGGAGGAAGAGGAAAGAGAAAGAAGGATCTCCCTGAACCAGCCTCAAACTTTCAATCCTCTTGTCTTAGCTCCTGAAGAGCTGTGATTTAGGAATGGGCCTCCAGGCTCTGCTGTAACAGTGATTTGTGCTGTAGTATTGTGGCTTACTCATATCTACAGAACAATGAAAGGAAATATGACATTTTAAGTGAATTTACAAGTAAATGATTTGTATGTATTCTAAAGACATTGTAATTTAACTGATACACATATAAAACTGTTAGATACATATACATATATATGTGTATGTATAAACAATATGTGTGTGAGTGCTTGTTCTGCTGTCCTTATTGCTCCTTTCTTATGTTAATTATTTTCTGATAAATTTTTGTTATGATCTGTCCTGCAGGGAAAGAGATGCTGGTTGCAAGTTTTGGAAAATCCTATTTTTTTATGGAACAGTGTTCTGTAAAAGTTTTGTAAGATCCTTTGGCAATAACACACTTGTGATGGACCCTAGGAATACTGCTATGTTAGGATTGGGTTCTGATTCCGAAGGATTTTCAAGAAAGAGTCCTTCTACCATCAATCCTGGCACTCTGGCCAGCAAAAGAGAAGTAGAAATAGAGGGTACCACAGAAGAAGAGGATCCTCGCAAGCGGAATCGAGAAAGGGGCACAGAAGCAGGAAAGGAGGATGGTTTGACGGATGCACAGCAACAGTTTTCAGTGAAAGAAACAAACTTTTCAGAGGGAAATTTAAAATTGAAAATTGGCCTTCAGGCTAAGAGAACTAAAAAGCCTCCAAAGAACTTGGAGAACTATGTATGTCGACCTGCCATAAAGACAACCATCAAGCACTCAAGGAAAGCACTTAAAAGTGGGACGATGACAGATGAGAAGAGTGAGCACTGCCCTTCCAAATGGGTGAGTGAACTGTGCAACAGGACAGTCATTGTCAATACCTGGATTTCTCTACTAATCTTTATCTATACTAGGTACAGATCCCAGAAGTATGAGTCTAATCTTTAGTTGTTTCTAAATGGGCTAGAAGGAATGCTAAGAGCATAGTTAATATATCTGTGTCTAT
Source organism: Mus caroli (assembly GCF_978045245.1). Lineage (NCBI taxonomy): Eukaryota > Metazoa > Chordata > Mammalia > Rodentia > Muridae > Mus > Mus caroli. Next base: position 73,016,434 of record NW_028227258.1, on the reverse strand, counting down.
AGTTTGAAATTACTCAGTTTGTGAGTGTGTGTGGGGGTGCCACATCCTGCACCTGGAGGTCAGAGGACGACTTGGGTGTCAGTTCTCTCCTTCCACCTCCACATGGCTTCTGGGGATGGAACTCAGGGCAGGCTTTCAAGACAAGCACCTTTACCAGCTGAGTCATCTTACAGGTATAAATGTGTATCTGTAGTTTTATTTGTAAAATTATGATGTCTTAATAGGGGCATACTCAGATTGTTGCTCCTAATGTGACAGTGGAAAAAAAAACCTTGGAGGTTATTTTTTGGAAATGTAAATTTTTGAATCTTGCCTTTCTATTTCCAATAATGAAGGGATAAACATAGTAACAGAAATGAAACTGAGGCTCAGAAATAAAAGGTTATCATAGCACCTTTCTTTTAGCATGTTTGGAAGGATGTCATTCACTAACATAGTGAATTGAAAGCTTTTGTCGAATGAGTTTTTTTCTAAGACATTCACATAAGGCACACTGCAGATCAACAGTCCTAGCGTCTCTGGAAACCAGTGCAGGATATCCTCACTCAAAGCAACATACAAACAAAAAAGTACCTAGCTGCCTCCTTGGTAGTGTGTAGGCTTCTGGGGTCCCTGTCCACTCTGCCACAGGGCATGGCCACTGGAGAGGCAGGACACGGGGAGTTGACCATGCTGTTGCTAGACAGGTGTTGGGCTGAAGGGCAGCCCCAGGACACTGGGGGTGGGTAAGCAGTCTGAGGTGCCAGACAGCTGGAGCTGGCTTGGTGGTCCGCAAGGCTGGAGCCATCTGGTTCTCAGGCTCTTGGGCATCCAGGCGCTGCTGGAAGCCATGGAAGAGCCTAGAACAGAGTCACCATCATCCCCCCCACCCCCACCCCCGCTGGATCTAGCCCTGGGGGAGGACTCCCTCCAGCTGGTTCCACGGGGAGAGTCCTTGGCTTGGTGTTTGGCTTGGACTTGGGCTTGGTGGCTGCTGTGGCTGGGAGTGCAGAGAGGCCTTCTAAGGGAGATTAGATGGTGGCTCTGTAGGCAAAGGCCTTTTCCATGGCACCCCATGCAGATCCAAGTGAAAAGAGGCAGTCCGTGGTTTTAAGACATTTATTGTCATGGCAGAAAGTGGATGTAAATCCATATGGCACTTCTCAGGGTGGGCCTGAGCTTAAATACCTTTTGCAGGGAGGAATGTCTGGGAAGGAGAGTTTATTGGCTCCAGGCCTTCAGGTACCTCATTAAAACGGAGATCTGTCTTGAGCCTATGGTCATGTCCTCTATATGTGGAGGGGCTTGGGACCTTGCCCTTACATGACTGATGTCCACAAATCTATGGAGGGCTGCAGCTAGTAACAGGGCCTGGTGCCCACCTACCATCCCTTCAAGGTCTCTGGGATTTCGAGCCTTAGCTCTGCTGGGAACCAAGTTATTTTTCAGGTCCAACAGTAGTGCACTCAGTTATTTGGGAGGCAGAAACAGGTGGATGGATCTCTGAGTTTGAGGCCAGCTTGACTTATATGGAGAGATCCAGGATGGCTAGTACTACTACATAGTGAGACATTGTCCCAAAAATAAATAAATAAATAAATAAATAAATAAATAAATAAATAAATAAATAATAATTGTGGCATGTGCCTGTTGCCCACAAAAGCCAGAATTAAGTAAGTGTTGGATTCCCTGGAAAATTGGGGTTGTAGGCAGTTTTGAACCTCGAGTGTGTGTGTGTGTGTGTGTGTGTGTGTGTGTGTGTGTGTGTGTGTATGTATATGTATGTATGTGTATATGCCACAGTATGTGGATGTGGTTGTTGCTTCTGGGGATTGAATTGGTTCGCAAGCTTGCTGGCAAGTACCCTCCCCCAAAAAGTCATTTTGCCAACTCTTTGGTTGTTTAGTTTCCTTTAGATATTATTATCTAAAGCAGTTGATAAACAATTTGCCATGTGTGTAGTTTTCAACTCATAAATTGTTTTGGGAGCTTGGATATAGTTCAGTTTGTAAAGTAGTTCTGTAGCATGCTTGAGACTTGTATGCAGTCCTCAGCATTGAATACAAAAAATTTTTAATTATTTTTATTCATAACTGCTCTTACTATTTGAGCCTAGGCTCACCTCAGACTTGCTGTATATACCAGGCTCTCCTCACACTCAAGATCCTGCCTTAGCCTTCTTGGTGCTATGATTGTAGGCATGGTAAGCATGTATCTCTGTGCATAGCATCAGTCTTTACTTGTGGTGTCTGGATTTGATACATCATTTGCAAAACTTTCTGTTTTTACTTATTTGTTGGCAGTTTTATATATGTATAGAATATATTATCACATCCATTCCCAGCTCTATCTTCTACTTCAACACATGTTCTTTCTACTTTTATTTCTCCCCCTCCTTCTGGTTTCTTTGTGCATGTGCCTATGGTGTAAATGTCCTTGCAGGCCAGAGGTGTAGGATCTCCCTGGAGTTGGAGTTAAAGGTGGTTGTGTCCACCCCATGAGTCCTGGGAACTGAACTTGGATATTCTGAAAGAGGAAGTATGTGTTCTTAACTGGTGAGACATTTCCCTAGGATCCCCCAACCCCTGTTTTAAGATACTGAGAGTAAAACTGTTTCTCTGATTTCTTTCTTAGAGTGGTGGTGGTTGATATATCCGAAGGCTATTGCGCATATGTGTGTATATACATATATGTATATACACACACATACACACATACACACTCACATATATATATACACACACACGTATGTATATATGTATATATGTGCACATGCATACATATATATACATATATACATTTAGCTTAAGGTGTCTAAGATTCTGATTGAGGCTTTAAGAATTCTTTGGTATATAGTCATACCATCTTCAAACAGAGATACTTTGACTTCTTCCTTTCCTATTTGTATCCCTTTTATTTGCTTGTCTTAGTGCTCTAAGACCTCCTAGTAGTGAAAAAAGTGGACATCCTTGTCTTAATCCTAATTTTAATAGAGATGCTGTTGAAGTCCCCGCCCCCTTTAATATATAATGTTGGCTATAGTTTGTCATTTACAGCTTTTACTAGGTTTAGAAATATTCCTTCTATTAAAAGTTTCCCTCTCCCTCCCTCCATCTTTGGCACTCCCCAGCCCCTCCTAGATCTCACTATGCAGACCTGGCTAGCCTGGAACTCTATATAGGCTGCCGTTTAATTCACAGAGATCCACCTCCCTCTGCTTTCTGAGTACTGGGATTAAAGGCATATACCACAGTGCCCAAACTCTTCAGAACTTTTACCATGAAAAGTTACTGCATTTTGTCAAGTTTTTTAATGTAACTATTGAGATGGCTATGTGATTTCAATATATATATGAATGATGAATGAATGAGGATTTATCTATTTAATGTATGTGAGTACATTGTTGCTGTCTTCAGACACACCAGAAGAAGGCATCTGATCCCATTACAGATGGCTGTGGGCCACCATGTGGTTGCTGGGATTTGAACTCAGGACCTCTGGAAGAGTAGTCAGTGCTCTTAACACTGAGCCATCTCTCCAGCTTTCTACTCTTGAATCAGTTTGTTGACTTACACATTGAATCCTCCCTCATCGATGGAATAAACCAAACTTGCTCTTGGTAAATGACCTTTTTTCTTTTTAAATGCCAGAAGAGAACAAACATATGATTGTTCACTGGAGCTGGTAACAGGTGGTTGTGGCCACCTAGTGTGGGTGTTGAGCACTAAACCCTAGTCCTTTGTAAGAACAGTAGAAGCTCTTAACTGCTGAGCCAATCTTTCCAGCCATTTCCCTCATTATTTTATGGAATAGTTTGGAAAGCATTGGTGTTCTATCTTTGAAGATCTGGTAAAATTCACCACTGAATCCATTTGTGTCTGCCACTTTTTAGCTGAGTGAGGGTTTTGGGAGCTGGGGATAGTGAGACAGGGTTTTCTTGAGTAGCCATAGCTGTCTAGAACCTGCTCTATAGACCAGGCTGTCCTCAAACTAAGAGATCTGCCAGTGCCTGCCTCCAGAGTGGGACCAAAGGCATGCCCCACTACCTCCTGAGAGAGTTTTAATTCCTGTTTGTATCTTACTGCTACAGATATGTTTACATTTTTAAAGTCTCATTAGTAGATGATAATGCATCTAGAAATTAATTTCTTTTAGATTTCCCAATTAGTGGAATACGTTTTTAAGATAAGACCTAAATGATATTCTGAATTTTATTGATATCCATTGTAATGGTTCCTTTTCCGGATCTGATTGAAATAACTTTGATCTCTTTTTTGGTTAGTTTAGTTTCAGGCTTTTTTACCTTGTTAAGTAACCAATTTTTTTTTTTTTTAAAGCACCAACTTTTTTTTCTATCTTTTTAAAAGAGCCAGTTTTTTTGTTTCATTTTTTAGTGTATATTGCTTGTGTTTGTTAGATTCCATTTTGTTAATTTATGCCCTAATCTTAATGATTTTCATCTTTCTACTGTTCAGGGGTTTCACTTGTTTTTCTTTTAACTTAGCCCTAAGGTATATCATTACATTTGGCTGATTTCTCTGTGGTGTTTGTATGTATGTTAATATAAACACTTAAAGCTCCAAACTTTCACTTTAGGACTGGTTTTCTCATACCCTGTCAGAGCTGCTGTATTGTGGGGTTTTTTTGTTTGTTTGTTTGTTTGCAATTTTTTTTTAAAAGTTTAGATTTGTGATTCTTTTAAGATCCTTTTTTTTTTTAGATTTATTTATTTATTTATTTATTTATTTATTTATTTATTTATTTATTTATGTAAGTACACTGTAGCTGTCTTCAGACGCACCAGAAGAGGGCATCAGATCTCATTATGGATGGTTGTGAGCCACCATGTGGTTGCTGGGATTTGAACTTCGGACCTTCGGAAGAGCAGTCGGGTGCTCTTACCCACTGAGCCATCTCACCAACCCTGCAATTTTTAATAAAAGTTTCTTCTTGATTTCTAGAAGGACCTATTCATTATTCAGTAGTGTGTTGTTTAGTCTCAGTAAGTCCGTGTCTGCTCTAGGATTTTTCTTCCTCTGTTATGCTGTGGACCTAATATATGACCTGTTTTAGAGAAAGTTCCAGTGGCTTCTGAGAAGAATGTGTTGTGCAGTGTTTGAGAGGGATGCTCTCCAGGCAGGCGTCTGCTGGGATCCTTTGATTTAGGATGTCACTTAACTCAGATGTTTCTCTGCTTATTTTTTGTTGTAAGTACCTGTCAATTGGTGAGAGTTGGGTATTAAAGTCACCCACTGCCATTGTGCTCGATGAGCCTGTGGCTTTACTTGTGCTGTCATTTGTGTTATGAGACTGGGTGCACCTGTGTTTGCAGCATATTTGTTTGGAATCTTAATGTTCCTTTTGATGGAATGTTCTCTTAATCAGTCTGTTTTGTCTGACACCTGCTTCATTTCCGGGTCTACTTGCCTGGAACACCTTTTCCACCTTTCCACAGGAGGTAGTGTCCGTCTTTTGTGGTAATATACATTTCTTAGAGCAGTTGACAGTCTACCAGTCTCTTTCTTTTGATTGGGGAGTTAAAAGCACTAATCTCAAGAGTTATTGAAAAGTGTGTGTTGGTGCCTATCATTTAGTTGATTTTGTATTGTTTGGTCTTTTTTCTTCTTCCTTCTCACTGAACTATTATACTAGCATAATTCTTTTCTGTGGCTTCGTAGATGGATTTGGTTTTCTTTCCAGTCTAAAGGATTCCTTCAAGTATTTTCTGTAGAGCTTTCTTTAACCTTTTTTTTTTAATGGAATGTTTTTATTTTTCTTTCCAGTTATGACAGGTAGTTTTGCTGAGTATAGTAGTAGCTTGGGTTGGCAGTTGTCTTTCATAACTTCAGAACACCTGTGCAGGTCTCCTGGCATTTACAGCTTTGGCTCACTAGTCTGAAGGGCATGGTGTATGTGCCGTTGTAACATGGCCAGGGAGGTGCTTTTCTGGGGGTGTTAGTGTCCTGAATGCCTCCTGCATCTGGATTGGCATCTCTCTCCTAACTTTGAGAAATAATTTGTTCTCAATTTCTAAAAAATGTTTTCCACGCCTTTAAAAGCAGCTTCTTCTCCTATACCTATTACCCATAGATGTGGTCATGTCAGCGTGTCACAGGCCTTGACATTCCCATTCCTATTTATTTTCTCGCACGCTGCCCAGTTCTCCCACGCTGCCGTCCGTCTTGGAGATGTTCCCACATGAGCGTGACTTTGAGTAAAAGTTCCAAACAATACTATGAAGACGTTGATATTTAGACTTTAAGATGCTGCATGTTAGGATTACTTATCAAAGACCACATTTAAAAATAAATTGACTTGAGTTCTAGAAACTGTAAAAGATAAAAAGTTTTCTATTGTCTATAATTTTAAAAACTGCATGGATCTTCATAGAATTGGCTGTACAAGAGTATTCCTCTTTCACAGCATTCCTTTTTACTTCATATGCAGTTGTTATAGGATTTACTTGTTAAAGCACTACAAGGAATCTATATGAGGAGGTGTGGTCTCTGCAGCCTCAGTGTTGTGTGTGGTTCTGGTGGGGACGGGAAGACTGGTGAGTCCTTCTCTGCTATCTGCTTGGACCCTGCACTCCTTCCTTCTAGTCCAGTGTATATAGAAAAGTTTGTCTTCACTCTCTTTATTTTGGCATTTATGGAGAGAGAGAGAGAGAGAGAGAATAGCTGTCACATTAAAACAAAATTGCTAAATTTCCTTTAGATCTTTATCCATTTCATGGTTATATGGGCAGGGGTTGCAGAATTCTACAGAAGAGATTAGATTATAAGCAGATACATATAAACCAAAGTAGGGAACATAGTACCTTTTCCTTTTAAGCTCTTTTGCATAGGATTGAGCAATTATGACAGGAATTATTAAACAAGTAGGAAATTTCTTAAGTATACTTAGTAGTAATTTTGAGCATTGAGAATTAAACTACCCAAACTTAAGAAGCAAATTTAAGTTTACTAAGTTGAGAGACTAGAAAGATGGCTCACTGGTTAAGAGTACTTTCCGCTCTTGCAGAGGACCCAGGTTTGGTTCTCATTATCCACATGGCAGCTCACAACCATCTGCCCTCCAGTATCCTCTTTTGATCTCCGTGGATATCCTATACACATCAATATATATGCACACATATACAGGGTAATACTCATACAGATAAAAGAAATAAAATTTTAAGTAAAAAGATTAATGAATAACTGCATTTTAAAAAATGTAAAAGTACAAGTTGGTATGCCAAAGAAAGGGAATGTGGGAGGGAGGCAAGCATAGACTTAAATATATTCCCTCATCTCTCTTGTCCTTAAGTCTGCTTCTGTTGTACATATTTTTTCTGTTTTGAAACTACAGTGTAAGATTCTATTTATTTTTCTCTTAAGGTGACTTTTCAATTTTTACATTTCATTGTCCACATCCCTCCTCTTCCTCTTTGTCTAGAACAAGTTACTTGTTGGGCCCGGGTTTGGTCAGTGGCTGTCATGTCCATTCACTGGCGAATAGGATGTTACTCATGAAATATTTGTTTGGTTTCCTAGTTCATTTTTCTTGGCTTTTTAACAGCTGAGACATCTCTCCAGTCCTTACTGTTCTTAGATTGTAGAATGGATAGGAAGGCTGCGTGTGCTCTAATTGTCATCGTTTTCTTATGTTCAGAATGAGGTTTGAGGACTGAATGGTTTGTTTCATTGTTGTTCTTGATAACGGATGTCATCATTGAACCAAACTGTCAGAAGGCATAGCTTGAGAATTGAGCCTAAAAATCATTAATTTAACTCAATAATTTACATGCTTATTTTTATAGTTTTCTAATCATATCTCTTATTTCATTTTAATTTGTAAGTCATTCCAGAGCTGCTCACATACAGATTACTAGATTACTTAGTAAGTGCAATTACTAATTAATTTTCAAATATAGCTGCGTGGAATTAAGTGAAGATTTCTGAGGGAGAGTCCAGAATTAAATGCATGTATAACAAAACCTAGAACTTGTGTGTGTGTGTGTGTGTGCATGTGTGTATGTGTATAAGGGTACACGTGCCACAGCTTATGGAGAGCTATCAGAGGACAGCATTGTGGAGTCAGTTATCTCCTTGAAGCTTTAAGTTCTACAGATAGAACTTGGATCATGAGCAAGTTGCTGAGCCAGTTTGCCAGCCTGAAGCCTGGCAGCTTTTGTGGAATGTGACATGTAGAGAGAGTCGTGGTAGAATATATAGTGACACACGAGTTGTCTCCTGTCTGATCACTGGGCACTTTAATGGCTCAGGTTTTCGAGGGCTATGGGGTTCCTCTGAGTAAGAGATTTATTAGGAAGGTTACTAATGCCATAGCCAGACATGCAGCATGGTAGCGACTCTTAGGAGAACTCAGACTCAAAGTTGAGAATCCCTTCTTTTGGATTTCAAAAGGGAGGGAGAAGTTCCACACACATATGCTTGCATGGAGGTGGAGAAATGACTCAGTAGTTAAAAGTATTTGCTGCTCTTCCAGAGAACCTAAGTTTGGTTCCCAGCACCCATGTTTGATGCTTTGTAACTAACTGCCTGTAGCCATGGTACCTGGCTTCCTCTTCTGGCCTCCACAGGCCCTGTACTCATTTGTACAAACCAACACATACATAATACACATAAATAAAAATAATTTTTTTTTAAAAAGTAAAATGTGCTTGTAATCTGGCTGACTCTGATTCCTGTGCAGAAGACAAAGGATTCTTTCTCAAAATCTACATTGTGAGGAAGGAATGTGTGAGCTCAGAATGTGGGGAAAGTAGGCAGGCAGGAAGGGCCACTTTAGTTAATACATGTGTATTATAAGGGGCATGATACACCTCTGAGAACTTGAAGTCTACTAGTATGGTGCTTACAGACAAAATCAGTTATGAGGATGGAGACAGAAAGAGGTCCCTGCGGTCCAGGTGGTCCTGAGCCTAACCTAACAAGCAGAAAGGGTATCTTAGTTACTGTTCTGTTGCTATGAAGTGAGACTATGACCAAGAAAACTCGGGAAAGAAAGCAGGGACTTTCTTTTAATTTATTGGGGACTGCTTACATTTTCTTCAGAGACTTAGTAAATTATCATCATGGCAGGGAGCATGGCAGCAGTTAGATAAATGTGGTACTGGAGAAGTAGCTGAGAACTACATTCTCATTTGCAGGCAGAGAAGCAGAGAAAGAGAGACTGGATCTGGTATGGGTTTTTGAACCTTCAAAGCTCACGTTCAGTGACACACACCTCCTAATCCGTCTCAAACAGTGCCACTCCCTGATAAGTATGTTTTCTAGTGTATGAGTCAATGGGGGCCATTTTTATTCATACCCCCACATAGGTATTTATAGAGCAACATGCCAAAAGACGAGATTAAACCAGAAATGTGTTCTTGAGGTCATTTTTATGTTGGGAATAGTTATAAATGGAATCTAAGGCAAGATTGATGGTTTTCAAGTTAAAAGAATTTACTGCTTTACCAGAAAACGAGAGTTCAGATTCCAGAACCCACATCAGGATCCAAGGAATATGAAATTCACTTCTGGCCTTTGTGGCCATCTTCACACAAATTTTAAGAATTAATGAATAAATAAAGCCAGGTATGGAGACAAATCCATTATGCTAGGAAGAGCTTAAGTTTCAGGCCAGCCTGAATTACACATACATACATACATACATACATACATACATACACACACACACACACACACACCCTGTCTCAGCAGAGGTGAGAAGAAATCTTATACATTTCTTTAAGTTTAAGCAGGAAAAACTTGCTGTTGAAATTACTAATATATAATTTATATATTGCTATTGACATTTTTATATTGTAGTGTTTTCTGAAGAAATTAAATTTCCTTTGCTAGTTTTGGCTTGCTCTTTTTTAGACAGGGTTAGAAAAGTACATTATAAAGCACGTAAGATGGCACAGTGTATAAAAAGGCACTTGTGAGTTGAGCTCCATTTCCTGGAACCTACATAATGGTAGAAAACTCTCTCCACAAAATTGTTCTCTGGCCTCCACAAATGCACTTGTTCCCATGAACTTGATTGTCTTAGGTAGATACTATTCTGATCTATATATCCAGCTCTGCTCTTTTCTTAACTTGCCAAATTTATTTAGTTTCGAATGATATTAACATGGTTTCTTACTTATCAATATCTCTTAACAATATTTCAAAAATATTTTCTTCCTCTGTTTGTGTGTATGTGTAGGCATGCTTGCCTGGGCATACTCTTCAAAGTCGAAAGTTGTTGAGTGTGGTCTTCTATTGCTCTAACTGGAACTTAGAGCAAGTGCCTAGGGTTGCCTGTCTGCCTCTTGTGCTCAATTACAGATGTACATCTAGATTTACATAAGTGTTGAAATCTGAATTTAGGTCTTGATGTTTGTGCAGTAAACATTCCATTCTCTGAAATATCTCCCAAGTCTCTTCTTTTTTGTTTTGTGAAACATGGCCTCACCTGTAGCCTTAGGATTAATTAAAATGCATAGCAATCTTCCTGCCTTGACTTTCCATATGCCAGATTATAGGAATTATTATATCCAACTCAAAATACTTTTTAATACTATCTTACTGATTTTCAAGGAAATCAAATACAATGCCAGACGGCGGTATACCTTTAATCCCAGCACTTGGGATGTAGACACAGGTGCTTCTCTGAGTTTGAGGACAGCCGGGTCTACAAAGTGGGTTCCAGGACTGCCTGGATGACACAGAGATACCCTGTCAAGAGGACACCTCCTTCTCCCTCCCCCAAAGAAATCAAATAAACAAACAACAGATACACATACAAAATGACAGTATTCTCAATCACATTTAAAAAAAAGATTTATTTATATATTTATTTATTATATGTAAGTACACTGTAGCTGTCTTCAGACACTCCAGAAGAGGGCATCAAATCTAATTCCAGATGGTTGTGAGCCACCATATAGTTGCTGGGATTTGAACTCAAGACCTTCGGAAGAACAGTCAGTGCTCTTAACCGCTGAGCCATCACTCCAGCCCTCTCAATCACATTTTAAAATAATTTTCTTTTTTTAGCTTTTTTTAAAAAATAAATGCATGCTTGTAATCAAGTAATTATCATGCTATCACTAACAAGCATAGTCATATATTAAGTAACAAGCACTGTCATATATGGAGCGAGGTTCTCTCTTCAGTTTCTTTTTGGAGGCATTTAGAGCTATGAGTTTTCCTCTTACCACTGCTTTCATTGTGTCCCATAAGTTTTGATTATGATGTATCTTCATTTTTATTAAATTCTAAAAAGCCTTTAATTTCTTTCTTTACTTCTTCCTTGACCAAGTTATCATTGAGTAGAGCGATGTTCAGCTTCCATGTATATGTGTGTTTTCTGATGTTTTTGTTGATATTTAAGACCAACCTTAGTCTGTGGTGATCTGACATGATAGGGTGCATGGAATTATTTCAATCTTCTTGTATCTGTTGAGGCCTATTTTGTGACCATTTATATGGTCAGTTTTAGAGAAGGTACTGTGAAGTGCTGAGAAGAAGGTATATTCTTTTGCTTTAGGATGAAATATTCTATAAATGTCTGTTAGTTCCATTTGGTTCATAACTTCTGTTAGTTTCACTGTGTCTCTGTTTAGTTTTTGTTTCCATGGTCTGTCTGTCTATTGATGAGAGTGGGGTGTTGAAGTCTCCCACTATTATTGTGTGGGGTGTGATGTGTGCTTTGAGCTTTAGTAAAGTTTTTTTTTTCTTTTCATTTTTCTGTCTTTTTTTTTTTTTTTTTTTAATGAATGTGGCTGCCCTTGCATTTGGAGCATAGATGTTCAGAATTGAGAGTTCATCTCAGTAGATTTTTCCTTTGACCAGTATGAAGTGTCCTTCTTTATCTCTCTTGATAACTTTTCATTGAAAGTTGATTTTATTTGATATTAGAATGGCTACTCCAGTTTGTTTCTTTGGACCATTTGTTTGGAAAATTGTTTTCAAACCTTTTACTCTGAGGAAGTGTCTGTCTTTTTCACTGAGGTGCATTTCCTGGATGCAGCAGAATGCTGGGTCATGTTTATGTATCCAGTCTGTTAGTCTATGTCTTTTGGGGGGAAATTGAGTCCATTGATGTTAAGGAAAAGTGATTGTTACTTCCTATTAATTTTTGTTGTTAGAGATGGAATTATGTTTGTGTGGCTGTCTTTTAGGTTTGATGAAAGATGACTTTCTTGCTTTTTCTAGGGTGTAGTTTCCCTCATGCTGCTGTTTTCCATCTGTTATCCTTTGTAGGGTTGGATTTATGGAAAGATACTGTGTAAATTTGGTTTTGTCATGGGATATTTTGGTTTCTCTGTCTATGATAATTGAGAGTTTTCCTGGGTATAGTAGCCTGGGCTGGCATTTGTGTTCTCTTAGGGTCTGTATGACATCTGCCCAGGATCTTCTGGCTTTCATAGTCTCTGGTGAGAAGTCTGGTGTAGTTCTGATAGGTCTGCCTTTATATGTTACTTGACCTTTTCTCCTTACTGCTTTTAATATTCTTTCCTTGTTTAGTGCATTTAATGTTTTGATTATTATGTGACGGGAGGAATTTCTTTTCTGGTCCAGTCTATTTGGAGTTCTGTAGGCTTCTTATATGTTCATTGGCATCTCTTTCTTTAAGTTAGGGAAGTTTTCTTCTATAATTTTGTTGAAGATATTTACTGGCCCTTTAAGTTGGGAATCTTCACTCTCTTCTATACCTATTATCCTTAGGTTTCATCTTCTCATTGTGTCCTGGATTTCCTGGATGTTTTGGGTTAAGAGCTTTTTGCTTCTTGCATTTTCTTTGACTGTTGTGTCAATGTTTTCTGTGGTATCTTCTGCACCTGAGATTCTCTCTTCTATCTCTTGTATTCTGTTGGTGATGCTTGCATCTATGACTCCTGATCTCTTTCCTAGGTTTTCTTACTTCAGGGTTGTCTCCCTTTGTGGTTTTTTTATTGTTTCTATTTCCACTTTTAGATCCTGGATGGTTTTGTTAATTCCTTCACTTGTTTGGTTGTGTTTTCTTGTAATTCTTTAAGGGATTTTTGTGTTTCCTTTTTAAGGACTTCTAGCTGTTTACCTGTGTTCTCCTGTATTTCTTTAAGGGAGTTATTTATGTCCTTCTTAAAGTCCTCTTTCACCATGAAATGTGATTTTAGATCTGAATCTTGCTTTCCTGTGTGATGTTGTATCCAAGACTTGATATGGAGAATTGGGTTCTTATGATGCCAAGTAACCTTGGTTTCTGTTGCTTATGTTCTTACGCTTGCCTCCTGCCATCTGATTATCTCTAGTGCTGCCTGCCCTCACTATATCTGACTGGAGCCGTCCTTCCTGTGATTCTGGTTTTATCAGAACTCCTCAAAGTTCAGCTGTCTCTGTGATCCTGGGATCCTGGGACCCTGAGATCTTGGTGTGACCAAACTCCTGGGATCCGGTGGTCCTGGGCATGTTAGAGTGCTTGGAAGTGGAGCTTCCTCTGGCTGTTGTGGTTCATGCCCAAGGTCTGCTCAGGGCACCGGCCCATACCAGAAGGCTTTTCAGGGTTTTTTTGTCCTTTATCATACATTCATTCTATTTCATTTACTCATTTGGATTGTTCCAAAGTTTTGCTATTAAAGCTGGTGATGCAGGGCTCAGCTGGTGAAGGCACTTTTGGTGCTAAGCATGTCAACCTGAGTTCAAACATTGGAGACCATGTAGTGAAAGGAGAGAGCCAGTTTCTTCAAGTTGTCCTTCCACAGACATACACAGTAAATAAATAATAAAGTAAAAACAGCCAGCCGGGTGTGGTGGCGCACGCCTTTAATCCCAGCACTCGGGAGGCAGAGGCAGGCGGATTTCTGAGTTCGAGGCCAGCCTGGTCTACAAAGTGAGTTCCAGGACAGCCAGGGCTATACAGAGAAACCCTGTCTCCAAAAACCAAAAACCAAAAACAAAAACAAAAAAACAGCCCACATTCGTATCATTAGTCAGAAGTAAGATAAAGTGTATTAATTTACTATGTCAAAAATCATGAAAATATATCTAAAATAAGTATGTAGGTTTATATGATTGACAATCAACAAAGAAAATATCTTAAGCCAGAAGTCTTGATAAATGCCTATAATTCCATAGGAGACTGAAAGAGGCAGAACACTGAGGATTTGAGGCCAGCATGACTATAGAGTTAAGGCCTTTTCTCAAAAAAGAAAAAGAAACAATAGTGATAGCATTTGATATAACAGTGCATAAACTAACAAAAAATGACATTAGTGTACTTTCGTTTTGTTTTATACTCACTTGGGTCTGTCTGCGTATGTTGTTATCTGTGCTCCAGTATGTGGGTGGAGTTCTGAGGACAACTTGTAGAGTTGATGGCCTTCTTCTACTTTGTTATTTTTCTAGGGATTAACTTCAGGTTGTCAAGCTTGGTGTCAAGTACGTTTACATCTTGCCAGTTAGTTTTATTTTCTTTTGTTGTTGTATTGATTTGGCTTTTTCATATGTTCTTACTGTATAGCTCAGTCTACCCTTGAACTCGGGTTATACCTCCTTTTGAGCCCAAACTCATAGTAGTACTCCTGGCGCAGCCTCCCAAGTATTGAGGTTATAGGCATGTACCACTATGCTCCACCTAACACTAATTTTCTGAAAAGTATTTTCCTGAGGCTAGAGAGATGGCTCAGTGCTGAAAGTGTTTGCTGCTCTTCCAGAGAACATTAGTTTGTTTCCCCGCACCTACATTGGGTGGCTCACAACGGCTTGTAAGTCATGCTCCAGTGAATCTTCTGCTTCTGTGAGTACTTGTACATGAGTGATTCATTACACACAGACACACACACTAAATCCAACAAAAAATATTTTGCTGCGTATGTATGCATATGATATGTAGTTAATTAATTTGTTAGATTATAATGGGTAGTTAAAAGTTTGCTTTCTCTGAAACATTTTTCTTGTTCAAATTTTAGGACTCTTCAAAATTGTTCAAGAAAGCAGGTGATGCTACAGCCATCGACTGCCAAGCTGAAGAAAGCATCCATCTTCATTCACAGGGGGAAAGTAATCCTTTGTCTAAGAAGCTTTCTCCAGTACATTCACAAATGGCAGATTACATTAGTGCAGCACCATCTCTTGTTGGCAGTCGCGATCCTGATATAAAGGACAGAGCATTACTTAATGGAGGAACTAGTGTAACAGAAAAGTTGGCACAGCTCATTGCTACCTGTCCTCCTTCCAAGTCTTCCAAGGCAAAACCGAAGAAGTTAGGAACTGGCACTACAGTTGGATTGGTTAGCAAGGACTTGATCAGGAAACCAGGTGTCGGCTCTATAGCTGGAATAATTCATAAAGACTTAATTAAAAAGCCAGCTCTTAGCACAGCAGTTGGGTTGGTAACTAAAGATCCAGGGAAAAAGCCTATGTTCAATGCAGCAGTAGGCCTGATCAATAAGGACTCTGTGAAAAAATTGGGAACTGGCACTACAGCCGTATTCATTAATAAAGACTTAGGCAAAAAGCCAGGGGCTATCACTACAGTTGGACTGCTGAGCAAAGAATCAGGAAAGAAGCTAGGCATTGGTATTGTTCCAGGGCTAGTGAATAAAGAGTCTGGCAAGAAATTAGGACTTGGCACCGTAGTTGGACTGGTTAATAAAGAGTTGGGAAAGAAACTGAGTTCTACAGTTGGCCTAGTGGCCAAGGATGTTACGAAGAAGATTGTAGCAAGCTCAGCAATGGGATTGGTTAATAAGGACATTGGAAAGAAATTATTAAATTGTCCTATGGCAGGACAACTGGGCAGTAAAGATGCCTTAAACCTTAAATCTGAAGCACTGCTCCCCTCTCAGGAACAACTTAAGGCTTCCTGTAGTGCAAACATAAGTAATCATGACAGTCAAGAACTTCCTGAGTCTCTGAAAGACAGTGCTACCGGCAAAGCTTTTGAGAAGAGTGTTATGCGGCATAGTAAAGAAAGCATGTTGGAAAAATTTTCAGTCCGAAAAGAAATTACTAATTTAGAGAAAGAAATGTTTAATGAAGGAGCATGCATTCAGCAAGACAATTTCTCATCTAGTGAAAGGGGAGCCTTTGAAACCTCAAAGCATGAAAAGCAGCCTCCTGTGTATTGCACTTCTCCTGACTTTCAAATAGGAGGTGCCTCTGATGCCTCTACAGCTAAATCTCCCTTCAGTGCAGTAGGAGAAAGCAATCTTCCTTCCTCGTCACCTCCTGTGTCTATTAATCCTTTAACCAGGAGTCCCCCTGAAACTTCTTCACAGTTGGTTCCAAACCCATTACTTTTAAATTCTACAGCAGAACAAATGGAAGAAATCTCTGAATCTATTGGAAAGAACCAGTTTATTGCTGAAAGTACCCACTTGAATGTTGGTCACAGGTCATTAGGTCATAGCATAAGTATTGAATGTAAAGGAATTGATAAAGAACTAAATGAATCAAAAAATACACATCTAGATATTCCTAGAATAAGTTCTTCCTTGGGAAAAAAGGCAAGTTTGACTTCTGACTCTGGTATTCATGCAATTACTCCTTCCGTTGTTAATTTTACTAGTTTGTTTAGTAACAAACCTTTTTTAAAGCTTGGTGCAGTCACTGCATCAGACAAACACTGCCAGGTTGCTGAAAGCCTAAGCTCGAGTTTCCAGTCCAAACCATTGAAAAAAAGAAAAGGAAGAAAACCTCGGTGGACTAAAGTGGTAGCAAGAAGCACATGCCGGTCTCCAAAAGGACTAGACTTAGAAAGATCAGAGCTTTTTAAGAATGTTTCTTGTAGCTCACTATCAAATAGTTCTGAGCCAGCGAAGTTTATGAAAACTATCGGAGCATCATCATTCGTCGATCATGACTTCCTTAAACGCCGATTGCCAAAGTTGAGTAAGTCTTCAGCTCCATCTCTTGCTCTTTTAACTGACAGCGAGAAACCATCTCATAAGTCTTTTATTACTCACAAACTGTCCTCCAGTATGTGTGTCACTAGCGATCTTTTGTCGGATATTTATAAGCCCAAGAGAGGAAGACCTAAATCCAAGGAAATGCCTCAGCTGGAAGGTCCACCTAAAAGGACTTTAAAAATACCTGCCTCTAAAGTTTTTTCTTTACAGTCTAAAGAAGAGCAAGAACCCCCAATTTTACAACCAGAAATTGAAATTCCTTCCTTCAAACAAAGTTTGTCTGTATCTCCTTTTCCAAAAAAAAGAGGCAGGCCTAAGAGGCAGATGAGGTCTCCAGTGAAGATGAAGCCCCCTGTCCTGTCAGTGGCTCCATTTGTTGCCACTGAAAGTCCAAGTAAGCTAGAGTCTGAAAGTGAGAACCATAGAAGTGGCAGTGACTTCTTTGAGAGTGAGGACCAGCTTCAGGACACAGACGACTTAGATGACAGTCACAGGCAAAGTGTCTGCAGTATGAGTGACCTTGAGATGGAACCAGATAAAAAAATTAGCAAGCGAAACAATGGACAATTAATGAAAACAATTATCCGCAAAATAAATAAAATGAAGACTTTAAAGAGAAAAAAACTGTTGAATCAGATTCTTTCAAGTTCTGTAGAATCAAGTAATAAAGGAAAAGTGCAGTCCAAGCTTCACAATACAGTCTCAAGTCTCGCTGCCACATTTGGCTCTAAATTGGGGCAACAAATCAATGTCAGCAAGAAAGGGACCATTTACATAGGGAAGAGAAGGGGGCGGAAACCAAAAACCGTCTTAAATGGCCTGCTTTCTGGTAGCCCTGCCAGCCTTGCTGTGCTTGAACAAACAGCTCAGCAGGCAGCTGGGTCAGCATTAGGACAGATCCTCCCCCCTTTACTGCCTTCACCTGCTAGTAGCTCTGAGATCCTTCCATCACCTATTTGCTCTCAGTCTTCTGGGACTAGTGGAGGTCAGAGCCCTGTTAGTAGTGACGCAGGCTTTGTTGAACCTAGTTCAGTGCCATATTTGCATGTGCACTCCAGACAGGGCAGTATGATTCAGACTCTTGCAATGAAGAAGGCTTCCAAGGGCAGGAGGCGACTCTCTCCTCCTACTTTGTTGCCAAATTCTCCCTCTCATTTGAGTGAACTCACATCTCTGAAAGAAGCCACTCCTTCCCCAGTTAGTGAGTCTCATAGTGACGAGACCATTCCCAGTGACAGTGGCATTGGGACAGATAATAATAGCACATCAGACAGGGCAGAGAAGTTTTGTGGACAGAAAAAGAGGAGACATTCTTTTGAGCACATTTCTCTGATTCCCCCTGAAACTTCTACCGTCCTAAACAGTCTCAAAGAAAAACACAAACACAAATGTAAGCGCAGGAGCCACGATTACCTCAGCTATGACAAGATGAAAAGACAGAAGCGAAAACGGAAAAAGAAATATCCCCAGCTTCGAAATAGGCAGGATCCAGACTTCATCGCAGAACTAGAGGAGCTGATAAGTCGTCTAAGTGAGATTCGGATCACCCATCGAAGCCATCATTTTATTCCCCGAGACCTCCTGCCAACTATTTTTCGAATCAACTTTAATAGTTTCTATACACATCCTTCTTTTCCCTTAGACCCATTGCACTACATTCGGAAACCTGACTTAAAAAAGAAACGAGGGAGGCCCCCTAAGATGAGGGAGGCAATGGCAGAAATGCCTTTTATGCACAGCCTTAGTTTTCCTTTATCTAGTACTGGATTTTATCCGTCTTATGGCATGCCTTACTCTCCCTCACCCCTTACAGCTGCTCCAATAGGATTAGGGTATTATGGAAGGTATCCCCCCACTCTTTATCCACCGCCTCCATCTCCTTCATTCACCACTCCACTGCCACCTCCCTCCTATATGCATGCTGGTCATTTATTGCTCAATCCTACCAAATATCATAAGAAAAAGCATAAGCTCCTTAGACAGGAGGCTTTTCTTACAACCAGCAGGACTCCTCTCCTTTCCATGAGCACCTACCCCAGTGTACCTCCGGAGATGGCTTATGGTTGGATGGTGGAGCACAAACACAGACATCGTCACAAACACAGAGAGCACCGTTCTGAACAGCCCCAGGTTTCCATGGATAGTGGCTCTTCCAGATCGGTCTTGGAGTCTTTGAAACGTTACCGATTTGGTAAGGATACTGTTGGAGATCGATATAAGCATAAGGAAAAGCACAGGTGTCACATGTCCTGCCCTCATCTCTCTCCTTCAAAGAGCTTAATAAACAGAGAAGAACAGTGGGTTTCTCGAGAGCCTTCAGAATCAAGTTCTTTAGCCTTGGGATTGCAAACACCTTTACAAATTGACTGCTCGGAAAGTTCTCCCGGTTTGTCCCTTGGAGGATTTACTCCCAATTCTGAGCCAGCCAGCAGTGATGAACATATGAACCTTTTTACAAGTGCAATAGGCAGCTGCAGAGTTTCAAACCCTAACTCCAGTTGCCGGAAGAAATTAACTGACAGCCCTGGACTCTTTCCTGTACAAGATACTGCACTAAATCGGCCTCACAGAAAGGAACCGTTACCTTCCAGTGAAAGGGCAATACAGTCGTTGGCAGGTAAGTGGGTTATTTTGTTGTCTATTATTTGTGTTACAATAATAAATTATTTTCCCACTGGTTTCTGGGTTTATATATTGACCTCTTTAATAAGTTTATACTTTATTAATTTTTGTTTTTATAAATATATTTTGAAATCTCCAAATTTTTATTTTACTTTTATTTAAGAAGTAAGGTAAGTGATATATTTGTATTAATGTCTGTCTGTGTATCTATCTATCAATTATTTTTTTAGGTATCATTTAAAAAAAAATTGGAAACCAAGAGAAATGCTCCAATTTCCTTGCACAAAAGCTTGTGCTTGGTTCTTTCAGTGAGAACTGGCTTGTGATGCTTGTTAGCTGTAGCTAGTAGTTAGTGTATGCTAGTTGAGTGGTTACAGATACTTCTGTGTTACCCAAACTTCCCGTGTCTCGGTGATGATTTACCACTGAACACTTTTCAGGACTGAGATTTGAGTGAATATTCAGTCCCTGAGTACTTTTAGGCATCTCCATAAAAGTTATTTCAGTTAGATACAAAAAGACATGAAACATAGTAAGTAGTTCATTTGTTGGTCCTAGAAAAATGGTTTTTGAGAATGGAGAAGGTGGAGATAAAACTGAAATCATTGCTTATTCAAATGAAGGATATTCCTAACTTATCGCTGGTGGTTACTAGACTCAGCTGTAAAGTGTGATGCTGTCGTGTCTGATCTTCCAGAGGTGACCCAGGCACAGTGTTAGAGTTACGTGTGACTATAGTGCTCACCACAGTAAGCAAAGAGTGTTCATTTATTTATTCCTTTAAATAAATAAACATTTGTATACTAGAACCTTCAGAGACAAGAAGATATTTTTCTAATTTTCTTTATTCATGAACTTTGAAAGATCAAAATTATGTCTTAGTGGAAAAGATAGATTTACTTCTTTTTTTTTGTTTTGTTTTGTTTGTTGTTTTTGTTTTTTGAGACAGGGTTTCTCTGTGTAGCCCTGGCTGTCCTGGAACTCACTCTGTAGACCAGGCTTGGCCTCTAACTCAGAAATCAGCCTGTCTCTGCTTCCCGAGTGCTGGGATTAAAGGCGTGCGCCGCCGCCACCACCCGTCTAGATTTACTTCTTTAAAAAATGTAGACTAAGGGCAGGAGGAAAAAAAAGAATAAAAGGGAGTCTGGAAAAAACGGCTCGGTGCTTACAGACATACATAGTGACTCTGTTGTAACTCCAGTTCTGGGTATGCGATAGCCTCTTCTCTAGGCTCCAGGCATGCAGATTGTGCACAGACCATTCATGCAGGCAAAACACTTAAACTCCATTAAAATAAAATAAAAAATTTGTTCGTTTTTGTTTTTTAGTTTGAGATAGAGACTCTAAACAGCCATGGCTGTCCTACAACTTTCTGTGTAGACCAGGCTGACCCTAAACTCAGAGAAAGCCCACTTTGCTCTGCCTCCTGAGTTCTGGGGTCAGAGGCGTGTGCTACCACACCCTAACTAAAATATTTCTTCTTGTTTGTTTTTTATTCCTTAGGCAGGGTCTCACTGTGTAGACCTGGCGGTCCTAAAACCCACTATGTATCATTGAACTCATAGAGAACCCACCCATTGTTTCTTGCTGAGATTAAAGATGTATACCATGTGCTGGACTCTCCCCCCCCCCCACCTTTTTTATGTAACCCTCAAGAAGATTTTTGTTTGTTTGTTTCTTTGTTTTTAATATCTTTTTAGGTTTCTCTGTTGTACAGTTGCACCACTACTGCCCCAATATTCTGTTTGGATGTGGAGGGAAAAACTTCTGTAATTATTTTGACAGAATTTTTTTTTTATACAAATATTTAACCGATGCCAGTTTTTGAATTATCAAGTATTTGCCAGGTGTTGTAATTTGGGGCCCTTGTTTTTCTGTTGAAGAAAGGAATAAATAACAAAAATTGTATTAGGTTTCCTTAATTGTGAAGTTAAGGGCTTGGTGGTACATGTCCTACCCCGTAATTTCAGTATTTGGGAAACAGAAGCAGAAAGATTACTTCAAATTGAAGGCTAGCCTGGTCTTTGTAGCAAATTCCAGGCCCAGCGGGACTTTGTGTTGTGGTATGAACCTATCTTGAACCAGGAAGAATAAAAGTTTTCTTTTGTTTTTTGGGGTGCTCGACTTTGTTGTTGTTGTTGTTGTTTAGATGATAAAAAGTACAAAAGAGGGGGTATAGGATTCTTTGAAATGAGGAGACTAATTCAGAGAATGACCTCCTGCGGAAAAGACTTAAATAGGATACGCAGCATGTGCAACAGTTACTGGGAGAAACAGAATCCTGTAGATTTATTTATTCATTAATTTTTTCATTCATTTATTGAATTCCAGAAACATGAGCAATGCTCTAGCTATTAACATGCAGTAGTAAGCAAAGATCTGATGTCTGACACCTTATCTTTCTCATTGTTGTGATGTCAGATGATAGAGTTGGGTAAGCAAGTACATAATGATGTAACTGAGAGAACTGTTGTGTAGTTAGTATTATAGAATAATTAGAAGAAGAGATGGGAGAGAGTTAATTACCTACAGAGTTAACACAGCCTAAGGATAAAAGAGTTGGCATGAGAAATGTAGGGCAAAAAGGATATTTTGAACATCCTGAACTGGAAAGGAACACACACACACACACATTGCAGAAGTACAATAATCAAGAAAAGAGATTTTTGAGAGATGTGGGGGACCAAGAGTGACTTTGGGAGGCAGGGGCTCAGTGGTAGAGTACTTGCCTAGCTTGGGTAAAGGTCTAGACTCTTTGCCCCCAGAGTTAAGATTTAAAGGAGAAGGATAATCAGCTCTTGCAGTGACAAGGACAGCAATGTGGAAATAGTAGATTAACAAACAGAATCATATCCTCTGTTTGCATCCCTGTACAGCAGACTCTTGCAAGGTAGAGAGCTAAGACTACTTAGGAGAAGAAAAGGCGTGGTTATTTGGGGTGGTGTACTTATTTGGGGCCATTTAGTTGAATGGTCCTGAGATGAAGTGAAATGAAGTATTACACAGAGGAGAATATTAGAGATAGTGAATAGATTTAGCAAGCTGGAGAGATGGCAACTTTTGCCGAGGCCCAGAGTTTAGTTTCCAGCATCTACCTTTTAGCATACAGCTGTAACTCGAGTTCCAGAAGATCTGATGGCATTCTTTTCTGACTTTGGGTGCCATGCATCCATGTGGTGCATCTACGTGCAATATGTGCAAACACTCATACACACAAAATAAATACATATTTTTAAAAACTAAAAGAAAAAGCTGAGTGGTGGTGGTACATATCTTTAATCCCAGCACTTGGGAGGCAGAGACTTACAGAGTCAGGCAGACCTTTGTAAGTTTGAGGCCAGCCTGGTCTACATAGTGAGTTCCAGGACAGCCAAGGCTACACAGTGAAACCCTGTCTTCACAAAACAAAAACAAACAAAACAAAATAGCTTTAGCTTTCTTTCTATCTTACGAGACATGGATCTATATCTTAAAGAGAAGTTAAGCTATGGGGTAGAGGGCAGAGATACAGCCCTATATTGCTGTCTACAACAGTCTGAGTAGTTATTTTAATAAAACCTTTTCAACGTCTTGTTTGATATGTTTTTAAAAATGGGTTTGTACTGCAGTCCTCCCCCTTGTGAGTGAGATTATATTGGTAGGTAGGTGGCTGTAAAGGTGCCTTGAATGGGGTCCAATCCAATACGGTGTAAAACCTTACATAGGTCACAAAGTTTTCATAAGGTAGTTAAGACATATCTTTTTTTTTTTTAATAAATGGAATCTTTTTGTGAGATTTCTAGAAAATTACAGGCTTATAACTAAGAAAGAAAGCTATATGCTTAGGCCTTACTCACAATTCATTACTATTTTGACAATTATTTGAAGTATCTGTATATAAAAGAAATGTGGCCTCCATTTCAAATCCTGTTAATTGTGTTAGAATTCTTGACTCTTGGCTGATCCTAAGATGAGCTTCTTCCCTTCCCCTGTGCCCTTACCTGTCTGTCTAGCCTGTCTCAGAATCTATGTGAGAGGGTGCACCTAACGATGAGTGCTGTGCAGTAGGCATGTTAGAACGACACAGGGACTGAAGAGATGGCTCAGTGGTTAAGAGCACTTGTTGCAGAGAACCTAAGTTATATCCCCAGCACCCATGGTGGCTCACAAACATCTGTGACTCCTGTTCCAGGGACTCCAACACCCTCCTCTGACCTTCTTAGGTATCAGGCACACATGTGATATACAGACACACATGTGGAAAACCCTCATAAACCTGGGGGCAGGGTGGGGGGACAGTTCGCAGCACTAAGAAGATAGGCAAAAAAATTTGAGGTCATGCTTAGCTACATAGCAAATAGCAAGACTGCATAACAAGTTCTTGTCTCAAAGACCTGCTTGGGTGGAGGGGTTGTCCAAACTTAGGTGAAGGGGCTAGAGAGATGCCTTACTCTTAATAGACCTAAAACCCATCCAAGTGTGGTGGCATGTGCCTGTAATCACAGCTAAAGATTGGAGGAGACCTAGGCCAATCCCTGGCATTCATTGCCCAGCCAATCTAGCCAGTCCATGAACTCAATGCTCAATTAAGAGACCCTATCTCAAGAAATAAGGTAGGTGGTGGCAAAATAGCATAGTCCTGTGATACTTGCTGCCAAATCTGATGACCTGAGTTCAATTCCTGGACCCCACATTGTGAAAGGAGAAAACTGAAATCCTGTGAGTGCACCTATATAGGCTGTGGCATGCTTCCCACTTCAGGATATGTGGTGAGGTCAGAGGACAACTTGTGAGAGTAAGTTCTTTCCTTCTAATGTGTGTTCTAGGATCAGACTTGGTAGTAAGCACCATTCTATGCTTCATCATCAGCCTTCGAGGTTTCTTAACTTTATTGTCAAGATTGCCCAGTACTAGCCATATGTGGAGTATGCACAAGCCTATAAGCACCCTGGAGGCAAGGGACAGAAGGGACCTATAGATCAGCCTGGGCTTTATCAGTTATATTGTCTCAGTTTGAGAGCAATCTGTTGAGTTTCTGCAGGCTGAAGAATAAATGGAAAGTGAAAAAACTTAAGTAAGAAAAGCTGAATTGGGGTTGGCGAGATGGCTCAGCGAGTAAGAGTGTTGGCTGCTCTCCTGAAGGCCCTGAGTTCAAATCCCAGCATCCACATGGTGGCTCACAACCACCCGTGGTGAGATCCTGCGCCCTCTTCTGGCACATATGAAGACAGCTACAGTGTACTAATGTATAATAATAAATAAATCTTTTTTTAAAAAAAGAGAAGAGCTGGATTGTACTAGTTAGGATGCTGGCACACACCTTTAATCACAGCACTGTGGGATCAGAGGCAGTCGGATCTCTGTAAGTTTGAAGCTACACTGGTCTACATAGCAAGCTTTAGTTCTGCCAGGATTACAAAGACTATGACTCAAAAAAATTAGTTTATCCCTCTAAATCATGCTTTAACACTTTCATAGCAGTTCTAATGGGTTTGTTTACTGTTTTTGTGCGTTCATGTTTGTGTGTGTGTGATTTTGTTTGTTTGTTTGTGGTTGCTTTTGTTGGTAGTCTATTCTTGAATTGTAAAGGTTTTTAAAACAGCATTGCTTTAAATTGATCTCCAAGGTTTATCGTTGTTTTTCTTATATAACTTAAAGTTCATTATGTTGAAATGCCCCCCTCACAGTGTTAAAAATCATCACCTTTGAAAATTTATATTTGTGACACAACTTTCTTTTTTTTTTTGGTTTGTTTTTGTTTGTTTGTTTCTTGTTTTTTGGGTTTTTTTTTTTTTTGGTTTGTTTTTTTTTTTTTTGGTTTGTTTTTTTTGTTGTTGTTGTTTTTTTAGAGACAGGGTTTCTCTGTGTAGCCCTGGCTGTCTTGGCACTCACTTTGTAGACCAGGCTGGCCACGAACTCAGAAATCCGCCTGCCTCTGCCTCCCAAGTGCTGGGATTAAAGGCGTGCGCCACCACCGCCTGGCATGACACAACTTTCAGTGGCAAGACTTGGAACAATTCAAGTCACTAAATAATGCTAATAATGTTGGGTATAACCTTAAAATAAATACACAATTGTTAATGCTGATAGAACTAAATGATTGGCTAAATAAATGAAAGGACACAAGTTCTATACAGAGCAACTTGAAGTGATGCATGAAGATTTTCCCCTTTCAAGGGGTGGAATTTCTTTTTTATCTTTTTTTTAATGTGTATATGGTGTTTTGCTTGCATGTGTCTGAAACACATGTCCTGTCTCCTTCAAGGCCAGAAGAGGCTGTTAGATCCTCTGGAACTGGGATTACAGATGGTTTTTAACTGGCCTGTAGGAGCTGGAAAAAGAGCCTGAAACCTCTGCAAAAGCAGCCAGTGCATTTAACCACTGAGCCATCTCTCCAGCCCTGGGACTCCTTGCATGTTAACTGCACATACTGACTTATTTTCAAAGAATAGACTGGGGAGATGACACATAGTAATGAAGGCTAAGGTTAACTTAACCTGTGAGTAGGTAAAGTGATTGAATATTCCCTGACATGCTGCAAGTAGAGAGCTCCAGGCATCAGATCTCCAGGTGATTGTGAGCCAGCTGACATGAGTGCTGGGAAGTGAATAGAGGCCCTCTGAAAGAACACTAAGTGCCCTCAACCCTCAGCCACTCCTCTACCCCCTAACAGAGGTTCACTTTTAATTTTCCTTTTTATCTTATGTGTATGGGTATTTTTCCTGCATGTACGTCTGCATCACTTGCATTCAGAGGCATGTAGAGGGTATCAGATCCACAGATAATTACAACTTATAGGTGATTATGAACTACTGTGTAGGTGTTGGGACTTGAACCTGGGTCCTCTTAATCCCTGAATTATCTCTCCAGACTTAATTTAGTGATTTCTTTGTTGAGACAGGGTCTTTCTGCAAGGATTTGGCTGATCTAGAACTCACTATTTAGATCAGGCTGGCCTCAAACACAGAGATCTGCCTGCCTTTGTCTCCAAGAGCTATGATTGAAGGTGTGTACCAGAATAACAAACAGCATTTTTTGTTTTTTGTTTTTGTTTTTCTTGTTTGTTTGTTTAAAGGCAGATTTTGTAATATAGCTCAGCCTGGCTTCAAACTCAGGGTCCCCCTGCCTCAGCCTCTGAATGCTGGGATTATGGGAGTGTGCCACCAAAACTTTAGGTACATGCCATCAAACTGAGCTTGTCTGTAGTATATTTAGCTCATAACCAGCTGTGCGAGGCAGAACATTCTGATTTCAAAGTGGACAATGAAGAGTGGATCGTGGAGCAGTATAAATGATTGGCTGCATGTAAACATTACATGTTCTATACTTCAGGCATTCCACCATTTTGTCCCTCCTGAATAAATCAAATGACTTAGTTTTTGTTTTGGAATCACTCTGAAGACACATTGGTTTTGTCTGTCGGTCTCTCCCTCTCCCTTCTTCCTCCCCCTCCCTCTGTCCCTTTCTCCCTCTCTCTCATTTTAAAGCATACTTAGTTTTGTTTCTTTTTTTACCTGAAGGGGATAAACATCAGTTGATGAAAATATCCTGGTTTTGACACTTTCTCTAGAGTTTTATCGTAGATACACCCATAAGTAAAGTATAAGCATGCAGAGGTGAGGGTTTAAAATAGATTGTGATGGTTCTGGGAGGTTTCCAGGGAATTCCATTTTAATGTAATCTAACTTGGGAATTGTAGAGAATTTTCTAATTAGAGGAAGGAAAAACACTTTGTTTGGGGTTCTGTTGTTTGTTTTTAGCTTAAAAACGACGAACATAGACTCTGAACCCTTCCTTCCTGCAGTGCATTTAACTGATGAGGTATATGGACTGTATGGTCAGAAACCACTGATTTTATTAAGAACCAGCTTTTTTGTCAATTTTCAACTTGACAAGAAACTTTTAATGCTATTCAAGAGATTCAGAACATAAATCCAGGACCAAAAAAACAAACAAAACCTTTAGCAACGTCTTCAAATATTAGAGATGAAGAAATAGCTCAACTGTTAAAATGCCCACATGAATGTAAGGCTGACATAGCAGCCTGCCTATAATTCTAGCCTTAGCAGGTAGAGATGGGGAGTCTCCAGGCAATCTGACAAGCAAGACTGTCAGTACCAACAAGCTTTCAGTTTGATTAAGGAGACCCTACTTCAGTTAGTAAGGTTGATTAGCAACTGGGAATGAGTCCCAACATCAACCTCAGTCAGACATCCCAGTGTACACATGTGCCCACAGTCATGTATGCAAACCAGTGCACATATGCACACTGCACACACTTAGAACTAAAATGTGTGCCGTGCTTTAATTGTATTAGGAAGAAGTGATTTGTTATAAATCTAGTATGAAATACTGTTTTGAAATAAGTCTGTATTTTTTTTTAACTCACTAATAAGCATCATTTTAAATCTAGCACATTCTTCCATGGTTAGCCCAAAGATATTTCTAGCATTGGAAACATCAGACATTTTGCTCATTTAAATAATTTCCTATTTAGTAGAGTGTTTACTGTTAAATTCCAAATAAGGTATACACAAAACCTGTAGTTTATAAATTGTAAAAAGCCTCTATTGTTAAATTCCAAATAAGGTATACATGACATGTAGTATATAAATTTGTAAAAAGCCTTTAATATAAATTTAGACTGAAGATTCCAGATTTTCTTGTTTATTTGTTTGTTTGTTTGTTTTGAGTCAAGAGTCTAACTATGTAGTTCTGGCTGCCTAATAATTCACCATGTATACCAGGATAGCTTGCCTCTACCTCCTGAGTGCTGGAATTAAAGGTAGATGCCATCGTGCTTGTTGACTGTGTTCTTTTCTAATTCATATTTAGCATCATTAAAGTTGATATTTTAGTGTGGAATTGTTAGGGCCTCAGTGAAGTAGTTAGGTTGGATCTTTGTTTTATAGTGTTTTATGTTTATTTTCTGAGAGGAGAATCTTAACTATATCCTTGCTTTTTGGCCAATCTACCTATCTCTGACTATCATATGCTAGAATTAAAGTTTTGCGCCACCGTGCATAGCTATTTTTTACAATTATTTTTATATTTTTATTCATGTCTGAGTGAGAATGTGTGTCTTTGTGTGTGTCCACATACATATGCATATATCTTTGTTTACATTTGGGAATGGTGGTGCTCACCTTTAATCCCAGTACATGCGGGCTGGAGAGATGGCTCAGCGATTAAGAACACTGACTGCTCTTCCAAAGATCCTGAGTTCAAATCCCAGCAACCACATGGTGGCTCACAACCATCCCTAACGAGATCTGATGCCCTCTTCTGGTATGTCTAAAGACAGCTACAGTGTACTTACATATAATAAATAAATAAATAAATAAATAAATAAATAAATAAATCTTTAAAAAATAAATAAATCCAGTACTTGGAAGGCAGTGGGCAACAGGTGGATCTACAAAGCAAGTTCCAGGACATCCAGGGCTACATAGAAAAACCCTGTCTTTAAAAAAAAAAATGGGGGTAGGGGGCCCGGTGTATGCCCTAATATGTATGTGAAGATAAGCCAAAAACTTCTGAGAGTCAGTTCTCTCTGGTGTGGCTTCAGGGATCAGTCTTGCTCAGTAAGTACTTCGAATTTGTTTAGAGTCAACTCATTGGACTGTGTGTTCATGTTTTCTTTGTGATTTTTCTACCTTTCTACATACAGAGACACTTAGCACCAATGGCAGTTTTCTCTATTGCTTGTAATAACTTCAACAGTTTGACTCTTTGCTTACACCCAGATATCTGAAGATAGTATTCATTTTTATAGTAGATGTGATCAATATTTTCATAAGTAATAAATCAACCTTAGAACAGCTTTTTAGTCTTCACTTATTTCTGTGGATTGTATAAGATTAGATTTTTAAAGACATTTTATCAGCCTGTATGCCAGTCATGAGTAACTCATTTCCAGAACATTTTTTTTTTAAAGATTTATATATTTTATGTATTGAGTACACAGCTGCTCTCTTCAGATGCACCAGAAGAGGACATTGGATCCCATTACAGATGGTTGTGAGCCACCATGTGGTTGCTAGGAATTGAACTCAGGACCTCTGGAAGAGTAGTCAGTGCTCTTAACCACTGAGCCATCTCTCCAGCCTGTAAGATTGGATTATTATACCTAATCCAGGGAGTTCTTTTTTTCCCTTTTCAATTTTCTGGCATTTTACCCCATCTTTGTATGTACAATCTATACCAGCTTTCCCTTTTGTTTAAATTGATAACAAATATTTTTTCAAAGCCTTGTCTTATAAGTTATCATATAATGGACAAATGAAATTCAGAAAGCCTATAATTAAAAAGGCTTCTACACATATTTTTAGTTCTTATATCCTTGTATGTATTATCCTAGTTTGTGATAACTTGAGTTTCCCTCCTTGGTAGTACTTTTCATTCGTTACACAAATGCCTTATTACCAGCAAATATTGAGAATCGGCTCCCAGCTATGCAGGTCCATCTCTAAGTTCAAGGCCCACCTGATCTACAGAGCAAGTTTTCAGGACCAGTAAGGCTGTAACATAGAGAAATTCTGTTTCGAGAAACAAAATAAAAAACAAAACAAAGAATTGACTCCCAAGAATTACCATACCTTTAGTATTAAAAGTCCAGTGTATTTAAGCACATCTTCTTTGTCTCTGTGTAATTATTGCTTTACTCATGTGTATGTAGTTTCTAAATTTCTAGGCTGTGGGCTGTTGCTAAAACCCAGTAATGTTTTTAACCAAAAATTCAATGAACTGAAAATTTCCCATCTATATTCCTTATTTCCTAAGGTATCTCATTATGTGTTTGTTTTAAATAGAGATGGGAAATTACGGAAAATTCTGATCTCTACTTTTTTTGTTGTTGTCTGTCTCTCTGTCTCTCCTTTCTCTCTCTCTCTCTCTCTCTCTCTCTCTGTGTGTGTGTGTGTGTGTGTGTGTGTGTGTGTGGCAGTATCAGATTCTCCTGAACTTAAATCCATAGCAACACATTATTCTGTGAGGAATGGAATCTTTGCACATCTTAGCTGGCAAATCTTACTTTACCATAAATGAAACAGGTAATATTTCTTCCAAGCTAGGTACAGCAACAAAGTAGTTACTCCCCTTAGAAAATGACTATGAATTAGAAGAACTAAAAAAATAAGTAGGGAAAACAGAAAATTGCTTTGTCCTTTGTCAAAGAACAGAACAGAAACCCAGACACCTGATTCCAGTTCCTCTGTTGGTGTATCTGGTGTTATTGCTGTGGTTTAGATCATCCCCCCATCCCTAGAGAAGCTAAGGTGAGATTGGAAGGCTAATTTCAGATGCCTTTCTAGCTGTCTTGCAAGGCCTCGCCTGCCCTGGGTATACTTGTTTAGGAGGACATCTTTAATTGTATTCACTTGGTATGTTTAAAGTGAATGTTTAATAACTACAAGTTGGTTTCAGCTCCCTAGTTGGCCATAAGTGTCTGTTTTTCAATTTTTAATAGTGAATGTTGGCTTAAATGTGTCAGTTACATATTTATTTATCATCTAAAAGTTATTTCACAGTAATGTTGATTGTAGTGTAGTGGTGCACAAGACCCTGGGCTCAGTCATTGACATTCTCTCCCCAAGAAAGAGATAGCCCATGACCAATATTAGGACCCTCTTCATATGTAGTATTCAGTAACATTTATAAGCCACAGTAGATTTTGTAAGGTAATATTAGTATTACAGTATTCCATTTTGGAATGCAACACAGCCCTGTGATTTAGAGTAACTTTAATAAGCCAGACTTAGGTATGTTTATTTGCCTTCATCCTGATTCTTAATTTGCTAAAAAACGAAGAATCAAACCTACATTGCTTTTCTCCATACTCCATATAGTTAACAATGTCCTGTGCTCTACTCTGTACTTCATTTTGTCTTATATTTGGAAACACAGATAAAATGGGGTTTCTGCTAGAATAGACATATGAGTTCTCTCTGAATATTCTCTTATTCTTCCCTAATTACCCAGCTGCATAATGAAACTTAAGGCAGTATGGATTTTTATGGATTTCACATGACTTAAGCCAATTTTAAAATACTCTGTACATCTTTAACAGGTTGCTACTTCTTGCTTATAAGTTGCAACATTGCTTTCCAGTCTTAAATCTTTTTACTTTACATCATTGAACACTGTTTTTTCACTGTTCCTCTTACTGTTTCTATTAGCACTGCTTTTGATCATATCTCAGGGATACAATACAATTTTATTCTCTAAATTGCACTATTGTTAACAGCTCTACTCTATGAAAAGTGATTCGAGCATACTTTTAAAAGTGAAAAATGAAAGCCTTCCTGAATTTTTTACTCCATTCTTCTGTTAAATCCTAATAGTAGGCTGCTGGCGTCCATTACTTTCAGAAAATGAAAAATGGCTCAGAAGCTAAGTGAGCTAAGCCATCTCTCTCTCAATTGTTTCAGTTTCTCAGGAATTGCTGTACAGTGCTGCCAATAACGATCTCCGGGGATCTGACCCCCATTCCACCTCCCACTGCCTCTTCAGCAGCTCCAGATGCCACCAAAAGAAGGAGCTTTGAAGAAAGTGCCTGTTCCCTCTTTTACCCTGAGGTGGGTGAGGCCAGGCAGGGTGATTCTCAGGATACCCTGATGATCAAAGGTATAGTTGAAGAGTGTCTTGAAGATGACCAAGAAATTTGGGGAAAGTTAACAGATAGCCTAGAAACTGAAGTTAGAACCCAAGAACAGAAAGCACAAATGTCATCTGAGATGTAGTGCATGGTGACATGTATAACCTTCAATCAGTTCCCAGAGGGCAGACTAGTGAGCTCTTCTTTACACCTCCTTCCTCCCACCTCCATAGTATCAATCCAGACACCAGGCTTGGAAAATACACCCAATAGCTGTAGTTTATAACTGAGAGAAGACTTCATTAAGAGCCCTCTTAAACCAACCCCATTTATTCCCTGGCACTTAATCTACACTGTTTGCTTAGTCATCAGGAATGGTGATAGAGCTCAATGATGTCTCAGCTTCTCGGCCACTGTTGTTTTCTGTCTTGTCTGCATGTCTGGGTAGGAAAAATGTATCTATCTGGTCCGTATATGAAGCGTTCTGTGTTAATTCTTTTTTCATTGATGCCTTGACCCTTCTTCAGTGTTTTATTATAGCATACTGTTTAGCTCTGTAGAGAACTCTTTATCTGAGCCACACTCCATGGGGATTTACTGTACTGCTAGTTTTCAAATCCCTTTTGTATCTCTTTGAAATTCAAGACTAAACAATCTTTATTCTTGAGTAGATCTTACATCAGCCATCACTGTATTTTAGAAGTAAGGTGCACTGTTTACAACATCATTTTCCCCAGTATCTGACATCTCCTCTTGAATGGCAAGTTAGACATCTTAACCTAGTCAGTACTGCCAGTAGCCTACTAAGAGAATGACTGCAGTGGTGTGACTTAAGAAACTCTTTAAAACAAAAACAAACAAAGTTCATAATCTGCACTTTCTCCTAGAAAAAGGGAAATCATAGAAACTTAGCTCCAGTCGTTTCTTCTGGTGCTGTGCTGTTGTTCAGAGATTAAATCCTGTCTTCACTAGAGAGTCCGATCCTGGAGACGAGTCTGAATGCTCTCCTCTTCAAGCCTTTGCTTTCCTGTCTTCTGTGCCTCCAGTTATATGTTGAAGCTTATTTTACATACATTTTTAAAAAGTGAATGTTTCTAAATCTTTGGCAAATAAAAAATCAATATGTATTTTCAACAGCTGTCTTTTTAGGTTATTAGGGAAGAAGTACTAAAAACAAATAACTTTTTTTGCAGGAAAATAATAATTTCTGAACATCATTTTCTCCTGAGCAAGAGATGTACTAAATTATGCTGCATAAATTTGGAGTTTTTGCTAAAATTAAAAGACTTTTTGAAGGGAAATTGAATGTTTTTATGAGGTAACTTTAAGTGTGTACCATTAAAGATGTATTCCACAAATATGCTAATAACCAGTTCTTCTTGAATTTTCTATAGAAGAGAACAGAATGTAAAAATTAATTTGCGAATTGTATAAAATGGACTTGAGACCCAACCACCTACCTTTTTATCTGAATTCATTAAATGAGATGCCTAAGTTGGATATGACTTTCCCACATCAGTTATTTCTCAGTTAGTTGTATTATATTTTGTTTGTTGATTTATATTGTTCATTTTAATAAAAAATAACAGGTTAGACTTGATTTTCATTAGCAAATACTTTAATTTTTCATAGTGATGGTACATAAAACTAAATCACTATTTTTATTTTACCTTTAGAACTAGTTTTCTCTCTGCTGATATACAAATTTTATGATATTTTGGAAATTCTGTTAGCAACATCAAGCATGGTTTATCCTCTGCTTCTTTTTATTGTGAGCTGACCCATCTCGTATTCCAGGGAAGGGCAGTGACAGCAGCTGAAGGTCACTGTTGTGACACAGCATGCTTTCACACTTACGTAGTTGGGAGTGGTCCTATGAGTTCTTTTTCTTTCTTCCCAGGTTCCCAGTCAGCTTCCGATAAACCTTCCCAGCGATCATCAGAAAGCACAAATTGTAGCCCTACTCGTAAAAGGTCTTCATCTGAGAGTACTTCTTCAACAGGTGAGTGCTATTATTGTTTTACCAGATTTTCACAATAGTTTCCTATCTGGGATTTGAGATTAACAAATTTACAGATTGTAAAGCAAACTAAAGTGGCCCTGTCATCTCAGTATCACTGATAATGTATATTGAAAATATTCAATAGTTTTACTTTCAAAAAAGAAATGTGAGGGCACTGAAGCAGTGGCTTAGCAGTTAAGAGCATGTACTCTTTCTGCAGAGGACCTGACCATGGGGAGCTGACCATCGGCCTCTGTAGAGCTCTGCATCTGTGCACATACTCAGACTTAACATGCATACACATTTTTTTTACTTGACATGATGTAAAAGAGTGTATTCTGTAATATATGGCTTGAGCCCTTTAATAAATTTTTATTGTTAGCTACATTGTTACTTGCCTATAATCTGAGCAGTTGGGAGGTAGAAGTAGAATTAGGAGTTTAAGGTCACCCATTACATAGTTGAAGATAAATGTCCCATTAAGTACTTAATTAAAAAGTACAAAGTGAGCTGGTAATCCCAGCACTGGAGAGAGTGAGGCAAGAAATACTGCCACGAGTTTGGGGCCAGCTTTGCAAGACCCTGTCTGAAATTTCATTGTTTAAAACGTGATTTTCCAAACCAACCTATATGTGCAGTGTTAAATGGCTTTGAATGACAGGCTGATTCTAAGATGTATTTCATTGTATTTTTAAAATGTAGAGTGATAAGGATTTCACAGTGGCACATCTATTTAGTTACATTGCTGTGTTTTTACATGTTACCCTGTGTCTGTGCTTACACGTGCTCATACATGTCATGTTGCATAAGAACCTACGTTAAATCACCAGTGACACACAAAGCAGAAGACGTATATATCAGACGTAAAATACTAGAGTAGTTTCATTCTTTTAGAAACAAAATTTGAAGACGTATGTATGGCTTAATGTAAACCATAGCCTGGGGAGATGGCTCAGGGAGTAATGTGCCTGCGCACAGCACAAAGCCCTGAGTTGGTGCCTCAGCACCCATGCAAAGGCCACATAAAGCAAACATGTCTTGGACTCCAGTGCTAAAGGTGTGGAGACAGACTAGTGTATTCAGATTGATGAATTCTAGGTTCAGTGCCAGACCCTGTTTCAAAAAAAAAGGGAAGATGGAAAAAGACACCCAACATTGTGCCCTGGCCTCTTCAAACATGTAACTATATACATGTACCTGCATGTATTGTGCATATACTACCTACACAAACATGTACATACAGCATGCATACCCACAAAAAGACAGTTGATATTAGTGAAAGAATAGACAGTCAGCTCCTGGGCCTGAACAGCTCCCTAACAAGTCAGTCTGGACCACCTGTCCTCAGAAGGTCAATTAACCAAGTAATATGGAAAAGCAGAAAAGGAATATTTATCCTCTGTACCTATCCTAAGTGAGGCACAAACAGGTCCTTTATTTACTTACTTATTTATTTATTTATTTATTTATTTATTTATTTATTTATTTATTTATTATTTGCGTGGCAAGGGCACAGGACAGAGGTCAAAGGACGATTTATAAGTCAGTAATACCTTTTCACGTTGTGGGTTCCAGGGATGAAACTCAGGTCATGAGACCTGGTAGCAAGTTCCTTTACCCACTGAGCTATCTGGATTACCCTATACATTGCTTTTTGATTCATTTCTGGTTAGAGTGTTGTTGGTGTTATGGACGGGTTGTTCAGCTGTTTGTTTTAAGACCCAAGGTTTTATTGTATAGTTGAGGATGGCCTAGAATCATTGTGTAGCTCAGCCTGGGATAGAAATTAAAGAAGTCCTGTCTCAACCTCAGAAGTAGGAAGATTGCAGTGTGAGCTAGCACTCCTGTCCTTTCAGCATGTTCCTCACAAACATGAAGACAAGTCTTCTTAACTCAGATATCAGCTACCTGGCTTTATGAAGAGAGGACTGTATTCCATGGAAAGTTTAACTTGATATAGGTCTCTATGAAAATTTTAAAACCATAAAACTAAAAAAATCTTGACCTTGGGATAGACGAAGATTTCCTTTACCCTCCCCAAGACAGAATTTCTCTGTGCAGTCCTGGCTGTCCTAGAACTTGTACTGTAGACCAGGATGGCCTTTAACTCACAGAGATCCGCCTCCCTCTGCCTCTTGAGTGCTGGGACTACTCCAAGGTGTGCTCCACTACCACCCAGCCAAGACTTCTGAGCCATGCATGAGGCTAGGGTAAAAGGAGCACTTTGAGTTTAAGACCAGCCTGGAGTACATAGAGAGGTCCAGTACTTTGCATAGTATTATGACATATGCGTATAATCCCAGCACTAGGGTCTAGAGACACTTTTAATTTGGAACCAGCCTTTAATATATTCGTAGGAGGGAGGGAGGGAGGGAGGGAGGGAAGTAACATTATTTTAGTGGGTCATGGATGTGATTCATACCTGAAATTTCAATGCTACTTACCTCTGTTCTCTGCTTCTCTAGAGGCTGATACATGCCATGACCATTTAGGACCTTAAGCTTAAGCCTATGTAACTGGGGACAAATAAGTAAAAGAATAACATTTTCTTCACCAGTTTAAAAAAGAAACATTTTCTTTTTGTTATTGGTTAAGGCTGATAGTCCTACCACTAGAGAGGATAAAGCAGGCAGATAACTACTATTTCTTAGCTAGTCTGGGCTAGCCTGGCATTGATACCCCCCTTACCCCCCCCCCTAAAAAAAAGAGCTACAGTGTGCTACTGCATGCCTGTAGCTCTGTCAGATGGAAGGTAGATAGATGCAGGAGTTCAAAGCCAGCCTGGGCTACATGAGACCCTAAAAACAGGGAGCTGAATTATAGGAAGCGGAGAGAGAAAGACAGACAGACAGGAGAAAAGCATATGTTAGCCAAAGGAAGAGGAGGGAGAGGAGAAAATAAAAAGTGCAAGCAAAGGTGGTTGACAGAGCATAATAAGAAGAAAACAAGCTGGCCTTGGATCCCAGCACTCAGGAGGAGGAGACAAGTGAATGTTCAGGAGTGGGGCCACCTGGGTTAAATAATAAGACTCTGTTTCATTTTAAGAGAAAAGAAGAAGATTTGGATATAAGCAAGGAAAATAGGGAAGGATGAGATAGTTCACTAAAAGCACATGCTACTAAGCCTAAAGGCTTATAAGACCCCCCCCACATGATAACGAGGCACCCTGGCCTCTCCATACATGAGCTATTGCACAAATACTTCATCCACACTAAGTTAAATTTTATACCCCATAATTTTCTGTTCAATTTGTTTAATTTTTTTCCAGATAGGATTTCTCTGCATAGCCTTGGCTGTCCCAGATTGGCCTCATACTCACAGAGATTTTCCTGCCTCTGCTTCCTGAGTGCTGGGATTAAAGGCATGTGCCACCACCACCACCCGGCTAATCTATTTAAAATATACATGTATGTGTTATCCCCCCTCATTAAATCAGTTAGTTCTCTTTCTCTAGAGAACCCTAACTAATACAGGGGATAAATTTGTTAGCCCTTTATTATAGCTGTAGTTATTAAACCAAGTTTGGGCTGAAGAGATGGCCCCGCAGGTGAGCAGATGCTGCTTGAGCCTGACAACCTGAGCTCAGCCTCCACGTCCACATCAAAGTGGAGGAAGTGCTGACGACAGAAAGTCATCCTGTGATCTCCATGCATGCACAGTTCCATGTATACGTGCACATCATGCATACAAAATTAAACAAGGGCTGGAGAGATGGCTCAGCAGTTAAGAGCACTGACTGCTCTTCTGAAGGTCCTGAGTTCAAATTCCAGCAACCACATGGTGGCTCACAACCACCCATAATGAGATCTGACACCCTCTTCTGGTGTGTCTGATGACAGCAAGAGTGTGTATTAAGATATAATAATAAAATAAATCTAAAAAACAAAAAATCAAAGCTGGAGAGTTGGCCCCTGGGTTAATAGATCTGGGTTCTTCCAGAGGACCTGGGTTCAATTCTCAGCTCCCACCTGTCAGTTAACAACTATCTGTAACTCCAGTTCTAGAGGGGATCTGACTCCTTTTAAAAACAAAAAAACAAAATTAAACAAAAGTTCTTTTAAAAAGATAATCTCCTACAGGCATG
The DNA here is from genome assembly GCF_978045245.1 of Mus caroli. NCBI lineage: Eukaryota > Metazoa > Chordata > Mammalia > Rodentia > Muridae > Mus > Mus caroli. The sequence goes on along the minus strand of NW_028227258.1, from coordinate 72,978,303 downwards.
CTCAGAACCCCATCAGAACACCACCCCTTGTCAACTTGACACCCAAACATATCCACTTTTAAGCTATAACTTCTAACCCTTGTTCATACACTCTCAGGATGTGAAATGTAGTCAGTCCAACTTTTAAAATCTCGATCCCTAGAAAAGTTCTTTGTCTTGGAGCTAGAGAAATGACTTAGTGGTTCACCTCATTTAATGTTTTTAAAAAGGATATGTGTTTGGTTTCAATTAAAAATAATAAGATGGCTATCTCATGAGAAACCCCAAGATTAGCATCCTTCCTCCTTCCCCTCCCCACACAAATGTTAAGTTTGGATTCACATGAACATATAGACAAACAAAAGCCACAGGTATGGTATATGACTTAATTCTAGGACCTAGGCAGCTAAGGGAGGAGGATAACCTTTATAGTGAATTCCAGGTCAGCCTGGAAGCAGTACAACACCTTGTTTAAAAGCACTAGAGAAGGAAGGGGAAGAACCCATCTTGCTCAGGATTTAGCTGAGTGGTAAACAACTTGCTTCAAATGGGCAAGCCTCTGAATTTCATCTTCAGTGCTCAGAAAGAAAGACAAGTTTGGATCTTTATCCAGTCTCTGTCTAGCCCTTAATATTTATCTTTTGTCAGTATAGAAAGGCATGGTACACACTTGTAATTGCAGCATGTGGGGACATTGACATGAGGATTAGGAATTTAAAATGATCCACTAATAGAGTGTCTTCAAATATGGTAGACTTAAGGCCATCTTGAGCTCCAGAAAATCCATCTTAACAAAGTAAATACGGACTGGAAGGTGGGTTGGTGGTTAGAGCTCTGCTGCTCATCAGCTTTAGCAGCCCTGACTCCCTCTTCTGGCTCCATGGGCAACTGTATGAACATGCAATACACACATATATAAGTCAAAATAAAGATTTAATTAATAAAGTTAAAAGCTGGGGTTTTTTTACATATTAATCCTAGCATGGCAGAGGCAAGGCAGATTAGTCATTAGTTAGTTCAAGGCCAGTCTGATTTGCATAGTGAATTCTGAGCTGGCAGAGGCTTCAAAGCACAACCTTGTCTCAAAAGGCTGAGAAGCAAACATAAAGAGACAAAGTAATTTAGATTACGAAGTGATCAAATTTTTATCTGTGTGTGCTGTGTTGTCTCTTTTAGTGAATGGAGTTCCTTCCAGAAGTCCCAGATTGGTTGCTTCAATGGATGATTCTGTAGACAGTCTGTTGCAGCAGATAGTACAACACGATGAGCAAGAGTCCATGGAGAAAAACGGTGATGCTTCCATTACAGCTGTGTCTGCACCACCTTCTTCCAGTCCAGGCCATAGCTACAGCAAGGAGCGAGCCTTAGGTAAATCAGACAGCCTTCTAGTGCCTGCAGTCCCGAATGACTCTTGTAATAATATCCCACTTCTTTCTGAAAAGTTAGCAAGTAGGTGTTCCCCCCATCATATCAAGAGAAGTGTAGTTGAAGCTATGCAACGCCAAGCTCGGAAAATGTGCAATTATGACAAAATCTTGGCCACCAAGAAAAACCTGGACCATGTTAATAAAATTTTAAAAGCCAAAAAACTTCAAAGGCAGGCCAGGACAGGAAACAATTTTGTGAAACGCAGACCAGGTCGACCTCGGAAATGCCCCCTCCAAGCAGTGGTGTCAATGCAAGCCTTCCAGGCTGCCCAATTTGTCAACCCAGAATTGAATGAAGGCGAAGACATGTCCCTGCACCTAAGTCCAGACACAGTTACTGATGTGATCGAGGCTGTGGTTCAGAGTGTGAACCTTAATTCAGAACATAAGAAGGGGTTGAAGAGGAAAAATTGGCTGTTAGAAGAACAGACTAGGAAAAAGCAGAAGACAGTACCAGAGGAAGAAGAGCAAGAAAACAATAAAAGGTAATATCTTTCTTAAAATATTATGATCTGAATAACAGTAGTTAACTTCTTTATTTTATGACTTATTTTTCTTGTGTGAGCGCATGCATGCTATGTCGGGTGTGGGGTAACCCCAAGGACAACTCATGGGGCCTCTGCCAGCTTGTGGGTCCCAGCATCAAACTCGGCCCATTGGGCTTGGCAGCAAGCATCTTTCCTGGTGACCTAGTCTCTGAACTGTAATTTATTTATGTAGCCAAATCTTAAAACCTGATTTTTACGATGGGAAGATGGTTTGGGTGAGGTACTTGGGCACGCCAGTGACTCCAAGCTGAAGGGGAATGATCTGGAGTTGGAAGGATAATCTAAGCTGTACTGACAGTGTATCGTAAGCCACATATCAATAAAGGTGGCCAAAAAAGCAAACATGCGTACATACATACATACGTACATACATACATACATATGTACATACACACACACACACACAGTAAAAGAGCTTAAAGATTCAAAATACAAAACTCCTTTAGGAAATGAATTTAAAAGTCTGTTGTGATACACAGCCAAAGAAAAAAAAGAAAATAAAATTTTTTGAGGCATTTTCTTTGTAGCCTGACTGGCCTAGAATGTAAACTAGCTTTGCTCTCAGAAATGTCAGCCTAAGATGTGAGTATGTGCCACTATACCCAGCTTCAATCCATTGATCAGTTCCTCCATCCCTTCTTTCCTGTCCTCCCCTCCTCCATTCTCACACTCACTGTGGGGGCTGGGGGTGGGGTGGGGTTGTGTTATTTTGCTTTCTGCTCTACAGTTTGGATATTGCTGAGACAGGATCTCATAACTCCATATACTCCCTTTTGCCTCCTCACCCCCTAAAACCTAACATCCTGCTTTCTGTTTTGTGATTTTTGGCTACTCTTAAGTCCTGCTTATTACTGAAATCATATAGTAAATGTCTATTTGTGGCTGGTTTATTTCACTGAATATGGTGTGCTCAAAGGGAGTTGCTACAGAGCCTCTGTAAAGACTCTTGGGTCTGTTTCCTTTTCTGAGTCCTGACTTTTCCACTCATTTTCTTTTGTATAATGCCAGAACCTAAAGTATGTTTTCTCTGGTACAGTCCACTCCTCTGACTCTGCCTTGCTTTTGGCATGAATTGGGCATAACTCAAAAAGGCCTGGCTTGCTTTCTTCCTCTTCTCCATCTCCTTCCTCCAGGCAGCTGTAGAAATGTGGGGCTTAGCTGCCCTGCAAGTTTTCTCTTAACATTTTTGAAAATTTTTCTTTAGTCACTTATTATGGCATAGGCTTTTCATCTCAGCACTCAGGAGGTAGAAACAAGAGGATCTCTGAGTTTAAGCCAGGCTGGTAGATATAGCCAGTACCAGGGAAGTTAGGACTACAGAGAGACCCTTGTCTCAAGATTAATAAATTGGTTAGTTGTTGAGGTTTGGTCTTTGACTGTGTAGTGTAATGCTAACCCCTAGACCTGGTTGCCCCCAAATTATTTCCGATTGGTATATAAAGATGCCAACATCTAGTACATAATCTGGTTTTAGGGTTCCCAGGTTGGGTGGGCTGGGGAAAACCATGGGGAGGGAGGAGATAAGAAGGAAGAAAAAGTTGCCATGGTTAGGAGTTGTGAAAACATGGCTCTGAAATTAAGAGCAGCCCAGATGAAGCATAGTAAATAATAACTCAGGGTTATTGATAAAAAAGAGACTTTAATAGCATAAAGGGTAGATATCTGCCCAGCTCTCATGTAAGGCTTTTTGTAAATATAAAGGTTGTATGTGTCTTTTTTTTTTTTTCGTTTTTCAAAACAGGGTTTCTCTGTGTAGCCCTGGCTGTCCTGGAACTCACTTTGTAGACCAGGCTGGCCTCGAACTCAGAAATCTGTCTCTCTCTGCCTCCCAAGTGCTGGAACTAAAGGTGTGCGCCACCACCGCCCGGCTTGTATATGTCTTTTATCCGCTCAAAGTTGGGGTAGAAACCCCAGTTTGGGATTAAAAGTTCTAAAATAATTAGTAAATTAATGAATTTTATATGTATGAGTATTTGCCTACATGTATGGCTGTGCAGCGTTTGTATGCTGGTGTTCACAGAGGCCAAAAGAATGTATCAGATCCCCTGGAACTAGAGTCCCATTCATGCATGAGTGCTGAGACTTCCACCTAGGCTCTCTAGAAGCAGCCAGTGCTCTTAACCACTGAGCTTCTCTTTAGTTTCTGGATGTTTCTTTTTATGTCCAGGAAGGTCATTATTTCATAAAATATCAAAACAACACCTGTGAAAGGAAAAAAAGAGTTGGTTCTCGCCTTCCATCGTGTGGGTTCTAGGAACTGAACTCAAGGCAGCTTGGCAGCAGCTACCTTTCCTCACTGAACCATATCCCTAGTCTCATAGTTTATTTTTGTTTGGTTGTCTTGGTTTTTATTTTTGTGTTGTTCTTGTTTTGTGTTTGGTTTGTTTGTTGGGAGGGTGGGAGGTTGTGGTTGGGGTAAGTTTTTGGTTTTGGTATTTGTTTTTGTGACAGGATCTCACTACATATCCCAATCTGGTCTGGAACCTGATATGTAGATCAATGTGACCTACAATTTACAGAGATCTGGCTACCTCTGCTGGGATTAAAGGGAATGTACCACAATGTCTGGATTGACAATTTCTGGATGTACAATTTTTTTCCTTTAAAAATTTTAAATTAGATGTATGAATTTCATATGTGAATGCTTTGCCTGCCCATATGTATGTGCCACTACATGCAGACTTGGTATCCTTGGAGGTCAGACAAGTTCCCCTAGAAATGGAATTAAAGCGGGTTAAACCACCATTTGTCTGCAAGAAATTGGTTCCTCTCTGAGAACAAGTGCTCTTAATCACTGAGCCATCTCTCCATCCCCAAATTTAACTCATGGTTGTTGGGGTTTTTGTTGTTGTTGTTGTTGTTTTCTTTTAATGTATATGGATGTTTTGTCTGAATGTATCTGTGTGTACCACATATATGCCTGATACTCATGGAGGCCAGAAAATGTCAGATCTCATGGGGCTGGAGTTAAAAACAGTTATAAACTGCCCTGTGAGTTACAGGAATCATCAAATCTGGGACCTTTAGAAAAATAGCCAGACCTTTTAACTTCTGAGCTGTTTCTCCAGCTCCTGAAAAATTGTCTGATATTTATAAAGTCTGTTTTATTTTCCAAGAGATTTAAAGGTAACATGAAAGGGCAGTAGTGTTTGTGTGTGTGTGTGTGTGTGTGTGTGTGTGTATTTTCCATCATGTGTGTGTTGAACATAGTAGCCCTAAGAAGGTATCAGATTACTTGGACTTAGAGTTACAGATAGTTGTAAGCTACCATATGGATTCTATTGCTGGGAATTTGAACCTTTGTCATCTGGAAGAGCAGCAAGTGCTCTTCCCCCAATGAGCCATGTTTCCAGCCCCTAAGTGTTTTTGTTTTATGAAATCTCAAAAGCAGCAACCATAAGAGTAAACATTGTTATTCTGGATTGTAAGTTTGGATTTCTATATACCAAAAAACATCCTGACAAGTAAAACATAACTCCATTATGGTAGGGTGTATTTACAAGACACGCTGTTCATAATTTACTGGTATCCAGAATATATAAAGAGAGATAACAGGTGGTCTATGGATGTAATCTCACACTTATGATGTAGACAGGAGGATCTTTGGGGTGTTGTTGTTGTTGTTTTAATTACCTGTGTCGCTATGTACATTTGAATATAGGTACCCACAGAGGCCAGAAGAGAGTGTCGGATGCCTTCGGCTGAACTTAGAATCAGTTGTGAGTTGCTTGACATGTTACTGAGAACTGAATTCAGATCTTCTAAAGAGCTGTTTGAACTCTAAACTGCTGAGCCATTTTTACAACCGAGTATGAGAATTATTGCAAGTTGTAATGAGAGTTCAGGCAGAGTTACAAAGCAAGACTGCATCATAAAGCCAAAAAATACAGCCTAAGAAACAAGACATGGCTATGCTCAAAAGTTTGAGATTAGCCTCACCTGTATAATAAGTTCAGAGTTAGCCTGTAGTACATGGGGGAGACATCCACACTCTGGTCCTGTAGCTCAGCTGAAGGAGGGTTTGCCTAACATGGGTTTGATCTCTAGCACCACATAAAACTGGCATGATGGTGTACACTTGTAAATTCCAGCTCTAAGAAGGGCTGTGCAGGAAGATCCACAATGTGAGATCATCCTTGGATGTGTAGCAAGTTCAAGACCAGTGTGGTTTGAGAAAACAAAAAGCAAGCAAGCAAACGACAACAACAAAACTTAGAAGGGATGTATTTCAATGATAGAGCTCTTAAGTTTCATGCTACAGACCCTATGTTCAATCCCCAGGCCCCCTTCACTCCAGAATAAAACAGTTCTCAGACCTTGATGTCCTCACAGAGCAGAGTCACTATATTACTTACAATTGGATGTCAGAGCAGGACTGGAATCAGTTTGGCTCTACATGACAAAGAAAAGATAACAATCCAATCCATAGTGTTAGGGCCAAGTCAAAGACCAACAAGGTTACTTAAAATATCCATCCTAGGGCTGGAGCAAGCGGGGCCAAAGCAAGCGGAGTGGGGGATGGGTGGGGGAAAAAAACCTGTCCTGGACCTCACAGCTAATTTAATGGCATTCCAGATACAGGTATTTGTCTTTGATTCTGTTGTTATTTGTTTGTCTTCATAGGCAGGGTCTCACTGCATTGTTTGATTTGACTTTGACCTTGCTTTCATAGTATTGACAGGCCTTGAATTCACCATCCTTTCTGCCTTAGCCTCTAGCATCTCTTTTCCTTTCTTTTTATTGCTTTTGTTTTTTGCTGGGGTTGTTTCAGGTTTTCTTTTATTTTTGCATTTCTTTTTAGTTTTAGATGATGGGTCTTCACACATGCCAAGTACCTACCCTTCTCCTGAGTTACACCCCCATTCAGACATGGTCACGGCTAGCAAACGCCAAGCAAATTTGATGTATATGTTCCATGAGCAACACTTGAAATAGTACTACTATGAAGAATTCATATATATCACATGATATCAGAAAACATTTGCTTTGTTTTAGGATTTATTTATTTATTTAAAATATATATGAGTAAACTATAACTATACTGATGGTTGTGAGCCATCATGTGGTTGCTGGGAATTTGAATTCAGGACCTCTGCTCACTTCGGTCTGCCCCGATCCACTTGCTCCAGCCCTGCTCAATCCGGCCTAAAGATTTATTATTATATTTAAGTACACTGTAGCTATCTTCAGACACCCCAGAAGAGGGCATCAGATCTCATTATAGATGGTTGTGAGCCACCATGTGGTTGCTGGGATTTGAACTCAGGACCTTCGGAAGAGCAGTCAGTGCTCTTAACTGCTGAGCCATCTCTCCAGCCCCAAAACATTTAGTTTTTTTTAGGCAGGAGAATGAAATGTAATCGCAGACATAGAGTGAAAAGCAATTGAGCATGATTCTTCCTGTCTCCCTCTGAACCCCTGATCTGCATGCACACACTCCCATTCTCATGCATGTACACATACACCACACACACACACACACACACACACACACACACACGAAAAAGGAAGAGGAGCTAGAGAGATGGCTCAGCAGTTACACAAGTCAAACTTTGTTGGTGGTTGGAAAGCTAAATACTATTCAGATGTCATAACTTTCTAATGTTCTATATAGATTTGGGGAACTATCCATCAAAGTCCCAATGATATTTTATAAAAATAGAAAAGTGTAGCTTGGATGGTAGGCTATTCTTATAATCCCAGACTTTAAGAGGCTGCGGCAAGTGTATTGCTATGTATTCCAGGCCACCTTGGAGTATAGAGTGATACCCTGTTTCATATGAATGAATGAATGAATGAATGAATGAATGAATGAATGAGTGACACCCTGTTTCATATGAATGAATGAATGAATGAATGAATGAATGAATGAATGAGCGAGCGAACAACAAAATCAACATGGCAGTGAACATACCTTCCAAAACATTTGAGATAAACTATTTGGTCAATAACTATAAAGGATTTCTGAAACTCAATAAGGAAAAAAAAAAAAAAACACGGGGAATTGACCAAGAAACTGTATAGACATTTTCTCAGAGAGTATATAAAAATATACACTCAGTATAAATAATAAACTCACAAAGAAGTACTAGTACTCTATAGCCATTATAATTCATAGTAAGGATAAGGGATGGAAAAATAAAGGAGAATTTATGAAGTATATGGAGATACCCTAGGTGTCTACTCAAAGAAATAGTGTAGCCTTAAATACCAGTATTTATAATGCATTTTAACATTAGACAAAGGCAAACAGCAAAGTTTATCTGTAGACAAGTGGCAGTTTTACATCTAATGACTTACTATTTGGCCTTAAACACTAAGACTTTTTTAAAGACTACTTCTGTTGTATGTTGTGCACATGGGCTTATCCTGTCAGAGTAGTCCCAGGTCCTAGGACAACTCTGCGCTGTCACTTCCCTTTCTGGACATCAGACTTAGGTGTCAGGCTTGCATAGCTGGTGCTTTACCTCCTGAGCCATCTTGCTGTAGTGCTTTCAATATGCTTGGCCCAGGGAATGGCACTATTAGGAGGTGTGGTCTAATAGTGTGTGGAGGAAGTGTGTCACTGTAGATATGGGCAATGAGACCCTCCTCCTAACCCAGCTCCTCCAGCACCATGCCTGCCTAGATACTACCATGTTTTCTGCCATAATAATAATGGACTGACCCACTGTACTGTAAGCCAGCCTCAATGAAATGTCCGTTATAGAAGTTGCTATGGTCATGGTGTCTCTTCACATCAATGAATCCCTAACTAAGACACTGGCTCTAGATAAACTTTTAAAAAGATGAAATACAAGTGAAATAAGCCGAACGATTCCAAGCATTCCATGTAGCACCTGTATTGTAGATCCTTCATGATTGGGCTCCGTAACTCTTTACTTTGATCAGTTGTGGGTTTCTGTAATGGTTTGGTTGCAAAGAGAACTTTCCTTGGTGGCAGGTGAGAGTTACACTTATGTGGGGATATGAAGTAGAAACTTAAGAGTTCTTTGTAAAGTCGGTTGTGTTGGATGGTGTTTTGCTGGGACAAACACATGAAGAAATGTTTTCCTGAAGTGGACAAAGATGAGAAGCTAAGACAGACTTTGAACGAAGCAGACATAGGGAAAAAGGATGTTCTGCTAAAGCAAGCATATAAAAGGACATGTGATGAAGGATTCTTTGTTAACAACACACGTTTTGATCTGCCTTACACTGTGTAATTGAGCTCCTTTTGTTGGGAGGACTCCATAGATAGAAACACACTATAAAACTTCTGGTGGTGGGCTGGAGAGATGGCTCAGTGATTAAGAGCACCGACTGTTCTTCCAGAGGTACTGAGTTTGATTCCCAGCAACCACATAGTGGCTCACAGCCATCTGTAATGGGATCTGATGCCCTCTTCTGGTGTGTCTGAAGACAGCTACAGTGTACTCATATACAGAAAATGTATAAATCTTTAAGAAAAGAAAAACAAACAAACAAACAACTTTTGGTGGTGTGCTGCGGTTTCTTGCCTCTTCTGTTTCTGCTGCTGATACCTGCTTAGCTGAACTGCCGATTTCTAGACAACAGGCAGGAGTTGTTCCAAAGAACCTTTCTAAACAGGTCCACTTTCCCCATACCTTTTTTCCCCCTCTACCTTTGGTGGGCCTCAAAGGAGGTTAAAGTGTTTAAGAACCATTATTGAATATATGTTTTGAAAAACGTTACAGGTATAGGGTAAGTAGTTAAAGTGTAGATAGGGATTCGGCTGGTTTAATAAAGCAGCAGTTGTAGGATTTCCTCCAAGAACCTTACTTAATTAGCCCTGGATAGTTGGCTAATACTCATCCAGTGCCAGACATGATTTCCTAGATCTTACAGGGTCTCATAAGAGAGCTGTTGGTTACCACCAAGATAAGTGTGCCAAGCTTGTACCCTCATGGTTGTGCTAGACTGGTGGTCATCGCGGCTCACAGGCATCAGAGCTGGTGGATTGCTTCCCTCCTTTGGAAGCTTGCATGGTTGTCTGATCCTCACATGGAAAGAGGAAGGAAGGACGGACAGGAGGGAGATACAGAATATGGAAGAGGAGGAGTACAAAATTGCTTTAACTTTAAAGCAATTCTTTTAAGTAACTAAGACTTTTGTTTAAAAATCTTGCAGATCATGTATCAAAAGTAACAGAGCCAAAGTCTGTGTGCTTCAGTGAGCCTTCTGTTTACTAGAGTAGCTAAGTTTTACACTTTTTTTTTTTTTTTTTTTTTTTTTTGGAGAGGGATGGAGAAGTGGTAACCCTGGCTGTCCTAGAACTGACTTTGTAGATCAGACTGGCTTTGAGTTCACAGAGATCCATCTGCCTCTGTTTCCCAAGTTCTAGGATTAAAGGCGTGCACCACCACTACTCCGTGGATTTTTCCACTTTTGCTGTCAAGTATATTTTTATGTACTTATCAACCATCACCCCTCCCCCAAAACACTGAAACTACAAAAGTTTAGTTTATATCTTCTTTCATAACTCAGTTCTCCATGACCTCCATTCAACCTTTTTTCCTCCAAGTATTCACCATTTTTCTCCTCTCAATATGTTATACTGTAGCACATGTACCTTCGTATACATATGAACATATACTTTATGATTCTCATATGCGGAAGAACATTATCTTAATATTGTACATTTTAATAACATGCAATTTTTAAATCATACTGTAATTACACTTTTCTTTAATGCTTAGTAACATACCATTTTATATATGTAACAGTTTTTCCTTATCCATTTATTTGTTATCGGCCAGCATTGGAAAGAGCAGCAATAAACATGGTGTGTAGTGTCTTGGGCTTTTCTTCAGTTGGAGGGAGACTTGTGGTTCTAGTTCTATGTCATTACTTGTAATGAGTGTCTTTAAATTACTTATCTGTACTTAAATGTGATGGAAATGCATTTAGAAATTCTTTTGTTTCTTTTCAGTTACCTAGCTTTTTACGTTATAAGATTTATTTATTTATTTATTTAGCAGTGTCTTAATATGTAGCCCTTGCTGTCCTTTAACTCACTCTGTAGACAGTGCTAGCCTTGAACTCACAGAGATTGGCTTACCTCTCTCCCAACTACTGGGATTAAAGGCATATGCCACTGTGCCTGGCCAGATCATAAATTTTCTTAGTAATCTCTAATAACATTCTTTATTTTATTGGAGCCTTTGTAATGACATTCTTTTGTTAATTTATGTGTTCTCTCTCTCTCTCACTGTCTCTCATATTAGCTAAGAATTTGTTAATCTCAATCTTCCAATAAACCAACTCCTTTGCTGATTTTTAATCTTTATCATTAATTTCTTCTCTTACCTGTATTATTTTTCACTGTCTACTCTGTTTAGGATTCACTACTTGTTTTTTAAAGCCCCTTGAATTACATCATCAAGTTGTTTGATATCTCAAAAAATACTTTATTTTGTATGGGTGTTTCGTCTGTATATATGTACACACACATGCATATCATGTGTATGCCTGGTACCTATAGAGGCCAGAGAGTGATGGTGTCAGAGTCCCTCAGACTAGAGTTACAAATGATTGGAATCTGCCATGGGTGCGGGCATTTGAACCTGGATCTTCTGCAAGAACTGCTGGTGTTCTTATGTTCTAACCCATGTCTCCAACCCCTCTCAGATTTTTTTTTTTAAGATTTTATTTATTTATTATATGTAAGTACACTGTAGCTGTCTTCAGACACTCCAGAAGAGGGCATTAGATTTCATTACGGACGGTTGTGAGCCACCATGTGGTTGCTGGGATTTGAACTCAGGACCTTCGGAAGAGCAGTCAGCACTCTTAACCACTGAGCCATCTCACCAGCTCCCTCAGATTTTTAAATATGAGCACTTCATTGCTATGCTCTTTCTTTTCAGAACTGCTTTGACTGCATGAAGTTCTGTTAATTTGTGTTTTATTACAATTTGTCTCTAGGAAATTTTTAATTTCGTCTGATTTCTTGACCTGTTATTTATTCATCCAAATGTGTTGTTTGGTCTTCAAATATTTTCATGGTTTCTGTGGTTGGTCTTACTGTTGGTTCCTGTTTTATCACATGGTCTCGTATACATGAGGGATTGCTTGTTGACGATTATGTGTTTGGTTTGGGAAGAGGCTCCATGTACAGCTGAGAAAACCGTGTCTTCCCTATCTGTTGGGTGGTATATTCTCTATCTGAAAACCCCAGTAGTTCTCCACCTGTGGACCTCGACCCCTCTGGGGTTGCACCTCAGGTATTTACACTATGATTCTTACTGGTAGCAGAAGTACTGAAGCTACAACAGATTATTGTTACGGTTTGGGGTCAGCACACTAGAAAGAATGGTATTAAAGGGCTGCACAGCATTGGGAGCGTTGAGAACCACTGATGTTTAGTATGCTTAGTGCAGATGGTCCTTTACTTGGTTTTAGTTTAGAAAACTTAAACATGAGAACACAGTACTGAAGTCCCATACTATTACTGTGTCAGGACCTGGGTGGTCTTTTATGTTTTCTTCTGTGTTTGTTTTATGATCTTAGGGGGCTCCCATATTTATTACTTGAATTTTTTAATTAATTGTTCCTTTTATCAAATTGTAATGTCTCTTTTAATCTCTTCTGGTAGTTTTGGTTTGTAATTTGCTTTCTCTAATATAAGAATGCCTGGCTGGTATTGTTTTCTATTTGCTTGACAGTTTGTTTTTCATGCTTTGATATTAACCTTTTTTCATATATTTACTGGCTAAATGTATTTCTTGGGAACTATTTAGTCTATGTAACCAGCCTCTGGGTATGCATTGTACATGAGTTCCTGTGGAGGCCAGAGAGGTTGTTGACTCTCCATGAGGTGCAATTGCAGGGAGCTACTGACCAGAGGACCAAACTCGGACCATCTCCTAGAGCAAAGAGCGTTATTTTACAAGTTAAAAAGGAAAGTAATCAGCCCGAGCTGTTTGGGTCTGTTTCTGACTCTTCTTTTCTTTTACCTGTATTCCTTTCCTTTACATAGAACCACATTGTCTGCATTGCTGTTTTATTTTGTTGTCTTTGTTTTGTGTAGAAAGATCTGAATCTAACTTCTTTCTTCTTGTTTCTTCATTGAGCACAATTACTAAAAAACTGCAATCAACACCCTTGAACAACCACCAACCACAAATTCTGCCTCTTGGAGCTCTGAAATTTATATACTTTCTGAAATGTTCCCAGAATTCCAAACGTCACACAATTGCAGAAACTCTCTGCAGCTGGCAAAACCATGCCTCTGTTAGAGCACGAGGCAAATCATAGTCAGCTGCTGCTAAGCAGCCCCATACCCCACATCTGGATTAAAACAAAAACACAATATTTCTGTGCTTTTTAAAGAAACCAAAATTCCAGACTTTTTTTTTTTTTTTTTCTTTTTGAGACAGGGTTTCTCTGGATAATCCTGGCTGTCCTGGAACTCACTATGTAGACCAGGCTGGCCTCAAACTCAGAAATCCACCTGCCTCTGCCTCCCGAGTGCTGGGATTAAAGGCATGCGCCACCACGCCCGGCTAAATTCCACACTTCTAATTACAGTTTTATATATGTATTTATGTGTGGATATATGTGTAGGACTACATTCTTATGTGTGCATGTACAGACATACATTCTTAAGTACACATGTACAGAAACCAGTGGTCAATGTCGGGTGTCTTAATTGCACTCTCCTTAGTTTTTAAGACAGTAGGATCTCTCACTGGACGTGGTCTTTGCTGATTCGGCTAGAGACTTTGGCCAGCAAGCCTTAGGGTTTACTACTCTCCCCAGTACTGGAAGTAAAAAAGGTGTGTTGTTGATGTTGTTTTACTTAGGTGCTGAGAACTCTGTTCCTCGTACTTACATGGAACAACTTAACCAATTGAGCAGTCTTTCCATCCAACTTTATTATTTTTATTATGTATATATGTGTTGGATCTTCTAGAGCTGGAGTTACAGGCAGTTGTAAGCTATTCTGTAGCGAATCTTCTTTTTTCTTTTTGCTCCTTGTTTCTTTTCTTTTCTTTTAAGATTTATTGATTATATGTAAGTACACTGTAGCTGTCTTCAGACACGCCAGAAGAGGGCGCCAGATCTTGTTACGGTGGTTGTAAGCCACCATGTGGTTGCTGGGAATTGAACTCAGTGACCTTCAGAAGAGCAGTCAGTGCTCTTAACTGCTGAGCCATCTCTCCAGCTCCGCTCTTCATTTCTTAAGAGTTGGTCTTTTTTAATCTTTTTTTTGCACTGGCTAAAGACATTTACAGTGATGTAAATGTTCATGAGACAAACATTTGTTTTAGCCCTTACATTAATAAAACCACTTAAGTCTTTAAGTTTTTTTATGAGAGGCAAATAGAATATCTGGGAAACTTTTGGTACCATTTTGTAGCTATGTTTTATAGCTTTTATAGTCTACTTTATAACTGTTTCAGCTTTTAGTGGTGCTAACATGAATAATCATGTGCCTGCCCCATCTTTGTTGGAACCAAAAATACCTTTTTTGTTGTTATTGTTGTGATAGGGTTTTGTTTTGTTGCTGTTTATTTTTCAGACAGGGTCTCAAACTTGGATTCAGGTTAGCCTCAAATTCTCAACAAACATTGTATCTCGGCTCACGGATTCTGAGAGTACAGATAGCATGGCCACTATACTGATTTCCCTCACCTTGTTGGTAGTTTTTCTTCCTATCTTCACTATGTAGCCCTGGCTCAACTGAAACTTGCTATGTAGAGTCAGCTGGTCTCAAACTCAGAGACCCTCCTGCCCAACATCTGGAGTACTGGGTTTAAAGGTGTATGCTACATTGTTACCTTGCCTTATTTAGATTTCTTTATGGTAGGAGAGGGGGTAGCTTGTTTGCATCTGTGGGAGTGCTCATGTATGCACATACATGTGAAAGCCAGAGATCAGCCTCAGGTTTCTTTCACTGGGAGCCATCACTTGGTTTATTGAGACAAGTACCCAGGGACTTAGCACTTAGGTGAGGCTGACTGGCCAGAAAACCCCAGGAACTTACCTGTTTCTGTTTCTGCCTTTCTAGTTATGAGTGCAAGCATGTATTGCCATACCTTTACATGAATTCTGTGTGTCAAACACAGTTTCTCGTGCATACATAGCAAGCATTTTGTATACCATCTCCCTTGCCCTAGATTTCTTAAATGTTATTCATTATATCAAACATGATAGCATCATTTTGTTTGGTTCAAGACAGTTTCTCATATAACCAGTGGTGCATTAAACTAATGATGCTTCTGCCCCCTTAGTTCTGCCTTTGCTAACACATGACTCATCTCTAATGCATGTGAGTTTGATGGATTTTGGTTGATTGGTTTGTTTGAGATGGGGTCCTATGTATCTCAGGGTGGCCTTGAACTTTCTGTTTAGTCCAGATAACCTTGGAAATTCTTGAACCCCTGCCTCTTCTCACTGTCTTGTTGTTTGTTTGTTTGTTTGTTTGTTTGTTTTTTTATTATTGACTTTCAGTAAATTTGTTATGCTTTTGCCTTGTTTTATTTGAGTAGGTCTTTCTCATGATATCTTAGGTTCTTGTTGTTAAAAACAACAACAACAACAACAACAAAAACCTAAAAAACAAACTGGGCAGTGTTGGTGCATGCCTTTAATCCCAGCACTTGGGAGGCAGAGGCAAGTGGATTTCTGAGTTTGAGGACAGACAGGGCTACACAGAGAAATCCTGTCTGGGAAAAAAAACAAAACAAAACACCAAGTTTATATTTTTCATAAAAATGTGAATGGTTTTTATATCCATAGTCTCAAGTCCATTTTTAGTACGTTGTTAACTTTTTGGAAAGTCTCAGTAAGCTGTCCAAGCTAGCCTTGAACTTGGCATCCCTCTGCCTCAGCCTAGGTAGTAGTATTGTTCATAGATTTGTGCATTTGAAGATTGTTGTTGTTCAGACACAGCCTGTGCTAGGCTACCTTCAAACTTATAACTCGAGGGTGCTGAGATTACATGTGTGAGCCTTTACACCTGACTGCACTGATTTGGTTTTCTGGTTCAGGGTGATCTTGAACTTTCTGTGCTGCCAAGAATGACTGAACTCCTGATCCTTCTGCATCAACTTTTTAAAATGAATTTATTTAAGTTTATCTTATTCCATCAGTGTTTTGCCTGCATGTGTGTCTGTGTGAGGGTGTCAAATCCCCTGGAACTGGAGTTACAGACAGTTGTGAACTGACGTGTGGGTGCTGGAAATTAAACCCAGGACCTATGGAAGAACAGCCAGTGCTCTTAACCACTGAGCCATCTCTTCAGCTCTCTGCTTCAACTTCTAAGCAGTAGAATGAAAGGCCCTGATCACCTCACTCATGTGCCTTTATGTTTCTTTCTTTAAGACAGGGTCTTACTGTGTAGATCTGTCTAACCTAGAACTCAGTAGAATAGGTCAGGCTGGCCTCCAGCTCAGAGGACTGTGCCTGACTCTGGCATTAGACATTAGAAGTAGGCATCAACATGCTTGAAGCATGGCTGTAATATCAGTACATGGGAATGGGAGGCTCAAGACTCTACCAAAATATGTGTGTGTGTGTGTGTGTGATCACATATATGTATTATATAAAATATGAAATGTAATTATATATAAAATATTTATGTTTATAAGTAAATAATATAATATATATAATTATTTTTCACAATAACATCTCCAGACACTTTTTCTAGCTTTATAGAAACACCAGTTGAAATTCCCAGTCCTCTTGAAACGCCTGCTGAACCTTCTGAACCTGAAAATACCTTGCAACCTGTGCTGGCTCTCATCCCACGAGAAAAGAAGGCCCCACGTCCTCCAAAGAAGAAATACCAGAGAGCTGGGTTGTATTCTGATGTTTACAAAACAATAGAGTAAGTAGTAGTGACTGTAAACTTATATTTTCTAATACCTGTTATCCATCCATAATTTTTTAAGATTTATTTATGTATTTATTTTATGTATATGAGTACACTATAGCTATATAGATGGTTGTGAGCCTTCATGTGGTTGTTGGGAATTGAATTTTTAGGACCTCTGCTCGCTTCAGTCAGCTCCGCTTGCTCAGTCCCTGTTTGCACTGGCCTAAATATGTTATTATAAATAGGTACACTGTAGCTGTCTTCAGACACACCAGAAGAGGGCGTCAGATCTCATTATGGGTGGTTGTGAGCCACCACCTAGTTGCTGGGATTTGAACTCAGGACCTTTGGAAGAGCCATCTTACCCGTTGAGCCATCTCGCCAGCCCCCTTTTTTTTTTTTTTTTTTTTACGATTTATTTTGTGTGTATCAGTAAATGCTTTACCCACATGTATGTCTATATACCATGGGTAGATTGGAAAAGCAGTCAGTGCTCTTACCCACTAAGCCATCTCGCCAGCCCTCCATATTTTTTAAAAAGGTAAAAAATGAATCACATTTGTATGTGCATTCACACATACACATATTATATATAATCTAATATACATTATATATGTAATATATTTTATGTGTATAGCACTCTCAGATACCATTGTATTCACTAGACTGATGATGATGCTGCAGTAGGTTAGAGGGTTACAATTATCATTCTTAATGTTTAGCCTCCCCTAAGATCCATTCTGTAGTTTGTATTCTAATTATTCCTTTGCTGTTTAAAAGTAAGAAAGAATACTAGGTGTGATGCTGTGCACCTGTAATCCGAGCAGAGACAGGAAGATTGTCACTGTTCAAGGGCATCATTCTGTGCATGCCTGCCAGTCTCCATAGTGAGACAGTTCTCAGAAAGGGAAGGAAAGAAGGAAGGAAATTCAATAACACTGTCTGTTCAGATAAATGTATTTGGAGTTTTGTTGCTTACATAATTTGTCAAATAAATAAACTTTCCTGCATTGTTTGGAGAACTTTATAAACCCTTGGTACAGCTTGTTAAGCACTCCTTTGTTACTTCACTGCCATGGAGTCGAGCACTGGCAGTGTAGACCAGCCATTCAGCTCGGCCCTGCGGTCACAGCTGTGTATTCTAATGAGAAAGCTTTAGGCTGGCTCTTGGTAAATACCTTAAGCTGAAAGCCCAGATCTGACTGATATCTAGTGCTTCATACCTGAATATGGTTGGGCTTGTCTATAATCCACACAGGATCAGCAGAGCAAGCAGTGAGAGCCACCTCAAGTACATAGGGAACTATATCTGCCTGACCTGTCTTTTAAGAAGGGGGGCAGTGGGGACGGAGGATGGTGATTTTAAACACCAAGAGGTGTTCGTGGTAAAGTTAAAAACTAGCCTCGTGTCAAAGGACTGGGATTGTAGGCATGGGCTGCCACAGCTGGCCTGAACTCAGTTTTCAGGATGTTTTTTAAGAAAAAAAAAAAAAAAGTGAAACAGTCATTAAGCCAGGCAGGAGGTTCAGGAGTATTTTTAAAGTTTTCTTTAATCCCATCACTCGAGAGGCATAGGCAGTTTGAAAAATATAGAATTGAAAGATTAGACTTAAGAGCCCAAGGCTTGGTTACTGTCTTCATAGAGCACTTGTCCAGCACAGTCCTGCTCTTTCCAGTCTTTTTTTTTTTTTTTTTGACCCATAAAAATTTTCCCCAAGAGCCGGGCGTGGTGGCGCACGCCTTTAATCCCAGCACTCGGGAGGCAGAGGCAGGCGGATTTCTGAGTTCGAGGCCAGCCTGGTCTACAAAGTGAGCTCCAGGACAGCCAGAGCTATAAAGAGAAACCCTGTCTCGAAAAACCAAAAAAAAAAAAAAAAAATTTTCCCCAAGAAAAATATACACATACAATAGGTATCTGTGAGAGATGTGAAAATGCCAAGCTGAACCATTCTCTGGGTAGTAAGAAAGTTTATTGGGGATCAAATCACAAAGACTGTCTTGGGAACAGAAAACAGCAACTGGGCAGCAAAGTATTCGTGTTTTATAAGATAGTTGGCAAGGTGCAGGCTACTTTGATTAATTGAGCCCGAGATGTTCTTTACCTGAGGTAGATGACCTTTATGGGCAGGGGGAGATAAGGAAGGCAGTGCTTTTCCTGGTAAACAGGATTTTGAGACTCCCGGGGGATTTTGTTTAGGCTTTTGTTCACAATATTGTCTCCAGCACTAGTATTTTATAAGCCCACTTTGAACCAAACAGTGTATTAACCCAACATTTACTGATAATCATAAAGAAATTCATTTTAAAATCCTCTTCCATCCAGGTTGTTAGTGATGCTCGCCTTTAATCCCAGCACTTCAGTGATGAAGGCAGTCAGATCTCTTGGTTCAAAGCCAGCCTGGTCTACAGAGTGAATTCCAGGACAGCCAGCTATTGCTATACAGAGAAATTCAGTCTTTAAACACACACACACACAAATGAATCAGAGATGGCTTAGTACTTAGCACTTTGTGATCCTGCAGAAGACTCCAGTTTCAGAGAATCCATTACCCGATTCTGGCCTCTGCAAGCACCAAGCATACATGTGACAACTGAACTCATACAAGCAAAACACATATAAAATAACCCCCTTTTTTGTTGTTTTCTTTTGTATGCTATGTCTGCATGAGTGCAGGTGGCCATGTGCATATGTGGAGATAAGGCTGAACTGTGACTTCTCTCCTTCTCCATTGCCTCCATGACTGCAGACCTTCTTACCTATACAGCCAGGGCTGTTACTAAACAAATAAGATAAAATCAGATCTGATGAAATTCAAAATCTTTTTTTTTTTTTTTAATTTAGACAGTAGTAAAGAACCTCTCAGAGGGGATTTCCTGAATTTACAGTTTATTTATTTATTTTTATTTCTGTGTATTCACAGGTGCTTGCAGGTACCTGACAATACCTCAGAGGCCATAGGAGGGTACCAGATCCTCTCCAGCTGCAGATATTGGTTCTGGGGACCGAACCCAGGTTCTCTTTAGAGAAAACAGGCAATGCTATTAACTGCTGAGGTTTTTTTGTTTTGTTTTGTTTTGTTTTGTTTTTGTTTTTCGAGACAGGGTTTCTCTGTATAGCCCTGGCTGTCCTGGAACTCACTCTGTAGACCAGGCTGGCCTCGAACTCAGAAATCCACCTGCCTCTGCCTCCCGAGTGCTGGGATTAAAGGCGTGCGCCACCACTGCCCGGCTAACTGCTGAGGTTTTTAAGTATGGTTTTTAGATTAACGTTTTTCTTTGTACTCATTTATTGAAATGGGCTTGCACACATACACACTGAGGACAAAGAAGTGTTGAAAAGTTGATCCTTTCAACAGTAGAGTTCCCAGGGCTCTAACTCAGATGGTCATTCTCTGTGGCAAGGGCTGTTAGCCATTGAGCCATCTTACCAGATTTCATTTATTGTCATTTGGCCTCAGGAAGAAATTTGATTGGCTTTGTTTCTTATTCATTTTCTCATCACAGCCCAAAGAGCCGATTGATCCAATTAAAGAAAGAAAAGTTGGAGTATACTCCAGGAGAGCACGAGTATGGGTTGTTCCCCGCGCCCATTCATGTTGGTGAGTAATCAGCCCGCAGCACTTACTGGTAAGAAGAGATTGTGGATTGTGAACTTAGGAAAGGACTTGTATTCTCTGTTGTGCTGGGTTCAGATTCTTCAAAATCTTGACAAGGATTATGGGGATTTAGTTCAGCTGGTAGAGTGTATGCCTGACAAGAAGGAAGCCTGGATTGGATCCCCAGTACTGCAGGAACCAGGGGCAGGACTAGGCAAACAATGTCCATGTCATTTTGGCACTCAAGGTGAAGGCAGGAAGATCTGAAGCTCAGGGACATCCACAGCTACACTGATTTAGAGACATCCAGGATTGATCTATACACCAGTCCTGGTTTTCTTGTTTTTAAAATGGGTATTAGCTAAGTAATGGGCATTATTCCTTTTCTTCCAAGTGAGAATTTATTATTATTTTTTTTAATGTATGTGAGTTCACTATCGATGTCTTCAGACACACCAGAACAGGGTTTTGGATCCCATTAAAGATGGCTGTGACCCACCATGTGGTTGCTGGGAATTGAACTCAGAACCTCTGGGAGAATAGCCAGTGCTCTTAACCTCTAAGGCTTCTCTCCACACATACCCCATACCCCCAAATGAGAATCTTACGTAGGTTCTCCTGGGACACATTATGAACTGAAATTGATCAAAGACATTCTTTAGAGGGATCTTACTTTTATTGTTTGTTTATCTATTTGGGAGTTTTATTTTTGTTATTTTAAGATGAAGTCTTAGCTGAGCAGTGGTGGCCCATGTGTTATCATCCCAGCACTCAGGAGGCAAAGGCAGATGAGTTAAAGGCCAGCCTGGTCTACAAAGCAAGTTCCAATATAGCCAGAGCTACACAGAGAAACCCCGTCTCAAGAAAAAAAAAAGATAGTCTTATATAATTTAGACCAGCTTCAACTTGATACATATAACCTTGAACTCCTCTTCCCCTTGACTTTATCTCCAAATTCTGGTGTATATAAATGTGCACACCATGCCCAGCCCTCATCTCAGTTTTTAGAAATTAATTACTATCTCTGGCTTCAAGGAAAAGATCTGTAATCAAGGAAAGGAATACAGATGGTCTTAGTTTCTTTTTCTGCTGCTGTGAAAAGTATCCTAGGAAAGGCAGCACAAAAAGAAAGGGTTCATAGGCTCACGGCTTTCGGGGTCAGTCCACCAGTGCCAGGATATCAGGGCAGCAGGAGCTTGGAGCCGCTGATCACATTGCTCCA
The DNA here is from genome assembly GCF_978045245.1 of Mus caroli. NCBI lineage: Eukaryota > Metazoa > Chordata > Mammalia > Rodentia > Muridae > Mus > Mus caroli. The sequence goes on along the minus strand of NW_028227258.1, from coordinate 72,956,707 downwards.
TAGTCGAGAAACAGAGATACCAGTGCTTGTACTTGCTCAGCTTGCTTGCTCTCGTTTTATAGTCTAGGATCCTTTGCTTAGGAATTAGTCCCACCCACAATTAAGGTTGGTCTTCTCACATTAAAGTTGTATAATCAAGACAATCCCAATGGCCCAATCCCATTGAAAAATGAAATGAAAATGAATGTTGATATCATAACTCTACCTCTTGTTCATTGGCTTATTCCCGTATTATAATGTAAAATACATTCAATCCAACTTTAGAAGACCATGAAGTTTTTAAAACTTTTAGCACATTAAGAGTCAGTTACAAGCCAGGCAGTGGTGGCTCATGCCTTTAATCCCAGCACTTGGGAGGCAGAGGCAGGCGGATTTCTGAGTTCAAGGCCAGCCTGGTCTACAGAGTGAGTTCCAGGACAGCCAGGGCTACACAGAGAAACCCTGTCTTGAAAAAAAAAAAAAAAAAAACCCAAAAAAATAAAAATAAATAAATAAAAGTCAGTTTCTAGTCAGGCATGGCGCATGCCTTTTATTCTAACTGTTGGGAAGAAGAGGCAAGTGGGTGTCTGTGAAGTCAAGGCCAGCAAGTGCTATATAGTGTAACTTCATCTCAAAAAAAAAAAAGAATAAAGTCAGTTTCTTTACCTATGAATTAAAAAAAAAAAAAAAAACAGTTTACATATTTCCAACATTAACAGCACATTCCTGTTTTAAGAGGAAAGAATTTAAGCATAACAAGGAACAATCAAACGAGCAAGTAAAATCTAGCAGAGCAAAAACGAAGTCTTACAACTCCTTCTCTGTCATTTGGGGCTCATACTACAGTCACACGGGCAGAGCCCACTCCCCATCTTTACTATAGCACCTATTGGGATTCTTTCCCAGTCTGCTCCGTCCCACGCCCACTCCTCTGCATACTGGATAGGCCGCGGTCCAGGTATTCCCAATTTCCTGGAATCTCCATTTCAATTTAGGCTTTGCCTTCACAGCTTGAAGCACTGGCCCTCCAGTGCCCCCTTGCAAGAATGCCAGCCCTACTGCACATTCCCTGGCCACACCTATTCTCTGAAATCACACAGAAAACTCCATGACTCCTTAAGTCTTACTTTCTTACCAGCAAATTGACAACAGTGCATAAGTCTTCTAGCTACTTGACATCTCGCCTGGCCCCCTTGTGCCAGCTTCTGTCAGCTTTTATGTGCCATCCTTAGGTACCTGCTTTTTGTTTAAGTTTGCTTGTTGTTGTTATTATGCTGTCTGAGTATTTTTTCTACACTTGTCTGTGCACTCAGTGAATGACAGGTATCTATAAAGGCCAGAAGATGTCAGATTTCCCTATTACTAAGGCAGCTACAGATGATTGTGAGCTACCATGTGGTTGCTGAGAATCGAACTAGGGTCTTCTGCCAGTGCTCTCAACCACTAAGACATCCGTTTTTTGCTGCATTTCAACATATATATGTCATGTGGGTGCGTGTATGCATGTGTGTGTTGTGCATGTTTGTGTGAAGGAAGTTCATCCCACAGCATGTATATGGAGGTCAAAGGATAACTTTGTCAAGTTGGTTATCTCTTTCCACATTTATATTAGTTCCAGGGATCAAACTCTGGTCATTGAGTTTACACAACAAGTACTTAGACCTATATAAGCCATCTTACCTGCCCTGGGTCAATGCTTTGGAGGAGGACAAGGAATTCCTTCAGCAGCTGTCTGTTTCATTGTAGGCAGCCTTCCTTCAAATGAGCTTGGATCTTCTCAAGATGTAGCCTCTGGGCAGGTGCATTTTACCCTCAGGACACCTCCTGTTGTCCCAGTGCAATTGCACAGCTTCACACAGTGGTGCCACACTCTGGACCAGTTGTAGTTGCTTGAGAAACACCAGCCTGAATTCTCTCCTGTCTTGAAACTTCCTCTGCCAAGCAGTTTAGTCTACTATTTAACTCAGCTTTTTCAGATTCTCAGATTAAACAGAATTAAGGCAGATTCTTGATGGAACATTACATAAATGGTCCTTTTCTTATTGATTCCTTGATCCACTCTTAAACCTTATGAACTAGGCCTCTACTTAAAACTTTCTCTCAGTATTCTGTCTTCAAAGTTCCTACCTGAATAAGTAAACTCTGCTCCAGCATGCCAGGGCTCGTCTACAGTCCAGCCAGATAATAGTTCTAACGTCTGAGAACCACACCATCAGGGATATCACAGTAGCTGCCCCTCTCAAGTACCAGGGTTTTTGTGGTTTTGATTTTTTGTTTTGTTGTTTTTCACTGAGTTTCAAAAGTGATTGGTTGGCCATTTCTGGCTCTTTAACAGTTCATAGTTTCCCCTTACTTTCCTTTTCCCTCCACAGCAGCAGTTTGCAACTTCTGGGTCTCAACTCATTTGAGGGTCACATATCAGATATTCCACATATCAGATATTTATGTTATGAGCCATAATAGTAGCAAAATTACAGTTAAGAAGTTGCATTGAAACAATTTTATAGTTGGGGGTCACCACAACATGAGAAACTGTATTACAGGTCTCAGCATCAGGAAGTGTGAGAACCACTGCTCTACAGTCTATAACAGTAGTAATATCTACTGTATTCGGCCCTGCAAAGAAGTCTACAGTGCCTTTTATTGCAACGTATAGGTAATCCTTTCAAATGAATGATATCCTTATTTACTATAGTGAAGATTTGACCTACAAGCTCTTCACAAGGACAATCACATCTCCGCTTTTTTACTTTTAATTATTTACTTATATTATGTGTATGCCTATGTGGGTTTATGTGAGCCACTTGTATAAGGTGCCTGTGGAAATCAAAGATTATCAGATCTCCTGAAACTTATAGATTTTATAACACCTGATAATGGTGCTTGGAGCCAAACCTGGATCTTCTGGAAGAACAATAAGTGTACTTAACTGCTGAGCCATCTTTATCTCCCAAACAGAGATAGTCTATGACCATAGGTTTTTTTTGTTTTGTTTTGAGGTAGGGACTCACACTGCAGTTCTGGCTGTCCTGGAACTCAGTAGGAATCTGACTGCCTCTGCCTCTGAAGAGCTGAGATTAAAAGGCCTGTGTACCACAACCATTGCTAATTTAAGATACTTCCCCTCACCTCTAGTCCTTGAACATCTCGGGCTTCACTGTCTGACTCCATTTCAGCTGAGCCATCACTGCTCTGCTTTCCATCTCATTCTGAGAGCAATTGTACTCTGTTCTGGCTACTGAAGGCTTTGTCACCTGAGAAAATGTTGAACACATGTTGCAAGTGCAAGAATTCAGTCCTCAAGCTTCCATTATCTAGTTCATAGCCTAATTTTTTAAACTTGATTTATTTAAAATATGAATGCTCTGCTGCATATACATCCTCAGGCCAGAAGAGGGCACCAGATCCCATTATGGATGGCTGTGAGCCACCATGTGGTCGCTGGGAATTGAACTCAGGACCTCTGGAAGAGCAGTTAGCGTTCTTAACCGCTGAGCCATCTCTCCAGTACATTTCTTTAGATTCTTGGAAGCAAATCATTGGAGAGCAGTCAGAGCTCTTGACGGCTGAGCCCCTCATCTCCTAATTTTTAATGGCTCAGTTCATACTTAGCTGTGGTGAAAGGTCTTTCATGTAGGTAATTTTAGCACTCACGATCATATAGACCTTTTTTTTTTTTTGGTTGTCATCATTGCATGCATTAGACAAAGAGGAATGTGAGTATTGCTAGTAATGCCTCGAGTCAGTCCTGGTGTCTTGGTCCAAGGAAAATGTTAGATGGGACCTGTGAACAGAGTTCTGGTTTGAAGGTCAATTGGCGCACATGTGAATGAATCCTTACCTATAAGGAAAAACTTTTTATTAAAGAAGTTCAAAACCTTTCTGTCTATCTTTGCATTTTCTAGAGAAAACATGTATTGCAGGCAAACAATAGAATCAACTGTTCTCATAAAAAGTTTGTTCTCAAGTGAGTGCCAGGACAGCCAGGGCTACACAGAGAAACCCTGTCTCGAAAAACCAAAAAAAAAAAAAAAAAAAAAAAAAAAAGTTTGTTCTCTGTGTCTCAAAAATCAGACAAACAAAAGAATAATACCACACATGGTGGCTCTTGCCCTTAATCCCAGCAGTGTATGCGGTTCAAAGCCAACCTGGTCTACATAATAAGTTCCTGTACAGTCAGGAATGCATACAGGAACAAGACTCAGTTCCCTTCTCTAAAGATGAGTCTAGACTATTACATTTGTTTTCTGTCAGTATTAAGAGTCTACAGAAGCTGGGTGGTGGTAGTGGTGGTGGTAGTGCACATCTTTAATCCCAGCACTCAGGAGGTAGAGGCATAAGGATCTCTGAGTTTTGGGACAGCCAGGACTACACAAGAGGAACTCTGTCTCCAAAAGAAAAAAAGAGAGAGGAAGGGAAAAAAAAGAAGTGAAAAAAGAAAATAGTAGTTCAAGGTGCAGGAAAATGTTACTAGCATCTTAAATCTATTTATATATACTTTTTCCCATACCTTGTGTAGCCTGGCCTTAAACTCAAGATCTGCCTGCCCCTACCTCTGCCTCCTCAGTGCTGTGACTAAAGTGGGGTAGTTGTGTCTATATGTGAGTATATTACATGTTCAGCAGCCAGAAAAGGATGTCAGATCCTCTGAAGCTGGAGTTACATATAATTGTATGGGTGCTCAGATCCAAGTTCAGGAGCTTTAGAGACTAGTATGCAGTCTTAAGCCTGAGCCCTCTCTCTTCATATATATAATATGTCAGAGGCCATCGTTTAGGAACTGCTTCTCCTTCCACCATGAGTTTCAGATCCAGGGTCAAGGTATTTTACCTGCTGAGCCATTTCATGGGTGACATGTATTCTTCAGTTATGTAAATTCAAGTATGCCCCTTTTCTTTTGTTTTTTTTTTTTTTTTTAAATTTAATTTTGTATGTGGGAATATATGTTTCACAGTGCTGCGTGAAAGCAAAAGAACAACTGTAGAAGTTCAGTTTCTTTCCTCCAGCATGTTTGCTCCAGGGATAGAATTCAGTCAGTCAAGCTGGATAGCAGATAACTTTTTATCCATGAGCCAGCCTGGGTTTCTGTACCCTTCCCCCGTTAGTATTTTTAGATTGTTGTTGTTGTTGTTAATGTGTATGACTGTATTACCTACATGAATTTATGTGCATTCTGGTGTACCTACTGCCTGCAGAGGTCAGAAGAAGACATCAGGTCCCTGAACCTGGACTGACAGATGCCCTGTCCTCCACAAGAGCAGCAAGAGCTCTTGACCCCTGACCTTCTCGTCAGCCCTTAGCCCCTTTGTAGCATTTATCTGATTTTTCTAGAGATGATAAGCTTAAAATATATTTTGAGTGTGACTATTTGCTCTCTTTGTATGGACTGCGTATGAGAGTAGTTGTTGAAACTGACAGTGTCTCTTAATTTCAGGAAAGTATCTCAGACAGAAGAGAATTGACTTCCAGCTTCCCTATGATATTCTCTGGCAGTGGAAACATAATCAGGTACAAAGGGGCTCTTTTACCAGGTTTTCTTTTTAAATGATGAGGGTTAGGGAGTAGGGAGGATAAGTTTGTTTCCTCTGGTTCCATGTGATGAAATCTTAGGATATATTGGGAACTGTCCTTGTAAAAGATTAGAGACTAAGAAAAATGAATTTGTGTACATATTTAATGGGCAAAGCCTTTATTCATACTTCAGAATTACAGTAAGTTCCTGCTTCAATGGGCAACCTTTTGTTCTTATTGCTTTGGTAGCAAAGAGTTTGCGCTATAAGAATTCTATTTCATAGCCGGGCGTGGTGGCGCACGCCTTTAATCCCAGCACTTGGGAGGCAGAGGCAGGCGGATTTCTGAGTTCGAGGCCAGCCTGGTCTACAAAGTGAGTGCCAGGACAGCCAGGGCTACACAGAGAAACCCTGTCTCGAAAAACCAAAAAAAAAAAAAGAATTCTATTTCATGCAGGTCTTAAGAGAATGTAGATGAACTGCCAACAACACTTAAAAAAGAATCCTCAGGCCTTAAATTTAGTTAAAGGTTCTAGGCTCTATCTTTACAACAACCGTAGGGGGACAGAAGTATTCATACAAATGAAATAAATAGCAGATTTTTCAGCTTAGCTAAAATACTGTCAAAGTTATCCTTGGGTGTAGTGGTGACAGCTCCTCATGCAGTCAGGAGGCAGAGGCAGAGGTTGCTGTGAGTTCCAGGTCAACTAGAGCTACATAGTCTCCAAACAAAAGTTAACGCTGGAAAACCAAAGCCAGTGCAGTCTCCTCTGCCTCCTCTTCTCTGATGGTCTCTGAATTCTTAAAGAGTATTAATATGGGGGGAGGGGAAGGGGTGTAGAGATGATGAAATATAAAAGGGTGGATTATTGTATCTCCCTTTAGACTAGAACGCAACAATCAAGTCTCAAATGTAGAGAGAATCTCTTGTGTACTGTATGGAAGTGTCACCTGTCAATAAAAAGCTGATGGCCTATTAGCTGAGGCAGGAAATAGAGGGTGGGACATCCACAGAGAGAGAGAGAGGAATCTGGAAAAGAATCAAGATGGAGAGATTCAGCCCTGACCCTGAGGAAGACAGGCACAGGAAACTGAGGAAACATAACTAGCCTCATGGCAGACATAGAGTAGGCTCCGCCCAATGGAGATATGAGCTAGTGGGGACAAGCCGTAGCTTATGGCCCAGGCATTGATTTATAAGTTATTAGGTCTCAGTCATTATTTTGGGAACTGTGTACAGGTGGAAAACCCTGAGCCTACATGAAAAAGTTGGATATTTATGTCCATTTTTATTATCTTTGGTTAGAAGAATTGCCTTTGCTTTGTTTTTAGGCAGGGATTTTTCCCCCTCATTTTTTGTTATTGATACGGGGCTTTCAGCATATACTGAAGGAAAGTGATGAAGTGAATTGTAACACACTACTGAATGATGGAGTTTAGTCAGTTACTGTATCTGTCGCTACACACCTGAGTTCAAACATTAGAGCTCTTTGCTCTGTGCTTCGTATTACCCAGGCTAGTGCTGAACTTGCTGTGCAGCTAACACCGACCTACACCTCTGAGCCTCCTGCTTTCATTTCCACGGTGCTGGAATTGCAGATAAGCACCAGCCACACATTCTGCTTGTTGATTAGACACCCTAGTGAACATCTTAATGTTGCTCTCCTCAGATTTCCAGCCAATGAGTGTGATAGCCGAGAGGCCAGTTAATCTTCCTATCTTCATACAATTGCCTATAAACAAACGTTACACGTGTTTGGGGTTACAGGATTTTGTGCTTTGGGGGAGGGGTCATGCTGAGGCTTGAACATGCATGCTGCCTTTACGTTACCTGTACTTCCAACCCCTTCCCTTGTCATAGGAGCAAATAGAATCTTAAGTTATGCAAATCAATAATAGCTTTGGCCTTCAGAGTGCTTTTTTCGATTGTTATCCAGCAACAAAAGAAAAAAAATTGAAAGTGTATTGCTCTAAGCCAGATGTTCTTAAACACACCTGTAATCCCATCACTCGGGAAGGGACACAGAAGATCCAAGGGTTTACATAGAAAACGTCAGGCAATCCAAGGCTGGAGATGGTGGCTCAAAAGATTATGTCACTTTTTGTAAACCAGTTAGTACTTATTAATTCTAATTCTCTGTCACCCTTTATTTATAAGGATGAAATAAAAAAGATCACTCTGTATTTTCCTCAGTCATATTCAGGTCAGAAAATCTCAGAATTATTTACTGTGTGGCTTACATTAAGCTCACAGTGACCCTCCTGCCCAAGGGTTATAGAGGAGAGCCATCATACCCAGCAGCCTACAGATATTTTTGTATGAACAGAAGACACTTCCTGTATTTCTAGGAATTGATGCCACACTGTCATTTGAAGCAAAATGCTTTATCAATGTTTTTTTTTTCTCCTAGCTATACAAAAAGCCAGATGTCCCCCTGTATAAAAAAATCCGTTCAAGTGAGTAACTTAGAAGATGTTTTTTCCACCTTCAAAACATCAATGTTCCTCCTGTCTTGACACTTGAAAGATAATTCAGTATGTTCAAAAACTTTTATTTTCTATCTTCTAAGATGTCTACGTTGATGTCAAACCACTTTCTGGTTATGAGGCTACCACCTGTAATTGTAAGAAGCCAGATGACGACACCAGGAAGGGCTGTGGGGATGAATGCCTAAATAGGTACTGTAACTGATTCTCTAAAGCCACATTCTGAGGACTGTGTATGTGTGCAGTGTGACCTTTCCTTCCTCTACATAGAGGAGCACACTGATACTAACAGACTGAAAACAGCATCAGAAAGAAGCTTGTGTACCTAAACTTAAAATCTTCTTACTATTGATGAGACGTAGGAATGGTTAATTGTGTGCTACCTTCCCCGGGCTGGGGGGGGGGGGGAGGAGTTTCCGAGGATGATATGAGATGTTGTAATCTACTAATATGCAAAATATTTTCTGTTTATTTTGTCAGTTGATTTTCTTGAGACATGATTGCTCTGTGTGGCAGCCTTGGTTGCGCTGGAACTTTCTTTGTAGACTAGGCTGGCCTGAAACTTGAGATCTGCCTGACTCTACCTCCCAAGTTCAGGGATAAAAGGTGCCACCATCACATGGTTAACAAGCAAAGTGTTAAGTGCCTTTCTAGCTTTCAACATTTGGTAGGGACAGTGCAAAGGAAAGGCACACTATTCAAGGGAAACTATGCTAAGAAACTATTAGCATGTGTAAGCATACACATGGTCAGTGGCCACTGATGCTGTGACAGGGTAAGAGTATCATCAGAACCATGTCTGTGCTGGGCTGACTCACTTGGAGATAGTGGCTGTTTTTAGTGGGATCTATTTGTTTTCTGTTGTCTTAAATCTCTGCTCTTCCCGCTTAGCCTCCCAAGTGCTGAAATTTTAAGCATACTCTACCAGGCATAAAATGGAAATGCCTAATAAAAAAGGGAAAGAGGGAAGATAGAATTTGTGAATTTTAGTAATGCATATGAATTTACAGAAAGCAAAGAATCCTAATATTCCGGGTGTGGCAGCGCACACACATATAATCTTAGCACTCGAAGAGCTAAGACAACAGGAACCACACAAATTTTAGGCTGTCCTGCTCTACAAAGTAAGTTCTGGGCCAGCTGGGGCTACATAGCTAATCCCTGTCTGAAAAAAAACAGACATACCAGTATCCTTTACATCATGACCATTGCCAGAGGTAAGTGCTTCTGAAGTCCTCCAGTGCCCTGTCAGCTGGAGAGCTTGGCTTGCACATGCCAGGTGGGGACCTTCCTGACTTAGTCTACTGTAAATGCATATGAGATAGTTTATACATAAATACAGTTTTATTATTGGTAATAATGTTGGTGTAAGCAATGAGTTTTTAGGAAAGAATACTTTGTGTGTGTGTGTGTGTGTGTGTGTGTGTGTGTAAGATTATGTACACGACAGTCATGCAGGAAGAGTTAAATTACAGGTGGTTGTCAGCCTCCCTGTGTCTCCTGGCAACTGAATCCCTATCCTTGGCAAGAGCATCAAGCAAGTGCTCTTAACTACTGAGGGAATATTTTTCTAGCCCCAATTATGAGTATTTTTTTGGTACTGACTTTTCACTCACAAATATTCTGATATTTTTATTTTATTTTTGAGACAGTTTGGGCACATAGTACTAGCTTGGCTGAGCTAGTACTATGTGCCCAAACTGGCCTCAAACGCAAAACAGTCTTTTTGTCTAAGTTTTTAACCTGTCTTGGTTTTTTTTGTTGTTTTGTTCTTATGAGACAAGGTTTCTCTGTGTAGCCCTGACTATCCTCTAACTTGTTGTATATATAAAGCTGGCCTCCTGCCTCTTCTTCCCAAATGCTGGGATTAAAGTTGTGTATCACCACCTGGCTTGCTTTTATTTATTTATTTTTTGTGGTTTTATGTGTGTGTGTGTGTGTGTGTGTGTGTGTGCGTGCAAGTTTTATACTTTGTGATAATAATCATGCCCAGCTACTTACAGACATTTTAAATTTATCCATCATCACTTTGATGACTTTCTGTCATCTGTCAAGTTGATAGGCCAAAATTGGCCTCTTCTGTTTTGGTCAACTAATGTCTTTTCAGTGTCTCACTATTACAAATGTCCGGGGAGCCAGGATGTGGTGGTGCACACCTTTCCTTCCAATACTTGGAGGCAGAGGCAGGTGGGTTTCTGAGTTCGAGGTCAGCCTGATCTACAGAGTGAGTTCCAGGACGGCCAAGGCTACTTGGAGAAACCTGTCTCAAAAAGGAAAAAAAGAGTCATTATTGGATCTGGCTCAGAGGTTAAGAGCCCGGAATTTCAGCCTCAGTAGTTTCTGACTTCCATCGGCAACAGGCAGGCACATTGTTTACATGCAAATTACCCATAAATATAAAATAAATAAAACATCTTTTACAGTGATTTTTTTTAAATGTCTCTAATAAGCTTGACATGTGCTGAACACCCGTGTGTACCCTTGTACTTCTGAGGCACAGACAAAATACTACATTGGAATCTGACATTTTATTTGTGTGTGTGTGTGTGTGTGTGTGTGAAGCCAGCCATACATACATTTTGAATTTTTTTTAAAGATTTATTTATTTTATGTAAGTACACTGTAGCTGTCTTCACACACTCCAGAAAAGAGTGTCTGATCTCATTATGGATGGTTGTGAGCCACCATGTGGTTGCTGGGATTTGAACTCAGGACCTTCAGAAGAGCAGTCAGCGCTCTTAACCGCTGAGCCATCTCACCAGCCCACATTTTGAATTTTTATGATAAGTAAATTTTACAGGGCAGTGATGGTCATTAATCCTACCACTTGGAAACATAGGCAGGTGGATCTCTGAGTTGGAGGCCAGTGTGGTCTACAAATCAAGTTCTAGGACAGCCATGACTACACAGAGAAACCCTGTCTCTAAAAAAATAAAAAGCAAGTAAAATTTAAAACTATGTGAAATATTTTTATACAATTGTGGCTATTTTAATTTTTCAAATTAATTTTTATTTATGTGTGTGGGGTTTTGTCTACATGTCCATATGCACACTACATGCTTGCCTGGTGCTCCTGTAGGCTGAAAGAGGGTGTGTAATGTCCTGGAACTGGAGGCCTGGTTGTCTGCAAGAGCAGCCAGTGCCCATAACCACTGAGCCATCTTTCCAGCCCCATAATTGTAGCTTCTTAGGATTGACTTTGGTTTATCTGTCTTATTACTTCCTGTCCTTACATTTTGAGAATTTGCTTTGGTTAGTTTGTTTTGTTTACTCTTTATCTTTTATATTTTGTTGGCTTTTTGCAGTTTTCTTAACCTTAGAGCATAGAAAAGAGGGAGCCAAGCTGGGAAGATCCTGAGCTGTCCTAGTAACATTGAAAAATAAGATAGGACCAAGTGGCCTTAAGATGTAACCACAAAACTGACATGTGACCATTTGCCATTTCAAATGGTTATTTTCTATCACTTTTGTTGGCATGGGTATTTTCTTTTTCACATTAGACTGGCACCTATATATTCAGTACTAACAAGCCGACTTAACAAACCCCCCTCCCCCAAAAAAAGCCCCAAACTACAATGCTCACAAATAATGTCATGTTAGGCTGCTCACTACAAAGAAATCTATAATACAGATGACAAAATGAAGAATGTGATAAGTTCACAAATGTGTAAGAAAAAAATCAATCGTATGGCTTAATAGATTTATCAAATAACACATTATAAAGTCTCCATTAGATAGAACTGTCTAACGTGTTGATTTGTCCCCGCCCCCAACATAATATTTTTATTTATTTTGGGGGGACTTCACATCATACACTCCTATCACATTCACTTCCCAGTCCTTCCCTGTCCTCTCTCACACACATATACCTTTGTTACCCTCCTCCAGCACAAGAAAGACATCCAGTTTTTGTTGTCTATAGTGCCTTTGCTTTTTGTTTTCACATTTTTAAATTTGTGTAAATATTTGGTAGGAGAGCAGAAATCTTGTTTTGTTTGGTTGATTTTTTTTTTTTTTTTTGAGACAGGTTTTCTATGTAGCCATGACTGTCTTAGAACATGCTCTGGAGGCCAGGCTGGCTTCGAATTCACAGATATCCACCTGCCTCTAACTCCACTGGGGTTGAAGGTATATTCTACCATGCCCAACAATAGCAGGAATCTTAAAGTGTCCACAAAATTAAACATTTTAGACTGTGTAGCCCAGGCTGACCTAGAATTCAAGCTATCTGCCAGCCTCTGCCTCCTGAGTGCTGACTTTAAGACAATATGTGACCTGTTCCCTGGCAGCAGGATCAGTCATCACATAGTTGAATTGTATTTGTTTTCAGATTGTCCTGTAAGAAGTGTGATTCAGGACAATTCTTCTAAATAGGTAATGGACTTTTGAGGCTGAGGAGATGGTGCAGAATGTAAAGAAGCTGCTGCCAATCCTGTCGACCTAAGTTCTGTCCCTGGACTCACATGGTAAACAGAGAGAAACCAACTCCTGAAAGTGATGTAGACCGCGACACGCACTCCAGGGGTGTGTGTGTGTGTGTGTGTGTGTGTGTGTTACAAAGACTTTTTAAATTTCTGTACAATTTTTTCCTTTTAAAATTTTTTCCAGTTACATTTGTTGTTAGTATATGTACTATATCGTGTATGTCTCTGTCTCCCTCTGTGTGCATGAATGTGTGAATGAATACACTGAAGAGGCCAGAAAAGTTTTTCAGTCCCCTAAAACTTGAGTTATAGATGGTATAAGCCACCTAGAAACCAAACTCAGGCCCTCTGGGAGAGCACTAAATGCTCTTAACCACTGAACCATCTCCCCAGCCCCACCTCAGTGTGCATTTCAGTGCCATATATGATAATGCTCTGTAAATTTGAAAGATGGCTCACTTAGTAAAGTGCATGTTGTGCAAGCATTAGAACCTGAGTTCAAATCCCAGTACCTCCATAAATGCCCATGTCTTGTGTCTGTGACTCTCTAACGTGGTGGTGGTGGTGGTGGTGGTGGTGGTGGCGGCAGCCATGGCAGGGTGATTGATCACATTCTCAGAGCTTACTGACAAGTAAGAGCTTACTTACCCAAATCTAGCCAATCTGGTTCTCTGGTTTTAGTAAGGGATCCATCCTGTCTCAAAAATAATTGGACACAGTATACATACACATACAGTGACACACAGTACATACATACACACACACAGTCTTAAAAATAAAAAGATCCAGAAATGTTGAAAGAGCATGTGATGCGGATCTAAAATTGCAGCAACTAAGAAGGCAGAGAAAGGATCTGAAATTCATGGCCAGCCTGGGCTACACAGTGTGAGTTGAGGCCAGTCTACACTGTCTTCTGTGACCCAGTCCCGCACCCTCCCCAAAGTTGGATACTGTTACTGTTGTGTATGATGTGCAGGGATAGCATGTGGAGTTGATTCTGTCATCTTTATATCAAACTCAGATCACCAAGCCTACACTGCAAGTACCTTTATCTCACTTAGATGTCTTACCCTCTTGTGTTTTCAAAAAACACATCAAGAAGTTGTATATAAACATTTGTTCATTTGTTATGTTCAAGGTTTTTTGTTGGGTCTCATTTACTTGCCTGTAATTCCAGCACTCAGGAAAGTAAGTTAAGATCAAAAGTCGTGGCTGAAAAGCTGGTGCAATGGTCGAGGGTCGAGGTTGCTTTTGCAGCGGAGCAGACTTCAGTTCCCAGCACCTATGTGGTAGTTAACAAACATCCATAAATCCAGCTCCAAAAGATCCAAATGGCCTCTTCTGATTTCTACATGAACAATGCCTCACATGGTACACATCTATAAATGCAAGCAAAACACTCAAATCCAGAATAAGATACACACTTCAGGGGCTAAGTATGGTGGCACACACCTTTATTCCCTGCGCTCAGGAGGCAGGGGCAGGTGGATCTCTGTGAGTTTGAGGCCAGCCTGGTCTACAAAATAAGTCCAAGGACAGCCACGACTACATAGAAATCCTGTTTCAAAAAACAAAAGAAAGAAAAGAAAACAACAAAAAGACTAGCGTATCTACAGCCGTACCACCCTAAATGTGCCCAGTCTCCTGAGACAAACTAGAGGATCGTGAGTTTTATATGGCAGTAAAGTGTTGTCTGTGTTCTCACTCTAAAATTAAGAAAGTTAACTTTAGCCAGGCAGTGGTGACGCACGCCTTTAGTCCCAGCACTCGGGAGGCAGAGGCAGGTGAATTTCTGAGTTCAAGGACAGCCAGGGCTACACGGAGAAACCCTGTGTCAGGAAAAAAAAAAAAGAAAGTTAACTTTAGAATTAGGTATCGTTTTTATCTTTAGATATTTACCTACCCTGGGCAAAATTGTTTCATTAATTAAACTTTAAAATAATTTGAATATATAAAATGGATACAGTAAAAATGTACTGTGTAAATTGATTACAATTATTACTTTCTAGAATGATCTTTGCTGAGTGTTCCCCTAACACTTGCCCCTGTGGTGAGCAGTGCTGTAACCAGAGGATACAGAGACATGAGTGGGTGCAGTGTCTGGAACGATTTCGAGCTGAGGAAAAAGGTTGGGGAATTAGAACCAAAGAACCCCTAAAAGCTGGCCAGTTCATCATTGAATACCTAGGGGAAGTTGTCAGCGAACAGGAATTCAGGTAAATAATGATATTCCAATACAATGATAGATCTGCAAGGGGAAACTAGAGAATCAAAGATAGAAACTTTAATGTTATTTTAATCATTAGTTAGTGACTCAGCATTCATGGTGAAAGTAGCTGCCTTCCAATTTAATCAATAATTGGCTTTCAATTATTTCTCTTCTTCAGGAACAGGATGATTGAACAATATCATAATCACAGTGACCACTACTGTTTAAACCTGGATAGCGGAATGGTGATTGACAGTTACCGCATGGGAAATGAGGCCAGATTCATCAACCACAGCTGTGACCCAAATTGTGAAATGCAGAAATGGTAAGAAAGCATGAAAAGGTGAATCGGAGACCTATAATTATACCAGATCCTTTAGGCAGAGTAACTTTTGCTGGGTTTTTTTTTTTTTTTTGGGGGGGGGGTATCCTTACTTCTTTTACAGCAAGCATGGAAACACTGACCCTAGTACTTACTGAATACTTACTGGGTGCTAGATAACTACATGTGCCATTTTATTCAGCTATTATACTGAAAACTTCCTACCTATCGAGTGGATTTGTTTAAAAAAAAAAAAAAAAAAAAGACTGTGAAACATGAGATTCCTTCACTTAAATGGTCAAATCTAATTGAGAAAGAAAAGAAAGAGCCGGGCGTGGTGGCGCACGCCTTTAATCCCAGCACTCGGGAGGCAGAGGCAGGCGGATTTCTGAGTTCGAGGCCAGCCTGGTCTACAGAGTGAGTTCCAGGACAGCCAAGGCTACACAGAGAAACCCTGTCTCGAAAAAGCCAAAAAAAAAAAAAAAAAAGAAAAAAGAAAAGAAAGAATCACTGAAGACAGAGAAATGGTTAGCAGTTAAAAACACACACTGCTTTTACAGAGGTCATGAATTTTAATAAAGTGTAATTCCCATACATAAAAATACATAGATTTTAAGTAAGTATGTTTTGGGGTTTTTTTTTGTTTTGTTTTGTTTTGTTTTTTGAGACAGGGTTTCTCTATATAGCTCTGGCTGTCCCGGAACTCACTCTGTACACCAGGCTGGCCTCGAACTCAGAAATCCGCCTGCCTCTGCCTCCCGAGTGCTGGGATTAAAGGTGTGCACCACCACCCGGCTGAGTATTTATTAATTTTTAACCAGTATATTTATCCACAAAACTCACACCCCTGTGAAAACAAAACATAGCAAACATTTCTGGAAGTTGAGAGACTGGAGATGGAGCACTTACCTAGCAATCACAGAAACTCATCCCAACCTCTGCCGAGTGAAAATCAGGCCTGCCTTCCCCGAGCTGAGGCACAGCCTCAGCCAGCCTGCTCTGCAGCATGAGTCCCAGGCCAGCCAGAGCTACAGAGTGGGTCCATATCTCAAGACTAATAAACCAAAGTAGGAGCTCACTATATAGTACTAGCTGGCCTGGAGCTCATGCACATCTGTTCCAGGCTGTTGTCAGATATAAAACAATTCTCTTGCCTCTGCTACCAAGTGTCAAAATTGCAAGTCTGAGCTACAATACCCAGCTTACCCTTCTCCTCCCACAGCCAGCCTCCCCATCTTCCAAAACAAATTTTGATCTAGTTTCTATTATAATCTACTTTAGGGGATTGGAAGAGCTAAAGAGGACATCAGTTTTCTTGCCTCCAGAAAGAACATACACAACACAGACATATACTCCACACATAGGCACACATCTATAATCCTAGCTCTTGAGAAGCTTAAAACCTGAGAATATTGAGATTAAGGCAGCCTGCTGGACTACATAGTGAGACTCTGTCTTATTTATTTATTTATTTATTCATTCATTCATTCATTCATTCATTCAATGGCTGACGAGATGGTTCAGTTAAGAGCATAACTACCTGTCACTCCAGCTCCATAATATCTGGCTTCTCTTCTAGCCTCCAGAGTACCAGGTATGCAAACAGTGCACATACTACATGCAAGCCTTCGCACATAAAATAAAAGAAATAAATTGGAGGGGCACCTAGGTGTAGTGATGCATGCCTTTAATCTCAGAAATCCAGTAGACTTTTTGTGAGTTCCAGGCCAGCCAGAGCTGTGTAGTGAGGCACACATAAAAACAAAAAACAAAACAAGGCTGCTCAGCTAGTAAATAAAGATGCTTTCCGCCAAACCAAACACCCTGAGGTTTCGTCCATGTTCTCATGGATCTACCCACATGGTAAAAACAAGAACCAGCTCCTAGAAGTTGTCCCTACCTCCATATGTATGCACACACATATACATATGCCTGCACACAATATAAGTGTTTGAAAAATAAAAATGAGATGACCTCGATATGAGAGTTGACACCTCTTTTTCTTGTTTGATGATATATGGTCTCACTTTGTAACTGTACCTATCCTGGGACTTCCCATGTAAACCAGCCTGGCCTACAACTTGCCGAGATTCCTCTGTCTCTGCCTCCTGAATCCTAGGATTAAAAATGTGTCATGAATTAATAGGATCGTCTTAAAAATTCAATTTTTTTTTTGGTTCTTCAAGACAGAGTTTTCCTTTGTAGCCACTCTTTGAACTTACTCTGCCTTGAACTCTCATATAGAAAAAGTTAGAGAAAAGGGTAAATTCTTTCAAAAACACATTTTCCTAAAAATCACATAACTGGAAACTCTGAACATATACCCCAAGAAATGGAGTGTAGAAATAAAATCATATACCAAAAGAAACTTGAGGCCCGGGGCTGGTGAGATGGCTCAGTGGGTAAGAGCATCTGACTGGTCTTCCGAAGGTCCAGAGTTCAAATCCCAGCAACCACGTGGTGGCTCACAACCATCCGTAATGAGATCTGACTCCTTCTTTTGGAGTGTCTGAAGACAGCTACAGTGTACTTACATATTATAAATAAATCTTTAAAAAAAAAAAAAAGAAAGAAAATGTAATTATTAAAAAAAAAAAAAAGGAAACTTGAGGCCCATGTTTCATTAATAAAGTTAGACATACTTTACTTTGTTTAATTTAGGAGTTTTTCTTTGTTTTTGAGATAGGATTCCCCGTAGCCCAGACTGGCTTAAGCCACTCATTTACCTGAAGACAAGGAACTTGATGTGTGTGTTTACTTCTTTCTCAGTATGTGTATGTGTGTGCTGATGACAGAGCACCTGTGGCTATCATGGCACCCCTCAGTAGACATTATTTCTCTCCTTCATGTGAGTCTTAGAGACTCCAGTCATCAGACTTGGTAGCAATTGCCTCCACCCACTGAGCCATCTTGCCAATCTGACTTTCAGCTTCTTGATCCTCCTGTGAATAATTTAATGTCAAGTTGGGTATAGGAGACAATTGCTCAAAAATAGCAGGACTATTCTTAAAATCTAGGGCTATCGTCATGGTGAGGTAACTTATGGGATAAAGGCACATGCGGCGGCCTGACCTGAGGATCTGCATTCAATCCCTAGGACCTAAATTGTGGAAGGAGAGTATCAGCTCCCTGAAGTTATCCTCTGAGCTCTTCCTTGCCCCTCCCCAACACACACACATTCAGTAAGTGCAGTAAAAACTGAAAATAAATAACAATGTGAAAGACAGCCATTGTCAACAAGTCTAATATTCTGCTATACTGAAAGCCCTCACTAAATGATGTGGTGAGAAAAGGAGAAATAAAATAGGATTGACCTGTGAGCTCAGCAGCTTGGGTGGGATTCTTGGGAAAGCACTGTCTCAGACCCACACCTGCACAGTAGATAAGAAGTAATCAAGGGCTGAGATACAGTTCACTCAGGACAGTGCTTACCAAGGATGGACCTCAGCAACTCAAAACAGACACTGGTACAATAATCTCAGCCCTCGGGATGTGCAGGCCCGAGAATTAGAAATTCCAAGTTGGAGCTTGGAGAGATAGCTCAGCGCTCAGCTGTTTAGGCTCTTCCAGGGGTCTGGGGCATAAATCCCAGCACCCACATAACGTCTCACAACTGTAACTCCAAAATCTGACATTGTCACATATACATACATGCAGGCAAAATACTAGTGCAAGTAAAATAAAGGTAAATAAATTTTAAAAATTGTTTAAAATAGTTCCAAGTCATTCCCCACTCCCGAGGCCACCCTGAACTACAGGGACCATGACTCAGAACAAGGTTTCACTCACGTGGGTGTGACAGTACATGGCTTTTGATCCCAGTCCGATAAGGAGAGACAAGGCTCGAGAGTTGAAAGCCATGGGGCTAGAGCGAGCCATGGCTCAGTGGTTAAGAACATTGGCTCTTCTTCCAAATGACCTGCGTTTGATTCCCAACATCCATGTGGTGGCTCACAACTACTTGTAACTCCAGTCCCAAGGAATCTGGCCCCCTCTTCCAGCCTCTACAGGCAGCAGGCAGGCATGCAGCAAAACACCCATATACATAAAAAAATAATAATTTATTTGAAAGAGGAGGGGGGAAGAACTAAAGAGATAGCTCAGTGGTTAAGAGCACTGGCTGCTTTTCCAAAGGACCTGAGTCAAGTTCCAGAAGCCACTTGTCAACTCACAACTGTCTGTAACTCTAGTTCCAGAGGATCTGACACCACCTTCACACAGACACACATGTACACATAAAAATAAATCATTTATATACAGAGAATTGAAAGCCAGAATCTTCTGAATCAAACCCTGTCCAAAGTGATACGTCACGTGTGCCTTCCTACAGAGCACATAGAGAGGACAGGAGGAGATCAGCTAGATGAAGAAAGTGGACGAACTTGTCTTCTCAAAGTTCAAGTCTTTTTTCTTTTTTACTTAAAGTTTCATCTTTAAATTTTTTAACGGTTCTTTGTGAATTTCACATCATATACCTTAATCCCACTCATCTCCCCCTAAGACCCCCACCCTTGCAACCTCCCCTAGAACAAAGAGAAAGAAAGAATCTTGCTGTGGAAGCTGTAGTATGTCACAGTGTGTCCCACAGTTATACCCTTTTGTCCACACTTCTTTGCCTGCACATGTTCATTATAATGACTTGTTGGTCTGGTACAAGTCCTCTAGCTTCTGCTACTCTATCAATACTGGCACCTCACTGGGACTCCTCTCAGATACCCTGTGGATGCCCTATGTCACGGAGATAGGCTTTAGATCTGTAGGACCAGCCCCTTCGTACACTCTAGCAGTTCATCAATGGGGTAGATGTTGGAGTGGGACAATTCAAAGCCCTGGATCTGGACCTGAGAGTATCTGACCCGGTCAGCCCACCATCGCTCATGCTCTGCAGCCCCACACCCAGGCCCAGCTCTACCCTGCTGCCCAGGTGAGGTGCAGGGCCTGCTCTCCCAAGTGTTGCAGCCAGTGAGGGACATGGCCAGTACTCTCACTCTCAGAATCTCAGGGCCAGCTCTCCCATCTGCCAAAAGTGAGGGCAGGGAAGGAGGGTGTCTCTCCCTCCTCATCAATCCCACCAGCCAGCAGGCAAGAGGCAGGGTTGCCTCTCACGCTCTCACACCCATAACCCTAGCAACCCTGGTCAGCTATACTGTGCTGCCCAAGTGAGGTGCAGGGGATGCTCTTCTAAGTGCTACACCTGGTGAAGGACAGGGCCAGCTCTTCTGCTCTATGATCCCAGGTCCAGGTCTCCTTCCTGCTGTAGATGGTGAAGAAGGATGGGGGAAGAGGGTATCTTTCCCTCATCCAAGCTGCCACAGGGAGATAAGTGGTAGATCAAGCTCTCCTGTAATGTGCAGGCTGCTCTCATAAGTCCTACTGACCCTGGCTAGGGTCAGTGTCAGGGATCCTGCACTCCTACCTCTAGAGCCAGCTCTCCCACAATGCCCAGGTGAGGAGAGTGGCCAGTTCTGCATAGCCCTCAGACATTGACAAGACCACGGTTGGCAGTTCAGACCAGAGATGTCTGTCTGGCTTTCTGTGTTAACAGTCCACTGCTCCCAGATGTGCCCTTTGGTGACAGCAAAGGCCAGGTCCCGACCATGGTCTCAGGTGGCATCACTGGCTACTCATGCAAGGCTGCTCCTCACTACCTGTAAGTGTCCAGTTCTGCCTCTCTTAGTTGTGACTACATCCTTATTTCTCTTTCTCTTCCGTTTCTCAACCATTCACTTGCTCCTCTTAAAGGCTCCTGAGTTCTCTGTCTGGGGCCATCTCAGAAGTGGTCTCAGACGTGCAAAGCCCTGCTCATGCATTATGGCACCAGGCAGGGACATCTCAAGCATGGTCTGTACCCCCAGACCAGTGTGGCACAAGATGGGTTCATCTCAGGCTAGCCCCATCGGGCTCCCATGGCACCATTCTGATGTTCATCTGAGATACACTCCTCTCCTTGCCTGTCCAAGTGGCTGTCTTTCTTGGTCTCACTCACACCTGGGGCCTCTGGTCCCAGGCAGAGCTCTTCTAGTCTCCAACTTGCTTGTCCTGGGAGCCCTTCCAGGTCTGCCTGGTGCGGGAGTCTCAGGCTAGCTCCCTGGCTCTGTACTGGTAGTGATCTCCGGCTCACTTTTTTCAAGGAATTAGGCTACTAATCATTCGGATGTTCACAGGTCAGAATACTGGGCAGACATAGCCTCTCTTCTCTCTGCCACCTACTGACTCACACGTGACACAGCAGCCACATCTGCTACACCTCTAGGGACAGGAAATTTCAAATCTTATAAAGGACTCAGGACATAGATTTCAGACAATTTAATACTGTCACGTGCTTCATGACGAGCTGCTATTCAATAAAGATGGTTTTCCAACTTTGTTCTGTCCTAATCCACATGTGACAGCAAGTTTCCAGAAAGATGCACAGCATGTTTTCTTGGATGTAGGGTAGGTACAGAGAATAGGTACGGATAACCTCAAAAAGAAATGTCTGAAGCCTAGTGTGATGGCGCCTGTCTATAATCAGACTTTGGGGCAGAAGGATCACCATGATTTTGAGGCCAGACTGGCCTATGTAGTAAGACTGTCTCAAGTACTCAAGGGCGGGATAGATTAATTTCTAATCATTCCCAGTAAGAGTAACTTCCTCAGATACACTAAGAAGACCCTAAGTTTGATCTCACGCCTTCTCTCAGTGAAGATTACTAATGTTGTGGTGAAGCACCATAACCAGAAGCACTGTGGGGAGGAAAGGGTTTATTCCTCTCACAGCTACATGTGGCAGGTCATCATCAAAAGCAGTGAGGGCAGGAACCTGGGGGCAGGAGCGGATGCAGAGTCCATGGAGGGCGCTGCTTACTAGCTTGCTCCCCAAAGCTGTTCTATAGAAACAAGCTCAGCCTGCTTTTTTATAGAACCCAGGGCCACTAGCCCAGGGGTAGCACCACCCACAAGGAGTAGGGTCCTCCTCATAGTTACTGATTACAAAGGTTCCCTGCAGACCTGCCCACAGCCAGATCTCAGGGAGGCATTTTCTTAATTGAGGCTCCCTCTTCTTAAAAGACTTGAGCTTCTGTCTAGTTAGCATAAAACTATCCAGCAAACCCCTGCAAACAAAGGTAGTTCTGGTCATCAAAAGAATACTAGTAGGAGGCTCAGTAGTCTAGATGCTCTTCCAGAGACCCTAGTTCATTTCTCAGCACCCCCACGGCAACTCACAACTGTCTGTAGCTCCAATCCCAAGGAATCCAGCACCTTCACACAGACACACATGCAAGCAAAACACCTACTCGCACAAAATAAAATAAATCATGTTTTTAAAAAAGGATAAGGAAGAATACTTGCTACTCTTTCAGAGCCACCTACATGGTAGTTTATAATGGTCTGTAAATCCAGCTCCAGGGAACACCTTTGCTGGCCTCCACAGGCACTTGTACAAACATAGCATCCATTTATACTGATACACTTAAAAAGCAAAAAAAAAAAAAAACCAACAACAAAATTTTTAAGTTCAGATTTGAAGAATGCAAGATGATGGTCTGCTAATATACACCTGTAATCTCAGTGCTTACAAGCCTGAAGCAAGACAGGTGCCCAGTAAACCAAGTTACTTGGTGGTGGGTGGGGAGTGGCTAACTCAGCAGACTGGAGGTATCTGTAAAGTGCTTCCAGTCAGGTCCTACATTTAACCCCTACTACACATGTGAAAGCTGAGCACCAGTGTCCATGGTAGCCTTTACCTTTTATCCTAGCACTCAAGAGGCAAAGAAAGGCAGGTATCTGTGATGGTGAGGCCAGTCTAGTCTACCTAAAGAATTCAAGGAAACTAGAACTACAAACAAGATCCTGTTTGGAATAGGAGTGGGGGTGTTATGAGAGAAGGAGGGTGCTCTCTGGAAGGGCAAACATAGTGATGCATGTTTATAATCCTACCACTAGGCAGGTTGAAGCAGGAGGGTGCTTCACTATGAATTTGAGGCTCTGTAAAAAGACAAGGGACTAGAGATACAGATCAGCTATAAGATGGTTAGCTAACATGTACAGAAGCCTGGCTCTGTTCAATCACCAATAACAAATAAATCCTGTGTGATAACATGGGCCAGTCATCTTAGTACCCAGGAGGTTGAGGCAGGAGGATCAACAGTTCAAAGTCATCCTTCGCTATCTCTTGACTTTGGGTCAACATAAGCTGCTACGTGAGACCATGCCAAATAATGATAATAAGCTGGGGTGGCCCTCAAGACAGAAACTGACTGGTCTCTCTGTTTTAGGCCAGCCAGCACTGCACAGTGAGACTTGTCTTTGGAAGGGAAATGGGGCAGGGATTCTGTACAAGGCCCTGGCTGAAGTTGATCGAGAATTCACAAAGATCTGTCTGCTTCTCTGCTCCTGAGTGCTGGAATTAAAGGCTTGATGGCAGTTGATTCTCTTAAAAAAGGACAGGAAAGTT
Organism: Mus caroli; assembly: GCF_978045245.1. Classification (NCBI taxonomy): domain Eukaryota; kingdom Metazoa; phylum Chordata; class Mammalia; order Rodentia; family Muridae; genus Mus; species Mus caroli. The sequence continues at coordinate 72,933,339 of NW_028227258.1, read as the reverse complement.
GGGCATGGTGGCGCACGCTTTTAGTCCCAGCACTTGGGAGGCAGAGATAAGCAAATTTCTGAGTTAGAGGCGAGCCTGGTCTACAGGGTGAGTTCCAGGACAGCCAGAGCTTCACAGAGAAACCCTGTCTCGAAAAACCAAAAAAAAAAAAAAAAGGACAGGAAATAAAAGGAAAGAGCAAGACTGAAGTATGATGGTGGGCTGTTCACCTATCACGGTATGATAAGACGCATGTTATCTTGCTTATCTTGTGATGAGAAATCCCAACTTTTAATTCTGTTCTTTATATTCTAAATAGGTCTGTTAATGGAGTGTACCGTATTGGACTGTATGCACTTAAGGATGTGCCAGCTGGGACAGAGCTTACCTATGATTACAACTTCCATTCCTTCAATGTAGAAAAACAGGTAAGGATTAAAATTCAAGAGGGAGCCCTTGAGAGCCAGTCACACTGAGAAAGTCTGCTCTTCACTCTTTTAATATGTGGGTTTCACCGTCTCAGAATGCTGAAAACTACTGCACCCTGCTGTCATCCTTCAGTCACGTCCTTTTGTGTCACTACACTTAAGTATAGTCTTTTCTTTTTTTGTTTTCAGTTTTCAGGAGAGGGTCTTGCTATAGAACTTGCTATATAAACCAGGCTGGTTTCATATTGATCGGTTTGATCGGTTGGCTGATTAGTCTGTAACAGAAACCGTAGGTATCCTGATTTGCCTCTATAGTGCTGAGGTCAGAGGCCTGTGTCATCACTTCACTGTTAGAGTCAGTTCCTCCCTCCCTGTCCTCTCAGCCTCCTCTTCGTCCGTTTTGGTTTATTTGAGGCAGGCTTCTCTCTGATAGCCTCTGTTGTACGGTGAACTCCAGATCTTCCTGCCTTCGTCTACCAAGTGCTGAGACGTAAGCCACCAGAATAGACTTCAATTGATTACTTGCATGTTTGCATTTAAATGTCTTAATTCAGGCTTAACTTTGGGGATCTAATTGCTCAGACAATTTGAACTTGTGATGAGAAATGTACAATGTTAAAAAAAATCCTCTTTGTTTACAGCAACTTTGTAAATGTGGTTTTGAGAAGTGTCGAGGAATCATTGGAGGCAAGAGTCAACGGATGAACGGACTCCCTAGCCATAAAGGCAGCCAGCCTTCAAGCACGCATAGAAAGTCTGCACGGGCGAAAGAGAAGCGGAAGTCCAAGCACAAGCTGAAGAAAAGGGTAAACCAAGACCTCATGGCTTCCCTAAAGACTGCTCACAGCCCCCTTCAGACACTGGAACAAGGGTCACCACAGACTTTTGTCTTAACCCTACCTTTATAATTTCAGAGATGATGTCTGATAGATTCTCCTTTTCCTCCCTGTGTTCTCCCCCCACATGAATTTTTAGAAAGGCCATCCCTCTGAAGAGCCCAGTGAAAACATCAACACCCCAACAAGATTGACTCCACAGTTACAGATGAAGCCAATGTCCAATAGAGAGAGGTAAAATGGAATTTTGGTAGTGTCTTCTTTTTAAATTGTATGATTTGCTTGTTAAATATTGCTGAACTTTATGAAGTTTGGACTGTTCTCTACATGAAGTGTTAATCCAACTGTAGGCAAAAGTGTATGCACTTTGATTTTATACAAGGTCTCACTGTGTAGCCTTGGCAACTTGCTTTGTAGATCAGGCTGGCCTCAAACTCAGAGTTCTACCTGCCTCTTCCTCCAAGTGCTGGGATTTAAAGTGCAGCTATGTGTGAGATCCTAGAACTTAGACTTGGGACTAACTTAGACTGGCTGCTCTTTTAGAGGATCCAAGTTCAATTCTCAGCATCCACATGGGCACTCACAGTCACCTGACACCTCTCCTGGCAGCAGGCAGCATGTGCTGCACAGGCCAAAACCAAACCAGCCAACCAACAAACATAAGAAGCCTATACACACATAACGTAGAATTAAAAAAAAAATTAAAAATGAAGAGTATTTTTCTGTCTGTAGTTTATAATTTTGGAGGTTTTAATTGTTTATAACTACAGCTCCACAGAACCTGACAGCCTTTTCTGGTCACCACAGTTACCTGTACATACATAGCATGCACTCACACACATGTACATACATAAACAAAATTTTAAAAATTAAACAAAAGGTAGGCTTGAGTCATACATGACTGCTCACCTTTAATGCCAGCAGTCAGGAGACAGAGGCAGGCAGATCTCTGTGAGTTCAAGGCCAGTCTGAATTTTGACCCTGTCTCCCAAAAAGAAAGAAAGAAACTAACTAAGCTTGAGGCCAGAGAGATTGCTCAGCAATTAAGAGCACTTGTTTATTCTGATAAGAACTGTCCCCATCAAAAGGAAACAAGAAAGCCAGTCAGATGGCTCAGTGGGTTAGAATACTTCGTGGTGACTTGAGTTTGATCTTTGGGGCCCATATCATATAAGGAGAGAACAGAGTCTCATTTGTATGCCATGGCACACTAACCCTCCATACCCATACCCGAACATGACGATGACAAGGACAATGATGACGATCAATAAAAGGGGTTTTGTTGTTGTTGTTTGTGTAGGGTTTGTGTGTGTGTGTGTGTGTGGTTGTTTTTTTTTTTTTTTTTTTTTTTTTTTTTTGTAAGTAAGCAAAGGCTGGTATGTGGTTCAGTTGCTTGAATGCTAGCCTAGCATGCAAGAAGCCTTGGATTGGATCCCTAGTACCACATAAACACAAGTCTGTAATCTCAGAATTTGAGAGGTATAGGCAGGAGTATACAAGCTCAAGGTCAGGGCTTTGGAAATGGCTCAGCAGATTAAGGCACTTGCCTGGTGACCTAAGTTCGATTCCCCAGAACCCTTATAAAGGCGCAGAGGGAGAGAACTGATTCCACAAAGCTATCCTCTGATCTCCAAGTGCTTGCTGTGGCCCATATGCTACCTATACACATATCATGCAAGCATGCACACATTAATTATAGTAATAATAATTTAACAAGGGCTAAAAGGGCAAGAGCCATGACTAGAGGTCTAGACACTTGCTGCTTTCCAGAGGACCTGAGTTTAGTTCTCAGCACCCATGTTGGGCAACTCATAGCCTGGTGATTCACAGCTGACTGTAACTTTTTCTCTGGGGTGTTCATTGCCCTCTTCTGATTTCCTTGGCACTTGTACACATAAAAATAAATCGTTTTTAAAAACATAAGAAAAAAATCTAAAATGAGCAGAAAAGCTATGTCAAAAGTTAAAAGTGAGTACTACTGGTACGCAGGACCCTAGTTTGTTTCAGGGCACTCAATAACTCTGGCCTTTTGTAGCAACAACATACTGTTTCGTGTGTGTGTGTGTGTGTGTGTGTGTGTGTGTGTGTGTGCACGCATGCATATACTTCATTAAAAACCAGTGCGCCGGGCATGGTGGCGCATGCCTTTAATCCCAGCACTCGGGAGGCAGAGGCAGGCGGATTTCTGAGTTCGAGGACAGCCAGGGCTACACAGAGAAACCCTGTCTTGAAAAAAAAAAAAAAAACCAGTGAAAGCAGGACGGGCGTGGTGGCGTACACCTTTAATCCCACCACTCAGGAGGTAGAGGCAGGTGGATTCCCGAGTTTGAAGCCAGCCTGGTCTACAAAGTGAGTTCCAGGACAGCCAGGGCTACACAGAGAAACCCTGTCTCGAAAAAAAACCAGTGAAAGCATTGAAGAGGCAACAGAGATAGTTCAGTGGTTAGAGTATGCACACACTAACTCACAATTGCTTAATCTAGTTCCAAAAGTTCCAAGGCCCTCTTCTTACATCCATGAGCACTGCATATATATGTTACACATATGTACATGCAGATGAAAAATTCAAATAAATAAATAAAAATAGATCCTGGTACTTGGGAGGCAGAGACTGGCAGATATCTGTGAATTCCAGACCTGCCTGGTATAAATAGAAAGTCCCAAGGTCAGTCAGAGGTATAGTGAGACTCTGTCTCAAAATAAATTTATGAATAAATAAATATTTTTTAAGACAAAACCACACAATTTGTACAAATAGCTCGATGTTCTGGTATACTTATTTATTTTCAGGACTTGAAAGCCTGAGACTAGAAGGTTACAAGATCTAAAACTAGAAGGTTACAAGATTTTTTTTGTTTTGTTTTGTTTGAAACAGGGTTGCTCTGTGTAACCCTGACTGTCCTGGAACTCACTCTGTAGACCAGGCTGGCCTCGAACTCAGAAATCCGCCTGCCTCTGGGACTAAAGGCATGTGCCACCATGCCTAGCTAGGTTACAAGATTTAGATTTGTATAAACATTCTATAAATCTCTGCTCTTCTTGCAGATGTTTGTAGATAATATAGGAAAATGGTGTTTGGCCTTTTACAAGTCTCACTCCTGTAGCCCAGGCAGGCTTTCAAGTCTGAACCTTCTCTGTCACCCTCCTGACTGCTGAGATGACCCAGTTCTGCAGCTGTCTACCCTACTCACTGTTGAGCTCCCTACCGATCCCTCTTGGCAGCAGTTAAGAGTGTAGACATGTAATAAAGTCTTAGGGATTAGTAAGGAATACTGTCCTCTTTTCTTTCAGGAACTTCGTGCTAAAGCACCATGTGTTCTTGGTCCGGAACTGGGAAAAGATCCATCAGAAGCAGGAGGAGGTCAAGCACACCCGTGACATCCACTCAGCATCGCTGTACACCCGCTGGAACGGCCTCTGTAGGGACGACGGGAACATTAAGTCTGGTAAAGCATCGGGAGGCTTAATATTTGTTGTTGTTTTGTCTTAGGAGACAGGGTTTCACTGTGTATCCCTGGCTGTCCTGGGAACTGTGTAGACCAGGCTGGCCTCAAACTGCTTCACAAGTGCTGGGATTAAAATCTTCACCACCATTGCCTGGCTGGAAAGACCGCATGATGATATCCTGTTGTAGCTCCCCTGGGTTTTTTTAATGTGTGTGCAAGTGTCAGGGCACATGTGCCACTCACATGTGAAGACTAAGACTCCTTTTATTTGTGTGGACCAGATCAATGATCCCAAATGCATTATGGGAAGGAAAAAAAAACCCATAACTATAAATTCAAATACTTTTCTCCCATATTCAAATGAGTACTGTATATATAGAAGCATCTAGATTACTTTTTAAGTGACTGTTAGAATAAACAGCTTTCATTGTTTGCACTGGTATCCAGAACAGATGAGATAATGATCTGTCTGTCTCTCTGCCTCTCTCTCTCTGTCTGTCTCTCTCTCTCTATGTCTGTCTGTCTGTCCCTCTGTGTGTGTCTGTCTGTCTGTCTGTCTGTCTGTCTGTCTTTGCGTGCGTTTGAGGCTGGGTCTTACTGTGTAACTCTGGTACTCACTGTATAGACCAGGCTGTTGTTGTTTTGTTTTGTCTTACTTTGTTTTGTTTTTTGAGACAGGAATTCTCTGTTTAGCCCTGACTGTCCTAGGAATTCAGGGTGTAGACCGGTCTAGCCTTGAACTCAACAGCAATCCACTTGCCTCTGTCTCAGAAGTGCTCAGATTAAAGTTGTAACTAAACCTGGACCATGAAATAGTCCAAATGAGGTGTTTAGTGCAGGCTGTGGTAATGCCTGTGATGCTAGCGCTCAGAGGGGAAACAGGAAGACCTAGAGCTCAAGGCCAGTTCCATGCCACAGACTGTCCACACAGACCCTGTCTTTTTCCAATAAAGGGAGGAATAAGAAAGAAAAAATGAGTAAAGGTGTGAAGGAAGGAAATAGTTAACAATTTAGAATAAAATTTGAATATTCTATTCCTTATCTTCCCAGAAGATACTGAAATGTATCCGTGAAGACTGGAGAGAGCGTCAGTGGTAAAAGCACCGGCTGTTCCTCCAGAGGGCCCACGGTCCATTCCCATCATTGCTATAGCAGCTCACAGCCTTCTGGAACTACAGCCCCAGGGCGCCCAGTACCCTCTTCTGCCCTTCATGGGCACAGCATGTAGGCATAGATATGCATACACACAAATAAAACAGAATTAGATATATATGAGCATTTAAAAAAATAAGTAAAATACGAAGGAAAGAGAGAAGCTAGACATGATGGCACTCTCTTTGAAAGGATAAAATATCTAAAGTCACCATTGGCTTTACAGTGCATTGGAGGCTAACCTGAGCTAGCTAATGAAATACTACACTGTTTAAAAAAGAAAAAAAGCCGGGCGTGGTGGTGCACGCCTTTAATCCCAGCACTCGGGAGGCAGAGGCAGGCGGATTTCTGAGTTCGAGGCCAGCCTGGTCTACAAAGTAAGTTCCAGGACAGCCAGGGCTATACAGAGAAACCCTGTCTCGAAAAACCAAAAAAAAAAGAAAAGAAAAAAGAAAGAAAAAAAAGAGCCAGGCAAATGACTTAATGAAACTTATCTGAGCACTGACAGACTAAGACAGACAGTTTGAAACTACCCTGGGCCACAGAGTGAGCCTTTGTCTTACAGAAATAAACTACTCATCCTCCCCAACCCTCCTCCTCTCCCTTTTTTTTTTTTTTTTTTTTTTTTAAGATTTATATATTTTATGTATGTGAGTACACTGCAGCTGAAGACATCAGATCCTATTACAGATGGTTGTGAGCCACCATGTAGTTGCTGGGAATTGAACTCCGGACCTCTGGAAAAGCAGTCAGTGCTCTTAACTGCTGAAACATCTCTCCAGCCCCATAAAGTATTTTGTTTCTTGTTTTGGACTTAATGAAAGGGGTGTTTTTATATACACACACACACACACACACGCGGGACACTGGGAGATTTGGCACAGGGTGAATGTGGAGGCTGGAGGACAGCTTGCGGGAGTCTGTTCTCTTTCGACTGCATGGGTCCTGTGGTTCCAATTCAGGTCATTAGTCTCTGCACCAAGCATCTTTGCTTATTTAGCAGTTTCACCAGCCCAGAGAAAATTGGATTTTCCCAGAATTTTAAATCCTTTCAGCAATTTGGAATCTCTTTGAAGTTACAAACCAAACAGATAAGATCTTACAATCACTTACTGAATATACACATTCGGTGTTGCCATATTCTTGACTTCTTACTCAAAGAATTAAAGGCTCACGTGGATTTTCAAAAGTAGCAGCTTACTCAAAGCAAATGATAAAATAGGTGAGATTACTGTCAAGCGTGCCATCCATCGGGCTTCTCAAGTAGTAGAATGTACTCAGGTGCTCAGTCAGCTATGAGATACAAGAGTTTGGCTGTGAGCATCAGAGTTTGAGGACCTATTTTAGCAGACAGATCAAAGTATATAACCATTTTTATCACATGCCCCTTCCTGTGATACATCTTATTTTAATCCTGCACACCTTCCATTGTGCATAGGCATAATATGGTAAATAGGGATTTCCCCCCAAAAATTCACTTTAAGGATACATTTTGTATTAACCGTGCATGCATTCAAAACTAGTTTAGGCCAGCTCAGCCTGCTTACTCATAAGTGGAGTACAATTTTTAAAAATTTAAGTTAGATGTTTTTTAATGGAAAGACAAACTTATTCCATTGTTCAAAGAGTGGGTGTTTATGCAGCTCCATGCCAGTAGGGGTCCTGCCTTACAAGGTGCTAGCTGAGTTATTCAGAGAGGGGTGTGCAAGAGTTAATAAGAGCAGTTAAGTGTCTCAGGCTAGCTGGGCAGTGGTGGCGCACGCCTTTAATCCCAGCACTTGGGAGGCAGAGGCAGGTGGATTTCTGAGTTCAAGGCCAACCTGGTCTACAGAGTGAGTTCCAGGGCAGCCAGGGCTACACAGAGAAACCTTGCCTCAAAACCAAAACCAAAACAAAACAAAACAAGTGTCTCAGGCTACCACTTGTTTTTCAGGCTACCACTTTTTAGAAGACGGTGTGTGTGTATGCAACAAAAGGAGTTCCAAATTACTAACCAATTCCCTGTGATTGCTTGCTTCTACACTAAATAGATGAATATAAAAAGCATTATTTGAGCCTCATGTGATAGCACATTCTTATAATCCCAGTATTCAGAAAACTGAAGCAGAACACAGCCAAAATTATATAGTGATAGGCCTGTCCTTAAGTGAACATACACACATGTTCGGTTGTCCTCGAGATATCTATCTCTCTCTGTGTCTCTCTCTGTCTCTCTCTCTCTCTCTCTCTCTCTCTCTCTCTCTCTCTCTCCAGTCAACCATCATCCTGCTCATATTCATTTTGATAAGATATTTAGCAGCAGTGCAAGACCATAAGCAAGAGTGCTTATAAGCACTCTTATAAGCAAGAGTGCTGCCTGTAGCCTAGACTCACTCATGAACTCATCTACAAATGTTTACATGTAAGTGTATAAGTCTAAAGGAAGACATCACATACCCTGAAGCTGGAGTTAGAGGTGGTTGTGACCCTCCTGATATGGGAAACTCAAGTCTTCACCAAGAGCAGTACACACTCTCAACTGCTGAGTGACTTTTAAAGAAAAAACAAAAAAACAGTGTATTATGCAAGGAGGGGTGAGGTGGGGCCTGGTGAGATAGCTCAGTGGGTAAGAGCACCCAACTGCTCTTCCGAAGGTCTGGAGTTCAAATCCCAGCAACCACATGGTGGCTCACAACCATCTGTAACGAGATCTGACTCCCTCTTCTGGAGTGTCTGAAGATAGCTACAGTGTACTTACATGTAATAAATAAATAAATCTTTTAAAAAAAAAAAAAAAAAAAAGGAAGGGTGAGGTGGGTCAGGCTTACTTTGAACTGCACATACACAGCTACTGCACTATGTAGCATTTACCACTACAGAAACACGAGTGTTTTATGGTTTTTCTCTAGGGGAAGAGAAGCAACTATCTGCCCACTAATTCTACTTAATATCCTCAAGGAAAAAAAAAAAACTGCAGGAGTCAACTGGAAAAGAAAAGGATATATCAAATTCTTCATTTCCTAGAATTGCTTTTCACCTTCTCCTTGCAGATGTCTTCATGACCCAGTTCTCTGCCCTGCAGACGGCTAGATCTGTTCGAACAAGACGCTTGGCAGCTGCAGAGGAAAACCTGGAAGTGGCTCGGGCAGCGCGCCTAGCACAGATCTTCAAAGAGATCTGTGATGGCATCATCTCCTACAGAGGTACACATGTCACTCTTCCCCAAGAGCAAGAACCACAAACAAGCAGCATCGTGGGAGGATAAAGTTAGGACATGGAGTCAACATTTGTCTCTATATTATTTTTAGGTTATTGTTTGTTTTATGGGGGGGGGGGTGCCTTCGACAGAAGAGAGAAAAGTGCATCAGATCCCCTGAAACTGGATTTATAGATGCTTATGAGCTGCCCTGTGTGTGCTGGGAATCCTCTTGAAAGACCAGCTAGTTCTCCCAACTGTTGAGTCTCTTAATCCCCTCTTCTATTTCTCTAAAACAATTGTGTGTTGGGAGGGAGGGTGTTTGTCTGTGTGCATGCAGTGCTCATGGAGGTCAGAAGAGGGCACCAGATCACATGGAGCCAGAGTGAACAGGCTGACTAATACGGGTAGTAGGAATTGAACTCAGTCTTCTCTTTTTTTGTTTTTGTTTTTGTTCTTCAAGACAGGGTTTCTCTGTGTAGCCCTGGCTGTCCTGGAACTCACTTCGTAGACCAGGCTGGCCTCGAACTCAGAAATCCGCCTGCCTCTGCCTACCGAGTGCTGGGATTAAAGGTGTGCACCACCACGCCCGGCCAAACTCAGTCTTCTCTTAATTCAGTCAAGTTCTCTTAACTGCTTAACTTCCTGCCCCTCATTCTACCTGTCGACAGAGATAAAGAATTGTAGAGCAAATAACCTCTAGTCTTGAACATATCAATTTGAGTTTATTATTTATAATTAAGTAATGTATTTTTAAATAACTTTTTAGCTAAAGGATAGTGTAATTTCCATGGATGAGATGATATCACAGTTGTAAATTACAAGTGCAGCGGCACATGCCTTTCCCAGCACTAGGGAGGCTGCTATGAGCATGGGCCACATAGAGAAAGGCACAGGCCAGTTGGAGCTACATAGTGAGACCCTGTCTCCAAAACAGAACACAGAGCAGCCAGCACTCCTAACCGTAAGCCCATGAGCCACCTCTCAGATACCTGCTGCCTCTGCCTCCTGAGTGCTAGGGTTAATATGCTGCCACTCCCAGCACATTAATATTGTTAATTGTGTACAAGGCATGGCACGTGTATCTTCATGGACCATGAAGGGATGAAGAGATGACTTGGTAAAATCTGTTTCTTCTGCTTTTTTGTGAGTTGTAAGAATAGATTGCCAGGCGTACCTGAGAAAATTAAAACAGGGCATTAGATCTCCTGGAAGTCGAGTTAATGATGATTGTGGGGGGCTGGAGAGATGGCTCAGCGGTTAAGAGCACTGACTGCTCTTCCAAAGGTCCTGAGTTCAAATCCCAGCAACCACATGGTGGCTCACAACCATCTGTAATGAGATCTGGCGCCCTCTTCTAGAGTGTCTGAAGACAGCTACAGTGTACTCACATGTAATAAATAAATAAATAATTTTTTTAAAAAATGATGATTGTGAACTGCCATATGGGTGCTGGAAATCCAACCACAGTCCTCTGTAAGAGCAACAAGTGCTGCTCTTAACAGCTAAGTCATCATTCCAGCCACTGCTGTAGCTATATGTGTCTGCATGTCGGTATATATACCTGAGTATAGGTGCCTGTGGACACAAGTAATATCGAATCTCCTAAAACTACTTTCTGGAGGATGTGAGCCATCATACGCAGACACATAGCTCAATGATTGTGAGCACTGGCTGCTCTTCCAGAGCCTCAGGTTCAATTCCCAACAGCCACATGACTCCTCACAACCCTCAGTAAATCCAGTTCAAGCAAGAAGAGCTGTAGAAAAGGCTGAGCAGTTAAGCTCACTGGCTGCTGCTCTTCCAGAGAATCCACTTCCAGTGCCCAGTGCCCACATGCAGTTCCAGGGGATCTGACAGGCTCACACAGACACGACAGTGCACAGCGGGTGGAAAAACACAGGGCTCTAAGAAATGCACAAATGTGTATTCAGGCTAAACATCCATAGATAGATAGATAATTAAATGATAATAAATTTTTTAGAAAAAATTCATGTAAATACCTTTCCTTTTTTATTTTAAGATTTATTTATTTTTTATTTTATATGCATTGGTGTTTTGCCCACATGTGTGTCTGTATGAGGGTGTCAGATCCCCTGGAACTGGAGTTACAGACATTTAAAGCTGCCATGTGGGTGCTGGGGATTGAACCCAGATAGTCTGGAACCCCCAGTGCTCTTAGCTGTTGAACCATCTCTCTAGCCCCCACCTTTCCTTTTACAAGACATGTCTTTTAAACACAGTCATGAATGAACAAGCAACTATAAATTAGGGCTAAATATTTTAGCGGTGTAAGTAACTTTCTGATCAGAAAATTAGGGGTGTTTAAAAATGAAAGATTTTTGGGTTTACACAATAGCTCATGGTGCTTGCCACCAAGCCTGACAACTAGAGTTTGCCTCTTCCTGACCATGCATGCACCACTGCATTCATAGGTTGGCACACATACATGCATACGAAATAAATGTTTTGTTTTTATTAAATAATAAGGACCCGGGGTTTGATTTCCCAACATTCACAAAGCAATTTACAACTGTCTGTAACTTCATTTCCAGGGAGTCTAATGTCCTCCTTTAACTTTCAGAAACATCGAGCACACATGTGGTACACAGATACACATAGAGGCAAAACACCTAGACACATAAAAGTAAATAAAATTTTAAAAAGAGACATAAACTATGAAACTGGGTGAAACATTTTATTATATTTGTAGCTTATTCAAATTAATTTTTATTTAGGGGGGGTGTTGTCTATACTACATGCTTGCCTGGTGCTCCTGTAGGCTGGAAGAGGGTGTGTAATGTCCTGGAACTGGAGGCCTGGTTGTCTGCAAGAGCAGCCAGTGCCCATAACCACTGAGCCACTTTTCCAGCCCCATAATTGTAGCTTCTTAGGATTGACTTTGGTTTATCTGTCTTACTTCCTGTCCTTACATTTTGAGAATTTGCTTTGGTTAGTTAGGTTTTGTCTACTCTTCATCTTTTATATTTTGTTGGCTTTTTTTCTTTTTTTAAATTGTTTTATTTATTTACATTCCTTTCTTAACCCCAAGAATATAGTAAGGAGGGAGCTAAGCTGGCAGGTAAGCCTCACTGGCAAGACCCTGAGCAGTCCTTACAACATCAAAAAAATAAAATGGGCGGAGAGATGGCAAATCTTCAAAAAAAAAAAAAAAAGTGTTACTTTAGGTGTAAGTTTTGTCACCCCTTTAATCCCCGCACTTAGGAGGCAGAGCAGGTGGATGAAGTTCAAGAGTTCCAGGAAAAACAGGCTTCACAGAGAACCCTTTCTCAGAATCAACAAACAATAGGGGGGGGGTGCCCATGGTGGTTCTTTAGTCCCAGCATTTAGGAGGTTTGAGGACAGCAAGCATTCCCCAGGCCAGCCAAGACTGCATAGTGACACCCTGTCTCAGTGTGTCTCTGGAAGGTGGAGCTTCCCTTTCTCCCACACCCGGTTGGTCTGACTCACATGGAGGGAGCTACTCTCAGGTCACTGCTTTCCTTCACTGCACAGGACACCATCAGAAATGAGATAGCACCGGGCAGTGGTGGCGCACGCCTTTAATCCCAGCACTTGGGAGGCAGAGGCAGGTGGATTTCTGAGTTCAAGGCCAGCCTGGTCTACAGAGTGAGTTCCAGGACAGCCAGGGCTACACAGAGAAACCCTGTCTCGAAAAATCAAATAAAAAAAAAAAAAACAGAAAACAGAAATGAGATAGCAAATGAGAAAAGTCCCTCACTGAATGCTATGGGTATCAACATAACTGAATGAAAAAATTAATATTTACTAAATTCTTATTTGGAATTCAGTCGAATCCACACCAACAGGAATATCAATTACAAACAATTATGAGAGGCTGTGGATATGGAAATCTTTTTGTTGTAAAAAGATTTATCATCCCAGTGCATGCAGGTGGTGCACTTTCATGCCCATCAAAACAAATAAATATTTAAAATAAAGATGTGCTGGAGAGATGGCTCAGTGGTTAAGAGCACTCACTGTCTGTTCTTCCAGAGGACCCAGGTTCAATTCCCACCACCCACATAGCACTGTCTGTAATTCCAGTTGCCTGGGATCTGACCACCTCACACAGATAAATATGAAAGCAAAACACCAATACATATAAAGTAAAAAAGATTTGTCACCCTATAACAGGATTAGTACAAGAATGAGAAACTTACATTTCTCTTTGCTTGCATAGTCCTTTGAAACTAGCAGGCAAATGAGCAGAAGCAAGAATTTTCCCTAAATACCCTAGCTATTTCAATAGTTACAGCTCACATTCTTCATGAGAAACTATTTTTATTTACTATCACTGTGTTATATTTTAAATATGCACTATATCCGTCATAATCCTCAATTTTTAAATTACTGTTTGTGATGTGGGGGTGAGTGTTTGACTGTCAAGCCTCAAAGTAGTTACCTTTTCCCTCCCAAGTTTCAGTGTGGATTTTTCTAGTGTTTTTAGTTCAAAGACCTTTAGGATCCAGAACAATGGCTTAGTATTATTAAGAGTACTATGTGCTCCTATAGAGAATACAGGTTGAATCCCCAGCCTGTATGATGGCTCACAGCTGCCAGTGATTGACATTCAGTTATCTGGTCCTCTCTGGTCTCTAGAGGCACCATGCACACATGTGGTACACAAACGTACATACACCTAAAACACCCATACACATAAAACATAAAATGTTATTTTTAAAGGACACTGTACTGCTGGGGAGATGACTAAATGGTACAGAACACTGGCTGGTCTTTGACAAGACTCCGGTTCAATTCCCAGCACCCACATGGCATTGCATCACACATGTGGAACACTGCATATATGTGCGGACATGAAGCTAGGCAAACACTCGTTTACATAAAAATAATTACTATCTCCACAAAGAAAGGCAAACACTCGTTTACATAAAAATAATTACTATCTCCACAAAGAAAAGAGAGGGTGTTCATAGGCTGGAGCCTCCCACTGCATGTACAGGGCTCTCAGTTCTATCCTCAGCATCCCTTTAAAAAAGAATTTTTTAAAAAAAAAAAGTCCTTTTTTCTTCTTTGAAACAGTGTAAGCCAGCCAAACTCTCAACATTGTCAGCCTCTGGAGTTCTGGGATTACAGGCAGGGATCATCACAGTTAGCCAAGAAAAATAAAAGTTTAGTAAAATAATGCAAGCCAGCTGTGCTGGTAGACAGTCAGTAAGTCCAGGTACCCTTTTCACCATGCGCTGTAGAGCAGTCTAAACTACAGAGCACATCTCAAGTGATAGCAAGAGAGAGAGAGAGACAGACAGACAGACAGGCAGGCAGGCAGGCAGACATTGAGACTAAGGTTCCCCCCTTGTCTTTTAAATATCTGTACTAACCCTTGTGTTCTTCTGCAGATTCTTCCCAGCAAGCCCTTGCAGCTCCACTTTTGAATCTTCCCCCAAAGAAAAAGTACGTGTACTTTTCTGACAGCCTTGTAGAGCTCAGAAAAGAAGCCAGTGCACCAACTAACCGCTTGCTCTGTGTTCCAGAAATGCTGACTATTATGAGAAGATCTCTGACCCCCTGGATCTCAGCACCATAGAGAAGCAGATCCTCATTGGGTATTACAAAACAGTGGAAGCTTTCGATGCTGACATGCTTAAGGTCTTTCGGAATGCTGAGGTATTTACTCACTTAATATACAAATATAAGAAATCTGCTCTGGGCTGGTGAGATGGCTCAGTGGGTAAGAGCACCCAACTGCTCTTCTGAAGGTCCAGAGTTCAAATCCCAGCAACCACATGGTGGCTCACAACCATCCACAACGAGATCTGGCGCCCTCTTCTGGAGTGTCTGAAGACAGCTACAGTGTACTTATATATAATAAATAAATAAATCTCTTAAAAAAAAAAAAAAAGAAATCTGCTCTGATGAGATTTAAGTTTACTCTTGGGAAAGGCAGTAATTTTCTTTTCATTACTACATTTGTTTATTTGGCTTAATTGTGTACATTGTGTAGTGGTGAGTTTAGCTACACCACTTTGTGCTCCCAGCTGGTCACACTCCCAGCCACCTGCCAGAGCCCTCTGGATTTGAGAATGAAACACACACACACACACACACATACCACACACACATCAATTAAATTTGACTTACTGTGACTAGTTCAAATGCTGGGCACTCTTTTTTTTTTTTTTTTTTTTTTTTAAGAGATTTATTTATTTATTATATGTAAGTACACTGTAGCTGTCTTCAGACACTCCAGAAGAGGGCGCCAGATCTTGTTACGGATGGTTGTGAGCCACCATGTGGTTGCTGGGATTTGAACTCTGGACCTTCGGAAGAGCAGTCGGGTGCTCTTACCCACTGAGCCATCTCACCAGCCCAATGCTGGGCACTCTTAAACCTTCTGCCAGCAAATGCAATGCTCCCCTCCGGTATTTCTGAGACTCCTGAACCTTCCCCTGCTACCTTAGGCCCAGTTACGGAAGTGGCCAGTGGCTACTTACCAGAATTCTGACATGGCTGGCTGGCTCCTGCAGCTCCTCCTTCTCCCCCAGTCATAGCAATTGACCTTCCTCACTTCTAGTTCCTAGGCCACACAAATCCAAAGGTCCCACCTCAGTCTACCTGCCCAACCATTGGCCATTGGCTCTTTATTGATTAATGATAAGCCAATTGGAGACAAGGACCTTTGGTGTTTAGACACACAGATTCCCGATTTTGGGGGCTGGATTAATTCAAAGCTAAATTAGAGCACATCCGTAGCAATGTTGTATGTATATATACATGTCATAACATGCATGTGAAGGCCTAAGTTCTGTCCTCCTGGCTTGTGGGCCCCTAGGGTCAAAGTCAGGTTGTCAGAATTAGCAAGTACCTTTACTTGCTGAGCCATCTTATCAGCCTGACAGTAATTTTATTTTTTTCTATCAGTGTATATAATCACACTACATGTGTGCAATGTCCACTAGGGTCAAAAGAGATTGTCAGATCCCCTGGAACTGGAGCTAGAGGTGGTTGTGAGCCACCATGTGGAGCTAGGAACTGAACCTTCAATGCAAGAATGCTTAGTAGTCTTAATTACTCCAGACCCAAGACATTTTATTTTCATTAAGTACTCTTAAGAGTATGTATTGCATTTTGCTAAGTAACATAAAATTCTCTTTATTAAAAATATTCTGGGAAAAAAGAAAAAAAAGTCGGGCGAGATGGCGCACGCCTTTAATCTCAGCACTAGGGAGGCAGAGGCCAGCCTGGTCTACAGAGTGAGTTCCAGGACAGCCAGAGCTACACAGAGAAACCCTATCTCGAAAAACCATAAATAAATAAATAAATAAATAAATAAATAAATAAATAAATAAATAAATTCTGGCCAAGTGTAGTGGTACAGAGTGAGTTCCAGGACAGCCAGATCTACACAGAGAAAACCTATCTCGAAAAACCATAAATAAATAAATAAATAAATAAATAAATAAATATATTCTGACCAAGTGTAGTGGTATATAACTTTAATTTCAGCACTTGGGAGACAGATGTAGGTAGGATCTCTTATGAGTTCAAAGGCAGCCTGGTCTACATAGAGTTCCTTCCATTGAACCCGTCTTGGACAAGTGGCAGGTGGTTTCTCCGTCAGCAAGATAGCTCTTCAGGTAAAAGTTCTTACTGTGCAATTCTAGCAACCTGACTTATTCCAGAGCTCACAATGTAATGATGTTGGAAGAGGGGATTGCACTCTGCTGGGTCATTATCTGACCTCTGTGCATGCCATGGCATGTATATGCCCACATGGCAATAATAATTTTTTAATCAAAAATTCATTCAGTCAGTAAAAGTACTCATATTGTATGAGCATGATGACGTACGTTATCTCAAAACATATGTGAAGTTAGCAGGTAAGGCCAGATGTAGTCACACACCTTTAATCTCAGCCCAGCACCAGCACACGAAACTCTGGAATAGATGGTTGAGTTGTTTCTCAAAACAGTCTAATCTTTGTAAACCCCTAATTTTGTCCTGAACTTTTATATTAGGTAAATATTTTACCAATGTATTGTGTATCTGGCATTGCTTTGTTCATGAAAATAAGTATATATGAAGCTAAGCTTAGTGAGTCATTCCTGAAATCACTTAAGCCTGAAGCAAGAAGGTGAGGTCAAGTTTTAGCCCATACCAGACTGTATAAGAAGACCCTGCCTCTAAAAACAAGCTTAGAGTATTACTATGTAGTGACCAGGAAAGAAGGTGCTCTGGTGTAAAGAGAGGCTGAAATACAGAATAAGAAAGGATCTTAAAGAGGTAAGAGATTATTGAGTGTCAATCTTGAATTACAGCATAGTTTCTGTTAACCCAGCTCCCACAGACATTTACTATGTGCTCCAAGCATTTGCAAGACAAAGGTAAATGGAAAATTTCTACAACACATTATGCTTGCAACATTAATTAAAATTTAATGATCACTGTGTATTTGATCTTATGGGATAGTAAGGCTCTTGACAGAAATTCAATAACAAAGCAATAGAAAAAAACGAAACATGTAAATTCTAATTTTAATTCATTATAGTTCAATTTGTTAGCCAAAATGGAATAATAAAGAAAATCATGCTGCCTCTGCAGGTTTATTTTTAAACCAAAAGGAGAAAAGCAAAAATGATTTCTTTTGTTTTCTTCAGAAGTACTATGGACGTAAATCCCCAATTGGGAGAGATGTTTGCCGCTTACGAAAGGCCTATTACAGCGCCCGGCATGAAGCTTCGGCTCAGATCGATGAGATTGTGGGAGAAACGGCCAGTGAGGCCGACAGCAGCGAGACCTCAGTCTCCGAGAAGGAGAGCGGGCACGAGAAGGATGATGATGTTATCCGCTGCATCTGCGGCCTCTACAAAGATGAAGGCCTCATGATCCAGTGTGACAAGTGCATGGTGAGTGCCAGGGCGCTGCGCAGGGGCTTAGGCCAGCGTCTGTTTGTCCTCTACTGTTCACCATACTGCCTTCCCCCTCTTTTATCTTCCACTTGCAACAGCTTCCTTTCCTCTTCCTTCTGCCCACTTTAACTACGTTTCTCACAAAAGCTGCACA
Source organism: Mus caroli (assembly GCF_978045245.1). Classification (NCBI taxonomy): domain Eukaryota; kingdom Metazoa; phylum Chordata; class Mammalia; order Rodentia; family Muridae; genus Mus; species Mus caroli. The sequence goes on along the minus strand of NW_028227258.1, from coordinate 72,915,278 downwards.
TAGAAGGGTAGCATTTGACCTCGTGCTTTCCCTTGAAGTCATGAAGTGGCACACGGTGTAACGCACGGAAGCAGGCAGGTTCAGTGCATATAAGTTTGTCCACAGAGGGCTGCTACTGCAAGACTCGGCCTGGACTTAGTGTGTAGAGTCCTCCATTCCTGTACGCTTGTTGTCTGGTGTGATAATGGAGCTGTGAACAGTATGTCCGGTTATTGAGAGGATAACGCCAAGTAAACCCAAGAGGCAATCTTTACGGAAATAAAGACAGTCCCAGTGGCTGTAGCATAAATAGTGTTACATCACAAGTGATAATTCAGTAGTATATTCATCTTCATTTTTCCTCCTCACCTCAAATTTTGTTTGTCCAGATCTATATATTAAAATTGATTTTTGTAATTATATTCACACATTGTGTTTTCCTCTTATTTTTCTCATTTATTTCTAATTCAGTCATAACCTTCTGGTATAATTCCTCTTTTACCTTGCCCTGTCTGCTGCTTTATTGATATCACCAGTATTCTTAGTTCTCAGGACTTGTCTAAGTGTAAGTGCCTTGTCAAGTGTGCCTGTCTCATAGGTGTGGCAGCACTGCGACTGCATGGGTGTGAACACGGACGTGGAGCACTACCTTTGTGAGCAGTGTGACCCTCGGCCTGTGGACAGGGTAAGCTGAACCAGAGTTAAGAAATGAAAGAAATAGTACTGTATAGAGCCAGGCAGTGGTGGCACACACACCTTAATCTCAGCACTCTGAAGACAGGCAGGCTGACCCCTGAGGTGAGGGCTGGCCTGGTCTTCAGTGCTACTTCCAAGACAGCAGGGCCTACTACACAGAGAAACCATCTGGAGGGGGAGGGGTAGAAGGTGGAGGTGGTTACTATATAAAACTGAGATTCATTTTGTTTTATTCTATTTTTGAAGTACAAGCTCACAGTGTAGCCCAGACTAGCTCCAAATTCACCATCTTCTTTCCTTAACCTCTCAGTGGTAGAGATAGAGTTCTAAGTGCCATTTCTATCAGGTAGTGTTTTGTTGAAAATAGCCCTTGTGGGCTAGAGAGATGGCTCAGCGGTTAAGAGCACTGACTGCTCTTCCAGAGGTCCTGAGTTCAAATCCCAGCATCTACATGGTGGCTCACAACTATCTTTAATGAGATCTGACACCCTCTTCTAGTGTGTCTGAAGACAGATACAGTGTACTTACATATAATAAATCAATAAATCTTTGAAAGGAAGAAAAGAGAAAAGAATAGAAACACCCTTTGCCCTCAGCCTTACTTACTGAAGTAAGAGTCAGTGACTTGACCAAGGTGGGTGGGTTCTTACCGAGGTCCTGCTGTATTTGTGTATATGATCTTAGGCTGCCAGGTTGGCTCTGTGGTTAAAAGCTCTTGTTACTAAGCCTCTCAACTTGAGTCCAATCCCAGATCCACAAGGTAGAAAAAGAGAACTGCTTATTGTCCTCTGACTCCACATGTATGCCATGCCAAGCAAGTGCCCTCACACACATGCATGTACAGACACAGTAAATGTGTATGATCTTGATTAAGTCACCCCCATAACATGAAGAATTTAGGCAACATTTCTTTTTTTGTTTTGGGGGGCATTGTTTGGTTTTTTGGGTTTTTTTGTTTGTTCTTTTTTTTTGTTTTGGTTTTGGTTTTTTCAAGACAACAGGGTTTCTCTGTGTGGCCCTGGCTATTCTGGAACTTACTCTGTAGACCAGGCTGGCCTCGAACTCAGAAATTTGCCTGCCTCTGCCTCCTGAGTGCTGGGATTAAAGATGTGTGCCACCAGTACCTGTCCTTTTTTTGGTTTTTCAAGACAGGGTTTCTCTGTGTAGCTGTGGCTGTCCTGAAACTCACTCTGTAGACCAGACTGGCCTCGAACTCAGAAACCTGTTTTAGGCAGCATTTCCTAACCATAGTGATGTTGTCATATTACACTGGAGAATTTACTGTGAGGGATGCATTTTAGAGTGTTTGGCTTCCCTGGCCTTGAACAGTACACACCTGTTCCAGGTGGGCTCCAGACAAAACTGTCATGAGAAGTCCCCATTGCACACATTTTCAGATGCTGCTGAGATTTCACAACAGTCTCAGAACTAATGCATCATAGAGCATTGTCTCAGACACTGGACCTGTCAGGCTTGTTATCTACTTTAATTTCTCTGCATTTAAAGACTAGAGGTTTCCATCTTTTTTATACATGTATGATGTAAAAAAAATGACTTTTTAAACTATTGGATCGGAAATTTTAATTCTTTTCCTCTCTTGGATTGAGATCATTAGGCCAAATGTAATACTTTCCCCATTGACTTTCTGCTCTTATCAGGAGGTACCCATGATCCCTAGGCCCCACTATGCCCAGCCCGGCTGTGTCTACTTCATCTGTTTACTCCGAGATGACTTGCTGCTTCGTCAGGGTAAGGAAAAGGGCTCAAACTCCTCTCCTTCCCACCCCGCATTGCGTGTGCGCGTGTGTGTGTGTGTGTGTGTGTGTGTGTGTGTGTGTGCACTCGCGCACATGTTTGCATGCTTAGGATTGCCTGCCTGGGCTTGTGTGGAAGGATATATTGTTTGCTTCAGCAAGGGAAGGTTACTGTAGGCTGTAACCCTGAGGACTGTGACTCTGTGCCCCACTTCTAGCAACCATTGTCAGTAGCTCTTCAGTAATGGGTGGGCCTTATGAGTCCCTTCCTTTGACGTGATAGCCTTTCTTTGGGAGGAGGGAGAAGGTGTTATTGTTGTTGGTTGTATCTTGTTATTACTGGGTTTTGGTTTTTCAGACTTCAGCTCAGGCCAGGCCTCAAACTCCCAGGTGTCCTCCTGCCCCAACCTCCCAAGTTCTGGAATGAGAGGTATCAGCTACTCTGCCTGACTTACACTAGTTTTCTGTCCACTTACTTTCTGTTTGCTGTGATGCTGATTGATCCAAAGCTTCAAGTATACAGGTCGAGTAACCTAGAACTGAGCTGTATCCAAAGTCCTTATAGTAACTTTAAACCTAGTTGGCCAGGTGTAATGGCACAATATCATTAATCCCATCTGGAGGCAGAGAAGGGTAGATCTCTGAATTTGAGGTTAGCCTGGTCTACTTAGTGAGTTCCAGGCCAGCCAGGGCTACAGAGTAAGACCTGTCTCAAAGGCAAAATAAAAAAAATTTAAAAAAATACTGATAAACCTAGTAAAAAGACACACAAAAAATAAAGAGATCATCTATAATTCTCAGTGTAGAATTAAAAATAGTTGTCCTTTGATACCAGCACTTAGGAGGCAGAGGCAGGCAGATCTTTGAGTTCGAGGCCAGCCAGGGCTACACAGAGAAACCCTGTCTTGAAAAACCAAAAAAAAGAAAACAGTTGTCAGCCGGGCGTGGTGGCGCACGCCTTTAATCCCAGCACTTGGGAGGCAGAGGCAGGCGGATTTCTGAGTTCGAGGCCAGCCTGGTCTACAAAGTGAGTGCCAGGACAGCCAGGGCTACACAGAGAAACCCTGTCTCGAAAAACAAAAAAAAAAAAAAAAGAAAACAGTTGTCACAATGCTGGCTTTATTTTCCCTTGATTTCCTTTGTAATACTGGATAGAGATTGAACCGAGGTTCTCGCTCATTTAACTGCTGAAGTGTCTGCCTGCCCTCCTCGGATCCATTTAGAGCCTGCATTGGCTAGAAGGATTCCTTATGGAGTCCATCCAGAGGTCAGCATGAATGTCCTCCTTTGTTTCCTGCCTTTCCAGGTGATTGTGTGTACCTGATGAGGGACAGTCGGCGCACGCCTGATGGCCACCCAGTCCGTCAGTCCTACAGACTCTTATCGCACATTAACCGAGATAAACTTGACATCTTTAGAATCGAGAAGCTCTGGAAGAATGAAAAGTAAGTGCTGGTTCCTCTCCTCCCTCCAGCAGAGGCACTGAGGTAGAGTTGCTGGTAGACTTAATAAGCTTGCCTGTCTCATTATCCCTTTTTTCCTTTTTTTTAAAGAGAAGAACGGTTTGCCTTTGGTCACCATTATTTCCGCCCGCATGAGACTCATCACTCTCCATCCCGTCGGTTCTATCACAACGAGCTGTTCCGGGTGCCCCTCTATGAGATCATTCCCTTGGAGGCTGTAGTTGGGACCTGCTGTGTGTTGGACCTTTATACCTACTGTAAAGGTAAATAAATGATGGAGGCTTGTTAGGAGGTCACTTTGCCACTGGAGAGACGGCTCAACATTTAAGAGCACTGATCTTGCAGAGGACCCAAGTTCAATTCCCAGCACCCACATGGCAGCTCAGAACCATTTATAACTCCAGTTGTAGGGAATCCAAACCTTACTGCTGGCTTCGCCTGGGTACCAGGCATATACATGGTACACTTACATATATGTAGACAAAACATCGTAGACATTAAAAAAGATAAATCTAAAAGTACTGAAAAGGATTCTCTTAATACTGACACTAGCTGTGAAACATCAGAGAGAACCACTCTTCTTTTGGATTTTCAAGATAGAATTTCTCTCTGTAGCCCTGGCTATTCTGGAACTCTTTATAGACCAGACTGGTCTTAACTCTGCCTCAGCCTCCCAAATGCTAGGATTAAAGGGTGTGCCACCATCCTTGCCCCCTCTTGAGTTTTTTGTGGTTGTTTTTAATAAACCACGGTATATTTACTTATTTATTCATTTTGAAACATGATCTTACTATGCTAACCTGGCCTGGAATTGTCTATGTAGACTAGACTGACCTTGAACTCCAGAGTCAGATCTAGCTACCGCTGACTCTGTAATACTGAGATTAAGGTTTCTGTGCACCACCATAGACAACTAATAAAGGCATTTTAGTGTGTAAACACAAGGCTCAGCGTCCCTTTTACCGTACTTATGTAGTCACAGCATCACTGCCACCTTTTCTCTTCATGTAAGCTTAGGGGCTTGAACTCAGGTCAGCAGGCCAACACTCAGGCCCAGAATTTTAAAATCCAAGTCCATCTCATGTCACTACCTAAATACTTGACCAAGCCTAACCAAGCCTAAGTTTCCTTAATTTGAAACCAGGTTTTTCTGAGTTTTACAAAGATCAAATAATCTACAGAAGCTCTAATTTATAGCTAGCTTGATGTGTGTTTGTTGCCATGGTTAGCCAGAGTTTAGCTATCTGTATCTTTATTTCAGTATCATAGCAAAAACTTTTTTACAATAATAAATATTCTGTTCCATACTGACAAACTGCTTACACCTCTCCAATTTAAAAGGAAGTCTCCACTTTGTCGTGTGCTGCCTCGTCCTTAGGATGCTCTGTGTCATGCCATCCCCATGAACCATTCTGTCCCTCAGGGTTTGCTCAAAAACCCCTGCCACATTCAATCTAGTTTCTGGGCTCTTTACAGCCTGTTACTGTTTTGCACAGCTATGCTCCAACTCCTTTGGGTAGCAATACTTTAAACTCTACTGTCTTTACAACCACAGAATGCTAATCACTACAGTGTCTCCTCCTAATGGCTCTGTCATTTCTCTCTTAGATAGATCTTATCCACTGGGCTGATTTTGGAAACAAAGGAAAATCCAATTACTTATCCTTGTTTCAGATCTTCCTTTTCTTTTTTTTTTTTTTTTTTTTTTTTTTTTTTGAGACAGGGCTTCTCTATGTAGACCAGGCCTCTTTGACCTTGAACTCAAAGATCTTCCTGCCTCCTAAAATTAAAGATATGCACCACCACTCTTGGGCCTGGATCTATTCTATCTTTAATAATGTGGCTAAGTGTAGGTATTTGTGTGTGAATACTGGTGTGTTTGGGAGCCAGACTTACAGACAACTATGAGTCCTCTCCCCTGGGTGCTGGGAACCAAACTCTGGTCCTCTGTAAGAGCAGCAGTGCTCTTAGCAGCTGAGCCACTTCTCATTTCTGAGCCTGGGAAGTCAGTTTCTGTAACAGTGTTTGAATTTACAGGGAGACCCAAAGGAATAAAGGAACAAGATGTGTATATCTGTGATTATCGGCTTGACAAGTCGGCACACCTTTTTTACAAGATTCATCGGAATCGCTATCCGGTCTGCACCAAACCCTATGCCTTTGATCATTTCCCCAAGAAGCTCACTCCCAAAAGAGACTTCTCAGTAAGTTACCTTTGCTCTTCTTCTGAGGCAGGGCGCCACCACTTGGTTCAGCTGATCGTGAATTCTAAGTTCACTTGCTGAATGCCCCTCAGTGCTGGAATTACTTGCATAATGCTTGAGGCCTTGCTATCTTTTCCTTTTTAAAAAAAAAATAGTATGTATAGTGTGTGTACGTGTGTATAAGCTCAAGTAAGAAAGCCAGAGGAGACTGGCTTGCCTGTTCTGCTCTCCACCATTAAGCCCTTGAGACAGGGTCTCTCACTATACCTGATGCTGATAGCCAGCAAACTCCAGTAACCATACACCCATCACTGGGCCATACCCTGCTTTGTTATGTGAGTCCTGGTGATTTGAACCCTGATCCTCTGGCTTGTATGATGAATATTTTATCTGCGGAGTACTCTCCTGGTACTCTACACCTACCTGTCCGCATATTCATAATTGTAAGAAGCAGTGCACTTGGAATACAGAGGCAGGTAGATCTCTATGAGCTGAAGTCCAGCCTGGTCTACATAGCGAGTTCTAGACCAGTTAGACACAGTGAGCCCTTGTCTCAGTAAGCGTTGTGAAGAATAGTCCCTGTAAAAGTAATCTCTCTATGCTTCTGAAACAAGGACTTACTCTAGTGCAGGCTGGCCTCACAGCCGCCATGGAACCTACGCTTACCTGGAACTCCACGCAATCTTAACTTGTAAAAACTCTTTGATGTTTTATTTTTCTTACGTCTAAATCAAAAATACAAGACATGGCTGGGTGTGAAGACAGACACCATTAATCCCAGTCTTCCTGCAGATGCAGAAGCAGGTGATTTTGAAGCCAGCATGGCCTGTATGGCAAGCTAGGCCAGCTAGGAAGGGGCTACTTAGTGCCTTGAACAGACCATGCATAAGACATGGGAGTAGACAAATGGCTCAGTGGATAAAGGCAGTTGCCTCAGAGCATGAAGACCTGAGTTTGATCCCAAAGCCCACATAGTAAGAGAGAACCCTTCACACCTTAGCTGTGCTGCTTGTACACCCGAATATAATGTGATGGATGGATGCATGCATGAATGAATGAATGAATTTAAATGTAAGATAAGATCATTAAATGAATCTGAAAAGTAGCTTCTTGGTAGACTACTTGCTCATGTTTACATTTCTCGTTCTCGCCTCCTCCCTGGGTATTTTTTTTCTAGTTGCTGAGAATACAGACCAATGACTTTCATTCATTGCTATATAGGATTTTGGTCATTTTCATTTCTTTGTTGTAATGAAACCCTAACTGACAGGCTCCTCATCCTTTTTTGTTCTTCTAAAGTGAGAGTGTTTTAGTCAGCTCTCTCTTGCTATGGCAGACTTCCTGAGATAATCTGCTTAAAACATTATTTTGGCTTACAGAGGTTCTATCCTGTAACTGCTATGAGCCTATAACAGCATAAAACATTTTGGTAGGGGCATGAGACAGAAAAAGTGATTTGATTCCTGGTGGTAAAAAAGGGAAAAGAGGGGGCTGGCGAGATGGCTCAGTGGGTAAGAACACTGACTACTCTTCTGAAGGTCCTGAGTTCAAATCCTAGCAACCACATGGTGGCTCACAACCATCTGTAATGGAATCTGACTCCCTCTTCTAGTGCGTCTGAAGACAGCTACTTATGTATAATAATAAATAAATCTTTGGACCGGAGTGAGCAGGGACTGAGCGGGGCCAACTAGAGCAAGCAGGGCCAACTAGAACGAGCAGAGGTCCTAAAAACTCAATACCCAACAACCACATGAAGGCTCAAACCATCTGTACAGCTATAGTGTACTCATATACATAAAATAAATAAATAAATTTAAAAAGAAAAAGAAAAAAAGCAAAGCAAAAAAGGAAGATGTCAGCATCCCTAGATAGATAGATAGATAGATAGATAGATAGATAGATAGATAGATAGATAGATAGATAGGCAGGCCGCCCAAATTGCCTTCCTTACACTAGTGACCCCAGATCAGATCCAACATTAATGTGTCTACCTCCCTCTTTCCCCACCCCTTGTTTTTCTGCAGCCTCATTATGTCCCAGACAACTACAAGAGGAATGGAGGACGGTGAGTCTTAGAAGAATATAAGGGTTTTAAGGGGTTAGCCAGGAGATAATATAGAACAAGAAAGCCAGTAGCTCCTCATTGTCTTTACTACTGGCATTGGCTATTCTGTGTAGGGTAGCCCAGTGTAATGCTATCACGAAAGTGGGAGAGATGCAGTACCATTACAAATCCTTAGGGAGAATAGGGGGATGCAAAGATAAGAGAAAGAGAAGGTGAGCAACAGAACTGCAGATGGACTCAGAATATATCTTTATGAACTGAACTTTCTCCATAAAATGATGATGCATCTGTTAAAAGAGATACAGTCAGCTGGGCAGTGGTGGCGCACGCCTTTAACCCCAGCACTTGGGAGGCAGAGGCAGGCGGATTTCTGAGTTTGAGGACAGCCAGGGCTATACACAGAAACCATGCCTTGAAAAAAAAGAGAGAGTGAGAGACAGTATTGCACTGTTCACATTTACAGTCTTTGCTTGTTTTGTAAATGAAAAGGATGTTCCTCATGAAGGCTTTTTCTATTGTCTCTCAGTTAAGAGCATAAATAGCCACTGCTGGGACTGTAGGAATGACTCAGTGGTTAAGAGCCTTTACTGTTCTTATAGAGGACATGAATTCTGTTCCCTGTACCCATCCATGTCCATTTGTACATGGCCACCTGTAAATCTCACTCCAGGGGATCCAACACCTCCTGCCCTCCGTGGGCACCTACACTCACATACATACACACGTGCATGCATACATGCACACATTCACACAGGCGTGCTTGCACACATTGACACAGGTGTGAAAAGTGATGTAAGCACAGTAGACTTCTATTCAGAGGTTACTGTAGTCGGACTGCAGGTATCACAGGCTGTGTGTCCATTGTGTTCCTAAAGCAATCAAAGGGAACTAAGCAGCTTTACCAGGCCAGGGGTGTTCATGGAATTTTATCTCATTTTTGCTTCAGATTTCTGAGACCAAGAAGAAAGGTTTAATTTCAAAAATGGAAATTAAATTAACTTCTAAGTGGTAGAATACTAGCATGCACAAATGAACATAAAAAGAAAAGATTAAATCTCAGAGAAAAGTTTGCAAAGATAGGAGAAAGATTTGGGTTCTAGTGTTAACATTCAGATTTTGTAACTCAAGCCAGATTCCAGGCTCTCAGGCCATCCTTAGGCTCCTTGGTGTCATTTTCCCACCCTCCAAGTGCCTTGTTTGGCCTTGCCCTGAATTCACGCATCCTTTTGGCAGATCATCCTGGAAGTCTGAACGCTCAAAGCCACCCCTAAAAGACCTAGGACAAGAAGATGATGCTTTGCCCTTGATTGAAGAGGTGCTGGCTAGTCAGGAGCAAGCAGCCAGGGAAGTGCCCAGCCCTGAGGAGCCAGACCAGGAAAGAGCCACTGGGGACATCGGGGACACTGAAAAGAAACCAGAGGAGAGCAGTCAAGAAGCCCAGTTAGCCAGCACACCTGAGGAGCGAAGGCACAGCCAGAGGGAACGGCTCAACCAGATCCTGCTCAACCTCCTTGAGAAAATACCTGGGAAAAATGGTAAGACTCGGGCTCATAATTAGGCTAGAAAATAAATGAGAGGTAAATAAAAAAGAAGTAAAAAAGCAACTCTGTGTGTGTATCTATGTGTGTGTGTCTATGTGTGTGTCTATGTGTGTGTGTCTATGTGTGTGTGTCTATGTGTGTGTGTCTGTGTGTGTGTGTCTGTGTGTGTGTGTGTGTCTATGTGTGTGTGTGTCTGTGTGTATGTGTGTCTATGTGTGTGTCTGAGCATGTGTGCTGTACTGGAAAATAAACCTAGTACCTTAGATGTAATAGAGAATACATTATACCTCTGAGTTGTTTTTGGGTTTTTTTTTAACTTTATTATTATTATATATAAGTAGACTATAGCTGTCTTCAGAGACATCAGAAGAGGGCGTCAGATCTCACTACGGATGGTTGTGAGCCACCATGTGGTTGCTGGGATTTGAACTCCGGACCTTCGGAAGAGCAGTCGGTGCTCTTAACCGCTGAGCCAAGACCCAAACCACTTAGTTTTGTCCAGATTTAGAACAAAGTCTAATTATTATGCCAACATGGAACATGTTCTAAGAAAATGGTTTCATTCTTTCATAAACTTGGCTCAGTCATGTCTTTGGAGTGATGCTAAGATCAGATGGTGTCTTTCAAACCCTAGAGAACCATTTTTCTTTTCTTTTTGAGAGCCAGGGCACACTTCAAAACAAGACCTTAGGACTCAGAGCAGACCTAATGCTCTAGAGCATGAATCCTGAGTTCTCTAGAGTGCACACCCAGAGTGTGGGCGGAAGAGTGACATCTGATGTGCTGTCTTGGTTCTGATTTCAGCCATTGACGTGACCTACCTGCTGGAGGAAGGGTCCGGCAGGAAACTGCGAAGGCGCACTTTGTTTATACCAGAAAATAGCTTTCGGAAGTGACTCTCAAAAGGATGAGAACCTCGAGCGAGCACCTGGGATCCAACGGCACCATCAAGTCCGGCCTCTTGCTCTCTGGACATGGACAGGGGCAGAAAAGTTCTGTTCAGGCAAGGGGAGTGAGGTCACGTTTCTGACATGGTACTTTCTAAAAACTCGGAGCTGGTGGGAAGGGAAAGGAAGTAGGCTTGTCTGAGCCGGTTGGGTTTACTTCTCCTTCTGGCTTCTCCTAAGGGTTAACAGAGAGGAGGGAAGCTATTGGTACTTTACAGCACTTGATACTCCTCACAGCTTGGGGTTTTCTGGGTTGCCCTCTGATCCTGCAGGCACTAAGGAGCCGCTTCCTATGCCCAGGTGTAAATTCAAAATCCAAAGGGAAGGGTCCCGATCCCAGCCCTGCCCCACTTATCTCTTAGCTCTAAGAGCTACGTCAGAGACCTAGACAGACACAGTAGCTGAGGCCTCTCTTAAGTTCCTTTAACAGGAAAGTTCTTTCTTCCTTCTTGCCCAACCAGGTCAAAGTACTAGGCCATGAATCAGCTGCTCGGAGCACTGAGAACTGCTGCCACTCTCCTACCTCTGTTCCCAGGGTAGAGTCAGTAGAATCAGGGAGGCGGAGAGGCCCCCATGGGGTCCCAAGGGCAGTATTGGTAATTATTTTTGGTTTACCCTTCATAACCTGCCGAACATACTTTTTCCTCCTGAGAAAGCCCAGTCCCCGCCAGCACACATGCTGCTTCTCTTCCTGTGTGTCTGCTGTGCAAAAGATTCACATCCAAGAAAGAAAAACGGTTTGTAAAACTGCATAAGCCCCTCTACACTTCTCCCCTAACAAAACTCACTACAGAACTGTTGAGCAGTGTTCACTCTCTGAGTGTTTGTTCTAAGTGTAGGTTACCGACTAAAACACTACTCTTATTTTCTTAACTGTATAGTTCCGGTGTCCGTCCCTCCCACGAGTCCCATTTCCCTTCCACCTTTCTGAATGTCTTCATCATCAGGAGGTATAGCCAGGGTCGCCTTCTCACCCAGTCTCTTGACCAGAAGTCACCAGACCATACTGTCTCTTTACACGTAAAAATTGAAAAAGCTTTGCTTTGTCTTCTCAGACATGCATATGCATACATTCTAGATGTTCTTATAAGAGAAAAGATGGTTTTTAAATGTGCCAAGTTATGTGTGTGTGTATAAATATATATATGTGTGTGTGTGTGTGTATATATATATATGTGTGTATGTGTATATATATGTGTGTGTGTGTGCGAGTGTGTGTATGTGGGGGTGGGTGCGCGCGTGTGCGTATGTGTGTGCTGTGAGGTTGGTAAGCAATACATTAGTAAACACATCTTCATTACTCTTTTCCGATACTGGACCAATGATGTCCTAACTGTACATTTCCTTCCCCTTATGATGACGACGCTCTGACTCATTTAGGTAGAGACATTTGACCACCTTCATTCCATTGGTTTTCTTTTTCTCCTTTCTGTGTTATTCTTAAGGGAAAAGAGAGAGAGAGAAAGAGGGGATGGCATAGATCCCCTTGAGCAGAGAAAAAGCAAAATATTTTATTAAAGAAAAAAAGAGAAATTAAGAAAATAGTTTGGAGTATTTTCTTACTGTAGAGAAGCATTGTACATTACCACGAGACCTGGGTATGAGATGCTCGCGCGTGGCGCTGGGGAGCGCATGGCCAAGCCCACTGGAGTGGTTTCTTTTGTTTCTCATTGCAGGGAGGGGGAGGGGGGAGGACTAAGGGCACTTTGGGGGTCTCCTTTTAGTCAAAAGCAAGAAAATGACAAGAAAGAGATTAAATTCAATGTTTTCCTTTAATAGTGTTAAACACTAAAATTTTAAAATAAGAAAGAAAAAACTTTGTAAAATGCAAGAACAGAAGCAAAAGACACTACGCTGTCATTTTTATCTTTCTTTTGTTGAAAGATTAAAAACTGAAATGTTTTTTAGACAATCAAATGTTAGGTAAGTGCAAAAAACTTGTTTTTCTTACTGGTGTAGAAATTAATGCCTTTTTTATTTTTCAGTTATTTTATAATAACAAAATAAAAACAACCCCCAGCTGCCAGGTGGGTTTTGGTGTTCGAAATGCGGGGCAAAGCACTACATCACTGCAAATAGATACAGAGTTAGTCTGCATGTCTGTAGGCTGTGTGATTGCGGAAAATATAAATGCTGCTAATATATTTCCTTTTTACAGAAAAGCATATCTAAATAGATGATTGTTTTGATGTTAATCTTTGTAAATTATGTATTACCAATTTTAACATTGGATGTAATTGCATAAAGGCTTGCATCTCAATCCTTGAAAGTCTAGCATTAAATGGAAACAACTTTTCCTAACTGTGGAGTCTTTGTGCCTCTTTCCTACCTGCAGTACCTTCCAGCACCATCTTCACCTCGTTTCTAAGGACAAGCTCTCTGAAACGCTCTCATCACTCTCCTAAGCCTAAGCCCCACATGAGCCATCTCTTCTATTCTAGAGTCTGTCTAGCTGGATTCAGCCTGTCCAGTAAGCACCACAGAGAGCACAGGACAGACATTCGACATTTGTTTGTCAGATATGCTATGCTTAGAGCCACCTTTTTAATTTGAGATAGTGTCTCAGTATATTGACCAGGTTGACCTAGAACTCAAAAATGTGCTGAGAGTGAAGGTGAGTGCCAGCATGCCGGCCTCCCTTTGTCTTTATTCAGGAAAGCTGAAGACCCAAACCAGAGCCCTGTGCACACCATACAAGTACTGAGCTACTTCCTAGCCCAGGGCCGCATTTGTTGTACTTTGTGTGTAGACAGTGTCTGCCGTAAGTAGCCCCTGTGTGCTATATTCTGATTTTCAGAGCAGTGCTCTCGAGTAAGGTGTGTAGACCCAGCACTGAAACAGTAACTCCACAGTAGCATAGTCAGGCAGCCCTCCTTTTAGTCTGAAGTTGTTATCTCCATTCTAAAGAAGCAGAAATGAAGGCTTGGGAAGGTTAAATAACCTGTAGTAAATATCTCAGTACCAGTGTTTAAGAGACTCCCAACTATTTGTGTGTTCGAGTAGTACATTAAAGGCGTGGTGGCACATGCCTTTAATCCCAGAACTTGGGAGGCAGAGGCAGGCAGATTTCTGAGTTCGAGGCCAGCCTAGTCTACAAAGTGAGTTCCAGGACAGCCAGGGCTACAATGAAACCCTGTCTCGAAAAACCAAAAATAAAAAAAATATATATAAATTTTAAAAAAACTGGTACATTTTTAGAAATGGCCAAAGTGAGCCAGGAAGGAACAAGAACAAAGAGCAGGAGAGACTCTGTGATTTTGTTTGGTTTTTTTTAAAGATTTATTTATTGGTTTTATATGAGTACACTGTAGCTGTCTTCAGACACACCAGAAGAGAACATCAGATCCTATTACAGATGGTTGTGAGCCACCATATGGTTTGCTGGGAATTGAACTCATGAGTTATGGAAGAGCAGTCAGTGCTCTTAACCACTGAGCCATCTCTCTTGCCCTTTTTTTGTTTGTTTGTTTTTGTTTTTACACTCCAGATTTTATCCTCCTCCTGATCCACCGTCTGACTGTTCCCCATCCCATGCCTCCTTCCTACACCCTGTCTCCACGAGGATGACCCCACCCTACCACCACCCACCCCACCAAACCTATCCACTCCTTGGGGCCTCCATTCTCTTTAGGGTTAGGTGCATCTTCTCTAACTGACACTAAACCCGGCAGTCCTCTGCTGTATATGTGTTGGGGGCCTCATATCAGCGGGTGTATGCTGCCTGGTTGGTGGTCCATTGTTTGAGAGATCTCAGGGGTCCAGATTAATTGAGACTGCTGGTCTTCCTACGGGGTCACCCTTCTCCTCAGCTTCAAAACTCTGGCCCTTTGAAGGATAAACACGTGAGGAGATAGCTCAGTGGAGAAAGCTTAGCTTGGATCCCTAAGCACCCACATGATCGATGTGGGGAAGGTTGATATCTCTAAAGTGAGTTAGAGACCTGGGATGGGGGAGACTCCTAGGAGTCTCTGGGGGTGACCCTAGCTAAGTCTCCTAGCTGCAGAGGAGTGATTACCTCCTATAGCCAGACAGGGCTTCCAGTGGGGAGAGGGGGACACCAATCCACCCACAAAACCTTTGACCCAAAAATTGTCCTGCCTACAAGATGTGCAAGGATGCCAGGCATGGTGGCGCACGCCTTTAATCCCAGCACTTGGGAGGCAGAGGCAGGTGGATTTCTGAGTTCGAGGCCAGCCTGGTCTACAAAGTGAGTTCCAGGACAGCCAGGGCTATACAGAGAAACCCTGTCTCGAAAAAGGAAGAAAAAAAAAAAAAAAAGATGTGCAGGGATAAAGATGGAGCAGAGACTCAGGGACTGGCCAACCAATGATTCCCCAACTTGAGACCCACATCATGGGATACAGCCTGCATTTGACACTTATTACTGATTCTGCTACACTTGCAGACAGGAGCCTCGCATATCTGTCCTCTGAGAGGCTCCATCCGGCAGCTGATAGAAGCAGGTGCAGACACCTACAGCCAAACATTAGGCAGGCTAAAGATCTTATCCCCTCAAAGCACATTTCTTATCACTAACTCAGAATGTCCAAAGATAAAATTCCGCAACCCCACTTCACTTCTAAGGCCTCGGTCTGTTTATCCCTGGCGTTCCTGTTGCGTGATTATAATTATAGTGTTCTGTTCTCTTTTGTTTTGTTTTTTAATACTACTCTATCTAGACAATCCTTTATAATGAATCCCTAGGACATTTGAGTTTAGCTTTTTTCCCCCAAAGGTTAGAAGGAAACTCAACTAACCTAACCAAAATGGATGCTAAGGTAGTTTGCTTGGTAGTGTTAGACGAAAAACTGTCAGTTCAACATCAACCCTTCCTTTAACTTCAAAATCTAGTTAAGCATGATTACAGGGCTAGGCCTCCATTGTACCTAGTCTTTATTCAGGCTCCATCAGGCCAGTGAAACAGCGCTCTAAAACCAAAGTAAGAGGGGCCAGCGAGCTGACTCGGTGGGTAAGGCACTTTCCATCAAAACTGGTGAACCACGTCCATCCCAAGGACCTCCAGTGGTAGGAGAAAACTCATTACCAAAAGTTGTCTCACCTCCATATGTAAGGCACACGTGTCCCTTCACATACAAAAATAAATAGAGAAAAAGGAAGTCCCAGGGGTTAGAGATGACTAAGTGGTTAGAAGGCCTCCTGTTCCTGCAAGGTTTATACATTTACTTCATGTATGTGGGTACACTGTTGCAGTCTTCAGAAACATCAAAAGAGGGTATCGGAACCCATTACAAATGGTTGTGAGCTACCATTGTTGCTGGGAATTTGGGGGGGGGTTGTTTGTTTGTTTTGGGGTTTTGGAGGGTTTGTTTTTTGTGTTTGTTTGTTTGTTTGTTTGTTTGTTTGTTTGTTTTGAGACAGGGTTTCTTTGTATAGCCCTGGCTGTCCTGGAACTCACTCTGTAGACCAGGCTGGCCTTGAACTCAGAAATCCACCTGCCTCTGCCTCCCAAATGCTGGGATTAAAGGTGTGCACCACCACCGCCCGCTGGGAATTGAACTCAGGACCTCTGGAAGAGCAGTCAGTGTTCTTAACCATTAAGCCACCTCTCCAGCCCTACATTACAATTCATAAGAGGAGCAAAGTTACAGTTATGAAGTAGCAATGAATAATTTTATAGCTGGGGGTCAGCACAGTGTGAACTGACTTACAGGGTCACAGCATTAGAACCACTGTGATAAAGTGATGGGGTGGAAACAAAGACTCCCACAGCGGTCCTCTGACCTCCACATGTTAGCCATGGCATGGATGTGCCCCTGCCCACATAAAAATTAAATATATTTAAAAAAACAAAAACCTGGGAGCTGGAGAGATGGCTCAGTGGTTAAGAGCACTGACTGCTCTTGCAGCTAACTGCTTTCAGAGGTCCTGAGTTCGTCCCCGCAACCACATGGTGGCTCAACCATCTATGATGGGTTCTATGCCCTGCTCTAACTTTCAGGTATACATGCAGTCAGAGCATTCATATAAGTAAGTAAATAAGCCGGGTGGTGGTGGCACACGCCTTTAATCCCAGCACTCGGGAGGCAGAGGCAGGCGGATTTCTGAGTTCGAGGCCAGCCTGGTCTACAGAGTGAGTTCCAGGACAGCCAGGGCTACACAGAGAAACCCTGTCTCGGAAAACCAAAAAAAAAAAAAAAAAAAGAAAAAAACCCTGCAAAACCTGCATCTGTCTGAGCCAGGTGTGATAGCGCAGACCTTTAACACTAGTAAAAAAACAGACAGATTTGGGCAAATTTGAGACCTGCTAGGGCTACGTAGTGAGATCCTTGTCTCCGTGCCCCCCCCCCCAAAAAAAAAAAACTTTCTTGGCTAGGGAAAAATTATCTGCCTTGGACTACAATCAAAGTACTTCCCTCCCCCACAGCAGTACCTATATGGTGAAACCCACAGGGACACATATCTGTTCAACTCCCACGTTTTATTGGGACAAAGAAGGAAAGAGGCAGACCAACGCCACAGGCCCACCCACCAGGGGTGTCCAGGCTTCTGTCCAGCACTTAGCACAGCAGGAGTACATCTTAAATACAGGCAACAAGGGCTAGAGACAGAGTGAGGAGACCACAGGTCCTGCAGGGTTGGGGGCAAAGGCATGTGTACTATACTGGCACAGTCCACTTGGGTGAAGGAGGAGGTGGCATAGATACTGACTTGCAGATAGGAAGGACAGTGTTCTCTTGTGCAGATGGAGAAGAGGAATCCTGTGGACAGGAAGTCCCTTCTACATATTTGCAAGAGCAGATTTCACCTCACAGGTGGGTGGTGAGGGAGGAAGGAAAGTTTATTTTTAACTGTCCACAGAAATAGATATGGGAAGAAATGTGGGTTTGCAGAAGGACAAGTGCCCCTGGCATGGTAAGTTCACATGGACAATACTCATGAGCCTAGGGAAAGGAGGCAGGCTCTGAGCTACAGAACAAGGGAAGTGTATCCCACGGGCACCAGTCCCTCCACACCATCCCGCCCACAGCGAAGCCAGTCTTCATCCACTGTGGCAATGACTCGAAGTACTTCCCCACGCTGGAAGCTCAACTGGTCAGGTCCTGCAGCAGTGTGGTCACAGAGAGCCCGGACTGCCCTGCGGAAAGTCAAGAAGAAGGGTGAAGGGACAGAATGTCCCGGTCCCCGGGCTGGCCTGTCCTATGGCAGATTGGCCTGCTGGTTCAGCCAACACTTGCTGGAGATATGGGTCACCCATTGACATGTGGACTCTGGGGCCCTGGCCCTCCTGAACCACAATCCACTCTTGAAATGCTCACTTGAAACTGCACTTCCCTCTGGTGTTTCAAATTACGCATATGCAAATAAGATGGCCTTCCTGATGTGGGGTGAGCACCCACTCTTCTGTTCTTGGCAATCCATCCCTCATCTCCTCTGTGCTCTTCAGCTGGACAACCTTGCCCTGATTTGGATCTCTAGCTTCTCTGGGGCACTCGCTACATGGCATCCTTTATCTCCAAGACCTTCTCTTGGTTTCCCCTCCCCTCTCCACATGCCAGTCACAGATCTTCCTGAAGCATAACCAAGTGTCCCATCCTCAGACTCTAGCCCCTTCAAGGGTTGTCACTGCCTCGGAATGACACGCTGGGTCCTTGGCTGGCTGGCTGATCCATCTGTCAGGTGCCACAGTTCCACTCTCCACACTTAAGTCCCCTCACTGTGACTTCCACTTTCCCTTCCAGACACATGCCAGAACCAATACTGAAAACACCTGAGCCCCAAGCCAGGGATCCCAGGGGTTCCAACGGCTTGCAGCTCCCTTGTCTGCTCCTAGCCAGGCTACAGACATACCACTATGTGTGGCCAGGCTTCTCTGACATGCCAGCCACCCTCATCTCCAGTGGACTATGTGCTTCTTAAAAGTGGGGTATGAACAAAATGGGGTCATATTTGTTCTATCCTGGCACAAAGAAGTGCCTGAGAAGATGACTGTCCAAAACTTAATTCAGGTGAGGTGTGACAGCACATACCAGTAATGCCAGCACTCAGGTCTCCACGTTCCAGCAACCTAAGCTACATAGTAAGACCCTGCCTCCCAAATAAATACAAGTAATGTAAAAAGCTCAATTCAGGGGGAATGTAGAGATTGGCTCAGCATGTAAGAGCACTAACTGCTCTACCGAAGGTCCTGAGTTTAAATCCCAGCAACCACATGGTGGCTCACAGCCACCTGTAATGAGATCTGACGCCCTCTTCTGCCGTGTCTGAAGATAGCTACAGTGTAATTAATTATAATAATAAATCTAAAAAAAAAAAAAAAGAAGCTCATTTCAAATGGACTGAAAATACCCAGAAGAAACAGGGCCTTAAAATAGAAGTCTAAGCAGGCATGGTAGTGCACACCATTAACACCAGCACTTGAGAGGCTGAGACATACTGAGTTCAAGGCCACTTTAGGCTACATAAACAAACCCTGTATAAAAAAGAAACCAGAGTTTGGTAGCACACACTTTTAGTCCCAGCAAAGGTAGGCAGATCTCTCTGAGTTCAAGGACAGCCTGGTCTACAAAGCAAGTATCAGGACAGCCAAGGCTATACAAGAAAACCTTGTCTCAAATAAATAAATAAATCTGACTCTGCATAATGTTTCTTTAGCAATGCAGATGAATTTCTATGAGTTAAAGGCCATCGTGGTCTACATAATGAAACCCTGTCTCAAAAAACAGTTTTTGGGGGGCTGGAGAGATGGCTCAGGGGTTAAGAACACTCACTGCTCTTCTGGAGGTCCTGAGTTCAAATCCCAGCAACCACGTGGTGGCTCACAACCATCTGTAATGGGATCTGATGCTCTCTCATCTGGTGTCTCTGAAGAGAGCAACAGTGTACTTACATACATAAAGTAAATAAATACATTTTAAAAAAAAGGTTTTCATGTGCTTTTTTTTTTTTATATGCACTGTGTTTTGCCTGCATACATGTCCTGTGCACCACATTTGTGCAGGAGCCACAACTGGCCTGGAACTCAAGACCCTGCTGTGTCAGGCTCCCAACTGCAGCCACCGCAACCAGCATCTTCTTTTCCAGAGAAAGAAGCTAAGGATCAAAGAAATTAGTGCCGCAGCCGTGATGGGCAGGGAAGAAACCAAGCCTTTCCCACTACCTCCTGCCCACACTATGGAGACAACCCCCAGGCACACAGAAGCTTCTCCCAGCCCTTACCTGTCAGCCTGCACCATGCTGCCTGGTGAGCTCACAAGCTCCTCTGGAGGAGTCTCAGGAGGTGTCCCCCGCTTCACCAGAGCCAGCACACTTACTGTTGGGGGCAACCAGCTGGATGGTCTCCTAGAGGGAAGAATGTAGGTCACCAAAGCCATACCACCCCAGAAAAAGGACCCAAGAATCCTCCAAGTGGCACACAGGGGAACATCAGAGCCGAGGGCAGAGTGGCAGCTGTAAGGTCTATGGATCGATCCATCAGGGTCTACATAGGTGTGGAGTCAGAGCCAAAGTCCCCAGACATCAATGAGGAGGCTCCACTGGGGTCAGAGATATCTTTTTTTTTTTTTTCTTCTAAAGAGTGAGATAAATATTTTCAGCTCTAAAAGCCAAGCTGTGAAATCAAGAACTTTGGTTTGGTTTGTCTTTTTGTTTTTCAAGGCAGGGTTTCTCCGAGTAGCCTTGGCTGTCTTGGAACTCACTCTATAGACCAGGCTGGCTTCATACTCAGACATCTGCCTGTCTTTGCCTTCAATAGGATTAAAGGCGTGCGCCTCCACTGCCTGACTAGAGAAGACCTCATTCTTTTTTTTCTTTTTTTTTGATTTATTTATTTATTATATGTAAGTACACTGTAGCTGTCTTCAGACACTCCAGAAGAGGGAGTCAGATCTCATTACGGATGGTTGTGAGCCACCATGTGGTTGCTGGGATTTGAACTCTGGACCTTCGGAAGAGCAGTCGGGTGCTCTTACCCACTGAGCCATCTCACCAGCCCAAGACCTCATTCTTAAATCAAGGTCGAACTGTAAGGAAGTGAAAGAGTTAGCTGAATGGGTGGTTGGGGTAGTAGCTTTCTAGAGAGAGGGGCTGGAATACTATGAAGAGACGTTCCTGGTATGTTTCAGAAGCAGCCAATGTGATGTTCGGTCAAAAAAAAAAATTAAAAGGCGTCACCACCACCACTCAGCTTGAAATCGGGAACTGCATGTAGCCACTAAAATGTAATCATTTGTGAATGTAACCATTAAAGCCCATGGCTACAAAAACCAACTGCCTGCCTATTATTGAAAGGATCCTGACTGGCCGCTGGGGGGCGCTGATGAGACCGGAAGGTCAGAAAAGGGACAAAACGCAGGTGTGTACATACCTAGACTTGAAGGCGCCACTCTCAGTTTCTGAGGGGCACCCAGGCACACCAAACAGCCGCCCCAACCACACGCTTCTTCCTGGTGTGGTTTGTTCCGTGGGCGGAGGTGCCTCCTGTGCCGCCTCAGCTGTAGTTCCATGACGCCTGGGTCCCCACCGGAGAAGAGGAAAGCCCTCAGTGCCTCCAGAGGCATAGACCCGAGAAGCCTGGGTCAGCTGATCCCACCAGCTGCCTGGTGGAGGGCGTGCTGAAGGGGTTGAAGAGTCTGTAGTGGTCTCCCCTGAAGTCCCTCGGAGACTCTGAGCCAAACGTTCCCCCCAGTGCAGCACAGCCTGCATAGTCTGCTGGAGGGCGGGAGGTGGGCATGAAGGGGCAGGAGCCTGCTGCAGGCCCACGGGTAGGTGGTGGTGGTGCTCAAAGAGCAGGTCCAGGTGGAAGGTGAGCACCGACAGTGGCTGCAGCAGAAGCAGCAGCTCTGTAGCCAGGGATGGACAGCTACCACGAGCCAGGGAGAAGAATCCGGTGGGCAGATACAAGAGGGACAGTAGGCCTGGAAAAGAGCAGCCAACATCAGCCCCGGACCAGCTCCTGCACCAATTCCAGTGTCCGCAAACATCTTTCAGGCCTCTCACTCTGGGTGCGCAACGGAGGCCGGAAGAGTTGGGCTACAGGACTGACAATTATCTCTCTGCCCGTGTGGAACCATTGCCTCCTGAGGGAGACTTATCGAGTTAGTGCTGTTAACTGAGACATTGTATAGGCTAGAAAGGGAAAGGCCTGGGAACACACACAGGGGTGGGGACCTGCCTTTCAGGGTAGAGCTGGACCCTTGCTGAGGAAGAGACCCACAGGAGAATTGAAAGCTATGAGGTAGCAAGAAGGGGAAGGGACCTATTCCAGGTGTAGGGAACAAGAGATGGCCCCAAGGCAAGGAAGACCTCAAGTGGAAAAATATGAAGGGCTGGAGAGCCTGGGCTGAGTCTCTTCTCATACTCTTCCCCTAGATGTGTATTCTGACCTCAGTAGGGACCAGCAAGAGAGCCTGTCCTCTCCTCACCCCGCAGTACCATGCCCTCCCATCCCAGCTTCTGACCTGCATCCTCCTGGAGGCTGGAAAACCACAGTTCCAACTGTTTGGTGCTGGAGGAGAGAGGAGAGGTGGTAAATTCAGGGAAGAGGTGGAGAATGAGGGAAAACCCTGGAGAGGGGAGGTCTCTGGAAACAGCTTCCACTACTGTGTCCTAGCCATGATATGCTGGTGCTTCCGAAGGCCAGCAGAGCAGTGGGGGAAGGGCCACACTCACTTGAGGAGGCCCAGGATGAAGGCGTGGAAGCGGCTGCGGCTGCTACTCAGCGGGGCCAGTCGGCTGACCTGGCTGTACAGAGATCCCATCGAATGTGTGCAGGAACCTGAGGATGGGGGCAAGGGTCAGCCAGGTCCGGGCCCTGCTCCCATCGGATCCCACTCCCTTGTGGCTCACCTGGTTTCACAGATGCCTCCACCACACTCCAGGGGCTGCTCCTACGCTGTCCAGTGATGAGGTCCTTCCGGAATGGCTTCAGCCCATCAGCCACCAAAGCATGGAGGGCCGGGCAGAGGGTGGTCAATACCAGATGCCCCACATCTGGGCTCAGTCGGCTATCCCCCAATTGAGCCTGGGAACAGCGCAGTAATGTGCAAAGTGCAAAGCAAGAGGGTCCAGAGGCGTGGCTAGCCAAGTGTTCCGGAGTCTTTCCACTTCCCCCGCACTACAGTAAATCTTCCAACACCTCCCTCAAACCAACTCACCTTCTGAACCAAGTTCCTAGCAGCCCCAAAATGCGAGATGATTTTGTCCACTGAAGCGCTGACAGCTATCAGGAGACCTGGGTGGAGATGGAAGGAAGACACATCAAAGCCCCTGGTTTCAACGGGGGTTTGGGGTGGATAGCTATATACCAAGGGTCATTCAGAAGGCGGGAAGGGTAAGTACCTTTCTTCTGCTCCTGCAGCTGGCCAGTCCCACTCTGGGCTTCTGCCATCCACAGCCGCTGAGCCCCGGGAACACCGGCAAACGACCAGGAACTGCGCACTAAGTGACAGAAGAAGGACGCGATGACGCTTCTTTGCCAAGGGTTACACAGAGGACGTCGGCTCCCTTGGTCTCATAGTTTGAGAGTCAGGGGGGAAAGAAAGAACATAGCCACTTGGGGCATAGAGCAAACCCCGGCCCTCGCCGCCCCCACCTCAGTTCCCATTGCCCTTCCTCTCTGGTTAGTCGGGGAGCCACACCGACCAGCTAGCTGGGCCTTTAAGAAGGAAGAAGACTGGGCGAGGAAACCGAGGGCTGCACCCACACCGAGCACGTGGGAGCCTCGACCAATGAAAAGACAGACAGACGGGAAAGGGTGGGGAATCTTGGAGAACCCACGTAGTCACCTTGCACCTTGTCAATGCTAGGCTCTAGCTTCACCCTACTTGCGGCGGGAGTAATGGAGAGGATGCGGCTAGAATCTCCTGGGAGGGGACAATAGGTCCAAACCACCGAGGCCAAGAACTTCCCTAGCGGAGGAATTCCACAGAGGGTGTGACTCCAGGTCCCTAACAATAGACCTCTTAAGCTGGGCAGACCAGGTGGAGCCCTCTGTGCAGCGAGGGGAGCAGTCACGCTCCTCACCCCCAGCAAGACCAGGCTCCCCGGGACTAATGAGCCCGCAAGGAGCCTGCCCAACTCCAAGGGCGAGACCTAGCCAGGCACCCCAGATAAAGGCTGGCCCAGTACTGGAAGGACAGCGAGCCGAGGCGCGGCCCGCGGGGCTGGCCCGGGTCCGTCTTACGTTGCCTGGGCGGAGGTGGTGGCCTTCTGGTCCAGCGAGGGGCGGTCGGCGGACACGGTGGTGTTGGCAGCGGGGGGGCGGGAACCTGGCGGGGTAGGGGCGCCGCGGCGGGGAAGGTGCTACTTCTGGGAAAGAGCGGGGATAGCAGCAGTGCCAGTTCGGGGCTGGCCAGGCAAGGCAAGGCCCCCCGAGTTGGAGGAGAATAAGCTCCCACTGGGGATAGGCGCACAGGCAGGAGCTGCTCCTCCGGAGGACTCGCTGCCCCCAGCAGCCGGAGCCGGGAATTGGACCACCCGGTCAGAGGCGTAAAGAGCAGGGACCCGGGTGCGCCCGCGCCCCCACCCTCCAACAGGGGGCGCCCGTCGGCCGAGAACCGGAAAACCGGGGGCCGAGGGAATAGCGAGGGACCGGCTGCAGGCGGGATTGGCGGGGCCAGGTGCAGGGGGGGAGGGCAGTGCGGCCGGCAGCCAGGCAAGGAGGGGCGGGAAAGAGAGGAGCAAAGAGTTAGTCCCTTCACTCCAAGATCCACCCAGTTTCCCTTTCCCAGAGCGCGCCCTGGAGATGGGGCGGGAAGGACACTGCAGAAGGAGGGGACCAGGGGCGGGCTCAGGACCCGCCCTCCTGCGGGTCCGCGCTTCTTACCCACGGCGTGCGCGCGCGGTTCCTCGGGCTCCTGCGGGGCGGATGCCTCCTCACCAGCCCGGGGGCTGGCCGCCCTGCCCTCCTCCGACAGCCCCTCTGCAATAGGCTGCAGCCCAAGTCGATTTTTCTTCCTCCGCGGAGGGACGGGAGGGGGAGGCGGTCGAGGCGGGACCAAAGCCCACCCAGCCGGGGGATCCCGGGGCGGGACTGGCGGAGGCTGGGCTCGGCTTCTCGACCGGAGTTCCTTGAAGGTGGTGACTTCTCGAGGAGGTGCCAAAGAACCTCCCAGGGACCCAGTCGGCGGGAGCTCAGTGTCGGGCGAGAAGACTATGAGCCAGTCGCTGCGATCTTTCTTGGCCTGCGGCACAAGGGGCAGCCCTGGACCCCGCTTGCGCTTCTGGGCCAGCTCATGGAAGGACGTGATTGTCCGATGGGGCACCGGCTCCTGGCTGACGTCACCTCTCCATCCCCCATCAGTTTTCCCTGCATCTATTTTCGAACCAGAATTGGTGTTCAAACAAGAAGCCAATTTCCCAGATTCCGTTTTCAAGCTCGAGTTTGTATTTTCGTCTGTTTTCCGACCAGAGTCACTGTCCTCGATGGTTTTCCACCCAGCTTCAGTTTTCTCTGTGTCGATTTTCCAAATGGGGTTAATTTTCCAACTGGGCTCTGCTTTCCCTGCGTCGATTCTCCCATCTTCGGTCTCTGAGAGCTCAGAGGTAGCAAGATCCTGTTCCCCACTGTCTTCCTCTTCCTCCAAGCCTGGGGAAGGTAGGTCCTGGCAGGTGGTCAGGGCGTTGCAGTTCGAGTCCAGGTCAGGTCCAGGTGGAGAAGATATTCCAGAGCAAGAATCAGGAGAGCAACAGAAACTGTCTGGAGAGCAGGTGCTAGGGCCCGCTGGAGCCAGAGGAGAGCCCAGCTCCAAGATGCTAGGCTGAGGGTTGGCATCCTCATTACCAGGCAGGTCTCGCGAGTAGACTGACACTGGAGACTCATCAGGGCTAAGGTCTGAGCAGGAGCTGAGAGAGGAAGAGCATCCTGGATCTGAAGGCGAAGCAGCCTCTTCCTCCTGGGAAGGGTCCTGCTGATTTTCTATGCTGGACCCGTGCTCCTGGCAGCATCTGCAGGGCACAGCTGGACTGTTGGAGTTGGCATCCACAAGGGTCCCGCTGCAGGGCCCCCTGCTTTCCTTGCCCCCGGTGTCTCCCGGGGGCGGGGGTGTGCTCAGAGGCCCCTCTCGTAGTTCAGGACGGCGGGACAAGTGCAGGCCTAGGGAGACATGCTGGAGATGGATGTGGTTGAGGTTGCAGAGTAAAGCCCGCTGAGGGGACAGCATGGTGCCGAGGGAGGACGACGTATGGCTTTCAGAGAACCAAGAGGATCCAGCGTCTCACATCCACCTACCTGACAGAGTAGATGCAGACCTAGAAAACAGGGGTGGTTGAAACCTAGATCACGGGTAAGGGCACCGGAGGTGACTGAGGACTAGAACAGGCCTGGGAAGGATCTGGCTGCTTTGGGAAATATTTAAATGAGATTCAAATCACCACGGACAGGCCATTAGTTCCCACTGCAGTATTTGCAGGTGGAGCGGAACATAACCTCCAGGGAACGGAGAAAGGAGGGTCATCAGAGAATGCAGTTGTACTCTGATCTTTGTGGGGCTGCGAAGCTTGAAAAAAAGAGTGGGGCCCAGAATATGGGGGTGCGATGCTTGAAAAAGAATAGGGCCCAGAATATACCGATTCTTCCTAATCAAGCTCTGTCCTCCAGCCTAACCCTGGGAGGAAGGAGACCCCGCCCGGATGCTCTAGTGAGATGGATGGTGGGGAACAAGACGAAGGGTTTGGTTTGTCAACGCAGGAGAGGGGTCTGGGCTGGAGCAAGGGGAAGCATTCTGCTATCAGCTCTGCATCTGTCCCAGTCCCCGTTCAGCTCTAGCCTTCCTCCTGTGTCCTCACCCACCGCAACGCCAAGATTTGTCCATTCACTCTGTGTCGTCTCCCATCACCCAGCCATCGCCCATTTCTTTATTCTTTTAACTGCTCCTCTCCTGTGCTATCAATCCATCCATCCATCCATCCATGCATCTATCCATCCGCACCCTCAGACCGAGCCCTCCTCACCGCAGTCCTCCTGGAATCGCTTTGGCTACCTCGTCTGCGTCCCCGCCCAGCAGGGAACGGAGCGGAGGGGAGGGGCACCGGCAAAACCCACTGTGGCTGCGCAGCCGCACCCCTTCACGCATGGGCGTGGCATAGCTCAGGACCGCCCCTCAACCCCCACGCAACACTTGACGTTGTGCCTATGTCACCCATCTACAAAGCAGATGCTTTGGGTCTCAAGGAATGCTTTTGCCAACCTGGATTCCAAGCTGCCCTCTCCCACCCCTGCATTCTGGATAAAGCGAACTCCTGACTGACACAAGCATAAAACCAGAGGATGTTGAACAATAATTTATTGAGACCCCTCCCTCCCAGCCTCTCCAATTCCGGGGTCACTTTCTCCGTTTGTAGATCTTGTTTGCAAGTTCCATGAAGATGGATGGGGGCAGGGGTGCAGAGCACTGCTCTATGAGACTCTTGAGGCGGTTGTAACTGTCTTCCTCATACTTGAAGAAAACAGACTGCAGATCCAGCGCCTCATACAGTGCTTTCACCCGAGCCACTTTTTCTGGGTCCTTCTGCCCATAATTCTCCTGGAAACACGAAAACAGCTTTACTTGGCTGGGTCCAAAGGCCCTCACAACTCATTCATTCACTCCAGACCACTGGCAAAACTCTCCTCTCTGGGGATCCAAGATATCAAGCATTGCCTCCCGACCCCAAAGTTCAGGTATTGGCTCTGGATTCTACTTCCTCTAGGGTTTCCCGGTCGTGACACCGCTAAGTTATTGGGCAGCATGCGTTGTCTGGCACTGTCCGAAACCTCCGCGGTTCTGCCTGCTAGCCACCTTCAGCACAAACACCAAACTGCACTTAGTTGCCTAATGTCTCCTGGACAGCAAAATCACCCTGCTTTCCTAACCACCCCTCCTCCATCCCCTTAGCAAAGGGACATGCCACTCCCAGGCCCCACGCGAGCACCTCTAAGATCTGGCGCTGTTGAGGAGAGGCTCGTAGCAGACACTGAACCACCAGCCAGCTGCATTTGTTGTCCTGGATGTCAGTGCCGACCTTTCCTGTCACATTGGGGTCTCCAAAGAGATCAAGGTAGTCGTCCTAGGCAGCAGGCATAAAGGAGAGATGAGAAGGCCTCCAGGCCGGGGAAGAGAAAATATGCACTCTGGGCTGCAGGACCTGCCTACCTGGATCTGGAAGAACTCGCCCATCTCCATCAGGATCTTCAGGGCATTGGCGTGTTCCTTCTCCCCATCAATGCCTGCCTGTAGGAAGGAGACAGGGCAGGCAGCATGACCACACAACATCTTCCCCTGGGAGCTGCAGCCATTACGGTTCCACTTTCAACTTCAACTTCTTACAAAATGAAACGAAGACCTGACCCATGAACCACCTCCACACCTAGTCAGTCTCCTGCCTCAGCCTCAATTTTGCTCTGCCCCCCCCACCCCCCAAGATGTACCACCCAGAGGCCTCAACTCTGCTCACTTTCCAGTATCAGAGGGACAGAGGGCTTGCCCGAGGTCACACGTCACACAGTAAATGCCCTCTGTCCCAGCGTCCCCGAGAGAAACCAGTGGAGGTGCCACGACTCACCATGTACATGGCAGCCGCAATAGGCAGGTAGAAAGAGTAGAAAGCCGTCTTGTACTTGACAATCGATTTGTACCTGAGTCAGGGGAGAAGATGCATTCATGAGGGCACAGCCCATCTTAAGTCTCTGTCTACACATGATTGCTAGTGGCCTCACCTCTTTTCAGTGTATCTACCAAGATCCACATGGCCCTGGGGTGCTGTCATGAGGTCTAGAGTCTGCCCGATCTCAGTCTGATAAGAACTCTAGGGAAGAAAATAACACACGGTCTCTAAGCCAGGCTTTCTCCGGGACCAGGAAATGCTTGCATCCCAAGCAGCTGACAACTAGGCAGGCAGGCAGGAGGGAAGAGAGCAGCTCCGTCCATGCTCACAATCACATGACTGCCTTCTTCACTACCTTTGCTTGCCATTGCACACTTCCCAGTCTAGCACAGCAGAGCACGTGCCACAGAGGCTAGAGCTACAGGAGACAGGTGTGGGTCCCCAGCCCCACTGCAATGCACCTGCAGAAAGAGCTCCAGCAGGTTCAGGTAGTAGGGCTGCTCCCTGCAGTAGAACTTCAGCAAACGATAGATGGAGGCTTCCAGAAGCAGAGCGTCGTTGATGGCATCCAAGCCTATGCCTGGCTGTTAGGAACAGTGTGAAACAAGTTACTGCTGGCCAGATTCAAACCATCACAGCAGACACCCCAACCACCTCTCCTGTGGCCCATTGCTACTTTCCTGCCTGCCTTACCTTCTGATACCAGCAGATCTGTCCCCGGCGAGTGAGGGAAGAGTCCATGATGTCATCTGACACAAGGAAGAAAGCCTGGAGCTAGGAGAGGAACAGGGTAAGACCGAAGGGCTCTGGGAGGAGCTCTCTCTCAGAGACAGC
Organism: Mus caroli; assembly: GCF_978045245.1. Taxonomy (NCBI): domain Eukaryota; kingdom Metazoa; phylum Chordata; class Mammalia; order Rodentia; family Muridae; genus Mus; species Mus caroli. The sequence continues at coordinate 72,886,251 of NW_028227258.1, read as the reverse complement.
TGCTGCTTTGACCACTGCTGTACACTGGGTAGAAAGGTTGGCTGTGGGGACCCTATCAAGTCACCAGACCTCCTCTCAGATACCACATAGGCATCCTTTTTTTTTTTCAGGCTAATGAACTAAAACACACCTCTGGCACCTCTAACAGGCTCTAGAGTCCCCGGTACCAAGAGAGTGTAAAACAACTTCATGTGGCTCGCTCTTGTCCAAAGCATCAGTGAATTTCTACCCCAGTAAGTGACTGTGTTGGTGAGTTTAAGGTCAACTTGACACAAGCTACAGCCATTTGGAAAGAGTGACTCTCAACTTAAAAAATGCGCACACCAGATTGGCATGGGCAAGACTGTGAGGCATTTTCCCAGTGAGTGCTGCCACCTCTGGGCAGGCAGTGCTGGGGTGTCTGAGGGAGCAGACTCAGCTCGCTATAGGAACAAACCAGTCCCCATCATCCGGCATGCATGGCATCTGCACTAACTGCCACCCTGACTCCCCGCAGTGGTGGGCTGACAGTCACACTTCCAGGAGCACCTCCCTGGCTAAATGGCTTTTCCCTTTGGAGAGAGCCTAGCTCCTTACATGGCCAAGGACCTGCCCTTCTGCCCTTACCTCTACGTCCCAGGTGCTGAGATTGCAGCCGTCTGCTGCAGTGCCTGCTTCTGGACACAGCTGGGCGGTGAACCCAAGACTCCATGCTACCAACTGAGCTACTTTGCCTGCCGGCAAATGCTCTTCATCTCAGCAAAGGACTCACTTGATATCCCCAGAGCCTAGCCCTGACCTCAGAGTGGTGCCTCCCAAGAGCTCGCCGTTAAGGAGATGAAAGACTGAACAACACCCGTGACACTTCTGGGTTGTTTCCTTGAGGCAGCCTCACTATGAAGGCCAGGCTGGCCTCAACCTCAGGGTCCTCAGCCCACCTCCTGAACACTGAACCACCTCCCGCTCCAGTCAGGCTACACATCTGTCACACAGCAAGTGCTTTAACTGAACGACCTGGCTTTACTGTGTTAAAGGTGCTGAGGATGGGACGCGGGGCTTTACATATGGTAGGGAAGGCTTTTGACCCCCACAACAAAATGAAGCACTTTTTTCTCTTTTAACAAACTTCTATTATTATTGTGTGCAAGGGCTTCTATTATTGTATGTACACACCACAGCACACAAGTAGGAGTCAGAGGACAACTTCTAGGAGTTGTTTTTCCCTTTCCCTCCTTCCCTGGGTTCTGGGATAGGACTCACTTTACCCACTAGAACATTACCAGCCCTCCACTGATCAGGGGTGAGGGAGGTGTGCCTCGGTGTGGATGCTCGCATGCCGCAGCATGCAGTGAGGTCAGAGGGTGACTTTTGGGAGTCAGTATACATCTTCGTACATGGACGCTAGAGATCAAACTCAGGGCTCCAGAACTTTTATTGACTCACCCTGTCATCCCTAGGATTCTCAACAGAAGTCTATCATTACATCATCCAAACACCACAAACTGTAAATCAGTATGTGTGATGGCACACACCTATAATCCCAGCACTCGGAAGGCTGAAGCAAGGTGATCTTGAGTATGTATGAGCTGTACACAGTGAAAATCTGTCTCAAAAACAAAACAGCCAGGCACTGATGGAGCTCACCTCTAATACCAGCACTTGGAAGGCAGAGGCAGGTGGTTCTGAGTTCGAGGCCAGCCTGGTCTACAAAGTAAGTTCCAGGACAGCCAGGGCTATGCAGAGAAACCCTATCTTGAAAAACCAAAAACCAAAACCAAAGGGCAGCGATGTAGTTAAGGGATAAGAGTGTTTATAATAGACAAGACCCTGAGCTTCATGAAAACCTTGGAAACCCCTCACCCACCCAGAAAAAAAAAAGTCAGACATTCAAGAGCCAGGTCTGAAACAAGTTAGAGCCATGGGGTGGGGGCACGTCCACTATCTTAGGGAAGCAGCTTTCACTTGGCTCCGGAAAATCATTCTGTAAGTGAACATGTCAAAGATGTTTGTATGTGTGTGTTGTGTGCAGATGTGTTACAAATGCATTCATGTGGAGGTCAGAGGTCAACATTGGATGCCTTCCTCATTTGGGGTGGGGGTGGGGTTCTCTTGAGATGTCTTTCTCATTTTGTAAATTTTGTATATCATATTTTTGGTACCAATCTTTATGTATTTTCACACATCTGATAGAAATGAAAAGCTAGAAAGGAAAAAAAGAGAATGAACATTTCATAAGTTTGTCATCCTTGCAAAGGGGCCATGCTAATCTTCTCTGCATTATTCCAATTTCAGTTCACATGCTCCCAAACCGAGCACTCTTTCATACGCTCTGGTGTTGGTCTGCAAGTGTCTGCGAATCATGTGCATGCCTGGTGGTCACCGAGGGCAGAGAGGGTATCAGATTCCCTAGGTCTGAAGTTACACACGGTTGTGAGGCATCGTATGGGTATTAGCCATTGAACCCCGGTGCCTCTTTTTTTTTTTTTTTTAAAGATTTATTTATTTATTATATGTAAGTACACTGTAGTTGTCCTCAGATACTCCAGAAAAGGGCATCAGATTTTGTTACAGATGGTTGTGAGCCACCATGTGGTTGCTGGGATTTGAACTCGGGACCTTCGGAAGAGCAGTCGGCACTCTTAACCACTGAGCCATCTCGCCAGCCCCCTTTTTTTTTTTTTTTAAGATTTATTTATTTATTATTATAAGTAAGTACACTGTAGCTGTCTTCAGACACACCGGAAAAGGGCATCAGATCTCATTACAGATGGTTGTGAGCCACCATGTGGGTGCTGGGATTTGAACTCTGGACCTTCAGATGAGCAGTCGGGTGCTCTTACCCACTGAGCCATCTCACCAGCCCACCCTGGTGCCTCTTAACCACTGACCCATCTCTCCAGCCTTTCTACCTTATCCTTTGAGACAGGGTCTATCATTGAAACTGCATCAGACTGGCCAACAAGCTCCAGGGACCTGCATTTCTCCCCACCCCAGGAAGGGTATTACAGATGCACACAGCTGTTATATGGATAGTGAGGAACTGAACACAAGTGTTATTGCCTGCCTGGCACTGACAGAGCCGCTGCTCTGAGTCTTGTGTGCATGTGTCTGTGTCACACGTGTTCACACGGGTGTCTGGACTGAGCACATACATGCATCAGGTGTCCTCCACATTCTCCACCTCCTTTTTTGGAGACAAACCTTCTTTCACTGAGCCTGAGCCTGGCACCGACTGACTGGCTGACCTAGCTTGCCAGAAAGCTCTGGGGACCTGCCTGTCTCCGTGCCCAGCACTAGGTGGCCATATGTATTACACACGTGTCCCAGCCACCACACAGATGTGTGCATCAGTGTGAACATGAGCCCAGGGAGCAGAAGCCTAAGGAAGATGCAGGTGTCTCGCCTGTCACAGCAATGCGTTCCCTTCAAACAGGCTCTCACTGAGCCAGGCAGCCCAGCCGGCCTCCTGCCTCTACCTACCATGCAGATTGTGTTCACTGCCACAGCTGGATTGTCACAGGGCCCTGGCAGCCCAATTTGGCTCTTCTGCTCGGATAGCTAATGCACTTATCGGCCAACCGGCAAAACTACTTCTTTCCTTTTCTTTTTTTTTTTTAAGTTCAGGAAGCTTAAGGTTTCTGTTATTTGAAACAAGAGTTTCTTGAGTAGCTCTGGCTGTCCTAGAACCTACTCTGTAAATCAGGCTAGCCTAGAACTCAAAAAGATCCACTTCCCTCTGCTCCCAGTGATGAGACCAAAGGCGTGGGCCACCACCACCATCTGGTGAGATTTAAGGTTAACATTTCTGAAAATTCTCTGTGCCCGCCTGTCAGTCCCTGAAGTGATTCACACTGCCTAAATGTGACTACAGCACACAAGAGACACAGAAACACCAACACAAGCAAAAAACAAGCTTAGTCTCCTCATCAAGGAACCCAACTGCAGGACCCTCTGCTCCTCTGGCCCGCTCTTACCAGTTCTACACACCAGCCCACTGTCAGGGCCCGCTGAAGACTCTCAGCATCCTGTTTCTTCGGCTCCACAAGCTCCTGGAAGGCTTGTACCACGGTCAAACCCCGGTTGTACTTGCCTCCTAAGGCATTGTACTCTAGGACCTGAGGCAGGATGAGAAGACATCAGGGTCCACACAGCAGGGACCTGAAGAGATTTTTTTCCTTTCTCCCTCTTTGAACCCCAACTCCCCCTTGGAGAGCCCCTGGATCACTCCCCTCTTCATTCCTTCTCCAACATCCTATGGCCTGTGGCACCCAAGTACCTGCTATATAACATACACCCAATTCTTCCCCCAAGTGGAGGACTGGGACCACCTGCCAACAAGCCTGTGTTAAAGACAAGGGCCCTGGTGTGGAGGGATGACTGACACCTATCATCTCAGTACTCAGAAGGTGGAGGCAGGCAGGCAGACTGCATGAGTCTGAGGCTGGCCTCAGATACATAATGAGTTCTAGCCAGCCCTGGCTAGGGAAAACAAACAAAAGAAAAAACGAGGCTTCTCCAAAGTTAGCCAAAAGAAGGCTTTGAAGGGACAGCAAGGTTCAGGGCTATTTCTGACCCCTCCAACGTCCTCCTCCTGGGGCCTTCTCAACTGTGCTCCCTGCTAACTAACTAAGGAGCTAGCTCTTTAATACCGACACAGCATAGACAAAGAAAACTCTCCTCTTTGGGTTTTTTCCTCAGAGATGAGACAACATTTATACAGTAAGAACTCCCCAGGCTACAGAGATGGCTCAGCAATGAAAAGCACTGCCCCTCGGGAGGACCTGGGTTTGAGTCCCAGCATTCACATGGCAGCTCACAACCATCCTCACACATACGTACACGCAGGCAAAACGTCAAATGTACAAAAAGTGAAAATAAAAATGTCTGTCTTTAAAAGACTTCCCAATCCAGGCACGGTGGTACTGTCACTGACACAGCACACAGCAGGCTGAGGTGGGGGTTGTGTGTCTGAGGCCATGTGGGCTTAAAAAACATGAAACTCTGTCTGAAGACACTGGAGGGAACTAGGTAACTCCAGTAGAACAGTCTTTCTAACAATACAATAACTTCCCTCAGGCCTCAGTGCCAACAGCCTCATGGTATCTACTAAGATCCTATCATAGTTTCAGGGCATGAAATCAAACTTTACTGGGTCCAAGGCTACTCTCAAGCAAAGCTGTCTAGATGGTCAAAAGTCATGGAGCCAAACATCCCGGAGGAGGGCTGACGTGCAGCAGGGACCCATCTACTCCAGAGACTCAGGTAGTCACTTCGCTCTTATCAAAACCCCTCATGAATCCACACCTCTACCAGCTTCTTCAGTCCTGAATCCCTCACCTCCTTGAGCCGGGCAATAGCATCCCCTATGTCTGGGTGTCCCAGCTCCTTCTCAGTCAGCACCTTGACGATCTGGGAGAAGTGCTGGATGAAATTCTGCTTTTCTTGGTTATAAACATCCAATTTCTGATTCCCATTCATTCTGACAGAGGAGCTAAATGCTCTGAGGGAAAAAAAAAACACACACAAACAAATGAGAGGGTGGCTCGGGTGCTTCCCTCCCCGAAGCCCCGCACCCCAACCACACTCACCGAGGCTCCTCTGTCCACACTTGGCACCACCAGCGGGCACTGTGCCAGGCCCCCAGGACTGGACACCCATATGCCAGGGAGGGTCGTTGTAGGAAACCAAGCCACCTCTCCCGGGGTGCCCAGCAGGGGGCTGGCAGCAGGAAGACCCCCAGAGATCTCAGCCAGCGGGACAGGGGCATCCTGGGTGTGCATGGGGGTGGGGGCACCAAGCACTCCCTGCAGGAGCAAGCACCGAAGGCAGATGCTTGGTAGCAGTTACCTAAGGTATCCCCCAAGCCAAGCTTTTTACCTCCTGCATTAGAACGCCCCACCCCGCTTCTAAACTCAAGGATTACATAAAAAACACACAGGAAATGAAAAGTTTATCGGAGTGACTGAGATCCAATAGATCTTCACTTAAACCGAAAATGGCTAAAACTGAACGCTTTCTACTTCCAAGGTTGCGTTCACTACAATTCGGAACAGAGAATTACGGGATGCAAGGTCCTTAAGTCACAATGTTAATGGAGACACCAAACTGAGGTTCAGTGAATGTAAGAGAGCTGAGCTGACGAAGAGCCAAAGCTGGAACCCAGGGGTCCACATGTAGGGGAAAGAGAGGGAAGCTCTTAGATAGTCCCAATGAGGGGACTGGGGCCGAAGGTGCTGTGCGCTTGTCATCTGTCCCGGCACTGGTGCTAACCGCAGCCGGCCTCCGAGCAACAGGTGGGCGTGGGAGGACTCACAAGAGTAAACTAAAGGCCTGGCGTACGGAGGACTTGAGGAAGACGCCAGCGTTTAGAAATTCACGAAGGCACAAGCAAACCGTTCGTTCTGGCCCACCGACCTCAAGACCCGTAACTCCAACACGGGCTGGTCCTTTGGTGCCTCGGAGCTTCACCCGACCCGAGACAGGGGTAAACCTCAGCTCCAGCCCCAACAATAGCTCTCACCTGTTCTTCAACGCGGATTCTCCCGGGGTCCAAGATGTTTGCGGCTTACACCTAAAAGCTGAGCGTGCATCCGCTCAGCGCTCTGGGAGTTGTAGTTCCCAGTCTCCAGGCTCAGGAGGCAGAACCTAAATATAATACTACGACTCCCGGCATGCCACGGATTAGGCGGCAAGAAACTCAGACTTGTGTCTCGGGGTGGGTACGGCCTAGTTCGCTGATTGGCTAAATTACCTCGTGTGAGCATGGGCCTTGTGACGACTGGCCAATGAAAGGGTGGCGCGCGGACCATCAGCCCACTAGGCGGTCGGTGGTGTAGGTACACCCATACCGAAAGCCTGGGAAGTTGGCTATCTAATTCCTAGCTATAGTTCTTCCGGTGCTTCTGGTTGACAGTGTTTCTAAGATCCCGGAATAACCAGCCTTGCAGCTTCCTATTTCCAACTCTGGCAAATCACTTCTTACATCTTTGATTCTAGCTAGGTGAAGTCGCTCATTTTTCCAACCCTTAGAAGGGGTGAGGCAATAAGATCAAGAGTTAAAGCCATGGGGTGGGGGTGGAGAAAAAAAAAAAAAGAGTTAAAACCAATACGGGTCGTGTAATGAGTTTTAGGCTACTTGGAAGACTATATGACTATATGAGAGAAAACAACACCTTTTCCCTCAGGTACTTTGGCTCCCTTGAAGCAAAAAGGTAGAAACTCAAAGCAGATGTTAGAACTTTCGGCCTCACAGTTTGCCAGCCCACCACGTTGACTCCTTTTTACTCCACCCCAAACCCCATCGCGATCAGGAAAGAGACCTGAAACTACCAACCACCTCAGACATTAATGGACTTGTCCTTGAAGTATTAGAAATGTTTCATTGTCCCAAAGAAAGAGACCACTACCACTCCGGACTAAAAGGTTGAAGCGTCTAGACAAGATCAACGTTACACATTGGTTTATTCTGCAGGGTTTCTCTATGTAGCCCTGGCTGTCCTGGAACTCGCACTGTAGACCTGGCTAAACTTCAACTCACAGAGTGAGAAAATAGTAGATTGAACATGGCTCGCAGAGGGGACAGACCATGCATACGAGAAGGTAGGGAGCTTAAGGGAGGACCAAAACAGCATAGCTGAGGTTATAAGAATGTGAAGTGAGGGAAGAGAAGCTCCTGAGATAGAGACGTTTAGGATAATGGGGGAGCTGAGAAGAGCCAAGTACATGTGATATACTGTGAGAGCCTGGATATACTGGGGGAGCCTGGAGGCCGGCATAATTTTTGTCCCTTCTGCCCACGTAAGGGAAGTAACCCCTTTGGTAAAGGGGAACCGGCTTCACAAGTTCCTGACGAATGCTAGTTTTGGTCAGAATTTGAGGAAATGGAGTTTTCTTTAGACCTCCTTTGGACAGTAACAACATAAGAAACATAGACAAGCCAGGGTAACAAAAATAGTCATGAAACAAACTCATGGTAATACCCAATTAACTGTCAGGATGCCAAGTCTGTGCAAGAAGAGAAGAGCTATCAACCACTGGATTTCCAAATGCAAAAGAATAAATTAAGATGGTTACCTCAGCCGGGCGTGGTGGCGCACGCCTTTAATCCCAGCACTCGGGAGGCAGAGGCAGGCGGATTTCTGAGTTCGAGGCCAGCCTGGTCTACAAAGTGAGTGCCAGGACAGCCAGGGCTACACAGAGAAACCCTGTCTCGAAAAACCAAAAAAAAAAAAAAAAAAAAAAAAAAAGATGGTTACCTCATACTGAGGGACTAGGTGGTAGACGCCCTGATAGGGGGACAGACGTGGAAAGGGCTGTGACTGAGTAATAACAATGGTGGGCTTCCAAGATGACTGGCTTCTTCCTCGCAGTCCTGACCAGAGGCAAAAGTCTCTCAGGTTAGAACAAAGGCTTTGTGAACATTTCCTTCTGAGAGCATAGCCACTGTTGATTCAAGGCAGTTCATGACATATTTACACAACAGTTGTGAGCCAATTGGTCCTCTTGTCTGTTTTCAAACTAGCCTACCCTGAAATAGGGAAGGAAGCTCCCTCAGAGACTTTTAGGAAAAACTGACCACCTGATTCCTGAATCCTCCCTCGGCTTTGTGGAGAGTCTGTGTGGCTGGTGTGTGTGTGTGTGTGTGTGTGTGTGTGTGTGTGTGTGAGTGTGTGTGTGTGTGTGTGTGTGTGTGTGTGTGTGCGCGTTTCCTCACCTGTAATAAAAGCCTTTCTGTGACTGTGGATTCTGTCTGTTCCCGTTTGCTTTGTCTGAGACTTCCCCGGCTCTTACCTGCTACACTCCATATCTTTTCTGCCTTTTAATTCTTTAGCTGGCAAAGAAAATGAACCCAGCAAAGACTGTAACTTTTTTTTTTTTTTGCACATTATGCAATGTGTTTTATTTTTGTCCAAAGTAACCTAAAACTCAAAGCACCACCAGGATCTCTGGTCACTCCTGTAGCTCCTTCTGGAAAACACCCACTGATTTCTTGCTAGAAGTTACTAAAGGCTTAAAAAACCTAAAGGTGGGGCTACTCCCTAGACAGTTAACATGCTCGATTTTTCATTTTAAGCTGAACCCCAACTTCTATGGAGAGGTGATCAGAAGGGCTACTAAAAGTAGAACAAGGGCTGATGAGATGGCTCAGTGGGTAAGAGCACCTGACTGCTCTTCCGAAGGTCCAGAGTTCAAATCCCAGCAACCACATGGTGGCTCACAACCATCCGTAACAAGATCAGACTCCCTCTTCTGGAGTGTCTGAAGACAGCTACAGTGTACTTACATATAATAAATAAATAAATCTAAAAAAAAAAAAAAAAAAAAGTAGAACAAGCCAGGCAGTGCTGGCACACGCCTTTAATCCCTTTAAGCACTTGGGAGGCAGAGGCAGGCAGATTTCTGAGTTCGAGGCCAGCCTGGTCTACAGAGTGAGTTCCAGGACAGCCAGGGCTGCACAGAGAAACCCTGTCTCAAAAAACAAAACAAAACAACAACAACAAAAACAACAACAATAAAAAAAAAAAAAAACAGAACAAGGTTCTGAGCCCTGGGCAGGTGTTTAAGCTCCACAGACTCCCCTCAGATCTGACTAGTAGATCCTCACTGCTAGTTGTCAGTTGTAACCTGTATAATACAATGCTCAACCTGCTGCTCAGACTCAGTTTACCTACCAGGTTGAAGGAAGGGGTTGCAGGAGCCCCAATTTTTATTACTTGGTCAAAAACACAGGTAACAACTAATTTTTGTGCATGACTGTAACTTTTTGAGAGTTTGTCTGGGATGTCTTCTGAGAAGCATTGATATATATTAGGTGAGTGTAAACCAGGCTAAAGCCTGAAAGGATAGGATGATGAGCGTGAGCAACTAGCACCTGTCAAACATGCACGCACGTGCACACACACATACACACAATCTTAGATGTATAAATGTGTATTTAATTTCATAAATTAAAAGGTAAAATCATAAAAAAAAATCTCATGAGGAAACATAGGAATAAGCCTTTATTGTTGTGGAACTAGAGAGCTGGCTCAGTGATTAAGAGCACTGACTGCTCTTCCGAAGGTCCTGAGTTCAAATCCCAGCAACCTCATGGTGCCTCACAACCACCCGTAACGAGATCTGACACCCTCTTCTAGTGCGTCTGAAGACAGTATCAGTGTACGTACGTATAATAATAAATAAATCCTTTTTTAAAAAAAATATTTATTTACTTATTATACGTACGTACACTGTAGCTGTCTTCAGACACACCAGAAGAGGGTGTCAGATCACATCACAGATGGTTGTGAGCTACCATGTGGTTGCTGGGATTTGAACTCTGGACCTTCGGAAGAGCAGTCAGGTGCTCTTACCCACTGAGCCATCTCACCAGCCCTAAATAAATCCTAAATAAAAAAAAAAAAAAAAAAAAAAAGAAGTGCTTCCAGATATTCCAGAGCACCAGAACTTGGTTCCCAGTGCCCAGCATCAGGCTGATCAACACTGCCTGAAACTTTCAGCCCCTCCAGGACATACAAACCTGTGGCAGAGACATATTAGTAAAAATAAAGTACATTTTTTCCTATAATATCATTTTTAAAAGATTAATTTTATTTATATGAGTACACTGTAGTTGTCTTTCAGACACACCAGAAAAGGGCATTGATCCCATTACAGATGGTTGTGAGCCACCACGTGGTTGGTGGGAATTGAACTCAGGACCTCTGGAAGAGCAGTTAGTGCTCTTAACCTCTGAGCCATCTCTCCAGCCCTATAATATCATTTTTATTATATTGGTTGCCCATTTTCTTTTCTTTTTTGTTGTTTTGTTTTGTTTTGTTTTTTTGAGACAGGGTTTCTCTGTATAGTCCTGGCTGTCCTAGAATTCACTCTGTAGACCAGGGTGGCCTTGAACTCAGAAACCCGCCTGCCTCTGCCTCCCGAGTGCTGGGATTAAAGGCGTGTGCCACCACGCCTGGCATGGGTTGCCCCTTTTCATTGTTGCAGCTAAGGAGCAACTCGCGGGAGGAATGCTTGTTCTGACTCACAGTCTGAAAGATCACAGTCTATCTTGATAGGTAAGAAGCAAAGGGTTGTACAGAAGAGAGGAAGGAGGAAAAGGAGTCCTGGAAGAACAGTTCTGGGAAGGTCAAGAAATCAAGTTCCCTGAGACCAATCTGGATTGCCTGAGACCCTGTCTCGAACAAACAAAAACAAACAAACAAACAAAAAAAAAAAAAACTGGGCTAGTGAGTGGTCGGTGGCTTGATAGATAAGGGTGCTTGCCGCCAAGCCTGGAGACTTGAGTTCAATTCCTGGAACTCACATTGGTGTAAGGAAAGAACTGAGTTCAGTAAAGTTGTCCTCTTACGTCCCCAAGAACACAGCAGCATGAATGCACCTACACACACACACACACACACACACCATCATCACCATTATCAAAAACAAAAACAAATGGAAGTAGGGAGATGGGAGGGGAGCAGCTCAAGCAAAACAGGCACCAGGCCATAAGAGGCTCTGGTACTAGAAAACACTCTATGAAAGGTCACAATCCTAAGCTCAAATGCCAAAAGCAATCTTGAATCTTGTCTTCCCATCTTCTAGCCCAGTCATCCCAGCCCCATACAGTTCAGGAACACTCACCTCATGACATCAACGCTGAATTAGCTGAGGTAATTTGTGGTTTGGTCGATCGAGTTTGTTTGTGAGGGAGGGTCTCTTTCTAACTCCAGAAAAGGCTCCTACCTCAGTCTCCTAAGAGGACAGAGTGAACCACCAGGCCAGCTCAGGGCTGTATTTATAGCAAGTAGAGGTCTTAGTAGGGGCTCCCGGCATGGGATCAGAGCACTGTGCAGGACAGCCCCGGATAAACACTTTGCAAAACAAGTTCTTTCTCATTCTCTCCAGAGCCCACATCCACAGCCCAGCTGTAGAGGCTTCTGTGTGCAAGCATCCTCTTTCTCTGTATGCTTTCTCTCAGTGAGCACTTGCAGGGGCCTGAAAGGATTCCCATTTGGCTCCAGAGCCTTGGTGTGACAGAGGCTGTTGGGGTCTAGGAGTCACCCCATAAACCATACAAACACTGATCTCAGTAAAACAGAGATGGTTTATTGAACTCACATTCCAAGACTGATGGGCCTGGGGAACAGTTCAGGCTCAAGAGTTCAAAGCTGTGCACTGGACATTTCTCAGGGCCAGCTTGTAAAACCACAAAAGTCACAATGAGAATATATGCAGATGCAGGGAGGCTGTAGGGTGGTCCATCTTTTTTTTTTTCCCCACATTTCCTTAGTTCAAGCTGACACCTGTCTTGCTTGGTCCTCAGTGAATGCCTACAGTTGGGGAGTATTTTAAGATTAACAAACCACATGACATACAGAACATAACAGGGTATGTGTGTTCAGCACAACCCTGTTCCAAGTCAAGTTATTTTTCTTTTTCAATGATTGGAAGGCATATTACAGCCACAATATCAAATAGCTGTTGGTCATGGATCAAAATGGTTACTCTCCATGAATTCACACCGAGTGAAGATCAGAGACTCAGTGCAAGGTGAACCAATGCAAGAGCCTCGTGACTCACCTGTGTTTATATTCCTTTCTAAACATCACATGCTTTCACATGTCTGCTTCAGCAAAACATCCTCTCATCTGTGTCTGCTTCAGCAAAATATCACATGCCATAACTGAGTCTAAAGAAACCAGAAATTAGCTGGGCGTGGTGGCACACGCCTTTAATCCCAGCACTCGGGAGGCAGAGGCAGGCGGATTTCTGAGTTTGAGGCCAGCCTGGTCTACAGAGTGAGTTCCAGGACAGCCAGGGCTATACAGAGAAACCCTGTCTCGAAAAACAAAAAACAAAAAACAAACAAAAAAACCCAAAACAAACAAACAACAACAAAAAGAAAAAAAAGAAACCAGAAATTTCCACTTCAGCTGAATATGGCATTTAAAATGTTTAAAATATCTACCATTCCTAATAGTACCTTTTGAGGTTTCCAAGAAGATGATGGGGCCCTGAAATGACGAACTCAATTGAATTGTGTTAATGCAAACCATGCCTCTTTTGCTGCTAGGTTCTGTGCAAACAGTGGACAGACACCTTCGGGTTGACTGCTGTGTTCTGCCAAGCCAGGATTGCCACTAAGCTGATAAGCACCACCCAAAGATCAGCTTCGGATGACAAACTGCTCAGGACATTCAAATTTCTGAGTGTATAGGAGACTGATATGAACATTTTACAGAACTTGGTATTATTGCTTATTATTTACTGGAAAAACTGTTTCCAGTTGTGGTGTGGCTTGGCCCTATCACACACCGTTAATCCAAGAGCTTTGTTTATTATAAACAGAATCAAATAAAGTCAACCACAGGTCAGGAGGCAGAGCAAGCAACCAGTTGACAGGGAGTGAACATGGGAAAAACCCATAGAGAGTGAGAGGAAGTCAGGACGGATAGACACACACACACACAGGAAGTAAGCAACATTCAATTTGAGGGTTTTTTAGCTGGTATGAAGGAGTTTCCTTTTGGCGTGCCAGCTGTGGAGAGAAATCCACTGGGTGCTTTCTCTGCCTCTCTGAGTCTAGCAGGTTTTCACCAGCATTTGGCTCCTGAGTCTTCATTGGTAAAATTCAATGAGATGTTAAAACCTACACAAGTCTTCATTTCATTCTCAGAGTAAACATAAGCCACACACCAAATTCTTCTGCATTGCCTGTCAGGAGTCCGGCTCACTGTGTCCAACTTTGTATCTGAGCTCCTGTGAGAGTCTGTGGGGAAAACTTCATTCCCTCTCTATATCAACAAAAGCAAAACTGTCCCCTCTTCCCCCAATTTGTACCAAGTGGCTGAGCATTTCCCACAACTCACAACTCAATTGCCCAAGTTGCTGAAGATGCCAATTAGGTGTACTACATTTCTTTCTTTTTCTTTTCTTTTCTTTCCTTGGAGCGAGAGAGCGAGAGCGCATGTGAGTGGGGTGCCTTCAGAGGCCAACGAGCTAGATCCTCATCTAGATATCTAGATGGTTCTAAACCCCTGATGTGGGTGCTAGGGATTTTGTTGTTGTTTTTTTTTTTGGGTTTTCGAGACAGGGTTTCTCTGTGTAGCCCTGGCTGTCCTGTAACTCACTTTGTAGACCAGGCTGGCCTAGAACTCAGAAATTCGCCTGCCTCTGCCTCCTGACCTGTGCACCACCACACCCAGCTCGGGTGCTAGGGATTTAACTTGTCTTTAATTTGTCTTCAAGAAGCTGAGCCTTGTTTGATGACCTAGCCGGGAGACTGTCCTAAAGAGAGGCCTAATCTTTTTAGACTCTGTAGAAGACTCTGAGTCATTCTTTGTGCCCCTGGCAGATCAGAGAAAGCCCCACTATAGCCGGGGTTTGCAGAGACCTTCCAGGCTAAGGGTACAGCACGGCAAGACCTTTTCCCCCTTGCTTCCAGCATGGACACAAAGTGGAGGCTGTTACCTGTGTGTCTAACATACAAGCTGCAAGCTAGGGGTCTTGTGACTCCCTTGTCTGATTAAACAGCCTTCTAGAGTCTCACAGAGTTCAGGGAAACACTTATAGCTTACTACGCTGTTATATACTAGCAAGGTGAGTCTGCGGGATGTTTGGTGCCCTTGGCACTGATAGGTTACAACTGCACACTACCTTCCGTTAAATACATCCTACCATTGGGTTTCTCCTGCAAGGTTTTTTGTGTCTTGCTACATTCATTTTTAGAAATTTTTGTTTATTTTGAAGTGATGAAGGTAACACCACCTTGTCCTGAATTCTCTTTGTATTTACATAAACAGTTCTTGGCTCTCTATCCCTCACTACAAGAGTCACATCTGCCTTGGCAGCACATTTGAGATTTCCATGACCTTGACTATGGCCTGGGTGTGCTAGCCAAAACAATTCATGTTTATACAATCTTAGCATAAACTAAAATAACCGAAGTAAGGTGCAAATAAAAAAGAATTGTCACATTACACCTAAAATAATTAATGTTGTGCCAGAAACAAATACATGCTTCAGAGTTACTTTCACCTTTCACTCTACTTGGACATAAATTACAGTCTTTGTAGTTGGAATCTTTAAAGGTCTGTGCCTCTGTACTAAGCGTCTTTGAGTCATGAGTCCCCTCATGGTTGCTGGACAATAAAGGACTCATATACTTTTAAAAATTATTTAATTTTTAATTTTTATTTTTATGTGCATTGGTATCCCTCCATGTATGTCTGTGTGAAGATATCTGATTCTCTGGATTATAGACAATGGTGAGCTGGAACATAGGTGCTGGGAATTGTGCCTGGGTCCTCTGGAAGAACAAGCAGTGCTCTTAACCCTTAAGTCATTTCCCCAGCTCCTAGGACTCATATCCTTTCCCCTCCCCACTTAGGTTTTTCGAGACAGGGTTTCTCTGTGTAGCCCTGGCTGTCCTGTAACTCACAAGGCCAGCCTTGAACTCAGAAATCCGCCTTCCTCTGCCTCCCAAGCGCAGAGATTAAAGGCGTGTGCCACCACTGCCTGGCTGACTCACATATTTTTAACTACCTTAATCAGTATAGCTGTGTGTATCTCTCTTAAGATAATGAATACAATTTATTGGGTGTGTGTATATCTGTGTGGACAGGGGGAAGTTGGAGAACAACATGACATTCTCTCACTATGTGGGGCCCAGGAGTCAAATTCAGGTTTCCAGTCTTGGTGGCAAGTACCTTCAGCAGCTGAGCCATCTTACCAGAACATTCCTCGTATTATTATTACTTTTTAAAAAATAGTTAGGAGTCGTGTATCTAAGGCAGCCTTGATTTCATTCTGTAGCTAAGGCTGACCTTGAATGTCTCATCTTCCTGTACCAAGCAGTGGGATTCCAGATGTTCATCCCTCTGTTTTATGTGGTGCTGGGACTGAATCAGCACCTCTTGCTAAAGGAGCCCTCTTCCAGCCCTGCTACCCTTGCTGCATCCTTAACATAAAACCACTGGTCAGTGTGTGTGTGTGTTTGTTTTTGTTTAATAATTCCCCAAACAAACCATACATAGATGGCTCTCCTAGACAAACATGTGCTGATCCCAAAGATGGGAGGAGAAAGACCACTGACCCAAATCACCATGGCCAAATGAACTAAGGCAAGCAGTTGGTTAAAGTAAGCTACTTCGGCGCTGGAGAGATGGCTCAGCGGTTAAGAGCATCAACTGCTCTTCCAGAGGTCCTGAGTTCAGTTCCCAGCAACCACATGGTGGCTCACAACCATCTGTAATGTGTTCCAATGCCCTCTTGTGGTGTGTCTGAAGACAGTATACTCATATACATACAATAAATAAATAAGTACCAAAAAGTAAACTATTTGTTCCCGTACACGAGATGCCTCCCACTGAGGGAGTTTGAGAGGCCAGCACTGGGTGTGAGAAGACAAGGATTTCATAGCTCAGGGATAAGGGTTTCCAAATGTGCGATTTGATGAGCAAACTAGGGAGGGTCACAGGAGCAGAACACGTGCAGAGCAAGTTGGTCCTAATGACCTCCTGAAACAGAGACATGGGGGCAAGGTGAGCATACTGGGTAGTCACAGGTGGTCACACAACCTTTTGAAACAAAGGTAGTGTTGCAAGATACCATGAAACAAGCACGTGACTGCCATTCCTGGAACAGGCAGTACAAAACTATTGTGGTTAAGGTTACAGAGGAGACACAGCCCAATCCTTGGGAAACAAGAGGTTTAATGGTAAGCTGAAGTGAACTTGGTTTCTCTTATAAGATGGACACAGGCTGGTTCTTCACGTGGCCATAGCTTTCCAGGCTCTCATGCTTTCTGAGGTCAGGAGTTAATCATGTATGTTATGCTCTCTCTCTCTCTCTCTCTCTCTCTCTCTCTCTCTCTCTCTCTCCACACACACACACACACACACACACACACACACACACCTCCGAATAGCTGTAGCCATTTTGTCCCATGCCTGCCAGCTATTTCATATTGTTGCTGTAACATGCCTGCCAGTCATTGACACAAAAAAATTGACTTGGCTCAAGGACGTGTTGACCACATTCCTTGTTTTGTTCTGTATGAGGTTTGCTAACTTTTCTTTTTTCTTTTTTAATGTATGTGAGTACACTGTCATTATCTTCAGACACATCAGAAGAGGGCATCAGACCCCATTACAGATGGTTGTGAGACACCATGTGGTTGCTGGGATTTGAACTCAGGACCTCTGAAGAACAGTCAGTGCTCTTAACTGCTAAACCACCTCTCCAGCTCCAGATTTGCTAATTTTAAGAGATTCCACAAAGCTTTACATAGGACCCATCAAATCAAAGTTCAATATGAACTGTTCTGTCTAAAATATCTTGAGTCAGAGCTGACCACCAGGCAGCCCTTCCTGCACCTATCCATGAGCTCACTGTTGTTCATGTGGCTGACACTGAAGAGTGCTACTAATAAGCCAAAAAGTTATGATTATAATACTCATGCTCTGTTATCTCGATGTTCTGAAATTCCCCTGTTCACCACGTATCCCTATCCACTCCTCCCCCTTTCCGAACGCAGGACCACTCAGCTTAAAGGTTAGCTGATAATGTTTGCCTAGTAAGCCAACTGCTCCTCTCCTTGTCCTTTAAACTGGTGAACTTGGCTTTTCCTATAAAAAGCCTACCCTGAGGATAGACTGGTGCCACAATTAGGTTTTTCCTCCTTGTGGACCTGGACATCCAGTACTATGGTGTGCATTTAATAAGCTCTTCTTCCTTAGCTGAGATTGGTGTATGCATGGGTTGTGTGGTGATCCCCACACCCCAACAATGTTACTCTTAATTAAACCCCATGTTTTAAAATTGTAAAATTTGTGATATCTAAGCTCTATGACTGTTTCAAATACTAAACTTTTTGGGGGGCAGGGTTGGTTGGGGGTGAAGCAGAGGCATGACCTCACTATGTAGGCCTGGCTGCTGTCCTAACCATCCTGGAATTTACTATACAGACCAGGCTAGACTCAAAGTCAAAGATAACTGCCCGCCTCTGCCTTTAATCTGCTAAATTCTAGGATTAAAAGCATGGGCCATCAGGCCTGCTCAAACCAAAGACTCTGTGACACAGAGTTCCCAGCCAACTCATACTATAGGGAACCACAAGTCTCCTCTCCAACCAAAAGACAAAAGAGTAGGGAGTCTTGCGGTCACTCTTATGCCTAAGCCACACCCTTCAATGCCACGGAAGAAGATTTAGAGGAGCAATTTTTACCTACCCTCCAAAATTTCTGGGACCATGGCTCTCAAAGGAGGTTCTCATAGGGACCAGAGAGGCTTCAAGATTTCCATCTGTAAGGGGAGAAAGGTGGAAGCCTGGGCTACAAATGGAGCTTGTGCAGAAAGAAGCCAAGGCCATGCAAATTTAGGAGAAGCCCTGCCCCAAGTAAATAACCCACAAAGGCTCGGAACTCACTGGTGTGTGGCTTCCTAAGCGGCTCATTTTCCAGTTCACCGGCCCACTGCCACCCCAGGGAGTGTTTTTTCCTTCTTTCCTTCCTTCCTTCCTACCATCCTTCCTTCCTACCATCCTTCCTTCCTTTCTTTTTCTTTCTTTCTTTTGTTTTGTTTTGTTTGTTTTAGTTTTTGTTTTTTGAGACAGGGTTTCTCTGTGTAGCCCTGGCTGTCCGGGAACTTACTCTGTAGACCAGGCTGGCCTTGAACTCAGAAATCTGCCTGCCTCTGCCTCCTGAGTGCTGAGATTAAAGGCTTTCGCCACCATGCCTGGCTTTCTTTTCTTTTTTTTTAAGATTTATTTTATTTATATGAGTACACTGTAGCTGTCTTGAGACACATTAGAAGAGGGCATCAAATTCCATTACAGATGGTTGTGAGCCACCAATGTGGTTGCTGGGCATTGAACTCAGGATCTCTGGAAGAGCAGCCCATGCTCTTAACTGCTGAGCCATCTCTCCAGCCTTCTCTCTCCTTTTTTTTTTTTTTTTTTTTTTTTGACTTAAAACTGTAACATTCTTTCCCCCCTTCCCCAACCCTGGTTCCCTTCTTGACCTGGGACCCCACTCCATCAGGACCATTAGGTTCTCTTATTTGTTTCTCATTACAGATGGTTGTGAGCCATCATGTGGTTGCTGGGATTTGAACTCATGACCTCCAGAAGAGCAGGCAGCGCTCTTAACCACTGAGCAATCTCACTAGCCCCTTTCTTTTTTTTTATTAAAAAGAAAAAAAGTTTTTTTGATTCTTTGAGAAAGGCTGACCTAGAATTCTCTAGGTAGGCTAGGTGGGCCTTGAACTCAGAGATAAACCCATTTTTGCCTCTTAAGTTCTGGAACTAAAGGGGTATGCCACTATGTCCAGACTTCCTCTGTTTTAACTCAGGAGACAGAGACAGGCAGATCTCTGAGTTTGAGGACAGCCTGGTCTATTGAGTAAGATCTAGGACAACCAGGGTTACAATGAAAAATCTTGTCTTAAAAAAACTAAATATGGGAGGCAGAGGCAGGCGGATTTCTGAGTTCGAGGCCAGCCTGGTCTACAAAGTGAGTGCCAGGACAGCCAGGGCTACACAGAGAAACCCTGTCTCGAAAAACCAAAAAAAAAAAAAAAAACCTAAATAAACAAATGGTCTCTATTTCTTATTTTTCTTTCTTTCTTTTCTTCAGAAGGAACACCCAGATAAAGAGATACACCGAACAAAGTGTTTTTTTTGTTTTTTTTTTTTTGGTTTTTCGAGACAGGGTTTCTCTGTGTAGCCCTGGCTGTCCTGGCACTCACTTGTAGACCAGGCTGGCCTCGAACTCAGAAATCCGCCTGCCTCTGCCTCCCGAGTGCTGGGATTAAAGGCGTGTGCCACCACGCCCGGCTTCCGAACAAAGTTCTAAAAGGTAAAAAAAAAAAAAAAAAAAAAAAAAAAAAAAGTCCTGAGCACAAAATAGTTCTGTGCTCATGGAGCTGGGCAGGTCACCTTCCTACCCGTCGGACAGTCTGGAAGAACTGTCAGGTCTCCTTATCACCATTTCATCATGGATACATGATAAATTATTAACTGGAAGTTTCAAGTGTACAGTCATCCTATGATCTTGTGACCAGCTGCTATTAGGAGCCACCAATAGTTGACTGATTAAAGGCCAATCAGAGCCAGTACAGCCTTTACTCCCAACAGAGGATGGCAGAGCCCTGATTTTGCAGCCAGCCTGGTCTCCATATAGGGAGTTTCAGGACAGCCAGAGCTACAAAAGGAAACCCTGCCTTGCTGGGGGAAATTTGTCAATCAGCATTCCTGAAAAGCAGCTGATTAAAACCCCCCTGCCTCGTGCTGAGCTGTCTCAGGGTGGGAAAGCACCAGTTGCTTTCTTGCAGAAGCTCACACCAGGGACTCCATCACCATCTTCTGACTATGTTCAGGCAGCAGACATACACATGCAGGCAAAAACCTATATTTTATGTAAACATCAAATAAAAAATCTTTTTTTAAAAAATATCAATAGCAAGCCGGGCAATGGTGGCACACACCTTTAGTCCCAGCACTCGGGAGGCAGAGGCAGGCAGATTTCTGAGTTTGAGGCCAGTCTGGTCTATAGAGTGAGTTTCAGGACAGCCAGGGCTACACAGAGAAACCCTGTCTTGAAAAAACAAACAAACAAAAATGGCTGTGAAGGGTTTGGATTGCTGCAGGTCCAGAGCCTAAATACAACTTCTTTGGGGCTGTGTTTAGGTCCCCCAAAAGCAATTCCTTACCCACCATGTGCCAGACCTAACAGCCTGATAGGCTTAAAATAAAACCCTTTGGAATGTATTAACAAAAGCTTAACTGCGCCAGTGGAATGGATAAGAAGCGATCAGGTAGGATCTGAGGCCTGCAGTTGAGATTCCCTGTCTGCAGTAATCCACTTCCCTGTTTCCACCAGTAGGTTAGGTCCAAGCTGGGCTCAGCCTGTCTGTCCGAGAAGCTGCGTGCTTTCTCCCATTTTGCTTCTCTCTGCTTCCCCTTCCCCATGGAGAGATAACCTTGGCCGACTGATCCCCATTCACCTTTGTTTCCACTCACAGAGTGGCACAGTTTGGTGAGCTCGCTGCACCCTTGCTTACACGACCCATTTTTAGTTTCTTTTTTCTTTTTTGTTCTTTTTTTGTTTTTTGGAGACAGGGTTTCTGGAACTCACTCTGTAGACCAGGCTGGCCTTGAACTCAGAAATCTGCCGGGCCTCTGCCTCCCAAGTGCTGGGATTAAAGGCATGTGCCACCCCTGCCTGGCCACAACCCATTTTTAAATGCTTTGTTGTATAACCTCCTTTGTTACCATAAAAACTCCACAAGTCTGTTTCTACATCATTAGGACATTGTACTGGAGGGAGATCTCAGTATATGTTGTTTCTGGGATGTAGTCTCTCTCTCTCTCTCTCTCTCTCTCTCTCTCACTCACTCTCTCTTTAATTTTTTTTTTAAGATTTATTTATTTTATGTATGTGAGTACACTGTAGCTGTCTTCAGACATTCCAGAAGAGGGCATCGGATCCCATTACAGATGGTTGTGAGCCACCATGTTGTTAGGAATTGAACTCAGGACCTCTGGAAGACCAGTCAGTGCTCTTAACCACTGAGCCAGCTCTCTAGCCTATGGTCACTGTTTTTCTTTCTTTCCTTCCTTCCTTCCTTCCTTCCTTCCTTCCTTCCTTCCTTCCTTTCTTTTTTGGTTTTGATTTCTGTTTTTGGAGACAGGGTTTCTCATTGTAGTTGTCTCTGTCCTTAACCAGATAAAGTGAAAGTTCTGGGTCTAAGCCTCCTACAGACAGTTTTCATGCACTGTGCTTCCTGGCCCCCATTTGAATTCTAATTGAATGTGTAATATCTAAACAAATAAATGAAATTGAGGGTACCGGTATATTGCAGGTGTCTTGTTCTGTTGTTGTTGTTATTTTTAAGTGTGTGTGCACACACACACATGCACATGTGTATCTGTTGTGGGTGCACATGACTGCAGGTACCCCACAAGGTCAGCGGTGTCAGGTCTCCTGGAGCTGGAATTGCAGGCACTTTTGAACCTTCTGACTTAGGTACTGAAGCTCAGACCCAGGGCCTCCACAGGAGCACACATGATCCTAACTGATGAGCCATCTGGCCAGGCCAACCCCAAGCTACCCCTCTGGATTTTATGTGAAAGATGAAGGTAACTGTATCTAACTAATTTCTAAAGACTATGTGAGAGTCTGAAGGAGGGCGCTGGGCCAGTGGCTCAGTGGATAAAACGCTGCTATACCAGGTTGAGGAACTGAGTTCAGATCCTCACAACCCACGTGGAGTCAGACAGGTAGCAGCGCTCACCTGTAAACCCATGCTCGTATGAAGAAGTGGGCAGCAGAGGTAAATTCCCAGCAGCTAGCCTGGCATGTGAACAGTAAGCAAGAGACAATGAAACAAAATGACAGGTTCTCCAAGACACCTGCGCCCTAGTAGACACATTCTTCGTGAACACACACTGTAAGGAGCAGAATCACCTCTAGGTGGAGACATGCCATTATCTCCTCCCTAAATGTTGATCCACTTGGGCGGGTCTGGGACCTGACTGGGGGGAAGGGGGGCAGGACAGGACCACTCCTAGGCAAATAGATTAGATAATGTGCTTTTTCTTCTCAGAATTCTGGCCCCCTAGTACAGTCTAAAAGAGGTTCAGCTGTGATGCCCACCTTTGGGGCCTGACTCAGAAAAGTGGAGCTTTTTTTTTTTTTTTTTTTTTTTTTTTTTTATTCTGTCTTTTTCTTTTAGATGCTGGCCAGAGCCCAGGTAGGTGTGTTTTTATATTCCCAATGAACCTTCTGGGCTTCCTTAGTCCTCTTCTAAGGCTCATACCCCATCTGTGGAAAGGCAGTGGGGATGGGAAGGAATGCAAGCTTTACCTGAGATGAGATGGTGACAGCTGTTTTGTTTTGTTTTTATATTTTTTTCATACTTCTTTACTGCTCTATTGTCTTCTGTAACTCTGCTTTGCATCTACTTATGATTTTACTTAAAAGGGCCCTCAGTCTGCTCTTTGTTTGTTTGTTTGCTTGTTGTTTTTGAGACAGGGTTTCTCTGTACAGCCTTGGCTGTCCTGGAACTCACTTTGTAGACCAGGCTGGTTTTGAACTCAGAAATCCACCTGCCTCTGCCTAAGTCTGCTCTTTTTAACCCAAGGGAGGCAGTCACTAGCCAATTCTCAGGTGCTTACGTCAAATTTTGCTCAAAAATGTTTTAATTTTTCAAGATACAGTTTTCTCTGTGTAGCCCTGGCTGTCCTGGAACTCAGAGATTCATCTAACTCTGCCAACCAAGCACAGCGATTAAAGGTTTGTGCCACCACTGACTGGCTCGTGGTAGTGGACTTGTTCTCCCTCAGTGGGATTCACATTTTCTGGAGGCCCCAGCAAGATAGACCACCCAAATTCTAAAGCTGCATCTTCATTCTGGGGCTCCAGGGTTGAAGGGCTGCCTCAGGAGGTGTACACCTTCCAGACCTTCCAGACCAGGACTTCAAGATGGCGTTGCTCAAGCCATTGAAGGAGAAGAAGCTCATGGAGGTCAAACTTGGAGTGCTACCAGGCTGGATATTGATGAGGGATTTCACTGCCAGTGGCACTGCAGGAGCCTTTCGGAGAGGGGATGACCGGTATTACAACAAGGACATCAATGTTCAGAAAAGCAGCATCTCAGGGATTAACATGGTGCTGGCTGCCTACGTGTTTTTCAGCTACTACATTTCTTCCAAGGAACTCAAACATGAGCGGCGACACAAGTACCACTGAAGAAGGGTCGCTAGAGAGCATTGCATGGCCAAGTGTAACTGCCTGCCCCACTCTGACCTAGGAAGAATTCAACTAGCTGAACCCTCATACACTGACTGAGAACTAGTGTCCAATAGAAGGTGACTGGTTCACGTACCAAAAAAAAAAAAAAAAAAAAAAAAAAAAGGCATTTCAATGCTCTGAGGAGAGCGTTCAGTTTCATGAACTATCAGGGTAGACAGTTGTGCTGAGGAAGGCAGCATCTATGGAGGCCTCTCCTGGGAATACGTGATCTGGTCTGTGGGGATCCCAATCTGGGAAATGGAAGGGTTTGATGGAACCCAGATATTTTAAAAAGTGAGATGTCACATGCCCACTTGAGGTTCTTGGTCTTTTTTTTTTTTTTAATCTTGTTTGTCTTTGTATGTCTTGCTTTTGATTTTTACTCTCTCCATTCCATTTCTTGTGCTTCTTGTGTTCTGTGTTAATTGGTTTATCTTTTTTTGTTGTTGTTGTTTTTCAAGACAGGGTTTCTGCCTGTCTCTGCCTCCCAAGTGCTGGGATTAAAGGCGTGCGCCACCACTGCCCAGCTGGTTATCTTTATCTATTGTCCAGGATGATTATGAATATCCTATCACCAAGAGTCATCTCCAAACATTCTGTGAAACCGAATAGCCCACATTTGGAAATGACTGCCCCATCCCCACCCCAGGGCACTTTTGGTTCTCACATAGCCTGGGCAGCAGTAAATGTCACCCTCAGTAAACCCAACCATCCAGATCAGAATGGGAACATCTTGCCTTTGACAGAAGCAACTTCCAACCCTGGCTCCTGAATGAGGGTCTGTTTGGTTAGAAATGAGCAAGATGACCAAGCTCTGACTGTCGGCAGATGGACCTTTTGAGGACCTGTAGCCGAGGTCCGGGCACCCCTTCTGAAAACCGTTCTGCAGGACTCACAGGAGAAACAATGTCTCCTCCCTCCACATAACCATGTTTACCCACTTCCCCTGCTCACCTCCTCCTTCACAACCCTTGGCTACCATCTCCAGCCCCACTCTGCCCTCTCCTCTCTGTCTGCTTCAACCTCTACTCTGCCACCTAGCTCTTCCCTATCTCTCCTGTCTTCCTTCTCCCTAGATCTTCTCTACCTCCCTGTGTTTCCCCTCTCCACACCTGCCAGGGGGTGCCATATGACTCTCGAAACTCTTCCTCCTTCTCTTCCTCCAATCCTGTTTCTGAGCAGTACCTCCTTCTGTCCTCCCTCCCCTATGGCTCATTCCTGACAATTGCTACCCATTATCCCTTTTCCATTACAGATTTCTACAAGAGGAAAAATCAGATCAATACTCCCCCTTTAAGCCCAACATAAATTCCTTAATTTCTCTAATTGATCCTATATTTTTCAATACCTCCCCACGTGGGATGACTGTCAACAAATTCTCCATCCCCTCTTCACTACCAAAGATAGGGGATGGACTGCCACAAAGTCAGCTTAAGCACTCTCCGGAACAGCTTCAAAGACTAATGATGGATAGTAGAGGCAACTGGCCTCACTCTGCCAGGTTGGATATCCCAAGGGAGACAAGAGGTCACTCAGTGAGAACCACCAGGTTCTGGTAGAAGGATGAACCAGGCAGAACAAAAGCCCACTAACCTGTCTAAAGTAGCAGATGTGAAACAGAGCCGAGATGAATCACCTTCAGCTTTTCTGGAATGCCCCTTGGACACCTATCCGTTATTTCCCCTATAGACCCAGAGGACTTGGTTAACCTGGCCTTTGTTACTCGGCCAACACTTGACATTTGTAAAAAGATACAAAAGATGGATGCGTTTGCAGGAAAGAATGGGTCAGAACTATTAGAAATAACCTAGGTGTTTGACAGCAGAGACAGCAAAGATCTTTTGACAAAGACCGGCTGTGCCACTGTGGCTGCACTCTAACCCACTTTCTTTTTTTGTTTGTTTGTTTTTTGTTTTATTTTATTTTGTTTCTTTGTTTCTTTTCTTTCTTTCTTTTTGTTGTTGTTGTTGTTGTTGTTTTGACTTGACACAGGGCTTCTCTGTGTAACCCTGGCGGTCCTGTCAATCACTCTGTAGACCAGCCTGGCCTCAAATTCAGAAATCCACCTGCCTCTGCCTCCCAAGTGCTAGGATTAAAGGCGTGTGCCACCACGGCCTGGCTTCTAACCCACTTTCAACTCTGCCCATGCACCCCAGGATAAAAAAAAATGTAGTTATGCACAGGTAGCGCAACCTTGAATTCACTCTTAGCTCCCATCAGGTGATGGCGCTTCTTGCTATCCACAAGAGTTCTCTGGATTCTCAAGAGTAAACATACACACACACACACACACACCCTTTATATTTAATATGCCTTAACTGCTCAATGGCTGGGCCACTCCTAAGCCATGGCTACCACATTCACCTCCAATATTCCTGAATTAACACTTGCTAAATCTATATTTCATCTCTGCTACCTGAGACCCAATTGGGAGAATGGCCTCTGGGGCCGCTTCCCAGACTCTTACATATTGATTAGTGGGCTCTTAAGTCTGATTTTTCTGCTTCCCCATCATGGCAAATTTGTTCCTTCTCCTTCCTTTCCTTCTTTGTCTGGGAAATCTAAAAGTCCCGCCTCTGTCTCCCTGCCTAGCCATTGGCCATTGGCAACTTTATTTCCCAGTCGGAAGCAACTGGGGGCAGGCTACCTTTAGCATGAGAACACGGCTGTCCAGGATGAAAACAGGTAACCTTGCCCCATGGACCCAAGTCAATCTTGGCTATGGAAATTGGCTATGGAGGTTGGCTATGGAGGTTGAGGCTCCTTCTACCATCAGGTCCAACCTGTAAATGTTCTGGTGGACAAGGGAACTACCTGTTCAGTATTACAGGAACCCCAAGGGCACATAGGAGCAGTCATGGAAGTCCAGGAGATCCCAAGAATATAAATGTTCCACTGATCATACTGTTAATCTAGAGCAGAGAATGTGTGACTTGCTCGTTTATCATTTTATTTCTGAATGTCCCTACCCTTTACCAGGACAGGATGTCTTGAACAAGCTCCAGGCAACAATATAATTCTCAGGAGATACTCCTAGGTTGCAACTGGGAGGCTCTGCTAAGGCTTTTTTTGTTTGTTTGTTTGTTTTGTTTTTTGAGACAGGGTTGTTGTTGTTGTTGTTGTTGTTGTTGTTGTTGTTGTTGTTTTTCAAGACAGGGTTTCTCTGTAGCCCTGGCTGTCCTGGAACTCACTTTGTAGACCAGGCTGGCCTCAAACTCAGAAATCCACCTGCCTCTGCCTCCCAAGTACTGGGATTAAAGGGGTGTGCTACCATGCCCGGCTTCTGCTAAGGCTTTAACTCTAACCTGACCAATAAGAGAGGCGTATCTGCTCCTCCAAAATCCAACCCATTCACAGGAAGGGGGGTGGGAAAAGTTGTTGATCCAGGAAAGTCTTACAGTTTGGGGAGAGGACAATTCTCCTGGCCTGACCAAACATGTGCCTGCCATCATACTGTCACTAACATTTAGGGTGATGCCCACTTGTGTCAAGCAATACTCATCTGCTTGGGAGCCAGGGAAGGGATTCGGGGATCACATCAGGCATCTCCTTGAAGCAGGCATACTGACTTCTTACCAGTTTATCTGGGACACTCTCTTGTTGCCTACTCAAACATCTGGAACTGGAGACTACAGACCAGGACACGACTCGGAGGAAGTGAATGATGGTAAGATCTGTTGACCTGGTTGATTCAAATCCTTACATTTTGTTCGGTCTCTTATCACCAGGCCACAAAGTTTACACTGCCTTGGACTTAAAAAAAGATACATTCTAGTCGGGCGTGGTGGTACATGCCTTTATTCCCAGCACTCGGGAGGCAGAGGCAGGTGGATTTCCGAGTTCGAGGCCAGCCTGGGCTACAGAGTGAGTTCCAGGACAGCCACGACTACACAGAGAAACCCTGTCTCAAAAAACCAAAAAAAAAAAAAAAAAAAAAAGATACATTCTTTTCCAACCCGTAATTAAAATTAAGTCAGTCATCTTTGCATTTTGAATGAACTCACCCTGAGCTGGGGATATCAGAGCAACTAACTTGGACCAGGCAGCCTCAAGAGTTCAAAACCTCTCCCATCATCTTTGATGGATCACTCCACCAGGATTTAGGTCTCTTCCACAGTAAGTATCCTGAGCTAACCTTGCTTCGATCTGTGGATGATTTATTATTGGCTACTAAAGACAAGGATTGTGTGAGAGCCACTCTAGGCTTTTTGGGAACTCTAGCCCAGTTAGGCTATAGAGTTTCTAAGAAGAAAGCCCATGTTTGCTTATTTCAGGTTATCTACTTGGGATATGAACTGAGAGAAGGAAAAAGATTCTTGTCCCAGGCCTGCATAGTGGCCATAACACAAATCCCAGCTCCAACCACAGAAACCAAGGAGTTTCTGGGAACTGTTGGATATTTCCATCCTTGGATACCTGGGTTTGCTGAAATTGCCAAACCCTCGCACTCAGTTATAGCTGTAACATTCCTTTGGAAACACGAACAAGCCTTTAAGAAAGAAGTCCTGGGCCAGGAGGCCCCTACTTTAACTCTTCCTGTGTCCAAGTCCTTTCATCTCTATGTCCATGAAAGAAGGGCATTGCCAAGGGAGTCCTGACTTAGACCCTGAGTCCCTACTCATCCCGAGCAGAAAGGGCCTAAGTGGTAGCTAACAATTTTTTTTTTTTTTTGGTTTTTCAAGACAGGGTTTCTCTGTATAGCCCTGGCTGTCCTGGATCTCACTCTGTAGACCAGGCTGGCCTCGAACTCAGAAATCTGCCTGCCTCTGCCTCCCGAGTGCTGGGATTAAAGGCGTGGGCCACCACGCCCGGCTACAAATTTTTTTTAAGATTTATTTATTTATTATATGTAAGTACACTGTAGCAGTCAGTGCTCTTAGCCACTGAGCCATCTCTTCAGCCCCCAGTAGCTAACAAATTAATAATGAAAATTATTCCCTCCTTATCTCTCTGGGGTCGGACAATGGCCCAACCTTCATGGCTAAGTTATCTCAATTGTTCCTTAAGGCTCTTATAATACATTGGGAACTTTGTTGTCTGTCATCCTCAGAGCTCAAAAAAGGCAGAGGATGAATAGGACTTTAAAGGAGATTCTAACCCTAATTATACTCTTAAAAAAAAAAGAGGTTTATTTATTTATTATATGTAAGTACAATGTAGCTGTTTTCAGACACACCAGAAGAGGGCATGAGGACATCAGATCTCATTACAGATGGTTGTGAGCCACCATCTGTAATGGCTGTGGGATCTGAACTCAGGACCTTTGGAAGAGCAGTCAGTGCTCTTAACCACTGAGCCATCTCTCCAGCCCCTAATTATACTCTTAAGACTGGAGGTAATCCACAAAAAACAAAACAAACAAACAAACAAAAAGTAAAGCCGGGCATGGTGGCCCATGCCTTTAATCCCAGCACTTGGGAGGCAGAGGCAGGTGGATTTCTGAGTTCGAGGCCAGCCTGGTCTACAAAGTGAGTTCCAGGACAGCCAAGGCTACACAGAGAAACCCTGTCTCGAAAAACCACAAAACAAACAAACAAACAAACAAAAAGACTGGAGGTAATACCTTTACCTGACTCAGGGTCCAGTGAAACCCTACCAGAAAATATTCACCCCTTACAAAATAGTCTATTGGCAATCACCTCCCATGATTCTTTGAGTACATGCTGGATAATGACCAGATTGCCTCACTCCACTCTTGGAGTGCTTAAAAGGATTGCAGGTAACCTTGGATAAGATTCTTCCCCGACGGGCGTGGTGGCGCACGCCTTTAATCCCAGCACTCGGGAGGCAGAGGCAGGCGGATTTCTGAGTTCGAGGCCAGCCTGGTCTACAGAGTGAGTGCCAGGACAGCCTGGACTACACAGAGAAACCCTGTCTCGAAAAACCAAAAATAAAAAAAAAAAAAAAAAAAAGATTCTTCCCCATGAACCAGGTGTGGCGGTGCATGCCCTTATTCCCAGCACTCAGGAGGCAGAGTTTGACAGATTTCTGTGAGTACACACACAAACCAAAACCCTATTTAGAAAAAAAAAAAAATCTAGAAAAAAATAAATAATTAATATTCTCTGTTTTCTGGAACATGACCTACTTCAACCCATGATCTTGGCTTGTTTTGAGGAGCAGCCAAACCCTTCCTAACCGTCCCTCATCACATGTTAACCACATGGCGATGACCCACTTGTTTGTCTGTTTTTGAGATTTTCTGTACTTCTTTACCGCTTCATCGTCTTCTGTAAACCTGCTTTGCAACTACTTGTGATTTTACTCCTTAAAAGTGCTCCAAAAAATGGACTCAGGGCTGCTCTCTTTAATCTGACTTGGGAGGCAGCCACTGGCCAGCTCTCAGGTTCACCCCAATAAAAATCAACCTTGCTTTGACTTTGGCCCAAAATTGTGGTAATGTCCTTATTCTCCCCCTGGCGAGATTAACAGTACCCTAGAAATGAGGGGTCCAGTCCCCCACCTGCGTCCCAGAGATCTTTCCCGTTACCTAGCAGTGTAGCTGTCCTGAAACTGGCACACTTAATTCGCAAGAGATGAGGCAGAGACACCCGCCGGCTGACAGAGGATGTTCCCTATGATGCTGGTCAGAAAGCCAAGGCTAAGGCCGGGTCAGAGTTCCAGTTCTCTGGTCAGGGACAGGGAGAAGAATAGGTTCTGAGTGCAGAGTGAAGAGGAAAAAAGACAGGAAAGAGACTAGAGTCTGACCTCAACATATAAGATGTTCATTAGCTCACACCACAGACAGGAGGTTGGGGGTGGGGCGGGGTGAGGCAATGGTTGGGACCTTTTTTAGGGATGGGTGAGGGCCGTGGGAATGAGGGAGCAGGGATTACAGCAGAGGGTGTGTGCAGGTCGCAATGCTCTCTCTTTTTCTTGGAACTGTTGCTCAAGCAGGACAGATTGCCTTGGACTGCAGGCTGCCTCCACCAAAGGTCCTTCCCCTCTGTGTTGTGGCTGACTGCTAATGGTTGAACAAGGTCAACTGTAATTTTATAGGAATCCCATTTTTATGACCAAGACACTCTGTCAAGGACAAGGACAAAGACAAGGCAGGCCAGTGAGGTAGCTGGAGGAGATTGTCCTGTATTGAATAAACTTATTTATTTAATACAAAAAAGAAGCCGGGCGTGGTGGCGCACGCCTTTAATCCCAGCACTCGGGAGGCAGAGGCAGGCGGATTTCTGAGTTCGAGGCCAGCCTGGTCTACAAAGTGAGTGCCAGGACAGCCAGGGCTACACAGAGAAACCCTGTCTCGAAAAACCAAAAAAAAAAAAAAAAAAAAAAAGAAAAAAAGTCAAAGAAGAGAGACGACAATAAGAGACTGCAGAGTTTAAGGCCAAGAGAGCCCTTAAGTCAATGTTGTACATGACTGTCCTCCAAGCTAAGCAAACGTCATCTTGGGGAGTTTACCTGTGGCCTCTTGCAAAAGCATTGGCTCATCTGGGCTTGTTGTTATCTTGGGAAGGTCATTTCTTGGAGGATTCTGATTGGAAATAGGAAGTTAAGAGGGGCATAGAGAGGCAAGAGATCTTCTGGCTATACACCTATTTCCTCCCATCTGACTTACAGAACTCTGCCTTAATTGCATGTGTCCTTAAAGAGGCAGTACCTGGGCAGCTACACAGAAGCCCTCATCCATGCTGGATAAAGACTTTCCAGTTCTGCCTCACGGGTCCTGAGGAACCCCTCATCTACGCTCTGGAAGGAAGTCACTGGTTCCCTCAGAGTGCGGGTTGTTGGAAGCACGCCTCAGTTTGTCATTGGACCCTTGGGAAGAGGGGTAGGTGGGCCTTTCATGTGTCTGCCCTGAGGAAGGAAGTTTTGCAATGCCCACCCCCAAAAGACAAAGCATCCAAAATAACAAAGTGGTGGTGGGTAGTTTTACTTTGTTTTGTTGTCCTTGAGATAATAGCCTGGCTTAGCTGGGCTCCAGCTCACTATGAAGCCAAGTGTGACTTTGAGATTCTGCTTCTGGTGCTAAGGTCACCAAATCCCTTTCTGTGATCCGATTTCCCCAGTCCCGAGGGAAA
Organism: Mus caroli; assembly: GCF_978045245.1. Taxonomy (NCBI): domain Eukaryota; kingdom Metazoa; phylum Chordata; class Mammalia; order Rodentia; family Muridae; genus Mus; species Mus caroli. Next base: position 72,854,462 of record NW_028227258.1, on the reverse strand, counting down.
ATCTTCATAAACATTAAATCCACCTAGGTCCAAAGAATTACCTATATCTACTCCCACTCCTAACAAACTCCATATTAAAGACACAGCAGTGTGGAGATAGAAGACAGAGACAGGGGCAGCAGACTGGGTACAGTGGCTCATGCCCACAATCCTAGCACTTGGGAAACTGATGCAGGAATATTTCTGTGGGTTGAGGGCCAACCTGAGCTACAAAGCAAGTTCAAGGCCAACCTGGACCACATAAAACAAGATGGAGGGTGAACAGGGTGGCTTAGTTGGTAGGTACTTGCTGCCCAACCTGATGACCTGGATTTGATCCCTAGAGCACATGTGGTAGGAAGAACCAACTCCAGCAAATTGTCCTCTGAACTCCACAGGCATACCATGACACTTGAATTATGTGCATACATGCATATGCACATACACACTCCACACACACACACACACACACACACACACACACACACACACACACACACCAGGGCACGTGCACTAAAGAAATGCAATAAAAATAAGTTAATTTAAATATTTTAATTTCCTATTTCCAGTCTGAAGCCTCTAAGAAATGACCTTCCCAGTAGAACTCAGAATACTTGGCCCAGTTAAACCAGGACATGACACTTCAGGGTTCTCCTCTACATAGGTTAACCTCTCTGGGAAACACTTGTTAACCATGAGTTACACTCGTTACTCAAGGAGTCCATGGGAAGAACATGCCTTCCCCAACCGTACAGGAGCCTCTGGATGATAAGCTGAGTGGTGGTCATATGGTTCTGTGATTAGAGCAATGACCTGCCTTCACTGAGTATTAATGTCTCATCCCTAAAGTACATAGGATGTGTTTTCCATGAGTTATGATGGGCATGCTTCCTCGAGTATCTGAAAACACAGCTCCAGCAATGAGAAACCATTGGCTCAACCTGCTTGAAACCTTTGTGTGGTGGTTCAAACGAGAATGGCCCCATGGATTCACAGATCTCTGCCTGCTTAGACCTCAGTTGATGAACTGCTTGGAAAGGATCAGGTGTGGCCTTGTTGGATGATGGATGTCTCTAGGAGCAGACCTCAAGGTTTCAAAAGCCCAGGCCATGTTGAGTGTCTGTTTGCTTTCTGCCTGTGGGTTAGGATCTAGTTCTCAGCTACTGTGCCAATGCCATGCCTGCCTCTGTGCCACCATGCTCCCCACCACGATAACCACGGACTCGTCCTCTGAAACTGTAAGCATGCCCCCAGTCAAATGCTGTCTTTTATAAAAGTTGCCTTGGCCATGGTGTCTTTCCACAGAATGTAGAACCTTCGAGGCACCTTGTGTTTGTTTTTCTGTTTTTCAGTGCTGGAGATTGAACCCAGAGTCTGGGGCACACAGGCAAGAGTTGAGCCAGACCCTCAGCCCCTACTGTGTTCTGTAATCTCTTATTACACAACCTGAATTCATGTCTTGAAAACAGTTATGTGGGGCCGGAGAGGAGATGGCTCAGTGGTTTAGGGCACTGACTGCTCTTCTGAAGGTCCTGAGTCCAAATCCCAGCAAACACATGGTGGCTCAAAACCATCTGTACAGATACAGTGTATTCATATACATAAAATAAATAAATAAATCTTTTTTTTTAAGCCGGGCAGTGGTGGCCCACACCTTTAATCCTAATCCCAGCACTCGGGAGGCAGAGGCAGGCAGATTTCTGAGTTTGAGGCCAGCCTGGTCTACAGAGTGAGTTCCAGGACAGCCAGGGCTACATAGAGAAACCCTGTCTCAAAAAAAAACAAAACAAAAAAAAAAAAAAAAAAAAAAAAAAAAACCCACCACCACCACCACCACCAAAAAAACCAAACAGCTATGTAACTTTAATTTTTTCAAAGCCTGTTTTTTTTAAAGATTTATTTATTTATTATTATATGTAAGTACACAGTAGCTGTCTTCAGACACTCTAGAAGAGGGCATCAGATCTCATTATGTATGGTTGTGAGCCACCATGTGGTTGCTGGGATTTGAACTCAGGACCTTCGTAAGAGCAGTTAGTGCTCTTAACCGCTGAGCCATCTCTCCAGCTCTCAAAGCCTGTTTTTAATGATGGTTCTTAAATGCTTTAACTTCCCTTCTAGATCTGCACTGTCTGGAAACCGGCAGTTCAGTTTACAGACTAACAGCAGCACCTCAGTCCATTCACAAACACTTCACAGATACACCAGCAGTCCATTTCAGCAGAATTGGGATAGCAAACATGCATCAGCAGCGGTGGCAGGACCTACCAGAGACAACCCGCCCTCAGTCTTGGCACAAATCATCAGGAGGGACCAGAAGGGATGCCAGGAGTTCTCCGTTCGTTGTGCCTTTCTTAGGGAAGCAAAGATACACAAATATTTGAGACCAACAAGCATTGCACAGCCTAGATCAGCCTCTGTCAATGTCCACTGAGTCCTTTTATACCCTCCAAACACCATGTGTCCTCCATGGGTCTTGCCTCAATTATGAGTCTCTCACTGACGTTACTCTGTCAATCAGCCTGAGTCTGAGGAAGGGGCAAGAAATCACAGCACACCACCAGAAGTTTTTAGGTTTGTTTCTCTTAATGGAGTCCTGACAAATGCAGCTCAACACTATAAGGCAGACCAATACATGTGTGTCGTTAGCAATGAATCCGTCATCACGTGTCCTTTCATGTGCTTGCTTTAGCAGCACATCCTCTCTCCTGAGTCTGTCTTAGCTTCCCACCTGTGTCCACTTCAGGAAAACACTCCTTCACATGTTGGCCCCAGCAAAGCACCATCCAACACAGCTGATAGTTACCTTCTCTGAGAGACCATCCCCACTCGGGCAGATGTCACCTCTGTGTCCTCTCAGCTTACCCATCGAAACCCTGATCATAGCACATTAACAAACCCATATCACAGCCGGGCGTGGTGGCGCACGCCTTTAATCCCAGCACTCGGGAGGCAGAGGCAGGCAGATTTCTGAGTTCGAGGCCAGCCTGGTCTACAAAGTGAGTGCCAGGACAGCCAGGGCTACACAGAGAAACCCTGTCTCGAAAAACCAAAAAAAAAAAAAAAAAAAAAAAAACCATATCACCAAATTAGGGTGTGACCTGAATTTTCTTATTTTGATTAATTGTAAAGACAAAAGTATAAAACAAAAAGTACATAAATGGAAAAAAAAAAAAAACCCTACGTTCTAACAATCAGACCCTGATCGCTGGGATCACAGACCCACAGACTCATGATGCCTTATATAAACCTCAGAGCCTGACTCCTAGTAACCCTTTGTCCCAAATGGTCATCTCAGGAAAGACAAGTGGGGCCATACAATTTACTATTTAATAAGACATTAAGCTGCCTCCCTCTTATCTACTCCAGCTTCCCTCTCTCCTCAGGCTCGGTGTGTGTGCGAATGTTTTCCTTGGCTGGATGAGTGTGGAGACCATGCATGCCTGGTGCTCTTGCAGAAGAGCTAAGTCAGAGCTGACTAGGGAAGTGGAGGGATTAAGAAATATCAGAAGTACACGGATGTGGTGGTGCACACCATCAATCCCAGCACTCAGGAAATAGAAGCGGGTGGATCTCTGTGAGCTGAAGTCCAGTCTGGTTTATCTAGCAAGTTCCAGGCCAGCCAGGGCTGTTAACACAGAGCAATTGTGTCTCAAAAAGACCAAGAAGAAGGGACGGAGGAGGAGGAAGAAGAAATAACAGAGACAAAACCGAAAGCCAGAATAAGGGATGGACAGGCTCTCTGATGGAGAAACCCACAGCACTCCAGAAGCTCAACGTTCATTATGTACAGCTGAAGAAGAGGCGGCATTACTGCATACAGATAGGCAAGAAGGCAGGGTAATGGGACAGCTGGATTAAGGAGGAAAGTTTACCTTATTTTGGTAGCATCAGTCTCTGTAGGACACAGTTCAGGCCATGAACATTCAGGGTAGAAAGCTACGGTGGACATTTTCCACAGACACTATCAACACTTGTGCTTGGTCCCTCAAGGCAGGCTTTGCTGTCCCTCAGAGCCTGAGGGTCAAGGGTCATGACATGGCCCTGCCTTTGTCTGCAACGTGCCTACTCAGGGCTCCTCTGTGGCCTACAAAAGAGAGTGAGAGATCCCCTGAAACCAGGGTGGCAGGGGGATGTGAGCCACTACGTGGGTGTGATGATCAAACCCAGGTCCTCTGTAAGAGCAGAAGGTGCTCTTAGCACACAAGCACCTCTCTGTCCCTAATCCTGCTTCCTTTAACTGCTAGAAAAGGACTCCAGTCCTTCTCAGAGGTATATTCTGTCTCTGAGAATCCACTGACTATTTCCATCCAATGTCTACTTCCTTCTGAATGTCTGGATGTCTGTTTAGTTGTGTGCATGTGTGCACCACTGCACGTATAGGGAGGACAAGTTCCAGGACAGCCAGGGCTATACAGAGAAACCCTGTCTCGAAAAACCCAAAAACAAACAAACAAACAAACAAACAAACAAAAGGAACGACTTCTGGGATTGGTTTTCCCCTTTGAGCTCCAGTCCTTGGGCTTTGACAGCAGCACCTTTGCCTCTTGAGACATCTCGTGGGCCCCAGTGTCTGTTCTTTTATTTGTTAAATGTTATTTATTTTTATGTGCATGGATGTTTTACCTACATATGTATCTATGCATATGATACCTGAGGAGGCCAGACGAGGGTGTGTCTTTGAGTTACAGAAGGTTGTGAGCCTTCAGATGGGTTCTGGGAATTGAACCTGGGATCTGGAGGAGTCGTCAGTCCTCTCAGCTACTGAGCATCTCTCCAGCCCCCATCTAGGTAACTTATGTTTTGTTGTTCTTTCTAGTTTTGTTCTGTTTTCTACATTTTATTGGCTACCGTCATATAGACACTAGAGCCACCTCTTTCCTTCCAGTCCTGACCATGGGTCAGGCCTCTCCAGGAGCCCCGCCTCTACCAGAACTTCCCCTGCTGCCAAGTAAGGTTTCCTTCTGTCGTTGCTCCAACTGCTCCTCAAGGTCCTGAAGCTGGGGCTCATTCAATTCAGCTTCACTCTCAGCTGTGACATGGTCTAGCCTCTTCCCAACTGTGGCCTGAACTTCCTGCAACTCCTGTTTGAGAAGCACTAGACAGACAACTTCAAAGACCACACTGAATACGCAGAAAGGCCCGATGATCCCCTTTAATGACCCGGTTTCCCAACCTTACATAAGAATTTATTAAGTGAGCTTTAAATCAGTAATGGTGGGCAAATCACACCCGAGACACTGGAACTTGGTAGGTACTGGGGGGTTCACAGCTGGGGCCTCTCACTGTGCGGTGGCACAGGCAGAGTGCCTTAATTTGTCCCAATCTGTTGCTGGGAGCTGGGGAAGTTCTGGGAGAGTCTATGGTCCCTGCTCCATGATGAAAACTTGGAGAGCTGGATCCATTGTCAGCAAAGGATGCAGCAGCAGCAGCAGCCAAATAAGATCCATGCACTGCACCACGCACTGCACCACACTGCACCACACTGCACCACACTGCACCACGCACTGCACCGCACTGCACCACACTGCACCACGCACTGCACCGCACTGCACCACGCACTGCACCACACTGCACCACGCACTGCACCACACTGCACCATGCACTGCGTCACACACTGCATCAAGCACCGCACCATGTACCACACCATATACTGCACTCGGTTTGTTGAGTCTTTTTCCTCCCCCAAGATAGGCTCACCCTGGCAGTCCTGGTATTCACTCTGTAGACCAGGCTAGCCTCAAACTCAGAGATCCAACTCCCTCTGCCTCTTGAGTACTGGGATTAAAGGCATGCACCAGCTTGCCTGGTTAGATTTTTTTAATTACATTTTTAAAATGTGTCTGTGGGGGAGGGGTGCACTGTGCATAGCAGGGTGTGGAAGTCAGAGGACACTTTGTAGACATCAGTTCTCTCCTTTTGGTATGTGGATTTGGGGATCAGGCTCAGGCTTGGAACTGCTTCTAAGCCCTGCATCTTTATACACTGAAGCGTCTCACCAGGGCCATTTTCCATTTTGAGAGAGGCTTGCTAAGCTTCGCAGGCTGGCCTCGAACTCCCTCTGCAGCCTTGGTGGGACTTGGACATGTGATTATTTTTTCCTGCCCTAGCCTTCTAAGTAGCTGAGATGACAGTCCTGCACTAAAAGATAGGGCTTACTGTGTGTTCTAAATTAACTGAATGAAAGAAGAAAATGAAGTCTACTTAAGGGTGCCAGCAAAGCTGACAACCATCTGTAACTCCAGCTCCAGAAGATCCGATGCCCTCTTTTGGCTGGCACCAGGCACCCCCATGGTGCACAGACACATGCAGACAAAACACCCACACACATAAAAGAAATTTAAAGAAAATGGGGGTGGCACAGACGGTGGAAACAAATCTCTAACTCCATTCCAACAGATTCCTGACTTGGGTAATTGAGGGGTACTGTGGGTGGATTTTACGGAGTCCCAGACAAAAACTGAGCTGAGTCCTCCTCACTGCAAACGAGTCCATGGTGGGTTGATAGCTGGGGCAGGAGTGGGGTGGGGGTGGGGAGATGGGAGTCGAGCAAGGGGAAGGGGGGATGGTAGAGTGAAAAGGCCGGTGGTGTTTGTCCTGCTGTGCTTCTGGTGATCTTGTCCTTCGTGTCTGCATGGCCTATTTCTGAGGAGATACACAGGCGACTCAGGAACCCCATCCGGCACCAGAGTGGACCGTGCAGTTCGTGTGCTGCACAAACATCCTCCCAAATACGCAGAAACGCATTTCGAACACACCCAGCCCCCGCGGAGGGAGGAGCGGCTGGGGAGCTTGCAGATCATAGCACCCCGTGCAACCCCCAACTTATCACCCTGAACCCTTCCCCAGGGTTGACTATCTCCGTTCACAGAGGAACCATCTGACGCCTAATCCCCTGCCTTGCCCGACACCACGGCTCTCTAGCGCTCCTCACAGGCGACCGAGGCCCTTGGGCTGATATGCACAGTAAAGCTGTGTTAGAAAAGCTGCGTCCTCCTGGGGCCCGAGGACACAGTTGCACTTGGCTGCTTGGGGTGTGGGGTGTGTGTGCACATAAGTGTGTGATTGCGATGTGCCTGCGTGTGTGTTGTGTGTGGAAAGCAGAGATGGGGTGGGTGAGGAAGAGAGAGAGAGAGAGAGAGAGAGAGAGAGAGAGAGAGAGAGAGAGAGAGGAGAGTGTCCTGGTTCTCAGAAGCTGTGAGTTGCACCCAGAACTGGGGCCCCAAACCTGTGACCTAAAGGTATCAATGATTCCCACATGTGACAACCTCTAGAGAGAATGGAGAACTGATGAGGGGCCCTCCGCTTGCATCTGGGTGAGGAGAGCGCCGAGAAAGGCGATGGAATTCTCGGCCTGACAGGAGGGGTAGGAACTCAGAATCAGAGTAAAACTCAAATAAGGAAAACTATATTGACTAAACTGACAGGCCCGGTGACAGTGCCTGACCGCAGGCATGAGGCTCATGTCCCCAGTCCTTGGAATCTGCCATATCTCTCTACCGATAGTTGTTCTGTATTCTAAGTGCGGACACCCTGGAAACCCCATACTCAATTCCCCCTAGGAACACTGCCTTCCTCCTATCTGACTTTGTTTTTCAACCAGTCTGCAGACTTCTCCTTTCCCTCTATAGATGTCCCTAGGGCCAAGGAACACAGTCTGTTGGTGTCAGGGCAGGCTCAGGCACCGCACTATCTCTGCAGATCCTTTTCAGCCTGGGACTCAGTTCCTCTGGGGAATGAAGTATCCCCTCAAACTAGAGGGATAATTTTGAAAACAAAATTATCAGCAGAGATATGGACAGCAGGACCAGTCAAGTCCAGGGTGTCAGCCAAGGATAGCCTCAGTGAACTCACTACCCCAAAGGCAGGGGTAGTTCTGAGAATCTGGGCAGAGAGTGTCCTCTGGTAGGAGCATGTGCCCCCCAGCTTCCTCCTCATCCAGTCTCCCATGGGTGCCATTCTCCACTGACCAAACTCTGTAGAAGTCAAGGACAAAGCCTTTTGCTCCTTGCCCCAAATCAGAGAAGAAGGGGCCAGAGACAGGGTCTGGAGCAGCCCCAGATGCATGGCACACCTCCTCAGCTCCCTGGGCCCTCCTGGTCATGACAGGAAAGCCAGAGCATATTCAGCTGTCAGCCCTGGATTTTAATGATTAACTGGCACCTCAAACACAGCCCTGTCCAAAGCCTTGAGTTCCGCCATCTTAAACCTACTTCCTCACTTATCTCAATGGGCAACAGGCTCTCCTCTCCTCCCACTTGCTTGGGTTATATCAGGGGCCCCTTGAAAAGCCCTCTGTGCCCTTTCTCCCTTCAGCTCCTCCCTAATCCTTTGGCTCAAGAGAAGGCCCACCTAGACCTGGTTGGCCTTTGTGACTACTGCAGGTCAGAGTCCATGGGAGAATCCACCCAGCCCGAAGCCTTATGTCTCACCTCCCCAGGAAAGCCCTTTGCTCTCCTATCCTAGGAATACAGGGTGTTTCAGAATTAGCTGTCACATCTTCCAAGGTGACCCTCAGAGAAAGATGACTTCCTCCTGTCTCTGTGCCTCGGTGCTGGTTCTGCAAGGGCAGGTAGACGGACATTTGACTCCAGAGCAAAAGAAGTCCCCCTATTACCGCAGGGCCAGCAGGATACCTGCGATGTGCCAGTGTAGCCCAGCTGACCCAGGAGCTGGGCACTGCCTTCTTCTCCATGTTACACTCTAAGCACTGAAAGCCTCTCTTACCAGCACAGCCCCACAGTCATTCTGCTCTGTCTGCCTTTCTCCAAAACACATCTCACAGACTTCTCCCTTCCCCCACAGTGCCACCCAGGCTAGCCTGTCACCTCCCACCCTAGCAACTCCCAAGGCTCACCTGTGTCTCCTGAATCCATGACTGTTTCCATCGGTCAGCTAGAGCTACCTAAGACCTAACTTGAATTGTATTATGTCCCTGGCAGCCATACCAGTGGTTCTTTGCTCAGGCGCCCAGGTTTACCATGGCCACGTCCCCCTAACCAGTTTCCTCTTACACAAAAAGCTTTTCTTCCTCAGAGTTATGGGATGTATGTAACCTACAGGAAACTCTTTCCTCTGCCCCTGCTGGTGCCTTCTCCTCCTTAATAGCTTAAGCAGAATCACATTAAAGAAAGCCTCATCTTATTTAATAGGTGACTAAGATACATCACTGTCCCACCCGCCCACCCTACCCAGTACTATGATCCATGCCTGACACCCCGTACCCAGTTTAAAGCATTTATTTATTTGCTAGTAGTCTGTCGTTTCCCCACACACACTATATTAAAATTCACGGAGGGCGAAGGTTCCATCTTTCTATCTGCTTGTATCCTCCAGGGTTGTCACTGGCCATTGTCATAGTGAGAATGTCATGGAAGCCTTCCCAGAGAATCCCACTGTTCTAGCAACTTTACTGAACTTGAAAGTCACCCAAGAATGGGGTCAGGAGAATCCCCAGTCTAGGGTCATCTGAGATATGGGAAAAAAGTTAGCGCCAGGTGGTCTGTCGGTCGGTCGGGGTAGCTACAGGGAATTTTGCCAGCAGGACTGCAGCTTATGCTCATGGTGGTCAGCAAGGCAAGGTCACTCTCCCCGGTGCCTTGGTAAAGAGTGAGTTGGGTGCGATGTCCCCACGGTGGCTGAAGAACTCCCCTGTGCTCAGGCTTCCTGTGTTTACTAATATGGTTCGTCAACATCAATCTAAGCAAGTTTATCAATTAGTGCCTAGAACTGTTCATAGTTTCATCTTTGGATTCACAGAGGAACAGATGCGAGAAACTGAGATACCCTCTAACTTCTGTCAAAGGGTACCCCTGTGCATGCCTTTAATCCCAGCACTTGGGAGGCAGAGGCCAGCCTGGTCTACAGAGTGAGTTCCAGGACAGCCAGGGCTACACAGAGAAACCCTATCTAGAAAAGAAGAGAAGAGAAGAGAAGAGAAGAGAAGAGAAGAGAAGAGAAGAGAAGAGAAGAGAAGAGAAAAGAAAAGAAAAGAAAAAGTTCCTCCCTTTTTCCCACAATCTAGTCCCCACCTTCAAGCTCTTGCTCTGAGAATATACCTAAGATTCTTGTCACTAAAATACAAAGAGAAAGGGATTGTATCACAGGCGATGAACTAGTCTCTATTGAAGCTGATGGGCCCACAGTATGAATGGACTAAAAAGTGATCAGGAAAAACGGACGACCTAGGGGAAGGGAAGATGTGGGGACTGACAACCGACAGCCCTCAAGAAGGGACTCTGTGTGGGGATGGGGCTGCCGACTGGGTGTGCCTCTTTTCTATTCTCTGGCTCCTGCAGATAAGACCAGCAGTTACGGTACACTCTCCTCCCAGTCTGTGGTTCTTGCAGCCAGCCCCAGTCCCACACTTTGGAAGCATGTCTGTCCAAGAGAACGCGCTACCCCAGCAGCTCTGGCCCTGGATCTTTAGGTCCCAAAAAGACTTAGCAAAGTCTGCTTTAAGTGGGGCTCCAGGAGGTAAGAAGAGGAAGGGAAGCCACTGAACAGAGAGGAGAATTAGGGTAGAATCAGTGTTGGGGGTGGAGGCCTTGCGGGAAGGATGCCCACTACAGCCTCTGTTAAATTTGATTTGAGCCTTTGATCCAGGCTCTGCAGACAGGCCAAAGGGGATCCAGCAGCATGGACGCCACGGGGCACTCCCGTGGTTCCTGGACTCTGGCCCTCAGTGTACAAGGCTTCCATTGGCAAGAGAGATGCTAGCTGGTTATACTTTAACCAGGACTGATCTCGTCTGTGCCAGGCCCCATCCCACTGTCAAAGGCAGAGTATAAAGCAGACCCACAGACACAGCAGGTACGCAACAGTATGGAAGGTGCTGGGTCAAGCTACGGGGTTTCCCCCTAAGGGGGCAGACAGGGGATGGAGCCGCACTGTATAGATGGAGGGAACTTGGAGGGGGAGGGGAGTGGGGAAGCCAGAGAGTTGCCTGGAACTGGAAGGAAGTAAACAAGGAAAAGTAACAGAGAGGTTCCCTAGAGAATGAGATGCCGGCTCGAGGGAGGCTTCTGGGGGTGTTGAGGCTGAGTGGTCTGCAGGGGGCGGGGTGGGGGAGGGTCTTGGTAGCTGGGATAGTTAGGACTCAGCTTTGAGCTAGACCTAGATTTGAATCATCTTCCTTGGAAGATGCCCTTTTCTTAGACAGTGCATTTTCTCTCTCCGTCTTTTTCCTTCCTTGTAAAGTTGGGATAGAGCACGCCTAACAGCCTGCTCCACAGAACCCTGGAGACTAAACATAGTAATGTGTGACACTCAGATTGAAGGAAGGCCTCCTCACACAGACCGGAGGGCTGAATAGACACAGGGTGAACTGGCAGGAAGCACATGGGGGATAGGCGATTGTCTGTGCAGGATCCTGAGTCCCCATCTACCGCAGGGCCAGCAGGATACCTGCGACGTGCCAGTGTGGCCCAGCTGACCCAGGAGCTGGGCACTGCCTTCTTCCAGCAGCAGCAACTGCCCGCAGCTATGGCGGACACCTTCCTGGAACACCTCTGCCTTCTGGATATCGACTCAGAGCCTGTGGCCGCTCGGAGCACCAGCATCATTGCCACCATCGGTAAGACCACCCAGCCCTGGGCCGCCACACCGGGCTGCCCGCATGGTTCTGGTGTCTCCTTACTGTGCTATCTTTGCCATGGTCATTCATTCAACAAATATTTGTGAGATTTGCAGGTGGTGGTGGTGTTGCGGGTGGTTTTTGTTGTTGTTGTTGTATTTGTTTCTTCTTCTTCTTCTTTTCTTTTTTTTTTTTTTTTTTTTTCTGAGACAGAGTCTTTTTATGTTGTAGCTCTGGCTGTTGGGCAGGCAGGTCTCAAACTCAGAAATCCACCTACCTTTGCCTCTTGAGAGCTGGGTCGGGTTAAAGGCATGCGCCACCTTGCTCCACTTGAGGCTGGGTCTTTAAGACAGGGTCTCGGGTAGCCTTGAATAGTTTCAAGCTTATTATGTAGCCCATATTATATTGTATTAGCCTAATGAGATCATAAGTATGTGATACCACACCCAGTTTAACAAATGCTTGTTGAGCCAAGTAGCGGTGGCGAACACCTTTAATCCCAGCACTTGGGAGGCAGAGGCAGGAAGATTTCTGAGTTCCAGGCCAGCCTGGTCTACAAAGTGAGTTCCAGGACAGCTAGGGCTATACAGAGAAACCCTGTCTCGAAAAACCAATAAATAAATAAATAAATAAATAAATAAATAAATAAATAAAAAGCTACTTCAGTATGTTAGAAAGTCATGAGTAAAGAAAAGGTAGTCAGGAATATGAAGGATGAGAGCTAGAGGAAGACTGTGGTCCTAACCGGGGACCAGGGCAGCTAGGGGAAAGGATGGGAATGACGATGCTGCACCCCCACCCCCACCCCTGTAACACTCTGAATGCCTAGGAAGGAGGATCACTAAGAAAGTGAGGCCGGCTGGGGTTACAACGTAAAATCCTGTCTCAAAAACAATGACAACCAAATCACAAAAATGCAACTGGGGAACTAGCCAGTTGGTAGAGGGTTTCCCTTCCCCGAATGAAGCTTCAGCCATCATAAAAAGCTGGTCTGGTCTGGAACACGCCTGTAGTCCCAGCATTGGGCAGTGCAGGCAGGAGAGCCAGAGGTTCAGGGTCATCTTCAGCTATTATCAAGTCTGAGGTCAGTCTAGGCTACATGACACTCTGAAAATAAAATTAAATAAAATAAACAAACAAACAAATAAATGGAGGTGGAAGAGAAGGAGGAAGAGGAGAAAACAAAAAAGACAGCAAGAAAGGGGGAGCAAGAAGGGCTCTGTGGATACCTGGAGGAAGAGAAGTCCAGGCAAAGGGAAGACAACGCCCAGATCCAAAGGAAGCCTGGAGGAGCTGAAGAGACTGGGGGCGGAGAAGACTAGGAGGGGTGGGGCTGAGGTTGGATTCAAGGTCCTGAGAGGTCCACATCTGTAGCTTTCTTTGTATTTCCTTCTTTCTTCCTTTCTTTCCTAAGATATTTATTTATTTACTTATTTATTTATTTATTTATTTATTTATTTATTTATTTATTTATTATAAATAAGTACACTTAGCTGTCTTCAGGCACCAGAAGAGGGCATCAGATCTCATTACGGGTGGTTGTGAGCCACCATGTGGTTGCTGGGATTTGAACTCGGACCTCCGGAAGAGCAGTCGGGTGCTCTTACCCACTGAGCCATCTCACCTGCCCCTTTCTTTGTATTACTTATTTTGATACAATCTCACTGGATCGCCCTGGCTGGCCTTGACTCCCTCTCTACCTGTGACCTTACAGTCAACCTGCCTCAGCCTCCCTGACGAGGTTACAGCCTTGTCCCACTATACCTGCTTGCTCTGGCTTTTCTTTTCTTTTTGGCTTTTCAGCTTGTTGATGGAGGGTCTCTTGTCCTGTATCCCAGGTTAGACTCTTCTGCCTCAGTTCCCCATTGCTGAGGTGGCAGATGAGCGTGAGGGGCTGAATGAGGGCGAGGGCAGGGCTCAGTTTCTCTAGTGTGGAAATTACAGGCACGAGCCTGATTCCTATTCATTCATTCACTCATTCATTCACTTATTTAAGACAGGATTTCTCCATGTAGCCTTGGCTGTCCCGGAACTCACTCTGTAGACTAGGCTGGCCTTGCACTCAGAGATTTGCATGCCTCAGTCTCCCGAGTACTGGGATTAAAGGTGTGTGACACCACCGCCCAGCTATTGATTCCTATTTTATACCTCCACCACTCTCCTGACCTTTGTTCTCCTTGGATGTTGAACGTGTGACTCACATGCAGTCTATCAACGCATCAGGAAATTCCCATGGCTCCACCTTCAAACAAAGCATTTAGAATGATCCACTTCTTTCCACCCCAGCCACTGTCATCTGAGATCTGAAGATTGTTGTAAATTTGAGGTCAACATGGGCTAAACAGAGACCCTGTCTCAAAAATAAATAAGAAGAAGGAAAGGTGTCATCTGCACACAGATGGCCTTGCAAGTATAAGGACAGTCGGGATCATGGAGGAGTAAAGGTAGAAATAATGAGAGCTGAGGACCAAACAGACACACACCACAACACACCAAATACACACATACACACATATACCACACATGCACACACATACACCATATACATACACCACACATATCACTCACAGATTACAAACATGTGCCACACATACACATATCCTGCACACACACTATACACATATATACCACACATATACAGCACACATACCACTCACACATCACATACATATATCACACATACACCATACACACACACCACACACACATATACCATACACACACACCACTCACATATCACACACATATATCACACATACACCATACACACACACCACTCACACACACACATATATCACACATACACCATACACACACACCACACACATATCACACACACACATATACTATACACACACACCACACACACACATATACCATACACACACACCACACACACACATATACCATACACACACACCACTCACATATCACACACACATATACTATACACACACACCACACACACACATACACCATACACACACCACTCACATATCACACACACACATATACCATACACACACACCACTCACATATCACACACATATATCACACATACACCATACACACACACCACTCACACACACACATATATCACACATACACCATACACACACACCACTCACATATCACACACACACATATACTATACACACACACACCACTCACACACACACACCCCAAGGAGAAAGAGGGCGGCTATGTAGCTCAGTTGATAGAATACTTGCCTAGTGTGCATGAAGCCCTGTGCTCAGGCCCTAGCGCTACATAAATTTAGCATAGTAGAGCACACCCTTAACCCCAGCGCAGGGAAGGTGAGGACAGGAGAACCAAGCCCAAGGTTATCCTCAGAAGCAGAGCAAATCCAAGGCTAGCCTGGGTTACAGGAGACCCTGTCTCAGAAGGAAGAATAGATGGGAAGAAGGGTGGAGAATAAGTAAAGGATGGTGTAGCTCAGCGCTGGACACTGACTGTCTCCAGTGGCCCTGGCCTCCATTTCCCGAGCAGCAGAAAAGGAAGCTGGGAATGAAGAGGGAGAGGAGTGCCATCAAGCTCTGCTGCTGCCATTGCCGCTGCTGAAGATCCATGAGGCTGGGGACTGAGACAGATCTCAGCTCTGTCAGGGAGACCCCTCAGCTGTCAAAGTGCCTCACGCTCTGACCCTTCACAGCCTACAGTAACCTCCACAGTGTGGCACTTAATATCAGGTCACTTGCTAACAAAGGTGCCTAAGGCCTGGCTGAGATTAGACACCCCACAAACTGCCTCCTCAAGGGTGTGTATACTGGTCGGAGTGGGCAAAACGCATTTGTGAAGTAGAGGAACTTCGAAGGACTCCTGGGTGGGGGGAGTCTCTCCGATGTTGTAGATGGGTTTGGCTGTCAGGTTTGGGAGGACTTTCTTAGTGGGCTCTCTGGTTCCAGGGCCGGCGTCACGCTCTGTGGACCGCCTCAAGGAGATGATCAAGGCAGGGATGAACATTGCAAGACTCAACTTCTCCCATGGCTCCCATGAGGTGTGGGGAAGTCGTGGAGGGCGGAGCTGGAGAATGCCCCAGGTCCTGTCCGCTTTGCCTTATAATCCTGGTTTTGTGTTCTCGCTCTCTCTCTCTCACTGCTAGTACCATGCAGAGTCCATCGCCAACATCCGGGAGGCGGCTGAGAGCTTTGCAACCTCCCCACTCAGCTACAGACCCGTGGCCATCGCCCTGGACACCAAGGGTCCCGAGATACGCACTGGAGTCCTGCAGGGGGTGAGAAGCAAGCCTCTGTCTGGGGCCTGGAGGAGTGTGAGAGCCCTGGAGAGGGAGAGAGGGTCAGCACTGCTCAGGGCCCAGCTGTGAAACTCAGGCCTCTCTGCCCACCCCACCCCCTCCAGGGTCCAGAGTCGGAGGTGGAAATTGTGAAGGGTTCACAGGTGCTGGTGACTGTGGATCCGAAGTTCCGGACAAGGGGCGATGCAAAGACAGTGTGGGTGGACTACCACAATATCACCCAGGTCGTTGCAGTGGGGGGCCGCATCTACATTGACGACGGGCTCATCTCCTTAGTGGTGCGGAAAATTGGTACAGAAATGCTTTCTGATCTTATGAGGCGCCCCCAAAATGGGGCACTTTCTCTTCCTTTGGGTTTCTATGTTCCGTCTGCTCTAGACCACCCACACCTTCCCCTAGCAGTGTCTGCTTCCCCACCTGGCCTAGTGGACCCTGCTGCCATCCTGGGTTGGGGCTGGGCATTTGAGGATCCAAGCTTAAGAGCTCCCTCGGCCATGCCTATATCCCGGCTCAGTCTTGGCAGACACTGGCTCTTCTATACCTGCAGGCCCAGAGGGACTGGTGACCGAAGTGGAACACGGTGGTTTCTTGGGCAACAGGAAGGGTGTGAACTTGCCAAATGCCGAGGTGGACCTGCCTGGGCTGTCTGAGCAAGATCTTTTGGATCTGCGCTTCGGGGTGGAGCATAATGTGGACATCATCTTTGCCTCCTTTGTACGGAAAGCCAGTGATGTGGTGGCAGTCCGGGATGCCCTGGGGCCAGAAGGACGGGGCATCAAAATTATCAGCAAAATCGAGAACCATGAAGGCGTGAAGAAGTGAGGCTTGGTCCTTGGTCTCGTCAGCCCTCTCCCTTCCTTTGCCCCTCTTGTGCATGCTATTTCCCCGGCATCTCCTGACTCTGCCTTAGCCTGGATTCCTCCAACCACCCAGGTTTGATGAGATCCTAGAAGTGAGCGATGGCATCATGGTGGCTCGGGGTGACCTAGGCATTGAGATCCCAGCAGAGAAGGTTTTCTTGGCTCAGAAGATGATGATTGGACGCTGCAACCTGGCTGGCAAGCCTGTCGTTTGTGCCACACAGGTCTGGAGTGAACCCTTGGGCTAGGCTTTAGAGGTGCTGAGTAACCTTAGATCCATATGATACTGTCTGTTGTCTGGTTACAAATGATGATGACATGAACTTCCAGGGTCTCAGTGTAACCCTGGCAATCTAAGAGTGCAGGTGTTAGAGAAATAGCATGGGCAGGGTCCCCAATCAGAATGAGACTTCTACAGCTTTGCCATCCATTGTGTCATTCAGATGCTGGAAAGCATGATCACTAAGGCTCGACCAACTCGAGCGGAGACAAGCGATGTGGCCAATGCTGTGTTGGATGGGGCTGACTGTATCATGCTGTCTGGAGAGACTGCCAAAGGCAGTTTCCCCGTGGAGGCTGTAAAGATGCAACATGCGGTAGGAACTCAGTCCTGAAAAGCTGATGGGCCAGGAACACAGACCCCTCTGGGACCCCATTGACTCTTCTCAACCTGACCTACTGGTGCCTGCAGATTGCCCGGGAGGCAGAGGCCGCTGTGTACCACCGCCAGTTGTTTGAGGAGCTACGCCGGGCAGCGCCGCTGAGCCGTGACCCAACCGAGGTCACTGCAATTGGAGCCGTGGAGGCTTCCTTCAAGTGCTGTGCCGCAGCCATCATTGTGCTGACCAAGACTGGCCGGTGAGAAACGTATTGGAAACAGGGCTTTGGGCAGGGGCGGCTGATACCATGGGTGATTTTTAAAAAGTATTGCTTTAGGGCAAGAAAAGGGATAGCTATGGACTCTAGAGGCCAGCAGAGGTGGCTCTTGAGTACTCTAGAACCAGAGCCCGTGAGCTCCAGGGACCTGGCTGGTGATAACCTAAGCACGGTTGCCTTAGGCGTTTGAAGAACTGGAACTGAGAAGTCTTCAGTAGGCTGAGGTGTTGCTGAAGAGCCCTGTAAGCCCGAGAGCTGAGGATTTTTCTCTCAAATTTAGCAGTGAGACCCTAAGTAACTCTCAGGGGCCTCACAAGCCACTTCTGGCTCCATGGGTCTGTGTGAGTTTTCCATCTGTCACCCCTCCACCCCCACCCCCATGGGGTTGTGCAGGTTAACAAAAGATGTTAAGTGGTTAAGTGACATATGGAGGTTGGGTATGATACAAACATAACACCTTCTAGACAGTTTTACCCTTTTTTGTTATGTGTTTGATAGGGTCGCATTAGTCCTGGCTGGCCTGAAACTTACTTTGTAGCTGAAGTAGCCTTTGAACTTAACCTTCAGCCTCTACCCCAAGGGCTGGGGTTGTGGGCATGTGTCACCATGGCTAGCTGGTTTTACATTTCTTTCTAATTTTTTAGAGGGTTTGTTATTATTTCTATGTGTGTGTGTACGATGCTAAGGTCAGAAGTGGATGTTGGACCCTCTGGAGCTGGAGTTACAGGCAGTTGGTTGTGAGCGATTTGATGTGGATGCTCGGAACCAACTCAGGTCCTCTGAAACAGCACTAAGAGCTCTTAAGGAGCCAGGCGTGGTGGCCACGCCTTTAATCCCAGCACTCCGGAGGCAGAGGCAGGTGGATTTCTGAGTTTGAGACCAGCCTGGTCTACAAAATGAGTTCCAGGACAGCCAGGGCTATACAGAGAAAGAAACCCTGTCTCTAAAAATCAAAAGAGAGAGAGAGAGAGAGAGAGAGAGAGAGAGAGAGAGAGAGAGAGAGAGCTCTTAAGGACTGAGCCATCTCTCTAGCCCAGGTTTTACACTTATCTTTTAAATATTATTTTTAATATGGATTGACATTTTGCCTGTTTGTATGTCTGAGCACCATTTGCATGTCCGGTGCCGGTGAAGACCAGAAGAGGGTGTTAGGACCCCTGAAACTGGACTTAAAAGCCATTGTTAGCTGCTGTACTGGTGTTGAAAACTTAACCCAGCATGGGCTCTTAGTGGCTGAGCCATCTCTACAACATGGTAGTTATTCTGAATACTTAGTGAAAAAGGCAGAGATCAGAGAAGTATAACTTACCCAGGGCCACATGGTTTGTCAGTGACACCTGGAACCATAATTCAAACTCTTGTTTCTTGGGTCAACACTCTTGAGCTAACCCTCTCTCCCTCATACAGCTCAGCTCAGCTTCTGTCTCGCTACCGACCTCGGGCTGCTGTCATTGCTGTGACTCGTTCTGCCCAGGCCGCCAGACAGGTCCACCTGTCCCGAGGAGTCTTCCCCTTGCTCTACCGTGAGCCTCCAGAGGCTGTCTGGGCAGATGATGTGGACCGAAGGGTCCAATTTGGCATTGAAAGTGGTGAGCCTTGCCCTCTCCTCCCCAGCCTGTCTTCCTGCCCTGACTCAAAAGTTCTGCCTGTCCTCACTGGTCCAAGAGTTTTCTAGGAGTCACTAAGATGGGCGTGTCTTGGACTCTAAGCAGGGGGGTAAGCTGAGAGGAAAGGAATGAAAACAGGACCCCTGAGAAATCGCTGCTGTGTCCACCACAACCTAGTAGGACAAGGAGCAAGAAGAGGTGGGAGGACAAAGCCAGGAGAGCTGGAACTAAATTTATAGTTGTCATGGCCACATCTGTCCTTGTCCCGCATAGGTGCAGAGGCTTAATGCTTAAAAACAGTATAGCACATTCCCTCCACACACATCCTCTCAAACCACTGCCTCAGTTTCCTTCTCACCTATTGGGTAGGTGGCCTTGAGGTGGTGGAGGGTAATGGCTGAACCTAGGTTCTTCAATGACTGTCACCTTTTCCTCCACCAGGAAAGCTTCGTGGCTTCCTCCGAGTTGGTGATCTGGTGATTGTGGTGACAGGCTGGCGACCTGGCTCTGGCTATACCAACATTATGCGGGTGCTGACCATATCCTGAAACGCCTCTCCCCTTTCTGACCTAGTTGCACCCCATTTCTTTCAACCCACACCCCTCCCATAGTCCCACATCTGCCATCTAGCCCCATTCTGGTGCTTCACACAGGCCCTGAATGTCTGCGTCCAATTACGCACAGGCCACCCAGCAGCATCAGTTGTATATCCCTGTCTCAATCCGCTCAGCTGGACTCTAAGATGCCCTGAGCCTTTAATCCCAGCCCAGCTGGTTAATTCGATTCCTCCTGGGTCCTGATAATTAGAATGGGGGAGTAGAAACTGGGTAAACTTATCCAAATTCCATAGAACCATTATTTTAAAACACTCTGTCCTCGGATATAGCCCTCATGACCTCTAGTTCTCTAGCAAAGTGTCACCTCCTGATGGCCTCAAGTCAGGGTAGAATACTCCTTCAAGGAGCACAGCTCCACACTTTAGGGAAGATTGGGGTAGATGGGTACTGGAGAGAACTAAGCCAAACTGGCTTTTTTTTTTTTTTTTTTTTCCTGATACAAGGTCTCATTGTATAGCTCTGACTGGCCCCAGACTCCTAGAAATCCTCCTGCCTGACCCTCCTGAGGGTAAGGACTGCAGGCATGAGTGACCAGCTGGACTTTAAGTAGTCTTATTTTCTTACTGACGCCACAAACCATGGAGCCGAGCTTACGAGCCACTAATCTGGCTGTTCTCCTGCCCACTGATCTGCTGGGTCAGATGAAATTCTTCCACAACCACTTTGTCCCCACAATCAGATCAGAAGCAAAAATGAATCTTTTCTTTTAAACCCAACTGTTTAGGTGCAATTATAAAAAAAAAAACTCCCACAGGCAAAGAATCCTAGAATCTCCCACCCAAAGAGATGTGTGATCCTGGCCCCACCTGTCCATGCTACAGGGTGCTTCTGAAAGGGGACAGAGCGGGTGGCCAGGGGATTATTCTTGTCCCTGAGAAGGTGGAGGGGCTACTGGCCCACCCTTCCTAGGATTGGATACTCCAGACCCCCCTCTTCTTCACAACAGCAAACCCAGATGAGGATGAAAAAACTAAGCTCAGGCCTCCTGCTGCCCCCCCCCCACTACCTCATCACAGAATTTGAGTATTGCTGCAGATGGCATTGTGCAAGGACCACAAAGATATCCCCTAGGCCCCTACCAGAAGGTGGGGAGGACAGACAAAGGAATGAGTGAATAAGTGAACAAGTCAAATTAGCAAATGAATAAATAAAATTAATAAATGAATAAATAAGACAAAGAGGGAAAGATAAAAGGTCACATGAGGATTCAGCCCCTGGCCCCCTACCTGGGGGGAACTAGGCTGGCACAGTAAGTAAGGAGGTGCCGCGTGCCCCTTAGCTTTAGGGGCAACACCACTGAGGCAGGGGGCACAGTGAAGAGCAGCTTCTAGCTCATAAAGGTAGTGCGTCCACACAGGAGCTGCGGAGGGCAGACTACAGTGAGCAGACTTGGGTTCTCACTTGGTGAGGACAAGGAGGGCCCACAGGTGGCAGTCAGAGCGTCGATGTTCACACTCAGGGCTCTAGACATCTGTTGGCTGTACTAGATAATTGACGGTACCCAGCTATGACAAAGGAGATGGCCAGAGAGGACGCGCTGGCACCACCTGCAGGGTCACTGACAGGGAGACAGCCGTCTAGTTACTCGGCAGTGATGGAGGCAGCAAGTACTTGTGCTTAATAAAGAAAGGCAGGGCTGTGGGCCCAGGCCTGCGCCTGGCAGGACCGTGGCCTGGGGACACCCTTGTTAAAGGGCTTCGAGTCATTTCTACTTGGCAGTGGATACACAGTGCCTAGCACAGTGCCTTGAACATGGTAGGCACGGGGTTCCTATGATAAATGGGTATGTGATTAGGATTAGCAGGCTGCAGCTGCTTTGAGCTGAGGACACAGAGAACAGCTTTGTGGTGATAAAGGGCAGTATGTTAGGACCCCCACAGCCTTCCCCCAAGGGGCGTCTACCCTCGGGCACACGTTATTGCGTGCCAATAGCTAAGGCCAGTGTAACCTAGGATTTCACATGTTGGCAGAAATTTGGGGACCTCTGGGGGTTACTGGCTCAGGCACTGATGACCTGGGTGGCTGGACTGTCCCTGGAGGTTTGGCCAAGAGCCCCGAGGGGGGCAGGCGCTCACTTCCAGAGCCTTTACGCCTAGGAGAGCCATCCCCTGTTGCTCGCTGAGGCAGAGAGGGTTGAGAGGCAGAGAGTGGGCGGCCCCGAGGTCCTAGCCTCCGAGCACCTCCTCCTGGGGGAGGGCCCAACAGAGATACCTGGGAACGCCCTGTCCGGGATAGGCTGGCATGGAGGGTTCGGGCAGGTGGAGCAGGCAGACGAGAAGTGGACGCCCAGGGTCCCCGGGCCAGCAGAGGACCTGCTCGGACAGGCACCAGTGGGGAGGCTGGGGAGCCTGCTGAGCGTCTAGCAGATCGAGCCAGGAGGGTGGCTGGAGAATCAGGGGAGAGGGGCAGAGGGCCTCGCTGGTGAGTCAAGGCTATGGCCACGTTGGAGGTCACAGCAGCTGCCTGCAGAGGGGCGTGCACCAGTGGTTCCCACAGCACTGGCTTCCCACTGAGTCGAGCTCCTGTGCCAGGAGCCAGGCCCCGAACACCACGAGCCATGTCTCTGTCGTGTTGTACCAAATGCTGCTCCATGACGCCACCGCTGCTGCCTGGACTCGGCTCAGAGCGTTTCCGCTGCAGTATCGAATTCTTTTTGCCTACAAGTTGTCCCAGGACCAAGAAGTTAGGAAAGGGAAGGCATCTAAGATGGAGGCCGGATAACCACGGTGTGTGTGTGGGGGGGGGGGGGGCCGGGGGGTTGAGGGGTAGGGATGGGAAGTCAGGTATATGGAAAGAGTGCTTTGCAAGAGAAGCAGGAAGGTGGTAGCAATAAAAAATTGCGAGGTTAAGAACTAGTGCCCAGAAGGACACGAGGAATGAGGGTTTGGGGAGACACTCCACGGCTATTTCTCGCTAGGGCTAAGTCTAGTGAGCAACAGTGCTAACAGCCTGCTGGAGGCATGGACTGGAACTGGGTGGGCTGGGATGTGCTGTCAAAGCACCGGGGCTAGGCTCATGAGATGAGGCCCAGCCAGGACCCAGAGCAGACAGAGTAGACAGGCCTCACCGATGCGCCGAAGCCGGTCCATGGCCACCGTCTCAAAAGCCCTGCGCATCATTGGGAACTCCTCAAGCACCGCATTGAAGTGGTCCACGCTGAGCGAGTAGAGGCGACAATAGGTGTCAGCTCTTACACTGGCTGTTCTCCGACCTCGAGTCAGCAGGCAGATTTCTGCAAAAGTGGGGAAGTGGCTCAGAGCTCCCATTCCACCCCCCAATTAGGCCTGCAGCAGCTAACCCAGCACCCTCAGATTCCTCCTTATACTTGGGAGAATGAACGATTACCTGGCGTAAGGTCCCTTACTGCTCTAAGCACTGTCTGTCTCCATACCTGCACATCTGGAAGGCTGCTCTCCAGACAAACAGGTTTGCCAGCCCCAGATGTTCTTCTCAGTTACTCTACACATTAACTCCAACCCCAGTCCTATCGCTCTGTCCCAGGGTGTACCCGACTCCTAACTTGGGAGGAGAAAAGCAGGCTAAACAGACACAAAGTGGGACTGACAAGATGCTTGAAGGTAGGGGTTGCTTAGGCGGCTGGATGGTTGTATGAGCCTTAAGTCACTCTGGGCAGTGGTTGTCTGCACTTCTTCCAAAGCCACAGCCTGGGTTTTCAGACAGCTCCACAAAGCCTAAGTCTGTGGGACAGCCCTGCTTCATCCCTGGGTTTCCATCAACAATGGGGTCCTTGCATTTTTGTCATTAATAATCCTACAGAGTTGCTGGCCCAGTAGCTTGTAGCCTGGCCATGCACTAGACTCTCCGCTTTTAAAAATAAAATAAATTTAAAAGCCCAGCCACCTGGTATGGTGGTGCATGCCTTTAATCCCAGCACTTGGGAAGCCGAGGCAGGTGGATGTCTGCCTGGTCTACATAGTGAGTTCCAGGACAGCCAGAGCTATATAATAGACCTGGTCTCAAACAATAAGATAAGATAAAATAAAATACAGAGCTTCAGGCCTGGATCGGACTCAATGAGGTTTGGGTAAGGGTTGTTCTGTGATTTGTGTAACACCAACGGGAGAGGCCCTGGTCCTAGAAAACAACTGCCGTCTGTACAATGTCCATGACCCCCCACCTTCCCCGAGGCCTGCTGACCCCCAAAGTAGGATCCATCAGTGAGGCGGGTGTCGCGGGCGCCCCGTGCCAGCACACTCAGCAGCCCGTGCTGGATGAAGTACATCTTCCTGCCCACGGAGCCCTCACGCACCACCAGGTCCCCTGGTTGGAAGACCTCAAAACGGAGCTTGGTGAGCACTGCGGTGACGAAGCTGGGGTCAGCATGAGCAAACAGCGGCATGTGGGCCACCAGGCCCCGGCAGGTGAAGTTAATAATCTCCTGGACATGGGCGGGGCCTATCAGACAGGCTCTGCCCCCTGCCGGAAGATGCCCCGCCCCCAAGCTCCTCTGTCTCCAGAAAACCCGTCCACCTGTCAAGATCGGTTACTGGATGGGGATGCTACAACCCGTGTGGGGACCTCCCTGAGACAGTTCCATAAGACCTTGCACAAAAAGCCACCTCCCCTCAAGTGCTTGTCTCCCCTCCCAAGCACTCACTCCCTTGTAACCCAGGCGGCACATCCAGAAGCCCAGATCCTAGAAGAGCCCTTCCCACAAGGTCCAGCCCGGCCCCACCTCCCGAAGTGGCTCGCTCAGCTCCCCCAGGATGCTCTCTTCATCAAACATCTTGCCCTGGTAGCGATGCTCGTAGTACTCGTGGATGCGCTGCCGGGTGTCAGCGGGCAGCTTGTGGAAGGACATGTACTGCTCCACCTGCTTGTACTGGAGAGGTAACACCAGTTGCCAGTGGGAAAAGAATGTGGAGATGTGGGGCCAAAACAGTGGGGCTCAGGGTGTGCAGAACAAGTTGGACTCAGAGGCGATAAACGTGGTACACCCAGAACCGCAAGGGATATACGGAAAATGGTGGATACAAGTAAGACTGCGCAGACTGCGCAGTTACAGAAAAACCCAAATGTGGACAGAGGAGAGGGAGGGTCCAAAGACAGAGGCATAGGGACAGTCACAGATGTGTTTCACACAGGTAGATGGGACAAATGGATATGAGGCAGGAAAGGACATAGGGGCCCATCAGAACAAATCTCCAGCCCTTCTCCAAGCCCACCCCTCCCCTCCCTTGTCCCTGCTGACCTTCTCCTGGTACTGTCGCCGGGAAGAGTCCAGGGACTGGATGAGGGCGGTGGCGTGACCGATGAACATGGCATAGCACGTGGCGCCCACAATCATGCTGAGCATGGTGAGCCAGACGTCAGGCATGCCTACCGGTGCCTGCTGCCCATAGCCAATGCATAGCATGTGACTCATGGCCTTGAACAGGGCGTGGGAATACTGGCGGCCCCACGAGTGGTTCTGGGGGGCAGAGGATGTTGCAGAACAGGGCTTGGGCCCCTCCGAGTCTCATTATCGACCTGCCCCCCTTTCTCCCTTTAAGTTCTGTGCGTACCCCTTCTACCTCAGACCCTCCTCTCGGCAGGCATTTGTTGGGTTTCTTCCGTTGGTGGGGACCCTTGCTTTTGCCTAGGTTCCCTTCTTTGTCTGATCCCTCTGACAAGCAAGCTCTTCCTCCATCTATCTACGTTCCTTACCCTTCTCCTCCCTGCAATCCCATCTGCTGTCTGCTGCTTCCCTTCTGGATCATCTCCTGCCTTCTGCTCCCTGTGGCCCAGGAGTACCAGAGCTGGGGGGAGGGGGGGGGCTTCTCACCACCATGCGGTTCATGGAGACCCAGCAGTCAGACGGGAAGTCCTGCAGCATAGGGACCAGAAACTGCAGACAGCCGTCCCAGTGACACAGCAGCAACATCATTCCAATGAGGTTGAAGATGCGAACCACTGCACTGGCCAGGTCGTAGGTCATGTGAAAGATCTGAGGAGTCCGAGGAGGCACTGCTGTGGACAGGAACCCCTCTCTGCTGGTCCCCTCCAGTCCCAGCCTTGCAAATTCCTCTTGACCCTCCCTCCCCCCTTCCCAGTATCTCTGAATTTTAAAAAAAAAAATAGCCATTAACCTGGCCTGGTGTCAAGTGTCTATAATCCTAGTTACCAGGGAAGCTGAGGCAGGAGGATCAGAATTTTAAGGCCAGTCTAGGCAACTTTTTCTTTTTCACTTTCAATTAAAAAAAAAAAAAAAAAAAAGAGCCAGGTATAGTGGCGCACACATTTAATCTCAGCACTTAGGAGATAGAGGCAGGTGAATCTCTGTTCAAGGCCAACCTGATCTACATAGCGAGATCCAGAACAGGATTACCTAGAGTTACCCTGTCTCAAAAAATAAAACAAAACACAGTTTATGAATATGGGTATTTTGCCTACATATATATCTGTGTATCATATGCATGCCAGGTGCTCTTGGAGGCTACAGGGTGTCTGATCCCTTTGAACTGGAGTTACAGACAGTTGTGAGCCAGCACGTAAGTACTGGAAATTGAACTTGGGTCCTCTGGAAGAGCAGCCAGTGCTCCTAACTGCTGAGCCATCTCTCTAGGCCCTCTCTAGCGATTTAGTAAGGTCCTATCTTAAAATAAAAAGAGCTGGGTAACACCGTCAGAACTGATAAGATGGCAGAGTATGCTCTGAGCCACTAAACCCTGCTGCTGGAAGAGGCACCGCCTATTCACACCCAATCCTCCAGTCAAGAATCAACTAACCCTCAAGTGTTTGCCACGGCTCTGTACCCCACCCTCACCCTGGCCTCATTCCCTGAACCTTCCTTCTATGCCTGCTTCTCTCCCACCAACTTTGCAAAGAATTCACACTTGGAAGCCTCAGGCATCTTCCCCACCCCATGGAATCACCAGGACTTCCACCCATAGCACCTTTCTGAGGAGTATGATACGCCCCCTGCCCACCTCCCCACCCCACCTCCTCCCACTGGTGTATGTAGCGGATGAGGCGGGAGAGGCGGAGCAGCCGCAGCAGGCTAAGGATCTTGGTGAATCTAACGATGCGCAGGGCCCGCGCCGTTTTGTAGACCTCAGCATCTAGTCGTGGCTCCAGCTCCACCACTAGGAAGATATAATCCACAGGGATGGAGGAGATCAGATCAACCAGGAACCAGGTGCGCAGGTAACGCGTTCGGATGGCCCTTGGCGCCAGCAGGATCTCGGCACCTTCCTCCACCACGATGCCAGTTCGGAAGTTGAGCACCAGATCCAGCAGGAAGAAAGTGTCAGAGAGGACATTGAAGACAATCCAGGGTGGAGAGTTCTCCTCCTTGAAGAAAGTGATACCCACAGGCAGAACTATGAGGTTCCCCACCATCAGCAGCAGCATGATCAGATCCCAGTAAAACCTAAAGTGGGCATGGGATAGAGAGCAAGGTTCTGTCACACTCCTGAAACTCGATTGGCAGACGGTAGTTTGAGACAGCCAAGAGGGGCCAAGATCACAAAACCACAAAAACAGCCGGGCAGTGGTGGCCCACGCCTTTAATCCCAGCACTCAGGAGGCAGAGGCAGATGGATTTCTGAGTTCAAGGCCAGACTGGTCTTCAGAGTGAGTTCCAGGACAGCCAGGGCTACACAGAGAAACCCTGTCTCGAAAAACCAAAAAAAAAAAAAAAAAAAAAAAAAGCAAACAACCAAAACCAAACCAAAACAAAACAACACAAAACCTTCATTTAAATCCACTGAGAGCAAAGACGGAACCACCATTTGTGAAAAGAGCATTATTTGGTACAGGTAGGTATTTACACTCTGTGCAACTCTGTACCCTTGTGTATAAACAAGCAATGGTGTTGTTGGAATTAATGGTTTAATAAGCCCCTATAAAAGACACATGATCCAGATATTATATTTATAAGGCAAATGCCTAGATCGGGCAAATCTAGAGCTATTTTTCCCTAACATATGTAAGTACACATGTGCTCACACAGACCCGAAGACAGTATCAGATCCCTAGAACTGGAGTTGCAGAAGGTTGTGAGCCCCCACGTGGAGCTGGGAACCAAACACAAATCCTCTACAAGGGCGGTCAGTACTTCTTTTTTAAAAAATAATTTTAATTTCTATTGAAAATAGATATTTTTTCATACAACATGGTCTGATCATGGGTTTCCCTTCCTCAACTCCTTCTAGACCCTCCCCTCTTCCCTACCTACCAAGACCCACCCTCTCTTTCTCTCTTTCATTCAAAAACAAACAGGTGGGGCTGGAGAGATGGCTCAGTGGTTAAGAGCACTGACTACTCTTCCAGAGGTCATGAGTTCAATTCCCACAAACCACATGGTGGCTCACAACCATCTATAGTGAGATCTGATGCCCTCTTCTGGTGTGTCTGAAGATGGCTACAGTATACATATACGTAAAATAAATAAGTCATTAAAAAAGAAGAAGAAGAAAACAAACAGGCAACTAAACAAACATACAAACAAATAATAGGACAAAACAAGCAAGCAGGAAAAAAGTGCCAAAGAAAAAGCACAAGAAATACAAGCAGATGCAGACACACACACACACAGATGCAGAAACACACACATTCACACACACAGAGACAGATGCAGACACACACATTCACACACACAGAGACAGATGCAGAAACACACACATTCACACACACACAGATGCAGAAACACACACATTCACACACACACAGATGCAGACACACACATTCACACACACAGATGCAGACACACACACATTCACACACACACAGATACAGACACACACACACAGATGCAGACATGCACACATTCACACACACATAGATGCAGACACATACACATTCACACACACAGACAGATGCAGACACACACTCATTCACATTACACACAGACAGATGCAGACACAGATACAATCACACACACACAGACATACAGACATATACACATTCACACACACACAGGCAGATGCAGACACGTACACATTCACACACATAAAATCCCACAAAAATACAAAATCTGGTATTATATTTTAAAAAAAACATATAAAGTTAAGAAAATGCCCAGACTAAACACTATAAGATAACATCTTCCAAAAGTGTCACTGAATTCATTTTGTGTTAGGTATCTACTGCTGACCTGTGGCCTGCCTTTACGGTTTGTATACCCCGGGAGACACCATTGGAGAGTTCCCCTCTCCCTTCCCCTTGAGAGGTTGTCAAGTGGAGATAGCTTCTGGCTTAGGGATGGAGACTTGTGCCCGCTTTCCCTATCGATGCTGGCACCCCATCTGGTTTGAGCCTGTGTATATCCATAGATGCTGCCAAATCTCTGTGGGTTCATATATGTGTCAGCCCTCTTGCATCTAGAAGGCCTTGTTCCTTAGTGTCTTCCATCTCCTCCGGCTCTTTATGACCTTTCTGCTTCCTCTTTTGCATAGTTCCCTGAGTCCTGCAGGAGAGGCTTTTGATTGAGACCTGCCATTTAGGACTGAGAGTTCCAAGGTCTCTCACTTTCCCAGCACTTGGGAGGCAGAGGCAGGCTAATTTCTGAGTTCGAGACCAGCCTGGTCTACAGAGTGAGTGCCAGGACAGCCAGGGCAGAGAAACCCTGTCTCCAAAAAAAAAAAAAGGAGGTATGATCTTGTCCAGTAGGTGGGTGAGTAGGTGTGTGGTTGTTGAAAGAAGTAGGTCAGTAATGTGGGCTTTAAAGTTTCAAAAGCCCACACCAGGCCCAGCTTCTCTTTCTGTCTTTCCACCAATGAAACAGGATGCAGCTCTCAGCTACTGCTTCAGTGCCATGCTCCCTGCTGCGATAATGGACTAAGTCTCTGAAACTGTAAGCCAGCCCCCAATTAACTGCTCTCTTTTATAAGCCACCTTGGCCATGATGTCTCTTCACAGCGATAGAGCAGTGACTAAGACAATGAGTATGGCTGGATGTGCATAGGGCTATTTTATTCCTGCACATCTTTAGCAGAGCAACAGTATTTGGTTTTCTCAAAGTTCCATGGCCTATCCAGTCTCAGGTTCTTGGCTTCTAAGCAGTGTCAGGCATGGGCTGCATCTCATGGAGCAAGCCTTAAAGCTATCACCTAGCTGTTAGTTAGATCCACAACCTTCGTGCTGCTATTGCACCAATGTATCGTGCAGGCAGGCAGCCATCACTGTAGAGCACAGGGTTTGTAGCTGGGCTGGCAGTTACCTTTCTCTTCTGGTAGCATGAAGGGTACCTTTCAGTACCATGAACACTAGGCAGCAGGAGTGAGCAGAGAGTGCTGTTAACCACTGAGCTCTCTCTCCAGTTCCTGAGTCTCACATTTTAGCATTTAGCAAAAGAAGCAAGAGACACAATGGTGGGCTGAAGAGATGGCTCAGTGGGTAAGAGCACTGGTGCTCTACCAGAGATCCTGAATTCAATTCCCAGCACCACATGGTGCCCTCTTCCAGTATGCCTGAAGAGAGACAATGTACTCACCTACATAAAATAAATAAATAATTCTTTAAGAGAGAGAGAGAGAGACAGAGAGAGAGATACACAATGGTACAAATCAAATGATTCCATGTACACAAAGCTCCAAAATGGACACAGAAAAGTGATGAAACATTTTTAAGCCTTTCTATTTTACTTATTATTATTATTATTTGTGTATCCATCATATGTGATGCATATGGAAGCCAGAGTGTGACCTGTACGCTCCTTTCTCTGCTCCAGTGGCTGAATTCGGATTCCTGGGTCTGTGCAGCAAACACCTTTAGCTGCTAGGCTATCTATCCTACCGCCCCAGCCCCTTTCTATTTTATTGTTACTTTATGGCAAAATTATTTTTACTGTTCAATACTATTTTCTTTATTTACAAGTTAGAATCAAGAGACAAAAAACGATGGCCCAAAGGACCAAGGGGGCGAATAACTAAAACCTCTAAATGAAGAGAGAAAGGAACAAGGAGAAAGAGCAGAAAAAAAAGATCAGTAAAAAAGAAAAAAAGCACAGAGAGGTTCTTCCTCTTCCTTCCCCACTGAGAATGAGGAAGTAGAATACATAGCAATATACTAGTGTGTGTGCGTGCACACACGTGTACATGTATGCATGCCACAGCACACATATGAAGGTCAGAGGATGGCTTGTAGGAATCAGTTCTCCCCTTCCACCACGTGGGTCCCAGGAACTAAACTTACATGGGCAGGCCTGTTGGCAGATTCAGTACCACAGAATCGAATGCAGGAATAAAGGTGCAGTTCAATGGCAAAGTGTGTGCCTGGCGTGTCTGAAGAGCTAGCTTCAGTTCCTAGCACATTTCACCCACCCGTGAAAAGTGAGAATAGTGGATTTGAGAGAAGATGGTGAGATTAAGCCGGATGGTGGTGGTGCACGCCTTTGATCCTACCACTTAGGAGACAGGCAGGTGGATCTCTGAGTCCAAAGGCAGCCTGGTCTATAGAGTGAGTTCCAGGACAGCCAGGGCTACACAGAGAAACAAACAAAACAAAACTGTCTCAAACAAAACAAAACAAATAGCAACAGCAACAAACATACCAAAACAAAAGCCAAACAAACAAAAGCAAAAACCCACATGCACACAGGCTGGAGAGCAGTTAAAGGCACTCGCTGCTCTTGCAGAAGTCCCAGTTTCAGTGCCCAGCAACCATATGCCAGCTTACAACCATCCATTAATCCAGTGCCAGGGGGATCTGACCTCCTCAACCACTGCATGCACATAATGCACAGATTTATATGCAGGCAAAACATTCAAACCCATACAATAAATCTCATTTTTTCAAGAAGTACACATGAACACAGCTACATACACACCTATGCACACACACACACACACACACACACACACACACACACACACACACACATATACTAGCACCAAGGTTGTTTAGTAATTTTCTAAAACTAGGGAGCCTGCGCTGACCTCACTGGGTTGTCGGGCTCAGCAGTGCTGTCTACACTGTAGCTGTTGCTATGGTGCATACACTCTTCATCTCCAGATTTCTGGAAATTCTTTTCCTGTCTCCAGGTCTCTATTTCTAGTCTAAGCTGTCCTTCCCTTCTCTATCATCCCCACTCCATTCCTGTTCTCCAACATGAGAGCAACAGGGATGCTGGTTTTCTGTAGGTGAGGAACTGCCATCCTTGGTGGGGGTGGGGACGGGAAGAGGCTACCCTGTACTCATCTAAACTGGGCCTTTCAGGGATGCCCATCCCCCTCCACAGATGGGCTATCCACATAGAGGATTCCCTGGGAGATCCCAAGGCAGCGAGGCTTGAGCTATGCACCCCTTCCCTCCTCCAGACTGCCTGTGCTGAGATGCGCAAGGGCAAGCTACATTGCCTCAGAAGAAACTGTAGATATGAGGTCAGAAGGGAAGCAGGGGACAACATTCAGAGGAAAACAAACAAACAAACAAACAAAAAACACTGGAACACACATGATGGTTTCAGGGCTAATCCCTGCGTAAGTCCTAAACACAGTCCCTTCTGAATCTGATTGCAAAAATCAATCCTCTCAACCTCCAAAAAAGCTTGTTAGTTCCCAAGTCCAGACCCACCCCTGAATGCCCCTCAGACTTGAATGTTTGCGCTCAGCAACAAACCCCTGATGTTTCTTCCTCCCCTTCCACAGCTGCAGAGGAGAAATCTTACACTGTGAGACACTGGGAGAGAGGAGGAAAGGTTGGCCGCGCCATCAGAGCATCTTCACAGCCTGACTCACAGGCAGTCACAAGCCCAGCGGGTGATGTGGTAGAGGATTGCGAAGCAACACAACTCTGAGGGGGATATGGCTTCTGGGGATATGTCTGAGGGTGAACTGGGGGAGGGGAGGGATCTGCTGAAGAGCAGATAGGCAGGTGACAGCGAAATAATAAAGAGGACTGGAAAGAACAACGCAGAATAGGGGACTATTTACAGGGAGTGAATGTTTGAGAATGGAAGATACTGTCTGGGCCTCCGATTGTGTTACCAAGCTCCAGAGACACACCTCATTTCTTCAACTGAAAGCTGTCCTTCACCGTCCCCAAGGGCAGGGCTGATTTTCTCCCCTAGCGACCTTGATGTAGACATACAGCCTGAAGGGGACTGTGAAATGGCTACATCCCGTTCTCTGTCCCTTTTCTCCGGGAAACACCTGGGCGGTGGCCGAGCCCCTGCTTTCCTCCCCAATCTTTCTGAGTACCCGCCCCGCCCAGCCGCATTCCGCCTTCAGCACCACGGACAGCAAACAGAGCCGTGGACCCGACTGACCCCTGTTCTTCTCCAGCGTTCCCAGCGTCCCTGATCTGTTCTACTGAACTGGGCAAGTGCTCGGTGTGTGGTTAAAGCGTGGTAGAGAGTGGAACTAGGCTTCTTCCTCAGGTCTCCCAGCTTTGGAGCATGATATAATTTCCCACACCCCCAGAAAACAGTACTGAAAAGAGGCAAGGTTTCCAAACTCCGATGCTCTCTGTGGTCCATGAGGTTCCTGCATTGGGTGCACCAAGTCCTCGGATATTACCTGATGTTCGCTCTCCCTTATGCTTCCCTAACCTGACAAAACACTGAGGACCTCGGGGAAACCCGCCTAGGAATTCCCAGGTTGGGTTGGGGGAGGTGACTCCACCCGGCCGGTAGCACTGGTGTCCCTCGCTCTCCCCGTTGAGCCCCCCGTACCGGAAGTCGCTGTAGGGGTGGATGATCCAGGCCCCGGCGGACTTCACCCTCTCCTGCTCGATTTCCACTGCTTTGTGGCTGCCGAAGACCCGGAGAGAAAACTTGTTGACCGTCGGCTGCAGCAGCGTCCCGAGCTGCCGCCTCTTCGGCTCGGGCGCAGACTCCGGCACACCACCTGAGGCCGCGCGGGCCTGGGCGGGAGCCGCAGGAGGCGTCTCGCGTGCAGGGGTCGCCGCTTCGCCGGCCCCCGCCGCCGGCCGCGCCTCCTCCTCCATGATTGCCCTCACTCGTAGGGCCTCCCCAACCGGTCCAGGGCCATGGCGGGCGCGCAGGTCCCTGGGAGAGCAGCCCAGGCAGGGGAGCTCCGACCCGCGTGCGCCCGGGGCACAGGGGGCGTGTGCAGGCGACAGACGTGCGAGAGCTGCGCCCCCTGGCGAGGGCTGCGTGAGACCGGGCGGGGCGGGCCGCTGGCCCAACTGCTGCCCACACTTTCCCGAGAGGGCGTGGTTTAGGGGTCCTGGGGATGGGTGGGTGCTGTGTGTGTGTGTGTGTGTGTGTGTGTGTGTGTGTGTGTGTGTGTGTGTGTGTGTGTGTGTGTGTGTGTGCGCAGCTTGCTTCTGGAGGCGGGAAACTCACTAGGGCATATGCAGCCTGGGGACCTCCTGAGGGTCAGGGACAGAATGGCTTTATGTGTATAACAACTTTTTTTGGTTGATTGTTCCCCCCCCCCCCCCCCCGACAGAGTTTCTCTGTGTAGTCCTGGCTGTCCTGGAACTCACTTTGTAGACCAGGCTGGCCTCCAACTCAGAAATCCGCCTGCCTCTGCCTCCCAAATGCTGGGATTAAAGGCATGCACCACCACCACCCGGCTTCTTTCCTCTTCTTACAGCCACTGCCTGAGATAAACCCTCATAATCTCCAACTAAATTATTTCAGGAAGTTTACATTTTGTTTTTGACATGGGCTGTAGCTCAGGCTGGTCTTGAACTTCTCATCTTCCTCTGTATTTCAAGTGCTGGGATTACAAATGTGTTCCACTCTACCTGGTCTCAGAAGTTTTTAATAATTTTCAAAGTCTGCTGGACTTGGTGTTGCAGTCTTTGGAAGGCAGAAGCAAGTGGATCTTTGTGAACTTGACACCAGCCTGGGCTATATTGTAAGTGCTAGGACAACCAGGGCTACATAGAGAGACTGTCTCAAAAGGAAAAAAAAAGTCTCCAGCAAATTCTCCTAGACGAATTCATGTCTCAGTCTCCAAGTACACTTTCTACATCCACATGAAACTGTTCATTTTTCTTAAAGTCCTTCCAAGTGTCTCCGTTTTAGAAATGCATTTAAGGGCTGGAGAGATGGCTCAGTGGTTAAGAGCACTGACTGCTCTTCCAGAGGTCCTGAGTTCAATTTACAGCAACCACATGGTGGCTCACAATCATCTGTAATGAGATCTGATGCCCTCTTCTGGTTTTATATTATACATAAAATAAAAAAGAGAAAGAAAGAAAGAAAGAAAGAAAAAGAAATACATTTAAGCTCCTTAGTGAAACTTACCAATCACTAAAAATTTGAACTTAGTCTCAGCAACTTTTAATTACTTATAAATTGTATTTGTTTACTTTATCTGTCTGAGGCGTTTGTTCCTACGTCTGTTCTATGAACCATGTGTGTGCCTGGTGCCTGCAGAGGTGAGAAGAGGGCACTAGAGCCCCCAGAACTGGAGTTAGAGAGAGTTATAAGCCACCATGTGGGTGCTGGGACTTGAACTTGGTTCACTCCAGGAGAGCAGCCAGTGCTCTTGACCCCTGAGCTATCTCTCCAGCCCTGAGTAATTACACAAGCTGCAGGTGATGGACTGCGTAGTTCTGCTGTTTTTGTTTTAGTTTCCCTGTTTTGTTTTGACTTTTTTACTTTTCATTTACTTTTTTATTTTTTATTTTTTTCATGTTTTGGTTTTTTTCAAGACAGGGTTTCTCTGTGTAGTCCTGGCTGTCCTGGAACTCATTCTATAAACCAGGCTGGCCCCGGAACTCAGAAATTCGTCTGCTTCTGCCTCCCAAGTGCTGGGATTAAAGATGTGTGCCACCACACCCGGCTTGTTTTGACTTTTTAAAGATTTATTTACTGAAGCTGTCTTCAGGCACACCAGAACAGGGCATCAGATCCCACTACAGATGGTTGTGAGCCACCATGTGGTTGCTGTGAATTGAACTCAGGACCTCTGGAAGAGCAGTCAGTGCTCTTAACCACTGAGCCATCTCTCTAGCCCCCCTGGATCTCTCTCTCTCTCTCTCTCTCTCTCTCTCTCTCTCTCTCTCTCTCTCTCTCTCTCTCTCCAAGACAGGGTTTCTCTGTAGCCCTGGCTGTCCTGGAACTCACTTTGTAGACCAGGCTGGCCTCGAACTCAGAAACTTGGATCTCTTTTTAACACAAGGAATTTCTAAATTATTTCTTGCTAATCAGTCTAGTCTCCATTCGACTATTCACCCAGTTTCACTCTTATTTTCTTTAACTTTAATATATTTATTAACTGAGGGTTATTTTGTTTCCCTTCCAATTCTCCTTTCTGACAATTACCCAGTACCTTTATTTTTTTTCTTTTTAAGAATTATTTATTTATTTTAGGTATATGACTGTAGTTGTCTTCAGACACACCAGAAGAGGGTATCACATCCCTTTACAGATGATTGTGAGCCACCAAGTGGTTGCTGGGAATTGAACTTAGGACCTCTGGAAGAGCAGTCAGTGCTTTTAACCACCGAGCCGAGCCATCTCTCCAGCCCCTTCCTAGTACCTTTAAATAGTGCTGTTTTCTCCTTGTTTTTTTTTTTAATACATATTTATCTATTTGTATTTTCTTATGTGCATTGAATATTTTGGCTCGCACGTATATCTGTACACTACATGCATGAAATGCCTGAGGATACTAGAAGAATGTCGAATGGCCTGAAACTGGAGTCACAGGGCACATGAGTCACCATGTGGGGGTTGGCTGGGAACTAATACAGGTCCTTTGGAGGAACAGCCAGTGCTCATAACTGCTAACTTATCTCTCCAGACCCTCAACAACAACAAGAACAAAAAAAACCCCAAAAGATAAAACAAAACAAAACAAAACAAAACAAAACCTTTGTTTTTGAGACAGGGTATCAGTGTACCCAGGCTGGCTTTAAATTCATTATATAGCAAAAATAACCTTGATTTCCCAGCAGTGGTGGCGCACAGCGTCTGATTCTCCTTCCTCTATGTCTGTGCACCTGCCCCAAACATGAAATACTTTTGTGCAGAACAAAGAGGGAGCCTTTCTTTGCTGGCGTTTGGAAGCAGGCGGGTATATATTTTCAAGTTTTGCTTGAAGAACCAGACTTCACAAAGCCTCACTGGAGTGGTTTGCTCAACAGCGATACAATGTAAATAACTAACAATCCTTTAAAACAGCCAATATTAAATAAGCCACAAATTGTCTTCTGGTGAAGAGCAAGGAAGGTGTCATGGGAAAGGATAAAAAGACCTAAGACTCAACAAACACGTGACAAGCTCCGAGCGCCTCGGGACCCGAACCAAGAGGCGCACCCAGCGCTTCTCTGACTCTGGAAGGCGCAGGGGAAGCGGCTCACTGGCCCGAAGGGCCGGGTGTCGGGGGGCGGAGCCCATCAGAGGCTGGGAAGTGACGCAGGACGTGCGTGCGTCTGTGCGTGCGTGCTCGCTCACGGCGGCGGCGGCGGCGGAGCGGAGAGGCCAGAGCCGGAGACCGAGCTGGGATCGGGCCCCGGGCGGGGGCGGTGCGAGAGGCGCCGAGCGGATCCTGGGGGCGGGGACGGAGCCCGGGCGGGCGGGACTGGAGCAGAGCCCGGGAACGGGGCGGGAGGTCCCAGGGCCCCGGGTTGGGGGGTGGAACCGCACTTCGTCGCCGCGGGGGTGCCGGGACTCCGGCCGCAGTGCCGCCGCCATCACGGACTTCCTGTGGGACAAGCGCACGGGCCTCGCCGCCAGAACGGTGAGCGCGCGGGCTGGCGGACCTTGGGGCCGCGGAAAGATGGCTACCGCCAGACGGACGGCAACGGGATGTGGAGAAATTAGGAGTGTCGGGCTTTCGAAGCAGCAGAGTAGCGAGATGAGAGGGAGGGAGGTCGACGTGCTTCGGTGTAGCAGCAAGACCTATAGTAAACTTGGAAGAGCCGTAGAAGTGATGAGGTAGAGACCGGAGCGGTCCCAGCCGTGCAAAAGTTGGACCAAGGGTTTAATACGAACCGAAAAGTGTTAAGATGGCAGTGTAGAGGAAGAGTTTGAGACTAGGGAATTATTTTAGCTTCTCTGAGTAAGCAAGGAAGAAACAGGGTTTAGAAGTTGAGAAAGTTAGACTAGATATGCTTTTCTAGGAAAGAATGCAGTGGCTTTGTTGGTTGGTGTCCAAAGTGAGATGGCATTTATGTTAAGTTAATCAAGATAGGGTTTCCTGGGGAAA
Organism: Mus caroli; assembly: GCF_978045245.1. Taxonomy (NCBI): domain Eukaryota; kingdom Metazoa; phylum Chordata; class Mammalia; order Rodentia; family Muridae; genus Mus; species Mus caroli. Next base: position 72,816,598 of record NW_028227258.1, on the reverse strand, counting down.
GCCTCGTGCTTGCATCTTCTTGGTTTCCTGTCAGCCACTTTAGGTCAGTGTATCATAGGTTCACTTTCCTTAATTTAAGAAGGTTGTGAGGAAGCGGCCGAGAATGGTGACCAGATGTTGGAGTCAAACCTACAGACCTCATGTCCTGGGCCAAGACTGCCCCCGAGGCTCGTCGTATTGCTGGATATGACAGTGATTTTGCTCTGATTTCCCCCTTTGACCAAAACAGGACTCATGAACCCTAATTAGACCAGTTTCATTTAATGGAGGCCCAGCTGCCGGCCAATTATTACTGATATTAATTAAGAAGTACTTAGTAGGCTAGGGATATAGTTCAGTTGATATGGTGAGGGTCACTTGCATGAAGCCCTGGGTTGATCTCCAGCCTTTGTAAGCCCCAGCCATCTGTAATTTCTGCACTTGGAACCGAATTAGGATCAGAAAATATTCATGGCCATCCTAGGCTACATATCAAAATCGACACCAGCTTAGGATATATCAAGTGTGGTTTTGCAAGTCGTTCATACCAGCACTCAGGAGGCAGACGCTAACAAGATCTCTGAGTTCAAATTCTGCCAGATATGCTTAGCAAGTCTAGCCCAGCCAGGGTTACATAATAGAACCTTGTCTCAATAAAAGAAAGAGAGAAAGAAAAGGGCTGGGGCAGCGTAACACCCTTTGAATCTCAGTGTTTGGAAGGCATAGGCAGGTGGATCTCTGTGAGTTCCAGGCCAGCCTAGTCTACAAAATCAATTTCAAAACAGCCAGGGCGACATAGAGAAACCCTGTCTCAAACCCAAAAGAAAAGGAACAGTGTAGTTATTTCCTGCTTAATAAATCCAGTGGTGCTGGGATGGACACACTTCCCTTGTGCTGTTTTACAACTTTGTGAAAAATTTGGCCAGGCATGTGAGAGACATTTGTGGGACCACATCCTGATCTCTAGAACTTGTTAGTGTTTGCTACCAGTTATCTGTAAAATCCTGGGAAGCTAAATTACTGCCCTTGTGACACTCCTAGTCTAGATGGGGAGAGAAGATGAGCTGTTAACTAAAACAACCATGTAAACTAAAGCTTTATTTTGTTTGCTTGTGAAGCACTCAGGATGGCACAGCTGCGCATGTTAGATGGCAGCAGAGATGAACTGTGGCAGTATTTATCAGCCACACACTTGTCACCTGTCGTGAACTGTGGCTCAGACCAGAAGGTCTTCATGGAGCCTTGTTTGAGGTAGAGCAACTGAATTTGACTTTCTTGAGTTCTCAGCCAAAATTTGTAGGTGGCTGTATAGTCCATAAAGGGAAGATTATTACCAGGAAAGGAAGCGAGGCGTTTGTGTGCTGAAGGACGTAGGGACAGAAAGCAGCTCTGCGTCAGAGGCATTCCACGAGAACGGTTATGAAAACTCAGTGTTCCTACCATTCTGCCTTTCCTTCCTCTCTAGATGCCCCATCCCCGAAGGTACCATTCCTCAGAGCGAGGTAGCCGGGGGAGTTACCATGAACACTATCGGAGCCGAAAGCATAAGCGAAGAAGAAGTCGCTCCTGGTCAAGTAGCAGTGACCGGACAAGGCGGCGGCGGAGGGAGGACAGCTACCACGTTCGGTCCCGAAGGTAAGAGAGACTGATTGCAGGTCACTGGTTACGTTACATGATGAGGCCAGTGGGCTCAGCAGCTGGTTGAAGGCCAAGGGCCTAGGTATGGACGAATGTGCCTGACACGGATTTGGTTTGGGGTTCACTTCCTGCCATTGCAAAGAAAGGGCGGGGGGTGTTGGTGGTGGGCACCTGGGATGGGAGGGGAGGGGGGGTTGGTGGTGGGCACCTGGGATGGGGCAGGTTGGTGGTGGGCACATGGGATGGGAGGGGAGGGGGATTATGAGCTCAAGGCTACTTTGGGCTTCATACTGAGTTTGAGGTCAGCCTGGTCTACATAATGAGACTCTCAAATGGGGGAAAATATGTTTTTTGAAAGGAGCTTTCTAGAGGAAGTACTTAGGGATTAAAGCTGCACCCACCAGGCATTGTTGGAATGGTTCTAGATATATGTAGTTCAGGGAAAACAACTTTTTAAAAATTTTTTATGTGTATAGGTGTTTTACCCACATGTATACCTTGCATTATATGCATTCCTGGTGCCTTTGTCCATTAGAAGAGAGTATGGGAGTCCTGGAACTGGAGTTACAGGCAGCTGTGAGCTGCTGTGTGGGTCATGGAAATGGAACTCAGGTTCACTGAAAGAGCGATCAGTGCTCTTAACCAGTGGGCTATCTCTAGCCATTTTCCTTTTGTTCTTTAGACAAGGTGTTACTGTGTAGCCCTGGCTGGCCTAGAACTTTCTGTTTAGACTAGGGTGGTCTTGAAATCAGAGATAACATCTGCCACCTCTCCTAGAGTCCTGGGATTAAAAGCGTGCACTGCCGTGTCTGATTAAAGAAAGGGATACCGAAACTTGACTAGTGGGACTAGTGAATATCAGGCGGCACCAGGCGGTGGGGGTGCACGCCTTTAAGCCCAGCAGTGGGAGGCAGAGGCAGGCGGGTTTCTGAGTTCGAGGCCAGCCTGGTCTACAGAGTGAGTTCCAGGACAGCCAGGGCTACACGGAGAAACCTGTAAAAAAAAAAAAAAAAAAAAAAAAAAAAAAAGAAAAGAAAAGAAAAAATCAGGCGGAAATGTCTTTGGGTGACAGGAAGCGCGCATGCCGTGGACTAACAGCTAAAAAGAACTCATGTGCTAACAGGAAAGCTAGGTCTGCAGTGTTTCAATAATTCAGTGATATGGAGAGGAATGGACTGGATTAGAGCAGGGCTGGATTTCATTTGGAAACAGTAGAGAGCAGCCTGGTTCTTTGTTCCCTTGGATCATTGGAGAGGAGGAGATGGGCCCCCGAGGACTTCTGCAGGGGCCTTTGAGGAGGTCTTAGTGACAGTAGGTGTGTGGAAGCACCACTGGGCTCTTCCTAAGAAAGGACCCTATTGCCTGCTGTGGCGGTGAATGTGGCCTGGACTGACATTGCTAGTGGGTATTTGTTAATCCAACAGCAGCTATGATGATCATTCATCCGATCGGCGGCTGTACGATCGTCGATACTGTGGCAGCTACAGGCGCAATGACTACAGCCGGGACAGAGGAGAGGCCTACTATGACACAGACTTTCGGCATTCCTATGAATACCATCGAGAGAACAGCAGTTACCGAAGCCAGCGCAGCAGCCGAAGGAAACACAGAAGGCGGAGAAGACGTAGCCGGACATTCAGCCGCTCATCTTCAGTGAGTGCCAGCCCAGGCCTTTTACTCTCCCCATTCTTCTTCAGTCCCTCAGGGACCCTGATGAGTAAAATGTCCCCTTGTTCTCAGTCATGCTTTGGAGCATGACTATTGGAGTGGGCACTAAGTATGCCTACCCTCTTGGGAGCTCTCTGACTCTCGAGGGTTCCCAGACCTACTTTGGCAGTAGGAGGGTCATACATCCTCTATGCCCTCGGTGATATGTTGGATATGCTGGGCTTGTGTTGGGAGCAGCTGCTTTGCCCCTAGGGCCTCTGGTTTTTTTATGAAGATCTTGGTTTTGAAAGACCTGTGTCTCCCAAGCCCTGGAGTCTGTGGCCCCTGAGTGGGCAATTTTGGGTTGGGGGGCAAGGGGAAACTGCGTCTGCCTAGAAATGTGCTTCATAGAGCATGGGACTGTGGGTAACACTGGCAACATCATCACTTTCCTGCTCTGCCCGTGCCTCTCCCTGCTCTGATTTGGGTTTGGGGACTTGGGATTATGCGCCGCTTCTCTCTTCTCACACCGATCCGCCTTAGCACATCTGACGTGTTCCCTTCCACTGTCCCCCATCATCGTCTGTCCCCCCTGGCTGGGCGCCTGTGACCGGTGACCCCTACACCACCCACCCCGTCTCCCTCCGGCCCCCGATCCGACACCTGGCTTGCTCCGACCCCCCCCACCCCCCGACAGCAGCACAGCAGCCGGAGAGCCAAGAGTGTAGAGGACGACGCTGAGGGCCACCTCATCTACCACGTCGGGGACTGGCTACAAGAGCGATGTACAAGCCAAATCGTAACAATCCTATAGCCTGTAATGGTCCCATAGCCATCCTAATGTCCCATGCCAACCCAGGTCACAGCCTCTTGTGCCTTTCTCAGTGGTGTTGCTCATCTGGGTGGTTTGAGTTGCTGTTGAGAACTGACCTGTTGTCCACTCCCAGATCTCATGGCCCCTGGGTTAAAGGTGGTGGGAATCACACAGGGGTTTCTTCCCCTGCAGCCATCTATATCTGTTCCCCTTCCTTCATCTCCTCACCCCAGGTTGCTGTGCCCTATTTTCTTCCAGTTCACCTCATTCCCCCCTTTTCTCCCTCCCTTTCCCCGACCCTGCTTTCTTTCGTTTCAGATGAAATTGTAAGCACCTTAGGAGAAGGGACCTTCGGCCGAGTTGTGCAGTGTGTGGACCATCGCAGGTAACTAATGTCCTGCCGCTTACTCCACATCTGTTAGGCAGAGACGATTGTCAGGGCATCGGATATGTTTAGAGATTAGACAGGCAGAAGTTCTTAGTCTGATCCATTAATCACTCACTGATCATTCAATCTGAGATGTTCTTGAACCCAACAAAAGCCTCCCCTATTACCTTACAGGGGTGGAGCACGAGTTGCCCTGAAGATCATTAAGAATGTGGAGAAGTACAAGGAAGCAGCCCGACTAGAAATCAACGTGCTGGAGAAAATCAATGAGAAAGATCCTGACAACAAGAAGTAAGCAACCAAAGGAACATGTGAGGAGGCCGAGGGGCTCTGTCGAGAAGGAAGGCTCCAGGCTGGGACTAGGCGGGCAGGGGATACATCCAGTCCGTCCGTCCGTCCTTCCTTCCTTCCTTCCTTCCTTCCTCCCTCCCTCCCTCCCTCCCTCCCTCTCCCTCTCTCTCTCTCTCTCTCTCTCTCTCTCTCTCTGTTTCTTTCTTTCTCTTGGCATGTTTTTCTCTGTGTAGCTCTTGCTGGCCAGAACCTGCTTGTAGAACAGGCATTCCTCAAGTTCACAGAGACCCTTCTGCCTCTGCGTACTGAGAGCTGAGAGTATAGGCATGTGCCACACCCATTAAACTTGATCCTGTGCTTGTGGCAGAGCATCAGGATATAGTCTCTAATCCATCAGCTTGTGTTACAACACCTGCAGTCAGGGAATGAATGGGCCTGGCATTGGTGGGCATCACTGTAGGTGATGCAGGCCTGTAATCCCAGCCACTTGGGAGAGGAGGAAAGACAGATGGAAGCTTAAGACAGCCTGGGCAATTTTAGTAAGAAAGATCTTTTCTCATAAATGGAAATGGAGCTAGAGATTGTAACCCAGGGATGGAGTACCAGCCAACTATCTCACAGGGTCCTAAATTTAACCCCAGTAAAATACACAGAAACACAGTCTGTTCTGGAACTTGAAGCAGAAATTTGACATGAGGGGAGAGATGGCTCATCCTAAGAGTGATGGGATAAGCCGGGCGGTCATGGCGCACGCCTTTGATCCCTGCACTTGGGAGGCAGAGGCAGACAGATTTCTGAGTTTGAGGCCAGCCTGGTTTACAAAGTGAGTTCCAGGACAGCCAGGGCTACACAGAGAAACCCTGTCTCAAACCCTTTCCCCCCCCCCCCCAAAAAAAAAGACTTGAGTTCAGTTCCCAGCACCCACACAGAAATTTAAAATAGCTCTATGGGAGCCAGGCACTAGTTGTGCATGCCTTTAATCTCAACACTCAGAGCCATGTGTAGGCAGATCTCTGAGTTTGAGGCCATCTTGGTCTGCAGAGTGAGTTCTAGGACAGCCAGGGCTATGCAGCGAAGCCCTGTCTGGAAATTACACAAAATAGCTCTGGGACCCAGCACCTGTAGCCTCTTCAGAAATCCGCAGTCATGCAGTAACTAGCTCACATCGTTAAAATAGAATCCTTGAAAGAAGACATGGGGACTGCTAGTAGTAGAACACTGTCCTGAAGTGCAACAGGACTTGATTCTAACTGAAGAAGAAGAGGAACAGGCTCTAGAATTGTGCTGAATCTGTGGGTATTTATACAGTAACAATTTTGTTGGCATGCTACTCATTGGCTAAAATTAAATAAGATTGTTACAGTGATGGTTGATTGGTTTGTTTGTTTTGAGGCAGTACCTCATTTAGCCCAGGCTAGCTTCTGCTCATTCTTATAGCCAACGGCAAGGATAACCTTGAACTCTTGATCCTGTTGTCTCTACCTACCATTATAGAAGTGTACCTAGGGTTGGTTGGTTGGTTTGTTTGTTTTAAAGATTTATTTATTTATTATATGTAAGTACACTGTAGCTGTCTTCAGACACTCCAGAAGAGGGACTCAAATCTCGTGATGGATGGTGTTGAGCCACCATGTGGTTGCTGCGGTTTGAACTCAGGACCTTTGGAAGAGCAGTCAGTATTCTTTTTTTTTTTTTTTTAAGATTTATTTATTTATTATATGTAAGTACACTGTAGCTGTCTTCAGACACTCCAGAAGAGGGCGCCAGATCTCGTTACGGATGGTTGTGAGCCACCATGTGGTTGCTGGGATTTGAACTCTGGACCTTCGGAAGAGCGGTTGGGTGCTCTTACCCACTGAGCCATCTCACCAGCCCAGCAGTCAGTATTCTTAACCACTTAACCATCTCTCCATCCCAAAGTGTACCTAGTTTTATTTGTATCAGGTATTAAACTTCTGTACATGCTAGGCAAATACTTGAAGCCATATCCCCAGCCCAAATAATATTTAACATACACTATAAACTTCGCCAACACAGTGGCTGATACTAAATTTCAGGGGATGGGGATGGGATATAGTTGCTCATGAATTTGAGACCAGGATGTGACCAGGACATAGAAAGTTCCAGGTCAGACTGTGCTTGAGTGAGACCCAGACAACAAAAAAAGGTGACTTTGGTAACTGAGAACCCATATTGTTTGGAATTTCATGCTAATAGGTCTTGAGCAAATAGTTGTTTTGTTCTGTTGTTTCATTTTTAAAATTTTTTTATTTGAGATAGGATCATACTACATAACCTAAGTTGGCCTCAAATTCATTGTGGTCCCCCCCTGGCTCTAGACTCCTGTGTGCTCTGATTGCAGAAGTACACCTCCTACCCCCTGCTTGACAAATAGATTTTGTTTTCCTTGTTTTGAGGGCTGAGATTTGAAATGGCCTCTTACATAACAGGAAAGTGCTGTATTCCTGAGTTACAACCCCCTATTACAGTGAATAATATTTGAACTATTCAGAATAGTACAAAAATATGTTTGGGAGAATTTAGCAGGTAGTACTTTTTGGTCCTTCCTTTTGGCCATTCTCTAGATGACCTGAATTTTGTTGATGATTTTAATTGTTTTTGTTTGTTTGGTTGGTTGGTTGTTTTTTTTAAGTGACAGGGTATCATGTAGCCCAGGCAAACGTCTTCAAGCTTTCTATGTAGTCGAGGATAATCTTGAGTTTATGATTCTCCTGCCTCCACCTCCCGAATGCTGAGATTACAGATTCATGCCATCATAATTGTTATATGGAATGCTGCAGATTGAACTTGGGCCTTCTGCATGCTAAGTAGGCACTCTGCCAACTTAACTACATTCCTAGTCCTTATCAGGGACATTAGCTAGCATGTTTTTATACGACTGTGGAATCAACAACCATGCAGTCTTTCGTTTTGGTGGGGTGCTGGGCTTTGGGAACTTATTAGACATCCAACTTCCCCTGTCTCTCCCCAGCCTCTGTGTCCAGATGTTTGACTGGTTTGACTACCATGGCCACATGTGTATCTCCTTTGAGCTTCTGGGCCTTAGCACCTTCGATTTCCTCAAAGACAACAACTACCTGCCCTACCCCATCCACCAAGTGCGCCACATGGCCTTCCAGCTCTGCCAGGCCGTCAAGTGTGAGTGGGGTGGGCTGAGGTGAAGTCTGGGGCAGCCCTTTCCTCCATCAGGCCTCTTGTGCACACTTGTGAGCTAGGCAAGCCCCTAAGCAGTCAGCCCACTCTCACACCTGCTGCTGTCACGGCAGCCCCTCCTCCGCTTACCGCCTTGTCTGACATCTTTACCATCACCAGTTGTTCTTACTGCAAACCCACAGCACTTAGTGTCTTTTCCTCATCCCTTTTTTAGGAAAAGTACTGTACAACAAGCACAGAGGTGCTCTTGCTAGAGTCTTAGGTTTGTCTAATGAGGTGCTCTTTATAAAGCAGATGCAAGAACCCTGGGTCATTCAGCTGAGGCACCAGCTTCAGAATCTAGAGTAGTTGTTTCTCTGCATCGTTAGGCAGTCACAGAGATCAACCGTAAGACCAAACAAAAGCTCCCACTTACGTATACTGCTGCTTGTCTATCAGATGGACTCTGTGTGCACTTTATATTACTAAGGGCAGCGCTTAGGCCAGCCATTTTATTTGGTTGGAGTGCAGAAAGTAGCCCCAGTGTAGTCTGGGCCTGCCTCCTCACCAGCTTTGTCTTTAGTATTCAGTACGGGGTCAGTTGCTGGCAGTTAGTTCTAGCCACCTGGATCAAGCCTGATCTAGCCTTCTCCCCTGCAGTCCTCCATGATAACAAGTTGACACATACGGACCTCAAACCTGAAAATATTCTGTTTGTGAATTCAGACTACGAACTCACCTACAACCTAGAGAAGGTAAGATGGACAGGAGCTGCCCTCTGTCCAGAGGAGCAGACCACTGGACCACTTGGCTTTTGGTTCTTGTGTTTCCCTTTTACTAATTTCCTCCTGTCTGGCTCCAGCTGGGTAAAAGCAGTATACCACAGTGATAAGTCAGAAGGGAACCATTTAAGAAGACTGAAATTGAAAGACAGTTTGGAAAGTGTCCACCTTCCCTTTCTGAGATGTGCATTTCTGTGTGGCAGGAAAACTGATTGCTTGACTGCTGGAGGTATCAGCACTAAAGGTCTTCTTCACCCTTTGCTACACAGGACATATTTTCAGATAGCACACCAGACACTTGGCTCTAGTGGTCTGGTACTTTTGAGACTTCCACATTATTCCATACCATTTCTTAGTCTTCTTCCTTTCCTGCTCTTACAACGCTACTGTGAGAGCTAGGTGTGGTGGCATATGCCTGTATCCCAGCACTTGGGAGGCTCTGAGGTAGGATTGCTGCAGGTTCAAAGCCTGCCTGGGATACATAAGGAGATCCTGCTTTAAACAACAAAATACTAGGAGCCTAGTTTTTCTGGGTATAAGGGAACAGGCTACCCTTTTCAGACTCTGAAGTAACTTAGTATCTGAGCCCCAGTGTGATGGAGAGTCACTCCCATCTGTGTCTGAGCCCCAGTGTGATGGAGAGTCATCCCATCTGCTTTGCTCCTAGAAGCGAGATGAGCGCAGTGTGAAGAGCACAGCCGTGCGGGTGGTGGACTTCGGCAGTGCCACCTTTGACCATGAACACCATAGCACCATTGTCTCCACTCGCCATTACCGAGCCCCCGAGGTCATCCTGGGTAAGGGAGCTCAGGGCTGCCCAGGGTGTGGGATGTGGGGGGTTGGGGGGCCATATCCTAGGCATCTTAGTCCTCTTTCCTCCTTACTACAGAGTTGGGCTGGTCACAGCCATGCGATGTATGGAGCATAGGCTGCATCATCTTTGAGTACTACGTTGGCTTCACCCTCTTCCAGGTAAATGGTGGATGATCCCGGGCTGCTGGGTTTCTTGGTCTGCGGAGGACATTCCTGCTCAGTCCTCTATATTGCCCATATGGCAACTAGTCCCCAGCGCTCCTTGCTGCGTCCTATGCTCTGCTCTCTTTGTTTCCCAGACCCATGACAACAGAGAGCATCTAGCCATGATGGAAAGGATCCTGGGTCCTGTCCCTTCTCGGATGATCAGAAAAACAAGGTGACCCTTACGCGGGAGGCACTAGAGCTTCTCTCCTCATGGAATTATTTGTCTGTTAGGCATCATTTTCTTGTTCTCATTGACATCTCCTTAGCCCCCACTTACTTGGGTAAACAAGGGAAAGGATTTTATAGAAATGCACAAACCTCCCCTTCTCCTCCAGAAAACAGAAATATTTTTATCGAGGTCGCCTGGATTGGGATGAGAACACCTCAGCCGGGCGCTACGTTCGTGAGAACTGCAAACCTCTGCGGGTGAGCCTGGCCAGGGAGAAGTACTGTCCACCATCTAAAGGTTGCTTCTTTCTTAGGGTGGTTGGTCCCTGGAGTGCATTTTATAAGTGGAGGTTAGTGCAGGAGGGGGAGGACATTGACAGAAGATGGTCAACAGTGGACAGAGGAGAGCGAGGGTTCACAGATAACCTCCTCTGTAGACAACCAGAGTTGTCTGGATTCTTAAGGTCAGACAGAAAAGAATAAACTACCTTTGAAAAGCTTACACTTTACACTTTAATGTGGAGCTAAGGAAGATTCATGAGGTTGACAAGTATATACAAGTAAAACTTCGAATATGAAGGATTAATTGTGCTAGTGGGAAGGTAGGTTGAGCTGTAATATCAGAAATATTATGACCACATAATGTGATAAGGTAGCTTTCAAATTCCATGCAAACTGAGCTTTGGTTCTCTTTATAAAGAGCAAAAGTAGGGCTTTAGAGGAAGCAGGGAGTTGTAGGTGACACAGGCCTGCAATCCCAGCACTCGAGAGGCTCTTGTGAGGCTGAGGCAGGTGTTCCAAGTCAGCTGCAGTGCGTAGCTCCAGAACAGCCTCGACTGCACAGTGAGACCCTGTCTTGAAAAGGAAAGAAAGAATGAAGTTTGTAAGGCATTGCCTTACCCTCTTCCTGCCCTCCACCAGCGGTATCTGACCTCAGAGGCAGAGGACCACCACCAGCTCTTCGATCTGATTGAAAATATGCTAGAGTATGAGCCTGCTAAGCGGCTGACCTTAGGTGAAGCCCTTCAGCATCCTTTCTTCGCCTGCCTTCGGACTGAGCCACCCAACACCAAGTTGTGGGACTCCAGTCGGGATATCAGTCGGTGACAATCAGGCTTTGGGCCCCCTGCTCCTTGTGTAGCAGTGGGTGTCCAATCCAGGACACTGGTGCTTTTTTATACAAAAGAACAGAGCCAGAACTCGCCCTCTCTCCAGCCCCTGGCTCCTTTGTACCTGTGAATATGTGGAATAGTGTAAATATGACAGAACTTGTACCTATCGATTCAACCCCTGACATGTATATACTAGTATTTACCCTCTCCCAACCTCATCTGCCCCTCATGTGGAGGCAGATGGGGGGCAGAATGACGTAACCAGGTGGTGTCTACCCCATGTTTTATAAGGGATTTTGTACAGTCTTTGTGAAATAAAATGACATGCTTCATCTGACCCCCCCCCAATCCCTGGAATTTGAGGTTCGAGGGTACTGGGGTGAAGGGGTGAAATGATTGGTAACCATCTGAATTTGGGTATAAAGGCCTCTTTGTCCTGCCAACTTAGAGTCACTTATATGCACTTTGTATTCTGAGGTAGTAAAAATTAAAATAGATGCAATCAGGTAGAACTTGTGTGATCTAGAGTAGTGAATGTCAGGAAATAGCTTTGGCCCTGTAAATAAATGGATAGTGACAGTAGCCTTGAAGTTACGCCCTCCAATAGATCCAGAAACCCGTGAAGAAAACTGAGCCTCCCGCCACTGACCTGTGCGCAAAGATACCTTCTGAGCTGCTTAACATGAGGCTACCTGGGATATGTAGTTCTTGCCTGCTAGGAAGTCACGTGGAGGAAGTGTGACTCTAGGCTGCGGAGACTGGCTTAGGGATATCACGTGCGGTACTTCCCGCTTTTGGGTCGTCGTTCCCCCCAACTGAGGCGCAGGCGCAGTCTACTGCTACTGCGGGAATCTTCGCGACTCTTCCGGTTGCTTCAACCAATTGGAGCACAGGGAAGAGAGTGGACCAAGCACACCGGAGGGAGTTCTTTGGGCCGCCACCGCCGTACTGCCGCGGCAGGGGCGTGGAGGGCAGGGGCGGCCGGGTTCACTTGCAAACATGGCTCAGAGCAGAGACACCGGGAATCCATTCCCCGACTCCGGAGAGCTTGACAATCCCTTTCAGGTGATTTTGCCGGCCTTCTTTGGCCAGTCTGCTATTCCCAGTTCTGTGGGGTCGGAATGCTATTCCCATTTGTGACGACCCAGGGTAGAAGTGTCGCTACGTGAAGGTGGCGGTAGCTAGAGACCAGTGAACATGGGGAGCTAAAGGGTTGCGGGCTCTGCCCCTTTAATGAGCGGGTTCTAGCTATGTAGAGTGATAGACTTGAAGGCAAATGTTGGGAACAACGGCGTGGCACCAAAGGCTCAGTACTTGGAACCACGAGCAGTTTCGGGAAGTTCCTAGGAATTCCTTTGACACCGATTGCCCGCTGAGCCCCGTCTCTGCTCTCAGGACCCAGCTGTGATCCAGCACCGACCCAGCCAGCAGTATGCCACGCTGGACGTCTACAACCCCTTTGAGAACCGAGAGGTGAGCAATTAGAGGGAGCACAGAAGAGCAGGGAAAGCCGAGTGTACCATGAGCTTGGTCTGAGCATACTGGGGACTTTGTTAGTGCAACCAAATGATGAAGTGATGTGCTTTTAGCTTCCCGAGAGACAAAGGAGCCCAAGCCAAACCTAATCTCGGACAAAAGGGTCATCTAGTTTTGAGTTATAGAAGTCAGTCCAGGGAAGACTTGTTTGAAGAGCATCAAGGTTGGGGCGAGTCATAGTTGAGAAACCCCTGCGATCAGAGGGCAAATGAGGAGGGCAGTAAAAGAAAGTAAGGGTAGGGGGGAGCTGTGGGGATGTAGCTCAGTTGGTCGAGTGCTTGCCTACCAAGTGTACTACCCTAGCCCTCAGCACTACATGAACCCAGTATGGTGGCCCGGGTATATAATCCTAGCATTTGAGAGGTAGGGGCAGGTGTATAAGAAGTCACCCTTAGCTAGTAGCAAGTTGGAGATCAGGATGGCATGTGAGACCCTGTCTCAAAAAACAAAGAGTTAGTTGGATTAATGGGTAAAGGCTCAGTTTGCAGCCTAGACTAAAACCTGACTTCAGCCAGTCCCCCAAGAAGGTGATGAAGGCGAGAACACATTCCTATAAGTTGTCATGTGACATCCATGTGCATACCATGAGAGAGTGTACACACACACATGAACTCTCACACACAATAGGTAAATGTAATTTTAAAAAATTAGAAAAGTTAGATGTGGATAATTGCTGATGGCATTGGATGTAAGAGGCTGTGCAGGACTGCTGCAGCTCTGATGGAGTTGCCCAACTTACATTCACACAAGTAGTTTAGGAAGTGGCACAGAGCTGTCAATCCCAGGGCTTAGCCTGAAGCAGGAGGATTGTAAGATTGAGATCAACCCACGTGCCTGTCTTCTCAAAAACAAAACCAAAAAAAACCTAACGAGGTTCCCAACTTGTAGGGATATGCTGCTGACTTGGGTAATGCTTGCACACAGACTAGATGACTAAGTTACAGGGACTAGGTGATGTCTAAGGCTTGTCTCCAGCAGCCCCCACCAGCCTACGAGCCTCCTGCCCCAGCCCCAGCACCTCTACCGCCACCCTCAGCTCCCTCTGTACAGTCCTCAAAAAAGCTCAGCCCCACAGAGCCCAGGAACTACGGCTCCTACAGCACCCAGGTAAAGAGTGTGTGTGGGTGGTGGGAGAAGAGTCAGGGCTGGGCCTCAAGTTCACGCCTGCCTCTCTCACGCCTGCCTCTCTCATGCTGCCTCTCTCATGCTGGGTAGGCCTCAGCTGCAGCAGCCACTGCTGAGCTGCTGAAGAAGCAGGAGGAACTCAACCGCAAGGCAGAGGAGTTGGACCGCCGGGAGCGAGAACTGCAGCATGTCGCCCTGGGTGGTGCAGGCAGTAAGTGAGGCCTGGTGAGGGTGACAGATTGGAAGGAGCATGGGGTTGTCAGTCACACTGTTAAATTCGAGTTTAGTTATAGTTGACACTTCTTAGCCATGGGCTCACAACAGAATGGGTTGTTTTTAAGAGGTTTCTTTATAATATTTTTATCTTATGCGTATGAGTGTTTTGCCTGCACGTGTATCAGCACACCATATGTATGTCGTGTCCATTGGAGACCAGAAGAGGGCCACAGATGTTGTAAGCCCACATGTGGGTCCTGGCAGGCAATTCTGGGCCTCTGCAAGAGCAGCAAGTGTTTCTGATCACTGAGCCTTCTCTGTAGCCCTTTGGGCGGTATACACCCTTGGGGTGTCTCAGCCCCAACCCACTGATACGCACCCCAACCGTTGGAACTTTAGAGTGAACACTTCAGCTTCCTATTTTCTAGAATGTTCTTCTCAATTTACAAAGTGAGGAATTGTGAGGGCTGAATAAAATCAACCTGGGCAAGGTTCTTGGGAGCCTCTGATATTTCGAGTAGTAACTATTTGCTTACTGTTACTTCTTTGTTGTTTGTTTTGTCTTCAAAGAGTCTCGTGTAGACCAGACTGGGCTGGGCCTCTCTGTCCTCCTGCCTCAGCCTCCACAGTGTGGGACTGCAGGCATGCATCCCATGCCTGCCGCTATCCACTATTTGCCTCTTTTTATTTGATTGAGAAGACAGGAGTGGAGGAAGAGGTGAGTGTGGCTCTGATTGACTTGCATTGATATTTGATGTCTTCCTGGTTTTGTGCCTTACAGCTCGACAGAATAACTGGCCTCCCCTACCGTCTTTTTGCCCTGTAAAGCCTTGCTTTTTCCAAGACATCTCTATGGAGATACCCCAAGAATTTCAGAAGACAGTGTCCACCATGTACTACCTCTGGATGTGTAAGTGTAGGAAAACTTTTTGGGAGACAGACATTACAGATTAATCTATTAAATGCCCCAGAACACAACTCTGAGAGCAAGACATTTATTAGCATCTATTCAAGAATCTGTAGGCTGTTCTTTCTTATTGTATGTATATTCTTAGCCTGCCCCTTCCCTCTGTCACCATGCATAAATGTATTCTGAATTCTTTCAAAGTTTTTGCAAGGAGCCCAAGCCTCATCTGTGGGGTTGATCTTCTCTCTCTGCTGCCACATTTGATGAGGGCCATTGGGCAGGTATATGTGACAGGCTTCACTGCAGTCCAGAGGGTCCCTTCACTATGCCCTGTTCCTCTCTGCCCCTCAGGCAGCACTCTGGCTCTTCTCCTGAACTTCTTCGCCTGCCTGGCCAGGTTCTGTGTGGACACCGGCAGTGGCTCAGGCTTTGGGCTGTCTATGCTCTGGCTGCTCCTTTTCACTCCCTGCTCCTTTGTCTGCTGGTACCGCCCAATGTATAAGGCTTTCCGGTAAGTGAGAGGGGTGATGGAAGGGCTGCAGTGAGATACAATGAGAGGTGATGGGAGGAAGGGCTGCAGTGAGAGGTGATGAGAGGAAGGGCTGCAGTGAGAGGTGATGAGAGGAAGGGCTGCAGTGAGAGGTGATGAGAGGAAGGGCTGCAGTGAGATGCAGTGAGAGGTGATGGGAGGAAGGGCTGCAGTGAGGTGATAAGAAGGGCTGCATTGAGATGCAGTGAGAGGTGATGGGAGGAAGGGCTGCAGTAAGATGCAGTGAAAGGTGATAGGAAGGGCTGCAGTGAGATGCAGTGAGAGGTGATAGGAGGAAGGGCTGCAGTGAGGTGATGGGAGGAAGGGCTGCAGTGAGATGCAGTGAGAGGTGATGGGAGGAAGGGCTGCAGTGAGATGCAGTGAGAGGTGATGGGAGGAAGGGCTGCATTGAGATGCAGTGAGAGGTGATAGGAGGAAGGGCTGCAGTGAGAGGTGATGGGAGGAAGGGCTGCAGTGACATGCAGTGAGGTGATGAGAGGAAGGGCTGCATTGAGATGCAGTGAGAGGTGATGGGAGGAAGGGCTGCAGTGAGAGGTGATGAGAGGAAGGGATGCAGTGAGAGGTGATGAGAGGAAGGGCTGTGGTGAAGTGATGAGAGAAAGGGCTGCATTGAGATGCAGTGAGAGGTGATGGGAGGAAGGGCTGCAGTGAGAGGTGATGGGAGGAAGGGCTGCAGTGAGATGCAGTGAGAGGTGATGGGAGGAAGGGCTGCAGTGAGAGGTGATGGGAGGAAGGGCTGCAGTGAGATGCAGTGAGAGGTGATGGGAGGAAGGGCTGCAGTGAGGTGATGGGAGGAAGGGCTGCAGTGAGATGCAGTGAGAGGTGGTGGGAGGAAGGGCTGCAGTGAGATGCAATGAAAGGTGATGGGAGGAAGGGCTGCAGTGAGATGCAGTAAGAGGTGATGGGAGCTGCTCTGAACCTCATTTTCTAATTCTCCCACACTTGCTTTTTTCTCTTTGCAGGAGTGATAGTTCATTCAATTTCTTCGTTTTTTTCTTCATTTTCTTCGTCCAGGATGTGTTCTTTGTCCTCCAGGCCATTGGCATCCCAGGGTGGGGCTTCAGGTGTGTGAGCTCCCATGCGTCCTCAGCCCTTCCTCCCACACTGGGCAACTCAGTTAATGGGGTTGTCCAACAAAGGGTCATGTGGGCCTTTTCCTTGGGAGAGGCTAATGTAACTGAAGTCAGGGCACTCTATGGCTAGAGCCAAGACAGCAGTAGACAGGCAGAGGCTGAAGATTAATTTTCCTGGGCCATGTCACAATGGACTAAAGATCAAGGTAGTGCCCAGAAGTGAGAAGGATCTGTTTTTTTGGTTTTTGGGGTTTGGGTTTTGGTTTTTGTTTTTTGGTTTTTGTTTGTTTGTTTGTTTGTTTTTTGTTTTGTTTTGTTTTTTTTTTTTTTCGAGACAGGGTTTCTCTGTATAGCCCTGGCTGTCCTGGAACTCACTTTGTAGACCAGGCTGGCCTCGAACTCAGAAATCCGCCTGCCTCTGCCTCCCAAGTGCTGGGATTATTTTTTTGGTTTTTTTGAGACAGGGTTTCTCTGTGTAGCCCTGGCTGTCCTGGAACTCACTCTGTAGAACAGACTGACCTTGAACTCAGAAATCCGCCTGCCTCTGCCTCCCGAGTGCTAGGATTAAAAGTGTGTGCCACCACGCCTGGCTCGAATCTGTTTTTCACGAGGATGCCAGGAGAGCTAGGAGCACATGCTTCAGAAATGACTTAAAAGTGTGAAGAGAATAGATGTAGTGGGATTGGTTCATGGGATGCCGCTATATTGGCTGAGGCCCTGACCGCTGATGAGCCTGGAGCATGTTCTTAGACCTAGGGGACGCGGGGCAAGCGGAGCCCCGGCGGAGCGGTCCGTTCTCACCCGTGCATCTTCCCACAGCGGCTGGGTGACTGCTCTCGTGGTGGTGGGATCCAAACCTGCCGTGGCGGTGCTCATGCTGCTCGTCGCCCTGCTCTTCACCGGCATCGCAGTGCTGGGAATCGTGATGCTGAAGCGGGTGAGGGCCGGGCGGGAGAAGGTGGGGCTGGGGAGTGAGATCATTGGGTCCCTAGGGGCTGCTGAATGGAACATTAAGGAAATGGGGCAGGGCGGGTGGGTTATCAACTAATGGACTTTCTTGGGTGGGTGAGTTTGTGTGTTTGGAGGGAGTGCCAACGCAGAAGGAAAGGTACAAAGCAGCAGGAGACTGGTGAGTGGTGCCATCCTCCTGGGATGGGAGGGGCCTGCCTCGCTTATAATCTTTTCCCTCTTGCAGATCCACTCCCTGTACCGCCAAACGGGTGCCAGCTTTCAGAAGGCCCAGCAAGAATTTGCTGCTGGTGTCTTCTCCAACCCTGCGGTTCGAACTGCTGCTGCCAATGCAGCTGCGGGAGCTGCTGAAAATGCCTTCAGGGCCCCTTGACCCCTGCTGCACCGGCTGGGATGCCCTGGCCCTGTCACCTGTGGAAACCAAGATAGCCCCTATCCCTGAAGTTTCTGGGATTCAGGGAGCCATCACCACTTGGTGACTTCTGTAGGGCTCTTCATTCCACAGCCATGACTTTAAGCCTGACTTGAGGTGTGGAGAGCCCGCTGTGACTCAGTCATTATTTGCCTTTATCTCCCATCTGGCCACACTGCTGCCGCCACCTCTCACACAACCCCAACCCCAACCCCAGTTTCCTTCTGCTGTGCCAAGGATGTCTTCTTCCGTTATTTAAATTAAAGAAAAAAAAGTGTAACTGGAACTCACCCATTTCCTGTATCTTTACTGGAGATTGGGCCATTGTATGGAGTGAGGGGCTGGGGTGGAAACATTCTGCAAGGAGAGGGTTGCACTTTTCAAAGTGGGCAGGCCGATAGGCCGGAGACATGGGGGAGCCCCAGCTCAGTTTGCCACGCCTCTGTTAATGATGGATGAGCAGTCAGTCCCCTTTGGTGTGAACACCTCATCCCAGGAACCTGAGGCGTTGCGTAGGGCAGAAAATGGACCCAGAAATGATCATTAACTGCTCAGGCTTCAGGGCGAGGCTAGGGATGGAGGAGGGCCTCTCCCTATCTCCTCCCTTCCCCAGGGTTGCTTTCAGACTACAGCTCCCGGGATGCATTGCACCACCCACCACACCCCTCCTCCGCACCACGCACCATCCACCATCCCCCACCTCCACAGGCTGACCTGCTGCAGCTGGAGGAGCTAAGGAAGCCGAGCATGGTGGGGAGGGGAGCGGGTCCGCGACTCTGGAGACAGTTTCCGCGGCCTCTCCCCACCAGGCGGCCCTGAATGGCCAAATGCACCTCTAGTCCCTGCATGCCGACCTTTCCCCTCTCTGTAGACTTGTTTGCATCCCTCTCGCTTTTGCCCTCCCCACCCTTGCCTGGGTTCCGGAACGCTACTCTTCAGTCTGGGATCAGCCCTTCTCGGCACCCCTCTTCATTAAGGAAATGCAATGAACCGGTGCCCTCGCGTCCTCATCGCCTCCCCGGGCACGGTACCCGTTTGGTGGTGGGGAGGGAGCCCCTCACTGTCCCTTCGTGACGCCCCTCCTTTGGGCCTCCTTCCAGCTTGCGTCCCTGGGCGATGCCCCAGAGGACCTAGCCAGGAGGTGGGCTTTACAGCGAGGGCTGTGGAAAGGATAAAGAACCAGGGCTTGGGTGCTTCTGAGATGCTCACAAGTATCAAGGGGGACCGAGCGAGGTGCGAGCAACTGGGCGGCAGGCATGATGCCCTCGCCCAGTGACTCCAGTCGCTCGCTGACCAGCCGGCCCAGTACCCGGGGCCTTACCCACCTCCGCCTCCACCGACCCTGGCTCCAGGCCCTGCTCACGTTGGGGCTGGCCCAGGTGCTCTTGGGCATCCTGGTGATAACCTTCAGCATGGTGGCCTCCTCTGTCACCACCACCGAGAGCATCAAGAGGTCCTGCCCATCTTGGGCTGGGTTCTCGGTGAGTGGGGTCCAAAGAGTATATAGTACTGGGGTGGGGGAAGCTTCTTAGGCCCCATCCCTCCTCACCTGCAAGCCCACATGGTTGTCTTTCCTTCTTCTCCCGGTCCTCTCCCTCCTTGCAGGGCTGGGTGCATCCTGTGGCAAGGGGCTCACTTAGGTGCTTCCCCTGCCAAGCTGAGCCTGTGCCCACTCTGTCCCTAGCTGGCGTTCTCCGGGTTGGTTGGCATTGTGTCCTGGAAGCGGCCATTCACTCTAGTGGTAGGTGCCAAGACCCGATGCCCACTGGGAAGCAGGTGCCCAGCACCGGAGGGGATACCCCCCCTATGCCCCGAGGAGCTTTCCAGTTGGTATAAGGCTGGCAGAAGCTGTCTGATAGGAGAAGAGGGTGGCTCATTCTGTGGAAGAGGGATGCTGCTGAAGGTCCCAGCCCTGAGATGCCACCCTCTTTCCCTCAGATCTCTTTCTTCTCCTTGCTTTCGGTGCTCTGTGTCATGCTTAGCATGGCTGGCTCTGTTCTCTCCTGTAAGAATGCTCAGCTGGCTCGGGACTTCCGAGAGTGCTCCATGGTGAGATTTGAGGAGGGAGACCTGGAAGGAAGGGGTTAGGAGAGATGGGAGGAAGCCCTGAGTTTGCTCTGACCTAGGCTGCCTTGCCCTTTGCACTCCCACACAGGAAGGGAAGGTCTGTGTATGCTGCCCCCCTATCCCCCTACACAGACCTTGCCCAGAATGGGGCCAGGAGCTGAAAGTTGCCCTCAACTCCACCTGTGATGAAGCCAGAGGGGCCCTCAAGGTGAAGAAGCCCTCCCCAGCCTTTCCCCCTACACTCTTATTCTGGGTCTCCTTTTCTCCTTTGCTCCCCTCCTGGAGTTTTCAAAGGCTCAAGTGTGTAAGGTTTTCCTGTCCCGGGACCCTTACTCTTCTCCTTTATCTTCTCCAGAACCTGCTCTTCAGTGTCTGTGGCCTTACCATTTGTGCTGCAATAATCTGTACCCTCTCTGCTATTGTCTGCTGTGTCCAGATCTTCTCCCTGGATCTGGTGCATATGGTAAGAAGGGAGCCAAGGCCCAAGCAGACAGGTGTGGTGGGAGCTGGGTGTGTGTGTGTGTGTGTGTGTGTGTGTGTGTGTTCTGGGCCTGGGCCTGCCAGGCATAGCTACATATGGTAAGAAGGGAGCCAAGGCCCAAGCAGACAGGTGTGTGTGTGTGTGTGTGTGTGTGTGTGTGTGTTCTGGGCCTGGGCCTGCCAGGCATAGCTACAGGTGACCTGAGGATATTTATTGTGGGGATGTTTAAGTGCTGAAGGTAGAGTGAGGAAGACTGGATGGGGTGGAATCGGGAAGGTCCTACGAAGAGGAGGGGATAAAGGATGGGTAGTCGTATGTATGGTGACAGGGAACAGGTGACAATTATGGATAGATGTGAAACTAGAAAAGGAGAGATATATGGGTGGACAAAGCCAGAGCTGGAGGTTCAGCTTGAGGCAGGATGAAGAAGCTGGGTGTGGCTGAGGAAGAGTGGAACTGGATCTTCTTGGTGGAAGTAGGGCCATAAAAATAGCAGAAAGGGAAGAAATTTGAAACCAGGCTTGCTCTCTAGCAGCTTGCCCCTGAACGGTCAGTCTCAGGCCCCCTAGGGCCTCTGGCCTGTACTTCCTCGCCTCCAGCTCCTCTCCTACACACCATGCTGGACTTGGAGGAATTTGTCCCGCCTGTGCCCCCACCACCCTACTACCCTCCAGAGTACACCTGCAGTTCAGAGACAGATGCACAAAGGTAAGGCTGGGGGTGGGGGTGGGGAGCAAGGGGCTGCTGGGGGGGGGGCTGGATTGCTGGGAGGCATAGCTGTGGAGTAGGAGTTATTTTCCAGACCCTGATCCTCTCCCTCATCCTGCCAGCATCACGTATAATGGCTCCATGGATAGCCCAGTGCCCTTGTATCCTACTGACTGCCCCCCTTCTTACGAGGCCGTCATGGGGCTGCGAAGAGATAGCCAGGTGAGGAAAGAGCTTGGTGTAGCTGGGAGCAGTGTATGGAGCCGAGACGGCTGCTTGCAAGGATACCAGCCTGCTGGCATCTTTGATCTGTCCTAGAGCTGCTGAAGTGGGTGGGAGATGAACTAGTATTTCTCTCTCTCTCTCTCTCTCTCTCTCTCTCTCTCTCTCTCTCTCTCTCTCTCTCTCTCTCTCTCTCTCTCTCTCTCTCTTTTGGTTTTTTGAGATAGGGTTTCTCTGAATCGGCCTGGCTGTCCTGGAACTCACTCTGTAGACCAGGCTGGCCTCAACCTCAGAAATCTGCCTGCCTGCGGGGATTAAAGGCGTGTGCCACCACGCCCGGCTAGTATTTCTCTTTTAAAGATGTGTAGCTGGGGCATGATGGTTCACTCCTGTAATCCCAGCCCTGGAGAGGCAGAAGCAGCAAGCGCCACAAGACCATGGGTAACCTGGTCTACATAGAGAGTTCTAGGCCAACCAGGGCTTCAGGGACCTTCTCAAAATATAAATAAAAAATAAAGATATGGAAACTGATGCCCCCTTACGCGACTTATACAAAGCCAGCTGGAGTGGCATCTGCCTACAATCACAGCACTTGGGAAGTTAGGAGTTGAAAGGCTAGCTTAAGCTACGCAGTAAACCCCGTCTTCAAAAAAGAGAACAAAAAGCAATCAAACAAAAAGTAATGAATTCATACAGAGTGACAAAGCTGCTCTGGAATCTCTGGTCGCCAAAGCTTTTGCCAGTACATGGGAGTGGCCATGCCAGTGTGACAGGCTGGACTTTCGATCCTGTGTCTTCTGCAGGCCACTCTGTTTGACCCTCAGCTTCACGATGGCTCCTGTGTCTGTGAGCGGGTGGCCTCCATTGTGGACGGTGAGCAGAATGGGCCAGAGTGGACAAGGGCAGGGTGGGGCCGGAAGGAGGGGAAACAAAGCCAGCCAAGTTCAGCTGAAGGTTTGGAGTAAAGTAGCTGCTTTAGAACCCTGGGCCTGTCTGTCTCCTTGAGGATAAAAGCTGGAGTCAAAATGGGCAAAAGCAACTGCCCTGATGAAATCCCACCTCGCCCTCCCTCGCCACCCACAGTGTCCATGGATAGTGGGTCCCTGGTGTTGTCCGCCATTGGCGACCTCCCTGGGGGCTCTAGCCCCTCAGAAGACTCATGCCTGCTGGAACTCCAGGGCTCTGTGCGCTCCGTCGATTATGTGCTCTTCCGCTCCATCCAGCGCAGCCGCGCAGGCTACTGCCTTAGCCTGGACTGCGGCCTCCGGGGTCCCTTTGAAGACAGTCCCTTGCCAAGGCGACCCCCACGGGCTGCCCGCTCCTATTCCTGCTCAGCCCCTGAAGCCCCACCCCCACTGGGTGCCCCCACAGCTGCTCGCAGTTGCCACCGGTTAGAAGGCTGGCCGCCCTGGGTGGGACCTTGTTTCCCCGAGCTGAGGCGGCGGGTCCCCCGAGGAGGCAGCCGCTCAGCTGCACCCCCTCCTGCCCGAGCACCAGCTCGACGCTTCAGTGATAGCTCAGGTTCCCTCACCCCACCCGGACACCGGCCTCCTCACCGGACACCCCCTCCACCACTGCTGCTGCCAAGGTCTCACAGCGACCCTGGCATTACCACCTCCAGCGACATCGGTGAGCCTAGTTTGGGGAAGGATAATCCACTAGGACTGGGTCCCTGTGAGATTCCTAAGGGAGGAGGTGAAGTTACCTCCCTCCCCACCCCACCCCCCACCCCCCACCCCCCAGTGTCCTTTCTGAATGCTCACCTCCCAGGGACAGAGGCTTCACAGCTAACCAGGTGGGAGGACTTGGTTTTTGAAACCATCTCCACAGCGCCTAAGCCTAGGCTACATAACCACTCCGTTATAGCAACAGATCAACCACAGGTCTCTGAGTTACTAAAGAGATAAAGTGAAACAGTTCACAGCCGCACAGGAAGTGCCCGAACTCCCATGTGGGGACCCTAAACAGAGCTGGGGAGGCAAAAGCAGTGAGGGACAGCACTAAAGAGCCCACCTTCCTACATCATAGCATTTAGTTGTAGGCAGAGGTGATCGCTCCTTGAATGCGGATGGAGGAGAGGTGTGTTCATCTAGCAATCTCACACTGTCCTTGTTTCTCCTCCCCAGCTGACTTCAGGGACCTTTATACCAAAGTGCTTGAGGAAGAAGCTGCCTCTGTCTCCTCTGCAGACACAGGTCAGGCGTGTGGGTAGGCAGCCGGAGGGTGAGGGGGCACTGGGTAGCCCACACACATTTCTTACTCTCTCTCTGCAGGGCTCTGCTCTGAAGCCTGCCTTTTCCGTCTAGCCCGCTGCCCTTCTCCCAAGTTGCTACGTGCTCGCTCAGCCGAGAAACGCCGCCCAGTGCCCACCTTCCAGAAGGTTCCCCTGCCTTCAGGTCCTACACCTGCCCACTCTCTAGGGGACCTGAAAGGAAGCTGGCCAGGCCGGGGCCTGGTCACTCGTTTCCTCCAGCTGTCTAGGAAGTCCCCAGACCCTACAGGAACTGGAGCCCATGGATATAAGCAAGTAAGCGTTAGGGGAACCTGGAGCATCCCTAGAAAAGCCTGGCGCTTTAGTTGGCCTGTACCATCGCCCTCTCTCTGTCCTCTTCCAGGTGCGCAGGAGCCCATGGGGACGACCAGGTCGAGAGAGCCTCCACCTTCGCAGCTGTGGTGATTTGAGCTCTGGCTCCTCCCTAAGGCGACTCTTGTCTGCCCGCAGGCTAGAGCATGGCATCCGCCCACACAGCCTCAGCCTCAATGGAGGCAGCCGGGAGACTGGGCTCTGATTTGGGCATGTTACACTGAACAGATCAGAGCAATGCTGGAGCCATAAGCATCAGCTGGTTAGGACCAGCAGCCTTCAGCAGCCCTGTGCACCACTGGCTGGCTCAAAAAGAAATCCGCTCTATACTCTCCCAAGGTGTTCCTTTCCTGCCTGCCTTTGAGGGCTCCTGTTGCTTGCCTCTGCCTCTCTGAAGGGCAGAGCTTCTGTCCTGTGCTGCATGGGTGTGGGAGGAAATGCCCCCTGCTTACAGCATTGACAGAGGAAAATTAGTAACCTCCCCCCCCGCATGAGAGTGCCTCTTTCTGATATTCCAGGGCACTGTATGGGGGCAAAAGCCTGAGTGTTTAAGAACACAGCGATTTGTGCCTTGCCAAGGGGTGATAGGGCAGGCAAAAAGAGACATGAATCTAGGTGGCTTTTCAGCTTTGCCACCTCTAGCTGCATGACCTCAGGCAAGTTATTTAACCTTAATTGCCTGACCTGTAAAACATTGTGAACATGAATGTTTGTAACACTGAGTAAGCCTTCAATAAATTTCCATTTCTCCCTTCTCTCTTGGAGTATTCTGTTATTGTTAAAGTGGTGTTGGGATTTACTAAAGATGTTTGAAATGGGCTGGAGAGATGGCTCAGTGGTTAAGGGCACTGACTATTCTTCCAGAGGTCCTGAGTTCAATTCCCAGCAACCACATGGTGGCTCACAACCATCTGTAATGGGATCTGACGCCCTCTTCTGGTGTGTCTGAAGACAGGACAGTGTACTCACATAAATTGTCTTCACCTCCTCCCTACCTTCTCCTCTTCCTTGTTTTGTTTTGTTTTGTTTTGTTTTGTTTTCCTCCCTGAGACAGGTTTTCTCTACAGAACCCTGGATGTCTTGGAACTCACTCTAGACTAGGCTATCCTAGAACTCACAAGAAATCCGCCTGCCTCTGCCTCCCAAGAGCTGGGATTAAAGCCCTGTGCCATCACTGCCTGTTTTTTAAAGAAACTATGTTTTGGGGGTGCTTTTTGGAGAAGTGTGTGTGTGTGTGTATGTGTGTGTGATATATTAGCATGCACACCCCAGCATATGTGTGGAAGTCAGAGGACAACTGTGTGAAGTCAGCTCTTTGCTTCCACCTTTATGTGAGTGGGTTCTGGGAATCAAACTAGGGTGACCAGGTTTGCACAGCACAGAACAACATTGTGTGTGTGTGTGTGTGTTTTGGTAAGTGTGAGACTGCACACGACATGGTACATGTTCCATAGCAAGTTCAGAAATCAGAGGACATGTTAGACCTTGCCTCCCATCTTGTTTGAAACAGGATCTCTGTTGTCTTATCTGCTGCATCTGCCAGGCTAGTTATTCCTCAGCTGGGGATTGCCCTGTTTCCTAAATCCTCATTCTACCATACAAGCCAACTGGGATTACAGGGCCAGACTTTATATAGGTTTGAAGGCTTTGAGCTTGGTCCTCACGCTGAAGGCAAGCACTTACCCACTGAGCTATTTCCCCAACCCCAACCTTAAACAATATATAAAAAAGTATTTATTAATGTGTATGAATGCTTTCCTTGCATGTATGTCTGCATACCAAGTGCTTCCCTGGTGCCTGCAGAGTCCAGAGGACTTCAGATCCCCTAGACCTGGAGTTACCAGATGATTGTGAGCTGCCATGTGGGTGCTGAGAATTGAACTCTGACCCTTGGATGACCTTAACCACTGAGCTGTTTCTCAGGCTCTCCAAATTTGAACAGTTGACTCTTCTGTTGCCACTTGCCGAGTGGCAAGGTTCCAGCCCAGCATTATCATGTCATGCCGGTTTTACAAAGTTGTTACTCACTTCTGCAATCAACCAAGATCCAGCACCAGCACCTTTCGTGTGAGTTTCCTCCTCATCTTTGAAGACACCACAGTTTCCTGTTTTTCTTCTTTCTTTACTCTCTGGGTATCCTTTACCTGCTTTTACACCGCTGAGCTATCTTACCAGCCCGACAATGGAATTCTTGATCCCTGCCCTCACATCTGGTCTTCCCCTACTCTCATCTCAGTAATAACTCTGCCAGTATCCATTCACACATCCCAAAAGCTTGGTCTTCATTTTGGTTTCCCTCATCCAATACAACAGTCCTATGATGACATCTCTGTTTCACCATCTTCCTAGCTACCCAGCCAGCCTGCCACCTTCTCTCCAAATGATGGTTCAGGTCTGTAATCCCAGCACGTATGAAACGGAGGCAGGAAGACTCCTGAATTCAAGGCCCGGCCATGGGCTTCAGAATGAAGCCCTACCTCAAAACAAATAGTTCTCTTCTGGGCTGGTGAGATGGCTCAGTGGGTAAGAGCACCCGACTGCTCTTCCGAAGGTCCAGAGTTCAAATCCCAGCAACCACATGGTGGCTCACAACCATCTGCAATGAGATCTGGCGCCCTCTTCTGGAGTGTCTGGAGACAGCTACAGTGTACTTACATATAATAAATAAATCTTAAAAAAAAACAAAAAAACAAAAGACAAAAATAAAAGTTTAAATAAAAAAAATAGTTCTCTTCTATCCAACCCTATTGACTAATTGATTATTTAAAATAGTATCAAAGGCAGTTACTTATACCATGTAGCTCTGTTAAATCTATGTGCTTATCTGAGTCCCAATTCAGAAAAAAATGTAACTTTTTAAAAGAGAAGGTTTCATTATGTCATTCTGATTAACTGGAACTCAACCAGGCTGGCATCAAATTCATGGAGATCTGTCTGCCTCTGCAGCCCAGACAGTGGGGTCAATGGCACGGATCACCATACCTAGCAAATTACATTTCCTTCTTTCTATATTTTTCTGCTTTAGGATGCTAGCTAAAACCTTAGCAAGTATCCTGGGAATAAGCCTTCCTATGGGGCCTTGTAATATTTAATAAATAACATGTGGCTCTTTGACTGTACAAAATATGATGTTTCCCTAACAAGGGGAACTGTGAACAAGAACTGGAAAGAGGCTGTGTCTGTAGAGACCAACTGTTTAGAACAGCAGTGGTCTGCAAAGACTGGGCTATTGGGCTACCTTCAGCCACCTCAATAGCCATTCCTTACTTGACTAACATCCTGGGACTAATCTGTTGGAATCTATTCATTTAGCATCCCATGAGCTCCCATGAACCTAAAAGCTTAGACAGCATCTGAGGCCTACAGGAAAGTGCCCCTTCTCCGTGTAAGTACCCTGCCTATATATTTGCCAACTTTGGTTTGTTTTGGTTTTGGTTTTTTAAGACAGGATTTCTCTGTGTAGCTCTGGAACTAGCTCTGTAGACCAGGCTGGCCTCAAACTCAGAGAGATCCCCCTGCCTCTGCCTCCCGAGTGCTGAGATATGGGGCCATCGATGGATTTTAAATTTGCCTGGATGTATGATTTTCTTTGTTCTGTGAAACCATGAACCTTCTTCCATGCTGGAATACGGAAGTTGGGGGTAAGATAATTCTGTGTTCCTGGGTCACGGTTATTAAATGTGGCTCGAAAATCAATCATCCCAAAACAAGCGAAGAAACAACGATGAAACAGCCTAGGTCTGTTTTCCCAGACTCTTCCACTGAAGCGTCCTGCCCCTCCCCGGAAGCTGCTGCTTTGCCTCATGAGTGCTTGCTGCATCGGCACTGCTGGACATTGCTAGCCTAAGTCAAAAATGCATGCCTCTCTCTTCCTCCTCTCCAGCTCCCATCTCCTGAAGGCTGCCCAGCTTCACAGCTTATATTACTAATGGCTTTTCTTGTAAATTCGAAACTCTAATAAAATTGTCCTCAAAGCTGATTTTAAAAAAAGTTTCAGAATTAGAAGCCAGGCTGATCTCTAAATAAATAAATTGAGGTGGTCTTCAATCTCCTGCCCACTTTACCACAGGCAGAATGTCGCTGAGCACCAAAAACTTATAATGCCATCACTTGATTCCAGTCTTTTTTTTTTTTTTAAGATTTATTTATTATGCCGGCGTGGTGGTGCACACCTTTAATCCCAGCACTTGGGAGGCAGAGGCAGGTGGATTTCTGAGTTCGAGGCCAGCCTGGTCGACAAAGTGAGTTCCAGGACAGCCAAGGCTACACAGAGAAACCCTGCCTCAAAAAAAAAAACAAAACAAAAAAACAAAAAAAACAAAAAAACAAAAGATTTATTTATTATATGTGAGGACACTGTAGCTGTCTTCAGATGCATCAGATGAGGGCATCCAATCTCATTACAGATGGTTGTGAGCCACCATGTGGTTGCTGGGATTTGAACTCAGGACATCTGGAAGAGCAGTTGGTGCTCTTAACTGCTGAGCCATCTCTCCAGCTCCCCCACCCTGCCCCTTTTTTAAAAGATTGATTCCAGTCTTAACCTTCCCTTTACCCTCTCATTAAGGAATATTTTTTCAGGACAGTGCTGATATACACCTCAGCCCTGGAGGCAGGCAGATCTCTCTGAGTTTAAGCACAACCCAATCTACAGAACTTCCAGGACAGCCAAGGACTACACAGAGAAACCTTGTCAAGAAGGAAGAGAGAGGGGAAGAAAGAAAGAAAGAAAGAAAGAAAGAAAGAAAGAAAGAAAGAAAGAAAGAAAGGAAAAAAGAAAGGAAGGAAAAAAAGAAAGGAAGGAAGGAAAAAAGAAAAGAGAAATATTTTCTGTTCCCTCCACTCTTTTTCTTTTCTTTTCTTTTCTTTCTTTTCTTTTCTTTTCTTTTCTTTTCTTTTCTTTTTTGTTTGTTTTTTGAAGACTAATTTTTACTATGTACTGCTGGCAGGCCTAGAACTTACTATACAGACCAGGCTCATTTTTAACCCACAGAGATCCATTTTGCTTCTGCTTCCCAATATACACACACTTTTAGATAGATAGATAGATAGATAGATAGATAGATAGATAGATAGATAGATGGATAGATAGATACTTTGTCTACATAAATGCCTGTCCAGCTCTTGTGTGCACAGTATGCTTGGAGGCCAGAAGAGGGCATCAGACCTTTGGAACTGGAGTTACAGAGAATTGTGAACGACCATGTGGTTGCTGGGAATAGAACCTAGGTCTTCTAGAAGAGCAGCCAGCGGTCCTACTTCTGGTATCTCTAGCTTACTAGTGTGTGTTTGTTTGTTTGTTTGTTTTATTCCCACCCCTCCTCTCATGCATGTGTGTGCATGTCAGTGTGTTTACACATATACACCACAGTGCACATATGCGTGTGTGTGTGTGTGTGTGGGGGATGTCAGAAGATAATATGTAGCCGTCTGTTCTCTCCTTCCAGCACATGAGCCTCAGGGATCAAACTCAGGTCAGCAAGGTTGGGAGTCTTCACCCACTGAGCCACTTGTGGGAATGGGACTCGGGGGAGTCAGGTTTAGAAGCTCTGGAGTTGGAGAGTTGGTTCAGTGGTTAAGAGCCCTAGCTGCTCTTCCAGAGAACCTACCTGGATTCCGTTCTAGTGCCCACATGGCAGCTAACAACCAATTGGCAGTTAACTCCAGTTCTAGGGGAATCTGATACCCTCCTCTGGCCTCCGAGGGAAAAGCATGTACACTATGCACAAACATAGATGCATGAAAAACCAATCATACACACACATTAAAAAATAAAATAAAGCCAGGCCGTGGGGGCACACGCCTTTAATCCCTGCACTTGGAAGGCAGAGGCAGGCAGATTTCTGAGTTCGAGGCCAGCCTGGTCTACAGAGTGAGTTCCAGGACAGCCAGGGCTACACAGAGAAACCTTGTCTCGAATAAACCAAAAAAAAAAAAAAAAAAAAAAAAATTAAAAATAAAAATAAAATCAGGGGGCTGTTGGGTCAGGTGTGGTGCACAGTCCTTTAATTCCAGTCCTCAAAGTCAGAAGCAGTAGCTGTCTATGAATGTGATGCCAGCCTGGCCTACTTAGTGAGTTACAGGTCAGCAAAGCTACAAAGACCTTGCCTTTGTTAAATCAAGCATTTGGAACACAGCTCAAAGGTGCTGTGACTCTCCAAGAGCTGGCTTGGGTTCCCAGCTCTCACCAGATGGCCAACAACCATCTGTAACTCCAGTTCCAGGAGCTCTGACACTGTCTTCTGGTCTTTGCTGGCTCTCGCATGGTCACACACATACATACAGGTAGATGCATACATAAAAATAAACAAATAGTTTATTTTTAATTACTTTAAGTCTAGGGATGTAGTTGAGTGTTGGAGTACTTGCCTAGCATTTGAGGCCCTGGGATCAATGCCCCATAAAGCATATAAAATGAAACCCGCCTACATTTTTTTCTTTTTTAACATTAATGATAACTACTATTATTGTCTTAGATAGGGTTTTACTACTGTGAACAGGCACCATGACCAAGGCAACTCTTTTTTTTTTTTTTTCTGAGACAGGGCTTTTCTGTGTAGACCAGGCTGGCCTTGAACTCAGAAATCCACCTGCCTCTGCCTCCCAAGTACTCAACCAAGGCAACTCTTATAAGAACAACATTTAATTGGGGATGGCTTACAGGTTCAGTGGTTCAGTCCATTATCATCAAGGCAGAAACATGGCAGCATCTAGGTAGGCATGGTGCAGGAGAAACTGAGAGTTCTACATCTTGTTTTGTTTTGTTTTTTCAAGACAGGGTTTCTCTGTGTAGCCCTGGCTGTCCTGGAACTCACTCTGTAGACCAGGCTGACCTCAAACTCAGAAATCTGCCTGCCTCTGCCTCCCAAGTGCTGGGATTAAAGGCGTGTGCCACCACCACCTTTCAAGAGTTCTACATCTTAATCTGAAAGCTGCTAGCAGAATACTGACTTCTAGGCAGCTAGGGTGAGAGTATTAAGCCCATACCCACGGTGACACACCTACTCCAACAAGGCCACACCTCCTAATAGTGCCTCTCCCTGGGCATAGCATTTACAAACCATCACAATTATTATTGCTGTTGTTGTTGTTGTTGTTGACAGAGTCTCTCTACATAGCTCTGGCTGTCCAAGAACTCCTATGTAGACTAGCCTGGCCTCAAATGCACAGACATCTGCCTGTTTTTCTGCTTTACTCAGGTGTGGGCTATGCTCAGTTTTAAGATGTATTTTCATTATGTGTATACCCACGTGAGAGCTGGTATCCCCTGGAGGTGGAGTTAGCAGCAGCTGGGAGATACTGGATGTGGATACTACAAACTACCTGGGGTCCTCTGGAAGAGCCATCTCTCCAGCACACTTCCCCACCCCCGCCTTTAGCATCACCCTAGACTCTAAGTTCCAGATCAGGGATTTGCTCATTGAACCTAACAGTGTATCTACCCCCCTCCTCCCAGTCCCCCGCCCTAAGCGTATCTATTTTTAGCTAACATTTAGTATGCCAGTCCTGGTGGCTCTCACTGAGCACTTGAGAGGTTGAGGCAGCAGGATAATCGAGGGTTCAAGGCCAGGCAGGACAGGGTAGAAACACCCTGTCTCAAAAATTAAAACCAAAAACGCCCCAAAGTGGCAGCAAAATAATCTAAAGAGTTTTAGGTTCTTAGTACTGCGGGAGCAGCAAGATGCCCTCCAGGAGTGGGAAAAGGAAGAGTCACAGCCCAGAGATGATATCAGGCTGCAAGGGCTCTTGAATAATTCACAAGGAGAGTGTAGCCTCAGGAAGGGTTGGTATGCAGCCAGGACAACAAAAACAAGTAGGAGGTAAAGAACCTTGCCTCACCCGGGCAGTTTCTGGAGACTTAAATCTTCCCTGTGCTGAGGTTCCTTAAGGAGTAAACTCAGTTATCTTGATCCGATCGCACAGGGTAAGCTCACTGCAAACCCAATCGCCTCTCCTAACCTATTCGCAGTGCTTGGCCCTACAGACACAGTGGCGCATCAGCCACCCTCGCCTCAACCCCTGTTTGTGTAGTCTACACTATAGACTAACAACAAGCTTAGGCTTCACGTGGGCTACGCGGGTCAGTTACACGACTCTGTCCCAGGAGAAACAACGAAGAGAAGGCCTGGGATCCCACTTTCTAAGGAGCCTCAACCTCCTGGCTAAACCGAAAGCTTAGCCTCCAGTTCCGCGCCTGCGCATTTTGGTACTGCAGCTCTAACCCAGCAGGCACTGAGGGAAACTCGCCTCGCGTCCCGCCCACCTCACGCTCCCCCGACATGAATCTCACGCCCAGCCCCCGCCTCTAGCAGCTTCTATCTTCACGCCTCAGTCGCCTCAGGCCCCTCCCACAGACCCACCCTCACACTACACCTCGCCCCACCCCCCTCCTCACGCCCCGCCCCGCTCCCGTATGGCGTCCCGCCCACTTGCCTTTGGCTGCTGTGATTTCCTTTAGCCTCCGGTTGGGGCTGCTGTTTCTCTGATTAGACTTCAGGCAGAATTGATACTGGGTTTGGTGCGTTAACTTTTTCCTTCCCAGCATTTGCACGGAACCATCCTGTTATCATTATTAGTTGGTGTGCTAGTTAATTTTTGTCACCTTGACACAAACCTAGACATCTGATGAAGACTCTCATCTAATGATTAGTCTGTGGAGCATATTTTTGATATTTGATTGGTATGAGAAGATCCAGAGCACCGGGTGGTACTACTCGACCCCTGGATAGGTAGGTAGTCCTGGGTTTAAGAAAGCTGGCAGAGCAAACCATGGAGCACAGTCATCGTTCCAGTTTCTGCTATTGCTCCTAACCTGACTTCCCCCGTGATGGATTGTGTCTAGGAGTCGTAAAATGAAATGAACCCTTTCCTCCTCGAGTTGTGTTTTAGTTATGCTGTGTATTACAAAAGCAAACCAAAACAGTTGCAAAAAGACTTGTGTTTTACAAATAGAGAAAAGGTAAAGGCTCAGCGAGTACGCTATTGTGTAGTAGCCAGACAGCTCAAGTCTGGTCCCTAAAATACCTAACATGGAAAAGAAGGAGCCTACTCACTCTACTCCAAAGGTCCTGAGTTCAAATCCCAGCAACCACATGGTGGCTCACAACCATCTGCAATGTGATCTGACGCCCTCTTCTGGTGTGTCTGAAGATAACTACAGTGTTCTCATATACATAAAATAAATAAATCTAAAAAAAAGAAAGGCAGACAGAAAGAACGAAAGAAAGAAAGAACGAAAGAAAGAAAGAAAAAAAGAAATCAGCTTTGGCTGGGTTGTGGTAGTCCACACCTCTAAACCCAGCACACAGGAGGCAGAGGCAGGCTGATCTCTGAGGTCAAGGTCAGCCTGGTCTACAGAACGAGTTCCAGGACAGCCAAGGCTACACAGAGAAACCCTGTCTAAAAAAAAAGAAGACAAAGAAGAAGGAAGGAAGGAAGGAAGGAAGGAAGGAAGGAAGGAAGGAAGGAAGGAGAGAGAGACAGAGAGAGAAAGGGGAAGAGAAAGAAAGGAAAGAGAAGTCAGCTCTGGGCAGAGATATAGGGTGCTTGTTGTATATTACATATTAAGGTCACAACTGTGGAATTGTGGGTGAATGAAATAAACAGGTCTTGGGCAACACTTCCTGGAAATCAGGAAGTCTAAGGAGGGTGAATACAGACAGCCATAGTCATACAGTAGTGCAGTTTACTATAACAACTTGGCACTTATCCCTCTGACATAATAGCTACTGAAAGGCTTTGAGGCTGCCCACAACAGGTCAAATGTTTCCTTGAAGGTTTCCCCCATAAACACAGGCCTGCTTGGTTGCAACCATTGGTGTGCAACACTCTCATAGCCATACCTAGCTACCCTTCAACCTCACAAGAGCCCTAGGAGGTGGCTTGTCCCTCCTCTGATGGATGAGGAGCAGGCATAGAGGAACTGATTTACCAATTCTTTTTTTTTTTTTTAAAGATTTATTTATTTATTATATGTAAGTACACTGTAGCTGTCTTCAGACACTCCAGAAGAGGGCGCCAGATCTCCTTGCGGATGGTTGTGAGCCACCATGTGGTTGCTGGGATTTGAACTCCTGACCTTCGGAAGAGCAGTTGGGTGCTCTTACCCACTGAGCCATCTCACCAGCCCCCCTGATTTACCAATTCTTAAAGTGATAACCAAACAGTATAGGATTGCCAGTTGTCAGGATTCAAACCAATGCAGCTCCAAGCAACTGTGGTTTAAATATTGCCAGAGCTGAAGAAGATAACTAATCAATTTTTTAAAGGGTATGTGGTAATTCTAAGAATGTCAAAACCTCACTCAGCAAGCACAAAGCTCCTGATGTGTAATTACACGCTTCCCTTCCCTTGACTTCTCTTGCTAACTGCAGTCATGCTTCTGAGAAACTGTGCTCATGTCTGTGTTGGGCAAGTGTGGAAACAGGCGTAGAGACCTGGACTTAGTCAGATCATGTTGTATGTGTCACTGCCAATTCATCAACTTTAATGTGGCTCACAAGGAAACCCGGACGACAGCCCTCTTCTTGTGTCCACCAAAGATAGACAGCATTTTCCAGGTTCCTGTAAGGAAGGGTGAATAGCTTTCCAGCCAGCATCTGATGATAAAGCAAGAGAATCCAGAAAGGGCCAGCGGGGACTACGCCCTCCCTCCATCCTGCTCACCAGAGCCCGACAGCAACTCCCTGCACTTACTGTGACTCCCCCACCTGGTCTTCTGCGAAGGGTCCCTTTTCCTCTCAAGGAGTCTTGTAAGTATACCTCTCAACATTTCTGTCTGTCTTCGCCTGTAACTCCGTGTAAGTGTCTGACTCATGCGTCTCACTAGTCTCTTTAGGATAAAGATTGTGTGTATGTGGGGTTTGTTGTTGTTTTTCGAGATAGGGTTTCCCTGTGTAACAGGACTGGCTGTCCTGGAAATTGCTCTGTAGACCAGGCTGGCCTTGAACTCACAGGGATCTGCCTGCCTTTTCCTCCCGAGTGCGGGATTTAAAGGCAGGTGCCACCAATGCCAAGCTGTATGTGGGGGTTCTAAATTTTGTTTTTATTTATTTATTTTAAAGATTTTATTTGGGGCTGAAGAGATGGCTCAGAGGTTAAGAGCAGTGACTGCTCTTCCAGAGGTCCTGAGTTCAATTCCCAGCAACCACATGGTGGCTCACAACCATCTGTAATGAGATCTGATGCCCTCCCTCTTCTGGTGTGTTTGAATGTTGAGTACTTACATATAATAAATAAATAAATAAATAAATAAATAAATAGATAAATAGATAAATAGATAAATAGATAAATAGATAAATAGATAAATAGATAAATAGATAAATAGATAAATAGATAAATAGATAAATAAATAAATATTTAAAAAAAGATTTTATTTATTTTTTATATATATCATGAGTATCATGTAGTTGTCTTCAGACACCAGACGGCGTCAGATCCCATCACAGATGGTTGTGAGCCACCACGTGGTTGCTGGGAATTGAACTCAGGAACTCTGGAAGAGCAGTCAGTGCTCTTAACCGCTGAGCTATCTCTCCAGCCCCTTGTTTTTATTTTTAAATCATGTATATCTGTGTGTCGGTATGTGCATGTGAATACAGTGGCCCTCTCTGTCTTGGATTTAGGAGCCTCTACTCAGCTGTCCATAGAATCCTTGATAGAATTCTCTTCCTAAAGTTGTCATCCTTTAGGCCTCCCCAAAATTCACAGGGTATGCAATGAATGAACAACCTGGAAGAGCCCAACTGCCCATTACAAATATGGCTTCGATTGCTTCACTTCCTGCATCACGTGACCGGCTTAGTCATCATGTGACTCTGTCCGCCCCTTTAAGCCATTAAGCAGGAATGAACTTGTCGTGCTAGTCGGTTCCAATAGATATGATATCTTTCTGTGTTTTATTTGGTAGGTCTTCTATCCCTCCAAGGCACTGAAACTTCCACAGTCTTCTCATTCACGGATCCTGAGTAGCTCCAGCTTCCAAGATCTTCTGGAAAGGTAAGCGGGCAGGGTTACAATTTGCCTTGTCAATCTTGCTTCTGGAATTCTGTCTATCTAGATTATGGAATTCGGTGAGTTCAATTTTTTTTTTTTTTAAATTCAGGGCATCATGGCTCTTTGAGGGCACAGATGGAGGGAGGGCTGAAGGTTGAAATCGATGGGGGTAAAGAGTGAAGAGAGTCTTCTTTGCAGTGGGCAGCAAACTCCCTAGCAGAGTGAATGAATGCAGGCCGCCTCCAGGGCCTACGGGCACTGTCTAATCACTAATAAAGGTGGGAGCCTATGCTGTGAGCATCCACAGGCAGCTAAACTCTGGCCAGGAGGGTGGTTGCAGGGTAGAGAGAGTCTTACACTATAACCTTTCCTCCACATTTTCTTCTCAGAAGTGTGCTGGTGTCATGGCTGCCAGGCTCATCGGATTCTTCCTATTTCAGGCGGTATCTTGGGCATATGGTGAGTCTAGGATGGAGATGGAGGCAGGAAGGTGTCCGCTGCCCGCAAAGTCCTCTGGTAGCCTTACATTATGGTGCTGACATTTCAGTAGGGACTCTGTAACTCTTTTAGAGTGCCTGAGACATCTTTGGGCTGGGAGTATGGTGGAAGGATTTTTTTTTTTTTTAAATTGTTGTTCTGTCTCCGTACCTAACATGCCCACTCCCTCATAAACCCGCTTTGATGCTTGCCTCTGCTTGTGCCCTGCCTCCTAGGTGCCCAACCCTGCATCCCCAAAAGCTTTGGCTACAGCTCAGTGGTCTGTGTCTGTAATGCATCGTACTGTGACTCTCTTGACCCTGTGACCTTACCGGCTCCGGGTACCTTCAGCCGTTACGAGAGCACTCGACGTGGACGTCGGATGGAGCTGAGTGTCGGGGCCATCCAGGCCAACCGCACTGGCAGAGGTAGCCACTTTATCTGTCCCTCTAAGCCTGGACCCAAAGTCACACCAGTGATCAGCATGCCCTCTTCTGGACTCTGACTTTTCCTCTTCTTTTCCCAGGGCTACTCCTCACTTTGCAGCCAGAAAAGAAGTTCCAGAAAGTGAAAGGATTTGGAGGCGCCATGACAGATGCCACTGCACTCAACATCCTTGCTTTGTCCCCACCTACTCAGAAGCTGCTACTGAGATCCTACTTCTCTACCGAAGGTGAGGAGGGCAGAGCAAGGTGGTACACTGTAACTTATGCCCTTTTTCATACTCTGGCTTTATTTTATTTTTTTAATTTTTATTATATTTCATTATCTCTTGTATGTGCTGTGCATGACTGAGGGGGAGGTCAGAAGACAATTTTTGGGTGTCTACTCTCCACCATGGGACTCATGGGCTAGTGCCGGGGGTCTACCCACTGAGCTGTCTTGCCAGGCTTTTTGCTCTTGCTTCCATACTTTTCCCGGACATTTGCCTCCCTTCCTTTTCTTCTCCCCTCTCCTCTCTAACGCACTTGGAGTAGACCTCATGTATTCCAGACAATTCCAGTCAGTGTAGCCTCGTCTCCTGAGTGCTGGAGTTACAGGTGTGCGTTAGCAAGCCCAGTTCACACAGTATTGGAGCTCAAACTTAGGGCGCCACACATCCTTGGCAGGCATTCTGCCACCTGAACTACATCCCCAGCCTGCCTCTCAGTTCTTACTCTTTCCCTTTGTCCCATCCCTACCTTGCTTTACCAGGCTTGCCTCGAAACTCTTTCTGACTTAGTTTCTAAGTGCTGGAATTACAAGCATTATGCTACCAAGTGTACCAGGCCAATGGTTCCTGACTCAGTGCCACTGAAATACGATCACCTTTTTCAATACTCTGCTGAGTACTTAGGAAATACATGTGCAGAAGGGGCTTCGGTTTCACTTAGGTTCTGGTCTCCACAAGCCCACACCTAGACCCTGGCCTATCGAGGACTAATAACTGATTAAAGCCAATTTTCATACTCACCTTGTTTTATTTTATTTTATCTTATTTTGATTTGTTTTTTGTTTTGTTTTGTTTTGTTTTTCGAGACAGGGTTTCTCTGTGTAGCCCTGGCTGTCCTGGCACCCACTTTGTAGACCAGGCCGGCCTCGAACTCAGAAATCCGCCCGCCTCTGCCTCCCGAGTGCTGGGATTAAAGGTGTGTGCCACCACAGCTGGCTCTTATCTTATTTTGAGACAGGGTCTTGCCTTGTAGCCCTGGCTGGCCTGCTCACATTGATCTGGCTGCCTCACCCTCAGGAGGAATGGGATCACAGGCATGGTACACTTGGCTCCATACTCTCCTATTGATTCAGATCTCCCTATCTTGGCCATCAATTCCTGCAGGAATTGAATATAACATCATCCGGGTACCCATGGCCAGTTGTGACTTCTCCATCCGTGTCTATACCTATGCTGACACCCCTAACGACTTCCAGTTATCCAACTTCAGCCTCCCAGAAGAAGACACCAAGCTCAAGGTGGGCATTCTAGTTGCCTCAGCCCTATTGGATTGCCGTCTTGGGGCTGGGAAGGTCCAGGTTAGAGCTGTCTGTAGAGCAACATGGAACATTCTGCAGCCTATTTGACTTGGGGGTAGGAGGGTGAGGGCTGATGGTTGGACCTGATGCACTGGTAGAACTAGTATGTGTTCCAGCTCTGGGTGTCTCTCCCTTCACTGTTTGTCTCCAGATACCCCTGATTCACCAAGCCCTGAAGATGTCCTCACGCCCCATTTCACTCTTTGCCAGTCCCTGGACATCACCCACTTGGCTCAAGACCAATGGAAGAGTGAATGGGAAGGGGTCGCTCAAGGGTCAGCCAGGGGATATCTTTCACCAGACCTGGGCCAATTACTTTGTCAAGTAAGGGATCATCGGGGCCCAGGGATCTGGACACCGTAGTCTACATCGTATCCCTTGACCTGCTCCACTTTCAACATTCTGTGCCTTTCAGTTTGTTAGTTTTACCTATTGCCCGTGTCTTGGTCCACTTTCTTGCCCTGATCACTCAGGCCCTTTCTCTCTTGCCAGGTTTCTGGATGCTTACACTAAGTACGGCCTAAGATTCTGGGCAGTGACAGTGGAGAATGAACCTACGGCAGGGCTCTTCACGGGGTACCCCTTCCAGTGCCTGGGCTTCACTCCTGAACACCAGAGAGACTTCATTTCCCGTGACCTAGGGCCAGCCCTTGCCAACAGTTCCCATGATGTGAAGCTACTCATGCTAGATGACCAGCGCCTGCTGCTACCCCGCTGGGCAGAGGTGGTAAGCGCTAGAACTTCCCAGGGGTGTTCCAATGGACTCCAGATCTACCATCCAAAATGACTGGCTCCAATTTTAGAGTACGTTCCCTGGTGCCAGGGTTGAGATAGGGTCATGTTATATAAACTAGGCTGGCCTTGAAGTTGTAGTCATGCTTTGACTCGTAAGTGCTGGGATTGTAGGCATCTACCACTCCTGACTTCTACTAATTAATTGATTGATTGATTTTTGAGACAACAGGATCTCACCAGATAGCTCTGGTTGATCTGAAATTATATAGACCAAGCTGGCCTTCAACTCCTTAGAGATCTACTTGCCCCTTGTCTCCCAAGTGTTGCAATTGATGTCATATACCGCCATACCTGACCTCTCAACTCCTTTTTTATGTGCAGGGAGGTGTATATGTGGGCCTTATCTGACAATTCATCAAGAGCAGCTGAGCTCGGTATACTTTTTTCTTTGTTTTGGTTTTTGACACTGAGTCCCTCGATGATTAGGCTAGGTTTGCTAGTCACTGAGCCCCAGGGAGCCACCTGTCCCTACCTGCCCAGTGCTGGGACAGTGCATAGGTGTGGGTGCTGGGGGACTCAGGTCCTCAGCTGCATGGCAAGAACTTTACCAGCTCCAGCTTGTGACTCCTGGAACACCCTAGGCTGGGTCTGGCTGCCTGGGGCTCTGCCCACTCTGGACTTTCCAGGGCCCTGTGAATCACTGCTGTCAGTGTAAGGCCATCTGGTTGCTGGGTCCTACCACTCATTCCTCAGGACATGTAGTTCCTCTCTCACAGCTCTGTGCAGGGCTTGTGGTCAGTGATTCCCTTCCCTATTGCTCCTTTCCTCTCTCCATGCAGGTGCTCTCTGATCCAGAGGCAGCTAAGTATGTTCATGGCATTGCTGTTCACTGGTATATGGATTTCCTGGCTCCAGCCAAAGCTACTTTAGGAGAGACACACCGCTTGTTCCCCAACACAATGCTCTTTGCTTCAGAGGCCTGCGTGGGCTCCAAGTTCTGGGAACAGAGTGTTCGGTTGGGCTCCTGGGATCGAGGGATGCAGTACAGTCACAGCATCATTACAGTGAGCCGCCTGTCTCCCTTTCCCAAAGCACACCATCTGAGATCCCTTTCCTAATCTCACAAAGGCAAATGGGCCTTCCCCCTCAGCTGGCTTGCCAGCCTTCTCTTTGGGGCAACTGTGGGATGCCATGGTTATCCTCTCTTTCACAGATGTGTATGCCCATCAGTCTTTTTCTTCATGTTTGGTCCCTGGCAGGCATATCTACCTCAGCTTTCTCAGCTCCTGAGATGCCTCCATCTTCACAGTCCTCACATCCTCAGATGCTGAGACAGAGTGTCCCTTCAGAGGAACAAACCACTCCTAGTCCTTCTGTAATCCTTGGCTGTCTTTTCTAGGGATAGATAGCCATCTTTATCTTTTTACCCTGGCCTCTACTCTAGAACCTCCTTTACCATGTAACTGGATGGACGGATTGGAACCTTGCCCTGAATCCTGAAGGAGGGCCCAACTGGGTCCGCAACTTTGTTGATAGCCCCATTATTGTCGACATCCCCAAAGACACATTTTACAAACAGCCCATGTTCTACCATCTTGGCCACTTCAGGTGAGTAGAGAGAGCGGGCACCCCATTCCACAGGAGGCCTATCATCTGTCTGTATCAGGCTTACATCATTCTGTCCCATGAGGGAGCAGGAAGGTTTCTAGGGTGGCAACCCTGGAAGGGGCACACTCCTCCTCTGTTGCACCATGTAGGCGGGAAGTGACAAGGTGGCATCAGAGCCACAGATAATCCCCAGATGACTGATGCTAGAGTCCTGCCACAGGACAGGACCAAGGCCCAGTGGCACAGCTGAGGCTCAGCCTAAGAGTCTGGCTGTGCTGCCCAGGGAAGCCTGGGGTCCTGATGATTTCTATCTTCACGTTCAGCAAGTTCATTCCTGAGGGATCCCAGAGAGTGGCATTGGTGGCCAGTGAGAGCACTGACTTGGAAACAGTAGCACTGTTACGCCCTGATGGCTCTGCAGTTGTGGTCGTGTTAAACCGGTAAGCTGGGTGCAAGGGCAGGTCTGGGCCTGGCCGTGTGAGGTGGCTGGCACCAGCAGGTTGAGTCTTGACTTTTCTTCTCTCCAGATCTTCGGAGGATGTCCCTCTTACCATCAGTGATCCTGACCTGGGCTTCCTGGAGACCGTCTCACCTGGCTACTCCATTCACACTTACCTGTGGCGTCGCCAGTGATGGAACTGACACCTGAGCAGGCACCTGGGCTTAGCATGGACATTAAAGGGAGAGTTCGCTCCTGGGCTATCTGTGACTAAAGGAGGCACGGCAGGGCCTGGGGGACCTTACAGTGACACGGGGCAGGGCCAAGGGTTTGGATGTCTCATTTTCTTTTCTAGTATGTGCTGTGTATGGGAGGGAAGCCCTAGAGTCCCTCCAGCTTCCCATGGTTGTAAAGTGTGTGCTGTGCACTGGTTGCCTGTGGAAGCTGTGCCTACGTCCAGGGTGAGTTCACCATTTAAGAAGCACAAGATGGGGATGCCTAGGCAAGTTGGGGATGCCTAGGCAAGCTGGACCTGTGTGGAGGAGCAAGATAGTCAGTCTAAGGGTGAAGCAGCTTAAAACCCGAGGGTCAGAGGGCAGACCTGCACCTCTGCATCCTCAATGTAGCATCTAAGAATGGCAGCAGCCACAGAAAGAAGGGATTCTTTGATCCCAGTTAGTGTAAACAGGTTTATTCTGAGGACAGCGCCCCATTTTTTGGCTGCTCCAACCATGGGGAGACGAGGGACAGCTGGAATGCACGAGTAGAAAAATCAGTCCTGGGAACAGGAACGCCATCAGTCCTCTTCATCCTCCTCAGCCAGGCCCAAGGCCCGGGTGCCTGGGGCCCGAGCAGGGCTTGTCCGCTGGATAGAAACAATGCCACTGAGCAGGGCATAGCCCACCATGGCTGCCAGCCCTGCCAGCACAGAGAGAATCTGGGTCCGGCGCCGGTATGGCTCCTCCTCTGTCTCAGGGGCTGCTGGTGTCTGGCGTGGAAGTGGCACCTCATCTAGGAGGGGAGGAAGGGAGGTGAGCAGAGAGCCAGACCCCCGTGGACCCCAGCCTGTTCTGTTCTCTCCCACCACTCCTCACCTCCATCCCGGGGAAAGTAGAGGTTGAGGATGTGGGTGCAGTAGGTGCAGAGGTTGTGTAGCCCCCGAAGGTGGGCCTGCAGCTTCCCACTGGGCAGCTTGGCCTGCAGCAGCAGGGCCAAATGGCTAAAAACAAAGGCGTCCAGGGAGGCAGGGCTAGAGAGAGAGAGAGAGAGAGAAGGGCGGGATGGAAGTGGACAACTGCAGAGAGGACAACATGGAGCAAGAGGAAAAAGTCTGCTTCAGAGGTGTAGGCTCTGGGCAGCAGGGGTCATCCAGGGAAGAGCAGGACACCTAGCTCTACATTTGGTAAGGGGAGTTCCCCAGGTGGCGCCAGCCTGGCCCTGAATGGAGCTCTATCCCACGGCAGTATAATGGACACATTGAGTGGCGCCCAGCCCAGCAGTCTCCTCCTGTGCCT
Source organism: Mus caroli (assembly GCF_978045245.1). Classification (NCBI taxonomy): domain Eukaryota; kingdom Metazoa; phylum Chordata; class Mammalia; order Rodentia; family Muridae; genus Mus; species Mus caroli. The sequence continues at coordinate 72,773,979 of NW_028227258.1, read as the reverse complement.
GGCTCCTCTCCCATCCCACCCTCCTGTACCACCAAGGAGGTTCTAGCCACACACACAGCGCCCCGTCACCAGAGCCAGTGTCTGTCCTAAGAACCCCTTGTTCACACCTCTGCCCAGGCTTTGACACCTGAACCCCTATCTTCTTCCAACATCCATTTATTCCCCCTTGGAGTCAGACTCACGCATCCCCAAAGAAGAACTTCTGAGAGCCCAGACGCTGAGAGAGAAGGGTTAGGCACTCCCGAGCCTCTTGGTATAGCTGGAGGAAGGGACACGAAGCATGTGGTTGTGGGAGCTGTGACACTTCCCACTGTAGATTCTCATTCCTAGCCCCAAGTTACCTCTTTTTCTAGTTCCTCCTCGTTTTCTGACTTGTGCTCGCCACACAGCAGCTGCAGCCGCTCCATGTACTGGCGCTGCATGCGGCCGGGCAGGAAGAAGTTGAGGGGAAAGGGCATAGCCTCTGCATACCACTTTCGGGTCACTTCCACATAGTTCTTGGCGTCTATCCAAAAAGTATGGATCTGGATTGGGTAGACAGAGAGGAAGAGAAAGCCTGAGCCTGTGTACCTGCCTGTCACGGGGTGGGCTTCTAAGTCTCACGGCTCTGTGGCTCTGCTCCCTTGTGTGCGGGCTGTGACGGCTAGGTCTGGGCGTACTCACTAGCACAGGCAGTAGTTTCTCCTCCAGCAGAGACATGAAGGCTAGGGTATCTGCTCCTTGGCGAGCTGACAGATCGTAGTCGGCATTATACTTCTGTGGAAGAAATGTTCATGGGGTGAATACTGAAGGATTGCAGGGACACTTTTTTTTTTTTTTTCCAGTAGGGAAGGAACAGTAACCCCACACTAGCCTCAAGCATAGTAGAGGTAGAAGAAGGAGTCTTTCCTGCTGAGGTCTCCTTGCCTCAGCCCAGCGAGTAGCCTGTTGCTGTTGGCAGAAAGCCTGGGCTTTGGAGCCCACTGGCTGTCAAGGTCCTGTACCCACTGCGGGGAGGGAAGAAGGCCTGGCCGCAAAGTGGGAGCAGCTCCCGGACTTTCCACGGAAAGCTGGCGGGGTGCCCGCCGACAGCAGCTCTCTAACAGTAACTTCCTGATCTAGACACCACACCACAGAGCTAGCAACGAGGCACTCGGCTGCAGGCTGGGCCTCAGAAGTCAGGGGGCACCATCCTTACCTTTCTTGAACCCAGTCAATTTACATCCAGCTACCCCAACCCCAGCTTGTCCCCCACAGCAAGCTCTTGGCTATGTCTTGCACTTCACTCCAAACCCTTGTGCACCACTACTGTATCTTCATCCCACCGGTATTTCCGTCTTGTCTTAGTGTGGCCCACCTTTCCAGGCTTCAGGCTGTTCCTTAGTACCCCCTCCACAGACTAAGAAAGCTTTGAACCTGCAGAGCCTCTTGAAGATGACTCTTAAATTTCCCTGAATCTCAGTTTCTCCTTTATGGAAGGAGACAGTAATGTTTTTCTCTCGATGTGGCTGGGTTTGGAAATAATTTAGGAAAAAACCCTTTGGAAACTGAAAAGGCTGTGTTTATATGCAAGTAACACGGGTCCTGCCAGGAACGCTGGCTTGTATCTGGATCCGGTTTCTCCAGGCCGCTAAGCTTCCATTACTTCCCCAGCTCCCTGGAAAGTAGAAATGAGAAAGGGGATTCTATTTCTGACTCTGTGTTCCCTCTTGAAACAACGCTGTGAATGCCAGGCCTCTGAGAGCATCCTGCCTAAGCACCCTAGTTTACAAGTAAGGAAGTGTAGTTGGTGAGCTGCCTTAGCAGGTAACTGTCCTTGCTGTCAGGCTCAGTGATGAGAGCTCCATTGCAGGAGGCCACATAGCAGAAGGAAAGGACTTAAGTCTACCAAGTTGTCCAAGGACCTCCCCAAGTATGCCACGGCATGTGCTCACACACACCCCCCAAAGGAAGAGAAATAAATGCTTACAAAACAAATAGTTTATTACTTTGAGAAGTTAAATCACCTATCCAACATCATAGTCAATGACAGAATAACAAAGCCAAGGCCTCTACTCTCTTGTAATTCTTAATCATCCAAACCTGGCACGAAGCTTTGTCCATCCTGAGTCCTGTATCTAGCATAACTTAGCACTTGAGAAGAGAAATAGTCCTTAGAAATCTTTGTGTTTCTCTCTCTCTCTCTCTCTCTCTCTCTCTCTCTCTCTCTCTCACTCTCTCTCTCTCTCCCCCGACTTTTACTCCTTTCTTTGACAGGGCTGGCCTGGAACTCACTCTATAGAGCAGGCTGACTTTCAACTACAGAGATCTGCCTGCCTCTGCCTTCTAAGTGTTCAGATTAAAGGTGTGTGCCACCACTGCCCAGTGACTTTTTTCTTTTTTGAGAGGAGTTCTTATGTCTTCCAGGCTGGCCCCAAACACACTATGTAGCCAAAGATGATTTTAAATTTCTGATCATCCCACTTCTACCAAGTGCTGGGATTATATGCGTGTACCACCATGACGGTTTATATTAGAAATTCCTTTCCGGTCTACCCCGAAGCCAGCTGCTGTTCTCTACTCTTCTTTATTTTCCATGTGTCATCAGCTTGTGTATTTCTCTTCCTCCCTGCCCATTTGATTTCTCCGCTTATCCCACCCCACAGCCCCTTAAGTTCACTATCTGGCCAACTGCTTGTCACAGTCACACTGCATCCCCCATGCTGCTCCTCCCTGCTCTGGATCACACTGCTTTTGCCTGGCCTGTGTCTGGTGGCCAATAAATAAAAGTTACACTTCACGGACTGGGTTTCCTCCATTGTCAGCCCCCACTCAAGCCACCTACCTCTTTACGAAGATGGGTGATGATCTTGTGTGGCACTGTGATGACTTTCCCATTACTGGTTCGAAGGGCAGGCAGGGTTCCTGAAATTGAGAAGGAAGTATACTCACAGCATTTGCATTGCATTCCTGTCCCCTGCTCCTCCCCTGGCACATCCCCGTCCCTCAGGGATACCTGAAGGGCTCTGCCAAGGATTGCTGGTCTTGTGTATCTTCAGTGGGGCGCCTGTAAATCTGGTATAGGTCTGCAGGGAAGGAAGCAGACGGTAGAGAAACCAAGGTATGGCTTCATAAAGAAACCAAGAAAAGAATCCGTGACTCAGTAAATTATGTTCTATGGTCTATACTTAGCACTTTTATACCAAAAGGAGAGGTGGAAAGAGGGTGTCATTCCTATTTACAAATGGGCAAACTGGACCAGACAGTTCATGGACATGTTTATATGTCCATTTCCAAGATTAAACATTAGGAAAAGATTTCTACCCTTATGCCATCTACATTGTAAAGCCTATTCACCAAAGCTTTTCCTAATTAACTTCCCTCTTCCTGGAAGTACTGATTCCCTTTGGCAGTCTCTATATTGTTTCTACTTTACATCAATACACGTGATCGTTTCATTATTTGCTTACATGTTTGCCTTTTTGTTAACAATTTCAATACAAGAGTCAAAATCGTATTGCAAGGGAATGTTTTTTACTCTAAGAGGCATAATAAATGTTTTTTACAATCCCGAAGACGTTGAATGAAGTGAAGCAAGTCTGCCTAGCTCTAAAGCTCTTCCTACAGTCTGGCTGTGGGGCTGTCTGATCTATGAAAACGAGATTCAGTGGATTCATAGCGGAAAAAGAAGAGATCGTCCAGAAGGGGTTATCCCAAGGTCACCCAGCCAATAAATGGATAGGCAAGGTCTAAACCCATCTTCTGAAGCCCTGACCAAGCCTACTTCCACTGCTACACAAATCGATCCTAGGAAATCAGGGCGTGAGGCGCGGAGCCCATATCGGCCTTCGACTGCCTCAGTTTCTCTCAAGACGCTTGCGTCTGGGTTCTCGGCAAAGCTCGAGCACCCACTCCGGCTCTCCAGAGATCAGAAGACACGTGCATGAGCCCTCACCAGCACGGCCAGACTATCCAGGTCCACCGACGGCAATCCCCAGCCCCCTGACCAGCAGAACAGCTCCATGGGCGCCGCCATCTTGTACGCTCTCTGACCCGGAAGCACCTTCTCGTAAGCGTCGGCCTTCTCTCGCCAGGAACCGCCCCTGGTCCCCGCCTCCCTGGCCTCCGGGGCTTTGGGGTCTGGGGAGGCGTGGCTCTTGGCGGCCTGAGCCACGGCGGGGCTGTGAGAGGTGGGGCATCGGCCTTCTGGGGAGCGCCGCGGGCTCGTCCTGAGGCGGCCCCCGTAAGGCAGCAGGGCCGCGGTCCAGACGCGCTTGGGACATTCGCGGCGCCTCAGCCGAGCGTAGCCACGAACCGCCGGCGACACGGAGGGCTTGGGAGAGGGGCATCTGGTGCGGCTTGTCGGTCTCTGGGGGCACTTGCCAAACTGCACATGGCCCCGACAACCCCGGGTCCTCTCAGGTCTCAGCCCCGAGCGGACGCCGCGGGGGGGTCCCCCGAGCCGCATGTTTTCCACTGCGCGTTATGTTTGGAGAGGGCCTCGCGCTGCCTGTCGCCATGGAAACAAAACAGGGGCGGTGGCGGCGCCCGAGCTGAGGCCCGGCTGGGGCCTGAGTGGGGGAAGGGGAGGTGCGGCTCGCGGGTCGTTGCCTTCGTAACGGGAACTCCTGGTCGGTCCCCAGCTCCCCTCGGGTTCATCCCGGACAGGGCCATCCCGCGGTACCCAGTGTTCCCCAGTCCCATCCTCGCTCCTGTCTTCTAGTTTACGGCTCCAGCCTCTGGTGATGCTTTCCCCTTTCTGATGTCTTAGAAAGCCATCAAGTTCTCGTCGGTCGCTTCCAGATTTCCATTTTCCCAAGAGTGAGGGGAATGGACACATGTCAGGGACGCAACACACTGTAATAAAAACTTGTTTTTTGCTGTGCCATATCAATAAGCCTCGTGTCGTGGTCTTCTAGGCACTGTAGCAAAGGATGGTCCACTGCCATCCATTTCCGCCAACTGTGAAATAATGCCTAGAACCTAGAATTGCCCAAGGCAGGGGATTCTGACTTTTCCAACCATTGCTTGCAGAGAACAGTAGCATTTGGTAGCGCTGTTAAGTTGAAAGCTCCCAAGAACCAGATGTCAGGCTAAAGGGAAGCATCTTTGAGGAGGATCATTATGGTGGAGCAGGAGGCAAGGAAAGCTCTGGGACTCTTTCCCAGTGCCTCTGGTTTCGGGAGCCGGTGATGCCTCCAAGGTGATTGGCAGCTCTTTGTTTCAACCCCCCCTACCCGCCTGCTCCCCCCACCCCCCAGCTCGCTCCTCAGTCCCTCCGCCCCCCTCCTGCTCCTGCTCTCCGCCTAGTCTTTTTCCCTCCCAGTCGCCTTGCCTGCCAGGGGTAGTGAACCGGCTAAGCGGCATGGAGAAGCCGGAACTTTGGGGTGTCCTGGCTCTTTTCCTCCTCTGCTCTTACACATGTGGCAGTCAGGACCTTCAGGGTAAGCCTGCATTCATCCCCTTTGACACCTCTTTGTCTCCTTTCTTTTGCCCCCAGGCAAATAACAGACCACATGTGAGTTTGAGAGAGAGGGAAGGGTCCTGAAATGGGTTGGAGAGAAAAGTTAACACTGCGAAGAGTGAAGAGTTGGTGATAATGTAGGAGGGGTGGGCACCAGAGTGGTGGGTGAGTGCAGATCGGTGCAGTGTCAGGCACTGAGACCAGGATGGACCCAGGAGGATTCCACGACTGAGTTAGTCTCAGAGCATCAACAGGATAGTCTGGGCAAGCAGCTTGATTGATAGTGACTGCACGGTGGGGACCCTGGGCTTGGTCCCCCCCACCCCTTTACTCTGGCTCTTGGTTTCTAAAAGATAGGGCGGGGGTGGGGATTGGGCAGCTTGAACTCTCCCGGAGGTCTGGTAGGGGGATGGCCCATGGGTGGTGTAGGAGAGGTAGTAGGAGCAGATGACACAAGCAAAGATTCTTTACTGGCTGGAAGGGAAACCACAGATTGGCCAGGACACAGGAGGAAGAGACGCTGGCTGGGTCCTACATTCCCAGGGGGGAAAGACTAAATAGCGATGGGAGGGTCAGAGTGCTTTGTAAGACAGCTGTAAGATGTGTGTGATGAGCCCCTGGGATGGGAGGACCAGCACCAGGGTTTGGAGTGTGCTAAACCCAGCAATGGTTCCTGAGCTGTGGGCACCAGGTGCCACTCCAGACTCTAGTCAGCAATGTCTCCCTTGCGCCACCTGGTGGGACATAGGAAGTTTGCGGGTGGCTTTGGTATTTGTAAGCCTCTAAGCCTCTAGGTTCCCAAGGCTTTGGAAGGGATAGAAGGTGCTGGGAGGGAAGCATTGCCTTGATAACAAAAAAAAGGGCCAATGGTTTTGTTTTTAGAGATGGGGTCTTGTAGCCTGCTCTAATGTAGCGGAGACTGCCTGATTGCTTGAGGCAGTCCTCTCAGCCTGAGACTACAGGCATGTACCACCATCCCTCACGAGTTTGAGTTTTGAGGATGCTATTCAGAGGCAGGAGGATGATAATTAGGGATGCCTCACCTCTGATTGCTCAGGAGAGAGGGCAGGCCTTCCTCAGACTCCAACCACTTCCACTAACTTTTAAATCCCTATCTGGCCAGTAATTGACCTGCTGACAGTGGGCGAATCCAGGCAGATGGTAGCTGTGGCAGAGAAGATCCGGACAGCTTTACTCACTGCTGGGGATATCTACCTCTTGTCCACTTTCCGCCTCCCTCCAAAGCAAGGTGGTGTCCTCTTTGGCCTCTACTCTCGCCAAGACAACACACGATGGCTGGAGGCCTCTGTTGTGGGCAAGATCAACAAAGGTGACTGGTGGGCACCCCTTTCCAGCATCAATGACCCCTTGAGCAGTCTCCCTCATGCCCTCTCCCAGGTGCCTCTTTATTCTCCACGACCTCTACTAGGGATACTGGTATGGAGGAACTCAAACAGTTGGGTCAGGCTGGTATTTATAGGGATGTATGGCAGGTTGTATGCTGGGATGCTCAGGGAGGGTGGGACAGCTCTGTGTCCCAGCAATGGCAGCACCACTCAGATCTTTGCTAAAGTTCAGTGGGTACGGATCTAGTTGCCACCTTGGGAGAGGACAGTCTTCTAGACATTGAGAATAAGGTCATCTAAGGCCAATTTGAAAAGCATTCATTTACTACTTTCATTGTTTATACATGTATTTATTTTTCAAGATAGGGTTTCTCCACGTAGCTCCGGCCTGGAACTCAGAGATCCACATGCCTGGTCCTGTGAGTGCTTGTCACATCAACGCCTTGTTGAAAAACATTTATTGTGCACCTGTTACATACAAGGTGCTGAGAGATACACATTAGGAATTAACCTAATTTGTAGTTTCTCTCTGAGCTGTCATGCCACACACCTTTAATTCCAGGCAGATGGAGGCAGTGGCAGGTAGATCTCTGAGTTTGAGGCCAGCTTGGTCCTCAGAGTGAGTTCCAGTATACCCAGAGCTATACAGATAAACCTGTCTCCAAAAATCCAAAGAGACAGACAGCCATGGGGTGGCATATTGGTATATAGAAGAGATGATGGAATTCAGTTGGAACATGGGGTGGGGCTAGTGCACATACTGACCTCCAATCCTGGGCAGTGCTGGTGCGGTACCAGCGGGAAGATGGCAAAGTCCACGCAGTGAACCTACAGCAAGCAGGCCTGGCTGATGGGCGCACACACACGGCTCTCCTGCGACTCCGAGGACCTTCTCGACCCAGTCCTGGCCTGCAGCTGTATGTGGACTGTAAACTGGGTGACCAACATGCTGGCCTTCCAGCACTGGCCCCGATCCCTCCAGCAGAGGTCAGTGGACTGGAGATCAGAACTGGACAAAAGGCTTATCTGAGGATGCAGGTGAGAAGGAACCTCTGGTTTGGGGAAAATGGTTTGTAGCACCGAGAGGAGCTGCTCGATCCGCCTGCCTCCCTGCTGACCCCTAGGGCTTTGTGGAATCGATGAAAATTATTCTGGGTGGATCCATGGCTCGGGTAGGAGCCCTGAGTGAATGTCCATTCCAAGGAGATGAATCCATTCACAATGCAGGTAATAGATCCTCTGACCTCCTCCCAGTTAACACCCTTTCCTTTAGCTTGACCATTCCTGAGGCTTTCAACACCCCCCACCCCCAACTCCAAGTCTTTTATCCTTGACTCGTGTGTAGGAGGTGTAGATCAGAAAAATAAGATCATCCAGCAGGGCTGTAACTCCGGGGAACTCTAGGGTTAAGGAGTAAGGTAATGGCTTAGTCTCAAGATTTTTATAGTTGCTCTTGGCAGCTGTCACCTACAATTGAGTGGCACCTTTAGCCAAGGCCTCTCATCCTGGTCTGTGACAAGGATGCTTAGAGACTCTTACCTAAGCAAACACCCACTTCTCCCAGAGACTTGAAAGGGTTCTTGAAGGGGCAGCTTGGGGGAAGGGTTTGAAATGGAATGTACTGGGGGCCTGGCCCTACTTTGGGTTGCCTCTCACTTGGAGTCCTCCTGCAACTACTATGCCTGAGAATGAAGACTTGAGTTTTTCTGGCTTCCTATGAGGCAATGCCCAGAGGGCCTTTAGCCCAATGGAAGGGGCGGCTGTGACCCAGTAAGGGGCTATGTGAAGAGTGCTTGCCTACCATGCGCAAGGCTGTGTAGTGGGTTGCCTCTGTCCTGATACTCTGCACTGCTTCATCTTTCTTGAGGGTCCAGGGCTGTCCTTCTTCTAGATCCCCTTCCTTCCCACTTCCTTAGTATCTCCCACTGACTGCTCTCACTTCTTCTCTAGTGACCAGCGCACTACAATCCATTCTAGGTGAGTCAGTTATGAAGAGGCGGTAGAGGCAAGGGTGGTCCTCTGTCATGGGTGGGGTCTAAGGTGTGGTGTGGGCTTCGGGGACAAGAGCTGACCTACAGTGCAAAGAGGGCCCAGAGTGGCTCCCCGATTCTAAGTCTCTCCATCCCCTGGCCCTTGACAGGGGAGCAGACCAAGGCACTGGTCACCCAGCTCACCCTCTTCAACCAGATCCTAGTGGAGCTTCGGGACGACATCCGAGACCAGGTTTGAGCGGGCAGGCCAAGGGTGCGATTCTGGGGTGGGGTGTGATGGCAGTGGCAGAGAGATGACTTCTCCTCACTCGTCAGGTGAAGGAAATGTCACTCATCCGGAACACCATCATGGAGTGTCAGGTGTGCGGTGAGTGGGAGAGGAGGGCCCCAGAGAGCACTGCTTATGCCCCCCACCGTGTAGCTTCAGCTTCTCCTTTCTAGCCATCCGAAGAGTGACCCTCGAGGGTGGCTCTGACCGTGTCCACCTCCCAGGTTTCCACGAGCAGCGTTCACACTGCAGCCCCAGCCCCTGCTTCCGAGGCGTGGACTGTATGGAAGTGTATGAGTACCCAGGCTACCGCTGTGGGCCCTGCCCACCCGGCCTGCAGGGCAACGGCACCCACTGTGATGACATCAACGAGGTGAGGGATGGCGGGGCTCTCGAGGGTAAAAAAAAAAATGGGTGAAAGTTGTTCAGAAGCAGAGGAATTCAGGAGAGATCAGAGGCCAGAAAGCACAGGAAGGAGGAAAAAGATAAAGGGTAGACTAGAGGGCTATGTGGTGAAGGAGCTGGGGGAGAGGTAGGGAAGTTTGAGATGGCCAGCCAGGGGAAATGGAGCACTGGAGGTTGGGCTGAGAGCGCTGCCCAGGGACTAGGAGTGATGCTCTTAGGATCACACACAGCTGCTCACTTCCCCAGGAAAATGCCTGACGTCTGCCTTCTCATTTGGTCCCCAGTGTGCTCACACTGACCCCTGTTTCCCGGGGTCCAGCTGCATCAATACCATGCCTGGCTTCCACTGCGAGGCCTGTCCTCCAGGGTACAAGGGCACCCGAGTGTCTGGTGTGGGCATCGACTATGCTCGAGCCAGCAAACAGGTCAGATGGTAAAGTCTGTATGGATTTGTGAAAAATGAGATGAGACTCCCCTACACCAGCTCTGGCTTTGGGTCTAAACATGCCAGTGCTCACCCGGCCCTGTCATTAGTGACTTCTGTATCCATGAGATCCCCCTCTACTCTGCCCTTTTAGGTCTGCAATGACATTGACGAATGTAATGATGGTAACAACGGAGGCTGTGACCCAAATTCCATCTGCACCAACACGGTGGTGAGTTGAATGCCCTGCTCTGCTTATGACTGGGGAAAGGAGACTGTGTCACTCCCTCTTCAAATTTCCTACTTCTTCCTGTCCCCCTTGGGCACCACTCGAGTGTTCCCGTGAACCTGGCCGAGATGGCTAGGTTCTGATTCTGCCTTTTACCAGTTGTGACCTTTAGCAAGTTATTTAATCATTTTGAGCCTCAGTTTCCTCATTTGAAAAATAGGGTTATTATCTGCCTTTAAAGAAAGTTGTCCTGGGGCTGGAGAGATGGCTTAGTCGTTAAGAACACTGACTGCTCTTCCAAAGGACCTGGGTTCAATTCCCAGTACCCACATGGCAGCTCACACTGTAACTCCAATATCTGACAGCCTCACACAGACATACATGCAGGCAAAACACTAATGCACATAAAATTAAAAAAAAAAAAGTCTGTCCTGAGAACCTAAAGGAGATAGATATAGCAGGTGCGGTTCTGAGTGGCTGTCTGAGGTTCCACAGGTAGAATGAGACTCGGCCAGGGCCCCTGGGGAGCTCAACCTTTCTTAACTCCACCTCCCTACTCTTAGGGGTCTTTCAAATGTGGTCCCTGCCGCCTGGGCTTCCTGGGGAACCAGAGCCAGGGCTGCGTTCCAGCAAGGACCTGCCACAGCCCTACCCACAGCCCCTGCCACATCCACGCCCACTGTCTCTTTGAACGCAATGGTGCTGTGTCATGCCAGGTAACCTAGATCTAAGATGAGGAGGAAAAAGGGAGGGCTCTGGAGAAATGTATAAAACTGGTGAAAATTTAGGGACTGACCTCAGTGCCTTCATGGGAAAGAGGTAAGCACAGGCTGGAGGCTTATTAATGTGGGGAACAGAGCCCAGAGCAGGGAGAGTAATGGGGCAGGGCACAGGGATGCAAGGCCCAATGGCTAACGCTGACCATATGTTTTTGCCTAGTGTAACGTGGGCTGGGCAGGGAACGGGAACGTGTGTGGGCCTGACACAGACATAGACGGCTATCCTGACCAGGCTCTTCCCTGCATGGATAACGACAAGCACTGCAAGCAGGTGAGACCAGCGGCTGTGGGGGAGCAGTGAAGGGCAGGATGGCTCCCCAGAACTCACCCATACCCTTCCTCTTGAACCTCAGGACAATTGCCTTTTGACACCCAACTCTGGGCAAGAAGATGCTGATAACGATGGTGTCGGGGACCAGTGTGATGACGATGCTGACGGGGATGGTATCAAGAATGTTGAGGTATGGGGTGGGGCTCTCCACAGTTAAAAGCACTTGTTGGTCTTGCAAAACACTCTGCACCCACAGGGTGGCTTACAAACATCTGTAACTCTAGTTCCATCTCTGGCCTTTCTGGGCCCTGCACTCATGTGGGCACAGGCAAAACACCCATACAGAGAAAATAAAATGAGTCTTAACAAAACAAAACAAAACAAAACAAAATAAAACAAAACAAAACAAAGGGCTCAGCAGTTAAGAGCAATGACTGCTCTTCCAGAGGTCCTGATGCCTTTTCTGGTATGTCTGAAGTAATAGTGTACGTCCATAAAAACAACAACTTTGAGGTAGATTTGCAATGGTGGCGCACGCCTGTAATCCCAGCACTTAGAGAAAGAGGCAGGAGATTCTCAGCTTGGGCTACAGAATAAGATCCTGTCTCTAAAAACCAAACAAGGGCCAGGCAGTGGTGGTGCACGCCTTTAATCCCAACACTTGGGAGGCAGAGGCAGGAGGATTTCTGAGTTTGAGGCCAGCCTGGTCTACAGTGAGTTCCAGGACAGCCAGGGCTACACAGAGAAACCCTGTCTGGAAAAAAACAAAAACAAAACAAAACAAAACAAAACAAAACAAAAAAACCAAGGCCAGTGTGGTAGCTCAGAGCAAATAAAGGCACTTGCCACCAAGTCTAGTGACTTGAGTTTAATCCCTGAAACTCATATAGTGGGAGGAGAGAATCTAGTGTTACAAATTGTCCTCTGACCTCCATATAGGCACAGTGGCACTTGTGTGGCCACATACATATACTACTTAAATAAGTACATGTAAGAAAAGGAAAGTGGGGGGCTGGTGAGATGGCTCAGTGGGTAAGAGCACCCGACTGCTCTTCTGAAGGTCCAGAGTTCAAATCCCAGCAACCACATGGTGGCTCACAACCATCCATAACGAGATCTGACTCCCTCTTCTGGTGTGTCTGAAGACAGCTACAGTGTACTTACATATAATAAATAAATAAATAAATAAATAAATAAATAAATAAATCTTAAAAAAAACAAAAAGAAAAGGAAAGTGGGCTGGAGAGATGGCTCAGTGGTTAAGAGCACTGGCTGCTCTTCCAGAGGTCCCTAGTTCAATTCCCAGCATCCACATGGCAGCTCACGACTGCCTGTAATTCTAGTTCCAGGGGACCTTACATAGACATATATGCAGTTAAACCACCAATGCACACAAGATCTAAATACATAAAAATAAATAAATCTTTTTTTTTTTTTTTTTTTTTTTTTGGTTTTTCGAGACAGGGTTTCTCTGTGTAGCCCTGGCTGTCCTGGCACTCACTTTGTAGACCAGGCTGGCCTCGAACTCAGAAATCCGCCTGCCTCTGCCTCCCAAGTGCTGGGATTAAAGGCTTGTGCCACCACGCCCAGCTAATAAATAAATCTTAAGGAAAGAAAGAAAGGAAGGAAGGAAGGAAGGAAGGAAGGAAGGAAGGAAGGAAGGAAGAAAGGAAAGAAGAAGAGATGAAATGAAAACAAAAGAAAAGCCAGGCCCCCTCTCTGCTGCTCTAATCCCAGTTCTCAGGAGGCTGAGGCAGCAGGAGCCCTGTAGTCTACATAGTGGATTTCAGGCCAACAAAGGCTACATAGTGAGAACCTGTCTCAAAACAAACAACAAACCACCAAAACCAAACATCTAAAGGCCAAGGATGCTGTGCCCCTCTCAGCTCCTGTGCTCTCCGCGTGTTGTGGTCTCTCCTGTGAATCCCTCCCTCTATCCTGCCTCTTCTTGGCCCTCGGCAGTTCTCTAGAAACATCCCTATGAAATGAACTGTGGAGATCTGTACCTGCTTGAGTGGGTGGGACAGCACCAAGCAGTGGACAAACACAGGACAAGGACATGGACAGAGTAAGTATGGGGACTTCTGACCCTTCTGTCCCCACCCCTTTGTCTAGGACAATTGTCGACTGTTTCCCAACAAGGACCAGCAGAATTCAGACACAGATTCATTTGGTGACGCCTGCGACAACTGTCCCAATGTTCCCAACAACGACCAGAAGGACACGGATGGCAATGGAGAAGGAGATGCCTGTGACAACGATGTGGATGGGGATGGTGCAAGCCTGGGGCTGTGGGGATGGCTGGGGGATCTAAGGGGAGAGGCTGGGAGCTTGGAAGTCAGTGGCAATGGGGAAAGTAGGCTTATAATCACTGGCCCGAGAACAAGATGTGGTCAGGCAAGATGTAGGCAGGTCACACAAGGTACAAGCGGGTTTCCTGACAAAGCTCGGGCCTTCCACCAACTGAGAAGAGTGTGCCCCACGAGCAGCAACAGCATCGTTTCTCATGTCCACTAGGCATCCCCAACGGGTTGGACAATTGCCCTAAAGTACCCAACCCACTGCAGACAGACCGGGATGAAGACGGAGTGGGAGACGCTTGCGACAGCTGCCCTGAAATGAGCAATCCTACCCAGGTACAGGGGAGTGTCAGGGCGAGGGAGGGTGGGGATTGGGGGATGAGGCCCAGTCCTTTACCCTGTCAGTTATCAGGAAATGGTGACATCAGACCCATCTCTCTCAGACAGATGCAGACAGCGACCTGGTGGGGGATGTCTGTGACACCAACGAAGACAGGTAGGGTCTGGGCCGAGACATCCAGGGTCTCCCAGGGATATTTTTTTTTCCTCTCCTCTTTTTTGGTTGTCTCTGTAATGTAAGCTTAACTCACCACCCCTGCTGAGCAGGAAGTCATTCTCACTGTCTACCTTCCATTCCCACTGCTGGATTGCCATCTCCTCTGAATGATAGCAAGGGAACCAAGTTGGAGGGTAGGCAGGCCCCAGAGAGCACACAGAAGGAAAAGATGGAGCCCACCCTCTCAGCTGGGATCTGTTCATTTTCTTCTGAGCAGCGACGGAGATGGGCACCAGGACACTAAGGACAACTGTCCTCAGCTGCCAAATAGCTCTCAGCTGGACTCTGACAATGACGGGCTTGGAGATGAGTGTGACGGGGATGATGACAATGACGGTGTCCCAGATTACATTCCTCCCGGGCCTGATAACTGTCGCCTGGTACCCAATCCTAATCAGAAGGATTCAGATGGTAAGACTGGAGTCCCAGAGATGGTTTAGCTGATCAGGCTGTGCTCAGAAGGCAAGCCTACTGGAGGGAATGGAGGATGGAAGGGTAGGGAGGACTCAGGAAGAGCCTGGCGGTGACAGTCGCTCTTTGCAGGCAACGGTGTGGGTGATGTCTGTGAAGATGACTTTGACAATGACGCAGTGGTTGACCCTCTGGACGTGTGCCCAGAGAGTGCAGAAGTTACCCTCACAGACTTCCGGGCCTATCAGACTGTGATCCTGGATCCCGAGGGTGACGCCCAGATCGATCCAAACTGGGTAGTGCTCAACCAGGTATGCGGGGGCAGTAGGCTGGGCAGGCGCTGTCAGACCTGGCTGCCTGTTGGGACCTGGGGTGTCACTGTGCGCCTGGATCAGGGCTTTTTCTCTTTCTTCCTTTATCAACCCCAGGGCATGGAAATTGTTCAGACTATGAACAGTGACCCGGGTCTTGCAGTTGGTATGTAAAGGACACCCGGCTCAGTCGTTTCCAAAGGGAAGGCTCCTATGGAGGGTAGACGGAGCATTTGCAGGGCCTTCCTAGTCCTGTATGCAGCAGGCATCTCTGCGCCCGCCCATACCCACCCACAGTAGGCCGCCTGGCAGCTGTACTGCCCCTAACACTTCTCTGTTCCCACTCCAGGGTACACGGCCTTTAACGGCGTGGACTTTGAAGGCACCTTCCACGTGAACACAGTCACTGATGATGACTATGCGGGTTTCCTCTTCAGTTACCAGGACAGTGGCCGCTTCTACGTGGTCATGTGGAAACAGACGGAGCAGACCTACTGGCAGGCCACGCCTTTCCGAGCAGTGGCCCAACCAGGGCTGCAGCTCAAGGTATCCCCAGCTGCCCACTTTCCCCAACCCAGTGAGTTTCCTAAAGCTGTTCTTGCCCCACCTCAGGGCCCCCACTGCCTCTGAGCTTCCCTACCCAGACATGTGCTCTGGAGTTCAACTGTGTGGAATTCCAGAGAATTCTTCCTCTTCCTTCCGACTTCCTTTCTCACCAGCTCTTCCCGTCTCTTGTCTCCCTTCACCCTGGTCCTGTGATTGATGCACTATCTTTGTCAATGACTCCCAGGCAGTGACATCCATATCTGGCCCAGGTGAGCACCTCCGGAATGCTCTGTGGCATACTGGCCACACCCCTGATCAGGTACGACTGCTGTGGACTGACCCACGGAATGTGGGTTGGCGAGACAAGACATCCTATAGATGGCGGCTGCTCCACCGGCCCCAAGTTGGCTACATTCGGTAAGGGAAAAGGCTTGAGCCCTGGAGAGGGGGCAGGGGCAAGACTCAGCCTCCTGTGCCCTCTAGCTAGCAGGGACTTGGGGACTGTGGCCTTCCCTCTGCTCACTTCCTTGCTGTCTTTGGTAGGGCTTGCAGCCAGTTCCTTCCGGTTTCCCTTCCCAACACGGAGGAGGTGGTATCAGGAACACCTTTCCTTTGCATCCAATTTCCCCTCTAGATCCAGGGTGTTGAGCTAGATGCCCTTCAGTGCTCTGGGAGCCTCTAGACCAGGGCAGTCTGTGGAAGAACCTGTCCCTTCCAGCCCCTAAGTGTCCAGAACCTGCTCCAGCAGCATCGGACTTTGGAAAGGGACCATGATTTATAGAAGAGCCGATTGAGACCTGAGTTTGCAGGCCTCTCTGGTTTGATTTTTCCCTCCAAGTATCCCCAGTTGGTGCCAGTGCCTGGAGAAGGGAAGGGAAGGGAAGGGAAGGGGTCTGCTTAGAAGCGGGGCTTCCTGTGGCCAGCAGCCTTGAAGCCCAGGGCTGAGCCGGTTCCTCTTTAAGGTACCTAGAGCAGTGGGGCGCCAGGGCAGAGGATAAATGAGGGGTGGTGGACTAGAGCCTGGGAAGCGGGTGACTTCACCCCCAGCCTTTTGTGCTCATTGCCATAGCAACCCAATCCTTACTAGGAATGTGCTGGTGCTTTGAGATGCAAAAGGGGCTGGACAAAGAGCTAGGGGCCCGAGGCCTGAGAAAAAGCACCTCTCCTCCCCTTCCAGCCTTCCCTCCCTTCCCTCAGGACTAGAGAGCCCCAGGGGAGGGGTGCAGGAGACCCCAGGACAGTGGCACAGTGCTCATTGGCACCTTAGCACCAATGATACCCCTGTTCCCAACAGGGTGAAGCTCTATGAGGGTCCCCAGCTAGTGGCGGATTCTGGGGTGATTATTGACACGTCCATGCGAGGGGGGCGTCTCGGTGTATTCTGCTTCTCCCAAGAAAACATCATTTGGTCCAATCTCCAGTACCGATGCAATGGTGAGCCTCTAGACTGCGGTCAACTTGACCTGTGCCCTGGGAAAACCATGTCCTCTGACCCTGACTTATTCTCCCTCTGCAGACACAGTGCCTGAGGACTTTGAGCCATTCCGGAGGCAGCTGCTCCAGGGAAGAGTGTGAGGAGGTGGCCACGGGACTCAGATCCTGACTGGAGACCTTTGGCCGTTGAACTCTGTTCTGGAGACCCTGGGGTCTAACCTACAGCCCCTCAACCTAACGGATGGCTCTCTGGCACCCACCAGGGAGCTCAGCCCCAGAGGGGTGGCGACCCCATTGTGCAGGGGTTGGGAGACTTTCAAGGGGTATTATTACTCAGGTTCTAACCCCAGGAAAGACCACAGCACATTGCCATAAAGTTTCAGTTATTTTCTAAGTCAGTGCAATTGTTTATTTTAGACCTTTTCCGGCCCAGAAAGGAACCTGAGGGGGAAAGGCTGGTAGTTGCAAGTTAGAGAGCTAGGGAGAGTTTGACTAAGTTGAGGTGGGGTGGGAAAAGGACCAAATGAAGGATGAGGTTGGAGGGTGGCTAAGGTCCTTCCAGCCCCACTTACTTACCGTGGTAGCGGCGACACTTCAGTCTAAGCTTGGTAGAGATCGAAAGCCCGGTGGCCGGGGCTGCCCCACTCTGGGTGAGGGGGCGCCGGGGGGGGGGGCCGGGGGGGCCGGAGGCCGGGACGAGTGCAATATTGGCAGGGGAAAGAACAACACTGCACCGCGTCCCGTCCCTCCCGCCCACCCGGGGCTCTGGAATCCCGCTCCCTACCACCTGGGCCGCTGGAACCCAGGGACAGGAGTGCTCTGGGGAGTATAGGTCACCTTAGAGGTGCGCCAGAGCCTGAACACCCGAAGAGTGAAAGGTGGCGAAAGGGAAAGGGTGAGGAGAGGAGGGGAGCTTCTGGTGCCCCGAAGGCCACTTTCCAACGCCAAAGCAGTGCGCGCGCTTGCTCTTTAAATACTCAGACTGAGAGGCGCGGAGCCATTGCCATGGTGACGGGTGTCCCAGCAACCGAATTGAATGGCTGTTGCCTGGCAATCCTAGGAGTTGGGGTTTGGTGCCGCCCACCTAAATACTTGTGGGCGAGCTGACGTAGGGCGGCTCCACTCCGCCCGGAGCAGGCCTGACAAAGCCTCTCAGAGGCGGGACACACGGCGGGAGCGTGGGATCCACGCCTCCGTTCCTACACCCCCGAAATGTTTTTAAAGTATTCGTTTCCGTTTTGTATTCGTTGGGACTAAGAACTGTTTGCCTACTACAGTTGTAACTGCTCCTGCTGGTTTACTCCGCAACCTCCGCTTGCGGGATCCGGCCTGGCATCCTCAGTCCGTGCTACTGTGAACCCAAAGCCCTCCCCAAATTCAACTGTTTCTGTCCTTCAGAACACCTTTCGTTTCTCCCTAAATACACACACACGGGTTTGCCTTGTTTCGCGTGCTTGTTCGCCCCAAATATTATTCCTTTCCCAGATACATCTCAACGTTCTCATGTTCCACGATTGGCCCACCTACTTAATCTCTGCCTCCTAAATATCTAGCTACCTAGACATATCCCGTCCTACCCCCCCCCCCCCAATTCAATGTCATCACACAACTTGATGCCCCCTTCCACATACCTTGGGGGTCCAACCACTTTTACCCTACCCGCAAACACAATCCCCAGAAGTCTAGTAGCCCAAGTAATGACCCTTGCTTCTCCCCCACAGTGTGCATTCTTTCCTATCTGTCCGAGGCACTGATTCTTTTCGCCAAGGCACAATTAACTTCCTTTAGTTAATCTGTCTCAACTTTGGCTGTGCTGCCAAACTATCGGCTGGTGCGAGTACGCCGTGCGACGCTCGCGGTGACCACTAGAGGGCAGGCGTTTCCGGATAGAAGGGCCGGTCAACCTGCCACTCAAGGTGGAGGGTTGGGTAGGAAGGACCTTAGGCTTCAGTGGAGCCCAAGTTTCGTCCTTTTTAAGTGGAAATTTCCCCCACCGCCTTTCTCGGGAGAAAGCCAAAGAGAGACCCAGGCTACTGGAAAGTCTGGCAGGGGCGGGGACTGTGGTTTTCAGAGTACGGGGAGCGGCTAGAAGGGCGGGGCTGTTCCGGGAAGTGGCGGGGGGGGGGGTGCTGCGGGGAGGGAGACTAAAACTAGCGACCTGTCCACTATTATCCAGCCCCCTTATGTCCTCTCAACTTATGAGAAGTGGTGTTCAAGGACCCGCAGAGAGAATAGGAAAAGAGATGGGGGACCTAGGGATGGACTTCCCATGTCTTGCTGTCCAGGGCCTTTCTGTGTTCCCTTTCCTCTTCTTGGCGGTCGCTCTGGGACTAAAACCAGAGCCAGGGGGCCCCAGGTTTCTTCCACATACACACCTGGGGTAGTCAAGGAGCGGTTGGTAAAAGTGGGAGGCCAAATGGAGAAAAAACAGGTTGTCATAAGGTTGAGTGATTGGAGCCCAAGTACCCTACACAGGAATGACTGGGGAGGAGGAGGAGGAAAAGAATAGGGGAGGGGGCGGAGTTTTGTTACCTGTCACCTGCTCTGACTGTGCCTAGGGCGGGAGGGGGACTGGTATAAAGCAGCAGGCACCAGCGCTGTTCCACCGCACACACGGAGCGCCAGCCTTGAGTCTGTTTTCTAGCCCCTTCCCGCCTGTTCACCACCACCATGACCCCGGGCATTCGGGCTCCTTTCTTTCTGCTGCTACTTCTAGCAAGTCTAAAAGGTGAGAGGCGCAAGGTGGGGAGGGGCTGTGCTGTTCAGGTGGGACTCCCAGTCTTTCTGTGGAGTTTGCTTACTGGTAGATTATGACAGTCATAAATGGCCATCTATACGGGTATGGCCCAGTATGGGCCGGGGTGGGGGGAAGAGGCTAAGGAAGGAGGCTGAGAAGAGGTGACCCCTCAGGAGAGTGGGCACTCTAGTAGGCAAATACTCTTTGTGGGGAGTAGAGAAGAGAGGCTGTGTCAGGAGAAGTAGCTCCGGAGTGGAAGAATGGGGCCGTGTGCAGTGGTTCCAGTCTATAGTTCCCACACCCTGGACGCTCAGGTTCACAGAGAGTTCAAGGCCAGCTTAGGCTACAGTATGAATACTTGTCTCAAGTAGAGGAATAAATGAGCCAGAAGCAGAGGTGGCAGAGGTGAGACCTCTGCTTAGGGAGGGAGGCTGTCAGGATGAAGGCAAACCAGGGGCTACCTGATGCTAACATGATCCCCCTTCCTTCCGGGGTTACTTTGCTTTCAGAGTTTATATTTTTCTTCTTGCTCTGATTTTTATTCATCAACCCAGTAGGTGTTGTTGTTGTTGTTGTTGTTTTTACAACTTTGGCTCTGGCCGGAACTAAAACATCACACATGTTATCCAAAGCGACCCAGTGTCCAACTCTGTTGATTAGTGCTGCTGTGAGCATAAAAACAGTTTACCCCTCATCTTTCACTCTGGTTCAGGTTTTCTTACCCTTCCAAGTGAGGAAAATAGTGTCACCTCATCTCAGGACACCAGCAGTTCCTTAACGTCGGCTACTACTCCAGTCCACAGCAGCAACTCAGACCCAGCCACCAGACCTCCAGGGGACTCCACCAGCTCTCCAGTCCAGAGTAGCACCTCTTCTCCAGCCACCAGAGCTCCTGAAGACTCTACCAGTACTGCAGTCCTCAGTGGTACCTCGTCCCCATCCACCACAGCTCCAGTGAACTCTGCCAGCTCTCCAGTAGTTCACAGTGACACCTCTTCCCCAGCCACTAGCCTTTCAAAAGACTCCAACAGCTCTCCAGTAGTCCACAGTGGCACCTCTTCAGCTCCAGCCACCACAGCTCCAGTGGATTCTGCCAGCTCTCCAATAGACCACGGTGGTACCTTGTCCCCAGCCACCAGCCCTCCAAGGGACTCCACCAGCTCTCCAGTCCACAGTAGTGCCTCTTCTCCAGCCACCAGAGCTCCCGAAGACTCTACCAGTACTGCAGTCCTCAGTGGTACCTCATCCCCAGCCACCACAGCTCCAGTGGACTCCACCAGCTCTCCAGTAGCCCATGGTGACACCTCGTCCCCAGCCACCAGCCCTCTAAGGGACTCCACCAGCTCTCCAGTCCACAGTAGTGCCTCCATCCAAAACATCAAGACTACATCAGACTTAGCTAGCACTCCAGACCACAATGGCACCTCAGTCACAACTACCAGCTCTGCACTGGGCTCAGCCACCAGTCCAGACCACAGTGGTACCTCAACTACAACTAACAGCTCTGAATCAGACTTGGCCACCACTCCAGTTTACAGTAGCAGGCCATTCTCTACTACCAAAGTGACATCAGGCTCAGCTATCATCCCAGACCACAATGGCTCCTCAGTGCTACCTACCAGTTCTGTGTTGGGCTCAGCTACCAGTCTAGTCTATAATACATCTGCAATAGCTACAACTCCAGTCAGCAATGGCACTCAGCCTTCAGTGCCAAGTCAGTACCCTGTTTCTCCTACCATGGCCACCACCTCCAGCCACAGCACTATTGCCAGCAGCTCTTACTATAGCACAGTACCATTTTCTACCTTCTCCAGTAACAGTTCACCCCAGTTGTCTGTTGGGGTCTCCTTCTTCTTCTTGTCTTTTTACATTCAAAATCACCCATTTAATTCTTCTCTGGAAGACCCCAGCTCCAACTACTACCAAGAACTGAAGAGGAACATTTCTGGATTGGTGGGTATCAGCCTAGTCTCTGCCATGTGTCCCCTGACATAACTCTTCAGGACTGCATGGCTCTCACATCACTCCTGAGTCTTCTCCTCTTCTCCCAGTTTCTGCAGATTTTTAACGGAGATTTTCTGGGGATCTCTAGCATCAAGTTCAGGTACAGTTCTGGATTTGACTTGGGGGAGGCATGGGCAGTCTCGTGACTTTGTGGTGTCGGGATGGGGTGGGGGTGAGGAGAGGAGTGCTGAGCTATAAGCCGAGAGTCTATCTGAGCTCCCCGTTTTCTGTGACCAGGCCAGGCTCCGTGGTGGTAGAATCGACCGTGGTTTTCCGGGAGGGTACTTTTAGTGCCTCTGACGTGAAGTCACAGCTTATACAGCATAAGAAGGAGGCAGATGACTATAATCTGACTATTTCAGAAGTCAAAGGTGAGGTGATAGCCCCAGCTGCAGCCTGGCACCATAGTATGGGGTTCTACCGCCTGTTTACTTCTGGTGCCAGGAGTGGGAAATCCACCTCCCTTGGGACTTCCCTGACCACCGTTTTCCCTTCTAGTGAATGAGATGCAGTCCCCTTCCTCTGCCCAGTCCCGGCCTGGGGTACCAGGCTGGGGCATTGCCCTGCTGGTGCTGGTCTGTATTTTGGTTGCTTTGGCTATCGCCTATTTCCTTGCCCTGGTAAGTCTCAGGCCTTCCGAGGCGCGGTGTGCCCTGGGTAAGTGGAACCCCGCTGGCCAGTCCAATCTCCTGTCTCCGTAGGCAGTGTGCCAGTGCCGCAGAAAGAGCTATGGGCAGCTGGACATCTTTCCAACCCAGGACACCTACCATCCCATGAGTGAATACCCTACCTACCACACTCACGGACGCTACGTACCCCCTGGCAGTACCAAGCGTAGCCCCTATGAGGAGGTAAAGTGTATCCCGCAGCAGCTTGGGCCAGCGACCTGGGCAGGGTGGGGCCTTATGAAGGGGAGCTTGGGAAACCCAAGGAACCCCAGAGAGGTGAGCAGTTGGAGCCCGGCAAGGTTGGGAATGGAGGTCGAGTTCTGGGAGACCATGGGAGACAACAGAAAAAAAGTGTCTGCACTACCAGTCTTCCCCCAAAAGCCTCGCCGTCGTCTACCTGTACCAATCTGTACTAATTAGGATGCCCAGAGGTGAGGCGAGGAGATCCTGTGCCCCTGGGAGCCCCGCCCACTGCATTCCCCGCTGACCTCCTAGGGGTCGGAGAGTAGATACAGGGGGCTGGGGTAGGGTGGGAGGGCTCTGGCGGAAGAGATTTCTCTTGCTAGATGAGTGTGCTGAGGGAGTTTTAGGAAAGCAAGGGTCCCTCTCTCTTCCCTCCCTCAGGCCTTTCCCTGCGGAGTCTCGTAAATAATTACTGTGGCCACCTGAGACGGAAAGGCTAGTGAGACAGAAAAGCCAGTGGGTGGGGAAGGAGACAAGCACGTCCTTTTCTTGCCCCACTTTCCTCCTCCTCCAGATACACACACACACACACACACACACACACACACACACACACACACACACACACACAGCTCTTTGGGCCAGAGGATCAAAAACTAAAAGGAGAGAAAGATAGGCGGGGCCTACAAGAGGGCTAGGGACCTACAGCCACGCGGAGGGGGGTGGGGGAAGGGGGCCTTGGAGTTGTGTGTTTACAGTCACCTGGCAGCTCTGGGGCCAGCAGGTGCACACTCGGAATTAACCCCTTGAGAGCTTGCCAGGCCCCTGGCCCCAGGCGCCTTCAGGGTTTTACCTGGAAGATTCTTTTTCCCTGAATTTCTTTCCCCTTCACTCAGGTTTCGGCAGGTAATGGCAGTAGCAGCCTCTCTTATACCAACCCAGCTGTGGCAACCACTTCTGCCAACTTGTAGGAGCAAGTCACCCCACCCACTTGGGGCAGCTTTGGCAGTCCGCTCCCTCAGTGGTCACTGCCAGACCCCTGCACTCTGATCTGGGCTGGTGAGCCAGGACTTCTGGTAGGCTGCTCACGTCCTTTGTCAAGGACCTCAACTACATAAGTCTGGTGAAGCCCAGCCCTGCCCTGGGGGACACTGGGGTAGTGGTGGCTCTCAGAAGGACTGGCCTGGAAAACTGAAGACAGGGATGGGAACCCAAACATAGTTGAATAAAAGATGGCCTCCTGTTAGTTATGCCAGCTGTGGTTTTTCATCTGCAACTCTTGGGTCAGAGCGGCCAGGACGAGGCTATAAAGGGCCTGGAAGAGGCCTTTGGGGGAGGACTCCCGAAGGCAAGGAGCCACAGAGGGTTGGAAGGCTGGCCGCATTCGAAAACAGGGATATGGGGAAGAGGTGACACAGGGACACAGAGGTGGCCTGAGAAAGAACCAAGGAATTGCCTCTCTCCTGTGCCTGGCGGCCCTGCAGGAAGGAGGAAACGAAACTTAGGCAAGCTCCAGTGGGCCTGCCCCAGACCTGGCCTCAGCTCGCACCCATGACTCTCTTCGGAGGCCAGCCCATGCCCCTCTCCGACTGGCACAGTGCCCTTAAGGCAGCTCTATTCTTAGCTGTCCAGGTGTGAAGCAAATCCTTGGACCACAGATAACAGTAGCAGAGTCAACACAGCCGTGATAAGCCAGGGCTGGGACAGATCCGGGTGCTGTTGGCACCAGGCCCTGGCCCTCAGCCACCCCACCCGCCACTGCCTCTGGGTGGGCTCTCTGGCACCCTGGGAATGAGGAAGTGGTTCTAGTTCCCTGACCCCTTTAGGTCGACACCATGCCACGCCCTCAGCTACATCCCCTCAGGGTCCATGTCTGCGGTCCAGATACCCAAGGTAAAGTTCTAGGCAAGCAGTCGGTGCTGCGCCCCCTGGCGGTGAGAGTCTGTTGGGGTCTGGGCCTTAGGTGTAGTAGGACCTCCTACCCTTGGGTGTCGATGGGTCGGACCAGAAATGATCAGGAATGGTCTCACTCTAGGAAAACAGAAATGTGCCTGGTGTCACAGTTTATTGTTTATAAACCATGAAAATTACAGCTGTTGCTCAGCATAGGCCTAGCAATGCCCACTGTACGGAGGCAGTAGCAGGCACCAGAGGCCTAGCTTGGCCCAACCCAATGGGGACACCAGCCTTAACTGAGTTCCCAAGGGAGACTTGGCACGTTGGCATGGGTGCTGGATAGGTAAAGCATGCAAGAGGAGAAGAGGGACAGAAGGGACATGCAGCTGGAGGGTATAGGGACCCAAATAAATCAGGATAGGTTCTCCTCTGTCTCACTGGGAGGCTCAAAGCCTGGCTGCCAAGGCTGCAGTCAGCATCAGTGGGGCAGGGGGGCTTGGCAAGGCAAGGGCAGAGTTGTTAGTCATATCCAGTGTTCCAGGCGCCCTCCTGGACAGGCCAGGGACAGAACAGGGCTTTCTATGCCTTGGTTACGATGCCAAGGGCGGGACCTGGGTCAGAGACATGATGAGTCTGCGGCCTAGGCCAACAGGTAACACAGAGAATGAAGGACATCCAGAGATAAGCAGAGGAAAGTCCCTTAGTCAAGGGAAGCCCTGGGAAGACACCGCTGGCAAGGTATGGGGCAGGGCCACATGGTTAGGGAAAGGCTGGGGGAGAAGCTGTTGGGAAAACAAACTCGATGCCCAGAGGCTTGGGGAGCAGAACTCAGGTCTGAGAGGGGGCCTGAACAGCTCAGTCCAGCTTGGCAAAGCCCCCAATGGTGACTTTCCTCTCAGGCTTGGTGCCCACGGGCTCCTGCAGCTGAACAGCGCCACCCCCAATGAAGCAGAAGGCAGGGCACACAGGCCCTGAGCAGTCCAGGGGGCACTCCAGCAGCCCACGGAAGGACACAGCATCCAGGAAGGAGACCCGTCCCCGCTCGTAGTCCAAACAGATACCTAGGCGGGGTGGCAGGGGCACTGTGCAGCTGGCAGCGGGGCCATCCCTCCCTGTCAGCCCCGCATTAGAACTCGCTCCGGAACCCAGCAGGATCTTGCCCATGCCGATGGTCAGGAAAGCAAAGGGTGGTAACGCCTCCACGGCAGCGTCCTCAGCACCGCTGTCGTGCCCACTGTCTGGGTCGTATCTGTAGGAGGGGGAATCCAGAAGAAAGATGTTGGGAGGCAGAGGAAGGGAGTGGGGTGGGATCAGGGAGCTGGGTGGGATGTTGGAAGGATGTTGGGGGACAGGAGGTTGCAGGTATTAAGGTGAATACATGTTGAGGGGGGTTAGACTGTAAGTCTCCAGGCTTTTGTCTGTGTAGGAAAGGTGAGTGCGTGAGAAAGGTGTCATGGGGAGGAAGAGATGGACTGTTGGTACAGCACACTGGAGAAATGTGGGTCTTGTCAGGATAGAAGGTGCTGAGAATCGTGGTGCTAGGGAAATCAGGTTAGGGACACGGCTTTGGCAGCCGGGGATGTTGGAAGGATGAGGTCACCGTGATTAAGACGAGGTGGGGTGAGGGCAGGAGCAGAGTAAGGATGTCGGAAGAGAGGTGGGGATGCTTTGGCATCAGGATGTTGGAAGGATACAGGAGTACGGTTGACAGAATTCCAAAGGGAATCTGTGCTGGGGAGGAGACATCTTGAGGAAATGGGATGCTGGATGATAAGAGAGCTCGGAGAGAAGGTTCAGGACTGAAATGAGGGGATGTGAATGAGACACTGAGAGGCAAGGACGGCTGTGGAGATTTGTTTAAAGGAAGAACATGGAGATGTTGACAAGGCAGGTGAAGGAGGTCTCAGGGAGAAAACTTTTCATGGGAATCTTAGGACACGGGATCTTAGACAGGTGCTGAACTGGGCTCGAGTGACAGATGGAAGGAAGAGGTAACAGCTCTGCCTTCTATTAACCCTTTTTCCAACCATACACTCTGAAAACCTCAAAGTCTCTTCTGCTGAGCCCACATCTCTTCCGTCCACAAGCCTCTCGGGCTGGCTTCCATGCTCCTTGCTCTTACCCAGCCCCAGTCCCACCTATGAAAGTCTGGAGGCCCGTCACCACCCTCGCCAACCCCAGCTTCTTTCCCAGAGCTTCATTTCCCCCACCTCCCCCCTTGCAGAAGGGCCTGACCTGGGGCTGATCACATCCGGGGCACCCTGGAAGCTTTCCTGAAGCTTGCTCTCCAGCCCGACGCCCACCTTGACCAAGTAGGAGGCAGGGTCTACCGCACAGGCCCAGTAGCTGCGGCCCTGGGTCACAGCCACATCACCCAAGACCACGTCCACACTCAGGTGGCAGCCCGTGAGCAGCCGCTCAGCAGCCAGCAGCAAGGGAAGCCCTGGGATACTCCGCACCGCTCTCTGGTCCTTGCTGATGGCTAGCCGCTCTCGGCTCGCACCCCAGCGGCCATCAAGGAAGAAGTGCAGGACTGGAAGCAGGAGGTTGAGACAGAAGGAAGGATTTCAGGGACACACTGGTACTGGGGACTGTGGGGTGTCAGCACAAACACTGGGAATTTTGGGCACAGGGAACAAATTGTCAAGGAATTCAGTCACCAGGAGCTGTCAGGGGCCCAGGGGAATAGGGCGTATGAAACTGAAATAGAGATGTAGGGAAGAGAGAAGCATCCCAAACAGACTTGGGAAGCCAGGAATAGCCGAAGTGGACTGGTGGGCAGAGAAAGCAGTGTCCCATCTCTAGCTAATTCAATGATTCTGCAACCCATTCTCCATGATTTGTCTGTGGGCCATCTCCACTATGGTCCTGTTCCACCTGGTCCCATTCCTAACGCCGCTGACCTGAACCTTTCATCCCACACTTTGGTTCCCATACTTGACCCCTCAACCCAGCCCTTTCACCTGAGTGCTGACCACACTTGGCAAGCCACTTCCCTAACATTGACTGAGCCCTTGCTATAAGTCAGAAGCAAGGTTGTTTTGTTTTGTTTTTTCGAGACAGGGTTTCTCTGTATAGCCCTGGCTGTCCTGGAACTCACTCTGTAGACCAGGCTGGCCTCGAACTCAGAAATCCGCCTGCCTCTGCCTCCCGAGTGCTGGGATTAAAGGTATGCGCCACCACGCCCAACTAGAAGCTAGGTTTTTATACGTACCATTTAATAATGGTGTCATTACCAAACCACTCTATTAAATATTATTATTACTTCTGTAGAAGAGGACTCTGAAGTTCAAAGAAGGAGAAAAATGTGGCTCAAGACACAGTTGTCAAGGGGCAAAGGTGGGCTTAGAACCTGGGCAGTCTAGCTCTAGAGGAAGTGAGTACAACTCACACATTAAATTGTACAAATTATATAAATTAAATTGTATTGCACTGCTCTTCCGGTGCCCATTGGGATTGAGCTGAGTACCTGGGCCATCCTATACCCTCTGCGTGAACATCTCTGTCCACCACATGAAGCCTCTTGTCTGTGTACTCACCAGGGGCTGGGGGTGTGTGCAGGTGCACATCTTCACTGTACTCTCCGTAGCCAGCCTTGTTGCAGCCACGGACACGCAACACGTACACAGAGCCCGTGTCGGGGTTCTCAAGAAGGGCGCTGGTGCCCCTCACCTCTTCCCGGCGCTGCCAGCGTGTAGGGCCTGGCTGGGCGGGGACATCTGTGCGCCGGAATTCAACGGTGTAATGCCAGGCAGGTGGTGAGTGAGGGGGCAGCCGCCAGCACAGGAAGATTTGATCATAGGCAAAGGTGCGTTGGGTGTCTATGACGGGCGCTTCGGGCACTGTTGGAAGAAACAAGGGGGTCAATCAGGACCTGGCACGGAGAGTGGTTCAGGCAGGAAAGAGGAAGCAGCGGGAGCCGGGGGGGTGAGTGTAGGTGAGGGAGCTGGGGAAAGGAACTTTCTAGGCACTGGGTGGACAAGGCAGGGCCCAAAGGAGAAAGAAGTGGGCGAGCACCGGACAGGGGCGGAGCCCGAACTCTGGTCCTAGTTTGCCACTACCCTAATTTGGCCTGAAGTGTGCCACTTTCCCTCTCTGGGTCTCAGTTTTCTCTTCAGTCAAATGACAGCATGAGACCAAATGAGTTCTGAGGACCCTCATGGCTGAGACTCTTTGAGGTAAGAAGGAGCCCCAGAACGAGGCAGGCAAAGGCCACTGGAACCCAGGCAAGAGAGCCCTGAGCGGGGAGGGAGGTAGAAGGATTGGGAGGGAGGTAACAGGGTCAGCAAGACGGAAAACAGGAAGGCAGCAGAGGGGAGCGAGCTTGCTAGCCGAGCGAGCGGTGCATGAAGGTCAAGAGGAAGAGAATGGGAGTTCAGAGGGCAAGGGTCAAGATAACGAAAGGTCAGAAGGACCAGGGTTATGCAACAGTCTAAGGAAGGAAGGTGGAAGGACCAAGAATTCAGGGTACATTAGGAGAGAAGGAAGCAGTATGTGGGTGGCCAGGCTGTGTGGGAGCACAGGGAGAGGAATAGGGCGGGGCCCAGCGGGTGGCAGGGCCCCCAGGACAGGGCTGCTGACTTGCCTGGGGTGCTCCGGAGCAGAGTCCGCGGTGGCCACAGCCTACAAAGAGAGAGGGAGAAGCAGCGCTGAGCGCGGTAGGATGGTGTGGGTGTGGCGGGGTTGGCTGGGTGGGAGTGGCTGGCCAGGCCAGGCAGGAGGCCAGGAGGTCCCTGGTGGGCACTGCCCCCCGGGTCCGCTGCAGGGGGGAAAGGGAAGAAGGTTCTGGTTGGACACGGGCCTGGCTAGCTCCTTACCTCTCAGGAAGCTAAGCTCGGTCAACAGCTTCATCTCACGCCCCACATCCAGCTGGCAGTGGCGGAAGGAGGAGCTGGCAGCTGGCCGGAAGGTCTGGAGGGCCTCGGTGGCTCGGGCAATCCTAGAGCGGGGTAGGCAAGGGTCAAGTATTGCCAGGTGGGCATCAACCCCTCCCTGGCATCCTACCCTACCTATCCCTAGAGCCACTGCATCAGAACTCCCTCACTCTTGAGAAACTAGCATCAGGCTGGCCAAATGAAACCCCTCGAGGCAACAGCTCTCCACCCGTGTATTCTAGCTACTGTTAGTGACACCCACGGAGCCCATCTCCCTGGAGCCTGCACCCTTCCCTTGTGACATGCCCCTCGGTACCTGTTATGCAGCTGTTTGGCTGCTTGTACAAAGCAAGGCTGGTCTGTTTCCTTAAGGACTTCCTGCGCATAACCCACCAGACCGGAGCCATCCAGCAGGCTCTGGTGTTCATGGATCTGGGCACTGAGCCGAGATAAGCGCTCTTGCTGGCATTCTTCGATGGCCTGAAGCAGTGAGGCCCGCTTCTCTTCCAGCACAGCCCCTAGTCCCCGAACCAGCTGGGACACCTCCTCTTTCGCCTGCTGACCACTCACCTGTCCAAGGAGGAACACCCAATGGATAAGAGACTTACACCAGCACTTGCACCCGCCCCCAAGACACCACACCATACTATGCTGGGGAATTTTGTTCATTTCATCTATCCCTCTATGGGGCCAGGATCATGACTGGCAAAGCACCTATACCACAGATATGGTCACCTCCTGACCATTTGTACTAACTGTCTGAATGCTCACGTTGTAAGTGTAGGCTAAAGGGAAGCAAGCCCCTTCTATTTCCTAGATTTTTCGCTTGATATAGGAAGCCAAAATGAATATAGAACAAAAATACAAGAGTCCTGTTAATTTTATATCTACTTAAGATCTTTTTTTTTTTTTTTTTTTTTTCGAGACAGGGTTTCTCTGTGTAGACCTGGCTGTCCTGGAACTCACTCTGTAGACCAGGTTAGCCTTGAACTCAGAAATCTGCCTGCTTCTGCCTCCCAAGTGCTGGGATTAAAGGTGTGCGCCACCACTGCCCGGCTGGGATCTTTGAAAAAGTATTTTTATGTGCATAGGGGTTTTGCCTGTATGTGTGTCTGAGGACCAAGTGTGTGCCTGCTATCTGTAGAGGCTAGAAGAGGGTATCAGATAACCTGGAACTACGTATGTTTGCGAGCCACCATGCGGGTGCTGGGAGTTGACTCTGGGTCTTCTGGAAAAGCAGCCAGTGCTCCTACCCCACTGATCTCTCTTTCCAGCCGTTATTTGGGGATCTCTATAAGAGACAGGGTTTCATGTACCCCAGGCTGACCTTGAACTCACTGTGTACTGAAGAGAGATCCCCCTGCTTCAATTTATCCAGTCTTGGGATCACAGCATAAGACATGGTGACCCACTTAAAAGTTTAATTAATTAATTAGTTTTTATAATTTAAAAAATATATCATTTATTTATATTTTTTTGTGCGTTGGTGTTATGCCTGAATGTATGTCTGTGTCAGAAACCCTGAAGCTGGAGTTACAGATAGTTGCAAGCTGCCATGTGGGTGCTGGGAATCGAACCCAGGTCCTCTGGAAGAGCAGCCAGTCCTCTTAACCACTGAGCCAACTCTCCTTCCCTTATTAATTTAACTTTTTTAAAAGAATAATTCAGGTGCTGGAGAGATAGCTCAGTGAGAAGAGCAAGTAAGCACCGAGCAAGGACTGAGCTCACTTCTTAGCATCTATCAAAGGTAGCCGAGTGACCTGTAATGACAGGTCCAGGAGATCAGTACCTTGGGACTCCATGGGCCACCCCTCTGCATGGGGTGTACTCACAGACACACACATTCCATGGGCCACCCCTCCGCATGGGGTGCACTCACAGACACACACATCCACACATGCATAACACCCGAGGAGTTATTCTAAAACCATACAGTTGCATTTTAAGTATTTATTTATATATTTATTTATAAATTTAGTAGCACCCTAACTGCATGCCAGAAGAGGGCAACAGATCCCTTTATGGGTGGTTTTGAGCCACTATGTGGTTGCTGGGAATTGAACTCAGGACCTGTGTAAGAGCAGCCAGTGTTGTTAATCACTGAGCCATCTCACCAAACCACTGCAGTTACGTTTTTAACTTCGTGTACTAATGCAGCAGAAGGTATGCCTACTCTTTCAACATATTTTTTACCTTAAAATATCTGTTTCATTTGTGTGTGTGCGTATGTGTATATGAGATTGTGTGTGTGTGCGTATGTGTATATGAGATTGTGTGTGTGTGTGTGCGCGTGTGCGTGTTTATGTACACCACATGTGTGTAGAAGCCCCTGAAGCCCAGAGGACGGTATCAGAGCCCCTGGAGCAGATTCCAGGTGATCATGAGCTGCCTTGTAGCTGCTGGGAACTGACCCTGGGTCCTCGGCAAAGGCAGTAGGTGCTCTTAGCCACTGACTCGTCTCTCCAGCCCTCATGTGCCCCCGCCCCCCGTGATGGAGATGCACATGCCCCACCACAGGCCCTGTCCATTCCAGGGCACTGTATTTGTGAAGAAATGATGGGATACGTGGATTTATGGGCTGGAGTAGTCGATCCTAACCATGTTGCTAAGAGACAAACAGGGAAAGGCTAAAAACTAGTGGGCGTTAAGAGCTCCTTTAAATAGTTGGTCATTTGGATACATCGCAGCCCCAGTTTCCAGTATCCGTCAAACAAGACTGTTCTGGGACCTCAGTGTGTGAAGGAGGGCCTTTTCCAAAATATCCTCCTATCTGGATGCACGTCAGAAAATGCAGTAAATGCCCTTTCCGAGCCTACAGTTTGTCCAGCAACTGCAACTTGAAGTCACCATTACACTAACTGCTCATATTTTACTCTAGCTCTTTCATAGTCTTAATCTTTTTATTTCTCACCCAAATAAGAAAGGCCACGCCACGACGGCACTAATGTCCACGTGTGGACCACTAGCTGCAGCACACTGGTGACTGTGCCATCACCACCATCTACTGCACTGCCCGCTAATCCAGACAACCCAACAGAAGGTGCTTGTTCCCCACCCCAGCTTCATGGTTGTGCTCATGTTGAATCTAAGGATATTTGAGCTCCTTAGCCCCCAGCTATTGCCCTCCTACGCTCCCTGCAGCCCCAGCTCCAGCCCAACCCAGGGTACTGGTGTTCTTGCCAATGAAGTTTAACCAGAGCCTCCACCAACACACACTCTCCAACCGTGGGCTCTGAACTGGCAGTAAGGCAATGGGACATAGCCACCCACGAGGGACTGAAGGCGCACGTCCATGCCCTTCCTCACCTCAGTGTGCCTGATGGTCTCTTCCAGCTCACAAATCTGGGTCTGCACAGTGTCCTGGTTTCCCAAGATGTATGCCAGGCTCTTTGTTAGCTTATCCTAAGGGCAAAGAAAGAGGTGGGCATCATCCTGGCTCTGCAAGAAGCAAGTCAGTAGGAGGTGTGTGGTGGTGTGTGTTAGTGCTAGGGCTGAGGAGGTAGGGGGTCTTTACCTTGAGGGCCTGGTAGGCACTGAGCACTGGTGTGATCTTGTGCCCACTGTGGGTACGCCGTACTCTGCAGAGTTGGCACACCAGTCGTTGACATGTCTTACAGTAGTGGGTCACCTCTTCCTTGTGGTCTGGACACATCAGACCCTAGGGATGTAAAAGATAATGAAACAGTCAGCCACTTGTGTGTGTAAGGATGCTGACCTACCAGCAATTGCTTGCCCCTCTCCAGCAGTCAAGAGAAGGAAGTGGAAATAGCTAACTAGTTATTGTGCTCCCTAGCGCCACCCAATGGTGAACACCAGGCATTAAAGCATTTGTGAACTGACCAAGCCATGGCCTAGCACTGCTCCTCCATCTACTTCCTAAGTTCATAGTATAACAATGGTGATAGAGTTCACCTTTGTTCACCATTGCGCCCAACTCCTAGAAAAGCATCCTGCATAGAAGCAACTTTTTTAAAAAATATTTTTATTAGGTATTTTCCTCATTTACATTTCCAATGCTATCCCAAAAGTCCCCCATAACTTTTTTTTTTTAATAAAAACTCTGGGGCAGAGTTTTTCTGTGTACTCAGGCTGGCCTTTAACCTCCAAGTCTCTTTATTCACCCTTCCAAGTGTTGGGGGCTCAGGCACGCGCCACCATGCTTAGCCAGATAACAAACATCTCCTGTGATCCTATCAACAGCCCTGCAGGTATAGTTACAGCAGAGTAGATTCTCTCATCTCTATGCAGCTGCTGAGATGAGAGACCCATAGATGTTGAATCTTCTGTTTAGTGGATGTTAGAGACATGGTCTGATAGACAGCCAGGTGTGATGGTGCATGTCTGTAATTCTAGTGCTCAGGAAACCGAGAAAATGGGATTTCCATGAGTTCAAGGCTAGCCTGGGCTATATGGCAAAACGCTGTCCTGTTGTTTTTTCTTAATATTTTATTTTGAATTATGTGTATGTGTCCATGTGTAGAAATGTGCATGTAAGTGCAGGAAACAGAAGAGGCCAGAGGTGATGTACCCCTGGAGCTGCAATTACAGGGAAATAAATGTGATTCTCTGGAAGAGCTCTTAATCAGAGAGCTGTCTCTCTCCAGCTCTAAGTCCCTGTCACGCACACGCACACGCACACGCGCACACGCGCACACACACACACCCTTACCTAGCCCTCTTTAGAACTCCACATGCCAGTCATCTCCAACCCCTGGTTCAGCACCACTGTGGCCCCTCCCACTTCAGACCGCGCAAGAACTGGCTCACCTTGGGGCGGAATGAGAGAGTGGGTAGCGTGGGCTCATGCTGCGCCTTCTGCGTGCCCCAGGGGTGGAAGAGCTTGAAGCATTCGTTACAGAAGGTAGCTCGACACTCTGTGCAGCCCTTGGTGGCCTCTAGTGGTGGGGGCTTGCACAACTGGCACAGGATGGCTCCTCCCACACTCACACTCTGGCGGTACCTCTCCACTACTCGCTCTAGGGTCAGGTTTCGGAAAAGCCCGGAAAGGCCCCTCTCCCCCAGCTCCACATCGCCCTGGCAGGCTGGGCACGGGAATAGGATCGTCTGGGGGTGCAAGGCACCACGCTTCCGCCCAGGGTATGTCCCAAAGCCTGTAGATGGACCCAGGAGGCACAGGTGAGAATTACAACTGGCTGGGGTGGGTGACATCTGGTCAATTAAAACGTGGAATTTCATTGCGCCAGAGATCAACTCTCATTAGAATTTCAGACAAGCAGTAAGAAGCTCCACCCCAGAATGACAGACAGATGCCCCTGACCCTCTTCCATCTTTCTACATCCCCACCCCATCCCACAGGCCCCAGCCCCACCTGACTTAAGGAGCCGGTCCAAGCGATCTGGCTTGGGGAGAGTTCTCCGAGAGAGGCGGGGGCTGCGGGTAGAAGGGGTGGAAGCAGGAGAAGTGGGCTCCGAACTCGGATCCCCACCATGGCCTATGTACCCCTGCTGGCCCAAAACCTCCCGGGCACAGGCCTGGCACACGTTGTGGGTACAAGGCAGCACTAGTGGCTGCTTGTACATCTCTTGACACACTGGGCACAGCAGTTCCTTCTCCATGTTCTTCATGCTTGTCTGTGGAGGGACCAGGAGGTTGTGTGAGAGCTAGGACACTTGGGCAAATCTCAGCCCGGTCCCTTGGCTGCCAGGAAGGGCAGCACAAGCTACCTACTGCTTTGGCCCAGTACCCGCCTTCGTTGGTTCACACACCTCCCCAGCTCTCTGTCTCTTGCTTCGGCTCCCCTCTTGGGGAGCTTAAGGCCCATCAAGAAGGTACAGTTGGAGCTCTGGCCTCCCCCACCATCGCGCCCCACCCCCATCACTCCCGCTGCAGCAGTGCTGGCAGGCAGTCCTCCCGCCTCACCTGTCTCCATCCCTCCATCTCTGGATTAATAGCATTTATTTCAAGGGCACCACCCATTCTACAGCTGGGTGTTGTCCCCCGCCCCTTTCTCTAGCAACCCTTAGACGCATGACTGCTCCCCGCGGCCAGGGTGCGCTAGCTCTCTGAACCGGCTGGGCACTGGCCGGCGCCCCAGCACCCATCCTCCATTCTTCAATTCTATTTCTTCCAGTCTCCCCAAATCAATCCATCCCTCTTCGCCTTCTTATACTAGAGCTATCAGGCCCAGTCTGGTGGAGAAATTCGGCCTGCTTCAACCCTTTGCCCAATCTGGGGTGGGGGAGGAGGGAGCGCCCCGCCTACCTGCCCCCTCCCCACCGGAAGTATCCCTCCCCCTTTTGGTGAGGGGTCTTCTGGCTATTCCCCACCCCCACACCTCACCTTGGTCCCTCTCTTCGCAGCCATCCCGGTCAGGGGCGCAGCTGACACAAAGGAGGGAGGGAGAGGGAGGGAGGGGGAAGGAAGTGGTGGGGGGGGAGCAGGGTTGGCACCGCCTCTGGGAGAGACGGGCACGGGTTACCATGGCAACCGCAGGCTGCACGGCAGCTAGCGGGGGGGGGGCGGGTTGGGGGCGGTAGGGTGGGGGGTCGGGAGGGGTCCAAATTGGGAACTGGACCCAGGAGCGGTTTTTTCATCACCACCACCACCACCCGTCCCGCCACACCTGTCCTCAGTTTCTTGGAAAACATCCAAGCTCACACATGCCCCTTCTCATAGTCCTGGTGCACGCCTGGCAGCTACCCCAAGCCTACCCGCTGGGTCCGGGCAGCTTCTCGCTGCCTACACCCCAGCAAACGGGAGTCTCACCACTCGGCTGTCCCCAGGATCCCTCCACACTTGCGTCTCCGCCCTCCCAGTCATTTCTGACTTAACTAATCCCTTCTCTATATTCCATATTCTTCCTGGACCCCCACCTGTTCAAGGGTCTGGCTTGCCCCGACCCTTTACATCCCCACCCTTCCCCTTGACCCCACCTTAACTCACACTGATGCGGACTAGTGCATCCATGATGGAAGTGAAGGTCTGCATATCCTCACCCTCAGCCATGGCCCTACTGTGCCCGCCCGCCCCCGGGTGCCCGATCCTGGCTGCTGCTGCGAACCCGGGGCTTAATGCAGGAGCCGGGTGGGGTGAAGGGAGGGGTGGGGAGGGTGAGATGTCACTGCGCATGCTCCAGGGACTAGCTTCGAACTGCGTCCGTCGAGGTAGGGGGTGGGAAATAGTTCTTCCCACGTGGTTCTCCAAAGGCGGTCTAGGGGGTGGGTAACATGGAAGGGTATTTGAGGTAGGAACCATTCCTCCTATTAGAAGCTTGCATCGATTCCTGGTCATACTAGTCACATAAAGCAAGAAGCTCGTTTCAGAGGAAGAACTCCAGGTGGACAGTGCTACATCTTGGGTGGAACATATCTTCGGGAGTTGTTGAGGCAATTATAGTGGATCAGGGAGGTCTGAGGAAGTTGTACGGGAGATGACATGAATAGCAATGAAGGCACAGGTGACTCTAGGCCATGGGATCATGACTAAAAGATGTGAGTGCAGCTTGTCCAGAGAGACAGCAGATGCCTTGGCTACAGAAGGCTGGAGACCAAGTAGGGCGGTGGCCTAGAATGCTCTTCGAAGCATTATTTCCTCCTTGCCGCAAGAGGGCGCTGCACCCAAGGCGCGTAGAGGAAGAAGTAAAGCAAGTCCACGTTGGCCCCGACGCCTGCGTACAGACAACCGCGCCGGCTTTGGCTCCCCTCTTTCTCCAGGGACACGGATTGGACCACGGACGGGGCGTGATGGGTAACCGCACCGGCGGGATGCCCGGGCTGCACTAGCGGGGGTGGGCGTTGGGGTGGTCCTCTTTTCTCCGTAGCCTCGGTAAAGCTGACGTGTCCTGGGAACTAGCATTTCCTCCGGACAGGCGGGAACTTGGGTGTGCAGGACCGGGTGGTTCCTGGAGGTCGCCGTGGGGTGGGGGCTGGGTCACTTGGAAGTGGTTGGTGAGCCAAGCTCGGGAGTGAATCTTAGCCTGACTCTTTTTTCTCATTTATAGTAGTCGGTACCGGGACCTCCTTGGCGCTGTCCTCCCTCCTGTCCCTGCTGCTCTTCGCTGGCATGCAGATCTACAGCCGCCAGCTGGCCTCCACCGAGTGGCTCACCATTCAGGGGGGCCTGCTGGGCTCCGGCCTTTTCGTCTTCTCCCTGACTGTATCTTCCTGGCTCTGGAAGGGGAGGCGGGGGTGTATGAACAGAACATGGGCGGGGGTGGGTGGCAAGGGCTTTGCGGTCCCTCTACTTCCTAGCCCTGTCTTGTTGCGTGAGTTTCTCCTTAATTACATCACCCAGGCCTTCAATAATCTGGAGAATCTGGTCTTTGGTAAAGGCTTCCAAGCAAAAATCTTCCCTGAGAGTAAGTGAAACTCAATAGTTAACTGGACTCCTTTTTTTTTAAAACTTCTCCCAAACATGATGCCGAATTTCCCTGTGCTTAGATGGTAAAGGAGAAATACATTTGCTTAACACAATCTTGAAGACAGAAGATGCTCTCAGATTAAGCATTTTATTGGAGCTGGAAGAGAAGCACAGAAAGGAAAGGGGGGAGGTGAGGGGAGGGAGAGGAAAAGAAAGAAAAAGGCCAATCTGGTCTGCTCTCAGGACAGGTTTCAAGTGAACAGTCAAGCCTGGGCTGATGTCTGATAGGCATCCTGGAGAAGGTGTTCTTTGTCCCTGTGAGGAAAGAAAGCAAGACCAAGCCCACGGAGGGATTCTGATGTGGAACTGAGCCCGCACTATTGACTGCTGCTGGAGGAGATTGTGAAGTCTGTGTTCACTGGGATGTTACCAATAGCAGGACCCCTGACAGAAGGAGAATAGAGAATAACCCATGCTGGCCTTGAACTTCCTGTGTGGCTGTGGATGACTCTAAACCCTTGACTGGCTGATCCTCCTGCCTCCACAGTTTATGAGGTGCTGGGGGTTGAGCCCAGGGCCTTGAACATGCTAGGCAAGCTCTCTCCCAACGGAGGCACATCTTCAGCCCTGATAGACCAGTTTTTGTGTGTGAAAATCCTTGTTAGATGGTTCATATAGAGATCTGATGGAGAATAGGGCTCATAAAACAAAGCCAGCATCAGGACCAAGCCACTTGGAAAGCCACGTGCTGGGAAAATCAAGCTGTTGTAGCCCCGTGAAAGACTCACCCAGAAACCCCGAAGCCCGCCATTGGCTCCAGGTTGATGTCTTCACGGCCCTGTTGCAGGTTCCAGAGCTTCCGCCCAGCAATGCCCAGAGCTTCTGTCTCTTCCACTCTGTCCCATGTGTTTCTTATATGCTGAAAGAAATTGTTGGAAGGCAAAAACCGAGTCTTTCAGCCAGACAGGGATGGCACAGGCTCTTAATCCCAGCACTAGAGGCAGAGGGAGGCAGGTCTCTGTGAGTTCAGGGCTAGGGCAATCTACAGAGCAAGTTCTAGGACAGCCAGAGCTACACAGTGAAACCTGTCTTGAAGTGAGAAGAAAAAAATCCTCTTCTTTGCCTTCCTTTCTGGCTCCAGCTGGACAAGTGGACCTCTTAGCCCCTTCCATCCTCTCATCCATATCCTGTCCTCTTAGAGAGGCCATAATCCTCTTTCCTAAGTCATGGGAACAAGCCTGCTCTCCGCCCTTCTAGAACATTGTATTTATTGATTTACTTTTGAGGCGGGATCTCACTGTGTTGCCCAGGCTGGCCTTCCCACTGTGTAGCCCAGGCTGGCCCCCCCCTTGGATTCCTGAGCTTACGTGATGCTTCCTGCCTTATCCTCTGGACTGGCTTTCCCAGCACGTGTAGGCATATACCACAGCGTTCACTTTCTTCTGTGTATGTGCGGGGGTTGGGGGGCTAGGAAGTTAAATGACACATGGAGCCAAGCTAGTCAAACAAAACGCCATTCATATCTTCCCTTCGTGTCCTGAACAAGTGTTCAGGCACAAGGCATTTGAAATCCCTGCTTTTGTCAAGGCATACCTATTTTGTTTGTGTTGTTTTTCTAGTCAGGATTTCTCTGTGTAGCCCTGGCTGTCCTGGAACTCCCTCTGTAGAGGAGGCTGGCCTCGAACTCACAGAGATCTCTCTGCCTCTGCCTCTAGTGCTGGGGTTAAAGGTGTATGTCCCCATGACGTAAGTTTTCAAGCAGGTTCCTCACAGGGTTCTAGACTGCTCCTACTTTTCTGTTGCTCTTTTGAGCGCCTCCTGATTGACACTCCCTCTTCCTGTCTCCCCAGTTCTCCTCTGCTTGCTGTTGGCGCTCTTTGCCTCGGGCCTCATCCACCGAGTTTGTGTCACCACTTGGTACGTATCTGACAGCTGGGCAAACGGTACAATGACACCGTGTCTTGTGGGACCAGATCTTCCTATGGTGTTAATCGTCCCTTCCCTTCCCACCATATGCCACCTCTTCTGTTCCCCCACCCCCTGTTATTTTTTTTAAAGTTTTATTTATTTATTATATGTAAGTACACTGTAGCTGTCTTCAGACACACCAGAAGAGGGCATCTCATTACGGATGGTTGTAGCCACCATGTGGTTGCTGGGATTTGAACTTGGGACCTATGGAAGAGCAGTTCAGTGCTCTTAACCCCTGAGCCATCCCCCCTCCCCGTTTTTGTCCTTAGTTTCCCAGGCCTAAATCTGAATTCTTTACCTGAAGCTGGTGTCTGCCTTAGTAGCAACATGCCTATTGGTATAATGACTTATTTTCACCCACTAGCTTCATCTTCTCCATGGTTGGTCTGTACTACATCAACAAGATATCGTCCACTCTGTACCAGGCAACAGCTCCAGTTCTCACACCGGCCAAAATCACTGGCAAGGGCAAGAAGAGAAACTAACTGTGAATGAGTAATAAAGTTGGGTCTTTGTAGCTGTGTCTGTGAACTGTGACAGTTGACTTCATCTGCCAGTGCCCGAGCTGGGCAGGTGCTGCAGCATCCTCGCCCTCCACTGACAAGAGTCATTGTGGGAGAAGAATGCAAAAATGATCGGGGTCTTAACCTATGGGGAGAGAGGTTAAAGAGTAGATGACACAGGAGGACCTGCCTTTCAGAACCTAACTGGTGTGCGTGCGCGCGCGTGTGTGTGTGTGTGTGTGTGGGGGGGGTATGTGCACATATGTGGGGGGGGTGCACACTGCGTGCGTGTAAGGACCCTGGGTTGGTCACTGACCCTTGCTTCTTCACTCTGGCAATCTTGTTTCCCTCCCCCATTTATCTTGTCTTCAAGATAGTAAGAAATCCATAAGTCTTTTCAGGTTAGATCAAAGAGCAGCCAGCCCACAGCCTCAGCCAAGTCTTGATGAAAATGAGGCAAGTGGCCCCAGATCCTGCTCTGTGCTGTCATGAGAAGCAGCTCTCTGTCCACAGTGCTTGTCCTTTAGAGCACCAAAGTCCCCCCTCCCCTCTCCCAGTGGATGCTCCAAACTTTAGGAACCACCCATTTTGGTCACTTTTGTATACTCAGTAGTGCCTGAGAGTGGGAAGTAGGTTGGTTGAATGAAAAAACTTATCCTTCAACCCTTCTAGGACAAAATCCTGCACATTTAGAGGCACCTAAAGGTTAGGGAATAAGGCTCAGTAAAGATGAAGCCAAGTGTTTAAGGAGGTCTGGTGAAGGATTATTAAGAGGTCACACTGCCCAGTCAATCACTCTTTACCTGGCCCAGGAGGAGGAACTGCACACTTTGCATAAAGTGCCGACAGAGGGCGCTGTGAGCCCATCTATCCTGGATACTCAGGCCGACCTCTCCCTGCATATTGGTCCTAAAGGACTAGGCGGTGCTCTAATTCTTTGGAAGCCAATCTAGGGAACTCAAGAGGCCAGGCACCGTACTGGAAGGCTAGAAGCATCACTTCCTGTTCCTGGGCTAGGAATTGGGCAGAATTTTCAGTAGAGATCAGTCTTTCTGAGCGTGGCAGTTGAAAGCTCATCTACTTGAGGTTGAAGTGTGGCGTGTAGAGCCCTCTGAAGGAGGGTGTCCAAAACAGGTCCTGGGTCTATGGGAAGGTTCTAGGTGGTACAGTCAGACCTTGATTTTCTCCTTGCCTGGAGTAGGAGCACTGGGTAGGACACATAGCCCTGGGATATGGCCTCCTGAGGGTCAGAGGCTTTCAGAAGGCTTGGGTGGAGTCAGGCAGTTAACAAATACCACTTCTAAGGTTTAGGAATGTGAGGGGAAGATCAGAGGTGACCCAGCAGTGCTAAGGAATCGATGCATCTGCTGTCACCTACTGTGTAGGACCAGGGGCAGTATGTGCCTCGGGATAGTGACCCATCCCTCAGGAATGGGTGGATTCACAAGGCAGGTCGGCGCCAATAGCAGCTTTACACTCAGCCTATCTGTGGTGTCTAGTTGTAGGCTATACACACCTGACCTGCCAATTAACCCTGACAGAGATATCACAGTCTCTAATCACCATCATTAGGTAAAGGGACCCGAGGATATGGTGCCTTCCAAGACCTGAAGGTGAAAGAGACAAAGGAATTTGGGGTTCCTGGGACTCTGCTCCAGCCGGGTGGCAGAAGACCTATGGGAGAGCAGGGCATCTCCCCACCCCCACTCCCCGGAGGACAGAGGGAGGCAGATGTTTCCTCCTGTTCACTCACACGTGGCAGCGACACCCACAGGCACCCGCCCCCAACTCCGGAAACAGAAGTAAATAATACGTGGGCGGAGTCGCTGTAGTCTGGCCCGAGGCTTCTGGCCCCTGACCTGACATGCTCCTTGGAGTCAAAGGTGATACCACCCTTCAAGAAGGCAATGGGACACTGAGACTGAGGCAAGTGGGCTAGATTGGCCTCCCTCCCCGGGACAGGCACAAGCATGAAAAGTGCCTGGCATTTAGGGCATACCAATGGGACAGGGCGGGACCTGGGGGCGCCCAGGGCAGGCGGGAGGGCTGGTCTGCGCCAGCCCTTGGCTCCAGCCCTTTCCGGCCCTTATTGTCCTTGGTGAGAACCGGACACTGTCCTGTTCCCACTGCCCCCTGCCTCCACAGCTCTGCTCCCCAGGGCCTGGGGAAGGATGTTGGGAAACAAGAGAGAGGCAGAGACCCATAGAGACAGAGAAGCTGAGAGACAGAGGCACAAAGGAAAGGGTTCTGTGAGAAGGATACACTGAAATCCATTGTGAAGTCACTGGGTGGTGGGCTCTGTGGGAACCTTGGTAGAATGGGAAGTTGGCAGCCCTGCCTTCTTTGGGGGACTGCTGGAGTCTACAGTCCTTGACAGGTTACAAATAGTGCTACCTCCTAAGCAAACAATGGCCAGAGCCCTAAGGCAGACAGCCGGGGCACTTAATTGTCCCCTTTAGGTACATTTCTTGGCTTCCCTTCCAGGGAAATGGAAGTTCCTGGGGGCTCAAGGGCCAGAGCCAGGATCTGGTTCCTCAGTCCACCCTTTCTAGGGCTGAGAGCCAGATGTGCAGATACAAGCTGTACCATAGATGCTGCTTGGTTGAGTTCCTACAGAGGCACAGGGAGAAGCCCCTAACTGGCTATAGAGTTAGGCGTTCTCAAATACCTATAGCAAACAGCTTTAGGTCAGCTACTGGGAGTGAAGACTTCAAAGCTTTCCCTTAGGCTCCAAGGGGCAGCCACACCCAGCTAGGCTCTTCCGCACTCTTCAGGCCTGTGCCAGGTGGGAATCCTGGGCCCCACAGGTCTCAGCAGCTCCTTCCTGGGATTCAGATCCTTTGCCAACTGGAGAGAGATCCAGGTCCCTAAATCTATAGAGGTTCCAGCGACAGTCAGAAAAAAACAGGCATGCGTCTACTTAACAAATTATTTTTCTTGTACATGTAGAGTGTATGTGGTGTCCTCACATGTATGCATATTCACAAGCACACGGATGGGTGGATAGGCACACGTAGGCATGCAAAGTTGGAGTTCAAAGTTAAAGTCTAGTGTCTTCCCCAGCCTCTCCTTATTTATTGAGGTAGCGTCACTGAATCTGGAGTTCACAGACTCCAGTTAGTCAAGGTAGCCAGCGTGTCCTGGGACGCCCTTGTCTCTGCCTCCTGGGTGCTGGGACTACAGGAGGTTGCCATGGCCACCTGGATTTTTGGGATATGAACTCCTCTCCTCACCCGGCCCTTTCTCCACTGACCCATCTCCCCCAGCCCAACATGAACAGTTAGTTAGCATGGTGTGGCAAGTGTGCTAGCCACACAGTCTCTATAGGACTCAGAAATCCCCATGATAAACTAAGGTTCTATTATGTCCCTTCAAGGTCTGTGGCAACGGGCACACCGGATTTGCTGGGCTATTCTGTGTTATGTATATTTGAAAACTCAAAAGTAAAAGCTCATTCTTTTTTTATGGACAATTCCTTCTGTTTTCCTAGAGGATCTGACTCCAGCTACACTGGGGGACAACACCAGAAACTTTAATTAGAGCCATCACCACCACCACCACCACCCCACCCCACCCCCGAAGCAATAAAGCCTAAGCCAAATGGGTTTCCTCACTGTGAGGAGGGAACCTCAAGGTTCCCAGAGAATGTCTCACACCTTGAGAAAGCCTGGAAAGAAAAGCAGAGGGGGCCTCCAGGGCAAGAGGCAGAGGCTTCACTGTGAGCTTAGGGGAACTGGAGAGCAAAGACACTGACCCAGGCTCAGCAGAGAAGGGCTGTATTCTCTGTGTCTAGGTAAACTGCCCTGAGCTCTGCCCTCAAGCACTTTGAAAGGATTTCTGGGGCTTGGGTGTGTGCATCCACCTGTGTGGGGAGACTAGGGGTGAGGCTAGTAAGCGCAAGGTGCAGGGACCCACCCTTTCCAGCCCTGTCTCTAGACTGTGCTCCAGGCCAACTTTAGGTTTGTAGGCACTGTGAGACAGTGGGAAAGAGACACTTCTTTTTTTTTTTTTTGTGGGGGCGGGGAGGGGGGATGTTTCGAGACAGGGTTTCTCCGTAGCCCTGGCTGTCCTGGAACTCACTTTGTAGACCAGGTTGGCCTCCAACTTAGAAATCCGCCTGCCTCTGCCTCCCAAGTGCTGGGATTAAAGGCGTGCGCCACCATGCCCGGTTGAAAGAGACGCTTCTTAAGTTTGTTATTGCTGCTTAATTTAATGTGCTCAAGTGTTTGCCTCTGTATATTTATGTACACCGTCTGTGTGCCTGGTGCCTGCAGAGGTTGTAAGAAGACACTGAATCCTCTAGAACTGGAATTACAGATGGTTGTGAACTCTCCTACGGGCACTGGGAACATAGCCCAGGTCCTCTGTAAGAGCAACAAGTGCTCTCAACCGGAGTTGTGCCGTTTTTTCCAGCCCTGGTTGCTTTTTGAATCAAAGTCTCATGTATTCCAGGCTAGCCTCGAATTCCTTGTGTTGCTAAAGATGACCAGTTTCTGGTCCTCTTACCTTCACCTTTCCAGTATTGGGATTGCAGGTCTGAGCCACCAGGCCTAACATTATTTGGAACCAGGTGTAGATCCAGGGCTTCCTGCACAGTAGCACA
This sequence comes from Mus caroli, assembly GCF_978045245.1. Lineage (NCBI taxonomy): Eukaryota > Metazoa > Chordata > Mammalia > Rodentia > Muridae > Mus > Mus caroli. Next base: position 72,729,528 of record NW_028227258.1, on the reverse strand, counting down.
AGAGCTACATCCTAGCTCCAAGAGAAGCACCTTGAATTAGACAGTTCAGAGGTGTAGTTTGAACTCTGACACTGAGCAGGTGAGTGACAGAGGCAGATTGAGTGACAGGAGCAAATTTGAGTGACGGGGCAGATTGAGTGACAGGGACAGAGTGAGTGGTTTCTCCACACTTTAGACACCTTGTCTGTAAAATGAATTGAATAATAGCTACCCTAGATTATAGGGATAAAGGTTTGAATTAAATCTAAATCCTGTGGGAAGTCTTTTTTTTTTTAAGATTTATTTATTTTATGTATATGAGTACACTGTAACTGTCTTCAGAAACACCAGAAGAGGGCATCAGATCCCATTACAGATGGTTGTGAGCCACCATGTGGTTGCTGGGAATTGAACTCAGAACCTTTGGAAGAGCAGCCAGTGCTTTTAACCGCTGAGCCATCTCTCCAGACCCGGAAGTCTTATATTTAAGAAACGTTTGTTTTTATTCTTTTCTTTCCTTTTTATTTTGTCTTTTTTTTTGTTTTTGTTTTTGTTTTTTCAAGACAGGGTTTCTCTGTGCGTGCCTGGCTGTCCTGGAACTTGCTCTGTAGACCAGGCTGGCCTTGAACTCAGAAATTCACCTGCCTCTGCCTCTTGAGTGCTGGGATTATGGTGTGCACTACCAGGCTGGGCTGAGGAGTATCTTATATGATGATGACACCTTTTGGGGCGGGGCAGGTACTAAGGTCTCACCATGGTAGATGAGTACTTTAACACTGAGTTTTAGATGAGATTAATTTATCTTAAAGGGGGCGGGGCAGGGTGCTGGAGAGATGGCTTAGTGGCTGAAGCGCTTGTACTCAGTTAAAAACTGGGTTCAGATCCTCAGGTTCCATATAGACTGCCAGATGGGTGTGGTAGCCTATCTGTGATTTCAGGCTTAGTGGGTGGAGACAGGAGGTTCCTAGAACAAGCTGGGTGGCAGGCAAGACTAGCCCCGTAGAGTGAGTGAGTGAGCTCCAGGTTTGCATGAGTGATGCTGCCTCAAGGAATATGGTGGAAGAGCGATTAAGTATGATTCTCTCTCTCTCTCCCTCTCTCTCTCTTTTTTAAAGATTTTATTTATTTATTTTTTTAAAAAGATTTATTTATTTATTATATGTAAGTACACTGTAGCTGTCTTCAGACACTCCAGAAGAAGGAGTCAGATCTTGTTACGGATGGTTGTGAGCCACCATGTGGTTGCTGGGATTTGAACTCCTGACCTTCAGAAGAGCAGTCGGGTGCTCTTACCCACTGAGCCGTCTCACCAGCCCCTTTATTTATTTTATATATTTGAGTACACTGTAGCTCTCTTCACACACCAGAAGAGGGCATCAGACCCCATTACAGATTGTTGTGAACCACCATGTGGTTGCTGGGAATTGAACTCAGGACCTCTGGAAGAGCAGTTGGTGCTCTTAACTGCTGAGCCATCTCTACAGCCCCAAGTACAATTGTTTTTATTTTGTATTTTTTTAATTTAGTTTTTCTTTTTTTTTCTTTTTTTAACTATTACTTTTTAATTTTGCGTGCTCACTCGGAGTGGGGTGTGTGTGTGTGTGTGTGTGTGTGTGTGTGGTGTGGTATAAGCCAAAAAAGGTGGCTGGAGAGACAGCTGTGGGTGCTGGGAACCGAACTCTTACATTTTTGGTTGTGAGCCTATCAAGTACAATTCTTGACATCACTATCTACACACACAGACACACACACACACAGACACACAGACACACACACACACACACACACACACACACACACAAATAGAAAAAGGAAAAAGTGAAGGAGGCCAGTGGAGGTCACTTACCTAGCACACAAGAAATCCAGGATTCAACCCCAGCTTGAAAAAAAAAATAGATTGGTAGATTTTGTTTGTTTGTTTGTTTGTTTGTTTTTTGTATTTTTTGTTTTTTGAGACAGGGTTTCTCTGTGTAGCCCTGGCTGTCCTAGAACTTACTCTGTAGACCAGGCTGGCCTCGAACTCAGAAATCCGCCTGCCTCTGCCTCCCAAGTGTTGGGATCAAAGGTGTGCGCCACCACTGCCCAGCAGATTGGTAGATTTTGAGTAAAGCAGATGCTGTTTCTGTCGTGGATCAGCATCATCTGAACAGCTGAAGGTCAGATAGTTAGAACAAGACATGGCTGTCCCTTAGTGGGAGGGAGCTGAACGGGAACACAGCCTCTGGACTTGAGCTGAAATACTGGAACTTTCCTGGGCCTTGGCCTGCTGAACCACCCGTCAGACTCTGGACTTGGCTGATTCCATGACTGCTGAGCCAATTCTTTAAAAGTCAGTCTACCAGGCCCCTTCTCTCTGCCACTGGCTCTGATTCGTGGGAGAACCCTGACTCATGCGCTGTTTTCACAAAAGGAAGGAAAGGCTAGCCTGACTGCGCGACACTACACAATCTTGGGACTGGCAGGCAGCACATTGTCAACACTCACAGTTGCTGTTCCCATGGGCTCCGGCCTCCAGCTTCAACATTTTTTTTTTTTTTTTTTTTTTTTTGGTTTTTCGAGACAGGGTTTCTCTGTATAGCCCTGGCTGTCCTGGAACTCACTCTGTAGACCAGGCTGGCCTCGAACTCAGAAATCCGCCTGCCTCTGCCTCCCGAGTGCTGGGATTAAAGGCGTGCGCCACCACGCCCGGCCATTTTTTTTTTTTTTAATGTATATGAGTACACAGCCATTGTCTTCAGGCACACCAGAAGTGGGCATCTGATCCCGTTACAGATGGTTGTGAGCCACCATGTGGTTCTGGGAATTGAACTCAGGACCTCTGGAAGAGCAGTCAGTGCTCTTAACTGCTGAGCACTCTCTCCAGCCCCTTGAATATTGTCTTGTATTACACGTATTTATTTGTGTGTGCTCTGTCCGGTATGCCTGTGGAGAGTAGAGGATTAACTGTAGGAGTCAGCGCTCTCCTTCTGCACTGTAGAGTAGAGGACTAACTGTGGGTCCGAGGGATAAAACTCAGGGCAAGCCCCTTGACATGATGAGCTACCTCCCCAGCCCTTTTTCAGCTTTCCTGGGGTACAATCCTGCTATATTGTACCAGCTGGCATGATGCTTGCGACCTAGCCCAGGATGGTTGCAAGCATGTGACCATCCCTTAGCCTCAGCCTTCTCTATGATGGATGTTTCTCTCTACCTGATATAATAAATATTTGTTTGCTTCTTGTCTCTGTCTTACAGTATCACCTTATTGAAAGGAAGGGATTTGTCTGCTTAATAGATCGGCTTAGTAGGTAAGTCCTAATTGACTAATTTTTTCTTTTTTTGCAGAAGTGAAGCTTCAAACCCAGAACCTGTGGATACTAGGCAAATACTCCACCACTGATCTACACTCTGCTCAGAGCTGCTCATTTCTTACAGGAGAGTCTCACTGTGCTGTGTTGTCTAGGCTGGTCAGACTCAAGCTCAGGCTAGCCTATGGCTGCAGCTCCCTGAGTCTCTGAGACTAGGACAACATTGTACTTCCTTAACTAACAGGTGTTTTAGGTGGCAGGAGGTTCTTGTGCCTACAGATAAACAATAGGGAACCCAGGAATGTCAAACACGAAGCACTGTCTCAGTGTAGGAGAGCTCTACCTGTTTTCCACACAGAAGGCTGGGAGTGGATGTAGTTTGTAGCCTGGTGATCTATGCAGTCTGCAGGGCCATGGTACAACCAAACCCCCAGACTCTCCCTCCCTAGACCTTTATATTCAGTTTTGTTTCTTAGTCAACAGAACCCATCCTTAGGGGAGATGTTACACGTGCTTAATAGCTTGGTGACTTCTGTGCTCTATGTATGACAGAGACCACAGGAGATTCTCCCCTAGGCCCTTAAGCTGTCAAACCCATCTTTATGGAAGACGTCATATGTACTTTGCAAAAGTATTTCAGTGTAGTCACGCCTGAAGCCTCATTGTGCACACGGGATTGAGATAATTGTTACCAGGAAACTTTTTCCCAAAACTGTACATTTAGACATGTTTAGTCTAAAATAAACTGCCTGGGTGTCAGACCTTCGAAGTTTGAACCAGCACCGTGCTACGTTGTGTCGAACCTCATTCCCTTATTGCCTCCTGCCGATTGTCTCTGTGATGGCAGTGGGCATTTGCAAAGACCCCACTGGTGTTTATGACAGGACAGTCAGGACAGCCACCAGTCGCATACCACGGCACGCTGGGCTCTTCGGGGGAAACCCAGCTTCTGCCTTGAGGCAGTTTGAAAACACTAAACTCAGATGAGCCCCATGGTTCTGCCAACTGCTCAGGTCTATTTCTGGGTCCGTCCTCCCTAAGGCTGCCATGGTTTCCTGTCTGGATGCTTTAGGGCGACTTCTCTGAGAACCCTGATTCGCCTGAACCCTTTCCCTAATCAGGACGACATCTTTGATTTGTCATTACCCAGTAAAGCCTGTCTGTAATTTTCCCAGTATGTGTTTTGTTGATTATATGTATGACTGTTGTAACCCCCAGGAAACTGTGGGGACCTCACCTCGAGGGCAGGGATGGACAGAGTCTGACTACCTGGAGCCCTCCTGAAGGACTCAGTAATCATCCGTGGGTACCTGTATGTAGATGAACCCCTGACCAAACCCTTACCTTCACCATAAACACATCTCCTCAAGCTGCTGGTGGCTGACCCTAGGATTTGTGCATGCTAAGCAAGCTCTTTACTACTGAGCTGTACACCCCTGTACCGATACCTTTTTGACTTATTTGCTTTTATGTCTGTGCTTTGCTTGCTGGAATGTATGTGCACGAGGTGTGTGCCTAGTGCCTGCAGAGAACAAAAGAGGCCACCAGATCCCCTGCAGTTATAGATGGTTGTGAACTCTGTGGAGGTGCCGGGGACTAAACTCAGGTCCTAAGTGCTCTTGCCTGCTGCCAGGAGTGCTTTACAATAATTGTTTCTTTATTAAACCGGGTGTGGAGGCACATGCCTTTAATCTAAGCACTCCAAGGCAAAGGCAGGCAGATCTCCATGAGTTTGAGGCCAACCTGGTCTACACAGAGAGCTCCAAGACAGCCAGGAGTACATGGAGAGATCTCATCTCCAAAAACCAGGAAAAAATAGATTTTTAAAAATTAATTCATGATATGTACACTGCTGTCTGTGAAGATCAGAAGAGGGTTATAGATCCTGTGGGTTAGAGTTATAAGCAATGGTGAGCTAGCTGATGTAAGTGCTGGGAGCTGGACTCAGGTCCTTCAAAAGAGCAGTATGTATCTCTTAGCCACTGAGCCATCTCTCCAGCTCCCTAATACAACACAATAGTTTTACAGGGGTCCCCAATCACCTGGTCCTGACCAGTTTTCCCAGCCTCTCCTGCCATTTCCACCCTGTGAAGCATTCGTAGTTCTGGAGACAGCCACAAGAATTACTCAGCATGAACTGTCACACCTTCAAGCCTTTGTTCAAGCTGTTCCTCAGCTTTGCAAGCTGCCTCTGCACGCTGCCTCTCGACCTAGACAGCTCTTACTCATCTTGCCAGAGTGGAGTCAGGTTCCTGGGCATCCCTGAAGTCTTCTCCGCCTCAGCAGTCCAGCCTTGCTTCTCTGCGTTCTGGTTAACAGTAAACCTTCCTCACTCTTCAGTGACTAGGACAAGGAGCCCTCAGGATTAGAATGTGTTTCCTTCTGAAACCTAAGCTAGAAAGGTAGAAAATTGCCAGCAACCACAAGCAGAAGGAATTTCTCTGAGACAGTTCTGATCAGTGAAAGGTCGGTGAAGGCAGTGTGGGTTCTTGGGAAGTGTTTAGCAGATACTATCTTTACTATGTGGATAGGTGTTTTGACTGCACATAAGACTGTGTACCGTGGGCAAATCCCCTGGAACTGGAGTTAATGATGGTTCTGAGCCACCATGTAAGTGTTGGGAATTGAATCCAGGTCCGCTGGCAATATGTGCTCTTAACTGCTGAGCCAATTCTCCAGCCTCCATATAGCTGTTGTTATTGCAGTTGCGGTCCCCCCCCTCCTTCTCCTCCTCCTCCTCTGTCTTTCCAGTCAGGGTTTTTCTGTGTAGCCCAGGCGTTCTAGAACTTGATATGTAGACCAGGCTAGCCTTGAATTTACAGAGACCTGCCTTCCTCTGCCTCCTGGTTGCTTGGGACTATACACGACAGGCCTCTTGCTTCACCTTTCCAAAAGCCGAGATTACAAGCCCAGGTCATCACATCTGGGTCCCATATTTACTTAAAAGTGCGCTAGGTGAAAGGGGCCTCCTACTGGGTCAGGGCACCCCAAAACAAAGTTCTCAGCACCAAGGTGACTTATCTGCCCCAGAGGGACAAAGGGTGCGGGAAATAAGAGGCAAAGATTAGAGATAGAGGAGGAAGGAGAAGGGGAAGGCAGCAAGTGGAGGGGGTAATATTTGTCCCAGAGGACAAAGGACTGCCTCTGAATAGAGAGGAGACAGACAGGGCCCATGGGCAAATGGCGGTTTATAAAGGCAAAAGGGGGAACCCCCACTGTGTTAGGATGAAGTGTTTTAATTTTTTTTGTTTGGTTTTTCCAGAGACTGGGTTTCTCTGCGTAACACCCCTGGCTGTCCTGGAACTCACTCTACTGTAGACCAGGCTGGCCTCGAGCCCACAGAGATCCATCTGCCTCTGGGATTAAAGATGCGCACACACACACACCCGCATTAAGATGTTTAATTTTGATTGGACAGGTGGAATGGATGAGCCAAAGGGGGCTTTTGCTTGCTGGATTTCAGTACTTTGATAGCTGGACCTTGGTGGTCAGCCTCAGGGGGAGGAAGTGGCCGAATAAGGGAATGGGTCTTGGTGGCTGGCTTTAGGAACGTAATCTAATAGTTTTCAGTAAGGCAGAGGGGATGGGGGAGAAGAGCAGGTCTGACAGAGCCCTGCCCGCCATGCTCGGTTGTCTGCAGTCTCTTCACTAGGTAATTTTTTTAAGGTTTTATTTTTACTTGCATGTCTGTCTGTGTCACATATGTACAGTGCTCTGAGGCCAGAGGGAGGTATGGAATCTCCTGGAACTGGAGTTACAGGAGGTTGTGAGCCTCCAGGCCTGGGAATAGAAGGGAACTGAGGTCCTCTGCCAGAGCAGCTCGTGCTCTAACTGCTGAGCTGTCTCGCCAGCCTGCAGACGAGCTATTTTGGTATAAGGTATGAGGTTGAAATCTAACTTTTCTTTTTTAAACAGCAAACTAGTTGCAGATTTTTCTGTTTTCTGTGTTTGGTGCTGAGGACTGAACCCTCGGCCCTTCCTCTGCACTCAGCCACATCTGGCCCTCCAGAGGTTCTCCCAACAATCCATATTCCTTGAGATCCCACCTCTAATATGTGATGAATTAGGATACTGCTCATTTAATTTCTTCTCCCCCCCCCTTTTTTAAAAAAAGATGTATATATTTCATGTATGTTGAGGACACTGTCACTGTCTTCAGACACACCAGAAAAGGGCATCAGGTCCCATTACAGATGGTTGTGAGCCACCATGTGGTTGCTGGGAATTGAACTCAGGACCTCTGGAAGAGCAGTCAGTGCTCTTAACTGCTGAGCCATCTCTCCAGCCCTCTTCTCCCTTCTTAAAGATTTATTTTTTTTTAAAGATTTATTTATTATTATATGTAAGTACACTATAGCTGTCTTCAGACACACCAGAAGAGGGCGTCAGATCTCATTACAGATGGTTATAAGCCACCATATGGTTGCTGGGACTTGAACTCAGAACCTTCGGAAGAGCATTCATTGCTCTTAACCACTGAGCCATCTCTCCAGCCCAAAGATTTATTTTTATTTTATTGTTATTGATAGGTTATTTCTCAGCCAGTGAAGTGAGTCAATTCAAGCCAGATTAGATTATATTAAATGCAGGTTTATTGGAAAACTGCTCTCAGGTGAGTTCACTGGCCCCAAAGACTGAGGCCAGGCAAGTTACCGTGGGGAGGTTGGAGTGGAGGGAGAGAAAGGGTGCAATCAGAGAGAGAAGAAAAGAAGGGGAGGGTTAGGGAGGGGGGAGAGAGGAGACCAAGATGTCTGCATTATATAGGGAAGAGCCTCTTGGGGAAGGGCAGCCCAGCTCCTGGGTTGGAAGACAGGGTATGCTAGGTAGGGACTGAAGGATGTTGGGAGAACCTGGAGGTCAATTCTGCTTTGATGTGCAAAATATGTATCCCAGTCCCTTGTCCCAGGGTATAAAACAGTTTTGAGCATTTTGTAGGCACGCCTGGCCACCACCAGCCTGCAGAGACCAGAAAAGAACATTGGGTCCTCTGCAGCTGGGGTTACAGATGACTGTGAGCTGCTGTAGGTGTCGGGAACCCTGGGCTTAACCAATGCTGTTAACCACTGAGCATCTCTCCCGTCCCTTCGGCCCTTCCTTTTCTTGAAGAAAATAAGCAGAACCTTGGTGCTCTGCATCTTTTTCTACCTCCCAGCTTCAGCCCTTCAAAAATAAAAAAGAATTTAATAATGATCATTGGCAGAAAGATAACTATTCACTGGGCAGCCTGCGTGTATCTTGGCCTGTGGGACACCGTTTAATGGTCACAACATGCTGCAGTAGCCTCCAATTCTGCTCTGTTTTGTAGCAGGAGTCTAGCCAGGCCTGTGTTTGCCTCCTTCCTGAGTAGGCCTGAGGCCCCACCCTTCTGTCAGCCTTGCTTTTCCTGCTGTAGGCTGAGACTCTGGAGCAGCCAACATGCAAGATAGCATTTGGGTGTGGACAAGACCGTGGGGATTAGAAGCATCCTGGGCATTTCATATCCAGGGCATACTACAGGGCCTTTCCTTTCGGCTTGTATTTCTGGAGAGGGATGGGGGAGAACCTTTGTGAGGGGCATGTTCTCATAGGGAGGTCGTCACCGCGGGCAGGCATTCTTCTTTAAGGAACTGTCTTTAACAAAGGAACTTACTTACATAGTTATGGAAGTGGGTCAGTTTTACAAGTATCTAATGAAAACTAGCTCTCCCTCCCCCTCCTGTCCTCCCCTGCTGAACTCCTGTCTCTCATCCCAAAGCTGCTGCTTGCTCCTAAGATTTTCATCTCTATTTCTAAATAATATAAGATTGTTTTTCTTTCCTTCCTTCCTTCTGATTTCATTCATTTATTTATTTATTTATTTATTTATTTAGGTGATGACCTTTGTGCCCACTGGCACGGCCTCCTAGTAGACTCGCCATAGAAGGAAGATTTAATTGTCACTGATTCTCATTTTCCTAACACACAGTCTTACTTTACCTCCTTGACTTAAATGTATTCTAAGTTTTAGCTAAATTTTTTTTTTTTTTTTTTTTTTTGGTTTTTCAAGATAGGTTTTCTCTGTATAGCCCTGGCTGTCCTGGAACTCACTTTGTAGACCAGGCTCGCCTTGAACTCAGAAATCCACCTGCCTCTGCCTCCCGAGTGCCTGGATTAAAGGCATGCAACACCACTGCCCGGCAGTTTTAGCTAATTTAATATTTAATTTTTACATTGCTATTGGTGTGAAAATGAGCTCAGGAAGAATGTGAAGAGTTCAGTTGAATGCGATCCCAGGAGCCTGAGCATCAGGCCAGCCTGGTACAGGCCACAAAGCAAGGCTAGAGAGAAAACTTAAAAAAAAAAAAAAAAAAAAGGAAGAGAGATGTTTGAGGGGTTGGAGAGATGGCTCAGTGGTTTAGAGCACTGGCTGTTCTTCTAATGAAAGGTTAGGGGTTCAATTCCAGCACCCACATAGCAGCTAACAACTGTCTGAAACTCCAGTCCCAAGTGATTTGACTCCCTCACACAGACATACATGCAGGCAAAACACCAATGCAAGTAAATGAAAAATAAATAAATCATGAGTGAGAGAGAGAGAGAGAGAACGCCAGAGGACCAGTGAATCAGCTGTGAGATTTCATCTTCTAGAAATGTAGAAGCTACTTGCATGAAGCCTCATCAACACGACTGGCTAAACCACCACACTTAGAGACCTAATAGACATGCTAACCTGGAAGGAGGAAAACTCATGAGGCCTCAGCTCTCTCTCTATATAGATGTTAAGATCATGTGATGTCATATGCCTTTCATCCCAGCACTCAGAGGCAGAGGAACACTGATCTCTGAGTTCAAGACTAGCTTGGTATATGGACTAAGTCCCAGGACAGCTAGGGATATATAGAGAAACTCTGTTTTGAAAAAAAATCACAACAACAACAAAAGATGATCAAGTACAGTTCTTGTAGCAGAGCCAGGTTCAGTCACTGCCACTTTGCTTATAACCATCAGTAACTCCAGTCCAAGGGGATCTGACAGCCTCTTTTAACCTCCTTGGGTAGCAGGCACATGTGTGATAAATTCATACATAGAGGCATACCGTTGATACACGGAGAATATAAATCTAAAAAAATAAAATGAGGCCATACATTGAGAGAGAGCAAGGGAGGGGTTGGAGGAAGGAAATGGAGGAGGGAAAGTAGCATAATTATACTCTCAAAACAAATTTAAATTATGATTAAAAATTCTGAAGGGCTGGAGAGCTGACTGAGTTCACCCTTGTCTGTAACTCCAAGCTCTGACACCCTCACACAAACTTTCATGCGGGCAGAACACCGATGCATGTAAAATAAAAATTAATAAATGACTTTTTAATTGAGGCCAGCATGTGGTGGAGCACACCTTTGAACCTAGCAGGAGGCAGAGGCAGGAGGATCTCTGTGAGTTTCAGGCCAGCCTAGGCTATAGAACAAGAGGTCCAGGATAGCCAGGGCTACACAGAGAAACCCTGTCTCAGGGAAAGGAAAGAAAGGGAACAAAAAAAGAAAACGGCACATTTCACTCTTGTCTGTCATCTCAGTAACATGTTTTTTGTTTTTGTTTTATAAATAATAATTGTTGGTTAACATTGAAGGCTTTGAGAAAATAAGGGTTTTGGTTTGTTTCTCTTTTATTTTACATGGATGGGTGTTTTGCCTGCATGTATGTCTGAGCATGTGTCTGGTGCCTCGGGAAGTCATAAGGTGTCGTCAGACGCCCTGAAACTGGAGTTACAGAAGGTTAAGGGCATCATGTGGGTGCTGGGAATGGAGCTCAGAGGATCCTCTGGAAGAGCTGCCAGCGCTCTTAACTGCTGAGCCATTTCTCCAGCCCCTCTGGATTCCTTTCTGACATACCAAAGTAAACTAAATTTCCAATCCAGCTACAAAGCTTTGAACAATGGGTCTTTGAACATTTGTTAATTTTTATTTTATGTGCACTGGTGTTTTGCCTACACATGGGTCTGTGTGAGGTCTTGGAGTTACAGTCTACTTCTATCTCCACTTTGTGATTTCCAAGTGGACCCTCAATCCACTCAGACCAGATTTTTTTTCCCTTTAAATCAGGGCCTTCTTTATGTAGCTCATGTTGGCCTTGAACTTGGAGCAGCCCTGCCTCCTGAGCCTTGGGGTCACGTGGATGTCGCCAGGACTTTCTCACTCCTCATTGACTCGTTTTCCCGACGACAGAGTTGCTTGAGGGAAGGTTTGCTAACACACACATTTAATTCTAGCCCGGGGAAAGCAGAGGCAGGAGTAACAAGGGTTCAGGGCCATCCTCAGCTACATCCCATGCTCTAGGCCAGCCTGGAATATATTACATTAGACCCTGTCTCAAAACAAAGCTAACACCAGGCTGGAAACAGCTCAGCTGTTAAGTGTGCTTGCTGCTCTTCCAGTGGACCTGAGTTTGGTTCCTAGCTCCAGTGTCAGACAGCTCACAACTGCCTGTAACTCCAGCTTCAGGGGATATGATATCCTCTTCTGGCTTCTGCAGGCACCTAAATGTACCCAGTATACGCTCAGATAGCCACATCTACGCACACATAAATATTAAAACCCAAATAACCCAAAAATCAAGCTAAAGAAAACCCCCTTGTTTTATTTAAACTGTTATCTCTAAAGGTAACCAACCTCTTTTTAAAAAAAATTAAAAATAATAATTTATTTGTATTTTCTGCATATTGATGTTTCACCTGCATGTATGTCTGTGTGAGGGTGTCAGATTCCCTGGAACTGGAGTTACAGACAGCTGTGAGCTGCCATGTGGGTGCTGAGAATTGAACTAGGGTCCTCTGGTAGAGCAGCCAGTGCTCTTAACTGCTGAGCCACCTCTCCATCCCCTTGCAAGCAACCCTTTATCATATCCTGTAATGGTCACGGTCTTCTTTCTTCTTCTGTTGAATTGCCTTGGAATCACGGGTATATGGGCCTGTGATTTGCGGTTCAATTTGACATGACCAGCCTATTTCTTCAAGACAGGATCTCAGATTGGAGTTCAAGTTTATTCTGGGTACTCTGTAAAATCCTGTTTCAAAATAAAAAGGGCTCAGTGGTTGAGAACTTGCCTAGCAGGTGTGAGGCAGTCTGTTCATCTTTGCTGATTGATGGGTGTGTTGGAAGAATGCTTGAATAATTGAATGAGTGGGCTTTCTGCCCTGGAGAACCTAGTTTATTTAAGGGGGGCGACTTAACACTCCCATCTTAACGCAGCGATTCGGCGTATCCTCAGATTGTCCACAAGTTCCAGCCGGTATCGATGTGGGTCTCCAGAACAAAACAGGGCAAAAACTCTTCTGAACTCAGATTTTCGAAGAGCGGTGTATAACCAACCTGGATCTGAGCGCGGCCGAAATTGTCCTAAGAACTACAGTTCCCAGAAGGCAGCCCGGAAAAAGGGCGGTAGTAGAAAGGGACTTCCGGATGCTGATGCGGGCCTTGTCAGCGCGACACACGGAGGTACGCTTAGGTGGCGGGCAGAGTGGAAAGATGGAAATGGGTGGCGGCGACTGGGAATAAATGTCAGATGCAGAGCGGGGATCGGTAGAAAGAACCCTTATAGCTTTGATTTTTCTCTCTGCAGCCAACATGACGAAGTTAACACAGTGGCTTTGGGGACTGGCTCTCCTGGGCTCTGCCTGGGCTGCCCTGACCATGGGAGCACTGGGCTTGGAGTTGCCTTTCTCCTGCCGAGAGGTCCTGTGGCCACTGCCTGCCTACCTGTTGGTGTCCGCTGGCTGCTATGCCCTGGGCACGGTGGGCTATCGCGTAGCTACATTTCATGACTGCGAGGACGCTGCCCGAGAGCTGCAGAGCCAGATCGTGGAGGCCCGAGCTGATTTAGCACGCAGGGGACTGCGCTTCTGACACCTAAACCCATTCCAGTCTGGACATCTTTCCTCATTCCGAATTAAAATGCAGTTTTATTTTCTAATCTTATGTAGTTTTGAGTATGGAGGATAGGGATGGGGTGGGGTGGGGTGGGGTGTGGGATGGGGATTCTATATACTAGAGGTCAAGAAGTGAGTGGGCAGGAGAATCACCTTATCAGGCCTTACTTAGCTTTGCATTTTGATGGTATTCTGTTCCCTTCTCAAGATTTTCTTTTTCTGTTTGAAATAGGATGCCATGTACCCTAGAATGGCCTTGACCCCAGCCATTTGGCTGGGGATTATTTCGATTCTAACGTCTAATTACAGGCTAAACCCACCATGACTAGTTTATGTCATGCTGGGCTTCAAACTTGGAAGTCCACAACTGAACTATATCCCCAAAACAGGTTTGTTTACTTATGTATATGGTTTTAATAAGTAGTTCAACCTGGCCTACAACCAACCTGCTGTGCTACCCAGGCTGCCCTCAACCTGTGGTCCTCCTGCTTCAGCTTCAACCTCGGAAGTGCTGCAATTACAGGCTTCCCATACAAGGCTGTGCAGGAAACATGGGTCCCTAACTTCCTTCCATTCTTCACAGCTTTCAAGTTGGTTTTGTTTTGTTAGTTTGTTTTTGAGACAGGGTTTCTCCATGCAGTCCTGACTGTCCTGGAACTCAGTAGATCAGGCTGGCCTCGAACTCAGAAATCTGCCTGCCTCTGCCTCCCAAGTGTTGGGATTAAAGGCGTGCACCACCACTGCCAGGTTCCTTTTCTTTTTAAAAGGTCTTCCTGGATCTTTCTAACTTCTAGTTGTTTTTTGTTTTTTAAAGATTTATTGCCAGGTCTACAGAGTGAGTTCCAGGATAGCTAGGGCCACACGGAGAAACCCTGTCTCGAAAAACAAAAAAAAAAAAAAACAAAAAATATTTATTTATTCTATGTGTGTGAGTACACTGTAGCTATCTTCAGACACACCAGAAGAAGGCATCAGATCCCATTACAGATGGTTGTGAGCCATCATGTGGTTGCTGGGAACTGAACTCAGGACCTTGGGAAGAGCAGTCAGTGCTCTTAACCACTGAGCCATCTCTCCAATCCTAACTTCTAGTTCTTTCAAATCCCTTTTCTGAGCCAATCCTACAGGCCTCCAGGCACTAGGCCCTCCATCTGTCAAGTCAGGCAGGTTGGGAATGGTGAAGAACACATCACTCTGCAGGCAGGGGTGGGGTACAATTTATTTTAAGGCACATTCAACTAATACCACCTCAGCCTCCGAAATGAGAAAAGATGATCTCCTGTAAAAATGTGATTTCATCCCACAGGTCCTATCTGCTCTAAGGAAAGATCTTTGGTCCCTTTAGTTTCAAAGCCATCTTTTTCTCACAACCCATTGCAGCTATGGAACTGGTCACAAGGACCAGCAGAAACAGGAGCTCTGTTTGGTATCGACTTGGCACTCGGGTGCCTGGGGTCAGGTCTGCAGGAGGCGGTACTTCCTGTCTTGCTCAGGAGGGTACTTGCAGAAAAGCCCGAGGCGGATTAAGCTGGTGAGAATTCCTGGAAGGTTGGGCACCTGCAATCAAAAAGCTGCTAGAAAGACCAGACTCTCTGCTTTGTAGACCCAACGTCCCTATCTAGAGTTTGCTTACCGCGATGTATGGGTCTCGGAGGCGAAACCCATAAATGGACCAAGAGGCGGAGCAAAAGAGCGTGGCAATGGTCAGCGAGAAGGAGAGGCGCTGGGTTGATTTAGTCTGAATGATCTTGGCCTACGGCAAAAATGTGCCTGGTTCAGGTTCATAGAACCATTCCTGAGTCCTCCCAGAGAATGTCCTCACGGAAAAAAGACCACAATCCCTGTTGTGTGTCTTTCATTCAGCCCTTTCCTGCATCCCACTCACCTACCTCTGCTACCTTGATTTCTTCCAAGAGCTGGGCCCCGCCCCCCGCCCCAGTATTAGCCAGTCCCTGGTTCAGGGAGCCTAGCCCTTCTCCGCTTCTCCCCTACCTCTTGGCCACCCCTACTCACCAAGTCAGCCAGTGGGGAGAGGTACATGCTGATGGTAAAGACGCTACAGAAGAGGCCTAGCTGCTGAAGCCGGGCCTCAAGGTCCGGCACCAGAAGCCAAAAGTAGCCATAACCCAGGAGAAGGACAGCCAGCAGGGTTGCCGTCTGCAGGAGCACACCATGCTGCAGGGGAGAGGCGTCTTACATGCATCTATACCCAGAACACTCATCTCTCTGCTGGAATTGCCTCCTCCTGTCTTCCGCCATGCTCTAATGGGGAAATCAACTTTTTTTTTTTTTTTCGAGACAGGGTTTCTCTGTGTAGCCCTGGCTGTCCTGGCACTCACTTTGTAGACCAGGCTGGCCTCGAACTCAGAAATCCGCCTGCCTCTGCCTCCCGAGTGCTGGGATTAAAGGCGTGCGCCACCACGCCCGGCGGAAATCAACTTTTATCCCGGCCTTCATGTCAGCCTCTCACCACTCAGTTATTTGAGAGAAGTCTCAGCCACACAACACTGGAGGTCCCCAGGGAAGGGGAGAACCATCTTTTTTATCTCCCTCCCCTTTTAATGTGAGCTTCACATACATGTACAATAAGAGACCAATAAATGTTAGCATGACTGAGTGGGGAAGCAGAGCTAATGGCCATTCTTAGCCATTGGCCCTGGTCCTAACCCTAAAGGAACTACCAGACAGTATAGCCCTCTCCCCCGAGCCTGTTGGGGGAGCACAGGATATCCTGACACCACGGGGCTGGGGCTGGGTAAGCCACCAGCATTTCGAACAAGGGGAGGGTGGGTGGCTCTGTGTGCATTTTGAAGGGTTGACTTCATGGGCAAGGAGAACCACAAGGGCCTTCTAGGAAAGGGAATTAATGCCGTCCCACTAAGCTTCCAGGAAATAGAACTGTATGCTCTGCCAACATGGCCAGCTGTGGGGTGGAGGTGAGTCCAAGGGAGGGCCTCTACCTTCTGGGGACTGTAATGCAGATATGCCAGGATATAAAGAGTCTGAAGCACGGCCCCCACGGTATTGACGATGATAAGGGTCCCGTCTCCCTTCAAGACTCCATAACTCAGCCAGCTCAGGTTGCTGTGAGGGAAGGAGGATTAGGGTCCAAGGGGCTGCTGGGGTTGCAGCGGGTCCCCAGGGATCTCTTGCACCTCCCGCAGCCTTTCCCATCACAGCCAACAACACTCTCACTTGACATCCGTGGTGAGAAAAGGCAGAAACTGGATGTTGTCCACGCTCCGTGTCCTCTGCATATGCCTGAGGTCCGAGCTGGAAGGGATCCAAAGGAAATTGTTAGGAGTGGGTAAAAGATTCCTCGGTGTTTGCTAGTCATCCTGAACGACAAGCAGATCTCCCCCCCTCAGGCCAAGAGGCAGCCTCGCCTTGGACCCCAGATCATCCAATCCTATTCCACTATTATTCTGGGTTCCAAAAGCAGCCAGAAATTGCAGCCACGTCTCTTGCCCGCTTTCATTTCTTGACTTCCTGCCCCAGCCCAGTCCATCCGCACTCTCACAGGCCAGTGGAGAACATGCCCAGGGTGAAGAGCACGCAGGCACTGGAAAGGAAAGAGTCTGCCACGCCGCCCGCCTCCATCCCACCGGAGCCGGTTCCCTAGCCCAGCGCGGAGTTCCAGCAGCTCAGAGGAGCTGCGGAAGGCGAAGCTCCGCCCCTCCCCGTGGAACCGCGCCGGAACCCGCCCTCGCCCGAACTTCACCGGAACTGGGGACCCAGCCAAACCAGCGCCGCGTGCTGGCCGGGTGGTTTGCTGTAATGTGCGGGCCTGGGTCCTGATCGTGCCATTCAGATTGCGTTTAGTGGTTTTAGTAGTGCCCCTGCATTTGTCCCCGGCCCGGCCCGGCCCCTCCTCACACTGCGCACCCCTTGCATCATCTAGACCACTAGTCTCAACTTCTGTGTTCTTGTATGCTCTTGTGTGCTGGACCACAAACCTCAAATTTAGTCTCTCAGGTCTTCAAGGAGCCCCCAGTCCATTGGTTACCCAGCTTTGGGAGGGTTTTCCTGGAGGTTATTGAAACCTCTTTCCAGTCTGTCCCCCAATAGCAGGAATTGCCATCCTCTTTCAGATGTCCTCTCTTACACGACCTGCCCTATCCAAGG
Organism: Mus caroli; assembly: GCF_978045245.1. Lineage (NCBI taxonomy): Eukaryota > Metazoa > Chordata > Mammalia > Rodentia > Muridae > Mus > Mus caroli. The sequence continues at coordinate 72,712,254 of NW_028227258.1, read as the reverse complement.
ACATGCCTACCCTGGCCCCCTGTTCCAACAAACTTGCTGCTGGGAACTTTCCCTCCCAGCCTCCCACGCGGCTCTGCTGGTGGGGCAGCGCACATGCTTCAGCTGGCATCCAGCTCCCTGACTCACCCAGACAGCATGAGTACCTGCATGGTGTGCCAAAGCCCAGCGCTCGAGGCTGGTGAGGTTGGACAGGAAGAACAAAGAGTGGGTGTGGAGAGGAATCTATAGCCCACTCTTGCAGGGAGTTGTGCAGAACCCTCAGGAGTAAACACTCCTCCTTTAGCCTGGTAAGAAGCATGTATTTTTTTTTAGAAAGAGATAAAATAAAAAAATAAAACTAAGTTTTGTCATGTATTTTTTTTCCTGATCCTAGCCATTTATTTATTTTGTCTTTTACTTACTTTTTTGGTTTTGTTTTGGTGAGACAAAGTCTCACATTGTAACCCAGGCTGGCATTGGAATTTTGGCAACATTGCTTCAACCTTCTGAGTGTTGGGGTCACAGGCAAGAGCCACCATGCCTGGCTACTTATGTTTTGTGCTCCTGAGGACTGAACTCAGGGCTGACACATGTTAGGTAACCCTCTACTTCTTGCGGTACATTTCCAGCCTTTTATTTTTGAGTTTGAGGCAAGGTCTGAGTTGCTCATGCAATCTCAAGTTTTTAACCTTCCCACCTCAGCCGCAAGAGGAGCTGTGCATTATACCTGCCCCCCCTCCCCCCACGTTGCTTCTGTTTAGCACACAGCCTAACACACAGCGGGGACACTGTGGTCACAAATCAACATGGTGGGGCAGAAAAGCAAGTCCATAAAAAAACATCAATTTATTTTGAATCCAAAAACACGGTATAAAAAAAACCCTGCAGTCATAGAAATGAGCAGACACAGCACATATATATACAGACACTGTACATGTGGGCCCTGCCCGTTAAGCTAAACTCCACAGACTGTACACACGGGCACTGCCCTTACATCTACACTCTAAAACCAGGCTGCTTTCAGTCCTCCTGTTGGCACAGCTCCAGGGAATGTTGCCCCAGGGATGGGGAGGATACAGTCAGGGCCGGGCTACAAACCTCTCTGGCAGCCCAGCAGGTGGAAATCTTGCAGAGATGCTGGGTCAGCCCAAGCTGCCTCTCCTGTACCTGGCTCCCCCGCAGGAAGCTGTCTCAAGCTTTTCCTTCAGTCAGTTCATCTGCACATTATGGCTTCCTTGGAGAAGGACGTCTTTACCAAGTTCAGTGTCCAACCGCATGACCTCGGGCTCTTTTTAGCCCTTCTCCCACTGAGCCCTCTTAATGGGCCAGGTCTGCACATCTTGTTTCTTTGGCTTAAAGGTAGAAACTTCAGGTTAAGGACCTTTTCCACTTCTTTCTCCATCCCTCTGAAGTGGAGGCAGGGATGGCACAGTCGGGCTGGTTAAACTCTTTTCGGTTAAAACCCTTAATACTGAACCTTCTAAGGCTTCATGGTGGCGTCTTGTGCATGTAGTGGGAGAGGTTCCCAGGGCTGGGGCTTTGGGGTACTTATCCCTGCCCCTTAGTCCCATTCCAATCCATAAGCCAGGGCAAGCGTACACCCTCACTGAGATTGCAGCAGCAGCAGTGGTAGGAGCAATACTGCCCAGACCAGTGGGAAGAGGCGGGGGGCGGCGCTGTAACCAATGCTGTGCAAAACCTGTACTTCCGGGTCATCTGTGAGGTGAGAAGGCAAAGACAGACAAGGTAAGTGTTTGCATCGGCTTCCAGCCACACAGGATTTAGTCAGCCCGTATGTGGCTAGGGAGCCACCTTACTCCTCAGCCTCTTTAAACAAACCCCTTCCTGTGACCCAGACCAAACTGGCTCAGGCTACCTACCTGCTTGGAGTCTCTTCTCCTGTGGGTTGGCATGGGCCTGGGGACTATGAGCTGAAAAATAAGAATGGAAGTAGATCAGGCTTTTTGCACCAGGAGGCAGAGAGGCAACTTCCACCCCCATCCCAGATCACTAGACCACGCCCACCCAGCACGGATGGAAGGAGGTGGTCCACAGGGCCTGACACTCACTGATTTTGCCATCGACAGTCACCTTCAGCTTCAAGCACTGGGATTCCTGATGGTAGATAGGTTTGGCTGTAAAATAAATCCATAGGATGGTAAGGAAAGAGCCTTTGCTAAGACAGGAGCTCAAAATTGTCTGACTCGTGCCCTGTTTAATTTTTTTTTTCTTCCGAGACAGGGTTTCCCTGTGTAGCCCTGGCTGTCCTGGAACTCACTCTGTAGACCATGCTGGCCTCAGACTCAGAAATCTGCCTGCCTTTGCCTCCCAAGTGCTGGGATTAAAGGTGTGCGCCACCACCGCCCGGCTGCTCTGCTTATTTTTTATTTATTTATTGGAGGCAGGGTCTCCTTACAGAGCCTGCTCTGGGACAGACTATGTAGACCAAGCTGGTCTCAGACTCACAGAATTCCACATGCTTCTGCCTCCCAAGTGCTGGAATTAAAGGTGTGCACTTTAATTCACACCCCACTAAGGCTAAGTCTCTTGTGTCTGCTTTCCATCTCCCTATCAGAGTGCTGGGATTACAGATGTACACTATAGCATCTGGCTTTTGATGTGGGCTCTGGACAAAATTTAGGTTGTCAGGATTGTGCAGTAACTGCTTTTTAAAAAAACTTAATTAAATTTTGGGATGACAGGATCTCATGAAGCTCAAGCTGGCCTTGAACATGTTATGTACGGTTGAGGATGCTCTTGAATTTCTGATCTCCTGCCTCTACCTTCTGAGTGCTGGAATTATAGGCAAGCATCACCTCCCTCCCTCCCTCCTTCTCTGTATAAAATATTTATTCAGTGTGTGTGTGTTCCATGTTTAGAGGTCAGAGAACAATTTGGGAAAGCAAATTCTCTCCTTCAGTCACATGGGAGCTGGGGATCAAATCCAAGTTGTCAGGTTGGCAGCAAGCGCCTTTTTATTTGCTGAGCTATCTCATTGGCGCTCTCTCGCTCGCTTGCTCGTTTTTGTTTGTTTGTTTGTTTGTTTGTTTGTTTAATATGTATGAGTTCACTGTTGCTGTCTTCAGACACACCAGAAGAGGGCATCAGGTCCCATTACAGATGGTTGTGAGCCACCATGTGGTTGCTGGGAAATGAACTCAGGACCTTTGGAAGAGCAATCAGTGCTCTTAACTGCTGAGCCACCTCTCCAGTGTCCCCCTCCCTCTTGTGACAAGGTTTCTATATGGTAGCCCAGGTCAGCTTTAAACTAACCTTCCCAACTCTCCTTGCTTTGGCCTCCCCAGGGCTAAGGCTGTAGGTGTGTCCCACCAGACCTGTCCCTACTCACTTCAATTCCTTTCCCCCGTCTGCACCTGATTTTAAAATTTAATCTTTAAAAATGTTTTTAGAGCTGGAGAAATGGCTCAGTGGTGAAGAGCACTAACTTTTCTTCCAGGGGGCCCGAGTTCAATTCCCAGCAACCACATGGTGGCTCACAACCATCTGTAATGGGATCCGATGCCCTCTTCTGGAGCATCTGAAGACAGCTTTGGTGTACTTATATAAATTAAATAAATAAATCTTTTGTTTGTTTGTTTGTTTGTTTGTTTGTTTTGAGTTTTGAGACAGGGTTTCTCTGTGTAGCCCTGACTGTCCTGGAACCCACTCTGAAGACCAGGCTGGCCTCGAACTCAGAAATCCACCTGCCTCTGCCTCCCGAGTGCTGGGATTAAAGGCATGTGACACCACTGCCCAGCAATAAATAAATCTTTATATATAGAATGTTTTTAAGCTGGGCGTGGTGGCGCACGCCTTTAATCCCAGCACATGGGAGGCAGAGGCAGGCGGATTTCCGAGTTCGAGGCCAGCCTGGTCTACAAAGTGAGTTCCAGGACAGCCAGGGCTATACAGAGAAACCCTGTCTCAAAAAACAAAAAAACAAAAACAAAACAAAACAAAAAAAAACAAACAAACAAAAAAAGAATCCTAGAATGTTTTTAAAGGGGCTGGAGAGATGACTCAGCAGTTAAGAGCACGGACTGCTCTTCCAGCGGTCCTGAGTTCAATTCCCAGCAACCACATGGTGGCTCACCACCATCCGTTGTGATCCGATGCCCTCTTCTTGTGTGTCAGAAGAGAGCAATGGTGTGTGTGTATATATATATATATATATATATATATATATATATATATATATATGTATATATATGTATATGTATATGTATATATATATATATATATATCTTTAAAATATTTTAAAATTAACTTTACTCTTGTGAATGCTTTGTCTGGGTCCTGTGCTGTGTGCCTATTGCCTTCAGAGGTCAGAAAAGGACACTGGATCCTCCGGAACGGGAGCTCCATTGGACTTGTCGTTGCTACGTGGGGCTAGGAATCGACCAGTGCTCTTCACTGATGGACATTCCTATCAAATCTGTTTTAGGCAGGGTCTCGCTTTGGTGCACACTGACCTGAAACTTGGCACCAGGATTACAGGGTGAGCCCACACCTAGCTAGCTACCCGTGGCATTTATCTACGTTCTGACCAGTGTGCAGCCCCATCTCCCGTTCTCTGGAACAACGCTCAGCTTTAGCAGTGGAATGACAGGGCCGTGGACTCTGTCCCCTCCACCCAGCCCATCTCACGCCCCCAATCTGAAGTTGGGTGAGGTGTTCATGTGTAACCCCCTCTTTCCCTGGACCATATTCTACCATGCTGACCTAGACTCAGCCAGAAGACTAAGGCCCGGATCTGGTCTTCACAAAGCCCCTGGCCTGCCTGGTCTCAGAATACATCAACAGGTTTCTGCTGCCCTCAGGAGAAAGTCTGAACCCTCACTAGTATCTGGGCCTGAAGAATCTGTCCGACCCACATTCTGAGCGAGCACAGCACTCTATTTCATGTACTCTCTTTCCAGGAGCTGTCACCCTCCTTTTGTACGTGTGCCCTCCTGTTCCAGTCATTCTGGACTCGGCCTTTTCTGTCTTTGACCTCGGGCAGGCACATGGGTCATTTTCCCAAGTGTCGGGGCTGGAGAGATGGCTCAGCAGTTAAGAGCACAGGCTACTCTTCCAAAGGTCCTGAGTTCAAATCTCAGCAACCACATGGTGGCTTGCAACCACCTGTAATGGCATCCGATGCCCTCTTCTGGTGTGTCTGAAGACAGGGTTCTCATATACATTTTCCCAATGTCTGGTGTTCATGTCTATCATACACTGCTCTCCTGCCCTGCTGATTTATTCGGGATCCTTCCCAGCTTCCTCGAGGACAGGGGCTAGGAGTGTTTTTGACCTTTGTTCCCATTTACCAAACAGAGTGCCTAAGACACCTGAAGCTCGCACCACATCCCTGATGCGAATGGGAGAAAACTGAGTTTAGACTCTGAAGGGGAGGCTCTCAGCTACTTGACTCTCCACTAAGCATGAGGCCACCAGTGCTCTGAGGCCTGCCCCTTGTGCACTCACAGATGTAGTAGTAGCTGTGTCCTTCCTTGAACTCCTTGCCCAAGATGAAAGGCGTGAAGCGCTGGAATTTCTCAGACAGCTTCTCCGGGCCATGCTTGGCACTGGGCTGGTTGCAATTCCACCGGACCTGGTCCTTGGACTGGGGCTGGCATGCCACATACTCCTGGTGCTCCACCATGTACAGTGTGTATCGCTCCATGGCTGCATCTGCCACAGAGTCGCCCTCGTAATGTGGGCAGATGATGTCTAGGTAGTCATTCAGCTGCACGTGCACCGTGTAGTCCTCCTCACGGAACCTGAGCCCGGGCAAAGCAGGAGGAAGCCATTCAGTCAGAAGTCAGCCCAGAGCCTTGAACTTCCAATGCATTACATTGTCCCTCACATCTCACACTGGGGTCCCAAAGGCTTTCCAGAACCTCATCTCCCGTATTTACTGATCTTGACTTCTTCGTTCCCTCACTACCCATCTCTTACTCATTATCCAAATAACATCCACCAAGAGTCTCTCGGGTACCGAAGTGCCTTCTAGAACACTCCAGGCATTCGCCCGAGCAAGGGATTCTAAACATTTCCGTAGCCCAGTAGCCCACTTTCCTTTCTATTCTACTGATGACTGTTCCCCGGGGACTTCTTTAAATGCTGGTGTATAGACTGCACTCTGGGCTGATCTGTGCTTAGGAGCCCAGGTCTCTTTCTCCTTCCCATCCTTCTGAGCCCTGTCACATCCCTGTCTTACCCCATCCCGCCCGCCCCTCACACTGAGTCTCCCTCAGATTCCCAGTGTACTTCAGCATCCCAACGCCCAGACCAACAGATTCACAGATAATCAAACCCTCTCAGTGTCCCTCAAACCTTCCTTTCCTGTTACTGTTACTCGGATTTATGTCCTCCTGATCTCCTCGGTCCACTTTCTCACTCCTGAAAATCTCTGTGATTTTATCTCCAAGAGTAACAATTTCGCCTTCCCCTGATGAAACACTGTGATTCTTAGACCTGAGGCTGCCCCAGCCCTTCCCTCCTCCCCAGGTGGAGCCAGCTCCTCTCCCCTGGTTGGTCCCCCCAAGCCCTGCAGGCTCCAGCCTGACTGCCCACTGGCCCCTCCCCCTGAGCTCCAGACACCTGGCTCCAGCCTGGGTAGGGTCTCAGCAGCAGGAAAGTGCTTCCCCCCTCCCACTGAAAGCCAGGCAGCTTCTCTGAATTCCCCCAAGCACTGCCAGGGAGAGGCTCAGCAGAGCTGCCTGCCAACTTGCTTTCAACCCGAGTCCTTGGCATGGGTGGTGCCCATGGTGATGGTGGGGTTCCACGGTGGCCACCCACTACCCAGTCATCATGACCCCTTAGAGGCCTGGCCTTGCAACAGCTTGCAGCCTCTAGAAAGAGACTTACCGGCCCCTCCCCCACGGGGGGGGGAAGAGAGAGAGAGAGAGAGAGAGAAGCAGAGGGAGGCTTTTAAAATTCCTCTCTGGAGAGATAAACATAGAAGCCATTTCAGAACAGGTATTTCAGCTCTGGGCCTGGCGTCTTTCCCCTATTCCCGTGATGGGCACTGACTCACTCCTGCCTCATCCACCTCGCTACCCGCCCAGGCGCTCTTGAGAGCCTGTGAAATTTTACCTCGTCAAAAGTGAGCAGCCCCCAGGACCCCAGGGCAGCCCAGGACTGGTTTGCCCCAGTGCTGGCCTCTGGGCACAAGCGGCAGAGAAATCTGATAGCTGAGTATCTGTCTCTCCAGGACCAGGGCCTAGCTCACATGGCACCTTTCTCTGCCACTGCCTTTGCCTGGAGCCTGGTGAGCCCAGGATTAATGCCCACTACCCTGAGTCACCTATGCAACCCTACACCCGCCCTGTTCATTGCCACCTCATCTCTTCCCCCAAGCTGGGCCTGGCTAGACCGCCCATGACCTCCACTCTAGACTGGCTTTCCTGTGGCTGTAAATAAGACAGGGTTATGTGTGTGTCCAGAGGGCCAGGGCTGAAGCTATACTTAGCGTACTATCTCCTACACTTAACCTGCCTGTGACACTTAGTCTCCATTTGGAAAAGGGGGTTCTATTAGTGGTGGGGAAGACAGGGAGGGGGGCAAGGAAGAGGCTCCTTCCTGAAAGAGAGGAAACCTGGGAGCTTGGGAACGGAAAAGGCCAGGGTTCCCCCCTCCCTACTCATGACTTCCCGTCCCCTCCTCCTCCTTCAGCCGACACCTGGCATGGGCATAAACAGGGACTTTGCTCTTTCCCACTACTAGGGCAGGACTAGGTCAGGAAGGCAAGGGGCAGGCTCAGGGGCAGGCGCAAGGGCTGGCGGGCCGCAGCAGCACTCCAGGGCCAGGAAGACAGCGCCTTCAGGGTGGCAGCTGGCTCTATCTTGCCCTCCGACATGCCCTAGACAACAGACCCTCGATAGGCAGTGCCAGTGGAAACTGGCCCAGCATCTCTCTCAGGGGAAGGGGAGGCAGGCTCACTGGATCTGGGAGGGATTTAATGGCATTCTGTGGCCTCGACTTCTCATCTAGGCTGCTGGGCGGCTTCTTCTTGTTCCACCATATCCCCCTCTTAGGTTTTGCCCTAACACTCTTCTCATAACTTGAAGAAACTCAAGGGCAAGAACAAAGGGCCCGACAGTGTCTTCCTCTCAATACCATTTGCTTCATAGCCCTAAAACCTGCTCTGGAGAAATTACCTCCTTCCTGTTACAGCCTTTGTAGCCCTGTGAAGCCCCACTCTGCTCCTCCCTAAGCTTTCCAGAGACACTCCTCTTACCAGTCCCTTAGTGTGACCACCTCAGCCACTCCCTCGGTCGACCCATGCACAGCATGTGCCTAATTTATGCCCCCCCCAAACCTTGGAGGCACTCTTCAGGGTCTCTTAAACACAGAATGAATACCTAATGCCCAAAACTTAGATTCCTACAGAGGTTCTTTCCAGGGCCCCCCTGAGCGCTGTGCTTACTCTTGACGTCCATAGGTGCCTGTTAGTATACAAACGCCCAAGTGGCACACAAAAATGAGAGTGCACAGGAGTTTCATGGGACTTAGAGAGCCCCGGAGGCCAGGGCCGACGTTCCAATTCTTAAGGCAGGAGCACCCAGCAGGAGATCCTTACTTTAGAGTGATGAGGTTACAGAGGGCAGAAAGAGAGGTCTGAAACAGCCAGCGCCTGTGCAAGCAGGCATGAGCAGGTCGGCTGTTGCCAGGTAGTAAGGGGAGATACAGACAGAGGTGGGGAGCTATAGAGTCCAACCCATCCCTGGCCACCTCTCCTAGGCGCAGGCCAGGGGTTGGCAGGGACAGTTACCCTGCGAAAGGCCATTGCCAACCCGGCACCCAGGATGCCAGGGAGTCTCAGGGCTTACTTGGGATTTGAACTGTTCCAGAAGACGATGTGGCGGTCAGCAGCGGCCAGACTGCAGCACAGACCCAAGAGAGGGGCCCAAAGGAACTCCATAGCGCGGGGCCGGGCCAGGCCAGGACGAGAGCTCTGCAGTGTAAGGTTCCCACAGGCTTCTCCACGGTACAGTAGGCACCACGATCACAAATCTGGCCTCTTCGCTGCTCGACTCCGCCTTTTGGGCTGGCGCCTCCAACACCAGCCCCGCCCCCGCCCCGCCCGACGCGCGCTGCCCCAGGGCTTGATGGCTACGGTGGAGGTGGGGGAAGGGAAAAGGCTCTGGGAGGAAGGACTCCCATATCTCAGGGATGGAGAGCGCTCCGGGGTCTGCACAGATCCTCTCATAGCTGTGTGTGCTCTCTTACGGGGGTGGGGGTGTCTATGTGAGGCTCTGTTGGCTTTGTGGGACTGAAAGCCATCGCAAGCTGGAAAAATGGAAGAACTTATACGTGTGGGTCTGGGAACCAGTGGCTTCAGGACTCGGTTTTGCAGCGCGGGGCGCCAATCTTGTCAGGGTATGAGGTGGGGGGATATAACCACACCTTTCTTGAGATTCACACCCAGGCCCGCGCACTCGCCTTCTCACACTCTTTCGTGACCCCCCCCCCGTAACACTCCCCCATGCCTTGACTCTGGCTTGGCTGCCCCTCCCCACACAGACGCGGCTGTTTGTTTTTGTTGGGTTTGTCAATGTTGTCTTTGTTCAAGAGATTGTGTCATCGCTTAGATGCCGGGAATAAAGTGCGACGTTGTGTGTGATCGAGCATGTAACATGTGCGGCCAGGGATAAGGGCTACTCAGTCCATCAGTACTTTATGCGAGAACTCATAGTTGGGCTCAGGGGCTGTAGGGGGGGGGGGGGTGTTCCTAATATTTGCAATAGCGCCAACTTACGCTAATGACCTGTTTATACATTTCACGTGTGTCTTGAGCGAATGCGCTCTTGCAGATGGAATATGGGAATATGGTCATGAAGAGTGACAAACTAACCGACCTGACACATGTACATATGGCGTGTGTAAATGCGTGTGATGGCGGGTAGGTGTAAAGACACTTGTGTGTGGAAGCGTGTGAAACGCCTGACATACATATGCTAATGTTTGTGAACAGTGTGTGAAGAAGAGGAGAAACGTGTTTGGGCGTGCAGCGGGGGTGGATTGGAGTGGGGGTAGTTTGGGCGGCTGTGTTTGAGTCTGACTTGGGTCTTCCAGTCGGTGGGCTCTCAGTACCAGGCTCAGAACCCCTCCCCCGCTCCATGTAAACAACCCTGCAAGAATTCACCTCTCGACTCAGCAGCTGTCTGGAGAGGGGTTGGCGGCGTCTGCGCCTGAGATGGAGCTGGCGGGCAGGTGTTTGATTAGGCTTGAGTGCATTCTTGGAGCCGTAAAGTCAAAAGCTGAGTGCTTGGTAGTTTGCGTGTGTGGCGGTGAGCCCGTGTGCGTTGCAGGGTGTGATGGGCGGGGGTTTCTGTCCCTGGTCTCTCTTCTTTGCGGCTGCGCATCAGGACAAGCCGCGGACCCGGGGATCTTTGCAGGGTCCGGCCCAGCTTCCGAGGCTTCCAGGCCGTTTCATCCCGCTTTTTTACGGCCAGGCTTGGCTGCAGACCCTGTAATTACATCGGGCCAGGACGCCGTGGCCAGCTCGGTGTTGAGCCTGCAGGGGAGGAGCCAGGAATTGAGGAGGGCTCTGGCTTTCCTCCTTCCCTCCTAGGAGGTGGGCCCTGCTTGTCGCTCTCACCATAAATATTTACTGAACTCCAACAAGGTGCCGCGCCCCTAACCCTGCCCTAGGGTCAGGGTCCGTCTTTACTCAAGCATACGCCACCGGCGCGCAACCTGCCCTGGGCGACGTGCCTGAGTCCCATGCGTGCGGCTCGTCCCTCCTTCCGGGTTCGAAGTTTATCCGCTGCCCTAGGGAAGCACCTCACGCGCTTTTTGCTCACCTGGAGGAACACCAAGGTGAAAGTCTCCCACGCACACCACGAGGGTTCCTTTACTTCATAGGGTTTGGTTCTGTTCTCTGCTTAGTGGCCGGCGCAAGCGCTAACAGTAGCCGGTCATTGTTGAGTAATGCCACTCACTATACAGGTGTAAACATGTGGCTGCTGAGAAACTCGCAGAGTTAGACAGTGGAACATCTTTAGAGAAAATAGCCCAAAAATTGCCTCCGGGGAAGACGGCTTTGGTCCGGATCACCTCTGCTGGCAGCCGATCTCCCTGGGCTCAGCCTAGGGTGGACGTGCCCACCTCCTGCTTGCCGGAGTGTGAGGCTGGAGCAAACTGGATGGAGAGGGTGGCTGAAACTTGGGCACTGACTGGACGCAGAGCCTCTGGCTTAGGATGATCTCCAGCATTTTCACTTCAGGCCTTGATCCTATCCATGTTTTTGCGCTTGTAGAGGTAGCTCATCTGTTTTGGCTACCCCTTGGCTGGGTATTGCACCTTAGGCCGCAAGGATGAGGCTAAGATAAAGTCTCTCCCTCCGGGAGTCCTGAAGTCGATAGTGAACTTAGGTTTGGGCACATGTTTTCCTGGACTTGGGTAGTAGAGGAAATACGCTTGGCAAAACAATCTTGCTAAGTGCTGAGACTCAGTCCCGCAACACATTCGCAGTGCTCCTGGAACCGCTGCGCCGCCTGGTGGGCAGAGAGGAGATGCGGCTCTGTGAGATGCGGACACAGACAATAGGAGGGACTTCAGAACACAGAATAAAATCTAAGCCTCCTGGGCGTCTCAGTTCTAGCTCGCCCCGGCGTGTCTGGCTTTGTTTGGGGCTACCTGTTACCCTAAAGTTGTGTACCTGCGTTGTCTCTCAGCACTCCCATCCCCAGGCAAACATCTGTGCTAAGTGGCAAATATGTATGAGCTGTCTGTCTGGGGAAAACCCATCTGTGAATTTCTTCTGGGAATTTTTTGGGGGTAGGGTTAACTCTGGGTGTGCTGGGTGGGGGTGGGGCGATCCTGTTCCCACAGAGAGTACTGCCTAGCCGAAGGCAACTTTTCCAGACTACAGCAGCCACCAACACTCAGCAGCCTGACTGGATGCTTCAGGCCCCAGGGCATCTCTGGGTCCTTGGATGAGGCAGTAGAACAGTGGGCCCTGAATTTGGAGCGTTTCTGCCTCACTCTGAAGGTAATTTAGAAAAGTAAAGTCTACAGTCTCTCACCATCTGTACAGAGTAAATGTGTGCACATTTTTTCTGTTTGGAAAATACAGGGAGGTAAAGAAACGAGCTTCTAATGAGGGTGTTGTCTTGCTGGGGTTTTTTGTTTGCTTGTTTGTTTGTTTGTTTAAGATAGGGTATCAAAGCTGGGCGTGGTGGCGCACGCCTTTAATCCCAGCACTCGGGAGGCAGAGGCAGGCGGATTTCTGAGTTCGAGGCCAGCCTGGTCTACAAAGTGAGTTCCAGGACAGCTAGGGATACACAGAGAAACCCTGTCTCGAAAAACCAAAAAAAAAAAAAAAAGATAGGGTATCATTAATATGTAGCCCTGGCTGTTCTGGAACTCATTAGATAAACCAGGCTGGCCTCAGACTCACAGAGATCTGTCTTCCTCTGCCTCCTGAATGCTGGGATTACAGGCATGAGTTAAGGGGCTAGAGACATAGCATAGCAGTTAAAATCACTGGCTGTCCATCTAGAGGACCAAGATTCTAATCCCAGCATTAGAGACAAACCCTCTCATACTGGTCTACGTTCCCTGGTGTCCATGGGCTGGCTTTAAACTCATCGTCCACTTACCACAGCCTCCTAACTTTTGAGATTACAGACATGTGCTCATACTGAAAAAAAAAAAAAAAAGGGCTGGTGAGATGGCTCAGTGGGTAAGAGCACCCGACTGCTCTTCTGAAGGTCCGGAGTTCAAATCCCAGCAACCACATGGTGGCTCACAACCATCACATGGTGGCTCACAACCATCCGTAACGAAATCTGACTCTCTCTTCTGGGGTGTCTGAAGACAGCAACAGTGTACTTACATACATATAAATAAATAAATAAATAAATAAATTTTTAAAAAAGCTTTTGCTAGTCAGAATCAAAAGCCTTATCTTACCTGAAAAGGTCTTAGAGGTTACTTAGACATTCACACATATCCGCATGAGAGAGAAAACACACAGAGGAACAAATGTGCAGAGAACACTCTGGTATAGCCGACATCCCAGAATATCAAACTGAATCTGGTGGAGTGGTAGGAGAGGAGACAGGCGCTGGTGTAGGGATCATGTTGTGAAGGACCCGGACACCATGCCTGAGAAGGCTGCATTAGTGCATGGGCGCCCAGCTTGGGGCCGCACTCAGAGCTGTCTTTTTGTTTTTTTACTTTTTTAAAAAATTTATTTAAAGATTTATTTATTTATTTTATATGTATGAGTACACTATAGCTGTCTTCAGAAATACCAGAAGAGGGCATCAGATCCCATTGCAGATGGTTGTGAGCCACCATGCGGTTGCTGGGAATTGAACTCAGGACTTTTGGAAGAGCAGTCAGTGCTCTTAACCTCTGAGCCATCTCTCCGGCCCACAGAGTTGTCTTTTTTATTTTTTTTTTCTGTTTTCTTTTTTTTTTTTCCTTCGAGACAGGATGTCTCTGTGTAGCCCTGGCTGTCCTGGAACTCACTCTGTAGACCAGGTTGGCCTCAAACTCAGAAATTAGCCTGCTCCCAGGACTTGGGAGGCAGAGGCAGGGGGATTTCTGAGTTTGAGGCCAGCCTCATCTACAGAGTGAGTTCCAGGACAGCCAGGGCTACACAGAGAAACCCTGTCTCAAAAAAACAAAAAACAAACAAATAAAAAACAAAAAACAAAAAAACAAAAACAACAACAAAGCCCAGAAACCCTTTCCCACCCCATAATCAGAGGACGTCTGAGGTCCAATCTTCTCTACCTGTCTGCTCTCTCATGAGCCTGGTTGACAAGTCGATGCTGGTATAGAACTCCATCCTGTGTGACTGACATGGTCATTTACCTTCTTGAAATCAGAGTGGCTAACCGCATCCACAAGGCACTCTGACAGGATCGGGGATATTAATATCCCCTGTGGAAAGTTGGGAGGTGGAGGAAGACTCATTAACTCCTTACCTGAGACCCGGGGACTCCTGTGTGCCCTCCACCCTCAGTGTATGTAATCCTGCCATCGCTTATGGTCTCTGGTCTCTATGTGTGTGCATGCGTGCGTGCGTGTGCATGTTAGCGATTACAGGAGAGAGAAAGCTAACTAAAAGAGGGACTTTGATGAGGTGATTTCTCATGCTGGGGTATTGTTTTCTGTTTTTTTTTTTTGTTTGCTTGTTTTGGTGATGCAGTTGTTTTGGGGTTACCCTCCATCTCCTAACCCTTTATCACGCTTAACCCTGTAACTCCTTGGTTCACCGCACAGGACTGCCAGTGCCGCTCAGTCTGGTATGACTAGGTGCTCACACCTTCTGAGGAGGAGTCACACAACACCTTCAAGCTTCAGGGGCTATGGGAAGGAAAGGTGGCAAGGGTCCCCAGAACACACTCTCTCCCAGGGCTTGGTGTGGGCTTCAGGCTGGCCTCAGCTGTTCAGTGCTGGACCAAAGCCTCTCATGTACACACACCTAGCAAGCTTTCTACCACCGGCCCTTTTGCTATTTTGTTTGAGGCCAAGGATCTTGCCAGATTGCCCAAGCTGCCCTTGACTTTATGTAGCCCAGACTAACTTTGAACTTTCAGCCCTCCTGTTTCATTCTCTGAGGAGGCTGGGCTTACAGGTGTGAGCAACCATATAATATTTTTCCAATTATGGCTAAGATGGTCACTGTGGAAAGTTTGGAAGAGCAGAGAACATCACTCAGGGAAGCTGCCTCTGAAATGCACAAGCTCTGGCTCTTCCTGCAAACACCCTGAGAGGTTATGGCTTGATGCTCAGGAGGCCAGGGTGGAAGCTCTTATGTTTGCTGTAGCTCTTATATTTGTTTATGATGGTATTGTTCACCTGTGCCTTTGATGTCTTGGGTCTTTTGGGGACACCACAAACACTGCTTCAGGCAGAGCTCCTGTGCAATTAAGGAGAATGAGGTGCAGATAGGAAAGGTGCTATTTGGGTCTTAGTCCCTGGTGGAGCTTATGCCCTAAGGAGCTATTTCTGCCCACTGCCCATATCCAAGGTCCCAGGAGTGAAAGAAAGGCTTCCAAGTGCCTTGAGAAAGCTGCCACGAGAAAACGGAGAGCCTGTGTTCAGAGAAGGAAAGGACTAGAGCAGGGTCTCTGCCCCAGAACCAGAGCATTGTGGGTATGCAGAAGAAAGAGCAGGCTTGGATGGGAGGTCCTAGGACAGGAGGACCTTCTTGCCATGGGTTCTGAGACTCTGTCCCCAGAGCTTGAGCCAGCCTGGCCTTCAGCTGAAGTGGGCAGAGGTCCTGATAGTGCTCACCTGTGCACTAGGAACCTACTAAGAGACCATGATTCAGAGGGCGCCTGGCAATGCCACGTGAGTCAGAAGGATGGTGCCAAGGAGTCCGAGTTTGTGTCTTGGCTGTGGAAACTGAAGAAAGTTATTTATTCTCATCCTTAATGGCTGCTTTTGTCTCCTCAGACCCTGCTTGTGAAATGGAGGCAAGAATGCTCTCTTCCTGGAAATACAGGAACTGAATAAACTGTTGACTGGAAGAAGGCCGGTGGCATGCCTGGGGGAGGAGGCTTCCTCTAGCAGCCTGTGGTCCTAGCCTTTCCAGGCTGATTAGATACTGTGCTCCTGGAGGAGAGGAGGGAGACTCTAGAACACAGTATGGTAGGAGGGGGAGGCTCATGAGCATGAAGAGTTGTTGTATTGTAAGGATGTGACAGATCCCCTAGGGCCATGGCAGCAAGAGATCGGGGTCACAGTCTGGCAGACAGTGGGTGGTAGGAAAGCTTGTGAAAAGTGGTGCCATGGGAAGGAACAGTGCATAACCAGAGGGACTCTAGGGGCTCTACTGTCTGGTCTGGCACCTGCAAGAGTCGGGGGTGGGGGTGGGGGAGATGGGGAGAGTGTCTGTCCCATGGAGCCATGCTTGTCTCTCCCCTGTCTGTTCTTCCTGCCTCCTCTCTGGTTGTCTGTCTCTAGCCTGCTTGCGGCCTTAGCACTAACAGTATGCTGGACACTGGCTCTGCGCAGCAGGTTCTGCGCTAGCTGTTAAACAGGAGTGTGGATGGACTTCCTAATGGTGGGGGTAATACAAGAGACATAGGCGGGAGACACAGCTGGGGTGGCACAAGGTAGGGACCAGAACTACTCAGAGAGGTTGGAGCAGAAGGATACAGTAGAACACAAGGTTAGGTGAACAGGGGGGCCGGGAGGGGTGTTTCTGTCAGGGAATGTGCCAAACAGACTCTGGGATGGTCCTCCCGTGAAAGGAGTCTGAATTGAAATATGCTGGGGCATTTTTTAAAAATATTTTTTAGATTAATTTTATTATGTATAGTGCATGAATCACCACATGCGAGCACAGTTCCCAAGGAGGTGGTAAGGTAAGCCTTGTGGGTCCTGGGAATCAAGCCTGAGTCCTTTGCAACAACAAGTGCTCTTAACCCTTGAGCCACCTATCCAGCCCCAGTTGAGCTGGGACATTTTAAACTGGACTGGAGAAGGAGCCCTTAGGCCACCCCAGGCTGGCCTCAAAAACAAGCCTACAGGATGGGTTTGACTGTTTCCCTAGGCAAAAGGGAAACAGAACTGGGAGAGGTTTGAAGGATAGTGGCCAGTGTCTGGGGAATAATAACAGTGTTAGCTCATGTGTATGGAAGCATTTTCCAGCCTGGGCTCACTTGAAGCCCTTTGTGTTCAATAAGGCCCTTCTTTCACTATTAAAATCAACATAGGAGCTAGGCTATACTGGTGTCTTCATTTTGCATATAGAAGCACAGAGAAGCTGGCGGTGTTCCTGACAACACACAGTTAGAAAGTAGTAAAGCCAGAGTGTGTAACAAGACAATAGCTTGAGAGCCCTGCATTACCCATTCCTCGAGAGAAATACTGAGGCCTGGGGCAGCCCACTAGGAATAGACATGAGACCATTTCAGAAACAGTCTCTTTGGGATGTGTGTGTGTGTGTGTGTGTGTACATGTGGTAAAGAGGTGAGCCATTCTTTCAGCATCAGGAGCTGTGGTGGTAGGCACTGTTAGGAAAATTAAGAATCACTAGTTGATTGCCCAGGTCTAGTCTCCCAATGCCCAGGCAATCATACACTCCCCCCCCTCCCCCGCCCGCAGGACTCCCGATGCACCAGACAAGCTCAATCCATCGCTCAATCACTGAGCTAAGAATTCACTTCTCAGCAGTCAGTCATGGGCCTGATTTCACTTGTGGCTGCACTCTGTTTTTTGAGTTCTATCCCTCAGGCAGGTTAGGGCTGACCCTTTCCTTCCGGTCTGTGAACTGCTAACGCTTCCATTTCCCTCCAGTGAGTTCTTTTCTTGCTTCAAGGGAGACCCAGATCAAGTTTAGTCACTGACAAGCCCGAACCTGGACCATCAGAGAGGGAGTAGGTAGTGGGTATGAGGGTCTGCCAGGATGGAGGTCTCGTGCATACAGTGTGTGTGTGTGTGTGTGTGTGTGTGTGTGTGTGTGTGTGTGTGTGTGTGGTGGTGGTGGGGCTGATCTGTGTTTGCAGGAAGGACACAGAGTTCCGTTTTAGCAGGTCACATTTCAGTGCTTGGAATTTCCTGAAGAATGAATTGTCAAGAAGCTGCAAATTGGGGCCCAGATCTGGGTACAGTTCCTTCAGTTCAGGGTGTGGAAAATGAGCCCAGGATTTAACTGCGCTCCCCTGAATCACCATGTGAAGGGCCGGAGAGCTGGAAGCTCCCTGCCTCAAGGAGTCAGAGAGGTGTCAGAAGAGGGAAGGGCAAGACAGGCACTCAGTCAGCGAGGCAAATGACTGGCTGGTGTCCTGAAGGAAGAGGCCCCGCTTACGGTTCAGTCAGTGCGAAGGAGGCTCATCTCAACCTGTCCTGGTCTATAAGGCCATTTCCCAACCTAACCTGGTGACCAAGAGCTGTTGCATAGAGAGCAGTCAGGCTCGGGACACTTACAGTGGCTGAGAGATAGGGTATTCCCTACCTAACCTGAGGATGAAGGGGAATCCCAGGGAACCCTGAGGTTGCAGGCCTGCACCTGCAGGCTCAGTTGTAAGGATTTCCTTTGGGTTGGGAAAGCCAAGCTGTAGATAAGGAGGGAGGAAGCCACAGAGATACCCAGGAGATGCATGAGGAAACAGGATTGGGGGGGGACTCCATTAAGAGGAGAAGGTGAGAGCTTCAAGCAAGTGTGGCTATTTCTCAGAGTGGGGCTGGGAGACAGAGGTGGGTGGAGACAGGGGGAACGGGTAGCACCAGCTCTCCAGTCACTGGTGTCTTTAGGCCTTATCCCGGCAGAGCATGGGCCTTAGAGACGGACTTTCTCTCAGGAATGCAAATCCCCATGCCAGTATACCCCTGACCCTGGGTAAGTCACAGGCGCCCCCTTCCTCCTCTAGGAAAAAAGAATATACTGCCTGTGCTTAGTATTAAGTGAGATTTTGTTTTAAAGTGCTTGGTGGCTGGCAGGTCTGGCACACAGAGAGACTTTCCATGAGCTGTTTCATAGTGGCTCTTATAACAACCCATAATAGTAAGTTGCAACCTAATGGGTTCTCTCCACTGCTTACTGACATGTGGGCCTTCCACTGTCCTGGTAGGTTCCACTCAAACCCTGCCACCCTCCCCAGAGGGAGCTTCATGCTTGTGTGTCTGTGCTTGCTGAGGGTGGCAGCTATTCCCTCCAGTGTGGCACGTGGTGTTCCTGCTGGCAGGAGCTGGGGCATCAGGAGCTTTCTCGTTTCACCTCTGTTAGGAAGTTCCCACGGCAGCTGTTTGTTTCCATGTGTCACTTTTCAGTCCCAGTGGCACATGGAAGGTGCCACCACCTTGCATGGGACTGGCCAGAGAGTGACTTTGGCTGCTTGCCCCTTTGCTGGCTTGTACTAGGGTTTCAGCTCTGTCTGAGCACAGCATCTTTCCAATGAGTCAACTTGGAAACTTCCTCAGCCTGTCTGGCCGTCACTCCTGACTGCTCGGTGACCTCTGACCCCAGCGAGTACACAAGCTGTCAGGTTCTCAGTAAGTGACTTGCTATAGCCCCTCCTAGGACAGCAACCCACTCCTGCAGGAAGCCAGAACAAGCTAAGTTCTGTCCTGGGTGAGAGCACCCAAAACAAAGAGATCAGGGTTGAAGATCCAGGGTTTGATCGGTCAGCATCAGAAGGAGTCAAACCCCTTGCACAGCTTGAAGTGAAATTTCTCCAACTGTAGGCTACATTTAGCCACCTTCTATGCCAACCTCTCTCTGCTAGGCTGAGGACAAACTCACGACCCTCCCCCAGAAGCCTCACTCTGTCTCACAGACTCCTGTTTCAGCAGAACCCTCCCCTGATAGACATGATCCCTGTGTGTCAGGACACACTGGAATGTTCTATAAGACTAGAAGATGGCAAGGCAGGGGGTGAGGGGGGTGAGGGAGGGTTGGTGTCAGACATCTATTGCCCCACAGGAAAAGGGGACTTGGCTGTAGAATAGAACAGTCTAATCTGTAATGACAAGAGATGGCTCAGTGGCTGACTGAGATTGGGCCAGGAGTAGAATTGGCAGGGAGGGTGAATGCAAAGGGTCACACAGCTCTTTGGGAGGCAGTTACAGACGCGAGTACTTTCGGTGTGTACAGAGTGCTCCTAGGTATCTGGGGGAGGGGGAGCGGAGAGCAGAAGGATTGTAGTTGTATTGTGTGCAGGAGGCTGGATGTGGTGGCACACATCTTTAACCTCAGCACATGGGAGGCAGAGGCAGAAGGACCTCTGTGAGTTCGAGGCCAGCTTGGTTTACATAGCAAGCTCCAGAGTAGCCAAGGCTATTTAGGTAGAGTTTGTTTCTATTTTTAGATTTTTAAATTTATTTTTTTGAACACTCCAGAAGAGGGTACTGGATCCCATTACAGATGGTTGTGAACCACCACGTGGTTGCTGGGAATTGAACTCAGGACCTCTGGAAAAGCAGTCAGTGCTCTTATCCACTGGCTGAGCCATCTCTCCAGTCTGAGATGTTGTATCAAAAAACCCGAAAAGGTGAGAGAAATAAGAACAAGCATTGGAGAGACGGCTCAGTGGTTAAGAGCAGTTGCTGTTCTTCCAGGGACCTGGGGTCCAGCTCCAGGCATTGGGTTCTCCCCGCTGGCTTCCTGAGTTACCTGCGTACACATGCATATGCCACTCGCCCACACTGGCACACACACACACACACACACACACACACACACACAAATCACTACATCCTTTTCTTTAAAAATTACTCTTTTGGGGGCTGGAGAGATGGCTCAGTGGTTAAAACCATTAGCTGCTCTTCCAGAGGTCCTGAGTTCAATTTCCACAACCACATGTTGGCTCACAACCATCTGTAATGGGATCTGATGCCCTCTTCTGACATGTCTGAAGACAGAAATAGTGTCATATAAATAAATAAATCTTTTTTAAAAAATTACTCCTTTAATGATTTTTTTTTATGTACATCGGTGTTTGTCTGCACATATGTCTGTGTGAGGTGTCAGAAGTCCTGGAACTGGAGTTACAGACAGGTGTGAGCTGCCATGTGGTTGCTGGGAGTTGAGCCCAGACTCTCTAGAAGGGCAGTCAGAGCTCTTACCCACTGAGCCATCTCCCCAGTCCCCCAAAGTTACTCTTTAAAAAAAGATTTATTTATTTATTATATGTAAGTACACTGTAGCTGTCTTCAGACAAACCAGAAGAGAGCATCAATTTTTTTTTTTTTTTTGGTTTTTTCGAGACAGGGTTTCTCTGTGTAGCCCTGGCTGTCCTGGAACTCACTTTGTAGACCAGGCTGGCCTCGAACTCAGAACTTCTGCCTGCCTCTGCCTCCCGAGTGCTGGGATTAAAGGCGTGCGCTACCACGCCCGGCATTACTTTCAAATCTTATTACAGATGGTTGTGAGCCACCATGTGGTTGCTGGGATTTGAACTCAGGACCTCCAGAAGGGCAGTCAGTGCTCTTAACTGCTGAGCCATCTCTCCAGCCCCCCCTTAAACAGCTTGGTCTAGCTGTTTTCTAGCAAGTTCCAGGATAACCCAGGCTAAACACAGAATCCCTATTTTGAAAAACTCCACCCCCAAATTACTTTCTAAAATGAAATACCAACTATCACTGGGAGGCCTGCTCTTCTCTGGTGGGGGGCAAACAGGGAGGGAAAGGGAGAAGTAGGGGAGAGGAGATGTAGAGTAGAAATGAGGAGGAGGGCTGGTGAGATGGCTCAGCAGGTAAGAGCACCCTACTGCTCTTCCAAAGGTCCTTAGTTCAAATCCCAGCAACCACATGGTGGCTCACAACCATCCTGAACAAGATCTGACTCCCTCTTCTGGTGTGTCTGAAGACAGCTACAGTGTACTTACATGTAATAAATAAATAAATCTTTAAAAAAAAAAAAAAAAAAGAAATGAGGAGGAAGCTGTGGTGGGGGAGGGATTAAAAAAAAGATGTATTAGCCAGGCGTGGCGGCGCATGCCTTTAATCCCAGCACTCAGGAGGCAGAGGTAGACAGATTTCTGAATTTGAGGCCAGCCTGGTCTACAAAGTGAATTCCAGGACAGCCAGGGATACACAGAGAAACCCTGTCTCAACCCCCCCCCCCAAATGTATCAATAAGAAAAAAGTCTGTCTATGTTCAGTATAGACACATTTTTTTTTTTCCTGAAAAGGATTTGTCCATGGCTGAGTGCATGGAGAAGAATCTACAGATACGGAGTTTAAATGAGTAAGGGCTCTGGGGGCTTGGCTCAGAGGTTTGCAAGTCCTAGGTTCGATCCCCAGAACCCAGAAATAAAGCAAAACGACAATAAAATGTGTGAATATTACTGCATGAAATCATACCTTGGTGATAAGAGGTACAGTTATCAGGAAGCAGATTTGTAAGAGTCAGGAGGAGAGCGGGTGAGAGTCATGAGATCTGCAGAGCCTTTGGGTAGAGGATGTGGCCAGAGGCTAGGAACTAAGGTGTAGCTCATCTCAGCCCAGGGCCCTCACTTGGCGCCTGTCTCTGGTCGCCCTGATCCTAGGCCCTGTTTGACTCCGAGGCTAGGAAAGCCCGTTCTCCCGAGGTCCACCAAGAGTCTCCTGGATTTTTGTCTCAGGCTGACTGGGTGGTTAGTTAGTAGTCTTAGAAACAAAGACCATGCCACCCCACTTTGGCTACTGGCAGTGCCTATAAAAGAAACATGATTAGGAAAGTCAGTGACCACCAAGACACGGAAGAAATGGAACGAACTAATCAAACTCAACCAAAGCCTCCCCTCCCCCACCCGTTCCCCATCTCAGTCTTAACAGAAAAGCCCAGCTCCCCGAGCTGGGTGGGATATAACCCAGGCCTCTTTGGGGTGATATTTATATAAGAAGCTGGGTTCCGCCCGGGGCAAGTAAAGTAAGCTGTAAAATTTGAAGGCACATTTTAAAATTGTTTCAAATCCTCCAGCGTGTTTCCTGTCTGGCACTGTATACAGGCATTGGTAATGCATGTGTCTGTGTGGCCTGGAGGTCCTGTTAATGAGAGTAGGTAGAGATGCCGGGAGGCCCCAAACATCCAAACATGGGGTTGGGGAGAGACCTGTTGTTGGTCAGGGTGTGCCTTCGTAGTGTTGGAATGCCCGTAAAGGTCCTGTAGCCTTGGGGGGCTGGTTTAGTGAGTCTGAGAAATTAGCATCTTTGAAAAACCACCATATTATAAATCATTAGTTAATGGCCCCAAGGGACAGTGATGCAGGTCTGTGTGATACTGTTCAACAGCACGTCCTAACTAGAGTGTACCAACATGAAATTTGACAACGGAGATAAGCCAGATGCGCAGTCCCCTGTCACACACACGTGTCCATCCAGGTTTCCTGAAAGTCTTTCCCCAGCGATAACAATCCATCCCACCGGGCCACTTTGTCCCTTCTCCTCTCAAATGTAACTGAATGTGTCCCTTCCTATGGCCAGGCCTTTGAGGAGCAGAGACAGGTCTTCCCTGGCTGTTGTGTTCCTGGCAGCGTGCTGGGTCCCTGAGCTCGGGCGGTGCTTTTGATCTGACCTGCTGATGTTATCTTCTTCTAAAAGGGAATATATATCACTCACGTGCACGCACACACACACACCATACAAAAAGAGAGCTGGTAAAATTAAAATTGTCCCTTTACCTGTGCTGTATAACGTTTGTTATCTTATCTGCTCGGAGACCACGTTTGTGTGGGGTAGGAAAGATCTGCGGTAGGCTTGTCTTTATCGTGAAACTTCCTGGCCCTTAGTTAATGAAGGATGGTGACACTCTGGCAGCCAGACCCGCTCCTAGAGCTGTGGAACACGACACTGAAACACGGAGAAGTACTGATGCAGACAAATAATTCAGTCTCCCACAATGTGCCTGCTTCCCCTTCCCCGGGAATGTTAAAGGGAGGGAAGGAAGGAGACCCAGAGGAAGAAGGGAGGGAGGAGGGAAGGAAGGAAGGAGAAATAGTGGTGGTGGTGGTGGTGGTGGTGGTGGTGGTATTATCCAGTAAGCCTGTGTGTGCTGAAAGGGACCTGGGCCAGACCCCTGCGGCCCCCCCCCCCCGCCCTTTCTGCCTTGCTCTCCAGGATGTGGCCACAGAAGAAACAGGTGTTCAGGTCTCAGCTCTCTCATCTGTACAGGACAAGGAATGACTCCCTCAGGAGGCTGCAGAGGTTCCTATAAAGTGCCCAGCTCCACAGCTAGCAGTTGTGTACACAGGCCATTGCTCTCGCTCGGCCTAGAGCTCCCACCACCATCTCCTCCCAGCCTAGCCAAGCTGCCCATTCATACAGCTTAGCCTGTGTGGCTGAATGGAATTGTGGGATACCGAAGACTTGTCTAGTACAAACATGTCTGATGTGATATTGGGAATCCATACCCACATACATTTACATATTTTGTATTTATTTGTCTGTGTGTTTGTGTCAGGGTATGTACGGTACGTAGAGGTCAGAGGACAACTTTCCAGCCAGATGTGGTGGCACACAGCTTTAGTTCCAGCACTAGGAGTCGGAGGCAGACAGGTCACTGTGAGTTCAAGACCAGTCTGATCCACTTAATGAGTTCTAGGGCAGCCAAGGTTCTGTAGAACCTGTCTCAACAAAACAAAACAAAAGCAAAGAAAAGATTCTCAGGAGTCAGCTCAGGTCCTTGGGCTTGGTACCAAGAACCTCCCTGCGGAGCCAGCCCAATGTCCCCCCTTCTCAAATTAAAACAAACAAACAAGAATTGTTTACCTGAAATCCAACCAGGAGTTCTGTTGTTTGTCCTCTACAAAGGACAGATTGATGATAGCCACACCGTCTGAATTCCTGTGGCCTTCATGACTCAATACTTTATCAATATCCAGGAAACAGAGCGCTTTTACTAGTGACAGTAACTATGACCGCATGTTGATCCTATGTGATCTGCCAGGCACGTAGGCATTTTACATGGCCTGACAATCAATCCTGAGGTGACTCCAATGGCCAGAGTTGGTGTCCTCATGGAGACACCGTCAAGATCCCAAGGCTATAGAGCTGCCCCTGGCAGGCAGTGACTCTGTGGCCTCTGCCAGTGCCCACACAGTGACATCTGCACTCTACACCCCGCCCCCACCCCCCGGCCTCCCCTGTGGTCACAGTATGACTGGATAGTGACAACCGGAAGTTTCTCCTTTCCAGAAAAGAAATCCCAGCATGAGGGAGTGTGTCATGGACATCTCTAAGTCCTAAACCATGTTGTAGTGAAGACGTGGGTTTCAGACAAACAAGGAAGTCTCTAAGCGGTAGATGTTTCTGGAGCTTGTTTGCCCTTGGGTGAACCCTGCACTGCTGCTTGAAATCTTGTGAAACTGGTGTCAGAACAAAGTCCTCCTGGACATGGCTCGGGATGTGTGTGGCGTGATGTGTGACGCAGGGTGCGCTATGGCACACGGCCGAGCCACGCGCAGACTCCTGTGGGCTTTGCTGGTGTAAGCCTGGGAGTCGTGTGAATGACTCTCTTTCGAGAGGACATGAGACATTATTATATTTAAGCAGCACTTTCTGGTACTGTTGCTGCTTTTAGAGGGGTTCTTATTCTGTAGTCCAGGCTGACGTGAAACCCACAATG
Organism: Mus caroli; assembly: GCF_978045245.1. NCBI lineage: Eukaryota > Metazoa > Chordata > Mammalia > Rodentia > Muridae > Mus > Mus caroli. Next base: position 72,687,272 of record NW_028227258.1, on the reverse strand, counting down.
TGGGCCAGGCTGTTCTCGAGCTCAGCCCTCCAAAATCACCCCCTGCCTCAGCCTGCTAAGTGTTAGGATTATAGGTGCGAGCCACCCTTTATCCTTTCCCTCGCTCCCTTCCTTTTGTCCTCATTTCTTTCTTTCTGTGGTGCTGGCGATGAAGTAGACCCTATGGGTGCTAGGCAAACACTGTTAGGGTATTCCTGGCCTTTACAAATATTTAAAAAAAAAAAAAAAAAGATCTTTCTAAGTTACCCAAACTGGCTTCTACCTTGTAACCCTCTTCAGCTTCTAGCTCAGGTGGGATCACAGGCCTGGCCACCACCCAGTCCTTATTTTGTGGCCATGTGATGTCACTCGGTCACAAAGGATGTAGGCAGGAGTGCTCACACAGTCCTGGACTGGGAGAAGGTTTAGCGTTAGCGAATGGGAATTTGGTCCCCTCTGTTGTTGGACCTTAACTGTTCTGCTAATATTGCTTCCTGGCTTGTGCTTCAGAGTCAGACAGAAGAGGTGTGGCCTGATACAGTTAGCTCTCAGGACAGGGAGCAGTTACCAGCTCAGAAGGCACTGACACAGTTGCGGAGGTTCCATAGTTTGGGGGGCCATTTTCTTCAGGGGTCTGGCTGCTTCTCAAATGCCTCTTCTGTTTCTCGTGCTAGGATTGAACCCTGGGTCTCACAGTTGCCAGGCAGATGTTCTCTCACTGTCCCACATCTCTCCCTGTGTTTGAACTGTTTTGGTTTTGTTGTGGTGGTTTAGGACAGGGATTCCTGTAGCTGAGGCTATCTTAAAACTTGCTCTGTAGTGGAGAATAACTCTGAATATCTGTTGTTCTGGCCTCTGCCTCCCCAAGTTCTGATATAATAGACATGGATCTAGCTTGGTTTCTTGCTCTCTTATGTTTTGGTTGTTTGGTTGGCTTTAGGATTTATTTACTTATTTATTTAATTTTATTTTTTTCCGGCCTCACTCGAATGCTTTAGGTTTTTTGAGGTAGTTTCACCTATGGCCTAGACTGTCCTTGAACTTGGACCTTTCTGCCTCAGTTTCACCAGGAGCTAGAATCATAGGCCACTAGGTCTGACTCCATCCCTCTTTTTTTTTTTAATGTTCTTTTTTTTATTGGGTATTTATTTCATTTACATTTCCATCCCTCTTTTGCCTATTTTTTTTTAATTTATTTTATTTGGGCTGGAGAGATGGTTCAACATTTAAGAGCACTGACTGTTCTTCCAGAGGTCCTGAGTTCAATTCCAAGCAACCACATGATGGCTCACAACCATTTATAAGGGGATCTAATGCCCTCTTCTGGCATGTGGTCTACATGCAACAGATCGTGCATACATTAAAAATAAATAAAATGAAAAGAAAAGAAAAGAAGAAAATGCAGCCTGTCTGTGGATCTGTTCGCTGGCTGTTGTGAGCCAGCTCAAGCCTTCTAAAGGAAGTTGTGCATTCAAATGAGCCACGTGTCTAGCCTGGGGACAACTTGCTAGGCTAATGTTTGGAGAAGTCCCCTGAGGCTGGCACATGACTGGTCAAGGGGATCAAGAAAGCTTGTGGGATATAGTTGCTTCATTTCTGGGGGGTGGGGAGGGGGGTGTTCAAGAAAGACGTGGAGCCTGACTGCCTTATCTCCTCCTTCCCAGCCCAGATCCACCCCCATTTCGAGCCTGGGTTATACGCAGCCTTGAGATGGCCCATTCCTTCAAAGCCCTTAGCCTTTCCTGGCTTCAGAGGAAGCTGGCAATCTCGCTTTCGGCTGAACTTCAGCTTGCAGCCTCAGTTTAGAGCTAGTTCCTCTCTCCAAAAATCTGTTCCCTCCCACCCTGCTGTCTGTCTTCCAAGATGTGTGGAAGCTGGCATGTGCTGTGGCATCTTCTCCCGTCATTTGGTGAGCTGTGCTGCTATCCGCAGGGTGACAGTCATGTTCAGGTGGTTTGGAGAACGTGCCTGTGTGGTTAGTCCCATCCTAGTCCCCTGAGGGTTTGAAAAACAGGATCAGAGTGTCACCACAGACAGCTGAGGATCCAAAGTCCAGAGATGCACGTTCAGATCTGAGCTCCATTTATAACAAGGCAGGCCTACAAAAGCCTTTAGCCATTGTCAGCCCTCACTCTGGGACAATAAGGACAGGCTGCTACCCTTGGTCCTCCACACCTTTAAGACTAATTCCTCAAAAGGAGATAAATGAGGGTGGGAACCCACACAGAGGGGGAAGGAGGAGAGAATTGACTCTACAAGTTTGTCCTATGACACTGTCACTGTCTTCAGACACACCAGAAGAGGGCATCAGATCCCATTACAGATGGTTGTGAACCACCATGTTGTTGCTGAGAATTGAACTCAGGACCCCTGGAAGAGCAGTCAGTGCTCTTAACCACTGAGCCATCTCTCCAGCCTCCATCTTGTTTTTCTTATATTTTCCATCTGGTCTACTATTCTTTTTTTTTTTTTTTTTTTTTAGATTTATTTATTTATTATATGTAAGTACACTGTAGCTGTCTTCAGACACTCCAGAAGAGGGCGCCAGATCTCGTTACGGATGGTTGTGAGCCACCATGTGGTTGCTGGGATTTGAACTCTGGACCTTCGGAAGAGCAGTCGGGTGCTCTTACCCACTGAGCCATCTCACCAGCCCTGGTCTACTATTCTTACTTCAAAGTCTATCCTCAAGGTCTTTCCATGGGGGAAGTGGGGAGCTTCCTCTGTGATTTAGGGTTTCACTCTGTGGACATACCTCAGTTTAATTAAGCAGCCCTCCAGAGAGGGACACATTGGGTGTTTCCAGTGTTTTCCTATTGTGAGCGAGTGTCACAATGAGTAAGCACACACACACACACACACACACACACACACACACACTCACACATGCACACAGATGCACATACACATGCACACAGATGCACATACACATGTGCACACACACACACACACACACATCATGCCCACGTGCACAAGCACAGCTGAGGGATGGGCTCCATGGAGTGAGAGTGTGGGGTAGCAGGGAGATGCATAGATGATAATTTTCTTGCTATCCCCCATTCTCTTCCTGCTTCCCCCTGGCAATGCAGGAAAATGCCTGTTCCCAAAGACCACATCAACAGACTGTGTTGTAAACTTCTGGGTTCTTGCCAAGCTGAGAAATGAGAAACGCTCTCTCGATGTAGTTTTAATTTTCACTTATCTTCTGTGTGAGGTTGAGCATCTTTTTAAAAATTTAAAAGCCATTTGCATTTCCTTCCTGTGAACTGTTCCTAGTCTCTGGCCTTGTCTCTCTTGGGTAGTTGGTCTTTCCTGTTAATTACTAGCTCCCAGCGAAAGAAAATGCTGAAGAAAGGAATGACTCACAGACAAACACATGGCTCGCTCGGTGGGGAGAGAGTGGTTACAGTTTCAGAACCAACTAAATGCTAAGTGTTGATCTAACCAAATCGTTTCATTTAACCCATCGGGAGTGGGTGTGCGGCCCTGCACCAGGTCGGGGTAAGACAAAAAACCAAGCCCTCACCTTCCTGGGGCAGGGTGCTAAAATCTAACACTGACACAAGAAGACAGCTTTCCTCGCAGACTGTAGCTTTGGAAATGTAAGGTGCATAGAAGAGAATCCAGCAGAGGGCTTGCCTGTGGGATTGGGAGCTGTGGAAAGCTGTCAAGGGAGCTGTGGTTGTTTAGTTTGTTTTGTTTAGTAGCTCTGGGGACTGAACTCAGGACCCTGCACATACCAGGCAGTGCTCCCCCACCGAGATCCTCCATCAACAGCAGCAACTATGGTTTCTCATCAAAGTTGCTTGGTCCCGTTTAACTGTGTAAAACTATCGCTGTGGTCTAGTAAAATTAACTAGAGACAGTTAAAGGGATGATGTGTGTATTACAATACAAGGCCTCCCTGTTATAAAAGAGGGGCAGATTATAAAATTTGATATATAGAAGCATTTTGTTTTGTTTTATTTTTTTATTTTATTTTTTTTTCTGGTACTGGGATGAAAACCAGAGCCCAACATGCCAGGCCTCCATCTTTACCACTGAGCCACATCATAGGTCTTACAAGGGGCTCTGTGGGAAGCGTCACGCTCCACATCCTCTCCTTTCTTTTTCTGTTTTTGTTTTTTTCCAGACAGGGTCTCAATAGCTCTTGTTGTCCTGGACCTTGCTTTGTAGACCAGGCTGGCCCCAAACTCACAGAGATCCACCAGCCTCTGCCTTCAAGTGCTAGGAGTAAATGCATAGGCCACACCCATTTCCTCTTCCTCCTTCTTTTAAAAGACTTATTTATATTCTTTTAAATGACATGCAGGTGTGTATCTGCTTTTGGGTATACACACGTGAATGCAGGTATCAGCAGAAGCCCAAGCTATTGAATACTCTGGAGATGTGAGTTACGGGTGCTTACGGGAGCCGTCTGGTGTGGGTATTTGGACCAGAATTCAGGTCCTCTGGGGCAGGCATTCCTCAAGACTGAGCTATCTCTCCAACCCCTAGGTCTGCATTGCAGGGCTTCGGCAAAGTCTATTTAAAAAGCAAACAAGAGCCGGGCGTGGTGGCGCACGCCTTTAATCCCAGCACTCGGGAGGCAGAGGCAGGCGGATTTCTGAGTTCGAGGCCAGCCTGGTCTACAAAGTGAGTTCCAGGAAAGCCAAGGCTACCACAGAGAAACCCTGCCTCGAAAAACAAAAAAAAAAAAAAAAAAAGCAAACAAAGCCAGGCATGGTTGTGCGCACCTTTAATCCCAGCACTTGGGAGGCAGTCAGGCAGATCTCTGAGTTCGAGTCCGGCCTGGTCTACAGAGTGAGTTCCAGGACAGCCAGGGCTGTACAGAGAAATCCTGTCTCGAAAAAAACCAACCAACAAACAAACAAACAAAGTCAGAGTCATGGTGGCAGGGGGAGGAAAGACTCCCCAAATCACAGGTGGTTTTGAGTTCTTGATGGTTTTGGGTTTGATTTTTGGGTTTTATTTTTGTTTGTTTCTGAGACAGGGTCTCACTACGCAGCCCTGGCTGGCCTCAAACTCATTATATAGACCAAGCTGACCTTTAATTAACAGAGAGTCACTTGACTCTGCCTCCTGAGAGCTAGGATTAAATACATGGACCACAACACCCAGACTAGAATTGTCTTTAAAGAAAGTATGTATTGATTCTATCTTTTAATGTGTGTGAGCCTGAGTGTATGTAAGTGTCCCACGTGCATGTAGGAGGGTGTCAGACCCCCTAGGTCTGGAGGTCTCCTAGCTGGCTGGGGAATTGAACCCAGGTCCTCTGCAAGAGCAGTAAGTGTCCCTATCCACGCAGCCACTTACACAGTCTCAGCTTTGTTGTGTGTTTGACACTGAGAGCGTGCTTCAGGCTTCCAAAGCGCTAAGCACGTATTCTCTCACTGTGCCCATTCTGTATCCCACTCCATAAACCTCTGGACTGTGTCCCGATGGAGTACAGGGACCATTTTCTTCTCTTGCCTTAAATAGCTAAACACACAGCCTGGCAGTAGTGAGGCACACCCTTAATCCCAGAACTCGGGAGGCAGAGGCAAGTGATCTCTGAGTTCAAGGCCAGCCTGGTCTTCAGAGTAAGTTCCAGGACAGCCAGGGCTACACAGAGAAACCCTGTCTCGAATAAATAAATAGTTCCTGTTACTGATAATCAGACACAGGAGAAGAGGAGAAACTGGGGTGCTATTTGAGAGGGCAAACACGAATGAAGCAAGCCCCAAGACCACGCAGCTTCGTGGGTGGATATTCCAGGATTGGGTGTGGGAGATGCAGCCTGTGAGTCTCTCTGAGGGAAGGAAGGGAAGGAATGCAGCCCAGGAAGACCAAGGCAGCTGTAGTTTGCAGCACAGAGTCCTAGACAGGAGTTGCACAGAGAAGGGACTTTGGAAACTGGTACAGCGTCCCTCAGGTCTTCAGCTTCATATGAGTAACAGCAGCCTGCGGGGAAGCCAGTCTCGTTTGCTAAGAACTGTGGGAGAACGAAAGCAGAGCTCTCACCAGGGCCACCAATCCTTCATCATCCCACAAGCCACCGCGGAAAGGCAGTCTTGCCATGACTACTCTTGGCTGGTTCCAGATGCATAGCCTCTAAACTTCAAAGCCTCTGTAAAACCGGAGGGGGCGCTTGCGAGACAGTCTGAGAAAAGTGCTTTCTTTTTTCTTTTTTTTTTTTTTTTTTTGGTTTTCTGAGACAGGGTTTCTCTGTATAGCCCTGGCTGTCTTGGAACTCGCTCTGTAGACTAGGCTGGCCTCGAACTCAGAAATCCGCCTGCCTCTGCCTCCCGAGTGCTGGGATTAAAGGCGTGCGCCACCACGCCCGGCGAAAAGTGCTTTCTTTTACTGATGCATCCGCGCTGATTTGCTGAAACTCCTCTGCGGGACCACTGGAGAAGTGGCTGCCGTTATACCCGCCATTCCCCGTGCTCTCCTTGAAAAAATTATTATCATTATTTTTATTATTATTATTTTAGACTATGGAGACTTACTATGTTGCCCAGGTGGGCCTTGATCTCCTGGAATTAAGCAATTCTCCTGCCTCAGCTTCTAGAGTTCCTGCACTATAAGTGTGCTTGACAATTCCCGTATTCTTTTGGAGTTCTGTTGACTTCTGCCAGGCAACCCCTCCCTACTGTAAGCCCTTATTATGGTTAATAAGTTCTCACATTAAACTTCCCCTGCTCAAAGTACTGTGTGGTTTCTATCTCCTGATTGGCTAGCTGGTGTAGCAGCCCACACTCCGGGATGATATTGCCTCTTTAGATTAGCCCTAGGTCAAAGACTGCTCTTCTTTTGCCAAATATCACTTAGCAGTGAACCTTTGAGGGGTCAATCCACCTGGATGTGGTGGCAAACACCTGGGAAAGTGCAATCAGAGTGATCACAAGTTCAAGGTCAGCCTCACAGCCCATTCAAGGCTCACATGAGACCCTGCACTCCCCCAAAGGCAAACCATTTGTCTCTCTGTCCTGAGAAACTCATGTAAATTTCTGAAGAAGGCTTATAAGTATTGAAAGAAATGTTTTTTTGTTTTTGTTTTTGTTTTTTTAAAGATTTATTTATTGATTATATGTAAGTACACTGTAGCTGTCTTCAGACACTCCAGAAGAGGGAGTCAGATCTCATTAAGGATGGTTGTGAGCCACCATGTGATTGCTGGGATTTGAACTCCAGACCTTCGGAAGAGCAGTCGGGTGCTCTTACCCACTGAGCCATCTCACCAGCCCGAAAGAAATGTTTTAAAAAGTCTTCTATTAGGGCTGGAGAGATGGCTCAGCGGTTAAGAGCACTGTCTGCTCTTCCAGAGGTCTTGGGTTCAACTCTTACCAACCACATGGTAGCTTACAACCATCTATTCAGTGATCTGTTGCCCTCTTCTGGCATGGTGGTGTACATTCAGGTAGAGCACACACACATACATAAAAATTAATTAATAAATATTTTTAAAAATCTAGCATTAAAAACCATTAAATGCCTAATGTCTCATATTCAAACAATAATTGATTATTTAATCAGTAATTCAATCAATAATTGTTAGGTCTGTGAGAGTATCAGATCCCCTGGAGCAGGAGTTACAGACAGTTGTGAGCTGCCATGTGGGTCCTAGGAACTGAACCCCTGTCTTCCAGAAGAACAGCCAGTGCTCTTAACAACTAATGTTATCTCTCCAGCCCCAAGTTTATTAATTTTTTTAAGTCAAGATAGAGGGATATAAGAGAGTGTTTAGTGGGAAGAAAGGGAAGGAAAATAATGTACATACACAGACACACACATATACACATACATATACACATACATATATATTCAAGCTGGGCACAGCAATGCACACCTGTGATCCTGGCACTTGAGGGGCAGAGGCAGATTGATCAGGGATTTAAGACTGACCTTGAGCTACAAGATGCTGTCTCTCTCTCTCTCTGTCTCTCTCTCTGTCTGTCTGTCTCTCTCTGTCTCTCTCTCTCTCTAAGATTTTTATTTATTTATTTTATATATATGGTGAGTACACTGTAGCTGTCTTCAGACACACCAGAAGAGGGCATTGGATCCCATTACAGATGGTTGTGAGTCACCATGTGGTTGCTGGGAATTGAACTCAGGACCTCTGGAAGAGCAGTCAGTGCTCTTAACCGCTGAGCCATCTCTCCAGCCCAAGATGCTGGCTCAAAAGAACAACAAGTAAGAAGGGTTGGTCTGGTACATGTGAGTACTTGAGGCCCTGGACTCATCCCCCTATCTCAGTCTCTACTCCCCTCCCACCTCAAAACACTGTACAAAAGACTATACATGGGGCTGGAAAGAGAGCTCAGTGGTTAGAGCACCTGCTGTTCTTACAAAGGACCTGGTTTTGATTCCTAGCACCCACGTGATAGTTCACAATCATCTGTAACTCCAGTTCCAGGGGATTCAACATCCTTTTCTGGCTTCTGGCTGTAATTCCAGTCCCATGCCCTCATCTGGACTCTCAGGGCAGTCGGCACATACAGGATGCACAGACAGATAATGCAGGCAATACACCCATAAATATACACCGTAAAACAGAACTGCAATAAATTTACTGATTATTATGGCTACAAAGCCAGGTTGAGGAGGAGTGGCTTTTAATTTTTTAAAAATATTTACTTATTGTACGCATGTGTGTGTGTGATTGCAAGCTCATGTATGAAGTCTGAGGACAATCTGTGAGTTGCTTTTCTCCTTTCACTATGTGGGTTCCAGGGAGCAAACGCAAGGGTCAGGCAAGTCCCTTTACCCTCTGAGCCCTGCTGGCCCTAATTTGTTTTCTGTTTTGTTTTGAGACAAGGTTAAGGCTGAACTCCTGCTCCACGTGCCTTTATGATTTAATTGCTGTGTGAGCCACCACGCCCAGCTTCCAGGACATTGTGTGTTGAGGGGATAGGCGTGTGTGTGTGTGTGTGTGTGTGTGTGTGTGCATGAGCATGTGTGTGTGCGCACGTGCTCGTGTGTGTCAGGCTTCTTAGAAGCCACCACACCCTGCTTATGATTTCTGTTTTCTCTCCTCCTCCTCCTCCTCCTCTTCCTCCTCCTCCTCCTTCTTCTTTAAAACAGGGTTTCTCTGTGTAGCCTTGGCTGTCCTGGAACTCACTCTGTAGACCAGGCTGGCCTCTACTCAGAAATCTGCCTGCCTCTGCCTCCCAGGTACTGGGATTAAAGGAGTGCGCCACCACCACCCAGCTATAATTTCTATTTTCATTCACTGCAATGGAATGTCTAAAGGCCGTCATAGGGTCAATCTAAGGAAGGTGGCTACTGAAAGTTTGTACTCACCCCTCTGCTTGCGTAGATGCGTTTGCTGTCCTATGGCTGCCTATAAATGCTTACAGAGGTTGCACTGCTCAGGTTGAGCACCCTAGCCGCTGGCTGCTCCCGACCAAAGCTACAGCGCTTAGTACTGCTGCTTTTTGGTTCTGCCTTCCTTAGGTTGTCTTTGTAGCTGCTGAGAACCAGCAAAGAGGAAAAACTTAGGAGCAAGCTCACCGCGTGAAGACTAGAAAGGAGCTGACCCCCTCTCCAGAAGCCTATGGCGCAAGAGACAACTGAGCTGGAAATCTGTGTCAGTGCCTTTGGAATAGAAAGTGAAGAAAGGCAATTTCAGACGTTTAAAGGCTGAAACAGTCAGTCAGAGACAGGCTTTCACTGTAAGATATGTTTTCTTAAAAAAAAAAAATCCTTCAAGCAGAAGAAAATTGACAGCTGATAGAAATCTTCATCCACACAGAGGTTGAGAGAAGCTCAACAAACAGTAAACCTGTAAGTGCTTTATACTTTCTTTATTTTATTTTATTTTTGAGACAATATCTCACTTTATAACCCTGGCTGGCCTGGAACTGGCTTTGTAGACCAGGCTGGCCTTTGCACTCACAGAGATCCAACCTGCCTCTGCCTCCCAAGTGCTGGGGTTAAGCAAATGCTGGGGTTAAAGGTGTGCAGCATCACACCAGCTGTGAACAAACAAACAAACAAACAAGCAAACAAGACAGTTGATGGGGGCTGGAGACGTGGCTCAGGGGCCAAGAACATTGGCTGCGCTTGCGGAGGACCTGGGTCGGGCACCTAGATACATAATGACTTACTACCAACTGTAATTTTAGTTCCAAGGGACCCAGCTTCTGGACTTCATCTGCACCACGCACTTGGGTGGGGTACAGATATACAAGCAGTCAAAGCATCCACTTCCACACACAGTACACATTATATATAGTGGGCTGGGCTGTGTACAAATAAGCCCACTAACTATATCTAATGCGATATAGTGGACAGTCGGGGAGAGCAAGGGTTGGGAGACAGGGCATAGACTGAGCCTTTGGTCTGAAGTATCTGAATACTGAATGTGGTCTGAGGATGCGTTCATTGTCCTAAAGGGAACATGTCAAGCAAAGCTGAAATGCGCCAGTACCGGGAATGAAATAAAGCTCTGGTCACAGGGAGCCACCAGCTGCCCACTTGGCAAGGCAACGGGGTGGGGCCCCTAAGCCCACGGAGTCTTCACCAAACTGGTGTTCCAGATAGAGCACCTCTCCTTCTTAAGAACGTGCTTCCAGGGCTGGAGAGATGGCTCAGCAGTTAAGAGCACTGACTGCTGTTCCAGAGGTCCTGAGTTCAAATCCCAGCAACTACATGGTGGCTCACAACCATCTGTAATGGAATTTGATGCCCTCTTCTGGTGTGTCTGAAGACAGCTACAGTGTACTCACATACATAAAATAAACAAATCTGAAGAAGAAGAAGAAGAAGAAGAAGAAGAAGGAGAAGGAGAAGGAGAAGGAGAAGGAGAAGGAGAAGGAGAAGAAGAGGAGGAGGAGGAGGAGGAGAAAGGAAAAGAGCTTCCAAACTGACAAACTGCTACAGGCAGGATGGAGTGGGGGGGGGCACAATCCCCCCACCCCCACTTGCTCTTCCTAGACCTGGAAATCTCAGAGACTGTTAATGTCAGGGCTCGCTGTCAGTGGCCCCAGAGAAGGAGGTTCATTAACTGTGGGCCCCAACAGACAGGCTGCCTGACAGACAAAGGGCCACAGATTCATGGGAGACTCTCCAGGGGACTCCATTCTCACAGCTTCATTAACCCCGGGAAAGGTGCTCCCGCCAGGGTGGGGCCAATGTGGCATCTTAGGGAGTGAGGAGTAACCTCACTCAAGGACCGCTGTTCACAGAAGCACTCTGTGTTAGAAGGGCGTGCTCTGCTCTGCCTGTGACTGTTCCTGTGACTGTAGACGCTATGAAGCAGCAGCCTCTGCCCTCTGGATCAGCTTGTTTTTGGCTGCTCCATCTCCCTGCGGTAAGGGTGGGCCTCCATTGCTCTTCTTCCAGTACCACCTAGCAAGCTGTCGACCATCCCAAGGCCTCAGATCCTTCTCAAAGCCACCTCTGACAACCCACAGTCACCCTAATCCGGGTCCTGTGTCCAAAGGTGTGCATTGTTTTGTTTCTTTTGAGAGGGAATCACATGTACCCCAGGTTGGCCTCTCTGTATAGCAGAGGCTGCCCTTGAACACTCCACCCTCCTATCAGCTCCTAAGTGCTGAACTTACAGGGTTGCACCAGGAGGCTCAGCTAAACCCAAGGCACAGCTCCAATCAAGCTGTGTGGGTAACTGGCACTCAGGGAATAAGGCAGGCTTTCAAGATCCGTGGTGGAGGCCTTTCTAGGGATCACTCCCTTTTCTCACTCTTGGAAGCTATTTGTCTGTCCCCAGTGCACAGAGGAGTACAGGATCAGCTTTCTTGGCCACGGGACATCTCTGTAGGCTCTTTCCTTATGGGCTTGTGTGGGGCCCAGGTAGGCAGACATGGGCATGGCCCCATGTGGGTGAGACAGACACTGTCAGTCTCCACCAGCCCTTCCCTGAGGCTCAAAGTCTGGATGTGTGTGTGCGTTTGTGCCTCTGTGTGTAACTGGGTAAGCCTGTCTGTGGTGTGGGCAGAAGGTCTCTCTGACCTCAGGCTAAATTCTTCCAGATAGTCCTTCATTGTCTTCTCCATCTGCAAAACAGTGTGTGGGAGGAGTGTTCCAGCCCCTGGAGGGAGGTCTGTGGGCATCAAGGTGCTGCCGTGGGCTGTGTCTCTGAATATGTGGGTAGAAGCAGGGAGCCCTGCTCTCTAGAGGTGCCTGAGTTGCTTTTGTGTCTTGTGTGTGGCTGTGGCTGGGCCCTGCAGATCCCAGGAATGGGAGCACAGCTCCAATACCCCTCTGCCCTTTCTGCCCTTTCCCAGACTCCTGACTTTGCCCAGTTTGTTTGGCCACTGCCCTTGTTGGCATCACACACTGTTTGTTTTGTTGGGACTGTCAGCTGACTTTTATGGGCAACTGTGTCATTTTCTGTGTCAGCCTGTGTGACCCTGGATATAAGTATGGCTTGGGTACCTTGTAAACCCCTTTCCTTGTGTGTATAAGCTGCAGTCGGAAGTGCTTCGAGCATGCACACCTGTGTGTGCGGTATGTCCGTGGTCTGTGGGACTGAGGCTGTCTGTGGAGATCTGAGCTAGTTGGTCCCTCTGGCATAGTGTGAGGTCCCTTGCACCTCAGCTGTGTAAACAAGCCCATGTTTTCCTTTCTAAGGCCCCTTCAGGGTTGTTGCCCCATTTTCCCCACTGAACAGTGAGTTTGGCTGGGTGGGGGTTGGGCAGTTGTGAGATTCTGGGAACAGGAGTGAACCAGAGTGTGCAGTTATGAGTTAGAATGTGGATTAAGCAGTGTTCCCTGGACAACCCCAGCCTCTCAGGGTCGGGCAAGTCTAGTTCTCCCTGGTTTCTGTGCTGGCCTATCCAGTCTTTTATAGCCAGGCTTGACAACCCTACAATTACCAGGGGCCAGATGCTGCTACGAAGGCCTAGAGATTGGTATTAACCCTCCAGGGGAGGGGCCTTATCTGCCCCCACTGGCCAAGCTAAGGGAGACTAGAGGAAGCTGGACTCCCAGATCAAGTTGCAGACCCACAGCCTGGGTTTCCCTGCTGCTCTGGTCCTGAAGAGTCTTTAGCTGATCGGGCTCCAGCAAGTCTGGCCCTCCCTTGGGACAGCCCCACACTTTCCCAGTCTTTTGTCCTGGGGCTAAGGGTGTCCCTATATCTCCCACCCATGTTCTCCGTGCCAGCTCCTATTCCCCACCATGTTCACCTCCATCTTCATCCATGCCCTCTGCTCCTTCACGGCACAGTCCTTGTCTCTTGGTTCCAGCTGGCATCCTGGTGTCCATCCCAGATGCCTCAAATGTCACCACCACATTCAACTGAGGTTTCCAGCTGCCACAAAAGCAGTGTGTGTGTGTGTGTGTGTGTGTGTGTGAGAGAGAGAGAGAGAGAGGGGGGGGGATGCACAAGATACGGGGGCTGAGCAGCTCCAGACTGGACAGATGTGGACTGGTCCAAGCCCACCCCTGCTCTTCCATGGCTGACACTCCTTCACCCTTTCATAGTTCACAAATTGTTCGCAAACCAGGGGTGGGCAGTGGCTCAGTGGGCTACAGTATAAGACTCTGTCCAAATAAACAATAACAAAAGAGCCAGGCGTGGTGGCACGTGTCTGTAATGCCAGCACACACCAGACTAATGCAGACAAATCACTTCCAGCCTGGGGTGTCCTGCAAGGCCCTGGGGTGGGGGAGGAAGCGGGGACTGGAGGGATGGCTCAGTGGTTAAGGGCATTTGCTGCTCTTGCAGAGGACCTGGGCTTGACTCCAGTTTCAGGGAATCTGGCACCCTCTTCTGACTTCCATAGGTACCAAATACACACACACACACACACACACACACACACACACACACCCCACACACACAGAGTCACATAAGCATATGGGGCTAGAACACTCATACACATAAAATTAAAATATAAATAAATAATTTTTAAAACCTGGGCAAGGGGCCTGAGAGATGGCTTAGTGGTTAAGAGCACTGACTGCTCTTCCAGAGGTCCTGAGTTCAAATCCCAGCAACCACAGGGTGGCTCACAACCATCTGTAATGGGATCTGATGCTCTCTTCTGGTGTGTCTGAGGACAGTGTCAGTATACTAACATATAGTAAATAAATAAATAAATAAATAAATAAATAAATAAATAAATATTTTAAACAAACAAACAAAAATCTGGGCAAGGGGCTGGTGAGATGGCTCAGTGGGTAAGAGCACCCGACTGCTCTTCCGAAGGTCCAGAGTTCAAATCCCAGCAACCACATGGTGGCTCACAACCATCCGTAACGAGATCTGGTGCCCTCTTCTGGAGTGTCTGAAGACAGCTACAGTGTACTTACATATGATAAATAAATAAATCTTTAAAAAAAAAATCTGGGCAAGAATCCGGTGGTAGTGGCACATACATGCCTTTAATCCCAGCACTCAAGAGGCAGAACAGGCATATGAGTTCGAGGTCAGCCTGATCTACAGAGTGAGTTCCAGGACAGCCAGGGAATAAATATGTAAATAAATAGGTAAACAAATAAATTGAAATAAAAAGTGGGCATGGCATTGTAAGTCCCATGATGACACTTAGAAGGTGGAGACAGGAGGATCAGGAGGCCAGGCCATCCTCCATAATTTAGGGAGTTCAAGGTTAGCCTGGAATTCACAAGCCTGTCTCAATTTTAAAAAGAAAACAGAAAAAACAATTAAAAATAAACGAACACACAAACAAAAAACAGGTTTGGTAGCACACACCTTAATACTGCTTTGGGAGGGCTGGTGAATCTCTATGAGTTAGAGACCAGCCTGGTCTACATAGCCAACTCTAGGACAGCCAGAACTACCTTGTCTCAAAACAGACAAACAAACAACTACCACCATCAAAGAAAAACCAAAATAAAACAAACAAACATCAACAACAAAAACACAAACAGAAGAAGGAGGAGAAGGAGAAGAAAAAACCTTAACAACATCTCAAGCTCTACACATACCATGGCTGACCCCTCAGTCCAAATGCTCCGCCACCTGGTGGATATTAAGCAGAACTTCAGGCTGAGCGGGCTCCCAGCCATAATAATCAGTAGGGCTCAGATCTCAGGCCTGGATTGCAAAGAGCCCTGTCCTGGCCCTGAGCATAGCTGGCTGGAGCTGGCGCTGGAGCTGGGGCTGGGGCTGGCGCTGGCGCTGGCGCTGACGGAGTTGGAGCGTACTCTCACGCAGAAAAGGGAGAAGAACATGGCTACTTCGAACCAAGCCCATGGCCAGCTTTGTTTTGGGGTGCAACAGTGTTGGATAGGCGAGACTCACTTGGGACCCTTCTTGGTGTCCTTGTTGCTATGAAGCTAAAGGAGGAAGAAGCCTCTCAGGATATTGCCCATTAGGAGCCTGCTTTCCTACTGTGCAGACAGCTCCTTGGCTTGGGAATGCCTTACCTCAGAGCTCCCGTGCTTCAGGATGGGGACATCAAAATCAGCCAAAGACCAAGCCCTAGGGCAGCATTGGGATGGCCCTGGCCTGTGTTCTTCTAAGTGCTGAGCCCGGTCCCCAGTTCTGCTCCTGCTTCTGTAAATCAATGCCCTGTGCTGCTTAATTCTAGCTGCCAAATAGACACAACCTAGAGTCCCCTGGGAAGAGAGTCCTAATCAAGTGTTATCTCCATCAGGTTGGCCTTGGGGCATGTCTGTGTGGGGCTGTCATGACTAGTAATTGAAGTCGGAACACCCAGCTCTTTGTGGGTGGCATTTCCAAGGCAGGGGGTCCTGAACAATGCAAGATAGGAGAAAGCTAATTAAGAGAGCTGAATCCTGTGGTGCACACCTTCAGCCCCAGCACTCTGGAGGCAAAGGCACATGGATCTCTGTGAGTTCGAGGCCAGCCTGCTCTATATAATGAGACTTTGTCCTAAACGATAAAAAATAAAATCAAGCGAGAGTGCTGACATTTGATTTCCCTCTTCTTTCTTTCCTTTTCCTTTCTTTGTTCCTGACTTTCTTTCCTTCTCTCTCTTCTTTTAAAACAAAGCTTCCCTGTGTAGTCCTGACTGGCTGTCCTGGAACTCACTCTGTAGACCAGGCTGGCCTGGAACTCACAGAGATCCACCTGCCTCTGCCTCCTGAGTGCTGGGATTAAAGGTGTGAAGCATCATTCCTGGCTTCACACTTGGTTTCTCTGTGCTTGACCATGGTGGTGATGTAATGTGACCAGGGGCTTCAACCTCCTGCCACAGTAGCGCCCCTGCTGTGACAGACTGAAGAAACTACCTTCTTTTTCACTAGAGGTTTTTGTTTTGTTTTGTTTTTGTTTTTATTTTTGTCACAGCAAAACAAATGAACTAACATGCTCCACTATGTTCATAGCAGCCCTATTTATAATAGCCAGAAGCTGGAAAGAACCCAGATGTCCCTCAACAGAGGAATGGATACAGAAATTATGGTACATTTACACAATGGAGTACTACTCAGCTATTAAAAAGAATGAATTTATGAAATTCCTAGCCAAATGGATGGACCTGGAGGGCATCATCTTGAGTGAGGTAACACAATCACAAAGGAACTCACACAATATGTATTCACTGATAAGTGGATATTAGCCCAAAACTTAGGATACCCAAGATATAAGATACAATTTGCTAAACGCATGAAACTCAAGAAGAATGAAGACCAAAATGTGGACACTGTGCCCCTTCTTAGAATTGGGAACAAAACACCCATGGAAGGAGTTACAGAGACAAAGTTTGGAGCTGTGATGAAAGGATGGACCATCTAGAGACTGCCGTATCCAGGGATCCATCCCATAATCAGCTTCTAAACGCTGACACCATTGCATACACTAGCAAGATTTTGCTGAAAGGACCCAAATATAGCTGTCCCTTGTGAGACTATGCAGGGGCCTAGCAAACACAGAAGTGGATGCTCACAGTCAGCTATTGGATGTATCACAGGGCTCCCAATGCAGAAGCTAGAGAAAGTACCCAAGGAGCTAAAGGGATCTGCAACCCTATTGTTGGAACAACATGATGTACTAACCAGAACCCCGGAGCTCTTGTCTCTAGCTGCATATGTATCGAAAGATGGCCTAGTCGGCCATCAATGGAAAGAGAGGCCCATTGGACTTGCAAACTTTATATGCCCCAATATAGGGGAATGCCAGGGCCAAAAGAATGGGAATGGGTGGGTAGGGATGTGGGGGGCGCTATGGGGGACTTTTGGGATAGCATTGGAAATGTAATTGAGGAAAATATGTAATAAAAAATATTAAAAATTAAAAAAAAATCTAAAATGACAAGGACTTGAAATTTAAAAAACAAAACAAAACAAATGAACTAGAACTGTTCCTGGCCGAGAGGGAGAATGTTCATGCACAGGGTCAGGGAACTGGAAAGGATTTTTGAAGGGGTGGCACCTCCTCCTTGTCATTCCTTGTTGACTGCGGACGTTTTCCCCTCTGAGGACTGTGTGTGACATAAGAGAAGATGAAGGCTCAGTATACAGAGTTCTAGTCCTGGCTCTGAACTAGACACCTGAGTGCCTGTGCCTGAGTTACTACTCTCTCTGTCCCATCTGTAAAAAGAAGGGTCTAGGGCTGGAGAGATGGCTCAGAGGTTAAGAGCGCTGACTGCTCTTCCAGAGGCCCTGAGTTCAATTCCCAGCAACCACATGATGGCTCACAGCCATCTGTAATGAGATCACATGCCCTCTTGTGGTATGTCTGAAGACAGTGACAGTGTATGCACATACATAAAATAAATCTTAAAAGGGGGGGGGGTCTGGATGACCCACCTCATGTAGGCTTGGGGTCTTCAGAACTTTTTCTCATCACAGGACAAAGAAATAACAAGCCATGAGCACAGGCAAGGGCAGTGTAGATTTATGGGAAAGGTTCCAGGTGTTGATACAGGTGCCAATGATTAGAGCATGGTGATAGTCAAACCCACTTTGTTTCTGTTGGTTTTGTGAGGCTGAGAATCAACCCCAGGACCTCATGCATCCTAAGCGAGTCTTCTCCCACTGGGCTACAGCTTAGCTCTTGAGACCCACTTTGATTGTCAGCCCTACCACTTGCCAGGCTGTGTGACCCTAGTCAAGCAATACAACACGTTAGACCAGTTGTTTTCAACCTGTGGGTCATGACTCCTTTGGGGGTCGAAGGACACTTTCATCCAGGTCACCTAAGATCTTTGGAAAATACAGATACTTACCATCATGATGCATAACAGTAGCAAAATTATAGTTATGAGGTAGCAACAAAAATAATTTTATTAGACAGTCGTGTGTGTTACTACAGTAGTGAGCAACGTCTAAGAGGCCACAGGGATGAGAAAACAAAGATGTGTTTACTTCACTATCCCCAAATCCACAGCCCCTTACAGTTGGACTATTTCTAGAGTTTAAAATTTTGTTTTTCTGCTGGGCAGTGGTGGTGCACAGTTTTTATCCCAGCATAGCTGGATCTCTGAGTTCAAGGCCAGCCTGGTCTACAGAGCAAATTTCAAGACAGCCAGGTCTACACAAAGAAACTCTGTCTTGGGAAAAAACAAAAAAACAACAACAACTTTTTCTTTTACTTATTTTGTCCAGGGTATTGCTGATGTCAGAGGCCAACTTGCAGAACATAGTTCTCTCCTGCTACCATGTGCTCTCCAGGGATCACCCTGAGGTCTTCAGGCTTGGTGGAAGGATCTTTACCCTCTTGCTAAGCCCTACTGTGGTAGGTTGAATGAGAATGTCACTACAGACTCATATATTTGAATGTTTCATCACCAGAGAGTGGAATTGTTTGAAAGGATTAGAAGGATTAAGTGGTGTGGCCTTGTTGGAGAAGGTGAGTCTCTGAGGTTTCAGAAGTCCATTCCCCGCCCAGTCTCTCTCCCCCTTTCTGCCAGAGCATTAGGACATAGCTCTCAGTCACTTCTTCAGTATCATGCCTACACGCTGCCGTGCTTCCCACCATGATGATAATGGACCGTAAAGTGGAAGTAGCTACCACATGCATTCTTATATGAGAGTTGTCTGGGTCATGGCCTCTCTTCACAGCAATAGAATAGTGACGGACACACCTATTCTACATTGTGAAACCACAAGCACCCCATCCCTCACCAGCCTTTCCTGGCCTAGAAATTTCAGGGGTCTTCACCTGACCCCTGTCCCCTCACGGGTGATGTCCACTCTGCAAGGCCTTCTGTACTCCACAAGAGAGCTAGCTGGCATTGTGTACTTCCTCCATGAAGCAGGCTTCCTCTGACCAAGCAAAGATGGGATTTCCCCAGCTATTTCCACTGCCCCTGGCAATTAACCATGCTATACTGCATCTGCTCCTCATCGTGTGTGTGTGTGTGTGTGTGTGTGTGTGTGCGTGCGCATTACTGATTCTTTTGTTTTGTTTTGTTTTGTTTGTTTGTTTTTTTGGTTGTTGTTGTTGTTGTTTTCGAGACAGGGTTTCTCTGTACAGCCCTGGCTGTCCTGGAACTCACTTTGTAGACCAGGCTGGCCTCGAACTCAGAAATCTGCCTGCCTCTGCCTCCCAAGTGCTGGAATTAAAGGCTTATGCCACCACTGCCCGGCGCATTACTGATTCTTGATCACACACCCTGTCCTAGTTAGGGTTACCATTGCTGTGATAAAACGCCGTGATGAGGAGCCAGGTGGTGAGGAAAGGATTTACTTGTCTTGTCCTTCCATGTCGTATATAGTCTATCACTGAAGAAGTCAGGGCAGGAAGTTAAACAGGGCAAGAACCTGGAGGCAGGAGCTGATGCAGAGGCTGCCACAGAGGGGTGCTACTGACTGGCTTTCTCATCATGGCTTGCTCAGCCTCCTTTTTTTTTTTTTTTGTTTTTTTTTTCGAGACAGGGTTTCTCTGTGTAGCCCTGGCTGTCCTGGCACTCACTTTGTAGACCAGGCTGGCCTCGAACTCAGAAATCCGCCTGCCTCTGCCTCCCGAGTGCTTCTTATAGATCCCAAGACCACCAGCCTAGGGATGGTGCCACCAACAGTGGGCTGCCTTCTCCCATCAATCACTAATTAAGAAAATATCCTACAGCCTGATCTTATGGAAGTATTTTTTTTCAGTTGAGGTTCCCTCCTCTCTGATGACTACAGCTTGAGTCAAGTTGTCATAAAACTAGCCAGCACACCCTAAGAGATATGGAATTAAGTAGGAGCTGTCTTAGTTAGGGTTATCATTATTGCAATGAAACACCATAATCAAAAAGCAAGTTGGTACCCCCCATACACACACACACATCTGGGTGGCACATGTCCTTAATCCCAGCAGTTGGGAGGCAGAGGCATGTAGATCTCTGAGTTTGAGGCCAGCCTGGTCTACAGAACAAGTTCTAGGACAGCCAAGGCTATGAAGAAAAACACTGACTCCAGAAACAAACAAACAAACAAACAAACAAAGGCAAGTTGGGGAGAAAAGGGTTTATTTTGGTTTATGGTTTCACATCATAGTCCATCATTGAAAGATGTTGGGACAGGAACTCAAACAGGGCAGGAACTGGAGGCAGGAGCTGATGCAGAGGCCTTGGAGGAGTGTTGCTTACTGACTTGCTCGTCACAACTTGCGCAGCCTGCTTTCTTATAGAACCCAAAACTACCAGCCCAGGCATGGCACCACTCACAATGGGCTGAACTCTCCCCCACCCATCACTAATTTAAAAAATGCCTTACAGGCTTGCCTACAGCTGGATCTTATGGAGGCATAGTCTCAGTTGTTGTTCCTTCCTCTCAGATGACAACAGCTTGTGTCAAGCTGACATAAAACTAGCCAGCACTGGAGCTTTAACAGTTGTGTGGGGCTGGCGAGATGGCTCAGTGGTTAAGAGCGCCGACTGCTCTTCTAAAGGTCCGGAGTTCAAATCCCAGCAACCACATGGTGGCTCACAACCATCCATAACGAGATCTGGCGCCCTCTTCTGGAGTGTCTGAAGACAGCTACAGTGTACTTACATATAATAAATAAATAAATCTTTAAAAAAAAACAGTTGTGTGTGCGTACTCGTGCATGTGCACGCGCGCGCACACACACACACACACACACACACACGCTCACTTGAGTATAAGTAGAAACAGGGGACACCATCTGACAGTTCTCTCCTGCCTTTATGCGGCTTCTGTCATCAAATGCAAGTCATCAGACCTTCACAAGTGATTTGCCATGGAGCCATCCTGGCCCGGGTCGTGTTTTGACAAAGCACATGTGGCCCACACTATCCTTGAACTCTGTCTTCTTACCTCAGTCTCCCAAGCAGCAGGATTACGGGTGTCCAGCCCACACCTGGAAATCATCGTGTCTGAAAGTACAGACAATGTCTTCTCTGTCCCACCAGAACCTGGCTCTTGGCAGGTGTTCCTTGAGTATCGACTGTGAGCATGGAAAACTGGAGCCTGCCTTTCCTGTCTTTTGGTACAGTAGTGTGTCACACTGGTCCACCATCTGCCCTGGGTTCTTTCCCTGCCTGTCCTCCACTCCAAGCATCTGCTAGGTGATAGCAAAAACTTACAGAGACTGCACACTCTCAGATAGGGTCACACTCAGGAGTCTAGTCTGTCCTTGAACTTGCAGTAGTCCTCCTGCCTCAGCTCCACTGAGTGCTTAGACTACAGGTATGTACCACCATACTTGGCTACCGCTGTCACAGTGCACATAGGAGACCGCTGACAGCCACATAGGAGAAGCACAGAGGAGAGGTATTTACCTAGGGTCTAGCCTGTCCTTGGTGCCAATAAGAGAAGGGTAGGGTAAGGTCCCTTGGGCTGTGAGAAAGTCACCTCCCTGTATTCTGAGCAGCTTCTGTGATGGTCTCACACATGACCTGTCCTTCCCACTCTCCTGACACGATGCTGTGGTTATGTGGAGCCCAGGCCCCAACAGGGCGCACGTTTTCAAATGAATAAAACCTCAAAGTGTCATTATTGAAACACAGTTAAGAGACATTTACATTTTTGGTATGTAATATATATGTTTCTTTATTAACATGTTAAAAACAAGTAAAGTCTAACAACTATGATCATTTCAAAGTAGTGACACATAAATGATATTCTCAGATATAAAGCAGGTCTGAAAACATCTGGGATTTCTGTTGGCTACAAAGTCACATGTACTCTTTATGCTGCTGTGGCCTGTTGCCCAAGTACAGAAAGGGAATGTTAAACTTGTCACAGGTGAGTGAAAATAACCATGTAACTTTTTTTTTTCCTATCTAGGATCACAAATCTCCTGAAATCCCTGGACCCAGCCAAAAGCTTCTGACTACAGCATAGAGCACACCAGCCTGAGCCCTAACTCGGGGACACAGGGCCTGGGAAGCGGGTACTCACACCACTTTCCCTGTGGGAGCCTAGAAAGGTTAAGGAACCTGCCCAAAGTCAGCCAGGCTCAACTTGAAGCTCTGTCCCTCTCTCCGCACAGAGCTGGACCCCAGAGTCAGGCACTCTGTGACCTCTGACCTAGAATGCCTGCTCACCCGGGACCTGAGCCCCACAGGATTGGTTCAGCCAGTGAAGCAGAGGGACGTGGCCCTTTGAAACCACACACACTCAGGTATTTTTATCTCCAGTTTATTTTTTTTTTTAGACTAAGAGCAGAGTATGAAAGTCACAGCCAAAGCACTTGAAAAAGGCCCAGGATGGGTGGGGACCACATAGGGTGGGCAGGGCAAGGTCCTGGGAGTCGGTTCCCGGCTCAGGGCTGGAAGGGAGGGGGCATTGTTGTTACGGTCTCCAAAAGTGTCTGTGCGTTGCATAGGTCCTGTCTTCACAGAAGACAAAAGAGGGGCCAGGGGGGTCCCAAGGGGGGGCCTAACCTGGTGGGGGAAGGAGTCTGAGTCTGGAAGGGGAAGTTGAGATAGGTCAAGGTTAAGAAGGGGAAGGGACTCTGTCTGTCTGTACATTATATATAGAGATATAGAGTCTGTACATGCCTGTCTGGCACCCCGATGCCCACCCCTGTCCACTGCCTGATCCCCCCCAGGGGTGTCTATTTGTAAACTTGGATTCAATCCAAACCACAGTCCTCTATGTGGGAGTGGAACGAGGACGACTTGCTTATTGCTGTAAACAGGGGAAGGGGCAGCCTGAGGCTCCACCCCTCACCCACCTAGTCCCCTCCCCATGTTCTGCCCCAGAGGAGAGTGACAGGGGGCACCTCCCATGCTTCGTTTGTTCTCTCTGGGGCATACTTGCCTCTTGGGGGACAAAGAGGGAGGGCGCCAAGGGTCAGGGAAAGGTACCAGGGGCCAGGGAGTCCTGAGCACTGCCTTTATAGCCCCCAGGTTTGGTACCAAACATTACCAAAGCCACAGGCCACCTGGGACCTGTGGCTGTCCCTGTGCCTGATCCACTACGGTGCCTGTCCTAGAGAGTGTGTGGGCAAAGAGGGCAGGCCCAAAGAGATGTACAGTGCAGACCCCGCTCCCAACCATGGGAAGAAGGATGTAGGCCCCACAGCAAGCTCCCTGCTCCTTCTCAGCCCTGTCCCACCTCTCTCTGTCATAGGAAGGGGCAGAGCTAGGAGGCCAAGAGCGTCATGAGGAAGAAGGCGATGCCCACGGCCAGAGGCAGGTGTTCCCGCTTGGGGCTGGTCCCACTGATGCTCTTCTCAAGCTTGGGAACCTGGGGATTCTCTCCCTCAAAGTCTTCTGTGGAAAGATAAATAGGCAGATTGGTAAGGGCTGGGCTGTGTGCTGGGGCGGGGGGCACGCGGCGGCGGCAGCAGCAGCAGCAGCAGTGGAGCCAGAGATGTGACCACCCACGGGGGAGGGGCCGGAAGGGCTCGTGTCCCAAGGGAAGGCATGCGGGAGGTGGGAAGCATGCACTGGGAAGGGGGCTGCGATTCCAGCAGTGGCCACCAGAGGGCGCTGCGCAGACTCACCCAACACGTTGATCTTCACATTGGGGCCCATGGTGAACTGGGGGAGAGTGGGGACCGGCTTCTCCCCGGAGTGCGATGCTGCGGGGTGGGGTGCGGGTGGGGAGAGAGGAGGGGAAAGTCAGGGCCAGGACCCCCTCCCCCTGCTACAGCTGGGGAGCCATCCCGGTCGCCTGTGCCCTCCGCCCCCATCCCCAGGAAGCCAAGGGAGCCCCAAAGCAGGGAGGCAAGGATGCGGACGTGGTAGGAAACCGACGCTACTCACTGGAGGCGCAGCAAACGAACACCTTCATCCTCAGACACTTCCAGTGCAGGTTGTGAGTGGGCGTGGCTGGGGAGGAGATTTCTTTCACTCACTTGGTGCCCTTGAGGCCTTCACATAGACTCTCACCCCCCTCCAAATTGCCTGCATCCGGCTGTGTCCCCGAGTCCCTGCTCCAATCTTTCTTTGGACATTGGTCACCATGACTTCGTAGCTAGCCCATCCCAACAGAAATGCTCTGCGATCCAATTTTGGGACTGTTACCCCACCCCCACAGCCTTGCAACTTCTCAGAGCTGAAACCCTGAAGCCTATCCCTGGTGACCACTACAACCGCTGGCTGGGGAACCCCGGGACCCCACCCCGTCATTCAGAAGACCCAGGACCTGGCACTCACAGATGTAGTAGTATTCTTGGCCGGCATGGAATTCATAGCCCAGCGAGAAGGCGCTGTAGCGCTGGAACTTCTCAGAGAACTTGATGGGGCTGTGCGAGGCGTGCTGCCGGTTGCATTCCCAGCGCTTGGAGCCTTGGCTGGCGTTGCAGGTGCGGTAGCCGCTCAGGTTCACCATGTACAGCACGTACTGCTCCGCCCCGCCGCCAGGCCCTGAGCTGTTGTAGTGCGGACAGTAAATATCCAGATAGTCGTTCACGTTCACCTGCACGGTGTAACCCTCTCGCCGCAGGCTGTGGACAAATGAAGTGGGTCAGAGAAGAAACCCCAATGCTCCAAGGCTTTCCATGTCAACACCCTGTCAACACCCCGCGGACCTTCATTAGAACACTATATATATATTATATATATATATATATATATATATATATATATATATATATATATATATATATATATATATATATATTTATCATAACACTTCAGTCCCTCACTCTCTTGGCTTTTTCAACAATCTTTTCTCAGCTCATTTCTGTGCCTGTGGTCTAGTGTGCCAGTCCCCTGTGTCCTCTCCTTTTGGGCCTGTCCTTCCCCTGGTGGCCACCAGAGGGTAGCAAAAGCACAAGGAAGCCTGGCCTACCTCTTAAGGAAGGAGAGGAAAGGAAAGGGAGAGGGGCGGAGGAAAGAAGGAACCTAGCTCTGGTTGCCACAGAAACGCACAGGCCCCAACGACTCCCAGACCTAGACCCGGATTTCCTTAGACCATTCCCCATAATTCAGCTGGCCAGAGGAGGGACTGAAGGAATGGAAGGGTAGGGTGAAAGTAGAGAGATTCCTTCCTTGGAACCCAAGCGCTCTTCTCTCTCTCTCTCTCTCTCTCTCTCTCTCTCTCTCTCTCTCTCTCTCTCTCTCTCTCTCTCTCTCTCTCTCCCTCTCCCTCTCCCTCTCCCTCTCCCTCTCCCTCTCCCTCCCCCTTCCCCTCCCCCTCCCCCCCTGAATGCCTTTTGCTGCTGCAGGTCCACCCCCCAGGCCAGTTCGACAGGACTTGCCCTCATACACACATGTATGGCGGCTTCACGCACATGCATGCACAAGCTCTATGGCACCAACACAAAAATGTCCACCACCCACTCACAAGCGGCAGATACTCAGAAGAGCTAAATTGCATGTGTGCTGCACCTATGACAGTTTTAGCTGGTCCCAACAATCTTCGGGGTTTGCCTTGAATCTCCTACATGACAAGACCTCTATCTTTGTGCTTCTGAGTCCTATTTCCCTCCATCCTGAGGCCATAAACCATTAGGTCCCCAATAACCTGACACAAACCAGGGAGCTGAAGAGCTCAGGTTTGACCTGTCATCTTGCCAGGACTTCTGCTTCATTCCACACCTTTCTTCACCTAGATGCCACTGTCCCCCCAACCCCCACGATAGGTGGAGTAATGATAGCACAGTGCCTAGACAAGATGACTGTGTCTGCCACATTCCAGATGAGTCTCTGTGACAGAGAAGCAGATCTGGATGCCCTGGAAGTCTCACCTGCCTGACAGTCCCATCTAAGTGTTGCTGTGAACATCCTTTGTGGTGGCACTGAACAGTGTAGGGATGTCAGAGGCACCTCAATCCACATGTGTGGAAGAGCGGGTAGAAGTCGTCTTTAACTTCTTTAAGGCAAGTATGCACACATGTTGGTAGTGCTATGGGACTGTCGTGGGCACGGGGAAGCATGGGCCACCGGGTAAATGTCAATCCATTGGGGTCCCTAGACCCTGAGAACTCACTGAGGGAAAGAACTGGCTCCCCATGTCACCAAGCAGAACCTTGTTTCACAAACAATAATTAGACACATTAGGGAAACGATCTTGGAGGCCTCTTCTCGGGATGAGGCCTTGAGGGTCCTCCCTGTCATTACCCAACATCGTTGGCTGTACTTGTGTTGCCCGGCCCCCAAGACTAGCAACGAGGCAGATGGGTAACAGCTGGTGTTTGGACTCTCTAGTAAGAACGGGCACAGCCTTCTTGAGTCATCAGGAATGCCACCAGTCCCACTTGGTTCCCATGGGAGTGATGGGTCACTCGGGCCCCTCCCTGTCCCTGGCACTCAGGTGGGCAGGAGTCTCGACGGGGCGCTGGGAGCAGGAAAACGGGTTAGACAAGGCCTGATTGCTCCCAGGCACCACCCATGCATTGTGTGTCCATCCCAAACCCTCGGCTCCTGTTGCTTCCCTAAGGACCTGGGGAGGGGGCGGCCAGCTAGCCAGCACAAGGTGCCAGACCTGGGGCAGCCCCATAGCTACCCTGGGGCCTTGTTCCCTTGGCCTCACCCGTGTATCCGGTTTGATTTGGAAGCAGCTCCTCCCTGCAGCTGCCCCATCCCTTCAACCACACACCCATTACAGTGGATTTTAAGCTAACTCCAGAGATGTTCCTACAGGTGGTGCCTCAGTTTCCTCAAGACTGTGAACTGGGTATATTTAGTGGTTGCTGTGTGACAGTGACAAGAGAAGAAGCCTCCTCTTACCTATCTCTGTGATTGACGGCAGAAAAGCCCCAGAAATGCACCCCCCCCCCGCCCAACCTGGCCATGTGGTTCAAAACCTCCTGGCAAGGTAGCTGTATCCAGTTGGTATCTGGTGGAGAGAGCAGAAGGCCGGGTGCCAGGAATCCCAAACCATAACTCCTAGGAGACCCGACCTGTCTGTTAGGCACAACCTCTTTAATTGAATCTGTCATCCTACTTAGCCTAGCAGCGCAGGGAGGTGCACATAGGCCCCAGCTGCTAACCACGCCTCGAGGGTTACCCCCCTCCTGCTCTCAGCGTGGGGTGGGCTAGCATCTGGGGACTGTGTGCCCTGCTCCTTCAGGGAGTTTCCATTCAGCCCTCCATGTCATCTCCTTGTTGCCTCCTACCTCTCCGCAGAAAGGCGTTCTCCTGTTCTTCTATAGGGCTTACTGTGTCCCACCCGGCTTGCAACGCCCGGGTGCATCCCGACTCTTCTCACATCAACAGCGCCCCTGCTTCCTAGGCCCGCGGAACTCAGCCTTCAGCTTTCAGTGTCCGCGGGGGACAGTACGGGAGGTGGGGGAGCGGAGAAGGAGCAAACGTCTCCCCCTGGGACAATTAGGGGCAGGTAAACAGGGTGTCTAACAAGACCCCGGAGAACAGAAAAGCTCCCAAGAGACTCTGAACTTGTTAAACCCCTATCCTCGGCTTTAGAAGCCAAGATGTAGAGTTAAGAGAGTGGAGAAAAATGCAGAGACTAGGTTCTTCCCCTCTACTGCGCGTCCCCGAGGCTGCGCGCCGCCCGCTCCAGCAGGCGAGGCCCGACCACGTGTGCGCGGCGTGGAGTCCGCGCGCCAAGGCTGGGGGGTGGGGGTGGGCAGCGGCGGCGGCGGGAACGCTCCCAGGGCGGCGCTTGCACACTGACACCCCCGCGCCCCGCCAGCTTCGGCCTGGAGGGGAAGCAGCGCGCCGGTCACCCCCGCCCCTCGACCCTGCGACAGTAGCGACAGCAGCGGCGGCGGAGGTTTATTGATCTGCAGCGGCGGAGAAGAGCGAGGTCTCGCCGAAAGCGAGACACATAGGGATGGAAAGACTCTGCCATATACAGAGGGGAGGCGAACACAGACGGATTCGCCCGAAAGGGGAAAGGGAGGAAGGGAGGCACAGAGAGAGAGGGGAAGCCAGAAACCAGGAAAGGGAGGAAATGAATGAGAACCAAGCAAGACTTGGGGAAAAAAGAAACGGCAAAGAGTCAGCATCGGGTCCAGAGAGGCCCACAGCAGAGGAAACAGCGCGGAAGAGAAATCTGGACACACTGGCGAGCAGACGAAAACAGACCACCACGGGCGTAGTAGAGGTCTCAATAAATATTTGTTGAATGAATGTGTGAATGAAAGTCATCAGCAACAGCAAGGTTTCCTAGATAGGTAGGGAGATCACGAGAAGATGCTCTAGAGGAGAGTAGCAACACCTTCGTTTTAGTTCGCAGAAATGAGGCTCTGGAGAGGGGGAAAAGACGTGTTTGGCCTTCAACTCCGCCCCCATTCAGTCCCCGACGCAGGAGACCCCACGGCTTCACACTCTCACCACTCTCTCCAATAAGGTTGCTCCCACCGCGTCCTAGTTTCTGGGCCAGGTTAGGAAAAGGTCTCGATTATTCCAGGGACTATAACTCAAGGGGCTGATTGGGGGAAGGGGTGATGGCTAGATAGCCAGGACCCAGCCACACGCCCCAGGTCTGTCGGAGGAGGCTACTGCAGGTCTGTCAAAGGAGGCTATTGCACGTGTCCCACCAGCACCCTCCCACGTGACCCCAAGAGGCGGGGTCGCAGACCCTCCCCACGTGACCCCAAGGGGCAGAGACCCTCTACACGTGATGGGAGGTGGGAGCCAGGAACCTAGATCACGTGACTGGGGGGGGCCTGGGAGCCTGTGGCTCAGCCCGGCCCCGCCCCCAGCTCCCCGGCCCTCTCCACTCCCGGCTCTGGAGCACGTCGCTCTCACGATTTATGGGGCCGCGGATGCCGCAGTGAGAGAGCCGGGGAGCCCGGGCGCAGCGGCAACAAAGGCCCGGGAAGCGGGGCGGGGGCGGCAGCGGCCTCCTGGTCCCGTGTGCGCCGCCTCCTACCTCCGTCGGTCCCTGCCC
Organism: Mus caroli; assembly: GCF_978045245.1. NCBI lineage: Eukaryota > Metazoa > Chordata > Mammalia > Rodentia > Muridae > Mus > Mus caroli. The sequence goes on along the minus strand of NW_028227258.1, from coordinate 72,658,208 downwards.
ACACCGGAGTGGAGAGGGCGAAAGGAGGTTCTGGGAACCATCCCGTTCCGGAGCTTTCACCTGCGCCCAGGTGTATGCGGGGGAGGTGAACCTGATCAACGCTGCCCCCAAGGCTATTTCCACACCCCCTAGGCTCTGGCAAGCTACCAGCAGTGGGGTTCCCCAAGGGTGGCGGGGAACCCAGGGTCTCTCGCCTGCGAGCTCTCTGCTCGTGCCAGACTGTAGCGGGGCGGGGGTCGGACGTGTAAATCTTAAGGGGGGGATGAGCAAGATAGATACAGCAGGGGAGTCAGCCCTCGGGGCCCCCCGGGGAGGATGGAGTCCCGCTCCGGGGGGGAGGGGCTGCAACCCCACCCCCGAGGTTTCCATGGGAAGCGAAAGGGGGGCGTCATTAGCTCATCCCCACCCCCAGTCTGACACTCTGGGCGCGAGGAGAAAGAGGGGGAGGCGCAGAGCCCCAAACAACAAAGAGCAGAGCAGCAAGCAGGAGCCCCTCCCCCGGAAGGTTGGGGGTCGTGGTCGAGGCCCTTCAGGTCCCCTCCCCTGGGGTCTCACCATTTGTTCCCTAGTCGGCCCCCAGGGCGGAGAGTCAGAAGCAAAGCTGCCGCCACCGCCCGGGCAGGTGTGACAGTGATCCCCGTGTCCCCAGGGATCCCCCTACCAATACACTGAGGTGGCCAGAGTGATACACACGACAGCTCGGCAGGGAGAAGACAAGGGCAGCAAGGACTGTGCAGAATGATGGCCCGGTCCGGCAGCCGGCACCGGGCCGCCGCGCCACACACCGGAGGAAACCACACGGCCGCCCTGACACCCGCCCAGACCGCGGCGGCGCCAAGAGCCACCCCAGCCCAGACAAGACTGGCCACGCGGACACCGACCGCAGCCCCCTCCCCGACCCGCCGCCCGCTCCCACCCCTAGACGGTCGCCGACGCAGACACACAAATCACACACAGACACACGCACACTGACAGCCGCGCACGCCCGTTCACACTCAGTGCCATACGCCGTCCCTAGCTTCAGTGCGTGTGTGTGTGTGTGTGTGTGTGTGTGAGAGAGAGAGAGAGAGAGAGAGAGAGAGAGAGAGAGAGAGAGAGAGACATGCCGACATCTCTGCCTTCTTCCTTCTCACCAGTACCCTGCGTTCCTAGGGCCCCCCAACTTCGCGACCCTGCCCCGGCTCACCCCAGCAGGGCTTATTCACACAACCAGAGCAACCCCTTACCCTTCGTCCTGAGGAGGTGGAGAATCGGAATTCCTGCCTTAATGCCGAACCCCACTTTTAAAACCAAGAGTCTTAAGCAGAACCCCATCAACATTACAGGCTGAAAACAGGTCATCCTTCAGCTCCCAAACGCAGCGGCCTATCCCCAGCACACCGGTACTCACAGACTTCAACCTAGCCAAAAGGAGCGTGGATGGTGGGGGAGACTACGGGACAGAGAACACTATTCCATTGGCGAGTGTGAAGAGAAACCAAGATGGGGCTAGGGACCCCCAACAGCCTCCTCCGCACGGCCAGAGCGCTCTTTACTATGCCCCAACAGCTTCTCTCAGACACCCCCGAGTTTCACAGACGCCCACATAGTGCGTCCCCTCTCCCTCGCCTCTCGGTACCAAGCCTGTCTCCCAGGAATGCTGCCAGGTTCCCCTAGGACTTCTCGGGCCCACCAGCTCCCCCATCACTGACGCGGGACGCACGGGTTCTCCGGGTCCCCGACTCACTGCTGATTGGAGCTGTTCCAGTATACCGCATGCCGGTTTCCCAGTGCGCCCCCAGGCCCCTGGGCCAGCAGCGGCAGCAGCGGCACGGGCACGAGCAGCAGCAGCAGCAGCAGCGGAGCCGCCGCCATCCCCGGAGCCGCCGCCGCCGCCGCCCCCCGACTGAGCCCCGCGCTCCCGGCTTCTCAGCTTCCCAGCTCCCTGCTGCCGCCGCTGCCAGCCCCCAATCTTAGTCACGCCCACAATCCTTCCCTCCGCCCTTCTGGGCGCGCCCCCGAAGCCCCGCCCCTGGCGCGCTCACGCGGGGCTCCGCCCCACTTGAGCCCAGAGCGCGCCGCGCGTGGGCGACCCATACTGTGTAGCCCCTTTAGGAACAACGCGCCTCTCCTCTCTCCTAGGTGACTTGCTGCAGAGGTTTGCGTCTTTAGCTCCCCCAAGCTTGGAGTTCACAGAAGGATTTGGAAGCCAAGACCTGGACATACATCTGGTGTAGGTCCACACCTTTCTCCATAGAGTGTGGGGGTGTTGAGCCAAGATCTACGTCTGGAATAAGCAAGAGTAGACCCATATCGGACTTCTACTTCCTCCACCCCTTTCCATGTGTGCAAGGAGTTAAATGGACACAAGAAGGGGAAGCCCTCAAGGTGGTACCAGGAGCTAACAGCTGGCTGCCTGAAGGCCCTCACCTGAAGCCAAAGCAGAACACCTCAGCCCAGAGTGTCACCTTCTGGGGGCTGGGCACAGTAGCTATACTCCCTTAATCCTGGCACGCTAGAAGCAGAGCCTGGCAGATCTCTGTGAGTTCAAGGGCACCTACATTGATCTGTGTAACAAGTTCCAGGCCAGGCAGGGCTACATAGCAAGACCCCCACACGCCCCACCCCATCTCAAAAAAAAAAAAAAAAAAAAAAGTCTAAGCCTTCTATGGTAATCCAGGGCAAAGGTATTTGGTGGTGGTGAGTTGCCAAGGCGAGTTGGAGCCAGGCAGGAATGGAGCAGTGTTCTTGGAAAGCCCACAGAGGTCCCCTCACTGCCTCCGATTCCCTCAGTGATGTCCTTAGGCACGCTCATTCCTGCTTCCATAGACGCTTTCTCTAAGGACAGAGGGCACCTTATATTCCAGCACTTGCCACAGCAGTTGTCTTCTTAGGGACATACAGGCACAAAGATGCCATGCACGTAGCGATGGGAGAGAAAAAAAATAAAGGTGTCCATATCTAGAAACAGGAGCCATGGACACTTGACATACAGTCCAATCTAGGCACACAAGGTGCCTATAGAGAAGAAATTGGTGGAAACATAGGCCCCTAGACAGAGACACTGCAGTATACAGACACACTCTTCTCCCATGTGATTGACTTATACCACCCTCTTTGTGAGGGATCCAGAATACAGATCTACTAGGCATTCACCCCTTATCTTGTCTCTTTCCCAGAAGCCCAGACTGAAAGACAAAGCAGAACCGGGCCTGACTGGGTTCTTAGAACCCACAGCACCTGTGCCCAGGGAGGCAGGCACATTGCTGTTTTGTTGTGCTTCAAGAGGTAGGAAAGATAGCAGCACTTCCGTCAGTTTACCTTTGGCAGTACAAGGCCCTGACCACATGCCTGCCTTGGGGGAAGGGCACCGCATGCACAGTAGGTACCATGCCTCCCTGCTGCTAGGCAAGAGTGGGTGCTGTCCTCCTGGGGGGTACCTCTCCACTCCTGGGAGGTACCTTCTCTCTCTTCTTGGGAGCCAGAAAATAAATGAGGCCCTTTGAGATGGGAGTGAGGGACTTTGCAAACAGCTCTCTTCATTCCCAAAGAGATTTGCTTCACCCAAATAATGCTAACTGCCTACTCCCGGGAGCCCCAGCCCCGGCCCCAGCCCCAGCCCCTCCGTGCCATACCTTTGCTTCAAAGAAGTAAGCTTCTCTCTGTAAGGCAGCGTCACCAGGTAGCCTGCCCACAAGCGTACCAGTGCAGGGTGCTGAATTGGTCCAGAACTTTGAATTCCATTTTTTTTTTTCTTTTTTGAAAACGTAAGATTTCTGTTTCTAGAATCTGGGCTCCAAACTGGGAATATACTTATTGGTAGGACATTTGTATGAGAGCCTAGGTTCAACCCCCATAACTGGAAAAATACACAAATAATAAAACCTGGCTTTAATTTAAAGATTTGTGTGATTTGGGCCCCATTCTCTAGAGCCAAGACATTTCTCTTTAGAATGTTGTACTCCACCCTCTCTGACCAATATTCATCCATAGAGCTTCATAGCGGGAGAGGCGGCTCACAGGTTAAGAACATTTGCTATCTTCTAAGAGGACCCAAGTTCATTTCCCATGACCCACACCAGATGGTTCACAACTGCCTGTAACTCCAGCTCCGGTGGATCTTACACCTTCAAAAGGTACCTGTACTACTCACATACTCACATGTGCACACACACATACACACACACAAGGGGGGTCCACACATAATTATAAATAGTTTTTTAAAGGGGGGCTGTTTTCCTTGAACTGTTTCCCTGGGACCCTCTTTGTTTAACCCTGGGTTTAAGACCATCTTTCTTTTCTCTGGCCAAAATCAGACTTTGAACACTCTGTGGGGCCTGTGTCTGTGGGAACTGATCCTCTGGTATCCAGGCTTCTTCCATGGAAGTGTTAGCTGACTGATTTGGGCCCCTCTATGAAGATTCTGTCTCTAGAGTGCACTCTTGGCAAGTGGTACTTTGTACAAAAACAAAAAAACAAACAAAAAACGTGCAACTTCCTTTGGTGGGAAGTGGGCTTATGTGTCGCCCCATCTTAGTAAGGGAGTGTGAGCTAATGCTAATGCCAGCTTCTTTTTGTGTATGTTGTAACTTTTTTTGTGCCAAGTACAAACTTCACAAGGGTAAGAAGCAGTTCTGTGTACAGACCATGCAGTATATGCATCTCTAGCTACAGCTGCTCAAAAGCCCTAAGGGGACTGGGAGTTTATGTATTTATTTACTAACTTACTTATTTGAGACAGAGGCTCTCTATATATTGTTGGCTGTCCTGGAACTCATTATTTAGAGCAGGTTAGCCTCAAACACTTGCGTCTGCCTCCAGTGCTGGGATTAAAAGTGTGAGCCATCACTGCCCAGCTGGGACTGGGATTCTTTTTTTTTTTTTTTTTTTTTTTTTTTTTTTTGGTTTTTTAAGACAGGGTTTCTCTGTGTAGTCCTGGCTGTCCTGGAACTCACTCTGTAGACCAGGCTGGCCTTGAACTCAGAAATCCACCTGCCTCTGCCTCTGCCTCTGCCTCCCAAGTACTGGGATTAAAGGCGTGCGCCACCACTGCCCCGCGGGACTGGAATTCTTGAAGGACTTGGTCTCTCTGTGTGTGGGATGAGTTGCTCTTTGTGCCTAGGGCCTGATGTGTGGCAGGAGGAGTCCTCTGTCAGTGGGGCATGGACCTTTGTCTCTATCTGTGACTCCAGTCACTCTTGACTGACCTGCAGTAGGAAAAGCTTATCTGTCTGGTGCTGCCAGCCAGTACATATGTGCACACACATCTACAGCACTGTGACATGGGATACAGGCAGTTTCACAAAGCAATACTGACCACTGCTGTAAGGGATATGTCCTTATGGCTGTCTTTTTTTTTTTTTTTTTTTTTTTTGGTTTTTTGAGACAGGGTTTCTCTGTGTAGCCCTGGCTGTCCTGGCACTCACTTTGTAGACCAGGCTGGCTTCGAACTCAGAAATCCGCCTGCCTCTGCCTCCCGAGTGCTGGGATTAAAGGCATGCGCCACCACGCCCGGCTCTTATGGCTGTCTTTTGTTTCATTCTTTAAAAGTGTAGTTAGGGACTGAAGAGATGGATCAGTAGGTAAGAACACTTTTTACTCTTGCAAAGGACCTGGGTTCGATTCCCAGCACCCATATGGCAGTTTACAATCACCTGTAATTCCAGTTCCATGAGATCCTACCCCCTCTTCTGGCCTCTTCAGGCACTACACACACACATGGTGCATAGGCATACATGCAGGCAAAACATACACATAAAATTATAAAATAAGGCATTTTGTTTGCTTGTTTGAGACAGGGTCTCACTATGTAGTCCTGACTGTCCTAGAACTCCCTGTGTAGACCAGGTTGGCCTTGAACTCACAGAGATCCACTTGCCTCAACCTCTTGGCTGCTAGGGTTAGAGTCATATACCAACATACCCAGTCTTTTTGTTTGTTTGTTTGTTTGTTTGTTTGTTGTTTCAAGAAAGGGTTTCTCTGTGTAGCCTTGGCTGTCCTGGAACTCGCTTTGTAGACCAAGCTGGCTTCCAACTCATAGGGATCCACCTGCCTCTGCTCCAAATGCTGGGATTAAAGGCAAGCACCACCACCCAGCCTAAGTTTTAAAAAATAAATCAGGTAGAGTGGTGCCTATAGTTCCAGAGTTTGGGAGGTAGAGGCAAGGAGGATCAAAAGTTCAAAATCATCCTCAGCTACAAAATGAGTTTGAGGCCAACCTAGGCTAAATGAGACTCTGTTTCAAAGTGATAATAATGATCAAGCTGCCTGCTACTAATAAAATCCCTTCCTGGTTTCATCGCCCACAGTAGGTCAAGTAGGTCACCTAAGTGTGAAACTCTTAGGCCTGACTCTAATCTGCTGTCTGTGAAGCCAGAGTTCTCTCCATGGCTCTGATCCTCTGCGCCTCCGGCCCCACTGGACCTGGGACTGGGTGCCATGACCTTCCTGGGAAGGTTGAGTTCATACTCCCCCCAAATTCTGACGTGGTACTGTCTTCTCCCTACCCCGGGGAGCCAAGGAATCAGGAAGCTGAGCAGGTCTAGGGCGCAAGGAGCACTCAGGCTGTGTAGCCCAAGGCAGCTCCCAGGACGTGGAGTAGCAACCACAGAGCTGAGCTTAGTTCAATAAATCATGGAGGCTAGGGCCTGGGGGAGGGGATGACTGCAAGGGGAGGGGGCTGGATAAATAATTCATTAAACAAATAAACAAGGAGCCTGTAAGAGGGAAGCTTGGGCATGATGTGAACAGGAGCGGCAGCCGCCGGCTCCTGACATGAAATATTCACAGGCTCTGCACCTTTCCCAGGGTCACGGGTGTTCCGGGTGTTCCCCTGTGTGAATAGCCCAGACACCTGGGTACCATGGGGTGGGGCCAGGTGCTGCATTCTTCTGACTTCTGAGCCTGTGTGTCTACCGGGCCCTGTGGTATGCTGAATTCCCTGAGGTGACATGGAGACACACGTAGGATAAAGACAATAGGACTGACTGCAGAGGACACAGTGCCCCTTGTCTAAGGATACAGGAAATTAGGATGCAGGGCTTGGGGGGGAGGGGTCAAAGTGTAACAACTCCAGTTCCTACCCATGCCCTGATTCCTCTACTGGGCCTAGGAAGCCCAGGGGGCTGTAGAAGGTGACATCTCTGGGGTGTTACATTAGGGATGAATGTACCTTTGGTGGTACTGGAAGAAAGATTGGGAAGGAGGAAACACGGACAATGTCAGCATGAACCTAGTAGGTAGTCCTCTGCGCCTTGCCTGGCGTTTAGCTTCTCCGAGTCTGCATTTCTCATCTCTCTAGTGGGGCTAATCATACCTTGCCTTGCTTGAGAAGTTGCTGCTGCAAAGATCAAGACCCACACTCTCTCGGAAGCACTTAGCCCAGTGCTTAGGGCTCAAGAGATGCTTGATTAATGGAGGTTTCATCAGAATCATTAGTAAGAGGTTACCTTGCTCTGCCCACCTAGACTAGCCCAGAATCTGTTTCCACTGTTTTCCTTCATTTTAAAGCTTTCCTGACAACTATCACAGAAAGAAATGTGACCTATGGCTTAGAGAATAGCAAAAGATGAAGTAGATTGAAGGAAAAGAGAGTCGTATTGAAAAAAAAAAAGTCTTAACCTAGTGTGGTGGCGCACAACTTTGATCCCAGCATCCAAGAGGCAGAGCAGAGGCAGGTATATCTCTATGAGTTCAAGGGTAGTGAGTGCTACACCATGTCTAAATAAATAAATAAGAAAAATTCCTTCTTCAAACTGTGGGCGCAGACCCTCTTGTCCTTCTCAGACTGCACACCTGTTTCCTAGTCTCAAACTGTTCCGAGATCCAATGCTCCCAAGTTTTGACTTCTAGAAAGTGGCTGTGAGGAGACTAGAAGACCTGAGGCAGAAGTCTTTGAACTGGGTATCACCACGCAGACCCCCATCTTCCTTAGAGCTCTGGCCCCCACCCTCTGTCCAACAATCAGGACATCCCTGGCAATGGAGGAGTTTATGCCTGGGCAAAGACCAGAGTGGGTGGGGAGAAATGCAGGCTGTAGAGTCAGGGTGGAGTATCTGGCAACCTCTCAGCGAGCCCTTCCCCAGCCCTCTCCTGTCCCCTGGAAAGGATCAGCTCCCCAGGGAGAGAGCCAGCCAGCAGACAGGTCTGAGCTGGTCTGTTCTTTTACACAGAAGCGGAGGGGGAGGGGACTTGGGCTCCTGGTGGATGCCCATGTCATTTGGGGAGGCAGAGGCAGAGTGGTCCACCATGTGGAGGAGTAGCTACAGCCTGGAGCCCAGCCCTTTGTCTCCCTTGGCCAGGCTGCTGTTACTTCAGGAGGTGGGTGTCTGCCCTCTGATGTGAAGATGTCTGCCCACCTTTCCTGTGGAGCCAACATCAGTTCTCCACGTCTCTCCCCGGGCTGGGCAGGTTCAGGCCAATCTGCACAAGAGCTTCACAGCAAACATTGATCTGTAATAAAACCACAGTATGTGTTCACGAGATATGGAGGTCTGTGTTGAGATGCACCTTAAGGACTGTGGGTACATGCCTTCACAGTATGTTTACCTCTACACGAGGGCATGAGGAGAGAGAGAGAGAGAGAGAGAGAGAACTTTACTATGTTGAAAACCACAGAAACATCATGAGTTGTAATGTACACACATCTGCTGGCTTAAATGGTGATCTTCTCTCTCTCTCTCTCTTTTTTTTTTTTTTTTTTTTTTGGTTTTTCGAGACAGGGTTTCTCGTATAGCTCTGGCTGTCCTGGAACTCACTTTGTAGACCAGGCTGGCCTCGAACTCAGAAATTTGCCTGCCTCTGCCTCCTGAGTGCTGGGATTAAAGGCGTGAGCCACCACCCCCGGCAATGGTGATCTTCTCAACCAAAACCTTTTCTTAGAGCCTATTCTCCCCTGTGTCCCGAATCATTTGTATGTAGCTCTGTATTAATGCTTGCACTTGACGTTATACTTATTTAATGGCTGGCCTGGCTGGTCTATCTCTGAAGATTTCTTTTTTTCTTTCCTTTTTTTTTTTTTTTTTTTGAGACACAGTTTCTCTGTGTACCCCTGGGTATCCTGGAAGTTACTCTGTAGACCAGGCTGGCCTCAAATTCTTATCTCTGATTTCCTTTTTTTTTTTCAAGACAGGGCTTCTCTGTAAAGCCCTGGCTGTCCTGGAACTTACTTTGTAGACCAGGCTGGCCTCGAACTCAGAAATCCACTTGCCTCTGCCTCCCAAGTGCTGGGATTAAAGGCATGTGCCACCACGGCCCAGTACTCGTTCGTTGAAGATTTCTTTTTTTTTTTTTTTTTTTGGTTTTTCGAGACAGGGTTTTTCTGTATAGCCCTGGCTGTCCTGGAACTCACTTTGTAGACCAGGCTGGCCTCGAACTCAGAAATCCGCCTGCCTCTGCCTCCCGAGTGCTGGGATTAAAGGCGTGCGCCACCACGCCCGGCTTTGTTGAAGATTTCTTAAGGGAAGGGGTGTTGTCCCCTGCCAGTATGCATTCTCAGCATCCAACCTGCAGTCTGGTATTTAGGTAGCAGAGGTGTTTAATAGATAATTGTAAATCCATGAGGGGAGGGGGGATACATTTAGACAGGGCTACTCATTCCTAGAATCCCTCGAGAGTTCACAGAGAATATTCTGTCCACCACACCCATGCATCTGTGCCTCCTTTCTTGTGTCCAGGTGCCTTGTCTGGGTTTCCTCACAGGCTTTCTTTTCCTCTTTTTTATCAGTGTGAGACCATGAATTTGAGTTCCATATACATGATAGCTAGTAGGCAAGGTAAGGGTTAAATGACACCTCATTAGTGTTTAATTGGGGGGAAGGAAGCTGCCCTGGCACCAGACAGGTGGACAAGCCTGCTCCTTGCTGGAACCCGGCATCCCTAGTCCTAGCATCCCACCAGGCATGTGGGTGATTTGGCCCTGGAGACCTTCAACCCAGCTGGGACACCTCCCCCCACCACTAGCTTTGCCAATTTAGTCTCCAGGCAGTATAGACCAGCACTCCCCATCTGTCACCAACATCTAGAGGCAAGGCAGACTCCTTATTCTTTCTCCTTTAGCTAGTCTCTGCCACTTCCTACCCCCAGGAGATTTTTGGAAAGTGGGAGGAGGGGTGGGGATCATGGAATTGGACAGTAGAGGAATACAGAGCCACCAAGGGATAGATTACAGATACAGACAAGTGACAGAGATAGGGAGGTGGAGATGTCTGCCCAATTTGACCTTAAATGAACAGAATGCAAATGAGATGCAGACGATATGCAGATGAACACACAGATCTCAGAATTGACATTCCCCATGGCAGTAACTCTGCACCCAAGGCACCAGGGCTGTTGCAAATAACCCCAACCTCGACTTTTTAAGGTAAGTGGCTCTGACCTTTGCTCTGCGTGAGAAAAGGAATCTTAAGTAAGACAAGAGCTTGGTTGGGCGAAGGCTACAGAACCTAGGACGTTGAACACCACTCCAACTTCTTCATCCCATTACTTTCTTAAAGCAGCTACAGTAGACAGAGCTCAGCAGCTGGAGCAATGACCACTCTCAAGGTTATGCTTGGACGCACCGTCGGTTGCTATGGGGACCTTCTTTCCCAGGCCTAAACCAATGCAGATTGCCACTGATGACCTCATGCCCCAGGTTCCGGGATTCTATTGGCTGTTCTGAAGCCAGAGTCCACAGTTTTCAACTGCATCACCGCTGGGGATCCCCCGACGACCCCAGCTAGTGTGGCTAAAAGAATGGCAATCGAGCTCACAGAGCACTCAATAAATGAATGGATGAAGAGAATATGAAAGAAGCAAGAAGAAAAGGGGGTGCCACAGAGAAAAACCAATTCGGAATGTGAATGGCAATTTGCAACCTGGTAAGTGTGGAGCAGAATCTAGGCAAGAGACTCTCAAACCAGGGAGGCAGGGAGAGGTTAAGGTTTTGCATCTGTACCGCTGAGACTAGGGTTGGCTTAGTAAATTGAGGGCCCCACCCTCAGCCGTCTAGCGCCGCTGAATTTAGGGGAGACTGGCGACGCCCCAAAACTTGCAGGCCTGCCTAACCTCTTGGAACTGTGCCTCTGAACACTTCTCATGAGTAGGGCCAGGTGTGGGAGGGCCGCCCAGAGCCTGGATTGGTCCTAAAAGCGGATTCCATCAGACCTTTCTACCAGGAAGTATCTGGGCAACTGCCATAGGTACAGGGTCCACACTGTGAAGAAGGGAACAGAAAAAGAGGGGGATGGCTTGGCCTGAAGGCCTACAGTCTGAGGGCGCTAGTTTGCAACTACCTAAGTCTGGTTCTTGGGCCCACCCCAGTATCCGCCCTTGCACCTGCAAAGGCCTGGGCTGTCTGCAAACCCGCGAGTCTGTGTCAAAAGCAGTCTGAAACTGAGGCCATGTGTCTGAACTCAAGAAAAGCCAACTAGGTTCCCAGTCCCTATTGCTCATGGAATTGATGCTGCTTGCCAGTACTCCTTCTGGGTCCATGAAGAGGTAGACCCACGGGGACGTGGGTGAGACACCGTATTTCTGAATCCAGAGCAGGGGCCACTAAACGGTTGCCCTGGACTTGCCCTGCTTGTGATTTCTCTTTTGAGGGACCCAGGAAATTGTATCTTTGGTTTCCATGGCAACAGAGACGCCCTCCAGGAAGATGGCAGCGACGGAACTCCAACGCCAGACCAAAAGACCCAGCCCACAGCTCCTCCCACAGTTCTTAGTCTGCCTTCTCTTCTTCACACAAACATCTTTTAATTGCTAAAGATCAAAGTTTAGGGTCAGGACCCTAACACATGCACTTGATAACAGGGCATTTTCTGAAAGTGGCCTCGAATAAAGGGATTATTAACTCAAAATCTACTCTGCCTGCAGCCACGGTCCTTAACCCTGGGCCTTGGCTAGAGCCACAGAATTATAACGAACTGTGAGAGCCAAAGTCTGTGTCGTGTGATAGACAGGTTCCATTCCCTTAGAGAGAGGAACCGGTCTGACCTGGGTGTGCAAGATGGGAGAAGGCTTCGCAATCCCCAGCATCTTGGTGCCTGCCCCTCAAACCCCCACCCCATAATGTTCACACACCGCCTCTCGCTGCCGCAGCCGGGTCGGACTAATCAGCACAACATCCACCTATCGATCGCTGGCTTCATGCCAGGCAGGCCGGCACCTAGCCAGAGGAGCCTGCGGGGCACCAGGAAGGGCAGAGCACAGTTACAGGGGAAGGGGTGCTCGCTCCCTGCTTTCACCTAGGCTATGGTTAAAAAAGATGGACCGGGTCGGCTTAGGGGATGTCAGTCTTATCTGAGAGAAGATGCAACAGTATCGGACTAAGAGTGAAGGAGCCCTCCCTCTTGAGCCCCACCCCCTTCTCCTTATAAAAGCTCAGAACAAAGAGGCCGCTGGGGAAGAAGGCTTTGATCTGACCCCACCTTCCCAGTTCTAGGCCAGGCACCGCCTAGAGTGCCCTAGTGGATGGGGGGAGGGGGTGGGGGCACGACGCTAAGACTCCCGCATTCTGAAACCCAGGTGCTTTTCTGTCCCCCTCCCCCACCCCCGTTTTATCCCAGTACCCGGAGTAGGCTCTGCCAGAGTGGATTGTCAACATCATCTGCCACCTAGCACGGGAGGATGGCTGGAGAGGTGGGAGAGGGTGCCAAGCACCACAGCTGCTGCTGGCATCTATCCCAAACTGCCCAGAAGGGTGCCCACTGATGTCTGGCATGGAGGGCCTGGACACAGCTGGCATGGGGGTCAGGCCAAGCCAAGCTGAGACCCCAGGGAGCTCAGGTGTCAGGGAAGAAGCCACAAGGGAAGGCCACACAAAGAAGGGTGGTTTTTAACCTAAGTTTATTATTTGTGTGTGTGTGTGCGCGCGCGCGCGTGCGTACACATGTGCGGCATATCCATTGACACGCCGTGTAGCATGTTCGAAGGACAACTTTGGGGGGTGTGTTCTCTCTCTTCATCGTGTGGGTTCCAGGGATTGACCTGGCTCAGGTGGTCAAGGCTCTGTGGTGAGCACTCTCACCTGCTGTGCCTGCTCACTGCTCTCCAAGGTGGTGGTCTGCTTTGTTTGTTTGTTTTTTTTGAGACAGGGTCTCCAAACCCATCTGGCCTCCTGCTCACTCTCCCCACCCCCATCCCCCCAGTGCTGGGGTTACAGGTGTGAGCCACCATGCCCCACTAGAACGGGTGATATATTGAAGGTTTGGTCCAAACACTTTATAAAAAATACAAACCAGCATGAAATTCAACCTCATGGCAAGTCCGTCTTCACAGAAGACAAGCGAGCGGCCCCCAGGAAGGGGCAACAATTGCTCCTGGGAAGAGGCCTGGAGGGCACAGATGCCATGGCTTCTCCTTTGCTTCTTGGCCAGGAGCCCACCTGTTCCCAGGTCTTTGGCTTGGGCCCTCAGTGTCTCAAGGATTTGATCCCCTGAAATCCCAGTCTTTCAAGGGGAGGAGACAAGACCATCAAAGCACGTGGGCACCTCCGGACTGTCGGCAGCTGCCTTACAGGTCCCTCTTCAGCCTGTGGTGAGGGGGCAGTCACCTACAAGGGTCACCTCAGATCCTCCGACTTTGCACATCAAAGCTTCATCCTGTCTGCCTGGTTTGGCATCGCCTGTATGGTGGCAGGAACCCCTTCCACAGAGGATCTTGGGAAGGGCTGTGGTTCCTTGAGGTGACGACTACGACGACGACGACGGTGTACTTGGCTCACAGAACTCTCAGGAGACGGAGAATGGGGAGCAGCAGCAGCAGCAGCAAGAGAGACAGGGGGCTGGGCGCGTGTCCTCCCCGCCACCCGGACGTATCGTACCGCTTTCTCCAGGACTCCCAAGGATGAGCTGACTCCGAAGGGAGAGGAACAGAACTGCTGGGTCTGAGGGCTGCCTCTGCAGCTCTGGGCCTTTCCCAGAGGGGGCCCCAAAGCATCCACTACCTTCCCAAACCCCAACTTTCAAGTCTTCCTAGCCAGTAGTCTTCAAGCCCAATTAAGAGTTTAAAGGGAGGGTTTTGCCCCTTGGACACCCCATTCTCTGTGCTCAGCTTTTAAAAAGGTGTGGTGGATGCTCCCATAGGAATGACTTAGCTGAGAAGGGTTTGAAGCCTGACGCTCTGTCTGGACCCCTTAGGTCTGATGTTCCTGTTTCCTCCCCAGTCTTTTTCTCCTTCCCAGACTGGCTGGAAGGACTACCTGGGAGGCCCTGGGTTCACTTACCACTCTCCTTGCAGCAGACAGACACCTGCAGTCTCAGGCACCGGCCAGGACTCTCTGGAGTCGGCACCGCTGTAGGAAATTGGGAGGAAGAAGTTAGAGAAGAAAACCATCCCCTGGTGATAGGCTGTAGCAGGCCCTCTTCCTTTGGGAGGCACATCAGGTACCTGCCCAACCATAGCTCTCAGCATCTCCCTAGTCCTTCCTGGCTTCCACACTCTTCCCTGCAGACTCAGTTGAGCTGTTCCCTAACCTCGTCCCAGGCTCGACCCACCTCTCTAAGCATCAGGAGCCACAGCCCCCTTCCCCACAGCCTTTCCTTTCCCCTTACTTTAGAGGTCTCTGACACAAGGCAAAGTCCCACTCTTCTCCCCCACCTTCCCCAAGAGGCACTCACAGATGTAGTAGTAAGTCTCTCCAGGCAAGAACTCAAAGCCCAGCGAGAAGGGTGTGTAGCGCTGAATCTTTTCTGAGAATCGAACGGGGCCGAAAGGGACAAAAGGCATCGAGCATTTCCAGCGCTGGAAGGCATTTGCCCCCTCTGCCATGCAGGCTTCGTAGCCTGACCGGTCCACCATGTATAACGTAAAGGTTTCCGGGCCCTCTGGGGGCCCTGGGCTTTCATAATGTGGGCAGAAGATGTCTAGGTAATCATTGAGGCCCAGCTCCACCACGGCATCTCCTCGGAGCAACCTGTGGGCACAAGGGAGTGTGGGTTGACGGGCCATAGCCTAGGACCACTGGGGCACATGTGGGGTCTGAGCCTGCCTCTGTCATACCCACTAGAGATGGGATAGTTCAGGAACGCATGAGTTTCTAAGAGAGATCCACCCCATTTCAAAAAATGTCCCCCCTCTTTTTGGTAGCTGGGATTGAACCAAATGTTCTATTATTGAGCTATAACTAGCTTTTTTTTTTTTTTTCCTGGAACAGGGTATTGATAAATCGCCCAGGTTCTATAGTTTAGGCAGGCCTTGAACCTATCTACGACCCTCCTGTCCTAACCTTTTAAGTAGCTGAGCTTACACGCCTGCGCCAATTCCCAGACTGAACCTCTCCTTGATAAATAAGTGTGCCCATCGTGTCAGTGTTAGCGAGGCTAGAAGCTGCAGTGCCCAGCCCACAAGGCTTGCTTACTGTCGAGGAGACCATCACCACACCCTATCTATAGGGGCACCTTCCCTGCAGCCTGTTGCTCCCCCACCCCCATGGGGCCTGGCCTACCATCTGTGCTTGCTAAGAGGACGAACGTTGCCAGGACACCGAGGCAGGGAACAGATATATATGTCCACAGAATAGTTACCGACATGAAGCAGGAGCTGGGAGGGTCTTCAGTGTCATCACAGCGAGAGGTAGACTCTTGCCCCCCACAGTGAAAAGAAAATGAATAGGTGGGCTCTTTTTCACTTTTTACAGATTTTACTATATGGCCCAGGCTGGCCTTGAACTCATGATCTTCCTGCTTTACCTCAGTCTTCATTCATTTTATCTTTTTTTTTTTTTTTTTTTTTGAGACAGGGTTTCTCTGTATAGCCCTGGCTGTCCTGGAACTCACTCTGTAGACCAGGCTGGCCTCGAACTCAGAAATCCGCCTGCCTCTGCCTCCCGAGTGCTGGGATTAAAGGCGTGCGCCACCAGGCCCGGCTTTTATCATTTTTTTTTAGCTATGCATGAATGTGTATGTGGGTATGTGTGAGTGCAGGGGCTGACGGAGGGTCCTCTGGAGGCGGTGGAGTCCGCAGAGGCTGTGAGCCCCATGTGCGACCTCAGCCTTCCAAAGACTGGGATTTACAGGCCACCACACACAGTCCAGCTTCCTTTCTTAAGCAGACAAGTAGATGCTGATTATCAAGACAGCCCCCTCCACACAATTAAGATTCTCTTCCTCTCCTCTCAGAAGCAGCCCGAGGGGGCCGGGACAGACAGGCCACCCCCACAGCACCACACAACCGAATGAGTCCAACACAGGCACACACACAACAAAGCATGATTTAGAAAAGGCCTCTAAACATCCTTCAGTGGGTGGCCAAGAACCACCTGCTGTGGCGACTCTTGATTAGAAGGATTCCTGGGCTAGGCTCTGACCACTAGCAGGCGAAGGAACCAGGAACAGAGGGGAGATAGGATCTTTGTATGCTTCATCACACTGGGTGTGGAGAAACACCCCCTGCCAAGCCAGAGCTCAGGAAATACTTGTGAATTTGGTGAATGAACTAGAAACTCAAGAGCTGGGGGGCTGAGGGATTGGTCTGGAACTGAGATAGAAGAAGTCAGAGTCCAGGACAATAGCGCTTATCAACCGGTATTGGTATTGGAACGACTATCTTTAGGCCTGCCCTCCCCGGGAGGCTGCGGCCTCCCATGGGACAGGGTTTCATTGGTAAAGCCCAGCAGCTCAGCACTGGTCTTGACACACACACAGAGTATGTGCTTATCAAATGTTAGTGAATAAATGAACAGAGCCACAGATTGTCTGAAGTAGAAAATCAGAAAGGAAAACAGATGGGGAAGGCAGAGAGGCAGGGAGGAATGGGAAGCAGGATGCAAACAGCAAAAAATACCGAGGTTCAAAGGCAGCCAGCTCAGCAGAGGGGAAGAAACAAGCTTTGAAATCTGTACAGCGGCACTCCTTTCCACAAGCCTGACCTCAGTCAGTCCACTTGCTTCCCAGGGTACTGGGGATTATTAGCCCATTTTGTAGATGACATAACTGAGGTGAGCAAGGTCAAATGACTGGCCCACAGGTGAATCAGATGGAAGAACAGGGCCAGGATTGGACAGAAATAAGATCAAGATGGAAGCAGAGATTATCAGGGGCCCGAGAGGCTCTCAGAACCAGAGAGGAACTCACGTTCTTTCTCTTGGGCAAAAATCCCTCCCTGGTTCTCAGCGGTCCACCCCAGCTCCCGCCCCGCGGGAGGTTTGGGCTCCCTAAAAAAGGGGGGCGGGACCCGGAATACCGGCCCAGACCCCCTCAGCTCCCTGCTCTCAGACTCCAACCGACCACCCTCAAGATTAGGGTCCTCCGCTCGCCCCCCCAACACGTGCGGGCGGGGGGGGGGGACCCCGGGCACGCCTCGCCCCTCCCCCGCCGGCTCAAACAAAGGAGCCCCATCGCGCGGCTGGGCAGGGCTCAGACAGCGCCTTGCAAAAAGGCGAGCAGCGGGCGCGCGCACAGCCTGGGAGCGCGCGGGCCCAGCTCGGCGCTGGCCTCGCTCGGCCGTGCTACCTGGGGTTAGAGGAGTTCCAGTAGATTGGGTGGCGGAGGCTGGAGCACCCCGGCAGGCGCGAGCCGAGCAGCGCGGCCCAGAGCACAGTCCGCAGCAGGGGCAGCAGCCGCATCGCCCCTGGGGTCCAGTCTGGTCTGGCCCGGCTGGTCCCGGCCCACTTCTCTGTCCCGGCGAGAAAGGTACAAAAGTGGAGGGGGGTGGGGGGTACGGAACGGAGGAGGGGTGTGGAGGTTCCTAGACCACACCCCTGGGTAACTTTCCACCAATGAAAACTCGTCTCCGCCTCTCTACCCAGCGCCAACTCTTGTTAACCCTTTGTGCTTCCTGTGCCCCGAGCGCTCCAGGTTAGCCAAAGCGTCCCTTGGTTATCTCACTTTGCTGGAAGAGGGTGGCATGGTGGATATTACACTAAGGAATTAATGCTTGAGGGTTTTGGTTTTCTATGTGTGTGTACGTGTCGGCGCGAGTTGAGGTCTCGCTTCTATTCCTTCTCCACCTTATTTTTTGAGACAGGGTCTCTCACTGAACCCTGGTTGGCTTGGCTTGCAGTCCTGTAAGCTTGGGGTTGGGGTAGGAGGGGGGGGTACTCCTGTTTCCTAGCCCCACCTCACCCCTCCCACCAACGGAAGGGTTACAGAAATAAACCACTAAACTTAGGGCTTTTTACTCGGGTGCTGGTTATCCAAACTCAGGTAAGCACTTTACCAAGGCTGTCTTCTTTCAAATCCTATTTGTACTTTATTTTGTTTAAAACAGGGTCTTAACACTAAAGTCTGGCTGGCCTGGAACTTCTATTATAAGCCAGGCTGGCCTCAGACTGGCAATGATCCTCCTGCCCTATCCTCTCCAGTGCTGGGATTACAGCCACGCGGTTCGTGCAGCACCACCTAAGAGGGCCGGTTCGGTTTATGTTTAGATCTTGTCCTTTGTGTCTGCATTGGTTCAAGGTAGAAAGCCTCATTGAAGTCTGGGAGGCCAGAGCTGGATGGCACATGAATTACACCCATAGAAGAATCCAGCATTCTAGTCAGCACACAGCAAGTTCCTATTTGGGGGCAGGACATGTACACACACACACACACACACACACACACACACACACACACACACACACACGATGGCCAGCACCTGAAACCCCAGATACTTTTGGAGGCTGAGGCAGAATTACCTTCCATGCATTGTTCTTTTGCTTTGTACACGCAGATGGTACAAGGGGAAGGACTGAAGTGGCTCTGGGGACATCCCTGACATTCCTCTAGAGCATCGTGCTGGGTGACCATTGTGGGACACAGCCTGCCCCTTATCCGCACACACCTTCTCTCTCCCAGGAGGCCTCAGTCCTGAGGTCTAAATGATGAGGTGGTAGCAATCAGTACAAAGCACAAAGCACCTTTGTTCTGGAACCTTCAGGTGGGGGCAGGGAGGTGGAGGCAGGTGTGAAGCCTTGGAATCCAAGCAGCCGCCGCTGCCCTGCTCCACCCAGGCTCAGGGCTCTGAGAACGCCAGTCAGATCCATTTTCCCAGCCACTGGTCAGAGGGTGGGGATGCAGGTCTGACGACTTAGGTCATTTGTCTCTAGCTGTGGTGGGGGCTGAGCAGCATTGCCGGGGAGAACTTGGAGTCCAGAGGCCATCGGTCCCAGACTGGGCAGAAGCAAGCCAGAGGCATCCTAAGTGACACATTCTTGTTGACCCTTTCTGGGAAGTGATCCTCTTCTACAGGCCCTGGTTTGACCCTGCAGCGTCTCCTAGTGGCCAGACCTGCAAACAGCAGGAACTACCCAGCTTCCAGGAGCAGACACATTCCAAGATCTCACATTTATTATAACAGAGCAGAGATAGACAGTGTCCATGTTCTTCTGCCACCTACTCCAGCCCCGGCCTCAGCCCCTCCCCAGCATCCCGCTGCAGTTATTTTAGTGCATCCCCAGGTATTGCTTAACAGTGCCTGGTGGTTCTTTAGGGCTGGACACCAAATTGTCTGTTCTCCTGCTTCTCTAGTGTTTGGGGCAGAGGTTCCATTTCTTTGAGTCTTAGAGCTTGAGCAGGAGGCAGCCAAATCTCCAGAGGTCAGAGGTAGAGCGAAGATGCTGCAGGGGGTGGTGGAGCTGGCCTGGAGTTTAGAAAAGCCAAGAAGAAAAATGGTCAGAACTCCTGCCTAGATGCCTTGCTGGCAGCAAGTCACTTAACCTCAGCAACACCCTCTTCACCTACCTGGAGGGCACCACCAGCGGCAAGCTTCCATCTCCTGGGCCAGGCAGGTCACCTGGTGGGTGCCGGTCCTGTGGGTTGGCAGGCAGTGGCTTTCTTGGGGGTGGGGGTTTGGTAGGCCCCTGAGACTGAGAAAGAAGGCCAGTTTGGAAAGATGTCATATTTCTCACCCACAAATGTAGGGGTTCTAAGAGCGGTGCTAGTGGTCACCTTTGTCTCCAAACAAACCTGTCACTACCAAAGGTGCCACTGGGATACATGCCATCAGGCACAGAGGGAGGCAACCTGTCTCCCATTGCCCATTGTCACCATTGCTTTAGGTAGGAGAGGCAATGTCCTGTTCCCCCTCACTGTTACCTTTGGGCGCCTCACCACAGGGTCAGCGGGCAGAGGGCGAGTGGGGGGATTGGATCGGTCAGCCAGCGCAGCCTGAACAAAGAGAGGAGCAGTGGCTTGGAAAGCATGGTCCAAGGTAGTGAGCATGCAGACGCTACCCAGGGGTCGACATGCAAACTCAGCCGAGGGTGGGGGTGGGGGTGTCCAGAGGAAAATGGGAGCATGCGCAGAGCCCCGGGGAAGGAAGGTGCAGATCGATCACGGAGTCCCTGGATGGCTGCAGTCCTACTATAAACCACCAGGTGGTAGTAGAGACCATGGCGGGAGGCTCACCCTTTGCTGCATCTGGGACTTTGAAGGCTGAGGGGGGCACCCTGGTCTCCTAATGAAGAACACCACTGAGGGGAAGCAGGGATGAGAACTGCGATTGGGCACCACACCTCCCACCTGTCCTGAGCCAGGGCAAGGCCCAGCCCAGATTTACCTGGAGTTTCTTGGGCACGGGGTTAGGTGGCAGCGGCCTGGAGGGGGGCACTGGAAAGCTGACCACACTAGCTTGCTGAGAAGGCAGGAGGAGCAGACAGGCAGAGTAGGCAAGAGGAAACAGACAGATGTGGGCAGAAAGGGGTTAGTGCTCAGACAGGGCAGCAGGGCCCCAGAGGCAGTGAGGTCACTGAGCTGCATGCGGGGAGGGGCATGTGCTGGAGGGGACATGCAGGCTGACTCCATACACACCCTCTTGCCATTAAAGGTAGAGGGCTTAGGCCCTGGGCACTTGGCATCCTTTCACACATGATGTCCTGGGCCTTATCAGATCTTAGCACACGGAAGGTCCTTTTGCACAAGGCCCCATTATCCCATGGCTCTGGTCGCTGTGAAGGGCATGGATAGAACCATCTCTCAAAGCCACTGATTGGGCCAGCTGAAAGAGCTCAGCAGAGCCTTCTGGTGGTGACTGGCTCACCCACTCTGGCTGTCCTTGTTTCTCTGCCTGCTACTTACTGGTCCTGAGTCCTTGGATTGACTGAGCACTCCAAGTCTTTCTGAGTCTTGAACCCTTAGTGCTACCTCTACAAATAATGTGGACTCCTCTTTCCTCTGGCATCCAGGGCTTACCTTAGTGCCTGTCATCTGCTGTGCCCGCTGTGGAGGTCCTGGTCGTTCAGGAGGACAGGATTGGGGTGCCCTGAGTATGAAGAAAGCCAAAGAAAAAAATGGGACTAGTCACCTATCTGCTGATCTGGGAGAAATGAACCCTTTGGCCCTTGGAGGGTAGTTGTGTGTGCTTCAAGGGTGTGGTTGAGCATCCTGGAAGAAGGCTACCTTTCCCCTACCTTGGGGTCCTGAGAGAAGTGTCCCTTGTATCTGGGGGTGAAGTTAAGGGAAACACACAGAGATGACAGGTAGGTGTGTAGGAGTGGTAGTCAGAAAACTCAGAATTTGAGAGTTGGAACTTAGAAGCAAGGGGTAAGGACTGTATGGCTTGGGGATTTTAGAATCAGGGCTCCAGAACTGTCCCTGATTGAAGGAAACAGCAGCAGGGACAGGATGTTCATACCTATATTGGCAGCTGGATCCCTTAAGCTGGCAGAGCCGCTGATGCAGGCGGGCACGGTGCCAGTAGCTGGCACCAAGTAGTACGAGGACCAATAACAACAGGAGGCTGAGGAGCAGGCCTGTGGTCAGGGAGCTGGTTGCTATGGAGAGAGGTCCAAACTGAGGGTGGATCTGGCTAAGAACTCTCTCCTGAGAGAGGAGCAGGGATAGGGAGGAAGCTGAGGAACCAGAGACACCTTCAGGAGTCACAGAGTCAAGGGACAGAGAGTAAAGGGGTCAGGAAGGGGACGAAGGAGAGAGGAGACGGTCAGAGCTTCCCAATACCCCGGGCCCATCCTCTAGCTACCTTTGAGCTGGGTCATGCAGTCAGGAGGTGCCCAGCCCTCTTCACAGCGGCAGTGCCCGCTGCTGTCACAGACCTAGAGGGACAAAAGGCAAGCAATGAGGGCATCTGTCAGATTGGACCACTTCCCTGTGTATGGCTTTCCTTTTTGTTTTATTTTGCTTTGGTTTTTCAAGACATGATTTATCTGTGTATCCCTGACTTTCCTAGAATTCACTCTATAGAGCAGGCTGCCTTCAAATTTGGAAATCCACCTGCCTCTACCTCCCAAGTGCTGGGACTAAAGGCGTGTACCACCACTGCTGGCTTTTCAAGAATTCTTTTTTATCCCCTAAAGCTTCTCAGACTGTCAGGAATGCTTCGGAGAATGGGTAGACAGGCAGTCCTGGAGAGGGGGAGTCTTTATCCATGCCAGGGGAAATGCCAGCAAGCTAATACTTTTGTTGCTGTTGTTGTTGTTTTTGTTTTTGTTTTTTGTCTTTCAAGACAGGGTTTCTCTGTGTAGCCCTGGCTGTCCTGGAACTCACTCTGTAGACCAGGCTGGCCTCAAACTCAGAAATCTGCCTGCCTCTGCCTCCCAAGTGCTGGGATTAAAGGCCTGCGCCACCACCGCCCGGCTAAGTTAATACTTTTAATATGCTGGTCACTAGTTAGCCACTTTCAGGCCCTCCAGGATATGGGTACCATTATTATGTCCACTTGGAAGAGGAAACAGCCCAAGAAGGCTAATAAAATATCCCGGGAAGTGGCAAAGATGGGAACCAAGGTATGTCTGCTTCCAAGTCCGGACTTCTCCCTTCAGCGGGCTCCCTTTCCCCCTTCATCTCTTCCACACCAGCTCACCCCATGGCCGTGGCATTTGCTTCGACATTCCTGTGCTCCCAGGAGATCCACGGGCTGGCATCGGTGGCCGATGCACACCTGCTCCGTAAAGAGAAGAGCAAAGATCACATTCTCAAAGCCTTAGAGGGACTGGGGCCTGCAGGGCTGTGAGGCTCCCCTTTACAGACGTGAAACCGAAGCTGGGTGGGGAAACAAGACTGTTTGGCCTGAAGAATCTGGCTTGTTATGGGTCAGAGGCTGCTTCCCACCCGGTCTCAATCGCCCAGGCTACTCACCAGGCCAGGACCACAGGCAGTGCCAGGCAGAGCCAGAAGAGGTTGGGCCACATCATTGCCCAGGTCCAGGTCCACCCAGCTGCAGTTTAACTGTGTCCCGTTGGCTTCCAGGACCTCCGAGAGCCGATCTTGGACTGAGCCCAACAGAGGCTGGCTCCTACCCCACTGACACTGCAGTTGCCCACACATGGCATCTCTGGGGGTAGGGAGAAAGGCAAGAAGGGTTGGTAGAAGAAGCACCAAGGTGCCCACAAACTCAGGAAAAGCCCATTTTTCCCACTTACCTAGGGGCACAAGGCATGTAGCTACCACCAGGGCTGCGCCCACAGCTCCCAAAGGCATTACCCCGAGTGTTGGCTGTTTGGAGGCAAAGTGGCGCAGCAGGCTGGGCCCCAGGTCCCCAAAGTGACTGGCACTGCCGGGCATAGGAGGCACAGCGTCCGTGCATACACACAGCCTCTCCACTAGCACAAGGCTCACCGTCCCCAAGTCTGATGTCAGACGGGCACTGAGAGCTATCTCCTAGGCAGAACTCAGGCAGATCACAATCGTCTGTGGGAGGGCGGCACAGCCAACCAGCTGGGTGCAACTGTGGAGGGTAGTGAGCATCAAAGTAGGTACTGGGCAGGGTCAGCCAGGAGCTCAGGGTCAGAGCTCAGGATGAGTCTTTGAGCCTGGCACCTGGCAGGTTAGCTCGGTGGCGGGGGCTAGTCCCAGGTCCATGCCCACCTTGCAGTTTTGACAACAGGGTCCATCAGACGCACACTGGGCTCCTGGCCTCAGCTGGCAGGTGAAATAGTCACAGCAGGGATCAGTGCATTCCTGTAGGCAAGGGTTCAGAGGGGGCCCGAGTCTCACAGCAGCGCCTGCGCACAAGCCCTCCCGTCCACCCAGGGAGCAAACCCAGGTATCAAAGGCACGGAGTGAACGAGAGCGGGCCCCTCAAAGCCAGGAGGCTACACAGGAAACTCAGGGCTGAATAATGAGGGCGAGGACACAGATGGGTGTGGGCAAGGCTTTGGGGTCAGGGGCTCACATCTGGGAAGCCACAGTCACACTGCTCTCCGGGGTCCACAAACATATTTCCACACAAAGAGGACATAGGGGCCAGGCTGGGTTGCCGTTCAAAGAGGCAGCTGCCCATTCCATCCAGGAGGGCCTTTTCCAGGGCCTGTCGGCTGCAGTTGCTGAAGTTCAAACCTGGTAGGAAGCTGAGGAGAGCAACCAGGGGAGCTAGGCAGAGGCTCTCACACCTTGCCTTACCCTCATGCACCCTAACATCCCATCCCCCCACCTCACCCCATCCCTAGTTACTCACTCTGTGGAGGCCTCCATGATGCAGCTCTTAGCTGGAGCTGGACCTGGACAGGGACATCTGTGCCCGGGCGAATCATGGTCCAGACCCAGGCTGTGGCCCAATTCATGGGCAATCGAGGAGGCAACGCCTAAGATGCTTGTGGAGTGGTCCTATCATTGGGGGGGGGGGAGAGATACTCGAGGTCCAACCCCAGCCTGGATTCAACACAATGGTCAGCCTACCCCGACTATTCCCATCCCCTCCTCATCCACTGCCTTGGATACTGATTCCTCCCTCCTTAATTGACTAAAGTAGGAGAGTCCAGGCCTGGGTGCCAGAGACCTAAGTTCTAGCTAAACTCCGCCCCCCCCCCACACACACACTATATATATCCCCCAAATATCACCTCTGCCTTTGGGCCTCTTTCCCCCTAGAAATGCAAAGGTGTCATAAAGTGACAACTGTATTCTACAATCAACTGGCCACACACAATTTCTATGATAAGTAAAGGCCACTTTGTGGCCCTCTGCCTTCTTTCCCCACAGCTCTGAGAATGGACAAGTTTGAAGACAGTGTTCAATGAATAAAGGCCCCAAACACTGGAGAAGTGTATGGGGAAATGAGGAGACCCGCAGACAGCTTACCATATTCACACCTCCGGAGAAGTCAGGGGAACAGATGGAATTCTGAATGGCCATGCCCACCATGGGCCCAGAGAAGGAAGTAACACTGCAGGACAGAGGTGAGAGATCAGAGTCTAAAGCCATCATTGTCAGAGCCTCACGGGAGATGAAGGGATGGATGGACACTCAGCCGTGACAGGATAGCATCAGGCCCTGGTAGCAGAGTTTGGGATCCTTACGTCACCAGTTGGGCACTGTCATGGGGCAGTCGAGGCAGCAAGTCTGTCCGGCGCCAGCGGAGGAAGTTGTCTAGCAGGACAGCTGGGTTGGAGCTCATTTCTATCAGGTTGTGCTGGGTCCATGCCTCTAGGCCCACAAGGGCTACCCGGACATTCAAGGGCTGGAAGAACTGAAAGGGCCCAGGCTCAGAAAAGGGGCGGGGCTGCAGTAAGATAGTGATGGGGCTAGGGCCACAGTAAGGGAGGGCTGGGCCTCCTACCCAGCTCCAGACTCACTGTGTCTAGCAAGAGAGCCGCTTCTAGTGTCCGGTTCAGCAGTTGTTGGAAGTCAGGGTACTTTCTGACCTGGGGGTGGGGGGTGGGCGGGGAGAGTGGGGTTATCTTGAAATGTGGGAAAGTGGGGGGTGGGGCAGTGAAGCAGGAGAGGGCTATGGGGTCAACACACTCACCTCTGAATGATCAGCCACAATCACCAGCTCCACAATTTTCGTCTCTGTTACTACATCTCGCTTGAACTGTGGATAAGAAGTGAGATGTGTCAGGCAGAGTCTCCTCAGGGCCAGGGCTGGGTAAGCTGTGTCCATACCCACTTTGAGTAGTTAAAATGATGAAGACCTCACGGGGTGTGTGAGAGCTCAGAGACCTGCCCAGAATGGGCCAAGGACAGATTATGAAGCCCATAATGGGACTCTATTTTCCCACTCCAAAGCAAGCTTTTGGTTTTTTTATGAGACAGTGTCTTGCTGTGCAGCTCCGGCTGGCACTGAACTCTATCCTCCTGCCTCTGATCCCCAAACAGCTGCTAGGACACAGTTGTGTACCATCAAACCTGGCTTCCCAATTTTAAGAAATACTAACTAAAGCCAGGCATGTTGGTGCATGCCTTTAATCCCAGCACAGGCAGAGGCAGGTGGATCTCTGTGAGTTCAAGGCCAGCCTGGTTAAGTTCCAGGACAGCCAAGGCTATATAGAGAGAGACCCTATCTTAAACACAAACAAACAAAAGCAAATCAAAACCTATTATGGGTAGGTATGGTAGAGCAGACCTTTAATCCCGTTACTCAGGAGGCAAACAGACAAACAGAAAAACAAAAACAACTAAATAACAATTAAATAACAGCTGACACATACAGTGTTCCAGGCACCAGTTCTAAGCACTTGCCATATCAATTCACTTTAATTTTCACACTGTAGTGTAATCTCCATCTTTGTAAATTAGGATTTCTTCCTTGGAAAATAGAGCTTTGGGCAGCACCTGCCTTCTTGGGTTGCTAGGAAGAGCAAGCGAGGAAGTGTTCACACCATGTCTGAAACATGGGGATGGCTCTCTCAGCAGCAGCAACCATCCCTGGGGTCTGGGCTCTCAGGCTGCCTCCTCACCCTGTGAGCGTGATGCTGTTCCAGAAGGAGGTCTGGTCCTGCCCGAGTGGGCACAGAGGCATGCCAGCTTGGGGCACAAGTGTGCCCCGGCAACAGGAGGTCTTGGATCCGAGAAATGACAGGACGCTGAAGGTCCCCAGGGCCCAGCTCCAGTGTATAGCCTCTCTCTGGGGACAGGATGATCAGCCCCCTAAGGAAAAAGACAGGGAGTCAGAGTATTTCAGCTCCCTGCCTGTGTGGATCCTCTCCCCTGGTAGCTAACCCACCCACAGTACCTGATTCCAGAGCAGGCACAGAGGGAGACCCAGGAGCTGGGGTGGCCCTGCACTTGTCCTCGGTAGCAGCAGTTTTCCTACAGCAGGGAAGCCACATTAGTTAGCACCAGCCCACAGGGGAGACCAGACAACCCAAGAGTACAGCTTGCCAGCAAGGGCAGGCAGGACCCTCCCACTTCCTCCAGGGCTGCCATCCTCCCTTCTTCCTTCCCTCTTTTGCCCAGGCCTGAAACAGCACCAGAAGGCCTGACTCACTAGACTGTAGCCCTCGCTGACCATTCGGGTGCCATCAGGCTGGTACCACACCAGAGTTGGGCGGCCAGGGATTAGATCTCTGTGAGAAAAAGAGGGCAGGATTTGAGCCACTTCACAGGGTATTGGGGTGACAAGCTAGGGCCTGAGGTGGGCAAGGGTATGTTAGGAACCAGGCAATGCCACCAAACTAACTACTCAGTCCCTCCTAGGCCACAGAGTCTGAGGATGCGCTGTCACCTCCTCCTGCCTGTCTGAGTCCCAGTATGATTTTTGACATCTATAACTGTACGAACTCAGGCAAGTTATTTAATTTCTCTGGGCTTTAACTTCTTCAAATGTTAAACAAAGATAATAAGTAATAGCATCTACCTTACAGGATTGTTGTTAATGAGTCCTTGAGTGTAGTCCTCACTGCATAATAAAGGTTATGTAAATCACCTCCCAGTAATTATTCCCGCCTGCCACCTTACCTATTCTGTAGAAGCTCCAGGACATGACTCTCACTGTCGAGCTCCAAGGAAATCCTCAGGGCCTCAGGTAAACCAGTCTGTGGACACCAGAGGCATGTCACCTCCCCTAGCCCTGCCCACAACTTCTATCCTATAAAACCAGAAAACCTCAGGCTCTCGGGAGAGTACCAGTGATTAGGTCACTTGTTGGGGGATCCCATGGGAGGGTCCAGGAAACCCTGCCTGGCCTGGGCATTGTTCTAGGGGCTTATGTGGGGAGGTCAAGGAAGGTATCTGAGCCACCCCTTCTCGGCTTCCTGCCCAGAGAGGAAGCATCATGAAGGACCCAGCACAGGCCCCAGCCCTTCCTCTGACTCAGCTTCAGAAAGTGTGTATCTGTCTGTCTGTCCCTGTCCCCTTCCAAATCTCTCCCCTACTGAAAAAGAGAACAATGTGAATGGAAAGGAGGAGGCTTAGTGTCAGAACTCTCCCAGTGTACGTGATGGAAGGACAGGCTGGGGATGAGGCAGACAAGTATGTGCAGAGGGGATGGAGATGGAGGGACAGGCTGGGGCCAAGGCAGACACGTATGTGCAGAGGGGATGGAGCTGAGTGTAGCCAGGGAGAGGGGGGGGTTGAAGGAAAGGAGCGGGACCAGGGTGGACCTGTTACCCTCAAGATGATTAATACTGTGGAGTGCGAGAAAAGAGAAAATCTTATTAGCAGGCTGTCCCTCACCTGAAGCACGTCTGCTAGGCTCATCGAGGGGCTGTCCTGAACAACCCGGCTCTCCATGGATCCACTCAGTGTCCTCTCTGGGCTGGCTTGCTGCTCTTCCTCAGTGCCTCCTGCAGGGTCCCAGAACATCCTAAGAGATTGCTGAGGAAATCCCTAGCAAGGCTGGAATCACTAGTCTCCTCAGACCCACCGACCCTCAGCACAGAAGGCTATATCAGTGACTTAAGCGGTCCTGCAGTGCGTGCCAGGATTTAAAGGAGGATATGGGAAGGAGGGTTTTTTTTTTTTCCCCAACTTACGGATTTCACCCATAAGTCCCCAAACAAAGTTCAGAGTATCCAGCTTGCAGCTCCTCCTTGCCTTCCCTTTGGCCAATCCCAAGATTTTCTCGGGGGCCCTCCCTTGTTCCCATCCCTTCCCAATCACACTCCCCACCCAATCAGGAATGCCCTTTCTTAGGACTAGGAGAAGTCTGTGGCCTGGTGCCCACTTGCCCTTCCTTTTCCCTCACAGTAGAGATGCCTGCCGGGAACACCCATCTTTGGGTGAGCAGTGCAAACACTCCTAAACAGCCTTGATGCCCAGGCAGGCGCACCCGTTCCCAACAGCCTCCGCTTCCTCCGCCAGCACCCCCCAACAATGGCCCTCTCCTCTCCGGACACTCCACCCCCGCCTACCCTCTCGGCCCCCAGCCCAAGACAGCAGCGGGAAGTGAAAGTTCCAAGGAGGAGTTGGTGTCCCAGTCTCTTTCCTGGCGAAAGCTCCCTCCCCTGGCTCCTCCGGGCCCCTCCCGCTCCGCCAGGCTTCTGGTGGCAACCGCACCCGAGTGAGCGGTGCTGGCCGCCCAGGTCTGGAATGAACGGCTGAAAATAATCCTTTTCACTAAAACCCCACTAGCCGTGCCTAGTCCGTGCACTTCATAGAGTAGAACTGTCAGCTAGGCCCTAGAGAGACGAAGACGTCAGCCCTAAGGAGTGACTCTTTCCATGATCTGAGCCCCCCACCCCCACCCCCCGCGCACGCTCTTCAGTGCCGGAGACTCAAAGTGTCTGCGGGGATAACTCGGACTTCAGGACGCCATCCTCCCGCCTCCTCCTCCTCCTCCCCATCCTTCTCTTCCTTTCCTTCTCTAAATTACCTGGCCCTAGGCTTTGGTCAGCAGATCACGCAGGCTGCCCTCTGGTTAGGCTCCGGCAGACCCCAGCACCCCATTGCCTCCGGGTTTCCTTGTACCTCTTTCCAAATCATCCCCTCGACCCACTGTCCGCTGGGAACTCACCTATATTTGGCAACGGCGGGGAGGGCCGAGGGCTGCCCGCGCCCAGGAGTCCCAGAGCCCAGAGCAGCGCCAGCCGCATGGCCACGGAGCTCCGGGCTGGACGAGGGCAGCAGGTGCGGGGCTACGAGTGGAGGAGCAGCCACAGCCCTGCGGGACACCAGCTCGGTGCAGCGCAGCAACTAGGCCCCGCCCCGCCCCGTCTGAGGCTCCGCCCCGCCCCGTCTGAGGCTCCGCCCCTGCCGCTCAACTCAGCCTCTTTCCGGCAGCTACCGGGATCAGTTTGGACACCACAAGGCTCGCGCCTTCCCTCCATCCTGCCTCCGGTCTGTAGCCCGGCTTCGTGAAGATTGTGCGGGCCAGTTCTTCCGGCTCACCCAATCCCCGATCCCTGCGAAGCACCAGCCGCAGGAGCGTGCTTCACACTTTATTAAGCAAGAAGGCGGGCAGCATCCCTTCAATCGCCATACACAGCGTCGTCGTTGCTGTCGCTGTGGGCGGATGATGAGAGCTCTTCGCGTGGCGTGCACACCGGGCAGTGCCGTTGCATGTCGTCCCAGCACGACCGGCAGTACAGGGCCTTGCAGTCTGGTGTGGGGCACACGTAGGAATCCGGCGTCTCCATTGCCTGGCACACCACACAGCGCTGACGCAGAAAGCGGTGCAGGAGAGGACACCGGCGGTACAGAGCCTCCACCAGGTAGTGGGGCTGTTGGAAAATGAGGTGGATTGGTTAATGCCAAGTGGGCTGAGCAGAAAGGGTTGTCAGGGGCACTGGGCAGCTCTTAATGTATGAAGTCCCAAGGCCTGGCAATGCTATATTGGAGGAAACTGGGGTAGACAAGAAGAGCCCTGGAGGGTGATATTGAAGAAAATCTAAAGAGTCGTCTTCTCCTCCATGATGGGATGCGGAGCCTGGCGTGCCCAAACTCACTCCCCAAAGATGACCCACAACAACTATGTACACCTGTGGAACAGCTTAATTTGGTTCTTAGGCTTAGAAGGGAGGAGGGCACAATTTACACCTTACTGGGCTAGAGAGATGGTTCTGCGGTTAAGAACCCTGACTGCTCTTCCAGAGGACCCAGGTTTGAATCCCAGCACCCGCACAGCTAACAACTGCCTGCCACTTGAGTTCCAGGGAACTGGATGATCTTCTGGCCTACCTGGACACCAGCCACCCATGAGGACACAGACATATGCATAGGCAAAACACCCATACACATTAAATAAGTGCACATTTTAATTAAGTCTTTTTTTAAAAAAATCTCTCCGGGCGGTGGTGGTGCATGCCTTTAATCCCAGTACTTGGGAGGCAGAGGCAGGTGGATTTTTGAGTTTGAGGCCAGCCTGGTCTACAGAGTGAGTTCCAGGACAGCCAGGGCTACACAGAGAAACCCTGTCTCCAATCCCCCCCCCCCCCCAAAAAAAAAAATCTCAGAAAGATGGTGTAACTTTCCTAAGTCAGATCTGAGTCAAACCTGGCAGGAACCAAGTCCCAAGCTTTGCGGCCATTCCACTGTCTCACTTTCCGAATACCCTCCTCATACAGTTGCCAGGAATTCTTCCCTGGCCATTGCCTAAGACATCCCAGGGGCCCGCCACTGCCTGCCAGAGAAGAACAGAGCTGGGCCTGCCCTTCAAGTGCTCAGAGGTCTGTTTCTTCCCAGCCTTGCTCTGCCTCCACGGCTCCTGCCACATCTGTGCACTTTGCATTTCCCTTAGCTTGCCCTTTGACCTTGGCATCCACTTTGACCTCTGAGTTTTTTTTCACACACTGTTCCTTCAGCTTAGAACACATACCCTCCTATTTCATCTAGCCATTCGAGTTCAGTCTACTTCAGGACCAGGTCAAGGGATCCTAGCCTGCTGATGTTCATGTGTGCCCTGGGGCATGTGTGCCAGTCAGGGGACAGCTTGTGGGGAGTCCTCTCCTTCTGCCTGGAGGATGGAACTCGGGTCATCAGGCTTGGTGGTGCGTGTGTGTGTGTGTGTGTGTGTACCAGCATCAATGAAGTATAACCCAGGCATTGTAACAACTGAACAAATGAATTGGTTAACACCATCTTACAGAGAAGAGAAAGCAAGACCTGGCAGTTGAGTAGGGTCACACAGCTGCCATACCATGGCAGGGATGGAGCTGGACTCAAACCAAGTCTTCTCTGGCAGCCAACCACCATACCACTCTTCCAACTCTGCAGAATGGCCTCACAGACCTGTCTACACTGTTCTTCCAAGGGGGAAAAAGACACAGTGAGGACCCCTGGCTCCTTCAGCTTCAGAATGTGTGGACTCAACCGCAGTTCCAGTTCTGTGTCTTCCAAAGACTGCATGTTCCCTCCTGAAGTCCCACTGACCCCTGGCCACCTGCCTCCTCTCCATTTCCCAGAACCACCTTGGGCTTGTCTGTGTGCTCTTTCTTATGGGGTCATTGTTGCCCTACAAACGGACCACCCAATCTCACGTCTCCTTTCTGTCACTTCCTAAAGTCCCATGCATGTCTGCAGCTGGGTTGAGTATTGAGTTTCAAAGACAGATGCAGCCCTGACCTACCCTGTATCTGCCAGACCCACTCAGCTCCACTGGGCCTGGGACACTGAGGGTGCTGGGTGTCCTGAAAAGGGTGTCCCTTCTCGGAGAGTCTGCAGACCCTGTAGAGAGCTGGCAGGCTTGCTAGAGACTGGACTTACTGGAGCCTTCTGCTGATTTGCCCTCCGAATAATGGCGGCCCTCTTCAGTTTAGTGAAAGCTGATCTCTTCTTCAGGAACTCATTGTAGAAGAACAGAGCCCGCTTCTTCTCTCGCTGAGGGGTTGGGTGGGAAGCAAGAGGAACCAGCCATAGTGATTAGGGCAGGGGAGGACACTGTAGGGTAGTAGGGAGTTGTAAGCTTGCATGCTCAGGGGTGGAGCTGTCTGCCGGTTCACCTTGGGGAAATAGAAGGCTGCGATGACTCTCCGGAGTCGGTAGCCAAAGGCCTGAGCTAGGCAGAGACACACAAGCAGGAGGGTTGGCAGTGAGGCCTTGAAGTAATCCCTGGCATTCAGGCCCATGGGTTGAGGCAGGCAGGCTGGGGGAGAAGGAAGATGACCATTAGCAATCTGGTCAGTACCAGCTGAGGGCAGCCTTAAGTTGATTTCCCTACCCTGGAGGTACAGGGTGGACTTCCAGTTTGACTCCCCTGCCTCTTCTCCATCTTGCAAAGCTTCTCTGTAAATACCATAGCTACTTATGATCTGCCCTCCCCTCCCCCCTCGCCCATCACCACCTCTGGAGGCTGCTTGATTTCAATTTCATTATGGCAGAAAGGTCTACTGGACAAGGAGGAGGCAAGACCTCAAAGCTCTGGCAACCATTTTTCTCTGATCCAAGCTCGCCTGGGCTCTGATCTCAAGCACTCCACTTGCAAAAAGTCCAGTCTTCAACCCCACCCTATTCCGATCGTACCCTAGCCCTCGACTCCACAGATCCCAGCCTTTAGCATTGCTCACGCATGTTGTTTGTTTCCACATCTGTACTCGAGGAGGTGTTCAGAGCACCGATGGTTTTACGAAGAAGCTTGGCGAGTATGGAGTCTCCCTCGACTTTTATCTCCAGCTTGTGACTGCCTGGTCAGGGTGGAGAGAGGGATTCCGGTAAGAGCTGGAACTATAGAGGACAGAGGGAAAGGATGCAGAAAAGGAAGGAAGAGGTATGGGAGGCAGGAGGGGGTTGGCCCCAGGCTCACTTCGAAAGGAATACTGCACGAAAGAGTGCTGGCGGATGGTGTCAAAGACGGAGTAGAGTGCCCAGTCGGTCGCGCACAGCACCAGCAGCAGCAGCACGATAGGCAGGGTCTCTAGGAGCTCTCTTATCTGTAGGGAGCCCAGGGAGGCAGAGTTGGGTACCTCTGCCCTGGTTTGGAGCTTGGAATATTCTCTGCCCTTTGCCCTCCACTCTCAGAGTCCCACTGGCAAGTTGCTCCCCCCCCCAACCCCCATCCCCAGACCCACTGCCCCCTCCAGTCTCACCACATAGCGCATTTCCCAGGCCTGGATAGTAGCTTTGAAAGGGAAGATAACAGATTTCCTTTCTGCCTTGCGGAGTGGCAACAGACTCTGTTTGCCCTGAAAAAAGTGAAGAGGGCTTGTTGCTCTACTCAAAGGTCCCAGGTTCAGTTCCCAGCAGCCACATCACACATACAGACCCATACAAAAACATTTTAAATATCATTATAGATAAAAATACTAAGGGCCCTCATTCTCCACACGGGGCACAATAAGGTGTCCTCTGGCAGGCAGAGTTGAGTTCCCTCACCAGCTTCTTCCTGCGTGCATCGATCTGACAGAAGTAGGTGCTGATGTAGATGTTGTCAAAGCGGATGTCCCAGTTGTAGTGGTCCATGTAGGAGAAGGCTCTGTGAGGGAAAGGCGGGGCTGTCTCCATCTTCCTGCATCAGTGTCTCCCCATCCACACCCAGCCACCGGCTTCTGTTAGACACAGTCATCACATCAACCGGCATTCACAGAGCATCCCTGTCTCTGAAGCCTGGGACAGGTGACCCAGGAATGAAGGAAGCAGGCTCCACCCTGCCTTCTGGTTGTTCATAGATGTCCACCCATGCGATTGCTGAGGCCTGACAGAGGAAGGGAGGGCGTGGCCAGTCTGTGAGTTAGGGGCGGACGTTTGTCTTGCAGGAAGAATGAAATAGATGCATGGAGTCAGGAAACCCTCCAAATTGCAGG
Organism: Mus caroli; assembly: GCF_978045245.1. Taxonomy (NCBI): domain Eukaryota; kingdom Metazoa; phylum Chordata; class Mammalia; order Rodentia; family Muridae; genus Mus; species Mus caroli. The sequence goes on along the minus strand of NW_028227258.1, from coordinate 72,623,977 downwards.
AATCACTCAGGACTATGGCTCCCATATTCATTTTATTTATTTGGCTTGCCTTGAACTTGTAGACACCTGCCTGTCTCTGCCTCTTGAGTGCCGAGACTAAAGGAGATCTCCACCATGCCCTCCAGCTTTATCTGCTCCACACCTCAAACAAAACTCAGATCCAGACACCTCCCATCTTTCCAGCACACCCTGCCCTCACTGACTTCCCTTGAGCTGTGTGTGTAGACATATGTGTACATATATATGTGAGTATTCTCTTTGTAGCTCCCAAAGTCCCGAAAAATACTTGCTTCCTAAGGAAAAACTCTAATTGTGAAAACATGTTAAGATTTCAGAAATATGTTAAACTGCAAACTATGAAACATAAATCCCACTTATGAAGAACAATGCCACTGGGAGTCTTCAGGAAATGCAACGATAGACTGGGGCGCCCCCTTGTGGAGAGACCTACCACTGCAGTGTTAGGTTTTCTGGGCTAAAGACATCCCTTCCCCCCAGCTCTGTCCTGTTTCTGAGTGATCTCACCCAGGTTGAAAGCCTGGCAGCGACTTTAGACTCTCCCTTCCCTCTCCAGGCTTGGCTTTCAGAACAGCTGCGTCTTTCCACTTCCTTCCATTTTGGGCTATCTTCCTGCCCTGCCTTACTCTGTCCTCATTCCCTAACCTCTGACCTAGCCTGGTCTCTGTGCCTGTGGCCCCAACCCCCCTTTACCCACCCACCCCCATCCTCATCCATCTTGTGGTCACCTTCCTGTTGAGGGCCCTTCCTGCAGAGCTTTCCAGACTCTAGCCAAGCCACCCTCAGTTCAGCCCTCCACCCAGCCACTGGCCTGTAAACTGCAGATGCGGAGGTCCTTGCTCAGGACACCACACGTCCTTCCGTTGACCACAGATCCTACCTGCAGCCTTCTGCAGGGCTTAGCTATGGCCACCCCTATGAAACCTCCATGTATCCCATGCCTGTCCCCACAGCCAGTCCATACTGTGACCCTTGGGTCATTTGTGTTTTCTGAGTGTCTTTTTCACCATCTCAACTAGGCGAGGAGTGTCTCCAAGGTAGCAATATGGCTTGTTCACCTTTGTCCTTCCACGGGGCCCTGGCTACCTAATCATTCACTTGGAGCCACTCTAGCCTGAAGAACAAGGACAGACAGCAAAGGTCCCTATGGCTGCACTCATTCATCTCCTGCTCAGCCTGGACACTGGAGGGTGGAGGAGAAGAGGAGAAGGTCCAGAAGTCAGTGGGAGAACCTGAGCCCAGTGAGGGCCAGGGCAGCCCCAGGTGGACACCTGGCTGGGTAGGGTTGTGGACTTTGTTCTAAATGGAAGGAAAGAAGTTGCCAACACAGCAGGCAGGAGAGAATGAAAGCAAGACTAGATGATAAAAATGGCACACAAAGTCAGAGCCAAGGGGAATAAGAAGGGCAAGGGAAAAAAAAGTCTACAGTCAGAGCTAAATGTGTGTGTGGCGGGGGAAGCCAGTGTTAGGATGGGTGCTGGAGGAGGCAGAAAAATGAAGATGGTTGCCTTTTTAAAGACAGTAGGAAAACGGGTAATGCCTCTTCTTACAAAATCTCCATATGCCCATTAGCCGTGAAAACAGGCAAATCAGAGTCAGATTCCAAATTAGGGGTATCTGGTCCTGCATCTCTTATACCAGGGCTCTGCCCCTGGGGTGAAGGAAGGGGCAGCAGGTGGGGCGGGTGACTCACGAATGGAAGACCAGCAGGAACGTGCAGGACAGAAGCAGGTGCAGCAGTCCCATAGCCCACTGCAGATAGGTCTCCTGCTGGCGAACATAGTCCCGCACCTCGGTGCCCATGTGCTCCCAGTTCGTGGTGTTGAGACCTACCATTGAAGACTGCTTCTCTTCCTGAGAAGGGAACATGTGCAAACAGCCTGCTACGCTCTCGCTGCACACCACCAGCCTCTTGATGACACATTTCCACTGGCACCCTACATATGTCCTCCATTCTCCCAGGACCGCCAGGAGCTGACCCTTCACTTGTCCACCAGTCTCTGTGACAATCTTGCTTCCCTGCACCCACATTAACTGACACCATCTCATGCCTGGCTATCCATCCACCCCCCAAGCCAGACATGTCCGTTCCTTCCCCAGGCTGGCGTGATCCGTCGGGTTAGTCACCTCTCACTCCTGCTTCACGCTCAGACACCTCTTCCCTGGGCCTCTCCTCTTGTCCTCTCTCCTGTCTTGATCCTGGCCTAGATGGCTTCCTTCCTCCCCTCCTGCTCCCCATCTGCACCCTTCCCACTTCCACACCTCAACCCCTTACCTTAAGGTTAATATTGGCTGAAAATTCTCCAGACAGTCCATGGATAGACTGGTTGACCGAGTCATAGGTTTGCCCAAAGTTGCCTTCCACGGGGATGCGTTTGTAACACCAGATCTCCATCACTGGTGGACAGTAGGACCAAGTCAGGGCCTCTTCATCCAGGCAGCATCCCAGGCCTGGCTACCCTCCCTTGAGCCTCTTCATCTAGGAGTTTCTGCCCTTGACTTTCCAAGGCACCCACTCCTGCCTCCTCTACTAACCCTGGGTTCTCCCACACAGCTACATGGCCTGGTGCTTCATTCCCATTTTCACATCTGTCCTTAACCATACCAAATACTAATCATGGTATCCAGCATTTCTAGAGCAGTTCCTCTGGGTACCACTTCTGTTAGGACTTGGCATGCATCAGCCCATTAAGTTTCAAAACCCTTACGGGGGTGAGAACTATTATTATCCAGGACTTTCCAGTGGAGAGATGGGATGCGGAGCTTAGCCGGAGCCCATCTTCACTACAGAGCCGTCAGTAGGGAGTGAACTTATGTACCCAGGGCACATACACTCTACACCTGCCTCTGCTCCTCCTGCCTTACACCTGTTGTGGTCCCCGAGGATTCATCTCCTCTAATCCAGGGGTCCCTTCCCCACCATCCTGCCACTAACCCTTGGCAATGTTACAGAGGAACTTGAACTTCATTGGCACGCAGATCATGTTGTTTAGGAGCGGGAGGTGGATGCGTCGCATGCAGTTTTTATGCTTTTTATCAAACCAGCGGTAGCAGCTGAGTATGGCTTTATTTACCACATCTATAGCAAAACAAAACAAAAAAAGACAGAAGTGTCTGAGGTTCTCATGCTTTGACCTAGAACCTGGCCCCAAAGTCTGCCCACCCCTGCCCTGCTCAGGAATACTCCTCACGGGTGCAACGTAGCCTGGTCCTCAGCTCATACGTCATCTGTGTGGACAGGTAGGGTCGGACTCGGGAGGTTCCGAACATCTCTGCGTTTTCTCTGTTCTTGTCCCAGTCCTCAGATGTGTAGCCAGCATCACTCTTCACCTGTTCATCCATCTCCTCAAAGGAGGTCGAGATGTTCTGAATCTCTTTATTCAATGAATCTTTGCTGCCCTGGGGTCAGGAAGGTGGGAGGGAGCAGAGAGGGGGGCAGAAAAGACTCTGCTTCCCAATTTGTCTTCTGGCAATGCTCTTACCCACACCTACAGGGCTCTAGGCCTGAGACAAAAAGCCTCCTGCCAGTTCCCCACAGCTCACATGCTCGGTAGCCTTGCCACACTCCTCAGACCCTCAGCTTTTCCTTGGGTCTCTCTCTTCCTCCATCCTTATTGCTCAGTGGTTCCCATAACTGTGAACGTTGCTCTTTAATGCTAATCTCCCACAGCCCCATGGCCTCCTCTCCCACAATCCTCATCTCCAACATTCCCACCCACCCCACCACCATCCCCAGCCAGTAGCCCCAAATATTCCATTCTCTGATCCTCTGGACTCCAAAAGTCAATATTCCTAATTTCCTAACATTTTCATTCAGCTGAGCAAGTTCTGCCCATGTGGGTATCTGGAAATATGCAAGTATGTCTGTCCCTATGGTATGTTGACCTCCTGGTTTTTCAACACCCCAAGATCAGGAAGGGCTCTGCAATGTCTGGGGATAGTGGTACAAAATATAATAGGAGCTCCCTGCGAGGGCCATATATCCAGGGCCATGTTCCCAGTCCAACCCAACTCAGTCCTGGGGATAGGGACTATACAGGATGCTGACCACCATGCCCTTGAACACTGCCCGCAGAGGGGCTGTGGAGACTCGCCAGGCGGATCGGGTGTTGTTGATCTGCAGCTCCACGGTGCAGCCCAGGGATGCTATCACCTCGTTGATGTTGGACCTTAGATTGGCCGCCGGCCCTAGCAGAAGAGGCCCAGTAGGCCTTTGTAAGATTGACTTTCTGCAGAGTCAATCCCCTCTTAGAGCCACCCTAGAACCTTCTTTGCATACAGATCACCTTCTAGACCATAGGCCACCTTCTGGGCCTCCATAATGATAGCAAGTCTATGGGAGATCTTGTTCAATCCTTGTCTTTTCAGACAAAATAAATGAAGGAGGCCAAAATGTGGAAAGACACTCTTTGAGAAATGCAGCAGGTTGGAACACACACACACACACACACACACACACACTTTCTCCTCTTTCAGCAACATGACGACCCCTTCCCCCCTACCCCCCTGGATGGTCTGCCCAGAGTCACTACTTTGGCATCACCAACTGGTACTTTGGGGCAGCCACTCCTTACCACTGTAGATAGCAGCCAAAGCATATCCCATGACAAAGAGTCTGCCTTCTTTGCCCAGCATCTTGGGTACCAACAGGAGACTGGCACAGCGGATGTGAGGGGAGGTACCCCAGCCGATGGCCCCCAAGCCTATTGGGAGATCCAGAACATGGGAGATGAAGTAAGGAGACAGCCTCGAATGCCATTTATCAGGCGTCCACCTGCCTCAGCCTTCTCCTGGATCTATTCTGCCCTTATCTCCATTTACACCTGCTCTGATCGACTTCTCAGGCCCCACTCATTCATTTATTCATTCATCTACCAGCCATTTATGGAGCACAGCTGTGTGTCTGTCTCAGCAAGGTCCTGGGGAGATGGTGAGGGATGGATAGAAAAGTCATGGCCACGCCACGCGTGAGTGTGCCTGTGAGGTGAGTGGGTGCCAAGCTGGATGCATATTTATGTTAGGTGATGAGGGAGCAGAGCAGGCAAAGGGAACGTGTTGATAAAATGGGCACTGGTGGACAAGGTGGTCAGAGGAGCAGTCAGCAGTGTCCTCCCTGGACATTTCCGGTGCACGTCCTTAAGCTTCCCATGTGGTAGCCCTTAATCATGTGTGTGTGGTTACAGCAGAAGCACATGTGGTCTCTGCATGGAGACAGCGAGCTCCATGAGGCTCATAATCCACAGAGAAAGACAGACATATAAACAGATGACTACCACAGGACAGACGTGCTCAGTGGACCAGGGAGGGGCTTATGCAGAGGGCTGCAGAGCCAAGGAGGGCGTGGGTATTTCTGCAGGGAGGGGTGGGGCTGGGAAGGCTGGACAAAGGAGATGACGTGTCAGCTGGGCCCGGGAGATGAGTAACTGTTGTTGGGAGACACAGATGGCAGTCCAGGACAAAGGAACAGCATGAGCTAGTCAGGGTACAAGACGATCCCCTTGGAGATGGAGTCTCTGCCTAATGATGGCCAGAGCCAACCCCAAATACTTAGGCTCCCACCATTTGCACTGTCCTCCCACAGTCCCCGGTGATCACTCACTGGGACCAGAGCTTACTGTTGCAATGCTGGGGTCCTGCACATGGGAAGCCCGGTGAGCTTTACCCCAGGCGCCTGGACTGAGGCTTCCCTTGTTTAATTCTTATTTTACTTCACGTGGATAAGTGGTTTTGCCTGTATGTGCACCATGCACACTCATCCCATGGAGGCCAGAAGAGGGTTTCAGATCCCTACCTAGACTAGAGTTATAGCTGTAAGCTGCTCAATGTGGGTGCTGGGAATAGAACCCAGGTCCTCTGGAAGAACAGCCAGTGTTCTTAACCACTGAGCCATCTTTGCAGTACTGTGGTCTAACTGGTCTTCATACTTCCTCCCTCACTGCCTTCCAGTTCAGTGGCCACAATGATCTTATAAAAGCATAACTCGGATCACGGCCTTTCCCTTTTTCAATCTGTCTTCCTCTTACACTTGGTGGATAGGCTCCAAACCATTAGATGTGCTTGATAGACCCTGGTGATCGGCCCCTCCCACTTTCTCTGGTGATCCCAGGCCACTGAGTCTCTTGCCCATAAGTCCACAGGGCCCTGGCCAATGCCCGTTTCCCACCAGGTCTTCAAGTTGCTGTTACCCTGTGCCCTGTCAGCTGCACTCCTCCCCCATGGCTCCAGCTAGACATACAGGTTTGTGGCAGACCCTGGATGCCACCCAGCAGTTGTTTTTTTTTTTTTTTCCTTCTGCCTTCTCACTTGTTAACACAACTTGGATTTTGTTCAAGGACAATAGCCTGGTTCTGCCCTGGCCCCTGGGGGTTGAGTCTGGGTTTGCCTAAACCAATCTACGCATTACAGGGCAGAGAAAGAAACTTGTTCTGTAGTCTTGGCCTTCTGGAAACCAAATACTGAAGCTGAGACAATAGCTGACAGACAGACAGACAGATCGCTGTTTTATGTCCCAGGAGCGTCACACAAAGGGAAAAGCTAGTCTTTTACTTTACCCAGCCCGCGTGTAGCCGGGGAGGAGGGCTAGGTATTATAGTCATCAACACTAAATAGGTAAATAATTGTAAATAGAGAAATCTGGGTCTGGTGTCACATGTCTATCACCTTAATTACTCAAGAGGCTGAGGCTGGAGGATAGAAAAGTCTGAAGAGCATGCCCACAGTCAGCCTGATCAACTCCATGAGACTCTGTCAACAAGTGAAAAGGACTAGGGATGTAGCCCAGCTGATAGAGCGCTTGCCGGACATTCATGAAGCCCTGGGTTTGACCCCTAGCACCAAAACCAACCCAACCCAACCCCAAACCTAGGTGTCATGGCGGTATATGCCTTTAATATTAGCACTAAGAGGTGGAGGCAGAAGAAACAAAAGTTCAGGGCCATCCTCAGTCTGAGATTTATGAGACCCTACCCAGAAAAGGAGAAGGGGAGAAAGGACAGAGGGGGGAGGAGGAAGAGGAGGAGGGCTGGGTACGGTGGTATATGCCTTTAAAACCAGAATTTGGGAGGCAGGCAGATCAGATTTCTGTGGGTTCAAAGCCCCCTTGGTTTACATAGTTGGTTCCAGGATGGTCGCAGCTACAAGAGCAACCATTTAATTAATAAAAAAATAAACCAGAAATGTGAATGTTCTGGAAGTGAAGGGTAACATTTTGTGTCGGCAGGCACAGGAGGACAGTCATAGGACATCACAGGTCAAGTCCAGACCCTCTAGGGCCTGTCACAGGGAGGGACCCTGCCTTGTTCCTCATGGGCTAGATTTCGGCAGAACTGTAAGAGCTGGCCAGGTTGCTCCAGGCCCTCTCCTGTGTAGATCCCAGAGTGTGCAACTTCTCTCTAGGGGAGAGGGCGACTATGAGGTACACAGCAAGTCCTGAAGGCAGCGGGCCTGAGACTCTCCATCCACAAGGGCAGCCTGCTGGGGCTTGGGGTGGATGCACATCTCAAAGGAGGAGCCTACGGTTGGCTCAAGAAGCTATGGGACCCATCTGAGTCCCCCCAAAAGAACCTGCCATGCCAAGGGCACTGGTGAAGGATTATAACGGCATTGGTGTCTTAAGACTTTGGCCCCCTCCCCATCATAAAAAAAACCAAACCAACCAAAACAAAGATTTTTATCCTTTTCCCTCTAATTCTTCCTCTCCCCTTTCTGACATCGGAAGAAACAGAAGGGAAGCCTGTAACTCTAGCACTTGCAAGGTGAGAACAAGGAGTTTCAAGCCTAGCCGAGGCTACCTGAGACCTTGTTTAGGTGGGGAAAGGATACAGGGTGGTGTGGTGGGCTGAGTAGGGGTGGGGAGGAGAGGCCAGAGGGAGTGGTGTAGCTACTGATAAACTGCCCTTGCTCCAGTAAATAGCTTCCTACCCATGTTTGTTCAAGGAATTCTAATTAAACACAGAATGAAGCCGTGCAAAGGGGAGGAGGGCTTATTGGGAAGAAAGGTCTCATGGGTGGGGGTGGGGCGGGGGGAGGGGAGGGAAGGTGGTGTTAAAAAGACTAAAAATTCACTCCAGTGTGTGGTAGTGCACGCCTTTATTCCCAGCACTCAGAGGGCAGAGGCAGGTGGATCTCTGTTAGTTCCAGGGCAGCCTGGTCTACAGGGTGAATACCAGGACAGCCAGGGCTACACAGAAGAACCCTGCTTGGAAAAGCAAAAAAAGGGAGGGGACGGGGACTAAATGCATTATATGCATATATGATGAAACTATCAGAGACTGCTTCAAAACAAGGCAGGAGGAAAAGAGGGGAGAAAGGAGTGGAAGAGAAGCCACGACCCCTTTTCACTGCAGGACCCAGGGCTAAGGGGCAGACAAGGTGGGGGCAGATTGGAGCAGCGAGGAGAGGTGACATTTTAGGAGCATGGGAGCCTGAAGTCCTGATGTAGAATAGTCATGACCCTTTAACCCCTTCAAATAAGGCCTAACTCGTCAGCACACCAGGGACTTGTACACGTGTGAGGTTAGGTCGTCCCCAGGACAGGAGCACAGAGGTCAGACAAGAAAACAGTCTTCTGTAGTCTCGACCTCATGGCCAAAGACTCTATGTGTTCAATAAGCTAGTGCCCCTGGGTTGGGACAGATTTAGGGAAGGGTATCAGTTTCCATAAAGAGAGATGTGAAATGCCTCCTGGCAAGTTTTCCTGGTTCCTGAACAGGGGCAGGAGAGACCTGTTTCTTCTCTGGTCTTTGAGAATAATGCACAGAGATGTGTTAGGTGGAGTTGTGGTAGGTATTTTGTAACCTAAAAACCTCTAGCCAGAGCCATTCCTTGGCACCCCAGACTGGCCTGGAGCATACTGTGTAGGCCAGGGAATCTTGAATTCATAGACATCTTCCTGCTTAGCCTTATAAATTTGGGGGTTTTAGGTGTGAGGCACCGTATCCAAATATATCTGATTTTTTTGTTTGTTTTTGTTTTTGTTTTGTTTTGTTTTTTTTCAGACAGGGTTTCTCTGTGTAGCCCTGGCTGTCCTGGAACTCACTCTGTAGACCAGGCTGGCCTCGAACTTAGAAATCCACCTGCCTCTGCCTCCCAAGTGCTGGGATTAAAGGCGTGTGCCACCACTCCCGGCTGTCTTCCTTCCTTTCTTTCTTTTTTTAATATTTATTTATTTTGCATTAGATATTTTCTTTATATACATTTCAAATGCTATCCCGAAAGTTCCCTATACCCTCCCTGAGCCCTGCTCCCCTACCCACCCACTCCCGCTTCTTGGCCCTGGCATTCCCCTGTACTGGGGCATATAAAATTTGCAATACCAAGGGGCCTCTCTTCCCTGTGATGGCTGACTAGGCCATCTTCTGCTACAAATGCAGCTAGAGAGATGAGCTCTGGGGGTACTGGTTAGTAATGTGTAAGAGGAGGCTAAAGCTATGGCCTTTGGGGCACAGAAGGAGCAAGCTCCCATTTCCCCCAGGTCCCTAACGCCCAGCTTTTACCCATTACTAACTTGCCAAGCAGTATAACGCCACCACCTTCTGCTCCTCATAAATGTTCATGGGATTCACCAAGAGCTGAAAGAGACCTGAAGGAACAGTGTGAAGCCAAAAGTCAGCGATTAGCTCCAGCCCTGCCCCAACCATGCCCTTCAGCTCCCATACTTGCCTATGGCCAGGAGCCCACCAGTGCCTGCTCCTAGCAGGAAAGCAGTTACTGGAAACTCCCCTGGCTGTCGCCACAGGAACCGGATCCAGGAAACTGGAAGACTCCAGAGGAGCAGCCCCTGTATGACTGAAGGGGGGACAGTTCAGCTCATAGCCTCTTCTAACTGAGTGAGGTTCACTAGGTTAATACTTTATTCTTATTTATGAGTGTATGTGTGTCTGAGTTTACATACATAATGTTTATGCTGGTGGTCAAAGGGTGTTGGATCCCCTGGAGCTACAGTCACAGGCAGTTGTACACTGCTTGATGTGGGTGTTGGATCAGGTCCTCTGGGAGAGCAGTAAATGTTTTTAACAATTGAGCCATCTCTCCCAGCCCTCAAAGTTTGGGGGTCTTGAAACACTCCTCACCCAAATTATTTACTTAGTTTATGTATCTGAGTGCTCTGTCTGCATGTGTGCTCAGAGAGGGCATAAGATTTCATTATATAGGGTGGTGAGCCGCCATGGGAGTGCTGGGAGCTGAGCTCAGGACCTCTGGAAATGCAGCCAGTGCTCTTAACCACTGGGCCATCTCTCCAGCCCCAGGCCCTGAGATTCTGAGAGGATCAGACACCAGGGAATCCTGGTGGTGGGGGCGTGGAGCACACTAGAAAGAGGGATGCCGAGGAGAGGAGTTAAGGCCAGAGTGGAGGAGAAGAGAAGAGGGCTGAACTGAGAGAGGATGGGAGGTGGATGGCCCCATAGCAGAGGAGAGAGGAAAGAGGAGCCTGGGGGATGCTGGAATGAGGCTGGCATCTGAGGGCTGTCTCACTGGTGTGGGGCCGTTTCCTTTGTTGCTCCTGTGCTCGGTAACCCTTTGTAAGGTCCAGCAGCCTATTCTTGAGAACCTCTTTTATCCTGGAAATCTTTTCAAAGATCCCCAGGCTGTGAAGTGTTGATGAGAGGAATGCCATGCCGCCCCTGTCTTTTGCTTCACACACAGTCCACAACTGGCCTGTGTCCTTCAACTCCTCAGCTCTGGGAGCCCTCAGAACAACTGGGTAGTGGGTTCTGAGACACGCCCATGGTACAAGCCTTTGGAACTTTAGCAGAGAATGAAGAACTCCAGGTCCATAGAACCTGAAGACTCTCCCGGTCTTTCCTGGAGACACACTGGCCTTGGGTCCCAGCAGCCATAGTCAATGCTGATGTTTTGACCATGGAGGAGGGGTCCAGCACAGCACGGGCCGTGGTCCGGAGTACCTGTGGCTTTACCGTGGGTTTGTCCTTGGCCACCGCCTTTGGGCTCCTAGAGCTTCTAGGGGAAGGACAGAGCCCCTTTGGCTGCCTGGTGACCACCGTCACTTTGGCTGCCTTCCTGAGCTTGGGCATGGGGTTCTCCAGGCAGGTCCGAGTCTCTGTGCTCTTGCTGCTTCCACAGGCCTTCTCCAGTGAGCCTGGGAGCAGGGCAGGGTCGGCTGGGGTAGGGAGGGAAGTATTATAAAAGCCCCTGTTAAGGATTAACGGGGCCCTGGTCTGTAACTGAGCTGTCTCCGCAGAGCAGAGCCGGTTGGTGCTACTGGTAGCTTCCTTTGGGCTGGTGCTACAAGGGCCTTGTGCGAACACACTGCAAAACTTCACCCGGGCAAGTGAAGCTGTGGCCTGTGGGGCAGAGCTGGCCCTGAACCAGACGGCTGAAATGCTGGAGCGGGCCAAGCAGCCCCTTGTCAGTAAGGCCCACCCCAGCCTAACCATTGGCTCCCATCCTGCAGGGCTTGCGTTTGGTTGCTTTCTGCTGGAATTGTGTCCTACCCTAAGAGTGGCTGGACCTGGAAAGCCACTTTCCAGTCCAGCTAAATCCTCTTCCCCTTGCCCTCCAGCCTCCTCCTCTACCTGGTCATTTTCACAGCCCAGCATCCAGGCTCCCTGATGGCTCTGATAGCCCCCTTTTATTCCTCCCCCCCCCACACCCAAGGAAATGGTGAGACTCTCAGCTCCTGCAGGGTGACACCTATAGCAATGTTGCCCTTTGTCCCTCAGGTGCTCTGTCTAAGATTAAAGCTATTGCCCAGAAGGCCAAAGTGGTGGGTGACCGGATACGCAAGTTCTTCCGGTCCATCATAGATGCCGTGAAACACATAGGTAGGTGTGTTGCATGTTTGGTTTGGGAGGTCAAAATGCCCCCAATCTCATTATCCTAAGTGCCTTTCCAGGCCTGCTCAGGTCTCACTCCACACAGCATATCTGACCCCTGACCAGTTCTCTCTCTGTGTGTGTGTGTGTGTGTGTGTGTGTGTGTGTGTGTGTGTGTGTGGTGGTGGTGGTGGTGGTGGTGGGGTTGTTTTACTGAAGTCACTGAAAAAGGCTGGTTGAAATTGATATAGAATGGCCCTTGGGGAGGGGGCTGTGGTCTGAAGTACCTGTGGCTTTACCCTGGGTTTGTTCTTGACCACAGCCAGGTGCCTGCAGAATGTGTGGTATTGGCTCCTTCATATTGGTGACGTGTGCAACTCCGAGCTGGGCAACCCTTACTCAAAATGCTCACAGGTGTTTGATGATGCCAAGACCCACTGTATGAAGGTCGTTTCGGGATTCCCTCACCTGTGTTATGCGCTCTTGCCCTACAAACTGCTGGTCTGTGGATTTGCCAGCTGTGAGAGAGCCGGGGGATCCCCTGCAGGGGATGGGGAGGGGATGTGAGAATGCAGGATCAGTCAGAGGGTGGGCACAGGAGATATACTATAAGAGAGGTGTTGAGTGTGGGGCTCATAAGGATTCTGGGGTCAGGGAGGGAAAAGGTGGGAAGTAAGGAAGGACCAATGCTAAGAAAGCAGAGTAGAGAAAGGCCCAAAACTGTTAGCACGTGTAGAGACTGATGGGAAAGGCAGAAAGTCCAGACGGCCCCTTGAGAAGAAGTTTCCGTAGGGGTGGGCAGGCAGGCTGGCTCCTCCTGACCCTCAGCCCCCCTGCCTCTCAGTGGTCCAGAAATTCTGTGTCATACCTTCCTACCTCGAATTTTTCCTGCGAACGGCCATCCGCACTCGTGAGTGACACCCCCACCCCGACCTCCTCCTGCCAGTGTTCGCCTCACTGTGGCCACTGGCGCTGAAGTCTCCCGGTCCATCTATAGTGGGATGCAAGAGCAGGACGGGACTTTGCAGGGTCACCCAAACTAATGTCTAAGTTGATCTGATTGAGAAACTGAGGCCCAGTGGGTGGAGGAGGAGCCTCATTAAAGCCAGACTCCAGAGCAGAATCCAGGAGGAACAGGGCCTCCCTGCTGGAGCATAAGTCACGTGGGCTGGGAGGAACCAGAGCGTAGGTCGTGGCTCACTCGTGATGAAGCCGGAGCCTTAGGCCAAATCTAGTGTTGTGTGTCTGGAAGCTGTCACTGTTTTCTAGAGTAGGTCTGGGCCCCAGGAGCTCTAGCTTGTGAGTCCTGCACCGGCAGGAGCCTGGACAGCCCCCACACCGTGCCCCTCTGTCTTCCTAACACCTGTCTCGGCTCGTGTCCCCTCTGACCTCACCGGTCCCAGCCGTGATGAAGCTGCTTGGCAAGCTACGTCGTGAGTTTGAGTTCAACATGACAGCCACCCACTACTTCTCTGTGGACCTCAATTCCTCTCGGAGCCTGTCCCAGGTGGCTTTGGACCTGCAGGAGGCTGTCAGCATGAAGTTGTACACTGCCAGGGAGGCGCTGTCTTTGATGGGCTACACCATGCCTCTGCTCATTGGATTTCTCTACATCCAGTGAGGGTCAACCAAGGGCGAGAAGGGCTGTGGGGCTGACCATCCATGGCATTTAGGGTGGGGGGGAACTGGCAAGAAAGCATAGCCTGGGGTACCTGGAGGTCTGGGAAAGAAAGCCAAGGAATCTCATATGTGCTTCTCCTCAGAGCCCTGTGTTACCGGTACTATTATCTGAACTCCGACAAATTCGACAATGTCTATATCACCAGGCGCTTCCTGGACATGGAGGCAGTACGCTCCCTTGCAGGGATGCCTACGGTGCTGCCTCTCAGTTCTCATGAGGCCAAACACTACATCCAGCCAGGTGAGGATGCTGAGGACAGAAAGGAAGAACTCTGGAGCAGCCCAGGCCTCCCTCAGCCCCGTATATCTCTGACTGTTTTAGAGCATACAGGGGCCAGAGGGAAGAGAGATGGCTTCATTCTGAGATGGAGACACAGGGAACAACATGGCACAGTGATGTGAAGTTGGGAAGGCTTTTTGAGGTGAAGGCAGGAGGGGTGGACATCCTAATATGGAAAGGAGGTAGGAGTCAGGCAAGAACACAGAGGGTCCAGGGATGAGATACCGAGCCCAGGCAGAGCTGCAAGGTTTTTCCATGTAACCATCAAGCCCCGTCCCCAGAAGAGTGCTCTTCTGGGTGAGCAATTAAATTAAATTAAGCTGAACTTGATACGAGCAGGCACCTCCCAGGAGCTGGGATACGTGGGCAGGAGAATCAGGGAACACACTTCTGACTACCTCCTCCTTCAGACTCCATGTTCCTGAGCCAGCGGGAACAGATGTTTTATACCTTGGAGATCTTTAACCTCGCCCGCCATCTCCTCATCATGCTCCTCCTGGTCTTTCTGGACTATGGCGTCTTCTGGCTACTCGATCTGGCCCGGTACCACCTCCAGGGCGAGATTGTAGCCCGCAGTGAGTGCCCATCCCATCCCGTGTCCACTCATGCCATGCATTCTCTTCGTCCCTGGCTCCTTCCTTCTCCTGGGGGAATCTCTGGGATCTTCTTTTTTTTTTTTTTTTTTTTTTTTTGGTTTTTTCGAGACAGGGTTTCTCTGTGTAGTGTAGCCCTGGCTGTCCTGGCACTCACTTTGTAGACCAGGCTGGCCTCGAACTCAGAAATCCGCCTGCCTCTGCCTCCCGAGTGCTGGGATTAAAGGCGTGCGCCACCACGCCCGGCTTTTTTCCTGTTTTTTTTTTTTTTCCCCCCTCTGGGATCTTCATGTCACTGCTATCCACTCTTCCAACCTCTGCCTCCCATCTGGGTCAAGGATAGAGCATAACAGCATAGCTAGAGGCACAAGCTCTAAGTTGAACTATTCTGGGTTCAAATCCCAGCCCTGTCCTTTGTAGGAATGTGAATTTAAGCAATTTGCTTGGGAGCCGGAGCCGGAGTCCCAGCACAATTCAGTACCCTGATTCAGCCCCAGCACACACATCCACATACAAAGGACAACTTGCTTAACCTCCCAGAGCTTCAGTCGCTCATCTGAGCAATGGAGCAATGGCTGCCGACTGGGTTACTGTAAGGAGTCAGACTATTTTTGTTTAGCACCTTCATGATCAAGTCACATCATCCTCTAACTTCCACACACGTGCTGTGGCACATATGCCCCCTTAGCCATACACACACACACACACACACACACATGCATACACACAAACACGCACATACATACAAACATGCACACACACAAACATGCACATACATACAAACATGCACACACACAAACATGCACATACATACAAACATGCACACACACAAACATGCACATACACACATGCACACACATGCTCAAATGTGCACACACAAATGCACACATGCACAAGCACACGCACATATACACGTGCATACATACATGTATACACACATACACACATGCTCTAACACACGCACAGGCACACACATATACCTATGCATGCATGCACATGCATTAATAACAAATGAATAAACAAACAAACAAACAAAAAAGGAAAATTGAAACTCAGTAAAAAAGTAAAGCACACCTGTAAGCATGAGAGTGTGGTCCTGCCCTGTAAGCCCAGCTCTTGGAGGCTGGGGCAGGACAGCAGGATTGAGTGACAAGGCTGCATAGTGAGACCCCGTCTCTAAAACCAAAGGAAAACATTGTCCGTGTTCAGCCAACATTTCAATGGTTCTGGGATGGTCATAAAGATTATAGCAGGCCGGGCAGTGGTGGCGCACGCCTTTAATCCCAGCACTTGGGAGGCAGAGGCAGATGGATTTCTGAGTTCGAGGCCAGCCTGGTCTACAGAGTGAGTTCCAGGACAGCCAGGGCTACACAGAGAAACCATGTCTGGAAAAACAAAAAAACAAAAAAAAAAAAAAAAAAGTTTATAGCAGTGTCAGCTAGCTGGATTGTAGTGTTAGGAAGGAGGCCAGACCTCAGGGTACCTTGAGGGATCAGAGATGAGGGTGTGGGTTATGCCTAGGATCTGCCTGGCTCTACTTTCCAGGCAGAGATTGGGCCATTATCTTGAGTGTCTCTCATAGTATCTTTGTGCCAGGCCCTGTGGTAGTGTCTATATCGGTGGAAGGGTCCGGCTACTCAGGGAATATTTACCGTGACCTGGCATCAGCGTTTGATGTTATGCAACAAGGCAACGTCAGTGTATTGTCGCCGCGCTGCACCCTGCATCCCTCAGAACCAGATGCTAAGGGTTACATCCTTATTGGTATCTACCTCACTCGGAGTGAAGAGGGGAGGAGGAGAGCACGTGGACCAGGAGTGTGGCTAGTGCCTTGGGTAGTGCTCACTGTGTGCTGTGCTCCCAGGTACCATGTACGGTCTGTGTTTCTTCGTCACTCTGTTTGGCAGCTATGTCAGCAGGCTGCGGCGTGCTATCTGTGCCTCCTATTACCCCAGCAGGGAACAGGTGAGGAGGCCCTGATGCTAAGTTGGTGGCTGGCTGTCTTGGCTTTGAGGATATTGAAGTCCCTGGCAGCTCCAGTCTTTAGTCCTCTACCAGAGCCTACAGCAAAGACCGGGCCTTCGGGTGGAGCTGGGAGGAACCATATCCTTTGAGCCCGGGGGGGGGGGGGGGACCCTGAGGCATGTCAGTGCTTCCAAAGCTTTGCAAAAACCATAGCAGCAGGGCAGTGTGACCCACTCGGGTGTACCATATGATGGTTGCTGTGCAGGGACTCCAAGATGAAGGACGGAGTCTGGTTAGGCTGCCAGACAGCTATTTAAATTATTATTATTGACTTTTAGTTTATGTGCATTGCTGTTTTGCCTGCATGTGTAACTGCGTAAGGTTGTCAGGATTCCTGGAGCTGGAGTTACAGTTATGAGCTTCCATGTGGGTGTTGGGAACGGGACCCGGATCCTCTGGAAGAGCAGCCAGTGCTCTTAAGTCCTGAGCCATTGCTCCAGCCTCCCACCCCCACCCCCACTCCCAGACAGGCGGTTAAAGGGGATTCTTTTACTTTTTAAAGTTTTATTTAGGTATATCTTTTTTTTTTTTTCCTGTGTGAGTATATTCCATGTGTTTGTGGCCCCACAGAGGCCAGAGGTGTTGGATCCCCTAGGACTGGAGTCACAGCCTGTTGTGAGCTGACTAATGTGGGTTCTGGGGGAACTGGGGGTCACTTGTCCCCCACCTTCCCAAACCCAGGAAAGGATCACCTACCTTTACAACATGCTTCTGAGCCATCGGACCAACATAATGGCGACAGTGCAGCGAGCAGTGAGGCGACGGGCAGCTGACCAAGGCCAAATGAATATCCTCCAGGTGCTGGCCATCCGGTGAGCCTAGCGTGCTTCCCTACAGACCCAGGGTGGCAATAGGCAGAACAAGAGCCAGAGGGCACAATAGGTGGTTGTGCCTCCCAAGGACAAGATGTTTGGTTGAGAAGGTATCTAATCCATAACTTTCATACCCTGAACCAGAGGGTTGTTTGTTGTTTGTTTGTTTTAAGATTTATTTATTTATATGAGTACACTGTAGCTGTCTTCAGACACCCCAGAAGAGGACATTGGATCCCATTACAGATGGTTGAGAGCCACTATGTAGTTGCTGGGAATTGAACTCAGGACCTCTGGAAGAGCAGTCAGTGCTCTTAACTGTTGAGCCATCTCTCCAACCCAGGAGCAGAGTTTTATTTTCAAAAAATGTTTGTTTCTACTTAATGTGAATGGTTGTTCGGTGCATGCACCGTGTGCGTGTGGTGCTGGCAGAGAACCAATATCCTGGGGATTGGATCTTCTGAAAGAGCAGGCAGTGCTCTCCATTGGGTGGGCCACCTTTCCAGTCCTGAGGATGAGATTTCTCTTTAAAGATTTACTTATGTGCACGAGTGTTTTGCCTGCATGGATACTGTGTGTACCAAACACATGTCTGGTACTCATAGAGATCAGAAGAAGATATGGGATCCCCTAAAACGAGTTATGGATGACTATGACCCATCATGTAGGTGCTGGGAACCAAACCCAGGTCCTCTGCTAGAGCAACAAACGATTTTAACCACTGAGCCATTTCTCCAGCCCCAAAGAGCTAAAGGTTCTTGAGAGTGAGGAGTGAAGGGAAGGGGGGAGGGGCCGGCAATGGAGAAAAGGTTGCTAGAGTCAGAAAGATGGTGGTTAGGGCACTGGAAGGCCTCCCTCTCCATTGGCGGTTGGTGTGGGTTTGGGAAAGGCTAAGCTTGACATCGGTTACCTTTCTTCTAAGGTTGCCTTTCCTAAGACCATTGCTTGGCCCGTTTTCGCTGCAGCAGTCTTACTGCATGGGCTGTGGGGAGCCTGAAGACAAAGGGGGCATGGAGAACTTTGTGTCCTGCAGTACCCCAGGCTGCAGAGGTGAGTACCCCCATCCGTCTTGGTACTTGCACATGATGATCAACCATGGTTCTTCCTTTATGGTATTTTCCCATACCTTTATATGTCTGTACCCTTCAATTTCTACACATCTTCTCATTTACATAGGTCTATTACTATGCACCTTCTCATTTACATAGCTCCATTACAATGCATCTTCTCATTTACATAGTTCTATTACTATGTGTCTTCTCATTTACATAACAGCCTTCCTTTAGCCCCTTTCCCCTATAATGTCCTTGACTCCCCCTCCCCCCGCCCCCCCCCCCCCCCCCCCGCACAATTTCCTACTGGGCATACTTGATAAGGATGGTCTTTCCAGGGCTGGGCTGGGGGGTGGGGGGCAAGGCCAAACACTAGGGAGCACAAGGTATGAGGGGTTAACTCAAGCCTCCTTCCCTCCTGGTCTCTTCTAGGTCTCTACTGCCCTACCTGTTTCCGGCTCCTAAACAACACCTGCTCTGTGTGTTCTGCTCCACTCTCCAACCAGGGGCACCTGGACCTGGAGCTGTGAGTCTCTCAGGGATTGGGAGATGGGGGCGCTGCAGTATGTGGGGGGCAGTGGGAATAATGGCCTTCTTCCAGGATATCTTTAGGTCATTGAGACAGTAGGCTTTTGCAGGGACTCCAGTGATGAAGAGGGTCCTCAGCTGTGGCTGGCTGCAGCTCGAAGAAAGGCCCCGGAGCAGGAGCTGAAACTTCGACAACAGCTTCAGGAAGCCCTGGGCACGAACCTTTCAGACAAGTCCACCTCCGAGCCCGAGAGAGCAGGAAACAGGTGGGAATGGTACCTGTTCTGTCACATCTGCTCAGGCTAGTGTCTGCCTCAATGCAGGGACAGGAGATAGGGCAGAGGAGACAAAGAGTTTCCCGAGAGCCTGCCCCCTTGCCTGAGTAGCTTAGCTTACAGTGTGTGTAGTGGGGGCGAGGTGTTTCGAACTCCCCATCCCCCCTCAAAAAAGAAAAAGAAACTTCACAGAGCAGGGTGTGGAGTGGCACTCGGGAAGACACTTCCAGCACTAGGAAGGCAAAGACAGGCAAATCTCTGTGAGTTCAAGGCCAGCCAAGCTACACAGAGAAAGCTTATTTGGGGAAGGGGCTGGGGTGGGTACAAACCAAACCAAACCAAACCCCAACCAATCTACAAGAAAGACTTCCCTGAAAAGGAGAGAAATGAGCTGGGGTTTGGGGCAGCCTGGGGTTTGTTAGGCACAGGCTAAGGGAGGCAAGGAAGCAGAGACCTTTGAGTTTGGAGAATGTAAAACATTTAGGAGGGTAAATAAAGCCCAAGGGTGTGTGTGCTTTGTGCTGGGTGTGGGACCTCGCTGTAAGAGGCAGGGTGGGAAGGACTGGGGGGTGGGGGAGGCTTCCCTGGCCTCCGGGGGGTCTTAGGTGGCTAAGGGACACATTCACTTTTATCTCTTCTCTTTCTGTTTTGAGACGCGGTCTCAATGGGTAGACCAGGCTGTCCTGGAATTCTGTGTAGACCAGGCTGTCCTTGAATTTAAGAGGGATCTACCTGCTTTTACTGCCTCATTGCTGGGATTAAAGGTGGGGAGGGTCATTCCTGGCCTTGGCCTCAAATGTTTACCGTCCTTCCTGTTTGGGATTACAGTAAAGGCTGGCATTACGGATAAACCACTGTGTCTGCTTCTCTTTTCCTTACCCCTCTTCCTTTTTCCTCTTCTTCCTCCCTTGTGGGTTCTAGCCTTGCACATGCAAGATAGGGCTTTTTTATTTTTTATCTTATTTTATTTTACTTTTTAAAGACAGGGTCTCACTAAGTAGACCTGATTTGCCTGGAATTCCATTCTATGTAGATCAGGTTGGCCTTGAACTCAGAGAGATAGGCATCTGCTTTAGCGGAATGCTGGGATTAAAGGTGTGTTTACTCTTATCATCAGGCCATTCTCTCTCTCTCTCTCTCTCTCTCTCTCTCTCTCTCTCTCACACACACACACACACACACACACACACACACACACACACACAGAGCACAGCCTAAGTTCTTTTTGTTTATTGTTTGTTGAAATGGGATTTTTCTATGTAGCCAAGAATGGCTCAAAACTCCTTCTCTAAAGCTGGGATTAGCCGGGTGTTTCACACCCTGCTCAAGCTTGTGGTCTTCAAAGATAAGTGTGTGTCTGTTGGGGGGAGGGGGGAGAACCAGTTTAGTCTATATAGTGAGTTCCTGAACAGTAAGGTCTACCTAGGGAGATCCTGGCTTAACAATCAGAGAAGTCTGAGGCTACTTAGTGAGTTCCATGCTAACCAGATCATTTTGGCAAAACCAGAAAAGACAAAAGGAAGGAAAGACGCTAAAGAGGCAGCTGTGAGGTAAGAGCACTTGATAGCCAGACAGTGGTGGCACACACCTTTAATCCCAGTATTTGATTTGGGGGGAAGAGGCAGGTGGATAGCTATCCAGGCCAGCTTGGTCTACAGAGTTGAGTTCCAGGACAGCCAGATATACACAGAGAAACCCTGTCTCAAAAAACAAAACAAAACCACTTGGGCTACTTTCAGGCTCAGTTCCCAGCACCCACATTGCAGCTAATGAGTATTTCTAATTCCAGGGGATCCAACACTTTCCTCTGGACTTTGTGGCCACTGGACATGCATACAGAACTCACACATATAAACAAGCAAAACATTCATAAAGATAATGAATATTCAAGGACAGAGATGGCATCGGGGTTAATACTTGCTATTCTTCCAAAAAATCCTTCCTAGCATTCATATTAAGGGGTGAGGGACTCATAAGCTGCAGACGGGATCTCGTGTGACTTCTGAACAAGCACCCACACGTGTGGCAGATACTGACATAGACATACACATACAATAAAAAGTTTTAAAGTAAGGAGAAATGGGAAATTGAATCTATTACTGGGAGCTACCGTAATAGGCTAAGGAGGCAGAAAGAGGGGGACAGGGGCAGAACCTGAGGGAAGAGGCTCAAGAGAGCAGGAGAGCTTAGCCCATGAAAGGCAAACCATGAGCAAGCTGGGACCAACATTCCATCCACAGCTGGGGGACCAGACAACTGGTATGTATGGCTTGTGGGAACATTTTTCATGGTATCAGGATGGCTAAAACTAGATCACAAAGCAACTGATAAAGACTCAGAAATAGAGAATGTGGCTTCTAAAGAGGGAGATGATTTTAGGATTCCTTTAATATAACATTTGCAATTAAAAAGAGGGCTTAATTACTTTATTGAGGCAGGGTTTTACTATGTAGCCTCTGGCTGGCCCAACATAGTTATATATACCAGGCTGGCCTTGAATTCATAGAGATCTGCCTGCCTTTGCCTCCCTATTCTTTTTGTTTTCTTAGACAGGGTTTCTCTGTGTAGCCCTGGCTGTCCTGGAACTCACTTTGTAGACCAGGCTGGCCTCGAACTCAGAAATCCACCTGCCTCTGCCTCCCAAGTGCTGGGATTAAAGGCATGTGCCACTACCGCCTATTCTTACTATGTGGTCCATGCTGGCCTTGAACTTGTAACCCTTCTACCTCAGTCTCCATAGAATGAAAGTTATGTGCTACCATGCTTGGCTCTAAAAAAAAGGAAGCCTGATGATAAAGAGTTGGCTTCACATACAAGGTACATGGCACCAACAGATGTTTCTGCATTTAGTACATTTAGGACATGGAAAAGAGCATTGAAGTCTATGAATGCAGTGTAGTAGCAGAGTGCTTTGTGAGAGCACAAGCTCAACCTCCAGCCCTGGACTAAGGTACCAGAGGAAGAGCTGGGCCAGGCGACGGTGCATGAGGTAGCCAGAGGGGCTGCTCTGAGACTGAAGAGTGGAGACCCTTCTAAACAGACTCGAGACTGCTCCAGCCTCAATTTCTCTAGGGAGTAGGAGGCAAGGACACCTGCTGAGACCAGAGAGGTGGCTGGGAGTGACATAGTTTTCAGAGTGGGTGGTAGAGGATGAAATGTCTGCTGTGGGGCAAAGAAACTGGCCCTGGGAGGCTGAGGGACTTCCAGGTAGAGTTAAGGGCAGGTGATAGTGAAGCCTTTGTTCTTAGTCAGAGGAGGTTTTTTTGTTTTTGTTCTGTTTTTTGTTTTGTTTTGTTTTTGCCTTTGGTGACAGGGCCTCAATATTGTAGGCCAGGCTGGTTTGAAATGTGTAGTGACTGTCCTCTCTCAGCTTCTGGAAGGCTGATCCCATTGTTTTCTCTTGCAAATATGGTAGCCACAAGTTTGAGAGTTGAAGTCTTTTTCTGGGTCAGTAGGAGAGAAGAAGGGATGAGTAATTTCGGGAACAGAGACAATCGCCTTTGAGCAGTTGGGGCAATTTGCTGATACCCTGGCTGGGTTGGAGAGGTCCTCATTAAGAGCACTGGGCGGTAGTGCACGCCTTTAATCCCAGCACTTGGGAGGCAGAGGCAGGCGGATCTGTGAGTTTGAGACCAGTCTGGTCTACAGGGACAGGGCTACACAGAGAAACTCTGTCTCAAAAAAACAGAAACAAAGTTACAAAAACAAAGGGAGAGGAAAGGAAGAACAGGGATGGATGCCAGGAGGGCGGCAGTTAGGGCCTGAGCAGGGAAGGTGGCGGAGGTTACCCACCAGTGACTTTGACCTTACTGGTCCTTCCTCTCCTCCCAGTAACCAGGACAGAAAGCAGTGACCTCAGAGGAAGCATCCACAGCATCTCCCAGAAGCTCATTGGGCTTTGTGGGCCTCCTTTTTCTCCCAGAACCCCAGGCACCACTTCGGAAATCCACTGTCCCCAAAGAAGCCCCCTCCCCAGCCTCAGAACCTCCCGACCCCTCCCACTCGCCTCCCCCCCCCCAATAAAGGAACCAAAAGTGGACACAAATATGAATCTTAAATTATTATTATTTCTTCCTGTCACTTACACCCGAGGCAGGGGGCAGGGGTAGATGAAGGGAATGGGGGAGGGGAATGTGTTCCCCCACTAAGGCACTGAGTGGGGAAGCCACAAGGAGAGAGAGTGGAGGCCACTGTCCCCACTCTCTGGGACTAAGCCCCAGGTTTCTCCAGCCCTGGGCTCCCCTATCACCTGAAATGCTAAGATGAGGCCCAGGGTACCTGACCTCCCTCCTAATATATTACATCATCACTTTTTAAATAGATACAGGGACTGGTCCCGCCACCCCTCCCTGTGTGGCCCTTCCCCACTGTTGGGGGTACCTGGGCAGCTGTGCAAATGGGCATGGAGGTGCATGGGGAGAGGAGAGCACCGGGCCCCTGAACCTGCCCCTTTCCAGGAGGGGGAAGGGCCACTAGGCCAAAGGGGTAAATAGTGCAAGGCAGAGCCCAGGCCGCAATGGGGGTCCAGCACCCAGCGAGGAAGGGGTGGGGTGAAGACTCTTCCCCACCCCAGGAAAATTGATAGTTAAAAATGTGAAATTGGATTTCAACAAGACCATCAGAAGAGGCTATGTACAGAACAGGGGTGGACTCAGTCCCGAGTGCCAGGCAAGGTCTGAGGGAAGGTTCCCTTACCTCTGGGTCTGCTCCGCAGCTCACTTTTCCCAGGGGCAAGTGAGTTGCCTTGCCTAGCCACCGTGTTGGCAAGGGGGCACCCCTTCACAGGCCTGGACGGCTGTGACTCTAGCTCATGAAAAGTGGTCGCTGGGGGGCGGGGGGGGGGGGAGGCGCTCGCCCTTACAGGGCATGGCCACCAGATGGCGCCAGCTTGCCCGCTCCCCACAAGGCTACCTCAACCCCTCACCCCATCCCACACCCAGCGCCCGCCAGCCCGGGGGCGGCGTGAGTCAGGGGCAGCAAGCAGCAGAGGCGGCTCCCGCTTGCACCTGGGCGGGGAGGTAGGGAGGAGAAGAGGGTAAGACGCCCGGCCCGCCCTGCCCTCTGGCCCCAGGGAGGGAGCGCCAGGAACAAGACATTCCCTGCCCCGGGACGCGGGAGGGAAGAGGTGGAGAGCTCCCTTAGCTGGGCGGAGACCTTCTGCTACCCCCAGGGGCGGGCGAGCCAATCAGGCCACCCTGCCCTCCTCTTCTCCAGGACCCCATGACTCAGCGTTGGAACTGGGTGGAGGGGGACTGGGATGGCTCCGTCCTTACAGGCCCAGTCCCCACCGCCACCCCAGTCTTTCAAGCCTCTACCTTGTTTCCCCCCTCTTACCCTTCCTTTGCCACCCCCCTTTGCATAATTTACGGCCAGGAAAAAGGAACAGAAACCAGGAAGGAGGGGCAGTCCACCCCCTCACAGCCAAAACCCAGGGGGCATGGGAGTAGGGCAAGGATTTGGTCCTAAGCCCCAGCCTCCTAGAAACCCGCATAGCCGAAGTGGGACCCCACAAATCAGAGATAGATTATTGCTTCAATTCCCCAGTAGTGGCTGGGGACAGGGACCCCACCTTTATTGTGTGTGTGTGTGTGTGTGTATATATATATATACACACACACACACAGACAAACAGACATATATTTCATGTTTAACTCCTTGGGTGATCACCCCAATCTAGAGAGCTTGTGCCCCAAAACCTCAGCTTGTAATTGGAATGAAGGCTCTGGGGGGAAGAGGCGTTCGATTCTGATACCAAGAAGGTTCAGCACCCCCGACCCCGATACCACTTGTTTTATGTGCTCCCCGTTGCTTGGCGTGGTGTCCCAGGCCTTGTGCTGTTCCAGCCTGCCCATTCATCCCTCTTTTAAGAGGACTCCATGGCACCTTCGGCCTGTGGTGTGGTGGGTGTCCCTTCCTCTTCCTCCTCCTCAGGGGGCCCTTGTGTAGTGACTGGGGGTCCCGTGGTGGCCGATTGCTCCCAGAATCGAGCCAGAGAGAGGTGGAAGGTGTCCAGGTGGCCATTGGAGAGGTCGAGGCCAGCAGGGGATGAGGTGGTGGTCGAGGGCGGTGGGTAGTGAGGGGCTGCCACGTCATCCTTGCGGCGCCTTCGGGTGCGCACCTCCAGGCAGTTCTGACCCTTGAGATGGCGCTGCAGGTGGTCCTCCTTGGCGAAGGCCTTGTGGCACAGGTGGCACTCATAGGGCCGGTCCCCGGTGTGCAGGTGCATGTGGTTCTTGAGGTCGTAGCTATGCAGGAAGCGGGCTGGGCAGTGGGGGCATGAGTAGGGGCGTTCTCCTGTGTGCTTCCGCATGTGGATCTTCAGCTTGTCATTCCTAGTACGAGCAGGGGAAAGGGCAGACACTCAGGATTCAGGATAGGATCCCCAGCCCATCTTAGCCACGCCCCTTGGCCTTGACCCACCCTGGTTCCTCAATGTGGTTTCCCCACTGCTGCCCCAGGAGACCCTTTTTGATTAGCCCTTAACTCAATGGGCCCTGGCACTATGAGCTCCTCTGCTTCCAGTTCAATCTTCTTGGGAACTAGCCCACTCCCAATCATGCCCTTGTTTGCCTCTTTTGGCCTCCCACCTCATTCTAGGAACCCACCAGAGAGCTGGCCCCCACGCCACCCTCAGCCCATTCTGGGCCGTCCCCACCTGGTGCTCACCTGGTGAAGCGGACACCGCAGACCTCACAGGCAAAGGGCTTCTCACCAGTGTGGGTCCTCATGTGCCGAGGCAGTTTGCCTGCCCCGTGGATTATCTTGTGACAGACTGGGCACTCTTGGGGCATCTGTGAACGGCGTTTACGCACCAGCTTGTCTTGGCCATCCAGGCCTGGTGCCAGGGCATCCTGGTGCAGCGAACTTAGGTAAGCCATCAGGTCGGGGTCGATGGGATCTTCATCTGAGCCCAGCTCCTCTGGTGATAGCGAAGGCTCGTTACTCTGGGCTAGCCCGTAGCCTGGGGGGTATGCCATCTCCTCCTCTTCTTCCTCAGCTTCAAAGACTTCATAGTTCAGGGGCCCCTCGGCAGGTGAGGCGGCACCTGTGGGAGGACTATAGCTATCTCCGAGCCCACTGCCCCCACTGTTACCCAATCTACCAACCATCTCTTCTTCTTCGTAGGTCAAGGGATGGGTGAGTACTGTGGGTGCCTCAGGGACCAGATGGTTTGCTCGGGCCCCTTTGGTTTGAAGAAAAGCTTTCCGGGGTTTGCGGCTGCGGCGGGCGACAGGTCGAGGTGGTGGTGGCGGTGGCGGTAGGAGGGGCACCTGTGGAGGGCTGTCTTCACCGTTGGGCATTCCTGAGGTTGAGGCTGTGGTGGTGGCAGTGGCGAAAGCCTCCAGGTACTGTCGGGCTCGCTCACAGTCATCCTCATCTGGGCTGGGGGCTTCCAGCCCACTGCCTTGTAAAATCTCCATGCAAGCAGCGATGACACATGGGATTTCCAGTAGCCGAGCAGCTTGGAGTACAGCCGGCATATTGGCGCTGCTGGTGGTCAGTGTGGCTGTGTAAGCAAACTCGAGCAGGGCACCTAGGGCCTCCGGCCCTACAAAGTCCAGCTCACACACACCGGCCCCTGCTCCCCCAGAAGCCGTCCCACCACCCCCTGTTCCCATCACGGTTCCCCCTCCCCCCTCCGTAAAGAGCTTCTTGAAGTAGTGGCTACAGGCAGCCAGCACAGCCCTGTGGGTTCGGTACTCAAGACCCTGCGTCCTGATGGTGAGGTCGCACAGATGGCCCAGCTGGCGCTGCTCGTTCAGGCAGCTCAGGAGCTCGCTGCTGTGGTCTGGGAATGGGATTCCAATCAGGTCATCCTCGGGGCTCCCCATCTTCTCCTGCAGGGTCAAGCAGAGGGTGAGGGTAAGAGAGATGGCACTGACTGCTCTTCTAGAGGTCCTGAGTTCAATTCCCAGCAACCACATGGTGGCTCACAACCATCTGTAATGGGGTCTGGCGCCCTCTTCTGGTGTGTCTGAAGAGAGCAATGATGATGTACTCATATATGTAAATTAAATAAATCTTTAAAAGAGCGCTTATTCTGGCCCATACCCTCCCAAATCACCTTCCATGTCATGCACAAGGGAACTGCGGTTCAGACAGACAAGCAACTGGCTTTCCGGGTGCAGTGCCAAGTGAATAGGGTCACCCCGAGTCAGCAGATCCAGACCACCTTCCTGGTTCTAACATGGCTCTACCCTGCTTCTGCAGGCCCGCCTTCCTGTGATCCTAGGCAGACTTGCATTTCATTGTTCCCATCCCCTGATCCCTTTAGAAGATGCTCTGGTCTGGGAGGCTAGGTACTGGAGTCCTGGTTTAGGCTTCAAGAAAAACTGACTAAAAGACCCATGTTTGTCATCAGAAAAATGTGTAGTGGAGCCTCCCCATAGCTCTGGGAGAGGCCAGGCCTGGCTGGGTTCTGTCACAAGCATAGTACACCCAACAAACAAAAGAAGCCACCCTCTTCCCCCCATGCCCCTCCCCAAGCTACATTCCCCAGCCACCAAAAGTTCATCTTTCCTTCAAGATCCCCGCTCCCCACATCCTCCCTCCCGCATGGGCCAAGGAACAGCTACCATATGCTGGGGTGTCACTGGGCAGGTACTTCCTGTACCCTCACAGATAAGCATCACTGTCAAAAAGCTAAGTCCCACCCCTCCTCTCCCCTCCCCACTTAAACTATTCTCTCCCTTCCTCCCTCCCTTCCTCTCTCTCTCTCTCTCTCTCTCTCTCTCTCTCTCTCTCTCCCCTCTCATTCCAGTCGTTGGCCCAACTTAGAGTCTCTCCATGCAGGGCCTGGCCCACCTTCGTCACAGGGGGTAGGGAAGGATTGTGGAGTGGCTTAGTTGAATGACCTTGAACAAGTCATTAAGGTGAGGGGGTAAATGCAGTCAAGTACGGCCCAGTGCCTAACACACAGCAGGAGCTCAGTCCCTGGTGTGGCCTATACTTTACAGTTACACAAGAAGGGGTTGGGAACACCAGGCATAGTGGCGGCACACGCCTTAAATCCCAGCACTTGGGAGGCAGAGGCAGGCGGGTCTCTACGAGTTCAAGGTCAGTCTGGCCTACAGAGTTAAATTCCAGGACAGCCAGGGCTATGTCAGGAGACCCTGTCTCAAACAAACAAAAACCAGAAACAACCAACAAACTAACCAACCAATCAAAAACCCAAACCGAAAACACAACACAAAAACCAACCCGGGGCTGGGAAGTACAGCTGCAAACGGCTCGCTTGCTCGGCAGGCAGGTCAGTCCTGATACTTTGTTAGTCTAGAGCTACTAGAGACTGCAACAGCTCTGGGCTCTGGAGTCAGCCAGGCCTGAGTTTGAATTCTTAGCTCTGTGATCTTAAGCAAGTGATTTTTATCTCGGAGCCTCTTTCCTCATCTGCAATACTGGATAATTCCAGCTGACCCCAGGGGTTGTGGCGAGGGGTAAATCAGGCCAGGTGTGGCATAATGCCGAACACACACAGTAGGGGCTCAGTCAGTAGTCTGGCCTCAGGACAGATTCCAGCGCACATATGGTCTCGGCCTGACTAGGAGACAGCCCTGCCTCTTCCTTCCCTGAATGTACCCTGAGGGAGCCAGGTTACTAGGGAGCTACTTGACCTAGGACAAACCACTTCCTTTCAGAGGCCTATTCCTCCTCCACTGCAATGCGAAAGGCTAGTCCAGACAATCCTTCCATCAGTTTGGTTGATCAACCCTGGTCACCTATGGGAAAGAGTTTTGGGGGACAGGGGTGTGAGTCAGGGGCTACTTATTTCCTCTTTAGGACATAACACTGCCACAGTGGCCTGCCTGCTGCCACCTTCACTCCAAAGCCAGAGCGCTTACCTGGGAGCCCTGAGTGAATGGTATCCACTTGTCTGGAAGCTACACCTGGGCAGCCTTAGGTATCTCACCTGTTCCCACTCTAAGTTCCCAAACCACTTCCCGCCCTTGGGGACCAAGCAGTCTGGGAGTCCTCTCCACTCCCAGTACTTTACTATAATACAAGAGGCTAATGGCCCCAGGACTTAAGAACAAATAAAAATCAGGTAGGCAGCAGTGGGCACCCTCCAGGGTCCAAGTGCATGTTCCTCTTAAGGGGCACAAGTGGGGCACTCCTTGCTACCCATTGGCTGGGAGCTGGGTACCCAGAGGCACGTGGCTCACCCTATCCTTCACCCTCCTTCCCTACCTACTCCACCCATTCCCGTTGGTAAACCTGCCTCCTTTCTCCCACCCCAGGGCTGATCTCTGTGGCAACTTGGTACGGCAGGTGTACTGTACCGATTGGCTGATCTTGCTGTCAGGTCACAGGCTCAGAGTAGTTCACCACCAACTCACATAGGGCTTGGGCAAGGGTGGGTGTTTTAACTCCTTAGGCTCAAATCCAATACCTATGGCCACAATGTATCGAGGAAGGACTAGATAGGCAGATGGCATACAGGGCAGGAGAGGCTGTTCTGGGAAATCCCCTAGCCCTGGCACCCATACCAACTGAGGTGCCACCTGGAACTATGCTACTGCCAACCAGGCCAAGGGGGCACTCCTAGCCCTATCATATGGGAGGAGTTGGTGGGGTGGAGGCCTCCCCTTCTTTCTTCCAGGGTGGGGCACTGGTGCCAGTATGCCCACCCCACCTTGGGCACCCTTCCCACATCTATATCCCAGAGGGCCCAGTCCCCTGACGCCCCATGTAGGCTGCCCATCCCCACCCAGCCTGGCATGCCCCCTCTTGCTAAGACCTTGTGGGCATGGGTGTGTGTGGTGGTTGGGGGGGGCAGCTATGCCAGGGAACCAGGCAAGGTCTGTTTGGTCTGTTTGCCTGGTAGGGGAAAGAACTGGGGGCCACGCCCCATCACTCCCCTCTTTCTCGACACCACCCCCCCAGGCTCCCCTCATTGTCAGGCCTGCTAGACCGGCCAAGCCAGTGGGCAGCTTTCTTGAAACCGGGCCCTGTGTCAAGCCTGCACCATCTTTGGTGGGGGAAAACTCAGAGTGACAATGGTGAGAGTTCTGATCACCTACCATCAGTACCTAAAGCACCTGCCAGCGTGTGTCCACCATCAAACCACCGAAAGGGGGAGGCACCGGCTGACTTAGACAAAGGCAACTAGAATCTTCCAGATGCTGACCTTAGGCAGCTTCCACACTAGGGTTGAGGGGCTCTGAGAGCTGAGAGCCAACCCTGCTGGCCTGAGCCAGCTGAAGGGCAGGCCTAGGAGGCCCTGAATGGGGCAGCTGAGTAAAGCTGGCCCCCCTTCTCCCCACCTTAGGGATTAGGGACTGGGGCTTAGTGTGTGTGGGGGGCAGCCGGCAGAAGCAGGATTAGTGGCGTAAAAAATAGATGTGGGCGCACAGAGCACCCCCCACCCCCCATTCCAAGGCCCCTTCTCCCAGCTCCGCCAGGGAGCCAGAGAGGTGCCTGGTCCTGTTTTTTCTGGAGCAGCAGCTTGGAGGGCGAGAGGGTGAGGGCCAGGCTGAAAAGCCTTCCTGCTAGGGATGACTGAGACCCAAGGCACTGCCCAGTGCTCCTGGTGCCTGGGCTGGCCACCCCTCCCCCTCTTTCTCCTTTCTGCCCCCACCCGGGCTCCAGCCTCAGGTTCTCTTCCTGTTTTTTTGGAACCCAGTTTGCACGAAGCTAGCTAGGGCTTTGGCCTGTGGCTGGACCAGAGGGGTAGGGAAACTGGACAGCCAATCCAAAGTCCTCAGGGACCCAGGAATCCTTCGTCCATGGTTCCTTCCGTCCTTTCTCAAGATTCTCAAGACTCATGGGGTCCAAGAAGCACAGATATCTGAACTACCCAGTTTCAGGCAGGTGAGGTGGCTGAGCCTCACTAGAGGATTAGAAGAGCCTCCACAGAGGGGGTCAAAAGACAGGTCCCGGGCCCAGGGATGCCCAAGACACTTAGGGAGCCCTCCCCTCCGGGTCCTCTAAACTTCTACAAGTCTTCCCCATCCCCCATGTGGCGCTTCCCCCCTCCTAACCTCACCACCCCCAGCACTCACACTTCCTGGGGGCCGAGGCGGGGAAGAGAGACCGCAAGCCACGAAGGGGGAAGGAGGCGAGGGGAGCTGGCTGCTTCCCGGTGCCGTGGGGGTTAAGCTCCCACCAAGTCCCCCGATCCTGGTGCAGGGGCTCCAGACTGAGGGACACCACAGCTGCTCCCTTGTAGTTTCCTTCTGTAACATCAGGTCTAGCACACAGCTCTTTAGCCCATCAAGGAGAATGGAACAAGATAAAGATGGCGGAGAAAGGAGAGGGGCACCTCTTTTCCAGTCTTCCCTCGCCCCCTCTGGGGGCTCATCAGCTGCCCTTTACTTCTGGGCTTTCGTTTGGACTTCTTTTCTTCTTTCTACCCTTTCCTACCTTCTGTGGGCCTTGTCTTCCCAGCACGAGATTGAACCTTGGTTTCCTTCCTTAGCCCTTATGGGTGTCCCACCATATGACCTCCACCGTGTCTGTCCCTGGGACTTCTGCTAGGAAGCACCGCCACATAGGGTTTCTCTCCCTCTTCCTATTACTTCTCTCACTAAAGCATCTCCTGAGCCCAACCTTTACCACGCTCCAAGCATCCCTCCATGCCTGTGTGGAACAGAGGCCAGAGGAACTGAGTCAGGACCAGGGCTTGTTCTGCAAGTCCTGGTCTTATGAAGAGATGGCTGAGTTTTGGGTACCCATACTTGCCTTCTGGAGGAAGCAGAGGACCAAAACTTGGGAGCCACTTGGAGAAAAGAGGTGGCAGAGGTGGAGTGTGCAGAGAGAGCGGATGTGGGGTAAGGGGGACAGTGAATGCCTCTGCCCGTCAAAGTTTCCAGCCCTGAAGCTAGTGGACTTTCCCGAGTGCCCACCCCAGCCAGGTAACTGACTATCTGCTTGGACAGACCCTGGTCATCAGGGCTCCCAGCACAGTCTGACT
This sequence comes from Mus caroli, assembly GCF_978045245.1. Taxonomy (NCBI): domain Eukaryota; kingdom Metazoa; phylum Chordata; class Mammalia; order Rodentia; family Muridae; genus Mus; species Mus caroli. The sequence continues at coordinate 72,592,027 of NW_028227258.1, read as the reverse complement.
GGGCAATACCAGCTCTCCTTAGGGGTAAGGAGCCTGCACAATGTGCCAGGGTCTACCTTGTATCCCCCTCCCCCCAGCCATGTCTTTGGCTGGGTAACCAAGCTGGCTGGTAACCCCACACCCGCTTAGCCGCAGGCAGAAACCTGAGCCCCCCCAAGCCCCAGAAGACACCCCAGCCGGGTCCCCGGAGCCCAGCTCCCTGCCAGCCTGTCCAACCTCCTGGCCTGGCCCAGCAAGCACAGCCTCCGTAGGACCCTTCTTCTGCCTTTCTTGGTCCTCTTGGATCCCTTAGACTCTGAAGCCTTCCCCTCACTCTAACACCTCAGCTCCTCTGTTCCCTAAAGCCTCCAATGAAATCTGGGCACCCTCTTCCTAGCCTGTTTTTCAGTCCTCCTCTAACCCTTGGCCAATTCTAGGCCTCCGAGCCTCCCCTGGGGCCTGACCTCCTGAGCCAGAGCTGGGCCTACTCACCTGAACGCTGAGGGGCCTTGCCGGCAACTCCTCCTGGCCCCTGGGGGCAGCACGTTGGGAGGGGTGGAGGAGGGATAACTTGGGGGGGGGGTAGGGTGACTGGTCCCCACTCCAGCTCCCTCCTTCAAAGGGGCCGCCTACGACCTGGCCCAGCCCCTCCCCCTACAGCCTTAACCCTCTGGGTGCTGTCCCCCTCCCCCCAGCTTGGAGGGAGGGGTTACAGAAGGACTGGCAGCGTGGGAGAAGGCCCAGAGTCTCTGCCTGCAGTGCCCAGAGCCCCAGCTGTCCCCACCCCCGCCTGTCCTTACTCAGTCCTAAAAGGGGAAAAAGGTGAGGGGTAGGAAAGGTAGGAGCCGGCCCAGTCCAGGAGGACAGAGGTGAGGAGCAATGGGAGAGGCTGTTGGAGGTGGGACCAGGAGAAGGAAGGGAGGGGAGGGGACAGAAGACAGCCTTGGCCAAATCGGGAGGAGGGGAACTCTGAACATTCAGTGCCAGGGGTGACAGGTGCCTAGGTCCCAGCCCCTCAGGGTATGTGGAACTAGGGGAACATAGAGAGACCCTCCAGACCCTAGTAAGCTCTTGCCCTGTTCTGGGAGCTGTCCGGATTCTCTTCACCTTGTACCAGGCTGGGGCCCTCAGGGGCTGGGCAAGGCAGCACCCGCCCTCCTCATAGCCTCACCCCAAACCCACTCACATACCACAGTTCCTCGCCAGGGCACCAGCCCTGCCAACCAGGCCAGGGGGCAGCACTCATGCCAGACCCCAGTGACCAGGGGGACAAGAGCTGGCTGAGGAGGGGTAGACATACTGGGGGAGTTGTAGGCACCGAAAGAGGAAGGAGGCGGGAGGGGGCATATGCTGGGAAGCTCCTCGCCCCACCCCTTGCGCAAGCTACGCTACCCTGGCTGGTTGGGTGGGACCCGCCTGGGCCTCAGGGGGCAACTCAGGAAAGTTCTGAGATGAACTGGGTGGGCCACAAAATGTCATGTAACTCCTGGGATTTCTTATTCTTGGAGTGGAAGGTACCCCAATATCCTCCAAACAGTAGGTCATCCTGCTAGGCTCAGAGAGAATCACAGAAATGTCCCTGAAGATACCCCCTCCCTGCTACCCCCAACAGCTGCTGGCTCAGTGCCGCTGGCCTGCTGCTCCTCACCGGCTCCCGGCCTGGCTGGCAGCTACCCACCAGGATGCTGGCAGTCCTGCCCGCCTCTCCCTCCTACCCCCTGCTCGCAATGCCCTATGCCAACTGTGGGCCTGGGGTGGGGGAGGGTCACTTCTGTGCCTTGGTGCCAGGCAGGCGGGCCCGGGCCCCTGAGGTCCTATAGATAAGCCCCAAGACCCTGTCCTTAAGCCACCTCCTTAAGAGGAAGCATATTGCTTAGGGCTGATACTGAGAATGGATAGGCCTATGAGCAGTTACCGAAGGATCCACGCCCCAAGGTGGGGACCAGTGTCTCTCCTGTCACCAGGCGCCAATCTCCCAGCATTCCCCTTACAAATGCTTGGGCACCAAAGTCCCCGCAATTCCTCAGAGCCCCAGTCTAATGCCTGTAGCCTGTGAGGGAGTAGGGTGGGGCTGCTCCCTGCCCTTTGATCCCCATAAAGGGAGGGAACTAGCCTGGAGGGCAGGGGGCAGGGAAAGAGTTCATGGGGCCCCTCATTTCCCCTGCCAGGGGCATCAGGGCAGGGTGTGGGCATCTCTTGGGTGGGGCTCCTCCTAAGGTGAGGATGGGCAGTCTCAGCAATGGGAGATGGATGTCAATACTTGGTGTCATATGGGAATGAAGTGGCAAGAACAAAGTAAAGAGAATACAGAGGGTCTCTGTTGCAACCCACTCCAGTACTGACTTTTACCCTTACCCAGATACACTCTTAGACTTGGCCAAACTGAGAGCTCAAGGACTACAACTCCCAGTGTGCACCACAGCTGCTTTGCATGTACACTGGGAGTTGTAGTTCCCTTAAGAAGCCCTGGGTTCTTCTCTTCCCAAGAGCTTAGCTGGTAGGTTAGAGAAAGAATGGTCACAGATCTCTCTAAGTGGAACACGATTTAAGAAGTGTAAGACAGGTTAGTAAGTCCATGGTGGGTAAAGAAGACCCCCTTACTCCAGGCAAAGGGGAAAGAAAGGAGGAAGGAAGGAGGAGAGGATGTCTGTTGAAAGGGGTATATGGTTGGGGAGGAGCTGGGGGGGGGGGAGTGGAAACAGGAAGGAAACTGAAGCCAGAGACATGAAGTCGAAAGCAAGGTCTTGGGGGAGCCCCACTCTGAGGCGTGGCAGAGACTGGGAAGGCATTTCTCCCACCATTCTGGTGACCTGCGAAGGTACAGGAGGAAATGGTGATGTTAAGTGATATCCAATTAATGTATGTGTGTGGGTAGGTGACTGGCTCCATTTGTTGGCCATCTTTTGCCATAGGTACCCTCAATGTCTGGATGTGGTATGGGTATTTGCAGCTTAGGGACCTCTGAAGGTGCTAGCTAAGAAAGCTAAAAGGCAGAGGAAGAGTCTGGGGCAAGGAAGGACTTAGGCTGATGGTGAACACAGCGCAGGAAGCCATGTGTGGGGTTAGGTCCAGGTGTGAAGTCAAGGTAAGGGCAGGGCAGAGACCTTAGGAGCTAGGAAGCCTCAGGGAAGAGATGGCTAAAGGGTCCCGTGTCACCTGCTTCCTACCCATCCCAGGCTGTGGGCCACAAAGAGGGAATCCTCTTTAGCCCCACTGAGACATTTGCTAAAGGTACTTGGACTAGCGCGGCCTTTGAGCATAAAAAGATATGGCATCGCAGGAAGCCAGATGGCATCTGGGTGTCTTTCCCTAGTGGAGGTGGAGGTCAGAGATGGATAACATATCTACTTTGAGGACACTTTTTCTGGGGTCCCTGAAGTTCTGTGACAAACGCTGACAGGTCATAGGGTTATTGCTAAGGCCTTAGCTTGGCTAGGTGGTGGTGGTGGTAATGGGGTCTCTCACCCTCCAGTTCTTGATCAGTCATTCTACGCTTTCTTCTCAGCCCCCCAGGCCTGCATTGGCACCTGGCTGCTGTGGTGTTGGCAGGACTGGAGGGGGGGGGGCAGCAAGGCAACTTCAAACTGTCCGGGCAAAACGTCAAGTTTACTCACGGGTTTACTCAGCAGAAGGAGGGGGGAAGAGGACAGAGCAGGCACACCCCATGCCAGGGTCCCATCCATCTGCCTGTCTCCACCTTCCTCCCCCACCCTCCTTTTTAGCCCTGGGCCAAAACAGGCACAAGCCCCAAGGCCTGGTGGCAGGGCTGTCTTAACTCTCAGGAAGGTCAGAGAGCCAAGCAGGCTGGAGGCAGGAAGCCCTGAAGCAGGCCCAGAGGCGTCTATCAGAGGGCAGTGCCCTGTTTGGAGCCCATCTACTCCCTGGCTTAGGTCTTTGGCCTTGGGCCAAAAGAACTGGGTCTCTCCCTCTCTCAGCTATCAAAAGGAGGGCCTTGCCTCCTCCACCTGAGCAGTCTGCTGGCCCAGTAAGTTCTGACCCCCAAATGGGTCTTGAGCTGGGCCTCAGGTACCAACACCAATGCCATTCAGGATACCATTCATCTTAGCCTTGGCTGGGAATGGGGGGCCAGCACTCTATCTGACCTACTTCCCTTTCCTCCCCACCTGTTTTCACTCTCAGCTTCTCTCCCCAAGCCTTCACTGTCCCCACCCCAGAGGTGCTCCACCCCCCCCCCCCATGCCTGCTGGGTCCCCTCCCCCACTCTTCCCCAGGGTGCCAAGTGCAAGCACACAAAGGGCCCGATGGTGCATTGTTAGCCCAGCCCCCGCTGCCCGCCGCGCCCTCCTGGGGCAGGCACTAGGCCAAGGAGGAGCTGGGGGCGGTGGGTGCCAGGGGGCACCATGGGGAAGGGGGAAGAGGACAGCACCTGTCTCCCAGCCACCGGGGCTGTCGCACCTGGACTGAGTAGTAGAGAGAGGGCCCCATTAGAGCAGGCCTGTCTCCTTGACACCTGAGCCTAGTGGGCACTGCTTGCTTTCTTCCCAAGAGCCCCTTTCGGATGGTATTAACCCCTTCCTGACCCCAGGCTGGGGATGGTGGTACCCAAGGGAGGGGGGACAGTGTCTGGGGGTGTCAGCAGGCAACAGCGTGCCTACAGCAACCATGTAACAGGCACGCTGGGGGAGCTGGGGTCCCGGGGGCCAGGGACAGGAGACACTGGCAGAGATTTCTCCTTGTTTCATCAGCTGCTCCGGGGGGAGCCCCCTGTCCTTGTTACCACGAAGGAGGAATACTAACTACCATCCAAACCAAGTCAGAAATATGCCCTTCTCCTGCCCAACACAATACTTCTTATGCCCAGTATCTCCTCCCAATCTAATGTCCACTCCATGCCAGCTCCATAAGCAGTGCCAGGAGGGTACAGGGGTGACCAAACCAGTTGGTGTGTGTGGGGTAGCAAAACGCAACCCAATAATCCTCCAGGCCTTAGCGGCCCCCCCCCCCACCAAAACACACACTGCCTCAAGGGAACGGAGAGTTCCTATCTTGGTTTATTTAACTCCTCACTTCCCAATCTGACTCCCCTCAACCCTTGATAAACGGTCCCCTCCTCTGGGAATAAGTTGGGGGAAGGAGAAATAGCTGCGCTGACTCATTCCCGTTCTCAGCTGCAGCTAGGGGTCTCCAAGGCATTCGGGAGGGGGTCAATTCAAGAACGCCCTCCACCTGGCCCGGAAGCCAGGACAGCTTGCCGGTCTCCCCTTCTCCCCAGCACCCACTTCCGGTGTCCCAAACTAGGTCAGCAGTGCTCGTTTCCTGTGGGTCAGCTAGCACCGGCGCCTCTGCCCCTCCCCTGCTCCGGACCCAGGCTCCCCGCCTTACCCCCCGCCCCCCCAGGGCGCCCCGAGGTCTCACCACGTCTCAGCCGCCCTTTGATACATGGGGGTTGTGCGGGGCGGGGGGCAGGGGACCCGCCCTCTCTCCAAACACTAGCAGGGCCGGGGCGCCTGGGCAGGCACGTGTCCGGGCACAACCCGCTGCCCACGCTGCCCCCCCACTCCCGCCCCCCCCGCTCTGGCCAGGACACGTCGCTCTCTTACTTGGGTGGGGTGGGAGGAGGGGAGAGAAAGCTGGAAATGGAAAGCAGCGCCCCCCACCCCTTTGAATGGCCAACCTCGGCCAGCGGTGCGCACTAGGTTTCTACCACACAGCGACCCCCACTCTGCTCAGGGCAGGTGCGCCGGCGGCGGCGGCAAGACCGCTGGTAGGTCGAGTTCTTATCACCCACCCTCGCACGGGAGTTGTGAGAGCAAAAGCTGACTTTGAAAAGGTGGCGGTGGGCCTGAGGCTTGAGAGACCGGAATGTGATTGCGGAGCGGGAGGGGCAGAGGGGTCGTCCTGCTGAGCCGCACTACCGCTGGAGAGACGACGCGGCTCGGGAAGCGCAAGAAACCGAATAGTCCAGCCGGTAACTTTCCCCCAAGCCGCGGTTCCTCCCGCTGTCCCCCACCCCCCGTGCCACTGGCCTGGGTCCAGCCCACCGTGCCAGGGGGGCGCGGAGCTGGGTGGGTGGGTGGGGACACGCGTTGTCCTAATTAGAGTCCGTCAGGGTTTCCATTCCCTCCATTCGGTCGGGTCTGGGGTCTCCCCCTAAAGTCACAAAAGCGACTGGGGGTGGGGGTAAGTTCAGTGCAGCTCACCCCCTCTCCATCCCGTAGCTCACGGTCTGTATGATATTAGAAGTGCAAAGAAAGTTTCTGGAGACCCTCCGCTCAGAGTTGGGGGGAGGCCATAGTCCATAGTTCTCTACCTTTCCTCCAAGTTAAAACCAATTTCAAAGACCCAGGAAAGCTACAGGGAATGCGACTGGTTGAAATCTGGTGTGTGTGTGTGTGTGTGTGTGTGTACGTGTGTGTACAGGGGTCTCACAGGACGCACGAAGGACACTGCAGTAGGCTCGAGTTTAGTGTACCCCGAGCCAAGGGACAAAAAGTGGGGTTCACTTACCTTTCAGCCGTTGGGTCCGTTCGCTGGAGCTGCAGAGGCACAGGGTGTAGGAAGAAGCGCGTCCCCCGCCAGGCTGGGGGGCTTGGGACTCTGCTCCGGTCCTGGTCAGAAGGCCGCGGTCAGTGGCTCGTTGCTCGTTGCTGGGGGGCTCCTCCTCCGCCACCCTTTGCCTCCTCCTGCTGCCCGCCCCCCCCTTGGCCGCGGAGAGCTGTACATTCACCTGGCTCCCACTCGCCCCCCCCCAAGGCCCGCCTCACCTGTCCTGCTGTCTCACCTGTCCTCTCTCTTGCTTTCCCCCCATCCCTCCCCTCCCTCCCCCCGCCCCTGCCACCCCCAAACTCCCCCCCCACCCTTAGCAACACCCTCTGTCACTTCCTGGTTTTTCATCCGCCCCCCCCAGGCACCCCCTCCCTCCGCCCAATAAGGACATAAACTTCCACCTCTTCCAACAGCTAGTTCCAGCAGGGAGCATATGGGTCCCTCCCTCCTTTTCGTCCCTTTTCTCCGAGATTTTGCTTCGCTCCCTGAGCCTTTCCCACCCTTTTCCTTTCCCTTCTTCCCTTCAAACTCCCTTCACCTGCCGCGATCCCTCTCCCTCTCTGCTTTCTACCACTATCTCCTCCGGTCCACCTTAACTGGAGCTCCGCCTCCGACTCTGTCCAGCCCTCTGCTGCTGCCCAGCTCCACCCCTTGCACGCCACCGCCCTGCCCATCCATTGGCCTGAACACCCGCCTATCCCATGTGGGACGCGCCTAGGGTTCATCCAGGGAGTGGGTGGAGCCTGGGCTGGCCAGAAACCAGAAGGGGAGGGAGGCCGAAGACAGTGTCCGCAGTGGCCAGGGAATGGAGCAGCCCCCTCAGGGACTTCCTCTCTTTCAAGAGGGGCTTCTGTAGGGTCACCACCTGGGGAGGGAATGGTATGAGAGGTTACGGATACGCTGCTGGGGATGAAGACCTAAAATTTAGAAAGAGTGGGGTCCTGCCGAGGGGCTTTAACCAGGTCAGAGCCCCAGGAAGAGAGAGAACCTCTAGACATTGAGCTTCAGCCTCTTGGCCCATCCCCCTCCGAGGGAGCGGGGGAGTCGAGGCTGTGGGCACTCTAGGTCCCTCCCCACGCGTGACGGCGCCCCGCGGGGAGGGAACAGTGCCCGGGGCAAGGAGCCTTTGCGCTCTAGCCAGTGCCCGTTGCTGCCTTGGCATTTTCAAAGGGGAGGGACTGAGTCTGGGAAGGGGGAGGTGCGCTCCCTCTGGGGCCCCAGCGCTTTGCCTTCAACCAGCCGGTACTTTTAGTGGAGAAACTGAGACCCTACCGTGGAGGGATCTTGGCGCAGATTCACTCAGACCCCCAGGTGACGATAGAGACCTGGGTGTTTTAGGATGTTTGCTTAAGTGGGTTTGGGAAGAACTGGTATTCGTATTTAAGTGCCCGACCCAAAGAATGGTAGCCTCTGAGGGACGCTTACAACTGGGCTGGCGATGCTATGGACCCCAAAAGGGCCCCTCCCACTCGTTTCAAACGGAGTCAAATCCCGCTCTCTAGGGCCAGGTTCGGCTTCGCAGCAGCAGGCCAGGCGGAACCGGGTCGGACTTGTTCTGTTTCCCAGCTCCCTCCGCAGGGGGCCTCCTTCCCTTTCCAGCAGGTGGCTCCGCAGGACACCAGCTCAACCTGTTGGACCACAATGGGCGGTGCCAGGGGGGCCCTGGCCCTCACCCGGGCTGACCCGGGATCCCCAAGCAGGGGGAGGGGTGGAGTCGGCCCTTCCCTCCCTCTTTCTCCTCTCCCCCCTGACATGACTCAGCCTCGAGGCCGCTGCTCTGCCCCTCAGCCAGGGGCGGAAAGTGTGAGGTGCCCCGGAGGGCTCAAGCCAAACTAAACAGCCCCTCACCCCAGACATTATCTCACTGGAGAATTAGGGGGGCAATAGGGACCAGTGGCTAGCATGAGGAACTCTGGCTCAAGCAATCCGTTCCGGGTTTTCCTATCGTTTCTGTCCCGCTTTCCCCCGCCCCCAACACCAGCACGCCCTAGGTCAAGTCTGATCTTTGCTCCAGGTTTTCCTAGCGGCCCCGCAGGGCTGTTTCACGTCGGAAGGATTCCGAGCAAGAAGTGTCTGGACTAGGGTTTTTCCCTTCCTTCTACTGTCAGGGTCCTGCTGACCAGGGAGTAAGCCTTGCTAGGCAACAGTACTAGACACCTAAGTAAAGTGGAGGGAAAACTGCTTTCACGAGAAGGGTACAAGACCTAGGAAAAAGATTTGGGAGAGGGTAGGAAAGTGGCCCAGGGCTCCAGAAGAGTGAGGGTCTTGTCAACTAGCTCTAAGGGACTTAGACGCGAACCGCTCTGTTGTTCCACCCCTGCCTCTGGAATTGCTTCTGGCTAGACACAACCCGGATCTTTCTGCGGCTGGATTATCATTTTTTAGCAGTCCTGGAAATCTACTGTTAGTTCCTTAGTGGCTCTTTTCCATTCCATGTTTCCATGTTTTTCTTTTCCTTGTGGTACAAATAGTTATTAGTTCCCTTTCATGTTGGGGGAACACCGACTTGAAATTTCTGTCTAAATCCCCTCCCCCGCTTTGGGTCGTAACTGCCAAACCAGAGACCGAGGCCAAGAAGCGCTAGTGGGACCCCGCCCCTTTCTTGGGAATCTGGCGTCTCCCCTGACCCCCATATCAATCCCATATACACCTGAGCTGCTATAGAACTGGAAGGCGAGTGTGGGGTGTGCAGGGGCTTCCTGGTGAGCGTCCCCCATCCTCACATTCAGACTTTACATCTTCAGGCAACTTTCTAGATTCTAGACTTTAATGCACGAGAGAAGTAGGTGAGTAAATACCCCGAGAATGAGATGTTTGCCCTGAGAAGGATAAAAGCTCCAGCAAGAAGGACTTTATAACTAAAGCTGGGAATAGTGACTCTGAGTGGCGGCCTGGTTTCGAGACTGGCTGGTCCAAGTACACAGAAGAGTTGAGCAGCTACAAGTTTGCGGAGTCCCGGAGGAAGTGTGCGGCTGGAGGCGAGGCTTTCCATGTCAGGGTCCTAAAGTGAGTCTGGGGGCCTGTTTCTGGTGGGGGCGCTGAGCTGAAAGCAGCGCCTCGGTCTGCTCCAGGCGCCCACCTAATCGCTGCTCCCCCGCCCCTTTCCCGCGGCTGCCTCCGCTTCCCTCGAAAAACCCGCCGCCCAGGAAACCGCTGGGGGCGCTCAGACCGCAGCCCCCTCCCTCCCGCCGCCCCCCAGAACCCCTACCGCGACCGCCCAACCCACCTGAAGAGGCGGTGGCTGCCAAGGGTACCCCCTCCCGCCGACTCCCCCCCTACACCTGCGGGTAGCACTATTTATAACTGCGCGCCTATTCTGGGCCTCTCGGCTGGAGCCCGCTGCAGCGCAGTGCTAATCGCCGCTGGGATCTCTGCGCCCCCCAGGGCTGGGGAAGGTAAATTTAGCTTCAGGAAGCTCCGGGGAACATTTTCCAAAACTCCACGTCCCAGACAGGCAAAACAGAACCCCTCTGCGCGCAGCCTGCTTCCTACCTGCCACTAGGTGGCGCAAGGCTCCTAAACCCCTTCCAGTTACCGGTTAGGGTAGCGGTTCTTCAGACCAGGCCAGATAAGGAGCTGTGGGTAGCTAACTGGTTGGAATGGATACTTTTTAGGAGGCTGGGGAAAGACGCTCAAGTCTGAGAAGCCAGAGGCTTCTTCCTAGGGATGGGGAAATAACTCCTATGTAAACGAAATGCAAATGAGAGCATTGTTCCTTGTGCCTAGGGGTGTCTGTGCCCAGGAGTGATTGCCAGCTTCTCCTCTCTGTCTGCTGTGAAAATGTGGGGCTGTCCCCCTTGGCCCTCAGATTCATCTTATTGTGATTTCTTTCTTACCTCTTTGTGCTCCACCCCCAACTCTGTCTCTCACATTGCACCCTTGGTTCTACCTGGAATGTAATCTACAGACATTTTGGATAGAAGGCTTTTCTCTTGCTGTGATTCTTGAAGGTCACGTTTAGCTTGTTGGTCTAGTCTGCTCCTTTCAACCCCAAAGAGTCCCCTATCTATTGTGCCTGCTAGAGGGCTTCAAGGAGCCCAGGGCAGGCAGTAACTCCCCTCTCTGTCTTGGTATCTTGCTTCTCTACCCACCCTGTCCTAGGCTCCTGAAGCCACAGGTAGAGTGTTCAAGACCCGAGTAGCTCTTTTGGGCTGAGAGCATTGGGAGAAGTTGCCACATGTCTTTTTCTCTTCTAGAAAAATGGGAAAGTTGTTGGTAAGGAAAACCATTGTAGTCAAAAGGTATTTAGATGGGACCTTAAGTTGGTCCAAGGAGCAAAGGACACAGTGATCTTGGAGCTTTGATGGGAATCAGCTTCTGCTTAGGAGGGATGCCTCTGCCTCCTGGCCCACTAAATTCTTTCTTTTCTTTTCTTTTCTTTTCTTTTCTTTCTTTTTTCTTTCTTTCTTTCTTTCTTTCTTTCCTTCCTTCCTTCTTTTCTTCCTTTCTTTCTTTCTTTCTTTCTTTCTTTCTTTCTTTCTTTTTCTTTCTTCTTTTTCTGTTTGTCAAGACAGGGTTTTCCTGTGTAACCCTAGTTATCCTGGAACTCACTTTGTAGACTAGGTTTGTAGATCAGCCCACCTCTCTGCCTCCTGAGTGCTGAGTGCCAATACTGCCTGGCTCAATTAAACCAATCATACGAGGAAGGAAGGTTAACGAGGAATCCTGATTTTGATTCTGGACAGGAGTCTTACTATATCGCTCATGCTGTTCTCCACCTCCCGGGATCAAACCGCCCACATCAGCTTCCAGAATCAAAGGGAAGATAGATGTGTGTGTGCTACCCGCCTGGCAAGCCCTAAAGTTGAGATGTGGAAACGTGGGTGCACTGAATGTCTGTTCTACTGAGTGTTCTAAGAGTGTTGTCCTTCTGACCTTGGGATGAATCGCTTCCCTTTTTGGGCCTGTTTGTTCAAGTTAATGTGAAATAATTCCCTTTAACGTTAGTTATCTTTCCTGCTTTTGTTCTGTGTGTGTGTGTGTGTGGGGGGGGGTAGGGTTGTTTGTTGGTTGGTTCTGAGTTAGGTCTCACCACCGCACTCCAGCCTGCCTACTTTTGAAGTTTACTTTTTCTCCTGAGCACACAGACACTCACTCAGGTGTGGCAGTCAGAGGACAGCTTGCAGGAGTTGGTTCTCTCTTCCCATCATGTGTGTCCTGTCCTGGGGATTGGAATGAGGAGGCTTGACAGCAAGCACCTTCATCCACTGAGCCATCTTGCCAACCCTGAAGTGTACTTTTAAAAAAATAGGCGGCAGAGACAGGCAACTCTTTGAGTTTGAGGCCAGTCTCATTTACACAGTGAGTGGGACAGAGCTACAACGTGACTTTTATTTATTTATTTATTTTAAATTATTTTCGGGCTGGAGAGATGGCTTATCAGTTAAGAGCACTGGCTGCTCTTCCAGAGGTCTTGAGTTCAAATCCCAGCAATCACATGATAGCTCACAACCATCTGTAATGGGGTCTGATGCCCTCCCCTGCTGTGTCTGAAGAAAGCATACTCACATATATAAATAAAATAAAAAAAATATATATTTGGTTTTTCGAGACAGGGTTTCTCTGTATAGCCCTGGCTGTCCTGGAACTCACTTTGTAGACTAGGCTGGCCTCCAACTCAGAAATCCACCTGCCTCTGCCTCCCGAGTGCTGGGATTAAAGGCGTGCTCCATCACACCCGGCTAAAATAAATATTTTGCTTTTTTGAAACTGGGCCACTCTTTAGCTCAGGCTGGTTTTGAACTTACTGTGCAGCCCTGGCTAACCCCAAACTGTTAGTAATCCCCTTGCTGGATTACTGCATTATAAATGTGAGCAGCACACCCTGCTTGAAGTAGCCGGCTGTGAGAAGGATCAAAGCATCATCCAGTCTAGAAAGTGTTTCCAGACTGCGTGACAAGTCTTCCCCTGGGAAAGCTTTCTCCAGCTGTGACAAAGCTTTCTCCAGCTGTGGCTCTCTTTGAGTCTCCATGAGTCTTCCTCTTTCTTTCCTCCCGCCAGCCCCCCACTACCTGTCCCCACAGCATACAGCTCTGGACTCTGCTGCCTCCATCTGCCACTTCCCTTTGCCAGACATCCTCTCCTCTAGCAAAAGCCTTTGTGCTCAGATCTCAGACTCTGGGATCCACTTCTACTGGACAGCTTAGACTCTAAGGAAAAGAAGGTAGCAGCAAGCCTGGGCTCAATTAGGGAGCAGTAAGAGCTGGCCAGGCAGAGGGCGGGCTCAGGAGAAAGGAAAGCCCCAGGTTCAAAGGGAAGGTAGGATCTTTGCCTGCACACTAGCTCTCCCTGCCTGGGCCAGACCTTTCTCAGTCCCGCAGTGTTCTGGGGCAGGAGGCTCAGAAGCAACCAGGCAGCCATTTCTGAGCTGCGTGTTGCAGGTGTTGAGAGAACTTATAGTCCCAGGCCTGGGGAAGCTGAGGCAAGAGGACTGCCACAAATTCAAGGGCAGCTAGGATTCCTGATTCAGAAATCAAACCAATGAGCTGGGCATGGTGGCACACCTGTTTAATCCCAGCACTCAGGAGGTAGAGGCAGGTAGATCTCTGAGTTCAAGGATAGCCTGGTCTATAGAGTTAGTTCTAGGACAACCAGGGCTATACAGAGAAACAGTATATGAAAACAACAAAACAAGCCAGGCGTGGTGGCACACGCCTTTAATCCCAGCACTTGGGAGGCAGAGACAGGCAGATTTCTGAGTTTGAGGTCAGCCTGGTCTACATGTACATGTTAAATATACATGTCTGTATACGTAACTCTACAGTGTGACAGGGGTTTCTCACCGACTGGAACACAAGCTCCACAAGGACAGGACTCTGGCTCCTGCTTATCCAAAGCACCCAACTGGTAGACAGTAGATAGCTCTACTTGTTAGCAGTGAATATGTTGTCTTTGTGTACATTGTCTCATGGTTACCTCCAGGGACCAGGGGCTTGGAGAAACTGTTGCTATTAGAATTTTATTGTTGTTTTCTGTTTGATTGTTGAGTCAGGGTTTCATTCTGGCCCAGGCTGACCTAGAACTTGAGGCAATCTTCTTGTCATGGCCTTCCAAATGCTTGGGTCTTAGGTATGAGCCACTACCCTGCATTTTTAGAATTCTTTAGGTGTACATTGCCATGTGATCCTCCCAGTCACACACACATTCACTCTCATTCACACACACACACAAACACACACACACACACATTCACACACACTCACACACACTCACACACACACACACACACACACCTTGCTTGGGGATCTCAGGGCCCTGCACAGCATCCCACTGCTGAACTATATCCCGACATTTTTGTTTTCTTTATTTATTTTGAGACAGATTTCTTATGTACCCAGAGATAGCTTGGAAGTACAGCCCAGGCTGGTGTTGCACTGGAGACACTCCTGTCTCTGCTTCCTGACTGCCCAGGCATATAGTATTTCTTTAGAAAGTATTTGTTCATTTCTTTTTAGGTAGGGTCTCATTGTGTAGCCCTGGCTCCAATAAGGGAACGGAGGAGCCATTACCACCACCTGTAGCTGTCAGTGACACTGTTTTTTCATTTTTCCTGAAAGGTCAAAAATCTTTAAAAAAAAAAAAAATTCCTGAGCCAGGCGTGGTGGCATACGCCTTTAATCCCAGCACTCGGGAGGCAGAGGCAGGCGGATTTCTGAGTTTGAGGCCAGCCTGGTCTACAGAGTGAGTTCCAGGACAGCCAGGGCTATACAGAGAGACCCTGTCTCGAAAAAACAAACAAACAAACAAAAAATAAATCTTTTTTTTTTTTTTGCTTCTTTCACTAATTTTAACATTTGATTATCCAATTCATATTCACTTATTCACTGAAGAATGTGCTCTGTAGATCAGGATGGTCTCAAAATCTTCCTGCCTCCGCCTCCCAAGTGCTGGAATTAAAGGTGTGGGTTACCACAACTAGTACATATAGTATCTGTACGACAACAAAAATCAGGCTGTGGTATAGGGAGAGGAGTAGGTACAAAGTTCTAGGTTCAGACCCCAACACGGAAACTCAACCAACCAACCAGATAATCAATAAAAACAGACAGGCCCCGAGAAAAAGGAGCTAACTAAGCCAAAGGTCAAAGAAGAGCTGGCTCCAGGAGATGGGGCAGAGAGCTATATACTACCCCCGGGTCAGTGCTTCAGGTGAGAGGTGGGCAATGGCTAGGCCAAAGAGTGCTACTGCTGGTAAGGGTGGGGGTGGGGTGGGGATGGCGTGTGAACAAGTTGATGTACACGCATGTGCACAGGCTGCTAACAGTTCAAAGAAAGCAAGTGCTGGTGGCTGCCAAGGGCAAGTCAGGAGGCCGTCCACTCACGCAGACTATGTCCTGTCACACGTGTGCTGTGACAGGCTTGAAGGGGTGGTATGAACTCACGGGTGCTTTCTCTTAGGGTGTCTTAGTGTATCGGAACTGGGACTAGCTGAGTACACTTCCCGTGTTCCTGTGTTCCTTAGGACAGGGAGCTGCCTAGGTCACATCTTCTGGGAAAAGGCTGAGTCTTTGGGTCCTCATCCTAGCATCCCAGGCCTCATAGAATAGGGCTTGCTCCATTCTGTCCTCTCTGCACAAAAGTTGGTTGGGAGGAACATGGCTTTTCTGTTTTGCTCTTCCATCCTGGCAACAGAGAGTCAGCAAAGCTAGTTCTTGGTGTCACTACTCCCGAGATCTGCCCTTCTTCCTGCCCTCCGGCTCTAAGCCCTTGCCAAGCACACATGCCCTCATTCCCCTTTGAACGTTCAGAATTTTTGGCCTCGAGGCCTATTTATTATATTTATAGTGGAGTGATTACCAGGTATCTTAGGGGCAGTCCATTCCTAGTTCTTCAAGTACGCGGGTTGGTGGGCTCACTGTGTCAATTTTTGGAGGAATATTAGATCCTGCCATAGTCTCAATGGAGTCTGAGCCAAGCTCATGCATACCAGGAACACAGCAGAGATGGGAGCTGAGGAGAGATGCCCCAGGGTGAGGCAGGTCAGACGGATGGACAGCTCAGAGCAAGGTTCGTGGTTCTCTCTTCAGTTCTTTGTAACCCATCCTTGGTGAAGTCCAGCTGGCTCCAGGAGTCTTAGGGCTATAGAAAAGATGGGAGAGCTGGGCTGCAGGCTCCACCCCAGAAGCTGCAGCCACACCTCCTGAGAGTCTGCCCTCCCCTCCCCACCTGAGGGATGCAGGTCTTGGTGTCAGGGGGTGACAGGGGGTGTTCCCTGCCACCATTAATCCAGCAGTTCCTTGATACACCAGCAACAAAGAAGGATGTAGGCGACTTCCTTCAGGGTTCGATACATGCCCTCCCAACCTGTGCCCATTTTAATGATGGGCACCTGGAGGCCAGTGCCTTGAAGAGCATCTCTGAGAGAGAAGGGCAGGGCCTGCGTCAGGGGCTGCGTTGGTGGCCTCATGTGGACAGCAGCTCAGCAGAAGGGTGTGGACACTGCCTTTGGGACCTTTTATCCACTGTCCCCACCCCTTCAGGCCTCATGACTAAAAACAAAGGCTCTAGGGTCTAGCAAAAGAAGGTTCTGGGCCTCCCAGCAGGCTGACTCAGCCTTTCAGACAGGAATGGTGGTTAGGGCGGGCAGGCGGGCTTGGCTGCTCCATCCTCTGTCCTCCACAGTCAGGAAAGATCAACTTCCCGTCCATGCCGGCAGTGCTCTGCCTGGTTGCCTTTTCTCCTGTGGTGGGCTCTGGCTGTGGTTGACACTGAGACCCATCTGGGGCAGCTCCTTTCTAGTATGTTCTACGTTACTCCTGGACCCCCGAGGGAGCACTGCCAGTTCAGATCTGTCAGCCTCCCTTGACCTCGGAGCAGGAAGGCACAGCCAGAGCAACAGGCACCAACAGTGGGGTGTGAGGTACACTTTACTGACGCGACAGGTAGCCCAGGCCAGCCCCCTTCCCTCTGTCTTGTCCCCAGCTTGTGTGAGATCACATTCTGGAATTCCTCTCCTCTTCCTCATTCTCCAGTAGGTATGCTGGGCGGTACACAGGGTGTCCTCCTGCGCTCAGGCACTGCAGGGCCGGGTTCTGTCTTGTGTTCTCCCGACTCCCCAGGGATGTATACCTGGAGTGTTGAGACAGGAGCATGTGGGGGATGTGGGTGACGGGTGGGCTCTCTCTATCCCAGCATCCTCTCACCCCAGCCCATCAACCACCTTACCCTCTGTCATACAGGATGCAGTATGGGACAAACAGCTGCCGCAGAAACTCCCAGATGTTTCTGTAGGTCCAGTCCTGGGAAATGACAATCAGTCACTAGACCTGTCCTCAGCCACACCTACCACACCATCCTGGGGATGGGCCCATCCCAGTTACTTTTGTTCACCTGGCCTTGAGGAAGTCTTGCTATCTGGATCGCTAGTGTACCATGCTCTGTGTGGGCTCAGTAGAGAGCCGGAGAAAGTCTTTATCCTTTGCCTGATTCCGTTTCCAGTCACCTACCTCCGTGGAGTAAATTCCACATGATGAGGGCTGTGTTCAAGTCTAGAGCTTTCTGCCACAGTAGAACTGTCTAGCCACATGCTCCCTCATATTGCGGGATTTGAAATGTGGCTAGAGGGCTGGAGAGATGGCTCAGTGGTCCCTCCAGAGGTCCTAAGTTAATTCCCAGCAACCACAGGGTGGCTCACAACCATCTATAATGAGATCTGATGCCCTCTTCTGGTGTGTCTTAAGACAGCTTATAGTTGTGCATAAAATAAATACATAAAATAAATAAATAAGTAAATCTTAAAGAAAAGAAAAGAAATGTGGCTAGGAATAACTTAAGAAGTGAGTTTGGGGGCTGGAGAAATGGCTCAGAGGTTAAGAGCACTGATTGCTCTTCCACAGGACCGAGGATCGATTCCTAACACCCACATAGTGACTACAATCATCTGTAATTCCAGTTCTAGGGCACTGAGTCCCTCTTCTGGCCTCCTCAGGCACTCAGTATGCACATGGTAGCCAGACATACATGCGGAGAAAACACCCATACACATAAAATATTGGCCTAATTTTTCTTCTCTCCTTCCCTTCCTGCTTTTCCTTTCTCTCTTCCTTTCTTCCTAGCAGGGTCCTATAGTGTAGTTCATGCAGTTCTCAAGATGGCCATCCTCTTGCCTTATCTTCCCACCCGCTGGGAGTTGAGGTGTGTACTAGGCATGCCTTATACATCTTAGGCTGTCCTTTCACTCACTGCTGAGCTGGGAATGACCTGAACTTCTGTCCTCCCAAGTCCCCAGCGATCTGTACTTAGAGTGGTGATGGGCAGGCTTGGGCAAGCACGGTGGTAGAGCCTGAACCCAAGGCTTTGTGCATCTAAGGAGGCACTTCACCTGCTCAGCTACATCCTCGTGTTATGTGGTACTAGGAGTCGAACCTATAGCTTTATACAAGCTAGGCAAGGACTCACCCAAGCCCATCCCTGGCCCTTAGAATTGACATTTAAATTTTATCTAATTAAAAAAAAAAAAAATGACACCGGGCACTTGGGAGGCAGAGGCAGGTGAATTTCTGAGTTCGAGGCCAGCCTGGTCTACAGAGTGAGTTCCAGGACAGCCAAGGCTACACAGAGAAACCCTGTCTCGAAAAACAAAACAAAACAAAAGAAAAGACATTATGAGTCTCTTGCCATAAATTTCATCTCCTGAAAGTAAGTAATCGGGGCTTTGGTTTTTTGAGGCAGTGCTTTTTCAACCAGGCTTGGCTTGAACTCACACAATCCTCCTACCTCAGCCTCTCAGTGGTTTTAGTAATTTGTACTTTTTTCTTTCTATTTTTGAAATAGCATCTGATGGTTAGACTGGCCTCAAGCTTACTGTGTAGCCAAGGCTTTCCTTGAACCTTAAAAAAATTATATTTATTTGTGGTTTTTTTTGGGGGGGGGGCGGGGGAGGCAGGGAATGTGTGAGGTCAAAGGGCAAGTTGTGGGAGTCAGTTCTCTTCTGCCATATCAGTCCTGGAGATAAAAGTGAGGCCATCAGGCCTGGCAGCAAGTGCCTTCACTGACTGAGCCATTTTGCCAGCCCTGGCCTTAAACTTCTAATTCTCCTGAAGGCTGAAATTATAGGCACAAGTACATGATTTTCAGGTGTGCTAAGCAAGCACTATGCCAAACGAACTACATCCTCAGCCCCATAATCTGTATTTCAGTTCAATTACAATTTAAGTATGAACAAATGACTACTATCGTATTGGATAGCACAGGCCCAGGTCACTGTTTTTTCCACAGGGAGAAGCACACTGCCTGCCACTTAATCAGTGCTCAGTTTAATTGGTTAAAAGGATGAATGATCAGCACTGCCTGCCTTGGAAGACTGGGCACCTTGGCTCTAGCCTTCTCACAATGGGCATTGGGAAGGTTTAGGGACCGGAGGCCAACAATCCTGTCTCATTACCAGCAGCGGGTTGATTCTCATGAATGAAGGCCAGCCGGGGTCGGTGGGACTGAAATGGCTGAGGCTACAGGAGTAGGGGTCAGTCCGTCGAGTGCCCATCAGGACAGCCTCCAGCTGGGGGTGCTTTTCCTGAAGCTCACCCAGGGCCTGCTTCATGTTACCCTCAGCTTCTAACACCCGGAGATTATACCTTAGGGAGGAAGAGAACAGAGATGAGGACCAGGGTAGATCCTCCCAAGGCCCTCTGGGAGCCCGATCCTCTAGGGTCCAATACCTCTTGATGGTGTCTTGCAGAAACTGTTCCAACTCAGGGAAGGACGAGATGCTACGAATGTACAGGATCTGGAGAGGTTTTGGAGCATCAGGATATTTTCTGGGGAGAGTAAGGATCCACAGACTTGCCAGTATGGAGAAGGAAACTGCTCTCCAGGGAGCTCAGGAGTCTCTTTGGCACCCATGCTCTCTCCCTCTTCCTTATCCTTTCCACCCAGCAAACTCAGACCCACTTCCTGAGAAGCCCACCCTGATCTCTTATTCTTTTGCTTTGAGGCCGGGTCTTGCTGCGGAGCTTGGGCGGTAATTGAATATGCAGCAGCTGGCCTCAAACTTGCAGTATTCCTGCTTCAGCATCCCCAGGGCTGGGATTATAGGCATGTGCCAGTTTGCCTAGTTCATTCTGACCTCAAACCCAAGCATCAGTTTTGTTATTACAAGATTAAAAAACTCCCCTTGCCCCAAGGGAAAAAAAATAACAACTGGGTTTCACTGGCTTTTTAGGTTGTCCAGGATAGCCTCAAAATCATAGCAATCTGCCTCTACTGCCTCTGTTAGGGTTGAAGGCATGAACCACCACAGCCAGCTGAGATTATTTTTTATTTTTTTAAAGATAGGGCTTTAAAAAACTTATGGGACCCGGGTGTGGTGGCGCACGCCTTTAATCCCAGCACTCCGGAGGCAGAGGCAGGTGGATTTCTGAGTTAGAGGCCAGCTTGGTCTACAAAGTGAGTTCCAGGACAGTCAGGGCTATACAGAGACACCCTGTCTGGAAAAACCAAACCAAACCAAACCAAACCAAACCAAACAAAAAACTTATGGGGGCTGGAGAGATGGCTCAGCAGTTAAGAGCACTAACTGCTCTTCCAGAGGTCCTGAGTTCAAGTCCCAGCAAAGACATGCTGGTTCACAACCATCTGTAATGGGATCTGATGCGTGTATCTGAAGACAGCAACAGTGTATTCATATACATTAAATGAATAAATAAATCTTAAAAAAACCAAAAAGGGCTGGAGAGATGGCTCAGCAGTTAAGAGCACTGACTGCTCTTGCAGAGGTCCTGAGTTCAATTCCCAGCAACCACATGGTGGCTCACAACCATCTCTAATGGGATCTGATGCTCTCTTCTGGTGTGTCTGAAGACAATATGGTGTACTCCTATACCCATAAAATAAATATTAAAAAAAAAAAAAACCAAAAACAAAACTCCTGGGCTGAAGAGTTCACTCAGCAGTTAAAAGCACTTGTTGCTCTTGCGGAAGACCTGGGTTCCATCTGCAGAATTCCCATGGGAGCCCACAACCCAGCCATCTGTAAGTCCTGGCACTGAGGATGGGTCCAACACCCTCTTCTGACTAACGCACGCACTAGGTGCTTACACATACAAAACACTCCCTAGGCTAGCCTCCAGCTCCTGGGCTCAGATGAAGCAACCTCACTCCCTGACTGCTGGGGCTGCAACCACGCCAGGTTCTACGACTGCCAGTAAATCTCACCTCCCCAGCTGGACTGTTGACTTTCCTGTGGTTGACTACACACCTAGACCTGGGGCCAGACATGTGCCAGATGTTCAATGAGTATGGGGGAAACGGCACTGGCTGATCACCTAGCTACCTTCCTCTCAAGCACCACCTGTGCATGCTGACGCTGTGCTTTCTGGGGTGGGGAGCTGAAGAGGTTTCAGGTGGGTCTTTCTGAGGCCTTAGCTCCCGGGGGTAGGCTTACCTCTGCACGGCTGCATGGAAGAGGTGCAGGAGTGCGGTGCAGTCCTTGCCCCCATTGAAGCCCACGCAGAGCTGGGGGAGATGGTACTGAGCCAGGGCAGTCTCGATGGTCTGTAGGGCACCTGCTACCTTCTTCCCCAGACAAGAGCCTGCCATGCAGGCAGGGAAGAGAACGTCAGCTAGGTATACAAGAAGGCTAGCAAGGTATCCATGGCTGTCAAAGAAGTCATGTGACCCTTGCTTAAAGACTTTCATGATTGTCCCCATGTTCTGGGGGTAAATCTAAACTCTTCCGTGCTGCCCTGCATCTTCTGCCTCCCTGCTTGCTCTCTGAGCCCCCCTCACATGACCATGTTTTTAGTCTTTCCTCCGGGGCAGAGACTGAGGGCTGCTCTGGCTCCCTTCATTCTCCACAGCCCCACCTGCTTCCTGTCAGTCTCTTTCCACATTGTTTTGTGCCGCCATTAGTCCAGAGAACCCTTCTCCTCCCCCAGATCAAAGTTGGTCTCTCTGGTGTGGAATTCTGGAATCCATTTCAGAATCACATCTCACCTATACAACCACCCATTTACCAGCTAACCCGTTTTGTAGAGCACGCCAGTTCTGACAAGCTATACCAACTGTGACCCCCCCAGCGCAGCGCTGGTGAGAGGATGTATCAATAGTTATTGGGGAAATGAACAAAGCAACCTTTTTCCTGCATCTGTGGGAAGGCCTCTGAAAGCATTATTAAACCTAAAGCAGAACCCAGACTCTGGTCCACACTGCTTTCCCCTAGGAGACTCCTACCTGACTCCGCGAGTTTGTACACAGCCTCACCAGCCTTCTCAACAGCATCGGGCTGGTAGGGGACCAGTGATCCTTGGGGCAAACGTGCAGTCAGATAGGCCAGACATTCCTCCAAAGGCTCTTTTTCCTCGGAGTCTAGAATCAGCTTCACCTGAAAGTAGTTGCTGCTCCAGTCAGGGTAGGAACCCAGGCTAAGCCTACGCCCAAAGTGGGCCTGAGCCTCCGACAGGATGGGGGCGATAGAGCTCTCTGACGCGGCCACATACAACTCCTTCAGGTGGAACTGCACAGCTGTGTTTTGGAACAGCCCTTTCAGTCCCTCCAAAACTCGTCGCAGCAGCTCCGGAATTCCTGGGAAGAGGTAGACATTTCGGACAGAGACCAGCGGGAATCTGAAGGGATGGCCGGTTCGAGGATCTGTACCGTAATGCAGGCGGGCAGAGGAGGGCACCATTGACAGCTTCTCCCAACCCTCCCCTCCTAGGGTTTTGATGGCTGCTTGGAGCTCAGGGTGTGGTTTGAGCTCCTCTCCAAAAGCCTGTGCCACTGCCTCAAAGGTAACATCATCATGAGTGGGGCCGATGCCCCCCGCGGTGAGGACGTGAGTGAAGCGCCTGGAGAATGAGTTGACCTCGGATGCAATGGTGGCTACTTCATCAGGCACAACAGAGACTCGGCAAACCTGGACCCCCAGGGAGCGCAGGGTTCGGCAAAGAAAGTAAGTGTTGGTATCTTGCGTGTGTCCCTAGGGATTAAGGGAAAGACAAGATTGTCAGTACTGGGAAATGAAGAGCAGATGGGGAGGTAGCTACATCTGTCTAGTGATGGAGCGCTGGGTTTTGGAGGTGGGTACTGCCAGGGAGCCTGGAATGGGAGTAAGAACGAGAAACCAAATTGAATGTAGAGAAGAAGGGATTCTCCCTGGGGCACCTTGGCTGTCATTCGTCCTGACCTCACTTGGATTTATAGATTTCATAGTCAGTTCTGCACTTTGAGCTTGACTTGATATAGACTCAATCATTAATTCTCTGTGGCTCTTTGAACTTGGTCACCGACCCCAACAGTTTGAGTTTTAGTCCCTGGCTTCAGGTTCATACTGAGCAGCCTCACCACGACCCTGGTTACTTTGCTCAGTGACCTCTCAGATGTAGTCATGGTCAGTTAGGCCTTTCATTTCAATCAACCCCACTTCTAAAACCTCTCCAATCTCTCTCCTCCACATTCTCACTTCCTTAGAGTCTTTCTCCTGGGTGATGTTGACAGGCTCTGGGCCAGCCCCCAGCCTCCCACACATCCATCCCCTACCCCCCCACACCCCCAGTGTTCCATCCCCCCAGTCCTCAATCCTCTCCACTATGCTCTGCTCCCTGCCTTATAAGTAACTTTTTTTAATGCGTCACTGTGTTCGCTGAATCACTTCTGTGCTCAGAAACATGTTGGCTCCAATTGCATACAGAATAAAGTTCAAATTCTTTTGCAATCATTAAAGCTGGCTGGCTATACTGTGTGCCCTGTCTTCTTTCCTAGCCTTAACTTCTACTTTTCTCTCTCGACAGGGGGATGAGTAGTTAAAGAGTTTGTGTTGGACCCTGTCTCCAAATAAAATAAATGAAGAGTTTGTGTTCTGGAGCCAGCCAAAGAGCTGGCTTAGTAGCCAAGAGTGCTTGCCTCTGTTCCAGAGGACCCACGCTTGGTTCCCAGACTGGTTGGGCAGCTCATAACAGCCGTAAGTCCCACTCCATGGAATCTGTAACTTCTGACCTCTGTGGGCACTCCCCCCACCCCAACATACAGATATATAAACATAAAATAAAAAATCTTTAAGCCTGGCATGGTGGCATACATCTTTAATCCCAGCACCCCAGAGGCAGAGGCAGGTGAATTTCTGTGAGTTTAAAGCCAGTCTGGTTAACATAAAACAAGAGCTCTAAGCCAGCCAGGGATACCCAGTCAGACTCTGTCTCAGAAAGGTTTGTGTTCTGGAGTAAGGAAGAATTGGGCTAGAATCCCATCTCGTCCACTATTTTCCTTTTTTAATTTATTTTGAGACAGGGTTTCTCTGTGTAGCCCTGGCTGTTCTGGAACTGGCTATGTAGATCAGGCTGGCCCCAAACTCTCAAAGATCCACTTGCCTCTGCCTCCCAAGTGCTGGAGGTTAAGGCATGTATCACTTTGTTCCTAGGACTTTGTAGGCTTGTGACCTGGGGTAAGTTTCCTAACCTCCTTGAGGCTATTTCATAATTTATAGAGATCTGTAATAAAAACCCCAACTTCATGGAATTGAAGTTTTTAAGGCCACATGTGATATAGTTAAGTGCAGACCAGCCTCTGGTAGACACTACAAAAGATCAGGGTAACTATTTCTGTTGCCAACCCATGCTTGCCACATCCTCTAACAGCACCCCGGCCGGCCAGAATAAAGTCCTTTCTTCTCGTACCTTCCTTCTAGCCAGCCTGCTGAGCTTCCTCTACTCGCTGTGCCACCTGTCACTTGTTATGTGGCTACTCTGCCCCCAGTCATACTTCGTAGCAAGTTGTAGGGAAGTTACTACCCATCTTTCAATAGAAACACTCAACCGAAGGGTCACTTTTCCTCCAATATGTTAGGACTCACTCCAGGGCCGGACTTTGGCAAGAAAGGGGATTCCTACTCCAGTTTCCCTCCTTTCACCGGAAAGAGTCCACGACAATAGAATGCCACACTCTTCCCCTCTTCCGTTCCAGACACACCTTAAGGATCTCATCTCCAACAATGATGATGCCTGCTGTCACGCTGCGCCCTGGTCCTGGGGGCAGTTCAGAGGCCCTAGATGCCATGGTCCTGCCCTCTGTGCTCTTTTGCAAGGCTTTCCAGTAGCCACTCAGAACCCCAAATTGGGGCCGTAAGTACTGAGAGGCCGCCAGGTCTACAGGATGCAGGAGGCCATACCCTGAGTACACAGTCCGGGGTTGTGGGAACCTGGAAGAGCCAGAAAGGACAATTAAGACGTCAGGAGTGTACCTTCTTCCTTCTTAGAGGAAGGAAGGCTCAATCTTCTTTAGTCACCCTTACTCCGGCCTCTTTAACATACTCTTAAGCCCCAGGTTCCTAAAAGCGTCTCGATTCCTATTCCTTTAAAGTGCCATGTTTTCCCAAGACCTACCACTTTAGATATCTCCGTCTGCCGAGCAGGTTTAAAATTTGCCCTATCTTGGGTATGTCTGCACCTTTAAATGTCTCTTCTCTTCGGATCACCTGTCCCTTTAAATGCCTACCTTATTCTGGGCTTTAGGGTCCCTTTAAATGCATTTCTTTCCTCCCTCCGCCAATGACCAGGGCTCAACCTACTTCTGCACCCTTTCTATCCCGGGATCTCTTTTTCTCACCAGGCTTCAGATCACTGATCTCGTATCATCCCACCTCTATTTTGCCCCTTGCACAGGGTCATTCGCTCTTTCCTTTCCGCATGTCCTAGGACAGCTTCCGTACTCAAAGTCCCGCCTTACAATGCTTCATGTTGATTGGTTATTCTGGCTGTCGCTCACTCCTACCAGTGGTCCTATTGCTCTAACCGGCAATCGCTCACGCGCCTCATCGAGGAGCTAGAGGAAATGCTAAGTTGTTATTGGCAACACCATGTAGTCATCACTGTCCGGAAGTAAAAATAGGGGCCTGGCCTTAGCCCATGGAGGGCGGGACTTAAAGAGTTCTGGAACGCGAAGGGAGAATATTGGGAGATGTTTTAAAGACTGTTGGGTACTGCTTTGTAGTACTAGAAGAAAATGAAGGTCTGATTCTGTTTCATTCAAATATTAAAAAACAGTTCAGACAGAGCCCCAGTATATAGCCCTGGAAGTAACTTGTTTAAACAGATCAGCCTAGTCTCGAACTGCCTGGGGAGTGGTGGGATTCAAGGCATGTGTTACTACACTTCATTGCATCACATTTCTCTTTCTGTCTCTCTCCCTCTCTCCTCTTTCGAAATACGGTTTCTCTGTGTAGCTGGAATTCGCTCTGTAGACCAGGTTTATTAACTCCTCCTGCCTCTGCCTCCCAGGTTCTGGGATTAAAGGCGTGGGCCACCACCGCTTGGCTTTGCCTCTTAAATTTGAGAAGGTGAAGATGTTTTTTCTTTTTTTCCGAGACAGGGTTTCTCTGTATAGCCCTGGCTGTCCTGGAACTCACTTTGTAGACCAGGCTGGCCTCAGAAATCCACCTGCCTCTGCCTCCCAAGTGCTGGGATTAAAGGCGTGGGGAAGGTGAAGATGTTATTAGCATTGACAATGAGGTGTGAGCTGCAGGGTGTGGAACCTTCGTTTGCTTCTAATATAAAGGGAAAAACTACTTAAACTTCTCTGACTTTAAAATGTAAAAACCCTTTCCTGCTCCACCTGTTTCCAGAAGAACGTCACTTCCCAATGATGGGTCCCTGGAGAGAGGGGTACGCACGAGTACCTTGGACTCACTTTGGGTACTCACAACATCCGATTTCATTACTACTTCAGTGCCCCTCCACCCTTTGCTTTGCTGGGGAAAAATAGCTTAATCATCTGGGTTTTTTTAAAAAAAGCTTTTATTATTATTGTATGACTAGAAAGGACAGCAGTGTCCAAGCATGTGTATGGAAGCCAGAGGACAACTTTCTGGAGTCCCTTCTTTCACCTTTATGTGGGGCCTAGGATCTATCCCAGGTGGTCCAATTTGGGTGGCAGAGCCTTACTCTTACCTGCTGAACCATCTCCCTATCCCTAGAGATTACGATATGTAAATTGTGACCCAGTAGGTTTGGATGGGGTCTGACATCTACATTTCTCCTGGGATTTTCTCTTGTGACTTGGAGGCATGCTAAACCACAGTATCTTTTCAAATAAATATGCTCTCATGAAATGTGGGGAACCTGCTGGGAATATGGCTTTGTGTTAGAACACTGGTCTAGCATTGTGAGGACCTGGGTTCATATCCCAGGACTGAAAAAAAGAATTATGTTATTGGAGACAGGTTCAGAAAGGTGAAGGGGTGCCCACACGATCTTGAAATGCCACAGTGAATGTTAGACCAGCCTTAAGTAGTAAGTCCTGTGGGGTTTCCTTAGTTTAAAAGGTGGGTGGGTGTGGATGAGTAGGGGAATGAGTGTGACCAGAAAGTATTATATACTTCTTTGAAACTAAACTGGGAGTGGTGGTACATACCTTTAATCTTAGCACTCGGGAGGTGGAGGCATACAGTAAGACCCTGTCGCAAAATGAGCAAACAAGTGGGGCAGTGGTAGTGCATGCCTTTAATCCCAGCACTTGGGAGGCAGAGGCAGGTGGATTTCTGAGTTCCAGGCCAACCTGGTCTACAGAGTTCCAGGCCAGCCAGGGCTACACAGAGAAACCCTGTCTTGAAAAACAAAAACAAAAACAACAAAAGAAAAGGTTATCTGACTTCTTTTTATTTATTTATTTATTTTAAGTACACTGTAGCTGTCTTCAGACACTCCAGAAGAGGGCGCCAGATCTCGTTGCAGATGGTTGTGAGCCACCATGTGGTTGCTGGGATTTGAACTCTGGACCTTCGGAAGAGCAGTCGGGTGCTCTTACCCACTGAGCCATCTCACCAGCCCCCCTGACTTCTTTTTAAACAAATGTTCCAAGTTTTTATGTGCTTGGTAGAACAACTGAACTTTTAACACATTGCTGAGCCCATTTCTCAGGATTCCATGGAACAGTGTGCCCAGAGTCTGCCCTCTGAACATTTCCAGGGGATGTGGATGCCTTTAGGTTTGTGAGTTAACGGTGCTGGAGAGATGATTCAGCAGCTAAGAGCACTTGTTGCTTGTTAGAGAACCTGGGTTGGGTTCATAGCATCCACAGGGTAGCTTACAACTCTAACAGAGTGAGTCCCAGGCCAGCCGAGGCCAGGCTCTGATGCCCAGCCATCACATGTGGACACATATATGTGAGGACAAAATACTAATACAATATGAACCAGAAACCAGGCATAGCATAGTGGTGTAAAGGTTCAATCTCAGCGCTCAAGAGGCAGAGGCAAGGCCAGTCTGGTGTCCATAGTGAGAGCCTGTCACAAAACCAAATACATCTAAAAAAAAAAAAAAAAAAAGTTAAAATAATGTCAGTTGAACTAGGAATAAAAGATAAAAACAACAGTGACGATTTACTTGGAGACAAAAGAGTTCAAACATGGAGAGGGTTTGTGTGTCCATGTGCCACCGCACAGCTCTAGGCAGAGAACACCTTACAGTAGAGCTTTCCTTGCACCAGTCGGGCAGGCACAGTGGTGGCAGGAATGCCCACTTGCTAAGCCACCTTTTAAAGGTTCTTAGACGTGTATAAATGCTCTGCACCATGTGTATGACTGGATCACTGAGCCCTCTCTCCTCCCATCAACCACTTCTTAAAAATTTATTCATTTATGTGAGTACACTGTCGCTGTCTTCAGACACCCCAGAAGAGGGCATCAGATTCCGTTACAGATTATTGTGAGCCACCAAGTGGTTGCTGGGAACTGAACTCAGGGCCTCTTGAAGAGCAGTCAGTGCTCTTAATCACTGAGCCATCTCTCCAGCCCCCACTTTTTAAACTTCTGGGTGAGAATCTATGCCAGGTGTGTCTGGTCTCAGTAGAGACCTGAAGAGGGTGGTTCAGTCTCCTGGAGCTGGAGTTACAGGTGGTCCTGAGCACTCCCAACATGGTCACTGGGAATTGAACTCAGGTCCTTTCACAGAGCACTGGTGCTCTTACCTGCAGAGCCTTGTCTTCAGCCCACTCTAGGAGTGACTTTGGAGGTCTCAGTACTTGAAATTCAGCCCCAGCCATTACTCACAGAGGCTGGAGTCCTATGTAGCACTTAATCCCACTCCCATGTCTTTGCACGCTCTTCAGGTGTTCAAATGTTGGGACTGCATAAACGACAACACGACTGGACTATGTAAATCAGTTCATCTGCTTTGATGGGACAAGGCTGTACCAATAAGACCATTATCTTAGGCTAGTAATCTGTGAAATACATTTCAGTGAATGCTTTTACAGTGAGTCCAGTTCAAACATTATAAATTAGTTATTGCAACATTCAACTAAACCTCTTCACTGCAATGAGCCAAGTTTCCATTATCCACCTGAAGGGTGTAGAGTCAGAATGATTCCATCGTGTATCACTGGGGTGCAGGAGAGGAGATGGCTCAGAGGAAATGAAGGAGTGAGGGCACGGGATGGGACGATCTTATAACCACAGTGCTAAGATTATAAAAAACTTCCTTTAATCAAGGCTTGTAACATGGAAGAGATCTGTCAGATAAAATGCAAAGTTTCCAATACATTGAAACACAAATCCATAAGTCATCATAAATACAATACCCAATAGTAAAAACCACATCAGCAAATTCACACCATCCCTGTAACAGCCATGATCTGATTTCACATGCTTCTGCCAAATGACAAATATGGCCTGCTGGGTCCCGAGCACGAGGGCTTTGAGGTCACACTCATCTGACAGGGCTGTGGCACTGGTGGCTCAACTCCAGAAGCAAAGCAGGTACCAGCACATTCAAACAGTGTATCCTTTACATATCAAAGTGAGAAATAAGAAAGCAACATGATCACAAGATCAGAAAGATGGTAGGGAGTGAGGACAGCTGTGGAAAGCTCGAGGCCGGAAGGCGGTTCACTGGCTTCATTTCTTTGGCTTCTTGGGCAGTGGCCGCCGGAACAGTAAGATGTGAGGTTCTGAAAGAAATAGTGAAATTTAAGAAAGAAACTCCCGGGCTGGTGAGATGGCTCAGTGGGTAAGAGCACCCGACTGCTCTTCCGAAGGTCCAGAGTTCAAATCCCAGCAACCACATGGTGGCTCACAACCATCCGTAACGAGATCTGGCGCCCTCTTCTGGGGTGTCTGAAGACAGCTACAGTGTACTTACATATAATAAAATAAATCTTTAAAAAAAAAAAAAAAAGAAAGAAACTCCCAGCATTCTGAGCAGTCGATAGTGCATGCTACTGCGCAGTGCAGTGCTACGAACTCTTCACACCATGCAGGTGCACACAGCCTGAGAGCCTGCCCTTTCTGCCATGCACAGAAGTATTACAATAGAATTAACTGTCTTTGCTTATCTGGAACAGATCCAGTGATTTGCAGGGGCCATAACCAGGGTATATGTGGCTTTAAAAGGAGTCCCCTTGCCGGGCGGTGGTGGCGCACGCCTTTAATCCCAGCACTTGGGAGGCAGAGGCAGGCGGATTTCTGAGTTCGAGGCCAGCCTGGTCTACAAAGTGAGTTCCAGGACAGCCAGGGCTATACAGAGAAACCCTGTCTCGAAAAACCAAAAAAAAAAAAAAAAAAAAAAGAGTCCCCTCCAATGACTGACGCCCTCCTCCCTCTACTGCTCTGCTCTGTAATCTCCCTACATTTCACTGACCTGGTTCATGGATCATATAGTGGACCCATCCCTGACTCTGTTGAACGCCGAGGTTCCTCCATTCAGATTCAGACATCAAATGGGTTTTAGGGACCAGCTTGGCTATGTCCTTGGGCAACATGACATGCCTGTAACAGAAACATGGGGATGTGAGTGAGGACTGTGTCAGAGCTGTCAGTCTGTCAGACACTGACCTACATACTGAGAGCGGAGTGTGGCACATGTGCCATGATTCTGGCACTCGGGGATATGGCAGCATGACCAGGAGTTTCAGGCTATCCTGTGCTACAGAGAATCTGTGAAAATAAGTAGCTAGCCCAGTGTGGGCACTCCTTTAATCCCCGCACTCAGGAGGCAGAGGCAGGTGGGTCTCAGTTGAGGCCAGCCTGGTCTACAGGGCAAGTTCCAGGACAACCACAGCAGCAGATGAACCCTGTCTCAAAAACACAAAACCAAACAACCACAACAACAACAAAAAACAAAAACAAGAAAGAAAGCAAAACCAAAATAAAAACACCATGGGTTTTGACCACTTTCATAAGAGTTATTAAAACCACAAATGAGCAATGTGATGGGTGACTCCTGGTATGAGACACTGATGATAGTTGTTTCTCCTTTGATCACAGGCCTCACAGGCCTCTAGCTGGTTACCCACTCTAGACTGTGTGGAAAGGTCTTTTATGGAGTGGGGTACGGAACAGGTATGAAGACAAACATGCAAATGTTCATACTTCTAAGGGATGTGCTATGACACTTGGAAAATCCCAAGCTTTCCCAAACATAAGTTTATGGCAAAAAAATTACCTGACTTGACTCAGGCTACCTCAAGTAGATTTACTTTATCATGCTCAGTGAAGATGTACTAAATGCTTCTTCCTTTGTGATAGTAACAAGAGTCTCACGCCATTAATTGTTGTCCAAATGTCAGAAAAGAACTTCCATTCTGTGACTTCGATGCACAGAACCAAAACAAACAAACAAACAAACAAACAAACAAACCAAAAACAAAACGAAACCCAAACAAACCCCTCCTTTAAACAAAAATGCCACGGCTAAACTGGAGTTACAGCTTCCCGGAGATGAAGCCACTCATTTCTCCAGCCAAGCAAATGCTGTAAGTGTAACATTGTTACAGACGTGGAAAACAGCTGAGTACTTTGCACTTGAGACAAGGTTCCATTCTGTAGTGTGATCTGGGCTGGACCCTATGACAATCCTGCAGCCTCAGCTTCCAGAATGCTGAGATTAAAGGTGTGAGCTACCGTACCAGCTTACCTTGCACCTTAACAGAAAACACTTGAAACCTCTATGCGCGCCATGAATGATCAAGTATTTGAAAGGTATCTACCTACGTCCACAGTCTTCATGCCACTCCAAGTCCTGTAAACGCCTATCTAAAACAAGGCTGACAACTACTCATCTTTTTTACAAAATAAAAACCACCAACACTGAGGCTCTCTTAGAACCGTCCTTTCATCAAGAGCATGAAACTTTCAGTTCTGCACGGGCTACCTTCTTTCTCCCAGCAGACTTTGAAATTCCAGTAACGCGAGCAGTTCCTATTAGGGAAATTGCCACAACAAAGTTGCTCTAGTGATGTGAATTCCCAAAGGTAAAACTGATCAGAGCTACAAGACGCTTCAATTTAACAGCCGGCCAACTCCAAGTTCCCTTTCATTGTTTTACATCCTCCGTTCACCTTTTGCGCATGTGCTTTGCTGCTGTACCCAATCCCACCCCCACCCCACTCCCCGCTAATTCCTTGCGCACGCGCCCGTTCTACATTGTCCCCCCGCCCCCATCCCCCGCCTCCCACTCCGGCCTAGGTAACTAACTCCTCGCGTGCTCTTTTGTCTGTAGTCCCCGCGCCGGCACTAACCGGTACTCGAACTCCTCGTCGTCGTATTTGTCCGAATAGTAGATTTGTTTGTGGGACATGATTGCTCTGTCGGAGGGCGCTCAGCCCCGCGCCGCTGGCCTCCGGACAACTCCCAGCAGCACGCGCTCCCACCCTCTTTGGCCTCGCTTTCAAACACACCGCCCGCACTTCCTATTGGTTTCTGCAGCCGAAGGCGGGACAGCTCCATTTTGAAGTCCTCGATTGGCTTGCTTTGGCGTCTCTTCAAGTCGTAAATGGAGAGCCGTGCTCAGGTTTCTGAAGAATGAGCTGGGTCAAACTAGGATTCTCATTGGCTCTCACTGCGCCCCTTGAGCCTGCTCGCTCAGCCATTGGCCAACTTTGGAAAGCAGACGGGTAAAGGAGGGACAGCGAGGTAGGGGGTCAGGGGTTAGTGAGGCCGGAAGTGAGTGTAATAAAGTTTGTCTGGGGAGGCCCAGGCTGGGGTGAAAGTTGGGGCGGTGACTTAAGCAGACAGTTGCGTGATCCGGAACCAGATCGGCCCGCGGTGCGGTGCGGAGACTCCATGAGACCCTGGTAAGTCTAGACTTTCTTTCTGTGGCGACCAACTCCTCTTCCACTCCGGAACCCCTCTCCCAGGACCCTACTTCCGGTCTTGCTGTATAAGTCCCGCCCCCGAGACCCCTCTCCGGAAGTCCCACCTTCCTACTTCAAGGGGCTCCCTGAACCCCGACTTGTCTCTTATGATCGCGACCACACCCTGTGGTCTTACTTCCCTGGGAATCGCACCCCCAGACGTGTTTCCCAGGACCATATGATTAGTCTTCCTTGTTCTCTGAGTATGCCTCTTCAGGATTCTCGGCTGATCCTAGTCTATCCATTGCCTGGCTTCCAAAAGAGGGAAAACCGTGCTTTTGAAAGACCGATGTGACTTTGTAGAAGTGACGCCTCTTTGGGACCCCGCCCCTTTGGGACCCGCCCCTTCCACTGTCCACGTCCGATCATGGGAATGTGCCGCACTCCCTGTTAGGGACCTCGTCCCCTCAGGATTCTCCTTCCTGTTGGGCTTGGGTCAGTGCCGCAAAACCCAGGTCTTAATTTCCTGACGTTTCATCCGCTTCTATATCCCTCTCCTTGTTTTTAAGCTTTGGGCTTAATTTTCCAGAGCTCTGGTGCTCCATAAGGTGGGGGTTGAATTTGTGGTTGTAAGGAGTGATCTTATTAGCAGCGTCGCCCCTCTCCCCTCTTCGCCCACCCCCGTAACCTTCGAGAGTGAATTAAGTCGAAGGGACTGAGTTTCGTTTACAGCTGGAGAGTGGATGAAGGAAAGGAGACTCTTGACTCCTTTCTGGAGCAGACCCCATCCCAAAGACAGCCATAGATGGCACCTTCCCATGCCTGGATTGGACTAAGCATTGGTTTGTGAGAGCCTAACGGGAGCCAAAGTTTTCCTGCTGTCAAAAGAAAAACTGTTTTGGAGACAGGAGAAGAGGTTCTCGTCCTTTCCGCTGTTTTTACAAGACCCCTCCCCCTATCCAGATATTCCAGTTTGGCATTCATCCTGGCCCCACTTGCCTAACCTTCCCTGCTGGAAACATTCCTGAGGCTTTCGCCATTTCCTGCTATTTCCTGCCCCTCCAGCTTCCTCCCTGCTGTGCGGAGCGAGGTGTTTAACGCGGCTCTCCTCCTGCCCTCACTACCTAGCCTTGGGTGCAGGAGGCAATCTCTAAGCAAATTTAAAGGCTCGTGTTGACTTTTTCTTCCAAATGCGGGCACCTGTTGCTCATCCCTGGCCTTCGGATATGAAAGCTCCCAGGAAGAACCATCTCTCAAGATGACACCATGGTGTGTTTGTGTGATTGGGAGTGTAAGAGCTGAGGTCTTAGCAAACAGAATGACAACATTTCTTTTCAGGAAGAGATGTGGTGTTCAGTAACAGCTTTCCTAGGATGGGGACTAAGAACAGGGGAAAGAATGAAGGGTGGTATTTAAGCTGCTCTAAGTGCTACTGAAGAGGTCTGAAGGTTGACACTTTGAGCAGCCTCCGCAGCCACAGCAGCGGTTAGGCAAGTGGAGGCAAACCCAGGTGATTGGTTCTCTGTAAGTTCGAGGCCAGCCTGGTCAGCCTGGTCTACAAAGCAAGTTTCAGGGCAGTCAGTGTTGTTACATAGACAAACCCTATCTTGAAAAAGCAAATAAGCAAAAAGTATCTTTTACTTCTTGTATTTGGTTACTTTTTTTTTTTTTTTTCCGAGACAGGGTTTCTCTGTATAACCCTGGCTATCCTGGAACTCACTTTGTAGACCAGGCTGGCCTCAAACTCAGAAATCCACCTGCCTCTGCCTTCTGAGTGCTGGGATTAAAGGGGTGCGCCACCACGCCCAGCTACTTTTTTTTTTTTAAAGGGAATAAAGCGATAGTTTATTCTGGAGCTATTTTGATTGGTCACTTTCTTTAAGTTCCTGAATGGCCTTTAGCAGAGCTGTGGCAGGAAACTGTGGGCAAAGAAATATGGGTTTGGTATTATTATGCACTTATGGCCAGATTCCAACTTCTAATATCCCTTTCTCCTTCCTGTCTTTATTAACACAGATTTGTTTATGACCCTATTATCCCTTTGTGGCTTGTAGGCACCAGTTCTGTTTGTTTCTTTCCCCTACTTCCAAGGCCAACTCCTCCACTAGCCTGAGGTACACTGTCAGGTGGTTTACAGCCTGTAAGGAGTAACAGTATATCTGTAGGTCCAAGGGGTGGCTGCATCTCTCTGTATCCTCGGGGAAGCCCTACCCCCCCACCCCCCCAAGTCTGTTGGTCCTTGGTGACTTGTAGAAACAGGCTTGCTCTAGCTCTTGTCTGGTAGCCCCCTAATGCACCACCAATAAATTGGCCTTTATTCCCATTTCAGCTTGTCTTTCCTCTTGGCCTCGCACTATATCCACTGGGACTACTTTCCCTCCCTAGTTCTCTACTGTGGTCCACAGCTGTTGTGGTGGAGAATGCTAATGGCCCAGGTTCCCTGGAGCTACCACACTCACTGTATGGTGGGGATGGGAGTGGTCTGGGCTAGGGGGCTAGTCACGTCTTCAGCCAGGACTGAAAGGAAATGCTAAACTCTGGGGGACATCTCCCCCCTTCCCCTCCCCGCCCAGCAGCTTCTGTTTCCTCTCTATCCCTTCCTGTCTTCCTGCTCTCTTTGGCTTGCCCACGTCGGTTTGGATTGGTCCAGAGTTTCTCTTAACTCCTTCGTTTCTTTTTTCTCTTTTGCTTATTTTTCCATCTTTCTTTCGCGCCCGGCACCTCCTCCTTCCCAGACAGTTGTTTGTATTGGGCTGGGAAAGTGGCCTGGCTTGCACAAATTGTGTGGGGAGGTGTCTCAGCCCCTCTGAGCCTGTGAGTCAGCACTGTCCTGGGGATTGGTCTCTCTCCTTAGTTCCCCGCCTCTGGGGAGGAGCCAGTAAGCTCTGGGTCCAGCCTGTACTCCTCAGGCAGTAGAGGTTTCCTAGCTGGGCTGGGCAAGGATGTGGTCTCAAACTGTCTAGGTCTGAGTTGGGAGAGCAGAGGTCACTAGTCCTTCGCCTCCCCAGGTCATCTGTTATCAACGGGCTGCCGAGGTCAGACTAGGCTAAGGGCCTGGGGATGCCCCCTGCCTGGCCCCCTTGCCTGAATTGGCAGGGGGGCCGGGCCGGGCAGCAGCCCCTCTTCTCACCCCAGCCATGGATCTTCTACCCCCCAAGCCGAAGTACAACCCACTTCGGAATGAGTCTTTGTCATCGCTGGAGGAGGGGGCTTCGGGGTCTACCCCTCCGGAGGAGCTACCTTCCCCATCAGCTTCATCCCTGGGACCCATTCTGCCTCCTCTGCCGGGGGACGATAGTCCGACTACCCTGTGTTCCTTCTTTCCCCGGATGAGCAACCTGAAGCTGGCCAATCCTGCTGGGGGGCGCCTGGGGCCTAAAGGGGAGCCAGGAAAGGCTGCTGAAGATGGGGAAGGGAGTGCAGGGGCAGCCCTTCGGGACTCAGGCCTCTTGCCCCTCCTCCAGGACATGAACAAGCTGAGTGGAGGCGGCGGGCGCAGGACTCGGGTAGAAGGGGGCCAGCTGGGGGGCGAGGAGTGGACCAGACACGGGAGCTTTGTCAATAAGCCCACACGAGGCTGGCTGCATCCCAACGACAAAGTCATGGGACCTGGGGTTTCCTACTTGGTTCGGGTGAGTGAACCCCCTCCCACTCCCTCCCGTCCAGTTCCTCGGCTCACTCCAGATTTGCCGGGGACTCCCTGCTCTTCCCCCAGCAACATCTGTGCCATTCTCTCAGTTCTTAGACCTGGTGCATTCCTTCTTCAGGTCTCTGCCCTTAATTTAGCCTGTGAATCTTCTGCCTTTCCTCCTTTGGTCCCGACCCCCCCAGTTCACACAGAGCCCAAGCACATCTGAGGCTTTTTGTAAAAGTTGAATGAAAATGACTTCTTGATTATTCCCTCTAGACTCCTCCCTTTTCCAGAGATGTCACTCCATCCCACCCAATGTTTGCTACTCTTCTCGCAGGCCCCCCCATGGTGCATTGTGGTCTTCTTCCCTTTTTCCCCTTTGCCATACACCTATGGGGTGGTAGCCCCAGGCAGTAGGAAGGCTACTTCAACTTACTTTCCTTAGGGAGTAAGGACTACATAAGGCAAAGCCCTAGAACCTTCTGCAAAGGGCTTGCACGTGTGGGGTGGGGGATGGGGACAGCTGATCCATTCTTCCCTCCTTCCCCTACAGTACATGGGCTGTGTGGAGGTCTTACAGTCAATGCGAGCCCTTGACTTCAATACCCGGACTCAGGTCACCAGGTTAGTGGGAAGGCGGGTATATTGCTGTAGTCTTAAGATTACTCTAGTTACAGAAGTCTCAGTAAGGGGGAGGAGGAAGTTGGGCATTTGGTGGTGTTTCTGATGGTGACTTCTCATGGGCGGTGAGAGAATTGAAAGTCAAAGAAGTAGGTCTGACTAAAAAGAGCCAGCTCTGGTCTGGAGCACCCCTTCCCTCTCTATCCAGCCTTGGAGATTGCGGGAAGATGGACTAGAAAAGGCAGGGTTAGGAGGATGCTGATGCTTTGGGGAAGGGAATGGAACATTCGGTGGCTGGGAAGAGGTGGGGCTATAGCCATTGAAGCCCTAACCCAATCAGCCAGGAAGCGGCCCCTCGGTGTCATCAAATATTAAAGGCCCTTAATTCAATCCACCACGACAAAGAGCCTGGAGTGCTCTGGGAGTCTGGCCTGGTCTTCCCTTCCCCCAGCTCTGTGGCTGCCCCAGCCAGCAGGGCAGCCTGTGGTGGTTCTGAGTACTCCTGTTTCTCCAGGGAGGCCATCAGTTTGGTGTGTGAAGCTGTGCCTGGTGCCAAAGGGGCGACAAGGAGGAGAAAGGTATATGTGGTGGTTGGGGCTGGGTATTTGAGGCAGGGGGAAGGCACTGCAGGGCATAGTGGACGGGACAGGTGTTTCCTCAGGCTGGGAAAGCTCAGATTCTGAGACTCTGGGCCCTTTCCCAGCCTTGTAGCCGCCCACTCAGCTCCATCCTGGGGAGGAGTAACCTGAAGTTTGCTGGAATGCCAATCACTCTCACTGTGTCTACCAGCAGCCTTAACCTCATGGCAGCCGACTGCAAACAGGTGGGTAGGGCTGCTGAAAGGGACCAGAGATAGTTACGGGAGCATCAAATGGGAATCAGAGACCAAAAGCTCGGAGCCCTCAGGAACAACTGGACAGTAGAGGAGGAAGAAACTAGAAAGGTTGAGGATAGTGACACCCTTATCCCAGCACTCAGGAGGCCGAGGCAGGTGAATGCCTTTGAGTTCCAGTCAGGGCTACACAGTGAGTCCTTGCACCTCACCCCACCAAAAGAAGAAAGAAATCAGGAGAACGCTGGGTAAAAGACCAAGAGAATGAGCCTGGGGCTCCAAGGTTCTGCACTGGGGTGGGCCACAAGCCCCGAGGCTGCCTGACATTTACCATCCCCCTCCTTCTCCATCCCCGCCCTCATCAGATCATTGCCAACCATCACATGCAATCTATCTCATTCGCGTCCGGTGGGGATCCGGTGAGTTGGGGACCAGAGGA
Source organism: Mus caroli (assembly GCF_978045245.1). Taxonomy (NCBI): domain Eukaryota; kingdom Metazoa; phylum Chordata; class Mammalia; order Rodentia; family Muridae; genus Mus; species Mus caroli. The sequence continues at coordinate 72,554,023 of NW_028227258.1, read as the reverse complement.
AAGACTGGGGTGGGGAAGAAGACACTTGGGGCTAGAAAGATGCTTGCTAGAGGCTGGGTGTGGTGGCACACACTGATCCCAGCACTCACCGGGCAGGTGACTCTCTTGAGTTCCAGGACAGCCAGGGCCATGCAGAGAAATCCTTGAAAAACCAAAAGAGGGAGGGAGAGAGAAGATACTAGCTAAAGAAGTGGGGTGCAAGGGTTGTGATATGTCTGAAAGGGACAGAGTCTTAGTGTATCAGGAGCTGTAAACTCTAGCTAACTGGTCTCCTGAATCTACCCTCTCCAGGACACAGCTGAGTATGTTGCCTATGTTGCCAAAGACCCTGTGAATCAGAGAGGTGAGGCTTGTGGGCAGCACTGGGTGGGCCCAGTTATCTGAGAAGCAGTCACACTTGATAGGGTTCCCCTGCTGGGAGGGATTGGGGTGGGGGCTCCCTCCCACAGGTCGTGCCAGCCCCCTGCCTCCGAGCTCACTGGTGGTCTCCACTGTGCCCCAGCCTGCCATATCCTGGAGTGTCCTGAAGGGCTTGCTCAGGATGTCATCAGCACCATCGGACAGGCCTTTGAGTTGCGCTTCAAACAGTATCTCAGGAACCCGCCGAAGCTGGTCACCCCCCATGACAGGTGAGCTGCTGGGAAGACGGCGAGGCAGCTCTTGAGCCTCGAGATGGGTTAGGAAGTCGGTGCCTTCCCATGCTTGAGTTCCAAGGGGTCCAGAAAAGGTAATGACCTGTGTGACCCTGCGTCCCTCCTCTGCTGTGTCAGCTCTCCAGTGGCTCATCAAGAGACCTGAGGGCCATGCCTGCTGCAGGGACAGTTTCTTCCTTTTGTTTGCCTAGGGTGGAGTTAGAGCCCAGCACCTTCCACTAGACTGCTTTTTCTGGCTGAATGAACATTGAATTCTCAAGTTGTTCATTTTTGGCCCATCCCTGTGTTCTTGTACACTTTCGTTTTTCTTAGAGATGTATTTTTATTTTATCATATGTGTAATTTACTGCATGTATACGAGTGTATGCAGTGCCAATGGAAGCCGGAAGAGGGCACTGGGTCCCTTGGGAGTAGAATTCCAGGTGGTTGTGAGCTGCCACATGAGTGCTTGGAGCCACACCTGGGTCCTCTGCAAGGTCAGCAGTGGGCTTAACCCCGGAGCACTCGCTCCCCCACTCACTGTTCTGTGTTCTCCTGCCTCTGAAGGTCATTACGGTATCTGGACTGATACCATGCCTTTAATTCCAGCACTCAAGAAGCAGAGGCAGTAGGATGTTTGAGTTTGAAGCCAGCCTGGTCTACAGAGGGAGTTCCAGGACAGTCAGCGCTACATAGAGAAACCAACAAAAAAAAAAAAAAAAAAAAAAAAAAAAAGAGAGAGAGAGAGAAAGGAAGAAAGAAGGGGTGGGTGCACGGGGGGGGATTAGAGAGAAAAGAAAAAAATCTGGTTTAAGAGAATATCTTTTTCCTTTTTCTTTTGTACGTGTATGTGTGTGCATTTGGGGCCTATGTTGTGTGTGGGTACAGAGGTCTGAAGTTGATGTAGGTGTCTTCCTTTGGTGTGGCACACTTTATTGAGGCAGGATCTCTTTCTGACCTGGAGCTTGTCAGATAGGGCTAGCAGCAGCCAGTTTGCTCCGGATCCTGTCTCTGCCTCAAGGGTGCTGGGATTGCAGGTGGCCACCACTGTACAGGTGGCCTGGTTTACACACGGATCCTGGTGATCTGAGCTCTGATCCTCACACTTTAGGAACTGAGCTATTTCCCAAGTCCCAGCATCTCTTACCCGAGAGTCCCAGGCTTCTTTCTTCAAGTCTCAAGAGATAATCAGTGTGACCAGCAGGCCCGTTGTGTGTGAAATCCTTCTGGATATCTGCTTGGTTTGATAGTGCGTCCACGCCTCTGAGGAGGTAGCATAGCTGTCAAAAGTGAGAGTTATTTCTTTTTTTTTTTTTTTTTTTCTTTTAATGCTTATGTCATTCTTTAATACAAAACAGAAAAACAGCAATAGTTTCCATTATCTGAGTGAGCAGTTGCTCATGCTGCTGCTACTGGCTTCACATGCATAGCCAACTAAAATTTCCCCACAACCTTTTGGGTATCATTATTGCCTGGACCTACACTATAGCTCCAGTAATACAAAATAAAGGAAAACTCTTGTTACAAGATTCCAAACAATTAAAGATACTTTACCCTTTATTAGGTGCTTAAGAAACCTGTGTTAGAAAAACATCATTATAAGACAGTCATTTTAGCATGAGTGTCTGAAACTGTAGTGCGAAAAGGAAGCCACATATATCTTGTAAAACTCATCTGAATGTGGCAAAAAGAAATCCTGTCTCTGCAGTGTTAGTGACCTGTAATTTTTACACAATAGGACAAAATAAAGATCCTCCTCTCTTTCATTCAGAAGTAGTTTGAGTTCACAATACATCCATTGTTCTTGCATCAGAATCTCCACCCTTGATTTCTGCTTCTGCTTACACACCATTTTCGATCCTCAAGATTTTATTTCTTTGTATCTCAGAACGTAGAAATGCCTGGGATTCTTTATCAAAGTCAGTCATTTGCAGTTGCAGTATGCGTATCTTACACTCTTCCTGGTTCAAGATATCACACAACATTTCCACATCACTGTGGGAGAGGGATGTGGATATGAGATACAATTCCTCCAAATTGTAACTTTGAATCAATTCCAAGAATAGACGCTTATCACATAAAAAGGAAACATTATTTGCCACAAGTGTTTTAAGGATACAGCTGGACATCTTCAAATAAAAATATAAGATTTTAAAGAACGGTTCATTGAAAATAGTGTCATTCATTCTGAGTATTTTGATATCTTTATTCCATAGGAACACAGAGCATATTTCATGCCAAAGTATGAGTAGCTTTCCCCTCTGGCCTAGCTCTTCATTCAGCACATCTGGGGTTGAAATGGAGAAGTCTGTCAGTGCAGAACCATGGCTTAAGCAGTAGGCAGCAACAATAAAATCAGAATAATCCTTAACCACAACGTCAATCTGTTCCCTACAGTTCATAGCTGACTGTACAAAGACTTCCTCTTCCATCTCAAACAGACAGTAAAATAACTTCATGGTATTTATTTTTATGTCAGGATTTAAAGTGTCCAATAGGAGTTCCAGCCACAAAAACAGCTGTTGCCTTAATTCTTCAGATAAGTGGTAGCCAAAAAATGCCTCCAGCTTTTCTTGTTCTGTTTCATGTAAAAGACCAAAGAAGAAACAGCCCAAAAAAACCCACTGTTTTTTGACCTTCTTTAAAAAAGTAAACAGGAGTGTTTCTATAAAGCAAACATCCTGACAAGAGTGCTCCGTTTCACTATGTAGCAGATAAAACATGGCTGCACAGACGGGTGGAGGAATATGTAAGAATTTTCAGATTCCCTGCTCTGCTCAAGAATTCCAATATCCAGCAGTGTGGGGATGTCAGAATCCATGATCCCATTTCTCCTTAGAGCCTCCTCATTAAACACAGATATATCAGTCCACATGCCCTCTGCAGCTAGAAAACACAAGTTATCCAGCAGGTCTTTGCTATTGTTACTTGGATTTTGGGCATTGTGGGGAATGAACAAATTTAAGATGTGAGTGGTATACAGGGAGGTGGTACGTCGGCAGATGGAGACTGGGTCTTTTCCACTCTCTATCTCATTTTTAAGACAAGTAGCCACCATGTAGCAGACCACAGGGGCCTGACATAGAGTGAACAGCTGCTCATTTCCTCTTATCAAACTGAAGGCCTCCTGGGCTCTGTTCCTATCTTGGAACAAGCTGTGGAAACACATATTAATATTGTTTTCCTTGAAGCCGGTTATTGTTCTCACATCTGTGTACTCAATCCAGTCATTCAATTCCTTAAAATTCTCACAACTAGCGGAGATGAGGAGAGATGATTCGGGGAGTATTTTCTTCCTGAGCAAACTGCTCAGCAATACATTTACTGGCTACTTCTCCATGCAGTTGTCACACAGCTCCGAATCCTGTTGGGTAAAATTCCATTCCATCCCTTCTAAGCTGTCAATGATGAATAAGAGTTTCTCAGGTTGGGATAGGATCTCCTCCATGGGAGCTGAGGGGCTAGGCCACTCTCTGGAGATCAGTTCAGCCAGGCTTGCTGTCTGCAATTGCTTCACATCATGACAGCAGAAGTAGAAGATATAAGAGAATTTGTTCTGAAATACCAGGCCTTCTGACCAGACAATCATTAAATTTTTCAACACAATAGTCTTGCCAATTCCAGCTACACCTTGCAGGACAACCATCTTTGGATTGTTTTCATTTCCGTTTGGTACAAGAAAGTTCTCAAGATGATCATATTCATCCTGGAAGAAATTCTGAATACTGATGTTGAACTTTCTAGAACAATCATGGGTCAGCTTCTCCTTTAAATGAGCTCGATATATTGTTGAGTGTGCAGCAATCTCTCCTGTTGCCCTATTAGTGGTAACATTCCTACCAATCATCTGGAAGACTTTGAAGGTCATATTCCAGGCTCGATTCGCGTTACAATGTTTTATCAGTAAGATGGCAAGGTCTTCCCGAGATGCTTCCTTTACTTCAGTCCAAGAAATCTGTTTTAGACCCATTTGTAGAATTTCAAGTATGAGTAATTCCTTAAAATACATGAATTCTATCTTGTTTAGCTCTTTCCAGTACCATATAAAGCCAAAATCTTTAAATAGAGATGCCATTTTGTCTAAATGAAGATCGACTTGTCTTCAGAGAGAATGGATTTCAAAGTCGGAAAAAGCCAGATAAAGTCTGCAGACTTGTCTTTGGATCCAGCTGGAGCAACTGTTGGAGAATTCAGACAAATAATGATTTTTGTATACCTATTTTTAAAGAAAAAGTTAAATAGTTAAAGTACCACAGTACCACAAAGTATCTTGACTTCCCTGCTAAAGCAAGTCCAAATAACTATGACAACAGACACAATTTTTTTTCTGGTTTGTCTACACATGAGGGAGGAAAAAGAGATGAAAAAAACGAGAGTTATTTCTTAATTTCAGTTAAGAGATCTTGTGTGTATCTCTCCACCCCCATTCACCCCCCACCCCCTTTTTTTGTTTTTTGTTTTTCGAGACAGGGTTTCTCTGTGTAGCCTTGGCTGTCCTGGAACTCACTTTGTAGACCAGGCTGGCCTCGAACTCAGAAATCCGCCTGCCTCTACCTCCCGAGTGCTGGGATTAAAAGTCCACCCCCAATTTTTATTGCTGTTTCTTAAGTTGTGGAAGGAATGCCAGCCTTACAGGGTTATAGCATCAGGCCTCAGAGCTGAGCCATAGTATGTGCCTAGTGTGTGATCACTGTTCTCCCTTCCTGGGTCTCCTAGCTACAGATTAACACCTGCCTCTTCTCTCATCCTTCTCTTTTCAGGATGGCTGGCTTTGATGGTTCAGCTTGGGATGAGGAGGAAGAAGAGCCCCCTGACCATCAGTACTACAATGACTTTCCAGGGAAGGAACCCCCTCTTGGTGGGGTGGTAGATATGAGGCTTCGGGAAGGGGCTGCTCGACCCACTCTGCCTAGTGCCCAGATGTCCAGCCACTTGGGAGCTACACTGGTAAGGAGCCAGGATGGAGATGCTTAAGGCCAGGGTGGGAATGGCTGGCTAGGGCCTTGGTCTCACCCAATTTTCTTCTTCTGTAGCCTATAGGGCAGCATGCTGCAGGAGACCACGAAGTCCGTAAACAGATGCTGCCTCCGCCGCCTTGCCCAGGTGAGCACAGTTTGCTGATACGGACAGAGATGAGTACAGGAGGCGGGGCTGGGATTGATGCTGTCTTTTTTTTTTTTTTTCCTTAACAGGCAGAGAACTCTTCGATGACCCCTCCTATGTCAACATCCAGAATCTAGACAAGGCCCGGCAGGCTGGGGGTGGGGCTGGGCCCCCAAATCCTTCTCTTAATGGCAGTGCACCCCGAGACCTTTTTGACATGAGTGAGTGAGTCTCTTGTAGTCCCACCTTCCGTTCTTCCTTCTTTTCTGCCTGTTCTGGCTTCCCACACTGAGTCTGGGTCACAGGTGATACTGGGGCACCTCTCCCAGCTGTCTGTCTCTCTACACCCCTAGAGCCCTTTGAAGATGCACTTCGGGTGCCACCCCCACTGCAGTCCATGTCCATGGCTGAGCAGCTGCAAGGGGAGCCCTGGTTCCATGGGAAGCTGAGCCGGCGGGAGGCCGAGGCGCTGCTGCAGCTCAATGGTGACTTCTTGGTGCGAGAGAGCACGACCACGCCTGGCCAGTATGTGCTCACCGGCCTGCAGAGTGGGCAGCCCAAGCACTTGCTGCTGGTGGACCCTGAAGGTGTGGTAAGTGTGACAGAGGGGGTGGTGGTGAGGTTCAGGACGGGGTTTCTCTGTGTAGTTCTCTGGAACTCTGTAGCCCAGGCTGACCTCGAACTGAAGCACTCTGCCTGCTCTGCCTCCCCAGCGCTGGGATTAAAGGCTGTGCCGCCACCGCTCTGCTCAGTTTCTTTTCTCTTCTCAGCATTTTTTCCACATTGGTTTTGCATTGTTTGGTCACTTGAGAGACACCAGCTTCCTTCAAGTCAGAATTTTCACTGTCAGCTTCTATGATTTCTGGTTTCCTTCCCCTTCGCCCAGTTCACTGACTGCCCATTCCCACCCATGTGACTGTCTTTTCTGTAAAGACACCTGGATAATCAGGGCTGCTGGCCCGCCTTCCTCGGTCTTCCTGAGCTCTTCTTCTGACCCGACCTTCTCTCCCTGCTTCCCAGGTTCGGACAAAGGATCACCGCTTTGAGAGTGTCAGTCACCTGATCAGCTACCACATGGACAATCACTTGCCCATCATCTCTGCGGGCAGCGAACTGTGCCTACAGCAACCCGTGGATCGGAAAGTGTGATCCTTCTCAGCCTCTCCAACAGGATGCTCTCCATTCCCGTCTCCCGTATTCTCTAACTTGTGGGACCTCTGTTTTGTGGGTCTGGCCTTGGGTGGGAACTGGGAGCAACGAGGACACGGGTTTAGTGCCCACTTGAGAGAGAGAAAGAGGGTTTCAGTAAGGAGCCCGGGGTAGCATCCTGCCTCTGCCCAAACCTCACCAAAGTATTAATGTGCAGAGTGGTCCCTTGTCTGGGCCTTGCCTGTGCCAACCTGATGCCTTTCCCCCCAAAGGGTGGGTTCTTATAATGGAAAATGCCCTGTGATGATAGGCCCAGTGGAGCAACTGCCCTTTGGGGGAAGGGAAATAATTATACCTCTGGTTTACTCCTGGGTCTTCAGGGTACCCCAGATCCCGCGTAACATATCCCACTCCCTCTGCTTCCCCTTAAACTTTGTGCCTTTGACCATCATAGGTCTGCAGATACTTAATGCAGAGTTCTCAGGCCCTTCAGTGTGGACAGGGGTTACTGACACCTTGGCTTCTGGAGCCCTGTCCTATTCAGCACCCCTTCCTGTGTCTAGGGAGAATAGGGACAGGAGTGGCAGCTACCTCCTCTGCCTTTCGGATGTGCAGCCTTTTAAGAGATTGCCCAAGCCAGGATGTGGTGGCGCACGCTTTTAATCACAGCACTCAGGAGGCAGAGGCAGGAGGATTTGTGAGGCCATCCCGGTCTACAACAGAGTGAGTTCCAGGACAGCCAGGGCTATGGAGAGAGAACCTGTCTCCAAAAACCAAAAAGAGCGAGTACCCCAGAGCCTTCTTCCTGATGGTAGCGGGGAGGGGCAGGACTAGACCTGTCTTGCTCGGTGCCTCCTGACCTCAATGCCTTTCCTCCAAGGGGTCTGTATACATTTCTCAAGCCTGCTCCTCCCATGTTTGCATGTGTGTTATAGTCTACAGCCAAAGTATAGCCCTCACTGTAACCCCATCCCACCTCCCTCCTTTGGGATGGGTGTGTGTGACTGACTTGGGCCTCCAGTATGTGTACAGTCAGTGTGGGTTTTGTGGAGGCAATAAGACTGAAGCAGTAGACAATCCCCAATACCATTTGCAGGTCTGGAACTGCACTCTCTTTTTTAAAAAACATGTATACGTTTTAGGGCTGTAGATTTATTTTCCTGGTTTTGTTTTTCATTGCTGACTTTTGAGCACAGAATTATGATAATCAATTACATTTATATATCACCTCGATGACTTTTCCAAACTTTTATTTTCTTTAAACAACTGTTGGGATTTTACTCCCTGGCCTTAACTAGGACAGGATTGTACCCCACTCCCCCCCCCACCCCCTTTTTCTTTTTTGCCAAGACAACTGAGCAGAAATTTGGCTGAACGGTGTTGTGGGATTAGGATGTGATAGTTTTAGATCCTACTTTCTGCTTTCGGGCAGCTGCGGCCAGCACAGAAACCTTGCAAGCTCACTCTGTATGTAGGCTTTCTGGACAGGAATGGTCGCCAAATTTTTGGTTTGGATGTCTTATACCAAAGGGAAATAGTCTTCATTAAAGTTCGTATTTCTTTTACCTCGACCTCTCAACACCTTTGGAAAGTCTGATTGATGGGGGCTGTCTGTGGAAGGTGGTGACGGACCCCATCTGGGCTAGGTCCAGTGGGCTCCAGGCCAGCGCCAGCCCGCAGACACCAGTTTGCAGAGATTTGGGGAGCTGCGCGGCTGTGCGGTAGGGACGTGTCTGCAAGGCGACTGGCTCGCGGCGGGAAGGGGCGTGTCTGGACCGCCCCCAGGCCCACCCGCAGCTCGCACGGCCCCTGTCGAGTGGTGCGTTCCACTCTGCTACCGGGCTAGCTGGGCGGCGACAGGCGCACTTCGGAGGAGTGGCGTGGCGAGGCCCAGCCTTCCTGGGTGCGGCGTCTGGGCCCTTCCCTGCTTTCCCTCCCCACCGCGTTCCGTGGTGGTGACCCATTGGAGTTCCGGTTCCGGTTGCTGTGGCTGCGGGCGGGCGGTGAGTCTGGAGCAGGCGCGCAGTTGGTGCAACGTCTCTGTGCTTTCCCCCTCGGCGTGGCTAGGGCTTGCTGCTGCTCGGGGGGGCTGCGCTGCCCCTGACTCCCCTCCGGGCGATGGTGCGGCCCGAGGACGCCTCCATCCCCCGCCGACGCTGACTCGGGTCCCTAATCCATGGCCGCCTCGGCGCCGCCCCCACCGGACAAGCTGGAGGGAGGCAGCGGCCCCGCACCGCCCCCCGCGCCGCCCAGCACCGGGAGGAAGCAGGGCAAGGCCGGTGAGAGCGCAGAGAAGGGCAGGGGCTGTCGAGGCCCGGGACCCTGGAACCTCGGATGGAACGGTTGGGGGATGGGGGAGGTTGCCTAGGAGCCTGGAGGTAGCCTCAGGTGAGAAGGGTCAGTAGTTGGAGACAGGTGTCACAGAACACTTCAGGTTTTGGATGACACTGAATTGAGACAAACTTGGTAGTTTCAAGAGATTGGGTTATCTTTGATTTGCAGGAAGACGTAGCTGAGAGAATAGTCATACTAGCCATTTTTCATATCTCACCCCTGTTTCTTAAATAAGTAAGCAAGTGTACGTGGAAGTTAGAGTCTGGAGAGTGGCTGGGAGGAAAGAGACTTGTTAGAAACCTCAGGAAAACTTGCCTCCGTCTGCCCATTGCTGCTCTTCTAGGTCTGCAAATGAAGAGCCCTGAAAAGAAGCGAAGAAAGTCCAATACTCAGGTAAGTGGGGGTCTGTGGTGGGAGTCTCGTAGAAGCCCCTCCTGCTTTGTCTAGCAGTGTACTTGGCTGCCCTCTTGTGCTTTCCACCAGGTGCAGGGTCAAGAAAAAGCAGATACTCTGCCTTCTTTTTCCTTTCAGATCCTAGTTCTGTCTTGAAGACAGCGTTTAGCCCAGCCCCTTTCCCTTCCTTTTTGAGGCAAGGTCTCTTGTGTCCCAGACAGGCTTCATATTTGCTGTGTAGCTAAGAATGGCTTTGGATCTTTATGATCTTCCTGCTTTGGCTTCCCAAAGTGATGGGATTCCAGATGTGCACCGCCATACTGGTTTCTGTAGTGCTGGGGACCCTCTGGACAAGTGTGGGGTCCCTTTCCCAGAACTGGAGGAGAGGCATCTGTGAGCTACCACGCGGGTGCTGGGAACAGAACCCAGGGCTTCTGCAAGAGCTGCAAGTGCCCCTAACCCCGTGAGCCATTTCTCTAGCCTGGATTCTACTTTTTTGAGATGAGGTGCCCAGCCTTGCTTTTCTTGTTGCTGGTATGACTGGCATGTATCACCAGGCTCAGCTTACTGAATCTTTTCTAAGTGTCATAATGCTACAGTGCTTTAACCGTTGTTCCTATTATAAAAATTGAGAAAAATACTAGTTTTACAAAATTAAATACTTCCTGGGCCAGGCCAGCCAGGGTGGCTACACAGAGAAACTCTCTAGACAAACAAATAAATATTCTGAGTGCCAGCCTACCTATTGTGCACAAAACCGTGAGTTCAAACCCCAGGACCTTATAAACTAGATATACACATCCCAGAGACAGAGGCAGGGGGGTGAGGATAGTGAGAAGTTCAAGGTCAGCCTGGGTTATAAAAGACACTGTCTCAAAATTTAAAATTTTTAAAAATTAATTACTTTGGGGTCAGACCTGGGTTTTGTATTTTTTGTGATTTTTGATATTATTGTTGTTGTTGTTGCATTTAGCTATATGATGTGTGAGAGGCCAGAGATGTGATCTGTCCAACATGGGTACTGGGAATCACTCTGGTGCTTAACCACTGAGATATCCCTCCAACCCTATCTGCCTTGTTGGAGTTTTGGTTTTTTAAACAGTGCTGTTGCACCGTGGGGTTGTTGCACCGTGGGCTTTTTGCCTTGCACCCTCTAGCTTGTCTTAAGGTCAGTCAGAGTTTTGGGTCTGAGCTGCGTCAGCCTCCAAAGACTGTGTTGTGTCTGCAGTGTTCTCCTTGTTGGCCTCTGTCTCCCATCTTCTTCCTGTTTTCACCAGGGTCCTGCATATTCACATCTGACGGAGTTCGCCCCACCCCCGACCCCCATGGTGGATCATCTGGTCGCTTCTAACCCTTTTGAAGATGATTTCGGAGCCCCTAAAGTGGGGGGCGCAGGCCCTCCGTTCCTCGGCAGTCCGGTGCCCTTTGGAGGCTTTCGTGTACAGGGGGGCATGGCAGGCCAGGTACCCCCAGGCTACGGCACTGGAGGAGGAGGGGGTCCCCAGCCACTCCGTCGGCAGCCCCCTCCTTTTCCTCCCAACCCTATGGGTCCAGCTTTTAATATGCCCCCTCAGGGCCCTGGCTACCCGCCCCCTGGCAACATGAACTTTCCCAGTCAACCCTTTAACCAGTCTCTGGGCCAAAACTTTAGCCCACCTGGTGGGCAGGTGATGCCAGGCCCAGTGGGTGGATTTGGTCCCATGATCTCACCGACCATGGGACAGCCTCCTAGAGGGGAGCTGGGTCCTCCTCCTCTCCCCCAACGCTTTACCCAACCAGGAGCACCTTTTGGTCCTTCTCTTCAGAGACCTGGTCAGGGACTCCCCAGCCTGCCCCCCAACACAAGTCCCTTCCCTGGTCCAGACCCTGGTTTTCCTGGCCCTGGCGGTGAGGATGGTGGGAAGCCCTTGAACCCACCTGCTCCCACCGCCTTTCCCCAGGAGCCCCACTCGGGCTCCCCCGCTGCTGCTGTCAATGGGAATCAGCCCAGTTTCCCCCCTAGCAGCAGCGGTCGAGGTGGGGGCACTCCAGATGCCAACAGTCTGGCACCCCCCGGCAAGGCAGGGGGAGGCTCAGGGCCCCAGCCTCCCCCAGGCCTGGTGTACCCCTGTGGTGCCTGCCGTAGCGAGGTGAATGATGACCAGGATGCCATTCTGTGTGAGGCCTCCTGCCAGAAGTGGTTTCACCGCGAGTGCACTGGCATGACCGAGAGTGCCTATGGCCTGCTGACCACGGAGGCCTCTGCCGTCTGGGCCTGTGATCTTTGCCTCAAGACCAAGGAGATCCAGTCTGTCTACATCCGAGAGAGCATGGGCCAGTTGGTGGCTGCTAACGATGGGTGACTCTAGTACCATGGCCTGGGGAAGTGCACCTTTTCCACCGTGCTCCTGCAGAGTGGCTCTCTTTCTTTCCTTGTCTTCCACCACCGGCATCCCATCTCCATGGAGCCAGAAACATGTTTCCTGGAAGCAGAAAAGGAACTGAGGCGGACAGGCAGAAAAGCCTGGGTTGCTTGTCTTTTGTTGTTGTTGGTTTTGTTTTTGTTTTTTCTGGGAACTTGTGCGCTGAGTACCTTCAGAGATCCAGGAAGCCAAAGCCTGGTTGAGCAGAGCCATTCCTAGAGTCTAACCAGAGGCTGCAAGAGAAAATGGGCTGGAGGAAGTTTTAGAGAGCAAGGATGTCCTGTGCGCAGATGACCCCAACACCCGTGCCTACAATACCTGTATAGCCCCACGGCTGCTGCTGTAGCTCTTGGAGTCGAATGTTCAAGGTTTCTTGGCTCCCTGAGGTAGAGCCCCTTTCCTTGGGTTCTGGAGACAAATGGGGATTTCTTTCTTTTTCTCTCTGTCCCTTTGCTTCCCCTGCACCTGACTTACTCCATTCCCCTCAGAGCACCAAATACCTTGAGGAAATAGAGTTCCTGACTAGGGCAGTTGCCTGTCTGGGGCTTCAAGACTGTAGGTAAGAGATGCTGAGAGGATGTCTTCCTCATACCAAAGTCATTGTCCTCTCTCAGCTTCTCTTGTGGTTGTTTCTCTCAGTGACCATGTTTTGCCAAAAATTGGGATACGTGGTCTGAGTGACCAGAGTATTTGAAGTTGGGGCTCCCCTGGAAGTCTGGACTGCAGGTGTAACACTCCCCCCTCCCCCCCCCCCCAATCTGGTGCACAGTGGGACAGTGCTATTTTTCAGCTCTTGGTGCCCTCATATCCTCTGTCTCCGGAAAACGTTTGGGAAGGCACGAAGCCCTTATACCTCACTCCTTCCCCTGATGAAAGGATCCAAGGGAGGCCCTGCCATGGCTTTGGGGACATGGGGCCGAGCAGCAGGACCCTCAAAGCCATGGTACCACAAGCTGGAAGAACCTGAAGTGGTCTGCTTAGCCTTTTTTATCCTGCGATGTCATCATGGGCCTGGTGATCCAGCAATTAGGCTGGGTTTATTTTTGGTTTTGTAGCACTCCCTGCCAGAGATGGGATCGAGGCCTGATCAGGAGCCTCTCTCAGCTGCTCTTCTTTCCAGCTAACCTAAAAGTCCATTCCTCAAATGGGTGGGGAAGGCAGGCTTGGGTGTGGCCCTCCTGAGAGTCTGAGGTGCCCAGCTTGACCTTGAAGGCTGCCCTCAGGGATGTCCCGTCTCAGCCCTCATGCTCCCTGCATGGGGAGAGAGAAGACTCTCAAGAGTTGGCAACCTTGGAAGCTGAAGAGGGTGAGGGTGGACCTGCTTCTTACTCTGCTCCCCAATTCCTAAACTACACGAGGCAGCCCCTCTACTTAGCTTTGTGTTGTGCTGTGGTTTTGTTCGCCCATGTTACCTGCCACTACTTTTGTGTTGTCTCCATGGTTTGTAAAATGCTCCCGGGGAGGGCCCATCTCCTTGTTCTTCTCTGCTACCTTTTGGAAGAAAGTGGGTTGGCAGGGATGTGGTTACAGGATCTTTTTGTACGGTTGGATTAATAAAATGACTTGAAAATCCAAACAAGGACTCCTTTGTTCATCCGCAGAACCGTTAGGCTGAGCCCCTGCTAGGGGGATGCCTAGAGCCTGAGGCTGTCCCTGCTCAAGCTACTGAGCTGAGCAGGTTCCCAGCCTCCCTGTTCCACTTTGTAGATCCTCAATGTGGGAACCTCCACTTTTGGAGCAATTCTTGGGCTAGTCGGAAGCCAGATGGGGTTGGAGCCAAGGCCTCTGGCATCAGAGCCTGAGCTCTGGATTAAAGCTTTCAGTTCCCTCGCGTCCAGAGTTTTTATTTCAAACATTTATTTGGGGTGCCCAAGGAGGTAGCAGGTGAAGATACTTTGGGCTGACCTGAGGATTTGAGTTCAATCTCTGAAACCCAGGGGTGGAAGGAGAGAACTGACGTGGCAGCTTGCCCTCTGCCCTGTGCCCACGGCTGGTGTGTATCCCCACACACAAGTAAGGTGGGGTTCTTTTTTGTTTGGTTTTAAATTTGAGTTTTCAGGCTGGATGGCTCACCAGTTAAGAACTCTTGTTTTTTCCAGAGGACTCAGGTTCAAATCCCAGCACCCACGTGGCAGCTCACAGCCATCTGTAACTCTAGAATGTTACAGCCATGTAGGCAAAACACCCATCCACATAAAAATTTGAAATTTCTTAAATGCTTCCCTTTCCATTTTACAGATGACAGACAGCGCTCCACTGCTGGGTCACATCCAGCCCTGAGTTTAATTTGTGGATGCTTTTCTGCCTCTGTTCTTCCATTGTTTTTGTTTGTCTGAGTTTTTTTGCTTTTGTTTTAGTTTGGTTTTGGTTTGGGATTTGTTTAGTAGCCCAGACTGGACTTCAACATCCACTTCTTCAGTCATTCCAGTGCTGGGATTATAGCACCTCCCTCCTCCATTAATTTTTTTTAAAATTTATTACCAGCCGGGCGTGGTGGCGCACGCCTTTAATCCCAGCACTCGGGAGGCAGAGGCAGGCGGATTTCTGAGTTCGAGGCCAGCCTGGTCTACAAAGTGAGTTCCAGGACAGCCAGAGCTATACAGAGAAACCCTGTCTCGAAAAACCAAAAAAAAAAAAAAAAAATTTATTACCTTGTGTCTGTATGATCTCTTGAGGTGCAAACATGTGCACACGTGGAAGTTTTACCCAGCTAAGACATCCCACAGGGTGTGTGTGTATATGTGTGCGCGCGTGCGTGCGTGTGTAGCAGGATCTCACTACGTAGCCCTCACTGGCCTGAAACTCACTATATATAGATTTGGCTGATATCAAACTCAAGAGATCCACCTGCACACCTGCCTCTGTCTCCCAGGAGCTGGCATCACCATGCTTGGCCGTCTTCCATATCCAAAGTAGTGGCATCCTTAGTCTGCGTTGGGGCGGATAGGAGTGGTGAGAGGGCTATTTCTAAACCCACAACTTGCACCGGACCCCATCCCCCATCCTACAGCTGTCTCTGTCTATCCTGGGCCCAACATGGCACCTGGTCCTTGTTGCCTCATCAGACAGCACCTTTCAGTTTTAGGTCTTCCTACTAGACACTAGACACTGAGAAAAGAGGGGGGGGTCCCCCAAATTTACTTTGCTGGAGACCAAATTGCCCACCAAAAGATAAACCAAGGGAGAGAGGTCCTGCGTAGGTCTTCTCTTCCCTGCCTGGGCGTTCAAGTCCAGCTTTTTATTGGTCAAAAGTTCCCCCTCACACACCCCCGCGGGGAAGTCGACTTTTCACTGGTCAAACACTAGCCACGTGACTCCCCTCTTGTCTTCCTGGGCTGGAAACCACGGGAGGTTGCAACAAATTAAGCTGAAGACTGAAGCGAGAGCTGGGTCAGGTAAAGAAAGCCCTTACCGGGAAGGGGCGTTACAGATCCCACTTTATCCCCAGATAACAAAAGAGGGCAAAGCTGTATAAAAGGAGTGGGCAGCCCCGGCGTCCACATACTGCCCAACACAGGACCGAAGGGCGGGGAAGGAGTGAGACAGATGATTCCGAAGCAGGAACTCAGGCAAGTTTTTGTGGTCCCAGGTCCTTCCCTTTAAAGGTCAGACAGAGAAGGAAGTTAGAGACAATCAAGGGCGTATCAAACCAGACTTCCCAGTTTTGTGCAGACTGGGAACACTGTCTTTTTAGCCGTGTTTTAGAAACAGCAGAAGTTTTTGTGGAATCCTGCCTGAGTGAAAAGGGGAGAGTAGTGGGTGGGTTTTCTTCATAGAGGTCAAAGACTGCCCTAAAATCACAGCTGGGAAGGGTGGCAGCTAAGTGGGCGCTGGATTGCTTAGACAGGCTTCCTAATAAGGTATTAATGTGCCGATGTGCCGGCCTGGGAAAGCGGGGATGCTTTTTGGTATCAAGGGTTGGGACCCCGAGTGCAGGGGTTCTAGGAAGGCTTCTGCTTCAGTTTTAGGTTTGTCTTGTTGACCCAAATACCATACCATTGCCGATTTCCATGGAGACGATGGGTCTGACATCACCCTGGTTGCCATGGTGCTGAGTTCTGGAGGACCTGAGCAGGCTGTAAACAGCCAGGGATAAACAGGGACTTCTGCTCTAGCTGCTGTGGCCACTTCCTTCCTGCTGCCACCTGTTAGCAGTCACACACAGCAACTGGGATGGCAGGACAGTGGAGGGGCAGAGAGCCGAAAGCTGAAGGAAGATGACTGTGTGGGTGTCACTAGAAGAAGGGGGTGGGGAGTTCAGGTATTTTTAGGGGGACTTGGTATAGGGAAGTCATTGCAATTGTTTTGTCCCTGTGTGGGATGGGTACCAGCGTCTAGGAGACATGAGCATTGTGGAAGACACCACTAGATGTCCTTTACCTATCTTGGGCTTGAATCTTGCCCAACAGGAGCCACAGGATTTTTTAAGGCAATCACGCAGGACTTAAACCCAGTGGGAGTAGTTGGGGAGCATTTGGCTGGTACAGTTAAATTTCACATTCTGCCTTTTCTGCCAGTGGGTCAGCTAGCTGTCTGTCACTCCATCCTCTTGCTTGATCCCAGTTGCACCTCCCTGGCTCAAGGGCACAGCCTTGCTTTATACTGGTCTTTGGAAGTGGAGGGTGATACCTTAACCCCAGCTGCCCTCCAAGATGATTAGCAAGGGACAGGATCAGAGGCCCAGTTCCCCACCCCCCATTTTGCAGATCATAATGTGATTTATCGATGGTAATTGCCACAACCCCGCTCCTCCACTTCTCCCCAGTCACTTTCAAGATCCCAGAGATCAACCTGTACAATTTAAGGTTGGGAGGGAGTGACCCAAGTGGGCCACTGGGCCCTACAATATTGGAAAACTTCCTTCCTGCTCACTCCAGTGGTAATCCTAGCTGAGCCCTGCACAGCCAGTGCTGAGAACCCCGAAACCGGTAGTCCCCAACCTTCCTAACGCTGCGACCCTTTAATACAGTTCCTCATGTTGTGGTGACCCCCAACTGTGAAGTTATTTCGTTGCTACTTCAGAACTGTAGTTTTGCTGCTGTCACGAATCCTAGTGTAAATCTCTGATACGCAGGATATCTGGTGTGTAAGCCCTGTGGGATGTCGACTCACAGGTTGAGAACCACTGCCCTAAGTGCCCCCAGTGCGTGGAGGACTGATGGTGGGTGGGTACTGGGACACTTGGGCCTTGAGGAGGCTGGTGGGCCTTCTCTTTGGGCTCTGTGGGAGGACACTGGGGACTATGGAGGACCCAGGTATTGTGAAAGGGACCCAGGTCATTTCCTTCTCTCTTCAGTCAGTCAGCCTCTGAGATTCCTCCTCTAGCCAGAACACCAGGGGTTGGACTTCTCAGCCTTTGTTCCTCTTTGAATCTTTATGGCCAGTGCAGTTTTCCAAGGTCCTATGGACCCTTGAATGAGGTAGCTTTCCTGTGGCTTTTAGCAGAGTGAAGTGAATACCGTCAGGAAAGCTATGGGACCTGGGGCAGGAGGACTGGGTCCAGCCCGGGGTTCTGAGGAGACTGCCCATCTTTTGAGGCCTGAAATCCTGCTGCTGCTGTCTGCCTCTCCTGAAGGGAACTCTCCTCCTCCTTTCCCTCCTCCTACTCCTCTTCTTCCTTTTCCTCTTCCTCCTCTGCTTCCTCCTCCTCTCCCTCCTTTTCTCCTCTTCCTCCTCCTTTCCCTCCTCTTCCTTCTTCTTCTTCTTCCTCTTCCTCCCCCTCTTTTTCCTCCTCTTCCTCCTCCTTCTTTTTCTTCCTTCTTCCTTCCTCTTCTTTCTTCTTCATCTTTTGGTTGTTTCTTTGGAACAAAGCTCATCTGTGTTGCCCCGGCTATCCTGGAACTTGCTCTGGCATCACACTCAAAGAGCCACTGGGATTAAAAGCAAGTGTAGGCCTCCACACCCAGGAACTCCCTTTCTTAAGAGAGCTTTTCTCTGCAGGTGGCCACTCTAGCTGCACTGGACCTCCACAACTATGGCCTCCTGCCCAGACTCAGATAATAGCTGGGTGCTCGCTGGCTCTGAGGTAGGAAGAGTGGGCCTGGGCAGCACATGGGAGAGGGGATTCCTTCAGGGGTGGGCTGCTTTGTCCGGAACCTGCAGGCGTAAGGGTCCTGCACAGCAAGGTGTGGTCGTGGGAGTGAGAGTGCTAGGGATTAGGGAATGAAGAAGATCAAAGCAACAGCTGGGACCCAGAGTCTTACACAAGCTGGCTACTGATGCCAAGCAAGTTTACTCTGAGGTACGGTGTCCTGTATGCTATTTACAGGAAGAAGTAGCCAAGATCAGCAGAGAGCTAAGTCAGACAATGTTGGCAAAGAACACAGGATACCTCAGACTCAGCTGCCTTGGGCTGGATAGCCACATTCTAGGGGAAAGAGTCAAGTCACCAGAAACTGCAACCTTGACTCCTTCAAGACCCTGGCTGCAGCCCTAGACCAGCATTGCCAAGCCTGTTCATGAACAAGGGACACAGAACTAAAGTTCCCTTTGTCCTTTCATTGGGACCTCTGAGGAAGTCTTAGGTTGGCCTGGCTTCCCACACTGCTTTCTGGATCTGTCCTGTTCTCCTCCTGGTCCTAATGGTCATTGCAGAGTCCCTATGGGCTTTTATGGAGCTCCAGTGCAGGGAGGAGATCCGGCACGGAACTCTGCTGTTGGGGCTTGGGCTGAGCAGGGAAGAAGGGACCAGATAGGTCAGCTGAGGGAAGCAGAGAGGAACTTCTGGTGTGACTGCAGCAAGAGTAAGGTCATGAGGTGATGAAGGCGAGCCATGTTGAGGAGACTGAAGAGCCTTAGGATAAGGTGGACGGACACCTGCTATAAACTCTGTTGGAAGGGCCTCTTCAAGGGTATTGTCTAAGGGCTACTATTGCTGTGATAAAGCACCGTGACCAAAGCAACTTGTGGGTGAAAGGGTTTATTTGAACCTATACTTCAGGTAACAGTCCATCACTGAGGGAAGTCAGGTCAGAAACTCAAACAGGGCAGGAACGTGGAGGCAGGAGCTGATGCACCTATGGAGGGGTGCTGCTTACTGCCTTGCTCCCCATGGCTTGCTCAGCCTGTTTTCTTCTAGAACCCAGAACCACTAGCCCAGGATGGTACCACCCACAATGGGATGGGTCCTCCCCCCATCAATCACTAATTAAGAAAATGCTCTATAGGCCTGGTTACAGCCTGATCTTATGAGGGCATTTTCCCAGTTGGGGTTCTGGCCTCTCAGATGACTCTAGCCTGTGTCAGGTTGACATAAAATTAGCCAGCATATGTGTCATCTGATGAGCGGACAGTGCAGGGCTGCTGAGTTGGAGAGTAGCCTAACACTCAGAGTCACTGGCAGGGGACCAAGCCTGTGTGGCTGGATGGGGACAGGGACAGTGCTTTCAAAGCTTCTCTAGCTTTCCAGGTGGTATTTGTTAGGGCAGGAAACCAGAGGGCTCCTGGTACCACCAAGAAGGGAGAAGGCCTGGTAGGCTGGGCACTTGTAGCTAGAGAGGGATGGCAGCATGTGTCTAAGGGACCTCAGAGACTTCCTTAGAGCCACTAGGAGGAACTGGACACAGTGGAGCAAGCTGTAAGCCCATTAATTGGGAGATGGAGGCTAGAGGGTCAGGAGGTCAGGGTTACCCTTGGCTACACAGCAAGTTTTGGGATACATGAGACCTTGTGTCACTAAATTAATGAATTAAATAAATAAACACCAGGAGCTAGAGAAGCCACAGAACTCGGTTTAGACTTGTTGGGTTTGAGGTGCCCTTTAGGAGACCAACTGGGGGTGAGGAGTTGACCTCAGCAGTGACCTTAGAGTAGAATACAAGGACCAGTGCTCAATGGTGGGAATTAAGATAGGCCCTGTGCTCAGTGGGCCCTGGTCTCCTGTCATAGTGCCTTTGCTGACAGCGGGGGGACTTGGGCCAAGTATTTCACCTGTTCATCCTTTATTATAAATCAGTTTTGTGATCCTTGCCTTGGAGGGGTAACCCTGAGGAAAAGGTGATTTGGAAATTGCCAAGGAATATACTGAGGTCAAAAGTTATTCTTGCCGGGCGGTGGTGGCGCATGCCTTTAATCCCAGCACTTGGGAGGCAGAGGCAGGCTGATTTCTGAGTTCGAGGCCAGCCTGGTCTACAGAGTGAGTTCCAGGACAGCCAGGGCTACACAGAGAAACCCTGCCTCGAAAAACCCAAAGGAAAAAAAAAGTTATCCTTGAGCCAGGTATGCATGGCTTTATGGCTTTATCCACAGTGGCCAGGAGACAGAGGAGGTGGATACACACACACACACACACACACATTCCTCCCCCCTGGAAAGTTGGGCTTAGTGGGTAAAGCACTTGCCACATAAGCTTGCGACCCTGAGTTAAGCTCCCCAAAGCCACTAACACTGTGATATGCTCGTGCGTGTTTGCAGTCCTGCTGCTCCTATAATGAGATAGGAGCAGGAAACAGGAGAATTCTCACAAGTCCAAGGCCAGCTCCTCTGCAAATACAGCAGAGGATAATGTTCAAAAGAGGCACAGGGGGAGGACTGAGGCGAGTTATCCCCCTCCCTTTTCTTGCTGAATAGCCCTGACTGGTCTGGAACTTACTATGTAGACCAGGCTGGCCTGAAATTTGCAGAAACCCATCTGCGTCTGCCACCTGTGTGCTGGGATTAAAGGCATGTGCTACAACACCTGACTGAGGTTGATTTTTTTTACCTCCACATTTATACTGTGGTATTATGTGTGCCTTCATAGACACATACAGACAGACACACAGTGACACACATACACAGACATACAGAGAGAGAGAGAGAGAGAGAGAGAGAGAGAGAGAATTATTTCTGGACGTAGAGCGGAGTCCTGGGGTGGGCAGGTGTCGTCTGCCAAGGAGTTGTGTGCAGAAAAGTTGCCCAAGTGGAGTAGTCAGAGCTAAGGGTCAGGCTGCAAGCCAGCACCATGGGGTCAGGCTGGCTGTGGCTGGGGGTAGTTGGGCCTCTGCCTGTAGCTGCTGGGAGATCTGGGGGCATATAGGCCAATGGGAAAGGCCAGAGAACTGAAGATGGATGTGTGGGTGGGCAGAGGAGAGGACTCTGCTCTACGTCCAGAAATAATTCTCTCTCTTCAGGGGTGTCCCTGAGAGCATAACCGTGACCTGGGTCTGGGTTGGGTTGTTAGCTTATGAGGAGCGCAGCACTGATGATAGGGGCAGGGGTCCCAGATACTGTTGGCCTCTCTCAGGGTCTGCTGGGTGAATGTTCTGGTCCCAGATCCTTACTTGGGGCTATGAGTTCATAGAAACCTGGCCTCTGGGGCAATGGGGAAGGGTAGGAAGTTGCAGAGTAGAATAACCACTTTGGATAGCACCAGGGTAGAGCAGGCTGCAGTTTCTGAGATGTGGGCTGTGATATTTGAGTGCAGCTAGCCCCCTCAGATCCAATCGGGGAATCTCTGCTCCTGATTTTGTCCTGATGGTCTCACAAAATATCTTAGTTCTCATCTCCCTCTGGCCAGAATCTGCCTGTGGAGACTCTGGGCCCAGAACCCAGGATGGACCCAGAATCTGAGGGAGCCTCCCAGGCCCTTCGGGACTCCTCCAAGGCAGATGGTAAAGAATTAGCTGGGACCTTGGATGGAGAAGGTAATGGGGGTTCATGGAGGGTTGGGTGTAACCTGTCCTCTTATCGTTTTAATGGGGGGAAGGGTGATCACCTACGTTATTTGCTTATTAGTCTGACCTTATGAGCTGCCACTCTCTGAAGTGGCTGGGGCCTGTGGGTGCTAAAGGGCTGCACTGTTCAGTTCAGGGCTGTGGGTTTTTCTGGGCTTTATCTTCCATCACAGAGAAGCTTTTCCAGACGGAAAGTTCCCAGAAAGAAACTATTGTTCTGACAGAGGAGTCTGCGGCCAAGGTGAGGTACTTCCCTGGGGCAGGTGGAGGGGGTGAGGGGGGAGTGGAGAGGGCACGTCTCACAGCTTCGTCCACATCAGGGCACTCTGGGAGCCGATAGTCATGGGACGGAGATCCCTGGAGACACAGTGGTCCAGGAAGATTCGCAGGAGACTCCTGTGGTGACGAGCCTCGGACCAGACACACAGGACCTGGAGAGTGAGATCCATCCACAGAACCTACCCTCAAGTCCCAGAGCAGGTCAGGGGCCATCTTGCCTTCCGTTGCCCACCTTTTAGAAAGCATGGAGGGGTAGAGGGATGGCTCTGTCGTCAAGAGCACTAGCTGCTCTTCAGAGGGCCTGAGTTCAATTCCAGCACCCACATGCCAGCTCACAACTGTCTGGAATTCCAGACAAGAGAAGTTAGGGAGCTTGAAGGAGGGCCCATGGCTAGCTGATTCTTTCCTTTCTTCCGGGTGTCCTCTTTTCTTGTTTCTAGAGCAGTGGTTTTCAACCTTCCTAATGAAGGTTGAAGGACCAATTTGTTTGTTTGTTTTTGGTTTTTCAAGACAGAGTTTCTCTGTGTAGCTCTGGCTGTCCTGGAACTCACTCTTTAGACCAGGCTGGCCTCGAACTCGGAAATCCGCCTGCCTCTGCCTCCCGAGTGCTGGGATTAAAGGCGTGCGCATGTGTCACCACTGCCCGGTTTATGTTGTGACCTTTAATACGGTTCCTCATGCTATGGTGACCTCCAACCGTAAAATTACTTTCATTACTACTTCATATGTGTAATTGAATCATAATGTAAATATCTGTGTTTTCCAATGGTCTTAGGTAACCCCTGTGAAAGGGTCATTTGACTCCTAAAGGGTCTCGACCTACAGGTCATAAACCTGTTCTCGAACAAACCCTTTATTTCCAGAGTCCTTTCCTTGTGCTGGCTCTGGACCCATGGTGAGGGAAGGTGGAAGGCTCAGGAGGGACTGTGTAAGAAGCTGACTGGCCTAAGCCACAGATCTAGTCAGACTATCAGGGATGCAGAAAGGACATTCGATTCATCAGTTCCTGAAGGAGTGGGCAGGAGACCGCTCAGTCAGGTGGTGGGTAAGAAGGAGGGAGAGACAGGGACAGGTGGAGGTGACATTTGAGAAGCTGTATTGAGCATAGAATAGGTCAGGAAAAAACACTTCAGAACATGGCACCAACAAAAGACTGGGGCTAGTCCCCAGTCTGTCTAAGGCAGTGGCAGAGGTGATAGGAGACACACCTCCCCACACCCTCCATCTCTGTCGAATAGCCAGGGGAGGCTGAGGTGGGACCTCAGGCAGGGACTGTGAGGCCTGCAAAGAGAGTCTACTGACTATGAAGGCCATCAAGTGGAGAACTGTCCGACATGGGCTAGAGAGGGAAGATTGAGGTTAACCAGAAAGGCATTGGTGTGCCTCTCCCTGAACCCAAGGTACGGGGACACACTAGGAAAGATGGAGTCGGAGGGTAGTGGGTTGAATGTCCCCCTGAGGGGGAGACCCTGAAAAATGTGACTAGAGGACACATAAGTCAGAGAGGCAAGCCTGGGACGCTGGGAAGACCTCGGAGGGCAGGAGAGTGGGCTGGGTAAGAGGTTATGAGGGAAAAGGACTGGGAAAAGCCAAAAGAGCACAGTGGCCAAGGAGTTTAGCGGGGGGCCCAAGATGGTGGGATCCTGTGTAGAAACTTGATGTGAGGCCTACTGAAAGAAGAAGGATTTTATAGAAGCCGCTCCTATTTGTAGATGTTTGTCAGTGACTGGACAGGGCCGGTCAGTTAGTACGCAGCTTGAGTGGGCAGTCTTCGTGTGCCTTCTCTGTGGCCAGGGCTGGGCCTCCTGGTGCCTTCCTCCTTTTCCCTGTGTCCCTGTGTCACCTCTGCCTGTCTCACTGCCCTTTCCTCTTCCCTTCCTCTAGTTTGGAAAGAGCATCGCTGCTCTAGCAGTGACGATGACACTGATGTAGATTTGGAGGGTCTGCGGAGACGGAGGGGCCGGGAGCCCAGCTCAGCCCAGCCCGTGGTACCCGTGGATGTGGAGGACCAGGCCAAGGGCGAGGGTATAGGTGGAGAGCTGGGCATCTCCCTCAACATGTGTTTCCTGGGGGCCCTGGTTCTTCTGGGCCTAGGGATCCTCCTGTTCTCTGGTGAGTACCACTGGCTGGGCCTCCAGTCTGTCCTTTGGCCCTGCCTTGCTGCCCTGTCCACACCTACCTCTGCCTGCTTCCCTGAGGCCTCACCAGACTGTCTTCATTTTCAGGTGCACTGCTGGAGCCTGAGACTGGTGAGCAGGAGAGGCCCTGGCTTTCTGTCTGTGTTGGGTGGTAATGTGTGTTGTATGGGGAGAGGCTCTCAGGTTCAGAGGTGCATGTTATTTCTTCAGCTGTTGAACTTGTCAGCTGTTCAGGGTGCCATTTATCCCTTTAACTCAGCAGGACGACAGGCCATGGGGTGTGTGACAGGCCATGGGGTGTGCTCAGTGAAAGAGGGGTGACTAGGAGAGGGGTGATGGGCTCTGTGGACCAGGGATTCAGGTGCTCACTAACCCACAGGACCCATGGAGGAAGCCGAATTGCAGGTCTTTCCAGAAACCGGGCCAGAGACTGAACTGGTAGAGACTGTGGGGAACAGGCAGGTGCGTATGGGTTTTCCATAGGTGGGGGGGGGGAGCACTGGTGGGAGGAGCTGGGTTGCCCTGCCTGGGAGGAAGCACGAAGTAGCTGCTCTTCTATCATCAGGATGAGATAGAGCACCTGCAGGCTTCAAGTGTCCCACCAGACAGTGTCCCCAATCTGCAGAGCATGGGGCTTCTGCTGGACAAGCTGGCCAAGGAGAACCAGGATATCCGGCTGCTGCAGGCTCAGCTGCAGGTGGGCCCTAGCAAGAGGGGGGGGGGGGCTTCATTTGGCCTCCTTTACCTAGTATGTCCTAGTGGGCTTCCCCAGAGGGAGTTTTCCCTAGTCACCTGACCCTGGAGCCTCGCCCTTTGCCACTGTAGTGAGGGCATCTTCTTGGTCTTGCTTGCCTCCCTCATGCTAAGGACTGTGTTAGGGCCGGTGTGCCTGGTTTACATGCCAGGTCACCTCTGAGTGATGAGTAAGGTCTTCCCATTTGAAGAACACGCCAAGGCTCATACTAAGTGCTAGGATCAATGCGCAGTGTCCGCTCTGGGTAGAGGGGGTGGAAGAGGGACGGGGAGGGCTAGCTAGCTAGTGGCTATGCTGGGTCTAAAGAGTATATGTTTGTTGTGTAAGGACGTAGATGCTGGGTAGGATTCGACCATCTCAGGAACTGACCCAGACAAGGGGTGAAGAAGAGGAGGAGCCGTTCTGGCTCTCCAGGCAGCACTGGGCTCACACCCAGGGCCTTGCACGCACTACGCAGGCTCACTACCAACAGAACTGCATCTCTAGCCCTTGCCCACTCTAATAGAATAGAATTGGGGTAGAAGGCATTGTGCCCACCCTGACAAGGACGACTTCTGTTTTCTTCTGTTTCTAACTACATTCTAGGCTCAGAAAGAAGAACTTCAGAGCCTGTTGCACCAGCCCAAAGGGCTGGAGGAGGAGAATGCCCGGCTCCGGGAAGCCCTGCAGCAGGGCAAGACCTCCCACCAGGCCCTAGAGTCAGAACTGCAGCAGCTAAGGGCCCGACTCCAAGGGCTAGAGGCTAACTGTGTCCGGGGTGTGGATGGGGTGTGTCTCAACTGGGGTGGAGGTCCACAGGATGGCAAGGCCACTAAAGAACAAGGCCACAAAGGGCAGGAACCAGACCCCAGCTTATTGGAGCAGCATAAGCAGCTTGAGGCGGAGGCCAAGGCCCTAAGGCAGGAGCTGCAGAGACAGTGGCAGCTGCTGGGGTCTGTGCACCGTGACCTGCAGAGGGGCTTGCGGGATGCTGGCCGGGGAGCCCCAGCTCATGCTGGCCTGGCTGAACTCGGTCACATGTTGGCCCAGACACTGCAGGGCCTGGAGAATCAGGGTATCAACACTGGCAGGTCCCCCAATGACTCGGAAGCCTGGCACCAGAAGAAGCCTCACACCCAGAATCCCAGGGAGTGGAGTGGGAAGGAGAAGTGGCGCGGTGGGCAGAGGGATCAGAAGGCTGAGCACTGGAAGCCAAGGAAGGAGGAGTCTGGCCAGGAGAGGAAAAGGAGCTGGAGGGATGAGGGTCGGGAGCACACTGGGCGCTGGAGGGAGGACAGACTGCGGGCGGATGAATCTGGGAGCAGAAAGGACAGCAAGCGACAGGACCCCAAGGTACACCCTTGGAAAGATGGGAACTCCCAATCTGGAGAAAGGCAGAAGCATTCTTGGGGGAAAGACAACAGCCCTGACGCCCTGTCCTCCTGGGAGGAGCTGCTGAGGCGCAAGTACCGGCCCCCTCAGGGCTGTTCAGGTGTGGCCGACTGTGCCCGGCAGGAGGGCCTGGCCCTCTTTGGTATGGAGCTGGCCCCTGTGCGGCAGCAGGAGCTGGCCTCTGTGCTGAGAGAATACTTGTCTCGGCTGCCCTGGGCTGGGCAGCTGACCAAACAGCTGCCCCTCTCACCTGCTTACTTTGGAGAAGATGGCGTCTTCAGGCACGACCGGCTTCGCTTCAGAGATTTTGTGGATGCCTTGGAGGACAGCCTGGAGGAGGTGGCACTGAAACAGACAGGCGACGATGATGAAGTGGATGACTTTGAGGACTTCGTCTTCGGCCACTTCTTTGGGGACAAGGCACTGAAGAAGAGGTGGGAATTGGGGATGGGCGGGGGAGGGAGTAGCCGAGGGATTTGAAGGCGTTGGGCCCTGAATGAAGAGGTCTGTAGCTTGAGTCTCTCTCTTCATTTCTGATCCCCTGGCCTTAGAAAAAGAAGGCTTCTGGGTACACTTCCCATCTTTCCATGAGGGGCTGCGGTGGTCCTGAGGGGTTCCCCTTTGAGCCAGGACCCCCTCCCCACCTTGCCTGTACATAGAGGGCCCCTTGTCTCCCCCAATGGATTCATCCTGGAGCCCAGGTTCCTCCCTTGCTTGGTGGCAGTCACCTGAGCTGGCCTCCACCAGAAGAACAGGGCTCCTTCTCCTTAGGGGGTCCTATCTCAGTATGTGGCATTGTTTCCTAAAGGCCATTTCCTGCTTCCTTCCCTGTCTCCCCCATAGGTCGCGAAAGAAGGAGAAGCACTCCTGGAACCCCAGAGTTGTGGGGCCCAGGGAAGAGCACAGCCGCCATCCGCACCACTACCACCAAGGCTGAGCCCTGTCCTGCTGCAACAGCCGGCCTTGGCATGCACCCAGCTCAAGATGCCTGGAGTTATGTGACCCTAGCAGCTATGCTCCCACTGTCCAGCGGGCCCCTCCTGGCTCGTTGGTGCCCTTGAATGTCCTTCACAGAAGAGAGCAACGCACTTGGCCCTGCACTGGTACTACTTTTGCTAGAAAAAAAAAAGGCCATAGTTGGCGCTGCTGAACTGTCTAAGCAGACATATGCAAAGATAAAGGCCCTGGGTACTAAGTGACATGTAGGGGCCTGCTGGGAGCCTGCTGGGGAGGACTCTTATTCTGAAGCCAGAGAGCTGTCCTTTTTTGTGGCTATCCTGGGTTCACAGCAGAGCCTACCACCCTGTGCTGGAGCTGCTGGTTAGAGACTTAGCTCCAGACTTGCCTTGGGGTTTTGCTAGCTGTGGAGACAGCTGTCCCTAAGCCTGAGGAGCCCTCACCATGCATGCCTCTTGCAGCTTTCACCTCCCCACCTGAGCTGTCCCACCATGGCAGGGCTCTGTCACTTGAGGTGGTCCCTAAATGCAAGGAACACCTTGTAGTCACCACGCTGGTGTTTAGGCACAATCTAGGCACTGCACTCGGCCTTCCCATCCATTCCCCATGTGCGCCCACCTTCCCCAAGGAGCCTAGCCTTGAGTCCAGCCACCAATTGTCTCACAGTCTAGGTTGGGTGGCCTCAAGCCAGGTCATCCTCCACAGTGTGGTGTTCTTATCCTCAGAAAGAGAGCTGAAGGGAATGGAGTCAGTAAAGCAAGGAAGCAGACATCCTGTTTCTGCCACACAAGAATTGATCCCTTTTTTGGAGCGTGCTGTGGAGGGCAGGGAACACGCTAACCTGGGTCTGCAGAGGTGAGGGAGCCACTAGGTGGCGCTCTGGCTCCACATTTCTCTAGACTTCTCCCTCCTGCCCCTGGTCACCACCCCACACCCCAGACCCCCTACCCATTTAACTAGCTCTCAAGAATTCCCAGAATCCCCCTGGTTATTCTTCAGGAACGCCCCTCCCCCTCAGTTCTAACCTCTACGCTATTGGTAGCACACTGGGCTTCTAGCTCTGGAACTCTCCCAGGGACTGTAGGGGTCAGTGACCACACAGGTCAGGTCAGTTAAGGAGGGGATTAAGAACTGTAGGTTTACTGGGCAGTGGTGGCGCATGCCTTTAATCCCAGCCCTTGGGAGGCAGAGGCAGGCTGATTTCTGAGTTTGAGGCCAGCCTGGTCTACAAAGTGAGTTCCAGGATAGCCAGAGCTAAACAGAGAAACCCTGTCTCAAAACAAAACAGGAGGCTCTAGAATGTGCTGGAATCGATTTTGAATTATTTAGCAATGCTTTTATGTCACTGTTAAAAGGCTTTTAAGTGCAGTGGCTTGTTTAATTTCCGTGCTAGACAAGACAGGTAGAAAGGGTGGCTCATTCCACAAATGTTTAAACAGTCTACTGTGTGGTGCTGGAGCGATGGCTCAGCCACTGAGGGCACAGGCTGCTCTTCCAGAAGCCCCAGGTTTGATTCCCAGCACCCACATGGTAGCTCACAAATGTCTGCAACTTTAGTTTCCAGGGATCTGATGTTCTCTTCTGGCTCTGTAGGCACCAGGCACACACACGGTACACAAACATACACGCAAAAACAAAAAAAGACCACTCATCACATTTTTTTTGAAAATAAAAGTCTATTGTGTATCAGAACCAGGGAGTGAGGCCTTAGGCCTGTAGACCCTTTAATATGCATGGAATCTGCAGCAGCAGGAGCTCTGGTTAGACTGAAGGCACATTACCTTACACAGGTCAGTGTTGTAGGCTGGGGGCTCCAGGAAAGACAATTGTATTCCCTGTCTCTCTGGACCAGTGTCCCTCAGAAGGAAGGCAGGTTTAACCCTGCTTTTGCTGCTCACTCGAGGGTCTTCAGAGATTGACCTGTTTATACAGATGTGGTGACCTTGGTGGCGGGGTGAAAGCTCAAGGCCAGAGGCAGACAGGCTGGCATGTCTGTGGGGGTGCTGGGTCTGGAGATGGGGATTTATAGGCCTGCCTTGGTTTCCTAGACGGTGTTGGTATAGGGCTCTCTGGCATCTGGTTTCCATGTCAAGAGCTCATGTCTGTTGGATAATAAATTTTGGAGTCTCAGAGTCCCTCTAGCCTGGTTCTTCTCTTCTCACACACTCAGGGCTTTATCAGTGGAACTGCATCTGCAACTACCAATCTAGGAAGGACAGGAGAGCCATTAACCCAAGGGGCATGCTGGGGAGGGCCAGGGAACCAGGTACATTGGGGTCCCATGGGGGAAGGGCCTCATACCCACCATGGCCTTAAGGTCCCTCTCTCTGTCACTCTCACAACCTATAGTGACACTGAAGACTGACCACAGGCGCTCCTCTGAGTGTGTGGGATGGAGTGTGAGAAGGGCTGGAGGCAGTGCCTTCTGCTCCCTCCCTGCCGGTGCTTGAGGGCTGAAGGACAGCACCCAGGGCAAAGTGATTCTAGGAGCAGAGATACTGGGTGCTGCGCTGGGCCCTGCTGGCTCTTTAGGGTCTGTGCTGGGACTTGCCTAGTTGAAGCTTGTGGTGTTTGCCTTGACTTTCCATCCTTTCTCTGGGGGCTGCTGCCCTCAGAGTGTCCCTGGGAGCTTTGTGAGGGTCTCACTGGAGTGGAGGGTAGTCGGGCCTTACCTCTCTTCCTCTCAGATATCAATATCTCCTCCTCCTTCTCCACTCATTCTCTTATTCTCCTGCCTCCCTTCTCTCACCCATACCTCTCTCCTGTCCTGTTTCTTTTTCTCTCCCCTTCTCTTTAGCGTCAGACCCAGGACGCCCTGTGTGGCAGGCAAAGGTTTTACTGCCAGTGGCACCTCTTGCCATTTTTATTTGGAGACAGGATATTACTGTATATCCCTGCCTGACCTCAGACTTTCAATC
The DNA here is from genome assembly GCF_978045245.1 of Mus caroli. Classification (NCBI taxonomy): domain Eukaryota; kingdom Metazoa; phylum Chordata; class Mammalia; order Rodentia; family Muridae; genus Mus; species Mus caroli. The sequence continues at coordinate 72,523,940 of NW_028227258.1, read as the reverse complement.
CTCTTGCCTCTGGGGCCTGAGAGGCTGGGACTACAGTCCTGTACCGCCACACCCTTTGCAGGGCCTTCTACATTTAAGTGGAAAACATCATTCCTTTAGCCAGTCCCCAAAACTGCTTTCCCGGGGGCCATAGCCTGTTACTTCTCCCTTCAGATTCTGCTTCTCATCTGTTCTCACTGCCTTTCCAGGCTCCCCACAGGCCCGCAACCCAGCCTTTCACCACCAGCCTATGTCTCTCTCTCTCTCTCTCTCTCTGCTTCTTGCAACCTCCTGACCACACTCCCTCCCTCCCTCCACCTGTGACAGAATGACAAGTGGAGTGGAGTGAGTCACCTCTGGTCCTGTCTGTCCCTATTAGTTCCTGAGAGTTAGGGTAAATACTACCCTTGAGAGCTGTTCCCAGTCTCCTCTGCTGGACCCAAGGACAGACCTCAGGACTAGCGAGCTGTTGCCATGGTAACCTCTCAAAGGCACCCAGGTGCAGGAGCTCTTTATATTCATCCCGGTTCTAGGCCACAGATGCGTCTGGTCCCTTTATGTGCTTACAACAAGGCCTTAGGTGCTTCTCCATTGCACTGCAGCAATGTCCTGAACCCGGACACATCAGGTTTCTCCCAGCCTTGCTGCTTTTATCTCTGATCTGCCCTAGCCGCAGAATCCCACTTAGAATTCTGAGTCTGTTGGCCCCGCCCTCTGGGATGGCTTCCTTTTCTGTCACTGTGGGACCCAGGAGACCTAACTAGAACTTTGGCCTGAGAAAGTTTGGGGTCGGAAACTCTAGTGTGTCAGGTTTCTAACTTGATCACCCACAGGCCCTGGGCGAGATGTCTGTACTCCCTTAGAGTCCAGCTAGACTCTCACAAAAGTTAGGAGTGGCAGTGCCCCTCTTTAGTGAGTCGCAGTGAGATCTTTGCATGACAGGGCTCTTCAAGCTGTGGAGTACAGTCATTTGTGGATGTTTACCCATGGTTGATGCTCTAGTCCCCTATATAAAAGGTCATGGTGCTGGCATATTCCCTAGACAGAGCCTCCTGTGCAGCAAAGACATCTCTCTCGATTAACGTTGCTGCCCAGTATAATGTAAATGCTAAATGTTTGTTACACTGCATGGTTTGGGGAATAACAAGGAAAAACCCACAGATACTCAGAACATTTCCTTTAGTATCAGTTCTTTCCTTTTTGGGGGGGAGAGGGTTGGTGGGGGAAGGGTGAGACTGTGTAGGTCTCACTATGTAGTCTTTGCTGGCCTTGAACTCACAGAGACCTGCTTAACTCTGCTTGCCTCTGCCTCAAATGAGTGCTGGGATTAAAGGGATGTACCACCATGCCTTGATGTTTTTGATTCAGGGTCTCATAGAATCAGCCTAGCTTTGAACTCACTGTATAGCTAAAGCTGGCCTGCTCCCACTGCCTCAACCCATCCTCAGCCTCCCAAAGCCAGGATTCCAAGCGCATGAGGCACGCTAGGCTCCTCTCTTCCTCTCTCCCTCCTGTAGTCCTCCCCTGTTTCTTTCTTTTTTATTTTTTTCCTTTGATTTTTTTTTTTTTTTTTTTTTATGTGCATTGGTTTTCCCTGCCTGGATATCTGAGTGAGAGTGTTAGATGCTGGAGTTACAGACACTCATGTGGTTGCTGGGAATTGAACCTAGGTCCTCTGGAAGAGCAGTTGGTGTTCTTAACCGCGGAGCCATCTCTCCAGCCACCTTCCTTTTTAATTTCTTCCTTACCCTGTTCCGTCTCAGCTTTCTTTCATTTCCTTTTGGTAATTCTATGACAACTCAGGTTGGCCTCAATCAGTAGCTCTTCTGCCTGGCCCTAGCTGTGAGGTTTACAGGCATGAACCACAGGGAGGGCCACTGCTTCTTTTACTATTTTGTGGGGGAGGGTGTTGGTTTTTTTTTTTTTCTTTTGTTTCTTGTTTTTGTTTATTTGTTGATAGGTTTTCCTAGACATGATGACTCTGTGTGGCCCTGCCTGTCCTGGAACTCACTCTGTAGACCAGACAGGCCTCAAACTCAGAGATCTACCTGCCTCTGCCTCCCTGAGTGTGTGTGCCAACACACTCTGACCCACTTGTCTTAACTTTAACATGACTCTTTCTCCTCTCTCCCTCTTGCCTCCCCTCCCTCCTTACCTCCTTATTTATTTATGTGTGTGGAGAAGCATACAGTGCTACCTACATTGTGCGTGCAGTTCAGTGGACAACTTCCCCAAGAGTTGATTCTTCTACCGTATGGCCTTGTAGGACTGAGTAGGTTGTCAGGCTCAGTGGCAAGTGCCTTTATCTGCCGAGCATCTCATTGGCTTTCTTTTTTAGTTTTGAGTCATTTCTCACTATGTAGCCCAAGCTGGCCGACTAGAGGTTATTTTATGACAACTCAGGTTGGTCAATTCACAGCATCTAGATGGTGCCTCACAATCATCTGTAACTTCAAAGTAAAAAACCAGAAGCCTGCAGTGGTTTTAATTCTGACCTCTAGGGGAAACCAGGAGAGCCCATGAGCTTCAGAGGGGAGGAGAGGGCACCGGTCTCAAGCCTGGCTGCAGCCCTGCTTCCTGCCCCTCATACTAATGGATTAGCTTAACACAAGCAAAATGCTAGCCGTATTTGCTTAATGCTGCCAGGAAGCCTCTGCGGACGGAGAGGACCTGGAGAGTGGCCTCCGAGGCAGTTGGTGAGAGTCAGCAGGGACTTGGTGATGGGGGAGGGGCAAAGGTGAGCTTGGGTGTGTGTGTGGGGGGAGGGGGAACAACCTGTGGGTCCTAGGGGACTCTTCCGTATAGGAAGGGCGAGGGTGTCCCAAAGGCACTGGAGGGTAAGGGAAGCATCCAGAGAGCACAAAAGTGGAAGTGGAAGCGGAAGCCTAAAGAATGGGTGGAGGATTGGAAATGGGAACTGGACTGTGCTTGTTTGAGGCGGTGCTTTTAGGGTGGGCCAGTCTGGATGGGATGTGGACAAGGAGGAATCAAGGACACTTGGCCTCCTAGCCTGGGGACAAATGGATGACTGTGCCTTCAAGAAGTGTCAGGAAAGGGGGAGGGAAAACAAAAGCTGGTTTGCTGGGGTGGGATGGGGTGGGGCGGGCTGGATGGGGAAAGTTCTGGGTTTACAATAAGGCTGGTCAACCTCCACCTTTCTCCAAGCTCTGTAGCCCTTGACATTACCCGATCCTCTTCCTTCCTCAGGGATGGGGTGGGATGGGGTGGGATGGGGGAGGGGTGGTAGTAGAAGTTGTTACTAACCAAAGATACTAACCTTCACTGACCTTGGAGATGCCCAGCTGATTGGGCTGTGTCATTCCCTGAGGTCATTGCTGAGACCCTATTGTGACTCAGGAGCACAGGCAGAAACCTGAAGCTTCCGGACTAGGGGTGGAGAGGAAAGTGTTGGAGAGCCAGGTCCCACAGGGCGACCTGCTTGGGACTGTGGCTGCGGGCCTTCACCCAGGCATTGTGCTAGGAGGGGCCAGCGGGGCCATTAGCTTTTCAAATGTTTTTCTGTTATTTTATTTTATTTTTTGAGACAGGGTTTCTCTGTGTAGCCCTGGCTGTCTTGGAACTCACTCTGTAGACCAGGCTGACCTGAAACTCAGAGATCGTCTGCCTCTTCTGGGATTAACAACATGTGCCACCACTGCTCAGTCTCTTTTCTGTCTTTTCTGAGGAATAGATTTTGAAGGGAGTGAGACTCTTTTTTTTTTTTTTTTTTTTTAGATTTATTTATTACATATAAGTACACTGTAGCTGTCTTCAGAAACTCCAGAAGAGGGCATCAGATCTCATTACAGGTGGTTGTGAGCCACCATGTGATTCCTGGGATTTGAACTCATGACCTCTGGAAAAGCAGTCAGTGCTCTTAAGAAACACACACACACACACACACACACACACACACACACACATACAGAGAGAGAGAGAGAGAGAGAGAGAGAACACAATGGCCCAGGCAGTGTTTGGACCATAGGAGACTGTGTCCTCCTCATCTCACACAGTCAAGCAAGCAGTCAGATCTGAACTAACTATGTGCAGATATTGTTATTTTGCAAGGGCCTGGGCAAGAACCCAGGGCCTGGCCTATAGTGCCAGCACTTCCCTGAGCTTCATCCAGCCCTCCTGTGCTCTCTGGCTCCTCTCCCTGGATCCGTGTGTCACTTGCCACTTGGAGAAGAAACAAAAGAAGCTTCAACCCCTGCTCCTTGGGCTCCTGGTTCGGGAAGCATTTCCCCTGTCTACCAGCTTCCGTCTCAGTGGCTCTGGCTTGGGGTAGACGGTCAGCTCTGGAAGAGTCTTTACTGAGTATCGTTTTCAGAGGTGGAGAAAGCCCAGCGGATAGCAACTTGTGTAGGCTCCCAAAGTTTGCTAGGACAGAGTCAAGCCAGGAGGAGCCCAGGGCAGTTGAGCTCAGGCTGAAAGTCAGAGTGTGCTCTTTTTTTGTTTGTTTTTTTGTTTTTCGAGACAGGGTTTTTCTGTATAGCCCTGGTTGTCCTGGAACTCACTCTGTAGACCAGGCTGGCCTCGAACTCAGAAATCTGCCTGCCTCTTCCCCCGAGTGCTGGGATTAAAGGCGTGCACCACCACGCCCGGCCAGAGTGTTGGAGTGTGCTCTTCTTTTCTCCTCTCCAGTCCCCCACCTCCAACACACACACACACACACACACAGATCATTAAGTCTAGACTCTGAATTGAGTCTGGAGGAGCTAGGCACTACAGGTCAGGCTCCTCCTGGTTCTTGTTTCTTGCAGATAGCTCTTTTCAGAGAAGTATGGTTGTGACCACAGGGTGGCAGCAGCAGGTCGGACTGCAGGTGGGAGGGGATGGGAGGGAGGCAGGGGGAAGGAGGGGCCTCTAGGAGCTGCCCCAGGACCTTGAGCAATTGGGTATGTGGTTGTGCAGTCCTAGTCTTGGGTATATGCGTCCAGAGAGGTCCTCTCTAACTTAGGGGGAAGTCCTGGACTCCTGGTCTTCCCCATGGATCACCCATTCTTTCCTTCACTTCTTGATCAGTCATTTGGGACACCACCCGTCTCCACCCACTCCTTCTCTCCTTCCTGGCCCTGCCTTTGATAGCACTTGGTATGCTTTTGAGCATCTGAGGAAAGCATGGAATGCAGTTTGGGGGAAGAAGCAGAGGGAAGGGGCTGGGCCTGCCAGTGAGGGCTGGGCAGGTATATCCAGGATGGGAAATGTTCATACCCTGGACTGGAAAACATCTGGTTTTGGAACCAGACCGAGCTAATTTCATCATTTAGAGGTCTAGACCTTGACACAAGTCTCTCAGCCCCTTACTTAATTTTATGTATCTGAGTGTTTTGCCTGCATGTATATTAGTGCTCCATATACATGCAGTGCCTGTGGAGGCCAGAAGAGGCTGTCAAGATTCCCTGGAACTGGAGTTACAGATGGCTGTGAATCACCCTGTGGCTTCGAACTCAGAGATCTGCCTGCCTCTGACTCCTGAGTGCTGGGATCAAGGGTGTGTGCCACCATTGCCTAGCTTAGGCAAATCCATTCGGAAGTTTTGTGTTGGGGCTAGAATTCCAGGGAAATTTGATTCCAGGGTGGGGCTGGAGGAAGGGGTGTTATGTCAGGCAGGTTCAGGATTCTGGGGGGAAGTTCTGGTTCCTTCTGAGTGAGGGCTTAGTGAGCAGGAGGGCACAAGTGACTTGACCCTATATAGGCTTCGTTGGCCTGGTGAGAGCCAGCTTTCGGTGGGACCCAGAGAAATATTTATTGCACAGGGGCGGGACAATGTACTGACTTACAAACTGTGAAATCACAGTGCTTAAAACAAAGTAAACAGTCTGCTGTGAGTGAATACTTTAAAGTTTGCAAAGTATTTTGTTGTACAGTTCTGCTTTCCTCTGTTTACCAAGCCTCTCACTTCTTTCTTTTTATTTTATTTTATGGCCCAGGCTGGCCTGGAATTTGTCTGCTTCCACTTCCAGTGCTGGCACTTGCCACTAAACCCAGTTTATTTAGTGCTGGCCTTAAACCTAGGCTTAGGCAAGCGCTCTACCAACAGAGCATCCTCAGTTCTGGCGATCCTCCCCAGTCCACTCTTTCTGTACCTGACCACTCCTGTTCCTCTTTATTTTAAAATGATTTATTTTATGTGTTTTGCCCGTATGCCTGTGTACCTCGTGCATGCAGTTCCCACAGAGGCTAAGGGAGGGCTTTAGGTCCCCTGGAACTGGAGTTCCAGCTGGTTATGAGCGGCTAGGTGGGTGTTCAGCAAGAGCAGCCAGTGCTCTTAGCTGCTGAGTCATCTCTTTGCCGAAGCCTCTTTCGAATATGAAAAGAAATGATTTTCCTAAGAGTTTCTTCATGTTTCACTTTGGTTTTCACAAGACTTTGCAGTCTTATACACTGGAGGCAGTCATAGGCTGCAGGCTTTATTTTGATAAGCACAGAAAAATGTAGGACAGCAATTTATATCTACAGATAACAGTAAGTAGGTGTCAGAACATTCTTAGTTTTGCCTCTCAACTTCTGGCTGGATGTTGGTCTCCGGAGGAAATTGGGTAATCTTGTTCAGAGTGGCGTCAAAACTCCTTCTTAACCTAAGTTACTAATGTCACCAATGTTCTTTCTCGAGATTCTGAAAAGCTTTGGAGAGGAGTATGCGGCTAAAGAAAAGATCACTTAGTTCCGGCTGGAGGCTTCAGCAGTTACAAAACCTCTTCAAACAGTGAAATAGCATACTGTTCACTAAGCCCCTCCCTCGCTATGACGTCAAGAAACACACCCTATCATGTCATTGTCTGGTTACTTCTTTGGAAAGAGCTATTTTTAGTGCGGGGCAAACACATATTTGCTTTAGAGCATGAGTTATAACGTACACATTAAAAGGCAGATTTGAAAATGCCTTCAATATTACTATTTTTCTTTATGTTTGGCCGATTGTGTAGAAGGGAACTTGAGGCTAGTCTTTCCAGCGTCACTCTCGGCTCACGGTGTCAGCCGAGAAGGCGGGGCCATGACGTCACATCTGGGCGGGCATGGACTGTTCTAAGTGCGTGCTGCGTGGGGGGGTTGGGGGGGGAGAAAGTACTTAGATACCAGGCTGCAAGGCTCTTTCCCTTCCAGTTTCTACGCCCATTCTCTGCGCGCTGGTTTCGACTTGGGCTGTGTAGTGTGGAGAAGGGGCGGGATCCCTCCTCTTTTCTGCTCCTACTGAGCCGGTCCACTTCGTGCTTGGCTGCATTTCAGGGGTCCGAAGTGTCAGCTTTAGGCCTGGTGAAGCTTGGTGGCACCATGGCCCCGCTCGGAGCCTCTCCGCGTCTGGTGCTGCTGTTTAGCGGGAAGAGAAAATCCGGGAAGGACTTCGTGACCGAGAGGCTGCAGAGCAGGTGTCCGCGGGTGCAGGGAAACCGAGGAAGGGCGCTACCGCAAGTGATGGAGGGCTGGATGGAGGGAGCTCGTGGAGGGCAAGGAGGGACAGGATGACAGGGCAGGGGAAGGCAGATCCTTACAGTCAGTAAAACAGCAGCCTGCACAAATCCACTGCAGAACTATGAAGATGTAGCTCTGCCTTCAAGAAACATGAATTACTACTATTACTATCCAGGCACCTTCAACGTGCCATTCCTGTTTGATGATTGTGGTCTGAGGTAACTGGCCTAGATAAGGAGACTAACATGACTGTAAGGGTTTGTTTTTTTTTTTTTTTTTTTTTTTTTTTTTTTTTTTCTCAAGACCACGTCCTGAGTGTGTCAGCTCCAAAGAGAATCTGCCCAGAACACCCCGCAATGGCAGGAACTTATGGAATATTCTATGCCAGGTGTTGTGCATCTATATCATCTCATTTAACCTATTTAGCTTCTTTACCAAATAGTGGTATTAGCAAGAGCTAAATCCTGGTGTGTGTGTGTGTGTGTGTGAGAGAGAGAGAGAGTGTGGTCCAGCAGCAGAGAGAGCTCATACACCTAGGAGTTCAAGGCCAGAGTGGACAACATGGTGAATTTTTGAGTATTAAAATTTTAAAATTTGCTAGGGTTATAAAGTAGCAAACTCAGGATTTAAACTCAGCTTGGTCTGCCTGGAAATACCGTTCACTCACTCTGTCCTTCCTTTCTAGATATTTATTTTCAAAGATGTGTTTATGTGATGGGTGTGGCTTTGTGCCTTGGTGTGTGCGAGTGTTCTTGGAAGCCAGAAGAGGGCAGGTGATCCCCAGAACTGGAGTTACAGATGGTTGTGAGCCTTCATGTGGGTGCTGGGAATAGAGCCTTGGTCTGTAAGAAGAGCAAGCACTGGGATTAAAGGCATGTGCCGCCACACTTGGCCCATCTTCAGCTTTTAAGAAAGCATGGTTCTCGGGGTTGAGCCAAGACTGTCAGGCTTCTGAGGCTCGCCTTTCCCCCGAGGCTTCTATTTTTCTTAAGTGATAAGATATTCTAGGAAACACTGTTTTTTGTTTTCTTCTGGAAACTTGGGCTGGGAAAGCAGAGAAGGGGGAGAGAGAACACTGGGGCTCCTCTCCGAGGGCAAGGTGATCAGGACACCACGTGTGAGGTACCACAGCCATTCCAAGAGGTTCAGGGGAGCCCTGGGCAGAGGTTCCTACCCCAAACCTTTATCACTAAATAATCACCATCGATGTCTAAACTTTACTTGTTCTTAGCTCCACGCATAGGCAGAAGAGCAGCCGGAAGCCTAGACGATGGATGGGGTTCGGCTGCTAGGAGTCCACAGCCTGGCTCAGTGCTTAGTGGATGGTGTGCTGCAGATTTCTTATCTGTTCTAGTCAAGTTCTGCTATCTTTTTTTTAAGATGATGTACTTCTTTTTTTTTTAAGATTTATTTATTTTATTATATGTAAGTACACTGTAGCTGTCTTCAGACACTCGAGAAGAGGGCGCCAGATCTCATTACGGATGGTTGTGAGCCACCATGTGGTTGCTGGGATTTGAACTCTGGACCTTTGGAAGAGCAGTCGGGTGCTCTTACCCACTGAGCCATCTCACCAGCCCCAAGTTCTGCTATTGTTAAATGGGCATTACATGGGATGGCTAAAAGAATCAAAGGAGCCAACCTGTCCGGGAATACAGTGTTAGCTATTTTAATTTACTGTTTCATTACCCACAATGTTACTTTAAAGCGGGGAGCACCTATTTCATAGCATATAGGAAACAATTGTAAGTACACCGAGTAACTCAGGGCAAATTATTAATGTTGCGGTAACCAGGCCAACGTTTACTAAGGTCTCTGTGGCTCTGAGAGAACGCCTTTGGAGTCCCAGCATAAACCTGATCCAACCAGAACATCAGCAGGTCTAGAGTTTCCTACGGCAATTATTTAATGCCTTCTGCCTGTTCAGGGCTCCTTTATATTCCTTTGACTTTTGTAATAGTCCTGTGTGACGGTGGGGCAGATGATGCTATTATTTTATCAATGAGCAAAGAGGATCAGAGAAGGGGAGGCCAAGAGTAGAAATTCCTATGGTAGAAATGAGCAACAGAGGCACTACACTCCTCTTTTGGACACTGGAGACTGTTGGCAGCACAGGATTAACTGGGTTCTGATTCCTTGTCCCATAGACTTGGAGGTAACATCTGTGCTATCCTGCGGCTCTCTGGTCCACTCAAGGAGCAGTATGCTCGGGTAGGTGGTGGCTTGTGGCTTCTGGGGGCGCTGGGATGAGCCTGCTCTTGGAGAAATGGCTACTGCTTGAGTCACTGGCTCAAGAGAGTCTAGATCTGAGGCCCTATCTTAAGGACAGACAAACAAGAAAAGGAAGGGGTCCAGGAAGGGCTGTAGGTGCTTGAGTTGGCAGCTCTGATGCCTCCTATCTTACAGGATCTGTACTATAATCCCCTTTCTTCAACTGTGTCACACTGGCATACTCTGCCACCCACCTGGCCTAATACAACCCTGGGATTCTCAGGGCTTGGGAAGAGGGTGCAGTTGATAAAATGCTTGCTGTGACCTGATTTCTATCCTGAATACCTACAGAAAAAGCCAGGCAATTGTGCTGTAATCCCAGCACTAGGGAGGCAGAGACAGGCAGATCTCTGTAGCTTGCTTGCCAGCCAGCTTGGCCTAATTGGTGAGGTCCCGGTCCCAGTGGGAGACCTTATCTCAAAAACAAAATAAAAACCTCAAGGTGGATGGAGCAGTATCTGAGATTGCAGACCTGTAATCGAGTGTAGACGCACAGGTACACACCTTTCCCCCAAAGAAATTTAGGCACATCAACTGTCAGGACACAGGGTTAGGTGGGCGGAAAGCGAGATGTAGAGCAGTGTGCAGATGGTCCTAGTCAGTCTGGTTTTGGTATAACACAGCAGCTGAGACTGGGTACTTTGTACAGAAAAGAGATATATAACACATAGTTGTGAAGGTCCAAGAACATGGTGTTAGTATTCTCTTAGCTTCTGGTAAGGGCCTTATGGTGGGAGGACAGTGGACAAAAGAAAGATCACGTGGTAGGAGGACTGAGGAGAGAGGCCTGGAGCTGTATATATTGACCAATCCAGTCCCACAGAAGTGGGAACTCATTAGTCCTCTCTAAGAGCCACAATCCCTCAGAGGCACCATGTCCCAATACCACCACATTGGGGACAAGGCTAAACAGGAGATTTGGTGGGGACAAACCATACTAATGACTGAGAATTAGAATTATACCTGGTGGTGAATGCATTTCATCTCAGTTCTTGGAAGGCAGAGGCAGGTAGATCTCTGTGAATTTGAGGCCTGCCTGGTCTACAAAGAGAGTCCAGGCCAGCCAGGTTATGGTGTGAGACCCTGTCTAAAAAAAAAAAAAAAGGTATATCTGTTCTATATCCAGTTCTTCTTTAGGTACATATATGAAGTGCTTGCCCCTTTGAACATTGTTCCAGCTGTGAGGGATGTTCCAGATGTGAGTTTCTGTACTGCTGGAAAAGATACCACTGGAACCGCAGTGCTGGCTGGCACAGGGAGAAGAAGAGGGGAGGAGAAGAGATTTTTTTGTTGTTGTTTTTTGTTTTTGTTTTTTTTGAGACAGGGTTTCTCTGTATAGCCCTGGCTGTCCTGGAACTCACTTTGTAGACCAGGCTGGCCTCGAACTCAGAAATCCAGAGAAGAGATTTTTATTGCAAACAAATGCATCTCTTTTGAATTTTGGTTGTTGTTACTTTACTACTACTATTAATATTATTATTATTTTGAAACAGGGTTTCCCTATATATCTCTGCCTGGCCTGGAACTCTCTTTGTAGACCAGGCTAGCCTTAAACTCATAGGGATACACCTACTTCTGCCTCCTGAGTGCTGGGATTAAAGGTGTGAGCCACCACCTCCTGGCTATGGGTTATATTTTTGAGACTACCTTTCTATTCTGGAGCCTTCTGGGTAGAGCCTTTGCTTGCCATTGTCTCTGGAGAAGAGGAGGGAAGGCTTAGAAGCAGCTCCCTGGGGGTCAGGGTAGCCCCTCCTGTCTGAGGGTTCCTCTGGGTGTACAAGGTCCTAGGAATGCCCAGAACCAAATGAAGCAATGCTATTTCAGCCAAGTGCCAGGACGTTGGGTATGGGAAAGGAGAAGAAGAGGGAGACTTATCTCTCTGGGGTTTTTCATGGAGGCAAAAGATGCCAGAAGGACACAAGACTTCTGACTGGAAACACTATAGGCTAAGTTTGTGCCCAGGGGCTGCAAACTAACTTCAAGATTAGTTTAAGCCGGAAGTAACTGGAAGGAGGTAACCCTCAGAAGAGAAAAAATGACACCATACATGTCAAACAGTTTTGGAATTATCTAAGACCTCCCAGCTTTGGGTATCTTGGGGGGGGGGGGTGTCTTCCTTTGTAAGGCTCGCCTCCTGACTGCCTTTGTCAGTGTCCAAGCTGGCTAGTGACTACAGGGAGGTGCCAGGTAGGACTGGTTCTTCCTGCTTCAGGAAGGATTGTGGGACTGTGTCATAGATGGACTTGCATTGCAGGAGCATGACTTGGACTTCCAGAGACTTCTGGATGCAAGCACCTACAAGGAGACCTATCGGAGGGACATGATCTGTTGGGGGGAGCAGAAGCGCCAGGCAGACCCAGGCTTCTTCTGCCGGAAGATTGTGGAAGGCGTGTCCCAGCCTATCTGGGTAAGGGGGCTCGGCCTTGGCGTACAAAACAGGTCTTCCCAACCCTCTCCTGGGGCCATCTCTCATCTTCACTGCTACCTTCTGTCCATGTCCTTCCGCCCACCTCGCTAGCATCTCAGAAGTCCTCCTGCCTCTGTAGGCCATCTCTGGACAGGAGCCAGGGTGACTTAAAAAGTAAGCCCTGTATCAGTGGAATGTGGAGAATGTGCTCTTAAACCCCCCCCCCACACACACACACACAAGTAAAGTCCGAGTTTTGATGTGAATGTTGGCACTCCCGAGTTCCTCTCCATCCTAACAGAGCTGTAGCCACCAGCCAGCGTCTCTTACATCAGTTATGTACTTGTGACTTTGCTTTTTTTCCTTCTTGCCTTCCCTTCTGTTTTCTTTTCTCTCTGTTTCATTATTTATTTATTTAGACAATGTTTTACTATGTTGTCAGGGCCAGCTACTTTGTAGACTAGGATGGCCCCAGACACTCACAGAGATCCACCTGCCTCTGCCTCCCAAGTGCCAGAATTAAATGTGTGTACCACCACACCTAGCAGATCATGCCTTTGCCTGTCTTTTTCCTGCCCGGCTGCCCCTTCCTGACCTTTTGACCTGATTTACTCTGACACTTTTCAATGCCTCCATTGGGAAGCCTTCCTTGATATACACCATTGTCTTTTCTTTTTTTTTTTTTTTTTTGGTTTTCAAGACAGGGTTTCTCGGGCCGGGCGTGGTGGCGCACGCCTTTAATCCCAGCACTCGGGAGGCAGAGGCAGGCGGATTTCTGAGTTCGAGGCCAGCCTGGGCTACAGAGTGAGTTCCAGGACAGCCACGACTACACAGAGAAACCCTGTCTCGAAAAGCCAAAAAAAAAAAAAAAAAAGACAGGGTTTCTCTGTAGCCCTGGCTGTCCTGGAACTCACTTTGTAGACCAGGCTGGCCTCGAACTCAGAAATCCGCCTGCCTCTGCCTCCCAAGTGCTGGGATTAAAGGCATGCGCCACCACGCCCGGTTTACCATTGTCTTTTCTTTTTCCTTTTTTATTTTTATTTTTCCCTTTTCTTTCGCCTAAGACAGGGTCTCATGTGACGCAGGCTGGCCTTGGACCTCTATGTGGTCAAGGTAACTTTCAGCCTCTGATTCTCCTGCTCCCACCTCCCCAGGTCTTAACTAACCCACAGGACCCTACACTGAGCTGTCCTTATTCATCCTTGTGGTAAATTCTGAGTGAGTGTCTCCTTTTGCCAGACAAACACCTCTCTAGGTTCTTAGGGAATGCTGGTTCAAAATGGAATGAAGAGTTTACCTTCAAGGAACTTCCCGTTATAGTCAGGATTTGGGGAGACATGTAGGTGGTGCCAGGGGTGGGGGTGGAGGTCAAACAAGATAGATGGTGGTGTGGGCAGCTGGTGTCTAAGGCCTGCTGTCTAAGGACTGCTTTTTGAGGCTTAAGAAGGCCTTGTTCTTAAGGTGAGGTCAGAGCATGACTGTAAGGAAGTGAAGGAGTGAGCTGAATGGATAGTTAGGGAAGTAGCTTTCTAGAGAGAGGGATGAGAATGTGAAGGCCAGAGAGGGGTCCATTCCTTCTGTTTGAGAAGCAGCCATTGTGGTAGCCTTGGAAGGTTAAGGACAAAGGTTATAAGGCTTTGGAAGAGTCTAGGAGTCACTGAGAAGTTCTAAGAAGAGGAAAGACATGGTTTAGGAATCAAAGAGCAATTGACTTAATTAATAGGGTGTAGGCCAATGGTGGAATGTGTTTTAGTGTCTGGACATAGTTCTTGGAAGGAGTGGGCTTGAAAACCTGAGACAGGAGATGGCTTAATGAATAAAACCCCGGAGTTCAGTTACCTGGAAGCCACATAAAAATGCCAGGTGGGGCTGGTCAGATGTCTCAGTGGATAAAGGCATCTGCTGTCATGCCTGAAGACCTGAGTTTGATCCCTAGACCCACATGGCGGAAGGAGAAAACTGATTGCTTTGAATTATCTCTACACACATGCACAGACACAAGCCTGTGCGCGTGCATGCGCACACACACACACACACACACACACACCCTACTCCCACACACACACCCCACTCCCACATCTGGCATTATAGATGTGGTGCACATGCCAGTAATTCTTTTTTTTTTTTTAAAGATTTATTTTATTATATGTAAGTACACTGTAGCTGCCTTCAGACACTCCAGAAGAGGGCGCCAGATCTCGTTACGGATGGTTGTGAGCCACCATGTGGTTGCTGGGATTTGAACTCTGGACCTTCGGAAGAGCAGTCGGGTGCTCTTACCCACTGAGCCATCTCGCCAGCCCCATGCCAGTAATTCTAACTCAGGAAGCTAAGGCAGGGAATTGAAGGTTTGCCTTCGCTATGTACCAGTTTTGAGGCCAGCCGGGGCTAGGCAATGATACTTTGTCTTAAAACCAAATAAAGGATTTAACTGGCTTGCTCTGGCTGCTGAAGGGCAGGTAAGTGCTGAAGCAGAGAGGCTTAGTAGACAGTCCTATGTGATCGTCCAGTGACAGGCAGGCCTCAGAGCTGGGAAAGACCCAAGAAGGGGCCAGCTTTACATGGATTTTAATGATAGAGCCACTCGGAGTTGAGCAGGTGATGAGTTGGTTCTGGGGCAGAAGGACAAGGATTTGATTCTGAGCAGAGACAGGAAGGGTCAGGATTGGAGAGAGCAGGAGGTGAGGAGCTATGTTCCAGTCATGTCCCGGCTGACATTCATCAGTCAGCACTGTGGCCCCTGGTTATTGCATCTCCTGCTCTATTGTATGTTCCAGCCCCAAGAGAGCAGGGCAAGGTATACTTGGCTTATGATATCATCCTCAATGCCTGGCAGAGTGCAGAGTACTTGCAGTGCCCCTTACTTAGTACTGGAGCTGAGTGATCGTGCTTTTTGGCAGGTGACAGTACTCAGAGGTGTTTTGTTCAGTGAGCTGCACCATTGCTCTGGTTTCAGTAGCGGGGCTCGCCCTCCCCCCGCCCCCAGCTTTTCTTCCCTATAGCACTTTTTCCTCGTGGTCACCCGTTTGTGTCTCTTCTTTGCAGCTGGTGAGTGACACACGGAGGGCATCTGACATCCAGTGGTTTCAGGAGGCCTATGGGGCTGTGATACAGACAGTCCGAGTAGTGGCCTCGGAGCAGAGTCGACAGCAACGGGGCTGGGTGTTCACACCAGGTAGGCAGCAACTAGCATTTATCCCCATGGCTCAGCACACAGCTCGGCTACCCCTGTGCTCTAGGCTGATATTGACAGTGAGCGAGAGGCTGTAAAGGGGAACCTGAGGCCTGAGGAATGGGTTGGTAGAAGGCCAAGTTCATAGTTATCTCCTTTGGCTGTCTTGTTAAGGCCAGTGGACTTCTCTGGCTAAAGCCCCATGCTTGTGTGCTTCAGGCTTTGGGGGCTGACAGTGGTTGGTGAGCAAGCCAAACCAACCCTGGATAAGCCATGGGGCCAGACAGGAAGTTTTCCAGAGGCCTCAGTGGTACCAGTCCAGGACCTGCTTTGTAGACAGTTCTGAAGGGCAGCTTGGGCCTCTATCCTGCCCCAGGTCACTGTTTCTTGGATACACTCAGATCTAATGAGTGTAAAAGCTAACAGCGTGTCCCTTGGGTGCTCCAGCAGGCCAGCCTGGGTCTGGTGGTTTATACACTCCTTCTTACAGACTCATGCTTTACAACTCCCATATGAATGCTGCTCTTCCCATACTCATGGCCAATGAGGACCTTGGCCTAGACAAGTCAAATCTCTTTCTCAAGGCCCTGCTTCCAGCCCTGAGGACACATACTCCCAGCAGGCTCCAGCCTGGGCTAAGTGTCACGCCCTTTCGGGTTGTCTGCAGTTGTTGATCCAGTCTTCTCTCAGTAGGCGATGGCCAGAGCAGAGTGATTTCTTCAGGGGCTGCCTGGGAGCTCAGGAACCTACTTCCCAGAGGTTCTCAGAGGAGAGGCAAAGGGTGGAGGGCTGGAGTCTGACTCCTCTGTTCTTCCTCCCAGGGGTGGACGATGCTGAGTCAGAATGTGGTCTGGACAACTTTGGGAACTTTGACTGGGTCATTGAGAACCACGGAGATGAGCAGTGCCTGGAGGATCAGCTGGAGCACCTGCTGGAATTTATTCAAGCCAAACTTTAGTGATGAGGCTTGAGGGGTGAGCAGAGACTGATGGGCCTGGCGAACAGTGGTTCTGCCAGATGTGGGTCCCCAGTCCCAGCTGAGGTCAGGAAACAGGCAGACAGTCTGGCTTTCCAGAGGTCTGGGCAGGATGCTCGTGAGTAGTGGGCAAATAAAGAAACCTCTGGTGTTGTGTTTTCCCTGGAGAGGACACTCTGCCTCTTTAGGGCACTTACAGGGCAAAGGCAGGCCGCATGAGTTTTGCCTGAGGCAGGAACATTGCCACACCCATGATGGGCAGGCTGCAGAGCCATGATGGTGGTGTTTCCCTGTGTGTAAGCTCGCAGCCCTGGAGTTCTAATAAACTTACTTGGAACCCAGCTTAGAGCTGGGGACTGATGGTTTCCTTGGTATCCTGGAAAACCTGGGGGTGGAACCAGGCGATGGTGGCGCACGCCTTTAATCCTCGTGCACAGAAGGCAGAGGTGGGCAGATCTCTGAGTTTGAGGCCAGCCTGGTCTACAGAGTGAGTTTGAGGGCAGCCAGGACTACACAGAGAAAACCCTGTCTCAAAACATGATACAAAACAAAGAAAGAAAGGAAGAGAGAAAGAAAATAAATCTGGGGTATTGGGGTAGGTATGGGTCCCGCTCTGCCTTGTACTTGGCTGGGATGAATCCTGCAGAGGTTGGCCCGAGCCTAAAGCCTGGGGCAGGTCTCTGTGTTACAAGTGGGATTGGGGTCTGTGGTTCTTGTTTTCTGGGATGGCCCTAAGAAAGGCTCAGTCACCACGGGAATTAGCACCAGTGCACCAGCACCTTGCCCCTTCATAGCCTTTCATGATTTCTTAGCTTCTGGGCTCATCACAGACACTGAGTGAAGTGGGTAGGAGGAAACTTCCACGTCCTTTTAGTGGATGCCAGGAACTCCAGTGACATGCCTGGCCTGGCTGGCAGGGTAATGAGTCCGGGCTCACTGTAGAATGACTGACATGTGGCCAGCATCTTCTGTCACATCCGTGCGAACGACATGAAGCCCTGTGGTTCCATGCTCTCCCCAGGCCAAGCCTCTAGTGCTCCTCCTGCCTTTATTTCCACATAGATTCAGTTCTCACCAACAAGGGAGATGGGAGAAGAGGCTGATACTTCAGTGTGACCAACCCGGAAAAACCTTGTTCATTCTTGCCTATACTGTCTGCCTTAACTACCACCCTTGCCAGGCACCGGGCCACGAGCAAATGAGGAGGAGCAGGCACGGGGGAGTTCTCCCGGAGTCTGCTTAGAGGAGACACACAGGTTTCCCACAGGACACTGGGACCAGAGAGAAGTTGCACTTCAAAGGCAGCTAGGATTCCCTAGACAGGCCAGCATGGTCCGCACTGTGTAGGGCTCTTTCTTGGGATTCAGAGCAGAGGTGTATAAAGAGTCCCAGCTACAAAAGTGACTCAAACTCACAAGGTCTATTCCTCCAGTGTAAGTAAAGTTTTGAGTCACCAATCTGGGAGGGTCCCACGAGCAAAAGCCTTCATGTGACAGGGGTGCCTAATACAACCATAGTTTGAAATAAAGATCGCTTAAGCCGGGCATGGTGGCACACGCCTTTAATCCCAGCACTCGGGAGGCAGAGGCAGGCGGATTTCTGAGTTTGAGGCCAGCCTGCTCTACAGAGTGAGTTCCAGGACAGCCAGGGCTATACAGAGAAACCCTGTCTCGAAAAACCAAAAAAGGGCTGGTGAGATGGCTCAGTGGTTAAGAGTGCCGACTGCTCTTCCGAAGGTCCAGAGTTCAAATCCCAGCAACCACATGGTGGCTCACAACCATCCGTAACGAAATCTGATGCCCTCTTCTGGAGTATCTGAGGACAGCTACAGTGTACTTACATATAATAAATAAATCTTTAAAAAAAAAAAAAAAAAAAAAAAAAGAAAAACAACAAAAAAAAGATCACTTAAGGCAGTGGTTCTCAATCTGTGGGTCGCGACCCCTTGGAGATGGGTCCCATATCAAGTATCCTGCCTATCAGATATTTACATTATGATTCATAACAGTATCAGCATTGCAGTTATAAAATAGCAACAAAATGGTTTTATGGTTGGGGTTCACCACAACATGAACTTTTAATTAAAGGGTGGAATCCTTAGGAAGGCTGCGAACTTCCTATAGACTGGTATGGTTATATATCTTACTTCACTTTTTAAAAAGAATTGTTTATTTTATGCATATGAGTATATTGTAGCTGTCTTCAGACACACCAGAAGAGGGCATCAGATCCCATTACAGATGGTTGTGAGCCACCATGTGGTTGCTGGGAATTGAACTCAGGACCTCTGGAAGAGCAGTCAGTGCTCTTAACCTCTGAGCCATCTCTCCAGCCCCTGGCCCCCTTACCTCATTTTAAAGATGAGCAGATTTGGGGCTGGTGAGATGGCTCAGTGGGTAAGAGCACCCGACTGCTCTTCCAAAGGTCCAGAGTTCAAATCCCAGCAACCACATGGTGGCTCACAACCATCTGTAACAAGATCTGGCGTCCTCTTCCGGAGTGTCTGAAGACAGCTACAGTGTACTTACATATAATAAATAAATAAATCTTTAAAAAAAAAAAAAAAAAAAAGATGAGCAGATTCAGAGAGCTTGTTGTAAAACCCATCCAGTGGGGGACCACCCCATACTAACTGAGATAGCTGGATTTTGCACCCAGCTGGACAGTTCTGTTGTAAAGCCCACAATTGCTATAGGCCTAGAACCTTCTTTGGGAGTAAACAGCCTACCTTCATGCCTGGGCAGCCACTTCAAAGACCCTTAATTGGACTTAAGCACTGGCACTTGAGAAAAGACACCTGTTGTCCTAGCTCAGGTGTCAGTTCTCTTAGCACAGAGAGAGGGTCAGTAGTGTCTTCTAGTCTGGAGCCCCCCTCCCCCACGGGCACAGTATGAGGGGGGCAGAAAGGGCTTTGGAGTTGAGAGGGGGCAGCGCTTCTGAGAGGGCATAGTTCTTGACCTTCCAACACGGTCTGAGGGTCTGAGATACAGGGAGGACTGAGTCCCACGGGGGGGGGGGGGGGCTAGCCAGTACTTGTGATGGGTGGATAACAGTGGGATGAGGCTCGCCCGGGTAGGGGTTGGGCAGTAGACCTCACAGGAAAGACTAAGTCTCTGACTAGGGAGGTGGGAAGGGTGACACGGTTTTGATGGGTAAGGGGAACACATGCAAAGGGACCGCTAAGAGGCTTCATGGGGCTCAGAACAAGAAATAAAAGCTAGGGAGAGCCAAGTTGTCGGCACCGTAGATGGAAGAATCTGATTGGCTGATTCCGGAGGCAAGGCAAATTCTCATTGGTGAAACCGTCCACACTCCAGCCTTTCGTGCCTTTCTGTCCCTTCACCTCTCCGTTCTGCACACTCGCTGGTGTCCCTTGTGACAGTGCTTAGTCTTTTATTTTATTTTCTATTTTTCTTTAATTTATATGCATGGGTCCTTTGTGAGTCTGTGCACCATGTGTATGCCTGGTGCCTGTTGAAGCCAGAAGAGGCCATCAGATTCCCTGGAATCGGAGATGTGAGTCACCACATGGGTGTTGGGAACTGAACCTGGGACCTCTGGAAGAGAAGCCAGTGCTCTAATCACTGAGGCATCTCTTCAGCGCTTTACTTAGATTTTCTTCCCCTCCCTGAAGATATGTTTCGCCTTGTCTTTCAAAGCAGCCTTTGGGAAAATTTCTTTTAAAGGCACTTGACCTTCAACTCTGCAAAACCTTTTTTTTTTTTTTTAATTTTTAATTTTTTTAAAGGTTCCTGGCACAGCAGGAATATTTTTTTTTTTTCTTTCCTGCAAAGGCCTGCATGGTTCCAGCCAGAAAAGAGGGCCTTGCTGGCATTTTATTTTTGTGTTCATATTTGATGAAATCTCTGGGTAACTAGAAATAGAACGGCATGCCCCCCAGTCTGATACTGACCTTCTAATGAAACCCTGGGTGTAGTGGAACATTCCTGCAGACCCACGCAGGAGGCAGAAGCAGGAGGATTATGAGTTCAAGGTCAGCCTTGGCTAAGTAGTGAGTTCTTTTTCTGGAGCTCTGGCTGTCTCAGAATTTACTAAGACAGATCCTGCTGTCTCTGCCTCCTGAGCACTGGGATTAAACCACACCTGGCTAGGCTACTAGGTAAGTTCAAAGCCAGTCTGGGTTCCTTTCGAGCCCAGTCTCAAAAAACAAATCACAAAATAGTCAGACTTCTAGAAGATAAAAACCAAACCTCCAAACCTGCAGGCAACAGGTCAAAGGACCCCTTCACAGGGGTCACATATCAGATACCCTGCATATCAGATATTTGCATTATAATTCATAATAGCAGCAAAGGGTTGAGGGTCACTACAACCCGAGGAAATGTATTAAAGGGTCCAACATTAGGAAGAGGAAGTTAAGGGTCCCAGCTTTAGGAGGGTAGAAACCACTGCTCTAGATAGTGCTGTGGCAAAGAAACCAACAGCATCTAGAGACAGTGAGATGGCTCGCTGGGTAAAGTGCTGGCTACCAAGGCTGAGGACTCGAGTTTGATCCCTGGAACCCATGTGGTGGGGAGAGGGAACTGGATTCCTAGTGCTGGCCTCGGACTGCCACACTTGTGCCTGGGGGATGCATATGTTTCTCCAACTGCATAAATAAATAAATAAATAAATAAATAAATAAATAAATAAATCTGATACAGAATTTAAAAAGGAACCAACAACATCTAGAAAACTTGGTCGTTTATGTAGAAAACTTTGTGGATTCTTGGGGATTGGGGAGCTGGCTCTGCAAGCCCAAGGACCTGAGTTGAGGTCTCCACCGCTAGGTAAAGACCCGGTGAAGCATCTGGAGGGCCAGTCCTGCTGCCTGGAAGTCACATCAAAGGTGGAAGGAGGGGACCAACTCCACAGAGATGGTCACCTTGCCACACCTGTGGCCACACACATTTAAAGAATCGTTTATTCATTTTGATGTGTCTGAGTGTTTTGCCTGCATGTGTTTCTGTGCATCTGGTACACACAGTGCCACAGGGGAAGGATGAGGGGCTCAGATCCCTGGAGTTACAGACCTTTGTGAGCCACCGTGAAGGTTCTGAATTGGACCTGGGCTTTCTGCAGGGACAGCCAGGCTTTTAACCACGGAGCCGTCTCTCCGGCCTCTGCTCTGTCTCCTCTCTTCTTTCCTTTCCTTCCTCTGCTTTTTTCTTTCTCCTTCCTCTTCCTTTTCCAACATATTTTTATTAATTATTTGGGCATTTCACGTCATGGACCCCGGCGTGCTTATTTCCAATCCCCCTCCATGGTGGCCTCTCCCTGCAAAAGAAAAAGAAGGAAAAGGAAAAGCACATCAAGTCCATTTTGTGTTGTTCATATGCTCACTGCAGCATGGAGAGATCCAGGGGCCAGCCCCCAAGGGGAGATGAACCCTTCTCCACCCAGACCCCCACCAGAAGCCATCAGTTGTGGAGAGCCTTATCACAGTTCAGCATCCTTATCACAGTTTCTAAGACGTATGTATGTATGTATGTATGTATGCACTCTATTTGCACATATGCCTGCATGACAGAAGGCAGCATCAGACAGAAGAGGGCATTGAATCCCGCTATAGATGATTGTGAGCCACCATGTGGTTGCTGGGAATTGAACTCAGGACCTCTGGAGGAGCAGTCAGTGCTCTTAACCACTGAGCCATCCCTCCAGCCTTCCTATCACTTTTTTTTTTTTTTTTTTTTTTTTTTTTTTTTTTTTTGAGACAAGGTTTCTCTGTATAGCCCTGGCTGTCCTGGAACTCACTTTGTAGACCAGGCTGGCCTCGAACGCAGAAATCTGCCTGCCTCTGCCTCCCAAGTGCTGGGATTAAAGGTGTGCACCACCACTGCCTGGCTCACAATTTTTAAGAGTTCTTTTCAATGGCTTCCTTTTTCAGGCTATTACTCTTTTGGGCTGTGGGGTTGTGTGGGGAGGGGAAATGTCACAGAAGCCTTCTATGTTCCTCTTTCCTAACTGTGTGTCTGCAGTCGTCAGGAACACCACAAAAGCAGCTTCCTTGTCCTTCCCAGGCAGTGAGGACGTGGATTCTGGGTTTTCATATGGTTTCTGGCAACAGCAGAGACCACAAACATCCACGTGATCTCCAGCATCATGCCAAGGACCTCCATTTGGTCTCTGGTGTCAGTACAGACTACAGTCATCAACAAAGCCCTCGGCCAAAGCACAGACCAAGAACCAGCATGGCTTCTGGGAAAAAGATGGACCATGGAAGTCTGTTTTTGTTTTTGTTTTAAGATTTATTTATTTATTATGTATATAACATTTTGCCTGCATGTATGTCTGCAGTCCAGAAGAAGGGACTGGATCTCATTATAGATGATCGTGTGCCACCATGTGGTTGCTGGGTATTGAACTCAGGACCTCTGGAAGAGCAGCCAGTGCTCTTAACCTCTGATACATCTCTCCAACGCCTCTCCCCACCCCTTTTAAGACAGGCTAGTCTGTTAGTCTGGCTAGCCTGGAGCTTATGACATAGACCAGACTGGTTTCCATCTTACAGAGACCTGCTGCCTGCCCCTGTCTCTTGAGTCCTGGAGTTAAAGGCATGCATCATCACACCTGGCAACTAGACACGTTGTACACACAATGACAGTAGAAAAATGTAAGATGAAGAGCCAATGAGAAAGATACCTAAGATCTAATTCTGGCCTGTAACCTCCCCTCCCCAGCCTGAAACCTGTTTGCTCAGGTTTCAGTGTTAGAGAGCATGGGGCGAGCTTGCTGCCCTATCATCCTGCCACTCCCACTGCCTGCCTCCTAGCTGTTCCGGAGCCATCACGTGTTCACCTGCAACCTTACTCCAAGATGATTTGGCAGGAATCGGGCCCCTTCCCCTGCTTCATGACTGAGTGTCGGAATTAGTAAAATCAAACCTTGATCAGAATGACTGCCTTGGTTTCATCATTCTCGAGTTCACCTAGTCCCCTCTTCTCTTTCAGATTCCAAGATGCCTTTCCAGACTAGAACCCAGACATGTGAACTGCTGGCCGGACACAACACTGGCCTACATACAGAGAGAGAGAGAGAGAGAGAGAGAGAGAGAGAGAGAGAGAGAGAGAGAGAGAGAGAGAGGAAGAAGAAGAAGGAGAAGAGGAAGAAGAAGAAGAAGAAGAAGAAGAAGAAGAAGAAGAAGAAGAAGAAGAAGAAGAAGAAGAAGAAGAAAGAAGGAGGAGGAGGAGGAGGAGGAGGAAGAAGAAGACAGAGAGACAGAGAAAATAAGAAAGAAAACTAGGTGGAATATTCAAAAGAAGCCACTAGAACTGGTAAATGAATTCTTAGGCGGTCAAACAGAGGGTTGCCAGGTGTTTGAGCCATGGAATAAAGTCCTCTCATAAAATCAACTGGAGAGCTGGCCAAGATGGCACATGCCTATAGTCCTAGCACTTGGGAGCCTGAAGCAAGAAGATCTCTAGTTTGAGAGCAATGTATCAAAAACCACATGTATTTATATTTTATATTACTGCGCAACAGGAAATTCAAATAAGCCATTGAGATGGCGCTAAGGATAGAGGCTCTTGTCAGGCCTGGTGACCTAAGTCCAAGCCCTGGACTCCCATGATGGAAGGAGAGAATAGACTGCCACCAGCTGTCCTCTGATCCCATGTGCTCATGGGCACACACACAAGTTAAAAAAAGATGTAAATAGGACAGGGGGAGAGATTTTCTGAACCCACTCATGAGAAAGAATGATATTCTGTCGTGTCTGTGCATGCACAGTGACGTGGCTGGCAGAGGACCCACGACCTGGTTCTGTCATCTGCTGATGATACGTCCAAGTCTAAGGACACCTTCGCTTTTGTTCTTTTGAAGGTAACCCTGTTTCCCTGCAGGGATGGGTTTGGATTTTGTTCCTTTCATTTTTGAGATTCAACTCCTGGCATTCTCTAAGGTAGAAAGAACAAGGGCGTGTACTAAGGGGAAACTGTTGGCGGCTCATTGTCCCCAGTAAGGCTTTAGTGAGTGATGAGATGGACGAGTAAGTGGGCCTGGACTCTGTTCACCTTGGCTTTGGGGGCTGTTCTTCAAGTGTCTTTGAGCGCTCCGTTTTGATTTGAAGACTTGGCTTCAGTGATGTTACAAGCTCCCTTTCCCTTCAGTGTAGGTTTGGGTTTTGGAAGCAAAAGGAAATTTGGTGCTAACTGTGATGAAAGGAGAGGCCGATGGGTGAGCTCTTCAGCTGTCTTAATGCCACAAGACTGAAATTTGCTCTACATTAATCAGTCCCAGGATCTTCTCCTCCCCCGACTTTCTCCCACAACCCTTTGTTTCTTTTCCTTTCTTTGCTAAAAAAGAATCTCTCCAGCATCTTTAGAGCATCTCTCAGCTCTAGACAAGGACTTTTATTTTTTTATTTTTTTCTGAGACAAAGTCTAATGTAGTCCATGTCAGCATCAAACTTCCTACAGTGGAGGCTGGCCTTGAACACTCTCCCAACCTTCTTGCCCATGATTCCTGAGTACTGGGATAACAGCATGTGTGCCATGCCTGACATAAAGAGGTAATTAAAAAGTTACCTTTAGGGCTGGCAAGATGGATCAGCGGGTAAGAGCACTGACTGCTCTTCTGGAGGTCCTGAGTTCAATTCCCAGCAACCACATGGTGGCTCACAACCATCTGTAATGTGGTTACCCTCTTCTGGTGCTTCTGAAGACAGCTACAGTGTACTTATGTATAATAGTAAATAAAGTCGCCTTTATCTCAACTTGGTGGTACATATCTATAATCCTAACACTCTGGAAAATGAGGCAGAAGAACCACCATGGAAGAGTTTAAAGCTAGCCTGGATTACCAGTCAATCATCTCAACACAGCACAGCCACAGGCCTTCGCTACAACGCCCACGCCTTCACGCCTGTTCTGTCTGCAGTGCCCCGCCCAGATGCTTTGGATTTGGAACCCATGACTTGAAGAGGGCAGAGATACCTCTCTGCATTTCCTAGTGCCCCACCATACTGAGAACAATTCAGGGATGTTTTTCTTGGCTTATACTCTATTGATTCTTTTGCCCTAGTACATAAGAGGTCTCCACAAATGTTTCTGAACAGAAGAAAAGGCAGCCTGGGGAGTGGTGGCGCTCACCTTTAATCCCAACACACGGGAGGCAAAGGCAGGAAGATGGAGGAGTTACAGACCAGCCTGGTCTACAGAAACCCTGTCTGTCACAACAAACACCATCATCATCAACCATCAACGACAATAACAACAACAAGAGAGAGAGAGGAGAGACACACAGAGAGAGAGAGACGAGAGAGACAGAGAGAGAAACAGAGAAAGAAAGAAAATGGAAAAAGTGAGTGTAGGAAACAATGGGGCTCTTAGGGGCATAGAAAGTTCTGGTGTTTGAAGCAGCATCCGGCTGACTGGCTGTTTACAGTCAGCGCTTTGAAAAGTAGCAAACACCCCAAAGCCAGGGCTTGTAACTTTTGGTCATTTCTTTTTTTTTCTTTCTTTCTCTTGGGAAGGTTGTATTAGCGGTCATTTCTATAGTAGGAATACTTCCAGTAAACCTTCTGTCTGTCAGCCTGTCTGTCTTGGTTTCTTGAGACAGGGTCTCTCTGTGTAGGCCTGGCTGTCCTGGAACTCACTCTGTAGACCAGGCTGGCCTCGAACTCAGAAATCGGCCTGCCTCTGCCTCCCAGTGCTAGCATTAAAGGTGTGGGCCACCACTGCCCAATCTCTTCAACAAATTGTTATTCCATCTATTTCTTTATTCTTGGAAGAGGAGTGTGTGTGGAGGCCAGATGACAGCTTGTGGGACTTGGTTCTTTCCTTTTTCTGTGTAGGCTTCAAGGATCAGTCAGGTCTTCAGGCTTGCTGGCCAGTGCTTTCCCCATGAAGCCATCTCCCTGGGCCCTACTTCCTTTTTTATTTTTGTGTTGCTGGTGATTGAATCTGGGTTATGTGCATGCTTGACAGTATTCAGCCACTGATCTTCCTCCCCCATACCCCCACTTTTTTTTTAAGAGGAAGGGAGAGGACGAGGAGACTAACTTTGAGCTCACTCTAGTCCTGCTAGGCCTTGAATTGGAGATCCACCTGCCTCAGCCACCAAGTCACTGGAACTATAGGTCTGTGACACTAGGCACAGCTTACTGAGGGAAAATTCGAGCTCTCACCTGATACCAATTGGCTAGAAATTTTTCCTGAACACTCGAAGAATCTGCTCTAGTGAACAGTAGATGCCAGCTCAGCTCTCTCAGCTCGCCACTGTAAAAATCCATTACCTATTTCAAAGGGTGACCCTTTGACTGTCTCAACTGCAGGGGTCTGGATATGCGCATTGAACCCCTGTGACCGTCTGATGATTAAGTTAACCCCCCATTTTACAAGGTCTAGAGACCAGGGTCCAAGGTGGCAAAGTTCTTCCTTTTGTGCCTGGCTTTGGTGTCTGGCTACGGACACAGCACAAAGGATGGGAGGGATGCTTCCCTCAGCCTCCTGTTCCCATGGGTGTGGAGGAAGGATCCTCCTGAGCTTGCCACCAACTCCTGCGCTCACTTAAGGGCTCCCAGCACTGCTGCGGGCAGTGATGCTGTGGTGACTGCTGACATTGGTCTTGTGCGCCTGAGACTCAGAGTTTAGCGACTTTTCTTATATAGGATTAGTTGCTGTCACTTTCGTGACCTCATTCTGGATGTGAATTTTCCCTTTTGGGTGCAAGCCAAGCGTCTGGGAGAGTCCTCCCTTTGCAGTTTGGGGTTTAACCCTTTTCTTCCTGGGAGCACCCAGCCTAAGGCAGGTTCCCTCGGTGCTCAGTGACAGCTGTGAGATGACTCTCTGTTACCTGCTTCCTGCTGTTACTTTCTCTGTAACAGCTACTGGTTCCTGGCCTGGCCTGGCCTGGCCTGGCTGTGAGGTCACTTAACACCATCCTATCAGACCACTCAGCTCCAAACCCCTTGCTCACAGTCGAGGAAACTGAAGCCCAGGATGGGAAGTGGTCTGTTTAAGGACAGGCTGTAATTAGTGACAATCCAGTACTTGGCCCCAGGGCTCTTGACTCCTTAGAGTCTTTCCACCATGATGGAGTCACTGAAGCAATAGAAATCTTTGCCCTCTCTCTGATGGCAGAGAAGGCCCAAGCCTTCTGGTCCCTGGGAGCTGGGGCCATCCTTGCTTTCTGGAATTTTCCAGTTTTCCTACAGGAGACCAGGCCATTTGCTCATGTCACTTGTCCTGATTGATTCAAGTGGCACGCAGATGAAGAGGCCACAGAGTCACTTCCCTGAAGGGACGGAGCCTCTGTGTTAGGGGTGACTGACATAAGAGATGGACACAACCTTGGACCTGCTGTTCTTTTAAGGTAAAGGCTGGGATGCCCAAAAGGTGGTGCCCCACCCCTTGCTATGGCTGCTGGCCATCTGTGTATGGATGGCGACTGCTGAATGGGGACATTCCCAGCAATGTCTGTCTGCCTCTAGTAAGCTTCCAGGCACTTCCAGATCAGAGCCAATGGCACCGCAAGTCTCCACGAGGGCTGGCTGGTCTTGCAGAAGGGTTGGGAGGCCTCTGGGCAGTTGTCTCGGGTTGGCATTGTCCTAGTAGATCCTGGATGTTCCAGGAAATGCGTTATAAATCCTGTTGAGTATTGGCCAAGCAAGCCAGGCAGGGTGGTGAGCCAAGGTCTGGAGTCCTTTTGACAGTCATTGTCAGCACCTGTCCTCTCCCGGAGAGAACCAGAGCGGGGGGAGGTTGCTCAGAACTTTGCAGTCAGGGCTGATGGGGACACTGGGCACAGAAGACATTAAGATGGATGGCAAACTTTATTTTTTCACTGTGTATTTTGCCCCATGTATACTGATAGCTACAGTCCTGTTCCCATTTAAAACTGAAGAACTAGGTTTCACAGACAGGTAAAATGACTTTGCTCATGGTCCTGTGCAATTGGGCTGGATCCTCACCTGTCGGTACTTGTGAGTGTTTGAGCAAACTCAGTTGCTTTACTGAGCCTTCATTCCCACTTGTGAACTGGGGACAGTGTCACTTCTGGAGTGTGTAGGCCTGCCCTAAGCCTTGGCTCCCTGGGACCCATTTCCTTTTCCTTGAACTGTTCAGCTAGGAGGTTGGACCTGGAAGCCAGTTTCTATTCCAGGTCGTCGTCGTCTTCTTCTTCTCCTCCTCCTCCTCCTCCTTCTCCTCCTCCTCCTCCTCCTTTTCCTCCTCCTCCTTCTCCTCCTTCTCCTTCTCCTTCTCCTCCTCCTCCTTTTCCTCCTCCTTCTTCTCCTCCTCCTTCTTCTCCTCCTCCTCCTCCTCCTTCTCCTTCTCTTCCTCCTCCTCCTCCTCTTCTTCTTCTTCATTATTATTATTATTATTATTATTATTATTATTATTATTATTATTATTATATCTAAGTACACTGTAGCTGTCTTCAGACACCCCAGAAGAGGACACCAGATCTCATTACGGATGGTTGTGAGCCACCATGTGGTTTCTGGATTTTGAACTCAGAACCTTTGGAAGAACAGTCACTGATCTTAACCGCTGAGCCATCTCTCCAGCCTTCCAGTTTAGGTTTTAAACATATTTATTTATTTTTTATGGGTGTGTGTGTGTTTTGTGCCTTTTTCTTTGATACATGTGAATACAGTTGGTACTTTCTGGAAAAGGCAGACGACATAATGTGGTCTGTGTAACCCTGTTCACACTGTCTGCCTCTGTCCTTGTCCTCTTGCCTCCACTATTACTAGCCCATCCTTGCCCCACAAAGCAGGCCCTCCAGGGACAGGTGCTTCTGCTGCTGCTCTGAGAGTGAGCCCTATATGTTGGACTCACTGAAAGATGCATGGTTAGAAACCACTTGGGACTTGAAGGATCCACTGCCCACTGAGCATGGATTGAGCTGTGTCTGAATAGAACCCAGCTCTTCCCTTTGGTCTATTCACCAATAAGCTAGGGGAGGCAACAGGAAAATCCTCCTATCGGCTGTGAACTGCTTGTATGGCTGGCATTGCGTCCTGCACTCCCACCCAGGTATGAGAAGAGATGAAGGGGGCCTGGCACGCCAAGCAGCATTCCTGTATGTCTGCCCCGATTCTTCTATAGTCTTCCTTAGGGTTCTGGATCTCATCTTTCTCATGCATCCTAAGGAAGGGCTTGAACACACTTAGAGCTGGCTGGACTGCCATTTTCACATCTTGCTACTGTGGACTCCCTAGGACCTACCTCAGCATTCAGGAAGCCCTGTTCCTGCAGACCTAGGACCTACCTCAGCATTCAGGAAGCCCTGTTCCTGCAGACCTAGGACCTACCACAGCATGTAGGAAGCCCTGTTCCTGCAGACCTAGGACCTACCACAGCATGTAGGAAGCCCTGTTCCTGCAGACCCAGGACCTACCTCAGCATTCAGGAAGCCCTGTTTCTGCAGACCTAGGACCTACCACAGCATGTAGGAAGCCCTGTTCCTGCAGACCCAGGACCTACCTCAGCATTCAGGAAGCCCTGTTCCTGCAGACCTAGGATCTACCACAGCATGCAGGAAGCCCTGTTCCTGCAGACCTAGGATCTACCACAGCATGCAGGAAGCCCTGTTCCTGCAGACCTAGGACCTACCACAGCATGCAGGAAGCCCTGTTCCTGCAGACCTAGGACCTACCTTAGCATGCAGGAAGCCCTGTTCCTGCAGACCTAGGATCTACCACAGCATGCAGGAAGCCCTGTTCCTGCAGATCACTGTTAGCTGCTTTAAGGGTTACGACTTCTGATCAGTTGTTTGGGCTCAGAACACAGCGACCTCTGGAGGCCTGGAGGTGTAATTACTTGCTCTGTGTGAGGCAGGCAGCTTTTTGGAATGTGAAGCATGACCGTCCCTATGGCTTCTTTTCACCCTCTGTCTGTCCTGAACTCCTTTCTCCTTGTTGTCTCCTTCTTCTTTGACTTCTCCTTCTAGATTTATTTACTTATATATTTTATGTATATGGGCATTTGTCTGCATGTTTGCATACCAGGAGAGGGCATTAGATCCCACTGGACTCTAGTTATAGCCGGCTGTGAGCTTCCATGTGGGTTCTGGGAACTTACCTGAGGACCTTTGGAAGAGCAGTCAGTGCTCGTAACTACTGAACCATCTCTCCAGCCTTACCTTTAATTGAGGTGTGTGTGTGTGTGTGTGTGTGATATTTGGAAGTTACTTCTCTCTACCATGTGATCCTAGGAATGGAGTTCAGGCCATCAGGCTTGGTGAGACATTTCACTGGTCCTGGCTTGAGAACAAAATCTCACTGTGTGCTCCAGGCTGGCTTGGAATCCACTCTGTACCCCAGATGCTCTTAAATCCACAATCCTTTTGCTTGCCCAATACCTACATCCTGACGCAGTTTTGCCTCCGTTTGGGGACCGTGGGCATGCAACCCTGCCTGGCCTGGACACCCTGAGCTTGCTGATCCTGTTTTCTGGAACACGCCAAGCTCTTACTTCACAGCCTTCCTTTGCATGCTCTGCCCTCTGTCCGGGCCACTCCTCCTCTTGCTCTGACACTCTGCTTTTGAGTCACTTCCTTGATTTTTATTCCTTCTCTGTCCCTCCCAAGAGGGAGGTGTTCTTGCTGTGGAAATCCACAGCACTGCCTATGTAGCCTTACTGCCCTCTAAAACACTACACAACTGTTCTCCCATGACCCTCTTCGTTCTGTGGAGACACTGGGGGATCTAGAGAGTGATCAGGAAGCCATGCTCATGAGGTGACCATTTGGGGCTAATGAGTTCCTTCACTCAGATCCTGCAGGCACCTGGTGTGAATGCCATTTCTTGTCCTGGCATCCAGGTGGTGACAGAAGCCAGAGCAGCTAAATCCCAGCCCATGCCCCCTTTCCCCTCTTAACTTCATTCTCCTCAGTTGCTCCTGCCTCAGGGGTAGGGTCTGCCTCTGGCTTTCTCAGGCTGACTCTCCTGTTGTCTTGGCCCCAACGGTTACAGTTTCTCTATCCTCCTCTACCTTGAACCAGTGTCTCTTTTTAGACCCCACGCCAGGGTTGTTAGTTTAGAAAAGGCATTGCTGGGCTGGTGAGATGGCTCAGCAGGTAAGAGCATTGACTGCTCTTCCAAAGGTCCTGAGTTCAAATCCCAGCAACCATATGGTGGCTTACAACCATCCGTAACGAGATCTGACTCCCTCTTCTGGAGTGTCTAAAGACAGCTACAGTGTACTTACATATAATAAATAAATAAGTTAATTAATAAATAATAAATCTTTTAAAAAAAGAAAAGGCGTTGCTATATATCCCCAGGCTTGGGTGACTTGGGACTCACTATATAACTCCAACCGCAGCAATTCTCCTGCCTCAGCTTTCCAAGTGCAGGAATTACAAGTATGAATCACCACAGACAGCACAGGACCTTATTTTAGTTTTTTGTTTGTTTTTTGTTTTTGTTTTGTTTTGTTTTTCGAGACAGGGTTTCTCTGTGTAGCCCTGGCTGTCCTGGAACTCACTCTGTCGACCAGGCTGGCCTCGAACTCAGAAATCCGCCTGCCTCTGCCTCCCAAGGGCTGGGATTAAAGGTGTGGGCCATTAGGCCCAGCACTGGAGCCCACTTTTAAGAAGTTGGCTGCTAGAGGCTGACAAGACTACTCTGCACTTAAGAGCACTGCTGCTTTACCACACGACTGCAGTGTGGGTTCCAGCCCTCAAGTTATAAGATTCACAAATGCATGTAACTCCTGCTTCAAGGGATCTGACACCTTCTTCTGGTCTCCCTAGGCACAAAGGTATGCACACACTCACATAGAGACAGACAGACAGACACACATACACACCACGTGCTCACAATGATAATAATGAAAATAGATTAAAAGGGGCTGGAGAGATGGCTCAGCGGTTAAGAGCACTGACTACTCTTCCAGAGGTCCTGAGTTCAATTCCCAGCAACCACATGGTGGCTCACAACCATCCGTAATGGGATCAGATGTCCTCTTCTGGTGTGTCTGAAAAGAGTAACAGTGTACTTGCATACATGAAATAAATTAATTAATTAAAAAAAGAAAGTAATGCCGGGTGTGGTGGCTCACGTCTTTAATCCCAGCACTCGGGAGGCAGAGGCAGGCGAATTTCTGAGTTCCAGGTCAGCCCGGTCTACAAAGTGAGTTCCAGGACAGCCAGGGATATACAGAGAAACCCTGTCTCAAAAAACAAAAAACAAACAAACAAACAACAAAAAAGAAAGTAGGTTAAAAATAAAATTAAAAAGCTGTCTGTACTGGAGACAGGAGAATTACCTGGATCTTGTAGCCTGGAGTACTTCATGTGGCCTGAGTATTCACATCAGAAGCGGGTGGGGGTGGGGTCAAGCCTCAGCAATGGAGTTGAAGAGAACTGACTTCCAAAGTTGTCCTCTGGCCTTCACTCACGCCTATGTATACCACTCTCCTCCTTCCATTCCTCTCTCCCCTCAACCCCCCACTAATAATTAATAATAGCAATAATAGTGATAGTAAATGATAAATGCAAGAGAACATTTGAAATGGAAAGAAGTTTTTAAATTTAGCAGTTGTGGCCTCTGGGGTTGGAGAGATGGATGGTCCCATGGTTAAGAGCACTTACTGATCTTCCAGAGGGACAGAGTTTGGTTCCTAGCACCCATCAGGTAGCGTGCAGCATCTGTATGTCCGGCTCCAGGGATTCTGATGACTC
This sequence comes from Mus caroli, assembly GCF_978045245.1. NCBI lineage: Eukaryota > Metazoa > Chordata > Mammalia > Rodentia > Muridae > Mus > Mus caroli. The sequence goes on along the minus strand of NW_028227258.1, from coordinate 72,491,087 downwards.
TGGCCTCTGTGGCACTTGAACTTGTACAAGCATGCAGTCACAGACACACCCATACATACTTTTAAACAAATTTCTTTCAAAATAGTGGCCTGAGCTACATGGGAGTTTGTATCACACAAAATGAATACCTCTGTACCCACCCAGACAGACAGACAGACAGACAGACACACAGACAGGTGTTATGCTTAGTTCCCTTCCACTTCAGGCAGTCCCTTTGCTTCAGGAACACAGAGCAGTCACCCTCTCTGCTTGGGAATGTGCAGTCCCGGCTCTTTGAGTGTCCCGATTTCGATGCAGACGTGTGTTGGTGACATCACTCTAGTGTAAGGTTGAGTCAGCTCAGTCTCTGAGACTGTGTCACTTCGGGGAGTTGTGTGAAGGAGAGCTATTTCTGGAATTTTCAAATTTCGAGGACTCCAAGTTGCAGACGGCTGTTTATATTTGTGGTACTGAGTGTTCTTGTGGGTCAGTCGTTTGCGGGGCATAGAGTCTAAAACTGACTTTTTGCAGGACCCATAAGGCCAGCCCACACCTCACTCTGCGAGAGCCGCTCATGCCAGAGCCACCTGGATTTAGCCATCCCACCCGGGTCTCTCTGGACCGTTGGGCAGCGTGAAGTTGGTTGGGGCAGTGCTAGCGTAGCGTCTGGTTCACGCTGTTCCTGGCTATGGTCGGTCGGCGCGGTGTATAGACTTGCTGTGCTTGGGCCCGTGGAGCAAGACCGCCCTCTGTTGGCAGGGTCGGGTTTCTCCAGCAGAGCCCACCATCGTGGGGGAAAAAGAGAGCCAGATTAGGAATCCGCTTCTCTAGGGTCCTGGCTCCTTGAGGGGAGATGGTTCTAGAGGCTGCAGTGTTCATCTCTATCTCTAGCAGCTGACAGAGACTCGAGAGCCTCTGAGCTGTTTCGGGGGCACCTGCCTCACACTTTTGAGGATTTTGCATGCTAGACTTCTGCACATCTTTAAGCTATAAATAAGCTGCAGTTAAATAGAACAAGTTCTGACCTTGGTAAAGACGCTTTTATAATGACAAGGTTAGCGCCGCGCAACGGCGGTGCATGCCCAACACTTGGGAAGCAGAGGCAGGCAGCAGATTTCTGAGTTCAGCCTGGTCTACAGAGTGAGTTCCAGGACAGCCAGGGCAACACAGAGAAACCCTGTCTTGAAAAAGAAAAGAAAAGAAAAGAAAAGAAAAGAAAAGAAAAGAAGAGAAGAGAAGAGAAGAGAAGAGAAGAGAAGAGAAGAGAAGAGAGAAGAGAAGAGAAGAGAAGAGAGAAAAGAGAAGAAAAGAGAAGAAAAGAGAAGAAAAGAAAAGATGAAATTAGCAAGCTGATAGCATCAAGTTGCCATCATATCAAAACTGATGAATTATTAGTACATATTTTGGGGGTTCTTTAATGGACCAGGAATGGTGGATAAGCAATAAAGACAAATATCACCAACAAATTCTATACTTTTCAATAAGAACTATTTTTTGTCTTTATTTTAGCAAACATCTGGTTAAAAAGGTGTTCACTTAATTTGTGCTGCGTTGGTATTAGTCATCTAGGAGACAGCAGGACAGGGCTCAGAGGTAACAGGGCTTGACACAAAAGCTTGAGCCTGAGCCAGGATGAGGAAAGAGAAAACCGGCTCCAGCAAGGCGTGTTCTGATGCCCCACACGAAAACACACAAGATGGAAAAATAAATGTAATTAAGAAAGGAGCGGGAGCTGGCACGGTGTGTAATGTCTTTAACGCCAACCCTTGGGGGCAGAGGCAGGCAGATGAAATGAGCCCTCCCCGTGGGTGCTCAGCCTCTAGAATCATGAGCCGTCAGGTTTTCTAGTTTGTAAACTAAGTTTTATAAACTTTTATTTAGATTTTTTTTTATTTTTATTTTTATTTTTTGTTTTTTTCGAGACAGGGTTTCTCTGTGTAGCCCTGGCTGTCCTGGAACTCACTCTGTAGACCAGGCTGGCCTCGAACTCAGAAATCCATCTCCTATGCCTCCTGAGTGCTGGGATTAAAGGCATGAGCAACCACGACCAGCATATAATTTTTATTATTTATTTATATTTTATTTATTATCTCTAGTTTATAGATGAAATGTCTAAGGCATTCTGTTACCAGCCTCTATGCTCAAAGACCTCACTTTATCTCTTAAAAAAAAAAAAAAGGCAAAACACTGATTACAATAATCAAGGGTAAGAAAAGTGGAGCAAAATGTCTGCCTGGAGCCAATGTTTTGAAATTGTATTTCATGGGATTTTTCAGTCTTATCACATTTAAGGCTGGAACTCTTCCCGGCTCTAGAGTACAGTGTCTCCTTTTGACCTGGCAGCCACCGGGAAGAAGCAGAACCAAGCTTCGGCATCGTCATCCAGACCCACACGTGCACAGACCTAAGTTCTAAGCAGTGACCACACAGTGAAGAGATCTTCCAGTCATTGTGAGCAGCTGTGGAGCACGCTCTACTAACTCGGCGATACTCACACACGTCATGCAGCCGTGGCAACCTCAGAAGAGAGGCGGGAAAATGACCTCAGAAAGTGATATGTTGTGCTATTTAAAAGGACGTGACAAACTAAAAGGACGTGACAAACTAATCTTTCTGTGACCTAAGCCTTCGTACCTTAAGTCATACCAAGGGTCCCCTTGCTTGGGCTCACAGGGACAATGGCAGAGCGTGGCTATGCCATGGGGAAGGACAGAAGGAGCTTCAGTCATACTGGAGATGAAAGTGCCAGAGTAGGGACTGCCACCTGGGAGATGACCAGTCACGATGTGGGCACTGAAGTGAGGCAGGACCTTACTTCGCAGCAAGGTGCCTATAGACACGCCATCATCTTCCCAAGCCCGGGCCCCATGCGTCTCTTGCTGCACACGTGTGAGCTTCTGCACCCAGAGCTTCCACAGCTGCCTGCTCTCTCTGCGCTTCTCTCCCTTCCTGGGCACCGTCCTGGCTTGACCTGGTCGTGTCCTTGTCTGCTCCATGTGTTTTCTGATCATAGGCACAATGCACAGACACACAAACCCCAACAAGGCAGAAATGTAAAACGGTGCAAGCGAGTCTCCCTCTCTAACTCCCCACAGAGGCAACTATCATCAGGTGTGGTGCATAATGCCTAAAAATCATCATATACACACCTGTATTGTTTTTGTTTTTAAAACAAATAGCTGTATACTTCTCACTCTGCAGCTCCTTCGCCTCCCCTCCTGAAATGCAGTAGGCTTCTTTCTGGAAATGTGCGAAGCTCTGTGGCATTCCCTCCGATGGCGGTAAATGACCTGTTGTGTGGCTGTGTAATTGTTTATGTAACTAGTTCTCTATTTATGGACATTTGGGTCCTTTCCAAGTTTCTGTGAGAGTGTTTCTGTATACTCATTTCTCCACGCTTCTGTGAGAGCTTTCCGGAATAAATTTCCAGATGTGGAAAAGTTGAGTATCTTAGTTTAGTTTATTTTGGGTTTTGTGAGACAGGACCTTGCTATATAGCCAAGGTGCTCTTGGACTTCACAGTGAAGGCTGAGCTTGAGCCTATAATCCTGCCTTAGCCTTCCAAGTGCTTGGATAACAGGCTTGCGACACCATGCCTGGCAAACACTGGTTATTTTCAGTAGAGGCTACAGTAGAGCAACCCAGTCTCAAACCCCCAAACCTAAGAACTCAAAAATCAAAACCTTGGGCTGGTGAGATGGCTTAGTGAGTAAGAGCACCCGACTGCTCTTCCAAAGGTCCAGAGTTCAAACCTCAGCAACCACATGGTGGCTCACAACCATCTGTAACAAGATCTGACTCCCTCTTCTGGAGTGTCTGAAGACAACTACAGTGTACTTACATATAATAAATAAATAAATCTTAAAAAAAAAAAGAAATGTGCTTTAAAAAAAAGTCAAAACCTTTTGAGGGTCAAAACAATGCTACCAGCAGAAAATTCCAAATGGACTTTCTGTGGCAAGGTGCCATCAAAACACACAGGGCATGGCGGCACCTTTAGTCCCGGCACTTGGAAGGCAGCAGCAGGCAGATCTCATGAGATCTCTGCTCTACAGATGGAGTTCCAGGATTGTGATGCCCTGTCTCAAACAGCAGCAGCAGGCATCTGGGTGAGGCTGCTGGATAAAACTACCTTCATGTTATGTGGGAAACTGTGCAGGAAGCATTTCCAGCCTCAGGTGTTTCTGTATTCAATTCCCTTCCAAAAGGATTTTACAGTCAGGAGAGCCTGGCCTGCAACCCACTTGCTCCTTGTATCTTGGCGTAGTTATGAATGTGTCCCATTTGTAGGTAACAGGGTCTCATCACAAGGTCAGAGGGTCCTGATAGGCTACCCAGGGTGCTGGGCTTCTGTTGCAGTGGTGGCTGTTGCAGGGTTTCTGACATCCTTATTAGTCTCGCCAACAGGCTCCCCAGTGCTTGCCGGATCAGCCTCCCAAGAGTTCTCTCCACGCCTCTTTTATCTCATCTTACATATTTATTATCTTATGCTAAGTTCCAATTTTGACCTTGCAAATTAAAAAAAAAAACACAACAAAACAACAAAATTTAGGAGCTGTAGAAGGTGGCTCATTGCAAAGCTGTTGTTTAATGTGCTCCAGGTCTTGGGTTTGGTTCTCAGAATCACAAAAGCAAACAAACTCTTTTGACAAAGTGAGATAAGACCGAAGTTCTAGGACTTTTATTTATCCGATCCACAAATAGCTGGTGACTATCAGCTCTGTGCCTGCACGGTCCTAAGCTTTAGGGTCGCAGCGCTGGACAGGAACGATGTGGTCTCTGCTCTTTCGGAGTCTGATTCTCATCCTGGGAGACAGAACATAAGCAAATGGAGGAGGAGGAGGAGGAGGAGGAGGAAGAGGAGGAGGTGGAGAAAACAATAAAACACCAGGACTGTTTAAAGTGATATTCCACAAACCAAGATGGCGACATGAATCCAGGAGGTTGGGTGGTTAAGGAAAAACTGTGGAGGAAACATAGCCCTCAGTGATGAGCCTCTAGAATCCAAGGACGAAAACAAGCAGCAAAGGAACTACTTGTTCAAAGTCAGGGATCTGTAGGAGCTGGCTAGAGATGGGGGTTGCTAGGGAGGAGGAGAGCAATGGGAGGGAGGGGCAGCCTCCGCTGCTGAGGTTGCTTTTTCATGAGCTGGGAAGCTTGGAGGGCTTAATCAGGGGCTCTGAGCTACCTTTCTTAGGAGAGCATCACACTGGACGGGAAGACAACTGCGTCAGGCGAGAGAGGAAGCACAGAGACCCATTTGGAGAGTCTTCGGTGGCTGGCCAGGCAAAGGCAGGTTTGGCTGGGCCTATGGGAGTATTGTTTGAGATGAGGAAGGCTGAGGGAGGTCTAGGTTTAGGGATTGTAAAGCCAGGTTCTGTTGAGCCCAAGGTGATGTCTGAGATGCGGGTTGGTCAGCCGCACACAGCTGGTAGCGGTGTAGACAATTGCATAGCCAAGCTTAGGGCTCCAGGAAGGCACAGAGGTCAGCACTGGCAAGTGTAGTTCTGGGGCCTCCATCAAGGACATGGCATTAAAATCTCCAGGACACACCTGGTGGTGGTGGGGATGTACGCCTTTAATCTCAGCACTGGTGTGTCAGAGGCAGGAGAATCTCTGTGTTCTCCACCAGCCTGGTCTACAGAGCAAGATCCAGGACAGCCAGGGCTACACAGGGAACGTTTGTCTTAAAAAACAAACAAATCCCCAGAACAGGTGATCCTCTAGGGGGAGTGCAGTGACAGGGAAGAGAGTCCTGGGAAGGAGTGAGAAGGTTCTCCGTGGTCAAATGAGCAGAAGAATCTAGCTGAGAGTGGGTGTGTTCAGGGATAGAAAAGTGCTTAGGAAAAAGAACAGGGTCTCAGAGAGACCCAGGCGGAAGGTACAACGGAGGGGCCACATGTTGAGGATGGGTCATCTCTAGTTTGCAGCACGAAGTCCTCAGTCTCTGACTGGACCATCTCAGCAGATGGATGGATCATGTTGCGGAGAAGGCCTGAGCTGATAAGAGTGAAAACCCAGACTCTACAGCTCCCCTTTGCTTTCAGTGTGGGTGGGAAGAAAGCCACAGGGATGGATGGTGGAGCGTGTGAATGGATGCGGGGTGGGCTGGGGTGCTGGGAGGAGACATGAAACCGAGGGAGGCTTTTGAAGACAGAAGACTCCTGAGGAAGATTTGCAGCTTTGTGAGGTAGAGGAGAAGGGAAGTGGGCAGGAGCTGTGCATGTCCTTGAGAAGAGGAGAGAGATGGGGTCCAGGCCTGAGTGGCAGCCCTGGCTCTGTTCTTCCTAGGAGGGAACAGAGGCCTTGGCCAAATCAGGCGCTTTTCTGTTGGTCTGATAAAAACAACCTGTAGAAGAAAGAGCTTCTTTTGGCTTAGGGTTCCAGAAGCTATGGCTTCAGTTCCAAAGATGATGGCAGCAGGGGCAGTAGCTGAGAGCTCACCTCCTGAACTGCAAGCAGGAAGCAGGGAGAGACAACTGGAGGTAGGTAAGGCTTCTTAACTCTCAGAGCCTGCCCTGGGTTACATCCTTCATCCATGGAGGCCACACTACATAAACCTGCCCGAACAGTGCCACCCCCTGGGGACCAAGTGTTCACACACCCATGAGCCCGTGGGAGACATTCGCATTCAAAGCGTCATATGGTTTTGTCTGTTTTTAGACAGGGTCTCAGTCTGTATCCTAGGGTGCCTGGGGACTTGCTCTACAGCCTCAGCCACCCAAGTGCTGGGAGCCACCCTGCCATCGGAAGAGGCAGCCATGGTGTGGGGTTACTATAGGTTTGGTGACAGACAGCAGGGGCTCCGGATAGGCTGCACTTCCCTGTTAGTAGTCATGAAGCAATGTGGCACTGTCAGGTGTGCTGGGGAAACAAAGGAGTTCCGAAGAAGGGACACACTTGTGACTCTGGGGACTGGAGAAATGTCTGCTCCTCGGAAGTTGCCGTGGTATCGCTGGGGACAGGCTTGGCGTATCTCTCTAGCTTTTCTTTTCAGAGGAGTGACTTCCATTTTATTTCCAAGCCCCCTTCCCCACCCTCATATTCCTGCCCTTTGATGTTTATGTCCTCTGTGCAAGCTAGCCCAGAGCGATGAGGGTGGTAGGTAGGGAGGGACTTCCCATCGCCAGCTCAGGAAGGCCTCTGGTGGCCCTGGGCAGCAGCAGGGGGGCCTGCAGCTGGATCTGCCCTGGCAGGACCAGAAGCAGGCTGGCTAATTTTAGGAGGCCTCTTGGTTCCATTGTTCTGTAGAGGCAGTAGGAGTTGGGCCACGATACCAGCGTGGGAAAGGAAGCGTGGCCGCTGAGCCTGTGAGGAGGATGGAAACTCTGAGTGTGGTGCACAGGTTTCGACCCCGGAGGTTATGTTCTGTTTCCCCTGAAACAGGTAGGAAGCCGCACTTCCCCTGACCCCTTTCTTCCATGAGTGGCTTTTTCATGGTCCCAGCTGAGTGTGGGGTTGGCTCGGCCTTTCAGCTCCCACACCTTCTCCACAGTGCCACGGCCTCTGTGTGTGTGTGTGTGTGTGTGTGTGTGATTGTGTGCCTGTGACTATGTGTGTGACTGTGTGTGTGTGACTGTGTGTGTGTGTGTGACTGTGTGTGTGTGACTGTGTGTGTGTGACTGTGTGACTGTGTGTGTGACTGTGTGTGTGACTGTGTGTGTGTGTGACTATGTGTGTGACTGTGTGTGTGTGACTGTGTGTGTGTGTGACTGTGTGTGTGACTGTGTGTGTGTGACTGTGTGTGTGTGACTGTGTGTGTGATTGTGTGTGTGTGACTATGTGTGTGACTGTGTGTGTGACTGTGTGTGTGATTGTGTGTGTGACTGTGTGTGACTATGTGTGTGACTGTGTGTGTGACTGTGTGTGTGACTGTGTGTGTGACTGTGTGACTGTGTGTGTGACTGTGTGTGACTGTGTGTGTGACTGTGTGACTGTGTGTGTGACTGTGTATGTGTGTGTGACTGTGTGTATGATTGTGTGTGTGTGACTATGTGTGTGACTGTGTGTGTGTGACTGTGTGTGTGTGACTGTGTGTGTGACTGTGTGTGTGATTGTGTGTGTGTGTGATTGTGTGTGACTATGTGTGTGACTCTGTGTGTGTGTGACTGTGTGTGTGTGACTGTGTGTGTGACTGTGTGTGTGTGACTGTGTATGTGTGTGTGTGACTATGTGTGTGACTGTGTGTATGTGACTGTGTGTGTGTGACTATGTGTGTGACTGTGTGTGTGTGACTGTGTGTGTGACTGTGTGTGTGACTGTGTGTGACTGTGTATGTGTGTGTGAGTAAGCAGTGATTCTCAACCTTCCTAATGCTGTGACCCTTTAATGCAGTTCCTCATGTTGTGTTGATTCCCCCTCCCAAACATAAAAATTATTTTTTTGTTGCTACTTCATAACTGTAAGTTTGCTTCTGCTATGAATCACAACCATGATCTTAAGAGACCCCAGTGAAAGGGTCATTGAATCTCCCAAAGGGGTTGTCACCCACTGGTCGGCAACTGCTGGTGAACGAGGGTATGTAGGCTGTTTCTCACCACGTGGCTCCGTTGGTGATAGACTGAAGGCCAGCCTGTTCATGCTCGATTCGGCTGCTGAAGGCCATTTCGTGGGCAGAGGTTTGAGGCCCACATGAATGAATTTGATGGTGGCGATGGGTCTTTAAGTCTCCAGGTAGGTAGAATATTCCTTCTCTGGGGACTGCTGGTCACACAGCAGCTGGGCAGGCTGCATGAAAATGGCTTTCCTTAGTTTTTGTATGAGAGGAGAGGTAAGTGCCGGGGTCTGTGCTTAAGTCTTGCCCCTTCTAGATGTGCATGGCTTAGAATAAGCCATGTAACCTGTAGACGCTGCGTATGTGAGCTGAGGAAGATCAGGTCACCAAGGGCCCCATCTTATCAGAGCCCAAGAGCAAAGGACTGCTTTCAGAAGAAAGAGATTTCCAAAAAATGAGGATTTTGTGATTGAAGTCTGCAGGACTCTGGGGAGGGATGAGGTGTTGCCCAGCTGGTAAAATTCCAAGGCTGCTGTTCTGGGCGCGGGGGAAGGAGGGGGTTCCAGTAGAGTGGAGCACCTTCACAGGCTGGGAAAGCCACTCCGGAGGGAGGCAGGCAGGCCGCTGTGTGTGATTTAAATGCTGACTGGGCAGCTGGGCGCGCTCTGTTGCTGAACAGGTTTCCTCTAGCGAATTCCCCACATTCCCCACGGGTCTTTCCAGTTCCTGGGCAGAACAAGTTGTTCTTAATATCTCCCCAAACACCAGGTAAAGGAGATGCGGAAGGGCAGATGTGTGGGGGAAGGGAGGGCCTCAGAGAAGGAGGCAACACAGCCAGCCTAGGAGTCCTGCTGCCTTAAGGTCACCTCAGGGTTATGGAAGGCCTGTTCAGCTGCTGGAGAGGCTTAACCCTGATTATTCCTTCTTCTCTCCTATCAATCAAAGCTCTCGTGGGCTCCCTGCTGGCGACCCTCACAAGGTTAATATTAAGCAGCTCTCCTGTGAGCTTCTGCATTCAGATCAGTTTTCATTACCTATTTACTGGGTGTGCATACGGGGTATGTTCGCTTGCCAGATCCACATGGATCCTTGAGACTTGAACTCAGGTTGTCTGTCAGACTTGGTGGCAAGCTCCTTTACCTACTGAGTCATCTTGTCTGGTGCACAGTGTTCCTAGGTTGATAGTTTAGTCTTGGTTGCAAAGAACAGAGAAAAATCAATTCAAGTGGGTTCAAACAATAAAGAGAATTTATACCACAGATAACCGATGGTTTCAGAACTACCATTGGCTCAGGCATGGCTTGACCAGGCTCCTGGCTGTTTTTCTTGTTCCTTCTCTGAGCTCCTCTGTTCCCCCCACTGTGTTGACTTTGACCTTGGGCTGGCTTCTGTGTTGGAGGCAAGATGAGTACCATCAGCCACAGGGACTACCCTCACCTTTGCAGTTAATGGACAGAGAAAGAGCGGATGCCAGAAGTCTGAAGCTATCTACCCTGCCCGAGGGAATCTGTGTGCTGACTGGCTTAGGTTAGCATTATCTTTCCTTCCTGAGTCAGCTAGTGTAGGAACAAAAAAAAAAAAAAAGAGAGAGAGATTCTATGCAGCATAACTGCGCCTCAGAACTGAGGTAGCATCTGTCTCATTCAAACAAATGCCTGCCACACATGCAGGATAGAGACAGGTGTGCAACCTGACTGGCCTAGAACTCAACATGTAGACCAGGCAAGCCTAGAACTTGCTGTGATCCCCCTGCCTCAGCATGTTGAGTGCTGGGATTGCAGGGGTGGATAACCATGGATGGCTCCAAAGGGAAGTCTCTCCCTAGCCCTGCTGGAAAACATTTCCTGTACTCCTATTTACGTGCAGTGTGTGCATATGGGAATGTGTGTGCTGGTGTTCTCAGAGGGCAGAACTGGCACTAGGTCCCCTGGGGCTGGAGTTACAGGTAACTGTGAGCCATTGGATGTGGGTGCTGGAACCAAACTTGTGTCCTCTGCAAGAATGGTTCCTACTTTTGAGCACCGAGCCAGCTCTCCAGCCCCAGAGGGTTCTTTAACACAGAAGAAGGAAGCAGAGGCTGCTGTGTACGATCAACAGGCTCTATAGTCTCCTGGCCCTCGGTGCAGCGACATCATAGCACTCAGGTCTGTTTCTGCAGTTTGCCCTTTTTGATTTTCACGATGTCTTTTGGGGATTCTGCTGTTGGAATCCTCTAAGGCGTCTCTGGCTGACACAAGGTCACTACAGTTTTCTCCTGTGTTCTCCTTTAGAAGTTTTATAGATTAAGCCTCAGACACATCCTTAACTAATTATGGTGTGAGGTATGGAGCAAAGTTAGTGTCTTTGCAGATGCTTAAGCTGCTGCTGTAGTCTCCTTTGCTGGTAGGAAAACCATCCTTTGCTGAATGAATTACCTTTGTGTGCAACTTTGTTGACAATCAGTTGTTGATCTGTGTGGGTTTATTTCTGGACCATTCTGACCCACTGCTGCTTATCTCCTTCTCCTCCTCCTCCTCCAAGATTTATTTACACGCAGGCGTTTTGCCTGTGTGTCTGCCTGTGTACCCTCTGTGTGCAGTACCTGCCAAGGTCAGAAGAGGGCATCAAACCTCCTGCAATTGGAGTTACAGATGTGGGAGACCTTTTGACAGAGCAGCAAGTGCTTTTAGCCACAGATCCACCTCTCTAAGGCCAGTGTTTGCTTTTTTGAGACAAGGTCTTGTTATGTAGCCCAGGCTGGCCTTGAACGTACGGTAATACGTCTGCCTCTGCCTCCCAGAGTGCAGGGATTACAGGCCTATGGCACTGAGTCCAGCTTGACAATTGTAGTGGTTTGGTAGGAATGGGTCCCCTAGATTCATGTGTTTGAATGCTTGGCCATAGGGAGTGGCACTGTTGAGAGGTGTGGCCTTGTTGGAGGAAGTGTGTCACAGGCTTTGAGGTTCAAGCTACACCCAGTGTGGCACACAATCTCTTTCTTCTGCCTTCACATGAAGATGTAGAACTCTCAGCTCCTTCTCCAGCATCATGTCTGCCTGGATGCTGCCATGCTTCCCACCATGAGGATAATGGACTGAACCTCTGAACCTGTAAACCAGCCCCAATTAAATGTCCTTTATAAGAGTTGCTGTGGGCCTGAAGATCACTGACTGCTCTTCCAGAGGTCCCGAGTTCAATTCCCAGCAACCACATGGTAGCTCACAACCATCTGTAACAGGATCTGATGCTCTCTTCCGGTGTGTTTGAAGAAATTGACAGTGCACTCAAATAAAATAAATAAAAATTTTAAAAAGAGTTGCTGTGGCCGTGGTGTCTCTTTACAGTAATAAAACCCTAAGATGACAAAGTATCCTATTGTCCTATCCTTTGCATTTCTATACAGTCTTTAGAATCACCTTGTGTAGTTCTACAAAAAAGGCTGTTGTGACTTCAACTAGAATGGCGCAGACCAGCGCAGGCTGTGTCACACACAGTTCAGCTTCCACTGTGACCAACACTATGACAAAAGCAGCTATGGGGGAAGTGACCTTGGCTCATGGTCCCAGAGTGATGCAGTCCATCCTGGTACCCATGGCACAGCTGCAGGAGCACAAGGCTGATTGGTACATCAAGTCAGAGTCTAGAAGCAGAGAATAAAAGCAAGGAGGTCAGGCTATGAAACCTGTGCTGCCCAGTTTCGCATCAGTGTGACACAGCAGGGTCATTTGGGAAAAGGGAATCTCAGCTGACGAAATCCCTCTACCAGATTGCCCCAAGGGCAAGCCTGTGGTGCATTTTCTTCATTGATGATGGATGTGGGAGGGCTAAATTCAGTGTGGGTGGTACCACACCTAGGCCAGTGGTCCTGGGTGCTACAAGAAAACAAACTGGCTGGAGAGATGGCTCAGCGGGTAAGAGCACTGACTGCCCTTCCAGAGGACCTGGGTTCAAGTCCCAGCACCCACATGGCAGCTTACATTCTTTTGTAGCTCCAGTTGTAGGGGATCCAACATCCTCATACAGACATACATGCAGGTAAAACACCAATGCATGTGAAAATAACATACATACATGCATACATACATACATTAAAAGAAAGAAAGGAAAAAAGCAAGCAAGCAAGCAAGCAAACGGAGCAAACTCTGAGAACTCCGACAATAAGCAGCATCCCTCCATGGCCTCTGCATCAGCTTCAGCTTCCTGACTTGAGTTCCTGCCCTGATTTCCCTAGGTGGTGACTTTAAGCTGTAAGAAGATACGAACCCTTTCCTTCCCAAGTTGCTTTTGGCCATGGTGTTTTATCACAGCAGTAGAAACTCCAAGAGAAACTTTTCAAAACCTTTCCAAATAGCGCCACCATCAGGTGAGCAAGTGTTTAAACACACGAGCCTATTGGGAACATTGTATGTACATCTTCAAAAAAAAATCAAATTTACCCATTTTATATTTTTGAAATTGTTGTCTGTGACATTATTTCATTTTCTTTTGGACACAGGGTCTCTCTATACAGTTGAAGCTGGCCTGGGACTCCATATATAGAGCAGGCTGGCCTTCAACTCAGAGAGCCACCTACCTCTGCCTCCCAAGTGCTGGGATTAAAGGTGTGGTGTCATTGCCCTGGCCTTATTTCAATTTTTGTATATTGGCATTGTATTCCCAAACCCTGTTGAATTTAACATATCAGTTCTTGTATCTCTTGTACAGTTCCATCAACATTATTACTAAATAATCATGTCACCCATGAATTTTAGGGACATCTTTCCTTCCTTCCTTCCTTCCTTCCTTCCTTCCTTCCTTCCTTCCTTCCTTCCTTCCTTCCTTCCTTCCTCTCTTTTCCTTCTCTCCTTTTGCTCTCTCTCTCTCTCTTCCTCCCCCCTCTCTTCCTCCCCCTCTCTCTTCCTCTCTCCCTCTCCCTTATTTTCTCTCTGGCGATGGCTATCTGCCTCTATCCCCAGCTGCCTTTTCTTCCCCGGCTGTGTGGCTGTAACTGTCAGTTCATTCAACAGACAGAATGACTGGTTCTCAGTTTCTCAGTTTTAGGAGGAAGAACTAGTGCACTGGTTTAATCTGAAGTGTTCTCCCAGCCCAAAGGACTCATGTGCCAACAACTGGCTTTGGTGTCCATGTGGTGGGTAAATCAAGGCAGGCAGCCATTGGGGGTCAGTGCTTAGAGCCGATGACCGGGTAGATCCAGGTACTGCCAAAGGCAGCCAGAGGTTAGAGAAAAAAAAAAAAAGGAAAGAAAAGAAAATATCTAATTAAAAAAAGATAGTTTTCTCAGCCAGTTTCTCTTACTGGCAGGCAGTGATTTGCAGTTACAAAAAAAGAAGTAATTATTATTACTATCTTTATTTATTTATTTATTTATTTGTTTTTTTTGTTTTTCGAGACAGGGTTTCTCTGTGTAGCCCTGGCTGTCCTGGAACTCACTTTGTAGACCAGGCTGGCCTCGAACTCAGAAATCCACCTGTCTCTGCCTCTCAAGTGCTGGGATTAAAGGTGTGCGCCACCACTGCCCGGCTTATTATTATTTTTTTAAAATTTATTTATTTATTATATGTAAGTACACTGTAGCTGTCTTCAGACACTCCAGAAGAGGGCATCAGATATTATTATGGATGGTTGTGAGCCACCATGTGGTTGCTGGGAATTGAACTCAGGACCTTTGGAAGAGCAGCCAGTGCTCTTAACCGCTAAGCCATCTCTCCAGCCCCAAGAAGTAATTATTTTATTATTTATCTTTAAAGCTAATTTTGTAAAAAATCTTAAAAGAATCACAACTCTAAACTTTTATTTATTTATTTATTTTAGGATAGGAATATTGATTTATTGTGAAGGGCTTCAGATTTTTAATTAGTATTTTATTCTGATTACATTATGCACATATACAATGCATCTTTATATTTATTAAAAATAGATTTTTCTGTCATATAATGCATCCTGAGCACTGTTTCCCATCCTTCCATGAACTCTAAACTTTTATATAAAAATCAGTCATATCTACCTTAAATCCTCAAAATGTAAATCTACTCACCAGCAGTTCTTAGTAAATCCTATCAGGAAGCTGAGGGCAAAAGTAGGTGTAAGAAATCGGCCATCACCAGTCCAGCCTCAGTGAGAGGCAAATCAGCCAGTGCTGCCATTGTTCTTGTTCCCTGACCATAAAGGTCCCTAGCTTAACTAATAAGAGTGGGCCTTTCTGAACTTCATTTTGTCCCATCAGATTTTTTTTTTTTTACATCAGAACCGGTATTAGAAACATCCCAACCCAGCTTCTCTAACAACTCTGCTTTTCCAAGTGAAATGTCTTCTAAGCTCTTCTCTCGGATGGCGGTTGATGATTAATCTGCTCCAGCAGCAGTGCCTGAGAACGATCAAACATTAATATTGTGCGCACCAGAGATACTGCCCACGGAGGGACTGGGAGCCCCCTTAGAGTTTTCATACAATTCTTAGATTAAGAGGGACGTGGGGGTAGCAGGCAGAGCAGAACTCCACAACAGCATGAAGTCCTCAGGGCTGTGCCACACTGAGTCCCCCCGCCCCCTCGCCGTGAGGCTGTGGCAACCTGTGGGCTGCATTCCATGAGTTCTAAAGTCCTATATCCTTCCTTCTGCATGGCTCTCGGGACTCATGCACTGAAGGCTTGGTGTCAGGAGGGGGCATCCTGAGAGCTGATTGAAACATATTAACTTCATCAGTTACAACCAGCCCATTGCTGAGCTCATGACTGAATGGGATATTAGGAGGTGTGGCCTAGTGGGGGAAGCAGGTCATTGTGGACATGCTTTTAAAGACTACAGGTGGACTTTAATTATTTATTATTTTTAAATGTGTATGGGTGTTTTGCCTGCATGTATGTCTGTGTATCATGTGTGTCTGATGCACATAGAGGCCAGGAGAGGGAAGCAGATCTCCCTGAGACTGAAGTTGCACACAGTTGTGAGCTGTCATGTGGGTGCTGGGAATCGAACCTGGGTCTGGAAGAGCAGCCAGTGCTCTTTTTTTTTTTTTTTTTTTTTTGGTTTTTTGAGACAGGGTTTTTCTGTATAGCCCTGGCTGTCCTGGAACTCACTTTGTAGACCAGGCTGGCCTCGAACTCAGAAATCCGCCTGCCTCTGCCTCCCGAGTGCTGGGATTAAAGGCGTGCGCCACCACGCCCGGCTCAGCCAGTGCTCTTAATTGCTGAGTCCTCTCTCCAGGTCATGAGCTTTTGAGGACAATGTTTTGACCCTGGTCTCTTCCAGTTTCTCCCTCTACTTCTCCACTGCCTGAAGTATGTAGCTTTCTTTATCACACTTTCCCACAGGCCCTGAGAACAATGGATTGAAACCACGGGGGGGGGGGGGGTGGAGGGGTGGGTGGGGGTGGGGGGTAGAGGGTGGGGTGGGGGTAGGGGTGGGAATGGGGGTGGGGCACAATAATGCCTTCCACTCAGGTGTCCTGTTACAGTGATGAAGGGCGATTTATATAAATGTGTTTAAGTTATTGTTTTCCTTTTTCTCTTTTGATTTTTTGAGACAGGGTTTTGTGGGACAAGTGGAACTGTGCCACCAGACAGAACTGGTAAGACTGAGCCAGCCTAAACCTCAGGAAATCTCAGAATTGGGAACAGTAGGAGCAAGGCCAGCTCCCTGCCAAACTACCTGATCTGGGACAAGTAATCATGACACTCAACTATGACAATCAGTCACATTGCATAAAAACCTGGTGTTCTCCATGCTAATGAGGTATCTAGATAGCCTTCCTATCTAATTTAATATTTAATTAATATTTAATCCCTGCTTCACCCTGAGTAAGATGTGTGTATTCACATCTGCCATCAAATAAAGCAGTTTGGACAAGCAAGGGTTGTCTTCTTCATCAAGGATAGCCTGTGGGGTAGGGTGGGGGGCTGTGTGTAAAGAGCCACACTTACCCCCCAGAAGGCCTTCTTTCTTCCAGCCCCTCTGTACTCTCAGCAGCAACCAAATCAGATTCTGCCCCTGTCCTGGGCTCCACTATTCCCTTTCTGCCTGGTGTGTAGGGAAAATGCACACTGGGGGATCCCCATTTTCAACTCCCCATCATACCCCAGCATCCTCTAGGTACAGAGGAGACTGAGAACCACAGTCCCAGACCTAGCTGTTTCTTATTTGGGAAAACACAGGCTGGGACCCCTATCACTTGAGTGTGTTCTGCCGGCCCTGAGCAGCTTGCCTGCAGCTCTGGAACATCCCAGCTGTGAGGCAGACACACAGCCTGACAGGGTTTCTCTGTATAGCCCTGGCTGTCCTGGAACTCACTCTGTAGATCAGGCTGGCCTTGAACTCAGAGATCCACTTGCCTCTGCTTCCTGGTGCTGGGATTAAAGGGCCACCATAGTTTGTTTTTAATAGTTGCCCTTTATTCAAGTTGAGGATGTGTGAGGGTTTTAAAGCTAGGAATATGTTTTAAATTTATTATTTCTATCTCTATACATATGCTATCTATTCTTGGTATTTTAGTTTGTTAGTATGGCAAATTATACTGATTAATTTAATTTTATTTTATGTGAATGTCTTGGGTGCATGTATTTACATGCAGTGCTGGAGGAGGTCAGAAGAGGGCAGCAAGTCCTCTGGAACTACACTTAGGACATGTGAGCTGTCATGTGGGTCCTGGGAATGGAACCTGGGTCCTCTGCAAAAACAAGTGCTCTCAACTCCTGAGCCATCTCTCTAGGTTGTTTTTTTTTTTTTTTTTTTTTTTGCCAGAGTTTCTCTGCCTAACAGTCCTGGCTGTCCTGGAACTCATTCTGTAGACCAGGCTGGTCTCAAATTCACAGAGATCTGTGCCTCTGTCTCCCGAGTGCTGAGATCAAAAGCGTGCACCGTCACTGCCTGGCGATCACGGGCCTTTATCACAGCCATACGAAAGTAACTAATACAATATGTCTTCTTGCCTTCTGAGCTGATGATTTAAGATGCAAATAACAAGAAACTCAGCCCAAGCCGGCTTCAACAGGTGAGGCTGCAGGGCTAGCACTGGCTTCAGAAGACGCCTAAGGGATGGACTCATCAGAGCAGTCTGAGCACCAAGGCAGCAGCGTTGCCCCGCTCCCCACCCCACTTTTGACTCTGCTGTCCTCAGTGAGCCCTCTCAAGTGAACTCCACTCACGGACACCGTAGGCTCAGACGTCACACACAGACCCAGCGACATTGAGGGTGGAGGAAACGTGGGCTGGCTGGCACAGGCATGTCATCGTAACTACTTGGGAGGCTGAAGCAGGAAGATTACAAGTCCAAGGCCAGCCTAAGAAACTTAGTGAGCCTCTGCATAAAAATCAGAAGTAAACGAAGAGGTCCGGGGCTCTGGGCCAGCAGCAGAGCACCTGCCTAGCATGTGATGGGAGATCCTGGTATTGTACTCGGTAGTGAGGAAGAAAGGAAGGAAGGAAGCCTTTCCCAGAAGTCTTAGAGATGCCTCTTTCACTCAGTGGCCATTAGGAGAATGGGCCTGACATGGTAGCCTTAGATTAATTATGATGATATACAGACTTTCTTCAAGACGTGTGACCCCATGAGGATGAAGTACTTGTACAAATTTTGGGTTTTGTTAGAAGGAAGGATGGGTCTGTGGCCGCCTGGAGGAGTCTGTGTCTGCCTCTCACCATCTGACCACATCTCCACACGTGGTCAGATGTCTGACCACATCATAGCTTTGACTAAACCCTCCAGTGGTGACTTGCTAACTTGCAGCTGAATTCTGAGCTGCCTGAATGGCTGGCCCTCCAAGCTTGCAGGAGCATGCAGCCTTTTATCCACCCCTGTTCTACCTTACCCTTTCCCTCCTATCAGCCCTAAGTGTCCTGTTTTCTACCCTTGACATACCACTCCACACCATTCTCAGAAAGGCATCCTTCTCTCCTGGAAGCTTCCTCACGATCCAAGCTCCTCTCTGTGCCCCAGCAGAGCCGCCCCATGCACTCACCTCTTCTCTGGCTTCTGTGGGGCAAGCATTTCTGAAGCCCGAGTGCTGGCTAACTCTGCTAACTCCGCTGACCTAAGGTGCTGCCTGCTGACCTCTGCTGACTGCAGGCCTGTTTGTTGGGAGCCAGTTGTGTGCTTCACAGAGCTCTCTACATATAACCTTGTGCTGCGAGGGAGGGTACTTCCCTGGCTGGTCTTTGCTTCTTGATTCCTTAGTGTGGAGATGTTTTTCCACACACTGCTTGAGACAAGAACTCTTGTCTCAGTTAACCCTGTCTCCATTTTACCTCCCAGTAGGTATTTTCGAATGTCTTCCCAGTTTCTCACCTTCCTCTCTGCACTGCCTTATGTTGGGCCCTTGTCATCTAAATTGTATGGATTACTCCACAGCAATGCCCTGCCCCCCCCCCCCCCCCCGCCTCCAGCTGGGGTGCCGTTTGAAGATGTTGCTGTCCAGCCTGGACCTGCTATGTCTTTTCTTCTCTAGGGAACTTTCTCTGGGTTGTCAGCCACTTCTGGTCAGATTTCTCCAGAATCTCTCAGCCATTTCTTTATTTTTATTTTTAAAATTCGAGACGGGGTTTCCCTCTGTAAGAGCCCAGGTTGGGCTTGAGCTCACAGCAGTTCTACCCAGCTTCCTGTGGCACCATGTAGGGCAGTGTTAGCCATCTCTTATCCTGCTCTCGTTTTTTTTGGGAACCCAAGCCGTAGGCTAGTGCTTCTGATTTCTTCAGTGTAACAACTCCCAAAGCCTTTGCTCTGCTGAGAATACAAACCACAGTTAGTTCTGGAATCCTCACCCTGAGAGCATTCTCCTGGGCTCTAGACTAAGTTCCCCATACCTGCCTGCTGATGGGCCCAGCTCCTCCCCACCACGATAGCACTCAGCTCTACCTTGTCATGGTCACATAGTGATTGGGGATAGAGTGCTCTTTGGTGGTCCTATTTAGTGGGGATGCTGCTGAGGGAGGAGAGGAGTCTGACACAGACCATGATGCTTGATTGGAAGCAGGACAGTATCGGAGAGGCAAGTGCAGCATCTTAATGGGGGAAATAACAGGGGACCTGTGTGAGCTACGGAGTCGGGATTCCTTTCCCAAGGAGGCAAGGTTGATGCAGGGACTCTAGGGTTGGGGATTAATTAGGGGTGGGGGAGGGGTGGCAGTGTGCAGTGAACGTGGGGAATGGGAAATGATACCTAGGGGAGAGTGGAGTCTCACGAAGGAGGGCTGTGTTTTATCCCCACAGCTCTGAGAAGCCGCTGTGGGGTTATTTGGCAGAGGAGCAATGGGTCTGGATTTTCATTCCCAGAAGATTCCTTTGCTGGCACACGGAGCATAAATCTGAGGGTTGGAGGGGAACCGAGCAGTGAGATGGAGTAGACACAGAGAGGAAGGAGGGTGGCAACCAAGAGCATTTTGGAGGTTGAGTGAACAGGATGGAGTGGCAGGTGCCTAGAATGGCACCCACCACACAGGACTGCCTGGGTGGGACCCTGGATGGTTTGGAGAGGCAGACTAAGTTAGTGGAGACATGACTGTCACTCCTCACAGGGTCTCCCATGTTATTCAGCTGTAATTTCTGTGTGAGTACAGCAGGGCCCTAGAAGTGTCTGCAAAGAGAGTACGTTCAGGCTCTCTGAGGTGCTCTACAGTTTGGACAGCCAGCACACGGGCTGTGCCTCTGTGAGAGATAAAGGGAAGCCGCTTCTGAGGTGTTTACAATTGGCTCCACTGATGGCTCCACTGCCTGTCCCAGCAGCAGGGGGACACAGGTGGGGGAGTCAGTGTGTGTGTGTGTGCGCGCGCGCGCGCCTGTGCCCATGTGTACTGTGGAGTAGGGAGGGGCGTGTACTCAGCTCACCACATTCACTGATGTCTCTCTTGGCTGGGGCCGAATCTTGACTGCAAGAGGCACTTTTGTTCCTAGGACTTAGACTATTTGTCCAGCACTGACATGGAGTTCCCAGATTTCCCCACCGGTCTGCAGCCAGGGAGTTTCACACATGTAAGGAGGCTGCAGTCAGATGTCCAGGTGTCTGAGCACGGGTCCCATCTCAGGCCCTGTGCAGGCTCTGAGTGTCCAGGCCCCTCAGGCTCATGGGCTCCATGTGTACCCAGGGCTAGAGGCACCCTCGGAGCAAGCCACTGAGCTACAAAGTATCTTGGTGATGCTGTTTGGGATGCAGGGGCTGCCCTGTACTTGACTTTGCTGCTTCCAGAGAGTTTCTTTTTGTTTCGCTTTCTCTTACTTTCTATTTTTACTAATTAAACATGGTTACTAATGTGGAGACTGGAGGACAATGCTCTGGGGATCAGACTCAGGTCATGGGGCTTTTGCAGCAGAAACTTCACCAGAGAGCAACCGACTGGTCCTCAAACTCTTCCTTTCCCTTTTGAGATACCACTCTTGCTAACCTGGAACTTAATGAGTAGCCCAGGCTGGCCTTGAACTTGTCAAAACCTCCTCTCTCCTGAGATAGGCCTATGGTCACAAAACACCATGCCCAGTTCTCGTTTCCATTTTTTTCTAATGAGAAAATATTTGCTATGAAGACTCAGAGAAGTATGCTTATTAAAACCCTGTATGCTGGGCATAAGAATCGCTAGCACCCAAGGGACAGCTGCAGGGAGTGCTTGAGTTTAAGCCATCCTGGGCTACATTGTGAGTTTCAGGCTAGCCTGGGATATATAGCAAGACTTTCTCGACACCTGCCTCCTCTGCCCCAGCACACACAGAGGAATGCATATACATGCATCCATGACAAAACAAAATCAATCTCCCCTTTACATTCATAGATTGGTATAGGTCAGGAAAGTATTTCAAGTGATATAAAGAGAATTTAATGACTGTTGTCCTTTTGTCACTAACCTTACAAGGTGGAACTTAATGTCCCTTTACTCAGAAGTTCTGTAAGTCAGTTTAGTGTCATAAAAGTTGAGCAGTTTCTCAATCAAGACAGGGAGGCAGACTTATTGATTTACTGATCCATTCCTTTAGCAAACATTTATGGGGTTTCCAGGATGCTCCTGGCACTGCCCCAAGAGACTCGGGGTCATAAACACTGTTAAAAACGTAATGTGGGATTTATTAACCCAGTTTGGGGATGTGGAGGCCAAGAAAGTCCTTATTTGGAAACATCGTTTCAACAGGGTCTTGAGGGATGAATAGGAGTTCTCTAGCCAGGAGAGAGAGGGAAATGGAGGCTTTGGGAATTAGTTTTGGAGACACATGTGCTATAAGGAGTGCATAGATTATTTATAGACTGCTGTCTTCTTCCCAGCCAGGAAATCAGGAAATCAGGGTGAGGAACAGGGTTCAAAGGTCGGAGCTTGCGGTGACAAAACTCCTTTGAGACCTGGCTCTTTCCTACTTCTGCCTTTAAATGAAGACGTATGATGAGCAAGGCATCTGAATCATGACCCCTCCGCCCAGCGGGGCCACTGATGCAGGAACTGGAAATGTCTGGATCCTGCTGGGCTAGGAGAACATGAGTGAGTCCTGGATTTCCTGCTGCATGCAGAAGCAAGGATGCTCCCAGAGGGACCCAGGGCTGGGGATGGTAGAGTCAGCGTGACAGCAGGGCTTGCTGAGCACCTTCTGTTCCCTGTTGTCTTCCCGCTACTCTGGTTTCTTCCTTCTGTCCTGCTTCCCACAGCTGTCCATCACCTCCCTCCTTCCTGTCCTTTCCTTTCTCCCATTGCTTTGGTCTCACTCCCGTCTGTCAGTCTGTCTGTCAGTCTGTCTCACCTCCCCTGGCTTCCTGGCTTCCCTTTTCCTGCCCACCTGGGGGTCACATCCTCAGAGTCCCTTCAGCTCAGGGCATTGTTGAACAGGCTGTTGTCCTTCCCTGTGGCTTTTTAGAGCCTGGATTTGTATCCAGGAACTCAGAGGGCTCCTTCTCCTCCCCCCTGCTCTTACACGTCTACCTGGGCTGAACCCCATTATCTAGGTGGATGATCACCAAGCTTCCTCCAGGATATTGAAGACCTGGATGTTCATATCATTTGCTCATAAGTTCCACAGAAGCCTTTGTTTCCCTGGTATGTGATAGAACAAATCCTTAATGAGATTTCTTTCCCACATCTCTCTAATGAAGTCAGCCGAGTGTGTCCCCCATATTTTGCACAGGGCCAGCGGGTTGTCATTTGGGTGCAGCCTCTGGCCTCACTCCTTCCTGTCTAAGCTGCAAGGGCATTGAGCTGGTGCAGGTCTTCTGGGTCCAGACTGCGGGCAGCTGCTCTAGGGGAAGAACTCACAGCCTGGGGTCCCTAGTGACCTAGCACCTGCCTTTCCAGGAGCCAGTGATAACTGTCGTGTTCTAGATCCCAATTCCTGGGGCAACATCAGCCATTGAAGTCAGTCCCTCGAACCGCGGATGCACACTCACCCTTTGGCAATGAAAGGTTTAGGTCTGAGTATGTGACCCGTTTTATAAGGGGGAGGGGGGAGAAAGTCCAGGGGCTTCTAAGGCAGTGTCCCTGTGATTGAGTAGAGATCCATAGGGTCAGCCTCTCTGGCTATTTCCAAACCCTGATGGGATGTCTGCATACGTTGTGGTTGGCATGCAGGGGATGGAGGAGCACAAACTCCCAAAGAACTATGTTCTGGTCACACGTGCTACCAATTAATGTGACTTTTAGTTCCCAGGGGAGAAAATAGTGGGTATGTACTTGAGATGTTGGTTTTTTTGTTTTGTTTTGTTTTTTGTTTTCCTGGTAATTAGCATCATCTGAGCAGATACAGGGAGCCTCCCCCACCATGATTTGTAAGGTAGGCTGAAGTTCACTGAGATGAGGTGAGGAGGTAACCTTGGAGTCAGATGGTCTCTGTGTTGGAGCGCCAGGTCTGAGGGTCTGTCACCCAGGGACAGATCGTGGGAGAGCAGCGCCCTTCTCTGAGTTGATGCTTCCTTCGCTTAGAGCGAGTACTGAGTGCTCACACAAATGCTCAGAAATTGCCAGTTCTCTTCTCCTTAGATGTGTTTATCTTCTGCTATTTTTAAAGGGACCAAGAGGTGCCAGGTGCAGGGAGCTATTTAATGACATTTCAGCACTGGGGAAATTTTACACAGAGACCATTCTGAGTCCTTTACCCACAGTTGTTCAAAGTACAAATCACATCTCTAATGCCAGCAACAGCATTGAGGGGGAGGAAGATACACCCGATTCCCGATTCTCTATGGTGATGAGGGGCGTGGATAATTGAAAACAGCAGATAATCCCCGAACCTGCTTTGAGTCATGGGCGTCCATCGCCTCCCCCAGTGTCGGTTTTTCTGTGGTACAGCTGACAAACTGCCACACAGACTCACGTTTCTCCTCTCCTATTTCCCTGTGTGTTTCTTGGCAAAGCTATTGACTTGCTTTAAAATGGCCCAGGGTGAGGTGACAGAGGAGAAGCAGGGAGGGGCAGGAGCTTCATGACTGTGCTCTGAGTTGGGCTAGTGTGGCTGAGACTTCTCTAAGCTCTCTAGAGCAGTGATTCTCAACTTTCCTATTGCTGCAACCTCTTAATACAGTTCCCTGTGTTGTGATGACCTCCGATCTTAGAATTATTTTACTGCTACTTCATAACTGTAATTCTGCTGTTATGAACTGTAATGTAAATATCTGATATGCAGAACATCTGATATGCCACCCCTGTGAAAGGGTCTTTGAACTTCAAAGGGGTGGAGACCCACAGATTGAGAACCATCGCTCTAGGGTGGTGAAGGTTTGAGGACCCTCAGGTGGTCAGGAGCTCATTCTCTTCAGGTGGGTACAGCCAACTCCATCGATGTTCTGAGACCCTTGCATAGAGCTCCCATGCCTTGGAAACAGGCACCACCCCTTTCCCTGCCCTCTCTCACACTGGAACCTAGCCAAAGATGCGTGTGCTTGCTGGAGGAGCTTTTGAAGTCTTGACTTAAGTTGCCCTTTGAGTTAGTGAAATGCATACCTTCAGAAAGAGGGACGGAGAAGTCATAATTACTGAGGAGTTATTGAGGTAGAAAGATCTTGAGTTTGAGACTAGTCTGGGCAACTTAGTGAGGAAAGTGACAAGGGGCAGGGAACGTAGCTCAGTGGGAGGATGCTTGCCCAGTGTGCACAAGGCTTTGGAGTCTACCCGCAGTGGTGTGAGAGGAAAAGTGAGGAGATCACCCAAACCTGGGGCTGGAGGGATGGCTCAGTGGTTAAGAGCACTGACTGCTCTTCCAGAGGACCTGAGTTCAATTCCCAGCAACCACATGGTGGCTCACAACCATCTGTAATGGGATCCGATGCCCTCTTCTGGTGTGTCTGAAGACAGAACACTCATGAAATAAATATTTTGAAAACCAACCAACCAAAACAAAACCCAAACAGTCCCCAAAACCTTCCTAGGTCCTTAGCCATGTCACATTCATTACTTCTAGGGAGCCAGTCTCTTCTGTTGGGACTGACTGGCCAGACTAACAGATATTTGCTCTTCCTTTGTTTCTGCTGCTAGCAGTACCCAAATCAACTTCCTAAGCCCAAACTCAGGGTCTCTTGTTGGCGCTCCTCCACAGTAGTTTTGCTCAGCTGAGGATGGAGTGCCGGGCAGCCTGAACCTCTCCACAGGCATGGGGAAGTTGATGACCTGTCTGACCCTTGTCAGGAGATGCCAAAGGCCCCCCCCCCCCCAAGTCAAGGCTTCCATTGCTGGAGATGGCTACACTAGACAACTGATGGTGGATACTGGGAGCTGCTGGCCGGTATTTACCCTGCTTTCTTTCCTTGCCCTTTCTCCAGCCCCCTTGGCTCAGATGAAAAAGGCAAGATGCAACAAGCCACTGGCTTTTCTTGCCCCAGGGGGCTCACATTTGCCGGTTGGTGGGGGCTGCCGAGCTTAATCACTTGAGGAAGGAAGAAAACTCCCGCTCTGAGAAAAGAGGATTAGCACTCCGCAGGCTGCCCAGGAGTTCCCAGAATGGGGCCACAGGATTGTGGGAGCAGCAATTTGTCATCAAAATGGCCCTGGGAACACCGTTTCGGAAACAATCAGAGCAGGCAAGGTTTCCTAATGATAGGAAAAAAACCCTCCCCAGCTGGAATAATGGCTTTTACTTGGCACTCGTTCTTTCTGAAACGCACAGCCTTACCTATCCCCCCCTCGGACGTGTGCTTTTGTAGTACCAGATGGGAAGGAGTGAAGACAGGGGTGGGCCCGAGTCTGGACTCAGTGTTGGGTCGGGGCAGGTCCTCAGGTCTGCATGCCAGTGTCACTATAAATGGGGGCAACTTCATACTGAGAGCTCCTGGCAAGTGGTTCTGTTAGAAACGTCTTAGGTCCCTTCCCCTGATTCGTCTCCAGCCTCTTTACACACAGCTTTAGTCATACACACATATATGCACCCGCACGCATACATGTACGTGCGCACACATCTTGTTCCTTCTCCTGTCTCTATCTGTTCACAGTCTCGTCTTCCAAGAAGTGATGGGGGAGAGGTGGTAACCGGGCATAGCTGGCCTCGTCCTCCTTATGCCTGTGCTGAGTCACCTATACAGGCTCTGAATGAGACAACGTGGCTCCCAGAAGGCCACCCTGGAATTCATGCACAGTGACTTTTAGAGCCAGCATGCTTTTCTCTATGCCCTCTTCTGGAAGGTTCTGGGACATGAAGTCACTTGGTCCTGTCCAGCAGCTGGTGTCTCTGGTTAGGATGCTTAACACGAGTCTTGAGTCTGTGGCAAGGTCTTGTTCCAGTCTGGAGAATAGGTGGCAGCTGTGGTGACTTCTCTGTGGAGGGGAATCTCTGCTCTTACAGCTGGGAACAGAGTAGAGTGGCAGTGTCCTAGAGGGGACTTTTAGAACAGTGATGTCCTCTGGTCTCGTGGTGGTGGCGAGATGAAAGTCAACAGTCATATAGTGGGAGCCCATTGCAGGGACTGTTCTGAGTCCATGGCTGGTAAGGGAGTGGCTAGCATTGGTGATGATGAGCTGTTCTTGGTTGTTTAAGAGGGGGCATGTGGCAATCTGGGGGTACTTCTGCCCACAGGGTGGCGCAGTGGCCAGGAACCTACCCCAGAAACACTTGGACTGTGGCTGCTTTGTAAGAAGACCGTGGAAGGTCTTCCCACAGACTTGTTCTGTCCCCAGCTCTCGGCTTCTCAGCCCTCTCTTCCTCCCAGTATCCTGTTGAGAGACACTGGCCAGAGTGATTAAGTGTCCGATTTGACGGGGAGCCTGTTTAGACACTTATTGCTTTTCTAATTCTGGCTGAATCAACATTGGTTTTGTCAGTCTCCCAACATGGGTCAAGCTTGTTGCTTCCAATTTCAGGTGATTTCCATCTTGTCACTCTCTCGTTCCTGCCACAGCCCGTCTAATCCTCGGGCTCTCAGCCACCCAGTCCCTCCCTCGAAGCATCCACGCTGGCTTCTAGGCTTGGCAATTAGAGACCTGGTCTCCAGCAGGGAGGACAGCTTCGGATTGTTGCTGAGGAGGGAGAGCGCAGCCGCGTGTCCATAGCAACCCTCTGGCTTTCACCTTTACCAGGAGTGAAGGGAGGCAAGGGAAGGGATAGGCAGGCGTTGTCTGGCCCGCATCTCAGCAGCCCACTGGATCTGGGGCCGTGGTCCTGGGTGTGCTCTTGGGTGTATGGGGGATGTCGGGGCTTCCTTCCTCGTGTGGCAGTGGTTACGTGAGGCTGAGGTTGTAAGGGCAACAGGGCAGGAGATGCTGGGGGCGGGGAGGGGGGGCTGCTGCTATATATCCAAGTAAAACCAAGATCAAGGTCAGGGGAAGAGGGCTTGCCAAAGAGACCTGGGCACCCAGCTTGTCCTAAGATGTGTGGGTTTTATGAACTCCCCTCCCAGCTTATTTTTCTTTCAAGTAAGTGTGGGCCTGAGGCAGCTTTGTGTTCCTGTCCAGCCTTCCCACTCAAAGGCACTGTGCTGTCCTCATAGAGCATCGGGGCTCACACCTTCTCTACTGTGTATCGAGTCTCGATAGATAGGAGCTACCTTTGTGCTATTTGAGGCCAACACGATCTACATAGTGTGTTTCTAGTCAGCGACAGCTACACAGTGAGACCTTTCCCCCTGCACCTCAAAGAAAGCTATCTTTTCAGAATAGCACAAGGGCTCCTGGCATCCACTTTAGTTCCTGGGTTTTGTAGAAGGATGCTGACGGTTGAGTTGGCTAGTTGGGATTGGGCATAAGGGGCACCTGTGTGCGAGTGTGTACATGTGTGTGTGTGTCCCAAGCTGCCTGGAGTGCAAGTCTATGTGCCACCAGCAGAGGGCACCACATTCTGCACAAACCCTCCACAGGTTGCTCTATCCTAGGTGGGAAAGCAGAGCAAATTGTAGTCAGTAGGGTCTAATCTCAGAGTTGTATCTGGTGTACAAGTCTCCAGGCCCTTTGCTCTTTACCTGACAGATTTGCTGTGGTGGGTTCAGCAGGCGCAGGGCAACCCCAGTCAGGTCTCACAACTGTTTCTTACTCTCTCTGCAGGAGAGATGCTCCCTAGGGCTCTCTTTTCCTGTCAGGCCCTGTCTACCTGGCTCTAGTACTTTGGGTGGTACTGGGGCCTCCTTTGTGACTTGGAAACTGTTAGAGACTTTCTTCCTCTATCATTCTGGGGCTGGGGCCAAGCAGCCAATTTCCTCAGTATATTTTAATAAGAGCATGCTCTGCGGTGGGCACTGCTACAAATGCTAAGAATCCAGCAGCTATGAATGCCACCCAGGCGAAGAAGCCCTTCTCTTGCCGGAAGTCCTCACTGTCTACAAGACAGCCAGTCTGGCAGGTGAAGGGATCTCTCCTTGATTTGGCCTCAAGAAGACACCATTTTGGATAGTTCTAAGCTCTGGGATGAAGCCCTCTCTAGTCAGGGGTCTATATGAGCCTCTGTTAGCTCCTGGCTTTCTCAGTCCATATGGTGACCCTGTTTACCGGGTGTATGTGCTACCATTGGGAACCCAACAGGCCACCACGGTGACAGAATCTTGGCACTCTGTGCCTGTTTCCCAGCCTTTTCCCTAGACACACTTCTTTCCCGTCACAGTGCCAACACCTTTCATTTGACCTTGACCCTGCAGACAACTGCTCCCATCTGGAGTGATTCATCTGTCCAGAACAGTAAGTTCTCACGCCGAAGCGCCGGAGAGGAAGGGTTCGTGAGACGCATTTCATAGTGTGTCTGGTCTTCATAGCCAGCGGTGGCAGGAGGCATGAAGGGTCTGGCTTTATAAGTTGAGTGGTGAGATGTGCTCCTTACGATTGCTGGCAGAAGAAAATGGCAGCTGGAAGCCACCGGGGTGGGGTCCAGCCCATGGCTCCCCCCAGGGCTTTGCCCAGATACCCCTTTCCATCTTTTCACTAGGGAGGGACCAGCTGACCTTTACAGCCATGGCAGACTCAGTGTTTCTCCCTAGAGCCTCTCCTGTCATCAGAGAGGCTCCTGTGAGGTCTGGGACAGGAGTGACAAGCATAGGGGATGCCTTCCTGGAAGGGAAAGAGTTCAGAGATAGGGTGGAGTCAACAGATGTGACTTTTTTGGTTTGTAGCTTGGCCTCTTGCCTCCTGTAAGCAAGAGCTAGCTGCTTGCTGTCTTGACCCCATTTTTCCAGCAGTAGAATGGGTACGCTGACCTGACCCCTGGCTGTTGGCATCACATATGCACAGAACAAGTCCCAGAAAATGCTCCAGGTGTGGACAGGTCATAGGTCTCCTTTGTCCCCATCACAGTGATGCCTAAACTAAGTTTAATTTTTGTTTAACAAAGCAGGGTGTTGTGTGATTCCTTGGCATGCATAGGTGTTTAGTTAGTGTTAGTGTGTGGCTTGGTGGCCGGAGGAAGAAGGCACTGTAGTTATCATACCTTAGTCTTCAGGTGGTAAATAGGCTATAGTTAATTTTTAAAAAAGATTTATTTATTTATTTATCATTAAGTTTTTTTTTTATATGAGTACACGGACACTGTCTTCAGACACACCAGAAGAGGGCATTGGATCCCACTACAGATGGTTGTGAGCCACCATGTGGTTGCTGGGAATTGAACTCAGGACCTCTGGAAGAGCAGTCAGTGCTCTTAACCACTGAGCCATCTCTTCAGCCCTATAGTTAAGTTTTAACACACCTCACCTCAGAGTCTGAACATAGAGGAACCCAGAGGAAAGAAACATAGGATATGCATACTCACCAACTGGCATCCCTAAGGCTAGGGGTACAGGGCAGGGGCAAGGACCCCAGAGTCAAAGTGCCCCAAACTCTCACAAATGTACTCAGACTACTCATTCATTCAACATGCCCTCTGCACTCAGAGTGAGTTGTTGTGGTGGTGTGGTTCATGTGTATATGTGTGTGTGTTTGTGCATGTATGTGTATATGTGTGTTCATGAGTATATGCATTCATGTATGTGTGTGTTCATATGTATGTGTTCATGTATATATGCATATTTATGTGTATATGTATTCATGTGTGTATGTGTGTGTGTGTTCCTGTGTGTGTTGTACAGTTTGTGCCCTAAGCTCCTGCCATCAAGGGATTTATGGTACAAATTAAAAGCAGGAGAGAAAAGACACAAACATTGATAAAGCCAAGCCAAGATAAGGTGAAAAGTCTCCAGAAAGAGCAAAGGAAATGACAAGGGGATTCAAAAGGGAGAGAGGATCTCCAAGTGTGTGTGTGTGTGTGTGTGTATGTGTGTGTGTATGTGTGTGTATGTGTGTGTGTATAGGGGGTACAGAGAATTCTGAGGCGGTCCCTGCTCCTTACATCCCAGGATGATTGGACACAGGGCAAGCTAAGGCAGGAAGGCATCAGAAGGGAGACGATTCCATAGCTAACTGATGACCTTGAGAGTCACGGAGACCTTTCTAACCTCAGTTTATGGGGGTGGGAGCAGCAATAGGACCCCAGTCTGTGCTTTTGGAGCTCCCAGGAAGCACAAATAAAGTAATGTATGTGGAAACTATAAGGGACTATGCCAGCACAGTTGTTTTGATCTTCACAGCACCACCTAATCTAATAACAAAGCTTCTAGATTTGAACAGAACGCTGACCGAGTCTGGGTAGTTCAATGAGCTAGATCTTCAGTTCAGAGCTCCCTCTGATCTGACCATCTGAAGATGAATGTCCGGTCTTCTGACACTCCCCTAGATGCCCAAGGAGATGCCCCAAGTCCCTGTCTTTTCTACACACCCCGTTATTATTTGTCACCGTATTTATCATCCACCCACGCATCTGTCATACACACCCCATCAGATCCCCTGCCTGGTGCTGCCAATGCAGCCCAAGCCAGGCCCATGGGTCACTCCTTCCAGTCGGCTCCGTTCACAGGCAGTGAGTTCTGTAGACAGTACGGAGTCTTAGAGCTGGAACACCCCGGAAGGGAAGCCCCGTTTTCTGCCGCACCCATTTTAACACATGGAAAACTGCTTGTTTGTTAGGGAAAGGCTGTGACTTCCTCTTCCCCTCCAGAAGATTCTCTCCCTGATTTCAGTCACTCTCTATCAGGCCTCTGCTGTGTGACACAGAGACAAAGATGACATCAGTTCTGCCACCGAGAAGGTCACAGTGCAGGAATTTGGGCACATAAAGCAGTGAGAGTTGCAGTGCTTGATGGTGACAATGTTAGTGAGGGAGCCAAAGGCAGAGGGGAAGGAAGGGCCCTGGTTAGCATTGGGGATTTCAGGAGAGGAAGGTTTTTCTGAAAAAACAAAACAAAACAAAACAAAACAAAACAAAAAAAAAACAACACAAAAACTAAACACAACAACAACAACAACAACAACAACAAACCAATATCTCCCCACTCCAAACAAAAAGCCCTCAAGTCATGCCTCGAAGGTTAAGGAGCAGTGTGCTGGATGAGGTATGGGGAAAGGCATGCCAAGCAGAAGGGTCCGAGTTAGTTAAGATGTAGAGGTGGGTGTTGGCACAACCCTGGTGAAACTGAAGCTCAAGATGGAGGTGGTGAGGAGTGAGTTGGGAGAGAGGGCGGAGCAGACTGAAAGCACACCTGTAGCAGAGCCGGCTTGGCCCGTGGCCACCCTTCCTGAGTCTGGGGACTCTGACCTCATCCATGTTCTACTACTCTTTGAGGTAAGAAATTCACTCCATCGCAACCCCTCATCTTTACAGCCAGGAGAGGCCAATGTGCCATCCTTTCACTTTAGGTAGTGTAATGACTTGATGGCTCCAGTCCTATCACCTCCATTGAAGCCTCTTTGAATTTTTTTAATTTTAATTTTATTTTATGTAGGTAGGTGTTTTGCCTGAATTTATGGCTCTGTACCAATTGCATGCAGTTCCAAGGGAGGCCAGAAGAGGGCATCAGATACAAAGGAACTGGAGTTGTAGCTGGTTGTGTGAGGCTGTGTGGATGCTGGGAATCAAACCTGGTCTTCTAGAAGAGCAGCTAGTGCTCGTAACCACCGAGACACCTCTCCAGCTGCCATGATGCCTCTCTCTTAAAGACATTTTATTTATTAGATTTATTCACTTTACTTTTGTGTGTGTTTCACCTGTGTGTATGTGTGTGCACCCCTGTGTGTTTACTGCTTACAGAGATCAGAAGAGGGCATCCGATCTCCTGGAATTAGAGTTATGATTGTTTGTGAACCTCTGTATGTGTGTGTTGGAGATTGAACTCAGGTCCTCTATAAAAGCAACAAGTGCGCTTAACCTCTGAGCCATCTCTCCAGCCCCATGAAGCCTCTTTTGTCTTAACAAACTCTAGTTTCTTGGCTACTTGTTGAGATTTGTGTTGTTGCTATTTGGCACCCATGTAACTATAACTCCTCTCTATAGAAACAATGTAAGCTTCAAGGGTTGCCTATTGGACACGGACAGACCTGTGCTCTGCCCTAGTTATGCCACTTATTACTGATTACTATTTATAGGCAAGTCTTAAAAACCTGTCTAACGTCTCAGTCTCAACTGTCTCAGGATGCTTTCAACTCATGGGTTGTGGTGTATAGACATGGTCGTGGGCTCAGGGGGTGGCACTGGGAGTTTCTTACACTTGGACATGTAACAGCAGTGGGAAGACACTGGGTGCAGTATGGCTCAGAGCAGTTGGAAAGATGCTTACAAGCTGGTAAAAACTTAGTAGCCACTTGGGGTGGGGGAGGGGAACAAGCCCTGAAGGACATATTTGTACATTCAGTGGGTAAACATTCCCACCACAAAAGACTTCAAGTTGCCATTGTGCCGCTGGTGAACTGGAGTTCAGGCAACCTGTCACAGTGGGCTTTTAAAAACCAATATTGCTGGGTGTGGTGGCACACACCTTTGATCCCAGAACTTGGAAGGCAGAGGCAGGTTTATCTTTGTGAGTTTGAAGCTAGTTTGGTTTATATATCAAGACCCATGACAGCCAGGGCTACATTGAGACCTTGTCTCAAACCAACCAACCAGTACTGCACAGCCCCAGCATACTGTGGAGGGGCAAGGTTGCTATGTATGGTGATGTGGGATGTCTGAGGGTCAGGGTGGGATAGGATCCATATATCGGCTCACAGGAGCTGGAGACCCTCATTTCTTTTATTTTACAGAGTAGGAAGCTGTGGATCGAAGGGCATCTTATTTGTGCTGAATGACCATCCATGGCAGTCAGGACTCACCCTCCGGTATGTGTGTGCACCCGTGTATGTTTACTGCTCACAGAGATCAGAAGAGGGCATCCGATCTCCTGGAATTAGAGTTATGATTGTTTGTGAACCACTGTATGCGTGTGCTCCAGCTTTAAGTACACCCCATCTACCTTTTCTCAGGACAAAGTTGCTGCACCCAGGGTGGGAGCATCAGTTTCAAGTTTAGACCACTCCCAGGTGAACCTCTGGGCTCTGGCTGTAGAGCAGTTCTACCCAGGATAGTGGCATACCTGCCCTATTTGGATCCTGCTGTGACCCAGGAAGGTTAGTGGAGGCAGGAGACAACCTATTGTGGTAGAGTGGGCAAAGAAACTTCCAGGCCTAGAAATTAATTTTCCGCAGCACAGAATCTATATCTGTCATGAAACTCTAGTACTAGCAGCACATTTTTGCTTCTAACAATGTATTAGTATTAATTTATTTTTGATCATTAAACCTAATCATGTGATCTGGAGCCTTGAGTCAGACTGTTGACTCTGGGGATTGAAGAGGGAGGGAAATGAAGGAGGCAGGTGAGAAGAGGGACTGGGCAGGCTGACCATGTTGGAAAGTAAGGTAGGGACTTGGGGGCTTGTCTGATGATGGAAATGTGCCTGAGACACTTGGCTTGCACCAGGGCGTGTGCACATGCGTGCATGTGTGTGTGTGTGTACACATTGCTCCATCATCATTGATAGCAATCTTGTGCAAGATTGATTGTCATTATCAGGTAGCTGAGGGTGTGGTTTATGGTGCACGCAGTTTTACTCTCAGTCTTCAAGCAGCCTGCAGAGTTGAGGACTGGTATGCAGAGGGCACTCAGCTCATTGGTGGGAACTCTACCATGCTGCCTGGCATGGCGATTTGATGCTCGCTATTCAGGGGAAAAGCTCTGGAAGCATGATGTGTGTGTGAGCAAGTGTGTGCTCATACCTGTGCACGGGCGTGACCACACACATGCATCTGCATGTGGGCACTTCCACACTTATCTCGGGGAGACACAGAACAGAGGCCTGAGGATGGTGGGGAGCTGGGAAGTGGACAGGAAGATGCTCCCCCTTAGAGCCCAGGTGTGCCCAGAGGAAATCATAACACTCTCCTCCCCTCCGATTGCTAAGGCTGTCCCAATTAAAAATGGAAATAAATTCATCTCTGGTCTTGTCCCCTTGGAGAGTCTTCTGCACACAGTGGGAGTCTAATAAATACTTTATGAGGAGGAGTCTGAACCAGGGAAGCCAGCAGCTGTTTCCAGCTCTGACTCTCAGAGACCCATGGGGCAGATCAGACATGGAGCCACTGGGATTTCCAGTCTTCCTCATCGACCCTGAGATGACTCCAGACCCAGCTGTTCTGGAAGAGGCTGGATCCAGGTTACTAAAACATCCTGCTTTGGGGAAGTTGGCTCTTCCTTGACAGATTCTGTTTGGCCCTTTCCCACCCATCATGTGGATACTATTTATTGAACAGCCACTGTGTGTTGATCATGGGGGGGGGGGCGCATCTAGGCAGCGGAAGAAGAGTGGTGGACTCAGGCTGATCTCTGCTCAAATCCTAGTGCCTTTAATTACAAGCTGGGTGACAAGAGCCATATTTCTTATCTGCGTGTGAGTGGGCTTCTTTTCTTTCCTTTTTCCTTCTTTTATTTCTTTTTTAGGATGATGACGTCACTTCATAGGGTTGATGTGAGGATTGGAAATAACAGAGGCTCCTGTACACAGCGCAGGTGCTCTGACAGTGGTAGGTAGGTGAGCTTCTCCCTGTCAGGAGTGGATCCCTTCCGCTTCTGCCGGTTTATGCTCAATGTCTCCCGGTGTTAATTTTCTTTGTAAAATGCGAGCACAGCCCCTATCCCCTTGGGCTTTTGGAAGATGTACCTAGAATCCAATGTGTGAAACAACCTGTACAGATACTGGCTATTAATCAACGTTTGTCCTCCGGTCCCGGTTTCCCCAGCATGGTGACAGCTTCCCCTTTAGGGTGCTCTCGATCCCTTCCTTCCACCGCCCCAGCGCCAACATTCAGCGGGATTGCTGTGGGCATCAGTATCCTGACCGTACCTTTCAGAGGAAAGAAGGCAGGTGCTCAGCTCGCGGGTGGAGTGTGGAGGGGTTGGAGTGGTAGTGGTCTTGAGCAAAAACTACAGTTCCCAGCCCTCGTTGCGCTGCCACCCGGCGAGGAGCGAAGGATGGCAGGCCCCTTCTTGGAGGCGGAGCCTGAGAGGGAGGCGGAGTTTGGAGGGGTTGGAGAGTTAAGCCAAGCCAATGAAACCGCTGGCTAATAAGTGGGCTTGGCTTGCCATATAACAGTGTCAGGAGGAGGAGAGCGAAGCTATTGAGCCAGCGAGGAGTGAAGCTGAGTCTGCTTCATACACTCCTAGAGGACCGCCTTCAGAATAGAGTTCTTTTCGCCCCTTCCTCCTTCCCCCGGCTCCTCTCCTGGCTTTTCTACCCGCCCAATACAATGCATACTCGAGTGGCAGCCCCAGAGAACTGAAGCAAACCAAAGAGAGAGGACTGGAGCCAAGACACTTCTGGTGGGGAAGCGTGGATGCCTGGCTTTCTTTGAGGTCATCTTTGGAACAAGGGTGGCTTTGGGGTGGAGGGTCGTGCTGCAGGGAACCCAGCCAGGCCCCAAGATGGACACTTCTGGGCACTTCCATGACTCGGGGGTGGGGGACCTGGATGAAGACCCCAAGTGTCCCTGTCCATCTTCTGGGGACGAGCAACAGCAGCAACAGCAACCGCCACCACCGCCAGCGCCACCAGCAGTCCCCCAGCAGCCTCCGGGACCCTTGCTGCAGCCTCAGCCTCCGCAGCCTCAGCAGCAACAGTCGCAGCAGCAGCAGCAGCAGCAGCAGCAGCAGCAGCAGCAGCAGCAGTCGCAGCAGGCTCCACTGCACCCCCTGCCTCAGCTTGCCCAACTCCAGAGCCAGCTTGTCCATCCTGGTCTGTTGCACTCTTCTCCCACGGCGTTCAGGGCCCCCACTTCAGCCAACTCTACCGCCATCCTCCACCCTTCCTCCAGGCAAGGCAGCCAGCTAAATCTCAATGACCACTTGCTTGGCCACTCTCCAAGTTCCACAGCCACAAGTGGGCCCGGTGGAGGCAGCCGGCACCGGCAGGCCAGCCCCCTGGTGCACCGGCGGGACAGCAATCCCTTCACGGAGATAGCTATGAGCTCCTGCAAATACAGCGGTGGGGTCATGAAGCCCCTGAGCCGCCTCAGCGCCTCTCGGAGAAACCTTATCGAGGCCGAGCCTGAGGGCCAACCCCTCCAGCTCTTCAGTCCCAGCAACCCCCCAGAGATTATCATCTCCTCCAGGGAGGATAACCATGCCCACCAGACTCTGCTCCATCACCCCAACGCTACCCACAACCACCAGCATGCCGGCACCACGGCTGGCAGCACCACCTTCCCCAAAGCCAACAAGCGGAAAAACCAAAACATTGGCTATAAGCTGGGACACAGGAGGGCCCTGTTTGAAAAGAGAAAGCGACTGAGTGACTATGCTCTGATTTTTGGGATGTTTGGAATTGTTGTTATGGTGATAGAGACCGAACTGTCTTGGGGTTTGTACTCAAAGGTAGGGACTGTGGTTTCTCTTTATACATTCAACAAAAGGAGTATGTAGAGGAGAGAGAGAGAGAGAGAGAGAGAGAGAGAGAGAGAGAGAGAGAGAGAGAGAGAGAGAGAGAGAGAGAGAGAGAGATTGAGAGATTTCCTAACTTCCCATGTTTTTCTTCCATGGTCCTGTGAGAATTCCTTTCTTGCTTCCCTTTGTGGGGACATCCCCACACACTGTGTCTAATGTGCAGACTCTGTGTTTGGAGGATTAAAGAATCCCTTCTGAGAAATCGCTCTCTTCCTCCGGGCTCACGCGTACTAAAGCATAACCCAGCAGCTTAACGCACCAATTAATTACACTCTGCCTTGATGTGTTTGCCAGTTCCTGCTACTTCCCTCCTCGCCTCCCCTCCCTGCTCCACTCCATTCCCACCCCCCCCCAGATAAAAAAGAAATAAATGTCTGGGTGGGGGTGGGGATCCTGTACCGTTCCCCAGCTCTCCCCCCTTCCCAAGTTTCTATTTCCCTTCTCTTCCCAGAGAGACTCCAGGGTAAAATGGAGATGTTCCCGAGTCTCTCCCAAGGGCACCGGGTTAAAAATATAGGTGGAGGAAATCAGCAGTCTCTTCCCTCAGGAAAGAGGACTCAGAATAAACCTGCCGCTGCCTTGTAAACATGCCCCGATAAAAATGGCTACAGGTGTTACCCAGGCAGAGCATGGGCACCGCCTTGCCATCACTCGGGGAATGGGGAGCGCCTCTCCTTAGGATGGGATGACAGGGCTTCCCCGGCAGGTCACCGCGGAGTCAGCACCCCAGCTTAGTCCTGGTTCTTCCCTCCCACCCTAACTCCTTCTCCTTGGGATAAATAAAGATGAGTGTACGTGTGTGTGCACGTTGGATGGAGAACGGCAGGCACAAGGCACTGTCTTGGGGGTGGGGTGGGGTGGGGGACGCTCCATTGCTCTAGCCTTTCAGTTGGAGGAGAGGGCTTCCTTCCCAGAGGGGAAGGAGGTCGAGGAAGGTGGGTTTTTGTCAATGCTGCATTTGCCAGGAAGCTGCATGACAGAAGGCTTGGAGGTGCAGGGAATTGTTGGGCAAACGGTTTCCCCTACTGTACCGCTTGGCCCCAGTTTGCTGGTGTTTGCATGTGTATATGTGTACTCGTGTGAGTGCCTGCTTGTTCTGTGGATTTCTGTATTTTGTTTGTCATTTTGGACAAGGGGTGGCTGGGCTGGCTGGCGGGTAGCTGGGAGGGGCTCAGCTGTTGGAGGTTTCAAATAGAGCCTGTTTCAGGCAGCGCACAGCTGCTGGAGACTGTCACATTCCTTGTAGAGATCTAGTCACAAAAACCTGGGAGGTGCTGATCAGATTTCCCCCATTCCCAGAGTCTCCCTTTAACCTGATGTGGGCAGTGCTCCTTGTCAGGTAACCTGCATGGACAGAGCCCAGACTTCCCAGCAGAGAGTCCTCCAGGGACCTGCTGCTTTGCAGGGACTGCCCAAGCCAGAGCACTTGGAAGCTGCCTCAGTCTAAATAGCTCCTGTATGAACAGACCTCTCCATGAGCAGAGTGGGGTTTCCCCTGGAAGCCCAGCTCACTTAGTCATTCCCTGTAATGAGAGCCTGGGAGGCTGCAGGTCCCTCTGTTCCCTGCCTTCTTAGAGCTGCCTCTCTTGCTGTGTGCTCTGCTTAGGAGATGGGCTGGCAACCACCCCCCTGGGAATTAGGAACGCTTGTTAGGGGGAATCCGTGGAAGCCCACATCCCGGAGGTGTGGCATGGTGCTAGCATGTTCTTTTCAGTGGCCCCCATGGCGGCTGTTAAGGAAATGGCTTTTCTAGGAGTCAGTGGCTGTGTCCGGTTCTGAGTGTGGGGTCCATGATCATTTGTCTGAATGTGTTTTGGGGGTAGGGTGTCACCGGGCAGGGATGAATATTTTCTCTGATGGAGTACTCATGGAGAGAGGTTTTCCCGGGCCGGGAGGCTGTAAGTGTTGACTGGGTGAGATCACCCGAGGTGTATGCTTCCTCCACTCCTAAGTCGTTGATTCTCTGGTGGCAATGACACTGAGGGACAGTGACCAGGAAGCTCCTGCGTGCCTCAGTCAGTGAGGTGGCCACTTCCTGTGTACCTCGGGGATGGGATTGAAACAACAAAATGTTTATTTAGTGAGGCAAATGTCCCTATCAACCTCGGAGGCAAAGAGGGTCATATCAAAGAATAGGACCAAATCTGGAGTTACAACAGCTCTGTCACTGCTGGCTGTGTGATTCTTGGACGTCAGGATACCCTGCAAGGCTGCTTCCAGCTTTCTGGTGGGGAGACTGAGTCAGATGAGGTGAAGGCCCCCCAGAGCGTCTGCTCATGTAAGAGGGGTCGGCTGTGGCTGTCTGTGATGACTGAGGAGAGAGACACCTTCTTTCTCTGTAATTAGATGGAAAGTAAGACTCGGGGACAGAGGAGAAAAGTTCTACAAGGAATCTGGGTCTCGTTGGAGACTGTCTTTACACATGAGGCAGCTGTTGGGGAGAGGTGTCAGCTCCCCAGCTTTGGGGTACAGGGGGATGGGCTCTGTGACAGAAGAGTCCAGAGACACTCAGGGTGGACGAGGGACTTTCCTTTGCTAGGATTCTTGTGTGCCTGCCTGTCTTTGCTGATGATTCTGGAAGCCCGAGGATAGACTAGGTGACCAGTCATTTTGGGTACCTACGATGGCCATTTCTATTTAAAAGCCCTGGTGAGGGACAGGTTCCTTTTTCTCTGAGTGACTGATGGCCTGCAGCCCTGGGCCTTAGCTAACTCTGAACTTCTCTGCTTTATCTCGTGAGGCCGTACCTACCCGCTCCACCTACCATACCTGCTGCTGGGAGAGTCATTCATTGCATGATGAATGCAGGTCCAGGGGTCTGGGAGAAAAGCAATGGGGCAGATACCCTGAGTGTGCTCAAAGGTGATGCAAAAGGGAGCCAGCGTGAAGAGGTTGAGAAATGGGGACAAAGTGCTTCCCAGCTCCCACCCTCACAGGCTGTAGGCGATGACACTGGAGGGAAGGAAGTTCCACTGAGAAAGGAGGTGGAAACCTGATTGGGGGGGTGTTGTGGACCCCTAAAGGTGCAAGGCTGTCTCTGAGCTGAATGGAGGCTCTGGTTTATCCCTCCCTCCCTCCCTTCTCTTGCTCCTCCCGTTCTTCCCTCCCCTTCTCATCCTCCCTCACCTTCCTTCCTTTAGTAGGTGGGCTTCCTCTTTGGAAACTTAGACAACAGGAGAGGGCTGATTCTCAAGATCCTGTTTGGAAGTCTTGATGATCCTGCCTCTGCCTATGGCTCCCTCTAACTGTTAGAGTCTAACAGGGTTAGGGGATGGGGATTTAGTTTTTTTTTTTTTTTTCTTTTTTTTTTTTTTTCTGACTGTGTTCTTTACTTTTTTCTGGAGCTGGTTTGGCCCATGTAGCCCTTTTACCTTAAGCTGTCAGTAATTCTCTACTAGATCCAAAGAGTTAGGGGTAACCTGGCCTGCTTTCTCCTCCTTAACACCCTGACAGGACATCAGGCCTCAGCCTGTGGCAGCTTCCTCTGTCTGGGCAGCAGGGTAGCTGTCTGTTTCCACAGATTTTGTACAGCCTCCATAGCTCTCCACTGCTGGCCTAGAGACCCATCTCAGCCTTACCTCTGCCCCCTTGCCACTCCTGCCTGCCCAATCAGACTTCCTGTCCTGTTCCTTTCTGATACCCCCAGCTTGACCTGTTGCTAGGATGAAGCCGTCACAGATACAGAAGTCCCTATCTGCTCCCTTGGGTACATTCTCCTCACTTCCTGTTACTGTTCCTTCTTTAGACCACCAACTGGGCCGCCACCCTGAGCTAGGTCTACTGAGCAGCTAAAGGAGGTCCCTACTGCATACTCTCCAGAGAATGGTGGCTTCTAGGCCTGGGCCAATTTGTTGCCTAGCTCTTTGCTGGCCATGCAGATATCATAAAGTCCCCCCAGCCTTCAGCTGGAATGATGGATAGTATTCTAGGCTTTTATTTTTGGTCTTTGTAGGGTGTGTGTGGGGAAGTGGTAGCCGCAGCTTCACACCGTAGGTAAACACTCTACCAAGCATGTCTCTAGCATCCGAGATGCATCTCTGTCCCAATCCTCTGCCTTCCTGGGAATGGAGGCCTTAGTTGCACGGGGACAGAGTGGTAGCCAGGGTACACAGGATGAAGGACCCTGCTTGTCTTTTTGGGGCCTTCTGAGGTTAGGTTACTGTTTGCTGGAGCATGTATTTCTGGAGGATTTTGGGGGGCACCAGTAACTATGATTTCAGGCATGCTGGGGAGGTAGACATAGGTCAGACCCTGGTGTGCACCTCCTGAAGGATGTCCTCTGAGGATATGAAGGCAGAAGACTCAGTAAAGCACTTTGGCTGCAGGACCCTGAGAGCCAGCAGCCAAGGGCCCCAGGCCTGCATTTTAATTGTCACAGGGCATACTGACCATGCCTGCCCTGGGGAAGACAAGCAGATCTGATAGTGTGAGACAGCCACAACACTGCACCCATGGTGACCCTTTATTTATATTCCTTGTGGACAGTGAACCAATGAGTCAGATCTTGGTAACCTATAGGATTACCAGTAACTTGTCACCTACTTTCCTTCCCATGTCACCCACTGTTTATAACTGTCCTGGGGACAGGCTCCACAGGGCTTCCAGACTTCCCTTCCCCACAGGCAGCACTGGGCACTGGGACAATGGCTGGGCATTGGTCTTCCGAATAAGCTAATTAGAAAGCCACTCCATGGCCTTTGATTCCCTTATTTAGCTTCCAGGAAGGAGGATGTATGAGGCCATCCTCAAAAGATTCCCTTAAAAAAATTAGGTAGAGAAAAACAGAAGAAAATTGGAGTAACCTGTGTTGTGACTCAGGCTCCAAGGCAAATGTAAAATCAGAACAGAGAGCTCTAGTTGCATGCCAGTTACTTAGGAAGCACACTGGGGGGAAGTGTGTGTGTGTGTGTGTGTGTGTGTGTGTGTTGTGAGGGGCGGCTGTACTGTACTGACACAATATCCCCTTTCTTTGCGCCATGACAGGACCACCAGAGCATTCGCTGTGTAGTTGTTTTTCTCTCAAAACTCCAAAGGGGGGGGGAAGAGAGAGAGAGAGAGAGAGAGAGAGAGAGAGAGAGAGAGAGAGAGAGAGAGAGAGAGAGAGAGAGAGAGAGAGAGAGAGAGAATGAGAGA
Organism: Mus caroli; assembly: GCF_978045245.1. NCBI lineage: Eukaryota > Metazoa > Chordata > Mammalia > Rodentia > Muridae > Mus > Mus caroli. The sequence continues at coordinate 72,449,311 of NW_028227258.1, read as the reverse complement.
AAGCCATCAGTTCCTCTTTAAATAATGAGGGTTGGTAATTCTATGACTGCTCGCTCTCAGGAGCCGTGGGGAGGAAAAGTCGAGTGCCTTTTCTTGTGTGGAAAGTCCGGAGGAGGCTAATGGGTTTTCAAGGCCCCCTCCCCTTGTCATTCCACCCCCAGGTGCTCGGGAGGCAGGGGAGAGGCTGGGGGCAGGGACCACACTGTTTCTTTCTGCCCCACACTGCTCCTGCGTGAATTGCTGCTGAGTGACAGCTGAGGGAAGGCGAGGACCTTTTTCTTAAGAACTGGATGACTTTACACCCAAGAGTCCCAGAAGTAGGTGGTGCTGGAGGCATCCTATGCAGATGAAATCACTCACTAAGCTAACACTGCCAGTGGGCGTGGTACTGAGATAAGAATCCTGCCCTTTTGACTCTAAGTTTCTGTGCCTGCTGCTGGAGGCCTTGCTTATATTCCTTGTGTGTGTGTGTGTGTGTGTGTGTATTTGTGTGTGCCCGCACGCGCGTGCATATATGTTTCCAGTTTGGAATTTCAGTGCAGAACCTTGCACCTATTTATTAGGTAAACAGTCTGCTGAGGAATCTCCCCAGCTCAGATTGCTTATACTCTGTTTTGGTTTTGTCCTTTTAGATTGCTTGCATTCTCTCTGCATTTGCTGTATTATATGTACATGTGCATATAACATGTGTGCATGTGGAAGTCAGAGGACGGTGTCTGGCATCTTTTCTTATTGTGACAGGGTCTCTCCCTGAACCTGGAGCTCACTGATTGAGCTAGCGTGTCTGGCCTATGAGCTCAAGGGCTCTTGTCTCTGCTCTCACCCTATCCCATCTACCCCTGTATCCTAGTTTTTATATGGACACTAGAGATTGAACTCAGACCCTTGTGCTTGCATGGAAGGTGTTTTGCTGACGGAACCATCCTCCTGGTTCAGCACCCCTCCAGCCTCTGATATATTCTTGGAAGAAACAGATCAAAATCGATGGGCCAGAGACCAGAGATACAAAATGTTGGGCTAGAAGAAGCTTGGCCAAGACATAGGCAGAATGTGATTGGGATGGGAGCGGTTGGTCCAGGGACCCAGACCAAAGGATCTGTAGTGCAAGCAGCTTCCTGGGGGCAGGCAGCCTGTTCATTGAGGTGGAGGGTAGGCCCATGGTGGAGGGTAGGCCCATGGTGGGTCCCAGAGATGTTTCCTCTGTGGGGATGTGGCCATCCACTGTCAGGGTAACTGTGAATAAATTGTGAAGAAGTAGTTGTGGGGGTTACAGGGAAAGTGAGCTCTCTTCGTATAGGTTTGCTGTAGGTACCTACCACAGCACCATTGCCCTGCCCCCAAGCCACTGTGCCCCCCCCCCCCCCGCCCCCTGAACTAGCTGGCTTACCTTGTTCCCTCCTGCCTGGATCTTCTTTTAATTTTCTCCTTCCTTTCTAGTGCTAGCTGTTGAGGTGGTAATGGGGAGTAGGGGATCAGCATGGTGTATCTCGCAGGCATAGTCCAGCTGCCGTTTCGCATGGTCCCCACAGTGGCTCAGGATCATTACAACCAACAGTACTTTCCAGCTGAGAAGATCGAGCCATCAGACCCCCTTCTTAGATGGTTCTAGAAGCTCAGAGCTGAGGTGCACTACAAGCTTTATTTTAACTTTCATTTCATTTATTTATTTCCAAACCAGAAAGCTGGGAACTGAGTGAGGAAGTCTCTGAGGGCTTTTCCATTGCTATTCTAGAATTTTCTTCCTTCTGGATCCCCCCCTTCCCCCGCTCTCTGTGCCATCAGTATAGCTGGTGCTGGAAAGGGTTTGTCTTTGCCTTTATGGCGCCCCAAGGAGGTGCTGGTACTCGGTGCTTCTTGCGATTGTTCTTAGCTCACTTAAACCTGAGAGCTGAGCTCTTTTTCTGCCTCCAGGTCTTGTCCTTGTTCCCAGGACTGTCTGAGCCATTGTTCTCAAATCCATGCTCACTAGACGTGTCTCTCAGGCAGTCAGAAGGCCAGACAACATTATCCAGGTTGGGCAGTTTAGGGCATTGGTGCTTGGAGACACTACGAGGGGGAGAGGAACTTGGGCTAGCCCTGCTGGAGGCTCTCTGTAGAAGGTGGGGTAGTTACTGAAGGGTCAGATGAACCATTGTGGAAAGAGAGACTCATTTCTGTAGGACAGGGGGATAGAGGATAAAGTGTGTGGGAAATGCAATCTATGCAGATATCTTGAAGATGCCCCAGGATGTGCATGCAAGGGCAGATGGGAGGAAAGAGAAGATTGTGAGAGTTATGGGGGCTGTGCTTCTCCTGAGAGTTTCTGAGCAGGGATCAAAACACTCCTGCCAGGGATGTGGGTTCAGTGATTGACTTAATAGTGAGTTGCCAGGAACTCTAAAGATCCAATGCTCTTTTCCCCCTCAAATATGATCTTACCTGTTACGGATGGCCTAGTATGGTAGCTAAGGGGTTGGCATCTAAGTTTATTTCTTAACTCTGTGGCATACCTGTGGTGGGGAATTTGCTGAACCCTGTTTCTTCATATGGGAAGAAGGAACTCCAAGCCCTCCTTAGATCATAGGACTCAACACCTTTCCCTGCAATATAACATCTAGAATCCTTCCCTGTACCATAGCACGCAGCATCCCTCTTTGAAGCACAGTCCGTAGCACTCAATACTTCTGTCTGTATTGTAGTACCTAGCCTAGTGAGTACCCTGCAGTGCAGCACTGAGCTGGGCGTGCATTGAACCTCAGCAGCTGCCAGATGTTGCTTTTATTAGATGCTGCTTGGAGGACTGAGCCTGGAGGGACACAAGTACACATGCCCCCTGTGTATGCTTTCCAGGTGGTTGTGGAGAAGAGAAGATGGGCTTCAGGTTAGGAGAAAGGACTCCTGAAGAGTTGAGCACACGGGACCTTGCCCTCATTCTCAAGAAAAATGGCCAAGCCACCCAGTGTTACTGCTGATAGGTCTCAGTGTGTAATGAGAGGGAGGGCTACTCTTGGGAAGGTGGGACTCTCATGGTGGCTTGGCCTGGCCTTCTAGAGTCTCCTATCATGAGTATACTCAGGGTTGGCAGTCTGTGGCCTGGGCATAGCTAATTGGGTGTAGGCATTCAAATCGGACAGGTGGAGAGAGCACAAAAATAGACCCATGGGGCCAGGCCAGAGGCTGAGAGGAAGGTCAGGGGGACACATGATGATCAAGCAGAATGAGATTGAGAGCTTGGGACTCTAGGGCAGGAACCAGCCCAGAGGCAGATCCAGGCAAGTGAAGACTGCTACATCTTGCAGAAAGTTCCATCAGGAAAACACAGTTTCCCTTCAAGACCTGAGACAGGGATACTTTGTATAACTTAAAAGGTTCCAGCCGGTCGTGGTGGCACACGCCTTTAATCCCAGCACTCGGGAGGCAGAGGCAGGCGGATTTCTGCGTTCGAGGCCAGCCTGGTCTACAGAGTGAGTTCCAGGACAACCAGCTCTACACAGAAAAACCCTGTCTCAGAAATTTTTCTTAAAAAAAAAAAAGGTTCCTCTGCCTCTTTTACCCTGCTTAACACTAAGGCCATGTTACTAGCCAGGCACCAGGGGGCACCAGCAGTAATTGGGTGGTGGAAGCTATGCCAGGGAACCTGGGCTTGCTGGGGAGGAAGCAGTTCCTCCCATCCCAAGTCCCAATCCCAAACTACTTGATTTACATTCTGAACAGAGCCTTGGTGATTCAGGCAGAAGATGTGTGAAACAATATGCAGATTAGCATCTCTTGTTGTGGCGTCAGGTCGATGGGCATTTTTCTTAAAGGACAAGAAGGCCGCTCAGATGTCAACTGAGCATGAACATTGGCTTAGACGAAGCTTGGGGCAAGCTTGTTGCTGAATGGGCTGGCGCTTGAACGTTAGAGCTACAGGTTCTTCCTCTCCCACCTAGCATGTTCAAGGCTAGTTATTCGGGGTTTAGCCTGGACAAGTCTGTAACAATGAGCACCTTGCACAGAGGGTCACCCAGCAAAGAGGGAGGAGGCTGGAAGACCATCTGATCTCCAGAGCCCTTTCCTAGTGAGGAGCTTGGGACCGGAGAAGGCTGAGGGGAGTCAGGACTGCTCTGGGTTCTAACTATGGCCTACCCTTACTGCTGAGTCACCCTAAGGTCCATGACTCAACCTCTCTGAGCTTCAGTTTCCCCATTTGTAAATGGGAATACTGACATTCACTGGCCCAGTGAGACTCTCATTTGGTGACAGTTGAGTAAGTGGCCAGCGCAGTGGCTGGCTGACACCTCTCCCAGGCTGGCGGTTCCTCCTCACACCTTCGCCTGAGCTGCCACCTGCCCACATTCCAGCGAGGTTTTACTAGCAGGGCTTTTTTTTTTTTTTTTTTTTTTCCTGGGCCTTCTCTCCTTTGTGAGGTTTCTGATGTTAACAGATTTTTTTGTTTTTTAATCTATTCTGACTTCCGGCGGGTGAGATGTTAACTTTTCACACAGATCTTGCACAGAGGTGCCGTGCTTTCTCATGTTGAGAGTGTGAGAGTGATGCCATGGTTTAGGCCACTGTGTCAGGAGGGGCTCGGACCTGGAGGCCATTGGGAAGAAAGAGGACCCTAACAAGCTTTCTCTAGGGATAGCTGGGGACATTTCTGCCTTAGGTAGCATCATACCTGCCTGGAACGACCAAGCTCCACCAACCTGGGTGGGCATGACTCCTGCACAGGGCCCACTTCCATGAGGAAGACAGGGCATGAAACACCGGTCAGGACCCCAAGGTCCAGAGAAGTTATGTGAGTTAGCTAAGAGCACTGGAGCATTGTAAGAAGCAGGGTACAGCAGGAACCCAGGGATTCTGGGTTTTGTCCTTTCTTTCTTTCCCGTTCTCCTACCCTTCTCCAGGCAATCTAGGTGCCAGGAGGGGAAAATCTGTGACCTAGAGGATTAGAGCCAGCTCTGTCTGGGGTCTCTCCTTACCACTACTCTCTGCCATCTCATCTATCTATGTATCTATCTCTGTATCTACCTATGTAGGTATCTGTATCTATCTACGTATCTAGCTACAAATCTACCTATGTATGTATGTATGTATGTATGTATGTATCTATCTATCTATCTATCTATCTATCTATCTATCTATCTATCTATCTATCTATTGTGAGAATTGAACTCAGGACCTCTGGAAGAGCAGTCAGTGCCCTTAACTGTTAAGCTATCTCTCCAGCTTTGCCATCTCTTCTTAAAAGTACTTATGTGGGAAACAGAGGCAGGCAGATTTCTGAGTTCGAGGCCAGCCTGGTCTACAGAGTGAGTTCTAGGACAGCCAGGACTACACAGAGAGACCTGGTCTCAAAAAAACAACAAAACAAAACAAAACAAAACAAAACAAAAAACAAAGCAAAAAGTGCTTATGCTTTCCCAGCCTGGCAGCAGTAACTGATTGCTGAGCTGGCTGGCTTTGCAGAGCAGAAGGTAGGATTTTTAAAATTTATTTTTAATGCCTATTTTTATGATTTATTTTTATTTTATATGCACTGGTGTTTTGCCTGCATATATATCTGTGTGAGGGTATCAGATCCACTGGAACTGGAGTTACAGACAGTTGGGAGCTGCCATGTGGGTGCTGGGAATTGAACCCTGGTTCTCTGGAAGAGCAGCCAGTGCTTCCAACCATTGATTGAGCCAGCCATCTCTCCAGTCACGGAAGATGGGATTTTTAATTCTTGTTGTTGAGGGTAGCAGTGGACTAGAAGTGGGTGAGGCTGGGGATGTAAGTCACTGGTCTGTTGTTTACCTGACATATTCAAGGCACTGGGTCTCATGTCCAGGATGGCAAGGAGAATGTGAGCAGGCAAGCTGGACAGGCATGGCCTCTTAGGGCTCTGGTTCTTGGCAGTGGTGACTTTTGCCTTTGATGTCTGTCCTGAGAGTCCGTGGCCTTTGTTGGCCCGTGGTTCCCACTCCTCCTTGGTCCAGACTGTTATCAAGAATCCTGAGATCCTTTGGGAGTGAATGGGCGGGAGCAGGGAGTCAGACTTGGATGTAGGCTGAGTCGGGAGGGTTTCATCATGGGCAGGTGACATCATAGACAATGTTTCTGTTCCCGAAGCTTGGGAGGGTACGCCACAGTCTTGAAGCAGATGCTTCCTCTCTCTTCCTTGGAAACAATAGCAGAGCCAGTAGGATAACGCAGGCTCAGAGGATAAAGCTGCTTTCTGCCAAGGCTGACTATCCAAGTTCAAACCCCAGGTCGGGGAGGGAGAGAACTAGTTTCTGAAAGTTGTCCTCTGACCGCCACATACTCTTCCCTAAATGAGAGAGAGAGAGAGAGAGAGAGAGAGAGAGAGAGAGAGAGAGAGAGAGAGAGAGAGAGAGAGACTGCAAGTGGGTATGGGTATCTAACTCAGTGATGAAAAGAGGAGACAGAAAGGAGAGAAGACAATGAATACTTCCAAAGGGTCTATTCCATGTCTTCACATTCCTCCTTAATACCTCGCTACAACATATGAGGTGGACATCAATAGCCTCATTTTAGAGATGCTGGTCTGGAGCCTCAGAAGGGATATGTGTACTGCCCAGAAAGTTGCAGCTAGGAGTATCAGAGCTGGGGCCTGAGCACAAGTAAGAGTGACTGAAGCCTTCCTGCCCAGCAGACAGGCAGCAGCAGGCTCGTGGGTTCTCTCTCTCTCTCTCCCTCTCTCCCTCTCTTTCTCTCTCCTTCCTCCCCTTCTCTTTCTCTTCCTTCCTTCCTTCCTTCCTTCCTTCCTTCCTTCCTTCCTTCCTTCCTTCCTTCCTTCCTTCCTTCGTTTGTTTGTTTGTTTGTTTGTTTTTTGGTTTTTTGAGACAGGGTTTCTCTGTATAGCCCTGGCTGTCCTGGAACTCACTTTGTAGACCAGGCTGGCCTCGAACTCAGAAATCTGCCTGCCTCTGCCTCCCGAGTGCTGGGGTTAAAGGCGTGCGCCACCATGCCCGGCTATCTTTTCTTTTCTTTTCTTTTCTTTTCTTTTCTTTTCTTTTCTTTTCTTTTCTTTTCTTTCTTTCTTTCTTTCTTTCTTTTCCTTCCTTCCTTCTTCCTTTCCTTCTTCCTTCCTTCCCTCCTTTCTTCCTTCCTTCCCTCCTTTCTTCCTTCCTTTCTTTCTTTCTTTCTTTCTTTCTTTCTTTCTTTCTTTCTTTCTTTCTTTCTTTCTTTCTCTCTCTCTCTCTCTCTCTCTCTCTCTCTCTCTCTCTCTCTTTCTCTCTCTTTCCTAGGTTGTTTTTTTTTTTTTTTTTTTTTGAGACAGAGTTTCTCTGTGTAGCTGTAGTTGTCCTGGAACTTGCTCTGCAGACCAGGCTGGCTTTGAATTCTGAGATCCATCAGCCTCTGCCTCCCAACTGCTAGGATGAAAGGTGTGCAACACTACCCAAGAGTGTATTCTTTCAAGCCAACCCCCCCCCCCAAACCCCTATTCAGTCTGTCAGAGTCTCACTGTCCCCTTATTTTCCTTCTTACTGGCCTGCTCACCTGACCCGACACCCCTGGGGGGTGCGGAGGGGCAGGCAGGGTGCTGTCAGAGTGATGCACAGGTTTGTGGGAGCTCTGGGAGCCAGCGACAGGGAAGGTTGGGCCTGTACATCCTTTGAGTTTCTCCGTCCTGGCTCTGACTCTGTGAGTCTCAGTCTCTAGGTTTACAAATGAGGACAATGGTGTTTCCTCCCTAGGAGAGCGTGTGTTGTGATGGAGACAAGATGAAGAGAAGGCTTTGGGAAGGGCATGGTGAGTGTCAAATAATATCACATCAATAATGTTCTCAAAATCGACTCCCAAACCTGGCTTTGTTGTCCCCTCACCTGAGGGCTAGGATGGGTTCCGCATCTTTCCTCCTCCAGGCAGTCTTCTGGGCCCTGTGTGCCTACCTGCTATCCTGCCACAGGTTAGGTGAACTCTCCAGATCTCAGCCCTGTTTATCACTTGCTAGCTTTAGGAAGTTGCTCTAACAGATTGACTCGCAATGTTCCCAGTGGTTCCTGGTAATCTGTCTGTCAGTCTTCTGCAGGAAAACGCCAGGCTGCTGTCAGTAAGCTTGTGACATGGCTTTTGCCATACCCTGGGCTCTCAGTAAGGGTCAGCTGAGATTGTGGCGGCTGGTGGGAACCTCTCTGGCTAGGCATGGCCAAGCTTGGCGGCTGGCCATTTGTTTTGTCATCTGGAGAATGGAGCGGGGAGCTGGAGGAGTCTCCTTCCATCTTGGGCTGGTGACCACATGGAACTGGGGGAGTGAACCCTCGAAAATGTCAGTGCTCTGGTGAGAGGGCACTGCCTGTCAGTGAGTGCAGGGTCTACTGGAAGAGTGGGTTGGAGGGTTATCTTCATGTTCCATGTGTGAAGGTAATGCAGCTAAGTGGATTTCCTCACTATCAGGAGATGGCTGAGAGACAGGCCCTTTGGCCAGCTGCCCTCCCTGCTGCCTCCTCCCCGCAGGCCAGCCCTTGGCATGAGGCCTGCTTGTCTCCTGAACCCTCGGAGCAGCAGGGATTTAATTACTATAATGTAAGGAGCCCAGGCTCGAGGCCTTCTGGCAGAGGGGAAGCAGATTTGTCTTTTCACTGGGAGAATAAAAACTGACAGAAGAGAGAGAAACGACTGTTCCCCTCCCCTCCCCCTCCCCCAGAGGTTCCAAGGCTGTTGAGCTGATGGGGAGATTTTTTTTAGGGGATAAGGGGAGAGGAACAGGTAGCAGTGGGGCAGGGCAGGGGCGGGGCAGGTGCAGGATACCCTGTTCAATTCAGAGCCTTTGCTATTCAGTTTTGCCTTCTATGACTAATTCAGCTAAGCTGCTTGTTTTTCCAAAGACTGGGCAGCGGCCTCCATCAAGTACCTACTATGCGCTAGATGTCGGCCTTGAGAAACTTCCTGTCCAGGCAGGAAAGCATGTGCTTTTATGCAGCCAACAGATGGCTCCTGACCACCTGTGAGGGGCCAGCCAATTATTCTAGGCACAGCACAGCAGGAAAAACCACAGTAGGCTAGAGTCTTGCCCTTGGGGATGCACATTTCCATAGCTGAACCCAACAGTAAAAGATATCAGCTAATTATATATTGTGTTTGAAGTCCTATGAAGGAACAGAGAGCTGGGCTAGCAGGACACGGCGTTCCACAGGGAAGCTAGTCATCTCGAATAAGTGCTCAGAGGAGGCCTTGCTGAGAAGGTGACATTTGGTGAGGGTCTGGGGTTGGTGAGCAAGCCAGGCTTCCTTGGCCATGGAGGTGAGGACTAGCTTCTCGAAGGCCTGCATCAGGTTTGGGCTTGCTGTGGTCTGGCTAGTTATGTCCAGTAGACCTAGAACACAAACTATCTTGGTCCTTTTATGCTTCCTGGTAGCCGTATATTTTTAAAAGTAGGACATATGAAATTTGTTAATATGTTCATTTCATGTGATGAAGAAAGATATTACAATTTCAGTGTGTAAGCAACGTAAATATTTTCAATGAGACGTTTTTCATCCTATCTGCCATGCTACGTCTGGTGTATATCTGATGGCTCATCTCAGCCAGACACTAAATCTTCACTGGAAACACTTACCCGGTTTTAGAGCCCATAAAATTTATAGTTAAATAAACACTCACGTTGTTGCAAGCATACTTTAGGAGTTTCTAATAAATTAATGGTGAACCAGTTTAGAATTTATGGTTATTTATTTTGGTACTAGGGGTTGAACATGGGCTTCACATGCGCTAGGCACATGCTAATACTACTGAGCGACGTCCCCCACACCCTGGTACATCAGTTTTCAGATGAATGATTAATAACACAGAATGTACATATAAATTCCTCACCCTCGCCATGTCAGTGGGGTGTGGTGGAACGTGTGGCATCCATCAGAGACTCCCCAGGAGTGAGGAGCCCCTCCCTCTGCCCGGCTGAGCGTAGGGAGCACGGGGATGAAGCCAGGAGTGAGGAGCCCCTCCCTCTGCCCGGCTGAGCGTAGGGAGCACGGGGATGAAGCCAGCTTGGAGGCAGGACTTGGAGTGTTCTGTGCAGCACTTGCCCTTTACCCTGGTGAGATGGCATCAGGTGAGGGCTCTGAGCTTTGGTTTTAGAGTTAGGCACAGACAGGGAAGCCTCACCAGAGGTTTAGGGACACTTCAGGTGAGGCTGGTGGTGACGGAGACCCGAAAGTAGCAGCCAGGTGGTGAAAGTGGGTGGTCCTCGCAGTGTCTGGAAGGGTAGGTAGGCTTCCGGTGAGTCTGCTGAAGTGGGGTGTGGGATGGGCAAGGGGTAGCCCTAGAAGATGGGAGATTTGTGAGACCCACACTTGGGTTATACAAGGTTCTTGCCCAGTCCCTTTCTTTGGTGAACGGCTCCCCTTGCATTCCAGATGACAGTTTGAGACAAGGCTGGCATCCTTTCAAACAAAACCAAGGGGTGGGCAAGATAGCAGATCAGGGTAAAGGTTCTTATGGCTAAGCCTGTCAACCGGAGGTGCCCAATCCCTGGAACCCACATGGTGGAAGGGGAGAAGGGACTCCCTCGAGTTTTCCTCTGACTTCTACGTGTGTGCCCTGGCATGCCAAACCCCCCAGCACCACAGAATAAATAAATATTTAGAAAAATTAAGAAGGGGCTGAGGAGAGAGTTGAATGGGGAAAGCTTCTGTAGTAGGTGTGTGAGGACTCAACTTTGAATCCCTCCCCCCAAAAAACATTGAATCCATATAAAAATGGATGCAGCAGGGTATGTGTCTGCAATTCCAGGGCTTCTGAGCGAGGTGAGAATCAGAGACAGGAGACTCCCTGGATGCTCACAGGCCAATTAGCCTGGCGTGTGCAGTTGTGAACAGCAAAGAGATTCTGTTCAAAGGAAAAATGTGGCATGTAAGAACCATGCCTAAGGGCCACATCCACGCCATGCCCCACCCCCCAGCCAAGAAACAAAGGGGCACACACAGAACCCAAGTCAAAGAAATTATCTGTGCTTACAGTGTGATTAGTGTTTAGCTCCCAAAGGTCACAGGAAGCTCATAGGGCCTTTCTGAGTCAGTCCACATTTGAAGATCAAGTCTCCCTGTTCTGGGCTGACCCCAGAACGCTTTGATGGATAGTGTCAGAAGTGGCCAGAGATTCCCATGGTATGACCAGGAGATGACTGAGATAAGATGGATCCCATGGATTCCTAGTGTTCAAACACTTTCATCTCTGTGGGCAGTGTGTGTGTGTGTGTGAGTGTGTGTGTGTGTGTAGATCAATGAGCTTGAAAAGATAGCTCAGAGGTGAGGCCTAGGTGTTGGGAGGTGCCAGTCTTCTGCGCACTAGCCAAACTGCTATGTCCAAAGCCCGTTGACTCTCCAGGGCTCTCAGGGACCACTAAGCCATGCCATTATAACTGTTTCCTTTCTAAGTGTAGAAAGAGCAGGGATGGCTTTAGATGTCTTCTCCCGATGTCTTGATATCTGCTGGTTGGCCTTGGGCCCAGAAGGTGAGGGTCTGAGGCTTTGGGACCTGTGGGCCAGCTCTTCTCACTGGTCAGTCAGATATGCTGGGTGTGGGTCTGCTGATGCATTCAGAGTTGGTCTGCGCCACTAGTTGACCTTATGACTTTAGTACCTAAGTCTTCATCTGCGTTTGCTCATTTTGTGGTGCAGGCAAGGGTGATGTAAATAGATGGTGATGATCCAGCTCAGTCAATGCTGACTCCTTTCTTCTTCTGTGAGGTACCTCAGGAGTACCTCACACAAGCTTTTCTGGCCTTTGGTGAAGAGAGACAGCCTGTCTGGGGCGGGATGCTGATGAGGAACAAGAGGCAGGGGAAGGCGGTGATGAGGAGACCTGGGATCCACCTGGCCTGTGAGCCAAGGCTTTCCACCTGAGGTGCTTCTCAGAAGACATGTAGCAGAGTCTGGAGACGTGGTTGGCCGTCACAGCCAAGGGGAAGGATTTGACAGATACCTAATGGACAGGGGCCAGGAATACTCACCAAAGCAAGGTATTACCTAGCTCCAAACAGCAGAGACTGGAGAAGCCTGGATAGATGGCTTGTTACAAGGACAAATGGAAGGATGAAACCGTCATCCTAACTGTAGCGTGACACTAGTCTTCTCTGGGATGCTGGACTAGGTGGGATTCAAAACTTCCAATTTTATTTTGAGGGTCTCACTATGTAGGCCCCTGCTTGTCCAGAACTTGCTAGATAAACCAGGCTGGCCTCAAACCCATAGAGACCCACTTGCCTGTGCCTCTCAATAGCTGGGATTCAATGCATGTACCACTATACTGGGTTCTCAGATTTGAATTCATGATCATGTTCAAGTTCATATTCAAGTTCATGCCCCTCCAGAGTTCTTTCTTTGTTTCTAATCTCTGTGTCTTTACATCCTTCACCTTGGAGGTTTTATCTGTAGACGAGGCTGAGGTATGAGCCTCGTTAGAGCCTGCGAGAAGGTGAGACTTAGGGGCTTTTCCAGGACTTCCTCTTACCTCCAAGAGGCCTCATATACTGGCCCCACTTTATTTTGGTCTTTTTTTTTTTTTTAATGTGCATTGGTGTTTTGCTTGCATACGTGTCTGTGTGAGGGTGCTAAACACCCTGGAACTGGAGTTACAGACAGGTGTGAGTTACCATGTGGTTGCTGGGAATTGAACCCAGGTCCTCTGGAAGAACAGCCAGCGCTCTTAACCCCTGAGCCATCTGTGCAGCCCCACATCTCCGTCTTTGTTGTTGTTTCTGAGAATGAGTGGAGCTGAAGTCTCCATTTAAGAAAGAGGGGATTTTCAGGGCTTACCTCTCTGTGAGTGGGAGACTCAGCTGGTTTAGTGGCAGACTTCCCGGCCTGGGGAGAAACAGTTGGTTTGCCAGCTTGGGTCAAGCTAGAAGCCATTTGAGGTTGTGTGGGTCACTGCTCTCTAGGTCTACCTGGGGAAGCAAGTACTTGGGCTGAGTTGCTGACCCGGTTCCTGGGGAAGGCAGATCCAGGAAAGGTCTGTGGACTTCCCACTGGGAGGACTCTCACTGAAGCCTGCTTGCTTTTTTGCTTGGTGCTGACTCTGGTAATGTTAGAGAGCACTGAGATGACAGAGTATGGTTCAGGGGTGTGCAGGCTTAGTAGCTTGGAGGCAAGCAGACTACTGTGAGTACCACACTGGCTCCTCCTCCTTAAGGCTGTGCTGTGAATCTGAGTGTCTGACTTCTCAGACATCGTGGGGCTTGAGTCTGGCTTTCAGGGCCTCTCGAGGCAGAAGCGGGAGAGTGTTCTGAGCTTGAAGGGACAGTGGTGGGGTGGGTCGTCGGGTGGGATTGGTGGGCTTCAAATCAGAGTGCCAGGTGTTCTTCGGGAGGAAGAAAGGGAAGCAGGTTTCTCAGGGAGAGATAAAGAACAGACTTGAACGGGACAGGAGGTCCCCATTCACTGGGTCTTTGCATGCTTGTTGGAAGGCAGGGGAAACATGGCGGTAGTGTGATTCAGCTTTGGCACAGAGAAGAGTAGTAGGAAGAAGCTGGCAGCATGAAGTGAGGGCTTGAACCAAGCTAGGGACAGTGGGAAGGAAAAGGTGGGAACCCACAAGAGAGCAATGTGGGGCATCCTCCTTCCGGCCTGGGATGACGGATGCTGTCTGTGAGGGTAGATACAAGAACTGTGGCTTAAGTACCTCTCTACATTGATGAAAATCCAGTCCTTCCTTGGAGGGTAGACAGCAGTGAGCAGCCAGGCAGCCTGCTGTCCCAGAGAGTGGGGTGGCGGAGTGCCCATACCAGCCGGCACCAACTGGCACCGACACCCTGGCTGGGGGCTTCTCCTTCTGGAACCCATCAGCCCTGGCCTCCAGCCAGACCTGATGGAGACGGATACACCCTCTTCCTGCATGTTTTCAAAGATATGAGTGGGGTAGTGACAGCATGCAGAGCTAGCCCCTCTAGGCTTCATGTCGTAGCCTGGCCTATTTTGTGACTATGTGTAAGGAGCAGGTGGGCAACTATCGGGGCACTTTGGGCCTCAGTTTCTGGGAGTTTTCTGAGTGCACTGGTGCTCAACCCATGCAGTGATTGTAAGAGAGGATTCAAGAACACAGCCGGGAGGTTCTTGGCTCAGCAACAGTCACTATCTTTAATTGACAGGAAGTGGTGATGGACTGGACAGGATGTATAGGAGAGATGAGCTATGGTTACCACGGAAGGAGATAAGTTGGACAAAGTGGGGTTGGCAGTTCTCCTAGGCCGTAGCTCTGATGGGCTAGGGTGGGGGAGTGCAGGAGGCTACCCAGTGGCAGCCTGGGGTCGTCCCACCTCGTGATTCACAGATGGTTTTTATTATCTACCTTAGGACCATCTTTTCAACACACCAGCATCCCTACGAGCCACCTCAGTACAGTGACCAGAGAGGTCAGTGTGTTCAGCCGATTAGCTTAGCCTCTGGTCTTGTCTGTGTTCCTGGAGACTTTCCTGGACTCACAGTGCCTCCCTCCATCGCGATGCCCCTCAGAGGCTATCTGGGTCTCTTTCCAGGGCTCTAGTTAGGGCCTGGCTTAGTTCACGCTCCAGAGAAGGAGTCCTGCCTGGACTGGCATGTTTGTACTGATATTTGCTGTCCTCTGTCCACTCTGTGTGTGAGCTGGACAGACATGAAGGCTCCCCAGGGGCAGCGTCCCATATAGTGCAGGATGGTGATGCGGCTGGCTATCTTGAGTCCTCAGGAAGACTCCAGGAGGTCAGTGATGTGCTGACACTAACACACAAAGAGAGGTTGCTTGCAGGTATAAGGGAACAAGGCTGAGGTGGGCACAGAATGGCAGAGGTGGGTGAGTGTGAGACAGGCCTAAGGGGAGGCCCACAGAAGAGAATCTGTAATAAGAGGCTGGGCAGACCTGGGTCAGCCATGTGAGAGCAGAAAGAGTGTTCTCCAAGGTCTTCACTAGCTGGCTGAGCGTGCAGGTGGAGGTGACGGCTGTGGGTGTGTGTGTGTGGGGGGGGAGAGGCTGGGCTTGGGGATGCTCCAGTGTTTTCATCACAGCAAGCGACAAGGTGTGGTTGTGTCAACAGCCTCAGTGACTGGCAGACTAATCAGCATCCATTCTTCCTTCCGTGGGTACAGCAGTCCCCAAGGGCAGTCCCCAATGCCTGGATTACCTCCAACAGTGGCAGGAGAAGCAGAGCTCTATCTGCTGCTGTATCCCTGTCCCATGTGACTTATGGCTGTCTGCTTCTCCTGGAATTTGATCTAACCTTGAGGAAACTAGCCCAGGATCTATACGAATGCAAACACCAAGACTACTCTTGAGTCATGGCCCAGGAGGCCCAGATGAACCCTCCCAGGACTGCTTCGATTTGGGAGCCAGGCGACCAAGAAAGGGCAGAAGGTCTCTGTGAAGTAAAGGCAGAGGAATAGGTGGGCAAAGGAGGAAGAGCAGACTGCAGCCAGAGGCTCAAGCAGGGGAGGCACTGGCTGGGCCCTTGGTTTAGGCAGAGGGGAGCATGTCTTATCTATCTCAGCGGGCCTGGCTAAAAGCCAGTGCTGATGAATTCCAGAAGACTTTCTAGACAGTGAGTTCTGGAGCTAGATCTGGACAGCTTTGTCTTCCAACTGGGAAGCAAAGGAGCCAAGACTTTCCTCTGGGCTTGAGGGATTGTAGAGCACCAGGGAAAGGCAAGGTTTAGGTTTTTCCTGCCCTGAATAACAAGGGTGTCCCTGAGGGTCACTGTGAGCACTTTAGGGGATTGTGCTGCAGTTATTCAAACAAGGTTGCTTGAAGGTGTGTGTA
Organism: Mus caroli; assembly: GCF_978045245.1. Classification (NCBI taxonomy): domain Eukaryota; kingdom Metazoa; phylum Chordata; class Mammalia; order Rodentia; family Muridae; genus Mus; species Mus caroli. The sequence continues at coordinate 72,433,618 of NW_028227258.1, read as the reverse complement.
TGTGTGTGTGTGTGTGTGTATGTGTGTGTGTGTGTGTGTGTGTGTGTGTGTATATGTGTGTGTGTGTGTATGTGTGTGTGTGTGTGTATGTGTGTGTGTGTGTTGGGGGCAGTGTTTGGCTCCCTCTCTGGCTGAACCCTTTGGAGGGTCTTGTTCCAGAATACCTATTATTCCAATAATTTTGGAAATGTCTCTGTTGCAACTGAATGTGGGCACTGGTTAAAGGGGCTCGTGGTCCTGTGTAGTAGGGCCCCTGCAGTAACAGCAGAGACTTCCTTGGTCCATGTGATCCCTTCCAAAGGCAGGTGTGTCCCATTCCTTCAGAACCCATTTGGAACTGGTCAGCAGACTAAGAGGTGTTGTATGGGGCTCCTGACGCTGAGCAACCAGGCTGGGCATAGCCTACAAGCTCTCCTCAGAAATGTATGGTCTTTGGCACCACATTGGCTGGGTACTGAAGAGTTAACAGGATGTAGAGTAGGCACAGCAAAGAGGTTTTATCTGGGTGTTAATTCTGAATGGTTGGTACCAGTTGCCAGAAGAGCTGTGATGAGAAGGATGGTGAGCTGCTATCTGAGCTCAGTGAGAAAAGTGCTGTGATTGATTGGTGATGTCTGTCATGGCAAGGAGAGATGGAGGGAAGAGGGGATTTGCTTTCACTGGTATGGCAGAAGGAACACAGAGATCCTAGATTGACCATTAGCGAATAACTCATATGTCTTTGCATCCCAGTTTCTTTAGCCTTAAAATAGGAGTGATGAGGTTATTGGGTATTGGTTAAGATAACGGAATTAGACATTTTACTCAAGCGAAGACACAGAATGTGGGTGTCATTGTTTTGGACTCACTCAGGAGCCCAAGTGACTTCATAGCTGTAGTGAAGGCTCTACTCTTTCTGCTTGCTGGAGGAACCACAGAACAATGTGTAAGACAGTTGATTGGCATGACCTTTGACCAGGCCTGTGCCAGGCATCTGGGACCATGATATGTTCTTGACTAAAGTGTCAAAGAAGTGTTTGCTTATGTTTCTGGCTGGTAGTCACATAATTTCTGTCAATGACTCCCCAAATGAAGATTTAAACACTGTTTCTGTGTGTAATCAGAGAAGGCCAGATAGCTCTCTCTAGAACTTTGTCTCTGATTCTCCATTAAAGGTAGCAAAATTGCTTTATAAAGTCTGAAAGCCTGACAGGATCATGTATTAACAATGCATACATTATGCAAATGTGGGTGTAGTTACTTAATTTGCATAATAGATGGGCTGAAGGAGGACTGGAAAGGGGAAAGGGAAGGAGTGAGGCTACTTGCCCAGATCTGTGAATATTAGGGTTCCCCAGTCACCCCACAGGGTGAGTCTCCCCCTTCCCATGCTCCTACTTGGCCTTGAGAGTACTGTCTGTCTTTCCTGCTGGCTAGCTGCCTGTCCTTCTGTGTTCATCCTTTACCTGGCAGACAGTCACCCAGGCAGGCACAGGGACCCTCATGCTTGCTTCTTGAGCAGTGGGGCTTCTGTCCCCTCTGGGGACAGACAGCTTTCCCCAAGAGCTCCCTCGGGTCATTGCGTGTCCTATATCTGTCCTGTTGAGGCGCTGGACTTTGTTAAGTGACATCTTGAATTGTATGTGAGTCTTGTCATTGGGTGACTTTTTCTTGGGCTCTGTGAAGCAGAGGAGGGGAGGTATCTTAGGGGAGCGTACCTCCTGATCCGACTACATTCTCCCTGGACATATCTGACAGCTGCTTTGAAAGGTTTTTATGCTCTGGCTATGAGGGGTTTCAAAGTTCTGTTTCTCCACCCTACTTCCCGAACCCCTTTTAGCCCTCCCTTGTCCTATACTTCCAGGGGCTGGGACTCAAACCCAGGGTCTTCTGCACGCTAGGCAAACTGAGCTCCAACACTAACACCCACCCTTCCCCTGAGTTTGACAAGAACTGAAATTGAGACCAAGGGTATTTGAGGTCAGAAACCCAATGGCTACTCCCTGGAAGCCTGGAGATTTGGAGGGTTCAGGTTTAAGGGGTGCTGGGAACCATCTGTGTAGGTCAGACAGATGTGGGCGAGCATCTGGGTAGCTGGCTTCTCTGGATGGTGCAGCGGGTGTTCTGTGCAGTTGATAGACACAAGAGCCCTGCCCCCCTCTGGCAGAGGGTGGACAGGGGGGCTAAGTCTGCAAACAGTCTAGAGCTTGGTGTGGTCAAACCTGCTCAAAGTTCCCAGTATTAGGGCCCATGCAAGGCTCTGAGACCCTGAAGATAATCAAGAACTTCCAGCTTTCCTTGGCTGAGTTCCTACTTAGAGTCCTGGTATTTTATAAAGTCACTAGGTTTATTGTCCCCATTTCATAGCAGAGTATGATAAGGCTTGTTCTCATAGCCAGGGAGCACCCAGGAGATCTTGTGGAGCTCTAAGGGAGATCTTGTGACCCATCTCCCCCAAGGCCTATTTTCTTGAGACTGGAGTTTGACCTGGACCTCTGGTGGCAAGGGTGTGAACAAAGGGTCCGTGCAGTGTGATAGAAGTAAGGAGAGGGACTAGAACCAGAGTCACAAGAGTCAGGAACATGAAGGACAGTAGAGAGGGCCCTGAATGAGGTATGTCAGGGAGTCTGAGTTGGCCTGGTCTTTGGAAGCAATTCCTGGGTAGGGGTGAGGTGGGCTGGCACCAGAGGGTGAGTGAAGGTGGGTAGGGACACTGAGCAGGGTAATTCCAGAGATTGACAGACCCTTTCTGCCCAGATATTGGGGTGCTGCCAGGAGAGGTAGACCTGGTATACCGGCTCCTGTCCTGTTCACAGGGCCGTGGCTGGGGCAAGTGCAGAGTGTGGCCCCTCCCGTTGGCCTATTTGTTCAGCTGGTGCACTGGCATCTCCTGCTTGGGGTTGGGGGCATCCGAACAGTTTGTGGACCCTTTCTGTCTGGAATGAGGTTACAGCTCTTTCCATACCCTCACACCCAAGGACGGACCCCACAAGCACAGTGGAAGACGGCACCGGACAGAGTCTCATAGACAAGCCCCAAGGGGAATCTGAGGCCCAGAGAGGGGAAAGTGACTGTCTTTATGTTCGGTAGCCAATGGAGTGATAATCATAGGGGTTCTGGCTCACAGGTCACAGGAGCCTCTCCTCACTTGCTCCACTTTGGGCTTGCATCATTGCCTCCTGGGAACATGAATGCTTATATATATATATATATATATATATATATATATATATATATTAACACCTTGTCTTCCTCTTGGGTTAGGCGGGACTTTGTTCTGGAGCGCTCTCACATGGTATCACCAGCGGATGGAGCAGAGTCTACTGATCCTACATCTGCCAAGTGGGGCTGTGCACATGCACACAGTTTGTTCTCCCAGCCCTGCACGGACCCCCCTTGTGCTCCCTCTCGGTGCCCAGGCTTCTGACCCTGGAGGGGCTCTGGTTAATGTCGGCAGTGGACAGTAAGGAGGAGCATCTGGCATACAGATCTGAGAGGCTGGCTGAAAGTGATGGCTGTTTATAGACTGTGGGACTTTAGGTGGGCAAATTCGCCTGTTAATTTTCTCATGAATGAAATAGGGGAGAGTAACACATTCTTTGGGGAGTACACCAGCCCTGCTACATTTTTTCTGAGACAGGGTCTTTACAGCCTTGGGTGGCTTCAAACTCTCTATGTAGACCAGGCTGGCCTTGAACTCACAGAGATCCTCCTGCCTCTGCCTGCCAAGTACTGGGGTTAAAGGTGTTTGCTATCTTGTCCAACCCCTGTTATACTTTGGAATTACCTTGGGATCTTTTTTTTTTTTTTTAATTTTAAACTGATGTAAAGAAAAGAAACGACAATAACAGCACCCCGTGCCTGTCCCAGCTACCTACCTTCTGACCTCATTGGTTAGGACTACAGCCTGGGTACCAGGGAATTTCCCAAGATCCATGGGTTATTCTAATGTGCAAAGTTTGGGAACCACTCTGTGGGTTTTTGGGGGATTAAAGGAGATGATGCAGGCTCCTGGGGAGAACTCAATAAATGGTGGTAATTAGGATTTTCCTCATTGCATTTAATGTGGGCTCTGATAGGAGAGGGGGGAAGGGAGGGAGGGTTTCGACTTTATTCCACTAAGAGTTTGTCCTCAGTGGCTAGGCTTTCCCTAGAAGAGTTGTTCCCTCATTTCTAACACTATTTCTGTCACTTTAGAGCCAGTTTTAGCCTTCCTAATAGCCATCATGGTTATGATTGGGTTGGGTGCCCAGAGGGGAGCTGGGGATGTGCTGGACCCAAAGATAAGATGTCAGGTCTCTCCTGAGTCTCCTCCTGGTGGTTTTGAGTCCTCAGGATGGCTAATGGAATCAGAAGCTCAAGATGCTTGCTGTATCTTTGAAATGCTCTCCGCTGTTGCCTGGCACCAGCTGAGGCTGTGAAGGAGACACATTTCCCCAGACTCCTCTGCTGTCCTGACAGGAAGTTGTGCATCAATGGGCTGACAGGAAGAAAATGGCTCTGCTGCTGGGAGGATCTGATGGGGGCTGAGGGAAAATGTGGAATCTTCTGGTCCACACAATGAGGCCCCTCTTTCCTCAGGCAATTTCCCCGTTTATTTTCCTTGCAGTGACAAAGATTGGGTTTAGCTAATGAGGAGCCGTGAGGGGAGAGTGAGGGGGGACCTGTGCAGGTGCGCCAGGTGGGAAGCGCTGTGGCAAGCTGCCCTCGCTTCAGTCAGTGCCATTTCTCCCAGCCCCCTGCCTGGGGGGACTGCACGATGACTAAGCATTCTATGATCTCAAATGCTTTTTGCTCTGTCTACCAACCACACCTTTGCAGACGCCTTTGATTTCTACTTCTTTTTACCAGCCCCCAAACCCCACAGTGAATCTTTTAATAGCATAGGCCTTTTGGATCTCTAACCAATCAGTTGCCAAATCCTATCCAAAGTACACCCAGAATAGATGCTTTTAATAAAATAGATCACATTTAAGCCAGCATAAACCTGTGAAATTTGTACATTTCTTCTGGAGCATCTCTTCAAATTTTACAATATTGAAATCACCACCCAGTGACCTTTCAGGAAATACTAGATAAATTGCAAGTGGTAAATAGACAAACTAAATGGACTAAGCACCATTTCTAGCAAGTGCCTTTCCTGGTGGGCTTTTAGTCCGGGTCTTTGAAATCCCTGACCCCCAAGCCCCTACCCCATCCAAGCCCAGAGATCCAGCCCTGTTCTACCTTGCAGGCCTGCTTGCTGCTTTGCTCCTGGCAAAGAGCTGATGGCGTGGTACAGCTCTGAGAAACAGTACTGGTATGTGGCTCACGTGGCTTGCAGTATCTGGCTCCGCAGCACCTTGTCCAGTCTGTGTTTGTCTCTGTGCTCTATTATTCAAACCCACTTCCACCCATGGTCAGAGCCCCCAGGGTGCTCTGGTGGGTGGCTGAGATCTGCTTTCCTAGGCAATGGCAGGGGGTCCTTGGCCTTGCCAAACATGAGCTGGGTGACCTTCTTGATGTGGAGACACTCCGTGCCTAGGCTTGGTTACCCGAGTGTGATGGCACACTCTGTGTAAACTGTCATTTGTATATGATGCTGTCATTTGTATCCCCAGGTCTAGCCTCGGCTATGATTCTGCTGCATGGGTATCATCTTGCTTGCCAGCTGTTGATAGACAGGGGGTGTGGCGCAGGAGTAGCATCCTGTTTGTGTTTAATGTAGGGAAAGCCGTTTTGGAAGGCAATGATCTATAAAACCATCGCCTCAGTGGGAACCCTTAGAGGGTCCTGGTCATTCAGTGTGCCTGTGAGTCAATGAGTCTCTTGGGCAGGGGCAGGGGACATTGTGCTCTGCTTCCTAAAGGCTGTTAATTGCAGTTGACTCTATGGTCATGGTCATGGTCATGTGTTTATGGGCTCATTTCATGGATAAGCAAGCTCAGTCACTAGCCTGACTTTTTAGCCATCATCACTTGATGACCCGTGTCAGCACCAGTAGGAGCTGATCTTCCGGCCACTTGGATTTCCACCACTATTTCCCTGTGACTCCTCACACAGTTCAGTTGTACCTGAAACCCCATTTGTCTCCCATGTAGGGAGGGCAGAGAGAAAATTACAGCATGTCCACAGCAGTCTGGCCTTTCTGTAGATGAAGCAGCATCCTGAAGGCAAAGAAGAAGTCTGGGTTCATTTCCTTCTTAACTTGACAACAGAGTCTACCAATATTAGTGACATTTCCCCCCCTCATATCTCAGGCAGAATGCTGGGTTTCTGGAGGAAGTAGAGAGACCAGAAGATAACACACTCTGTGTGTGTGTGTGTAAGTGTATGATGTATGTTGGGGTTTCTGATTGTAGGATCCCATGATGTGAGTGTGAGCTATGGGGCTGTAGATGTAGGCAGGGCTTGCACCCTGCAGTGCCCATACCTGTCCCAGACTCTGGGGAAGTGGCCAAAGTCTCAAGAATGTGTGTGTGTGTGTGTGTACGTGTAGTGTGCAGCTTGTATCATGCAATGTGCAACAGAACCTGCATGGTGCAACAGAAGGAGCCCTGGGGTGCAGATCTAAGATCTAGGCACTAGGTCCTATTTCTAGATCTGGATTCTGCAGCTAGATGACTGTGACCCGGGCCTCAGTGTCCCGGCGTGTGAGGAGCCCGAGGCCTGGTCCTGCCCTAGGATTCCCGGCCTCTCCCTCTTTGGTGGCATCTCTTTGTTTTGTATTTGTCTCCACCCCTTGCCATCTGACTCTGTCTCCTGGCTTTACCATAACCAGCAGTTGGCAGTGGCTGGAGCCAGAGGGATGGCTCCTCTAGGAGGAATATACCCTCCTGACTCTGGCGACCATTGGCTTCCTCCCTCTGACCTCAGCACACTGGGCTCCCACCCTTCCCACCCTGGGCCCAGCTGGGTTGCTTCAGTGAAGTAACCACTTCTCATGCTTACAACACTCCACCTGGTCTGAAAGTGACAAGAGACAGCTGCTTGGTAGCCAGTGACGTCTTTGTGGAGAAATGACAGTGCATTTGGCCTGTACTGTCTTTTTCCTTTGCTGCCTTGGGTTTTAAAACTCAGCTGTTGTTATCTACAGTGGTTGTCTGGGAACTCCAGGGTCGGCTCTTCCTGCCCAGGGAATAACTTTTGAAAGGCTCATTGGCCTCGTGCTCCCTATCCCATCTAAGTGCTCCTCCAGGGCAAGGAGCCCCGGGAGGGCTTGGCAAGGCTCTCTGTTTTCCTTGGTCTTTGATCACAGCTGTTAGAGTTAAAAGCTTAAATAATGCATGTTAAACAAATAAGTATCTGTTTAGTCAGAGCGATGAGGAAATTAAGGTGACTCAGGCTTTAAATTCCTAAGTGTCACTACCTGAAAGATGGCCTAAGTGGTAGAGTAATGATCTACTCCTCTCTCCTTGGGAATTCATTCATTCTCCATTTAGCATTTATTGTGCATGTGCTAAGTCTTATGTAAGGCAAGGGGACAGAAGGACAGATGAGCCTCCCTCCCTCCTACCTCTGGTGGCCAGAGGAGAAGACCAGGGCCTATGGGCCTTCCAGGCTCTAGCAGGCTCCTCTGGACTTCACTCTTTAGTTGGCAAGCTTAAAGCTTGTTCCTGGAAAACAGAAATAGTGCAAAAGGAAAGAAGTGTGGGTGAGGAGCATGAGTCGAAACTGGAGGAGAGAGATGGGAGAATCTAGCAAACTTTCCGGTGAGGGAATGCTCCTCGAAGGACCACAGTTCCCTGTTGAGACCCTGGCCTTGGGCAGCAGGAGGCTGAGGAAGGACAGGTCTCCGTTCGTTCTCTGCCCTGCTCTGCGCTGCATGGCCTGAGTTTTATCATGCTTGTTTTTCCAAGACAAGGTTTGTCTAAGTAGCTCTGGCTGTCCTGGAGCTCACTATGTAGATGATCCTTGAGCTCATGGTGAGGCACCTACCTGCCTGTCTTCCTAGTGCTGGGATTAAAGATGTGAGCCACCATACTTGGCTAGTTTCATCATCTGTAAAGGCAGGTTTTGATGAGATACTACAAAGGCCTGCTTAGATCTACACTTAGAGGCGTGGGGCTGGTGGACCAAATAGAAGCCACTCAAGTATAAACTGATTTTCCTTGGCGTCTCCCATTTTGACACTAGGAGACAGCTGGTGGGGCCATTGAGCACCCCATTACCTCCTCCAGTCGCATTGCTGGAAGTTGGAAAGTTCTGGGTCTCTGCGTTTGCATATTTTTTCCGATTTGGACATGCTCTTCTTAGTGTTTTAGGAATTGTTTTCTTTCTGTTGGTGAGGCCCCTTGAAGCTTTCAGGGCAAAGGGCTCTTGAGTTGGGCACACATTCCCTGATGCATTTGCCTAGCTTTTTGTCAGGCCTGACACCAGGTGACCGTGGTCATCCCAAGTACCCAACCATGGGGCTACTTCAAAGCACAGAGAGAGCCCCCAGTACAGCTCATGCTTATGGGTCTATGGGGGAAGACTTGACAATGTTTTGGCAACATTGTGTTGGAAGAACTGGACTTCTCACCTTGTGGCTCTAATTGCTTAAATATGCTGGGCCTCAGGTTTTCTGTCCATGAGATGGGAGCAACTTGCTCTATCTCCTAAGGATAAAATAGGAAATTGAGAACAATAAAACCAAACAAAACCCATAAATAGGAAAATTCTAAGTCGATGTCTAGGACTCACTGATTTGATATCAAATATATTCTGATAGTTAGCCTTTGACAGTTTACTATCTCTCTCTGTTCTGAGAAACTCAAGCCAGCAAGGGTTAAAGCAAGCTAGGCTTATGACTATGACTGTCCATAATTGATGTGATAAACCTTAAAGGAGTGACATATAAGTGCAATTAATCCAGGCACAGTGACACCGCCTTGCTAAAAATAGTGTCTACTAATAATTACTTTGATCTAGCAAATGATGCCTGTCTGCTAGGCTGGCTGGGGCAGGACGGGTAGAGGGTCTGCCAGTGCAGTAGAAAACTCCACTCCTCTCTTTTGCAAGGCAAGAGGCTTCAGGGTGGAGGCACAGGGAAGGGGAGCCCATCTCTTAGGCCCTCTGGCAGCAAACAGTGTGGACGAGAAGGTATCTGACACACCATCTAGTATCATACACTGTTACTATCCATATTAATAATTATGCCAGACACAAACTGGACTTTCTGGGTTAGCAGGGAGTATGGAAGCCCTGTGTATGGGCTGTACCGTGAGCTCAGGGGATATCTGGTCTTTTTCAATCCTGGAAGGAAGAAGAGATTTTGCCGTCACTTAATTGATATTAAAGATGGTAACAGTGCCAAATGGTCCACCTGCAATTTTTGGACTGGCTCCCTAGGTGGCTGGCCTCATGAAGGTTAGGCAGCTGGCTGGGATCAGGGCGCTCTGTGGCCATGGAAACAGATGGAGCACAGAGGGAGGGACCAGTCAACCTGGCTTCTGTGGAAGGGGAGCAGGTGTTAGCGAGAGCAGAGTGGCCTTAGCAGGGCCTCTGTCTGGGCTCCTACAATCTTGGACATGGAATTAGAAAGCTTGAGGTTAGTTGGGCCTCTGATCTCACACTCAGGATAGGCAGACCCTGTGTGTCTGGGGCCAGTCTACACAGTGAGTTACAGGCCAGCCAGGGTTACCTAGAGAGATCCTGGGAGAAGAGGGTTAGGAGAAAGGGGGCTGGGGAGGAAGGTGGTGGATGGGGGGAGAGAGCTTGAGGTTAGAGCCTAGCTCCTTCACCTCCCGAGTAACCTTGGGAAGGCTTATGAACAAGCTCTCTACACTTGTTTTCTCCATTTTCAAGTGGCAACACAAATTCCATTAAAAAAAAAAAAAAAGACAGCTGGGCGGTGGTGGCACACGCCTTTAATCCCAGCACTTGGGAGGCAGAGGCAGGTGGATTTCTGAGTTCGAGGCCAGCCTGGTCTACAGAGTGAGTTCCAGGACAGCCAGGGCTACACAGAGAAACCCTGTCTCGAAAAACCAAAATAAATAAATAAATAGACAACCAGCTCCTCTGGGTGGTGGTGGCACACACCTTTAATCTCAACACCCAGGAGGCAGAGGAAGATGTATCTCTGTGAGTTTGAGGCCAGTCTGGTCTATAGAGTGAGTTCTAGGACAGCCAGGGCTACATAGAGAAACCCTGTCTCCAAAAACCAAACCAACCAACCAACCAACCAACCAACCAACCGACCAACCAAACGAAAAAACAAAACCCCCAACAAAATCCCAAGAAACAAACCAGCTAGTCCCAGGATCTGCTGGGCAGCAGTTCCTCGGGAGATTTTTGAGTGTTTAAGCTTGGAAGGTTCCCAGGAGCAACCTTCACGGGGCCCCAAAGCTGTGGACAATCTACTGTTGCTAGACAGGGACACGCTCACATTGTGGTTTCTTTTAGGGTAGTTTCATACCCATTTGCCGCGCAACATTTAGTGCGCATGTGCACGGATGTGTAGGCCACAGCTTCCAAAGCACAGACTCTTCACCCTAGTTGTATTTCTGGACCGTGGAATTGAGACAGCTTCTGTTCCTCCAGCCTGGACAGCTTTGTTGACCCTTGTTTCACTAGTGTACATGTCGGGACCCAGTTCCCTTCATGGCAGATTCTTGAATGTCCCAGAGCGTGTCCCTTGGATGTCTGAGGAATGCTTCTTAAAGCCAATCGTGGATGCACTCATGAATGTGGGCGATGTCTGCTTGGTTCATCACCTTGATTAAAGATCAGGAACGGCTTGTCACCGTTCTTTGGGAAAGCCATATTTTCAGGTCCTAGCTGGAAAAGAAGCGTGCAGGGGATTGTAGGGCGGAAATCCGCTGCCTGCAACTCCCTGATCTCCATAGAGGCGGGTGACCACGTGACATGTAGCGAGCCTTCTGGGCCCTCAGATAAACTTGATTGATCTGGTTGGGTGACATGGCTCTCGCAGTGCCCCATTGCCGGCAGTCATGGCAGTCAAAGCAAAAGGTAGGCAGGCTGGCAACAGTTTGGTGCCAGAGGACTAGAGAAGGTAGCATGAGTTTATAGAGTTTATAAAGGTACCATGTTCAAGCCTATTAATAGCCCGTGTTTGGCCTCCGCCGCTCTGTCAACATCATCTATCACATTCAAACAATTGAAGAGCCCATGCCAAATGGTTAGGAGTTAACAACTCACGGCTGGGCTGAGTTTCTGAAAACAGAATTTCCACTTCTTATGCGGACTGAAATGCCGATTGTTCCCCGCCGACTGGTTATTTTTCCAGACCATTTCCCTTTATTTATGTTTAAGCGGTTGTGTTTTTAAGTGAAAGGAAGATGGAGAACCTGGAGTAGGTAATTGTTATTTCTCTTGATTTGCCCTTGAATGAGCCATCAGAGAAATAGTCCTTTTTCAACCTTGTGATGAGAACACTCAGAAGCTGGGAGGAGTCAGACAGGACCGTGCCCTTTAGGGGCGGGTGTTCAAGATAGATGCAGGAAGGACAGGGGAGGGAGAAATGGCAGCCCAAGCTTTGGGAGAAGGGGACTCTTGTCCCCTTTTCTGTTTTGACTGGGGTGGGAGGGAGCTCTTTCTGGGCCTCAGTCTTCTTATCTGTAAAATAGGGAAGCTGGCTTAGCCGATCTGAGGCCAGTGGCTGACGGCAGGTGTGTGCTCTGCGGTACTTTTAGACACTACAAGACTCACGAAATTTCTGAATGGCTGAGGAAACTCACTGGCCACAGCAGAGAAAGGAAAAGGACAAGGAGGAATAGATTGACCGCTGGAGAAAGCAAACGACTAGGTGACAGGCCTGGAGGTGGTTTCTCTGACAGGGATCCAGGCTTTTGCAGAGCGGTTGAATTTAAGAATGGCTGGATGGACCACCAGATGAGCCTGGCAGCTCAAGCCTGGATTTGAAGGTTGCCCTAACACAGGCTGATTTTTGCTGGGGACAAACCAGCCATCCTGTCCTCTGTGTCCTTACCTCAAGACCTGGTATGACTGTGTCCTGAGAAGGGGAATTGTCACAGACCCCCATGAGGCAATGGTCAGAGCATCAGCTTAGCACTACACCTAAGAAAACTAAGATCAGATTTCTGAGAAAGTCGGGGCCTTCCCAAGTGTCTCTCAAAGGCTGTCTGGAGAGGAAGTGAGCCCTCAGTCTCTGAAACCATCAGTCAGACAAAGCCTAGATGACAACTGCAGCAACTCTCACACAGAGAGCAGGGCTGTGTGGCATTTATTTATTTATTTATTTATTTAATTTACATTTCAAATGTTATCCCTTTTCCTAGTTTCCCCTCTGAAAATCCCCTATCCCATCCTCTCTCCCCCTGCTCACCAACCCACCCACTCCCACTTCCCTGTCATGGCATTCCCCTACACTGGGGCATTGAGCCTTCACAGGACCAAGGGCCTCTCCTTCCATTGATGTCTGACAATGCCATCCTCTGCTACATATGTGGCTGGAGCCATGAGTCCCACCATGTGTACTCCTTGGTTGGTGGTTTAGTCCCTGGGAGCTCTGGGGGTTCTGGTTGGTTGAAATTGTTGTTCTTTAACCCCTTCCACTCCTTCCTTCCTTTCTCTAGCTCCTCCATTGGGGACCCTGTGCTCAGTCCAATGGTTGGCTTCAAGCATCTGCCTCTGTATTTGTCAGGCTCTGGCAGAGCTTCTCAGGAGACAGCTATATCAGGCTCCTGTCTGCAAGCACTTGTTGGCATCCACAATAGTGTCTGGGTTTGGTAACTGTATATGGGATGGATCCCCAAGTGGGGCAGTTTCTGGATGGCCTTTCCTTCAATCTTTGCTCCACACTTTGTTTCTGTATCTCCTCCCATGGGAGATGCCAAGATTCAGGAACTCCATTATTTATGGGTATGACCATGTGTCTGGTGATACCTCAGTGATGATGTTGATTCCATCCTCCTGGGGTTCTTTCTTAAACCCCAAAATAGTAGCTCTCACCTCTCACCTGTATATCATAATTGGAACTTTTTAAAAAGTCGGCAGAGATTCTGAGTTCATTGTTTTGGGTGGGGCCAAGGGCACTTAATCCTAGGACCTGGGTGATTGTACCTGGTGGAGTTGCGGCCCACGTCCAGACTCATGAAGAGACACAGTCCCCTTGGCTCACTCTGCTTCTGAAAGGTACAGAGAGGTTTGCAGTGGATCCCTGCCTTAGCATGCTGGAGCTCATTTGCTTGCGTTTATCTCGTGTCCAGAAGGAGCCTTGGTGGCTCCCTTTGCAGCAGCAATCGAGCTTTAGGAAAGCCCTATCCTGTTGTGTCTGCCTCCCACATGACACAGTGCCCGGCACAGGGCATGCACACAATACTAGTTACAACCCTGACTGATGGCCTGTGTTCTAAGTGTGGCAGGAGATACATGACAAGCAGCACGCTGCAGAGATTTCCTGCTTTGACAGCTCCTTTCTGCCCAGACCTTGTAAAGGAAATCATCTCCTTAATCAGAATTGTGTTTGTAGCCGAAGGGGCAACTCATGGGACTTGATATTTGGAGAGCTTGGTCTCCAAAGTGACCTTTTCTTGTTTTCCTTGGGGTACCACAGTGGGAGAGCCAGGCCTGAGGAGGATCGCTGCCTCTTAATTGGTGTTCTGGTCATCATGCTGGCTTCACCAGACAATGCTTGGCCACCCTCTGTTCAGAGCTGAATGTCCTTTCTATTTTCACTACATGATGTCCCTCAGACATCAGGTCCTATGTCCTTCTGGAAGTGACAAAGTAGAAGGCCACAGAGAAATGCCCTAGGCCAAACTGATTTTATGTACTTTAGTCCAAGAGGCTGGCTTCCTTAACTCGCTAGCATTTCCTGTCTTTCCTCCCCCATGCCAGCCTGGGCCCGGGCTAGACTTGCAGGAACAGCCCAGACCGTGAGCCCTGACCTCAAGCTGTCATTGTTAACATGCCTCAAAAGCACACAACCTGGCTGTGAGATTCCCTCCAGACACTATGCTATGAGAGCACAAGTCTTAAGAGTCAGGCCTGACTGCCCAGGTTCAAATCTTACCCCATTCCTTCCCTGTCTAAGGACTGTGGTTGAGTGACAAGCTTCTTCTCAGCTTCAGATCCCTTTCTGTAGCGTGGGACCACACAGCAAGCCAGTATGGGACCCATGGCAAGTGACCTTTTGATCACCCTCACCCCCTGCTTCTTGAATTTGCAAATCCAGGACAGAAGTGTCTACCTGTTGGCACATCTTTAAATTTTGTTCCCTTCTTTGAAATAGTATTCAGCATTCAGCTGATATTTATGGACCTACTAAGCACTGGACAGCATTTCACATGTGATGACATAGGAATGAATTTATTAAGAGATGCTACCCTCTATGGCTGATACTCTGGCTGGGACAAGCAGTGGTGAGGGTAGTACTGACTGGGAAGAGATTCCTGTGCAGTCCCAGGGAGTGTGGGACCAGATCAGGTCCCTGGGATCATCTTAGGCAGGTAATGCTCCCAGCTGAGAAGATGAGTGAGTCAGGAGGTAGAGAAGGTGGTTGAAGAGGGCACAGCAGGGAGGGCTCCAGGAAGCTCTCTGCCCACGATTAAGGTCAGACCCCCTCCTAAGCTGGAAAGCCTGCACATAGTGGCCCTGCTGAGCCTAGGACTGAGAGGAGAGAGTGTTCCATTTGAGGCCTTCTGCCAGGGCACTGTGCCTCAGATGCGCCCCAGGAGTGGGAAAGCTCAGAACAGATGTGTTACATATAAAGGAAGAGAGTCACATGCACAGGTCACTGTGAGGTTGAAGCCCCTCTGTGGCCACTGGAATCTTAGACAAATGGTTTCAGGAAAGGTGTCTGAGGCTTAGAGCCTAATCAGGCTAACCCACACCCTCAGAGGTTACACCCTGGAGGAAGGGAATGCCCTCTAAAATCTCATTGCCTATGGATAAGGCTGCAGGCTGCAGCTCACTCTCGCCCAAGATGGAGGCAAGGGCTGTTCAGACACCTGCTAGTGCCACCTCTCCTGATTCTAGTCACTCCCTGATGACTAAGGCCCAAAGGAACCAGGTCTTCTCTCAATTGGAGCTTCCTGCCCTCCAGACCCCCCTGCCAGTTGCCTCTGTCTCTTCTCACATTTGGCTGTGGGCGGGACGAGTGTGGAACAGGGCTCAGCTGGTGGGCAGGATTCAGTCTCAGTATACTGTGACAACAGTGTTCTGAGGCTCGAGGCAGGGCTCAGCCCAGAGTCTGGGCGAAGCAAAGGCTCAGTAGTCTGTCTGGTTGAGTGAAGGAGCATGTATGTGGCCTAGTGACAACCCAAGGCATCTCTGAAGTACCAAGGACAGGGGTGCTGATAGTGGAGCTTGTCACTGGGACCGATTCATTTTTCTCTGCTCTGGGTGGCAAGAGGAAGTGCATTTGACTTAAAAAATAATGTGGAAAGATAACCTTTTCTTTTTTCACTTGTATCTTGTGTATGTGAAGGAGAGCAGGGGAACTGGAGACCCTGAGAGGTTAAGGCCCAAGGAAGGAGCTGGAAGCCCAGTGTCTCAAAGGCATGACTTGAACCCTAGTCTTTGGTTGTCAAGTTCTATGTTATAGAAAGACATAATAAAAACCTTCTCATTAGTTCCCACACTAACAATAGAAACCACTCTTTGCTCTGTTGAGAAGACAGAATGAATGGGATCTGGAGCTGGCCATTTCATACCCACAACTTAATTCCTTACAAAAGAAATGTTTACAAAAGGAGTTTTCCTATGACCCGTATGTGTCCTGGCCTATAGCCTGATGATATAGGCCATCGAGCACACATAGCTAAATGTCAGGGTTTTGAATTCCAGAACCTTCTTTCCTTGGAGGTCTGAGGTGTGCCCAAAGCCAAACTTTTAACTCGCCGTAGCAGTGACTACTGGTCACTCTACAGCAAGTCTAGAGCTGACTTCCAAGCCCTCTTCCTGATGAAGTCCCCAGGGTCTTAGTTCTGTTTCTCAGACCTGTGCAATGCCCAGCGACCATCCCTACCCACTGTGATGGTGGCATCAGATTCCCCTGTTCTCAGGAGGGCAGAATAGAGTGGGCTGAGCCTTCCCATGATTCCATTCTGGACCATGAATACCTACAATGGGAGGGGACATCATGCCAAGGATGCTGGTAGGCCCAGCATGACCTCAGGTGATCTCATGACCCCGACGACCTCAGGCAGCTACACCTGGGAGGAAGACCAGCTAAGGTCTGATGGGGCAAGATAGTGAAAGTTCAGAAGGCAAAGTCAGGAGAAAGGCACAGCATGGAAGCCTGGGAAAAGGAAGGCTAGGCTAGGTGCAGAACCAAAGCCCAGGTAGGGAAGAGAAGCCGGGTCTCCCTGGAGATCAGCAGCCAGGAACGCTGACTTCCCTGCCAGGGGACTGGGGGCTGGGGAATCAGGGAAGGAAGGCCTGGCTTAATCTGCATAGCATTAATTAGCAAGAGTGTCTAATTAGGACAACCATTACAGACCTACAGTACGAAGCCAGTGCTGAATATCAATCAGTCTTGGAGCGGTTCCATGAAATTGAAGCAAAGGTTGACCTTATTAAACAGAAAAGATTTCTAACTCAATTATTTCCCCAAGTCAAATGCACCAACTGAGGTGAAGTCAGGAAGGCGCATCAGACCTTAATTCAAGAAATACAGGTTCTGGGTGCTATCACCTTTCTCCCTGAGGGCTTCTAACGAGTGACAGGAGTCATGAATGGGCCATGTGCGTGTGCTGCGTGCTCACATGCACAGCCTTGGAGCTTATTACCTTGGCTGGGGAAGGAGCCTGTGCATCCTTGTGCTGGGGAAGCTTATGTTCACTTTGGCTGGTGCCCTTACCTGACTCTGTGCATCATCTTCTGCCTGCCTCCCTTTCTCAATGTTCCAAACAATAAAACACATTAAAAACTTCAAAGTCTCTGGGAAGATCTACTGAAATCATTACAATTCTGGCCTGTCTCTGGAAGCTACCAGGCAGGCCAAGAGAGCAATTTATACCGCTGGCTCAGAGGCCTGGGAACCACTCTATCACCCTGTGCACAGCCCCAGAAAGGGACCCAGCAGCCATGAGCAGCTTCTCTTTGAGTCTGGAGGCCAGTGGGGCTCAGCCTCAGGGCAGCAGGCTCACAGCTTGAGAGAAAGATGGGTCTAGGTGGCAACATGGCTCCCTCAAACCTCCTGACTTTGCCATTTTTTTTTTTTTTTGGCTATGCCCTTTGACAAGTTAGGCTTCTTGGAGCCTCAGTTTCCCTGCCCCTGAAAGAGAGTCCATGATGCCTCCCTTGCATGGTAGGTGCCTGTAGCAGCAGCAGCAGCAGCAGCAGCAGCAGCAGCAGCAATGCTTTGTTCTAGATTACTATCAGTGGGTAATCACAGACCTGAGAAGGGCTGCCTCGTGTCCAGGAACAGGACAGGGACCACATTGTAGGAACATCTCCAGGAATGTGTCTTGGTCTCCTACCCAGCCATTCGTCTCTTGTGCAGCCCAAGGCTCCACTGAGGTAACAAGACACACAGTCTCACACAGTACCTGGGACACTGAAGGGCAGGGTAAGTAAAAATCTGGCAGATATCTAAAATCTGAGTTCGTCGCATGACCTTGGAGAAGTCACTTTAACAACTCTCCAACTAGTAGCGTTTCATCAGTAAAATGGAAACATTAGGTTCTACCAGAGGTGAGATAAAATGCGTGCTAGGTGTGTGGCTGGAGGTAGTACGTGATCAGCGTTCAAAGAAGATTAGCTATAAAGTGCTTACTAAGCGCCTCTTAGATTCAGGGTATCAAATAGGTGATGGGACCATATAGTATAAGTGTGTTATGTGAGTTAGGTAGACTGTGAATCCATGGAGTAATAAGACTGGTCTGAAGCTGGTGCGAGTCCCTAAGCCCAGCCCAGGGACTCAGAGGCTGAAGCTCCCAGCTGGCATCAGTTCGAATCTCCCTGCTCAGGCTGAGAATAGTTACAATTCCAGCCTGACCCTAGGAAATGGGCGTGAGTAAGTGAAATGGAGTCTCAAAGCCCGGAGAAGCTTAGGTGGTTCATCCCTGTTGCAGGGATGGACCTGAGGCTTGCATGGGCTCCTGCTGTCACCCGTGGCAGAGTTCATGTGACAAGAAAAGCTGGATCTCTTCACTGCACAAAAGCCTCTTACTGGCAGTGCAGGGCTCAGATTTTGAAAAATAAACTTGTCAATAACAAAATGCTATGTCCTTATTAATAATTTGAGGAGAGAAGGAACATGGTAAGAAAATGCCCTACAATGCAGAATATTGATATTTTTCACAATCTTTTTCTACATGGGAAATTTCAAAAACAATCAGAACCATGCTACATACACAGTTTGGAGCTCAAAGTTTTCCATTTAATATTCCATCACAATTTCTCTCCATGTCTTCAGATACTCTCTGTCTTCAGGGATGTACTAGTGTCCATCATTGGGTGTCCTTAGATGGTCTGAGCCGCTTGCACATCCATGAGCCTGTAGGACTAGACGGATATAAAAACGACTCCTGATAGAGTGCCGGAGAGGTGGCCCAGCCGTTAAGAGTGCATCCTGTTTTTGCAGAGGACCTGAATGTGGCTCCCAGCAGCCACATCGGGAGATTTACAACTGCCTGTAACTCTAGCCGGGGATCTGACTCCCTCTTCCAGACTCTGTGGGTGCTGCACTCATGTGCACCCCTCTTACATTCAGATTCTAAGACTAAAAGTAAAATCTTCACATATAAAAACACCCCTGTGTATTCTTCGTGCTGGGGATTATTTCTTTGTTTTTAAAAATGCAAGGGAAAAAGGTTGATCAGTTGATCATGGGACTCCTCCCAGCCAGCGAGTCAATTTTAAGGCCCCAGATGGAGTGGGTTGGGGCACAGCGGGTATGGCAGGTGCCCCACCATGTGGTGTTTGGTGACTAATTAGTCAGCTTGTGTCATTGGTGTCACCCGGAGGGTCATGTCAGTGGAGTTCAGGTGGAAAAGAAGATAATTCAACATTTTAGCGAATAGAAAAATGTTCTAGATCCAGTTAGACTTCCTTGACATATTTCCCAGGGGATGAGATCTCAAGGCTGTATGTAACTCTCCATTAGTCCAGTGTATAGCTATGTCTCTCTGCAGGCTGATGCTGGCCCAGCAGGCTGCATCAGGCAAAACCACTGAGCAGCTGGGAGCTGCCTTTTAATAGAAAAGCAACAACTTTGAGAAGAAATGGAAGAGGTTTAAAAGAGAGGAGACAGCGTCTGGCCCCCATCCTTTACCTCTTCTCTTGAAAATGATGGAAACACACTTAGAGGTTGACTTTAGCTAATTTCTGCCAAGAACATGAAATGGAGGTGGAAGTGTGCCACTGGTCACAAGTCATCCTGGAGTGGGTGTGATGCTCCCTACATGCCTCTGGGCCCCTCTGACAAGGACCTTATGCTCACTTCTGGCCGGAAAGCACTCTGAACTGTCCCAGTTCTTTCCTGTAGAGAAATTCATCTGGTCTCACATCAACCTCGTGTCCCTGAGCTTTCAGCCTCCCCCCTCCTTTTTTTCAGCCCCAGCTAGGTCTGGGATCATCATCAAGTAAGCTTTCAAAGGTTGGAACCTTCTGGAGGGTCAGAACTGTGTTCTATTTTCCTTGGTGCCCACATTGCATCAGCAAAGTGCCAGGACTCACCGAGACACCCTTATATACGTGAGCTCAAGGAGGTACTCTGGGTACTCAGTACTCTGAAGGTCATGGAAGATGCTAAATAGGCTCAGTGCTGGGAACGGAACCTGGGACCTGTGTGACTATTACTCCTCTACCTCTGAGCTACACTACCACTGAGTTATACCCCTAGCCTTTGTCCGCTTTTGGGTAGTATAGAATCTACACATTTCTCTACAGCTAGATCTTATAGCGCAATTAAGTGAGAGTTTGTGCAAGAAGACAAACTGAAAACCTCTGGTGGGTGGGGCCCTCCTGGTAGGCGGGGCCCGCTCTGTCTGTCCCCCCAGCATGGATCACATGGTAGTGTATCCAACAGGTACTCAGCAGGCAAGAACTGGTTGAAATCGTTGCAAAAATTAAATGAATTATAACTTGGGATGCTGAGGTAGGAAGATGGTGAGTTTATATAACCAGACCTTGTCTCAGAAAACAATAAAATGGGGTCTTGGGGAGATGGGGTCACAGGTGAAAGCAGGTGCCACTGAAGCCTGAGGATCTGAGTTCAGATCCTGGACCTCACATGAAGGTGGAAGGGGAGAACTGACTTGCAAAGGTTGTCTGTTGGCTTCCACGTGAGTGCTGTAGTGCATGCACATGCCTGCTGTTACCTGTGCACATCAACAGATGATACAAACCCAAACACACAAGGAACCAAAGTGTGAGTGAATGAACGCATGAGTTATTTCACTGGTTCTCCCTATGGCTCCAGGGCTAATTTGTGCCTGGCATAAAATTGGTCTCAATAGCCATATCAAAGAAATGAATGCTGGGAGGGCTAGACACACCAGAGAGAGACCAGCTTCCGTTCTCAGTCCACAGTGGGTGGGGGAGAGTGTCAGCATGGGCACCTGCAAGTCCCAGATTCAAGGATCAAGCTGTCCCCTTAACAGTAGCTGCCATATTGGACCATAGAATCTTGCTTTGCAGGTCCCAAATACCTTCACCTCTGCCAGCAAGTGATGCCTCCCTCCCTTAAGTCTTCGCAATTCTCCCATAGTATCATTTGGCAATTAATCATGTCTTGCTGTTGAAATCTCTTCCATTGTTGTCTTAGTTGTTTTGGCTTGAGACATAGTATTTGTACACCTTCATGGGAGTTTCATTAGTGGCTTGGGAACGTGTATTGGTGTGTAATTATCATATCACCTTGATCAGCACCCCCATCACCTCAAACTCTGTGCAGTTCTATGTGGTAAGAACCTTGGTCCTTTTCTAGTTGTTTTTGCAATGCACCATGGCTGCTTATAACCATTGCTGCTCTAGAGAGAAAAATAGAGTTATAGTCTTTATCGCCTGATTGGGTTTTGGTCTCTTGTCTTGATCTGCCATTTGGGTCTTGTCAGGAGCATCCCTGTCTCCTGGTGGAGAGTTGGCCTGGAGCAATGAGCAGTGATCTGGCCTGGGGGACTGAGGCCCTGGCTCTGAACTCTGGTGTAATACATTCACCAACCCCCCCCCCCCCCATGGCATTCTATACAGTTGGGGTGAGCAAAAATTGGGCATTATTGATTAGCACTGTTTCTTTGGTCTTCCTTGGCTCTCAGACCATGTAGAGAGCCCACTTGGTGGTCCTTGGAAATGCTGCCTGACCTCTCAGCTGCCTTTGCTCAGGGCTCTTCCTGTGTTCCTTTATGACTGGAGGTAGCTCTCCTTCCAGACTCACCCCACTCAGGAGTGTGGCAAGCCCTAACTAGATGTTCTGATGGAAAGGGGCGAACAGTACTGACAGCCAGCACTCACTGAGCCAAGCTGCTTCAGGTACCATTGATGGTCATGCAGCTCTGAGTAGCTGGGGCAGGTTCTGGACTCAGCAGACAGCCAAAGAGCTTACACACAGACTATAGGCTCTCTAAGTCACCTGGGCTGAAGTTGCAGGGAGCATCCTCTGCCCTGAGCAGCAGGCCACCACAACCTTCCCCTGCCCTGGACCTCTTTTTGCTCCTTTGCTGGCCCCTCATCCAGTGACTTTTCTGCTGTTCTTGTCTCCCTCTCCTGCCCTTGGCTTGAGCCAGGGGACAGAGCAGCTACCAGGGCATTCTGATTTATTCCTGATGGAGCTCTTCCTGGCCAGAGACAAAAGTGACCTCAAAATCTTCTGGATTGTGTTACGATAGAAACACAAGCTGTCATGGTATGGACACCCAAACCATATAATAGTGGCACAAGAAATAATTACGCCCATACGACTTATGAGTGTGGAGGCAAATATTCAACACAGCAGTAACTAGAATCTAGTCAGGTATCACGTACATAAAACCTTGTGCCACAGTGGGGTCATTCTGGACAAGCAAGGATGTTTTCTCCTTGAAAGCAAAGGCTCACAAGGGGCAGCCCGGGCTCAGGCTAACTGCTCTACCCTGCTCCTAGGAGGAACTGGGGATGGTTTGTCCTCTGCCCTGCTGTTTCCTGTTATACCTCTTCCATGTGCTGTTTCCCGCCTGGCTCCCTAACTCTCTTTCCCTCTCTCCTGCAGGATTCCATGTTTTCGTTGGCCCTGAAATGCCTTATCAGTTTATCCACCGTCATCCTGCTTGGTTTGATCATCGCCTATCACACAAGGGAAGTACAGGTATGTCATTCCCTGACTTCAAGTGGTAGCCCATCCCTCTGCCTCGGTCTGGACTGAACCCGCCCATCCTCAACCCAACTCGAGTGGCCCCACAAGATGGTGTTTGCAATCTTCTCTTTGGGTCCTCATGGAGGGTGTCTTGAGGCTACCCTGTGACCCTCCTCTCGGGTGACCTCATAAATAGGCATAAGGCTTCATGATTGGGGGCTGTGTGTGGGTGCACACATACACGAACACACACACACACACAGTGCCTCAAACACCAGCAGGGAGCCTGCAAGTTTTGAATGTGGAGACTCCTCCTTTGAAGACATCAGGCTGGGATGTGCCTGCCATTTTCTAGCAAGAGAAGATGTAATGTGTGATGTGGTTGAGGTAAGGCCTCTATTTCTGGCTGCCTAGGGTTGGTTCAGTACTCTGGGAAATGTTTCCTGGACATCTGGGTATTCACCCAGCTTGGCTGGTTATATAGGGAGGTTGGTTCAACTTGAACTGAGACTGAGGCAGGATTGAGTGGACCCCGGCATCCTCTTGTGGCAATGAGTTGTCACCCTTCCCCCACCCCCGGGGCCTGCAGACTGATCTGCTCACTGCTGACCCAGGTCATCCAAGATATCCAGATGTTTCTGATCATGTGTGTGTGAATCTGGATACTCCCCCCACCCCACCCCCCATCCTCTGGTCAGAGGAGCATGGACAGAGTCACATCTGGGCAGCAGGAAGAGACTGACAAAGACCAGAACTCAGGAGTCAGAAAGACTGGGGTCAAGTCTTGGCCAGGACTTCTTCTTGCTGTGTGTTTTTGGCTGGTCCTGTGACCTTTCTGGGTCTCAGCCTCCTCACCTGGAACAAGGAAGTTTTATTCAACTTTGCTGGGCTCCCTGTGAGGGTAGAGTAAAAAGGTTGTGTGTATGTGTAAATGCTAGCTGGCATGCTGGTAAGCTTAGGTCCGTTTGTTCTCATTGTCCTGACACAGAGATATCATGGGGAGCCTCCCTGTCCCTGGGTTCAGCTTCTAGCCAAGTTCTGGAGTTCCTGTGGCTAGATGGGATGCGGTGGTTTTTACTGTAGGTCTTCTTCTGGCCATAGGAATCTCAGTATGTCAGTGGCATAGGACACCCATTTAGAGGCTGGACTCTAGTGTTTTGCAGTCTTGTGTACTTAGATTGGGCTATACTTTGAGGGCCGAGTACAGAGGTTACTAGGCAACTTTTTTCATAGCGTTCTAACTGGGCAAAGCTTCTGGACTCAAACCCAGACCATGGTCCAGCAAATCTCTGAAAGGAGCCAGTAGCATAAGTGACGATGACCAAGGGACCATGCCAGGATGGAACCTTCAGCATCGGCTTCAGCCCTACCTGGACCCAGCTGGACGGGGTTCTGAGGCTCTCCAACCTCTGGGTGTCCTCATGTTCTCATCTGAGATGGGCTGTGTGGGAAGCTGTCATAGAGGCCAGGTTGAAAAAGAAGAATCAAAACTCAGCTGGACCTGGATTGGGAGGAGGGGCAGTGGGCAGTTTCTAGCACACGGAGGTCCTCCCAGACACCTCTCCTTTCTGCTCCAGGCATTGTGAGGAAGGAGCAAGGTCTCTGCTTCTCTTCGGGTCAGTCCTCTTTCCTGCTTCAGGTCCACAGACCTGACATAGTTCAACTGCAAAGTGCCTCTGGTCTTGGGGGACAGAGCCATGCTGCTGGCAGACCCTAGTCCACCCTCAGCTTAGGACCAGTCTGTTTCAACCCTAACCACGCTTTCTGGGTAACTTACGTTGTTGGCCCAGCACTCACAGTTTTAGAGAAACAAGGAGAAATGGGTGGCTTTGGTCTTTTTAATTGATATTATTTATTACTGATATTGATTTAATTATATAATTGCTGTTATGAGTTGTTCTGGGATGGACCACAGGCCCTGGGCTCATCTGGCCAGTGTTCTGCTTCTGAGCTACACTCAGACCAAAGTAGTGGCTTTGACTCCTACCTCAGTCACTGCAGGCTGGATGACCTTGGATGATAATAAATCCTCAGTTTCCCACCCAAAGAATGAGAGTCCCACCATCCACTCTGGTGAATTTTTAAGGGCGTGGGGATGGTACTGGGAACAGTGTGGTTTCTAGAAATGGAAACCCTGCTCTCTTTCCTGTTCCACACACAGCTGTCCTCTAACTTCTAGCTGCATTTTGGAATATGCCAGGTGAGCCAGCCTCATGGCCACTAGCACTGCTGCCCAAAACTGCAAGTGTCTGGCTCTCCTCCTGCTGTGGCTAGGCTCGGTTTCCATGACGTCGTAGACCCTCATTGTGCTGTACCCACTGACTCCCAAGGGAAGTGACAGTGTCTTCACCTTAACACTCGCATTCTCCCTACAGCTGTCTGGGCTGTCTCTTGTCTCCTTGAAGGGAATCGGAATGGTTTGGCCCCAGAGAGCCAGCAAGAGAGGTGTTCCCATCTGCCATCACCTGGCCAGACTACAGCTTTCTGCATGATGGCTTTCTCCATCACTTCAGAAACAAAGAAACACAGATGTCGTTAATATTTGCATTTCCAAAAATATACAATGCCTGACAGAGAGCTGGGATAGAAGGTACTGGACTGAAGAACTCTTGTTTCTAAAACTAGTGACATCATGATTTTGCGTGTGGTCCTGGGCCTCAGTTTCCTTGTCTAGTTATTAGGGTCCTGGTTTTAAGTTATCCAGTCTAGGTGTGGATGCTCATCTTTCAGGGCCCTGGTTACTGAGTGTTTAGGGAGGAGCTGTCCCCTGTGTGACTGACAGAGAGTTTCCAGGGGGAAACAATGGAAATGCCATCCTCAGGGCAGGCCAGCCGCTGCTGCGGTGAGCAGGGTGGGAAGGCTGTGGCTGTGCCATCTCCTAAGGCCACCTGCCTAGCACAGGGCCTGCTGGGCTCTCTGGGTGCTACAGTAATGGCCTGGGGAGGGTCCCTACCAGTGACAGCATGCATTTAGAACACACCCCATTCTGCAGAGAGGAACTTGCTCTCAGCCCCACTCCTGTCTCTGGAGCATCAAGGACAGAGCCAGGTTGCCATGTGGTCACTTCTGTTGTTGAAGATGCTCACCCCGCCTCTCCTCAGCCTTCATCTTTTGTGGCATTTTTAGAGTGGAGCTTTGAAAGATTTAGGTACCTTTTATCCCCAGGCCAGTGTATTCTGAGAAGAAAGGAAAATGCAAAAGCTATGCAATTTGGACCTTCACTAAAATGTAGCGGGAAGCCATACTTGTTCATAGACAATGCACTCCTGTGTCATTATGTTTCAGATGCCCTTGGTGCACCCCTGCTTAATGCGGAAGGCACTGGGCTTGGCTGCCCTCCTGATAGCTGGCCTGCCTCTTCTCCACTGCCCATCCAGCTCCATTATTTATTCAGCAGGGGTTTAGTGAGGTCGCTCTGTGCACAGCCAGTGAGGCGCTCTTATCCCTAGAAATTCTGACATCACCATCGCTTCTCCGAGGGGTTGCCAGCCTCAACTGTGTCGGATGCTGTCCTTGAAAGCAGGCTTTCTTTTTCTTTCTTTCTTTCCTTCTTTCTTTCTTTTTTTTTTTAAAGATTATTGTTTATATGTATATTGTTTATTTACTGTTATATGTAAGTACACTGTAGCGGTCTTCAGACATACCAGAAGAAGGCGTCAGATCTCATTACGGTGAGCCACCATGTGGTTGCTGGGATTTGAACTCAGGAGAAAGCAGGTTTCTGATAACATGGAGGTCAGAGCAGCCCAGCTTGGATAGAGGCCAGACTCTGTCACCTTTTAGGGTAAAGGTATATGGTAGGTGACCTTTAGGGTTTTGTTTTGTTTAAACTCTCCTTTACTCTATTTCCTTCTCGAAAAATCAGACTAGTGGTAGTCCCTACCACAAGGACTGCTGTGAAGAACAAATTTGAGCATTACGAAAATGCTTCAGCTCAGATAAGGGCCTATATGTCTTGCCCACAGGGTGGGAAGGCTGTTTGTCTCAGTCACTGTTCTATTGCTGTGAAGAGACACCAAGACCAAGGCAACTCTTATAAAAGCATTCAAATGGAGGCTTGCTTACAGTTTCAGAGGGTTATATACTCCATTATCATCAGGGTGGGGAGCTGGGCAGCTCACAAGGCACTGGAGCAGTAGCTGATCTGAGGGTGTGTGTGTGTGAGTGAGAGAGAGAGAGAGAGAGAGAGAGAGAGAGAGAGAGAGAGAGAGAGAGAGAGAGATATGCCTGGCATGGGCTTTTGAAAACTCAAAGCCCATGCTAGATGACAAACTTCCTCCAACACCTCACTCCATCAAGGCCATACCTTAGACAAGGCCACACCCACTCCAACAAGGCCACACCTCTTAGTTCTTCTTAAATAGTGCCTCTTCCTGATGACTAAGCATTCAAATGTATGGGCTTATGGGGGGCATCCTTATTCAAACTCCACAATATCCCAAATAGAAGTCATAGAATAATCAGAAGCCCAGGAGTGGAAACTTCAGTGTCTTGTTCAGAATGTCTCCAGGCTAAGGTCTCGGACAGTGCTGGGGGGCGGACAGTGCTGGGGGGGGGTGCTCCATTGCGGAAGGTGGGCAGGCCCAGTGGCACCTGTTTGTCCTGCTAAGGAGCTTTGAAAGGCAGTAGCAGGAATCACTGAAGACTGCCAAGCTGGAGGACATTTACATTTTAGACATGCTCTCTGCTAGCGAGTGTTAGAAGAGTCAATTTTAGAGGCAGGAAGATAGTTAGAAGCCGGTTACAACATCCAGGTGAAGGACAGTGATGCCTGACCAGGATGAGTACAGGAATGGGGACAGAGGAGGGAACATGTGTTAGAGAGGCTGAGAGAATGGAAACGACAAGACTTGGTTACCAATTAGGGTGGTTACTTTCTTGGCAGGGAGAGAGAAGTCTCCCAATTGCTTGGATAACTCAGTGCTGGAGAATGCCATTCATTAAAACTGAAAACACAGAAGGAGGTCAAGGTGGGATGGGTGTTGGGTTCTACTCTGGCTTAAGAGGGGGGGGGGGCTCTGGCTGTCTCCAGCGTGGGAATGGGAGCTAATGATGTCGAGTAGTTAGGGATGGATGTGCAGGGGCAGTGAGATAAAAGAAGGGCGCAGGGCAGAGGCCCCAGAGGAACCTTGACAGGTGATAAGTAAGTGGAGGAGGAGCTGCTAGGAGACTGATAAAGATTACAAAGAGGGAGGACAGGAAGGCAGCCTTTGCATCTGCAGTGTGGAGGGCAGGGCTGAAGAACACACTGTCCTCGCCTTAACTTATTCCTTGTCATGACAGTCACTGGGAATGGCAGTGTAGGTGAGGGGGCAGACTGAATGGGTGGCGGCAGGGAACATAGGTGGTCTGTCTGCCTTTGCAGACTGTTGGTGGGCTACCAGCAAGGAGCCAGCTGAAAGGGAGAGGGGATAAGCAGGGGTTACCTTCTGATCCAGGAGCCTGCAAGAGAGGAAGGGTAGAGAGTCCCAGGGAGGAGGTGCTGGCTTAGGCTTGGGGTGTGGACAGCAGAGAGAATTCACATCACGAAGCCCCTGGATAGAAGCTGCAAGCACCATCAGTTACAACTTGTGTTATTTCATTAGCTGACTCAGGGGGACAGGGTTTATCTGCTCCCTGTCTGGGTCTCACGGAAGCCTCTGCACACTTCTTTAGTTTCCTCCAATGTGACAGAAACATAACGATAGTGATAAGATATGAGTCTTCAACTTTATGAGTTTGGAACCCAAGGGACCCAAACTGGAGATTTTCATTTATTAGGTATATAAAAGTGGATATTTTTTATTAAATACCAATAGGGTTTTCAGAAGTCAAGGAACTTGTTTAAAATTATAGGCCATAAATTATAGTCAAGAGACAGCTCACATTGTAAACAGCTCACCCACTGTGGTGCTGTTGTCCAGGAGATCCAAGCAGCCTCCTGGGTGATCACAGTGCACTGTCACCAAGACACAATGCCTGTGATACAGGAAGTGTCGCTGGTGCATACTCTTTGGGGTCCTTTTGCTAAATAGGTGAGTGGCATCTTCTCATCAGGGGACAGGCAGACAGTCCAGTCTTTCTCTTTGCCCCCCTCTTCCTAGAGAGAAGTGAACTCAAATCACATTCTGAACTTAGAAGGTGACCTGGCCTTAAGAGGAAGGGTGTGACAGCTGCGTTCTGAACTGATGTCTCTAAATTATCGAGTTTACCCACATGTGATTTGTAACACTGAGCCAGAATGCCCATCTATTTACTTAACGCTCAGAGCTCATTCTACACCCCTGCCTCTGGGATGTGTTTGACCACCACCTTGAGCCAGCTGACCCAGGGTCTTAAGCACCATAAGAGGAGGCATGAGTCCACGTGTCAGGAAGGAAGAAGCAGTGGGGCATGTCTCCTAGAGGGGCTAGGTCTGTTTCCTAGGGAGGTGAACCTGGGCGCTGGAATCGCTTGGAGCAGGGACCTTATGTGTAAGAGAAGAGCTGGTCTGGAATTACACAAGAAGAGGAGGAAGAAGTTACGCCTTTCTTCCATGGGAGCTAGAGGCTGTCCGTCCTTTCTGCAGATACACCATAGGCAGTCCTGAGGGTGGAATTCCTGGATGCTTGATTGATGCATTTGAAGTACTAATTCTGGGGCTGAGGAGATGTCTCAGTAAAGTGCTTGCCAGCCAACCATGTGGACCTCATTTTAGGTCACCAGCACCCACACAAAAGCTGGGCTCGGTGGGTTTGCAACCTCTGAGGGGTGCATATGTGTATGTATATGTGTGTGTTTCTCCGTGTCTGTGTGTAGAAAGGTAGATCTCTAGAGTTCATTGGCCAATCAAGTTAGGAAAATGTAAAAGCTCCAGTTTTAGTGAGACACTGTTTCAAAGAATAAGGCAGAGAGGGACTAAGAAAGACAGCTGTCTTAGTTAGGGTTTCTACTGTGGTGATAAGATGCCATAAGAAGCACCTTGGAGAGGAAAGGATTCATTTTGTTCTACAGCTTATAGTTCATCATCCGCGGAGGTCAGGACAGGGGCTCAAGGTAGGAATCTGGGTGCAAGAGCTAATGCAGATGTCACGGAAGAATACTGTTTACGAGTCTGCTCAGCCTGATTTCTTATACCATCCAGGACTATCCATCCAGGGGCAGCACCACCCGCTGTAAGATGGGCACATTAATCAAGAAAAATGCACCACTGGCTTGCCCTTGGGCTAGACTTGTGGGGGAATAGTTTTCATTGAGGTTTCTTCTTCCAAAATGACTCTAGCTTGTGTCAAGTTGACACAAAAAGTACAAAACCTAATGTTGATCTCTGACCTTCACATGCATGTGAACACACACACACACACACACACACACACACACACCCACACAACACATGAAATGAATTCCGGCTCTGAGTTCCTGAGATACGAAGAGCCTAGTTTCTCAGCACGGCTTGGTCTCAAGGTATCAGTCCAATCCCAGTGTGGTCAGCACAGAGGAGACCAGGGCTCAGGTGGTTCTCAGGGGAATCCAGCCTGACAAGAACATTCTGTGTGGCAGCCTCTTCTGCCAAGTGTGTGCCCATCTCCTGTTCCACTTTCATTAACACTGCATTGATAGATCACAGTACACGTGAGAAACAGAAGATGGGAGAGGGTGTTCCAGGGACTCAGCGCGGTGCTGTTTATCTTGGGGTCAGCTTGTACTTGGTAGGGCTGGAGAGAAGGAAGCAAGAGAGGAGAGCCTGCCATGAAGACACCCACAAATGCCTGTACCCCAGCATTCAGGAGGAGGCAGGAAGATCAAGAGTTGGAAGCCTGGTGTGGGACCATGTCTCAATAAAAGAAGAAAGGAGAGAGTGAACGTGAGAAGGCTAGAGAGCGAGGAAGCGAGAGAGCGAGCAGCAAGAATACAGATGCTTGTCTTTGGCAGGGGACCAGTCCACCTTCTTTGAAGATAGG
Source organism: Mus caroli (assembly GCF_978045245.1). NCBI lineage: Eukaryota > Metazoa > Chordata > Mammalia > Rodentia > Muridae > Mus > Mus caroli. Next base: position 72,403,558 of record NW_028227258.1, on the reverse strand, counting down.
AGACTCAGTGGCTGGCATGTGGGCAGTGCCTGGGTGGCGTTGGTTGCACTGCGCCTAGCTGGTGCTTTATAATCTGGGAGTGTCCTCACAGACATGCCCCTTCACCATCTTCACTTTTAGCCTGCAAATCCCTCCTCTAGGAACTGTCTCTGGACACCTCCAGTCTCCAAGCCAGGAGCCTGTCTAGGCTGTGACTTAGCATTAGCTCTTTGCCTACTGCGGCGTGCCTGATTGGTAGATGGTAAATGCTAGGTTTAGTCAGCCCCACTGTTCTAGATGTGGGCTCCATGGTGATGGAGACTGTATTGGAGCTAAGAGATGTCTGTCTAGCACATAGTGAGCCTCAGAAAGAGCGGGCTGAACAGTGAGTGAGTGAACGGAACACAGATGCGGTCTTTCTTCCTTCTGTGGAGAAAACTCATCTCCAAAAGACTGGACTAGTCTCAGTCCACAGTGCTGGGTTCTGGCTCGTGAATTTTGTATCCCAAAGAACAAAGGTCTCAACAGGCTACTCTTGTGAACTAGTCTTGCCCACTGCTGCTCTCTAGTCCTCTCTGCTGCACTCTGGTTAGCCTTCCTCATGCCCCGGCCATGAATCACCATGGTTACCACATCAGCCCTGATGGTCAATTTCTATGTGACACTGTGTCTTTATTTTCTAAATATTTAAACACTCGAGTTTAACCCTTTTGCCTCATAGCTGGCTTCCTGCCTCTGTTCCACTCAACAGGCATTAAGATGCCTGCTCTGCCATGATAGCAGGGGCGAGGGGAGGGCCAGGCTCTATCTTGGCTGTTGGTACTGATCTCCAGTTTTGTCTCTGGGAAATGGGTATCCTGAATCATACTGTTTCCTGACAGAGTGTGTGCCGTGCTTATTAAAGGTATAAAAACCCATATCTGGGACATGTTGAGACTTGTCCCAGCCAGGATAAACAGCTCTAGACTTCCCAAGTCCACTTGCTGTGTGCCATTGACGATGCCTCTTTAATTGTGGGAGAGGATGAATGAGGAGGTGTGTGTGTGTGTGTGTGTGTGTGCTCTTTCACTTATGTGTGGCCAGAAGTTGACAGTGGATACCTTTCTCTGTCATTCTGTTGAGCCAGGGTCTCTCATCGTTTCCCCTAAGCTGGCTGGCCAGCAAATCTCCAGAACGCACGTGTTTTGTGGACTTACAGGTGCACATGGCCGCTACACCCAGCTTTTAGGTGGGAGCTGGGGATCTGAAGCCAGGTATTCACGCTCGACGCTTGGACAGCATGCAGGATCCTCACAGAATCATCTCTCCAGCCCTGCAAATTCTTCCTGCCAACTCTTCCAAAATCTTCCGGGGGCCCTGGGTGTCTCTGTCCTAGATCCTGACGGGGCTCCGGGGCAAATTAGTTTGGGAGGAATTATGTTTGTAAGTGGAAGGTGACTTCTCCCTTTTCTTCTCCCCTCACTGGCTTGAGACAGGCCCCAGCACCTGAATATAGGTTGCCTTGGAAACCACACAGTTGTCTTCACCCTGGGCTATGTGAAAGGAGTGAACATTGGGTGTGCTGTTCAGGAGGCTTCAGCAGTGTAAAGTGTCATCATACCGCCAGGGGGACTGAGCTAGTGTGAAGGGCCTCGTATCTGCCCCACCCCAGGGATCCAGCTCCAGTGAGCTCTGTGCTCACAGGATGTAATAGCCTGTGTCTGGAGTATTGGTCACTGTATCCAGATAGGCTACCATTAGCTCAACTTTATTTTCTTTTATTTATTTTTTTGTGGTTGTAAAGTAGATAGATCAGGCCAAATGATCTTTGGGGCTTCTGGTTCTGTGAAGGTACCACAGCTGAGGGACACTTGATGACTGGGAGATAAAAACCAGAAGGAAAGTGGCTGAGAGCTTCAGAGGACAATGAAAGACAGTGCGTGGTCAAGAGGCTCCTAGAGGGGCCTATTTGAACAACCTCATCTTTCTCTTAACAGCCTTGCCTCTTTCTCAGAAGCAGAATTGGACACCTAGCTAATGGCCTCAATGTTGAAATAGAAAGCCATCAAAATGACAGGTTTTTTTTTGGGGGTGGGCTCTGGTATCTTGTAGTTTAAAAGAGACTTCTCTCAAGTCTTTTCCAAAACCAAACTGGCCGGCCTTATTCAAAGCCTTGAGAATGATCACGGTATGTGCCCAAGCTCCTCTATCGCTCAGTTCCAGCCTCCTTCTCCAAAGTCCCTGGGCAGCGAGCTCACATCATGAAAAATCTGTCTCTGACTGTGGGGACTTGCACATCTGAGGCTTTTTCAGAGTTAATTCATCCAAATTTGTATTGCTATGTTGTGTGTATTTGTTTATTTCTTCATTTGAAGTAGCTGGGAACTTGTGGCTTTACCTTCCTCAGCCTCCTAAGAGCTGACCTGATTTTCAGGCGTGTGCCACCATACCCAGTTATCTTCCTCCTCTGTTTATTTGGGGCTATTAATATAGGGGTCCCACTTAGGGCTGAGCACTCAGTATACATTGATTCTCAGTATTACGACTAAATATTGATCTCTGCATTAACTGTGACCACTGCTCAGAGAGGATTCTCTGGCTAATGTTAAGCACAGCACTACTCTATGGATCTAAGCATAGATATTTGGAAGATAGTTTGACAGCATATCATTTAGTAAAACAACAGTAACAGGTTTTCCCCTAGGGCCTGTGACCTCAGGACTCATGGACTTTGGACCATTTTACAGCACCAGGCCTAGATTCTTTACTGTGAACCCAGTCTCAAATCCAACCCTAAAGCAGCTGGTTACATCTACAACCTTTGTGCCACTATTGCACTTGTGGGCACATCTCATCCAGCGGATTGGTACTGTAGCATGCAGGGATGGCCTGGCTGCCACCTTCTGGCATGATGAAAGTTAGTCAGCAGGGGGGGATGTTTTCAAGTTTGCCTGATTTCACTATGTCCTTTAACAAAAGTATGTTGTACCTTCTGCAATTGGGTCTTTCAGTTTAGTTTTTCGGGGAGGAACAAAGAGCTATGGCAATAGCTCGGGTTGTATTAAGGGCCTTTGGGACCTTCCTGACCCCATAGGGAAGTATCCTATACTTGGTACTGAGATTTTTATTTTTATTTATTTATTTATTTGCTTGGTTTTTTTTTTTTTTTTGTTTTTGTTTTTTTTTTGTTGTTGGTTTTTTTTTGTTTTTTTTTTGTTTTCTTCGTGTTTCTCTGTGTAACCCTGGCTGTCCTGGAACTCACTTTGTAGACCAGGCTGGCCTCGAACTCAGAAATCCGCCTGCTTCTGCCTCCCAAGTGCTGGGATTAAAGGCATGTGCCACCATCGCCCAGCTTGAGGTTTTTATTTAGTAATCCATGACTGACAAGTCTGACCCTGCAGGGTATAGCTACCATATTTAAATGTTGATCTCTCTCCACAATGGTGACAATCCTCCATCAGCAATGTGTATTAGCCCCACTGTTCTGTGTCTGGTCTCCCACAGGCTATGAAACCCCACTTCCCTAGGGGCATGCGCTTTGACAGCACCACCAAGGTTCTCTGCACACTCAGAGGAACAGTAGCCATCTCTGTAGTTGCTCCTTCAATGCCTAGTAAAGGTCTGTACACAGCAGGAGCTTGATGATTCTAAAGTGGGCGAGCAGTATCTGACTCTGAGGGTTTGTAAGATCGGAAGACACTGTACAGTTTTTACCGTCTAGAAATTTCTATACACTTGTTATTGCATTATGCTGCCAAGAAAATTCTGGTAATTCTAGTTTCCTGTTGGGCAAGGAGCTAGTCAAGTGACATTTTCCCATTTCTAAGAAGAAAGATGGCGAAATCAGCACTGCTCAGATCCTTCTAACACAGTAGTTGGATTAGGAGAAGACAGAACCCATCCTTCATTTCTATTTGGTTTAAAAGACTTGGTGCAAGTTAGAAAACATTCCAGCACTCACTCTGAAACTTGCCCTGCCAGAGGGGAGGGCACCCTGGGCACTTGACCTGGGTCCAGGTTGGATTTTGTCATTTATTTCTTTTTTCTTTTATGTTCTTTTTTTTTTTTTTAATCATTTAATGTATATGAGTACACTGTAGCTGTCTTCAGACACACCAGAAGAGGGCATCAGATCCCATTACAGATGGTTGTGAGCCACCATGTGGCTGCTGGGAATTGAACTCAGGACCTCTGGAAGAGAAGTCAGTGCTCTTAACCACTGAGCTATCTCTCCAGCCCTTAAATTTTTTTTCTTAAAAATGGTAGTAAAATATATGTAACAGAAAATTTGCCACTTTACAAAACAGTTCAATGGCATTAAGGGATATTCATGTGTGGTTCAAGGATTATCATCAGAATTGACTTCATTACCTTCTATGTAACCTATGTGCTTTGATACAAAATAGATTTGCTTCATGCCCTCATTTGCACAAGCATCCTTTATCATCCAGTCCTGACCCCACCTCCATCCTGTGTAATACGCTATATCCCAGGCTGCGGTCCTGTTCCAAGCCTTGACCTGGCATGCAGCTGCACACATGGCGACAGTGGCAGCAAGCCACGTGTCCATTCATCTCGTGTGGTCGAGGGATTCCAGTTATCCTTGACAGCAGTCTCATTTTACAGATAAGTGAAGTGAGGCTGAGAGGGGAGAGATTATCTATTCAAAGTCACGTGGCTGATGAGAGGCAGAGCTAGCCTCAAACAGACAGCCATCTCCAAACCCTGCAGACTTCTTTGCTAGTTAGGGTGCACTCCATTCTCCAACCCATCCGTGCCCCTGACTCCGGTGGTATCCAGAAGCACTCAGGAACACGGGTGGGTTGTGGGACTTAACATAGTGGAGAAGAGTGAACGTGATGGGGTTCTGGGCTGAAAAGCAACGAACACAATTGGTCCTACCTTTCAAGCTCCCGAGGGCCTTGGCAGCCCCATCTGCTAGAACCTCGTTCCCTTTCTGGTTTCCTTGCTGTCTTCCCCTTGGGTCCTACACTTGTCTAAGAGAGGGGTCCAGTTCCCTGAGGGAAGAGAAGGTTGCAGTGTTGGTGATATGCCTGAGTTTCCTTGCCTGCCCTCCCCTTTCTTGCACGTGTAGGTAGGTGCTGGCTTTTCTTGCACACTGGCTGCCTGGCTGAGCCCTATAGAGTCTTGATCTTGCTTGCCTTCCTGCCCCACTTGGACTGACACCCATTACTTGTGCCCTCCTCATCTTGTCTGGAGCCACTAGTCCTGTTATTTCTTGTGTTCTTATTTGCTTCAGCCCAAGGCACTGAAGACTGGACAGTCTGGGGCCTGCTTTAGATGTTTTGTCTTTGCTTGCTATAATCCCACAGGCCAGGGTTGGCAGCCTTCTCAGGCTCTCTACTCAGTGACCATTCTTATGCTGTGCATCTGCAGTCTTATACCCAAACCTCCTGAGGGGGACCTAGACCTTCCCAGCACGGTGTTTTTCCAGATAGGTCTTGGCGTCCTGTGCATCACGGCTGCTCTGAACAGATCCCAGTAGTGCTGTACTGGGTCCATGCACCACCCTAACCCGGACAGTAGGGGGCCACCTCCTGGTTTTCTCATTCTCCTGACTGTAGCAAAGATGGCTTCCACGGCAGCTCATTGGTTCATTCAAAGCATGCTGTCTTCATTGAGCTGATGATCCTTCAGCTGTTCACCTGGTCCCTCATCCTGTCATCTCTGTTGTAGAGGCAGCTTTTGGGGAGGGGGAGGTGAGGGAAAGCTGCCCCTTTGGTTGCCCCAGTGAGATTTCGCTTGAGTTTCTTTTATCTCATTCAGCAGCAAGGTATTTCAGGCAGTCCCAGCATTCTGTTCTGTTTTTGGTGTAAAAGCCTTGTTCAAATCACTGAGACAGATGTGGAACAAGAAATTGAATCTGGGACAGTCGTTTTCTTTTGTTGGACTAAACAGAGGGAATTGGGATTAAAAAAGAAGCCCAAATAGTTGCAAGCCATTTATTCTAAAAATCAGTGGTCTCCCTTAGGCTGCAGTATCCTGCCCCTGTCCGCCCCACCATTCCCTACACACCAGGCACACCTGTGAAACACTCATTTTATGTAACCAACGCTTACTGAGCCACAGTGCTTGCTTGGTGCTGGGAAAGCAAGCTGCGCCTGGGCTCTGAAATTGGGTGACACATGACACTTGACCATTTGGTAAGACTGTGTTGTAACAATGTTGCTCCAACAGCCTGTGCTACAGGAGAGTGTTGACACAGAGCCGCATGCCCCGCGGCTCTAATATTCCCAATTGCTCCTCCCCAGCAGCTGGGCTTGGCCCTTGCTGCTGACCTGTGACTAAGCTCCCCACAGCCACAAAGCAGGGATCAGTAGCCAGTCACGGTGGAGCCGTCCGCCAGGTGCAGAGCAGCCTCAGCCTCCGAATTCAGACCATGAGGCAGCATCGCAGGAGCGAAGGCATAACATCCAACGTCCCGGACACCTTTCTGCTCACGGACCCCACCCCTCGCTTCTCCCAGTTCCTTCTTGGGTGTCACTGGGGCAGGAAGCTAAATGTTCCTGTCAGTTCTCTGCGGTACCACTTGTTAGAATGTCCTAGAAGCGGTAGCCCTTTGAGAGCCAAGAGGAATCGCCTAGGCTGGGTGTGTGTAGGATGGAGGTGGGGAGGGGCAGGCCAGGCGACGTTTGCCTTCCCGCTGTTGTTAGAAATAGCAATGTCCTCCACCTTGCTGGAGGACTGGACAAAAGGTGATTAGTCCCCTAAGTAAGGGAGCTATTGAAGGTCTGTGCAGAGCTAAGCACCACAGGGGACAGCAAGGCTCTGGTCATGAACAGGCTTGTGATCTAACCTGAGATAAACATCTCCACTTGTAGGCACAGTGAACAGCAAGCGGGTGTGGGGGCTTCCCACCTACGTGGGAATAAGGACCTCACACTGGTGCTGAGGAGCAGGAGGACAGAGAAAGCTGGAGCAAGGGGACTGTGGGGGTGGGTGGGTCCTGAAGGGGAGCGAGCCTGCTGAGCAGCCAGGAGAGGTGGCTAGGATGAGGGCTGTTTGTGTGTTTGTTTTGTTTGTTTTTTCTTGGTTGGCTTATACCATGTGGTCACTTTTAATCAAGATTGGAGTTAAGTCACACGGGTAAAACCCACTCTTTCTAACCCAGCAAAGATGGCTGTCAGCCATGTGGCAACAGCTAAGACAGTGGCAAGCCTCCTAGTGCTTTGAGGAATGGAAAAGATACAGATAAGTGTAAAGGGACTAGAGAGAAGTGAGAATGGCTGGGGTCGGGTCATCCCGGTGAGTCTAAAATGGTGGCAGCCAAAAACTACTTAGGAGAAGGGAAAGGGGTGGTAATCTCTCTCTCTCTCTCTCTCTCTCTCTCTCTCTCTCTCTCTCTCTGTGTATGTGTGTGTGTGTGTGTGTGTGTATGTGTTAGAGAATGTCTCCAAGCTGCTGTGGCAGAGATTTTAGGAAAGAATGAGAGCTTACTCATAGCTTATCAAAGACCAACGGATGGCAGTGGCAATGAGGTGAGGAGACAGACACACAGGTGGGGGACGTAGTTCCTGGGTCACAGGCGCCGGCCTGGATTTCCAAGTTCAGGTCTATGCTGGTTGAAAAGTCTCCCATGTTGGAGATCTCCAAGACCAAAGATGCCAGCTACCATATGCACTTGGTTGAGAATCAGGAATGACAGGTACCATCTTAGTCCTAGAATCCAGAGATTCCACATCCCATCAACAGAACACGCCCCTGGGGCAGGGCCCACAGGAACCCCAGTTTCTCTCCCACTGACAGATCTTTTTGGATGGTTGGCAGGAGTAGAGTCCATCAGCTTTACAAGATTTTACAGGCTTGCTGTTCTCTTACTGTTTTCAATTACCTCTACCTAAAAACACATCCATCCCCAGCAGCTTTGGGGGCCTAGCTTCTCACAAAGCCAGGGTTTTGAATGGGTTTCCTGCCTTCCAGATTCAAACTTGATAGTCTGGCCAGGTGGCTGAGAACTGCCATTATCCCAGAGCGTCAGTGGCAGGGGCTCCTGTGCAGCTGTGAGTCACCCAAAGTCAGCATGGACCATCTTGTGTGTAGTGAGTTGAGAAGGTGTGTCCACGTTGGATTCACATAGGAGGAGATGTGCTTGCTGGGCCTGGGGAGGAACTCAGGGGCGTGGCTGTGGCTGGCCCACAGAGCAGAGGCCTAGCTCACAGCCTGTTTCCATTTCTCAGCTTCTCCAGCCCTTTTGCTAGTATTGCCTGGCCCCTTCCCTCCTTCTTTATGTTTTCTCTGTCTTTGTCTCTCTTTTTGTGACTGCTTCCATCTTTTCCTCTTTGTGTGTATGTTGAAGCATGCCGTGTTTGTCACTGTGGGCTGACTCTGCATCTGTGTGTGCTTGTGTGTGAGTGTGGTCTTAAAGCTGGGATGAGTTTTACTTCCTGGCTCTGGAAAAAGAGAGGGGACGACAGTGAGGAACAGGATCTCTGAAGTAGAGAACATTCCGATCTAGGTGTGCTTTGGGGGATGAATTTAGTTCTCAAGATGGCTGCGATGTTCTAATTGTGCAAGAGTCCTTAAGCATCCACAGTGGGGGGTGGCCATGTTGTCCCTCACCTGCTGGCTCAACTTCAGGGACCACAGGAAACCCCAGGCTTCTAAATGTTATGCAGAGCTACAGTTCCAGCGGCCCTGAGCTGACAGAGATGGATGCCCAGCATTAGAGTCTCTCCAGGCCCCTTTCTAGGTGCTCGCGGTTTTGGGAGCGCTTCAGTTTTTATGGCTGGCATATCTCAAAGAGGAAATGCAGATTAATGGTGTGTTCTGCCATGTTCTCGTGTTCCTGGGACTAAATCAGTAAGATCTGAAATATTAATTGGGCTTTTATGAAGAGAGAATGAAGTACGGCGTGGCATGGAATATTCTAGATTTAGGATCATGAGTTTGACTGTCAACCCTGCTGCTGCTGAGATTTGCTCTCTACTGAACTGCTAGCTTTTCCCGAGTCTGTTTCTTTCCATGTATACTAGACTGGGCACACACCCTTGTTGTGTGTATCAGCTTAGAATACCACCAAGCCTGGCACAGCCAGGGGCTTTTGGTGAGTATATTCTAATTGCCTCTTCCTTGATAAGACCGCCCTTAGCTCACGACACAGGATCCAGTTCTTGCCTGATGTGGGTACCTGCTGAAGCTTTTAGTGGGTTCAACCCTTTGATGAGGTCTCTGGAGCCCTTGATGGCCATCCTCAGGGGCTTCTCATGGCTGTGGTCAGCACACTCCTAGGGGCCTCCTTTCGTCATCCTTCTTCCCAGTGTTGATGGCCAGCCTAGGGCTGAGGGGAGCTTCTTATCCCTCCTGTTAAAGATTGGCCAGTCCCATTGCCCGACTCGGGTCCCAGATACAAGCTTGTTGTCAGTACATGGGTCATGGAGCCCTCAGTGCCCTAAGTACAGGGAACTGGTTCTCATTAAAGGCGCCTGGCTGGGTAAGATGGTGACAGTGAAACAACGAAGCATTGAGCACAGGGCCCCGTGCTGCACAAACAGGATCTTATTTAACCTTCATATTATCCTCAATTTATTCCCATCTATTTTGTATTTGTGGCTGTAGCTTGAGCCGCCACACATTTATTATCTTACACTCGGGGATTGGGGTCAGAAGTTCAAAATGGCGCCAGCTAAAGCCTAAGTGTCGGCAGGGCTGCTGGGGTAATCCATTTGCTTGACTTTCCCAGCTTCTGGCAGTGGCTTGCCTTCCATCTTCCAAGCCATTAGTGGCCTGGTTGAGTTTTCTCATGCTGTGTCACACTGCCACTGACTCTCCTACCTCCTGCACTGTATTTCAAGGACCTTTGTGACAACATGGTGGCCATCTGATAATGCAGGGAGAACTCCCCACTCCACAGACCAACCATTTTATTGGGTCTGCATCCCCCATTCTTCTTTGCTGTGGTTTGAGAACTGGATGTGAGTGTTTGAGGGATGCTGTTGTGATTTCCCACAGCCCCCCTTCTTGCAGTTGAGGGAAACCAAGGCATAGTTTTCTCATGGTATATTAGCTCCCAAGGTTATGTGGCTGCTAAGTGGCAGACTGGAAGTAGAGCTAGAATTGGTAGATCCAGGAAAGTCTGAGAAACACACTAGTGCAGGCTAGCCCTCTGCCTATGGCAGTCAGGGGAGAGGGGACAGAAGGCACCCTAGTTTGAACCCTGACTTGTCTTAGTCTAGAATGGGGAGGACAAACTGGCCTGGTGAGACACTGCAGGAGAGGCAGTGGTTCTTCAACTTGGTGACTGAAATCACCCTGGGAGCTTCCAAATGATGCCAGAGCTTCACCCCTAGAGAGCGGGGCTTAATTGCTCTGGGGAGACCCTGAGTTTAGGGATTTCCCAGGCTCTCCAGCTGATTCTGGAGTGTAATAGAATTATCACTTTCAACTAATCCATAGCCCTGGCTGTGCCTGTCACCCGAGTAACTGCATCAGAGTCTCCTTAGAGTTGTCTGCAGCCCCCTCCCATTCTACTCGGGACCCTGAGCAGCAGGCCCCTCTGCCCTGCTCTGCCTCTGTGTAGCCAGGGCTGTAGGCTAGAGGACATCACGTGTACCCAGAGGAACCAAGCCTTTGTGATGAGCAGGTTCTTTTCTGGGTCTCTCTGGTCTCTCTTTCAGGGCTGTCTGCACAACTGTCCATTTCCCCTCTGTTCATGTTAGCACACTACCCAGGTTCAAACCTCAGCCCACCAGGTCCTGATTTAGCTTGGACCTCTCTGTGCCTCAGTTACCTCACCTATAAACTCATGATGCTAATAATGCTGTCCTGGTCAGTGTGAAGATGAATGGCTTTGCAGATGAGGGAGATTACAGCGAAATGTTTGCTAGTGTTACCCGTATTATCACCTAGCCCTGTGGGCCCAATTGATTTCAACAAACATTGATTCTTTCTTTACTTAGTGTGAGGTTAGGAAAGGGTAAAGTGTCTTCCCTGCTCTGAGATAGCTCGCAGTGGAGGAAAAGGTAAATCAGTCAGATCAGACAGCTAATTACAGTACAGCATTCGATGCCGGAACCAGATGGCGGTGAGAAATAAAGGCAGGGAAACCGCCATGCAGGGAAGGCGGGGGCCATGGACGTGAAGGCACACCATTAATTCTCAGCCATAATAAAATCTTAGCGAGTTTTGTCTGTGTCTGCACATTTGAACTTGCGGGTTATGATAGTCTGTCAAGCCCCTTAGACCAGTACCGTGAATCCAGGCGACTTACAACAGCATTTACTCTCAAGTGCAAAGGTGCCAATGGGCCCCCAAGGTCCCCTGTGAATTTATGTGCTCTCTGCAAGAGGACAGTTACAAGCTCCTCAACAGGGTGAATCCTGTCTCCTCCTCAGGAATCCCCCGGAGAGCATCAGGAATCATTGCAGAGGTGAATGCGTCGTGCAGACAAAGGGGCCCTGGCAGCAATGAAAGAGGCCATAGCTGCAATGATGAAGGGTATGAAAGAAAACTACAGACACACAGGGTACGAGGGCCTTAAAAACAGACAGAGTCCAGGTTGCAAATGGTCAGAATAAATCAAAAGGTTACCTAGCTGGGAAATGAGGCTAGGGAAGAGGAAGGTCTTAACATGACAGCCAGAGGGAAGTCAGATGATGGGGGCAGCTTTAGGGGAAAAGGTTGCTTGCAAGGCAAAACATGTCCTTCCTGTTCCCTCTGGCCAAATGGCCAGTGGCTCCACTCACACATCTCTCACCAGGAGCACCGGAGCACCGGCTTGATCGGTGTTGGCTGATGCTGCTGGCAGCTGTGGGCGTCTCTGCCAGCTGTGTGAACAGCTGTGCACCAACCCTGGGCTCTTCTATGCCCTGGCTCATTTCCCATCCTTGCTTGGTTGAATACTCTTAAAAACAGGATCCCACACTCCCTGGTTCTAGCTGTAAAATATGCTGCTCAGAGGAAAAGAGCATGTCTGCCTGGGTCAGGACAGTGAGACAAATGCTAGATAGACGTGTAGGCTTTTCTTGTTTTGAAGAAAATCTCTGTCTGAAGCAGACGGGTGTTGATTAGTTTAAAGACGGTGCAGTAAGGGCTAATAACAACACCAGATCCTTACTGAACGGCGGTTGTCAATTCTGACTGCTTCTCACAGGGCCCACCTCCGTTGGTGCAGCTTGTGTGCTGACCTTCAGCTGAAGCCCCAAACGGGACTTCTAGAAACCGTTTACAGTACCCTGCCTGGAGTTTGCCCAAGCATTCACAGATCTACTAGTATGGCTCACCTGGAGTAAGAAATGGCCCTTCTTCCTGGGCTGCTGGAGTCTATGAGATTCTGCCGAGGGAAGAGAAGCCTGGGACTCCTGGGTGGGCAGAGTCAGGATTTCTGAACTGTTCACAAGGCCCAGTCAAGACCAAAGCCCAGAGCATGCAGCTGGCATGGAAATAGTGGCCCCATCCCCAGTGAAAGGTGTCAGAGCCTTGACTTGTCAGGGCACAACATGACAAGACCCTTTCAAAGACAGCCTGTCCCTTCCAAATGGTCAGATATCCAAACATCAAGCATCTAGTAGTAGACTCCAGGCTACTGTAACTGTTTCCTGCGCTGTAACATAACACAACCAGAAGGAGTGATAGGAGCCTCGGGGCTTGAGGGGTTCTGCCTGCTGTTGGGAGCTCCCTGCATTCTGGTGATCACAGGTGGGGCTGTGCAGAGACATTCTGGTTTTCTGGGGTAGAGTTGGATACACACACACACACACACACATTCCTGACTGGAGAATTATGATGACTGGATCTAACTTTTTTTCTGTAATTTTCTAGGTAATATTTGTGTGTGTGTGTGTTTGTGTGTGTGTGCATGGGTTGTATTTGTGGGTTATGAGGTTGCCTTTCTAAAACATGGTGGCCCATGCCCTAAACAACCACCCTTGCATTTAGACTTCAGGGCTCTGTGCCTGGCTGAGCTTTTCCCTGCCCTGAGTGCTGCCTCACCTCCACCTGCCTTAGTCACCAGACAGGGGACTCTACATCTTACCTGGACCCTTTCCTGCATGTTCTGAGGTCTCCCACCTCTCTGCTCCAGGGAGAGCTGCTGGGTGTCAAGGAGGTGTCTCCTGCCACTCTGCGCCGGTTTCCTGAGTCACACACAGTCTTTGTCCCTGCTGACAAGCTCGATAAGTACACATGACATTTGTCTTCCTCTGGCTCAGAGTCCAATGGATCTGGATCTAAATTTCAGCTCTGCCTTTTACTGGCGATATAACCCCAGGCTAGTGGTTTAGGCCTTTCTACTTCAGTTCCCTCATCCGTAAAGACGAGTGCTGCTCACATCCTCCCTAACAGGTATCCTCCCTAACAGTGAAGTAACTAGTGAGAGCTGTGGGTATGGGGGCCATCTGGAGGCTCCTGTCTCATCACCCCCCTCATCGGGACCTGCTACTGGGACCCCATATTCTTTTGAGGTGTCAGAGCTTCAGGGTCTTCTCAGAGGACTTTCCCAGGTCCCACTGTGGTTGGCGAGTGCTGCCAGCTGCAGGAACAGCTGTACCTCTGTCTTCTTTCCTTTGCCTCCCCTGGGTTTTTTGCTGTCACGTTAGCAGGCAAGTGCGCTTAAAAATAAGTGGCAAAAGCTGTGCTTGTTTGAAGTGTAAGGTATGTCACTCTCAGAAAGAGCATTTGTGCTGTATAATAGATAAGAAAGAGCTATCTAGTTAAAGAACTTTTGGGGCTAGCTTTTCTTCCAGGGTGTGTGTGGGAGGAGCATCCTCCATCCTGGTGTGGGCTGTTGGGAAGAATGAAAGTGCTCTTCAGAGGCCCTGCACAGGCTCTCGGCCTGTGGCTTTCTCATTGATCTATTTCTCTCGAGTGAATGGGCTTAACAGAAATAGAGAGAGATTTTTTTCCCTAATGATCAGGATAGAAAAGAATAAAAAGTGACTTTAGGGGTATCTTGGGACCTTAGCTGTCATTGTGTGCTGACACTTCATTTCGGAATGTAAAGGGCCTGCTGCTGGTTTGTAGGGATAAATGGTCTTCTAGTCAGGGGCAGCCAGGAAAGAGGCAGAGCCCTTCACTTAATAACACACAGCACGGAGGGGCCTCTCTTGGGTTGGGTGATGGTCTCTCTCTCTCTCTCTCTCTCTCTCTCTCTCTCTCTCTCTCTCTCTCTCTCCTTTTCTTCCTCAGAGAAACAAGGCTGGAGCTTGGGCCAGCTGGAGCTCGGGAGCTCAGTATGGAGTCCTAATTAGTTGTTTGGACCAAATGTTTCCTAGTGTTCCTAGGAATCCAGGGAGGGGGTTTGCTCAGTGGGCCTTGGAGACCTGTCTTGGGTTGCTGCTCTGGGAACAGGTGCCCAGGCAGGAGGCAGCTGTATGGGACTGCTAGGGTGGAGTGATGCTCATTCACGTGAGGGTCCTTATCCTACCAGGTGACAACCAGACTAGCTCTGGAGCTTGGTACTGGGGTGGGAAACCACTGGCCCCAAGTTTTCATTTTTGGTAAGAGTTTGGGTAAGAAAAATCCCTTGACCGATTTTGAGTCCTGTGCTAGAGAAGGTCAGAGCAAGACAAGGTGGCTGCCCTGCACTGCTGCTCACTAACCCAGGATGTGACAGAGCTCTTAAGCCCAGACTGACTGACGGCACTTGGCATCAGTAGTGACTGAGCCCAGGGTCATCAGAGAACCTGGGCCACGGGAAGTCAAGAGAGTATGTTTAATAGATGGATGGAAGAAAAACTTATGGCTTCTCCAGGTGCATAGGTCGTCCTCATGATTTCAGGCTGGGGCTGTGATCTGCCAAGAGTTGAGGCAGGGGATCAGGGAACAACAAGGTCTCCCTTTGCTTGGGGATGAGAAGTTTTTGTGCTTTATTCTTTAAGACCAACAAAGCCATCAGAATCAGTATGATAACAGCAATGGCTCTGGAGACTGTCTTAAGTGCCTTTTTGTTACTATTACTGAATACCATAGATAAAGTGTGTTATAAAGAGTAGAAGTTTATTTAGCTTACATTTCTTTAGGCTACAAAGTATAAGAGCATGATTCTGGCATATGCTCTATAGCTGGGAAGGCTGCTTGCTTCAAGTCTCATAGCTTAGTCTGCCTTCCAATTTTTATAAAGCCAATAAAACCACCTGGGGTTTACTCTCATGACCTCGTGTCCTAAACCCCCATATTTCTAGATACTATTAACACAAATTAAGAGATTAAGGATTTAAAAAAATGTTTCTACTTTTCTTTGTTGTTGTTGTTATTTTGGTTTTTAAATTTATTTTATGTAAGTACACTGTTGCTCTCTTCAGTCACATCAGAAGAGGGCATCAGATCCCATTACAGATGGTTGTGACCCACCATGTGGTTGCTGGGAATTGAACTCAGGACCTCTGGCAGAGCAGTCAGTGCTCTTCACTGCAGAGCCATCTCCAGTCCCCCACCCCTTTTGATGGCAGTGTCTCATGTAGTCCATGCTAGCCTTGATCCTGGCATATAGTTGAGAATGAGCTTGGTTTTACTGCTTCCCTTCCCAAGTGCTGGGAATCAAACAAACCCTGGGCTTTGTGCACAGTAGGCATGTACTTTATCAGTGCAGGAATTAATTTTCTTTTATTTTTCATAGTTTATTTATTTTATTTTATCTGCATTGGTGTTTTGCCTACTTATATGTCTGTGTGAAGGCGTCAGATCTTTGAGTTGCAGACAGCTGTGAGCCACCATGTGGTGCTGGGAATTGAACCTGCGTCCTCTGGAAGAGCAGTCAGTGCTCTTAACCACTGAGCCATCTCTCCAGCCCCATGGATTTCCTTTTCTAATGCACAAACCTTTGGGGGACATCCTCTAAGCAGAGCAGAGCTCTAAGTGGTAAAACCAGAGAGTCTTACATTTGTCCAGGGCTCTGCTGCCCTGCAAGCTCTTTGTCAAGCATATATGTAGACTGCTAGGAAATTCCTGTGGCTCAGGGATGTGCCCAGGGTATAAAAAAAGGCAGGGTGGGTGCATGCCAATCTAGCTCCTCTCAGGACATGCACCCAGCTCCTGTACTGAGAGGGTAGCCCAGCAAGATGACTTCTGCTAGTGGGGTGGTGCAGGTTGGGAGGCCACATGCTCTGTTAATAAGGTTCCCTGACAGAAGAGACAGTTGTAATCTTAGTTCCACAGAAGCTCTGAGATCTGCAGGGCTGCTCTCTCACTACAAGCTCCTACAGTTGATTTGTGTGGCACTTAGGAAGCCGAAAGATACCTGCATAAGCTTCGCCAATGGGCATGAGCTCTGGACTTGGGTATGTTCAGTCACCTCCATGAGTGAGTCAGAGACAGAGCCCAAGGATACCACAGGTCTCAGCAGCCATCTCCAGACTGTCCTCTGATTGAGCTGATGAGGAAGCTGAGGCCCGGAGCAGTGGGAGACCCACTACAGTCCAGACAGCCTGGCATGAAGACTTGCCCTGTTTAGCGTCCAGCACTCCAGCTAAGCCTTAAGCACTTGGCATGAGGGAGGCTCTGCTCCACACTCACCAGTCAAAACCAGTCACTTTCCCAATCCCAGGCACTGGAGACGCAGTAACAGGCAGAAGAGATCTGATCCTACCCTCACAGAGTTTCCACTCCAGTGGGAGGGGAAGGGATGGGCCATAATGAGGGAAGTCTTAAAGAGGCGGGGGAGTTGCCAGGCATGGTGGTGCACACCTGCAGTCTTTAGTACTAAGGAGGTGGAGGCAGGATCAGAAGTTCAAGGCCATCCTTAGCTACACAGCGAGCTACCCGAGACCCTGTCTCCAAAGAAGAGTTTTCGGTAAATTCGGTGAAGGACAGTGAAGAAACCAGGACAGTGGTGGAAGATGATGGAAGGAGAGATGGATCAGGCTGGGGTTTCAAGGGAGACAGAGCTCTTTGATGGTAACTGGAATATCGCAAGATCTATTTCTGTTAGTATTGTTTCCTTTTCCTGTATACCGAAGTATTATCCGCAGGAAAGTGAGGCTTAGAGACTAATTAAGCTCCCCAGTCACACAGCTGGCGGACAGAAGGACCAGGATTTGAACTCTAGTTTGCCGGGCTCTTAGCCATCTTCCTTGGCTGTTTCCAGCTCAGTTGACTGAGTTCTGAATCTTCATAGAAATGAGGTGACCGTTTATGTCACCACGGGGCCAGGTCTGTGAGTCTACTGCCACTGCTCTGACACCCCCTGTTGTAGGAAAGGGTGAGCTGGACACCCAGGGGAGCACCTCCCTTCCTTCTGGAACTGGCCTAATTAGGAATGAGGTGGCAGTGTCCCAGGGCCACCTTATTTAGGCCACAATCTCTCTACCCTAGGCTACTCATGAATCCGAGTGAGCTTCCTGCAGGTTAGTAACCTGGCGCACCTCCTCCCAAATGTTTTTCTCATTTCCGGTTTCACGGCTGTTTTGAATCTACCAGCTTCATTTCATTCACCACCAAAGCAAGGCACACGATAGAAAAGACACATCTTGTCCTCTGGGCGCTGCCTCATTTCCTGCCTGAGATTGACAAGTGCCGCTGAAGCATTTTGCACACCTCAGAGAGGGTTTGCCATTCCTGTGGCCAGAGAAGTTGTCATGCAGACAGTTGGAGGGGCTGGGTCTGCCCTGAGGCCCCAGTCTGCAGACACAACTCAGACTGTTTTATGGACAGAGTCGGTTCTTCAGTCATGACTTGTCTCCCTAGCCACACATTTTTAGCCTGATCGTTGTGAGCTGTCACAGCCTGCGAACCTCTCAGGTTTTTAACCAGTTGAACGCTCTTATAAAGGTCTGTGGACTGGTGCAAGTGCATCTCTGTGTTCATGTGCATGTGCCCACGGTGGGAATGTGTGGAGTGTCCTTTCAAACCCTCAGCGTGTTTCTGCTGGGGACAGAAGATGTGTACTCCATGAACTATAATTCCAGGTAGGTGCTGAAGAGCCCTGGAGACCAGGGAAGGGAAACAATTCAGACCTGGAGCTGAGGCCAGGAAGAGGGGCCCCGGCTGCGCTCTGCGAGAACTGCGGACCTGGTGGGAAGGAAGGCTCTTTGAGCTCCTTAGTTGCTGCTCATTGTAAACCTAGAGCATTTCCCAAGGGACACAGGGCATGTTTATAAAGTTTTCTTTCTTTATCCTTTTGACAGTGCTGGGGATTGAACCTGGGACCTGGGCAGCTAGGCAAGCACTCTGCCAGTTACTTCTCCAGTGACGAAGCATTTTTTTTTTTTTAACCATCCCACTCATCGCCTCCCACTGGCTCTCACGGTGCTATGACAGTGGGGTCCTCTTCCTGTGCTCCTGCTTCCTTCCCTTTCTGTGTCCTTTCCTCTTTCTTCACAGCTGGCCAGGCATCAGACAGACTCACACATGCAACCTTGACCTTGACCTTGCCTGCAAGCTTCCTGAGGTTACTTACTCATGGTCCTTTCAATACAGTTTAGACTCCATGAGACAGCTTGTCTTGGAGCTGGCCCCACCCTGCTCTGAAGCCATCTTTATGCCACCTCCTTAAACACTCTCCAGTCACTGTGAGGTTCTGTATAGCCTTGGTCCCATATCTCTGGACCTTTGCACATGTCATGTATCCTTTGTTC
Source organism: Mus caroli (assembly GCF_978045245.1). Classification (NCBI taxonomy): domain Eukaryota; kingdom Metazoa; phylum Chordata; class Mammalia; order Rodentia; family Muridae; genus Mus; species Mus caroli. The sequence goes on along the minus strand of NW_028227258.1, from coordinate 72,385,073 downwards.
CAAATGCCATCCCCTTGTGTGGAGCATCTTTTATCTCCCCAACTTCTCTCTTCCTTCTGTACATAGACATCTCCTATGTCCTTGTCTGCCATGCAAAAACCTCCTCTTCCCTTCACTGAGCTCTTCGAGGGCAGCCATGGCCATACCTCTGGAGCTCCAATCTCTATGGCATCAGACAGAGTAGGGGCTCAGGGAGCGCTTGGTAAATGAATGGATTTCCACAATGTGCACCCACTGTTAGGCGGCAGTTCAATCCATCTCCGACCTGAGCCGCCACTCCTAAAGAAGTTTCTTTTTATCTGCAGGGACTCAAACCGCCCATGCAGAGGTGGCTTTGGGATATGACTTCATGTTCCCTCATATGTCCACAAAGCATATGTCTGAATGGGCGACTAGATTCTTTGCACAATATCAAGCCAGAGAAGGGACCCAGCTCCCCGTGATACAAAAGGGAACATATTCCCAGAGGTTTGTTTGTTTTTGTTTTTGTTTTGTTGACTGATAAAAATGTGAGCATCACAAGGTCACAAGAACACAGAGACTAAGACTTTGGGACTTGGCCATTGTGGTCTATCTGTTCCCCTGGGCAAGATAGCAGGGTTGTTGTTGTTGTTGTTGAGACATGGTCTCACTATATGGCCCTGGTCTGGAGTTTGCTATGTAAAACAGAATGGCTTCAAATTCACAAAGATCCACTTGGCTTTGCCTCCTGAGAGCTGGGGGGGAGGGGGGGGGGGCGTCACCTCTTCCAGGGCTCCATCAGTGGCATTTCAGTGAATGTTTTGTGAAAGTATGAAAGAGCTGACAGGATGCCTGCATGCTTCAGTAACTCCAGTACAGACTCATAATAGACCCACCCAGTTGTTTGAAGTCCCGTCATGAGTACTAACTATGAAGAAATGGCCTCCTTTCTTACATAGAGCCCTGTTCCCAGACTAGGTGAGAAATCGCTCTTCGCAGGTCAGTGAACAATGAGCTCCTCTGCATCTTCCAGGCAACTTGTCATTGAGTTCTTATGCCGCACACACAGCAGACATGACTAATCTATCCCACCATCCTTCCTCAGTAAGCTTATGGGCCACTGCAGTGCGAGATGCCCAGCCTGGAGTGCCTGCAAACCATTTTTGGTCTCCACTCCTTGAGGCTCTGTCCCAGTCATGACTTTGGTCTTTGGCGTTTCTTCGCTTCCATCCCCAAACCTGGCTGCTCTGGCCTTTCTTGGAGCTATTTTATTACAGTCATTTTGTGTTGTGTTTCTGCCGCATCCACAGCAGTGTGGCAGTAGCCCCCAGCATCTTAAGTAAGTTACAGGGTATACTATTTTTCCATTATTAAAATTATTAATGGTTCATTGATATTTTGAAGACTTCATTAATCATGCTCATTCATGGTAACTATTAGCGTGGTTTATTACTTTCAGCTAGGGTCTGTGTATCTTCCAGCTTGGTGGTCTTGCCCTTGGGCTGCACTGGAGTCTTCCTGGTTGCTCCCCTGTGCCTCACCACTTCATCTCTTCTGTTTGCTCTAAGGTGCAGTGAGGGCAGCTGGGGTAAACTTCTGTCTGCCTCTTACAGGCATTTGGGCACCTGCCTGCCCAAAAAGCAAGGTGGGTGCTTCCTGACTGGCTTTCTCCAGGGACGGAGGGGAGGAGGCCACCAGCAGTTGTTCACCGCCCTGCTGCTTGAAGACTCTGACTTAGCATTCCTGGTTTGCATGTCTGACACCTCACTTGGCACATGATTTATTACAGTTTTAAATAGCCCTTTCTTTCTGGATTGAACTGTCCATATCCATTTGGAGTGGAAAGTCCTGGTTTGTGGTGTTGGTAGTGCAAAATGCTTTTCTGAGTGCAATTGTTTGGGGTTTTTTTTAGTGTAGCTGATGCTCCCAGACCAGAGTGCTGCTCTCTGTGTCTGGCTGGAATCCAGGAGACAGAAGCAGACATTTGCCTGCTACCTGGATGAAGGAGGACATGGATGCAGAGAGCCTTTTGTTTCTTTTTGTCTACATTTCAGAGACAGAGCATCCCAGGTGAGGGAAGGCAGTCTTATGAACAGCCTGGAGGGGGGGGGGGTTCAGAATCCATCCGAGCCATTTCCCTGCCTTTGTGGTGGGCTTTACCTCTAGGTCTAGGCTTTGTTAGGAAAACACTTCCCAGGGAGAAAGGTTCCTTGGTCTCTCTCTCTTTCTCTCCCTTCCTTCCTTCCTTGGGGTTTGGCAAGTCCTTCTAGGCAAATCCTTTTTGCCATAGTTAGAGCCCCTCAGGGATAGTTAAACTGGAGTACAGGATGCTTACAACAAAACATGCAAATTCCCCTTCCCATTTCAGAGACATATGTCCCCTAGATGTCACCAGAATTAGCTCATCAGATTGTAATCACCATCCCGGGATTATGATGCTGTGGAATGCAGCAGAAATCCTTTTGAAACCCTCTCTCCTCCAGGGGGGAGGAGGAGGGAGAGCCCTACCAGATTCCTGCGGAACATTCTGGTTCCTTTTGTTAGCCTGCATTTCTCACCTGAGATCCACTAACAGCCCACACCCTCTGTGCTGCTGGTTGAAAGGCCATTTAGTGTGGTCCCAGTGAAAAGAGAGAATTTGGCTGTAAGAGCCTAGCAGAGAGAGGAGCCCAGGGGACAAGCCACCTGGGAGCTGCATGAGTCACCTGACCTCTCAAAGGGAGCCCCACCAGCCACATCCAGGCCCTTCATCCCCGATCAAGATGCCACAGTGAGGGCCACCGGCCCATTTCCACTTTAATGCCAATGGCAGCTATACTTCTCCCTGGAGATTCTGACCCCTTCATGGCCATGAAGCAGATACCACCCATCATGGTGGCTTGGGTTGTTTGTTTGTTTGTTTCTTCCAAGGGTTACTTGGCTAGTTAGAAGGGTGATTTTTTTCCTTCAATATGGAATGAAAGAAAAAGATGAGATTTCTGAGGGTTGGAACCATCCAAGGAAGGAGAGTTAGTTTTCGAGGTAGGTGTGTCTTCCCCTTCCAAATTCACACAAACAATTAAGAGGTTTCAAGAGTTCTCTGGAAAACTACAACCTACTCATTTGGCGGCAAGAGAACACAATAGTTAAGTTAGTGTCCACGTGCTTTAAGTACGAAGTCTTTCTTGTTGGAGAGAGCTCTAGGTTATCGGTAAAATACACAGCTCCACTTGAAAAGTTTAAAAAAAAAAAACCCAGCTGAGAGCCCCTTCCTCTTCCAGATCATGAGCACCTGCTCCTGCCTCCTCCTCCCCCTTTTCCTTGTTCTGCCCTGTTACATTGCTGCAACCAAACTTGGCACGGTTACTCAATCGCCAGTCTGAAGGGCTTTTAAAACACGCTCACAGACGTGCTCTGAATCCATTCAGTGGTCCGGGGAAGACCCTCGTTGAGCCCTACTATGTACCAGCTATAGAACAGACAGACGACGGACTACGGCTCCTGCCCTGCAAAAACTGTTAGCACAGAGCAGGAAGTCTTTCTTTTTCAAATTATGGAAAAATTCACATAATATATAATTTACCATATTTACCATTTTGGTTTTTTCCTGAGATAAGGTTTCTTGTATTCCAGGCTGGTATCAAACTCTGTATGTTGCCTGGGAGGGAAAGGGGGAAGTGGTGTAATTATAAAAGAGCCCTCTTGGTGGGTTTAGCCAATCCCTTCCCCTCCACAACCCTTAATCCCTAGATTAAGTGTAGTTAAATCAAGGACACAGAGATGGGAGCCAGTCCTGAGTTATCTGAGGGCTCTGCTGACCACAAAGTTTCTTGTAAACAGGGAGGCAGAGAGGCCTGACCCCAGAGGAAGATGTGAAGCCAGAGTCACAAGAGGTCCAAAAGACTGGGAGGGGAGGAGAGGGGGCTGGAGAGGGCCAGGAAATACAATTCCTCAGCCACCCTACACGACACCTGGACTTAGTGCAGAGTCATCATCTGATGTCCCGAACTATGAGACCACACATCTGTGATGCTGTGGTGTGTGGAGGCCGCAATAGGAATCTGACACATGGACATGCTGGAAAGGCTGGAGAGGCTGGAGAGGCCGGAGAGCGGTCGATCCAGGCTAAGCCGCCGAGCAGCTGTGTGATTTAGTCTCCTCGTGCCTCAGCTTCCTCCTCTTTAAAAATAACTGGGCTCCCACAGTGGTTTGTTAAGGGTATGGAGTTAATATTTGTAAGTCACCGAATGCCTGGAACCAACAAGTGTGCATTTTTCAGATAAATAAAGCCCAAAGCGCCCAGCCAGGTCTGCCTCGTAGGTCTCAGTGGGATGATCTCATAGCTGAGTCAGTGACTTGAGTCTGGTCAACTGGGAGCTGGAGCCGGCCGGGGAGGATGGCAGCTTTTGGAGCCTGCTGCTACATCATTAAATCGGAGCACAGATGCTTGAAGGGATGGCCCCTCTATTCCCCGTCACACCACACCAGGGCCAAGTACATCTGTGAAGCTGCATCTCAATGCTGACCAGTCTGCTTCCCTTTGGGAACCACAGAACGAGACCAGTGGATTCTGGGAAAGTGCTTCAAACAGCCAGCACTGGCCCCTGGTTCCTGTGCTTCTCCAAAGACCAGGGATCTCAGAGCCGGTCTGCAAGCCCTGGGCTGGTGCAGAGGGCAAAAGAAGGCAGGACAGGCCAAGAGAAGGCATCACCCCCATATGCCTGACCTTGGAAGGATCTAGAAGATATGGTTGTGGCTTCTACTGCTGCTGTAATCTACCTCTTAGATGGTCAGAGGCAGTTGTGACAGATCCATTCCTGATATTTCAGGGCTTACAGGTCAGCCTCACATGGCAGCACCTCACATCGCTTCAGTCGTCACGCCCAAGCTCCATCAGGCTCCCTGCCCCCGGTATGGGGAACATCTCAGTACCATGTGGCCCCGGGGGCAGGCTTGGCTCTTTGGATAGGAAATTCTGGGGTAACTAGATATCTGGACATAAGCTTATGAGGCGGCGTGGCCCACAGGTTTCCAGCTCTGTGAGATGGGGCGGGGCAGAACCCTCATGTGGGTTATAGATCAGGAGCCCTGGCGTGTGGGTCCAGGGCAGTGGTGGTGATCAGTGCAGTGGTCAGGGCGCTGGATGGTAACTAGCAGCACTGTCTCCTCTGCCTTGTCACCATCGCTGCCACCCCAGCCTGAGCCTCGCTTCCAGCACAGGCTTCTGTGAGACAGCGCTAAACCTGTCTCAGCAGGGGGGTCACTTGAACCCTGCAAGAGGCCCAGGGACTCTGTCTCCTTGGTGGTTTTTGCCTCTGTGGCTTTCTTCAGACCCTCCACAGGAGGGAAGGGGCGGTGGTAGGTGGCTGATGAGCCCAGCAGTGAGGAGAGTACCTCCTTTGGAATAGGGAGCCGGCTTCCATGGTACTGGGCAGGCTGAGCACGCTGTGGTAGCTTTCAGGACCTGTAATGGGGTCGGCCTGAGAACAAGAACCGTTGTTTAATTCTTATGCATAAGAAATCTTTTTCACAGGGTGGCTTAGTCCAGAGGAAGTCATGGAGCTTGCCTTGGAGCAGAACACTTTGGGGACCCCCAGGAGAGGCATTGTCCAGCAGTGTGGGGGTAGGCTGGAAGCTCTGCAGAGAAAATAGCAGGGCAGGGGCACACTCGGAGGATCAATTTCCCTGCAAGAATGGCCAAGCTTAAAAATATCTCCAGTAGGCTCCAGGAGCGGCTTTTCCCGGGAGAGTTCTACTAAAAAAAAAACACCCCATTTTATTAACTTTTTAAAATTACAGAAACAATATTGGCTTGTTTTAGTGCAGAGGTGTGTTCTAACTATTAAAGGTTAAAAAAAAAAAATCAATAGTTCCCTCGATTCCTGTTCTTACCTCCCCAGAGATGTAAGATGTCAACTATGTGATATTAGCCAGAGGTGGTCTGCGCACCTGTGTGCATATCTGTTCACACTTACCAGAAAACCAGGTCACCGTGTACACATATGGAGAGATGCTTGTCGGCGTGCTGCCGATATTAAAAGGGGGACTCACACTATGCCTCACTGCATGGTCATTTTCATTTGTTTGCTTAGCAATACATTGTGAACCTTTGCTAGGTCAATACGTATAGACCGGCTTCATTTTAACCAGCTGCATAATGTTCCATAGTGTGAGCACCATGGTTAACTGGCTCCCTACGGATGTGTATTCGGGTCATTTTCCAGGTTTAAAAAAAAAAAATGTTAAACAAGCAGCTCTTTAGTGAATGTTATTTGATGTCTTTATTTTGGGCATGTCTTTATTCTCTTGCTTCGGGAGAGTTAGAGAGCTGGAGTTATGTTCTCTTCTTTTCACTCACATTGACATAGGTTAGAACGTACTGCATCTAGATCCATCTGGAAAGCCCATACTTTCCTGAGCTTGTGCTTGGCGCCCTGGCCACGTGGAAACCAGTCTTCAAGAGCCCTGTGTCAGCCAGGGGCTGACAGGCAGCAGCACGTCAGGTATCCTTAGTTCAAGCAGGAGCTGCTCGCTTGGGAGCAAGCTGGAGAGTGGGGTTGTGGCTGAAACCAGGTGTTTATTAATGAGGGTGTGGACTCCAACTCTCTAACCTGAGGTCTTGGGAGACCCAGCTTAGCTGTGGGCTAGAGACCCAACAATGCTCTTCTCGTGGGGCCATTGCGAGGAAAGAATGAGCGACTGCACCCCAAACTCTGTAGGACAAGAGTAGACTCAAGCGATCTAGAGTACAACGGAGTGACCAGAGTACACAATAACCTGTTGTGTATCCTATGAAGCTGTAGACATAGGGGTGCGTGAAGAAATGGCAGAGGGACAGGGGAGATGGCTCAGCAGTAAGAGTACTGGTCACTCTTCCAGCGGTCCTGAGTTTGAATCCCAGCATCCACGTGGCAGCTCACAACTGTTTATAACTGCAGTCCCAGGGAATCCAATGCTCTCTTCTGGACTGCATGCAAGCAGTCAAAACATCCATATACAAATAAATAAATCTTAAAGAATTGGTAGAGATAAGAAGCTAAGCCCCTCTATTGGCTCAACACACATGTATTAAAGTATCACATACTGTGCCCCATAAACACGCAGTCACTGCATGTTAACCAGAAAGAGACAAAGAGCCATGACTCCATCAGAACTGTGCAAATGGAGTAAACAAGTGGCCAGGTGCTCCCTCGGAGAGCAGTGAGTGCTCCCTGAGGGCTAGTACTTCAGAGAGTCCTTTTTCGTTTGTTTACTTTTAATTTTTAAGAATTACATATAAATGTATTTATTTAGCTACTCACGTGTGTGTACATATGGCCATGTACATACCACAGTGAATGTATGGAAATCATAGAGCAACTTCCAGCAGCTGGCTCTCCCCTTCCATCCCTGTGGGTTCTGGGGATTGTATTTAGGTCATCCATCAGACAGGCATCTTCACCCACTGAGCTGTCTTACTGCCTCTTGCTGTCTGTCTATCTATCTATCTATCTATCTATCTATCTATCTATCTATCGCAGGGTCTCATGTGGCCTATGCTGACCCTGTACTGCCTCGTGCCTTTATTTAATTTGGGCAGGCTCTCGGGTAGTTCAAGCTGGCCTTGGACTCCCAGTATAGCTGAGGATGACCTTGAACTCTCGATCTTCTTGTGTCCACCTCCCAAGGGCTGAAATCATAGGTGTTGCTCCCACATCTGGTTTCTTTTTGTTTTTTCTGAGACAGGATACTCTCTGTCATTCAGGATGGCCTTGAAGTAGCTGCCCAGTGCTGGCATTGCTAGCCAAGGCCTCCGCAGCTGGTCCTGGACAGTGAGTTAAAGAGTCCTTTAGTCGGCCCATGACACACCAGCTCTCAGATCCCAAGGGTGCTCAGTGATTCCAAACCTCTTGACCCGAGTTGTTGAAAACACCCTTTAAGCCATGGCTGAAGAATCTCCAAACAGTAAATAGGTTGGGTTACTGGCCTGGCGGCCGGTGCTCAAATGGTTAACCCACTCCCCATCCTCATCTTCCCAAAGATACTTTCCTGTGTTAAGCCAAAATGAAAACTTAAGAAACCTCCTGTTTGGAAAACCATTCTACTTACCCCAGGCATCACAGGTGCCAGAAGCTGCCACTATCAAGGTGGAAAGTACTGGAAACACACACCAGCTTGGTCCATGATAGGCAAACGCCAGATCACCAACCCCCCAGCATAGCCTGGACTGGGCTGCAGTGGTCAAGAACATAGAGGTACAGCTGAGTAGATTTTAAAAGAGTCTAAACCTGCCCTTCCTTAACTATATGACCATTATTAAGTTCCCACAATTTTCTGAGCCTCAATTTTCCATCTGTACAATGGGACTAACCACACTTTTGGAACCCTGTTCAGGACTGAATGAGATGATTCTGTAATGCAGTTTATAGGGCATGGCATTGAGAGAGCACTGTTGCTATTGAAGGGGGTAGCCTGGAATTGGGGGCGGGGCTGGCACCGCTAACTTCTGGCCATTCTTCCCCAGCCTCTGTGAGCTGGGGACCAGTACTGGGAAGACCCTGAGAAAGGTGTGAAGATGAGTGGAACTGGAGAGATGGATCAGTCCATCAGGGTGCTCTCCCGGGAGAAGCAGGAGAGCTGCACAGTAGTTGCTAACACCCCACAGGACCCAGCTTGTCATCTGACTGTGGTGCTGGGTGCACTGTGGCTGCTGATGAGGAGCGAGGTTCAGCTGAGAGCAGGTGGGAAGAGCTCTTTTTTCCAAGTGAGCTAAGTGGTTGAACTTGACCCAGAACCCCCTGGAGGACAACTGGCAGGGTCCAGTGAGAGACGTTATGTGGCTTGGTTCTGTTTGGGAACACTTGGCACTGGAAGGTGGCTGGAATGGGGCACTTGCTAAATCTAGGGCGTGGCCACTGTAACCAAGTCTGGCTGAGTCGCTGTGGCCTTACTGCATTGAAAAGAACTGGACAGCCGGGCGTGGTGTCGCACGCCTTTAATCCCAGCACTTGGGAGGCAGAGGCAGGCGGATTTCTGAGTTCGAGGCCAGCCTGGTCTACAAAGTGAGTTCCAGGACAGCCAGGGCTATACAGAGAGAAACCCTGTCTCGAAAAAACCAAAAAAAAAAAAAAAAAAAAAAAAGAAAAGAACTGGACAAACTCCAAACCTACCTGAGGAAGAAAGCCCAGTGACTGCAGAAGTCTCGGGGAGGGAGGCTTATTGGAAACTTCCAGAGCCAGTCTCCTGTTTCTGCGGAGTTCACGCCTATCAGGCACCAGGTCGTCTCCATTCCCTCCCTCCTCTCCATAGGCTGAGCTGTCCTGGATGCCCGGTAGGATCCCATTGTCCGCTCCCAGACTTCTCTATTTCCTTCTCCGGTCTATTTTCACCGCAGCAGGCATCACGTAGGGAATCCCATGGTTCGTGTTTACTTGTTTCCCCACGGCGCATGTTCCGTGGCCCAGGCTTCCTATCCACTTGTTTTCTGGTTCTTGGAGTTTAGTCCACAGTCAGAACCCAACATGGTGGATAGATGGGTGGACCCATGAGCCCTTAGAGTAAAGCTCCATGCCTGTGCATCCAGCAACATAACATTTTCTTTTTGTAATTTTTAATGGATTTGGCTGTTTTGCCAGCATGTACATCCATACTGGAAGTGGGTGTAATGCCCATGAAAGCCAGAAGAGGGCACTGAATCACTTGGAACTGAAGCTTCAGAAGGTTGTGGGCCACCACAGGGGCGCTGGGAATCAAGTCTGAGTCAGCATCTCTGAGCATCTCTCAGGCCATGCATTCAGGAGCTTTTGAACGTGGCCTCTCGTTCTAGCATCAAACCTTGTCTTTAACCACAGTCAGGGGAAATCAACGGTTTCCCTGCTAACCCGGTGGGGCACAGAGGTCGTACAGAGATCTGTGTAGGTGGAGGGGAGTGTGTTGGCACCGAACAATGTTCTCCACCCTTTAGCCTAGAAAGCTGAGTTTCGTTCTCATAATGACCTCACATTAAAAACAAAACAAAACAAAACAAAACAAACAAAAAAAAAAAACCAATTCATTAGTAGGAAAGGGAAAGCTGCAAACTGGATCCAACCCTTGTGTTCCAGATGAGGAGTCTGAGGGCCAGGGGACTGAGAAACACTTACCAGCGACAGAGCGCTCTGTCCCCATTGGCCCTGCTCAGGGATAGACTCTTGCTGTGTGACTAAAACCTTCTCACATGCTGTAGCTTGACTTTCATGCTCCAAGAACTGGGAATGGTCACAATGATTTATGGTCATCACTGGCCTCCATTAGCCCCATGTGAACTTCAGACGCCAAAGTCCCAGAGGGTTCTCATGTCTACAGCAATGGACTAGAGAGTTCTCAGGGGCACTTAGGAGAACCTTGGTCTGGCTGGGCCCAAAGCCACCATGGGACATCACACATGGCCCAGTGCCACCAACCGCAGGAAGTTAGTTTCAGGTGGGGAAGATTTCTTCTTAGAAAGATGCAGGGCAGGAGAGCAGCACTCACTGTGCTCCGGCCTTGCTTTTGCCGCATGATGGCTTTTCTGACAAGGCCAAACAACTTGGGTTTTTGGTTTTGTAATTTTGGTTTTGTAATTTTGTTTGTTTGTTTTTTTTGGGGGGGTGTTGTTTTTTTGCTTTTCTTTTAAATTTTGTTATTTTAATTTCACGTGCATTGGTGTTTTGTCTGCATGTTTTTCTGTGTGAGGATGTTGGATTCCTTGGAGCTTTGCCATCTGAGTGCTGGTAACTGGACCTGGGGCCTCTGGAAGAACAGCCAGCACTCTTAACCTCTGAGCCATTTCCCTAGCCCAACTTTTGCTTTTCAATTTTAATTTTTCTTTGTCCCGTTCCTCATCTAGCTCCATGTGGCTTCTGCTTACTGGAAACTTTATGTTCATGGCTGCTGTAGACCTGAAGTTCATCTCATCACCGACAATCAGATTTTGTCCTCAGGGAAACCCAATTAGGGATCACAGGACTTTTTGATGTTGTTTCCATGGTAACCCCATCGTGATGGTGCACATACATAATATATAGTTTAGGGAGTTTATGTTTATTTATCTAAACGCTATATATTAATAACACATTTTAAGAAAATTTGGATTTTTAAAATCTGAAATGTTATCTTCTACATTAAAAAAATCATTCATTTATTTTTAACTTTGTGTGCATTGGTTTTTTGCCTGAATGTATGTCAGTGTGAGGATTTTGGATCCCCTGCAACTGGAGTTACAGACAGTGGTGAACTGTCAGGTGGGTGTCGGAAATTGAACCCAGGTCCTCTGGAAGAACAGTCAATACTTTTTTTTTAACTGCTGAGCCATATCTATAGCCCCTTCTTCTGCTTTTTTTAAAAATGATGGAAAAATCCCCTGAGGGTTTTTCTCCCACAGAGGGAACATAAAAGTTCCCCTCCCCCGTCTCTTCATTTTTCTCTCTTTAATTTAGAAAACTTTATAGTTGAGTAAGAATGAACGCTTTTCATTTGGCTGGAATCTGTCTACACATTGTCTCCCTTGATGGCTGAGAACGTTTTGTGAGGCAATTTTGCTCAGATAAAGAGCAGAAGAGCCCAAGTCTTTCAAATGGAAGGGAACTACTGATCTAATGAGACAATTCAGACACACTGGGACAGACAGGACAGTTAAGGCCTTGCCTGCTTCCTTGCCAGGGCAGCCACTCCCCAGCCTGCAGCTGTCTCACAGGAGGCTCCAGGGTGTCTGGGTGAACTGACCTGTTCTGAGGTGACCAGATGGCCCTTCAGAGCTGGCTGTCACGAGCTAGTGATGATAGAGCTTCTCTGAGAGACTCTGTGTGGAGGAAGTAAGTCCCACCCCAGTGAGCTGGAGGGGCCAGGGGCTCCTCTGAGCTTAGCCTGTGGAGACCAGGCATCAGGGGCAAGCTCAACGCTCGCTGGCACACCCTGTGCTTTCTGAGATCATTTTCTTTGGTACCATCAGTGGCTACTCAGAGTTAGGATACTCACAATGGATACCCTTCGCCCCTGCCAGCTAATCACGTAACTCCCTAGATCTGCTAAGGAGACTAGCTGTTCCGGCACTCCATAAATTCTGCTCACTAGTGAACTCCCTTAAACACTTCCAGAAAACGCTTTAAAATAACGAAACAGTTCAGAAAAATAACTCTTTAACACTTTATTTCTTGGTGTCTGAGATGAAGTTTCCATAAGGTGGCAGAAGAAGGGATGTCTATGATCTTGGCCCGCACTCCCCTGGACTGGCTAGCCCTATAACTATAGGGGTTAGAGAGTGTCAATAGGTATTGTGGGCTCTTTCTAGATCTCATTGCAGGAGTGCTGAAAAGGGAAGTGTCAGGTGTGGAAGGCCAATCACCTAGCTGTCCTAATATCTATAGGCACACGTCAGTCAGTATAAGTGTATGTTGATGACGGTATTGTATAGCAATGCCCCTGAAAGACAATAGCTTAAGAGTACATCTGTGTAACTGGGCTCAGTGTGGTGGTCCTCTGCAGAGCTTGGTCATGTGCTGGTCTAGGAAGGCCTTGCTGTCCCCCCCTGACAAAGTTGAGTGACAGAGAAAATGAGGCCATATATCTGCAGCTAGCCCCATAGAACTGATCTTCTAAATGTCAGATGCATCGAATTTTATAACATCTCATTTCCCAAAGGAAGGCACTCGGTCAGGTTAAACTCAAGATGTTGAACTATAGGCTATGCCTCTTGCAGGACGGACAGGCAATGTCATACTCACAGTAGCAAGTGGCTCTGTGGACATTTTCTGTAATCGACATCTGGTACTTGTCTCCAAGCAGTGCTGAAGTCCCAAGTTCTCCTTTGAGGGTCCTCATGTGCCTCTCTGATGCTAAAGCCACTTGAGACTGCAAACTGGCACCCGGGACATGTGTTATGTCCCTACAATGGCCTAAGCTGGTTGGTTCTCGCTGGTTGTTTCACTGAATTGAGCTGAGTTGAACTGAATTACTTCTGGCTTGACTCTAATTACTGCACATTAGGAATCACTCTGTTGTGTCAACCAGCCTCCAGAAGCTCTCTGGATTGCTGTAACTCCCGCTCACAGGAATAAGAGAGGCAGTAGAAGGCTCCAACCCCGAGCAACCTCCCACCATCCGAGGAAGGAGTAGAATTTTGGGAAGTCCACTGGCTGTGGTGCCACATGTCCCTTCTGCAGACTGACACTCCCCCCCCCCCCCCCGCCTTGGGGAAAATAGCTTTTCCAGTGTGAGGCAGCGCGATTCAGCAATTTAGAGACAGAGTTTCTTTTCCTACCCAAGGAGTCAGTGGACGGAGCAGGGCTGGAGGCCAAGCCCAGGCAGGGCCAGGAGAGAACTTCCTTGTCTGCCCAGGGTCTCTGATATCTCTCCCTTCCAGGGCTGTCTGCAGCTCTGCTCTCGCCACCTGTCAGTATCACCCAGGGCCTTTCCAAAACCCACCAGAGGCAGTCAGGCTGAGCCATTGAGATCAAGCCCCGAGGGTGACAGGTTCTTTGTGGAGACAAGGTGATTGGTTCCTTGCCCATTCCCCCCCAGTTCTCTCTGATCCAGCACCACTTGAGATCCTGACTCCAGAACCAGTAAGATGTTCAACAGGCGAAGGTGCTCAGCCCCAAGCCTTGCATTCAACCCCCAGAACTCATGGTGGGATGGAAGAACCAGGTCTAGCAAATCGTCCTCTGGCCCTCCACACAGGCACGACAGCATCTCCACAAACGAACAAACAAACATAATAAATATAATAATAGATGTCACTTTGAAAAATAATACTAGCTGCCTGTTCCAGGTTAGCTCTGGAACTTTCTGATGTCGGAGATCACCTGGGGCAGTTTGTTGCAGAGTGGGCCATCCTCTGGGAAGGGGGCAGCATCCTCCATGGTGGAGGATGTATTGTTAGGCCCTTTGGTAGCCATAGGCCTAGGGATGAATTTCCTGCAGGAGTTCTCACTCATTCAACAGAAGCTGACTTAATGCCACAGTGTGCCAGCAATGCTGTAAGCCAAGAGAGCCAGTATGGGTTCTGCTCTACGGCGCTCACAGAACACACGCTAGGTAGGAGGCGCTGGCAGTAAAGTGCCACCAAATTCTGGCTCCTTAGAGCAGGATGTATGTGCCAGTTAGGTTCCCCCATCCCCAACTTGACATAAGCTAGAGTCATCTGGGAAAAGGGTGCCTCAGTTGTAGAAATGCTTCCATTCCTTGATAAATGACTGATGTGACAGAGTGGGTGAGGCCACCCCTGGGCCAGTGGTCCTAACAAAAAGCAGGCTGAGGGAGCCTGGGAGGAAGCCAGTAAGCAGCATTCCTTCCTCCATGGCCTCGGCGTCAGCACCTGCTTCGGCTCCTCCTAATGTAATAATAGTCGGTAATCTGTAAGCCAAATAAGCCCTTTTCTCTCCAGGCTGCTCCTGGTCCTGGCGTTTTATCACAGAGACCGAAACCTAAGACAGTACATTCTGGGGACCATCATGAAATCTTTATCTTCAGAGGAGGAAACTGCCCAAGAGAGGGAAGATTAGCTGCCCAAAGTCACATAAGTGGTAGCATTTAATAAACATCTACTACTTGCTAAGATTGAGCTTAGGCTTTGGCAATAGTAGAGATCAAAGAGAAGCTCCCACTGAAATCACTGGGTCCCAGCCCTGGTTATCCTTTGGTATCCAGGAGCTGTAAGAACAATCCAAGGCTGGGCAGTGGTGGCGCATGCCTTTAATCCCAGCACTTGGGAGGCAGAGGCAGGCGGATTTCTGAGTTCGAGGCCAGCCTGGTCTACAGAGTGAGTTCCAGGACAGCCAGGGCTACACAGAGAAACCCTGTCTCAGAGGAGAGAGAGAGAGAGAGAGAGAGAGAGAGAGAGAGAGAGAGAGAGAGAGAGAGAGAGAGAGAGAGAGAGAAGAGAAGAGAAGAAAAAGAGAAAGGGAAAGGGAAAGGGAAAGGGAAAGGGAAAGGGAAAGAAGGAGAAAAGGAAGAAAAAGAGAACAACCCCAGGACCCAGGAGGCTGAGGCAGGGAGATTGTAAGTTCAGAGGCAGCCTGGGCTAGATAACAGATGCTATATCAGAAAATAAGTACAAACACTCCAATGTCAGCCCCTCCCTGCCCCACCTCCCACAGGTTCAGACATCAGCCCTCCCCTCCCACCGATCCAGTCTTGGTCTGAGGATGGACCTTGGCAGGGGGATGCTATTCTTTCCCTTCCCCCTTCCTTCTCTCCCCTCCCTCCCCTTTCTTCTGCTAAGCCCCTGTTGTGCAAGGCAAAGGGGATTTTAACAGGCCTCCAAAGTGGCTCTGATGTGCAGCCACTTTGACAGCCGTTGGTCTAAGTGACAAGACAGACGGAAATGCAGAAAAGACCAATAAATAACTGAAACTTGTGATTGGCAAGGAATGAGCAGGAGGCAGAGGAGCTGCAGGGTGAGCTGCAGGAAGCAGGGTCACACTGCAGAGCTGTGATTCCAGGGGCAGAAGGCACAAGGCTGCCCTGTGTCTGAGAGCCTCGGATGTTCTGGGAGATGCCCGACTCTACAGGGCCATCAAATCCTGTCATGATGCCTGTCTAGTAGGTACTCTCCGTCTGCAGCCTGAAATAGTTCTCCTTGTTCCTCTACTCCAAACAACCTCCCCCAAGTACACACTGCTTGTAAATGCCCCAGCAGCAATCTCCGTGATCCACCTAGAGAAGAGTCAGTGGAGTGCCCAGGAGCAGGTGTCCCATCATGGAGACAGCCGAGCAGACTCTGAGGTCTAACACCTGCTGTGGGAGGCTCCAGCCAGCTCACCAGCTTCTGACTTACTACGCCCATCTTCCTTGCATCAAGAAACTGAGAGGCCAGTGGGGACAGCACCCCAGGCCAGTTCTTTCCTGGTGAGCTGTGTAGCTCAGTGGGGAGACCCCGTCCTTCAGTTTAGATGATATATCAGCTCAGTCTCCTCCAAGCAATCAAAGGAATCCGTTACTCATTGCTTCAGTTCCTACTGCATGAACCCAGTTACTATAGCAACTGAATGTGCTTCTTTATTACTGGATGGAAGGCTTTAATTTTGTATTTAAAGAGTTTGGCCAGAGAGTCATGTTGCCATGACTCGGGCTGTTGGATAGCAGTTAGGAGCAGACAGACACCTTGGAAATGGCCATAGATCTGTCTTTCTAATTGACAGATCGGGGCCTGGGAAAGCCCAGGCTGCACTGCCCTGAGAAGTCTCCCCTGGTGCTGGGCTGGTACCTTCCCCTGTCCACAGATGGTTCCTGATGAGAGGCCCCTGAGCCAGGCATTCCCATGGTGGCCTCTGCTTTCCCTACTGAGCTTCACCCAGGGGCCTTGCTTGGATGTTTTTGCTTTACCCTCTCCCTACAGGCAGCAGGCCTCTAATATGTTTGCTGAACACTGGTTTATGACTTCATTGAGTTTCACATTGGTTATGGCCCTGTATGGTCTCAGGACAGAAAGAGGGGAAGCTGAGGCTCAGTGAGGTTAGAGTCTGGCCTACCCCACAGCCTCCCCTTTTGCCTCCCAGTGGGCTGCTAGGATGTCTGGAACTTGATCCCATAGCACACAGATGTCACAGGCAGACACTAAAAGCAAGAAAGGCCATCTCCACACAGCCCTCCATGGCACACGTACACTGTCTACCTCATGTGACTCACCTGTTTGCCTTCTATTTGTATCTCGTGTGCCAGGGACTCTTTGACTCTTAGGTTTTATTCTTGGAGGCCTCAGGCTCAGGCAGCATGAGTCTTCTCCTTGGATGAAGGGGCTCATGGGAAGGCAGTGGAAAGGGGTTAGGGGGGATGCTCAGTGACTGCCTTCGAAGCAGAAGGGTGGGGTCCAGACCTTGGAGGATGCAGAGGCAGTCTACTGCAGGCAGAAGAAGCAGGAGCCTTAGTTCATGTAATTTGTGACCAGCCCTCAACTCCCCACACAGCTGTCTTTTCTCCTCTGTGAATGCTGGATTTGAGGTTAAGCTCATCTTTCCCCAGCTTCTACAATATCATTGGCTTCTTTCTCTCCCATCCTGACTTTTCACTGGCCTTTCAGAACTGGTCCCAGGCAAGATTCAGGGGTCACTCTCCCTTCAGGATGTGCAAGTGGGAATGCCTGTCCTCCAAGGCTCACTGCCCCCAAACACCAACCAAGTTAGGCCACAAGACCTCCACCCTACGTCTTCCCTAAAGGCTAGAAGAAGCCATGCTGGAGGGCAGCAGTTCCCTGGGGATCTGGGTAGAGCACATGGGGTGCATGGCCGCAGATGGCATCCAGGGAGATGGATGTATACAAGCAGCCTCTGTAGAGGGTATAGTGGACACCACCATTGTCCTGGCTATAGCTCCAACCTTACGCAGGCCCCAGTTGCTTGGGACAGAGTTGCTGTCAACAGAGAAGACCAAGCTTGTTGAAAGGCCAAAGTGGAGTTCCTGAACAGAACACAGTGGGATCCCATAGTAGGGCTTCCACAGGGACAAAGCCTGGGCCTTCCTCAAGATGTGAATCTCAGCTGAGTATGCACAAAGTAGTAGACACCCAGGGAATGTCTGCTGGAGTGCATCCTCATGACATGGCCTCAGGATTCGGGGCTCTGAGGAAGACTGGGGTTAGAAAGAAATGGACACAACCGAACCCGGCCCTCATTGTATGGAAAGAACAAGATACAGCTAAAAAGAAGGCATAGCTAATATTAACAATAGCTAATAGTTACTGCTTTGCTCATGGTTGCTAATAGTGCAATGGGTGCATGGCGGGTTTGTTGAAGGTCAGATATACTATTGCATATGATAGATGCAGTGCACCCGTTGTAGCCTCTGCGGCAGATGGCTCGTCCCCAGGCAAGAGGATGGAGAGGCAGAGAGGTTCAGTCACTCACCCAAGGTTCCAGCCAGACCTGGCTAACAGTAGGCTCAGGAGCCATGCAATGAATGCTCCATGCATTACCCAAGAGTGCAGTGTGGCCTGTAGACACTTGCTGCCCCTTCTGAGCTGGGGTCAGGAACCTGACCCCTCTCCACCATGCCAGGCCTGCTGAGACTCAGAGGTGTGGGGTTTGCTTGCTTTTGTTTCTCCTTTAAATACAAAAGCACTCTTAATCCTCCTTAGCACAGAGTAACACATGGAGGCTGGATCCTTCATGCTGGAAGGGACTTGGCAGTGGAGAGCAGAAAGAGATGGACCCAGCGCCCTCCTCATGCTCTCCTCATTCCCTCTGCTCATTGGATTTGGGGGAGTGCTACTAATGTATTTATTGTCACTTTATGTGCACTGGTGTTTTGCCTGCATGCATGTATGTGTGGAGGTGTCAGATCTTGGAATTGTAGATGGTTGTGAGATGGCATGTGGGTGCTGGGGTTTGACCCTGGGTCCTCTGGAAGAACAGTCATTGTCCTCAATTGCTGAGCCATCCAACTCTGATTTGTGGGAGTTTGGTCCACATGCCAAACAAGAACAACAAAAGGGTGTTCTGCAGTTTAACCCAGCTTTAACACTCTACTTGAAGCTACATTAAATGCTACTGGCTACCGGCCTGGTCCTTCAGCTCTGTCCCACTTCAAAAGTCCACATGGGACTGACTGAGCTGTGAGTCTGGGCTCCCATGACCTGGGCCTTGGATTTGAGTCACCTGATAGAATCGGGTGCACAGTTCAGGGAAACATTTGCACAGTTATTCTTTGGGGTGTTTCAGAGAGTCCTGGTGAGCAGCAGCCTAGAGTGGGCTCCAAGGGCAGGAGTTCGGGAAGGGTATGAAGCTCCCAGGGAGCATGTGCGGGTATTACCTCCCAGGTGCCTCCATGTGGTCAGCTATGTAGAAGTCTCCAAACTTGGTCCTTGGGCTTGGCAGAGGCGTCTTTGTGTAGCACAGTTGATGAAAGCATTTGCCACTGATGGTCAGCTGCTAGGGAGGGTGGGGTCGGCAGTCTTTCTCCTCCTTGCTCCCATCCCAAGGCTGGCCCGTCAGGACATGGGCGTTCAAAAGACTCTGACCCTGACTGTGCTGCAGATGTGGCTCAGTGGCAAAAACACCAGCCTGGCATTTAGGAGACTCTAAGTAACAGTAGGCAGCTGTGCATACCTTTTACCCCAGCACTTAGGAGGAGAAGCAAGTAGACCTCTGTGAGTTCAAGGCGAGTCTAGTCTACAAAACACAGGCCTGCCAGGACGACATAGTGAAACCCTGTCTCAAAACAAAACAAGCTCTAAAGACTCATCAGTTTTGAAGCTCAGTGTGTGTGTGTGTTATGTCTATGTGTGTATTTGTGTATGGGGCCTGGGTATGTATGTATGATGTGAATGTGTGTGTGTGTGTTATAGTATATGTGTGTATGTACATATGCGTGTGTATTTGTGTATGGGGCCTGGGTATGTATGTATGTATGATGTGTGTGTGTGTGTGTGTGTGTGTGTGTGTGTGCCTGTGCACGTGTGTGTGTATTGCTGGGGGTTAAACCCAGTGTCTTGTACATGCTCTGCTATACCCCAGTCCTCTCCTGGGTTTTAGTAGTAGCAGGCTTCAGCCAAGGTGAGGACCATATGTATTATTTCTTATCCAACTTGTCATGATGGCCTGTTCTTGCAATCCCAGAACTGGAAAGGCTGAGGCAGGTGGATTTCCATGAGTTTGAGGCTAGCTGGTTACAGAGTGAGACCTTGTCACAGACAAACATATTGTAGGAAGCAACTTCCAGAGGAGGGAAGTGAGGTTCAGAGAGTGGGTGTCTTAGCTAAGACCTCCATCTGGATCCAAGCGGGTCTTCTGACTCCGCTGGGGCTCTCACACAGGTAGGCTCCTAGCCTGCCCCTGAGGTGGTCAGGCTCTCGGATCCCCAGCACCCCCACCCTTGCCTCTTGTGTGACACTCCTGCTCACCTGTCCTGGCCACACTAATGTGCTCTTTGCTCCTCCAGCTCTTTGTGATCGACAATGGTGCAGATGACTGGCGGATAGCCATGACCTACGAGCGTATCCTCTACATCAGCTTGGAGATGCTGGTGTGCGCCATCCACCCCATCCCTGGAGAGTACAAGTTCTTCTGGACTGCACGCCTGGCCTTCTCCTATACCCCATCTCGGGCAGAGGCTGACGTGGACATTATTCTGTCCATCCCCATGTTCCTGCGCCTGTACCTGATCGCCCGGGTCATGCTGCTTCATAGCAAACTCTTCACTGATGCCTCCTCCCGAAGCATCGGGGCCCTCAACAAGATCAACTTCAACACCCGATTCGTCATGAAGACGCTCATGACCATCTGCCCTGGCACGGTGCTGCTGGTGTTCAGCATCTCTCTGTGGATCATCGCTGCCTGGACTGTGAGAGTCTGTGAAAGGTATTTCAGGGAGACCCTTAGCGTGGGATGGGGGAGGGACGAGGATCAGGGATGTCCAGGTCTAAGGTCTGATGGAGGAGGCTGGAATGGTCTCAGATTCCTCAAAGGAGAAAATGAGAACAAGAAGAGGAGGGCAGAGCTGGTGTAGAATATTGGAACATTGGAGCCCAGGTAAGCTGGGAAAAACATATATAACTAACTTTGTTTCTTCTTTTAGACCAAAGTGTCACACCTCCCCCTTTAAAATATTTATTATTTATTCATTTATTTAATGTATATGAGTACACTGTCCTCTTCAGACACACCAGAAGAGGCCATCAGATTCCATTATAGATGGTTGTGAGCCACCATGTGGTTGCTGGGAATTGAACTCCAGACCTTTGGAAGAACAATCAGCCCTCTTAACCATTGGGTCATCTCTTTAGCACCCTGGTTACATCCTTAACCACAGTATTTATTGATTGACAAGGTTTTGAATATTCTCCTCTTAGAGATTAATGATGCTTGCAAATATTTATAGGGCTTGGAAAAGCCCTGTAGTGATGAAGCCTATTTGTTTTTACTTAGTTCAAATTTCCTCATATAATTATTTTTGCCCACAGATCTTTTATTTTTAATCATACACCTCTAGTGATATGCCTAGGTTTGGTCCACTGATTGACAGCATCAGCATCACCGGGAGACTTGTTAGAGTACAGAGCTTAACCCCAGAGTTACTGAAGCAGCAGTGGCCTTTTTAGCAGTGTCTTGCTTTGATTCATGTGCACTTTAAAGTTGGAGAATCACTATGCTGGTGAGACAGACTGAGGCTTTAGGGGGCTGGGCAGTGATTCAGAGGTCTGCAGATGGGAGTGGATGGAGAGACTGTGGTCTCCTAGAGGCCCAGGGCTCTGCCATGACCTGACGGCTCTCAGAACACCCACCCTTGTGGCTCCCCATTAGGATGATACAACCACTCTGCTGTACCCCTCAGGCTCTGTTGGTGACACCTGTCCTTTTCAAGCTGACTGTGTCTCGTTCTAATCAGATTTCCTGTGTAGCGTCTGCCTGAGAAGCCGTGGTTTCAAATTGAGTGTCATCTGAATTAGAATAAATCCATGGTCCTGAGGTAGAGCGCTTTGGTGTGGGAAGGCACTGAGGAAAATCCATGCTGCTTACACAGGTCCTGGTAGCTGCCCTTAGTGCATCAGCACTTGCGATTTGACTGTCAGATCCCCCACATGCCCATCTCTGAGCTGAGATAAAACAAGGCAGAGAATTCTAGCAGACAGTTGGCTGAATAGTTAGCACATGGGAGCCACGAATGAGATTTCCCACTGGCTTTGGGATATTCAGCCAGTAGGTATGGCTTTCTGATTTCAGACAGAGGCATTGTTCTGCCCAGAACATGGTCCTTATATGAGAGGAGCAGCCTCTGAGAACCAAGCTGTGAATGACATACTGGGGAACAGAGAGTCCTAAGCTACACCACCTAGCGCCCCACCATAGCTCAGCAGCTAAGTTTCTTTTCCAAGCAGGGATCCTTACCAAACAGCTCTTCACAAACCTTTCCTATGACAGAGAAATGGTGCTCTGCTTCCTACCCACAACTCCTCACGGAACCATCTTGCTGGTTATTTGAGACAGGGTAGAACTTGTAACCCCTCGGTCCTATTTCCTGCCTCACTATGCTGGGATGGCAGGTGTGCACTACCACGCTGGCTGCCTCCTGGGACTCTCTGCTGAGGAATACCAGTCACTCTGCCTTTCTGGGATTCAATGATGACTGAAGGATAATAATTCCTGCTTTATAGGATTCATTGTTAGAGCCAAGCAAAGCAATCCTTACAAACTGTACCTTGCCACACATTGTGTAATCCCCGGGTAACTCAGGATCTTTGTGGCTGCCTTTTTTAAATAACCAGGATAGACAGACTGCTACCAAATGCCCACTGATACTCATCCTGTTTTCCTTTCTAATCATCAGAAGCCAGCGTTTCCAACAGTGGTGATTCCATTTGTATAGCCCTTTGGGACACTTGAGGTTTTTCTTTTGAAATACATATATTTCATGAATACTTGTCTGGCATGTATTTCAGATGAATAGGCTGGCTAAACATACAACCAGGTACCTACAAGTGAGTTTTATTATTTATTAAAACTGTCACAAGTGTGGTGACTTATTTATTCATTTCTGAAGAATAGCCACATTTTGAAGGACCTTGTTTTCAGAAGTCTTTGGATCTTAGTTGACATTGAACTCCCTTCAAAGCTCCCAAGTTCAGGCTGGACTTGTCTGGTTAGATGAAGTTAGTTTGCATTAGGCTGCAGTAGGCTGTGTTAGTCTCCATTAGCCCAGGTTAGACAAGACTAGCCCTTGTTAAACTAGGTTTGCCTGTGCTGTCACAGAAGCCCCCACAGTTACTCTCATTGCAAACATGGCTTCTGAGCGTCAGCTGAACATTAGGAAACCAAGCAAGCCAGAGCCTCCCATAGTCTGCCCTCTAGGGAACAGACTTTGTGATCCCAGGCTCAGATGTGGCTTAGGCATATGTGGTGCTGAGCACAGGAACACGTCCTGCTACTGCTTTTCACGCTGTGCTGGCTTTGTATCTCATGCTTCATGCTATCCCAGCCTAACCCAGCGGCAGACTCAAGGAAGCCAGTCTGTCTTCACCTTAGGGATGGCTGCTGGAGAAAGCGTGGTTTGAGGTCTCAGGGCTCCTAAGTGCACAGTCAGGGCGTAAGCATGAGTTCAATTCTAAACTTCAAATTTACCTTGTCAACCCAGGCTGGATCCTGCAGGGACAGGAAATTGTGCTCTAGACTGCCCTAGACACATCCCCACTCTGAGGTCTGAGGGTTACTGTGGTGACACAAAAATGCCAGGCTTGTCCTTTGGTCTTCTCAGATGTCTGTGTCCTCGATCGCTTTGTCATGCCGTTTCCAGGGCTGACTTTATGCTCAGTGAAGTCTTCATGTGTGTGCTCATGAGTGTTTGTTTGTTCCTGTGTGTATGCACCTGTGTACATGTGTGGGTGTGCATGCACGTTTGTGTGTGTATGTGTATTTACAGTGGAGAGAGTTCACCCACTCTGCCCTGTGTTGATTCGAACACCAATCGCTTCCACTTGGTATTGCGCTGGCTGTGAAACGCCACCTCTCAAGGGAGCTGCCTGACTCACGGCCATGCCTGTTACTCGGGGGTGGCAGGGACCCACTGATAGGGTATAAAGTAGAATTTAAAGACCCCTTTACCTCCTAGAGCAGTGGTTCTCACCTTATGGGGTTTGAATGACACTTTCAGAGGTCTGCCTAAGACCATCTGCATGTCAGATATTTACATTATAATTCATAACATTAGTAAAATTACAATTATGAAGCAGCAACGGACTAATTTTGTGGTTGGGTCACCACAACATGAGAAGCTCTATTAAAAGGTCTCAGCATTAGGAAGGCTGAGAACCACTGCCCTAAAGGATAACTGTCTAGGGTCATCAGACTCTAGGGGTCCCTAAGGAGTCACCTGAGGTTTCTATTCCCACACCTAGCCTGTGTCCCACTTCCTGTGCTGATTCTGAGAGCATCCCCACCCCCTAAGTTTCTGTCTCCAGATCTCACAGTCTTTGACTCTTGCTCAGAGTCTGACCTGGACTGGGAAACATGTACAGAACTCGGGTAATCAGACAAAGCTCTTCTCTTGGAATGGCCAGCGAGTTTCTTTTAGATCTGTCGGTGACCCTGTGCTTTCCAAGGCCACATCCTAAGCATGACTGGCTGGGACACTGAGACATGGTTTGCATTGGGGGACTGGAGGGTTGGGCCAGGGTGGGAGGAGTATACGGAAAAGATGGCCTTGAGCTCTCTCAGTTTGATCCAATGATGGCTCTGCCAACTCTGGTGTTAGTGAAGGTGGCTTGTCAATGGCATTATGCACCATGACAGGTTCTAGAACCTGTCCTGTCTGCTGTTGCCCTGATTTGCATACGGCCCGGGTGGCCTCCCTCAGCTGGACTCATCTCTAGCTGTATACACACACTTCTGAAGTTGCTATGGAAATCCTCTTTAGCAAGATGTGTTTCAGAAGTCATTTCTCCTATGTGGGGTTGGTTTTTATGGGACAATAAATGTTTTTACATCTCCTCCTGCCAAGGACAGACGGGAGTTAATAATGGCGCAGAGGAGCCCTGTGTTGGGAGAGCAACACCTGGTTGCCAGGAGGGCAGTAGCAACATTGGCGGCTTGTTTTGCTGGGACCCCAGAGATGCATTACATCACTGCCTCCGGAGCCTGACAGTTGCAGCGCTCAGCATTCTCCAGGATTCTCTTGGCTGCGTGCCCACCTCCCACAGGCCTCCCAGGGCCACCCCAGGAACCTCCTCATTAAACACTGTCAAATGCCAAGCAGCAGTCGAAGGGGAACAGTGGAGGCCCCAGGTCCCAGTGCGCCAGGCCAGGGAAGTCGGCTTTCCCTGCACACGCTGAACAATATTCTAGCCGCCTACTTGCGTGTATTTATCTCCTTGGAAGAAGCAGAAAGGCCTCCACAGCTTTGACAAACACGGCCTGAGTCTTGCTTTGCAAGTAAACTCTCTCCATCTTCTTGACTGGCCTGGCCCTTTTGGATTCTTCCCTCCCCACAACCCTCCAGGGCTCCACAGTCTGTACACAGGCTGTCTGCCTCAGGGGCTCAGGCCTTGTCAGCAGGTGTTTGGTTTTGACTGTGTGAATTTTAATTTTTTACACAGGCATTTTAATGAAGAATTTAAATGTAAAGATCTTGCCTGTAGAGCCGGAGAGAACCAGGCCATTGTGGGGTTGGGGTTACAGCTCAGGGGAGAATATTTGACTCTAGTGGAAGAGACCTTGGGTTGATTCTCAGAACTGTGGATGAAGATTAGGAGGAGGAGGAGGGAGAGAAGGAGGAAGAGCAAGAGGAGAAAGAAGGATCAAACTATATTCTTTTCTGTTATTGTTTTTTGTTCGTTTGTTTGTTTACCTGGTTGGTTGGTTGGCTTTTGTTTTTCAAGGCAGGCTTTCTCTGTGTAGTCCTGATTATCCTGGAATTCACTCTGTAGACCAGGCTAGCTTCTAACTCAGAGAGATCCACCTGCCTCAGCCTCCCAAGTGCTGGAATTAAAGGCATAAGGCACCAAATCCCAGCTCCAACCTACATTCTTGTTCTCTGTTGGTGATTGGTGAAGCTCTGAGGCAGGAGCAGAGAGGAACAAAGGGCCTACGCCATTGGGCAACGGGCAACGGGCAACGGGCAATGGGCAATGGGCAATGGGCAATGGGCAATGGGCAATGGGTGTAACTTGAGAGGGCAATGAGCGTGACTGGAGGAAAGCAGTTTGGAGCTTGTCTCCAGGATGAGGCTCACCAAGGAAGCCCCCATGCTGAGCTGAACAGAGCTTAGCCAAAAAGAGCTTAAGAATGGGGCTTGAGACTGTGGTGGTGGTGGTGGGGCCTTTGATGAAGCACACACTCCACTGTGGACTGTGGTGGTGGGGCCTTCAGTGAGGCACACACCCCACTGTGGACCTTGCACAAAGATAAGTGAGAACTCTGAGAAAATGGTAAGCACTTCTAGACATAGCTATTTTATCTAAGATAATTTGAGTTAAGCCTGTATTTAATATACAGGTGTTCAACACACACACACACACACGCAGGGTGGTATATAATGAAAATTATTTTACTGTTAGAAGTCTGTGCTTTTAAATGTTTGTAAATGTCTGGTTGAGGCAACTGGATGATGAATCAGGAGGGATTCCATGCGTTGGGCGGGGAGGGGTGCAGGGCTCACCTCTAGTCCCACCATTAGCTGGGGGAAGCGAGAAGTTGGTTTTTACCAGAAACCAGTCAGGGTGGTCCTGCTCCTCAGTAAGGAATAGAAAAATTACCCGAAGATGCAAAAGAACATGAATTATGGGGTACCCAAAGCAGCCTTGAAAGACAAGATATGCCTTGAAGTGCAAGAAAGTAGCAGTCTCTGTTACGAAGAAGACAGCAGTCAAGGAATGAAAACACACCTGTACATGCTCAAAGCACCGGAAAGTCCAACCTGGCTTTGTGAAAAAGAAAATCCCCATTCGTGATGATGACTTTCTTCAAATGTAGAAAGTGGAAGGCCAACTGGGAAGCTTCCCCAGAGGGCCAGAGAGAGTGCTCATGGGAGTTAGAGCTCCGGAACCCATGTGGTGGCATGAGAACCAGCTCGTGCAGGTGTCCTCTGACCTCCATGGCCGTGCGCCTGCCTTCCTCCAGAAATATAAATGAATGAATGAATGAATGAATGAATGAACAAATATCTTAAAAGTTGTTTCAGAATCTGAGAGATGAGTGGAAGGTGGTTAGCACAGACAGAGGCCATGAAGTTGAAGTTTGGACAAAACTATAGTCAAAGATATACATGAAAAAACTTTTCCAGAATGGCTGACAGATAGGCAAGGAGTTGGTAGACTCGGAAAGGTCAAGCAAGACATCTTGACATCTTGACAGCATCTTTCAAGAGGGGGTCTGTGACCCCCTCTGCCATTCGAACAAAACAACAAGACTCACTATTAAGATCTTAATAATGGGGGACTGGAGAGGCAGCTCGGTGGTTCAGAGCACTGGTTGCTCTTCCAGAGGACCTGGATTCAAATCCCACCAACCACATAGCAGCTCACACGTGCCTATAATTCCAGTTTCAGGGATCCAACACACTCACTCAGAAATATATGCAGGCAAAACACCAATGCACACAAGATAAAAATAAAAATTTAAAAAGATCTTAGTAATAGACTGATGTAAAAGCCAGAGAGATAGACAGAGCTATGCATGATCGCCAAACCAAATTTTAATGTCAAAGGAAAAGTAGATTCTACAGAGTAGGTATGTGAAACAAAAACAATAATTCAACAATAGTTAGGGGATTACAAATATTTAGATTAAACATTTAAAAGGAGAGGGCTTGAAGGGTTTAATTCATCATCTGATGTAGAACATTTTAATCCTTAACATTCAAATTCAGTAATTAGAAAAATATAGTTGGGATCATAGTTTAAACCTTAAGTTTACCTCAAGTTAGGATTTAAAACAGGATTTATTTATTTATTTATTTTTATTTTGCATGTGGGTATTTGCCGGCATGTGTCTGTGCACCACCGATGTGCAGTATCCACGGAGGCCAGAAGAGGGTGTCAAATACCCCCTGGAACTAGAGTCATAGACAATTAGGTGCTGGAAATCAAACCTGGTTTCCCAGAAGAACTGCTGGTGCTCTTAACCACCGAGCCACCTCTCCAACTCCCACAAGTAGGACTTAAAAAACATACAATAAGGGTAACAGTAGCATCACCTAGGAGTTGTTCAACCCCAAATGGCATCTCATCTGTCTGAGGCTTGGGGGCTGTTACACCCCATTCTACATAGGGTGAAGCTGAGGCCTGACGAGCTGAAGCAACATGCATTTCCCAAACAACAGATCTACCAAGCTACGGCAGAAGAAACAGGGACTCAGATGGGGAAACGGAAAGACAAAACCCAAACACAAAATCCAAGTGACAGAAAACTACATCTAAACGGTATAATGATCAACATCAGTTGAGTTACCTCCTCAATTAAAGGACAGTGTCCTTTGCTTTGATGAGATTTCAAAGCAGAAGTTGTTTTTATGCTAATTTTAAAAGAGGAACCTAAAGCAGAAGGGACCCAGAAGAAAGTAAGAGTGGAGAGTTACATAAATTCAAAGCAGAGGGCAATGGAGACAGGCTGGTTTCATAGCACAAATTATTTTGTGGTTCAAAAGAATCATTTAACATTTCAGATGGGAAGGGGTGTAGAGATGGCTGATCAAGTAAGTAAAAACACTGGCTGCTCTTTCAGAGGACCAGGGTTCAATTCCCAGCACTCCTGTTCCAGGATATCTGAGCCCCTCTTCTGGCTTCTGTAGGCACTAGACCCACCAGTGATACACAGACATGCATGCAGGTAAAACACCCATGCATATGAAATAAAATAAAATAAAATAAAATAAAATCAACAAAAATACCATAACATAGGGTAAACTTTTGTCCAGAAAAGGTAAAATTGAATATCTAGGGGCTGGAGAGAGGGCTTGGTGGTAAAGTCCTTGTCATGGACGTGGAGGACCAGGCTTTGGTCCCCAGAACCCACATAAAAGCCAGGTGGGTGTGTAATCTCATTGCTCAGAGACAGAGGATCTCCCAGCAAGCTGGATAGCCAAACTAGCCCTAATGGAAAGCTCCAGGTATACACACATGCACCCCAGCACACACACACACACACACACACACACACACACACACACACACACACACTTTTAAAATAAGAAAGAACAACTGAAATACTAAAAGTTTTGATGGAGAACTATCTCAAGACTAATGAC
Source organism: Mus caroli (assembly GCF_978045245.1). Taxonomy (NCBI): domain Eukaryota; kingdom Metazoa; phylum Chordata; class Mammalia; order Rodentia; family Muridae; genus Mus; species Mus caroli. The sequence goes on along the minus strand of NW_028227258.1, from coordinate 72,356,471 downwards.
CTGACCAAAGATGTACTCAGATGAAAAGTACTCTCAAAGTTTTCATTATTAAAAAGTAAAAAACAGTGGAAAGATTGTGCCGTAGTTAAGAGCACTGACTGCTCTTCTAGAGGACCCAGATTCAAATCCCAGCACCTACATGGCAGCTCATAACCACCCTTAATTCCAGTTCTGGGGGATCTGACTCCCTCTTGTGGCCTCTGTGTGTCCTGCACAGATGTAGTGTACTGATGTACATGCAGGCAAAACACCCCTACAGATAAAATAAAAATAAATACATATTTTTTTTTAAAGTGAAGAAGGAAGCCAGATACTGTGGCACATGTCTATGTATATGTGTCAGGAATCTGAGGCAGGAGGATTATCTTTAGTTTTAGGCCAACATGGGTTACATATTGAGTACCAGGGCTTTATACCAAGATCCTGTCTCGAAAGCCAAGAAAGAAAGAAGAAGGAAAAGAAATTATGTTTATTAGAAGGATGAAACAAACCTTAGATGGAGAGCAGACTAAATTTACAGTGGAGAAACGGGAACTAATAAATTTTTAAAATGGGATTTATAAATCTGAAAGTTGACAAGTTTAATAAATTTAAACAATTTCTGCTGTATTGGAAAACAAAATTAGAAATTTTAAGGGAAAATAATGAGTGATTCATAGGGCATTTTAATCAATAATCGAGAGCAGCTTGGCTCATACAAGAGAAGCCCAGGAGGGAGCTTTCCCTATGGATATTAAAATGTATTATAAAACAAAGAATAATTAAGTCCCTCAGGCATTACCCATTACTAAAGAACCCAGTAATGACAGATCGATGAAATGCAATGGAAAACCCTGAGATAGAGTCTAGTGTGGAAACCCAGTCATGGAGAAAGAAAACCAATTAGGAAGCAATAGATTACTCAATAAACGTTCATGGGGAAATTGGAAGCTTGGATGAAATATCAAATTGACACGCCACCTCTCAACAGCCAGCAAAATAAATTCCAGGTAGATTAAAGAGTCGGATAGATGTGAGGGAAGAAATACAAACAGGAGCCAGAAATCAAAGTGAATATTTAATCAATCCAGGGGTGAAGAGAAATGTTAGGCAGAACATCTCAGAAGAGAAGAGCTGTGAAAGGAAGCAGGCATATTTGATTACATCATAAATACAAGTGTAGATTTCTGTCCTTTAAAATATATAAACCAGGGCTGGAAAGATGGATTAGTGATTAAGAGCACTGGCTGCTCTTGCAGAGGACCTGAGTTCAATTTCTAGCACTTGCATGGTGGCTCAGAGCCATTTGTTACTCAGGTTCCAAGGTATCTGACACCTTCTTCTGACTTCTACAAGCATTAGGCATACCAATGGTGCACAGACAGGCAAAATACCCATACACACAATATATATTATTATTTTATTTATTTATATTATAAGCATACATGTTAATTAATTAATAATTATTATATGTAATAAGCTAGATATGGTGGACCTTCTCTGTTATCCCAGAGCTAGGGAGATGGAGATAGGAGGCTCAAGAATGAATTTAAGATCAGCCTGGGATACATGTCTCAAAAAAAATCTATTTAAAAGCAAATGTTATTTAAGAAAGATATTTGCAACAAATGTGACAAGAGAGAAATATCTCATTGTCCAAAGCAGTCCTGGAGATCAGCCACAGTCCACTTCATAGCTGAAGACAGGCACAACATAGAAGGCACACAGCGAAGTCACCAACATGAAATGCAGCGAGTCAGCTGTTAACTGTGAGTTTGCCGCAACTTGAACAGTGTGAAGCTTTCACTTGTTGCTGTTAAGGTCTTCCTGTTGATGGTGGGGGTGGGATTGTGTCTCACACTAGAGCATACAGGGAGTTTAGGACCATCTTTCTGGAAACAACATCGCTGGGAAGCCCTCAACGGTTTATGGCTTTAACCTACTAAATATCTTTCTAGAAAGTTCTTTGAATGGAAGACTCAACTGATACTCGAGAGTCTTCAATGTAATGTTTATAATATCAAAGACTCAGAAATAAAGTGAACATGTAGGATTTAAATAAAGGGGCTGGAGAGATGACGGTTCAGCAGTTAAGAGCACTGGCTGCTTTTTCAAAGGATCTGGGTTTGGTTCCCAGCACCGGTATCACGTGGCTGCTGACAAACCTGTAACTCCAGCTCAGGGGATCTGATGCTCTCTTCTGACTTCCCTGAGCACTGCATGTGCCTACATGCAGGCAGGCAAAACACCCATGCACAAAAACTAAAACCTAGAGTCTTTTAAAGCATGTTTAAATAAGGCTTGGTGCATGCCTACAGCGAGTTCTTAGGCAACAATGTTACAAGTCAGTCTTTGGATGATTACACTGATGTGGGAAAACAGTCTTCTGTGAGCTCTGGAGAGAAGCGCACCCAATAGTGCCACACGGGACATCAGCGTGTCACATGCACAGAGAGGCTTGGGAACGCATGTAAATAGCGAGCTCTTCTCTCCATGGGATATAATATTATTTTTTTCATCAGACTTATTGTATTTTTGTTTGTTTGTTTGTTTTGTTTTGTTTTTCGAGACAGGGTTTCTCTGTGTAGCCCTGGCTGTCCTGGAACTCACTCTGTAGAGCACTTTTACGTATATATGTGTAAGAAATGGGTTTGGAGGTCACAAGAAAATGACCCCACAATCCAAAGCCTTTCAGTAAGGCGGTGAGTTTTACTTGTTCGGGAGGGGTGTAGCCAAGGCACGCAGGCAAGCACACTCGGCAGCAGGGCTGCCTCTGCTCTCTGTTCCCTAACACACAGATCTCGTGTCTCCATTTCCCCGCGATTGGCCAGCTTAAAAAGCACAGTTTATAAGCAGAACTCAGTCTCTCGCACCAGGTGCAACCCTGAGCGGGCGGCGCACATTTGACTTCAGGAAGTGCTGACTCAGGAGGAAATTTGAATTTCTGCCAAGTGACTGGTTAAAAAAAATTTTTTTAATGGGGTTTTGTCTTATTTTAACCCTTTGACAGAAAGACAGTGCAATTTGTTTATAATTTCCACACTATATACTTTGTTGTTGTTGTTCTGTTTAGGTTTTTTAATTGTTGTTATTGTTCTGTTTTGTTTTTTGATTTTCCACACAGGGTTTCTCTGTATAGCCCTGGCTGCCCTGGAACTTGCTTTGTACACCAGGGTAGCCTCGAACTCACAGAGATCTACCTTCCTTTGCCTTCAAGTACTGTGATTAAAAGCGTGTGCCACCACAATCACCACGACTTAGATCTGCATTTTTAATAGAGAGAGGCAGCTGGCTGTGACATTTGGACAAATGTCATTTTAGCCTCTGTACGAACCCTTGTCATCAACAGGGCTCGGGAAGTAAGGTCGGGTGGTACGGTTTCCACATTTGATTTCCCTGGAGGAGCACCAAAGAGTTCCTTCAGGAGGGCTCCCCTTCCTATCGGGCAGCTAATGGCCTTAGAGACAGGGACAATGACTGGACAGGAGGCTTATGGGTCATCTCTCTGGGGGCCTCCCTGGGAGGGCTTGGGACACCTCCACGGAGTGGGTGGGTGGGGCTCACAGATGCTAGCTTGCTCGGTGGGAAGTTAAGGGAACCCTGCAAGTTAGAATGCATTCAGAAAGCACAGAAAAAGAGGCTGTGGTCTTCCTTGCAAGAAAGGTCCCTGCTACTGAGCTGTGGGACCTGGGTGAAAAACCTTTCGTTCTGCACCTGCCTGGCCACAGGGGCAGCGCTACCCAAATCTCCCTTGAGCCCAGAGCAGTGAGACCCTGGCAGTGTGCTGCCATGCCCAGGTTCAGCCAGCTGAAGCCACAGTGACTTCAGCCACCAGTCCCAGGGCCATTTCTTCTTCCTGTCACTAGTGGCACTAGACTCAGGTCGCTGCTTTGAATCTCTTCCATCTTCACTTTTTTTCACAGCTGAGTTTCTCTTTCTGTTATTTCTGATTCACACTTGTTTTGTTTTATTTCCTTTGCATTATGTTTCTGCTCTTTGGCACTTAAAGAGCAAAGTTGCATATTTGTTACTGTTTTCTTCATACTTTTATTTATGTTAAATATACATTAATTGTAAGTTGCGTTGCAATTAAGGGATGGCCTCTCTTAGAAGTGTCTATAAACGGGAATCAGGAAGGTTTCCTAACATGGGCAATGCTTAGTTCTGGGTACAGGACAGCACCTGAGGGTATAGTGGGAAGCTCTGTGGTCTCAGCAAACCACCCAGCTACTCCAGCCTGTGGTACAACTGTGAGGTTTCACTCCTCTGTCTTTGGCAAGCATCTTTTCCCTCCAGGATGTCTGCTTTGGGGTTCCCCACAGGAGTGGGGCGTTGTACAGCTTTTCTACAGCCACAGTGCAAGTTGCTTTTTCTCTTACAGTGGACACTAAGGACTCCTGTACCTGTCCAGAAGGCCTGGGCTCTGGGCAGAGGGGAACTCAATGTTCGCCAGGCTGGGGCTCCTTAGACAGTGATGGAAGAAAAGGGTGAGGTTCTGTGAGCAAAAATTATCCATGTCTGTCTCCCAGCTGAGGTTAGCCCACACATGAAATCTGTCTTCTGTCAAGTTTCCCACTTTCAACCCTTGGCTGCTTTGTTTGGTCCTTGAGATCCCACCGTGTCCTTCATCTCCATGGGAGGGACCTTGGCAGCAGAGGATGGCCGTCTCTGCTCCACAGGGACTGAGCTCCGTGTTGAGGGTTGACATTCATTGCTATGGAAACCTTTCAATCGTTTCAATAGGGGAGAGCCATCCGAGCCACTGAGGGACTGGCACCTTCACCAGTGCCTGACAAGCAAGGAAACCTCTCAGAGAACAAGAGGCTGGGGTTGGGGAGGCCCCAGCAGGCCAAGCAAGGGACACATGTGACAGTCTTACATTCCAAATACATCCTTGTGCCTGTGTGTCCTCATGCACTAGTGTCCCAGGCACTGGGTCTATGCTTGGACTCTCACATTGCCCTAAATTCTCTCTGCTTTACTGTTTTGTTTTTTTAAGATTTATTTATTTAATGTATGTGAGTACACTGTTGCTGTCTTCAGACACACCAGAAGAGGATATCAGATCCCATTACAGATGGTTGTGAGCCACCATGTGGTTGCTGGGAATTGAACTCAGGACCTCTGGAAGAACAGTCAGTGCTCTTAACCTCTGAGCCATCTCTCCAGCCCTACTTCACTGTTTTTAACTCTTGGTTCTCCCCTCCTCTTCCCCCACCCCTCCACATCCGGGAACTTTATCTGCTTTGTTCTATCATATTAGATTTTTGACTCTGGTAAAGAAATTAGAAACCTTTAAACCAAATAGTAAAATGTCGGAGAGGCAAAAAGAAGATGGAGAAAGGGTCAGTCTAAGCAAGAATGGCGTCAGGTTGCAGAGGCTCCTCCCTTGTTACCCTACTGAGCTGGAGGTGTGGCTTCACTTCTCCTTGAAGGCTGCTGGAGCTCCATCACCACACCTACCTTGTAGCCAGCAGGAGGAAGAATGTATGCTGCTCTATGGAGCCATCCCACTCACACTCACACTGGATGTTTCTGGGGCTGGGGAAATGGTATCTTTATCACTTATGTTAATAGTCCAGTTTGGAAAAATGGACTACTGGGCCACGACTGTTTCCAAAGTCAACATTGTTAGTTATCCTGTGTCCATGCCAAACCAATCCAACTCTCCACGAGGGGTTTCAAGCTCTGGTTCTTGTCTGTAATTCCCCTTTCTCTGCACCTGCTGGCCCGACCCCTGCTGCTTCCCTGTCTACAGAAGCTTCGGGTGGGTGCTGCTACACTCTCGGACCCTTCCAACGCTCCCTGTGCCCCCGACAGAAGGTTAACTCATACTCTGCTTAGAGTCTGCCAGCTCCCACTGCCCAAGGCCAGTGACCTATGATTGATTAACTGGCTGAGGCCTAGCAGTGATGGCCATAATGCCACAGATCTCTTCATGGAAGCTTTATTGTAGACAGTGAAAAACATTGCACAGGAGTGAACGGGCCTGGGCCCAAGCTGCCAAAATGGTGCCGGCCTGTGTTGCAGCATCCATGAGGTCTGGGAGGCAGAGGCAGGGAGACTGTGAGTTTCCAGCCAGCCAGGGCTACATAATAAGATCCTGTCTTTAAAAACAAACTGAACAGGACAGGGGCTGCTGATTATGGCTCAGTGGGAAAAAGGGTTTACATTCTAGCCTGCCAACCTGCATGGCAGAAGGTAAAGAAGCGAGAACCAAGTCCTGTGAGATGTCCTCTAATCATCCTTCAAATGTGCCATAATGTGTATACACACGCACACACAGAGAGGCACACACCTGTGTACACATCTGCATCCATGTGTGTGAGCACATGCATGCATGCACACACATGCCCATTCACACACCATACTTGCAAACACACATACACACACATCCATGTGTGTGAACACATATGTGCATGTACACACACAGAGATGCACGATACACATATGCATGCATGTGTGTGAATGTATATGTACATATAGCACACATGCATTGTGCACTCGTGCATGCGAACACACACACACACACAGAGGGCAGGGAGGGGAGGAAATAGAAAGGAGAGGGAGAAGGAAGGGGCAGGAACAGAGAAGGTGGGAAGAGAAGGGCAAAGAAAGCGAGCCCAGCCCATTGCCTCACAGAGCCTCTGACTGTGGCTGGCTCTCAGCCAACCCTGGAACTTCACCCTGCTGGGCCCATGTTCCTGTCTACAGATGGGAGTCAAACCTGCCCTGCTTACACCCTAAGTGGGTTCAAGAAATGGAAGAGCCCAGAAGCTGGGGACCCCAAAACACAGCTCACATGCTCTCCTGCTACTCCTGACCCACAGTGCAAGTGGGCAAGATGAGAGCGGGTGGGGGGGACCCCATCTGTGCATAAGGATGCAGGGACTCTGGCAGCAGAGGACTGAGGCCTGGGGTGCTGAGCTGGGGAAGAGGGGGAGGTGAGGGGAATGAGTTAGCTTTGTCTTGCATTCAAACCAAGTGCTTATTTTACAACTTCTTGAGGGCATGCTGTCTGGTGTCTCAAAAAAAATTATGATTGGTGTGATTTAAAAAAAAAACAACAACAATAGTGATTTTCATAAGGGAGCAGATGGAAATGGCCTGCTGTTCTTTGGGGGGGGGGGTTGGCAGGTGATTGGATAGGCTTTTCCTGGGAAATACATACCCAAACCAGTACAGTCGACACCTATATTATCAAACTTACAGAGTCAAATGAATGCTGCAGTTGCCTGGCAGTAGTTTTTAATTAGCTTTTTTGTCAAATTTAACACACCATTGTTCTCCTTAGCAGTATTCTTAATGAGTTTTGCCCCTGTTTACAGTTTCAGTTATAGATTTTATGTAGGGAATAGACATATTTCGAGATTGTCCATTACTTCAGAAGTTAGACGGTTGCCTCCTGGGATTATCAGCCTGTCACTATGGGACAAGCTTGTCAAAGTGCAACACAGGGAGAATGATGGGACCCAGCCAGACTCAGAGGAAGTCTCAGAGAAAGAGAGAGCCCTTGCTTGCTGCAATCTCTGCCGTGATGCTGCCTCCTCACAGCGGCCAGTGATCTCAGTCATGCTGCAGGCCACCTCCATTTCAATGATGGAAACCTGGAGGCCTGAGTCAGGGCCCCTCCCGTCATGGCTGAAGTTGCCGTACGGACATACGGTCGCCTCGGATAGCTCTTGGCAAGTCCATCTCACAGGGTCTTCCAGAGCACTGCCCTTGCAGGAGCCAGGGCTTGCTCTGCAATAGACAATGCAGTGTTCTGTGCTCCCTGGTCCTGCTGTCATCTTTGGCCTTTCCCAGCACTGTGTGGTGAAGGGAGTAAGACAGGAGTCATCCTCCCACTCTAGAAATGTAGAGGCTCAGGAAGCAGATGCATAAGGAGGGCCTGACCTGGCTGGGGTTCCCTGGGCAGTCACGTGTGGTATACTGTATCACAGAGCCCAGGGTGCCTAGGCCAAGGAGAAAATAGATGCCCCGTGTGGATGCTGGCTGGGGCCATCTTTACACCAGAATGTAATTTTGAGTCTTTGAAAGTCAGTGGAGAATCAGGCCATTGTTCAATAAAAGCACTTGTCAGTCCCCATCATCATCTTCCTTCATTAAACCTCATCCCCAGTAGACAGGATCAGCACAGAGAGAGGAGGCCTTGCAGGGAGCTGCCCCCAGCCAGCTTCCAGGCTGGGTTCCTGGTCTCCCTCCATGTTTGAGTCATTCCTTCCTCTGTCTGCATCTGCTTGGCTCTGCACACCTGTGGGCTCACACCTTCCTCCCTGGGGTTCCCCCAGCTCCAGCATCCCCCCCCCCTCCCTCCACATGTCCTTTGTTCCATGCCTTGCTGCTCTCATCTGAGGGTTTCCAGTCCTGTGAAGTGTCAGAGGTGGGCTGTAGTTTTCAGACATCTTTGTTGCCTAGCAACATGCTACAAGCACCTTCTTCTGTGTGGCTGCTTCCTCTAAAACAGCTGGGGCCAGGGACACGGGGGGGAGGGGGGGACCAAGGAATTCTGAGGTCTCTCTGGAGTCATGATGGGGAGAGGAAGGAAAGGGACAGACAGAGAGACACACCCTACTGATGGACTTTTTTGCATAACTTTGAGTGTAGTCATTCCCGCTTTTCCGCGGTGTAGCTGCCAGAGTCTGTTTTACTGTCCTGTCACAGATCCTTGCGAGTGGTCAGCGGTCAAAGTCCTGACTTGGGAGCCATCAGAGACTCTTGGAAGTCACTTACTGGCTTGGCGAAGCACCTGCAGCGACTGCCTACTAAGGCAAAGCCAGTCTGAAGGCTGCCGTCTGAGCTGGCCTCTGGCTTCGTCTTGTTTCCTGAGATCAGAGGCCCCCTGTCTTCTGCTTGTGTAGCTAGCCCAGCGATAGTTGCCCTGAGAGTGGGAGGGGAAGACAGGGCAGGAGAGAGAGTGGGATTTTTAAAATGAAACAGGGGCTGTGCAGTGGTGGTGCGCGCCTATAATCCCAGCACTTGGGGGGCAGAGGCAGGTGGATTTCTGAGTTCAAGGCTAGCCTGGTCTACAGAGTGAGTTCCAGGACAGCCAGGGCTATACAGAGAAACCCTGTCTCAAAATAAATAAATAAATAAAAATAAAATGAAATGAAACGGGCCAGAGAAAGGGCTCAGTGGGTAAAGGCATCCGCCACCAAGCCTGAGTGTGATCATGTGCAGATTCAAGACTAGCCGCTTATGAATCTGTCTTCTCAAAGATGGCCTGTAAGGGCCAAGGGTGCTGTAGATGCTTGGTATTGCTCAGTCTGCCCTGCTGGTGTGGGCTGCTGGGTGGAAAGCAAGACAGTGCTCCAGAGATCACAGCCACTCTGAGATGGAGGGGCCCGTACCCACAGACCCCACCCTTCATCTACATGAAGACAGTAGGCCCTGAGTGACAGGTCCCAAGTAGCACAGACCACACCTTCCTCCAGGCACTGTAGTTGACAGAAATCTCTGTGGGTCATCTTGTCTTTGCCCTGCCCCTCATTTTCTTCCAGCAAGCACCTCTTAGTTCAGGAGGCAGGGAAAAAGAGTTCTAACAGTGGCCCCCGATGTGGTTATAGAGGTGGTCTGACGTTGTGGCCTAAGTCCCAGCCAGGAGCCCTGCTTCCAGGGACTGCTCTCATGGGTGATGGGGTGTGCCATCTTTGAAGACTTAAAAGCCTATCCAGCAAGAAAATTCCTCTTGAGGGGCAAAGTTGGATATGGTTGGCTCTCTCCATCCTTTTCTTCACAAGTGCTAAGCTTCAGCCTCTGAGAAGTGTTCCAGAACCTTCCAGCTAATCATACAAAGTGAAGTTTCAGGGACTTGGCAGTGGGGAGGGCAGACCTGAGCAAGCTCCTAAGGACTTATGGCCCACCTCCCCAACACTTGGACACCCTTTGCTTGAAAATATGCGATGGCCAGGCCAGTAGGAACACAGAAGAAGGAGATAGCATAGTCTGGGAGTCCCATGCCTCTGCCATGAGGGCAAAGGCTAGCTCTGTCCTCTGCCTGGCCCAGATGCCTCTACAGTGACCTCTTTCTCTCTCCATGGCTTTCTAACAGCTGCAGATGTAGCCTCCTAGAATTCTCCCACCCACACCCCAGCCTCCAGGGCTCCTCTTTAGCACCCTACTTCTCAATGACAGGGGAGGTCTCCCACCCAAAGCTCTCACGCCTTGTCCTTGGGTAAATGAACAAGAAAACGCTTTGCAGGGGCATCCCTCCTGTTTCTGCCTGTTCTTGGCCACAGAGTGATCTCCACCTCCCACCCACAGGAACCCTGTCTAGGTGAGACATTTGCTTGCCTGGCTGCCCACTTTGCATTCTCTGAGAAGAAAATCCCCTTCTTTCCTTTGGGGCTCTATCCAGGACCAGTGTCTCTGCAGGAGTTCCCTCCAGGGAGTGCCATTGAAGCCTTTGTGAATGTCAGTTCCTGGGGCTGTATCTAACCCACGCAGCAGAACAGGACAACCCTAGCTCTAAGTTACAAGGGTTCTTTCCACATAGAGATTGAGGCTCAGAAGCCAGAAAAGGGGAAGTCCCCAGTAACCTCTCCACCCTACTTCCCTGGGCCTTTGTTTTCTTGGAATCATAATATGGTTAAGCACAGGGCTGGGGACTTGGGCAAAGCAAGCTTATACTCAGTTTAACTGCTCCGTTGATGTTTATTTATTTATTATTTTCTTATTTTTTGAGGTGACAAAGGTTGAGCTCAGGCCTTGCAGATGCTAGGCAAGTGTTCTCCTCTGCTTTGTCTTCATCCCAGGTTTTGTGTTCTTGTTTGCTATTTAAGTCCAAGTCTTGCTGTAGCTCAAGCTGCTCTTGAATTGACTTACTATGTTACCCAGACTATGCTCGAACTCTAAGTCCTCCTGTCTCAGCTTCCTGAGTGTTGGGATTATAGCGTGTACCTCCATCCTCAAGCAAATGTTTTATTTTGTAAATATCTCCTAATTAGGTTAAACTGAGTTTCCAATCAGGAAATAAGAAATGACAAGAAATCATCTCTCATATCAAAGAGTGCATACAGTTGGCACACATGACTCAGTGCTGGTACTCGATAAATGGTAACAATGGTAATTCTTTCTTAAAATAAAGCTACCACCCGGCCCTACCTACCTCATAGAGATAGCTCCAGAAATAAAGTGAGAAATAGAACATTACCATGATTACAGAGAAAATATTTTGCAAGAAATCCAACTACTTTTATTTTTGTCTCTGTCCAAGAGGACTCAGCCCTCAGAAGCCCCTTTGCCTACAGCAACACTCTGTGACAGATGGCAGATGTCAAGGAAGGCTCAACCAGGAGAGAGAAAGCGACCAGACACGGAGAGAGGCCCTGGCAAATGGAGTTGAATAAAAATCAAAGACAGCAGAGGCCCATAGCAGAAAGAAATGAGACAAACTTGAAATGCCATTTCTCCCAAAGCCACAGTTGATTCTTGCCTCTTTCAATAGTTTGCCTGGTGCCGCTGACCTGGCTGAGGGACTGGGCCACGTACAGAGGGGCAAGGCCTGTGCCAAGAAGTTACAGGGAGCTGACAAGCTCAGGGGGCACTTAGTCAGGAAGAAAGTCTAAAGGAGGTGATGTCTTCTGTCCAAAGGGGTCTCCAGACAGGAAGAGCAGTGTGAGCAGCCTCCAGGAATGTGAGAACAGGCCATGGAGAAGAGGCAGCTGTTTGCTGAGAATCAGGCCTTCCTTAGAGCCAGAGACGGAGGCGGGCGTCCCAATCTAAGAGCCCAGTCCTCACTTGGCTCTTTAATCAAAGCCAACAGTTCCCAGACTGATTTTCTTTCTTTCTTTCCTTCTCTTTCCTTCCTTCCTTCCTTCCTTCCTTCCTTCCTTCCTTCCTTCCTTCCTTCCTTCCTTCCTTCCTTCCTCCCTCCCTCCCTCCCTCCCTCCCTCCCTTCCTTCCTTCTTCCTTCCTTCTTCCTTCCTTCTTCCTTCCTTTCCTCCTTCCTCCTTCCTTCCTCCTTCCTTCCTTCCTTCCTTCTTCCTTCCTTCCTTCCTTCTTCCTTCCTTCCTTCTTCCTTCCTTCCTTCCTCCTCCTCCTCTCTCTCTCTTCCTTTCTTCCTTTTGTTCTTTCTGTTTCTCCTGGTGACAAAGGAGAGCTTCTGTTCAGATCCCTGGCTTCTGCTCCCCATATGCCTCAGGTGTAAGTCATCTCCATTATCGTAGCTCTGAGCCTCCTTCCTATGGAGGAAAACAAATCAGAATCCTGAACAAGGAAGGTCTTCACAGGGCTGGGAACCAGCACAGCCCGAGGGCAGGTGCCTCAGCCTCAGTGCTGGCTGGTGTGGATGCCTTTAGGTGTCTCCGGAGGACATCTCTTCTTCCTTCTCACTTTCCAGTGGAAGCCGTTGTTGGAGGTGCCTGTGTTTTGTTTCTCGGCTGCAGTTTAGAGGATGCTAAGAAGGCACAGGCTGACCGTGAGGCAAGGTGCCCAGTGGGGGCACTGCTGGAGTGATGTGCTGCAGGACTGTGGAGCCTAGATCCACAGCACGGCTCACTGGGCACACAGTGATGGTAGAACAGGCTCAAGAACAATGCCTGGGTCCTAGAGCCTGGGAGGTGGTACTGCCTACGAGAAAGGGAGACAGGTATGGAAGGGATCTGGGCATCAAAGAAAGGCCTAAGAGTAGAGTCAGCGATCAGTTGATGCATCTGCTGCCCCATCCCCACTCCTAGGTTGCACGCCAGCAGACAATGGCTCTCCTCCTGGCTCCCCTTCCTACTCACTTTACCCTGTCCTGACTCCTCAGGGGCTCCCTGGAGTTGGGACCTGGTCCTGACCGTATTTTCTGTCCCCTGTATCTGATCACCTGGTATCTGGTTGGTGTCCCCATGGAATGGTCCCTTGTTGAGGCACAAATGACCTTTTTTTTGAGAGTGGGGCTCCCACTCTGAGTCCTCCCAGGAGGCTGTGTAAGTGAATGGAAAACAGATGAAAGGGGAAAAGAAAGAGGAGGGAAGAATGACAGAAAAGACAGACAAGAAAAAGGAGAAGGCAAGGGAAGGGCGGCGAAGGAAGACGCATGGTTAGGGAGAGGCAGCCAGCACAGGCCCCCGTGCCTCTCACATACTAACACCCTGAACTGGTGATTTGAGGAGAATGTATCTTGACCTGTATAGCTTCCTTGGCCTGCCTCATTTGTCTCCTCAGTTACCCTCCTCAGCTGGGCTCTACAATGTTAGTAATTCTGGTGGCTCCTTATAAGCACATTGGTTTCAGAGAAGGTCCCTTGTTCCATATGTGTAGGGCCATGTCTATACACTTGTCTCAGTTGAACATGGCTTTTGTCACGGTGGCATTGTTTGGAATCTAGATTCATGATGTAGACACCAAGCCCAGCTCGCTCTTCCTCATTGACTGAATGAAGAGGCTAACCGAGGCCAGGATGTGTGTGAAGAGCTAAGTTTGATCATGTTCGATCTCTCCTGTAATGGTCCCATGAACCCAGAGCTGCAGTGCGCTCCCTGTCAGAGGGAAAGCCTAAACCATGGAGAGACAAGCACCCAGCACAGCTGGTTGCTCGGCTGGTGCGGGGAACCTCCTGATGGTCTCTCTGCCCACGCCCTCTTCCCAACACACAGCCTACTGCCCTGGAAGATACCTCCCCAGGAATAGCGCTTCTACCAGGCATTGGTTTTCTCCGTTTCCACACATCCTGTGTAACATTTCTCAATCATAAAACATGGAAATATTTTTTAATAAGAAGAAAGAAACACTGCAAATTGAGAAAGCGTTGCCAGATGAGCCATCTGGTTTTTGATTTAATAACCATTCAAAGAGGTGGACAACGCTCCCTCTGAGAAGAAGATGGACTGTGGAGGGAACAGCAGCTGACTTCCCTCAAACACTGCTTCCTCTGGCAAGGTTGGAGTGGGGTTGGGGGAGTGGAAACAACCAGAGATGCAGGGAATCTCAGCTGGTGTCATCTAGATGTCCCTGGACTCTGGTGGCTCCCCTTCCTCACCTCTGGGCACATGCTGTTAGTTCTTAGGCCTGGAAACAAAGGGCTAGACTTAGATGTGCCTTGGAAAGATCCAGCTGTCAAAGGGGAACATCGTTATATCTCTAAACTCCAAGTTAGCTCTTGATAAGCAGTACTTGGAAGTGACTTTTGCCTGTGCCATGACAAGTGTTCTCCAGGCCTCGTGCTCGGCCTTTTATCTCCCGTTTGAAGACATTTAAAGAAGGAGCTGACTTTTGGGTGGGGCAAGCAGGAATAGTTCTAATGTCCTTGAAGCCATTTACTCTTCAGCTACCTCTGCGTTTCAGTGACTTCTTCACATACCTCCCACATTTCCCGAGTGCCCGCAAGCCCTTGACAAATCATAGCAATGGCAGGCCCTGGGATGCTAAGGATACTTGATTCTTAGAGTCAAGTAGGGACCTGGACAAAGGCAGAAGTAAGGACTCCATGACATGTCTCCCCTTCAGCACTAGTGTATCAGGATCCCTCTGAGGAGCTGGCAATAGCCAGTCACACACACACAGAGACGTTAGCCGGAGGCAGAGGTACTGCTAGACCAGGGTCAGAGGCTGCCCCCATGTCTTGTCCTGCCTACTGTGGCGGCTGCACCTGGGCTGGGAACAGAGGTCAGGTTCCAGCCTTCATCTGCTTTCTCTTGCTGGGGGAAGCCAGTTTGGTCAGTTATTGTTTGGGGTTTTTTGTTGCCTACATGTGAAATTAAGGCAACAGCCTTCTAGCTCTGTTAACTTTGGCCTGCCTGCTTGTGCCAGGGCTCTATGACTAAATGGGCTGTCCTCTGTCTTCTTCCATCCATTTGCTTAGCAAGCATTCACTGAGTGGCAGGGACACATCGGTAAGGGGCGTGTGGCAAATAGGAACAGCAATGACAAAGCCAAAAGTGCATCATGTTGGGTGGTGTGCAATGCAGGGGTGGTGGGAAGGGGACAGGAAGCCGGGCTTGGTAAAAGCATCCAGGATGCAGGTGGGAACAGGGTGACCTGGAGTTTTACCAAGACCCTGCCGTGTGAGCCAAGGACTACTGTTGTCTGGGAGCATCAGTAACAAGCAGGAAAGCTAGGAGATGGGACTAAACCAGGCAGTTTGGTCACTGAGTAGATGTCAGAAGAGGAAGGGGAGGTTATGGCACAGGAGCTCACAGAGGCTCCATGGGTCTGCAGGGATAGTCCTTAGGCACTTGAAAGTGCTGGCGTTTGCTCTGAAGGACCCAGGGCTGTCTGTCGTGCTCTTTGATAGGCCATTTCCTTGCTGCAGTGACACTATGTGGCCCATGGTATGGCTGTACAAGCTGAAACAGAGAGGACAAATTAGCCAGCACCTCCATGGGCCATGTGACAGGACAAGGAAGGCCTGAGTGCTCACATTCTGGAACTTCCTTTAAGGCAAAGATTTGCTGGAGCCAAGGAAGGGGTAGTGGTCCACACAGAAGGCAGAGCGACCTAGCAAACTGCAGAGAAGCTACGCTTTTCCCGAAAAGCACTGATGCCTGCTTTCCCTCCACGTCTGTGCCACCGTCCTTGCCACTAGGGCAGAGCCCCAGGTGGGAGGCTCTTCCGGAGGCAATCACATGCCTCTATCTGTGTCACGCACAGAAGGCTGACAGCTCTTCCACACTCTGGTAAGATAGGGCTGGAGTGATTAGACCTGATTCCCTGAAGACAGGACAGGGACAGGATTTGTTCAAGGTCATAAAGCCATTAAGGTATGAAGGACAGTCTTTGGGTGCTTCTCCAGTTCTGCTGAAACAAGTCTCACCCAGGAGACTATCATGGCAGAACAGCTAACAGTACTTAGCCCCGTGCCAGGCTCTGTCCTCATTCACTGAATAGGAACTCTGTGAGCCGGCATCTCCTTTTACTGGAAAACCGGGGACAATGTACTACATGTACCGTGGGGATGGACCAAGAATTTGCGCTCTGGTCCCAGAGCCTGCGTTTCACATTGACGCCAAACAGCAGCACAGAGCCAGAGCAACAGCTGGAGAGTAGAGGTGCTGTATGGTGTGGGCGTCAGGGGAAGAGCTCCAGCCACCAAAGGGTTTGAGCTGGGTCTGAAAGGATCAGTTAGAGGGATCAGTGAAGACCAAGGCAGACATGGTGGGATGGAGGGGCATGTGTGCAAGGCAAGCTTGGGACACCAAGGAAGCCAGGGCAAGAGGCTTAGAAAGCAAGGCCAAAGGGGGAAAGGAGGACAGCAAGCTACCGAAAATGCCAAGTGATGGGTGATCTGAGGCGAGCAGTGCAGTGGGGTCCGAGGCTGCCACCGAGCCAGATGCATGCCTCGAGTTCTTCACTGGAGACCTGAGCAGGGGACTCCAGGCTCAGCCTGGTGTTTGATTATGGGAATCTGAGCGTGAACTCCAAGCTGAGGCCATCATCCATTTGGAGGGAGTTCTGCGGAAGGCCGGGCTTGAGCTGTTCGACATTCCAACAAACAAACCAGCCCCAGGACAAATGGCTGGAGCCATCGCATCCCTGGGATCCATATGGAAAGGCTCATGAAGGAAGTCTACTTTACACAAGTGTCCAAACTCATTTGGAGACAAAGGGAAGAGGCGTATGCTCTTCATGTGGGCTTCGCTCCCGTCACCCTGTGCTGGAACGGGTCACAGCCAGTGTCAAGAAACTGAGTTCTTATTAATAGTGAGAACCAACCCCAAGCTCAAGGAATCTGGCAGCCAGTTTGAGAAAAGTCAATGACTGAAGACAACGGCTGGAATCCCAGCACACTCCACTGGGCCACTCCAGTTGGTGTTTCTTTCAGGATGGCGCAGGAGCAGCAGGAAGAGCCATCTTCGTGCCACAGACGTTTAGTGAGCACCTACTACATGATAGGCATGGAGGTGGTACCCAGAAAAGGCTACAAAGAGAACTCTTATGTAACTGTAGGGTTAATAGGCCAATGGAACAGTGCGAAGAACTCAGAAATAGAACCACTTCCACATGGAGGAAGCACGGAGAGTCAGGGGGAGGAAACCAGTTTCAGCGGAACTGCAGAAAGTCTCATGATCTCAGGGAGGGAGGGGTTTCCTAAACATCACACAAAGCGCTAAGCGTAAATGACAATGGAGAAACACAACTTCAGTGAAGTCTAAAATGTCCATCAAAGACACTTTAAGGCTGGCAAGGTGGCTCAGCAGGCACAGGCGCTTGTCATCAAACCCGACGATCTGAGTTCCATCTCTGATCCACTTGATAAAAGGAGGAAATCTTCTACAAGTTTTTCTCTGACTATCATATCATATCACATCATATCATATCACATCATATAATATGAGCCCCCTCCTGATAAACAAAACAAAACAAAACAAAACAAATGTGATTCTGATCTCTAAGGGTCAGGCATTCCAAGGCATCTTCAGTGGGTACCTCTGGCTCAAGATGTCTCATGAAGTTACGACCTTTCTCTTCCAGTGCTTAGGGGTCCAAACTCATCCTTGTGCTTGGTGGCAGGGGGTGGACCCTTACCATAGGGGCCTCACCATTGGTTTGCTTCAAGACACGACAATGAGTTCTCTCAGGAAGAGCAATGCCAGAGAGGGTAGGGGAGAGATTACCAAGAAACCACAGCCCTGCTGCAGTCTAAGCCCTGTGTCTGAGCCCTGTGTCAGTCTAACTTCTGAGGAGAGCTTCAGTTGTCTTTGCTACATTGTATGCGTTAGAAGCGAATTACTAGTCCATTCCACATTCAGAGAACAGGGCTGGTTGCAAAGGTGTGTGACTACCTCCGGATGAGGGACGACTAGCAGCCATTCCAAAAGCTACAGAGCACACTGTGAAGACAAAGTTCATGGTGAAGAAAAGGAAGAGAGAGAAACATAAAATCCAGGGTAATGATCACCCTGGGCGGTGGTGATGGAAGACTGTGGGAACAGCTGGTGGGGGTGAGGGCCTGGGGTTGGACCGCCTTTCTAGATGCTTATTATTTTCTTTTTATGTTTTATGTATTGGTTACTTTTTAAAAAGAAATATCCCTGCAACAAAATGTCCAGCAAAAGCAACTTAAAGAGGGAAGGCTTTATTCTGGCTTGCAGTTTGGGAATGTAGTCCACTCTGGCCAGGAAAACATAGAGATCAGGTATGATACCATCGGTCACATTGTATCCTCAGGCAGGATGCAGACACGGGTGCTGGCGCTCAGCTCACTTCCACTGGAAGCTACTTAGGAGCCCAGCCGGTGAGGCAGCACCCTCGTGTTCAGACCATGTTCTCATGGTCTTCCTTGTTAATTAAGCCTCTCAGAACTCATAGATACACACAGAGGTGGCTCCTTGCGATTTTAAGCCCTGTTAAGTTTAAGCATTTTACATCATAGCAATTGTTACATGTATTTTTTTTTCTTCTCCCTGAATTTTTTGTTGTTGCTGTTTGCTTGTTTTTGAGATGAGGTCTCTATCCCATACCTCATCTTGAACTTGCTAAGTAGCTCATCTCTTGATCCTCCTGCTCCAACTCTCGAGGGCTGGGATCCCTACGTGTGTGCCACAGTTCAGTTATATCAGTGCTGGTTTCAAGGCCACGGCTTTATACATGTTAGGTGTCTTGGTTACTGTTCTATTGCTGTGAAGAGACACCATGACCAAGGCAACTTATAAAAGATACTATTTAATGAGGGCTTGCTTACTGTTTCAGAAGGCTAGTCCATGCCTTTCACTGCAGGGAGTGTGGCAACAGGCAGGTAGCTATGGTACTGGAGGAATAACAGACAGCTTAAATCTTGTCTGAAAGATGGGGCCGAGAAAGGATGACTGTGCCGGATGTAGGCTTTTAAAATCTTAAAGCCCACCCCCCAGTACCACTCCTTCTCCAATGGGGCCATCCTTCCTAATCCTTCCCCCAGTACCACTCCTTCTCCAATGGGGCCATCCTTCCTAATCCTTCCCCCAAACAGTTCTACCAGCTGAGAACCAAGCACTCCAATCTATGAGCCTATGGGGTCCATTCTCACTGAAACCATAACATTAAGCAAGCACTCTACCAACTGAGCTATGTCCCCAGCCCTTTGGTTTGCTTTTATGTTTGATAGGCATGGCTTCAAAAACCTTTACTATTTACTGATTTATCTGATTATTTATTATTTTATTTCTATTTTAGGGTTTTTTTTTTTGAGATGATATCTTGCTGTGTAGCCTCTGAACTCACTACGATCCTTCTGCCTCAGACCCTTGTGTGCAGAGATTGCAGATATGTGCCTCAGATCTTCCTGCAGGCTTCCTGCAGAGACTCTAAAGTCTGTGCAGCCCTAGCTCTCCCTGCTTATCCGTTTCCGGAGGAACCTGAGTCCCAAGCCTCTGCTGACGAGCTCAGCACTTTCCTCCAGGTCCCTAAAAGTCATGCTTGGACTGTGCGCTCCTGGTGGCTTTGGTTTCAAGTACTGTCTGTTCACTTCCCGTTGAAAGGTGAAATCTCGTTCCTTGCTTTCCCCCCAGCTCTTCCTGTTCCCAGTTTTTTTTTTTAAATAATAACTCTATATTATTTTGGCTAAATCAAAAATCAGTGTTTACGTTACTTAATCAAGACTAATTTGACTCTATTCATGGTCGGATCCCATGGTAAAATCCAATCATTTCCCCTCTTCTGCAGCCCTTTCATCTTCCCTAGAGTTGCTAATTATCACTTTTCTTCATTTGCTTAGGTTTCTGTGTACTTATCACTTGTTAACTCCAATTTTGCCATTTGTCAGAAGTTCAGGCCTCTTATACCTTTAAAAAAAATTGTCTTCCTAAAACTGGCCCCAGAGCCTCCAGCCTTCAGGCTGGTGTCCTGGTCTTTTCTACCCTGCAGGACAGATTTCTCTAGCCCTGGTCTTCTTTCTCCTGGCCTTTGGAGAGCCCAACTCCACTGGGCTGTCTAGTTTAATGTCAACTTGACACAAGCTAAAGTCAACTGAGAGGAGGGAATCTTAATTAAGAAAACACCTCCATAAAATCTGGCTGTAGGGCATTTTCTTAATTAGTGATTGATGGGAAGGGCCCAGCCTGTGGGTGTTTCTACCTCAGGGCTGGTGGTCCTGGGTTCTGTAAGAGAGCAGGCTGAGCAAGCCATGATGAGCAAACCAGTCAACAGCACTCCTCCATGGCCTCTGCATCAGCTCCTGCCTCCAGGTTCCTGCCTTTGTGCATTTCTGCCCTCACTGCTTTTGATGCTGAATTGTTATATGAGACTGTGAGTGAAATGAGCCCTTTGGCTCCCAAGTGCTTTGGGTCATGGTGCTTCATCACAGCAATAGGGACCCTAACTAAGACACTCACATGACACCCTGGGGAAAACACAGCTTCCGGACTGGGGGTCCCCAAACCTCCTAATGCTGCCACCCTTCACTACAGTTCCTCATATTGTGGGGGCCCCCAACCATAAAACTATTTTGCTGTTACTTCATAACTGTAATTTTGCTACAAATATGAGCTGGGGTATAAATATCCCATATGCAAGATATTTAATATGAGATCCCCCCAAAAGGGTCTCATACCCACAGGTTGAGAGCCACTGTTCTAGAGCCTTGTGAATAGGGAAACACCCTTTACTCTGTCTCTTTCAGACTCAACTAATGCTTCGGTGCTGTCTTTGTTACATTTCCATTGCAGTAAGACACCACGAGGCAGGGAACTTACAGAAATGAGAGTTTATTGGGACTTATAGTTTCAGAAGATCCATAATCATATGGCAAGAAGAAGAGCAGCAGGCAGGCAGGCAGGCAGGTAGGCAGGTAAAGCAGCAGGCAGGCAGGCAGAGCAGCAGGCAGGCTGGCAGGCAGGCAGGCAGGCAGGCAGGCAGGCAGGCAGAACACTGGAGCAATGGTTGAGAGTGCATGCCTTAAGACACAATTACAGAGCAGGGAGTGCTAACTGGAAAAGAACCTTTGAAACCTTAAACCTCACCCCCAATGACACACCTCCAACAAGGCCACACTTCTTCTCTTAGTTGGGGTTACTATCACTGTGATGAAACACCATGACCAAAGCAACTTGAGAAAGAAAGGGTTTATTTAGTTTACACTTCCACATCACTGTTCATCACTGAAGGAAGCCAGAAAAGGAACTCAAACAGGACAGGATCTGGGAGGCAGGAGCTGATGCAGAGGCTATGGAGGAGTGCTGCTTACTGACTTGCTCCACATGGCTTGCTCAGTCTGCTTTCTTACTGAGCTAGGACCACCAGCCTGGGATGGCCACACCCACAATGGGCTGGGCCCTTCCACATAAATCACTAATTATGAAGATGTCCCACAGGCTTGATTACAGTCCAATCCCATGGAAGCATTTTCTCAATTGAAGCTTCCGCCCTCCTATCTGATGACTCCACCTTGCATGCAAGTTGACAGAAAAACCATCCAGGACACTTCCTAATCCTTCCCAAACAGTTCCACCAACCACGGATAAGTCTTCAAATATCTGAGCCCATGAAGGAACACTCTCACTCATACCATCACAGGTAGTCTCTCCTGACCAGAATTCTGGTTTGGAAATTATTTTCCTTTAGAATTCCTCCTAGATTTTATTTTATATGTATGAATCTTTTGCTTGCATGGATAGATATGCATCATGTGATGCCTGTGGAGACCAGAAGAGGGCCATCGGATCCCCAGGGACTGGAGTTACAAACGGCTGTGAGCCACCATGTGAATTTTAGGAACTGAACCTGGGTTCTGTGCAAGGGCAACAAGTGTGTCTAACCACTGAACCATCCCTCCAGCCTCGCTTTCCTTTAGACTTTTGACAGATGTAGCCCATGCCCGTCTAAGTTCCATGGTTTCTGGGGGAAGTCAAAAGTCATAATCAGTGATGTCTCTATTTGACTTTCACCTCCTCCTCTTCTACTATCTCCTGGTCATGGAACCCTGCAGCTCTCCTCCTTCTCAGTGGTACTGAAAACCGACATAGTCATGTGCCTCGCTGTGAGCCAGTCGCTGTCCATTGTGCCGGGGACTTTGGCAGAAGCTCTTCGGATGCCTCTCCAGCCCCGCCCCACCAGTTCTTTCTCTCTGGAACTGATACCTGCATCTGTAGACAAACCTACCAGTTTCCTTGTATGTCACGTTCCTTTTCATTCTTTCAGTTTTCTGCATTTGGTAGTCTGCTTGATTTCTCTTCCCGCTCCGTCCAACCGACTTTCCCCGGCAGAGCCCCACTTCTTTTTATTTTGTTGAAAATAGACTCTTCTGTCACACAGTACATCCTGGCTACAGGTTCCCCTCCCTCTGCTCCTGCTTCACAGGTGCGATGTCTTATTTTATCTCCCTTGTGATGATAATTATAGGTTCCCTCCCCACTCCCATGCCTGACTAGCCCTGCCCAATGGTTCTTTTCTGTGAATGATCTGTTCGATTGATCCCGATTCCATTTCCTTTGCTTAAGTGATTAGTTTGGCCTGTCTTTGTATGTTAGGGGCCTTCTTCAGATGTCTAGAGGCTCCTGGTTGCTTGCTTACTTTAGAAGTAAGGGACTACAAACAAACTTAGTTGTAAGAGATGTGCAGAGCAAAGGCGGGCATGGGTGTTTAATGAGACATCTCTCCAGCCATACTCCTTCCTAGCTCTTATTTATTTTGTAATATTAAGCAGGAGAGAGAGAGAGAGAGAGAGAGAGAGAGAGAGCGCCATGGTCTACCCTGAGGGGAAAAATTAACAACTATAATAGTATTCTTGAATTGAAAGAAAAACTTCCATCTTTTCTTCCTCAGCCCTTAGAGAAAAACATGAAACTACTTCCTCTCCAAAATTCTTTATTGCAAAAACTAGCAGGAGATTAGTACGTGGATGTGTGACATGCGTAAACCACTTAAAGCTCTGACTAGGCTTCGAGCTGCTCCCTCCCACAGCCCTGAATCACCAGCTGACTGCTCCTGCATCACTTCCTGTTGGTGAGTTGCAAGTGGGTCTCATCTCCATCACGGCTCTCCTGCCACAGCAGAGCAGTGGCTCCAAGCAGCAGAGCCAGGTCAATCAATGTCAGCTTCTCTGTCACCCCACAAGAGGAGGGGGCAGTGGTAGGCACCTAGTGAATAGGTGGCTTTCTCAGGATATATCCTCTCCTTGTCACACAGCAAAGGCTGTTTTTGTCTATATATGTATATGTTCAAGGAAAAATTTTATTTTGTATTTTAGGCATATATATATTTTAGGCATATATATATATATATATATATATATATATATATATATAGAGAGAGAGAGAGAGAGAGAGAGAGAGAGAGAGAATGAAAAAAAGAAACCCACAAGAAAAATTTTGAAGAATCACTAAAAAAAAAAAAAGCTTTATATCATCTTGAAATGTTTGGTTTGTTTGCTTGCTTGCTTTTTTTGTTTGTTTGTTTTTTGTTTTTTGAAACAGGGTTTCTCTGTATAGCCCTGGCTGTCCTGGAACTCACTTTGTAGACCAGATTGGTCTCGAACTCAGAAATCCGCCCGCCTCTGCCTCCCGAGTGCTGGGATTAAAGGTGTGTGCTACCACCCGGCTTGCTTGCTTGCTTTTTGTTTTGTTTTGTTTTTGAGATAAAGTCTCTGTATCTGGCCCTGGCTGTCCTGCAAGTCACTATGTAGACCAGTCTAGTCTCCAACTCACAGAGACCTGTCTGCCTCTGCATTCTAAGTGCTGAGATTAAAGCCGTGAACCATACCTGGCTTGCCCTGTATGTAATTTCCCCTTTGATCTCTAATCTCTGCACCCCAGAATTCACAAGCATGAAAATGGTTGGTGTGATGCTGAGGCCAGGCAGCCACTCAAGAACACTAATGTAAGCTGCAAGGTTTGCCAGGAAAGACCTGTGAGGTGCTGCGGGCACACGAAGCAACAGCATGCACAGTACTGCACTGCCGTGTACTAATCCCTGTCAGCTGGCTGACACTCTAAGGTGCCGAGCTGCTGCTCTGTGTGCACTGCAAAGGTGCTTCCTGCTGGGGCCCGACCTCTGTATGCTCTTGTCACCTCAGATGGCAAGCTTCTTGTCAGTGGCCTTGGAGCAGGCTCTTCTGTTTCCGGGTCATGCACTTCAGCCTAAACGTCAAGGTAGTCCTTGAATGCCCTGCTATGACTTTCCTCTGGTGTCATAAATCCTACCTTTTCTGTTTCTGCCCTTCCCCGTACAGCCACTGCTGATATGTGCTAAATACTTACTCTGGCTTACAGACTTACACTGCTTGCTTGTTTGTTTGTCTTAATCTTCCCATTAGCAGTTAGGGAAACTGAGTCACAGAGGGATTTACATTACCTGTCCGCAGCCACGGAGCACAGTGCAGCTGGCACGGAGCACACCCAGATGTTGCTCATGCCTCCTGACTGAATCCATTCTTAGACGGGACCCAAGCTTCCCCCCCACCCCACCCCCTAGAAAATCCTCTTCCTGACTAGGCACACTGGCAGTGCGCTACCGGCTCTGCCCCTGCAATGTTTGCTTCCGTGCTGCCGACTCATTGTGCAGGCTCTGTCCGTCTGTCTGTCCTTCCCACTGCCACTGAGCCTTGCTAGGCCACCAATCCCAGAGTCTGGTTTTGTAGTCTAGAGCCTGGGAGTCAGAGCTTGTTGTCTCCTCCCAACATCCAGGAAAGGGCTGCAGACCAAGGACAGGCAAGTGGGACAGTGGACAGATACCTGTCAGAGCAGGGCTGAGGGTGGGACAGTGGGACAGGGTCTGGCTTGGTCCTGGAGGAAACAGTGGGGTGCTAAGCCAGAACCTCTCCAGGATGGCCAGGGGAACAGAACAGGCCAGCCTGGGCACATGAACCTAGAAGAAGAAGCCAGGCAGGCTCCTAGCATGGCTGAGAATTGGATGACTGGGCGATTAAAACTATCTTCAACTGTCTCCAGAAGCTCCAGGCTCCCAGTCCCTTGTACAGGCAGCAGTAAAAGCCACTGCCACGGTGATGATTTGGAACTGGACTTGAGGGCAGTAGGCAGTGGTGGCCATCTTGCTCCCAGTTCCACACTCTGCAGACCTGGCTTCCTTGCTGCTATGCCTCATCTTTTCAAGCATCCTGCTCGTTCTTCCTCTACCAGAGAACCCAGAGTTGCCTCCAAGCCCTCTAATGCCAAATGCACACACCTGCCCATAGAACCCCAGGCTCTCCAGCCTCTTCTGAGCACTGGTCTCCCAAGCTGCGTGTCCACTGCAGAAGCCCAGGTGACAGGTGACCGCCTCCCATGGACACTTTCTCTCTGGGGCACCTGCCAGTCACTTCTGTTTCTCTGCTGTCCAGTGGAGCAGCAGAAGTCATGGGCTTCGCATTGGTTGCTTCCTATGAATCACTCAGCGTCTCTGTGCTTCTAGCCACTTACCCGTCAGGACTTGAAAGGCTGCCGTAAGAAATAGAGTGTTTAGTTTAGAGCAGCGCCAGTAGATGTAACCATACAGCAGGTGCTCTGTAGATGTAATCCTTTGTACTGCCTTGGTGTTCCTCAACTAGGTGCTTGTCAGTGACTAGCAGCTTCTCTGCTTCCTTCAGGGGCATCTCCAGATACACTTGTGCTTGCAGATAGCCCTGCATGCCTCACTAAGAAGGTGGGTCTGGGGAAGCAGTGCTGGGATACCAGTCTCGGTGCATGGAGATTGCAGCTCAGTATAGCTTGTCAGCCCTTACTTATGCCATGTGTGCTAACAAGTGTCAGTCTCCTTGGTTACGACATTCCCAGAGAGCTGCCCCCTTTACTCAAACAGGCTGGCTTGATCTCCCTGCCCCTGGCTCTCTTCCCCACTGTTTATCAGAAGTAGGATTGCACTGCATGCCACTCACGCTGGCCCAGTAAAATGACCCTTTGAGAAAGGACCTTCCTTCCTTGCCATCCCCACTCCCCTGCATGCTGAGTTTGGGCTCCCAAGACCTCCTGGAGAACTGCAGCCCTGCCCCCCCCTCAGTCCACGGTGCTACTGTCACAGAACACCGCAGACTGGGTAACTTACGAAGATGAAAAGGCTAGTTCCCATGGTTTTGGATACTAGGATGCCTTTTATCAAGGCATTGTCGAAACACCAATAAGTTTAGCGTCTGGGAAGGCACCTGGTTGACATATCCTCCAGAGGGAAGGAAACTATGTCCTCATGTCTAGATGGCTCAAGAGCAAAGCAGCAGACTGGTACACAAAAACCCTTTTAAGTCAGGTGAGGGGACACAGGCCTGCAATCCTGTCACTTGTGAGATGGAGGAAGAAGGTCAGAAGTTCAAGGCTAACAGCACATGAGACTGTCTTTTTTTTTTCTTTAAAGGAATAAGTAAATAATAAAATAAAATAAAATAAAACATTCCCAATTCATTCATGAGAGGATACTTCACAGCCTAATCATCTCTAAATGGCCATCTCCTCTCATCTTGGGGACATCGGCTTTTGAGGAGGGAAGACATTTGAGCAATGCCAGGCACCTTCAAGCTGAGTGTGAAGGTTCTTGCCTTTGATTCCAGCACTCAAGGAAGCAGAGGCAGGGGGATCTCTGTAAATTCAAGGTCAGCCTGATCTCCATAGCAAATTCCAAGCCAGCCAGAGCTACAGAGTGAGATCCATTCCAGACAAAAAAAAAAAAAGAAAAAAAGGAGGCACCTGCCAGTGTCTCTCCTACAGAGCCCTCTGCAAATGTCTGTATATCCTCAGAACAGAGCTCCAGGGCCAGGTTCTCCCGAGGAAAGGAAGGAAATACAGAGGAAATGGCCTCCAGGCAGAGGAAATGAGTTGATAGTTCTAGCTGTGTTCTGCCACTAATGTTTTTCTGGGTCAGAAGGAGGCTGAGCCTTGTGAACACTTCCGCGTTCCCCAACCTGTGAGGTTGGCTTCAAGAGAGAGACCCAAGCTACAATGGCTTCCCTCTACATACACAGGAGATACCAGTCCTGAGAGAGAGAGAGAGAGAGAGAGAGAGAGAGAGAGAGAGAGATCTTGTCCAGGAGCCTGTGATTTCAGATTAATCATATAGAAGGTCAATTTAGAAGGAAAATTAGAATATTATTCATGCATGATCTCAGCTGAAGCTGTCCTACCAACAGCAAAAGGAAGTTTACAACGCATCACAGATCGTGCAAAACATTTTTGCCTTTGGGACTCAGCGACTGCAGGCAGGCAGGACCTGGATGGGCTCTGATGCAGCCAGCACCTTCGGGAAGGCCTAAAGAGAGGTGTCTCACTGTCACCACTGTGTGTTCCTCAGTACCCCACCCCACCCCCCTAGACTGTTCCACAGCCTCTGTTCCCAGGAATAGGGGTTTCACAGACTAACTCCTGTCTTCCCTCGGCAGGTACCATGATCAGCAGGACGTAACTAGTAATTTTCTGGGTGCCATGTGGCTCATCTCCATCACGTTCCTTTCCATTGGCTATGGGGACATGGTGCCCCACACATACTGTGGGAAAGGTGTCTGTCTTCTCACCGGCATCATGGTGAGTACCGCCTCTGCCCATGGTCCTGCCCTCCCAGAGAGGCCTTTCTGGGGAGGGGGAGGGGGAGGGGGAGGGGTGCTGGTCACTGAGCATTCATGCCTCCCCCCCGTGCAAGTCGAGAGGCAAGTGTGAGTTGTGCAAATCTAGTTTCCAGAGCCCACCAGCTGGAGTTGGCTGTCGCTCTGACCCTCTGCTCACTACTGGGGAACCTCAGGCTTATCATCTGCCATGCTCCTTTCTGTGTCCCAGATTCCATAGACCTCAGCACCAGTTCTGATCAGGTTTAGCTGGAGCTCATAAATAGACCATTGAGCTGGCCTGAAGGGCCCTGGGTCCTGAATGGGCTTGGCTTGCTGGCTTGAGTTCTGGTTTGTCCACATGGCTCTGGGACAACTCTTGGCTTTCCTGGGCTTTGTCTTCCACGCATGCACATTGGGTTGCTGGCTCTGAGTGACAAATGCTTTCCAGCATGGGTATCTGGTAAGACCAACAGGTCTGCAGGCACCCAGCACCAAGGTCTGCTTCTTCCCACCCTCAGCCAAATGCCTCAGGCTCCAGGGAGCTCTGGGACACACGTGTCCCTGCCTTTCGCTGGGCTGTGTGCGGCATATGGGAGGGATGTGGTGTGCAAGTAAGACACAGGGCTTGACTTTTCACTATCCCCTCACTGTGGCCCCTGGGCCAGTCACTCAGCTGTCACCTGTGGAGCCTAGATACTCAACTGGCCTCCTCACTGACTTGTGGGCCCCAAGAACTAACTGATGTGAACATTTTGGGTAAACAGTGAGTACTGTATTCAGGCTAGCCCCACTTTTGAAGCAATCAGGATTGGGGGATACTTTAGGCGTAGGATAGGGAGTGTCTACTATGATGTCCTATGTGGAGTCTTAGACTCGATGACAGACTTCCTTTTTAGCCCAGGGAGACTCGTTTCTTAGAAGAGAAGAAAAAATCCTGGAGAGAGGGGCACACAGCTCTGCTGGGAGCCATTGAAGCTGATAATGGGGTGACGGTACAGATAGGATGTTTGAGACCTGGTTCTAGGTCTCTCTCCGTGGTCTGACCCTCAGATCTCTCAGTGCTGTCTTGCTCTGCACCCCACCCAGCTGCTGTGAAATCCCCCTTTCAGGGCTCCGTTCTCACTGCCCCCAGGAGATAGGACAGCCTTCCTGTGAGGCAGTGACCGGTGTCTACCGAAGAAGCCAGTCGGTTGCTAGGAGTAGAGGAGACCCCAGGGTGGTGGCTGGCTGACCACAGCCTCCTGTTCTTTCCAGTTCCCAAGCAGAGCAGACCCATGTGAGCAAGCAACCTTGAAACAGCCGGTAGTGACAAGGGCATAGTGCCAGGCTGGGATAAATCACAGTAAGTGCAAGGCTTTAGAACAAACACCTCCCATCGTTCAGTAGGAGTCTGTCTGGCACAACGCCAACAGTCACCAGGAAACCAGGCAGAGTCTTCCTACCAGAAAGGAGTTAAATGCCACCTGAAGGCTGTAGCTTTCCTTCTGAGACTCTTGGAGTGAGCTTCAGGCCCCACCCTAGTTCTCAGGCAGGGTACTAGGAGCCTCCCTGCCAAGAGGTGCAAGAGCCTCTGTTATTTTTAAATACCAGCCATTCTTCCTCTCAGCATGGAGCTGTGCCCTATCCAAGAAGCTGCCTGGGCCCACTGTTTCCCTGGCTCCCCGGTTTCACATCTCCTGGCTTTGGCTCTAAAGCATTGGTAAAAAGACAGGAGGCCCTGGTCTGAGACACTGCTTATCCATAGGCGGTGGTCTGCCTTGGCCTCCCCAGCACCCTCAATGGCTGCCTGGGATCCACGGTGTTGCTTGTGGTTTGTGGTGAGATTCAAGTGGGAAGAGCCAGCAGGCAAGACCCCACACTGCCCTCCTTAAATTCCAACACAGGCTTTTCCTGGGAGCGCTTGCCTAAGGCCTAGCTCCCCACAAAGGCTCCAGCATGGGATGGTCCCTTTGTTCTTTGTCAATGTCTTCACCCATATTAAATGCCACTCACTCTGGAAGCCTGGTGGCTTTTTTTTTTTTTTCCTCTTTCCTATTCAACACGACTCCAGCTGAGTCACTCCTTTCTAGGAGCTCACATTGCTAAGCCCCCCCACCCCCAACATGATGTATATCTCCTGATTATTATTCCAAGGGCCTTGACTAAAGGTAGGGCTTCCTGTTTGGTTACCATGGACACCACTGAGGCCAAGGCAAGGGCTGCACAGGAAGGGAAAGGAAGGATTTTGTGTGCCTGCTGCAAATGGCCTTAATCATTGTTTTCCTTTAGCATCCAGCAACTGCATAATTATCCACCATTAGGCAGGGCATATAGCTGTCTGGACAACTTGACACCGTTGGCTTAGGCCTGGAGCACTTGAGAGTTCACTCATTAATGCAAATCTACCTTGAGCCCCAGCACCTTCCCATGAGGAATTTTCCAGGATACTTTACAAGGTAGTTACTATTCACCACCCAGAAGGAAAATGAAGCTTTTGGCTTAGCTTCTGTGGGTATCTGGGAGAGCCTCAGGGCCCCCCAGAGACTTTCTGGTGGTAACTTCATGTCAGCGGCTCTCTCTGTGTCCCAGATCTGGATGCACTCTATCACCCTGATGGGGGTTGTAGACAATCAGGCCTTGTAGCCATCCATCCAGTGGAACAGTGAGCTTTCCCCAGCAGTGTCTCGAGAGATGCCTCTTGAGCTGATGAAGAAGAGGTGACACAAACCGAGTGACCTTGGGGGCAGCACAGATGGTCTCAGGAAGACATCTGCTTAGTGTCCTGTCCCATGCAGCTCTCCTCAATCGCTGTGGTTTCAGGGCTGCTGATGGTATTTTGGCTGTCCCACAGAATCTATTGCAGCCCCGAGGCGACCGTAAATGTTCCTGGCTGCCTTCTTCCATGTGTCACGTTCATTTATGTTTTATCTCCTTTTAAGCCTCTTTCGTTAAGAACACCTCATACTTTCCCCCCTCGGGATACTTGTTTTTCCAACATCTAAGATTTTCCAGCTGGACATTTTTCTTGGAAACGGGAAGTGGGGGGCGTGGTGTGGAACGGTTGGTGTCCAGATTTGGGTGACGACTTAGACATGTCCATCCCTTTAGACACCCCTTCTCTGGGCGTCTGTAGCCTCTGCTTACCTGTGTACCTTGGGCAGTCTGATTTTGTTGGAGGCAGGTCCTGCCCCGCTCTTTGCAAAAAAGACTTGGGTGGAATGGACTGAAGATTCCCATCAATGTCAAGGGAGTCAGGTCTTAGCATCTAAAGTCAAGAGGCTGAGTCACAGATTTGCTCCCCATTTTAACCCCACAGAAGTCACTCCAGCAGTTGTCATCTTTCCTATCTCATCCCCCCCTACTCGATGCCCCCCTGTCCCCCTCTGTGCCCCTCTGTCCACCGGCCACCATCACTGCGCTTCCACACAAGGACAGCATGAGCTCACATGCTGCACTTAAGCAGGTCCCTGAGAGTCCGCCCATTAGAGCAAGCTGCACAACGGTTGAATCTCACTAACGTACCCAGGTGGCTAATACAACCCTGGGGTCACTCTCAGATGCAAGACATTTCCAAGGGAACACAGAGTGGTCACCATCAAACCCATAGGGATAGACAGGCTGGCCATTGGGAAGGGGGCCTCATGGCACTTCCTGGGTGTCCTCTAAAGTCCTCAGATGGAGCATTCAGCTCTAACCCTGGCTCTTCATTCTTCCTTCTCACACCCAACTGTTGTTTGGTTGTTTCTTATCCCTGGCTTTCTCCTTCTGTTTTCTGATTAGTGCTGATTAGAATATGGCCAAGTTGTTTTCTATCTCATTCTCCATCTCCCTTGCTCTTCCAGCTTCTCAGTCATCCTGGAAAGGGCCAGCAGCCTAGAGTGTAAACACTTCACACCATTTTCTGAGGGTTGTTGCTGCTTGATACCACACTCACAGAGTTGCCTCTTAATACACATTAATAGCTCTGGCATCATCATCTGTGATCTCCCTAATTACATCCAGTCAATGAATTATCTAAAAGAAAGCAAAGGGTGCAGGCTGGCAAGACAGCACATTGCTAACGGCATACTGCCAAGCCAGATACCCTGAGTTCAATCCCCAGGACCCATAGGTACAAGGAAAGAACTGGCTTCTCCTCTGTTGTTCTCTGACCCCCCATGTTTGCACCCGTATACATACACATACACACAGATAATTAAATTTCTCATTAAGATTGTGCATTCCCACTGGAGTGGGAATGGCGTGAAGCAGGTAGCATCCTCAGAAGGGCATCTCTGAGGGAATGTTTGCATTTTTAGGCTGAATAGAAACCAGGCTCTGGGATTTAGTCTACTTTCTTGCCTCCATACTGTCCCCTTAACCCCCAATGTATCCTTCTCATGTAAGATGGGTATTTCCTTAGTTAAGCACTGCCCTTCGCATTGGCAGTCCACTGTAGTCACAGTGTCAGCCAGCTAGGCCGTGGGCCAGGGCTGGAGCTGCAGGGCTCCCGTCTAGACCCCAGCAATTGGGGCATGACCAATTGTTTTGATGATGTTCCTAAGATCCATATAGCAGAAGGGTGACTCGCTCTTCAGATGTCACACCCCGGCTTTCCGGGGTGATTTAAGTGGAATTATTTCTGGACCCAGGAGAGCCTGGGGAGAACCCTCTCCCTCTGATGTTCCATTTTTAATGCCAGGACACATCCTTCTTTTTGGATGTTCTATACAAAGGAGATGGATGGTGCTGGCTTTGCTTGGGGGGTGGGGATCCTCCCTCCAGGACAGTTTCTTTTAAGCTATTTTTGCTTTTGACAGGCTGGTTAAATTGATTACAGCTATAGACTGAGCTGTCCAATTGCCCATATCCTCTAAAAAATGGGCACCAAGTCTCCAGCAAGTCCCAGATGCCAAGAAAATGCAGCCATCCCCAAATGGACAGGGGAAATGAGGCCAGAAAAGAAAAGTTCACAGACTGGGATCTGCGCTCAGATTAGGTGGCCGAATGGGCAGAGCGTCATTCTGCTGTGTTAAATGGATCCGTGTGGAAAGCTGGGGAGAGGCAGTGCCACTTTCCACATCAGCATCCCACACAGGATGGCCTTCATCACAGGGAAGGGGGTGTGTGAAATACATTTGCCCCAAGTTGGCTATAGATTGTAGCATTTCTGAGAAATATTCTCCTCATTTCTCACACATAGTATAAAACCCAGGAAGTCAAAACTGTTGCTGGTAGATTCCTTCATCCCAGCATCTCACACTGCTAATCTGGGCTCCATGCTGGGCTTTGTGGCATGGGGACTGGCTGCTAGAATTCCTAAGTCCTCTACCTCTCTCCATAGGTGGTGGTCAGGATGGCACCATGCTCAGAGAGAGAGCAGTGGTCTGTGAGGAGAGGTCAGGGATGGCTTCCATGGGCCACTAAAGAACCAGGTGAAGGGATTCTGTCTCCCTCCCTCAGGACTCACAGGCCACCAAGCAGCACCGAGGAGTGTTTCTAAACATAGGGGCACACTGCTTTCCTGTCCCTGCTCCCTGCTCCGACAGCTGAAGGACTGGGCAGGAAAGGCAGCCTGCTTTTCTGTGGCTCAGCTCAGGCCTGCTGCTTTGCTCCTCCTCTGTGTTCCCCTGTGGGAGTTGGGAGATGGGAGCTACCTGAGCAGACTGAGAACATGATTCTGGGAGGGCTGAGAGTGTTCTACTGGGTCACTTAAATCCTGGCTGTAGACAGAAGCGTTGTCCCCTTTAAAATGTATTTGAGGCTCCTTCTGAAAGCCTGTGCTGAGTCACAGCCTAGAGCCTCAAGAAGAAAGACCCACACACAGGGCAGGCACAGCAGTCAGTGCCCATCCAAGTATCCCCCCTGGGAGATACTTATCCCAAAGATGGCCATATACCCAAAGATGGCCATATTCATCTTTGGGGTAAAGGCATCTGCTCTTCATTTGGCTATTCTCGGGACTCTCTCAACTGCCCGGTATGGCCTACACACTGCAGTCTGCACATGGGTTTCCCCCTGGGCCTGTGGATGAGAACTTCGGACGAATGAGACAAAGCAGACATGGCCTCCAGGTGCTGGACTGTCTGTCACCTGTCACACTGCTTTCCCTCCCGGAAGGCTCATTCTAGCCACACAGCACTGAGAATTTGAAGAATCAACTCCCACAGGTCAGCCAGGGTCACAAGGCAAGAAGCATTGCCTCTTTGGTGGGGCTATCGGGGCACAAGCAGGTTTTGACAGGATTTATGGCATGTCTTGACCAATTAGAGACTCCAAGTCTTATACCATTCCCTTGAAATGTCAACATTGAGCCTGGGGCACACCAAGTCTTGTGTTTTACCTCCTAACTGTGTGTTTTCTCTCCTGGGACCCTCTGACGTCCTCTGGCAGGGTGCAGGCTGCACTGCCCTTGTGGTAGCTGTGGTTGCCCGAAAGCTCGAACTCACCAAAGCAGAGAAGCATGTGCACAACTTCATGATGGACACTCAGCTCACCAAACGGGTAAGCCGCCTCACACCCATGCCTTCAGGCAGGTCCACAGCCGAAGTGGGAGCTGGTCAGAAAGAGATCAGACACCGGGTGTGGCTTAGCAATGCTCCTTTGAGTGCAGGTTAGGAGCATGCAGCTCAGGTACACAGCCCCTACTGAATGCACTACCCAATGCCCCTACTGAGTGCGTGAATCTCAACAAACCAGGTGAGTCCGCCATTACGTCACCACATGCTTCCAGCAACCAAATAATTTTCCTGATAATTAGATCAATAGCACACAGTGATAGAAGCCATCTCGCCTCCCTGCCTGATGGGGTCAAATCAACCATGCAGGGTGATGCTATATTTTTGACTATGCTCAAATATTTTCATGATTCTCATTAAGGCCAGTAGAGAGCCTTAAAATTATACTGGAGTTGTACCTAAATCCAATCCCTTTAAAAAGTCATTTAAAGAGATTATTCCAGTAGAGCCCACATTCCCAAATATTGTTGCTCACCAAAACACCACCATCCGTTTTCCCCTTTTGGGCTGTCTGGATAATGGCTCTCACTTGCATCCTTATGAACTCAGCTTAGGAAGAGGATAAACTCAAAGTGCAGGGATGGGGTGATTAGCTGCTGCTCAGATTCCCCCACTGAATTGTCAGAGAGAAGGAAGCTCATTTCAGCCAGGCACAGTGATCCCAGAACGCAAAAGGCTAAAGCAGGAGGATTGCCATAAATATGAAGCCAGCCTGGGCCATCTAGCAACCCCTGTCTTAAAGCAAAATAAAAAATAAAAACAAGCAAAAATTAATAAGCTCCTCTAAGAACAGAAAAGAATAAGGCTTCCAGGACGACAACAGGCCCAACAAACTAGCTAGGAGCTATTTCTTTAAGGACAGTTTTCAAGCGAGACTCTGGAAACAAATGGGAGCCTGAAGGAAGGTCAGATGTATGCCCTCCTGGGTGGCTGATCTTCTCTAGAGGAAGAGCCAGGACTCTGGATGCTACCCGGGCATTGATCCCCAGAGAAACGCTTCAAGGTGACACGAATCTTACCAAACCCCACAGTCTTAGTTGGGGATTTGAGTACTAGAGAAACTCTTCAGTGATTAACGTTTC
Source organism: Mus caroli (assembly GCF_978045245.1). Lineage (NCBI taxonomy): Eukaryota > Metazoa > Chordata > Mammalia > Rodentia > Muridae > Mus > Mus caroli. The sequence continues at coordinate 72,321,576 of NW_028227258.1, read as the reverse complement.
AAAGCCATAAAAAAATGTGTTAGAAATAGAGACAGGCGGGAAGACAGAACAAAAAGAGACTGGGAAGGAGCAGGCAGGCCCTCGGGGAAGCCAGCACAGAGTTTGCGGTTGCCAAGGCCTCTCAGTACCTCAGCAGAATTATTTATGGCGTTTGATTGTTGGGTCTTTGATTGGGGGTTTCTTTAAAGAGCTGCCACAGATATAAAAAAGGAACCTGTACAAGCAAATCTTGACATATCATTGGCATACAGACCACAAGGAACATCATGGCCCCGAGCCACCAGCCAGACAAAAGAAAACACGGAGCTCGGGCATGACAGTATGTGACACTGTCACCCTGCAACAACCATACCAAATGCTAGGAGGAAAGCCTCAGCCTCAGCCAGGCTCGGCACAGAGGGGAAGACTAGGGTATGGGCCATCTAAAATGCAAGTGTCATCTCACTGCTTTGAAACCCCAAGGGCAAGGGGAGAGGGGTTTGTCTCCCAGATCTTTTCTGAGGCTGTTTGCCAAGAACAGAAACAGTAACATTCCCTGTTTGCTCTGGTGGCTTTTTAGAGCCAAGAGTATACTTTGTATTTTCTTTCTATTCCTTTGTCCTATCCCTTTTTCACCCAGTAAATCAGACACAAGAGGAAAATAAAATGAGGAAAGCCTGCTCTTTCAGGGGCTAGGGAAATTAGCGCGCGCGCCCGCGCGCGCACACACACACACACACACACACACACACACACACACACCGCACTATAATTGTAGAAGGAGATGAGGTTGTGGTTGTTAATTTCAATCTTTCAAAAATAATTCACTAAAATCCTCTTCAAGGCCACTTACTTTTGGAGGAATAGGGCTGAAAATCAAATCCATGGATATTTATTGCTCGCCCGTGATGTGAGGTGCCTACTTAATTCAATAACATCTCACTTTTCTCCGAACACTCAAATCTGCTGAAATGTCCCGGTAATATCTTATATCTTTTCCCAGAGAAATAAACACAAAAGGAATGATTCTCACAGAGGGAGATTGAAAGCTGGCATGACAGAAATGTTACAAAGGACCTTCTGGGCATCCTTGTCTGAACTGAAGCTGGCTCTGACCTCTGTGACCACTAGGGAAGTCTGTCCTTTGCCCTTTTCAAATAGCCCATGCATCCAGTTAGGGTGACTCACAGGTCAAAGACTGTTCCCAAGGCTCCAATGAATTCTCAGAGCAGGGTCCAGCGTGTAAGGAGTTGGTAGTAGAGGATTAGTGGCTTCCCTGATGAAAGCAGATCCTTGCAAGGACAGGCAATATTAATCCCTTGAATATCTAAGCAGAAAGAAAACATGAATTGTAGTCTGTGAATCACACAAATGGGAGTCATTCTGACGTTAATTCATTCGGCCTGTCTAGCTTCCACCCAGCCCTTCCAGGTAGCACCGGGCTGTTGGCTTGTGTTTACTTGTGGAGAACGGAGGCAGCCTGGTAGCATGGAAATGGACTCACTTCTGACTTTCCCAGACCCCTGCCATGTCTCCTTTCACCTGAATAACTTGTCAACCTTGGTGGCAACGTCACTTCTGTACTTGGTGGGATCACAGCTTCCCACACTGACTTCACAGTCACTGCCACTGTTAATCTATAATTATAACTTATTGCCGGCCCTGGACTACTCAATAATGTCTAAGGAAGTGACACATAGCAACGCTGTGTGTGATCGAGAGATGACCCGTGTATCCCACCGACTCCCCACTCAGACCTGTGGTAGGATCTACAATCAATTTGATAAGTGTGTGCTGCTGGCTGGGGTGGCCTCTCTCTCCTTGCAGAAGGGTTCCTCGACCCCATGATCTCATCGAACCACATTTCCCATGAAATCAGTGCATAAAGCCAAATCCAGCAGCCCTGAACTACTTCAGGCTCCTGACTCTCCAGGGCTGCTTACATACGTCACTGTCCCTTCACTGTCCAGGCCCAAAGACAGTGCCAGTTAGACTAGTCTGTACCTAGCAGTGCTCAGGGCCCCGCCCCTCACTCAGTTGCTTACATGTGATGATCTTTCCAAGGCTCCTCTTACCCCATCCTTAAAGCACCCTCTACCTGGGTTTTCTTGCCATAGACCTAATTATCCTGCATCTGCTTGTGGTCTTCCCAGTCATCCCTTTTCATCCCCTTAGACCTGATTCCACCCTGAACATACACACTCAAAAAACCTCAGGCAGCCTGAGAACCTACTGAACAGTCCTAAATAAAACCTGAACTCTTAGAAAATGTCAAAGGCTTGAGGGAAAATGTTTCCAGCAGGCTTATTCAAAGACTTACTCTTAGCAGGGGTGTTTTATAGGGGACATAATGGCAGTGGCTGTTATGCAGTCATGGAAGGCTGGCTAAGGACCTCTAGGTGGATGGCCCATGGCTGGCATGGCTTATGAGTAGGTCCCCAGAAGAAGCATTTCATTAGGTAATCAAGCATGCCAGGACTAGACATGCTAATTCTCCCAGGATTGCAAATGACATCCCCACAAAGGCTGTGACCCTGAGAGACTGGGCACAGTGTTTCTTTCCCCGCCACAATAGAAAAGCATAGAAACGAACAGGAAAGATCCTGGGGATGAGCTGGTCCAAACCAGATGTGAATACTCAAGTCCAGAGATGGGGAGGGGGTGGATGCCCAACACGTGCACCTAGTTGGTGTCTGTGGAGGATATGATTTGACCACAGGAAGCAGTAGCGCTCCAGCCACTACCCAGCGCGGTTAGTTCCTTGAGCTTTGCATGATGGTTAAGGTCCCAGGCCTGCGAGACAAAAGAGCCAGCTTGACTCCAATAGCCCAGTGTTACATTAATAGCACGGTGAGTAACCTGCCATTCATCACCGAGTTGCTATGGGTAGAGCTCAAACTCCAACCCTGAACCACACAATACATCTCCTTTCTGCTTCTCTCCCCATTCCAAAGTCCTGACAAGAGTGTTGATGAAGCAAGCCCCTTGCAGGTGAGGCAGCGAGCGTGGGTTATGATGGAGGAAGGAAGAGGGGAGGCAATGCAGGTGGATGAGAGAGGGTCTTAGAAAGTTGTCCCTGGAGGAAGATGAGGAGAGAGTGGCTGGCAGGAGGGGAGGGCGCACTGCTGTTTACAACAGATACCTCCAACCAAGCTCTGGAGACAGGCTGCCTCCATTCACGATCTCCCTCCATGATGTTCCTCATCCCTGCTCATCGGACTCCACCTATTGACTGTTGAGATGGTGACTCGTGGCTTCCAGGCTGCTCTGGATTCCCTCTTTGCCCTCTCCAACCAAGAAGGACACTGCTCCCTCGGCGGGGAGGTGGCCAGAGCAGCCTGTTACATGGGATGCTGTGGTCAAGAATTCAGGGAACAGACACGTCCTTCTGCATATTTTCTTCTCTCGAGGAGACTAGGGCCATGAGAAGAAGCTGACATGAATTGGAAAAGTGCTACCAATAACATGACAGTAGGTCTATGAGATGGCTCAGTGGGAAAAGGCTCTTCCCGCCAAGCCTGTTGACCTAAGTGTGATGAACCCTGGGACCCACATGGTAGAAGGAAAGAATTGACTCTTGAAAGGTATCCTCTAACTTCTACCCATACACTGGGATGCATATACCATCCCAAAATAAACAGATAAATGTAATGAGAAATATATGTTTACAAAAACAACACCAAAGTAACTGTGCCTTGAAACACACCATGGGCAGTATATAGAATGCTGAACAGTCTACCTGTGCTCTCATCTAATCAGCACAGAAGCCCATCTCCAAGATGAATGACACTTGCAAGAGCCACGCCCTCGGCCTGCTCTAATTTTCTTAGAAGCGCTTAGAATCTGATACTGTGGTTTTTAACCGCATACTTCCTCACCCAAAGATTATAAATTCCGGGACAGCAGCAATGGCATCGGTTCAGCAATGGCAAGAGTGGTAGCATGCACTGTAATCCCCCAAAGCTGCCGCAGAAGGATTTTGTGTTTGAAGTCAATCTGGGCTAATAATGAGTTCAAGATTGGTCTAGACTACAGAGTGAGACCCGGTATTTTTGTTTTTAAAAAGAACATTATTGATTTGTTGACCTCTGTCCTCTCCCTTTCTAGAACAGTGCCTGGCTCACCATAGGTCCTTGTTAATATTTGTTAACTGTCCTTCAGATGGATAGAGAACTCGAGTCTCAGGGAGCTCAGCAATGGATCCATGGAGGAGCAAAGAACCCACCCACTTACCACCTTTGCCTGGAGGTTAATCCATGAAACAGTGCAGACAGTCGTGCTCTGCAAAGCCTGGCACAGCAGTTAACGCACAGTTCTTTGGGAGATTTTCCTCAGACTTGGTTCTTCCCTAGTCCCACTAATGTGCAGGTCTGTCCTTCCTAGCCAGGAAAGGTGGTGTGCTTGTTTAATCCCAGCGCTCAGAAGGCAGAGGCAGGTGGATCTCTGTGAGTTTGAGGTCAACCTAGTCTACATATCAAGATCCAGGACTTCCATGATTGTATGGTATTACTCTGTCTCAAAACAAAACAGTCTCATAGTATATGGTATAAGGTATATGGTATATGGCATATAGTATATGGTATAAGGTATATGGTATATGGCATATAGTATATGGTATAAGGTATATGGTATATAATATATGGTATATAGTATATGACATGTGATATATGGCATATGATATATGGTATATAGTATATACAACTTAAAGTGAAAAGAGCAATGTGGGGATTAGAGAGTTTATAGACTCAGTGAACACCATCAGCCTGAGTTCTTATGCGTCTGGAAGCCAGAGAACTAACCATTCACACATAAAAGATCCCACCCAGCTATCTTCAGTGGCACCTCAACCCAACCAGTCAGAGCCAACCTTGAATGGCCCTTGCCAGTTTGCTGCTTCTCTCTCAAGCCCTGACCCTCCCAACCCTGCATCCTGGGAACATCTTTTAGGTGTGGTATCTTTGTTCATCAGGAGAGCTCAGAAGGTAGCTAAGCCTTCATCAGGAAAGGGTGTCTCACACTGTGGAGACTGAGCATGCCCCAAGAGGGGCTGAAATGGTGCTGTCTTCTCAACCATGCTCAGAGCCTGGCACCAGGTGAGATGGAGGGAAACTCAAGAGAGCCAAGTGCAGTTAAAAGTCTATTGCTTTTTCTGTTGCAGATATCGATCTACTTAGCTTTGTGCCAGGCCGTTTGCTAGCAATTAATTTCAGTCAGTGCAAGGGCTTGCGTTTACCATTATTTTCCCGAATGCTCAGGGGCCTCCCTCTCAAACCCATAAAGATGATGTGATTCCACTCTGCTGCCTGGCCAAACCATGACTTCAGGATCTTTCATTTAGGCTGGAGCTGAAGGCAAGACGTGAAGTCTGTGTTCTGTCGTGTTGCTGAATGAGGGCCAGATGTCTTAAAAAAGAAAGACAAAAACCAAACCAATGTCCTTCTCAATTCCTTGATCCTGGGAAAGAGGAAATGATTCTGTTTGAATTCAGATGCGATCCAGACCTGTCTTCCTTCAGACCATGTGGGAATTGTTTGCACCTCTTGGACCTGACTCTTGCTTAGACTTAGCCATTAGCTCTCTGTATCCTATCTCTGAAACTGTTTTCTTATATTTTAAGTGGGGGTAATAATAACCAATATCTGTCTGATACTTTAAAATTTATATAGTGCTCAAATCTACACTGACTGTTTGCTATTGGCAAGCTGATGGGCTGAGGCTATGGAAAACCAAGATGATGTTAGCCCGACATGATAGTGGGTTTGTGAGGATGTCAGCCAGACCTGGATGGGGGAGCCTTGCTAAAACCAGCTGTTCCCTCCACACATCAGCAGTGCCTCACAAATGTGTGTGTCTGTGTATGTGCCCAAGCATGTACATGTGTGTATGCATGTGTACCCAAGCATATGCCCATGTATGCATTTGTGTGCGTGTGCATGTGTGCATGCTTGAGCATGTATGCATGTATGTATTCATGTGTGTACCTGAGTGTGTGTGTACATGTATGTGTGTACCTGAGCTTGTATGCCGGTGTGCATGTGTTTGTGTACCCAAGCATGTATGTATAGTGCGTGTGCATATATGCATGTGAATATGTGTGTGCTTGCATATGTGTGTGTATGTGTGTGTGTGTGTGTGTGTGTGCGCTCGCGCATTAGCCTAAAATGTCTTCCCTTCACGTTAAAGATAATTAAGCATTCGCTTCTAAACCACTTAATGATGCATACAGCCTATAGGCTTCCTCATTTCAAATGTTTGTTAGCAAGACACAGAGAGCATTGTCAAAGGTTTGTCAGTTTGGCTATTCTGTGGCACTATCCACATTCCTAAGAAGGGACTGTATAGCTAGGGCTTTACCCGTCCTTGAAACCACTTGGGCAGACTTTGTCCTCTCCTGCTTATCTTTAAGGCTTCCCTTGGAGGCTGAGCATCCACAGAAACTGAGGAGATCCTACATCAAATTGCCCACCCCCTTAAGGGACAACAGCAGCATATTCTCTGCTGAGAAAAAGCCCTCCCTTCCCCACCACCTATTTAGCCAACCAGCTCCAAGGCCCAGAGCCCATCATCTGCTTGCCCTCCCTTGGTAGCCAGACAATGGCTACCTCCAGCCTCGTCTTACTGCCACCTGCTCCCTGTCAAACAAGAAACAGAAACAGTAACATTCCCTGTTTGCTCCTGTGGCTTTTTAGAGCCAAGAGTATACTTTGTATTTTCTTTCTATTCCTTTGTCTTATACCTTTTTCACCCAGTAAATCAGACACAAGAGGAAAATAAAATAAGTGGCAGAGTGGCCAATGTAACCATTTAAAACCATTTCACAGTAGATTTTTCCTGAACAACAACAAAAAAGTAATATTTATGTCACTTAGACATTTCTGAAAAGACTTAGATGTTCTTTTAAAAACATCACATCGACGCCAATGAAGAATACAGCCCAGCTTTAGTAATAGATTTTGAAATACATACAAGTTATCAGCCTGCAAAGCAGTGTTTCTTAGGCCTTCCCACGTGTCTCAGCATGTTAGCAACGCCCCATCTGTTGGTGTCAGTCTCAGAAGCTGGTTTGTAGTCTCTGATTTTATTAAAATCCTATCTGGCAAGTCACTTGATCTCTTCTAGTCTGGTCTCCTCACTTCCATGCCCTGGGCCTGGGGTCCTGTGCCAGTGTGCATAGCTGACAGAAATGGAGACCATTAATCAGAAATACATTTAGCTTGTGCTTAATAAGGAGTATTTTCTCTTGTTCTTGCTAGTAATTGCTGAAGATGTCTGTGTTTGGATTAAAACTTTGTCCCCTGCCATCTGGATGCCATTGATACGTCTCAGCTCAGTCATGAGCTGGATGATATCAGTGGTTTCCATGTCAACAGATGACAAGAGTTGTATATGGAGCCGTGTGACTACAGTGCCTGGGGAAGCCAGCCCCGGGAAGGAGGCAGCTGTGCTGTCACACCTAAGCATCTTCCCTGATTCTCAGACACCACTGAGATGATTTCAGTTTTGTGCCAATTACATTTACATGTGAAATCGCAACACATAATTTTTGGCCAGTTAGGAAAGGAACAGTGGTCTTGTTGGTACCTGTCATTGCAGTTTGTAAGAAAGACATTTTCTCAAAGACACCTTTTAAAATCTCCACTTGGTAGGAAACTTATTGCTTTCAAGTAAAGTGTGGTACCCTGATTATGAGGGCATTGATAGCATGTATTTATTGATCCAAACTGTACCCCAGACTTCAAGAGCTTGCTAAGCAGCCTGTCTAAATATAGCAGCAGCAGCAGCAGCCGAGAGGCAGCGATGAAACCATTAAGGAGGAGAAGTGCCTCTCGGCTCGAAGCTCCAGTCTAGGCCTCAGATACAAGATTAATAAAAAATGTGTTTTAATCATCTTTTCTAAGAGTTTCCTGATCTTGATTAAGAAAGCACATCTCTGAAGAACCATTTTCTCAGGAAGTAGATGGTAGCCACACATGCAAGAAAAATACATATTGTGTGAACCCAGAAATTAACCCAACAGCTGCTTGTTACCTTTCCCTCAGATCAAGAATGCCGCCGCCAATGTCCTCCGGGAAACGTGGCTAATCTATAAACACACAAAGCTGCTAAAGAAGATTGACCATGCCAAAGTCAGGAAACACCAGAGGAAGTTCCTCCAAGCTATCCACCAGTGAGTATCGGAGAACCTGAGCAGTGTACTGTTTGGTCAAACTGAACGCAGGATGCCACAGCTCTGCTGCGCATCCCCAAACCAGGGAGATGCAGGAGAAATCGACTCTGCTCTACTCAAAAAGCACCCAGTCCAGGCCTTTGACTCACTGTGCGGCAGTGGGCAGGCTGCTGTGGGAGGCAGAGATCAGAGCAAGGACCTAAAGGCATTCATGCTACCCAGATGCACACACACACATACATGCACAGACACACATGCACACACACAAAGAGATGCATACACATGTATGGACACCATATATGGACACATATACAGAGGCAGAGACATACATGGACACACACACAGAAAGACACACATACATATGCACATATACACAATGACACACACACAGATACATGCACAGACATACATGGACACACACACATACATGCATGAACACATATGGTCACACAGAGAGACACAGACTCATGCACAGGCACATGCACACACAGACATATTCACAGACACACACACACACAGATGCACAGACAAACACACACAGAGACACACACAGAAACACATATTTAAAGATATAGTCACACACATATACAGACACATATACACATGCATAGACACACATACAAAGTCATAGAAACAAACACATGCATACAGACCCACATGCCTTCACACATGTGCTTGTACACATATGCATACTACCACTAGTTCCTTTTGTGATAGAGGAATACAATGTTTTAAGTATAGTACAGAGCTGGGTACGGTGGTTCAGGATTGTAAGCCTCAAACTCAAGAGGCTGAAGCAAGAGCATCCCTCTGAGTTGAAAGCCATCCTGGGCTACAAATTCAGGTTGAGGTGAGGTGAGACCCTGCTCACCCCCAAATAAATACAGAAGCAAATAAAATGAATAGGGCAGAGAAGTAAAGAAAGAAAGAAAAAAGAGAGAAAGAGAGGAAGAGAGGAAGAAAGAAAGAAAGAAAGAAAGAAAGAAAGAAAGAAAGAAAGAAAGAAAGAAAGGAGTGAGGGAGGGAGGGAGGGAGGGAGGAGAGAGAGAGACAGACAGACAGACAGGCAGACAGACAGACAGACGGTTGTTTTGACTCAAAGACTTGAGGAACCGGGCAGGTCAGGAAGCAGACATTGGAGGAGAGAGAACATCCCAAACAAAGGCAGGGGAGTAGGGGAGTGAGTGACTTGAGACAAGTCAGGCACTGAGAGTGACACGGGAAACATGTATGGAAACAACCGTTTGCTTTCTCGGGTTCCTGACAAGTCTAATCCTGCCAGCTACCCCTGTGTTCATGACCCCAACACTAAACTCCAAGCTCAGGTTTGATGAAGGGGTGACGCTTTAGCGTGAACTTGAACTGCCTGTTCTAACTCTTCCCCACAGACTGCGGGGTGTCAAGATGGAACAAAGGAAGCTGAGTGACCAAGCCAACACCCTGGTGGACCTTTCCAAGGTGAGTGGCATCCAGGGCAGACCTGACCCACATTCACAGAACACGGTGCAGGACCAGGAAGACATAGACAGACAGCCCTCTTTGGTTAAATGCCTAGGTTTGCGGGTTTTTTGTTTGTTTGTTTTTGTTTTTTTTAAACATTTGTAATCTACCAGTGTGTCCTGTCCTTTAACACGTGGCATTTGTTTCTCAAGTTGAATAGCTCAGATTTGTCTTGTTCATAACTAATTAGCTAACCAGTTCCTGTTAGTGTGTTATTAACTGTTTATCAAGGGGCTTTTAAGGATGAGCAGAAGTCACACAAGAAAGTACCTTAGTGAGGACCAAATGGGGCAAGCGCGACACAGATGCCTTGGGATATATTTGTCACAGTTCTTGCAATTTGTTGATATACTAGGAAACTCATTTCCCTGTGTCTTCTAATCCTTACAGCCTAGGCTTTCCTGACCTCAAATAGATGGTAGTAGTGGTGTGTGTGTGTGTGTGTATCTGTATCATAATAGGCAGACAGCTGACATTGAACATGGAGTTCCTGAGAGCCTAAGGTCTTAAGGCCCAATATGACATTGTCATTCAGTGTTTCTTGCCTTTACTGCCATCAACATCATAAACAGACTCTCTTCTTGAAAATCAGCACTGTGGGCAGAACTAAGCGTGGGCAGTCTGACCAGGAGGGCTCCCTGCCCCCCACTACCTTCTGATAGAAATTATACAGCAAATATGTAGCCCAGGGCTGGGCTGGCAGAACATTCCAGCAGATGTCAATTGTAACGGAACCTTATTCCCTGGGAAAGCAAAGGAAACTCCCTCAGGCCAATTAAGCCCCCTTTGAAAAGAGCCTGCAAGCAGAAATTATTGGTTGCTGGGCCACGTGCAGGCTCCTCATTCAATAGAGGGATCAAGAAGGCAAAGAAAGAACTTCCTATGGAGGACCTCAGCCACAGCTAGGGAGACGCCCACAGACACATGTGCCATTGGAAGGGGCATTCAGGTGGAGTGTGGGGTTTCCCAGAACCCAGTGTGGGAGTGGATGAATGGACCCCTGGAGTCTTGGACACGTTGGTTAATACACAGAGTTCCAGCAAACCTCCTGGAAGTACTCCCCATATGTTAGAACCACTTATTCCCAGGAGATAAGGGGGTGTCTGGAGACACCTCCGCACCACCTCTCCTCTCCTACTCAGGTGCTGTTCCCCCACGCCAACCTTCACCCCAACCCCCACCCCACCCCAGGTCACCTTGGAGCATATTTGACTTTCATTTGTTCTTAATTCTAAATTCTCAAGAGAGGAGATTTGATTGGCCGGTTTTACTGACGTGTCTGTCTTTAGACAACTCAGCTATGACTAGGAAGAAGGAAACAGCTAGGACGGACTCTGTGAGCCTCAGCAGTGGCTCAGTGAGATGCCCCAGGCAATGTTTCCCATCTCACCTCTCACCAACAGGGCACACTGTGGCTGATGCTCCTCCAGCAATATCAGGTTAATCTAGGTTTTGAGTTCATCTTCCTTCAGGGCTGCCCACAGTCTCTCATTGATGGAGTGAAAGAGATGGCTTGGTAGACTTGGAACACTTGCTGGGAGAGAAAGAGGATCTAAATTTGAATGCCCAACACTCAGAGCTGCATGTGCCTTCAGCACTGGTGGGCAGAAAAAAAAATGAAGTTTGATGGCCAGTGAGCTTGGCCAAGACAGCAGTTCCTAGTTCAGTGAGAGGCCCTGTCTCAAAGGAATAAGGCAGAGAATAATAGAGAAAGAGACTCCATATCCTCTGCTTGTACCTATGAACTGGCACCCATAGATTCACATGCAGTACACACACAGACACACAGACACACAGACACACACAGAGAGAGAGAGAGAGAGAGAGAGAGAGAGAGAGAGAGAGAGAGAGAGAGAGAGAGAGAGAGAGAGATTCCTGCACTGGACAGGGAAATAAAGCCATATATCACAGAGGAATGAAGTCTGTGGGAAGATAGTGTGCACAGAGCCATTGTAAAGTCCATGCGTGAAACTGGAGGAGGAGGCAGACCCTGCTAGCCATCCATTTAGTCTCTGTGTTTTTCTCCCATGAGACCCAGATTCCAGTGGCAGTCATGTGTGCTTCCGTGTAGGTCCCCACTCCCTTAGCATCCTGTTAGCAGCATTGCCAAGGGAAAGCATCCATCGTAATGCTACGCTGGCTCCTTTTCCCTTCGTGCTTTGCCTCCCAGCTCCCCACCCCTCGCCTCTGTTCTTTGTTCCTCCCTAGATTAAGAATGTACCCTTCCATTGCATGTTCTGTATTAAACAGGCCTCATGTCATGTATGCTGTCAGAGCTGGGAGGGCTGGGGCCCCTCACCCAATTCCTTCAGTTTCTTCAACTGGGAAATAAAAATAGTTCCCACCATCTGAAACTTGGGTAGTCAAATAAGAACTGTAAACCTGCTTTGTGAGCTGTAAACGTTTCAAATATGGCAGTTCTGATTAGGAACACAGATAAGGAAGGAACCAGAACCTAAAGGAACAAGATGACCATCACCTGGTTCCACACTGGAGTTCGCCAGGTGCTCTTGTGGCCCAGCATGGGATCAGTGGCTTGTCCATTCTGGAGGGACCACGCCCTGTGAGGAGGAACTTGGCCACGCCCACCCCCCCCCCATCCAGGTTACCCTTTCCCTGGGAGGGCAGAGCTGGCAAGAGAAGAGCTATCTTCAGACCTGCTCCTCCACAATTCCAACTGCAGGGGGCTCTCCTGCAGTTTCACCATGGCTCCTCTGCTGCTGCCTCGCGTTCCGTTCCCCTCCCCCCTTGTCCTCTGTTCCTCTCTCATCCGGTTGCCTGCTCCTTCCACATCCTCCTAGAGCAGTTGTTCTCAGCCTTCCTAATGCGGTGAGCCCTGAATACAGTTGCTCATTTGAGGTAACCCCTAACCACAAAATTATTTCATCTCAACCTCATAACTGTAATTTTGCTCCTGTTATGTATGAATCGTCATGCAGGATATCTGATATGCCATCCCCAAAGGGGTCTTGACCCATAAGTTGAGAACTGCTGTCCTAGAGAAATGCCAGGTCAGATGAGATTAGGGTAATTTCATACACACACCACACCACACCACACCACACCACACCACACCACACGGGCACAGGCACCAGAACCCCTTTTCCTCTCTCTGGGTGTGAGACTTGAGAGCCAGCATTCCCGGTGCTTGCTGATTGTCTGCCATGTATAGTCTAGGCTTCCGCAATCAGCACAGGAATCACGGGGTGTCTGTGCAGGGAGCTCTGATAACAAGTGGGACCAAAGAACAGCGTGTGACAGTGTTGGAGACAGGAGGCCATCAGAAGTACCCTCAATGCAGCCTTTGCCAGGCAGCATGGGAGGCGCGCCTGCTCTGAGGAGTCAAGTGTCCTCTGCTCAACCAAGACCTCAGCCAGGTCAGACGGCCCTTAAAAGAAGCAACCTGCTCCAGGGCTTCTCTACCTCCTCTGGAGCCAAGGAGCAGACGGGTGGCTCATCAGCAGGGCAGCCCCTTGTGGTCCAGGATCATGCCTGAGGCATTAATCGCATTTTCTATTCTGACTGCTGCATAGAAAGGGGGTGGGGATGCAATCTCATAACTATGTGTAGTTATTAACTCTGATTTTATAAGGAGGTCAGGGTAGGAGAGGTTAAGTGGCCTACTAGTGAGCTGAACTTGCACTTGAACCTTGACTTGTTAATTAGGAGTCTACAGCCTTGGCCATTCTCACCTCAGTGTCTCCTCTTGAATCATTAGACGGCAGCACTCTGTGTGAATCGAGAACCATGTAGAGCCATATTCAATTTAAGAAAGGGGAAGTGTTTCTTTTCTTCCATGCATATTTGCTATTTAAAATAGATAACTAAGTTGGGCATGGTGACGCATATCCTTAGTCTCCAGCACTCAGAAAGCAGAAACAGGCAGATCTCAGTGAGTTCAAGGCCAGCTGGGTCTACAATTCCAGGACACCCACGAGTACGTAGTGAAACCCTGTATCAAAAGAACAAAATAAAACAAATTATAAAATTGATCCTCAATATCCATTCCTTTTAGAAAAAAAAAAGTGCCCACCCCAGCCTGTCCATCACCTGGAAAGTCCTGGAATTCTCCTTCGGTGACATGGGAGGAAGCTGGGCGGAGGTGGCTCCAGCTGCAGGGTGGAGGGCATTTCATCTTCCCACAACAGAGTTCTCTGTGGTGATGGTCTTCTTCCTGCCTCCCCCTCTGTCTCTCCCAGATGCAGAACGTCATGTATGACTTAATCACGGAGCTCAATGACCGGAGTGAAGATCTAGAAAAGCAGATTGGCAGCCTGGAGTCCAAGCTGGAGCACCTCACAGCCAGTTTCAATTCCCTGCCCCTGCTCATCGCAGATACCCTGCGCCAGCAGCAGCAGCAGCTGCTCACTGCCTTCGTGGAGGCCCGGGGCATCAGTGTGGCCGTGGGAACTAGCCACGCCCCTCCCTCTGACAGCCCTATCGGGATCAGCTCCACCTCTTTCCCAACCCCATACACAAGTTCAAGCAGTTGCTAAATAAAACTCCCCACTCCAGAAGCATTACCCATAGGTCTTAAGATGCAAATCAACTCTCTCCTGGTCGCTTTGCTGTCAAGGAAGTTTCGGACCAGGGAACAGAACGAAGAGAGATGGAACAGATGAGCTGACTCATGTTCTTTCAGCGTGCTTTGTTCGATATGCCTTGAAACCAGAAATCTAATCTCTGTTTAGGTGCCTCTACTTGGGAGCTGGAAGACGAGGTGACGGGAAGCAACGCCTCTGTCAGGGCCCTTGCTGCAGAGTTGGCGGAGAACAGAAATCCCTGCTCAATCTCAGGTTTTCACAGGGAGGTGGGGAGGGGCAGCCACTCTGAAGCAGCTGAGAGGGAAGCCAGCCAAAGTGGGGTGTGCTGAGCAAGGGTGGTATTAGGTTTGGGGAGTGGGTTCCTGGCTGCCTTGGGACCTCAGCTCACCTGTCCTGTCCTTTTGTCTAAGGAAGCCTCTGGGTGGTAAAAAAATAAAAGAGAGCCGCCCAGAATTTTCCAAAACAGGCATACCCAAATTAGACTTGGGGAGGGTGGTGACGTAGACAAATAAAAAGCCAGATTTTCCATCCAATAATACTATCCATCATATACACACACAGATGTTCAATCCAGGTCATTTTCTGTTTGAGTTGAGCCCAAATGAAAGGGACCTGGTACCTCCCCTTGCACACAGTAATTCTGCATTGAGATGATGCATGGGGTGTGTTTAGTTGAGGACGTTAGAGGGTATTGGCTACATTTTGAGCTTCATTGAAGATGCAGGTCCCTCCTTCACAGTGTCCTGGGCATGCATGTGGCCTGATTTAATGTATGCCAACTCCACACTGGAGAGATAAATGTCCTTTTAAAAACAACAGCTTTTGAAGAGGTTTCATCCAGCCAAATAAGCTGTGTGCTGATGGAACCCATGTTCCCAGGTGTCTGTGTGTGGGGGAGGAGGAGACAAGCGTGCCCAATGCCACCATAGTGAGTGCAACTATTGTCTGGGGCTTTGCCGAAGCATCTTCAGCCAGCAGAAGGTTCCAGCCGGAGATGTAGGAGTGTGGAAGGATCAGTGCCTAACACTGCTAGGTTGGGAGGAGAAAGGTAGAGAGTGGCTCCTGTGGTCCCTTCTACCTTACCTGACATCATCTCAAAATGAAACACTGTGAGAACACAAGAAGCCCTAGGGGCATGTGTGTAAAGTGAGAGAACACATTTGTTGGAAGCTTGTTCCTATTGTGCCACACCCATCTTGGGGCAAAACTTACTCTACTGAATCCAAGAGACTCCAGAAACAAGCAGATCTGGGATAGGCGTGGGCACTTGCTTTTATCCCCATTGCTCTGTGATCTGACTGTGCACACAGCTGTGGTGGGAAAGCTATTGAGTTTTATCACTTCTCCCATCTGGAGGTCTTCGGTTTCTGCTTATAAGAAATTATACGTGGAATATTTCATCCATCTTTTGGTAGGACAAAAGGATGTTATCTGTGTATAGTTGCTGTCTTGAGAGTAGCCCCGTGTCAGGCTATCACAGGTCCCTGGAGGCATCGCCTTACTATGTGCATTTTTCTTGTGCAATGCTGGGGCTGGTCCTCTCAGGACAGGGAATTGCTGGACAGTGAGGTGGGCAACTGTGGCACGGAAGACATGCCTTGGTTTTTTGTTTGTTTGTTTCTAAGCCTCTTGTTTGTCTTTCTGTCTTGATGCTGCTGTCTCGTGTCTTGTGTCCGCAGTGCTGGAGACCAGACTTGCGGCTTCATGCGTTTTAAACAAGTGCTGTTCCAGTCAGCCACACCCCAGCCTGCTGCTGTTGTCTTAATGGCCTATCTTCTTAATGGTCTATCTTGATCGCCCCCTCGAGCATTTTCATTAGCTGTTTTGCACACCAGAGAAGCCACATTTGTTGTTAGCATTTAATTCTTTTTACTTGTTCTTTTAATTATTAATTATCGGAAAGATTCTTTGTATCCTGAGAATGGTATTCCTGTTTTCAGTTTAGCCATACCTACAGGCAGATATACACACAGATGAAATAGCCATTGTACCTTCTTTGTAGCATTGGTTGCATTTCACAAAAGGAAGGCTGCTGATGGGCCCACTTCCTGGTCATGTGGTCTATTGGCCCTCAGCTGTTTTCCCTGCTCTCTGTTGCATCTTGCTGTGATCCTGTGCTGTGTGGTCATAAGCATGGCACATCTAAGATTTAGTTCCCATTTTCACATAAATGACATGCAAGATCCCACCGCTTCTCCTGCTGTGTATCCATCTTGGTTTGGACATAGTCTACAATCTGTCTTTTTGTTGATATTCTTGCTAAGTAAACCCTGAAGGCCAAGCTAACAACACTAGTGTAGAGGATGGCTAGAGCTGTTTCAGGAGGGCACCACTAGCATTAGAGAGAGATGTGGGAATTTGTAGGGTGGCCTGGCCTGTTGGTATTGCAATAGGTCTGTGTGGCCTTATCTCTAGCAGAAGAATATACCTCGAGAAACATGACAGGATCAGAAGGTTGGCTCTGTGATGGCAAATGAGCTGCTGCTTTTTTGTCCTGATATTGCAGCTTCATGAGGGAAGTCATAATTCTCTTGCAAATATAATCGACCCTTGATGAGCTAGGTAATGAGGATCCTGGTTAGCTCACCCAGATGTATCCCTGCATCTTTTAGATGATCCCACATCACCTAAGCATCCCAGTTGAGTGGGGAAGGAGGCTAGTGGATTCTAAGGCCATGTGGTAGTGGAAAGAGTCTGAGTCTCAAGAGTGGGCTGCAATTTAAAACTATGAATACTGTAATTTTGCCCTAGCCCTGAACTGGTCCAATTTCACTCACTCCTAGAAGGCTGACCGATGGCAGAGGCCTTCCTAGCATCTTTCCAGGAATGCAGTAGCAGACGGAAGCACTCCAATATTTCCCCAAATATCTGGACACTTGAATTAAAAATATAGAGCCACCCTGTCATTGCTTAAGCCATATAATTGCTTCATGTACTGTGAAGTCAGGGATGTACTGTGATACTCCAAGACCACTGAGCTCAGTGGGATTTCAGGATATAGCCTCAGTTGGTAATTTACACCCGACTAGAAGCTCATTCCTCCTTAGATTGACATCCAAATAAGAATCTGCACCTTTGGCTCAAAGGTCGCATGTGTGATTATCATCAATAAATCATTATGAAGTGTCTGTGGGCCATTCTTACCACCTCCATAATGTATAACTCCATGACATCATGTCTCGAAATATGACCCAAATGAATGAGAGGGGCTATAGCCATGCATCACCAGTGACTGTGACCCTAACAGGGTCGGTCCTGTGCTGAAACAACAACCTTGTAAATCAGAAGACATAGAAACTGAATGTGAAATCTAGCCCTCAAACAGCACAGCACTGACAAATAATGATTTCAACGTATCTGGAGAGTTTCCCCTTACAAAGAAGTCATGGAAAGAAGAAAACTAGTGATACAAAATCAGAATAGGTGAAAGTCTGAGACTCCTGCCAATAGGTCTCAGTTTGTGTGTATTTAAAAGCGAAGATGAATTAAGTTCAAAGTATTCAGTAGAAGACAAAATGAGATCCCTATCGCTAGCACAGCAGCCTTGACTGACTAGCTAACCCACACTTAGATGTTACATTTGAATGTTGTGATAGTTACCAAAAAGTAATTACTGCACATTGGATAGGGAGTGATTTGCAGGGAGAAAGACAGAGTTTGTGCAGAGTTCAGGAAGCCCCCATCCTCCAGAGGATGACAAACAATGTATTCCAAATAGAGAGTCAGTATTCCATCTCAAAACAGACACCCTAGCCACTGCTAGAGAAACCCGGCTGAGACACTGTGACACTACCAGCAGGTTACGACTTTCTAAACTACTGCTTTTAAATGCTCAAATAGGTTCCCACCTCATCCAGTCACTCTACTTCCCCCAAAGCTACTAGAAGCAGATTAAGGATCCATTAGTGGTCATTCTGCTGTCCCTGTTGACTTCTTGGTTTGGTTTCAGTCCCTTAGATGGCTATCTGGAGGCTTCCTGGCAGACGCAAACAGTTCATTCTCTCCCCTGTAGCCAGCTGGCTTGTTCATACCTTGGGCAGAATCTCTTCCTTCTCCACCTCTGCCAAAGCAAACATTTGGGGAATGGGATTAAAGCTAGCCCTAAGACGGGGGGGGGGGGGGGGGAATGGAGGGTGGTGATAGTGTCTGCCTGTGGTAACAGGAAGCTTGTGTCAGGCTGCATGAATAATAAGGTCCTGCCAGACAAGGAATATGTAGACTTGTGTTGAACAAGGCCACAGCTTATGAACACATGTTCTGTGAAGTGGTCTATAGGCAGCCACAGAGGGGGATGTAACTGTGATCTTTTTGTCTTACGCCATTACTGGAAACGCCCACACACGAACTGGAGTTCCCTCGGAACAACATTGTCAAATCTTCAACAGACGACCTCCGAACCAGGTGCCATGAGCCCTGCACAGCTGTTTACACACTGAGACATGTATTCTGGAAGCTGCGAGCAACCTCGGGCCTGGACTGACAAGAGACCTTGTGACCAATCAAGCTGGTGGAGGAAAAGCACAAAATTCAATACCAACCTCTAGTTAAGATCCCAAAGAGATGCTGACATTTCTAGCAAAAATAATAACAATAATACTAAATAATAAATAAATAGGAACAGTGACAAATAAAAAAAAATGAATCTGATTGGAACAGCCGATATCCAGCTTCCCAGAGGGAGGACGGGGCTGAGTGACATTCTCCAGCTGTGTCACTTCTCGGATCCCAACCAGAGCTGACCCACCTTCATCATATATGGTATTTAATGGCGCAACACAGTGATCGATTTAGTCCCAGTCTCTTCATTCTGTGCTGGCCACAAGAGAACAACAAACTCGAGTGATAGGATGTTGATGGAGGAACCATTTTCATAGCAAACTCAGAAATGGAGGTGTTTATATTCCAAACCAGATGGGCTTCAGTATGAATTTGCATCTTGCCTCTGTACTGCTTGCTATTTTTTAATGATAGGAGAAAGCATAACAGTTTATTTTAAATATGAAATATATTGCTATATTATAAAATATATTGTAACTTTCGATTAACATTTTGTATTGAGCTAGTCTTTAGCAGGCTGGGTGACAGCCTGCTTTCTTTCCTAACGACTGTTTCTGGGTACACATCGCTGTTAGCGGTTGCCTGACCCCCAAACCCAGGGTCCTGGTTCCACGGCAGGCCGGATGGCCATATTCTCCAAGACTGAGCAGTAGAGATAAAAATAGCCATGAGGTAAGCGGAGAAGAATAATTCCACCCTAAATTCTACCAAGCCATTTCAGAAGCGATTTGTAAAGCCATCACTCCTTAAGTAACCGTCAACAATTTAGTAAAAGCGTAGACTCTTTCTATCTAAATGCAAAGGGCCCAGTCTGTAAGTTTTTTGCCTCAGGCACAGCCAACCAGCTTTCCTCTGGCAACATCAGAATTGGGCATTAAAAAAAGACTCTTGTTTACACTGCCTCAAAATACTAAAAATTCTAAGCATTGAGTTTCTCTATATACGAGGACAACCAAGATTAGCCAGGCAGGGCCCAGTGAGAACTGAGGTGCAGGTGTGCCTCTCTCAGTTGATAATCTCTTGGAGGAGGGTGTGATTCAGGAAGGGGAAGATCAAGGTGTCTGCAGTTTGTCCTTGATGCTGGAGGAGGGGGCAGGATGTGCATAGCAAGACCCAGTACAGAGCCAGCTTCCACATTTGCTATTCACTGTAGATAGGGGGAGATGGTTCTGAATATCACATTTCCTCTTATGGCAAAAATAAGCAGCCCATGAAACCCACTCGCTCCTTCTCGATACAGTACCTGAGATATACTTGTTACAGAATTACAGAGTTCCTTCTTTTGAATTACCAGGGTCCTATTCTATATTAAAATGGATGAAGGATATCCTCCCTAAATCTGCACATCTCCCGATGAGGAATGTGCTTGCTGGGATCACTTCTGCACAACACAGGACAGGTGCAGACCAAGGAGCATCAGGGGAGAGTTACCTGCCTGCCTCTTCCCTTCGCAAGCTCTGGAAATGCACACAGATCCACAGATCATGCAAAGCTGTAGGTGCTGCCCTGGGAAAGAGACTAGAAGCCTCTAAGGTTCCCTGAACTTCAGCCGTAGCACCTGTTAGTCATGCTTAATGACAGACAAGTTTCTAAACATCCAGTTTCAATCAGCTGGAGTAGACAGGGCTGTCTGTGTAAGCAAGTCACGTTTGTTTCTCTCGGCATCTGCATTACTCTTCAGTTATGTGCTAGACTGAGCACCATTAAAGCCATCAGAACTCCAGGGCACCTGTTTTTAACACATGGCTTACTCGCTGGGTAATGGAAATGAGCTAACTCTCAATTTGGTAATTGACTGAGAGATATTGATTTGTTTCTTTATACATCTCCTGCTCAAAATGGAGCTATTTTGGCTTTTACTTCTAGCGATCTATAGACTGGCTAAGATGTTTACATGTATAGAGAACACATATATTCTGACCTTTCCCATCAAAGATGTAACTCATCCATAATCAAGGAAACTAATCCAAATTCTAGTTTTGGTGGAAACAAGCTCTGGACAATAATTCATGTGCGTAGCCCTATGCTAATCCTTGGTACTCCAGGTGAGAGCCAAAGACCGGCGGCATTCACATCCCCCACAAACTTGTCAGAAATAGGTTCTGTGCCAGGCCCGCTCAATCACAATTAGCATTTTAACCAGTGCTCCTGGTGATCTATATGCAACCAGCACTGAGAAGTGCTGGCCTCCCTCACTGTACTGCAATGGTAACCAATAATTCAGCTATTTCTTTCTCAAATATCATTTACCAAATTGTTTGATGATAGACAGCTCTTATATGATTGTAAGGGTAAAGATGGGTTTATGTGATTGTGAGGATAAAGATGGGTGTTATCTTAAAATTCCATTTGATATTGCACAGTTTAAATGACATACATGAACTGTAATGTCAATTGGAGGTGGCCTTTCTCTAGTCTGATGTGAAAAGCCACTCAAGTGACAGCTTTGAGCCACCTCAAAGCCCCCTTTTTGACTCTGATCATGGGCCTTCAGAGTATAAGGTGGAGCCATGGGTGAGCCCTGGATAGAAGGCTCCCAAGTCTCCCCTCAGCATACTGCAGAAATGGGACATTCCTGGTTCCCTGTCCCTCCATGAGGAAGCCAGAATCCCTCAGTGAGGACTCTCCTTAGACATTCAGACACATTCCTAATCTCCTGAGGCTTCTCCTATTTGTCACAGCAAGCAGGGCAAAGAGAGATGTAAATTCTGATATTGGTACCCTAAATTGATATGTGCCCAGAAACAGTTATGTTCTAAATTAATGGCTTTAACCTGTTCATTGTAAAAAGTGCCTTGGACTTCAATCTAAAGAGGTCAGTATAAATATGTATGTGTGTGTGTGATGTGTATGTAGGCAAATATTTACATATTTATACATACACAGGTGCATACACATATACCTGCACATTCATATATAATATATACATATATATATATATAAATGCTTCATAATATATCATATTGCTATTCACAGCTTCTTATTTTGTTTGGTCCTATGTTTATTTGTTTAGTGAGATCTTTACATAGAAAGGTTCTATTTAGGACATGGATGTATTTTTTGTTTGTTTTTTACTTTTTATTAAAAAGGTAAAGGATATTAAACGATAAAAAAAAAAAAGCAAAGTGCCTGAAAGTTTTGAATGGAGTTGTGATAAACTTTCACAAGCCACCAAAGAAGAAACTAATTTCCGTTTAAGAAATATTTTTCTGTTTCTGTGACTTTGTTTTCTATGAAAGAAGCACAAATAAGAACGGATGAAGCGACTTTGTGCTGTCCATTAGAATTGCCATCTGTTGTCTCCACAAGACAACTCTAAGATGTTTATTCAGTTGGGTACCTACCTTTTCACACTTCTGGGTCAGAAGGGCCTCGTTCCTGCGTGGCAGCACGATTTGGCTAATGTTGGGCCTCGTCCTTGACAGGCAACATGATTTGGCTGGGGATGTTCTTTGTGTCCCTTACTGAGACAAGGCAGACTCTCCTACAGGGGGCGGGTCTCAGACCTATGGCAGATGTAGCTCCTGACAACACCACTGGAAATTCAATGGGGAGCCTCTTCTCTTGACCTGGGTAGACACCTCTGTTTTGAGCAGCTGATGGAAGGCCCCTAAAAAGCCCCCTGGAGATCTCTGGGCCATGCTTTTCTTCAGTGATGCCCCCAGCCCCTCTGCCTGAGCCCCAAATCCCCGCCCCCCTAAATGATAGGATCAAAATCTCCAGAGGGGTTTTCAGGTTCCCAGGGCCCAGCTCACTAGCTGAGGACGCATCATGTACTTCTTCAAACTGGTTAAGTCTGTCTTAAAGGCTATGGTGACTCTCAGGCAGCAGCTGGGACCAAGTCAGTGTCCAGATCCTGCAGTTACAAGGGTCAAGTGCCCTTCTGAGATTCCATCTGTGATCATAGGCAACCATGGTGTTAACAGGAAGACCCTGTGTGCATCTGGGAACCAGAAAGACAACCACGTCCAGGAACTTCATGCTGCAGGCACATACAGAGGACTGTCACTTGATAGGTCTGAGCACAGGAAACAGAGCGCCTGCCCTGAAACCCTGGGCCCTTATTTTCCTTTCTATGAATTTTCCAGAGCTCTAGATAGAAACTTATCGCTATCATGTGACTGAAGTCCTTTCATGTAGAGGGCTTAATGTTTGGAAAGTTTTCCAGGTTTTAGACCAAAGTTTTTATTTTTCAAAAACTCATCTATCTCTATTTCTATTGCTGCTCATTCCTGAGAGGTCACTCCTAAAAATTCCCTTATAAACAAATGTATTTTCTGACTCTGTGATTACTAAACAACCATTATTTATGTTTCTTTTCTTTTCTTTCTTTCTTTTTTTTTTTTTTTTTTTTTTTTTGAGACAGGGTTTCTCTGCATATCCCTGGCTGTCTTGAAACTCACTTTGTAGCGCGGGCTGACCTCAAACTCAGAAATTCGCCTGCCTCTGCCTCCCTAATCAACAACATTTCCTGGTTAACAGGAATCCCGGGGCCCACCCCCCATCCATCACTCAGCTTCTCTTCCGTGCACCCCCAGGTGCTAACATTACCCATTCCGTTTAACCCCTCACCTCGGTGAGCCACTTGCTGCCCAGTTTCCTGTGGCCTCATTTTCCCACTGGGAGAATGGGTATACTATCTGACATCCTCCCTCCCAGGGTGAAGTCAGTAAATTAACTACCCTAAGGCATCAGAGTATGAGCATTGTAGCGGGGTGGTTAGTAAGTTGAAATATCTGGGGGAGACTACATCTCTTCTCTGTGCAAAGGACAGGAGGGTGACATCAAAGGACTCAGTCTGTGGCCTTCCTCATTCCTGAATGAATGATGAAGAACATGTATGCACATGTCAGCACGTGCTGGTAAGATATGACAGCATTAAATAAACACGAGGAAAGAAAACGACACACACAACCCACTAAAAATCAAGCAAGTCTTTCCTCTCATCTCTTCCCTTTCCTCTTTTTTTTTTTTTTTAAGATAGATCACCCAAACTTAAGGTCCTCAGCCTCCAGAGTGCTGGAGTTACGTGTTCAGTATTAAACAGGATATTTTAAAAAGCGTTTGTATGTGTGCGGTGTGTGTGCACATGGGTGCATGTGGCCACAGAGGTTGAGAGTGATGTCTACAGACCTACTCAGTCTCTCTCCACACAGACTATTCATTGAGGCAGGGTCTCCAGCTGAACCCAGAACTTGCTGTTTCCATTAGTCTGGCTAGCCAGCTTGTTTGAGGGATTCCCCTGTCGGCACCTTTTTAGAGAACTGGAGTTGTTGGTGAATGCCATGTCTGTCCAACATTTACATATGTTCCAGAAAGACTGTCTGGCAGGCACTCTAACCACTGAGCAATCTCCCCAGCTTCTTAAACAGGAATTTTTAGGCAGGCAATGATGTCTCATGCCTTTAATCTTAGCATTTGGGAGGCAGAGGCAGGTGGATCTCTGTGAATTTTAGGCCAGCCAGAGGCAAACCCACCCCTATGTTCTGCTATGCTTTAGGCAGTGACTCCAACCATCTGAGCAGAGACAGACGTCTTTGCCTCACAGTACAACTCTCTCGGGAGCTTTAGAAAACACTCTCGCTGGTCCACTTAGCCCTGTAAAGCCAGCAGGATGTCTAGGGCGGTGCTTGGGTCCTGAGGGTGCTCCTAAGGGTTAGCTGGGTTGGTTGTGTGGGAATGGTACCCAGCCTGGCCCCAGTTCCTGGGAACTTTGCTTTCATCCAGCAGAGAGACTGGGAGAGAGGGTTATGGAAGGAGACAGTGTTGGGGTTGATCATGCTTGATGCCTTTCTTTTCAATCCTCAGTGCACAAGCCTGCACTAATTTGCATTCAAGTGCTATTTGCATAAGCAGACAATGCCACCAGGTTATCCTGGCTCAGCGGCTCTCTGGCTGGCTGCTCTGGCTTCTGCTGGCACAGCCGGTCTGGACATCCTGGCTTTCTTTGGCCTTACCCCAAAAAGGTGATGGGAGAGGATTATCTTTTTTTTCTTTTCTTTTCTTTTTTCTTTTTTGAGACAGGGTTTCTCTGTGTAGTCCTGGCTGTCCTAGAACTCACTCTGTAGATCAAGCCGGCCTTGAACTCATAGCGATCCACCTGCCCCTGCTTCCCAAGTGCTGGGACAAAAGGCATGTTCCAACGCCACCTAGCCCGGTGTCTTTTATTAGGGAAAAAAAAAGTTAAAATTAAAAATAACACACTGTTCTTGCTAGCAGGTATGTCACTGAATTTAACAGAAAAAGTGTATTGGGTGTTACACCCATTTGTCTTTTTGAAATTATATCCAATCATAATAAAATTCTGTCTCTTATCTTAAAAAAAAAACAAATGGAGCCATTATTATATTACATATAATTGAGGGTTAGAAAGCAGAGCATTAGGATGCAAAGGTGGCTCCAGTTCTTCAAAATGGACAATTTGACTAACTGCAGGGCATGGGGGCTCATGGGTGAGATGATTCTTGCAGGCCAACAGGAATAGAACAGTTCAAAAGAGGAGAATCATGGTGTCTTATTTAGGGTTTCATTGCTGTGAAGAGACATCACGACCAAGGCAACTCTTTTAAGGACAACATTTAGTTGAGGCTGGCTTACAGTTTCAGAGGGTCAGTCCATTATCATCATGGCTGAAAGCATGGCAGCATCCTGGCAGACATGGTAGGAGAAGAGCCAAGAGTTCTACATCTTGATCAGAAGGCAGCCAGCAGGAGCCAGACTTGAGCGTATATATGACCTCCAAGCCCCACCTCCACAGTGACACACTTCCTCTAACAAGGCCAGACCTCCTCTGATAAGACCACACCTCCTAATAGTGCCATTTCCCATGGGCAGAACATATTAAAACCACCACACAGACTTCGACTTCCAGGAAAAGGCTCATGTATATGTCTATCAACAGCAACAAAGGGAGAAGGGGCTGGAGAGGTGACTTAGCTGCTGAGAGCACTGGCTGATCTTGCAGAAGACCCCATTTCGTTTCCAGTATCCACATGGCAGCTCAAAACCGACCATCTGTATCTCCAGTTCCAGGGGATCTGACACCCTTCGCTGGTCTGTGGGCACCAGCTGCACACATGGTGCCCATACACAGACACAGCCAAAACATTCATACTCATAAACAAAATAAGCAACAAGGCACTGGCCCTGAAATTCAGGTGCTGGTGAGAAGAACAGGCTGTCCATCCATCCAGCTCACAGCCCTTGCCGCCTAGATTAGTTTCTTGGTTGTTTGCTGTGACAGAAGGGTTTGTTTTGACTCACGGTTTAAGAGCGCCACCCATCGAGGTAGGAAAGGCAGGACCTTGAGGCATCTGGTCACGTTGTACCCACAGTCAGGAAGCAGAGAGCTATGCTTGTTGGTGCTCAGCTCACTTTCTCCCTTCTCTGCAGTCCAGAAGCCCAGCCCACGGAAGGACAGGCATTTAGGATGGCTCTCCCCACCCCCACCACTCAGTAAAACCTCTTTAAGACACCCCCTCCCTCAACAGGCATCCCATAAGTTTATGACCTAGGTAATTCTGAATCCCATCAAATTGACAATAAAAATTCACATCACATCGCCTTTCACATAGGAAGTGAAAGTCCAGGAGGGACGACTTTCCTGAAATCATTGAGACACTGAAAATCCAAGACAGAAACCGTGTCTTGTCACCCTGAGACTGAGGAGAATGAGGCTTGATCACATAGCAGGCATTGACCTTAGTTCATGACCCACCTGCCTCTACCTTAGGAGTTCTGGGATTACAGGGTGTGTGTGTGTGTGTGTGTGTGTGTGTGTGTGTGTGTGTGTGTGTGTGTGTGTGTATGTGTGTGCAAACCTGACTCTGAGCATGCTTTCTGTGCTGGTACAGTAAACCCTGACCCCACCTAGAACCTCGCCAAGTTCTCCCTACCTGTCTCCTCATTCAGTAATTGGCTGTTGATATTGTTAAAAAGAAGAGGCCCTGCTTCCCCACACACATATCTAACTTGGAGCAAGTTCTCACTCAGAGAGCTTCAGTGTGCATATTGTCTACTTTGATTCATTTGCCATGTATTTTATATTCCGGAAGTGTTGATCACGTTCAGAATTTAGATCATTAAAGGAATTTAGAGTTAATACTCACAAAACTACAAGAACCCCTACCAGTTAGGAGACACCAAATTAGATTACTAAAATGATACAAATTTATATTCAGCATCACAGTGGATTAGGCTAATGGGGGTCAAGGGTATTAGCCCCCACTGTAGCCACTAATGCTGCAAATAGCATGAGAAAATTAGCAGAAATTAGCTTCATCTTTTTGCAGCCTGAATTTGAAATTTACACTTCATTATTTTTTCTAGAAACAAGTTACACTTATTCACATCTCTTAAAATGCAGTTCTGCCCCCTAGAAGCCCATAGATGAAAAAGAACAAATTGTCCACTATATGTTATCACTGCTGACAGACCTCTTTACTGAGTTAAAGCTACCTTCCAAATATGTTCTGCCTCCAGGTTCCAAGCCCTGGGTATCACTTGAAAGCAGCCAAGCTTGTATTAGAGAACACTGGTGTGGATGCCCACACCCTAGTCACTCATCTGTGGAAGTGTCAAGTCTGTGGTAGGTGCCTGCAAGCTGTGATGCCAGGGTCCCTTCTAAGCCACCCTCCTTACTCCCACCTTTTGAAATGAGAAGTTAGATCCATAGTTTAGCATAGCCTAAACTTCAACACTTAGAAGTCCCAGCAAATTGATTCTCAATTGATTTCATAGAGATTTTTTCTAAGGGTGCTAAGGCAATGTTTACTTGGCTCACAAATTTGACACCAGAGGACCCTGTTTGGTTTCCGTCCAAATAAGAAAACACTCACCACCCATGATCAGAACAAAAAAGAGAGGGATCAGCATCTTTACTTCTGTTTTGAGCTTATGGCTCAGGAAGTCAGAGGACACTTATAGGTTGCCACCACAGCACCTTCCCCAGACCCTCTGGATGGCAATAGACACAGATTTCTTTGGTGAAGTCACCTTCCTCCCTTCTCCCACTATACGGTGCTCCCTGATCTGTGGTGGGCTTGGCCAACTTAAGAGCATCAGGGGGCCTCATCAACTAGCCAAGTGAACCAATCCCAGACCCAAAGCTTAAGCTGGAACTTTCAGAGAAGTCCCTTTGGCTCAGGAAGAACTGGCATAAGGAAGTGGTGCTGTGTGGAACATGAGGATGAAGCTTAAACCATCAAAGACCAAAGGAGTGCAGGATACATGGGGTCCCTGGGTAGCACAAGAAGAAATACCTACTGGGCAAACCCTGGTTCCTGGCAGAGATTCTAAATGCTGCACTCTCTCCTGTAGCAGGGTTTTCTGCTATTTTGTCTTTTACTCTGGTTCCTAAACCAAGGCCCCTAAATTCCAGAGAATTCCCAGGGCAGTAAGACAGTTAGGAGGACACTTCACTCCTAACGAGGTATGTCTTGCTGAGCACCTGGATAGCTTCAGAAAGGCCATGCCTTCATTAGCAGCCTACTCCCACTCTGGAGACTGCGTTAGGACCTCATCATGCCTACAAGACGAACCCTCTGTGGTGAGCTTTCCTTGACAAGCTTCCTGACTGGTGAAAGCCTCCGTGTGCCGGGAGGGTGTTGTACTCTAGCCTCATAGATAGAAACCCCCTCACTCAGAACAACTCAGGACTTATACGTATGCACCTATATATTCTCCTGTATCCTCTATAACGTCCCTCACAACAAACCCAAGCTATTCTGGAAGCATACTGGAAGCCAGGAACGGTACTGTATTCCAGCTATGCAACAGGCTGAGTCAAGGTGGCTTGCTTGAGCAGAGAAATTCAAGATGAGTCTGGACCGCACAGCTAGACATGGAACAGCTTGCCTGTAATCCCAACACTTGGGAGGCTGAGCAGGAAGGAAGACTACCAGGGAAAAGAAAAAGAATGAATGAATGGAAAAAAGTGGGTGTGGCTGCACATGCCTACAATTACAAAGTTATAGACACTGGAGAGGCTGTTAGGAGCTTTTCACACTCTAGGGAAGCCATAGCTACACTGTTGAGAGTCTGTCTCAACAGGGAAGGAAGGAAGGAAGGAAGGAAGGAAGGAAGGAAGGAAGGAAGGAAGGAAGGAAGGAAGGGAGGGAGGGAGGGAGGGAGGGAGGGAGGGAGGGAGGGAGGGAGGGAGGGAGGGAGGGAGGGAGAAGGAGAGGAGAGAGGGAGGAAGGAAAGGAATGTTTCTAAAACACAGAATGAAGAAGCACTGTGATTTTTGTTTTTATTTTATGTGTGTGTGTGTGTTGCATGCATGCATGTCTATACATGGCATGTATAACTAGGTCGTCAGAGGCCAGAAGAGCATCAGATCACTTGTGACTGAAGTTACGGCTGGTTGTGAGCTGGAGACCCAGGTCCTCAGGAGGACAAACCAGTTCTCCTAAGTGCTGAGCCATCTCTCCAGCCCTATAAAGTACTTTTAAAAGATGGAAATATATGTTAATCCAAAGAAAGTGAGCACAGTTACATAAATAGCAGGTGGGAAAAATATTAATATGAATGTAAAAAGTACTGGGTTCGCAACAAAAGTATAACAATTCTAAATGCACTGTGTGTGTACATATATATGTGTGAGTGTGTGTGCAGTTGTGTGAGTGTGTGCATGTACACACTGAAAGCAAGCACAGCAAAACCTTCAAATTAGACCACCCCTTGGGTAGAAAAGCAAACTACCAGACTATCTCACAGCAGCTCTGTGGGAAAGCCAGTGGGTTTCAGATGATAGCAGAGGGGCTCTTTGAGCTTATTCGGGCTGTTTGGGTTAAGGGAGTTGGATGCACTTTGCCCGTGGCAGGTGACCATTAGGGGTCAAGAAGGGAAGGAGTGGGTTTCCTGACAAACGAACCCCACATTATGAGGCTTCTGAGAGATGCTGAATTTAGATTTCTATTTACCCGATAATCTTGCCTGGGCTGGGCCATGCTGCCACATAGGACACTGTCAGCAGTGCCACCGTTTGGGGGCTTGCTTTATGCTTTATGATCTAACACATGCACGTGTGTGTGTGCAAGCCCATGAGGACAAAGGACAAACATGGTTGTCATTCCTCTTGGGCTGACCACCTTGGTTTTGAGACAGGGTCTCTCATAGGCCTGGGACTCACCAACCAGGCTCGGCTGGCCAGCCAGCAGACTCCAAGGATCATTTGTTTCTGCCTCTCCAAGTGCTGATACTACAAGTGGTTACAACATCCCATGTTTCCAAGGGTTTTAGGGTATCAAACTGAGGTCTGCATGCTTGCAAGGCAAATGCTTTTCTGATCTAAATAAATCTCCAGCCACCAAGTCTACAAGCATTTAATAATGAATGCCAAGCCTGCAGAACAAAGGTGTAGAATTATTACAAAGCCCAGACAACCGAACAACTGTAGCATGAAATGTTAACGTCTCTGAGTGTGTAGTAGATCAAACACACAAATACTGTGAAAGGATAGAACATTCAAATGGCTCAATAATCACGAAGTCTGTAGTATATGTGGGCTATCCATGGAGACTAACCAATAAATGGATCCTAAAGGAAGTTCAGTCCATTATGAAGGCACGCGACCATGCAAACAAAAATGTTTGACCATCGTGTGACAGATACTCAAGCTGAGAAAAACGAAAATTACAACTGAAAGAATTTCCTCCAGAATTAAGAAATATAAATGATTTCAGGATCAAAGACTAAATCATAGTGGAGATTTCAAACACGAAAAACAAAACATTAATGAGACACAGTATTTCAATATGAGTTTAGTACAACTTAAGGAATTAAAGGAATAACACAATAACGCCAAATAAGAAGAATGGAGCTAAACACATGGCTCACAGCGATCATGTGATTTTGAAAACAATCTGGGTTGCAAAACAAGTTCAAGGCCAACGTGGACAAAAAGTAAAATGAACAAATCGAGACAGCGCAAAGGTAATTAATTTTTAAAAAATAATATAATGTTATTAAAATAGTAAATGTTAATATTTTGTTTTATATTTATACGTTTATATTAGATGTATACAATCTATATATTACTATTTGTTTAAATATTAATATTAAATTTAATAATTAATATTAAACTTAATATATAATGTACTATAGTGATATAATATATAATATATATATGCTATATAACATTATAGTTACTATATAACATTATGTTGTATATAATATATATCATGTATATAATATGTATGTGCAGTATATAGTATGCATATTATATGTTGTACACTATATTTAAAAGCCTGATGCTGATCATTTGGAAAGACCTCTAGCAGAATTGAACAAGGAAAAAAATGACTAAGAGATAGAAAGGGGAAGAGTTCTGGGAACAAAATTCCCTTCGGGCCAGGTATGCTGGTTCACACCTGTAATCTCAGCACTTGGGAGGCTGAGAAAGGAAGATCAGGAGTCCAATGCCAGCCTTGGCTACAGCAACTTTGAGACCAGTCTGACATAAATGAAACTCTGGCTTTAAAAAACCGAAACACACAAAATAAAGCCAAAAGGAAACTACACTTTGGGTACAGGCCAGCCTGGACCTCACTTCCTGGATCCCTGCAATCCACCGTGCCTCCCAATCCATCCCACCAAGTCCAGCAATGGGGAAATTCTTTGACCAGGTCAGGCTTCCCATAATCCACTGGTCCCTGAATGCTGCAAGGCTGGAAATGAAGCCTTCGATCCATGAGCGTTTAGGGAGCACTTCACATCCAACATAGACTGTTCTTTGGCACTCTCTTTTCTATGTCTGCTATACTTAGTTTTTAAACGACCTTAGGTCTAGTGCAGCAGGGCACCAGAGGACGCGGGACATCTGAAGGACATAGAGCCTGAACAGGCAAGGAACCAGGGTGAAGTCGAAAGATCACTCCTGGGATCCCTTGATGCTATTTGGGCCTTAGAAACAAACAAACAAACATCTCCCTAAATAACAGCCAAGCATTTTTAGGTAAGTGTAGAGTTTTATCCCTGAGAACTTTGACCTTGAATATTTTGCAAAGTCCTGGAAACTGGTCACAGGGGACGGGGAGGAAGTGGCACAACGGAAGAGCACCCTCCCGGTTAAGTGTACTGAGTCAAAACAATGTTAAATCTGCTTGAACTGACATGGGTAGGCAATAGCTGACACCATCTCCAAACTCAGTCTCCTTTCCTGCAAAACAAAAACGAATCTTAGCTCTTTTGCCAGAGGGATGGCCACGAAGATTAAATGCAACAGCTGAGGTCAGGTCTCCAGGGTCCCCTGGCTTGTGCCTGTTGGTATTCATATTATATCTAAATCGAGCTTGCTTTCTCAACACCTGCCTCTTTTGGTTTTACTGGTGTGTCTAGTTCTAGTACCTGCCACACCTGCCGCTACTAACTGTCAGCATAGATAGGGGAAGCCGGAAGTCCCTGTGGCATCCCAGGGGCTGCTCAGCAAGCTGGCCACTGGCAAGGCTCACACTGCGCCCCAGGAGTCTAGCACATCACGAGCTGATTAAAGAGGCTTTCCAGCCTCCAGAGCTCTGTCCTGACAATCCTCCCAGTAATCAAAAAGTCGTTAGGACTGACAAATGTTTTCTCCCCATCTAATTTCACAGAGATCTGAGTTTCTCAAAGAACATTTAAAAGGGAAGGCGGGGCACTGGGGAAACCTTGGCGGGAAGGGCCCCCGCCACCAGCAGAGAAGGCGGCATAAGGGGTGGCATCTCCAGAGGGAACTGCAAGCGTCCTCGCCCCAGGCAGCTGCTCAGTTCCTGCAGCTGGATTCCTCAGCCCACCGGTGACCAGGCTGCCGGGCAGCACAAAGACCTAGTCTCCCTCCTAGTGGGTCTTTCCATCCATGGCTGGGACTTTCTTCTCAATTAGCCCCAAGTAAGGTAAGTGGGAGGCAAAAGAACCACTTCACAATGCAGCCAATCTCCAGCAGTCAACCCTTGCTTCTACAGTGCTGCTGGCTAGATTAATTATAAATTGTCATCTTCCTGGTTTCCTGCTTATGTTAATTTTCCTTCAGCATGTCTACAGTCTTGGAATAAAGAAAATGACCTGTCCACAGTTCTGGCTATTTAACCTTGAATTCTTCAGAGCCTACCCTGTCGGGTGTCTAACTAAGCCTGACACAGGGTGGTGGTCCCAAACCACTAGCCGGGGCTCCTACGGGTTTTTCTTCCTATTTTCCTGTCCTCGAACCCGATCCCCGGCCCGCACCCCATCTCCCCAATCCCTACCCTTGCCCCCATCCTGGGGTCTGAGATGCACAATCAACTGGACTGCCTAAACCTGTTTCCTGTGCTTTTAAGCTACGGCAGAGGTTCTCAGCACGTGGGTCACGACCCCTTTCACAGTGCTTGCATATTTATATTGTGATTCGTAGCAGTAGCAAAATTATAGTTATGAATGAAATGAAATGAAAATAATTTTATGGCTGGGGGAGTGTCACTACAACATGAGGAACTGTATTAAAGGGTCGAAGCATTAGGAAGGCTGGGAACCACTGAGCTACAGTTTGTGAGTGTGTTTGCTCTTCCATCTACTTTTATTGTCACTTTAATGTCACTTTTATTGACATTTGCCTAAAAAGTTCTACCTTATCTTTCAAAACCCACTTCTAGAAAGTCTTTCCCAAACCCTTGGGACCTCCCAGGATAAGGGGAAACAACGAACTAATTCCAAAGACTCGAAGGTGATTCTTTGACATGACTGCAGCTGAGGGGCTCTGCTGGTCTTGGCCCCGAGACCACAAGCTTTGGATCTAGACACCCTGGGTCTGAAACCCAGCTCTGCTACCCACAGCCTGCTAGTTGGACTTTAGGATGCCCTGCTTGTGAAACAATGAGGCGGAGGAGGAAGAAGGGAGACCATTGACCTCCAAGGGCTGCTGGGAACTGTACATGAGTTTATACTGGTAAAATGCTTCACATAGAATAACCGGTAACGGTGTGTCAATAGCATCCTTCTCAAATGTGCTACCTGGACCTGGTAGTACAGACCTGTAACCCCAGCTATTTGGGAGACTGAGGCAGGAGGATCAAAAGTTCCAGAACAGGGTTAGGGAGCTGGCTCCGTTGGTAAAACACATGCCATGCAGGCCCTAGGGCTTGAGTTCAAGCCTCAGCTACCATGTAAAGCCGGCTATGGTGATGCTCATCTGTAATCCCAGCCTTGGGGAGATGGAGGCAGAAGCATCCCTGGCTCAGCATTCAGGCAGCCTGGCTGAGTCAGGGAGACCCCGCTTCAAAAAAGCAGGTGCACATCTCTCCTAGAAACAACATCTGAGGTGGTCTCTGGCTTTCACACACACACACACACACACACACACACACACACACACACACACAAAAGCACACACACACACAAAAGCACACATGCCTGCACAGACTCTCTCTCTCTCTCTCACACACACACACACACACACAAAAGCACACATGCCTGCACAGACTCTCTCTCTCTCTCTCTCTCTCTCTCTCTCTCTCTCTCTCTCTCACACACACACACACACACACAAGCACACATGCCTGCACAGACTCTCTCTCTCTCTCTCTCTCTCACACACACACACACACACACACACACACACACACACACAAACAAACAGAGAGAGAGAGAGAGGCTTTATAACCCTGATAGTTCCTTTATTATTTGAGCCAGGATCTTACTATGTTGGTCAGGCTAGCTTTGAAGTCCTGAGCTAAAGCAACCCCTTCCTTCTTCACCTCCCAAGTAGCAGAAACTATATGTGTGTGGCACAAGCATGTTCCAATTAATCATACTTCATGCAAGGAACATAGCAAACTGGGGTTGATAGTAGCCCAATCCCACAGCCTATGTCCATTCTAATAAGCCATGCTGAGTCTCCACCTGTGTTGAGTCATAATGGACCCCATCTTTTGGGTGGGCCAGTTAATACTCTGTAGAAGGTAGGACCCATGTCTTGGACATCTTTGTACCCTAGACACCAATAAGCATCATCTAGTAGACCCTCAGTAGACATTGGCTGAACTCGGAGCAGCTCACAGAACCTTGGAAGGCTGTTACTTGATGGGTCCTCTGTCTTTCTTCTCCCGTTTCTTATTCCTGGGGCCTATACCTGTCCCCTGAACCACACTAACACCTCTGCTCCCAGAGACTCCTATGAAGAGACTATTAGCAAATTTACTTTGTTTTTTTACACTTTATTTATTATTATTATTCGTGTTGTGTCTGTCTGAGGATGTGTGTGCACGTGGCAGGTGCCCTCAGAGGCCAGAGGTGTTTGATCCCCTGCAGCTGGAGTCATACTCAGTTGTGAGCCACCCCGTGGGTGCTGGGAACTGAACTTGGATCCTCTGCAAGAGCAGTATGCACTCTTCACCACTGAGCCATCTCTGCAGTCCCTTATCATCGTTATTTTTAAAACTAAGAAGCTGGTTAGGAGCTCATTTTATAAATTCACACACACACACACACACACACACACACACACACACACACACACACCACATCACATATGTTTTAATATAGTATTCACTTTCAAAGTAGCTAGGAAAATGGTGCTATAACAGGCATACTGTAGACCCATTCTCAGAGCCCTGGAGTCTGGGGGGGTTCAAGAGACAGCCCATCTCCAAAAAGGGTTAGAGCACCAACTTAAGAGTCTAGTAGACAAACACTCAGTCCATAGCAGACAGTAAACATATATATCAGTCAAGAAAGTGCCATTGTTGACGGTTTTGTTTGCAGGTCCCTCTTTAGTGGATGTTGGAATTTCTGTGTGGGGCTTTCCCAAGTGTTGATCAAGTGTTATACTGTGTCTGCCATGGAGTCTACCTCTGAGAGATGTTTGAATGATTACACCACTAGATGTGGGTTAATGGTGGAGATTAAGCATCAACATCAGCAGAATGGAATTAACAAAGGGGACACACTCTCTGGGGTACAGAAATAAGTTCCTCTAACAGTGGGAGTAGTGGTGGCCTCCCCTGGGCTGGAACTGGAGCCCTCAGACCTCGTCCCAAGCAGCCCCAGTGTGCTCTACTTGAGAGACCTGGTGTGAGCTGGCTGCTGGGAAGAATGACAGAGTAGGGGTCAAGGCCACTGGCCCAGCCTCCAGACCAGCAGGTCTCACCTCTAAGTATTGGTTTTGCTTTCTAGTATACTACTTTGGGTCTAGAAGGTCTGGAGTGTCCCCCAAAGATCCATAAGTTTGAAGGCCATGTCTGTACCTGTGTCACTGAGGGGAGACAGTGGGACCTTCAGAATATGTGGCCTAGTAGTAGAAAGTAAAGCTATTGGCAGGCCATAAAAAGAGACACTGGGACCCCAGCCTGCCTGTCTTTCTTTGTTCCCGGGCTCCCATGAGGTGAGCAGACCTTCCACAGAGCAAGACAGGAGTAGCAGGAACAAGCCTCCAAAGGGAAACCTCTGAGACTGTGAGCCAACATGACCCTTTGCTTTGTCTGCATTATCTCAGCTCTTCTGTAGGTGTGACTCAAAACCAGCAATCTTTACAGTTTCTTGTCCTTCTCTTATCACACTATCACACAGTCCTACCCCCTTCTCCTCCTGCAAGCTCTGGCAAGTACACAGTATGAGGGAGGGTAAAAGGACTAGAAATCCCAGGCTTTGGCCTCGACCTCCCAATGAGCTGGAGCGGGAGGGGGAGGTGATGGAGGGTGGGAGTGGGCGGGGCTAAGTGGTGCCCTTCAGGTCCAGGCTCCCTGGAGCGGAGCGCAATCTCCACAGTCTCCATATGCCTTATTCGCCTTATTCTCTTTCTCTCTCTCTCTCTCTCTCTCTCTCTCTCTCTCTCTCTCTCTCTCTCTCTCTCTCTGTTTTGGTTTTTCGAGACAGGGTTTCCCTGTATAGCCCTGGCTATCCTGGAACTCACTTTGTAGACCAGGCTGGCCTCGAACTCAGAAGTCCGCCTGCCTCTGCCTCCCCAGGGTTGGTATTAAAGGCGTGCCTCACCACACCCGGCCATATGCTTTATTCTCAATCCCTGCCGGATAGACACTTCTCTCTTCCAGGTGTTTGGACACTATGATGTCAGTCTTGTCATCAGCTTGGTAGGATTTAGGATCACCATGAAAACTGATCTCTGGGCGTGTCTGTGAGGGAATGTTTAGATTCCAGTTCGGTTCGTTGAGGTGGAAAGTCTCGCCTTCAATGTGGATGTCGTCATCTCCTGGGTAGGGTCCCAAAGAGGGAGAAAGTGAGATGAGTACGCTCACCCTAAGCAAGGAAGAACAAGTTTACCGTGGGATGAACAGGCGTCCCTGCATCCTGGCCCTCGCCCCACACCCCACCCCCCATCAAGATGTACTGTGCTGTTACCTGCTCAAACCAGGATTCATGGCTCTTCCTGGTTCACACTTTCTGACTGACTATAGATGCACTGTGGCCGTTTCCTGATGCTCCTTTTGCCACAGTTTGCTGTCACCGTGGACTGTGTCCTCTTGGAATTCTGAGCCCAAATAAGCCCTTTTTAAAGTTGCCTTTGTCTGCTTTCCCTCCCTTCCTCCCTCTTTCCCTCCCTCCCTCCATTCATCCCTCCCTCCCTCCTTCCCTCCATCCCTCTTTCCACCTCCCCCTCCATTCTATTTTCCATGTCTTTTCCCCCACCCCCCACCCCCACCCCCCCACCCCCGTCTTCACAAATACTATTTCCAAATATTGCCTCTGAGAGCTCAGGTTTGAATGTGGATCTAGAGCTGGGGAATTGATGGTAGAAAGCATCAGTCACCTGGAGAGTAAACACTGAGCCTCTGCTCAGTCCAGCTCAGATGACACAGGGCTCTGTGGAAGAGTCATTATGTCGAATGCCCGCTAGGGAAAGGCCACCCAATTTTAGTTGCTCATTTCCATAGACAAACTGTGTCCCCTCCATGGGTAAGCTCACAGATTCTGTAGTTTCTTCCTTCTGCCTCATGTTCACACCGTCTTCCAGATCCACGGTTAGGGTTTGGGGGTTGAAATACTGAACAGTATCAGCACTTCATTTCCAAAGACATTTCAGTAGACAGTGCAAACAGCTGCATCCTGCACACAGAAGCAAGTCTGCTGCGCCAGCACCGCACCTTCGTAGGTTTCACCCTGAGCGACTCCAAAGATAAAGTGCTAAACTCTTAAAGTCTCCAAGTGTCAGAACCGATATCCGTCCCATGTTTATGTGTTTGGAAGCCATGGCACTCAGAGGAACCGCCAAAGTACAGGTGCAGTACACAGAGGGAGTCAGACCAACAAGGCACATATTATAGCCTATGAAGGAAATTTGTCTAAGCTTTTCCATTAGACTACATCCCTAGCCTCAAGTATTTTTATTTCTTATCTGCAAAAGAAGGACAATGCTTATATCAAAGGGCTGCTGAGGATTAAATGTGTTTAAAGCACCAATTCCCTGGTCCAGCTGCATCAACATCACCAGAAAACTTGTTAAAATGCTAATAAGCTGACCCTAGCCTAAGTCTACTGAGTGAAGAGCTTTGGGGATGGAGCCAGCAATCCGTGCTTTAACGAGTCCTTCCATGAAGTTCTGATGCTAGCTCACAGTTAGGCTTAGGGTAAAGGCAAAGCAGATAGACACCCAACAGTTTTTTCTTCTATTCTCCTGAGTGTTTGTAGGGTGTGTCTTGCTTTTGCAATGCTTGGCAGGCACTCTCTCCCT
Source organism: Mus caroli (assembly GCF_978045245.1). Lineage (NCBI taxonomy): Eukaryota > Metazoa > Chordata > Mammalia > Rodentia > Muridae > Mus > Mus caroli. Next base: position 72,283,196 of record NW_028227258.1, on the reverse strand, counting down.
GAGAAGTACCCCTAGCCTCTCATTAAATAACACCAATAATCCTTTACATCCAATGGCTTCTACATGAACTGAGCTAGGGAATTCAGCCTGCTTGCCCAATTGCACCTTCTAAGTCTGGACCTTGAAAGCCTATCTGAGATGTATCCTCGGATTCTCAAGGAAATCGACACCGAATACACCACAATGCTGTCATTGTTTACCCGGTGCAGCGAAGGTGGGGGGGTGGGGGGCAGACCTCACTCTATGTGGTTTTAAAGGCTTGCCTAGGAGGAGAAGACAGGAACCTGGTCCTCTCAGGAAGAAACCTGGTCTTTCTATCTTCCCAGAGCCAATCCTTGCCAGGCTGCAGCCCTGACTCAATGCTGCCATCCCGTGGACAAAAGGGAAGTGCCTGCGGGACCACGGGCTCCACCCAATCCAGCACTTCCTGGGTTTCTAGGAGCAGTCGTCCCTGATGGCTTCAGGCAGATTTAGAGGTGATGCTGCTGAAGGAGCCGCCTCAAGGTGCTGGCAAAGAACTGGAGGAACGGGCGCTGCACGATGCCCCCGGAGGGACCGGCGCTGCACAATGCCCCCTGGTTAGTATTCTCCAAGTGTACAGCCCCGAGGAGGGAGGTGTTTGCTCTCAAGCGCCTGAAAAGCCTATTTACATATACAATCTGTTCCTAACAAGCAGCAGAGAATTTGCAGAACTATTAATAAGTCTTCCCAGACAACAAATATACATTTTAATGAGAAGCTGAAAATTAAGAGTAACTTTAAAATGCTGTGCAAAGGCTCAGCTTCTAATTATAATCTCCTAGAGGGGAAAACATGGGATGGCTTCATTTCTCCTGATAGACCAGACACTCCAAGAGCTCCCATTGATAAATCAGCATTTTCATTTATATCCTCTCCTGCCTTGTGATTTAACATTCTCTCAGGATACTTCGCTTTAACAGAAAATACCACTCTGAGCAAATGCAATTAGCCAAATTCTATATACAGCTAATTCAGCCTTTCGTAAAGGTTTTTAGACATTGGTTAATAATTGGAGCACGTCAGAAAGATATAGGGAATACTTCTAGCTTGTAGAATAAAGTGTCCCTTTGTAGAACTGAAGGGGTGTGTGTGTGTGTGTGAGTGTGTGTGTGTGGCAAGAGGGAGGCTAGTGTGGAGGCTTTCTCAGGGACAATTAAAACATCAAAACAAATAATATAGTAACATAATAAAACTCACTGAATAAAATAAGAAATATGAACCTAAATAGATGCAGATAAAATAGAAATCTTGATGAAGAATAGGATATTTTAAGCCAGGAGTCAAAGGAGCTAGCTCAATGGGTAAAATGTTTATTGCACAAGCCTGAGTTCAAATCCCCAGCATCCAAATAAAAGCCAGGTCTGGTTATGCTGCCTGTGATGTAGATCTGGGAGTTAGAAACAGGCAGATCCTGGGGGGTTGATGGCCATTCTATCCAAAATGACAAAGTTCAGTGAGAGACTGCCCCCAAATTGATAGAGGCCCAGAAGTGTTTGGAGAAATTATCCAGATGTCAACTTCTGCGCATTACATGTGAGTACACCTGTCTATACATGTGACATTTATCTATTCAACACACACAAACACATAGCTGGGCATGGTGACCTGTTGCTGTTTTCAATGAATGAACTTTACATGTGTCTTAGTTACTGTTCTCTTGCTGTGATAACACACAAAGACCAAGGCAACTTATTAAGAAACCTTTTAATTTGGCTTGCAGCTTCAGAAAGTTAAAGTCCAGCGGGGCAGTGGTGGTGCACGCCTTTAATCCCAGCACTTGGGAGGCAGAGGCAGGTGGATTTCTGAGTTCGAGGCCAGCCTGGTCTACAAAGTGGGTTCCAGGACAGCCAGTGCTACACAGAGAAACCCTGTCTCAAAGAGAGAGAGAGAGAGAGAGAGAGAGAGAGAGAGAGAGAGAGAGAGAGAGAGAGAGAGAGAGAGAAGGAAGGAAGGAAAGAAAGAAAGAAAGAAAGAAAGAAAGAAAGAAAGAAAGAGAGAGAGAGAGAGAGAGAAAGAAAGAAAGTTAAAGTCCCTGAGGGCAAAACAAGGAGCAACTGAGAACTCACATCTTGATCCACAAGAGAACTGGGAACCTTAAAGTCAACTCCCAGGGATACACTTCCTTTAATAAGGCCACACCCCCTAATCCTTCCCAAACAGTTTCAATCAATTGAGAACTACATATTCAATATATAAGCCTATAGAGGCCATTCTCATTCAAACTATCAGAACTTTTGTGCGTAGTGTGTGTGCTTGCACATGTGGTAAGAACCCGTTCTCTCCTGTGGGTCTTGGGGACTGAACTCAGATCATCAACCTTGGTGGCAAGCCCCTTTAACCACTGAGCCATATTTTGGGCCTGCCCCTAAATGTTGACTTTCTTACTTTCATTTTCAGAGTGGTAAGTATAGGTGATTGCCACCACACCCAGATTACACAGTGTTGGAGATAAAACCTAAGACTTGATGTGTGATAAACAAGCACTCTATCATGAGGGAGAAAGATTAGAATATGGTGGGCATAAGCACACATACATACACACCACACACACACACAGTACATTTTTTTTATATATAGAAAAGGACAATGAAGTGTTGTTTGGTGGGACATACTTGTACTCCAACTCTTAGGGAGCTGAGAGCAGATGATCACAAGCGTTAGAGCATCCTGAAACTAGCCACAACGCCAGAAACTAGGATGGGAGGAGGGATGTGAAAGAGGAGGGAGGAAGGGGAGGAGAGGGGAGTAGTACACATCAATGATGAGTGAAGACTTCTCAGGAGTCTCACAATGACGTGCGTGTGTGTGTGTGTGTGTGTGTGTGTGTGTGTGTGTGTGTGTTGGAGAGGCAGAGCCTACTGTCCCATGCTGCCTGGCCAACCCATAAGATAGGTCTCTCACAGGGCATAAAGGCTTCCTTTAGACCTTCTCTCCTAGTTAAACTGGCAGGAACTACTTTTCTTTCACTCTCTGGTGACCATGGGGGATCCCAACAAACAGGACATCCTGACCATGGATAGGCACCTCTGCTTGATGACCATTAGTGATGCCTGCTTTGACTGTGATGCCAAAGTCTCCAGCTGGGCAACCCTAACCATAGGGGCTTCTTTGCATCAGCTACTCAGGGTAACAGAATCACTTGCATTTTATTTGCTTGGCTATCCCGAGCTTTTGTCCCCGCCGGCAAGAACACACTCAGGACAACCGGAATCTTCTGCGGCAAAGCTTTATTGCTTACTTTTCAGGAAGATCTCAACCCCAGAAAATGGAGTCCCTTATATAGCACTCAGCCATGACGTTTCAGCACCTGATGTGGCGTGACAGCTCTTGATTCGTTGCTCGCTCATCACACCACTATTACACCCCGAGAATGGGCAGTGACTAGGAGTGAGTTCACTCTCGCACTTGCGCACAAGGCTTGTTTACTAGTTTGTCACAGCGGAGGCCAGCGCCATCTTATAATGGTGATTGCTCGCGGCACGCGCACGGCTCTCCACAGCGATTGCTCGCTGCACGCTGCACGCTGCACGGCTTTCCACACTTGGCACCAAAAATGGAAGCTTGGGAGCCCAAAAATTCGGGTACCTGCTTTACTATAATGGAGACGCACACTCAAGCTGCAGGTGGTAAGTGGAATGGGAAAGGAGGAACTTATTCGCATTTCTCACCCCGTGACTTCGGACACTCAGACTGTGTGGGAGGAGTCTCCAATCAGACTGTGTGGGAGGAGTCTCCAATCAAACTGTGTGGGAGGAGTCTCCAATCCTGGAGAAAGTACCAGATGACTGAGGGCTCATGTTTCATGTCTAGCTCAAGACCTTGAGCAGGGCCCATTTGGAGAGACTGTGAGTCAGGTGCTAGGTAACGACCACAGAGGAACACAGGAAACAAGTAGCAGATGAGGGGCTGACAAAACTCCATCCTGCCTGCATCAGGAGTACTTCTAAAGAAACTTGGGCCACCGCAGTATATTAAGTCACCATCATCTTTGGCTCTTGCCCCTGTGTGAGCCAAGAAAAGCTGGTTTTTATCCCAGGTGTCTCACAAAAGAAGACCAAGTCATGATGTTTAGGCCACAGTGCCCTTGTAACCTGGAACGTTATCTTCCAGAACATTGCTGAGGGTGTGTGTTTTCTAGTATGGTATGGCTGTGCAGGGCCACTGGCTCCTGGGAGATGCCAGCCACTCCTAGGGTGGTGGCACTTTTAGCCTCAGAATCCCCACCCAAGAGATAATTGGACAACACTCACTCACAAGATTTTATGGTGACGCATGCCTTTAATCCCAGTACTTGGGAGGCAGAGGCAGGTGGATTTCTGAGTTCGAGGCCAGCCTGGTCTACAAAGTGAGTTCCAGGACAGCCAGGGCTACACAGAGAAACCCTGTCTCGAAAAACCAAAAAAAAAAAAAAAAAAAAAAAAAAGATTTTAGAGAGGCTGACACAAAGATGCCATGTGCAAGGTGCTTCCCCCCACCCCCACCACACCCCACCCCAATAGGTCTGGCACACAGCACACAGATCATAGAGCCCTGAGTTCCCTGTGAAGGCAAAGGCACGTGGCATAGGTGGCTTCCCAAGGAAGATATGATACAGCTTGACAGTGAGCAAGTGAACAGCAAGTACCTGTCTATAGCACCCTCCTCGGGACACATCCTAGAGATAAAATGTCTGGTGTCCCAGGCTGGGGTCTTGGTGGAGATGGGATGACCTGTGAGTCCAGGCACCTCAGAGCATGCTATCAAAACATGTATGTCCTATTTGCTCTTACATCTGCATCCACAGGAGGGTGTGTGATCCTCTGGACCTGGAATTACAGGTGGTTGTGAGCCACCATGTGGATTCTGGGAACCAAACCTGGGTCCTCTGCAAGAACAGCCAGTGCTTGTAGCCATTAAACCATTTCTCCAGTCCAAGAACTCCTGTGTTCTATAAAGAAGGTCAAGTGGAGCATATCAACAACTCTGTGGATCAGAGATGGTTACTAAAGGAATAGAGCATCCCAGAGACAGAAACTTCTTTCTTGTGCAAGGCTTTCTTTGGAATCAGGATTGCCCTAGGGGATGGGAAGGAAGACTGCCACTTTGAAAGCCTTGATTTTACAGCTGTAGTCCTGGCTCAAGGTGGGACGTGAACAAGGTCATGAAAGTCTGGCTTAGGTTGGGTTTTCAATGCAGCCATCTGGGAATTAGGATTGTGCAAAATATCTGCTATAGACCAGACGTGCTTGTAATCCTAGCACTTGAGAGACTGCCAGAGGATTGACATAAATTTTCGGCTAGCCTGGGCTACATTGCAAAACTCTGTCTTTAAAAAAATTACAATATAATATGCCATTTAGGATTGTAGATACAGGGAGATTAGGGTTTTGAAGCTTGCCTTAGGGAGTAAACATCCATTTGATGAGTGGGAAGAGACAGAAATAGGACCTAGAGCTCAAATAGGAAGTATAGGGCCATCTTGGTTACTTCTCTATTGCTGTGAAGACACCATGACCAAGGCAACTTATAGAAGAAAGAGTTTATTGGGGCTTACAGTTCCAGAAGGTAAGTCCATGACCATCATGGTAGAGAGCATGGCAGCAGGCAGGAAGATATGGTGCTGTAGCTGTAGCAGAGGGCTAACACCTTGAGACACAACAGCCAGGGAGGAAGGAAGAGAGGGAAGGGGAGGGAGGGAGGAAGGGATGGAGGGAGGGAGGGAGGGGGAGAGAGAGAGAGAGAGAGAGAGAGAGAGAGAGAGAGAGAGAGAGAGAGAGAGAGAGAGAGAGCAGGGGGTGTATTAGACTGTCTACACAAGAGGGTCCATGTACCTCAACAATGGCCATCTCTTCCCTAAGGAGCTGGGAACCTGGCTCAGTCCACAGAGGTAGCCTCAACAATCCTAGCCCTGTGCTGAAGCCCTAGGAATTCTTAGGAAGTCTCTGGTTGTCCACTAAGGTTGAAAAAGCTAAAGCCTGTTGGTGAAGGATGGTGGCAACCACGGCATTGGTGTTGGTGTCTGTGGTGGCAGCAGCAACAGAAGTTGGACTTACTTGCAAGAAGTGAAGGTAGACAGGCAAGCCACACTCTATTTCCTCAAACCTCTGTATGTCTGAGACAACCGTCCAAAGGTGCTGCCCACCCTGCAGGAAGGTCTCCCCTTCATCATCCTTGCTGGAAAGGACCTCACAGACACCTCCCACCCAGAGGCATGCCATGTGATTGATTCCAGATCCAGTCAAGATTAACCACCACAGAGAGGGAGACAGGACTTCTACTGTAGTGACAGCTGACTCGAGAGTTAGTGTCACATCTATGGACTTTGTTCCCGTCTTCCCTCTGTTCTTTTTAGTTTTTCGGTTTTGTTGTTGGTTTTGTTTTTTGTTTTGTTTTGTTTTGTTTTTTTAGTTCTTTGTTCTTTTTTGTTTTTGTTGCTCAATAAAGTGTCCCAGTATTCTTTGCAGAGGGCTGAGGTTTATTTATTCCTATATATAGTTAATAGTTAATAATGATTTACTATCATCTTAAAGCATCTTAAAGCGGTGGTTTTCCTCCCAGAGCTGATGGGGAAAAGGACAGCTATGAGCAAAACGTCATTTTACCCTTGACCCAAATGCTCCAGAGATTTTTTGTTTAAGCTTACCATCCAGGGCAGCAGTAGCCTATGTAAATGTGTGAACAGCAAACTAACCGACTTGGGTGCCTTTCTTCAAAGACAGAGCCACTGGAGTCCCAACATTGTGAAAGTTATGACTGACTGCAGGGGGAGCCTCGAGCACACCTTCCAAGGCTGACTGGGGGGTGGGGGGGGGGAGAACCAAGCCTGGGAGGGTGTGTGCGGATGCTGGACTCTTAAAATGTAGCTTTGGCTTTTCCCTACTTTCTCCTCTATACGTTTCAGTGTCTCTGGTTTTATGTGGAGTTCCTTAATCCACTTAGATTTGACCTTAGTACAAGGAGATAGAAATGGATCAATTTGCATTTTTCTACATGATAACCGCCAGTTGTGCCAGCACCATTTGTTGAAAATGCTGTCTTTTTTCCACTGGATGGTTTTAGCTCCCTTGTCAAAGATCAAGTGACCATAGGTGTGTGGGTTCATCTCTGGGTCTTCAATTTTGTTCCATTGGTCTACTTGTCTGTCACTATACCAATACCATGCAGTTTTTATCACAATTGCTCTGTAGTACAGTTTTAGTTCCGGCATGGTGATTCCACCAGAGGTTCTTTTATCCTTGAGAAGAGTTTTTGATATCCTAGGTTTTTTGTTATTCCAGATGAATTTGCAGATTGCCCTTTCTAATTCGTTGAAGAATTGAGTTGGAATTTTGACGGGGATTGCATTGAATCTGTAGATTGCTTTTGGCAAGATAGCCATTTTTACAATGTTGATCCTGCCAATCCATGAGCATGGGAGATCTTTCCATCTTCTGAGATCTTCTTTAATTTCTTTCTTCAGAGACTTGAAGTTCTTATCATACAGATCTTTCACTGAGTGTAATTAATGACGGAGAGACAATGGCAAATACCACAGGCTGGCAGGACCACTTAATTAGACATATTAATGACCCTCTATTTAAACTAAACCTCATGTCAGTGCCCCAATAATGGACTTGAGGGCCATTGGGCCACTTTATTTGCCCTCACCCCTTCCCAATATGGCTACGTTGAAGTTTCCTTTCTCCGCTGTTCATTCTTTCCTGTCCATTTAATTAGTACATTGGAGATGGATAACTGAACATCACATGTTAGGGTTGCCAGGGCCCAAGCTTTCTCCCTAAACTCTCCAACTACAGCCTTTTCTGTCAACGTTGCCATTTTTGGAGGGGCAATACTGCCCAGCACTGCTGTAAGAGTCCCCTTTGGTGGCCACCATCTTTACCATCTGGTAAAGCCAGATTGCACACTGATTAGATCCAGAGATGAGAAAATATTTGATTCCCAGGTAGATTCCAGGCGTCTATCCTTTGTTATTGAAGCAGGCAAGCATAGGGGATATTTTAGCAGCCTGGGACTCTGGTTAGTCTGGGCTGTGTGCTAACTCCTTTCTAATAATGAACCTGGCAGCTTGAGAGTCTTGCCTGCACATATTATAAACACACACCCCTCACCGAATAGTAAACCTAGCAACCGGTGAGCAGAATAGAACTCCATCTGCATTGAGCTGCACCCCTTCCATACTCCAAACAATGGAGTCATTCTCTCCTCTCCTAACAGCTATCAAGCTTAGATAGCTTTTACTCAACCACGCTCGTTATATACAGGTACAATGGTAGGGAGGTTGATCTAGCCTCAGATAGTGTATAGTACCTGCACAATAAAGTGGTTTCTTCTATGTGTTAGAAAGAAACCCACGATTGCCTTCTTACAACCATGTAATTTGGGTATGATTAAAGTCAGATGTATTATGGGAAGGAGCATGCGCAGTAGAGAAAAGGCGATGTAACTTAAACCTGTCAATCAAAAATAGAGCTCCCCATAATACGCCCCTTAGTAACCAACCCCTCCTTCTTTTAAACTACATAATAGAAGCCCAGGCTCGCTCCCACTCTGTGGCGCAGTTTCTCCTGACAGCTCTTTTCTTTCTGATCAACTCTATCGCTTTGCTCTGAATGAAGTTGCCTCACTACTTTACAGCTATGTGAGCCTTTATTTCATTCTTGAGTAAGATGCAAAGGATCTGGGAACACTTGGCCCAGACACCGATCAGTGGTAACACTATGTCCCTATAATTTTCCTGTCTTTCTCTCCTGCCTCTGTTTCATTTGGTCGTCACTGTTCTCTGAAGTGAGCAGGGAGAATACTATTGGCCTAGTTTTGTAAATGTAGGAGCTGATGCTTGGATGGTTTAGGAGCTTGTTGAAGGAGGATCGGGGAGCCACCAGGAGCCCAACTGCCCTTGGCAGCACCGTGCTGCTCCTTTTGGTTTGCTTGCCATTTTAGACATCGGTTCTCAAAGCTTCAAGAGCCCTTGTCAGCCTAAAACTAAATATTGAAGCTGGGTGTTGTGGGGCTGACACCTGTAACCTCAGCACTGGGGGTATGGAGGCAGGAGAATCTGCAGCCCAAGACCAACTTCTGGGCAGCAGAAGGTCAGCCTGGTCAGCATGAGACCCTGCATCAGAAAAGGACTGGATATAATTGTCAGGGTAGGACAAATTGAGGGAACGACAAGAAACAAGCCACACACAAGCTGAAATCTCACTATCATGTTTATGTTTATACAGTCAAGTGTTTTATCCTCTGGCTCTCAGAATGACTAAAGAGGCTGTGAGAATAGTCAGTCTCCCAGTTGTGTGGGCACAGGGGAAGGTTTCTGCACCTTATCTCTGGTCATCATCCTCATCTCTGATCGGCAAAGTATTCACTGGGCAAGGCTTGCCTTCCAAAGCCAGGAGTGGGCGCTCAGGTTGGGACTAACCTTTTCCAAGTCCATAGAACTGTAAGTATGTCAAACTTCTACTGCAAAGGGAAAAATAACATTAATGGTCACTTCTTCTGTATGAAAACAATACATGTTGTAGCTGGAAATTCCACCTGTGTCAAGATTATTTTTAAAAGGTTGCTTTTTTTTTTTTTTTTTTGCTACCCGGGGGAGAAATTTTAGAAGTACAAAAACCAAACAGGTTCTGGTCTCATGTCCTCAGGCTTCTTCTTGTAGGAGATAGGACCCTCATTCTTGGGCTTCCTTTGCTGGGGCTACAGGTGAGGCTGTCTGCTCGGCATGAGTCTGCCATTTGATTGTTTCAGGGAAGGGCCTGGGAACAATGCTCTGAGTGCTGTGTGCAGGCTGAGTGACTGCAGAGGAAGCCACTGAGTAAGCTCTGGCTACAACTGCCTTAGAGGCAGAAACTGGCCTGGAGGAAAGAATGAATGGGGCTTTGTTCTGGCAACAAGACACACACATTACCAATAAAAATAAATCTTCATGCCGAATAATAGCTGACCTGCCAAGAAAGAAAGGACATCTCTCCGAGGCTAACATAAACCAAAACCGCGAATTCAGTGTGTGGAAAGGTGAGTCGGTGGGTAAAGACTTGCTGGGCAAGTGTGAAGATCTTGGTTCAAATCCCCAGAACCCATGTAAAAGTTGGGCACTGCAGTGGTTAAGGACTCTAGACAGCTCGAAAACATGACTCTGGTAGTCCTTGCCCTTCCCCTATCCCCCCCTGCCTTCCTAATAACTATTAGATTACATTCCTAAAGCTAGCCACCAAGGTCTATTCCCTTATTTGGCCACTTTATCTTCCTGAGGCTGACTTTCAAGGTCCAGCTATCAAAGTACTGAAGTCCAGCAATGAAATGCCCCCTTTGGCTCATCCAATTACCCTGTCTAATCAAAATTAAACACCTCATCCTAACAATGGGTTTCCCTTTGTAATTTTATAAACCACCATTTTCCTATGTACGCTGTCTGTCTCCTATATAAGGCCAGTCCTTTGTCCCCAGCCAACCCCTTGGACAAGTTCCTTTCCCCCTCGTCCCAGTCCTCTTCCCCTTCTTCTTAGTCCTCCATCTCCTCTCTTTGTCCCCCTATTCCTGCCTTCTGTCCCTGTAGAGCAAATAAATCTCTTTGTGCTAAGAGCTTGGTCTTGGGTGTCACAAGCCGACTCTGAGGCTCCTTCCTACACCGTGTATTTGGAATCCCAGTGCTTCTATGGGAGATGGAAGGTGGGGACATGAAAGTTCTAGGAAGTCTTCAGGTCAGCTAGCCTGGTGTACACAGTATTTAACAACAATGAGACCCTGACTCAAACAAGGTAGCAGGTGAGGACCAAGGGAAGAGGCTGTCCTCGAACCTCCACACACATACACAGCGGCACTGCCCCAAACACACACACACACACAAACACATAAACACAACCACTCATACAAATATGCCTACACACAAATACACAAACACACAACATAACCAAACACACACACATAAATACACACAAACACAAACATACACACAAATACCCACAAACACAAAAACACAAATACCCTTCCACACACAATTATCCACAGACACAAATACCCCCCCCACACACACACACACACACAATTTAGAAGTTGGGAAGCTATAGACTTGAGGGTGAACCCTGTGGCTTTCTTAGCTTCTCTGTCAGACCAACACTCAGGCCAGGCTTGGTGGCCTTATCAGCTGCAGAAGTGGCTATTAAGCCTTCCATTAGCCTTGAGCCCTCCCTATCCAGGGGTTGGTGAAAGAATGAACTAGAGAGAAAAGCTTGTCTCATAAAAGAACTTAGCTTTGAAGAATGGGATAAAACTTCTTCAAATAACCCCTATTTGTCAAGTTGGCCTCTCAAACCCTGGTGCTGAAACTCTCACCTGTGTGGTCCAAAAAACTAAAAAGTCAAGAACTTAAAATATCCTTGAGCTTTGAGTTGGTTGGTTGCATTTTTGGTTTTGCTTTAGCATTTGAGACAAGGCTTCCTTCCCTCTGTGGCTCAGACTAGTCTAGAACTTGCTGCCAGCCTCAAAGCCATTTTTCACCTGCCTCAGCCTCTTGGGTGCTGGAATTACAGGCAGGTACCACCACACCCGACAAAGTGATTTTGAGCTTGAAGTATCCTGATGCATTAAAAATTATATCTAAATAAAGTTGCAGGGAGTGTACGCACTACATTTTCCCGATCCATCCATCCTTCCTCCCATTGAAGGACATCTCGGCTGGTTCTTTCCCCTGGCTGTTTCAATAGGGTAGCAATAAACATGGCTGTGCAGGTTTCTCTGTGGCTTGAATGACTTTAAACCCTTTGGGTACATGTCCAGTGAGCTAGCGTTGCAGCTGAATCATATGGTAGATAATTTCCTAGCCTTTTGAGAACCCACAATACTCACCTCCATGGTTGCTGTATCAGTGAGCACCCCTACCAACAGTGAGCACCCACCCCCTCCCACAGCCTAACCTTGCTGTATGAATCTGTGTTCCCACTGACAGTGAGCACCCCCACCAACAGTGAGCACCCACATCAACAGTGAGCGCCCACGCCCCTCCCCACAGCTCACCAGCATTTGCTACCATTTGTTTTCTTGACCATAGCAGTTCTGCCTGAGGTTCAGACATGGAAGGTCAGGGTAATCTTAATTTGTATTTTCCTGATGGCTATGGATGTTGAACACTTTTAAAATATTTATTGGCCATTTGTGCTTCTTCTCTTAAGGTCTGTTTAGTTCGTTGACCCATTTATCACATGCTGGGCTACTGGGGTTCTATCCAGAAAGTTCTTGCCTATTCATTTATTCTGAAGTGTTTGCTGTTAGATGTTTCAGGCTTTAAATTAAGAGATGCTTTGAGTTGTTTCTTTGTGCAGAGTGAGAGAAGCAGATCTACTTTCATTTTCTTTGGGTGGATATGCATTTTTCAAAAAGATTGGACCTTTGCTGTAACTTCAGGACTTACGAGGACAGCGGCAACAAACACGCTACCACAATAAAATGGCAAGATGTAAAAGAAGAAGCTAAATGCAGTGTTGTACTTCTAATTCCAGCTCTTCGGGATGGAGGAAGGAAGATGTGGAGTTCAAGGCCAGTCTGGACTACAAGGGAAGGTGAGGAAACAGACAGACGGTGAGATAAAGAAGCAAAACCAGACTCACAAAGACTTCCACATTGAACTGACACTGTAAGAACTGTGGGTGTGGGGGCTGGAGAGATGGCTCAGAGGTTAAGAGCTCTGACTGTTCTTCCAGAGGTCCTGAGTTCAATTCCCAGCAACCACATGGTGCCTCACAACCATCTATACAGCTACAGTGTATTCACATACATAAAATAAAATCTTTTTTAAAAAAGAACTGTGGGTGTGGTGTGCTTAGAGCATGCATGGAACCCTGCGTTCCAATCCCAGCACTCCATACACTGGGTGTGTTAGTGAGTGCCTGCTGTTGTAATCCCAGCTGGAGGGTCCAAAGCTCAAGGCCACCCTCTGCTACTCAGGGAGTTTCCAGTGATTGTTGACTGGACAGGGTGTTTCCAGCTTCTTCTGTCATACGTCTCAGGGTTTATTGCTGTGAAGAGACACCGTGACCAAGGCAACTCTTACAAAGGAAAACATTTAATTGGGGCTGGTTTACAGTTTCAGAGGTTTAGTTCATTATCATCATGGTGAGAAAGCATAGCAGCATGTAGGCAGACATGGTGCTGGAAGAACTGAGAGTTCTACATCTCTATCCACGAGCACCAGAAGGAGACTGTGTGCCACACTGGGTGTATCTTGAGCATCTAGGAGACCTCAAAGCCATCCCCACAGTGACACACTTCCTCTAACAAGGCCCCACCTACTCCAAAAGGCCACATCTCCTAATAGTGCCACTCCCCAGGGGACAAGCATTCAAACACATGAGTCTATGAGGGCCATTCCTATTCAAACCACCACAGCATAAAATAGCTGAAAGAATGTATATAGATTGATAAATGGTGAGGGAACATTAAAGCAAAGAGATCATACAGATCAAATACATGCAGCAAGCAGCCAGGAATCTTGAGTTAGAGCATGACCTGGGCCCTTCATGGGAATCACTGAAAGGCGTTGCTTGGTAACGGGCAAGGCATGGGTGATTCTGTTTTGAGTGACAGGCTGGATTATGTAAGCCTTTGTTTAGTGTGCACATCCTTTCCTACAATGTACCTGATTGTAACCATGTGTGTGCCCATAGGGCATTAGATGGTAAATACAACTTTCCCCCTAAAAGTTCAATTTGAGGGCGGATTGTGCCTTGCTGCACATGCACCCAACACTAGTTCAAGTGCGTCAGCTTCCTGCCTCCTGCACCCTGATGAGCTCAATACACTTGAGTGGAAACTTATCAGGAAGAGGACTTGCTAAAGGTTGCTAGAGGAGGAGAGACTTACTCTCGTCAAGATTACCTTGACATTAGAAAATACTAAGCAGGGATGGAGAGCTGGGTCAGAGGTCAAGATCACTGATGGCTTTTTCAGAACACACAGGTTTGGTTCCCAGTCCCCATGTGGCGACTCACAATGTCTATAACTCCAGTTCCAGAGGACCCGACTCCTTCTAACACCATGCACACACAGCCGAACAGACACAGATGCAGGCACACACATGAAAAATGAATAAAATAAGGTAGAATGCCAAGTGAAGATAAGGAAGGAGTTCAAACATCTCACTATAAGAAATGGACTAAAGAATATTTTTTAAAAAGACACCAACATAAGAAATGAGGAACAAACAAACTATAAGACAAATAGAGAATAAATAGCTAGGATGGAAGTAATAAGTCCCTCTATATTAGTAATTACTTTAGATATAAATGGATTAAACCCTTTGCGTGAAAGACAGACTTGACCGCAGTTAAAAACATAGGAGTCAAACACAGGTGTGCATCCCCTAACAGCAGGGACGCACTCTGAGAAGTGCACCATTAGGCATTTTTGTCGGTGTCTGAAACCCACAGGATGTACTTAAACAAACCCAGTTGATGCGTCGCTGAACACGGTGAAAGCATGCGATGCATGAGGCTGCTGCCTGCACAGCATGGTATGCCGTTTACAGCAGACTCCTCCATTCATCATAGGAGCACAGCTGACATGGCAATGGAAGTGTGGTATAGGAACTGCGTAAGGCAGCCGCTGAGTTATTTCCTAACACTGCTGAGTGTTGGATGCTCAGCACAGCGATGGGTGTGGTGCGTTTACACAAATGCTACAGGCTTGCTTTCATCAGCATCACCACAGACATAGCAGAGGGTTACACAACAATGTAACAAGGGCCACAGTGTCACTGTGCAGTGAGAATTCTCCAGCTCCACAGTAACTTTAGGAGCTCACCATCAAATATGCAGCCAAATGTTATTCTGTAGCCATGGCTGTAAGCACTGCAGATCCAGATCAGCTAAGAAACAAGCATTTCAAGAAACAGCATTTCATACAAATACCAACTAGAAGAAAGAATGGCTATACTAACGTCATGGAAAACAGACTTCGCAGTTTTACATTTTTTTTTTCAGGTGCTAGAGAGATGGCTCAGCAGATAAGAGCACTGGCTGCTCTTACTAAAGGTTCCCAGCATCCACATGGTGGTTCACAACTGTCAATAGTTCCAGATCAAGGGCATGAGATAACCTCTCCTGCCTTCCCGGGCACCAGGTATTCATGTGTTACACATATGTACATTCAGGCAAATACACAGAAAATAAAAATAAATATTTCGGTGGTGCAGGTCTTTAATTCCAGCACTTGGGAAGGCAGAAGAAGGTGGATCTCTGAGTTCCAGACCAGCCTGGTCTGAGTTCCAGGATGGCAGGACTACATAGAAAAATCCTGTCTCAAAAAAAAAAAAGAAAAAAATTTTTTTCTGGTTTGTAGAGATGATTCAGCTAAGAGCATTGGCTGCCCTTCTAAAGGGTCCGGGTTTGGTTCCCAGCACCCACAAAGCAGCTCACACCTGTCTATAACTCCAGGTTGGGGATCCAACACTTCTGGCCTTTGTGAATACTGTAGGCACGTGGTGCATTGATATACAACCAGGCAATTTATTTATGTATTAAATAAATCTCTAGGACTATCTGCTCATGCAGGCACACACATGGCAGTCAGAGGACAATCTGCAAGAGCCAGTTCTCTCCTTCCAGCATATGGGTTCTGGGAATGGAACTCAGCCTTGGTGGCGAGTGTCTTTACCCACTGAGCCATCCTGTCTGTCCCAACTTTAATTTTTTTTAATTATAGGAACAAAGAAATTACATACTAGCAAAAGTTCTAAAACACAATAAAATAAAGTAATTATAAGCATTTATGTAGGTTATCAAAATATTTGAAGCAAAAAAATGATAAATGAGAGCAATGGGGAAATGATTAAAGACAGGTAGATCCCGGGTCTCCAGAAATAGCTGCTTTAATATTATTTAAAAAAAAAAAATCAAAGTTGAGTGGTAGGAGAATGGCCAAAAGTTTAAGGTCAGTTTGTGGATTTACAGGTCAGCCCATGAGTTCAAGGCTAACTTAGGTTTTCAAAACCCTGACTCAAGAATAAAAATAAAATAAGATGAAAAATTGTGATGTACCACACGGATAGAGATCTGTTTTCCAGAGCTGGGGATCAAGCTCAGGGCACACGTGTTAGCCAAGCAGAAAAGATGAGAGCTACCACTAAGCCACAGCTCCAGCCCCTATCCTAACAGGATCAAGAGAATGTGTCAGCAGAAAGGAAAAAAAATCACCCAGAGAATCTAAACTCCTTCATGACAGTGTGTCTCAAAGCCAGTGGTGACAATAGATTTCCTCTACCTAATGAGGGCAATCTGTGAAGAATTCACGCCCACCCTCACACTCAGCCACCTAAAATCAAGAGCCACATAGGATCTCTGCTCCTGCCACCAATCAACATTTTCCTGAAATTTCCAGTCCGGATAATTAGTCAAGGCAAGGAAAGCAAAGGCATTCCGTTGAGAGTGGGGGCAAGTAACATGGAGGACAGTCTCACTCACAAATGGTCTTGAGGAACCCTTCAAAACTATTAGAACTAACGGCTTCCCTGAGGACACAGGGTATAAGATCACCTACAAAAGTAATTCTACTTCTGCACTCAAACAGTGAACAAGAGGGCTGAAGATGGCTCAACGGTTAAGAGCACAGACTGCTCTTCCAGAGGACCCAAGTTTGATTCCCAGCAACCACATGGTACCTCATAGATGTCTCTAACTCCACGATCTGACACCCTCACACAAGCATACTAATGCACACAAAATAAAAATAAATTAGTTTTTTTTTTAAAGAGTGAACAAGAAAATAAAATTTAGAACACAAATTTTGGGTCCACAAGATGGCTCAGTTTTACTGCTGTGAAGAGACACCAGGACTAAGGCAACATTATAAGGACAACAGTTAATTGAGGCTGGCTCACAGATTCAGTGGTTCAGTCCATTATCAGCAAGGCAGGAGCATGGCAGCATCCAGGCAGGCATGGCACAGGAGGAGCTGAGAGTTCTACATCTTCATCTGAAGGCAGACAGGAGAAAACTGACTCCTACATGGTTAGGAGGAGGGTCTCATTCCCCTCCACCACAGTGACGCACTTCCTCCAACAAGGCCACACCTCCTAATAGTGCCACTCCCTGTGCCAAACATATTCAAACCACCACACATTCAAAAGGAACCAAGCTCAGGCGCACGTTAACAAAACTTTATAAAACATGAAGACTGAAAAACAATGTTGGAAATTAAAGAATATCAACATGAATGGAAATACACCCCCATGTTTGTAACTAAAAGACAATATTTAAATAGCAAGACATCCCAAATCGGCCTATCCATTTTTGGTAGGAGTTATCAACTTAACTGTAAAAGTTCTGTGAAAATCCAAAGGACCCAAAGCATTTATAAATACCTTTAGGAAATAACAAAGTCGGAAAACCCCACTTCCCACTTCTGATATTTTTTTAATGAAAATATTACAATTAGTATGCTAGCATGATGCTAGCATAAGAATGGTCAATAGAACAAACCTGAGAGTCCGCTAGCAACCCTTGACAAGGTTCCTGAGAGAGGGAATAAAGAACGAACATTCTGACCCAACCAGATAATGACATGCAAAACAATTGAGTTAAATCTGTTTTCTCACACTCAATGCAGAAACTATCACAGACCTCATATAAGAGTTAACTCTATCTTTAAAAAGAGAAGGAAAGGAAACATAGAATTAATTACAGAGATAAAAAGTCTTTGGCTAGTTACATGTGGTGGTGTAGGTGCTATGATTCCAGCACTCTGGAGGCTGAAGGATTCTAGCAAGTTCAAGGTTAGCATGGACTTCATAGTGACTTCCAGGTCAGTCTGGACCTTGTCTCAAAAAACATTGGATCAGAACCCCTACTGGGTCCTCTGTAAGTGTGAGGACCCAGCACCCACATGAAAACCCAATGGCTTCACATGCCTGCAAGCCCAGCACTGAAGAGGGATGGAGAGATAGGTGACTTGCCGGCCAGCCAACCTAGTCAGAAAGACAAGCCCCTGTTCACTGAGAGACCCTGCCCCATGTCAATAAGGCAGACAGCAAGGGGGGAAGTCACCAAATGTCTTACCTGACCTTTGCACACGTATGCACACCATGCACCCACACCCAAAATAAAAGGGCAGGACGAGTACATCTGGGGCGGGAGGACAGCTTGGTGTTAGAGTGCCAGCTCAGCGCACTCACACTCTAATGAACCTTGAGAACGTGGAGAGCCCATGCCTATTCTTCCCTATAAGCTGAGGCAGGAGGATTCCCATGTGTCTGAGACTAGCCTGTGCTACTTAGTAAGACTCCATCTGGAAAGGAAGTAGGGGAGTGGGGGTGGACCTTATGCTGGAGGAAACGATTTGCAAATCCTGCGTCTGGCAAGTGTACATGTAATATTAAAGAACTCGTGCTTTAATAAAGGGATCGCCAGTCATCAACACTACAGACAGATTTCTGTTCACTCAGACAGAGCACCAATGGGCGCCTAATACAACAGTCCCCCCAAGCCCAGCTCGATGCACTAGTGAGTTTATTAGGGTTACTTCCAGAGCATGGGAGAGTACAAGCCCTGGTCAGCACTGCCATGAGTCACAAAGCTGTTCCCTGGAGCTGTGAGCAACAAGCCGGCAGCTCCACAGAGGAGTCGCCTCCAGTCCTAGCTAACTGCTTACATAGCCTTGGGGAGGAACTTTGTGAACAGTGTGACTTTCCAAGCAACAGGAGCCTTGTGAAGTGTATTGGCTTGGTTATCCTTACCAGCCTCTTCCCTCCCTCCAGGGTGGGAGCACATCAATTTGCAGTGAATAGCTACACAACACTTCTTAGGGAATTGCCAGTCAAAGGCAGATTGAAATAATAGGACACACTCACTAGAACAGTAGAGGGATCCAAAACAGTAGAGGATGAACCAAAACCAAGTCAGGCTGAGTTTTCAGACCAGACTCTGGTACTATGAAGGCTGGGAACCTGCCTGATGCCTTTTGTATGAGATCAAGGTAAACCAGGCACATTCTAGTGTGACTAAAACTTGCTTTCGTTCCGGCTGCTGTATTCGTCTCTCTGGCTCAAATTGCAGGGTCTTATGATCAAGTGTCTAACCAATTATGCTCAGCATCGTCCTGGATCAGTCTGCCTCTTTGGCGTCACAGTACCATATGATCAATTCTCACCCATCTGCAGTGGATTTGCCTGAACCAGGTGGTTAGCCTAAAAAAAGGCATTAGCAAGTGTTGGAAGAGATGTGGAGAAACTAGGCCCCATGTACACTGCAGATGGGGAGGTAAAGTGTTCCCAACACTTTGGCAGTTCCTCAGAATGTTAAACGTAGGATTATCGTCTAACTCGGAAATCCTCCTCCTAGTTTCCTCTCCCAAGAAAGATGAAAATATGCACACAACGATGCGAAAACATTTCCATGCAAAAACACACAAACATTCACACTGATGTTATCTGGAATTCCTTAGCGATGAGTCGATGAAACATTTTAGAACTAGATAAACAGATGGGCTGCCTTAGCACGTGGAGCTCTGTGGAAGAACCTCAAGGAAAAGTGCCCGCTGATGTCCATGCTACAGCGTAGCTGACCCTCAAAGACACCCTGGTATGGCAAAGAAGCCATTATAAAAGATCTAGTATTGACACCAGGTGTGGCAGTCCATAACCCCAACACTGAGGATACTGAGGCAGGAGGATGGCTAGTTTCAGGCTAGCCTGTGCACTTAGTAAGACTGATTCAAAAATCCAACAAGTGAAACATAAGATTCCACTAAAATGTAAAAGAGCTAGAATAGGCAAATCTACATTAGTGGTGGCATAAGACTGGGCAGGGGGCTAGGGACATGGCTTAGTGGTTAAGAGCATTAGTTGTTCTTCCAAAGGACCAGGGTTCAATTCCCAACTTCCTCTTCTGGCCTCCCTGAGACCCAGGCAAACACATAGTGCACAGACATACATATGGGTAAACACTCATATATACAAAATAAAACTTAAAAAAAAAAAGACAGCTATAGTTGGCTCTTTAAAAAGACTGAGAAAGGTTGGTTTGGGGGGGATGGTGAGTCTGGAGTTTATTTTGACAAAAAAAATGATCTGGAGTCAGCTTGTGGGTGCTGGCTGCACATCTGTGTACATGCATAAAGTAATCACTGAACTGTAGATGTCAAACTAATGGATTTTTAGCATAAGGAAATAAAGCTGCGGGGTTTGTTTGGGTTATCTACTTTGTTACTTGGGTTGGGTTTGTTTGTTTGTTCTGTTGTTTGTTTTTAGCAGGATCTCCTGCAACCTCAGCTGTCCTCAGAGAAGCTATGTGTTGGTATGTGTTAGTTGCTATGTGTTAGTATAGTGAACACATAGTGTTCACATTCACTGATATGACCTTGAACCCCTGGTGCTCCTTCCCCCAGCTCCCAAGTTCGGGGATGACAGGCATGTGCCATCACGCCCATAGGATGCTGTTCACACCCATAGGACACTGCTCACAACCATGGGATGCTGTTCACATCCATGGGATGCTGTTCACACCCATGGGATGCTGTTCACACCCATAGGATGCTGTTCACGACCATAGGACGCTGCTTAGCTTGGGTTTTGTTTTTCGTTTTTTAAACTATTATATGAATTTCCCCCTTTTTAAATTTTCCTTCATGGTACTTCCTCTGTTGCCTCTGTAGCTCAGTCTGTCTTTGAACATTTCTCCCTCTGCCTCCTCAGGAGCTAGAACTGTAGGACTGAGCCACAAAACTCAATTTACTATTTAACTGTTATACTGGCTGGTTTTGTGTGTCAACTTGACACAGGCTGGGATCATCACAGAGAAAGGAGCTTCAGGTGAGGAAATGCCTCCATGAGATCCAGCTGTGGGGCATTTTCTCAAGCAAGCCAGGGGAAGCAAGCCAGTAAGTAACATCCCTCCATAGCCTCTGCATCAGCTCCTGCTTCCTGACCTGCTTGAGTTCCAGTCCTGACTTCCTTTGGTGATCAACAGCAGCATGGAAGTGTAAGCTGAATAAACCCTTTCCTCCCCAACTTGCTTCTTGGTCATGATGTTTGTGCAGGAATAGAAACCCTGACTAAGACAACTGTCTTGGCTAGTTTTTATGTCAGCTTGACACAGCTGGAGTCATCTGAGAGGAGGAATCCTCAATTGAGAAAGGGCTGTAGGCAAGCCTGGATTGCATTTGTTAGTGACTGATGGCAGACATCTCAGCCCATTGTGAGTGTGGCTGTCCCTGGGCTGGTAGTCCTGGGTTCTATAAGAAAGCAGGTTGAGCAAGCCATGTGGAGCAAGCCTGTAGCAGCACCCTCCATGGCCTCTGAATCAGCTTCCACCTTCAGGTTCCTGCCTTGTTTGAGTTCATGTCTTGACTTCTTTCAGTGACAAACACCGATGCAGAAGAGTAAACCAAATAAATCCTTTCCTCCCCATTGCTCTTGGCTATGGAGTTTCACCACAGTAATAGTAGCCATAACTAAGACATTGATACTGTATGCTCACTGTTGAAACCCTGGCCTGGGCTAGACCTCGTTTCAAGAATTATATAATGCAAAACCGTAAAGCCCATAGAAGATAATATAGGTTAAAATTCAGATATGATAGGGTCTGGTGATGACATTTTAGATGTCACACCAGCAAAAGGAAGAATTGAAAAGATGAACATTGTTATCACCAAAATTGCTCCGTGAAAGCCATTGGCATGAGAACATTATACAATGTAATAGAGAAAATATTTGTAAAGATATGGCTGGTAAAAAAACCATCATCAAAAACCTACACAGGAATTTTAAGCAGCACTAAGAAAGCCAACAAGGGCTGGAGAGATGGCTCAGTGGTTAAGAGTACTCCCTACTCTTCCAGAGGACTGGGGTTCAATTCCCAGCAACCACATGGTGGCTCACAATTGTCTGTAACTCCAGTTCCAGAGGATCTGTGCCCTCTTCTGGTCTCCACAGGTACCAGGTATGCATCTGGTGGAGAGACTTACATGGAGGCAAAATACTCACACACACAAAATAAAATAATAAAATAAAAATATTTGTAGGCATATCTTTTTACAGCCTACTTTAATAAGGGTTCAACCTTCCCTCTAGCCCACCACCCACCAGAGGTAGTGGGAAAGACAGGTTATTAGGATACGGGGGAAGTGGCCCTGTGTGTCTGTGTTATGGTTTGAATATGCTTGGCCCAGAGAGTGGCACTATTAGGAAGTGTGGCTTTGTTGGAGTAGGTGTGTTACTGAGGTTGTGGGGTTTAAGACCCTCACCCTAGCTGCCTGGAAGTCAGCCTTCCACTAGCAGTCTTCAGATGAAGATGTAGAACCCCCAGCTCTGCCTGCATCATGCCTGCCTGGATGCTGCCATGTTCCCATTTCAATGATAATGGACTGAATTGAACCTCTGATCCTGTAAGGCAGCCCCAAATAAATGTTGTCTTTTATAAGACTTGCTTTGGTCATGGTGTATGCTCACAGCTGTAAAACCCTAACTAAGACAGTCTGCTTCACCAAAACATTCTTTCACCTGTTTGCCCCAGCGAAACACCATTTGACATAACCGACGTTCAAAGAAACCAGAAGTTTCCACTTCAACTTTCAAAGAAGAAAGCTGGCGAACTGGGAAGAAAAAAAAAAGAAGACCAAAGTCTTTAACAGATATCTCACCAAAGAAAATCTATAGATTCTGAGATGAACAGACTGTTGGATGCTCAGCCCTAAGTAAATGAGCAATAATACCTAATGAAATCCAGGAAGAGCGCCACTTAGAAATGGGCATTTAGTTTAGTTTATAGTAGTTATTTGTTATGGCAGTTAAATGTGGCCATTCTAATCAATGAGGAAAAAAGATGACTCATTCAGTAAGCTGTGACTGGGGCATCCCAAAAGAGAAAGAAAAGATTGAAGGCTTGATCTCATTTTAGTTAGAAACTGAACAAACAGTGACATCCCAGGAGAAGTGGGGACAGTCACATGGGAGAAGCAAACTGATACACACTGAAGAAGTTCCAAGTTTAGTGGCTCTGACACCTCGGGACTCCAGAATGAAGATAGAGTCAGAGGTAGAAATGGGAGATGGATTAAAAGTAGGTTTAAAGCGGCGAAGGCCTGGGCCCATCTCACTCTGTGCCTCTTCTCCTGCGGCAGAGAATTCTTCACCTTTGTTTTATGGGGATGGGAGGAGCAAACTTAGCTTCCTGTCTGTGTGTCTGTCTGTCTGCTTACCTATTTATCTAGCAATCCAGTTACTTATTGATTTTTTACTTTATGTGTATGAATAGCTTGTCTGCATGTGTATCTTTGTACCATAGGCATGCAGTGCCTACAGAGGCCATAAGAGGAAGCCAGATGCCTTGGAACGGAAGTTTCAGATGATTGTAAGCCACCGTGTAGGTGCTGGGAATCAAATCCTGATCCTCTGGAAGAGCGATCATTTTTCTTAAGGGCCAAGTAATCTCTCCAGCACTCTGTTTCAGGACAAGGTCTCATATGTCCTAAGCTGGCCCTGAGCTCACTCTGTAGTCCAGGACAACTTTAAACTCCTGATCTCCCTTCTTTCCTCTCCCAAGTGTTATGATTACAGACATCCACCACCACACCATATTTGTTTTTATCTTCTATGTTGGGGATTAGGGTGTGTTCGTGGGGTTTGTATGCATGTTCATAATCAAGTATGGATCTGTGTGTGTGTGTGTGCGACTTGAAAGTGATAACTTGACTGTGGGAACTTGAAAGTGATAATAGGAGTCTTTCTTGAGCATTCTTCCATTTTCTTGTTTGCTTGCTTGTTTGTTCTGAGACAAGAGTCTCACTGTGTGGCCCTGGCTGGCCTGGAACTCACAGAGATCTGCCCCCTGAGTGCTATCATTAAAGGGATGCAACACTCCCAGATCATTTTACTGTTAATTGTTTGCCTTTGTTGCTTTTTGAGATAGGGTCTCACTGTACAGTTCTGGGTGTCTGGGGACCCCCTAGGTAGACCTGGCTGGGCTAGAAATCACAAAGATTGGAGTGCTTCTGCCTCCCTAGTGCTGGGACTAAAGGTGTTTGTTTGCTACACAGCTCTGGCTGGCCTGAAACCAAGCAGGCATGCAACTTGGGCCAACCCTTCTATCTTAGCCTATCTAGGGTTGAGACTATAGGCTTGCGCTATCATACCAAGCAACACCAAAGATGTCCAGCGTCATCAGAGACTGCTGAGGCTAAGGGTAATTGTTCTGAAACAAACAAACAAACAAATGGAATATTTACTTACTAAGACCCCTCAGCCCTCTTCCCCTGCTCAGTTCCCACAATGTGGCTGTCCCCTTCAGGCAGGGAGAGATATTATTCAACTGCATGCATGAGTATATATATACAGAAAAGACCTCAGAAAATTGGGAATTACAAGGAAAATCTAACCTTAAAAAAAGATGGTTTGACTGTGTTAATGAGGACAAAACAGTTTAAGGCAAAAGGCACTATAGGGATGGAAAGGGATAACTTTTAATTAAAAAATAGTTATCAGAATATAAAATGTAATTCACTAAGCCAGGCCCTGCACTATGATGGTCTGTAAGCCCAGCTACCCTGCTGAAGCCAGAGTTTAAAGTTTAAGGCCTGCTGGGGCTAAAGAGTGAGGTCAAGGACAGCTCAGGCAATGTGGACAGACTGACTAGACATACAAAGTAAAGGCGAGCTGGGAGTCCAGGCCAGCTGTAGAGTGTAGTGCAGCTGTGTGTGCCTTTGATCAGGCACTAGGGAGGCAGAGGCAGGTGGATCGCTCCGAGTTCAGCCTGGTCTGAGACTGAGTACCAGGACAGCCAGAGCTACACAGAGAAACCCAGTCCTGAAAAATAAAATGTAAAAAGAATGAAAGGAAGAAAAGAAGCACAAGGCCTGAAGTCCAACCCTTAGAACTATGTTCAAAATATTTTTTTAATTCTCTAAAAATAGTAACACAGCTCTAACCATATTCAGACTACAGGAATTACCCAGGCCTGTTGGCACACAGCTTCATTTCTAGATCTCTGGAGATGGAGGCAGAAGGAGCAAAGCACGAGGTTATCCTTGGCTACATAAAGCCAGCCTGAGATACATAACATTCTGCCCCTAATAAATACACAAGTATATATTTAAGGCTGACAAACCTACTATGCTCTTGGCAGATTGTTTTCAACATGCCTTTCTCTGTGAGTGGTGATTAAAACAGCATAAATCATTAAAGATTCAGGATATTTGAACATCAAAATCACCACATTTTCACTAATGGACAGATAACAATTTTGTATCCCATGAGGATATACAAATTTTTCTCACACACATCTTCTATCAAGCGAATAACACATTTTAATGAAAAGTAATTATAAAAAGTATGCTGTGATAACAAGACATTACAGGAACAGTTAATTTTAAATCTCCACAGTTATGAAATGAATCTGCTTTCCTTTTTTTTTTTTAAACATGTGGTGTTGGAAACTGAACTCAAAGCCTTGTGTACCCCTGGGTTGCAGTCTATCACTGAATGATACCCCATCTCTGAACATATTGTTTAAATAACCTATGAGCCCAAAAAGAAACCATGAAAAAAGACCAAAGATTAAAAGAATACTAATGTTCAAATATCCTGTATCTTTTATTTTTTAAGTAGAAAGTGAAAAGACACAAATGGAAGAAGAATTGCAGTAAAATCGACAAAGAACATGTCCACATTCCATAAGAAAACGGACGGACCACTCACCAACCAATAGGCAAAACACAGAGAATAACCAAGGGCTAGTTAGCGGATTGGCCCCTCGGTTGCCTACTTCATCACAATAGACTAGAAAACACCAACTCACAAGTTTGTTAGTAGCACTAAGCCCAAACGTTTGCATATTCAAGAAGGGTTTTGTTTTGCTGTAGATGGGCTCTTGCTATGCTGCCTGGGCTGGATTTGAGTAAAATGGTTAAAGGGAGCTCCTTGCTTCTGCAACAGGGAGCCCTACCTCCCTGTGTTTTGAATGCAACTTAACTAAGCAGCTCTTGAGCTACTCAGCTGTGTTTGTCTGCAGCTTATACACCTGTCACAAAGTCTGCTACTTACAGTTCATGTAAGTCCTGCAGTTGTGCAATTCCTGGCATACTAACTCTCCACTACTAGATTCTGGGCCACAGACTAATCACAGACTCACCGACAGCACTCTCTCCCTCTATCCAGCCTCACAGCAAATCAAGCCTCCTATGGAGAGTCTCTCTGAATCTGTAACCTGCACCCTGGCACCAGGACTCAAGGAAAGAAAAACTAAACCCCAGACCAGACACTGCTCAAGTGCTCATTTGCAGCCCTCTCCAATCTCATGGTTGACTCCAGGATCCCTGCTCTACAGGGAGAGACAGACACCCTGCAGAGAGCTTGCCTGAGTCTATACTACTCAGACCCTCCAGTTGTCTGAATTCCAGGAAAATGCTTTTCTTCTTTAGACTTCAGGGACTTCAGAGGGCTGTTGGTGGCAGGCAACATATCTTCCACCTGTATAATGGGTATGCCTTAACTAAATGGGCCTCTGCCCCACACCCTCACAGAGGCACACTACCTAGGAAGTTCTTTCTTCCTTTTCTCCTGATGTCCGGGAATCAGAGACAACTTCACTCTATAAAACAGACCTCTGCCTTCCTTTGAGACCTATAAGAAGCAATCCTCCATCTGCCATGGGATTCCAAACTCTCATCAGATCCCCAGTCATGCTGCTATCTGTTTGTCTGTCCACAATATTAATAACTTCTCTAAGTAATCTCTTACCCAAAAGAAAAAAATCCAAAACATTTTGCCCATGGATCGCTGCATCCTATGAAGGTAATGGCTCTCTCTTCTGGAAGTTTCTCTTCTCTCCTTAATTTTTGGATGGTTCTCCTCTTTCTGGATCTCATGTTGAGAGGAAGGGGCCTCCCCAATATGCAAAACTGCTCCAAGTAAAGTTTTTCTGTGCCACAGCCATCTTCATGTCCTATCTTCTAGCTCAGCTCTGGAATCCATTCCACAGCAGAAGATTGCCAGCGACCTACCCAAGTGGAAGAGACATTTAAGGGAAGACCAGTAAGGCCAGGAGGGGGTTCCATCCAACACCTGTGAGTGCTCTCCCTCAACCCCAACATGAAGACTTCTGACAACTGGCAATGCTGACAGCTGCTGCAGTGGCTGCGAAAGGAAAGCAGGTGATAGATAACCTGCAAGATCACCATAGCAACCAGAAAAAGGACCGCTTTCTTATCAGAGTCTTCACGCAGCAGTAGAGGTGGAGGTCTGCCCACATTCCTGTTCACTTTTGTCATCTCACAGCAGGCTTGTGATTCTTCCCCACCACGGTTGACAGCTCTTCCTTCATTGGTCCTCCCTTTTTTTCATGTTATTTGCATACCCACACTCAGTCGGTCGATGGGGCCCAGTTGGCATCCTATAAATTACATGCACAGCCAGAACAACCACAGTACACTTTAGCCAGAACACTAAAGTACCTCCTATCTGTCCACGGCGTTCTTTGAGGAGGGTGTGAAAAGAACCTGGTTGGAAACAGGAGATGTTCTCTACCACCTTACTATTTCACTAACAAAAGTTAAGGTCTGAGCTATTAGAGAAGACACAAGTAGCAGCTGGTTTGTGTTCTAAGACGGTTTCTGTGGAGACTTAAACAAACATCTCCTCACTCCAGATAGGGGATGAATGACAGACTAAAGTAATGACTCCACCAAAGTCCAACTTGACAAACCAATGAGTTTACTGGGGTAAACTCATTTATAGGAGCAGCAAATCACTCAAAAGCTCATCTAGGACCGGCAGTAAGTCAGAGCAGCCAGTTGCATATCTTCTCCCTCCTAAGCAATCTGTTACTGCCTATGTTACTGCAGGGAGGGCCTTATGAATCTTGTAAGTTTCAGGAGCTTCCTGAGCCTTACCTGAGCCCTTTTATTTTTCCATTTTTTTTTCTTCTGAAACAGGGTTTCTCTGTGTAGTCCTGGTTTTCCTGGAACTCACTCTGTAGACCAGGATAGTATTGAACTCAGAGATCTGCTTGCCTCTGCCTTCCAAGTGCTGAGATTAAAATGCACCTCACCACTCTGGTTTTACTCCCTGAGTCTTTACAAGAGAAGAAAGTTGCTACACAATATGGTATAAACACTTTCTATTAAAAAAAAAATCAATGCTATGCTACAAAATAGACCATTGAAATACCAAAGACCCATCAGTCTTGCATCTAGATAAAAACACCCAAGAAAATTTTATACAGTGGCACCAGAAGATAGTGATCGTAATCACACTTGGAAGTAGAAGACTGAAATTATGTTTAAATAGTTAGAGAAGGGGTACATAAATTAACATGCATAATGAATTATGCTCTAGCAGTGAAATTGTGCAATATGCAACTTACTCAAGTTGCATCATAAGAGATGACACTTAACAAGTTTCTGAAAATAAAAGTCCCAGGAAATATATGCACAATTAATAAAAACGTGTTGCTTACTAATAACATGTGAAGAGAAATGAAAGCAACAAAGTAGCTGTGTAAATGCAAATTCATGATGGGAGTTAACTACTGAGATGAAGGCAACAGTAGAAGATTGGGACCACTTACAAAGTGATGAACAGCTCATTGGAAATATTTTAGTCCTTCTGGTGGGTGTCACGTTGTGGATGTGTTGGTTTATTTGATGAGTATGGGTGTTTTGCATGCAGTATGTTTGCAGATCACACGTGTGCAATGCCAGTGGGGGCCAGAAGAGGGCTCATAGGATTCTCTGGATCCGGTGTTACAGATGGTTTTGGGCAAACACCTAGATGCTGAGAATCAACAGTGAGACTTCAGGAAGACCAGCCAATGCTCTTAGTCTCTGAGCTATCAATCCAGACCCCATTCTGTTGCTTTTTCCTGCACCAATTTAATTAAAGCAGCTTTTTAGAAGTCTACTGGCTACAGAACATTGACAACCAGTTCTGTGGCCTTCTGGTCCACTTGAAAAAGAAGAGTGTATCTATACATATTCTCTCTGGTCTTCCAACCAAACCACATTATGGAGAACTGGGGAGTAGAATCAAGGCCCTGAGAAAAACTGCAGTATCCTGACACCAAGTACCTAGCTCCCACCACGCACACAAAAATGTCCTCCTCACATGGTAGAAAGACTGAGAAAGAAGGATCCACAAAACCCTCATTTTCCAGGGGCTCAAACAAAAGAGGGATGCATCACATGGGCCTCCCTCCCACGCCGGCGCGCCAGTGATGTCACCAATCTGCGCCCTAGCCATTGATTCCTGACTGAAGGTGGAAGACTACGCGTTGGGACCAGCCGGGAAGGGCGCAGCCTTGGGCTCACGAGTGGGCAGCGTCCGAGGAGTCGCGCGCGGGTAAGAGGTCCCTCGTCCCGCACGGGCCGCCGCCTCTGCAGCGCTGGAAAAGGAGACATGGGGAGCGGTGGTGGAGGCGGCGGGCGCGGCGGGGCTGCGCGGATGCTCGGGCGCTCCTGCGGGCGGGAGCCGCTGGGTACCCGCGGCCCTGCAGCCGAGAATGCCCTTCCCCGCGGATGCATGGCGCCGGAGCCTGGCCCCAGGAGCCAGCCCTGCGTCCTGACGTGGCTGGCACGGAGCCATGGAGGTGCGGGCCGTGAGTTCCCACGCGGGGTCGCGGGCACGGCACTCAGCCTCGGGCTGGCCCTGAAGCAGGAGGCCTTGTTGCGTCACCTGCCTTCCCTTGGTCTGTTTGGCTCGGTTCTTGGGCCCTGCCAGAGGGTAAGGCGTTCTGCGTCGGTATCCGAGTCCGGGGACACTCGGCGGTGGGCTTTCGAACGCGTACGGGGGGAGGGCAAGAGTGCAATCAGCCGAGGGGGCTGTGTCTAAACGGCTGCAGGAGGACACCCGCACACTGGCACACTGAGGCCTCCGACGACGCTGGCTGCAGGGGAGGGAGGACAGGTTGTTAGAGCAGGTCATTAGGGACGGAGAATGCAGGAACGTCAAATTGTGGACAGCTGAATGACGATGCCAATTTAATTTCTCTAGGAAAGAGGTCTTGTTCCCATCGTTTTAAAGATCCTGAAAAACATCCATGTTATTTACAGTTGAATGCTTGTATGGGAGGCAGAGAAGGACGCTGAGGCGGGCATAAACGGTAGAAACAGGTCCGCTATTTCTCAGCAGTGTGACATTGCTCTCCTGTCTTCTTGCGCTTATCTACAAAATGAAGATAATTAAGCCTCCCTTGACGGGCTGTAAGAATTTAAAGTGGCTAGCTATGACTAGGGGCTGGCACGCAGGCATTTGTATTACTGCTGCTGCTTCTCATCGGTGGTGTAGCTTCAGAGGCGGGAGAGATTTGTGCTATTTTGGGTATCTGCTATCCTGCTGCTGTTATCCTGCTGTAGACTGCATAAAATTCTAGAGCTGAAATGAGATTAAGATTTCAATTTACTGTACTAATTTACCTTCTCTGTTTTGAACATTTGCTCCTGACACTGTGTCGGGGACTTCACATACACATTTATTTAACCCTGCCAAAATCCTAGTGCTGTAAGTACTGGTCCCATTTTACAGATGGCACAAGGTAAGTCTTGGCCAGGGTCCTAATGCTGTCGCAGAGCAAGAGCTTGAAGCCAAACCATCAGGCTATGTATGTGGTTTGGGTCTTAATCTTTCTCAGTGACTAGGGTCCTGGCAACGTGCAGGTATGGGCAGTGGGGAATAGAGCATCAGTTCCTGTGAGAATAGCATCTAGTTGTTGAAATTATTTGTCGTCTCTTATTTTACATCTTATTCAGTATTGTTCAGCTATGAGTCAAGATTTAGCCTTTTTGATGGGAGTGTGTGTGGGGGGGTGTGCCTGGGCTTGGGGATACTATGCAGCCCTGGAATCCTGGGCAGACAGTAGGTATCTAATGATTGCTTGTAGAAAGAAGAAGAAAAAACCCCAAGGCACTATTACTCTTGACAGCAGGAGATCAATGCTTCCTCTTAAGCTGCTATTTTTATACTTCAGGCAGTGTCACACAGCCTCGTACTGATTCATAGACTTAAAGATTTGAAACTCCCTTTTAGACCAAGGTTGACATTATTATCTGTGACAAACTGATTAGAGTTTGGAAGTACGCAAACAGCAAAATCTGAGCTTTGGGGCTTTTTCAGTGATCTCTTGAGCCACAGCAATTCGCTTTGCTGTGACATCTGGTAGGCTTGACCTTACTGGGCACAGCTGCTTGAAAACTTTTGCATTTTCTCGAAAGCACCAGAGGACTGTTTAGCATCCAGGTTGAAAAGTTTGAAATACTAAGTTTTCCTAAAATGTAAGTGTTTAGGAAAGATCTGTGACTGGTGCTGTGTCCCTTTTGAACAAGCTGGAGTCATCTGAGAGGAAGGAGCATCAGTTGAGAAATGTCTCCATAAAATCATCTGTAGGCAGGCCCGTGAGTATTTTCTTAGTCAGTGATGGATGTCGAGGGCCTAGCCCATTGTGGGTGGTGCCACCCCTGGGCTGGTAGGCCTAGGTTCTCTAAGAAAGCAGGCTGAGTAAGCCACGAGGAGCAAGCCAGGAAGCAGCACCCCTCCATGGCCTCTGCATCAGCTCCTGCCTGCAGATTTCTGCCTGAGTACCTGACTTCCTTCAATGATGAACTGTGGTGTAGAAATGTAAGCAAAATGACCCTTTCCTCCCCAAGGAGCTCTTAGTCAGAGTGTTTCATCACAGCAACAGTGACCTAAGACAGATGCTCATCAGTGCGGGAATGGAACTAGCTTTAAAGTATTCTTCGTGTTTTATATTAATCTTTTTGAGGCACTGAGGATTGATCCTGGACCCCACATTCCAGGCACTCACTTCGTCATGGATCCATATTCCTTGCTTCTTTACTTTTTCATCTGAGAAAGGGTCTCTGATTTGCACTTTGCTGGCCTTGAACTTGCAATCTTCTTGCCTTAGCCCTCTTGAGTAGCTGGGATCACAGGCCTATGCTACAAAGCCCAGCTTTCTTTATGTTTTAAAGCAGCTATTGTGTGCCACTTCTGTCTTGAATCTATAGTTTTATGTAGTAGGCTATTGGGTTATATAACTTATCCATTTTACACTGCAGTTTAGGCACACATCCATGTTCCTGAACCCAAGGAGCTCAAATGATTTTTCCATACTTTCCTAAATGACTGAAATCTGCCTCTGTCACTAGCTTTATCAGATGCTGAGAGAGACCTCTGACATCTGTCCTTCCTGGCTGTCTGTACCCTTCCTTGCACAGAAAGTAAAGTTCTCTCCCTGAAAGAGAACATATTACTCTAGTTGCAAATTTCAGGAGCCTGATAGAAGCTCCTTAAGTAAAAGATTTCCTTCCTTGATTACCTCAGTTTGAAGTCTAGAGGTGAGCTTCAGGCATGGCTAGCTCTTAGAGCTGAAATGATGTCATAAGGACCCTCTGGGCCCTGTCTTTCTCTGCACCTTTGTAGTTTGTTGTTTCTTTTTGTTTTCCTGTACACTGAAAAGCTGAGACTACTACATGACCTAAGTCATGACTTTATGGCCAGCTGTCTTCTAGCATGGCAGACTACTAGGTGTGGACAGAAGGGGAGGGGTTCTGCGGCTGGTCAGGCCATCTCCTGGGATGGCAATGCACACTGATTCTCTGTAACCATGGAGGAGGCAGGAGCAGCGGGTGACTGCCGTGGGCACCACTTGTTTACAGGTATGTTCTCCCCTTGACCTTCTACAAGAGCCTTTGACCCAGAAGGAATCTGGTTTTGTTTGCACATCGTAAAGTGGTTTTCAGTGGTAGCAACTGTCAGGTGCTTCTTATCATGCGTTCACACTTGCTCTTGGCTTGGCCTTCCTGATTGATCCCTCTGCCTGTTCTGAGAAGGTGTCCTTCAGTGGATCAGGCAGCTAACTTCCCTGTGGTAGTTAGCTTTAACTGTCAACTCAACCTAGAGTCAACTGGGAAGAGAGGCTCAGTGAGGTGCTGTCTACTTTGGGTTGGCCTGTGGACACGTTGGAGGAGCACTGTCTTAATTAAGCCTGTTCACATAGGAAGACCCAGCCTGCTGTGGGCAGCGCCATTCCTGAGGCAGGGGTAAGAATGGAGAAATCTGGCTGAAGTCAAGCAAGCGAGCGCATGCACTCATGCCTTTGACTCTTGACTGTGGCTGTGATGTGACTAGCTGAGTGAAGTTCCTGCCTTTGCCTTTCCCAGGATGATGGCCTGTGCTCTAGAATTTTAAGCTCTAGTACGCCTCCCCTTTGTGACCTTATGTCAGGTTGTTTTATCACAGCGGAAGTGAAGCTTGAACACAGCAGGTTATATTTCTGAGTTTGTTTTGGACTTCTGTTTGTTTTCCGAGGCAGGGTTTCTCTGCATACCCCAGGCTGTTCTAGAACTCATTCTGTAGACCAGGCTGGCTTCAAACTCAAAGATCTGCCTGCCTCTTCCTCCCAAGTGCTGGGACCAAAAAACATGTACTACCACCACCCAGCATGTTTTTTTGTTTTGTTTTGTTTTTGTTTTTTTTTCAGATATTTTCTTTATTTACATTTCAAATGTTACCTCCTTTTCTAGTTTCCCCTCCGAAAGTTCCCTCCCCCCTCCCCCCTCCCCCTGTTCTTATTTTTTGAGGCAGAGTCTTAAAATGAAGCACAAGCTAGCCTGGAATTCGGTGAAGACCCAGCTGGCCTGGAGTTTATAAAGATCCTCCTGTCTTAGTCTCCTGAGTGCTGGGGTTACATGTGCACCACCATACCCCGTGCTTGCTTCTGCTTGGGAGCTGTCTGCTTCCTGCACTGTTGTGTGTGGACAGAGGTGCTTGTGCCTCACATCGTTCCTATCTTAGCATTGTCTGCCTTGTAGACTGAAAGCCACCCTGTGTTGCATCTTTGCTGGGTCGTTGGTGCTTCTTGTTTCCTCTGGGTCGAGGGTAGAAGTTGGCATCTAGCAGGTACCCAGTGACGGTTTAGTAAGTAACGGGATGAGAAAATGCTGCTGTGTTAGTGAGGTGCCAGTGTGCTAGACAGATCATTTTACTACAAAGGTCTGAAACGCCATTCCTACCAGACCTCTTGGGAAGGAATCCTGTAGATGGCAGGCCTATGGAGAAGCCAACTGGGGATTCTTCCCTGGGAGATAGCCTTTCAAAACATTACTGATCTGTTTGAGAAAGAGTCTGTCTCGCCATGTTTCCCAGGCTAGCCTTGAACACAAGTAATTCTCCTGCCTCAGCCTCTCAAGTTCCTGGGACCCCAGGGTATATTACCTCACTTGGCTCCTTGCTGTACTTTGATAGGGTATGTTACAGTTTTGTTCTATCTTGAGGGCTTTTCCCCCATTGGGATATTAATTTTAAATATTTCCTCTAGTACTTAAAATGTGCCAGGCACTGTAATAGCCCTTGAATTAAAAAAAAAAACAAAAAACACAAATCACACCAACTTATTCTCAAACTGCATCAAATTCTTAGACTGGGCTTTAGCAGTCAATGTTGTGAACTTGAAAGGGTCTTGTCTTTTTAAATACCAAAACACCCAGGAAAAAGCTTTCAAAGAAAAGAAGAGGAAAGAAAGATCTCAATTAGAAAAATTATAGATTGGGGGCTAAAGAGATGGCTCAGCAGTTCAGAGTGCTACTGATCTTCCTGAGGACACAGGTTCAATCCCCACCACCCACAGGGCAGCTCACCATCCTCTGTAAATCTAGTTCCAGGGGATCTCTTCTGGCCTCTCTTCAGGCACCGGGTGCTCATGGTCCACATACATGCATATGCAGGTGAGACACTCACATAAGAGAAAGATAATAAAGGAGACTTCATCTAGTTCATGTCAGCCTCCAGAAACGGCTTCCAGGAGCAGCCTGCTATGTCTCTCCCACCCTCCTTAGCTTTGTACACTCAGCTAGACTAGATACCATCAGGAAGGTGTTCGCTTTTCACCTAACTGCAGCTAAGCTGTAAGGGGAGATAGCATCTAACCTTTTATATAGCCACCCTCGAGGGGTCTCAGTTACACTACTGCTCTCTCCAGGGTTGTGTGTCAGAGCCCAGTGTGAGGCAAGTTGAACTTCCCTGGGGGCCTGCTCAGGCATCTAACTTCCACACTTGAGGCCTCTGGAGATCACAGCCGTCTTCTTAGTTTTGTGCTCTTGACCATAAACCACCTCCCCCAATAACAGCACAACTGGGGGAAAATGCCTTTTCCTTTTAATTGTAGAAAGAGAAAATCTGATCCTGAGCTGGCTGCAACCCTAGCTACTAATAAGACTGCCTACCTGGGCAACCTAGCAAGACCCTAACCTTTAAATAAAACAAAAGAAAGGAGGGGTGGGGGTGAGGTGGGCTTAGGGATATAGCTGTGTGGCACAGGCACTAGCTTAGCATGTAGGAGGCCTTAGGTTCATTCTCAGCACTGAAAGAGAAAGAGAAGGGTGGGGCGCTTCTCACACACGAGGAAAGAGACCACCCTTTAACTGTGCACTGCCTCCAGATTTCTAAACTCCAGTCCCTCCAACCACAGTTCTCTGCTCAAGTGTCTTGTCCTAATGT
The DNA here is from genome assembly GCF_978045245.1 of Mus caroli. Lineage (NCBI taxonomy): Eukaryota > Metazoa > Chordata > Mammalia > Rodentia > Muridae > Mus > Mus caroli. Next base: position 72,247,729 of record NW_028227258.1, on the reverse strand, counting down.
GCCTCTTAAAAGGGAATGAGGGGGGAGTGGCCCTTACACAGGACTCCTGGGATCAGAAGTGTTTTGGATAGTGGGGTTTGGGAAGGGGGGCAGATTTAGGGGATATTTGCATATGCATAGTTAGATGTCTTAGAAAATGAACCAGAGAGTAAACACAAAATATTTATCTTTTCATACACGCCTTACACAACAGCCTGAATGTAGTGTCACACAGCAGCTTTTCTAGTTTCCTGTGTGAAGCAGTTTCATGGTATAGAATTTTATGCCTGTGAACCATGTCAGAGCTTAAAAGGTTTCCAGCTAGAGCACTTGACTCTCAGCTGTTTGGGAGCTCAGCTCATACCCACTCCTGCTGCCTTCCACAGTGGTGAAACATGCCCTGTGTGGCCTTCTCCCTGCTCTACAAAATCAAATGTTTACACTAAACATGGGAAAACTTAAGATTCGTTTTTTAAAATATCTGGTTTTAATTTATATTTCATTATTATTAAGTGAAGTTTTTCCATATCCAGTCAACTATCTTTTTTTATATTCAAAATTCTTAGTATTTGTCTATTTGTTACACTTAAGTGAGTTTTAAAAAGTATATTGCATAGATGCTCTACAGCAGTGGTTCTCAGCCTGTGGGTTGCAACCCCTTTGACAAACCTCTGTCTCCAAAAATATTTACATTATGACTCACAACGGTAACAAAAATTACAGTTATAATGTAGCAATGAAAATGACTTTATAGTTGGGGGTCACCACAACACAAGGAACTGTGTTAAAGGTCACAGCCTTGGGAAGGTTGAGAACCACTGCTGTAAAAGTATGTGTGTATTTGTTATAAAAGAAGAAAATAAGCTGATTTGCTGTGGACTTTGTCCCACAGTATCGTCTATCTGGTTTGGGCTTTGGTATTAAGCATACAAACTCTATTTGGGATTGGGGTGTAGCTCAGTAGAGTGATTGCATAGTGTGTGCACAGCATAGCTTCCATCCCAGCCCCAGAGATTAAACTCTTCTCATTCTTCTGAAGACAGATTTTATCCTTTTGGATTTTTTCTTTGTCTATAAGCTTAAACATATCCTCTCTCCCCCTTTGTTCTATTTTTACTTTTTGCATAATTTTATAAAGCAGGTTTTGGTTTTATTCCAGGTTTTAAAAAGAAATTTGATGAACTTTAAAAAAAAAACAAAACAAGTGCATATGGTTCGGCCTGCACTTATCTATCTGTACATCACATGCACACCTGGTACCCATGGAGACTAGGAGAAGGTATTGGATCCCCCTGGATCTAGAGTTACAGATGGTTGTAGCCACTATGTGTGGTGCTGGGAATTAAATCTGAGTCCTCTGGAAGGAGAACAGGCAGTGCTCTCGATCACTTGAGTCATTTCTCAGCCATTATCTAGTTAATTAAAAAAAATTTTTTTTTTTTTTACACAAGGGGCTAGAGAAAAGGCTGAGCCTTTGAGAAAACTAGTTTCTCTTCAGAGGATGTGAGTTCAGAAAGCAGCTGTGGTGGTTTGAATACACCTGGCCCAGAGAGGGGCACTATTAGGAGGTGTGGCCTTGTTGGAGGCAGTGTATCACTGTAGGGGTTGGGGTGGGCTTTGAGATCAACCTTCCAGTTTCCTGGAAGTCAGTCTTCTCCTGTTTGCCTTTGGAATATGTTGTTGAAATCTCAGTTCCTCCTGCACCGTTCCTGCCTGTGTGCTGCCATGCTCCTGCCCTGATGATAATGGACTGAACCTCTGAACCTGTAAGCCAGGCCCTGTTGTGTCCGGCCAGCGGTTCACATGTCTGGGTTCTGTTCTGAGAAGGCATCTTGGAATCTGGAAGAGAAGAGGGAGCTAGGCAGATGAGAGAAAGACGTAACCAAGACAGTCATTCTGATCAAGGTTCAATTTTAATGGTAGCAAACACACTTTATAAAGAAGAGGGGAGGCCCATCTCTAGCCATATAAAGTTCCTTTGAAGTAGATAAGTCAGCTTTTTAGTGGGAACTCGCTAACTCCGGAAAATTCTGGAAGAGAACCGGTTCGGCCTCAGGCAGGTTGGGCCTCAGACAGGTAGTGACACATCAAAGGGGCAGCACAGCAGGTGGCTCCGCTTAAGCAGCAGATGGTCACAGCCAGCCTTGCTAGGCTGGAAGGAGGTAAGAAGCCCCAATTAAATGTTGTCCTTGTAAGAGTTGCCTTGGTCATGGTGTCTGTTCCCAGCAGTAAAACCCTAACTAAGACAGTAGCATACATGATAGGCAGCAGCTCATGACCACCTAGTGCTCCAGCTTTAGAAAGCCAGTGTCCTCTTCTGACCTCTGTAGGCACACACTCTCTCTCTCTCTCTCTCTCTCTCTGTGTGTGTGTGTGTGTGTGTGTGTGTGTGTGTGTGATACACACGCATAATTAGAAATACATTACTTTTTAAGAATGTTAACTGAAAGTCTGTGCTTTGTTTCAACCGTGCTGTTATATTGTACTATATTGTGAAACTGCTCTTCAATACAGATGCTCCTGGCTTATGCTGATCTGGCTTGTGTGCCTTTTCAACTTCATTATATATGCAAAGAGCATACACGTCAATAGAAACGTATTTCACAGTCTGATCTTTCCCAGACATGTGCAGTTCCATACTCTGGGAGTACCCAGCCACACTGTCCAAGGGACACAGAGGGCTTTTCACAGCTATGCTGGATGCCAAGCTGGGTGTCAGCATGTAGCATAACACATGCACTTTCTCCTTTTTAGTCGGTGGTGGATGTACTGGAATGTAGCCCTACTGAAAGTCAAGGGTCATTCATACAGCCCATTATTTTAGTATTCTTAGCATTTCAGAAATTGCTGCAGGAAGTTTGGTTTATATACTTAACTGGGCACTAGTTGAGTGCACAGCCTGTTTGTGTGTAGGTGCAGGGATCTGTTCAGCCTCTGCCCATTCCTTCTCACGAGCTCCTAAAACTATTCTGAGATGATGTATGTGCTTGTATGTACAGATTTTATGTGACTCATCCTGTATTTTAACAGAAAGTAAATGCATTTCATTGGTAGCTAAATCAAGAAATAAAACATTTCTACTAGAAAATCACCGAAGTCTATTTCTAGTCTCTACTCCTGGACACAACTACAGTTCTCATGTCCTTCACCGGAGTCCTTCTAAAATCCCATGGAAATGGAATTATGGAGTGTGTAATTTTTTGTGTTTCCATTTTTTGTTTGCTTCTTGTTTTGTTTTTTGAGATAGTCTGACATAGCCCGGGTGACCTTGGATTTGTTATAGCTGAGGATGGATGACCTTGAATACCTGACTCTGCTGTCTCAATCTCCCAAGTGGTGGGATTGTATGGGCATTTTTCTACCACACTTAGCTTACATTATTTATTTGCTATGTGTATGGTATATATGTGATATGTGTGTGTGTGTGTGTGTGTGTGTGTGTATGCATGGAGTATATATGTATACATGTATGCTTCATGGTGCTTTGATCCCAGCACATAGGAAGCAGAGGCAGGTGGATCTCTATGAGTTCAAAGCCAGCCTTGTCTACATAGTAAGATCCTGTCTCAAAATAAAATAAAGTTTAGAAATTGGAGGGACGGGGGCTATTCAGTAGGTAAAATGCTTGCAAAGGACCTTAGTGCATGGCGGAGACCAGAGCTGTTGGATACTGAGTGTCTACCTCCATTTCTCCCCATCTTGTTTTCTGAGACAGGGTTCCTCACTTAACCTGGAGCGCACCAATTCAGCTGGCTGGTAAGCACCAGGGACCCCCATCTCTCTCCCCAGCTTGGATTACAGATGCACACTGCTGGTCTAGCTTTTTATGTGAGTGCTGGGCATCTAAATTGAGGTCGTTACACTTGAGTGACAGGGACATTACAAACTGAGCTGTCTTCAGTGTTCCTTTGAATAGCCCTGAGGGTCTGTTCAGCACTGGAAGGGCATTTGGGTGGCTACAGTTGGGGCTGTGAAGAAAATGTTCTAAGGATGGGCATCATGGTTCTTTGATCCCAGCACTCGGGAGGCAGATGTAGGTAGATCTCTATGAGCTTGGCCTGGTCTACATAGTGAGCTCCTGTCTCAATAAAATAAAATAAAATAAAATAAAATAAAATAAAATAAAATAAAGCTTAGAGACCGGGGTGTGTGTTCAGAGGGTAAAATGTCTGCAGGGGACCTTAGTTTGGTCCTCACAACCCACGTTTAAGACAGAACAGAACAGAACAGAACAAGTAAACAGAAACTCCATGCCAGCATAGTAGTGTACACTTGTAATCCCAGTGCTGGGAGATGGAGCGAGGAGGACCTGTGGCCTGATGGCTGACACCCCACATAGTTAGTAAGCTTCAGGCCAGTGAGAGGCCCTTGCTTAAAGAATATGAGCTGTATTCCTAAGGTTGTTCTCTGGCCTTCACACGCATTTCCTACACACACGTGAATGTTTGTATGCATTTACACACTAAAAAACAATAAAGATTGTAAATACACACACACACACACAAGTGGTGAAAAAAATTTTCATCTTAAGACATTTTTAAGGACATAATTTAAGAGTATATAGACATGTATGACGGCTTTCCAGGTTGATTAAAGCTGTATCATTGATTACATTGTTTAGTTAGTTCAGTGATTCAGTGATATAGTCACCTTATAATCATCATGAACTGAAATTACACACATACTTAAGGCCTTTGGTACAATGTCCAGTTGCTTTGCAAAGCAGTTGTGTTTGCAAGTTTAACTTTAGAAGATAGATCCTTGATTGTTCTTTTTTGTTGTTGTTAAGTTTTATTCTCTATATATGGGTGTTTTGACTGCATGTATATCTGTATCTTAGGGTTTCCATTGCTGTGCAGGGACACCATGACCAAGGCAACTCTTATAAGAACAACATTTAATTGGGGCTGGCTTACCGGTTCAAAGGTTGAGTCCATTATCATCAAGGCAGGAACATGGCGGTGTTCAGTCAGGCATGGTTCAGGAGGAGCTGAGAGTTCTACATCTTGTTCTGAATGCAAATAGGAGAAGACTGGCTTCCAGGCAGCTAGGACTAGGACAAGGTTCTTAGCTCACACCCACACTGACAAACTTCTTCCAACAAGGCCTCACCTCCTAATAGTGCCACTCCCTGGGCCAAGCATATTCAAATCACCACAATCTGCCTGGCACCCATGGAGGCTAGAAGAGGGCTGGGATCTGAACTCAGGTCTTCTACAAGAGCGACAGGTGCTCTTAACTGCTGAGCCATCTCTCCAGTCCCTCCTCCTCTCCTCCTCCCTCTCCCACATGTCTCTGTACATCAACTTACTGTGTAACTGTAACTCACTGTGGAGAGCAAGCTGGCCACAAACTCAGAGACCTGCCTGCCTCTTCACCCTGAGTGCTAGGTTTAATGGGCAGAGTTGTCATACCTGGCTTTTTTTCCCCCTTTGGTAACAGGGTCTCACTAGCCCAGGTTAGCCTCCCAACGCTTCCAAGTTGCTGGGATCGGCATCATATGCCACCATGCTTGCTGCTTCTCTTGACTCAGTCACTGTAAATATTCACTGGATGAGTGTTTGCTGAATACTTTCTATGTGCAAGGCTCTGTGCAGTGTCACGAGAGTGAAAGCTCTACCTGCACAGGCAAGCAGACGTGATTAATGAAATGACCATGTAAGTGTGTAAGTACAGCGGGTAGTAAGTGTAAAAGAAGGCCCTAGGATTTGGGGCACTGTAAACTTGATATGCCCTCTATCCCCGGGTGTTGGAAAGGAACTATCAGAAAACTAGGGCTGGACTTTTCAAGCCTGAAGAAGTGTGATTTGACTGTTGGGCAAACAAGATGGAAGGTGGGCCAAGCCAACAGTATACATTGTGGCGGACACTGTTTTGGGCCTGAACCTTTATCCTAAGAGTGATGGGTAACCTTCAAAAGGCAGCAGTAACCCAATCAGATTTGAGAACACTTTGGAGAAAGCCAGGGTAGGTTCCAGAATCAAAATTAGATTGTGAAAGTCCCCAAAGAGTCCCCAAACCAGTATTAAGTATTTTCAGTTTTATGTTATTTTATTTTTGACAGAGCTTACTGAGTAGCCTAGCCTGGCCTTAAACACTTGGCTCTATCAGTGTAGAGAGCCTCCTGTCTCTGCCTCTTGAGTGCTGGCATTATAGGTGTTGATGACACTTTACATGGGGCACGGCAGTTGCTTTGAGTATGTATTGGAAAACTGAGTGTGTGCACTTTCCCAGCAAGGCCAGTGTGCCCCAAACTGCCTTAAATACTGCAGACAGGTGACTCAGCACTTCGCTCTGGAGGCTGCTGGGTGTCACTGCACCAAGCTTTCTCTGGAGGAGGAAGTGCCTGGCCTTGCTTGTTCCTAGTGACTACTGGCATTGCTCAGCTTGGGGCTGCATCACTGTCGTCTTTAATGTCAGCATCTCCATCACTGCCCTCCGACTTCAGAGGATCTTCTCTGTGTGTAGATGGAGATTTCTGTGAACTTGTCAATGGCGAAAAAGTGACATTTTAAACCGAGTTAAAAGGCCTGGTATGGTGACACACACCTGTAAATCCCAGCACTTAGGATGCTGAGACTGGAGGATCTTGAGCAACAAGGTGGAATCCTATTTCCAAGAAAATAAAGACTAGAGGAGTTAGGAAAGGCAGAGCCCCTGCAGGGAAGGCTGTGGGAACAATGTAGTCAGCCAGCAGGGGCTCTGAAAGGCCCGCTGTAGTGAGTAGCTGGCCCCTCCCCAACCCAGGTTCCTCCTCAGTCTCTGCTCTAGGACAGTAAGAGACAGCATCACGGTACCATTAAATTCTGTTAGGAAGATGGAATAAAAACTGCTCAATTAAGAACAGGGAGAAACAGGAAGAGGCACGAAGATCTCTTGAGTTTGAGGCCAGCTTGGTCTACAGAGTGAGTTCTAGGACAGCCCGTGCTACACAGAGAAACTGTCTCAAAAAAACCAAAACAAACAAAACAAAACAAAACAACAACAACAAAAAAAAAAGGAGAAAAAGTAAATTCCATATATTGGCTATTTTATGAATTGTCCATCTGGCAAATTGACTGTTAGTGAAATCCACCTGTTTTCCAAGAAACACTGCAGCACTCAAGGCCCAGTCTGTTGTTGCTGACCCCATACAACACTTACTCCACAAGCTAAAGATGGGGCCATTGTCTTGCAGGAGCTAGGACTGAGCAGAGCTCAGGCTGGGATTGGGGGAGAAGAGGAAGGAAAAACAGTGGATGAGAATCCCTTACCTTGAGTCCTAACTCAGTGGGGCCCAGATGTGGGCCAATAGCTGAGTCTCTACTGGCCAGAGCCACCCCAGCAGCTGACCAAGTACTACTCACAGGACTGAGCTTGCATAGGACAAGCAGCTTGAGCACCAGACAGGATTTAATACATAGAGCCATAGGGTTTAGAGAGAGATTTTATGGGCTGCCCATGAAGCTAAATGTGTGTGATGTGCACTCAGAATGGTCTACACAGGACTGTTAGCTGTTGTTTTGACAGTTGTTTTGGCATTGTCATTAATATTATAACTTTATTGTGTAACCACTAACCTTACCTGGCATACACATCTTTTCATTTACTGGAGAACTCTGACTCAGTAATAAAAGGATGTCCCTTCTTCTGGAGACCTCTCTCTTTTTTTGGGGAGGGGGAGGGGGACAGACAGCTACCCAAAACAGTTCTTGCTTTCTAGTAATTTCAAAATTAGAAGCCCTTGGAAGGAAGAGACAGAATGATAAGGGCTCAGAGTCAGCCTTAGCTGTATATGGAAGAGTTTTAGGTGACCCTGAACTGTATGAGACCCTGTCTCAAAAACCAAACCAAACCAAAAGCTGGTCCTGGCTACCAACATCTGTAGAACATCTCTCAGGGTCAGTATAGCTAGCTGATACATCATTCTTCTGTCTCCTGAAAGCCTCCCTGATTATTTGAGCAAGTTAGACTGCTGGGGAAGGCCCTGTGAGTTTAGAAAATGAATGTTTCGGGGCTGGAGAGATGGCTCAGTGGTTAAGAGCACTGACTACTCTTCCAGAGGTCTTGAGTTCAATTCCCACATGGTGGCTCACAACATCTGTAATGGAATCTGATGCCCTCTTCTGGGGTGTCTGAAGATAGCTACAGTATACTCATATAAATAAAATAAATAAATCTTCCTGGCCTGCAAGCACCAAGGGGGAGGTTGTGATACCTTATTTTAGACACAACTGAGTTATTTGGGTGGTGACTAAGGAATAGCCCTCTGAATTGGAACCTGGCAGGAGGCTCCCAAGCTCCTAGGGAAGTAAGCTGCTTGTGACAGGACTGTTACCTGTTTGTTCCCAAGGCCCTCCAGCTGAGGGGAAAACCTGGAAAAGGTAAACAGCCACAGATTGCAGTGGAGGTACCACCTAGTGAGCCTGGGAGAGTTAGGACAGTTATCAAGGGAGCGAGACAAAGTTTGGGAATGAGACTGTCTGCGGGTCCTCAGTGGCTGAGATCTGACAAGAGCAGTTGTTCTTCCGAGACATAAACCGATCTAGGCGGAGATCAAGTTCTCTCTACTGGGAGCCCTTCCTGTGTTTGGTTCCAGTGGACTGAGGGCTGGGAGGACAGTTGCCTGCACCAGAATCTCCATGAAGGTTCCTCCAGATTCTTCCTGATTAGTTAGCAGGAAGGCAGAAAGCAGAGGTATGGCACCACACACGCGATGTGAGCGGAGCAGAGAACGTGGGGAGGGGGCTAGAATACTACAGGGAGGGTCGGTTCTGTTTGTTGCCTTTTAAACCTGTGGAAGATAGCATGCATACATACACATATATGTAAACATGAATTAATCACCAGTGCATAACAGTTAAGCAAACGTATGTAGCCACAACCCAGGTGAAAATCTGCACTATCATTAGCCCCCAGAGCATCCCTTCCATTTAGAATGCCTTCACCTGTCTTGTGCAGTACATGGTTCACCTTGGTTTTGCTTGGTTTGGGACAAGAGGTCTTCTTTCAGTATTGTTACATTGTTTCCCGTCTGTTGCATTTGGCTGTGGTTTTTACTTCAATTGCTGTGTAATAGCCTAAGATGGGAACATTTGCTTACTTTTGTTTGATTGTTTCCAGTGTTGTGTAGCTTATCCTGCTATTATATGCATATAATGGTTAAACCATGGGGTGTGTTTTTCTAAGTAATGACTTCCTGCAGTCACTGGGGGTTGCTCCTTCTTGGTCCTCCTATGTGCTAGTTAATGGTGCCACACTGGCAAGTGGACAAGAACACCTACTCACTGTGACCTTTCCTGAGTTTCCCTGATGGCACAAGATTGAGCTCTTTTCCTGTGTTGATTGCCATTTTTTATTCCGCCCCCCCCCCCAAGTTTCTGTTCTGCAAATTGTTTTTACTTAGAGTGCACTATTATCCACTCACCTATGACTGACTGTCTGAGACTCACTGTGCAGGGGATATAGGCTAGAACAGCCCTGCCCACTGGATAGCCCCCAGGAGCACTGAAGGCAGCTATACCAGCAGGGAGGACGTGATTGGGAGTGACTTTTGAGCCATCCATCTTGCCCAGACTGCTACATGCTGGGGCTCCTACTTACACTGTGTGCTGGGTGCTGACGTTGTAGCACACACTAGATGCCCAGACTGCCACATGCTGACCTACTTGCACCATGTGCTGGGTGCTGACACTGGTACAAACGCATCAGGTACCCAGGGATATGGAAGTGGAATTCTTCTGAAGTCTCAAAGACAAAACAAGGAAAGGGAGAGGAACATTCTAGGCCAAAGAACAGAATACGTGAAGGTAAGGAATTTTATCTACAAAAAGATAGGAAGTTTGGGGCAGCCAACAGGGTGAATGAAGGACAGGCTAGTGGGGACAGGGCATTGGCCAATGGTCACTCTAGGAGGGGACAGACTTGTAAATCTCGTAAACCGTCGGGATTAAACATGGAAAAGGAACTTCCTCACCGGGCAGAGAGGGCGCTGTTGAGTGCCCGAGTGAAGCTTTCCAAAATACCGTGAACAAAAATAAGCTTGTCAGTGAAGTAAATTGCACCCAAGCTCTCAGAGAACTTATATAGTGCCCTGCTAGCGGAGGTGGAGTGGTGAGGAAGGCGGTGGGCGTGGACTACGGCGGCCCAGCCCTTATGGTGGGCAGGATGCTGCTCGGCTACCGGGAGCTAACCCCTCCCTCCTCTGCCCAACAGTTGGGCGGGGAAGCCTTTTCAAGGAAACGAAAGTGAACTCTGGGGAGCCAGCCATCTTACGGCCACAGGTGCGGGCCTTGCCGGCACTATGTCTCAAGGGTTCAGGGGACCCACAGGTAAGCCCGCGGGGTCTGCACCCTCATATCTGGCTCGCGTAGTGTGAATTACGAGGGTCACGCTCTCCTTCTCAAGCCGAACTGCCAGCCCTTCTGGGGATTTCTGTTCAGTTAGTTCTTGTAGCTTTGAGCAGTCTCAGGGAGGAGGCTGGTCAGAAGATAGACCTGCGTCTAAGCCAGACAAGGACCCAGGCCGAGGCAGACACCCCTTCCCTTTCTGCTAAGACCCCTGACGCCTTGCTGAGCCGCTATAGCCCAACATGAGCAACTTTTCTCATGGTCCTCTTTGCTTTTTCAACTTCCTGAGAAATTTAAATTATCTCAACTAACCAGCAGGGGGAAGTCTTTTGCTTTATGGCCAAGAAGGGTGTCTTCCTGCAGCGCACTGGGTAAGCTTCGTGTAACTCTACTTAGCACTAAAAGGAGACTTGTGATGTCGTACATGAGCCCCAGCTGCAACGTTCTGAACAGAAAAACCCAGATTCAGAGGATTCATGCTGTGCACAGCACTGAATCTGTCATTCTGGAAAGCAGTGGGGATGGAAACTGACCTTGTGGTGGGATTAGGACTGTCCCTTGCCTTGGTTTGACCATGCTGGTTTGTTTGCTTTTGAGGCAGTTTCTACTTGTCTTGTGTTGCCTTGATTGCCCTTGAGCAAGCCACCAGTCTTTTCTCCCTAGAGCTGGAATGCAGGCATTGTGTCTTGTGTTGCCTTGATTGCCCTTGAGCAAGCCACCAGTCTTTTCTCCCTAGAGCTGGAATTGCAGGCATGTCCCACCCAGGTTTATCCTTCAAAATTTAAAAAAGCTATATGGGATGTATCCATAGCCTCACACTTGATAAGCAAATGCTCTACTACTGTGTGTGTGTTTTTGTGTGTGTGTATTGTAATTTGGGGGGTATGATGGCACGCGCCTTTTATTCCTGGTACTCATGAGGCAGAGGCAGGTATCTCTGAGCCCCAGGCTAGCCAAAGCTGTGTAGATGACCTCAAAAACACAAACAAAAAACCCTACTCCAACAACCAACTTTTAATTTTGCAGATGTACACGCACACTTGTACTTCTTCCTACGTCAAAGGATGGCCTCGGGACTGGGCCCTCAGGCTTCCAGGGATTTTTCTTCTTGGTCCCCTATACCCTCAAGTGTCTCACAATTACTGATTTTTATACCACACTGTGTTTTGTTTTGTTTTTCTTGGGTTCTGGAAATTCAGATTCAGGTCCTTAAGATTGTGTGGCAAATGCTTTACTCACTGAGTCATCTCCCCAGCTCTTAATGGTGTGTGTGTGTGTGTGTGTGTGTGTGTGTGTGTGTGTATACCTTCCCTCAAAATATTGCAGGCATCTGACTTGAAGGAAAGCGCTTTTTACATATACTACAGTATTCACCTATGGATCATAGATGGTAAAGACAAAGGACTTATCTGTTGGTCCTAGAAATGAGAGGCAGGATTAGAATGGTGTTTGAAGGGCCATATTTGATGTTATATGTTAGGATGGTAAGATTGCCAGTCACGACAGTGGGGAACAGAAGGCTGTGGCCCAGCTCCTGTAGCCTTCAGGCGAGTCGGGAAGGCTGCGAGCCACGTCAGAGATAGCACTACATGTTCTGTTCCCTTCTCTGGTCCTACCTCCCCGAAATAACTCAGTCAATTCCTTAGTTTCATTTCTTCTGTGCTCATTCCAGTGTTTGTGCATATATGAACGAACTCTCTCTCTCTCTCTCTCCCCTCTCTTCCCCCCAACCAGGCTTTTTCTTTTCAACAGAAGAAAGCTTAACTTACATGTACTCTACCATTTACACTTTTCACATACACAAAATTTTCTGTAGTAAAAATGCAAATGTATCCAACACAGATGTTCAGAAATTGTGACTAATGTTCCACAGTGTGAGGCTGTTATAACTTATTCAACTGCTTTGTAGCTACACACACATATTTGCCAGATTTTGTCTGAAAATAGCCATTTAAATCAAGAATGTAGTTAGGGCTGGAGAGATGGTTCAGCAGATAAGAACAGTGGCTACTATTGTGTCACATTGTCCAGTTCTGGGGGGAGGTGGGGTCTCTGTCTTCTGTGGACACCAGACACACATGTGGTGGACAGACATAAATGCAGGCAAAGCACCTATACACATAAAAAATAAAATAAGTGTAAGAAAAGTAATTTATCTAGAAACCGACTTTAACCTTGAAATGAAAATGTCTTCTCTCTAAGTTCACTCAAAAAACTAATTAGATCTCCTACAGCCCCCATTATTAACTAATTAGATCTCCTACAGCCCCCATTATTAAGCTCTGTGATTGGGCTACTCATGTCATGCACCATGACACCTCTATTCTAATTCCTGTGGGATGGGGGCGCAGAAAGAAGGCCAGGGATGGACTTTGGTTCTGAATATGCTGCTCACCATTATCTAGCCTCTACTAGAAAATGTTTACCACCTACCAGAAAGGAGTTTCAGGGTTTGATGGGTACAAACGTGTTACATAATAGTGATATTGGTAGGGTCCTAGACAAAGACATCATGCAGCTGAAAGGTGAAGATTGTGGTCACATGGGAATTGAGGAGCCCAGGGTTAGGTACCCTACAAAAGTGATTGGGACAGTAAGATTCCCAATCATGACTGGTGGGAAACAGAAGACTGTGGCCCAGCTCCTGTAGCCTTCAGGAGTGTCAGGAAGTCTGTGAGGCACGTCAGAGACAGCACCTCATGTACTGCCCCCCATCCCATGACCTCTGTCACCACTGCTCCCCAGCAGGCTGTTCATGGCAAGGTGTCCTTGGATGCCGCCTCTGGCAGTTCCCGGGGAAGGTAAGAGGACCGCTGGTCGTGGTGATCAAACCCTGCCTGTCTCCATACCCACGTGAGCCTGGGTGCCAACTGAAGAGGGAGGACCACATGACAGTTTTAGATGGCAACTCTCTAGAGTCCCTGTACCCAAATTTTGGTCCTGCAGGGTTGTGGCTGACAGGTAAGTCACTGAGGCCCTCCTACCACATGGAGATGGCTCCTGCTGTTACACTCCTCCCTCAGCTGGGAGGAGGTGAACTTCCGTCTCATCCAGTTCTGCTTGTCAAGATTATCCACATGACGGGGTTTTAGACTAAAGGGGCTGTACTATGTAGTGGAGAGCCTGACTCACTCAGAAGGCTGATCTCACACACCCCAAGTCCTGTCTTTTTCCCCACTTTCAGTATTGTGTTTGTTTCTTGAATATCATTTGCTTATTTTTCTAGATTTACACTCGTTTGTTTATGGGGTGTAATGGTGCATATACCATCCTGCACATGCCGTCACGTGTATGTCCAAGGCACCACCAAGTCTGTGACAAGTGCCCTTGCCCACTTTTTAGCTGTGTTTTCTAGTTTTAGGAGGGTAGTAAGAGGGGTAAGTGGAAAGGTATTCTGTTGGGAGCCAACTCTCAGCAGAAAGCAGCTATCATCTCTGCCGCCGCCGTCTCGGGCTATTTACTTACAGGTGGTACTTGTCCACCCTGATGAGAGACTTGTTTTCCTAGCATGATGTTTTTGCAAGAAGCCCACCACAGTTGAACACACTCCGATAGCATCTTGTTTTTCTCCTATATATCCTGGACTTGTAGTTAAGTGTCTCCAGCTGCACTCCCCAGCGAGTACATATATACCCATAGTTGCCTTCCAATAAATGAGACTTGAGACTTTGAGACTTGATCCTTGATCAGATAACCTGTCTTGTCTCCATTCTTCGAGTCTCTTGCCCCTCAGTCCCCACTTTCTCTCTTGCAGACCCTGTTGACTGACCCACGGACCAGATCAGTGTTCTCTCCCCACCCCAACCTCCTAATATCCCGTTGCAAGAGTTAAGTTGGAGGTCTCACTGAGGCATCTGAAATTGTGTCTTGCAACCTCCTCCTTTTCTGTGGTCTCTCATGAGCTTCCAAGCAGTAGCCAGTAGTGAACTAAAGTCACCTTAGTGAGAACATAGGCCGCAGCTCAGCTACCCCACCTGCTAGGAAGCAGGGACAGCTTCCCTAAGCACAAACTCTAGGGAACATAGGCTCATATGTAGCTCTGACTCAAGCTCTGTCTTCCATGTTGCCTTCTACAGGGGTGTTCCCTCACCAGACACAGTCGTACTCGGACCCTAGCTATGAGCATAGCAAGTGGAGATACCCGCAGCCACAGGGGCTGGAGTCTTACCCTAGGAGTTTCCAGCTTCAGCAGATAGAGTTTCTCAAAGGGCGGCTCCCAGAAGCACCCTTGATTGGAATACAAACCCAGTCACTGCCGCCATTCCTCCCAGGACACTGGCCAAGATTCCCAGGGCCACCTGCCCAAGACAGGCAACTGGAAATCTGGGAGTTCCCCAGGAGTGTGACTCTCAGAAATCAGGGGTTCCACATAGGACCCCCACTTCCTCCCCCACACAGCAGGAGTCCACCATGGAGAGGAGCTGATGGGCTTTGCTCACACTTCCGGGAGCTGAGCATCAGTCAAAGTCCGGAGCAGAAGGTTCTAAACCGCCTGGAAGAGCTTGGGGAGGGGAAGGCCACCACTGCCCATGTGCTAGCCAGAGAGCTCAGGACCCCCAAAAGGGACATCAATCGTATTTTGTACTCCCTGGAAAGGAAGGGAAAGCTGCACAGAGGAAGGGGGAAACCTCCTTCGTGGAGCCTTGTGCCCTTGAGTCAGGCTTGGACTCAGCCCCCTGGAATTGTGAATCCAGGCAGTTGTATCCAGGAAGTCCCTAGAGGAGAGCCTGGTTTGGACAGTGAGGACGGAGACCCTGCCTCTGACTTAGAAGGACCTTCTGAGCCTCTTGACATGGCTGAAATCAAGGAGAAGATCTGTGACTATCTGTTCAACGTGTCAAACTCCTCTGCCCTGAACCTGGCTAAGAACATTGGCCTCACCAAGGCCCGAGATGTGACTTCAGTACTGATTGACTTGGAAAGGCAAGGCGATGTCTACAGGCAAGGGGCAACTCCTCCCATCTGGTACTTGACGGACAAGAAGCGTGAGAGGCTGCAGATGAAGAGAAGTACGCACAGTGCTCCTGCCCCCACCCCGACGGCTGTCCCAGAGGCCACTAGAAGCCCCTCATTCCCTGCCTGCCACCCGCCCCCAGCAGGTGCCTCAAGCAGTGTGGCAGCCTCTAAGAGAGTGGAGAATGGGCAGGAGCCTGCGATAAAGCATGAAAGTAGGCATGAGGCCAGGCCAGGACCAATGAGACTGCGGCCTCACGCTTATCACAATGGCCCCTCTAGAGCAGGGTATGTGGCCTCTGAAAATGGCCAGTGGGCCACAGATGACATCCCAGATAACTTGAATAGTATCCACACAGCACCAGGTGAGTTTCGAGCCATCATGGAGATGCCCTCCTTCTACAGCCCTACCTTGCCACGGTGTTCACCCTACAAGAAGCTAACTGAGTGCCAGCTGAAGAACCCTGTCAGCGGGTTGTTAGAGTATGCTCAGTTCACTAGTCAGACCTGTGATTTCAACCTGATAGAGCAGAGTGGACCGTCCCATGAACCTCGGTAAGAGACTGCCCAGAAATCATGCCTAATGGGAGTCAGACACTCTGGCTCTTACACTGTCTTGGTTTACCTGTGAGTGCTGTCCTTGGTGGCTCCTGTCTTTGCCTTCTTCCCTTTTTACCTAGTCATCCTTGGTTGGTTCTTTCTCTAAATGCTAATCAGGGATGAGAGACCTCAGGGTAGCCAGAATCCTGGCTGAGCAAGGGAGAATGATCGTCTTGGCTTGAAATGAACCTCTGTAGAGATGACTAGCACTTGTGCCCCCACATCTGCCTTCTAAGGTGAGAGGTAACAGACTTGACTTCTGTGCCAGTTTCAGCCAAACTGAAGCTCCCGAGAGGAGGGTAGAGACAGGTGAGCAGTGTTGGGGTGGCCTGGCAGACAGAATTATAGCCACTTGCTAGACAGTGGATGTGCACTCCTGCCCCAGCCTCGGGATGGGGAAGTCAAGCACGCAGCTGCCTGCCTGTCTTACCAAGGTGGTGCTTCAAGTTTTATACCTTCCTCTGCGTAGGGTGATTGATGGGCTGCCTTGCTGCTGCTGCTGCTGCTGAGCCAAGAAGTCAGAGGTTCGCTCGCTCAGGCAGCTGGTCAGACTTTGCACTGTGTCAGTGGTTCTCAACCTTCCCAGTGCTGTGACTCTTTAATACATACAGTTCCTCATGTTGTGCTGATCCCCCCACCCGGAGCACAAAATTATTTTTTGTTGCTACTTTATAACTGTAATTTTGCTACTGTTGTGACTTGTAAATATCTGGTATGCAGGATATCTGATGTATGACCTCTGCAAAAGGGTTGTTTGACCACCAAAGGAGTTGAGAACCGCTGCACTATGAGATTGCACACACCAGGAGACAGACTGAGGAAGATGGGTGGTCCCAGGAAGGGGCTACTGAAGGGCCTGTCAGATGACTGAAGCTACTAGGGCTGAGTGGCTGCAAGTTGTAGCTAGAGAAACAGAGAATAAGCTAAACATCTCCAACTTCTATATAGCCTACATTCCTTACTGACAGGAACACTGGACAGTGGCACTGTTGAATGATTTTAGAACTGTGTAAACACTGAGTATACTTAGCAGGTAAGACAAGGCCTCATCAAGCAGGCAATAGAATCTTTTTTCTTTTTTTTTCAAGAAAGAGAGAGCATGCAAGCGAGCAGGCACAAGCCAAAAACCATGCACGGGTGTGCAGGGGCCATGGCACTCATATAGAGGTCAGGGACAGTTTTCCTGAGTCTGTGGTTCTCCTTCTGCCATGGGTCCCCAAGCTTGAACTCGGGTTGTCAAGCCTGAGCAACAAGGTGCTTTTATCCATTGACCACGTCAAAAGCTCGAGGCAATAGAATCTTACGTGTCGCCTGTTAATCTGTATTGCTCGGGCGTGTCTCAAATGTCACTGACCAGAGGATGGGTGAGTGGCACAGAACTGTATTAGTCAGGCTGGTTTCCAGGGGGTAAGGGTTTCCCAGCAGTAACCTGTTTCTTCAGACCTTCCTTCATGATACCAAGTTACTGCTAAACAAAGGGGTATCTTTATCCCCAAACTGGCAGAGCCAGGACATGTTTCGTTTTTGTTAGAGGCTAACATTGTTTGTTCTCTCAGTGCCATCCCTCCAGAGAGTTGAGGGAAGCTGTGGGTTTGCGGTTAGTCAGTCTTTGGGTTTCAGCCATAAGAACACAGATGCTGCCCGGTGCGGTGGTACATGCCCATAATCCCAGTTGTCAGGGATTGAGCATACCCGGGTTAGCCTGTGCTACTAAATAGTAAGGCTATGTCACAAAGAAGGAGAAATGAAAAACAAAACATTGATGTTGTAGTCAGGCGTCACTTGACTATGGCATCAATGTTTTGGAAGACCTAGGAAGTAAGAGATTTGGCATCTTTCTCTGAATGAAATAAAATCCAGCTGGTCCTCTGAACCCATGCAGTAAGAGGAGAGAACTGGCTCCCACAGCTGTCTCTGACCTGCATACATTCACATAATAATACACAGGAGCCAGAGTCAGGAGTTTGAGGCCACCCTGGTCTTCATATTGAGCTTCAAGACAACCAGGGCTATGTAGAGATCCTGAAAGGCACTCCCTCCGTGTGTAGCAGAGCATTCTGGGGTAGAGATCTCTTTACAATGAGCAGAGGGGTGACCCAGCCTGGTGTTTACATATCTAATCCCTTTCCACCAAGATTTAAATTCCAGGTTGTCATCAATGGTCGAGAGTTTCCCCCAGCTGAGGCTGGCAGCAAGAAAGTAGCCAAGCAGGACGCAGCAGTGAAAGCCATGGCGATTCTGCTTCGGGAAGCCAAAGCCAAAGACAGTGGACAACCAGAAGACTTGTCCCACTGTCCCATGGAGGAAGACTCGGAGAAGGTAGGTGATCTTCCCTGGGGAAGGTAACCCTTGGCATTTGTGTCAGACTCTGGAAGTTGTCCTGGCTCAAATAGTCCACAATCTTCTGGGATAGCGCTCCTGCCTTTCCCTATGCCCCACCCCCCACCCCCCAGCCAGCCCCTCTTCTGCCTGTACTGGTCTGATTATTTGCAGAATGTCAGAGTTGAAAGGACCGTATATTAGTCGGGGTTCTCTGGAGGAACAGCACTTATAGAGCATAGTAATTGGAAGAGGGTTTCTTAGATTAGCACATGGTATGGCCAGAATCATCGAATGAGCTGAGAGGCTGAGCCCTGGGAGTCGGAGGCTGAGTGCCTCCCTGGCCTCATAGCCTGGCACTGAAAGCCTGAGCCATTCCTGGAGAGATGCTCTAATGCCCAGAGAAGCTGGTTCTGATATCAGGGAGGAAGTCAGCCGCAGTAACAACAAGAGGAACTCCTTGGTGAAGCACACAAAAAAGCAAAGCAGTCATTGCCTATGACCTTTTATCTGGACTGCCAACATTTAAGGTTGGTCTCCTTATATCAGCGAAACAGCCAGGACTATCTCTTAGACATGCCCACAAGCCAATCTGATACAGACAGCACCTCACTGGGGCTTCTTCCCTGTGCTTCTGCGCTGTGTCACATTGCCAGTTAAAACTAGCCATCACAAACCTTGGATCCACTCTCCGCTCTAGCCGAAACTCGGCCCTTTCTGTACCCACAGCGTCTCCTTTGGAAGGCCTCTCCTCACACTCAGTTGTCTAAAAGAAGTTCTTAGCTGGGCAAGGTGACCCTCTCTGTAATTGCCACACTTGGCAGGCTGAGGTGGGAGAATCATCCTGGGGTCAAGGCCAGCCTGAGCTCTAGGAGCAGACATTGTTTCCACAAACCAGAAGGGGAGAGAAAGTCTCAGCCTTCTCGCCTCCTTCTGCTGTGGTGAACTGACGAGTGTTCTTAGTGTCTGTGTTTTGTCTCATGCTTTCTCCTTCTCTTTCCTCCAGCCAGCAGAGGCTCAGGCCCCCAGCTCCTCAGCAACATCCTTGTTCTCTGGGAAGAGCCCAGTTACTACACTGCTTGAGTGCATGCACAAACTAGGGAACTCCTGTGAATTCCGTCTCCTGTCCAAAGAAGGCCCTGCTCATGACCCCAAGTATGTCTATGTCTTATGTGTGGCTTCTCCAAAGTAGGAAAGACATGAGCAGCGTCAGAGATGAGAAGTCTTTTCCCTGTATGGTCTCTCTTGCTGCAGTCTGGAAAGAGGCCTTCAGGGCCTGGGTGCTACTATGAAGCAAAGAATCTGGGAGTAGGAGTTGGAAGGAATGGTGGTCTAGGTCGGGTCACAGTGTGGACAGTGTGGTGGGACACAAAGGTTTAGGACCTAGCTTGCCCTAGCAGCTCCCTCCTTGAGGACTCTGTGCTCATAATTGTTCAAAAGCAGGCTTCCTGGAAAGGGGGAGACTTGGTTGCCCTTGCATGTTGAGTGTTTAGCTAGTCAGGAGGCCCTAGGGACAGGAGATGGGCCAAGCACTGGCTCTCCCAGGCCAGAATAACTGCAGAGGTGATATGTATGAGAACGGCAGGAGGTGGAGGGTGGCACCTGACCAAGGCGTGACAGGCCCTCTCCACCCAGCCATTGTGATCTTTTGCCACCGTTTCTGCTAAGGTTCCAGTACTGTGTAGCAGTAGGAGCCCAGACCTTCCCCCCTGTGAGCGCCCCCAGCAAGAAGGTAGCAAAGCAGATGGCCGCAGAGGAAGCCATGAAGGCGCTGCAGGAGGAGGCAGCCAGTTCAGCGGATGACCAGGTGGGCCGACGTCCTGCTCCAGTTGCAGGCTGTTTTTACAACGTGGGCAAATAGGGTTGTCTTTGAGTCCCTCTGAGTTTTCGAACATATTACTGGTTCCTCTTTGACTAATTTCTCCTTAGTCTGGAGGTGCGAACACAGACTCACTTGATGAATCTATGGCTCCCAACAAGATCAGGAGGATTGGTGAGCTCGTCAGGTACCTGAACACCAACCCCGTAGGCGGCTTGTTGGAGTACGCCCGATCTCATGGCTTTGCTGCTGAGTTCAAGCTCATTGACCAGTCTGGACCTCCTCATGAACCCAAGTGAGTATCTCAGTCCTGGCTATAACCATGTGTCACGGGCTGAGAGTGGCTTGTAAGCTTAAGGAAAGAATTGATGCATGTTAATTGTGAATAACAAGCGAGCAAATTGTCTGCCAGGCATAATGAAGACATTAGGTCAGCCATCTTGAAAATTCAGTCCCTATTCCGCTGAGTGTGAACCTTTTAGTTTTATGAGCTAATTTTAGTTTCGTACAAAAATCATTCAGATGGTTGAAAAAGTATGCCTTGGAAAGTTTCATTTCTATCCCTTCAAGTACCCTCCTGGGCACTGGCTGGGTGTACCTGCCTCATTCATCATGGAAGTCGATACATGCATTGACCTGCAGCCTGTACTCAACCAGAAGGACTGTCTGGGAGAGCTAGCTTGCTTGCTTGCTTGCTTGCTTGCTTGCTTGCTTGCTTGCTAGCTAGCTTGCTTGCTTGCTTGCTTATTAGTTAGTTCGTTTGTTTGTATGTGTTTGTTTGCATGAATGTCACCGTGTGTATGCAGTCCCTGCAGAGACCAGAAAAAGGTACTGAAAACCTTAGAACTGAAGTTACAAACCAGTTGTGAGCCACCATGTGGATAGTGGGAGTTGAACCCAGGTCCTTTGGAAGATTGGGCAGTGCTCTTAACTCTTAGCTTCATGCTCAAATAACATTAGTAAGAAGTCACCAATAGAATTTATTTTAGAACTACAAAACTTGATTCTGAGTCCTGCCAAAAATAAATCTTTAAGGATATCTCAGAAGAGCCAGGTGTGGTAGAGCATGCCTTTAATTTAAATCCAGCCCCCAGGAGGCAGAGGCAGGAGGATCTCTGAGTTCCTGGCCTGTGTAGGGAGTCCTAGGACAGCCAAGGCTGGTAGAGAGATTCCGTCTCAGTAATTAAAACGAATAGCTAGAAAAATTCAGGAAAAGAGAGGTAGTGAGTGTAGTTACCCCAGCAGGCGTGGAAACAGTGGGAACTGTTAGATGGATAGACAGCACAGCAGGGGAGCAAGTCGGGTGCCTGGAGAGCCAGGTGTCAGGTGGCTTCTGCTGCCCTCGTTCCTGCACCCCAATCCCAAACAATCCCAAGATTTAGATGGACAATAAATGAAATGACAATAATCACTAGAGAAGGCAGGGACATTTCTAAGGTCTTCCACAAAAACAAAGTAGTATAGGAAAAGTCCTGGAAAAATTGATCCAGAGTAAAAGGACCACCTAAGGAAAAGCACACAATAACCCCAGGACTGGCTGAGTTACCATGTACAGGTTCTGAAGAACTCTGTCATAAAGCCAGCAGTAAACAAAGTGCGGCATCTGCATGTTCATAGAGGAAACCAGAATTATTAGTACACAAGAAGGTATTCAGGAGCACTTAGCACCTGTGTGTGGAGCCCCTTTTGTCACTAAGGCAGTGTGAGAAGGGCTTGTCAAGTCTTGTGGAAGGGCTGGACTGCCCTGAGTAAGGATCTGTTGTGGCCCAGCTTAACTCCCTCAGGGGAGGGCTTCTCCCAGGAAGTGATGCTTGCAAATCACTTTTAAGATGGCTGAGAGCAGACAGGGGACATAGGACAGGACAGGCAGCCTGTGACCATTGAAGCGGCATCTTCTGACTTAACGAAGTGGAAACCGAATTTCCTTTTAAGTGTTGTATCTGGGTTAATTCTCAGTTATACCCTTCACACATATAGCTGTGTCCATACTGAACATACGCAGATGTTTATTATTCCCTGAACCAGCCAAGGTAACAACTTCTTACACAGTACATCCACTATGTTGTGTATTGTAAGGAACTAGAGATGATGTAGGCACATAGCAGAATACGCAGGCTCCTTTGCAAACACCATGCCATTTTATATCAAGGATTTGAGTGCTCAGTGTCTGTGGTGTCCTCAAGGGAGTCCTAGAACCATCTCCCATGGACACCAAGGAACAGCTGTCTGTCCCATCTGCTCCTGTGGAGAGGACAGATCTAGTAAAGGGACAGAGAGATGGTCTGGTGGGTGAGCAGGGAGTGAGGGGAGGGTGAACCTGGTACCAGCTGCGTCAGTGGCACCCTTGTAGATTGTCTGAGCTTTAGCAGAAAAACAGTAAGAAGTCACTGATGGTCTGAGTGGAGCACGGGCTCTCACCACCGTTGTCCCTTGCTTCCTGCTAAATTCTGTTTTCTACTTTGACAGAACTCTCCCAGATCTTAGCCGCAGAACCCACCAAAATCACTGTCAGCAATCTAAACTGCTAACCTTACCTCCCAGTTCAGAACAAGGAATGCTTGATCTTCCCCACCAGGCCGGCCGCCTGCCTTGAATCTGTCAGGAAGTATGAAGGAAGCGTTCTTCCTCCTCTCTCAAGGCCCCTCCCCTTGTGTTCTTGAGGACTGGTTGTTTCCTCGTCTTCTTTCTCCTCCTCATCTCTCCCTTGAAACCTGTCTTGGCCCATTACCTGTACACCAAACCCTTACCCATCTTTGAGAGGCGTTGTGTGAACTGTGCTCCCTGCATGTTCTACCCAGCATCTGTCTCTGCTGCTCCAGACACCAGACATCTCAGAAGGACTGTTTATACTTACTGTTGTACTTTCTTACTCCCCCTGAGGGCTGGAGAGAAGGCTCAGCAGTTCCCAAAACCACTTGTGACTCTGGCTCCTGCGGGATCCAGCATGCTCTTCTGGCCTTCCAAGGCACTGTCAGACATGCATACACAATGTAAAATACAAATAAAATCTTAACCGTCTCTGCTAAAAGCCTGTCCACTGGCTGAATGTAGTCACTGAGCACTTGAGTGTGGCTAGGATAACTGAGAGTCTGAAGTAGTCAGACATCAAATCGTTCAGTTCTTATAAGCCTTGTGCGGCTTTGGCTTCTTTGTTAGAAAGCACAGCTCTAAAGGATTCTCGTTTCATAATTAACCAGCTTAGTCATGTACTGTAATACACAAAAGTATGTGTACAAGGAAGGGGTCATCCTTTCCAAAGACAGAATAGCCAGAGTCCTGGTCTTCAGAGACCAACACAGTTCCTGCCTGCCAGACCTTTTTCTGATGCCCTCACTGCAATTCTCAGTTCTGTCCACTGGCTAGAAAGGAACCGGGCAATCTTCTACTTAGTAGCTAAGGGGCAATGGGAAGTTCTGCGTGGGTGGAGAGGCAAGCTGTGTTACTTTATCCAGAACTAAACTTGCATTAGGATATGGCTGAAAGGCAGGATTCCAGAATGTTGCTATTTTCCAAGCTGCTGTGCGCTAGCTTCCATCTGGATTTGCAGGAACTTGCCCCAGGAGCAGTGGGGTCTCCCTCCACCCCCACTCCCCTATGGCCATCTCAAGCCTGCTGGAAAGGAACAAGTCATTCTGTTTTTGTTTTTTTGGGGGGTTTTTTTTTTTTTTGGTTTTTTTTTTTTTTGGTTTTTTGTTTTTTTTTTTTTTTTTTTTTTTGAGAGCCTTGGCTGTCCTGGAACTCACTCTGTAGGCCAGGCTGGCCTTGAACTCAGAAATCCACCTGCCTCTGCCTCCCAAGATCTAGGATTAAAGGCATGTGCCACCACTGCCAGGCTAAAACTGGATACTGTTGCAGTAAGTCTCCCAAATATGCCCCGGCAATGAAACCACGACTCAGTTAATATGAATACATGCTGTGCGCCTAGATTGGGCAGACCTACCGATACACTGCCATCTTTTACATCTGCGAGACCCCTTAGAACTTGCGGTTTCTCCAGGCCATGTGCTTCTGCTCCGCTTTTCTTTTTCCTCTTCTTCTGTGTCCTCTCCCTCTTCCATATTCTCCCTCTCTCTCTATCTTCTGTTCCACCTTCCCTGAGTCCTGATGATTGGGCAGATAAAAACCACTCATAGGAGACCGGAATTAACATCAAATATAATTAGCCCCGGGGCTATCCACAACAGGATACTTTAAAAATCTGACAGTGTTAGGGATACAGCTCGGTGGTAGAGCACTTGCTTGGCCTCCGTGAGGACCAGTCTTAAAGTCTGGGGTTCAGAGGGTGCTAAACACCCGGGTATGTGTGGAGACAGTTACTCCTTCATTTCTACTTGAGAAGAAAACTTTTTCATGTATGTGTGTGCGCTCACGGCTATGTGAGCAGAGCGCAGGCATCGTTCCTCGGGCTCCATCTCTACTGTTCTTCTTTCTGTTTGTTTTTAAATTTGGAGACAGTCTCTCACTTGGTCTGGGGCTTGCTGCTAGGCTAGGCTAGTGAGGCAGCCCCAAGGACCTACTTGTCCTCACCTCTACTTGCAAGTATGCTGTGCCAAACTTTGTTTTCAGGAGAGGAGGTCCTGTGCTTGCAAGGCAAGTACTTCATCAACTGAGCCCTCTTCCCAGCCTATAAAGAAACCTTTTCCAATGCTCTTTCATCTTCTCTCTAAATAAAGAACAGCCTAGAGACTTTGCAGGTACCAGTACAGTGCCTAGACAGAATTTAATAAGATTGTATGAGTTTAGAGTCACTTCCAATTTATGGGAAATGGCAGTTTTCCCGTTTATGGTAATGAAATGAAATTTACTTTTATATACATTTATAGTTCTGATGGATCTGTTCAGAGGAAAATACTAAGAAATAGTGCAGCTGACATATGGGTAGCAAAAAAAAAAAAAAAAAAAAAAGATTGAATGACAAAAATCTGAGAAGTGCCTGCGAAGGAAGGAGACCAGCAGGTCCTTGTGTTTGCAAGAGCGGCCTCCCTCATAGTGAAACCAGCCCTCCCCACACTGCACAGGCCGGCAGGGCTCTCTGCTGCTTGTCTTCATTCTCTTTTTCATCCCAAAGGTTTGTTTACCAAGCAAAAGTTGGGGGCCGCTGGTTTCCAGCCGTGTGTGCACACAGCAAGAAACAGGGCAAGCAGGATGCAGCGGATGCAGCCCTCCGGGTCTTGATCGGGGAGAGCGAGAAGGCAGAGCAGTTGGGTTTCGCAGAGGTAACCCCAGTAACAGGGGCCAGTCTCAGAAGAACTATGCTCCTCCTTTCCAGGTCCCCAGACGCACATCCAAAGACAGTTAAGACATCTGCTTTTGGTGCTCTCTTTCTTGGGGGGGCGGGGGGGGAGGCCTCTGCTTGCTCCTCCCTGGGAGGATTTGGCTCTTTTGCATAATGATTCCTAGGCTTCAGTCTTGGTCTCAGTAGAGTGCATGTCTGGGGTGTGGGATGGGGAAAGGTGACTCTCCTGCCAACTGACATGCAGTGGGCGCAGGCAGGGCTCTGTGGTCCTGACCCCGCTCCTGTGTCCGCAGCTTCCTCTCTCTGGCAGCACCTTCCACGACCAGATAGCTATGCTGAGCCACAGGTGCTTCAACGCTCTGACCAACAGTTTCCAGCCCTCCCTGCTCGGCCGCAAGATCCTGGCTGCCATTATTATGAAAAGAGATCCAGAGGACATGGGTGTTGTCGTGAGTTTGGGGACAGGTGAGTGAGTGGTCCCTGAGACATTGGCCTCTTGATGCCTACACGCAGGTCCTTCTCACCCTCCCTGGAGTCATTGTGAGCAAGTCCAAAAAAGACGAAGGCAGAGATTCCTTACAGGTCGAGTGTCTGCAGAGTTGCCGACGTGACACTCAGAACAGACTGGAGTCGGAGCTGTTAAGATGGGTGGTTTTTGGTTTTGTTTTTGTTTTTTTTTTAAGATTTTTTTTTTTTTTTTTTTTTTTTTTTTTAGATAATGCTTAACAGGTAAATCCAGCATAAATATTCTAGTCTTTGAAGTCTGAGATTCTGGCCCTCGACATTGCAGTTCAGGACTAGTTTCTGTTCATGTTAGCTGCTGCCAGCTCAGTCTTGGAATGAGTTTTTGGTTTGAGTGGGGTCTGCTTTGACTTGGAGATTTTGTTTTATTTTGAGGCAGGGTTCAGTGCTTCAGCCTTTCAGGTGCTGAGGTTGGCACGCACACTGTGCTGCAGGGGTGTTCTATTCCCTAATCTAAAGATAACAGAGCCCAGACTCTGTCAGCTCAAGGCCATTTCTGCCTTCTGCTGGGTTACCCCAGTTCTGTTTTGATGGCCTTCCCAGGCAATCGCTGTGTGAAAGGGGACTCTCTCAGCCTGAAGGGAGAGACGGTCAATGACTGCCATGCCGAAATCATCTCCCGGAGGGGCTTCATCAGGTAAGCAAGATGGGCACAGCCATTTGGCCTTTCGTGGGGCCCTCCCATCCCCGAGTCCTCTCCCTTCCCTGAAAGCCCAGCAGATTGGTGGCAGTCTGTTGGGCCTGTGGATCAGTAGTCCCTTTTGTGACCTGAATGACCCGAGTCTTTATCCTTGAATGAAGCCGCTCTCCCTCCGTGTGAGGCCCTGTACTTAGCCCCTGCCTGGCCAGCTTTCTTCTCTGAGTCATCTTTAATTTATGAAGGGCAGGAGTCAGGGAGAAGTGGCAGCCCACCCTGTGAGGCCTGGAATCGTGGCTGCCCCCAAAGACTTTCACTTTTATGAAGTGAAAAGGTCTCCTGTAGGGAACTTCCCAGTCCCTCTTCCTCCTGACAAGCTGAAAGCTGTGTACCGTGGAAGCCTTCCTTACCTTGGCTCCAGCAGGGCAGAGCATGTGCAGGTGTGGTCTGCTCCGCCCAGACTCCAGCCGCCTCCCAGCCAGCTTGCTTTTGGTAGGTTTCTCTACAGTGAACTGATGAAGTACAACCACCACACTGCCAAGAACAGCATATTTGAGCTTGCCAGGGGAGGAGAGAAGCTGCAGATAAAGAAGACGGTTTCTTTTCATCTCTACATCAGGTCTGCACCCCTGGCTCAGCTGTCCATGTATTCCCCTGGCTCCTACCTACAACCTGTACTGTAGCCTCACCTGCCTGTGTCTGAGGTGCATGCCCAGATGGCAAAGGCATCCCTGCTGCCAGTTCCCATATAGGATTAAGAAAATGCCCCTGGCATTGATGGCAAATGGTTCCAAGACCCATGAGGCTGGAGAGAGAAGTCGGGGGGTCCTAACTAATGTGATTGTCTGGCAGCACGGCGCCATGTGGAGATGGAGCCCTCTTTGACAAATCCTGCAGTGACCGTGCCGTGGAAAGCACAGAGTCCCGCCATTACCCTGTCTTTGAAAATCCCAAGCAAGGCAAGCTTCGCACCAAGGTGGAGAATGGTGAGTGGTAGGTGCCAGTGGGCAGTGAGGAGACATGCACCCTAGGGGTGTCCACTTCCTTGTGTCTGTAGCCTGGGAGAGCTGGGTGTCTCCAGGCTGATGAGGAGCCCCATGTGCCCAGGGAGCTCTAGGGAGAGTCCACTGAAAATAAAACGAGAGCCACACTGTGCCTTGTTCGTGGGAGGGGGTGTGCAGAAGTGAAGGCCTATGGGAGGTGGGCGTCACTGGGTTGGACAGCACTGAAAGACATCCTGCTATGGCTGTGCCCTCTTCTGTCCTCCAGTGCCCAATCCCATCGCTCCTATCCCTTCCCACTGCAATGTCATCCAGGTGATCCTCAGACACGGGTCCTGTCCTTTCCCTTCCTGCTGAAGTGTAAATGCAGTCACCATACAGCCGGTGCTCCACTCCTCCACACTCACCCCAGGAGGGAAGTGTGTGTGCATGGAAACACACTTGGGGAGAGAGAGCATGAGTGTTCATAGCTGGATAAATGAAGTGTTCTATCCAAGCAATGGAATAGCGTCTGTCAGAGAGAGGAATGGAGTCCTGAGACCTGGTACAATGTAGACCTTGAAAACATGCTAGCTGAAAAGCAAGTCACAGAAGAACATATGTCATAGGATTTCATGTCTGAAAGGGACAGAGTAGACAGATTCCTAGACACAGAATGTGACCTGGGACTTGGTAGTGTGAAAGACTTCTTTGTGAGGTGACACTAGGCTCCAGAGCTGGTTGTAGTGGTGGAATAAGCATGAAGGCACGTGTGTGTTGTGTGTTTTAAGTGGGTGGGTTGTGTCTGTGTGGCATATGAGCTGTAGCCCCATACAGCAAAACTATCTCCAAAAAAACAAAAACAAAAAACCTGGGAGCTGGGAGCTGGTGTCCAGGTTGTACAGTACTGTTGTGGCGGTGCATGCTTACAGCCCCAGTGTTAGGGACTTGGAAGCAGGAGGATTCAGCCTAGCCAAATGAATGAGCTTCAGGTTTAGAGACCATGCCTCAATAAATGAAGAAAGATGGGCAGCCAGTATGAACTTCAGGCCTGAATGAGTGCATATGCACGTGAGCGCACGCGTGTGCACACACACACACCCACACACACACAGTGATGATACTGAAACTAGGGAGAGAAGCGAAGCTGAGTGGCTGTGGTTCCCCACTGCACTCTTCAGAGGCAGAGGTCCCCGGCTCACACTGCCTGCCCCTCAGCCAGCTGCTGCGGTTGCACCTGCTCTCTGACTCTGGCTGCCTTGGGGCCTTGGCTTTGGCAGTTGTGTCTGCAACACTCAGTGCAGCTGCTTTTTCTCCCTTGTGCTTGAGCATCCCTGACTCCTCTGCCCTCAGTGTCTGTGCTGTTCCCCACGCTAACTCACATGAAGTCTTCTGAGCACTGCAGACAGCAGAATTGCCACGCCTCTCCCTTTCTTTCCTCATCCCACAAATATAGCAAGAAGCTAAGTCTTGAGTTCTGCTCTTCATTCTTAGTTCCACACTCAGCACATAGTAGGTGCTATAAAATATGATTAGCTGGCACAGTGGTTAAGAGCACTGACTGTTCTTCCAGGGGTCCTGAGTTCAATTCCCAGCAACCACATGGTAGCTCACAATCATCTGTAATGAGATCTGATGCCCTCTTCTGGTGTGTCTGAAGACAGCTATAGTGTACCCACATATATTAAATAAATAAATAAATAAATCTCAGGAGTACACATGTTGTACCCAGGACTTGGTTTGGTCCGGTTGCCTTTATCAATCCAACTCTGATGCAGGGGAAGGCACAATTCCTGTGGAGTCCAGTGACATTGTACCCACGTGGGATGGCATCCGCCTTGGGGAAAGACTCCGTACCATGTCCTGTAGTGACAAAATCCTACGCTGGAATGTGCTGGGCCTGCAAGGGGCGCTGTTGACGCACTTCCTACAGCCTGTGTACCTGAAATCTGTAACCTTAGGTAAGAGACCTCCTTCGTGAGCTCTAACCCACCTCTCTTTGGCTCAGATCCCAGCACAAGCTATAGGCCATGTTGTCTTAAGGTAAAAACCAAGCTCACTTTGGATCTGAGTGCCTCGTCTGCTCTGTCAGGGAAGGTAGGCATAGGTAGCAAATCAAGAAAAGACCTGCCAGACTGGGTCTCTGGAGCATGGGTAGCTCTGAAGCCTTGCTCTTGGGCTTCCGTCTTCTCCTCAAGCTCTGCCTGACCTGGAGCCTTGAGTCTTGTGCATGGGTATTGGAGGGCCTGTGTGGCCACAGTCAGGAGCTGCTTTTCTGTCCTGATGACTGGGTCTCATCTTCCAATTTCCTTATGCACCTCTGTTTCCTGGCAGCACTCACTGCAGACCCCGGGTGTAATCTTGCGTTTGTTTTCACCCAGGTTACCTTTTCAGCCAAGGGCATCTGACCCGTGCTATTTGCTGCCGCGTGACCAGAGATGGGAAAGCATTTGAGGATGGACTACGCTATCCCTTTATTGTCAACCACCCCAAGGTGCTATGACCCATTCTGTTTACTCTTGACCCATACCTCCTTAAGCAAAGCTGTGTACTGTGGAAAGGGAGCCTTTGCTGGGGAGTCAAGAGCAAGCTTTTCTTCCCTTTGGGTGCGTGGGCTTAGACTCTCGGTCCTTAGTCTGAATCGTGGTTAAGTCAGTGCAGCTCACAAGGGAAAGATGAGGCCCACATACTCCTTTCCCAGATGTCTTGCATGCCTGCTCTGAACCTTTGCCCTGAACGGCTTGCCTCTCTTCCATCACCCCGTGGTTCCTAGGTCGGCCGAGTCAGTGTTTATGATTCCAAAAGGCAGTCCGGAAAGACCAAGGAAACAAGCGTCAACTGGTGCATGGCTGATGGCTATGACCTAGAGATCCTGGATGGCACCAGAGGCACCGTGGATGGGTAAGGAATGGGAGGGCACAGGAGAGGCCCAAGCAGGCTTCCTTCCAGATGCCCAGGGGCAGGCCCCTGCCTGCAAGTACTGAGTTCAGGACCATCCACCCTGTGCAAAACCCACACCTTAGCCCCCACCTTACCTGCTCCTAGATGAATAACACGTGCCTTTGTTTCCCCAGACCAGGGAAAGAGTTGTCTCGGGTGTCCAAGAAGAATATTTTCCTTCAGTTTAAGAAGCTCTGCTCCTTCCGAGCCCGTAGAGATTTACTGCAGCTCTCTTATGGGGAAGCCAAGAAAGCTGCCCGTGACTATGACTTAGCCAAGAACTACTTCAAGAAAAGCCTGCGAGACATGGGCTATGGGAATTGGATCAGCAAACCCCAGGAGGAAAAGAACTTTTATCTCTGTCCAGTGCCCAATGACTGAGAGTGGGGCATGTTTCTCATGGGGTCAGAGGGAGGTCACGGCATTCCTCATCACATTGGGCCAGCATTTAGGAGCTTTTTTAACCCCTCCCCCCTTTTTTAATGGTAGAACCATAATAGATGGTACCAAGAACTTTGGTTCCCATTAATCCTGCTTGCTTTGGGATTTCGAGGTGGGGTCCAGCCAAGTCCCCACCTCCCTTTTCTCAAGGGAAGAGGCCAAGATTAAAGGAAACAGAAATGCTACCATTCCATATGTAGCACAGACAGTTCTTGGTCACATGGGGCCCCGGCCCCTCGGGCTTCGTTTTGCAGAGGTTTTTTTCATCTCCTTTTCCTTTGCTGCACTGGCCTCTTGTGGGTTTGATTCCATCCCATCAGTTTTCTGTAAATGATGTCAGGGACCAGTGATGTCACCTGCAGATGCGCAGGCAGGCCCCTGCTCTGTCATCCTTCCCTCCTAGGATGCCTTCCTGTGATGAGGTTTCTCCTTCCCCACCCCAGAGGATAGAGGTGAACATAAAGGATTGGTGAAATGTTACAAGGACAGGAGTTGACAACCGTGGTCAGGGATTGTCGAACAACAGGAATGTGGTAAACTGTGGTTGGGACAGGTAAGCCCTACCCAGTAACAGGCTGTGCTGGCCCGCCAACGAACTTCCCTTCCTGGGCAGCAGAGAAGTTGAGAATCGGCCAGTGGGACTGAGGAAGGTACCCAAACCAAGCACGTCCCAGTAGGGGCCCACAAGCACTAACTAGAGTGCACCAGCATTCCGTGGAATGTCGCTATGCCTCCATCTGCCCCTCCATGAGCACTCCCAGAAGCTGGCCCTGGGCACATGTGGTGTTGGCCCCAGGCCCCAGCTGTTTGTGAAAAGCAGAGGGTGAGCATGGTGGGCAGAGCAGCTTTGCCCAGACAGCAAAGGTAAAGGCAGAGCATCCTGTCGGTGCACTGGGGTTCTTCTCCTGGTCTCAGCAGAAGTGACAAAGCCCTGCATAGAATTAATGTTTCTAAAAGGCCAGAGGCGTTGATTCTGAACTGCATCGCAGACTGGAGATGCAAATATTACTTCTCCATTAGTGAATGTACTTTCATTCTATCAGATGGCTTCAGAAGCTGGGTCACGGACAGGGCACAGGGCCCTGGAATCTCTGCCCTGCTCCTTTGAGGATCTTCATTTACATACAAGTGTTGTAGGTGGCAGGGCAGGCTGGCCTCCCACTCTGGGATGGGCTTCTTTGACTCCTCCCCCTCTGACGGTGACTTGTGGGTATGTGGGAGCCTCTGTAGAGTCTGGTTCTAGCATCAGATCCACCAGCCAGACCCTACTCCATTCTGCCCCTAGGACCAAGCCCACCTCTTTCCTCTGAATGGTGTGGCTCCATCTGGAGACAGCTGGCCAGTGTGTTCAGCAGTTTCCTGCACCCCCTTGCTTAACCCTCAGAGCTGCCTGGCTCCCCCACCCTCTGGCCCACTGCCAACAGCAAACATCACATTCGTACTTCAAGTCTAATGGCTACTGCCTCCTCAACCTATGATCAGATCTAGCCAACACAAGAACCTGTGTCCTCACAGTACACTGGGGATGTCTTTGCACAACCAAATCATCCTATGAAACTCCAGTGTCCGTGCAAGTGAGAAAGTAGCAGCATGCTTGTGGTGTCAGCTGGAGGCATGTCACCCTCCGGCAACTGCATCTGAAGCAGAGCCCTTGTGGTTTCCAGGCCTGGACAGGGAGCTCTTCCCCTGGAGTCTAAAGGACAGAGATGTCTCTCCCTTTGATTCCTTTGGTCCCTCTGGTCCTCCCTGGGTATTCACATATACCCCGATCCTGTCTAGAAAACGAGTGGTTCTGAGTTTCTGCAGATGGAAGAGGCCAAGGTATCCCTGTGTTCTGTAGACTTGACCCCCTGCATCCCACCCCGACCCTGCCTCCAGTCCCGCTGGCCGCGGGCAGAGCCTCCTCCCACTGTGCTTCCTTCACGTTTACTTTAAGAAGCAGGGCCTCCCTCCACACCGTCTCTTAATACTTTCTGTAGTTGATTTGTCTGAACCGTGGCTGTCTTGCATTCCTTGAATAATCACGTGTAAGAATTGTCAATGCTTGAAACTATTTCCTGTACTCAAGTTGAAGGGACTTTGTTGGCCTTGGGGTTTTAGCAGTGACTCCAAGAGCAGAGTAGGGAAGCACCCAGGCATAGCCTTGGCGCTGTGATGGATGCAGTCCCTCCTTCTGTCCCTTTACAAGTGACAGTATACATTCCTAAAAATAAAAACACTGAAGCATCAGGACTGTTATAAAGTTTTATATCTTGGTTCTTGGGGGAGGTGAGATTGGGAACAGGGACCTGGGACAGGATCTCTGGCCACAGTAGTTTCAAGGGCCCCAGTGCTTCTACAGTCTGACTGTAGTTCGGGCGGTGTGGTGTGCCAGCCAGTTGGGGACCCGGCTATGTCCTCAGCACTTTCCCTGCTTCAAAATGTTTCCCACCTGAGCCCACTCTGTCATCTTTTGTTCCTAGTTTGGGGGTTGTGGGGCTTAGTAGATTTCAAAGCCCCAAATGAGAAAACAGCATTGGAGACAGCAGAAATCTCTGCTCCTGCCAGTCTTGCTGGTGTTGCTCTCCCCACAAGCCTCGGCCTTTACTGCCCTGTACGTGCCCTTTGAAAGGGCAGTTGCAGCTGGGACCATGACACGTCAGATGCACCTTTTAACTTTGTGGATGGCATCGAAAGCCTCCCTCTTAAATTTTAAGGAAACCCAGCTCTTAGTAAACTTACTTCAGAACTGGAAGACCTGTCTTTGACCTTTCAACAGTGACAACACCCAAAGACACTGAGTGTCAACTCTCTCATAATCCTTTACACAGATGGGTCAACTGAGGTCAGAAGACCCAGTGACATGTTTTGGGGCACAGCACTTAATTAAGTCCAGGGCTTCATGTGGTATCATTCACTCCCTGTTTAACTGAGCTGAGCAGTTTTAAAGGCAGTTCAAGGTGACAGCTCCTGCTGTCCTAAAGTCTCAGTGCCTCTGTCCTCCAGCAGCCACTGAGTCCAAATTCAAGGAATGGAGTATTCCAGTTTCTGAGGGTGTATCCAGCTTTGTGGGCTAGAAGTGTTGCTCAGGATAAATTGGCATCACGTACAAGTGGATTCAGTTGATCCCTGGCCCTCAAATTTAAAGATAGATGGTTTCCTTAAAGCCTAGATGAAGGCCCCAAGAGGCTCACCCACAAATTCACTCTGATCCCAGGATCTGAGCACAGATCAAGCCTGTGCAGTAGGGGTCTGCCAGCTGACTGAAGCCTGGATATTTTAGAACCCAGACTGGAGAGGAAGCCCAAGCCCACACCACCCCTGGTGGTTCCTTATAGAGGGTCTTTCCCCAGAGGTCCCTTCTGGGTCTAGCCGCCTGGCCATTTCTTTTGCATCTAACAAAGGGAGCAGATACCACTGGCTGGGCAGTACACACTGCCCTTCACCCTTGCTGACTTTTGCTTTCCCCTCTCTTGAGTGGAGATTTTCCAGCATCCTCCCTTTCTATATCTGCCAATCTGATCCGGAAGGGTTAGTCCCCTTGCCCCAAACAGAACAAAGTAACTCAACATATTTGGAAACAATTTTAAGAGAAATAAGTCCAGCTATGGGGGAGTAAGTTTGTGGGTGGGGTGGACCATGGAAAATATTCCAGGAATGGAGACAAGGGCATGCCTAGGACAGTGCACTGAAGGTGGGTGGGTGAGGTGTCCTACCAGTTCCCAAAGTGATCAGGTCCTTTGGAAAGCAAGTGACCAGCACACTGACAGACTTCTCAGACACGATGGGGTAATTACTACAAAGTGACACTTGGCTCTGACCAGTTGGTGAGTGGGAAGCTGGTCAGTGCATGTGGGGCTCAACAGCCCCTTCTGCCTAGAAGCAGAAAGCAGAAGGTGATAACAGGAAGACCTGTTACTCTTCTTGGGGAACAATTCGGAGAAGGCTCTTTATAAAGGGCTTTGCTTTCCTCCCTAGGAAGTCTCCCAAAGGCCATGGGGACAGGCAAGAAACAGGTCCCATGGGAAGTCATGCTTGCTCTGCTGCTGCCTCTGGTCTCAAGAGCTTCCCTGCAGGGCTGTGAGAGACGGAGTCCCATAGCATAGGCACAGTGGCCGGTCCACCGTTGTCCTTGTTCCTTACAAGAAAGTCCTGCCCTTCCCCTTCAATCTTCCCCAAGATGAGCCTTCTGGAGGGTCCTGTGTCCTGTTTGTTCTCAGCTTTCCACACCCTTGGCACTAGCTGCTCCAGACTTGCAGGTCTCCACAGAGGCAGGGGACCTGTGGGCCATCTGCCTAGGCAAAGGCGGCTGCCAGGTTACTGGAGCTTAGTCCCTGATTCGAGTCCCCAACACCTTTCATCACTGCCACTCCCATGCCACCCTGTCCCAGGTTCCCATCCAGGCTCACCAAATCAGGTACCTGATTCTCTCTAGAGACAGCTCCATGTAGGAGGAAGCACGGATAGAGACAGAAGGCCCCAAAGTGGTAGGGACTGAGTTTCCCCAAAACCTGCCAATGTCCTTTAGGGTTCAAACCATCCTGACACATGATAGCCTCATACCACCCCTCCCCCACTGCAGTCTTCCTCCAAAGGCTGCACTAAAAATGGCAAGAACAGCACTGTCCCATGATCCTCCACACGCCAGGGTCCCTTTCACCCTGCACAGCCCTGCCTACCTTTATTCCCACAGTGTAAATGCTGGGAGCAGGTTCTAAGATGAGCACTGTCTGCCTGATATGTTCAACAGGATGCGGAAAGGAGCTGGACAAACTGTTCACTGATCTTTCCAGTCCTGGCTGGTGACTAATTTGGACATCAGACAGTTACAGGAGGTAGTAAAGTCAAAGGTGGTCCTAGTGGTAGCTGGTGGGGTCTCACAGAGGCTGGAAAACCAACACTGGTGCTACCCTCCAGAGGGACAGTACCTAGCCAGGTGCTGCTTATGACTTCAGGGTGCTTTCTCTGGGTCTGGAAGTTTATGGGGGTTGGAGAGGGGCCTTACACCGGCAACCTTTAATTTCCTGTTCTAGTAGGAGGTCTGTCTCTCCAGTCACCAAGCAGAGATGCCCATGAGTTCATCTGACACTGAGGCACAGTTCAGATGTCTGTCACTTATGTCCTTTAAGCAGTCCGTGGCCTTGGGGCAAGGAGGAAGGGACCCACCTTCTAGGCTTGTTCTGAATCTGTAGCATGGCTCCCAATGAAGGCCAGCACTGTAAATGTTCTTCTGAGACTGTGAGCCTAGACTTCTCACCTAGCTCATGACCTTCAAAGGTTCGCCCAACACCTCACCTTTCCCAAGTGAGAAAGGAAAGAGAAAAATCTAGAGGTACAGAGAATTCTGCACTGGCAGAAGCTGGGGCTGGGTTCTGGAGCCCTCTGAGGCACAGGCTGTGGGATTGCATTGAAGCAACCCAGGAGACTTGTAGGAGCTCTCAAGAGAACTCCCTAAAACTGCAAGTCTTCCCAGACAAGTGTTGTCCGCCTAAGTGGGCGGGTGCCAATTACTAGCCATACCCTGCACTTTTTATCTCAGGAGACGCCATTGCCAGCCTGGCTGCAGAATCTGAACTCCTCACCCTACCTTCTCTTCTCCCATGACTCGGAAGCCATAGATAACTGTCCCTTTCTTGGCCCCGTCTCCAGCACCCTTATCAGGGTAGGTGGCTCTGAGATCTCTGGCCTCTACTTACCAGCCTTGGCCCCCACGGTTAACACTACTGCCTGAATCAGCTCAGAGGGGAGGGAGAATGCTTGAACATGAGGCAGCTGGTCCAGCCTCCAGGCTGGAGGCCTCTGTGCGAATGGAGGTGTGAAGCAGGCTTCAGTGGAGTGGGGATCAATCCATCTTCCACCCAATACTACTGAACCCCAGGGGTCACGGGATGAGGAGCTGCAAATGAGAGACCTCACTTGGAGCTGGGAGCTGAGTGGTCAGGGTGAAGGAAGGTGGTGGCAGTGTAGTTCTGGAAGAGGGGCTGCAGGAACATGCCGATGGTCCCAAAGACACAGACAAAGACAAAGATCCAGAGGAACAGGCGGTCGATCACCATGGCAACATATTTCCAGTCCTCCCTCACCTGGATGGAGGAAATGAAGGTGACCCAGATATCAGTCTCCTGGTGTGGGAAGAGGCAGGAAAGTCCCTACCGCGTGTGCACCCCCCCCAGCCCCCGATCCTCTCCCTCAGCAAACCCAGAACAACTATTCACGGCTCTGATCCTGCCTACTCCAAAGTCTCTAGTGCTCCCACTGCCCCCGGGGCCCACCCGAACCTACCCGTAACAAATAGGAGTCTACTTCCTACTGCCTCCCACACCCCAAAATTCAGACTTAGCAAGAACCACAACATGTCTTCTTAGTTCTCTCACTTCCTTAAAACAAAACAAAAAACAAAACTGGTAAACTCCTACACATATTTCAAAGCCCTAATTTCCTAATTGTCTATTCACCAAACAAAATTAATGGCTTCCCTGCTCCTATTGGTCCCTGGCACTAGCTAACTCAGTATACCATATTGTTTCAATCTGTATGTCTGGCCTTCCACCAAACATGAGAGGGACCCTGCTAGCATCCGGGACAAGGCTCTCAGTAACTCAGAGGTGCTGCCTCTGGGGTTCTGCTTTTATGATAGCTTGGGACACCCTCCCACAACCTCAACCTCACTCCTACACAGAACCCAGAAGGTGCAAGTGGTGCCCAAGTGTTAAAACATCAGTCCAAAAGGTAATGAATGATATCCGTGGGGTTTGAGAACCATCTACAGGGTCACAGGAAAAGCCAGCTTCTCTTCCAGACTGAGTCCTGCCTTTTTGTATGTGTTTCTCTGGGGCCCAGCCAGATCACAGGACACAAGATAGGGAGCCGGCAACTGTGCAATTTATGTAGCTGGCAGCCAAACAGTCACTCACTGAAGTCACAGTTGGGCCTGCCACAGACCTGGCATCCTGCAAGGCTCGGAGACACAACCAAGTGAAGAACCCTATGGTTTTGAGTCTCTTCAAGGAGACAGAGACAATAAACCTCTCAGAGATTATACAGTGAGAGGGGATGGAAGACTAGGATGGAGAAACAGAAGGAAGATGGGAGCAGAGTGGCCTGGAAAAGCCTCTTCTAGGAGATGACGCTTACAGCAAGCTCTGCTGGGTAGGAAGGAAGCCCCGTTCCAGATCCACACTGAAGTCACGGTCAGGCAAAGCCAGCAGAACAGCATCCCAGCATCCCAGCCCTGACCCTTTAAACTGTCCCGAGAAAGGCAAAGAAAGCCAAGGGAGTGACGCAATGAGGCTTGGCAACACAATGCACCTTGGGCTCCTAGGTCTAATGATGCTCCTAGGAAGGATGCTACAGAGACAGTCGGGAAAGCTTGAATGTGGACTGTACAGTGCTAGGAAGGATGCTACAGAGACAGTCGGGAAAGCTTGAATGTGGACTGTACAGTGCTAGGAAGGATGCTACAGAGACAGTCGGGAAAGCTTGAATGTGGACTGTACAGTGCTAAAAGTATTGATGCTGCTCTGTTTCCAGAATTAGGTCTTTGAAGCTGGGCACTTCATTGCTACTTTGATTGTCGATAGCAGTTGGAACTCAGGGCCTTTCACATGCTCACCCTGTATCACCAGGAGAGCATCTCTGGTCTTGAGAAGAGACACATCCCAGTGTTTGGGAGTCAAGGCTACATGACTACCTTTAAAGAACAGGGCCAAATAATAACAGCAACAGGGTTTTGGTTTTGTTTTGGGGGCGGGGGGGGGGGTGGGTGAGGAAAGCATAATATCATCAGCTTGATGAGATTTAGCATCATCATGGGAACAAACGTCTATGGGGAATCTTTCTAGATTGGATTAATTGAGGCAGGCAGCACTCATTGCACGGGCTAGGGTCCCAGGCAGAAGGAGAAACCGAAGTGTTTGTTGATCTCAGAATTCCCCTCTCCCTGCTTCCAGACTGAAACAGGACCTGAAGGCTCCTGCTACCACCTTCCCTGCCTTGGGCTGTAATCTCAAACTGCAAGGCCAAAGCCTGCAGTCCCTACATCTGCTTTCCTCAAGAGAATTTTGTCACAACAATGAGAAGAATAACTAAAACAAAGACTGTTCTCGTGGAGGGACCCAGATGCAAAGGCTCGAGGGCAGGAAAGAGCTTGGCTTGCTAGAGACAACTGAGTGACAAGCTGGTGACCCAAGCAAGGGAGCAAGTCACCAGCCTGGGGGTGTGGGTTATTTAACTGTGCATAGGAAGCTGAACAGGGAGGCAGTTGGGAGATTCTCCCGTGGTCCACACAAGAGTTGACAGGAGCTCAAGGACCAGGGTGTGAGCATGAAAGTGACAGAAAAAGGACAAAGCAGGGAATCACCTTGGAGGTGGTGCTCCCAGGACAGGACTTCTGAAAACATCAGTGGTGAGCACTAAGGGAGAGAGAGCAAAGGCATCACCAGGCTTCAGTGTGAGCCGCTTAGCCAGGGTAATGCCATTTCCAGCAAGACAGGGAAACTAGGGGCAAGTTAGGGCCAGGTTGGGGGTGTAGAGCAAGGACTTGTGTTTGGGCGTGTTGAGGTCTAGATGCCTCTGAGGCATCCAAGTAGGTCACTGCACCTTCAGCGCCTGACTTGAAATGCAGGCTACATGATGGACTGCAGCGGAGGTGGAGGCCAGAGATGCAGCGGCTGCTGAGCCCTGCACCCAGTTAGCCTTGGCTGCTTCATCTCCAGTCTCAGCCTCTCTCCCTCTCCCATGCTTGTCTGCAGTCGGGGGGGGAGGAGGGGAGATGTCTGAACTCAGCTCCCAACATAAACCACAGTGCCTGCCCTTTATCCTTCCCCAGCTGGAATGGCAGAGTCCCAGAGGAAACCTTGCTGGTCACTATGGCAACAACTGAGCCTTGGCTTAGAACCAGTCAGGTACCTGAACACTGATCTCAGGGAAGGCCAGATGGTACCCAAAATGGGGGGCAGGATGTTAACCCATCGCACCTTCCCTCAACTCCTGGCTTAGTCTCAAGGAATCTCCTTTTAGGGAGACGACAGAAAAGACCAGAAGCTGGGGGTGCAGAAGAGTGAGAGCATCTGGACAGCCCTGGCCTCTACCCACCCCATTTCTATAAATATTTCATTAGACTCTTTCAAGGCCCAGGACAGTAGAAACAGGCTATTGATTTTATTCTGCTTTCTCTGCTGGGACCAGCCCCATGGAACCTCTAAACTTCCCTTTCCCCATCCATCATCATCCCAGTTGCCAGCTCTGTGGCCCACAAGGACTCATCTCCATTTGCACTAAGAGCAGTAGCGCATTAACAACTTGGAAGTGTCCATGTGACACCCTCGGGCCCAAAAGAACTTCTCCCTGACCCAAGGTTCCTAGTCCCTTCTCTCACACTAATGATGCCTTAGCTGACACATCTCACCCTGAATACTAGTCCTCTGGGAGCTACAAGGTCATCTGGTACAGATACCACCACCAGCAAGCCAATCTGGAAGCCTACCCTGCTGAGTCCTCAATCACGTTGCCCCTCCCCTATACCCTTGCTTTGTGACCCTAAATGACACCTACTCCCCGCACACAGGGGTCTCTGTTCCCAACATGCCTATCTCACCCCTGGTACTTACACTCTGGTCATCATCTTCACTTCGAATATGGTCCGCAATGAAGCGTACGCCGTCCACAGCTTCCCGGAGGCCACAGCTGCATGGGCCCACCGAGCGCCCCGGACCAGCTGCAGCGGGCTCAGCCTGGAAAGCCCCAGCCAAGCCCTGTACTGATGCGGGATTGACAAAGCAGGTACATGGGTCAGCTGCAGGACCTTCGCGGAAGAATAGTGTGCCTGCTCCCTCACGTTCCCGCTGGCGCCTTCGCAAGCGCAGGCGCTGACGTGCACAGCGGTGGCGTGGCTGCTGCAGGAAGAGGAGGGTGGGCAACTTCTCCAGGAAGACCACCTTGACCCAGGGCGCCATGGTGTGCGTGGTAGGCGAACGGTGGTGCACATTGAGCACACACACGCTAGTGACGATGGAGAAGGTGACTAGCACCATGGTGAACATGAGGTACTTTCCCACCAGCGGCACATCGAGGGAGGTGGGAGGCACAATCTTGGAGATGAGCAGCAGGAACACCGTGAGCGCCAGCAGCACAGAAATACAAAGTGTCATCTTTTCACCACAGTCTGAGGGCAAGTAGAAGACCAGGATGGCCAGGGAGGTGATGAGTACGCAGGGAATGATGAGGTTGATGGTGTAGAAGAGCGGTTTGCGACGAATGATGAAGTCGTAGGTGATGTCCACGTAGGTGGAGTCGTCTGGGTTCTCATTGCGTCGGCCTGGCAGTGCGATGATGTCCCACTCCCCACTAGGTGTGAAGTCGTCCAGGCTGGCCACATCGCTTTTGAGCACCAGGTCAATCTCAGTGCGGTCGTAGGTCCAGGAGCGGAACTTCATGGTGCAGTTCTGCTGGTCAAATGGGAAGTGCTTCACCTCAATCTTGCATGCGCTCTTGTAGATGGCAGGCGGTAGCCAGAAGATGCTGCCATCATAGGAGACCACAGCATTGGAATAGAAGGAGACTTCGTACATGCCATCAGCACTGTTAAGGAATGGGGCAGTCAGGCCTGGCTTGAGAGTCTGTATCCCACTCATAAACCCAGCAAGAAGGATCTGGCTGGAAGTGACCATCTAATACACGGAGATTGCCCAGAAATGGAGATAGGGGTGGGAATATTCACGGGTTGGTGGTAAGAATGGGTCTCCTCCTGTTCAGGAGGCTTGTAAATCCATTCAGTGGTTGAAGAGAATGATTGGGGGGGAGGGGGGGGCACATCTGCTACTTGTTCCACATCATATAAGCTGGTTAGTCTGCATGAGAGTAAACAGGTGAGGGAGCTGGAGAGGCCAGGGCAAGGAGCCTCAAGCAATGAAAGGGTGTGGACACAAGTCATCAGTTGACAGTTTTGTGCCTTACAGGGGAGAAGATTCAGTCAGGGGAGCAGAACGGAATCTAGGTGAACCTAGGACCATATAAGTTCTTTGTCGCCACCCAGGCTTCCAGAAGTTCTCACTCTTTGATCAAGCAAGGCACTGAGAACTGTCAGTCTTTAATATCCTTACCCCAGCAATCTAAGTAGCTGGGAGGATCAGTTCAAGGTCCAAGTCACCATGACTGTCTACACTGCATCCCACTAGTTGGGTCTGTCGCCTGCCTACCATCTGCTAAGGGAAAGCCCCCTCCCGCTCACAACAGCATGCTCATCTTGTATTCCCACCTGCCATGATCTCATCCCTTCCCAAGCACACCTCTGGTCTTCCCTAACCTTCATCACTCCAGGGTCACCTACTTGTTGTATAGAACCACATCTGGGAGCCAGATGTGCTTAGAAGGGAGCCGGACTTTCTTCATATTGTCGAAATCCTCAGGCTTCCATGTGAGGCGATAATCTTCCCACTCCTGGGAAAGGGAGAGAGCAAGACAGCACTAACCTCTAGCCCCAAGAGGGGCCCAAAGTCAAAGAAAGGGACAAAGGAAAACTCATATGGCTAGCCTTCTCTGCACAGTGACTTCTCTGCCCACACATAGGTCACATGATGGTACTTCTTCATTTAATTTGTACAGCTAAGTCAGGGCATTAGACTTAATGTTTACAGATGTGGAGATGAATCTTGGGAGTGTCTAGCATGTTTAAAACCAGAGTTGAGCAACTATGGTAGTGAATAGCATTAATCCCAGCACTAGTGAGGCAGAGACAGGCAGGTCTCTATGAGTTCAAGATCACCCTGTTCCACAAAGTGAGTTCTAGCTCAGCAGGACTACATACTGAAACCAGACTCTAAATTAATTAAGTACAGTGCTGGTGAGTGGCCCAAACAAGGATTTGAACCCAACTATTCAGGACTCCTCTCTGAAGGAGAGAAGAGGGGAAGGAGGGAGGGGATGTGGGTAGGGAAGAGCACTAACCTGGGTCAGCCAGACGTTGGTGGTCATGATCTGCTCCCGCTCGTGCTGCAGGGAAACAGGGCGGCTGCTGAAAAGGTGCCCCAACCCAAGTGCTCAGACCTGCCACCACCCTGGTCTCTTCCACCCTGGAAGCACCTAAGGAAACTTGTGATTAAGCCTTGCTGGCCGGGCTGACTATTGTAGACCCACACTTACCACACTGATGAGCTGTGCCAATGATACCATGAGCTGTACAGTCACCAGCTCAGAGCCGTTAGTAGCTGGACGGATCAGCTTGTTATAGCGGGAAGGATCCAAGAGATGCTCCACCAGCCGCTCCTCTGTGTCAGTACCCAAAACCCCTGGGCAAGGGAAGGCAGGAAGTGAGTAAACAGAAGGGCTCAGAAAGGCCCACCTACTCAGGGAGTCTGGAAGTCATAGCCTCTTACAGTCCTGTGCTTTAAGGATACTGCAAATTTTTCAATTATGTCACAGAACCACAGAGTTGGCCGATTGTCTTTCATAGATAAGTCTCTCTCTGAGACCACACCACGAGTCCAAATGCTCCAAAGAGACACCATTCTGCAAGGACTAATGGGGATTTGTTTCCCCCAAAAGGCATCAGAGAGACAAGGCTTGAAGTCCTGCCTGCCTCCGTGGGTTGAAATAGAATATTGGGGGCTGCCTGACCTGTGGGTGCAGGCTCCTACCCTTTTGTGTTGTCATTCTTTTGTGCATTGCCTTGCTCTGGCCCCTCTCCTCATCCCTCCTCTTCTGTGCCTCTGCACAAAGCCCCCTCTTCTGGACACCCCACAGAGTGCCTCAGTCTGGCATTTTCTACTCTTCTAAGTTTTCTGTCCATCCTAAAAGAGGTGGGGGAACTCTCCCCTTCCTGCCTTGTGGGGTGACCCAAATCAGGATCCTGATGAAGGGAGTGGGAAAGGGATGGGGAGCCAGGGCTTAGAGGAAGGTTGACACCTCTAACAACCAGGTCATAAAAAGTCAGGCGTTATCTCAACCCTCTTGCCATCTCAGAAGCCTCTTCTTTCCTCTTTGTGCTCATTTGCTTTGTGCTCACTGCAATGGTCAGGTTTCCACCTCTCCCAGGTTTCTCGCCTGCGCCTGCGCCTGGGTCTTCCTTCCAGATCAGTTTTCCAGTGTCTCCCTGCAGAACGACCCTGGCTGGAGTCTCTCCCCATCCCCCAGCAGGCTCCTCCTCCGCTAGAGAATCCCTCGTTTCGCCTTTTGTCCTAGCAGGGGTGACGGAGCTTGGTGCCCTAAGCCACTAGCTGAGGCAGTGGAACCTGGCCGGCCAATTCTTACCTGAACACAGCCAAAGGAGGCCAAAGCTGAACAGCAGCGCCATAGAGTTGGAGCACCGGGCCATGCCGCCAGCATAGCGCGGAGCCTCGCCGACACAAGGGCTGCGGACGGAACGCTGTCCGTGGTGCTGAAGCCGCGCAGCCGCCTTCACCCGGGTGGGGCTCGAGGCCTCCAGGGCTGAAGTGCCCACTGCGCGGCAGTTCCTGGAACGAGGGGGAGGTCCCGGCTTCTTGCCGGTCCCGGCTGCTCTTCTAGGGAACACAACTGGAACTACTAGGGGAGGAGTCTCCGCCCCGGAGGCGGAAGCGCGGGATCCCAGGGAAAAAAAGGTGGTCCCTGTGAGGGGACCTTTGACTGGGCCTGCCTAGGTGGGGTGTGCGTGAGGCGAAAGCGACCCACTGCTCAGAGTTCAAATGCTCCGAAGTTGAGGCATGATGTGGAGAGGTTTGAGCAAGACTGGGAGGGTTGAGAGTGGGAGGGAGACAAGTAGGTCAGGGCTCTCTGGACATGGGGTGGGTTGGGGGCATTTCTGTTTTCCTCTATGTTCTTACCCAAACTAATGATTCTAGTTTTCTGGAAAGCTAAGGGTACAGCGGAGAATATGCACATTAGGACCTTGGACCTACTTCTTTAGTAGGCAGCAGGGTGCTGTCTAGTTTTGAAAAGCAAATTTCTCTGGAGTTTTGGAAGAAGGTCTTTTCACCTGTCCCCTTCTCTGCTTCCATAAGCTCAGACAAGGCCAAGATCTTGCCATCCTCCTGGGGAATCTAAGCTAGATAGGTCTAGACCTCCTGAAAAGAAGGTGGCCTTGAAAGTTCTGAGATCTGCATAAGCAACCAATATCAATGGTTCCTTCCACGCTGTGTTCTGGGGAGATCAGGGGACCATTTTACAGAGAAAGAATGAAGCTAACACAAAGAGAGCAAAGATGAGAG
Organism: Mus caroli; assembly: GCF_978045245.1. Classification (NCBI taxonomy): domain Eukaryota; kingdom Metazoa; phylum Chordata; class Mammalia; order Rodentia; family Muridae; genus Mus; species Mus caroli. The sequence continues at coordinate 72,202,816 of NW_028227258.1, read as the reverse complement.
AGGTGTCAAAACTCAATGACATCTTTGATCTTGAAAGCCCTGAACTTTTAGCTACTGAGCCCATAAAGGACCTCTTTTTTTTCTTAGTGGATCAGTGGTCACTTTCAACCAAAAAGATTTCTGTCTGAAGCAGACTTAGCAGACAAAAGGCTTCGCTTCATCTCGCCAATGCCTGTCTCAGCGCCACATTCTAGCTATTGATGACGTCTTTAAGATCCTTGACTATTTAACCCCTCCTAGCCCTCGGTCTTTTAAACATGTAGTTCCCTCCAGCTCTTTTATCACCCCAGTGCCCCTACCTACCTTCTACTTAAACTTGAGTGTTTTCAGGAATTCCAGTTCCTCAGGGAATCTGTGACTGACAAAAGATTGAGTTAGGTACCTTGCCAGACTCTTCTAGAATGAAACCCTTCTATAACAACCACTGCCTTTACAGTCAGAGTATTAACTAGCATAGGGCCTGGCATGAGATGGGGGCTTAACAGGAGAATTGTAATGCATGATAGACATATCTTAATATGTATAGGTTCAGACAGAAGCAACTTATTTAACAAATGCCCAGTGCCATCACTATCTAGGGGATAGTGATACAACTTGGTGGCAGAATGCTTGCCTAGCATGTGCAAAGCCTTAAATACAATCACCAGCATGGAAGAAAAAGGGCTTGGGGAAGAGCCTGAGAGGAAAAGGCAGCAAAGCACAGGAGAGGAAGCAAGCTGACAGGGAGAAGAACAACCACAGTGCATGTGGAGGTGGACTGAAATCTCTGCCATAGGTCCAGGGCAGGGTATGTGTGTGTACATCATACTCATTCAGAAAGAGATCTGAACACCAAGAAGTGAAGCCTAGCAAGAAGGCAAAGGGTGTGTGCAGGCACATCACTTGGGGAAGGGTTCAAGGGTTAGATCTGTCTTCAACAATTTAGATCAACGCAGGTTGGGTATGTCCTTTGAGCTCACAATTGTTTGGTACGGAGGAGGCAATGATCAAAAAGACTTAGTTCCAGTTATTAAAGAGACCACACGAGTAGCAGATGACTAGACACTGTGCTGACTGTTCTAGAAAGACAAACATGAGCACTGTAGAAGCTGGGAGCAGGGAAGGCAACAAGGACTGGATAGGACATAAGTGAAAGCGGAGCTGACTCACAGGGCAAGGCTAGCTCACGGGTATTCCACATCCCGAGACAGCACCTCCAGTGGATGCAGCCTGGTGGAGGAAGGCTGACAATGTCTTCTGTTGCTAAACTTCCTGGAGTGCTTACTCTTTTCCTGATGATGGACTGTAGGCTACTCCCCTTTTAGATGACACACTCGGCGGACCATTCATTGCCTTCTAAATGACAGACTTCTACATCTCCTATCTTGTACATGATAGACTTGGGAGTCAGGGCATTCAGTTGGTCTATGGATGACTGACTGGGGGCGGGACACTGACTATATGAATGATGGGTTCGAGGGGTGGGCACTCAGTTGTCTAAAGCCTGAGGGGGTAACCTATACGCCTCAGTCTCCTCAAATCTTCGATTTTTGCTTTGAGTTTATTTCTAGCTTGCCAAGTAATGAGTTGACTGAGATAAGCAACAAGTGACAAAGGAGAATGGGACATCCTCCCTCTTCATCCGTACCCACATGCCTTCTATATTTCCCAAGAAGACAGGTAGCAGGAGACATGTAGAACCATACAGGGTTGGGGAAAACACAGAATTATCAGCCCTGACACACACACACAGAGTTAGCAGGGTTCTAGTGCCCCTGGTTACAAGGAATGTTTTCTCCTGAAGACATTAAAATTAATATATTTCCTTTATTTAAAGTGGTTTGCATTTTAAATTTTTGTTATTAGGGTAATACTTGTGTTCATAAAGACCAACTTTAAAACACGAAGTAACAAAGCAGAGAGGATTCAAAATCGTGCTTCCAAAGGAAGAGACAAAACTATGTATCTACAAATATTTAGGCATATCAATGACACAGAGAACTATAGTCAGCATATCTGGATCCATTATCCCGACATAAATGCCCAGATTTTGTGTAAAAGAACAATTACCAATAACCAGGCTCTTCTCCCTGCCACTATTCCTCCTATTCAAAGACAAGAGACCCCTTGTCTCTTCAAGTTTGGGCTTCTGGGGCTGGAGAATGTCTCAGTGATTAAGAGCACTGGCTGCTCTTCCAGACGTCTCCAGTTTGATTCCTAGCAATCACAGCTCACAAACACCTGCAATTCCAATTCCAGGTGGAATGCCTTCTTCTGGCCTCCACAGATATTACACCCATTGATACGGACACACACACCACACCTGCATATGTGCATGCAAGCAAACACTCAGGTGGAATGCCTTCTTCTGGCCTCCACAGATATTACACCCATTGATACGGACACACACACCACACCTGCATATGTGCATGCAAGCAAACACTCAGGTGGAATGCCTTCTTCTGGCCTCCACAGATATTACACCCATTGATACAGATACACACACCACACCTGCATATGTGCATGCAAGCAAACACTCATACCCATAAAATAAAAAATTCTCAAACTAGTTATTGGAAATTATTACATAATAGTATCAATGCAAATAGTAAATTTTATAGTATGTGTAGTTTTAAATAACTTTTATTCTAAGCATCTTTTTAAAAAATTATTTATTATATGTAAGTACACTGTAGCTGTCCTCAGACACTCCAGAAGAGGGCATCAGATCTAATTACAGATGGTTGTGAGCCACCATGTGGTTGCTGGGATTTGAATTCAGGACCTTCGGGAGAGCAGTCAATGCTCTTAACCACTGAGCCATCTCTTCAGCCCAGTATGTGTATTTAAAACTATTAAAATAACACTTTTAAAAATAAATATTTTTATCATTTTAATAAAAACACTTATTTAAAATAACATTCATGTCTGTTTTGCTTGTTATTGTTGTTTTATTTTCAAGACAGAGTTTCTCTGTGCAGCTTTGGCTGTTCTGGAACTCATTCTGTAGACAGTGCTGGCCTCAAACTTGGCTCTGCCTGTCTCTGCTTCCTGAATGCTGGGATTAAAGGTGTGTACCACCACTGCTCAGCTGTCATATTTTGGGCAAACAAATATACACATAAAACATACATTTTAGACATTTTGCAAAGAGGATCCAAGTGTGTTATACCTTTGTGATCATCCTTCATTCACTAATTCACAAGTCTCTTTTCATCTGGGTAAGCATTCTTGGGCTGTATTATTTATTGTACATGCTCAGCAAGCCCTCTGTTGTAGTGTGATTTGTCTTGTGAACCTGGGCCTTTAAAGGATCCCTAGTTGCTAATCAACTGGCCTTTTAAGAATTCTTAGCTGTTAGAACTGCCGGACCCTGTGATCTTCAGTGTTGGTTGCCTCTTGGATTTCTGGGAACAGATTAAAAAAAAAAAAAGAAGACAACTGAGGCTGAGAAAGAGCACAGGGCTAGCAGAGGGAAAGGAGAAGGGAGTTGAACGTCAATTCTTCTAACAGAGTAAAAAGAGAAGACAGAAGACAGTTGGTGACAGCTGAGCCAGGAGAAGCTGAGCTGAGCAGATAGGCTAGAACAGTTGCTATAGTTTGGAGTTGCCAGTACTGAGAAAACTGAGAGAAGGGATTCTTTAAGCATACTGTTGGTGAACTGAGGGAGGAAGGGCTGGGAGAAACCTTTGAAGGGGCTGAGTGATTAAACCAGGACGAGGGCTTATACATTTCTGCTCCGTGGAAGGGTATCTACTGGGGCTCTGAAACCCAGGAACTGCACAGCTCTGATGTGGGGCAGTGTCTCAAGGGCGGGGCATCCCGAGACACGGGAGTCCAGGAGCCACACAGCTCTGAGATTCCGGAAGCCTTCTCAGCAGAGACACTGCAGCTCCCAGGGGAGGGTGTCCCAGCTGAGCTGAAGAGATCAGGAAGCTGAGCCCCCTCCCCTGCTTTAATTCTTCCCTTCTCTTCATTGCTTCTTGGCTTGTAAGAGTCACACCAGGCAGCAAATCTCATGAAAGAGATTGGAGAGATGAATCCAGGAGAAGGAAGGACAAATCCAGGGAATGGAAATGGACAGCAGAGATTGAACAAAGGGCAGGGCTTATATAGAATTTCTCAGGGGCTAGAATTTTTCGGGCAGATTTCCAATGTGAGGATTGGTGGGATTTCAAGTCCTAAGCTTGGGGAAGATCAGGGATTGGTGGGGAGGTTAGCTAGGCGGCGTTGCCACTGTGGACAGCTCCTGCAGTAACTTCTTCCTTTAATGTTATTTTATGATGGCCACAGGCTGAGGCAGGAAAGAAGGCACTGTCACCGTGGACAGCTCCTGTGGTAATGCTCACGACAGCAGGTGAGGAGGTGTTGTGGTGCTGCCATTTTGAAAACTCTTGTGGTGGTATGACACGGCAGCTGAGGGCGGGAAAGAAGGGCTGAAGCTTTGACAGCTCTTACAGTGCACCACTCGGGGACTACAGGGCTGGTAAGAAGTTAAAACAACTGGTTACTGTTTGTAAGAAAAGCAGACATTAGAAAAAATTAAAAGTTTATACTCTGCCACTGAGGTAACCCTACACTCCCTATTTCTCTTATTTTTTTTTAAGACAGGGTCTGTGTAGCTTAGGCTGGCATCAAATTCATGGTTTTCCTGTCTCAGCATCCTGAGTGCTGGACCCCTCCTTTGTCTTAGAATTTATGCCTTTCTTCTTAGCCTCCTTCCACTTCAGAACCAAACCTTGGTTTCCCACAAAGCTCAGCTCTGTTAGTGCTGCTACTGATATTTGCTTCCACAGCTTAAGGCTCTGTTGACCTTTCAATCTTCCCAGTTCTTACAATAAGCTCAAATCCCCAAACGCTCCAAGATCTGGCCTTTGCCTGCCCTACCTCCATCATTCTCCTCTATTCTAGACCAATTATTCTTCTGTTCCTTCAGTTTGATACATCTTTCCTTAAAACCCTGTGTGCCATTGCGATGGCTAAGGAAACTGCATTCTGTACCAGGTACCTCTTTGATACTCACTGGCAGAGCTCTGCCCTAAAGTTCTGAAAGATGAACTCCCAGCAAACTCCACCCTCCACAGAATGGTGTAACTGCTGTGAAATGATTAACAGCCTGCCCTGGCTTCTGTAAACCCGCTTATCACTGTTTTCAGAGGTATCCCCTTTAGAGCTGTGAACAAGGGGAAAGAGACAGTGCCTCACATAGCTGAGGGAAGTTAAGAACTTTCTTACACAGCTACAAGCTTCACAGAAACAAGATAAGGGTTATCTCCACCTTCAAAAAAAAAATCCTTCTCTTAACCCCTTGTTGGCAGCATGCCTTTGATGTGGCTTTAAAGCTGTCACCCTACTTGCAGTTTTAATAAATCTAATTGTAATTTGAATTGAGTTTGTAGCCGTTGCTGGTGTTCTCACACTCTGTAACTTGAGACATGTCAGCTCTTGCTCCACCCGTGCTACTCACTCTTCAGAAATAAGTGTCCTTCATTCAGAACTCCTTTCCGGTTGGCTAGTCTTCTCCTCTGAGGCACTTACTACAACTAAAAGTCAGTGCCTGAGTGTGTGTCTGTACATTAAATGTCTGGTTTGCTTAGTTTGTATTTATTGTTAGGAGGGGCAAAGGCCATGGCATGGTGTGTGAAGATCAGAGGACAGCTTTGTGGAGTCTATGCTCTTCTACTTTTTTGGGTACCTAATATTAAACTCAAGACACTAGCCTTGTGTGGCATCTGACTGGCCCAAGTGTCTGATTTCCTGTCTGGTTGAGAAAATAAGGACTGAATCTGTTTCATTTAATGCTGTTTCTTCAGTGTATCATACACAGTAGGTGCTCAGTAAATATTTGTCCATTTCCCACATTTAACAAGGCAGTTTGTTTTGTAGAGCCTGGTTTTATAATTTCTATTTTCCTTAATATGAATTCCATTGAGGGTAGGTTGTTTTTAATCACTTGCCTCTGCATTCACTAAATAAATATATCTACTTCATTTCCAGTTCAGATGGCAACCACACTCATGCCCAATTATCTTAGGTATGATTTTACATGAAGCTTGGTAGCAACCGAAAGAGCTGAGGCTTAGCAGCAACCGAAAGAGCTGAGATGCTGAATGAAGTAGCAATAGAAGGCACCATGCCCCACTGACCTTGACTTCTGGGTTTCTCAATGACAAAGCCTAGCATGGATGAGGCCCTGGGCTCAATCTTCATGACAGTAAGTAAATGTATACATTTAAAACTTGTATATGGGGCTGGGGACATGGCTCAGCAGATAAGAACACTTCTTGCTCTTGCAAAGGATCAGGTTTCAGTTCCGAGCACCCATATAGCTTCTAGAAATCATCGTTACCTCCAGTTCCAGGGGACCCAATGCCCTCTTTGAGCACCAGGCACACATGTACATATGTGCATGCAAATTGCATACACATACAGATTTTGTATAAAGCTCATCAGGCCTGGTGTGTGCACATGTAATCTCAGTACTTGAAGGCTGAGTTAGGAAGACCTAAAGTTCCAGTTCCTTGGGTAAGGGCTAAAGGTCATGTGATCTGTGAAAAGTTCTAAAAGGAAGTGTGTGGGGCTAGTAGAGTAGGGGAGTTGAGCAAGGTGGTGCATGTGTGCCTATAAGTTAAGCACTGGGAAGCTAAGACATAGAATAAGATTCAGGCCAGCCTGGACTATATAGCAAGACCCTGACAATAACAATAAAGGAGGCAGGCAAGCAGACAGAACAGGGTAAAGGACATGGAGACAGACTTAGAAGTTCTGCTCAGTAGCTATAGATCCTGACCTTTATCTGTAAATTACAGGTTAAAGCGCTCACCTTGCAATGGTGTGAAGGGTTAGAAATATTTGCTTAGTATTCCTGGCTTGGGGAATGCTTGATAAATTACTTTTTTGTGTGTGTGATGATGGGGGAGGGTGTCAAATTCGGAGCTTCTACTAGCTAGGCAAGCAAGCATCCTACCACACCCCCAGCCCTTATTTATTGGTTATTTGGCTGAGAAAGGAGTTTATTAAGTTATCCAGGTAGGCCTTGGCCTTCTGACTCTCCTAGATAGTTGCGACTACAACCCTGTTCTTCTAGGACTGGCTTACCCTAGTATTTTATGCTTCCAGCTTGTGGACATAGGCACAAAGATGGTATGCAGCTAAATGTTCAGGCTGCTCTGGTCATTAGAAAAACCAGCCCCACCCACACACCCACACTCATCCCCCCAGGCTCAAAGAACACAAATTTCTTAAAACATCCGGAGTTAAACTTGGCCTATTAAAGCTTTCTGCTAACATCACTGAGTGAATCAGTAGCCCAGCACCAAGGTACAGTCAGTTTCCAAAAAACATAGAGGTGGTGACGGTAGAAGGGCCAACGGCTCGCATGGTAAATTGGTCCCAAACCCATCAGGCCTTACAACAGCCTGGCACCTGCCAGTTTGCAGCTCTGGGTTTCAGGACCCTCCGTTGTCCTTTGTGATAGTGCCACCTAGTGGGAACGACGAGGTACTGCCGCAAACTTCGAGCCCCGTTCAGGATCAGTGCGAGGAGGTGGGAAGATGAATAGCAGGTAGGCGTGGGTGTCGTCTATGCAACCCCTGGCTTAGTACTCTGCACTCACACGTAACGAGGATTCTGTGGAGGAAGCCGCACCATCTGTCCCTTCAGACGTAGCTGACCAGCGACCATACTCGACACTTCAGTATCCCTGCACAGAGTCTTTGAGAACAGGCTAAAGAGGCCTCCCCGTCTTGTACAGAGCCATTGTTGTGATGGAGAAACAGGCTCCCCAGGAGCGTAGATAACCCAAGGTCACACACCGTAGAGGAACCGCAAGGAGATCCAAGTCAGTTTCTCCGACCATAGCGAAAGGCGCTTTCCCGCCGCAGACGCGGAGGCCGGTGACCCGGCCCGACGACCCCCATGGGGATACAGGACGGACACGGCCAGGCGCCGCACGCGGGGGCCGCGGGAGGCAAGCAGGAAGCCAGAGTCCCGCGCGGGGAGCCCCTGGGAACACAGGCGCCGGCCACGTGACAAGAGACGCCGGCCATGTGACAGGGAAGCGCTGGCAAAGGCCCCCCGGTGCACGGTCACGCACGACGCACGTACACACGCACGGAAGCGCTTCGAGCAGCGAGGCGAGGGCCTAGGGTCACATGTGGAGGGTGACAGGCGCGGACCGGGGGGCGGGAAAGACGCGCGGATCACGTGCCGGGGGCCGGAGCTCAGAGGTCACGTGAGGCCGGAGGCGGGGCCGCCGCGGAGGGGGAGGGGCGCGCGGCTTCCGGCGGCCGTGGGGGGGTGGGCCGGCGAGCGGAGGGGGCCTGTCCCGGAGGTGGCGGCGGCGCCATCTTGGCGAAGGGGGGATCAGGAAGTGCGGACCGCGGCGGCGGCGGAGCCCGGAGCGGAGGCCGGAGGCTCCCGGCCCGCCGGCCCCGGAGCGGAGCGGAGCGGAGGATGCAGCAGCCGCAGCCGCAGGGGCAGCAGCAGCCGGGGCCGGGGCAGCAACTGGGGGTCCAGGGGGCGGCGCCGGGGGCCGGGGGCGGCCCGGGAGGGGGCCCGGGGCCAGGGCCCTGCCTGAGGCGGGAGCTGAAGCTGCTCGAGTCCATCTTCCACCGCGGCCACGAGCGCTTCCGCATTGCCAGCGCCTGCCTGGACGAGCTGAGCTGCGAGTTCCTGCTGGCCGGAGCCGGAGGGGCCGGGGCCGGGGCTGCGCCCGGACCCCATCTCCCCTCCCGGGGATCGGTGCCGGGGGACCCCGTCCGCATCCACTGCAACATCACGGTGAGGACCTCGCTTGCGCCACGCTGGGGGTCCCTTGTCTGGTGATCGAAATCACACCATACAACCTCCTGCTCTCGAAGGACCCGGAGGCCGGAGCCCCCCTCTTGGTGCTTGGCTCCTTCTCTCCAGGCTACACTTGTTTCTTCAGCTTGAGGTTCTGTGGTGCAGTCACAGTCTCTACTGTTGACCCCTGAGAGCAAGGGACACGGGAACATGTGGCCCCTCAACCACCTCCTCCTATGAATCCACCCACACCTCAGGTTTTATGATTTTGGCTCCTTCTGCTTACTCCTCCACAACTTTACCATGTCACCTAGAAATGGCCCATTCTTCTCCCCACCCCAACTCTAATAAGATTCCAGGCCTCTGCTGGAAGGACGTAGCCTGGAACTCAGCCAGGCTCCAAAATGACCCTTCTCAGTAGTTCTTTCCACTTATATGTACCCACCTGTAGGCTCCCTGCCTAGGCATCCCTCGTACAACCCCTCTTTGCTCCCTGAATTTCACCAAAGAATAGTGCCGTTCATTGGCCCCACGTTGGATCTCCTCTTACTAACTCTGGTGTAACTAGCCTTTAATTCCTCTTTTTGCCTTGGCTCGTAGCAGCTTTGCCACTTCCTCCCCACTCCTGGGGTCATGTCTGCTTATCCTAGGTGACTGTCACCTTTTCTGGTGGTGACAGCAATGTGTGTTTTCAGTGGCAGCAGTGCCATCGCTCCCCAGTAGGCATCATTCCATCCTAACTATCCTTGGTCAGGAGGCATCTTCCATGCATCCTGCCTTATTTTATTCCCCAGTGTCCCTTGAGGAAATTGTTGGGTGCAATTTTATAACAGCTGGTACTGCGCGATACAGTGCTCTCGTTGTTGGATAACACCCACTGTAATTGTCTTGTCCCTCCTGGATCACCTTTATCCATACTGGAAACGGGAGTTGCCTGGGGGGGGGAGACAGACGTGAATTTTGTGGTTCTTGGAGGCTTTGATCATTTTTTCATGGTGTTTTCTAGCCCTTTCTGCCACCAAACCAGGTCGTGGTTTGGTGAGGTAACTTTGGGAGTGGAGTAATAATGAGATTCTTGAGTTTTGATGGGGCCTCATCTATCCCAGCTGAGGCTTACCTCACCAAGCTAGGACCACCAGGAGTGGCTCAGTCAAGTAAAGATTGTAGCATCTTTGGTACTGTTTTTCCTGCAGCACTGGTTAGAGCTATGGCATCGCTAAGATCCCCAGTAGAAGTGGGTAAGGCTTCCTTGGCATGTGTTGAAACATCAAAGATTGGATTTTGCTAAGTGGATTCACTTACGGGTAGGTTTGCCTCCTCCAGCTGCTTCCTTTCGGTTGCCAGAGGCCATCTACTATCTTTGTCTTTGGGGGTTTTCAGCTGCAGTGCCCATGGCCCCTCTAAAAGAAACTTGGCCTACACTGGCCCTCTTGCCTTGGGCAGAGGAGGGAAGTCTGTTCAGGCTCCTGTGGCATGGTGGCCCAGGAATGCTGGGAATGCCAGTAGCATAGGCTCTGTTCTCCCAGCCCATGCCTGGGCTCAAGATGAGGGCAGGTCCCTGAGGGAGCGGTAGGGAGAATGGGTCTTAGAGGGGCTCTGGGGGTGGGGGTAGATCTTGCAAATGCCCTTTTGCTACTAGCTTTGAAGACTATTTTATTTTAGTTCCTTCTCCCCTGGTGGCTACAAGCCTGCATTTTTCACATCAGTGTGACTGTTATGAGGTGATCTTCCCTCCCCTGAGTTTGGAAACACTGAAGGACTCTGGCGTGGTGTGGGAGAACTTGGAGTGTGGCAGGCAGGCAGGACAGTAGAGCCAGAGCTTCCTTTACTGTCTTCAGCTTTCCCTGGTTTGTACTCTGAGAGGAAGAGAGTCCAGAGGTTGCTTCTTGGGTATGGTCCTTCCAGGCTAGTTTTCTAGGGAAGCTGAGGTTATAAGTATAGGGCATGGCGGTGGGAAGAAAGGAACCAGAAGTCTTCAGAGAAGAAGGAAGGCTAGGCAAAAACTGGTTTCTCGTAAAGTTTCTCATTGTGACCACTCTCCCTGTTTCCCCTCAGGAATCATACCCTGCTGTGCCCCCCATCTGGTCGGTGGAGTCCGATGACCCTAACTTGGCTGCTGTCTTGGAGAGGCTGGTGGACATAAAGAAAGGGAATACTTTGGTGAGGGGGGCAGTGGGGAGGAATGTGTGTGTTCCTGAAGAGGCTTCAGCAACTAAGGTTCCCTGTGAGAGGCAGCTAGTTTTGAAAAGTGGGTGGTGCCCCAGGTGGAATGTCTTGGACCTGACTTCTTAGGAGAGTTGCCTACTGAAGCCAGAGGGGGCAGAGTCCTATAGCAGCTCCAGGATAGGTCCACTAGGGAAAGTCATTCCTATAACCACAAGGTCCATCCAGTGTAGAGAACCAGCCACCATTTTGAGATCTAAGCTAAAAGCTCATCCATGCAGCTATCCAGATTGTAGTAGGAAAGACTTATTTGATGTCTCCCCACCCCAGCTCTTGCAGCATCTGAAGAGGATCATCTCTGACCTGTGTAAACTCTACAACCTCCCTCAGCATCCTGATGTGGAAATGCTGGATCAGCCCTTGCCAGCAGAGCAGGTATGCAGCTGAGGAATGGGCTTTGGGTCCTGTGGCCGTCACCCCAAAGAGTGCTTAAGAAATACTTGGTAATTGAAACGGAGCTGCAGTAGCTCCTTCCCACCCCCACTGCTCCCAAACACACATGTGATTCTCAGCCGCTTTCTTCTCCAGATGAGAATCTAGCTAAATGGGGCACTACTCACTGCTTCTGTCCTATCAGAACTCAGCCTCAGGGCCAGCATCCCGAGGGTTGAGATGAGGAGGGAATTTTATTATTGTAGCAATAGCGGTTGGTAGCTATTGGAAACCCAGGCCCTTTGCTTAGGACCAGAAATGCACTAGAGCTCTAGAGAAGAGCAAATGAGAGCGGGTGCTGAGGAAAGGTAAGTTGGGCTTTGCAGAATAGATGACAAAAGCAGCTATGGCATGTGGTCGGGAGAGAATAATTGACTGGTATCAAAGTCATCCATCCCTTGGGCTCTTGCTACCACTCAGACCTGGCTGGGGGAGAAACTGGCATCTTTATGGGCAGTGCTCAGCTTCCAGACCTTCAGGGCCAGAGGATAGGTCAGATGCTGCATTCTAGCACCCACTGGGTCTGATCTTCGTCTTTGCCTCCTTCTCCACTGCAGTGCACGCAGGAAGAAGTGTCTTCAGAAGATGAAGATGAAGAGATGCCTGAGGTAGGCTTACTACTCAAGATGGCATTGGCAAGAAGTGCTTGTCATCAGTATGGGTCATTTGATATTAATAGCTCCAGCTTCAAACTGGGGAAAGAAACAATATCAATAGGATAAAGACTGACTGACCTGCTGTAAAGGAAATCACCGTCTGGATCCATTCTTTGAAAGCATTTAGTTGCCAGTGTGTTAAAACAAGTAAATACTGGACAAACTTAATCTCAGGTGGCTTCAGGAATCGTGACAGACCCTAGTTTGTATCCTGATTGTCCTAGTTGGGGACTTTTATTTATTCTCATTAGGTTACAGTTTTCTCATTTATAAAATAGGATTCTGACTAGTATCACATGGTAGTTTCAGATAATAAATAGTGTATAGTGCACCTGACAGAATCTTTAAAAAAATATAGATACTGTGTTCTCATTTTTATATGTATGGATGTTTTTGCTGTGTGAATATCAATGCACTACATATGTGCAGTGCCTGTGGAGGCCAGAAAAGGGCATCAGATCCCCCGGGACGGGTATTACAGGTGGTTGTAAGTCCCTGAGAGGGTGCTGGGAACCAGTTTTCTAGAAGAGCGGCCTCATAACTGCTGAGCCATTTCCCTAGTTCCTATTGATTTATTTTTGTGTAAGCCAGACTGGCCTCACACTCACTTGTGTAGTCGGGGACGGCCTGAGTTGATCCTATTGCTTTTACATCCTAAGTGCTAGGACTGCAGACATGTGCCACCCAAGCTTTAGGTAGAATGTAAATCACAGTTACCCTTCATAGCCAGATAGAGCTTATTTCTGTGAAGTCTCCTTTGACTGGAGAATTAATAAAATTTATTAGTGAAATTAATGAAAATTAATTCACTGGATCTCAGCTTTTCTATGATAAGTGAAGATAACTATAGAAGAATAAATACTTTATAAAGTAAGCTGTTGTATGTTGCCCCTAGTACAGAATGTCTTGTTATAAGGTGTCGCTGATCATGTTGTTTCCTATCACTGGGCCCATACTCTTGTGACTTTGTACTGATCTTCAGACCCACAGTGGGCAGGTGATCCCTGAAACCTAGTCCTTCCTCGAGATGTTCAGCCCTCTGCCACGCCCACAGCACCTGACTGTGGACCTGAGGTTGCCACAGTGTGGCCTCTGCTCAGCGAGCTGCTTGTTCCCTCAGAGCAGGGGGGAATAAGGAGCTAACTATATTGTTAAGTTGTACTATCTCTTGCTTTGGCCCACCTCATTTCCATCTTAGCAATGAGTGCTTCCAGGGACCTAATTCTGGTCCTGCTCTTGTAGGAAGGAAAAAAAAAGATTATGGTCTAGTTTGCTTTTTTCTCATTTTTTAAATGTGTTGTAAGACAGGACAACTTTGAGGAGTCAGTTCTGTCTACCATGTAGGTTCCAGGGATAGAACACAAGTTATCAGCCTTCTGAGCAAGCCACTGAGCCACCTAGCTGGCTCCTAGTTTTCTCCTTTAGGCCTGGGGTCCTAAGGACTCCTGGGTGAGAGTCTAGCCTAGTAAAGCAAGCTTTTACTTTTCCTTCACCACTGCAAGCCAGTCATTCATCTAGAAATTGGAGAGTTTTCTGCTGCCAAAGGAATTTTAGGGACAGTTGGAGCAGGGTTTTCCTAGGGACAAGAAGACAGTCCCTTTCTTGGTCCTCTTTGTAGCTCTGCTGCTGTGGTTTAGGAATTTAGAAAGGAAAGAAAATTACCTTGGGAGGCCAGACTTGACATAGACCTTTAATTCAGTACTCAGGCCTTTAATTCAGTACTCAAGGGTCTGAAGCAGTATAATCCCTGCAAGTTTGAAGCCAGCCTAGTCTACATAGTGAGTTCCAGGACAGCAAAGGCTACACAGCAAGACCCTGTCTAAAATAAAAGCCAGGTGCACACCTGCATCCATAACACTTGGCAGGTGGAAGCAGGAAAATTGGGATTATCCTTGCTATATAATGAGTGTAAGACTAGTCTGGGCTATATGAAACTTTGTTTCCAAAAACTAAAAACAAACTTGCCTTAATAGGGCTGAGCTGTTTTCTAGAACTGGGAAATTACTACTAAGACCATGGGGGGGAAGGGGGGCTTGGGGCTCTGGGACAAGTGGACTGAGGAAAAGTCTGTCCACTACTTTTGTGGTGACATTCCTTTGCACTCCTGCCTCAGGATACAGAAGACCTAGATCACTATGAAATGAAAGAGGAAGAGCCAGCCGAGGGCAAGAAGTCTGAAGATGATGGCATCGGAAAAGAGAACCTGGCCATCCTAGAGAAAATTAAAAAGAACCAGAGGCAAGATTACTTAAATGTACGTGCCTTGTAGTGAGGCAAGGCAAAGGGTTGTTGGGTACTGGCTGGGGAGTGGCAGGCCACTGCCCATCAGTATGGAGAGCCATCTCCTTTATTGGATCTGTCCAGTCCTATCCCTAGTCCAGACTGCCTTAAGGTCTACCCACCAGACTAAGGAATAATGGTGTTTCCCCTCCTTCCCAGGGTGCAGTGTCTGGCTCGGTGCAGGCCACTGACCGGCTGATGAAGGAGCTCAGGGATATATACCGATCACAGAGTTTCAAAGGCGGTGAGTTCGCACAGGGGCTGCACAGGAGTCCCTCAAAAAGGACACAGTATGAAGATGGAGCAGTGGGGAAAAACACTTGCCACCAAGTTTCAGGACCTGAATTCAGTGTCCAGTCCCACATGACAGAGCCTCTACTTCATACCCATACACGTGTAATAAGCATATTAATGTAATTATTTTTAAAAGGATACAGTATGCTGGTAAGGACTCCCTGAGAATTTCTAAGATCATACAAATGCTTATAAACTTTTCAGACAAGGATTAGAACTCCTCACGGCATGGGTTGGTGCATATCCAGAAACAAACCTGGACCCTTTGAGGGGTTTTTGTTGGTGGTGGTGGTTTTGAGGTTTGGGGGTTTTTTGTTTGGTTGGTTGGTTTGGTTTGCCGAGATAGACTTTCTCTATGTAGCCCTGGCTGTCCTGGAACTCACACTGTAGACCAGGCTGGCCATAAACTCAGAGATCCACCTACCTCTGCCTCTACCTCCTGAGTGCTAGGATTAAAAGCTGCACCACCACCCAGCTTGGGCCTTTTTCTTGAGGGAGGGAGGGATCTGCCCCTTGGTCCAGACCCATCTTACTGAGGCCATCGCCTCCTCTCCTTTCAGGAAACTATGCAGTCGAACTCGTGAATGACAGTCTCTATGACTGGAATGTCAAACTCCTCAAGTGAGTGGCAGCTCTGGGATGAGAAGGGTTGAGGGAGCCACATGAGTGGAGTGACTGGTGGAGCCCCAGGGCCAGTCCTGTCCCTTTCAGTGTGTTGTGGGATCCCAGGAGCAGGTGTGGGCAGTGGAACCCTCGGGAGGCTGCTTGGTCAGGCTGGCAGGCTGAGCCCAGAGTCGTTGCTTTGTAGAGTTGACCAGGATAGCGCTTTGCACAATGATCTTCAGATCCTGAAGGAGAAGGAGGGAGCAGACTTCATCCTACTTAACTTCTCCTTTAAAGTAAGACGGCCTGTTTTCAGTGTTCTGTCCCCGGCTGAGCCTTCCCTGTCTGCCTCTAGTCTTGTGAGGATGCTGGCCTCCCTTCCCTAACTGTTACCTGCCTCTCTCTCAGGATAACTTCCCCTTTGACCCACCGTTCGTGAGGGTTGTGTCTCCAGTCCTCTCTGGAGGGTGAGTGGCTGGGCAAAGGGAATAGGCCGTTCTGGTGCAGCAGGTGTGGAAGGGATTGGACCTCTGGCCAGGCACAGCTGACTAACCCCTCCCTCTTCTGCAGGTATGTTCTGGGTGGAGGTGCCATCTGCATGGAACTTCTCACCAAGCAGGTGAGCCTGTTTCACTCTCGGCCATTGGCCTGGGTGGGGCTGGCTGAGCTTTAACCCCATTGGTTAATGGGGTGGGGGAACAACCATAGCCATAATATGGCCCTTTCGTTGCACTAGGCATAGCCTGTACCCAGCAACCTAGGCGGACAGGTGGTGACTGTACTGGGAGTAAAGGGACCCTTCTGTAAAGGCAGCCTCTTGCCTGGAAAGGTGCTGAAGGTGTCTCAGGAAGCTGTATCCTGACTTCCTGCTTTGTCCCTGCCGTGCCCCAGGGCTGGAGCAGTGCCTACTCCATAGAGTCGGTGATCATGCAGATCAGCGCCACGCTGGTGAAGGGGAAGGCACGGGTGCAGTTTGGAGCCAACAAAGTAAGGACCCTGGGACTGTGAGAGCCAAGTACAGTTTAGGCCACCAGCCAGCTAAAGCTGCCTTTTAGGGTCAGAGGGAGGGCATTGGCCCCAGGGGCATCCTCAGATGTTGGGGTGGCACAGGTCTGGGAAGGGATATCGTGTGTGGTGTATCCTCAAGGTCTTCCCAGGCAGAGATGGTTGGTTCTAGAAGCTGTGACTCCTGGCTGGGTCCCTGGGTGACAGCCTGCAGGTGAGGGACTGTAGGTTGCAGATGGCCATGACCTGATCTGATGGTTTTCTCTCCCCAGTCTCAGTATAGCCTGACGAGAGCACAGCAGTCCTACAAGTCCTTGGTGCAGATCCATGAAAAAAACGGTGAGGCTGGCCCCAGGCCAGGCCCCACTCTAGTCAAGTGCAGGGGCCTTCGTGGTTTCTGAGCCTTCCTGTCTCCTGGTCCATTGTCTGCCCGGTTCTCCAGAAGTCTGGAGTACTCTGTCACTCTTCTTCCCAAGAAGTGACCAGCAGTGGGGTTTCTGGTGGCCTGGGCACTGTCCCCTGCGTCACCCTCTGCAAAGCCCATCCAGTTACTGCCCTAGGTGGGCTCACCATTCTCCCTCCCTTACAATACCCTCTGGGTAAGCCGCCTCTACTCCCCTACACAGTAGCCTTCCTAGCATCTGCTTTCCTGGAACATGGAGGTGTCCTCAGGGATTGATTGGGACAGGTGAAGTTGGCCTGGGCCTGCCCCTCACTATGCTGGTTTGTGTTTTGTTTGTTTGTCTGTTTGTGCAGGCTGGTACACACCCCCGAAGGAAGATGGCTAGCCCTGGAGTCTCACCCTTCCTCCTCCCCAGGCACCACTGGACCAATTACCTTTGAATGCTGTGTTTGGATCTCACGCTGCCTCTGGTTTCCCCCCTCATTTTTCCTGGACGTGATAGCTCTGCCTATTGCAGGACAATGATGGCTATTATAAACGCTAAGGAAAAACAACAACCCACAACACACACTGAACTGTCTCAAGTACTCAAGACTGACTACAGACCAACCACCTCGCTGGAACCCTTGCTAGCAGGCATTCTTATAAAGAAACTCTCAAGCCTCCTTATATTGCTGGAAACTCAGCTGTGCTCCAGACTAGAGCCTCCTTACCTATGCTATGGGTTTTTAATTTATTTTCTCTTATTTCATGTACACTGCTTTTTTTGGTTACAGTGTATGATGGATGTGTATGAAAAAAATGTATCTTTGGGAAAACAATTACAGTTTGTTAATTTGAAGATGCTGGTCTTGACTCATCTTTATTTTTATTCCCACATCCCCTGACTGCTGGGTGGGGGGAGGGTTGCCAGGCCCACCATGCTTTGGTAGCAAGGAGAAGCTGCAGAGAGGCTGCAATTTGCTGCTAGCACAAGAGAAAGGCCAAGCGGAAGCACTCTTCAGATCTGACCCTAGATTTCTCCTGAAGGCCTCTGGAGCAACCAGTGCCTAAACTCTTTGGAACAGTCTGGCTTGCTGAACTACAGCGCAGAGGCCCAGAAACGTCCTGATCACTAGTACCTCTTTGTACTAATCTCCATTTTTGAAATTTCCAAGAAAAAGATGAGACTTGAGTAGCTGCTTCATGAACTCCTTTTAAATTGAGTGGGGTGGTGCCCTGGCTCCTGGATGCATGAGGTTTCCTCTAATCCCAAGCAACCTGCTGAGCGGCTGTAACTCACTGGTTCCCTGCCTTCCTGTCCTCTCTTCTCACCTCTCATCTGCTTTATTAGATTATCTAAGAAAAGACTTGAACTTTGGATTCTTTCTAGCCATTCCCAAGTTGTGGGTCTACTGGAAACAGTAGCTCAATGTGGTTGCATTGTGTAGTGGGACCTCGGCTCAGCTCCAGGAACTGCACGGCCGGGGAGAAGTCTGCAGAGCCACAGCTACCCGTGATAGACCTGTTGTTGTGAGACTGCACGCAGTACATGGAGCCTGCATCTCCCTCTTTGAGCTCGCTGTGGGAACACCTGCCTGCAGACTGGAGGAAGACTGAAGTGACAGAGGCAAGGGACAGCCAAGCCAAGTCCTGGAGCTTAGGAAGCCCAGCCCTGAGACCGTTGCCTGGATGTTTGCTAATGCTTCTGAGATGGGCATTTGAGTTTGGCCATCTTCCCCCATTCCCCATCTCTTCTAGGGATTTGAATGTCTTGCTGCTTTAGGGGGATGGAGAGTTCACCAGTCCTACTTGATGCTGCTCTAATTCTGCCTACACCCACCAGGTTAGGGGTGCTAATACATGGTGAGGTTGAGACACAGAGGATACAAGGGGAATAAGTCATTCCATAGAACTGAAATCTATCTCATAGCCTGTAAGGCTTCCTTCTGAACTTAACACCAGCCAGGGCTGGCATGTAGATTGTGTTTTTAGTAACGTGTACTGTGAGCTGTCCTCTGTATAATGTATTTTGTAATGTATTTTTCTCATCTACCAAAGGATGAATCAAATAAAGTTATTTAAATAGTTTGGCTCTAATAAACTTATTTAAAGAAACCATGGGTTCATGTCCACTTGCTATGATGGAAAATGCCAGGTTCTGGGAACTGTAACACCAGCTCTTGACAATCCTCCATTTTCCTTACCAACCCTTTTCTAACAAAATTTTAAGTTTAGGCTTCTCAAAGTTACATGCATTTAAAGGGGCAGATTTCTTCTCCGCAGTCGGAAAAGCAAGGAATTTGTATCTCTGACCCAGGTAACTTTGCCTGGCTTGGAGCCCACAGCCTAGGGGCTGCTTTTCGGTTTCCATGCCACAGTTTAGAGGGCAGGACAGGGCAGCAAGCAGTAGCCAAGAGAAGGTATCAGTCACCCCATGCTTGAGCCATGACAACCTTTATTTGCTGGAGTGATGGCTCACTAACTACATGCGATACCAAAAAACCTAGGCAAGGGCCCTTCCAACCAAGTCTGCCCCGGCATCCAAAGATAAGGAAAATTTGCTCAGCTGCCTCAGGCTTCTAACCTAATGGAAGCTTACTATTTTTGGCTCAAATGTTTATGCCAGTTTAGGAGACTAAAGACACCTGACAAACAAGATTTTACCCTTTGCAAAGATGAGTAAAGGCAAGACAGAAAGCAACTCCTTGCTGGAGCTTCAAGAATGAATGGCTCTCGGGGTAGTACAGGCAGACAGAATGAGCCAGGACACCTCATCAAAGTCTTCACACTTCAGGGCATATGGCTAGATGAGAAGGGAAGTCAGATGGCGGGTGCACACACACACACACACACACACACCCCAGTCCCCGATTCCGGCTAGATGAGAAGGGAAGTCAGATGGCGGGTGCACACACACCAGTCCCCAATTCCAGGGAGACCCACAGAATCCTGGCAGTGGCTGGGTAGACTCGGGACAGTCAGCTCTCAGAAGCACCAATGATTTCCCCCGGGGATTTAATGGACACCTGGTGTGAATTCAAAATTTCTGCAAAACAAAACACAAACCTTGGGGCAGGTGGTGGCAGAGGAGGGAAGCAGAGGCTCTGGCGGCAGACCAGCTCCCCAACAAGTCTCTGCTAGCTTCTGGTAACTTCCAGCTCAGGGATGTGGAGGGTGAAGGCTGCAGCACTGGGAAGCAGGGCTGGGGGCAAGGCAGGAGCAGGCATGAAAAGAGGCAGCCCTGGTCCTGCTGCTCAGGCCATTACAGCTCTCTAATAAGAACATCTGCTGGGGCTAAAATGTTGTTGCCATGGAAAGAGAGCGCTTAGGGGCTGGAAGATAATGGGGAACCAGACAAAAAGTCACCTTTCCCCAGACCTTGGCTCTGCCCTCCCACCTCCAAACTCTGGCCTATTAGTAAGAGTGAGACCGGTTCTGATTAGGACCCGAGGAAGTCCCTCCCTAGGATGCCATTTCTAAGCTATGAAATACCAGGAAGGCCCTTTCACTTTCACCCACTTGACAGGAGGAATGATCCCCTGGGGTGGCTTTCTCAGCGGCTACTGAAGACACAACTGGGCTGGGCACTCGGGCTCTCCTGGCAGCTGTTCTTTGGATCAGGAGGCTCCCTTCTGGGCCACCTTCCAAAATCCAGAAGCAGAAGGTCAAGAGTCCTTGCTGTTCCTCCCTAAGCGTGGCAGTAGGCTCTTTCCATGCAATGACCCACGATGCCCTCTGGGTGGAGCTCCCTGACCACTGGGCACAAGCCTGCCAGCCTCCCAGGGTAGCCTGAGCCCAGAGCTTCGCCCTCTGCCTCGACACTGAGAAGGGGCAGGGCAAGGATGGGGGGGCCTCTGTGTTTCTGGAATGTGGAAACTGATGTCTTACCATCGGGATCTAAAGAAACAGTGTGACAGATGCCCCCCAATCCAGTGTTTCACCCTCTATTCACTTTCATCTAGAGCAAAATCTGTTCCCAGAGAAATTGTAAACAGAGCTAGAAGCCTGGAATTGTTGTTCTTTTAGGGACTCTAGTGGAAGCAGAGATGGGAAGTCTCCCTTACCCACTAAGAACTAAGCAGCAGTGACATTCCTCAGGGATACTGAAGCTCCACGCTCCGCTCCGGGGACAGGTGTGAAAAGCCATTACTCAAGCAAGCACTCTACTGGCATGGCTGCTGCTAAGGTGAGAAGAGGTCAGAGCCAGAGGCTGACGGGAGCAAGCTAGGCCCGGTCCTGAAATGTTGGCACCTCCCGTCCTCTACGCAGGAGAAGATGGAAGACAAATGACCTTCCTCCAACATGAATGGCTGAGGTGCGATGGTCCAGAAGTCAGTCATTATTGCCCACACTGCATGGGATCTGCACAGGGATGGTGGACAATCGCCCAGTGAAGATGACCACAACTCAGCGATCTGCTTTCTCTAGCAACAGGAAGGAAGAAGAGAGACAGGCTATGGCACTTGGTCCTAGGCACAGCAGCCCTCAGTAAAGGGATGGGAATCTTAGGAACATGACACCCTTGTTCCCAATACCATCCCTCAGTCATGCACATCACTGAGGTACAAATGGGTTGGTGGCCCTCCTGGGCTCTCCAGGGGAGCTTCAGCTACTCTTAGGGAGATTAGTAGGGCTCCTGTCGCAGGGCACCTGCAGAGATAGAGGTGTCATGCAGATCTGGCTCACTGCATTCACCCTTCCTGAGATGACCTGCTGTTGCGAGTGTTTAGCAAACCACTTTGTGCTCCCGACTGGTTGCACATGGGCACTGCCCAAGAGCTATCTGGATTCGCAAACACACACACACACACATTAATATGCCTTGACTATCTTAATGGCTGGGCTTTTCTTTTTGTTTTTTGTTTTTGCAAAACAGGGTTTCTCTGTGTAGCCCTGGCTGTCCTGGAACTCACTTTGTAGACCAGGCTGGCCTCGAACTCAGAGATCCGCCTGTCCCTGCCTCCCAAGTGCTGGGATTAAAGGCTCGTGCCACCACCGCCCGGCTGGCTAGGCATTTCTAATCTTTTCTGGTGCTAGCAAACACTCTCCTCTGGTACTCCTAAGTTAACATCATTTAAAATCTATATTTCATCTTTGCTACCGCAAACACAACTGGGGAAGTGGCCTGTGTGGCCACTTTCCCTGATTCTCACATGTCGGCACCTTTAGGACTGGTCCTTTATTCTTCCCAGTCCTGGTGATCTCTGCTTCCTCTCTCCCATTTCCTAACCTGTGCCAATCTCAAAGTCCTGCCTCAGTCCACCTGCCCAGCCACTGACTGTTGGCTCTTTATTGATTGATCAAAAACCAACTGAATCAAGGACGTTCAGCGTTTGGACACGCAGATTCCTGATTTGGGGGGCCCCGGTGAATTCAAAGCATTAGAACCAATCCCCAACAGTCTGCCCGAACATGCCAGTTCTATTCAGCACCCTGACAGAGGCTGAGGATCGGTAACCGTTCCTGGGGAGCTCAGCCCTACAGCTTGGGGCTTCTGCCTGGCAGAGCTCTACCTGGGGAACTACATGTGTGCCCCAAATCATGAGGGCAGTGTGGGTGTGGGGGACGCTGGTGAGAGGGCCATCCCCTTCCCTCCACAGAGACCCCAGGAGTGCCAGCTAGTTCAGGTCCTTTAGAAGCAGCCTCAAGAAGGAGCCAGGAGCCAGGGGAGTTCAGGGGGTGAATTATGGGGCAAAGGAGACGGCCGAATGGGATCAGGCAATGGGGTTGTGCCAACCTCTCCACGGTTTGGGCCAAGACAAAACCCCAAGAAACACAATGCATGGCAGAAGAAAGGAGGCCCAAGGCCAGGGAGAAACCCTGAAGGGGAAGAACTCAGCAAGCAGGTACATCGTGCCTCCTTAAGGAAGAAGTCCTCCCCAGGTGAATTTTGAGCCTGCTACAATGGCTGAGCTTTTCGGAATGACTCAGTTGTGAGTTGCGGGCAGCACAGGATGTTTATGCTTAAGGTCCTGAAAGACCCACAACGTGAGGACTCCCCCACGTTCTGACTCAGGAGAGGCGACACCCCAAAATCACCCACAAGAAACGGTCTTGCTGCAAATTGCAAGAGGATTTTTATTCAAGAGCGCTCTCGGGCCCATGGTCATACACCACGCAGGGGTAGAGGACCGTGGCGTTCCGAGTAGCTGAGTAAGGGGGTATTTAAAGGAAGAAACCACAACTCAAGGAGGTGGGGAGGGCGTTGTTGGAAAATACCAAAAATACCAGTTAAGAGTCACAAGGAAGTGTAAAGTCACAAGTGTCAGGTTATCTCTCAAGACAGTTTCTAAGAGCCCCTAACAATCTAAGAGCCCCTAAAGATAGCACATTTGCATTGTAGGTTCCAGTAATGGTCAGGGTGCCATTCTTTGAATGAACACTCTTTGAACCCAGGAAGCGGGTGGGTGGAGGAAGGAATGTCGCTATCTGTTTTATGACCAGCACCTGGAGCACTAAGCCACAAAAGCCACACTCCCAAGCCTGGGCCCAAAAGCCTCGAATTTTGTTACTTCTTCACTCCCACAACTCCTCCCTCAACTCCTGGCTAATGCGTTCTCCAGCCTTCTGATAGTCAGGTTCCCAAGGCCTGCCCAGACCACATGCAGCTAGCAAGGCAAATCTGCTTCTTCGAAGACAAAACCAAACCACTGGTCCCAAGATGTCTGCCATACACTATTCTGGCTTCCCTGAGGTGAGGAATGGTGTCAATGATTTAAAAAAAAAAAAAAAATGTGCGGGGCATGGTGATCTGGAATCCAGAAAAGGGCCTGTGACGGGCTCTCACAGTACACAGATGAGAAATACGCAGTACACAAGTCAGCTGCAGACGTTGCTAAGAACTTCATCCTGCCCAACACCGTCCCTGCCCCACCCTCCAGGTCCGAAGCTTCCCAGCACCATTTGACTTGGCAACCCTTTTACCTGTGCGCTCTCATTCCACCGGAACTTCAAAGGCTGCCCACTTTCCTTATCTGAGGGGGACAGGGGCACCGAACTCCTTAGAAGTGATTTTTGCGCTTTCTAGAAAGAGATCGGAACTGTGCTATAGGGATGCACCCTCCCCAGGTGGCCTCGGGCTTCCACTTCCTGCACCCCCAACTCTGCGAACTCACGCGGGTTAGGAAAGTGTCCCAACAGCAGGAAGAGGAAAAAGGGACCTTTCTATACTCTTAAAGGGAGACAAAGCTAAAAAGGAGATTGCCCAGGAGGCCGTGGCCCAAGTGGGCTGAGAGAAGTAGGGGATCTATGTGGGCATGCTCAGGAGCTCACTAGTGGGCTGGGTAATCTACAAGTCTTGAGGGGAGAGAAGAGGCGCCATCTAGGTGCAGTGATATCTATGTTGCTGGTTCATCCCGAGAGGTTTAGAGGCAGCATCCTCTTCTTCCTCTCAGAATCTGGGAGGAGCTGGGGGGGGGGGGGGCTGCAAGTGTAAGTGTAAGTCCTGAGGAGCCCTCCACAGACAAAGCAGAGCTGTCTGACCTGGAGGCTCCTTGCCAGCCACCAGCGCTGCTTAGAGAAAGATGAGAGGTAGTGAGATGGAGATAATTCTGGGAGCAGGGATATAGGGTGCTAGCCACCGCCAGCAGCCCTGAACACTCACACCAACTTAGGCTGGTTTCCCCCACCTCACTGCTCTCACCAAGGAAACCGCAGGGCCAGTTAAACCCAAAGATCTGCACACTTGACACATGTGTGAGTGCATGCACACGCGCGCGCGCGCACGCACACACATGCACACACACACACACACACGCACACATGCACACTCACACGCACACGCACACACACACACACACACGCACATATTCATGCACATTCACAGTTGGTCCCACATCTCCAGATGGCACTGTGCCTGGGCGTCAATGTGATCAGTGCTCCTGAAGTAACTCGTTACTAGTTATGCATGGTAACACATTCCTGTGATCCCACTATGGGAGGCTGAGGCGGGAAAATCACAGTCAATTCAAAGCCAGCCTGTGCTACAGAGCTCAAGGCCACTTCACCTCACCTTTCAGGCTGCCCTCATGGGTCCTCACAACTGTCTCTCCTGTGGGAACCTTTCTCACCAGGAAACAAACATGGCTTGGCTGCTATCTGTGTCTGGAAAGACCCACTTTGGCCCCAGTCGGCTTTTGTTACAAGCACTTCTGTGCTCCAGAGTAAAGCGTTCTCACATCCCCTCCATGCAATCCTGCAGCCAAGTCTCTAATCTGAATTTATAACCTAGTTCTCACCCACCAGCTTTTCTTATTTTTATTTTATTTTTGAGACAAAGTTTTTCTATATAGCTCTGACTGGCCTAGAACTCACTTCATAGACCAGGCTAACCTCAAACCTCAAACCCATAGAAACTCACCTACTTCTATCTCCTGAGGGCTGGGACCGCAGGTGCCCATCACACCTACTCCACTCCTCTCTTCAGACACAGTCCTATCACATCCCCTTGCCACCTGCTTTCCAAAATTGTTTTGGGGATCAACGGTGCCTCCCAAAGACTAGTAGGAATCAACCTAGACTCCCAAAGCTGGACTAGTCACTCTAGAACAGTTCTCAGTGTATGGCTGCAACCCCTTGGGGGGGTCACATATCAGATGCCCTGCCTATCAGATGTTTACATTACGATTCCTAACAGAAGCAAAATTACAGTTATGAAGTAACAACAGAATACTTTTTTTTAAAAGATTTATTTATTTATTATATGTAAGTACACTGTAGCTGTCTTCAGACACTCCAGAAGAGGGCGCCAGATCTCATTACAGATGGTTGTGAGCCACCATGTGGTTGCTGGGATTTGAACTCTGGACCTTCGGAAGAGCAGTCGGGTGCTCTTACCCATTGAGCCATCTCACCAGCCCCAGAATACTTTTTATAGTTGGGGGTCACCATAACATTAAGAACTGTATTAAAGGGCCAAAGCATTAGGAAGGTTGAGAACCACCGCTCTGGAATTCTACACAAATGTGTCCTAGAAAATCCTGGTACACACCATGTCCTCAGTATATATGCACTGAATGAGTGCGTGAGGCCAGACACGGAAGGGCTGCAGTTGGAACTCGCTTTTAAGCATTACATGTATTTACTTAGGTCTGGCGGGGCATGGAGTAGGCACATGCCACAGCATATATATATATATATATATATATGGAAGTCAGAGGACAGACAACATAGGTGACCAGTTCTCTCCTTCCACTAGGTGGGTCCCAGGGATTAAACCGAGGTTGTCAGTCCTGATGGCAGGCATCTTTACCAACAGTGTCATCTCCCATACTTAACTCTCTAAGCCTTAGTTTTCTCCTCCCTCTCCCCCTTCCCCTCTTTTCAGACAGGATCTCACAAGACCTCTCAGGCTGGCCTTGAATTCAAGGTGACCCTCCTGCATCAGCCTCAGGCACGTGCTACGGCACCTGCAAACAGCACTTTTCTTCTGTCCCACAAATGGCACCTGCTGATGTGAGAGTTAGTGGAGCCAGCATCCTTGGGCCGTGGCCTCAGCAGGTACTTTAGAATTCGAAGTAACATGGCTGTGCGCAGTGAAGGTTCTGGAATTCATCTGGGCTCAGATCACCTAACTGCTTGATTTTGGCTGTGCCTAGGTGTGAGTGTCTATCGGTCTCACCATGGGAGTCAGATGTGCCCCACATGAAGTCATGAGTAGTGGGAAGACGCTGCTTTGGCCAAACTACTGTGCTGTACCACACTCTGCCTCACCTGCTCCCCCATGCCAGAGCAGGGCCGTGCGCTAGCTAGCGGGTACCTCTTCCAGTCAAACATGTACAGTCCTAAGGCAGTACTAAATAGTGACCCTAAGAACCAGTGCTCAAGCCCGGCATAGTGGCCCATGCCTTTGATCCCAACACTCTGAGTTCGAGGCCAGCCTGGTCTACAGAGTGAGTTCCAGGATGGTCAGGGGTACACAGAGAAACCCTGTCTCGAAAAACAAACAAACAAAAAGAGCCAGTGCTCAGACGGATTAGGATTATTTTTTCCATTTAATTATCGTGTGTTGTAAGGAGCCGTCCTCACATTCGCCATTACAAGATGGCGCTGATGGCACTGACACCCGTGTTCTAAGTAGTAAACAAGCAAGCTGCGCATGTGCCGGGGTAGCTTTCTACGCCATGTGCTCTGCCTTTCCCGTGACGACAACTCCGGCCGATGGGCTGCAGCCAATCAGGGAGCGACACGTCTGAGGCGGAGGACAGTCCTCCATAAAAGGGAGAGGGCTCCGCCATTTCTCTCTCTCTCTCTGGCTCTCTTCGCCACTGGCTCCTGATGGGGTAAGCAATAAAGCTTGTGCTGCAGAAGATTCCGGTTGCCCTGAGCGTGTTCTTGCCAGTGGGGACAAAAGCGCGCAATAAATGGCGCCGAAACCCGGGAGCTACTACATCACGGGGAAGGAGCGGTTAATGAAGTGTTCCCGCAAAACAGACTGTTGAGAAGGATCCGGCATGGGTTCAGAACTCTTCAGCTGGGGAACTGTGGTAATGAAGTGTTCCCGCAAAATAGACTGTTGAGAAGGATCCGGTGTGGATTCAGAACTCTTCAGCTGGGGAACTGTGGTAATGAAGTGTTCCCGCAAAACAGACTGTTGAGAAGGATCCGGTGTGGATTCAGAACTCTTCAGCTGGGGAACTGTGGTAATGAAGTGTTCCCGCAAAACAGACTGTTGAGAAGGATCCGCAAAACAGACTGTTGAGAAGGATCCGGCATGGGTTCAAAACTCTTCAGCTGGGGAACTGTGGTAATGAAGTGTTCCTGCAAAATAGACTGTTGAGAAGGATCCGGTGTGGATTCAGAACTCTTCAGCTGGGGAACTGTGGTAATGAAGTGTTCCCGAAAAACAGACTGTTGAGAAGGATCCGGCGTGGGTTCAAAACTCTTCAGCTGGGGAACTGTGGTAATGAAGTGTTCCCGCAAAACAGACTGTTGAGAAGGATCCGGCGTGGGTTCAGAACTCTTCAGCTGGGGAACGGAGCGGAACCAGAACTGTGGGGACGGGACTCGCGTTACAGCTTTACAAGGTATGTCTGGTCTTGAACTTTCTCTAGTGTTAAAAGTCCTTTTATTTCTTTTCACATGTCAACAAGTGGTTAAGGCAGGGTGGAGAATTCTGGACAAAATTCAAGACAGTCTATCAGAAGTAAAGCGGGGAGAGAGAGCAGGAAAAAAGAGAAAGCATGACGCACCAAGTAAGTACACAGGCCTTTCCACGGGTCTTGAACCCGAGGAAAAGTTAATGTCAGGGAAGAATACCTGGGGAGAGATTAGAAGGAAAGAGGAGAAAAAACAAAGGAAAAAAGAAAAGTTAATGTCAGGGAAGAATACCTGGAGAGAGATTAGAAGGAAAGAGGAGAAAAGAGACGAGTTTAAAGAGCCAGTTCTTAGTAGCTGTGAATCAGATGAAAAAATTAGCCCTTCTGAGAAAACAGACTTGGAGGAGGGAGCAGCTTGTTATGAGAGAGAAATGCGAGCTTATAGGTCAAGAAAAAAGCCAAAAGCGGCTGACAAAGGCCAGCTTGCGGCTCGGCCTCTGGGCAGTCGGCTTCAAGGTCATAGTGCACCTCCGCCCTATGCGGAGCCCCCGCCCTGCGTAGTGCGTCAGCCCTGTGCAGAGAGGCAGTGCGCGGACTCGTTCATTTCAAGAGAGGCACAAAGGAAGATACAACAGGCATTTCCGGTCTTTGAAGGAGCCGAGGGTGGGCGTGTTCACGCTCCGGTTAAAGAGCTTGCCGAATCGTAAATATGGAGCCAATGCTAATTTTACTTTGGTGCAGTTAGACAGGCTTGCCGGCATGGCACTAACTCCTGCCGACTGGCAAATGATTGCAAAAGCTGCTCTCCCCAATATGGGCAAATATATAGAATGGAGAGCTCTATGGCAAGAGGCTGCACAAACGCAGGCCCGAGCAAACGCTGCTGCTTTGACTCCAGAGCAGAGAGATTGGACTTTTGACAGGTTCAAACCTTGGCAGCCACATCCAATGATTGGGCAGTTTTAGTTACCTCCTTTTCAGAAAAAAATAGATAACCATTATCCAAAACATCCAATTTTACAGTTTGCCCAAAATCAATCTGTTGTGTTTCCACAAATAACAGTAAGAAACCCACTTAAAAATGGGATTGTGGTATATACTGATGGATCAAAAACTGGCATAGGTGCCTATGTGGCTAATGGTAAAGTAGTATCCAAACAATATAATGAAAATTCACCTCACGTGGTAGAATGTTTAGTGGTTTTAAAAGTTTTAAAAACCTTTTTAGAACCCCTTAATATTGTATCAGACTCCTGTTATGTAGTCAATGCAGTTAATCTTTTAGAAGTGGCTGGAGTGATTAAGCCTTCCAGTAAAGTTGCCAATATTTTTCAGTAGATACAATTAGTTTTGTTTGCCTCTCCTTTAACTGGAGAAAAGGCCTCACATGTGATTCAACATTGCCTTGAGGCATGGAGTGCTTGGGGGAAACCCAAACTCCTTAAGACTGATAATGGACCAGCTTATATATCTCAAAAATTCCAACAGTTCTGCCATCAGATGGATGTGATCCACCTGACTGGACTTCCATCTAATAAAACAGAAAGGGGGAGTCGAGGAGGCTCTACCCCGAGTACCAAGAGTGTCTGTGTCTACAGCACTTTTTACACTCAATTTTTTAAATCTTGATGCTCATGGCCATACGGCGGCTGAACGCCATTGTTCAGAGCCAGATAGGCCCAATGAGATGGTTAAATGGAAAGATGTTTTAAGTAACAAATGGAAAGGACCGGATCCTATTTTGATAAGATCCAGGGGAGCTGTTTGTGTTTTTCCACAGAATGAAGACAACCCATTTTGGATACCAGAAAGACTCACCCGAAAAATCCAGACTGACCAAGGGAATACTGATGTCCCTCGTCTTGGTGATGTCCAGTGCGATAACAACAAAGGGAGAGCAGCATTGGGAGATACAGAATTGGACGGCTAAATTTGAACAGACCCTTCAAAAATTGAGACTTGCCCCACGCACTTGGACCTGTCCCTGACCTAAGGACTATCTTTTCAACATTTTCCTTCTTTAAAGAATGGGTGGGGGTGGAATTATTTGGAGCTGTTCTTTGCTGTGGATTAGTGTTGCTTCTCTGATTGGTCTGTAAGCTTAAGGCCCAAACTAGGAGAGACATGGTGGTTATTTCCCAGGCGCTTGCAGCACTAGAACATAGTGTTTCCCCTGATATATGGTTATCTATGCTTAAGCAATAGGTCGCTGGCCACTCAGCTCTTGCACCCCACGAGGCTAGTCTCATTGCACGGGATAGAGTGAGTGTGCTTCAGCAGCCCGAGAGAGTTGCACGGCTAAGCACTGCAGTAGAAGGGCTCTGTGGCATATATGAGCCTATTCTAGGGAGACATGTCATCTTTCAAGAAGGTTGAGTGTCCAAGTGTCCTTCCCCCAGGAAAAACGACACGGGAGCAGACCAAGACCCCTTCGGGTGATGAGCCTGGGAGGAGGTTTTGTGTAAAGCCCCTATTTTACACACTGGGGATTTGACCTCTATCTCCACTCTCATTAAAATGGGTGGCCTATTGCTCTTAAATAAAAGAAAAGGGGGAGATGTAAGGAGCCGTCCTCACATTCGCCATTACAAGATGGCGCTGATGGCACTGACACCCGTGTTCTAAGTAGTAAACAAGCAAGCTGCGCATGTGCCGGGGTAGCTTTCCACGCCATGTGCTCTGCCTTTCCCGTGACGACAACTCCGGCCGATGGGCTGCAGCCAATCAGGGAGCGACACGTCTGAGGCGGAGGACAGTCCTCCATAAAAGGGAGAGGGCTCCGCCATTTCTCTCTCTCTCTCTGGCTCCCTCTTTGGCTCTCTTCTCCACTGGCTCCTGATGGGGTAAGCAATAAAGCTTGTGCTGCAGAAGATTCCAGTTGCCCTGAGCGTGTTCTTACCAGTGGGGACAAAAGCGCGCAATAGTGTGTGTAGTCACAATGTGCAAGGACAACTTGTGGGAGTCAGTTCTCTCCTTCTATCACGTAGGCTCTCAGGATGAAATTGGCGGGCAGTGCCTCCGCCTCCTGAGCGGTCTTACCAGCTCCTCAGGCAGGGCATTAATGCAGAAAACATTCTTTCTTTCTTTCCAGAAAACATTTAAACTATCTTGGGCCTAGTAATTAGTTCCCAGTGGTTGAAGAAATAAAGATAGATGTCTGTTTTGATAGATGTTTGTAAAATTTCAGAGGAAATTTCATAACTACTGAACCCAGAGCAGACAAGTTGCCTCAAAGTAAGGTTTGTATCTCAGGATGAGTTCTTTATTTAAAAAAAAAAAAATTTTTTTTTTTTTGAGGGAGAGCCTCACAATATAGCCCTAGCTGGCCTGGAACTCTCTATGTATACCAGGCTGGCCTGAGACACAGGAGTAGCCATGCGGAAGGTCAGAGAGCTAACAAACCTCTCAGTAGCTGCCAGATCAGCCAGCTTGAATTATGCTCTCTGGTCACTACAGGAGCAGAGCTCTCAGTCAGAAGCTGTCAGTTGTTCCTTTTCTTGTCCTGGCATGTACCTACCAGCTAGTCAAGTGTGCTTAGCACTAGGCCTGCCTCACGAGCACCCAGAGGACCTGAACACGGGAGAGAAGACAGAGGTATTGGAAGTGCCCAGCCAGTACCCTGTGCACCTTCAGAAAGAGGTTCCCACACAATGCTCATCAGGGAGTCAGCCTCACTATGACCCAGAACGGTGACAGATGCTCAACCTGGAGCCTGAGGCTGTCCCCACTGCCCCGAGCAGCTCTCTGAGAACAGCACCTGAAGGAAGTGTCAGGAATTTAACGTCTATACCCTGAACCTTTAACATGTTTCCTCCTGTGCTCTGATCATCCAATAGACTCTATTCTAGGAAGCCTACACTTAGTGTAAAATCCCTGCTTTCCAGAGGCTCACGCTCTGGGGAGGGCAGCAGACACCAAGTGTGGTGGTTTGAACATACTTGGCCCATGGGAAGTGGCACTATGAGGAGATGTGGCCCTGTTGGAGGAAGTGTATCTCTGTGTAGGTGGGCTTTGAGGTTCCTATACTCAAGCTCCACCCAGTGATGAGAAGACCCTCCTACTGGCTGCCTGTGGAACAGTCTCCTTCTGGCTGCCTCTGGATCAAGATAGAGAACTCTCTGCTCTTCTGGCACCATGTCTGCCTGGATGCTGCCATGCTTCCCGTTGTAAAAATTAGACCTGGTTCTTCTTCTCAGCAGCATGCTCCCAGAAATAAGACTCAGACTCAAAATTTACAAATACCTTGGCTAGACTCTTTTCTGACTAGATATAACTTAAAATACCCCATTTATTTTCAGCTATGCTTAGGTACCATGTGTCTGTCTTGTTACATCTTCCCCAGGCAAATCTCCCCACACCTGGCTCTATCCCAGAATTCTCTCTGCCTCCCAGATGTTCCACCTCCTATTTCCTGCCTAGGCCATAGGCTTTTTAGTTGACAGGCGGTGCATACACAAGATATTCTCTCTACATCCCACCATGATAATAATGGTCTGAACCTCTGAAACTGTAAGTGAGCCCCAATTAAATATTTTGTTTTATAGAGTTACCTTG
Source organism: Mus caroli (assembly GCF_978045245.1). Taxonomy (NCBI): domain Eukaryota; kingdom Metazoa; phylum Chordata; class Mammalia; order Rodentia; family Muridae; genus Mus; species Mus caroli. Next base: position 72,170,585 of record NW_028227258.1, on the reverse strand, counting down.
GTAATGGTGTCTCTTTACAGCAATAGAGCAGTGACTAAGACACCAGTAATAATCTAGAATACAATGAAGAAAACCCAGACAGTGGGGCTGGTGAGATGGCTCAGCAGGTAAGAGCACCGACTGCTCTTCTGAAGGTCCTGAGTTCAAATCCCAACAACCACATGGTGGCTCACAGTCACTCCTAATGAGATCTGATAGTCTCTTCTGGAGTGAGCTGGTCCGACCGGAATGAGCAGAGGTCCTAAATTCAATTCCTAACAACCACATGAGCTCACAACCATCTGTACAGCTACAGTGTACTTATATACATAAAATAAATAAATAGATATTTAACAAAAGAAAGAAAGAAACCCAGGCAGCCTGAGGTGGGTGCTGTCTTGGGCAGTCCTGAAGAAATAATAACTGAACAGAGACCTGAAGAAACTGAGAAGACATATCTGGGAGCCATAGCAGCAGCTGGTATGGAGACCCTAAAGTGGGGTATTCTAGGCCATATTAGGAACAACACCATGACTGAGAAGCAAAAACACTATTGTCTCATACCTGGTCTACTGAGGCGTCTTCTTGCTCCCCGCCTGGTTTTAGAGGGTTCCTTCAAAACTTATATCTAGAGCAGTGGATTTTTAAGTGGTGGCACATTCATATGACAGAATACCACTGAACAATAAAAAATACAATAAAAAGAAAGAAACGCTAGTTGGGCATAGGATAGGAGCTCACGCCTTTAATCCCAGGACTTGGGGGACAGAGGGAGGTGGATCACTGTGAGTTCCAGGGCAGCCAGGGCTGCATAGAGAGACCTGTCTCAAAAACAAACAAACAAACAAACAAACAGAACAAACCCCAACAACAACAATCCCTGGTGATGGAACTTAGTGGCCCTGCTGACCCTGAAGCCTGCACAACTTAAGCATTTACAGGGAACTCCAGGAAGACTGAACTCATCCATGTTCAGTGCTTGCCTACCCACAAAGGGGCTGATGGCTGACTAGGATGGGGCAGGAGAAAATCAGAACCTCTGATGTGGCTATGCGACTGCATACGGTTGCCGAAAGTCATCTAACTGTATAGTTTAAATGTGCTCATGTTAAGCAAACTGTGTTTCCAGAGCCTATTTAATACTTCAATAAAAGCATTTTTAAATATTCCTAAATACATTTTCCTTTTTTAGATTTATTTTTATTATTTTACTTGTATGCGTCTGTCTGTCTGTCTGTGTCTGTGTGTGGGCATGTGCACGTATCTGTAGATGCTCACAGAGCCCAGAAGGGGCATAATACCTCCAGAGTTCCAGGAGGCTGTGCGCTGACTGACCTGGTGCTGGGAAACAAACTCGGCCATGGGAAGGAGTCCAAGCAGCCTCAGCCAACGCTCCCATCTCTCTGGATCCAGTAATGTCTACTTTGTCAAAAATGCAAACCAGTTCAATTTCTCCCTCCTCAAATCCCTCCGTGTTCTCAAGGGACTATAAGAAATCATTACTACAGAATCAAGTTGTGTGTTGGCTTCTGTTCTTTTATAACCCCTGTCCCCCCCCCCACTTCCGTTTGACTAAAATTTCTGACATCGATGGCCTGTTTGTTTGTTTGTTTGTTTGTTGAGACTCGTGGCCCAGGCTGGCTTCAAGCTCAGTGTGTAGCCAGGGATGACACTAACCTCTGACCCTCTCGCTCCACTGGATCACAGATGTGCACCCTCATGCCTGACTTTCCAATGGCTCTTCTCTTCATAGCATTTATCCATTTATCTTGCTCAGGGTTCCACTTCTCTTCCTGCCAGCATCAACCTTGGAGCCTCCGACATCCCACTGGGTCCTGGACTGCCGTCCATCCAGCGAGGCACCAGGACTTCCCTGGTGCTGACTTGTGGATCATCTTATAAGAGCAGTCATCCCTACCTTTCTATGAACAAGTGCAGGAGATGTGCATTTCTTTTAGATGTACCATCTGTAAGGGGATTTATTTAAGACCACCTAACTCCGTGTCCTCAAGTGTGCATCTATTTCCTGAAGCTGTACCATGCATCTACAATGGCATCTTGGAACTCATGATCCTCCTGCCTCAATCCTCAAAGTACTGAATTACAGGCAGGCACCACCATGTCTGCCTTGACAATATACCAGAAAATCCTTTCTTTTGGTTTTTCACAACCATTTAAAAATGTACACTCCATTTTAAGGACCTCCACCCTGGGGTGGGATTGGCATGATCCTTCCTGTTCTGTGAGCTAAGTGAAGAAAAGCCAGACTGCTGGATATGAAACGTATCTAAGATGACTCAGAAGTGACGAGAAGATGACAGACTGCCTAGAGACCTTGGCATCCAATGTACATGGTGATGGAGTCTCTGGGATTCCTTTGTGCTGTGTGTGTATTCCAGACTCATAGACTGCAACTCCACAATTCCAGCAGACATAGACAAATGCTCCCCCATCCAAGCCTGCGTCCTCCACGCAAATCACCAGAATGTAGCCAGCAAGAGAGAAAACCTCCAAAAGATAACTCTTCTATTCTGACTGAAGTGCCTTCTCTCTGCAAACACACACACACACACACACACACACACACACCAAAGCAGTGAAGATAGCTCAGACTTCCAAGTAAGTTGCCTCGATACCCTCCTCTGTGGTATCACAGAGGTCTAAGCAGGCAGGCAGATGTTTCATCCTCCAGGAAATAAAGAAGCCACACTCTCCCGTGCCCAGCCTCAGCATCGAGGGAGATCACTTGAGAAGTTTAGAACATCCATGCTTGCCCAGCAGGAATAAGACTCTCTCTCTCTCTCTCTCTCTCTCTCTCTCTCTCTCTCTCTCTCTCTCTCTCTCTCTCTCTCTCTCTCTCTCTCTCTCGGTGCAGGTCAGAGGAAGCTGATGGAAGAGTCAGTCCTTTTGGGAAGGGGAAATGGCCTTCCACAGGACTCTTGTCAGGAAAAGAATCAGCAGTAAGAGGAGTCATTGTCACCTTGAGACACTGGACTTGTAGTTCACTCTCTTCCCCTGTCAGAGCAGTGTCAATGAGAGCAGGAACCACAAAGCCAGTCACGGGGCCAGAGAGTTGGTTCAGCGTTTAAGAGCTCTGGCTGCTCCTGCAGAGGACACAGGTTCACTTCCCAGGACCCACATGACCATTTCGCAGCTGTTCTTAACTCCAGTTCCAGGAGATCTGAGCCCTCTTCTAGCCTCTGAAGCTGCTAGTGGTGCAGATGATGCACAGACAAACACTCACATGCAAAAACTAAATAAACAAATAAAAACTTCAAATCCAGTCACATGACTATAAGAAGAAAATATCCAGGTTCCCAAAACTCATCAAACCCAGAACCCCCCCCAAAAATCTCAAAAAGAATAAAAACAAGACAGCCATGCCCTGCCAACAGCAAGATGCTACAGATGTCACACTACCTGACAAACATTTTATGGCAGACATGAAAGAATGTGTCAGCACAAATTGCAAACATCCTTAAAGTGAGTAAGAAACAGGAACTCTCGTTAGAGGCATACAAAACCACCGGGAAATCTTACAAAGATTTAAAATATCTTTAAACAGACATTTGCACGCCTTTAATCCCAGCACTCGGGAGGCAGAGGCAGGTGGATTTCTGAGTTCGAGGCCAGCCTGGTCTACAAAGTGAGTTCCAGGACAGCCAGGACTATACAGAGAAACCCTGTCTCGAAAAACCAAAAAAAAAAAAATAATAATAATAATAATAATAATAAACAGACATTTTAAAATAGAAAAAAAATATGTAAGAATCAAAATCTCAGCAGATAAACTCAACCACAGGATGGAGGGATAATGGGGGGAGAGAGAGAGAGAGAGAAGGCTGACTGAAAACTCCTAGCACCCATGCTGTGGCTTATAACCCTCTGTAACTCAAGTTCCAGGGAACTCAATGGCCCTTTCTGACTTCCACAGGCACTAAGAATGTATGTGGTGCACACACATACATGCAGGAAACACCCATACATACAAAATTAAATAAGGAAACCTTTAAAACTACAGGGCCAGGCATAGTGTCGTAATCCCAGCACTCAAGAGGCAGAGGCAGGTGGAGCTCTGTGAATTTGAGGCCAGCCAGGAGAGATCCTATCATTCATATATATGATGTATATGCATATGTAAATGTATACATATATGTGTATATATACATATGATATATATGTGTGTATGGATTTGTGGATATATATGTGATATATATATGTGTATGTGTATGTGTGTATATATATACATATATATATGTATATATATATGATATGACAGTTGAAGAACTTTGTGGGGGAAGGGGAAGGCTTAAAAGACAGGATGGGAAAGAGAAAGGAGTAATGAAGAGAAAAAGACAAATATCATATTTTCTCTCTACAGAAATCTAGCAGAATCTAGATTTAACTACATATACATTGTGATGTGTATGTACAACTACATACATGGTCAGTTTTATCAACTTGATACAAACTAGAGTCATTTGAGAAAAGGAACCTTAAGTGAGAAAATGCCTCCCTCAGACTGGCCAGGAGGGCATTTTCTTAGTGGTTGATATGGGAGGGTCCAGCTCACAGTGGTCAGTGCTGCTCCTGGGCAGGTGTCCTGTGTTGTGTAAAATGCAAGCTGAACAAGCCACGGAGAGTGTGTTGATTTGAATAAGAGTGGCCCTCATTGGCTCACATACTTGGGCTCCTTGGTGGAACAATGATTTGGGAAGGATCAGGAGGTGTGGCCTTGTTGGAGGAGATGTGTCACTAGGAGTGGGCTTTGAGGTTTAAAGATCCCACATCATTCCCAGTTAGCTCTCTCTGCTTTCTGCTGATGAGTCAAGAGGTAAGTTCTCATTTAGCTTTTGCCCCAGTACCATGACTCCCTGCCTGCTGCCTTCCTGCCTGCCATGATGGCCATGGGCCCACCCTCTAAATCTGTAAGCCCCAGCAGACTCTGTCTTCTGTAAGTTGCCTTGGTCCTGGTGTCTTCAGGGCACTAGAAAAGGAGCTAAGACGGAGAGCAGGCCGATAAGCATTCCTCCATGGCCTATGCTTCAGGTTCTTGCCCTGTCTGCCCTGTGACGGAGCATGGCCTGTGAGTCATAAGATAAAACCACCTCTTTCCTCTCCAGGTTGCTTCTAGGCATGATCTTTATCTCAGCAAGAAAACGAAGACAGAAAGGCGATTGGGGATAAAGTCAGGTAGAAGTCCAAAGTTGGGTGCCTGTCTTACTCAATCTCCACTTTATTTTATTGATTTTGTGTGTGTGTGTGTGTGTGTGTGTGTGTGTGTGTGTGTGTGTGTGAGACAGGGTTTCTTTGTTTATCTCTAGCTGTCCTGGAACTCACTCTGTAGATCACACTGGCCTTGAACTCACAGAGATCCACTTGCCTCTTCTTTCCAAGTGCTGGGATTAAAGGTGTGAGCCACCATGCACAACTTCCACTATGGAGCCGTGGAAGGCAGCCTATTTTGGTTGAATGAGGCTTGCTCCAACGACCCAGTAGAAAACTCTACAAGGGACGGAACAGTGAGCCATGTTCCCAGAGTCAGGTGCCTGACACCACAGAGCCCCCAACTCCATAATCCTGTGGCTATAAGTCACACAGATAATGTCCCAAGCTCCTGGCATTCTGGCTAAACTCCACCCTCACAGTTACCTGACAATAGCCAGGTATGCTCCTCCTCATAGTTACCTGGCAACAGCAAGATAGCCCAGCCCACTATAAGAGGGGCTGCTTGACCCTCCTTGCTCTCTTTAAGCTCTCACCTTTCTTACTCTCATGGCCGGCCTCTCCCTCTCTCTTTCTACCTTTTCTTTTTCCCCCTGCCTACAATAAAGCTCTAAAACCATAGACTGTCCCTGCTCATCAAAGCCCACAGTACCTGAACGATGGGATAGGCTTTCCCCTGACAAGATGTGTCTAACCTCCTGCCTGAAGGCCTTCCTGGACTTTCGCCCCACCTCCTCCCGCCCTCTTCTCCCTTTGGCCCTGGGGATGACCGAGCCGCTCCTGGGGCCCCCATTTGTTCTCAGCTCTTCCTCGGTGTCCACTGGGGTCTGGGATGCCCGAGACTGAGAACCTGTTATCTAGGATTGCCCCTTGTCCACCACCCCTGCCGAGCTAGAGTCCAGTGGCTTCCCACAGACAGACCCCCACCCGGGACCGCATGGAAAACATGCAGCAGTTCTTCCGTGTTTGCCTGCCCAGAGCACCGGAACTCTGGAAGCACTCACGAGGCAAAGAGTTTCAAGGAAACTCAACCTCCTGGAACCTTGGCATTCTCATAACCCGTATACTCATACCCTATCCCCGTGTTAGTCTGGTGTATGGATCCACGTGCTCTCTTTTAGTATTATTTTATTATAAGTGCCTTTAAAGATTGAATTCTGACATAGCTAAGCCTTCGCCAGTGTTCCAACGTCCCAGAAAATCCTTGAAGCCGACAAACTTGGAATTCAGTAGGAATTCAGTAAGAATGTTACCTATTCAGTAACATTCAAATTTACTTCTAGTAGAGATGGTGAAACTAATTAGGCGTTACAAAGAATGGAGCTAGAATAGCTCAGGCCTAGTCTGCAAAGTGATTACTTAGGACAGTAGCCAGTCTCACGCAAACAAGGGGATACACAATGGCCTAGCTAATAGGTGGGTTTACCATGTAAGAGTTAGGGAATCCCACTGAGACAGGAATCTTTACTACAGCCAGGTATAGCAGGTTATATTGCATATTAGAAGCAAGTTGGTGAATTTTTCTGACAAATGGAGATTCTCCACAGATACTTAAAAGAACAGCCAAGTTACACTCATACAAGAATTTATCAAGGCCTAGGAAATAGGGGGGTTGTGGTATTGCATTATTCGTGAGAAGGTCTGCTAGAGCAGAACCCCCTGGTGCTAGCTTTCACAAGGCTCAAAGGAGTAGCACAAATTGTGACTAGGGTGTGAAATCCTTACCTGTCATTAGCTGACCCTAGGCAGGGCTGTTTTATCTTTACTATAAATATTACCTGGTTCCTGTAAGTCCTTTTGAAGTCGTTCCTTTGTTTTGTGTCAGGTAACTTCAATGTGCTTTTGCCTGCTGTGACATCCTACCCCTTTGTTTTCTGTATTATATAAGACTGGTGTTCACTTTGTGACAATTCAGATTCTACAGAACCTCTTGTGTTGATTTTTGTCTGTCATTTGTTGACTCATTGTCCACCTGTAATACGCAGACAGGGACCAAAAAGGGCCTGCAGCACTTGTGTGTGTGTGTGTGTGTGTATGTGTGTGTGTGTGTGTGTGTGTGTGTAAAACCCAGGGACTTCCCAGAACATTCCAAAGCAAAACTCAATCCCTGAGAGGCACCCTCAGCCTTTTCCCTTTTTGAGATAAGGTCTTACTAAGGGGTCCAGGCTGGCCTTGAACTCGTTCTGCAGCTAAAGCTGTCCTTGAACTTGTGCTTCTCTTGCCATAGCCTCTTATGTAGCTAGCATTATAGTCCTGTACCCAAGCACAGCTTATAACATAATTAAAAATTTTTTCAAACAAAACCATTTTCAATAGCATCATTACTTCTCTCTTTGAATTTATATCTTATTTGTTAATCTACTTTTCAATCCACTCATTAATTTTCAAGCTTCCCTTGTTAAAACTGGACCTCTCCCCTCATTATGTCTGCTTTCATTATGTGTCAAAAACTTCTCATGAGCTAGAGCCTCTTGTTGTTCTGTTTTAAGTATTTTAACGTTTTTGTTTCATTTCCTCTTTAGCCCATGGGTTGTTGATCTAGGAATATTAGATTCCCAAATGGGTGGGATTCTATACACCTCTCCTGTTGACTTATTCCTCATTTTAAAGCATTAGGAACTCACATCTGACCAAGAGAAACCACGGGGAGATCCGGGGCAGTTTCTGGACCCACATGACTGAATTTAACTCCTCCCACACACGACGCTAAAGTTTATTGTACAGACTGCCGAGGGCAATTTCCACAGGAAAAGGGACTCTTGAGCTCCACCCTCACAGTGACTTTTAGCCTGGGGACTTTCCCATCCATAGCACAGGCTGGCAGAGCCTATAATGACTACAGAGATCCTTGCAGGACAGCAAAAGCAGGTCCAGTAACAGGAATTTGTGGGAGAGTGCTCCAGAGAGAAGGAGCCAGAGAGAGGTCCCAAACATCTTGAAATGACCTCTGCTTGGGCCAAATTCTAAGAAATTCAAGTACAGGGCATATTCTAGGAGACCTTTATGAGAACAAATACAGGGAGGGACAAAGGGCCTGAGCCCGTCAGTATGCAGCACTAAGGACACTGTGTGGCTGGCTATAGGAAGCAAAGCACCCTGAGCTCCTCTGCCTGAGACTCCAGAGAGCCCAAGCTATGAGCTCAGACTGACCATAAGCATCCTGACAGCAAGACAGCAAGCGCTCCACCCAAATGGATGGGAGTGGGCATGGGAAGTGTGAGACAGGGTCTCACTATGTAGCTCTGGCTGGTCTGGAACTCACTATGGTGGACCAGACTAGCCTCGAACCTCAGAGAAAGCCCCTGCCCCCGCCCCTGCAGCACTGAGGTCCAAGGCGTGTGCCACTATTCCCGAGTTTGCTTTCCAGTACTGGGGACTAAACCAGGGCGTATAACTCTTCTTTTACTTATTATATTGAAATCGGGCTTCAGTGAGATGCCCAAACTGGTCTGAACTCATTCTGTAATCCAGGTATTCTTTTAAAGAAAACCTTGTTTGGTGTGTGTGTGTGTGTGTGTGTCCCCATCCATGCACGGCCCACCACTTACTTGCATGTGGGAGGCAGAGAACAACTTCTAGGAGTCAGTCGAGGGGAGATCCAGGGCAGTTTCTGGACCCACGTGACAGAATTTGACTCAGGAGTAGCTGTGCCTCAGGAACTAGAAGTAAATATTTTTTAACCATAAATAGCATATTTGTAACTTTGTGTTTCTTTAATACACACCACCCTCAAAACTCAAAGAACTTTTATTACTTGGAAATAAAAATGAGGCTAGGCATGTGTCTGAAATTCCAGCAGTGGGGAGACTGAGTTCAAGGTCAATTTGGACTATATAGTGAGACCCTGTCCCGAAGAGAGGTCACACTCAGGGGCAACTAAGTCTGAGAGAGGTCTATAGCCTATCTCAGGTTAGAAAACAGCACAAGGACAGACGCCCCTGGCCACAGGGCACTGACACTAGGACCCGAGGGAGCCGACCCCCTTGGCTGCTAAGCCAGAGGGTTAAAGGTGGCATGGGGCGTTCTGAGATGCCACTTTGCCAAGTGTTTCACCTACACCATCCACATATCAACCAGAGTGGACAGAGGGGGAGCAGCTTTCCAAACCAGACAAGGAAGTAGTCACTGCCACGCCCCCTATTTCGGACTCTGCAGACGTGGAGAGGGCTGTGTAGTTCTTTAGAAGGGGGAGAATCCTCCTCCCCCTCAGCAGCGGGGAGAAAGAAAGCAAGAGGCGCATGGCTCACAGTGAGCTCCTAAGGCCTCGGACCCCAGCCAGTCAACCCGAACTCTGCTGAATGGAGCTAGTGAGAATCTGCTGCACGCAGCGGTTACCAGGCTTCCTGCCCATTGCTGAGAAAACAGGCAGGAGGGTTGCAGACTGCCTTCACTGAGTCCGAGCGGCCGAACGGGAGGGATGGGAGGACAAGGAGCAATATCACATAGTGACAAATTCCACAGTGAGCACGCTGGACCAGTGTTGCACTTAGGTTTGGAGGCAAAGAGGCAGAAGGTCTCCAGCAAGAAGTGACTTGCATATCTTTGCTGACCCTTCCACTGCTCTTGACAATAGGCTGGCCTCCCCTGTCCTGAGATGTGGCCACTTGACCCACACATCCCCACTCCTCCTTTCTTCATTCACATTACCCTTTACTAGGGAACCCTCATCCCCAATCCCAGTCTACCATGGTCCCTCCTCTGCTCTGAGACACCATCCCTGCCACCTGCTGTCCCTTTGAGCTACACTCAGTTGTAATCATGGAAAGGAAAGCTACACACACACACACACACACACACACACATTCTCTCTCTCTCTCTCTCTCTCTCTCTCTCTCTCTCACACACACACACACACACACACACACACATTCTCTCTCTCTCTCTCTCTCTCTCTCTCTCTCTCTCTCTCTCTCTCTCTCACACACACACACACACACACACACACACACATCTCGCAGGTCACAGGTTCTGGTGCCACTGTGATGACTTGCTGTAAGCTGTGATGGATGGCTTGGCCCAAGCCTTGGCTTACCTGCACACCCACCCACCATGCTTCCTCCACACCCACCATTCTGACTGCACACCCATCATGCTTTCTGCTTCCTTCCCCCAGCAGCACGTTATGCTGTAAAACAGCCAACCATGATGAAGACGCATTCTTCCCTGGAAAGTCCTGTTCTGGAAAACTGTTATTTATGCCACCATTTATAAAAGCACATCACACCACCCTTAAGTCAGCATGGCGGTGAGGAGAACAAAAACGCATTATGTATAACTCAGGCTTCCTGTTTATATTACATTTAAATTCAAATTTTTTAATTTGCTTTACTCTTAAATATTTAATGTTTATTACACTTGAATCTATGAGATGCAGAGCAACAAGCAATCTGCAAGAACAGCTGCATTTTCCACTTAAGAAGAGCTTGCATATTCTTGACTCTGCAGCCATCACAGCCGCCCTGTGATGGGCGTGTTTACTATGACCTTTGTCGCACTCACCATAAAAGTAAGGATTCAAGGTTAGGCAATCTCCCTCAGATACATAGCCCAGCTACAGCTGGGATTTGTACTTCAGGGCTTCTAAGTCTATTCTTTCTATTTTTATCATCAAACCATAGTGTGGCCATCATAATGAACATGTCTACCATCCCACAAGCCTGCAGCAGGATTGTAAATCTGAGGCCAGCCTGGGCTACACAGTGAGACGCTGTCTCAAATAACAAACAAAGGAATTTATTTAATTTATTAAGAATTATTCTCAAGAAGAACGAAGACCAAAGTGTGGACATTTTGCCCCTTCTTAGAATTGGGAACAAAACACCCATGGAAGGAGTTACAGAGACAAAGTTTGGAGCTGTGACGAAAGGATGGACCATCTAGAGATTGCCATATCCGGGGATCCATCCCATAATCAGCCTCCAAACGCTGACACCATTGCACACACTAGCAAGATTTTGCTGAAAGGACCCAGATAGAGCTCTCTCTTGTGACACTATGCCAGGGCCTAGCAAACACAGAAGTGGATGCTCACAGTCAGCTATTGGATGGATCACAGGGCCCCCAATGGAGGAGCTAGAGAAAGTACCCAAGGAGCTAAAGGGATCTGCAACCTTATAGGTGGAACAACGTTATGAACTAACCAGTACCCCGGAGCTCTTGACTCTAGCTGCATATGTATCAAAAGATGGCCTAGTCGGCCATCACTGGAAAGAGAGATCCATTGGACTTGCAAACTTTATATGCCCCAGTACAGGGGAATGCCAGGGCCAAAAAGTGGGAGTGGGGGGGGGAGTGGGGGGGAGGGTATGGGGGACTTTTGGGATAGCATTGGAAATGTAAATGAGGAAAATACCTAATAAAAAAATATATAAATAGTTTAAAAAAGAATTATTTATTTATTTTATGTATATGAGTACACAGTAGCAAGAGGGCATCAGGTCCCATTACAGATGGCTGTGAGCCACCATGTGGTTGCTGGGAATTGAACTCAGGACCTCTGGAAAAACCAGTCACTGCTCTTAACCCCTGAGCCATCTCTCCAGCCCCTAAAACTAAATCTCAAAATGAGTAAATAAATAAAAACTTTAGTTTTGTCTCATATTTCAGCAGTATTAAAACAAAATGGAAGAGGATTTAATATTTTTGTATCTTCGATATCAGGTGCCAGGAAACCCAGTCTTGAGCCAAATCTAGCACACTGCCTTTTTGTTTTGCAAATAAAGTTCATTGGGACATCGCCACCCATAATCATTATTTGTTTTCCAGGATCCTTTCTCTCCAACCTGTATCCTATACTACCCACAACAGAAGCAGATGGCATCGAAAGCATAAAATTAAAATAGTCACTACCTGGCCTTTACAGAGAGACTGTCAACACATATTCTATAGTAATGGTTCTCTTTTTCTCAAATTTACTTATTTATTTTTAAAAATTAAAACATAATTATATAATTTATCCCTTCCTTTCCCTCCCTCAAACCCTTTAAAAAAAAAGAATGGAGAATTACAGCCACCATTTTTTAAAGGTTGTTGTTGTTGTTTTTGTTGTTGTTTTATGAGTACACTGTTACTTTCTTTACACACCAGAAGAGGGCATTGGATCCCATTGCAGATGGCTGTGAGCCACCATGAGGTTGCTGGGAATTGAACTCAGGACCTCTGGAAGAGCCATCTCTTCAGCACCCCAACCTCTTCTTATATACCTCCCTGCTGTGTGCTGCACAACTTGGTCCTTGAAACCTGACTGGGGCAGCACAGGATTGAAAGACTGACAGACACACACACAGAGAAGCTGGGATTGGGCGGACTATGCTCACTCTGATGGAGGGTACCTACTATGTAACCTGCAAGCTCAGAGGGATTGTTGTATATAACTATTATATACAGCCGTGAGAAGTTAGCTGGTCTCTGTAGGGAGCAGTCTCAGGTTACAGCAGCCCTGGAGGGGGAGCTCCAGTTGCTAATGTCTGCACATGCAGTCACTGTCACATTCTCACACAGAGCAGATGAAGGCTTTGCCATTTCCCCGAGCCTGACCCCTGGGGAAGTCTTTGCCATTCCCATGGGTCTGAGGCATCAGGGTCCTTGACATGGTTGTGCCTTTGTCAACAGAATACATTCACTTAGAACATCATCCACTCCCCATGCCCCCCCTTAGTTCGTTCTCTCAAATTCATAATACCTATACCTATATCTTATCTATATCTAATCGAGAGAGAGAGAGAGAGAGAGAGAGAGAGAGAGAGAGAGATGTATGTGTCTGTGTGTGTGTGTATGCAGGGCTGATCAGTGGTGTTGGGGAACAACGTGGTGTGCTTTTACAGGGAGAAGACTGTTTCTCCTGCTCTCAGCATTGCTTATGGAACTAGGGTTGAAGGCTACGAGGCTCCCCTTCCCACTTTCTCTTGCCTATTGGCGTCACCCTTGTTCCGGCAGCTATGTTGATATGACTCACAGCAAACTTTGTGCTCCTCTGCTCTTACAACCCCCCCCCCACACACACACACACACACTCTTCTGCTATGATCCTTGAGCCTTGGGTGCAGGAGCTGTGTTGTAGACGTTTTGGTTGGAGCTGGGCCCCACATGATCACTTTTTCTCTGCATTTATCAGTTGTAGTTGTTTTAAAATGACATCTGACTGTTGCCAAGAGAGTTTTCCGTGATGAGGGATGAAAACTAAACCTATCTGCGGATATGGGAATAAATATTTAGAATGTAGTTAAGAATTTTGCCGATTTACTAAAGTGGCCATTGTAGGTTCTCCTCCAAGATCTATGACTTCATTAGCCCTAGATCGTTGGCCTCCAGTACCAGACATGATTTTCCCCTTGTTGAATGAGCTTTAAGTCTAATTGGAGAGCTGTTGGTTACTGCTAAGATACGTGTGCCACTATTTCCCATGTAGGGATATCATGCCCCATTGTTGTAGATCATAGGTGCCAGAGCTGGACTGGTTGTGTGGTACTTTCTAGTCCATGAAAGGTAGTCCTCGGGGAGAGGGCTTTCAGGTCGGATTCAGCTGGGATCCTGTGTCTGAAGTACGTGGTGTCTTCAGCAGTAAGGATGTACCTTCAACCTCTGGGAGGCGACCAAGGGCAGCAGCAGTAGCCTGTATTGTTTTGGGAATCTCTCAAACAATACTAACAACTAAAAGGGAGCTTTTATGATTAGTATTGGGGGTTATTGTTAGTCTATAGTTCTTGAGGGAAGCATTGTCAGCCCAAATGGGAATATTTCATTTAAACCATATATGTATATACACACACACAAACATTATTATGTGTGATTTTATGTAAATAGACAATAGTATGTATGATTCCTTATAACTTTTTAGACAACATTCTTTTTATGTACATGGTGTTTTGGCTGCATATTGTCTATGCACCACACATATGCACTACCCAAGAAGACCAGAAGAGGGCATCAGATTCACTGTGACTGTAGTTACTGTGCAAACTGCTATGTGGGTGCTGGGAATCCAACTGCGGTCCTCTGCAAGAGCAGCCAGTGCTTTTAACTGCCGAGCCATCTCTCCAGTGTCTAACAATGGCCCTTAGTGCTGACCACTGAGAAGGTTCCGATGGAAAAATCACTACTGTTCTCCCTGTAAACCATCAATGAAATGCCTAGCCCGTGCCAGATAAACAGAATCAGAACTGGAGATTCTCAAGCTTTAACTCTTTCAAAATGTCTCCATCTGTTCACTGTAAGTACTTCAGCTTGCACATCAGTGAGGGAAGTCAGGGCAGGAAACTGGAAGCAGAAACTGAAGCAGAACCCACAGAGGGGAGCTGCCTTTTGGTTTGCTCCTCGTGACTTACTCAGCAAGCTGGGCCCTCCCTTATCAATCATAAGACAGTGCCCCACAGGCTTGCGTACAGCCAATCTGATGGAGGCATCTTCTCAATTGAAGTTCCTTTATCCAGGTGATTCTTGCTTGTGTCAAGCTGACAAAAACTCCCCAGGACACACCCTAACCAACATTCTCTTCTGATACTCCTTAATAGTCTTCTAACTTGCGTAGTTAATTTTTTCATTGGTTCTAGATTTGATAGAAGGCTGGGCATATTAAGCTAAAATTGCCTTGTGCCCCATAGGGATTTATTTATATCTCATTTTAAATAACGAAAATAACCTACTAGGTTTTTTTTAATTACAGACATTAAATGCTTATTGTAGAAATATTAAAAGATGCAGATAAACCAAACAAAAGTATTATCCACCATCCTCCCAACAAAATCTGAGCACAGCACATCTGATGGGTGAGCTGGTTCTGTGTCTCACTTAGCAATGCGCTCGCTCCTTCAGCCACTCTTACCAGCTGCACGTGTCAAGCGATCTGCAGCCGACTCCTCACTGGAGCATCAACACTGACATCGTGCCTGACAGGTAGGAGGTCACATCGGTCACTGCATGCACTATACTCTCACACTCATTGGGTCGGTCAGCAGTCACTCACAGCTGGACAGCCTTGACCATGGTGATGACAGATCACACAAGCTGAGCTCAAGCCACACCCTTGCCTGCTTACACTGTGTGCAGTGTGCACTGTGTGACTCTGAGGTCCCACACCCAGGTACAAGCCCTAAGCACACACATGTGCCCAGACTTGCTGCAGATAAGGAAGCTCACCAAAACTATTGGTGCCAAGAAAACCTGGGGAAGTGTTAGGTCTAACCAAGTGGAATTAATACTTTTGCAGACCAAACAACAACAACAACAACAACAACAACAAAAACTGGTCCAATATGTGTAACCCTAGGAATGTGTATAGTGGGTGAACACACTGTGAAAGATTCATACAGCAGTAGAAGTACTGACTGAGGCTGCACATGCCAGTTTTGTGAAATGATTGTTTAAAATGGGCCAGACTGGAAGTCAGAGAATGAAAGCTGCCTTCCCATCTTCTCAGTACCCGACTTCCTAGGGCACATGTACCTGTCATTCCACTCCCAGTGCTAACTCAGAGCCCTGCTTCCTTGACCCTCTATGATCTACCAGCTCATACCTCTAGCTCTCCAGGCCCGTGTCTGAGGCTAGGATTCTGCAGACCCCACCACACCACCACCTTCCTGCAGCCTCAATTCTGCTCCCTACTCTGTTCTGTCCAGCCCCACACGATGATGCCCTTGCTGTTCT
This sequence comes from Mus caroli, assembly GCF_978045245.1. Taxonomy (NCBI): domain Eukaryota; kingdom Metazoa; phylum Chordata; class Mammalia; order Rodentia; family Muridae; genus Mus; species Mus caroli. Next base: position 72,154,739 of record NW_028227258.1, on the reverse strand, counting down.
CTGCAGAGCTATCACCCCATGCCTTTCTTTTGAGACAACTTCTCAGAATTCCTAAGATCCATCACTTACCCACTTTACCCAGACAAATCCACATGCTGGCCACACCCTCCACATGCTGGCCACGCCCTCTCTCTGACCAGGTTGATAACCCTCAGGTCTTCTCAAGCCCTCTGCTCCTGGGAGGACTTTTCTGCCCTGTGCCAACTCTCCTCTCAGACAAGTTCAATGGAGGAGCTCTTTATTCTCTCACTCTCAGCGCAGCCTGGGCCTGCTTTCCCTCTGATCCCTCCTTACTCTCCTCTAACGCCACAGGGCTTAGGTGAGGCATGTTTACTCACTGGCTCTGCTTGGTCTCGTGCAACAAATATTTATCTAAAAGCTATAGCTTTGGGTCAAAAAAACACGGATAATAAAGATTGAACAGAGATGTTTTTCAAAACTCCATTGATCAATGTTAAAATTCTGAGCTTTGAAATTTTAGTATAACAATAACACAGAAGAGAAATATGAAACATTTTGTGTTTTGTATGTATCTTAATTATTTTTTTATACTTGTATAACTTGACTTATGTATCTTAAACATCTTCTTAGATTCTCCAACATTTATAACTTGCATTTACCAACTTTAAAACCTTTTATCTGAAGTATTTTTATTTCTATGTAATTTTTCTGCCATCATCCAAGTTTTTTACATTCTCTAGCCTTTATCACTTGCATATATCAATCTTAAACAGTTTCCTAGACCCACAAACATTTTTCTCAGACCTTAAATAAATTTGACATTTTATATTTTTTATCCAATTATTCATTATGAGAGAGAGGCAGTTAGTTGATTATTGAGAGCAGTCATTTAATATGAAACCTGTGAGCAGGGCAACCCTGTTTGCCCTTTTTAATAAGAGACCTAGTAGCCTTAACTAACTAATGGATTAATACAGTGGTAGATTACCTGGGGTAAGGAGCTAGTTGCCTGTTGGTTTTTAGTTGTTAAGCTATAATTAGCTTAGCCATCAATGTGATCAGAGACTTTAGAAGGATAAGTTATAATCTAAATGGTATATATCAATTAAAATCACAGAGACTAGTCCATATTTTATTACCTATACAGTTAACCCAGGCTCCTGTGTCTCTATGGGACTGAGGGCAGAGGCAGTCTTTAGCCACCAGGCCAATGATGAAGAGGCTTTTTCCTGTGGAGGAGGGACATGGAAGAAACTGACCTCATCTTGTCTCATGCAATAATACGGCAATCAATTCTCCACGTGTCCTCTGCCCACAATTCAAGAGGGGCCTTGAGGCAGTGGGCAAGGCACTGAGCAGTTTTGCCCAATGGTTGCCATATAACAATCCAGGTGGTGTCCTTTGTCATTGTGTCCATATCTTCTTGGAGACCTTGGGGAATTCACTGTTACAATTTGAAGTCTCTGTTTGTCATGGTGAGTTAAAACACATTAAATGCTATGTTCAGCAGATCTCTGACTGGTTTGAGGGCTAAGTCCTTACCTAGCATACCTGAGTTAATCTTGTCTGTTCTTAGGGTGTTTTGTTTTTGTTTTTTGGGTTTTTTTTATTCTAAATTGTACCTTACAAACATAAAACAGGAGACTAAACAAAGTTTTAACCTTGTAATTAATGGCATCACTTCTTATCATGACTTAATATATATTTCTGAACATACTAAAGGATTTGATTATTTTTAAGGTAAGTGACTATCAGTTCCTGTTAGGTTTGAGCCTTAAAAATTACAGGTTTGAATTAAAGCTCTTCTAGTATCAAAATAAAACATTTTAACCCATAATCATATTCCATAAAGAGAGTAGGAACTTTTCTGACCTTTATGTGGTATATCATTATAGAACATAACAGTTTCCTATATGATTAGGTTTAAGATGAAGCAAGTGTCAGAACAGAAAAAAGTTAAGAAGCTGGGAAGATGGCCAAGACAGTGGCTAAAAGAGTTCTGGTCTGCTCTGCCTGTTGAGCTGAACAGAGGGGGCTGCTGGAGCCCTGTCAGAGCTCAGGCAACCTGAAAAGAAGTGGGATGGATTCCAAGAGTCAGAGGTTTTTTTTTTGTTTTTTTTTTTTTTAAGATTTATTTATTTATTATATATAAGTACACTGTAGCTGTCTTCAGACACTCCAGAAGAGGGCATCAGATCTCATTACGGGTGGTTGTGAGCCACCATGTGGTTGCTGGGATTTGAACTTCGGACCTTTTGAAGAGCAGTCGGGTGCTCTTACCCACTGAGCCATCTCACCAGCCCCAGAGGTTTTTTTTTTTTTTTTTTTTTTTTTTTTAAGATTTTATTTGTTTATTATGCATATAGTTACAGTGTTCTGCTTGCATGTATACCTGCTGGCCAGGAGAGGGCACCAGATCTCACTACAGATGGTTGTGAGCCACTATGTGGTTACTGGGAATTGAACTCAGGACCTCTGGAAGAGGAGATAGTACTCTTAACCTCTGAGCCATCTCCTCAGCCTGAGCCAGTGATTTCTTTTTAACCTTTTTAATATTGTAAACATCTAAAAACTTTTTAAAATTTAAAATAACTTTATTTATCTATTTATTTATCCCTGGTATTATCACCATAATTTATAGAGCAATATACTTGACATAATGAAAACAAAAAGACAAAGCTACAACAGACTAAAATACCTCAGGGATGTATATTTAATTGACATCATATTGCTTCAATCAATAGCTGTAATTTTTTAAACAAAACCCTTCTGTTATCACATACATTATTTACATCATCAGATTGCTTGAGCTTTTTTAAAAAATCATAATTGTCCCCCTTCAAGGGTCCATAATTTGATTGCTGCTGTCTATTATAATTTCTAAAGTCATTATAGTTTGCATCATCATTATAGTTATTTTCATTCGAATTTTCTCCTTTATTATAAACATCATATATTAATAAAGACATTATTATAAAATATTTAATAAATTATCCCATAACTTTATATATTTAAATAACTTTTAAAAGTTGCTTTTGCAATATAAAAATAAAGTATCTTTTTAAAGAGTGAAGACATAGAGCATAACCATAATGGAATACAAAACCATTTTTTTTTAACAGTCTAAACAATCCAGTGTTCCTAAAATCAATATCAAGTTCCTTATTTTGTTGTTACAAAGTTTGGCTGCCCACAAAACGTTCTTGTATAGGAACACATGAAGGTGCATCTTTAACACCTCATTAAAGAAATGTTTTAAATCCTGTCTTTTGTAAGTCTGATTTTTAGGACAGGACTTGTATAAAAATATTATTCCGATTTAAAGTATCTTTAGACACCTGTTTCTTTGGTTGGCTCATGCCCTGTGTTATCGCCCAGAGAAATAGTTTTAAGTTAACTTTTTGTTACCGTTGCTACAGATTTTAAACCATACCCAATAACTTAAAAGCCAATAATCTATAACCAAGACATGCAGAATGTAGAAAACTTAAACATTTAAGACCAATCAGACACAAAGATATAGTGTCCACATGTGCTTATACATTTAGAATAGACAGATATGATTTTTCTTACTTTTTCTAACTGTAATTTCAAGAGAGGAGCACTTTGTTGCCACCTGCTGAATGCAAATTCTCACTGGCACAGAAATTTTGTAGCAGAACTAGCCACCAGCTTCCTTACCAGAGAAGCTGAGAGGCTGCCAATGCTCCCTTAAGAGCGGCTTGTGAAGATCAAGCAACCCCCTTGGCAGGGCTTCGCCCGTGGTGCTGGACTCCTAGCTGCAGGTGCAGGGCTCCAAGGCAGCACCAGTTTTATTTCCCTAAAAATCCTTGAAATAAGTTAAAGCTAAGTCAAGGAGTAAACATCCAACAGATGAAGTCTTAACCATTTTCTTCCTTTGAATATGAAACACAGAACAACAATCAAGCCACTAAACAAAATGATAGACATAAACTGATAGATGTAGACAGACCAGCGCACCAAGGATGACCAGAAGAGTTGGGGGTGGGGGGAGGGAGCAGGCTGGTGTCCAGCGTGGCTACAGGGCAGGCAGAGAAGACAGAGAGGATGGGCTGACTGCTCCTGATTCCTTAAGATTGGAAGCCGCTGGAAACTCTAAGCAGAAAGGTGCCAGGTTCTACATGGTTCAGGATTGGGTCACTGCCCCGGGATTGGGGGTACCACGGGCGGTGGGGATTAAATATCTTTTTCCGTAAGGAATGTCCAGGAAGGGAAGCTCATTGGCTGAAGGCTCAGGGCTTTCTATCTAGATACCTCATTAGCATAGAGAGGAACTCCAGGTATTACGCTAGGTGACTCAGTGAGGTGTCTTGGTTACATGTTCAGAACAAGTTTGTAGACAGGTAGGGATTGGCTTCACTCCAGTCTCAGATCTCTGAGATTCCTGAGATCTGAGCTCACCCAGCCTTGCCAGTTCTTATGTCTGTCTGGTCCCACGGTCCCACATGGCCCCACACCTTGGAAAGCCTATCTCCTATGTTGACACATGTCTTTGTCAAACTAAGAAAGTAAACAATAATTTCTTACCAATAGGCAAATTTCAATAATTGTCTCAAAATGTCTTATGCTCATTTTGTCCAAACCAGAATCAAAACAGTGACCCCATATGTGACTGAACACATGGCCAAGATAGCTACTAGGTCAGTGACATCTACCACAAGAAACCTGTACGTGCAGCAGCAGCCTGTCCCCAGGTTAATGCTACCACTGATGCCACCTGCTTTGAGCCAGACTGTGAAGAAGGAGACAGGAGTGTCTGTTTACATAAGTTAACAGTTAACAGTTGTAGCCTAGCAAACAGCACTGACTTCCCGTTCTGTGCCCACCACCCCACCACCCACCTCCCACTCCACTTGCCTCTTGTAATCACCTGTAGGAGGAGCCGCCCCTGGTAGCTGGCTTCATGAGAAGACTGTCCTGACCTTGCTGTGAAAGCCATCATTTTCTTTCTTTACAGATTCTGCAAATCTAAACCATAAATTTACCAGAGTCTGTAAAAAGACCCGTTGAATGAATGACATTCATTGGTGTAACGAGCTAAAACCAGAACTCTTTCAAGGAGCGAGTCCCACCTGGAAGATGATAGTTCAGAGTCTCTCATTTCCAAAGGAGGCTGTGCGATGACTCTGTGGGTAAAAGGCGCTTGTCGCCAAGCCTGACACCTTGAGTTTGGAGTTCAATCCCCAGGACCCACAAGGTGGTAGGAGAAAACGGACTTACATATATATATATACACAGGGGGGCAGGGGAAAGGGAGGGAGGAAGAGATTTAAAATTTTAAAGTTAATGTTAATTTTCTAAAGGATTATAGGGTATTCTAGAACATCAGAGAAATCAGTAACACCACTGATCCCAGTGGGAAGAGTTAAAATATTCCCCATGAGTCCCTGTGGTCATCTGTAGCTGCCTCTTCCTTGAGTGGCAAATGTCATCTTCAGTAAGTGCTGGAAGTTTTTGCTCTGCTCAGAATTGTCCTGACTCTTTGGCAGTTTAGCTGCACTCATAGGCTGGGGAGACGGTGCTGGTCTGAGTGCCTGGTGGGAAGCCCACCTGTAACTCCAGAGCTCCCTCTGAAGGTAGAGGCGGGATCCTGCGAGCCAGGTGGACAGCAAACCTAGGTATCACTTAGAGAGCTCTAAGGCCAACCGAGAGATGCTAGCTCAAAGCAAAGGAACAAAGCAGGCAAGCAAGACCCCTGCAGCAAACCTCGGCATGCACATGCAGACATGCACTTGTGCATACACATACCCCACACACATGTGAACACACGCACATGAACACACACCACACATATACCAACTTTTTTTTTCTTTTTCTTTTTTTTTTCTTTTTTTTTTTTTTTTTTTTTTTTTTTTGGTTTTTCGAGACAGGGTTTCTCTTTATAGCTCTGGCTGTCCTGGCGCTCACTTTGTAGACCAAGCTGGCCTCGAACTCAGAAATCCGCCTGCCTCTGCCTCCCGAGTGCTGGGATTAAAGGCGTGCGCCACCACGCCCGGCTGATATACCAACTTTTAAAAAAGATTTATTATTATTATAAATAAGTACACTGTAGCTGTCTTCAGACACACCAGAAAAGTGTGTGTCAGATCTCATCATTACAAATGGTTGTGAGCCACCACGTGGTTGCTGAGTTTTGAACAAAGGACCTCTTAACCGCTGAGCCATCTCTCCAGCCCATATACCAACTTTAAAAAAAAAAAAATGGAGTCATCTTAATACCTGAAACATTCATTCTTTTCATCCTAGTTCAAGATGGAATTTAGTGAGCAGAATTGAAAGGAATACACCAAACGAGATCAATCAAGGGAAATTTAGACTCTCATTTCAAAGGTAGAGTAAGTCTGTTCGTTTAGAATTGAGCTGTATCCTTGCAGTAAAAGTTTGAATGTGGTAAGTTACTTTTTTACATTAGAAATTGGATAGCGTCCAGGGAACTGTACTCCTGACTTAAAGCAATGAATGGGGAGAATATAAAGCATGATTGCTTACAGGTCACTGCTTCGTCCTCACACAACATCTCACTCTGGATAACCTGCAGCAGTGTATTACAGGACAGGCTGGAAGGAAGGCGGGAACAGAGGTCATGTTAGCTCTGAGGACAAGCTCAGCCTGTGGCCACGACGCTGAGTGCAGGGGAAAGTGGGAAGATTCTGATCATGGAAGGGGAGGGAGATAAATACAGAGAAGAGGTTAAGGAAGAGAAATTAAATCAGCCATTCCCCTTCCCAACAGAGCCTAACACTATTGTCTGTAAAAGGAACCTATATTCACCTGCTGTAATTGTCCCCTTGGGGCTTACTGCCTCTGTCTGCTAACCTGGGCCTAGTCCTGGAAGCTTCTAGCCGCCATGCAATCTAATCTAGGCCTAGAATGTTTTCAGCCTCCAGGACTTGCTGCTGAATAAGCTCACCCTTTCCAGCTCTTTCTGAGCTCTGCCTGGCTACTTCTCAATCTCTGGCTTGTTCCATCTTTAAGCCGTGTCTAGCTCATTCTGCAACCTATTTCTGTAAAACTCTCCCAGTAAAACTGCCTTCTTCTCTCTGCATCACCCCTTAGGTAGCTTTCCTTTCCTCTCTTCTCATGAGAGTTGGGCATATCCTATTCTGTCAGGTCTTTCTCTGATTTGTCACTTTTTCTGCCACTCAATTAGACATCACTTTCAAACATGGGTGCTTCCTTCTACAAACTAACTTTACCTTCATTGTTTGGGATTAAAGGCATGTGCTAAGAGTGTGTCTGTATTCCAGCCAGAGGTACTAAAGGTGTGTGCTAAGGCTGAGCCTCACCACAAGTAGAAACAGGTTTTTCAGGTAAACACAATCTCGGGGTTCACAGTGTGATCAAATATCCCGAAACCATTGTCCTTGGAGGGATTCCTACCCAGATGCACTGAGGAGTAACGTTTTTACCTGAGGCAGGAAGGAAACATGATTTATAATAATGAAGGCAATAATGTCAGGAGCAGGGTTGGGTGAAGAAGAAGTCTCACCAGTTGTGGCTGTGCGTGTCAATTGTTCAGCTATTTAGGAAAAGTGAGTTGTCACAAGGTTAAGCATGGGCTCTCCATGTGATCCAGAAAGTCTGTCCTTAGTTATATACCCAAGAGAAGATGTGCTTACACAGCAAAAAGCTATATGGTGGAGCTAGAGAAATGGTTCAAAGATTAAGAGCACTGGCTGTTCTTGCAGAGGACCCGTCTTCAATTCCCAGCCCCTACATGGTGGCTCACAACAACATATAGCTCCGGTTTCAGGAGATCTTGTTCCCTCTTCTGGCCTGAGGGCATCAGGCATACATGTGCTGCAAATAAGCACATGCAGGCAAGATACACACATAAAGTCTTTTTAAGTGTTTAAGGTTATACACCAATGTTCATATGCACATTATTCATAATAAACAAGACATAGAAATGGCTTGCAAGTCTGCCTGACAGGCTAACAAAGACATACAGGCTAACACGTCCATACAATGAAGTACTGTTCGGCCATAAGAAGGAATGAAGCGTGGGATACACTACTCCACACACGACCCTTAGCTCGCCACAAAAGGGAAAGAAAACAGTTCTGCACATTGTCTGAGCCTCTTTCTGTGAAGACTACAGAATAAGCAAAACTCATAAACACACATAAAAGTCTATCCCTGTGTGCACAGAGAATAGACTAGTGGCTTTGCTGGGGGCTGGGAGGAAGAAGGAGGAAGATAAGGAAAAGGAGAAGAAGAGGGAGAGGGAGAGGAAGAGGAGGAGGAAGAAGGGGGAGGAGGAAAAGGAGAAGAATAGGAGAAACTGTTGATGGTTCATGACTTATTTTTTATTAATAAAGTGTTTTATGAAGCTTATGAATATATTACTTCTTTTTTACATTTTTAAAAACACTGAATTGAACATTTAAAAATATTTTTGCCATCTTTCTAATTATGTGTGTGCATACCTATGAGTGCGCTCATGTATGTGGTGGTTTGAATGAGATGTCCTCCATAAGTCTCGGGCATTTAAACACGGGACCCCAGTTGGGGCCATTAGGAGGTGCGGACTTGGTGGAGGGGGTATGTCTCCGGAGATGGGCTTTGAGGTTTCAAAAGCCTCCAGGCAGTCGCAGTGCTCTCTCTCTCTGTCTGCTGCTTGTAGATTCTGATGGGAGCTGTCAGCTGCTTCTTCGTTTCCTCACCATGCCTGCCTGCTGCATGCCATGCTCTCCACCGTGGTGGCAATGAGCATCTATCTTTATGGAACTGTAAGTCCCACATAAACCCTTCCGTCTTATAAGTTATTGTGGTCATGTTGTCTTATCCAGCAATAGAAACGTAAAAGACAGTGCATGTGAGTGCAGTACCCTCAGACACCAGAAGAGGGCATCGGCTCCCCTGGAGCTGGAGTTACAGGCTGCCTGACCTAGGATCTGAGAACTGATTTTAGAGTCCTCCACAAAAGCTGCTCATGGGCTTAATCACTGAGACATCTCCCTAGTCTCCAAATTGTACATTTTTTAAGGTGAATTTTATAGAAGACAAATTATACCATGACTTAAAAAAAAAAAAAAAAGGTTAGTAGAGTCAGGCATGGTGGCACATGCCTTTTATCCCAGCATTTGAGAGGCAGAGGCAGGTGGATTTCTGGGAATTAGATGCCAGCCTGGTCTACAGGGTGAGTTCCAGGCCAGCCAGGGCTATATGTAGAGAAACTCTGTCTGGAAAGCAAACCAACCAACCAACCAAACAAAAATGTTAGTATATTAAGAGTGTTCTAAAAATACAAAGAAAGAGACCCAGGAGTAGTAGCTACGTTACTGTTGTACGTCATAAAGCATCCTTCAGCTCTGATCTGAAAGTCCCATATTAGGGTGGGCTCAGTGGGTGAAGTGTTCCATAAAAGTCTAGTGACATGAGCCGATGCTCTTAACCATTGGGCCAACTCTCCAGCCCCCCTGTTTTCTTCTTTGTCTAATAAAACACTGGAGAGCCCCGTGTTATGGTAGATGACATATTATGGTATGTCATCTCCATGTCTAATCAATCATGTGGTTTGGTACAAGGCAAAGAACATAAGATTAGGGACAACTGGACCTAGGGTCAACTTTTAGTTGACTACTTAGATGGTCTTTGTCCTTAGTGGAGAGATTTCAGTTCTCGGGACTTTGGCTGCCTCAGCCAGGAATCTGGGCTATCCCCGCTTCCCACCTGAGTTACAACTAACAACAAAGCCATGCCCGTGAAGCATTTGGTCTACTTCCTGCACTAGGACTGATAGCCAAGCCAGACTAACCCGTGGAAGAATGAGGAGCTGGGGATGAAGGCTGAGTGTGACTGGCCAGTGAGAGGGCACATAGACCAGGAAGTTTTTAACAATGTCTGATACGCAGCACAGGCTTGCTTCAGCTCCTAAAAGTTCATGGTGTTGAGAGGGAGGACCCGGGGGGCAGGTGTGTGTGTGTGTGTGTAATTGGCAATTAAAGCGGTGAGTTATGTGTGTTAAAGAGCAAGGCCACCCTGTGTGGTCTGCCACTGACACACAAGTAAAAGCGTGAAAGATGTAAAGGAAAACAACACTTGCACATCTAACTCTTCCTGTCCTTCTTCTGGGAAACACTTGGTGACACTGGCCTCAGCAAACACTGCTGAGTGCTGGGTGCTGTATGCTGGGTGCTGTAGAGTGCTGGGTGCAGAGTGCTGGGTACTTGCCAGAGCTAACCAATCAGTCAGTGTGGGAACCACGACTGGGGAGTGAGGATGACTATAGGAAAGGCAGAAAGAAGTTGTAAGAGACAGGGATGGGAGGGCTGCAGGCTAACACCATGCTAGCCAGCAAGTGTATTTTCTCAGTGTCTTTTAAAGGCAAGCAACACAAAGCATGACCAATTCCAGGAATATAAACAATGATCACAAATCCTTACTTGGCAAGTTTATGGTACACAGTATCTATGTTTGACTAAGGCCGTTTCCTTCAGGCTAGGACAGTCTCAAGGACATATGCTGTAAGCAGAGGTATAATACACATCTTAATTAAAACAAAGACAGATGTTGGTGGACTCATTTATGCTTAATCACAAGCAAGAAGTCAGTCAAAGTTAATTCGGGAAGTGCTCCCCATATGTGCTGGGTGCTGAGTGATGGGTGCTGGGTGCTGAATGCTGGGTGCTGGGTGCTGAGTGCTGGGTGCTGAGTGCAGCCTCACATCCCTGCCCTCTAGGCAGGAGCTCAGCTCTCACTACTCTTGAGAACAGAATGAGGAGAGATCCAAGCTTTTAGTAAGGTTCTAGAAAGTGCTTTAGAACAAATGAAGCCGTGCTTCAGGGAGCTGCCTAGAATGGGGAGGGGGACAGGGTGAGTATCCAAGGCAGGCCAGAGAGAATCCACAAAGTCAAGGAGAGGAGCCACCAAGGCTCCCTGTGGACAGTGGAGGCAATCAGAGCCAGCTGCCCTGCACACGTGCCACTGGTCAGTCAGGTGAGGTAGGTGCTGGAGCAGTCAGCGAGTTGCTCAGGAAAGTTGTGTCTCTGTGGCCACACTCCATCCACCGACCGATGTAGCCAAAAGGCTTAACCAGATTGGTGGCATTCCTGTCACCATTCCAGATAGACCATTTTGGAAATGTCAGAGAGTATGACGGGCAAAAATGAGACCACCATGCAGCATCAGGTTGGCCAGGACACAGTGGAGGTGATGAGGGAGCCATGAGAAAGGAAGCAACGGGGCTGGAGAGATGGTTCAGAGGCTAGGACCACTGACTGCTCTTCCAGAGGTCCTGAGTTCGATTCCCAGCAATCACATGGTGGCTCACAACCATCTGTAATGGGATCTGATGCCTCTTCTGGTGTGTCTGAAGACAGCTACAATGTACTCATATAAAATAAATAAATAAATCTTAAAAAAAAAAAAAGAAAGAAAGAAAAGAAAAGAAAGGAAGCAACAGCCAGTGAGTGCAGGATGGACAGAATCCACACAGACGACAAGGCCATTCTTCACCAGAAGCTAAGCACAGTGGCATTCGTCAATGAAACTGCACTCAGGGTCTCTCACTTACCCACTCCCCAGGCACACTCACCTGGGAGCAGCTGCCTCTCTGACACTTCATTCTCCCAGACAGTTTATCAGAAGCCACAGTGTCAATGCTGTTCAAACACAGCATCAACACTGCCCTGCCAAACTCAGATGCCCAACAAAAAGGAAGGCCAAGAGTCTCTGCAGACCTCTGCTCCCCTCCTGACTGAGTACCTCCTCCATGCAGAGGCAGGAAGCAAGCCTCTCTGGGTCATTCAACCACACAGAGCACACTGAGGCTGTTATCAACATGTAAGAGATGTTGAGGATGATTTGGGAGGGAGGGGACACTTTCTGAGGCAGCGTCATGCTTCAAACTCGAGACAATCCTCTTGCTTCTTTCTGCTCCATAGTGCGACACTACACTTCCAAGGTAATTCTTTTTTAAAATGTATTTATATGTATTGTGTCTTTGTGAGTATGTGCCAGGTGTGGGCAGGTCCCCACAGAGGCCAGAAAAGGGCATTGGATCCATTGGAGCTGGAGTTACACACAGTTGTGAGCCATACGGTGTGGGTGCTGGGAACCAAACTCTGGTCCTCTGTAAGAGCAGCAAGTACTCTTAGGTGGGGAGCCATCTCTCCAGCCTTCCAAAGGTGATGCTTGGCTTTGTGAGAAGGGTGGAGATGGGGCTGGCAAAGATAAGGGACTTACATGCTATAGCTGTTTTCCAGCAAGCTTCTACAAAGCAAGGCAGCCAGGTTGGAGAGAGGCCAGGGGAATTTCCACTCAGTAGGCAATGTTAGGTAAGGGAACGTCCCCTGGCCCTCCACCTCCTGATCCATAGGACCCAGAAATATAGGAAACCTTGGAAGGCACCACTTAGCAATGTACATTAAAATAAATTCTCTACGTAGACCCCGTGTAATCATGTGGTCCTTGAAAATGGAAGAGGGAGGCAGAAAAGAGTTTTTTTAAAAAAAAAAAAAAAAAAAAAGGATGGGAGCAGCACCCTAGAGTTCCGTGGATCCGTGTCTTACTTCAACAGTGTTTGGACGGAACAGATCCAGGGACTCCTTCTTTGTTAGCTTCCAGCCACTTTACAGTCTCTCCAGCCGCGGCCCTCTGGGACCATCTCATCAGAGCCTTCGGCTCCAAGAGCCAGCCAGCACCTCTTCCTGGTTAGCTCCATACTCCACATCAGCCATGATCTCTCAGATTCATCAGAATTATTCCACCCGGCTTCTGTGAACCGCCAGGTATGCTTGCACCTCTCTCTGGGCTACTATTTTGATTGGGTGTAGGCCACTTTTCCTACGAATAGACCAAGGAGAAGCACTGATATCAAGTGTCTCCTCAAGATGCAGAACGATCTCGGGGGCGGGGGCAGGGGCGGGAGGTGTGGGAAGCGCACTCTTCCAGGATGCGCAGAAGCCATCTCTAGATGAATGGGGTAAACCCCAGGAAGCCATGGGTGCTGCCTTGGCCCTGGAGAAGAACCTGTACCAGGCCGCCTTGGGTCTTCATTCCCTGGGTTGTGCCCGCACAGACCCTCATCTCTGTGACTTTTTGGAAAAACCACTTCCTAGATGAAGACAAAAGATAGACAACCATGTGACCAACCTCTGTAGGCTGGTTGGGTCACAGCCAACACAGACTGGCATGCCCCAGCCATCTCCAGGTGAATATCACTTTGAGCAGCTCATTCTCAAGCTTGACTCGGAGACCTACTCGCCTTCCAAGGGCTCCCTCCTCTGCTCAGCACCAGCCTGCCTCAAGACCTCCACCTGAATGAAACTCTGAAGCCACTAGACAGCTTCGTAACGACCCTACAGCCCCCTACAAGTCATGGACCAAGTAAAATTAAAACTTTTTGAAACAGGGGGGAAAAAAAGGAAGACTAGTAGTAAGGTTAAAGTCATCTGAAATGAGAAACAACCATAGCCGCTGGTGAGAGAGGAGGGTCCACCAGCCAAGGAGCCAGGGATCCTGCAGAAACTTGAAAAGACAAGGACTGGGAGTCCCCAGTTCTGGCCCCTTATATCAGCCCTTGTTGACGGCCTGGCTTTAGCCCAGTAGGGTGCACATCAGAGGTGTAACCTGCAGAACTATAAGATAATATGTATTGCTTAAGACACTAAGTTTGCCATGATGTTAAGAGCAACAGAGTAACACAGCTTCTGTGAACAACTTTAGTGGGGGGAAAAAGATATATCTATTTTTATCTCATGTGTATGGGTGTGTTGCCTCCCAGGTGTTTCTGGGTACCACAGGCATGCAATGCCTGCAGAGGTCAGAAAAAGAGAATTAAATCTCATAGAACTGGAGTTGGAGAGAGCTGTGAGCTGCCATGTGGGTTCTGAGAATTGAGCCTGTAACAGCAACCGCCAGGTCATCTCTTCAGCCTCCCTGCCCCAAACCATGAGCCTCCCATGCTTCTGTACAGAGGTTGGTTTGTGAGAACAGGGCCTGGCAAGCTAGACCTGAGGTTCTGAGGAGGGACTGTCAGCATCAGCATACTTTGTTCTATAAGATGGGGTTGAAGCATCTGCATCATAGAAAGGGTTTCTGAGACTTTCCATTTGAAAAACCCTTTTTACCTAAGAAAACTTTACAAGGTTCCAGAAACATGGGTGCCTTTGTTAGGCTTCTAGTACTGTGATGAAACACCATAGCCATAAACAACTTGGAAAGGAAAGGTTTTATTTCCCTTGTACTTTCAGGGAGGGACTCGGGAAGCTCAGAAACCTGGAGCAGGAGCTGACACAGGGGCCAAGGATGGGGGCTGCTTACGTGCTTCTCATGGCCTGTCCAGCCTGCTTCCTTATAGTTCCCAGGACCACCAGCCCAGGGATGGCATCACCGGCAGTGGGCTGGACCCTCCCATATCAATTATCAATCAAGAAACTGCCTCAGCGAGCCGGGCGTGGTGGTGCACGCCTTTAATCCCAGCACTTGGGAGGCAGAGGCAGGCGGATTTCTGAGTTCGAGGCCAGCCTGGTCTACAAAGTGAGTTCCAGGACAGCCAAGGCTATACAGAAAAACCCTGTCTCGAAAAACCAAAAAAAAAAAAAAAAGAAAGAAAGAAAGAAAGAAACTGCCTCAGGCTTGCACACAGACCGATTTGGTGAGGGCATTTTTTTAAAATCGATGTTTCCTCTTCACAAATGATTCCTAATTTGTATCAAGTTAACATAAAACTAAGCAGCACAAATACATATTTAAAATAGGCATATAAATCAAAGATTTATCTGGGAGGAGGTGGTATATACCTTTAATCCCAGCTCCTGGGAGGCAGAAACAAGAGAATCTTGTGAGTTTGAGGTCAGCTTGGTCTACAAAGTGAGTTCCAGGACAGCCAGGGCTACAAAGAGAGACCCTTGTCAAAGAAAGAAAGAAAGAAAGAAAGAAAGAAAGAAAGAAAGAAAGAAAGAAAGAAAGAAAGAAAGAAAGAAAGAAAGAAAGAAAGAAAGGACTTATTGATAGCAAATCATAAAGAAATGTATTTAAAAGCAATTCTTCAGTACACACATAGTTTTACTATTTATATTTTCTAAAACATTTTTATTTTAGTAATGTGTGTCTATGGCACATACTGAGTGCGGATGCATTCTCGCTCCTACATACACATGGAAGTCTGAAGGCAGGTTTTGGGAGCCAGTTCTCGATTTCTGCTGTGGGTTCTGGAGACCAAACTCACATTGTTGGATTTTTACGGCAGGCACTTTCATCCACTGAGCCACAGACCCAGCTCAGCTTTACCATTTATTTATTAAAGATGAAAGCCAGGCCGTCGAATGGCTCAGCAGGCACGAGCACTTACTGCCAAAATTTGCAACCTGAGTTCCATGCCCAGATCTTGCACTGTGGAGGAAAACTCAGTCCCACAATTGTCCACTGTCCTTTATGCACACGCCATGGTACACGTGCACCTGTCGCAGGATATTTGATCACTGTAAACCCTGGGATCATATACTGGAAAAACCTGTCTCAAATTGTGGTGTGGCTCAGCCCTAGCACACATCTTTAATCTAAGAACTTTCTGTTTATTGTAAACAAGATTAAATAAAGCCAAAAATAAGTCAAGAGGCAGGGCAAGCAACCAGTTGACAGGAAGTGAACATAGGAAAAAAACCATAGAGAGTGAGAGGAAGTCAGAAGGATCGATAGAGAGACCTATAGGAAGTAGAAGGGAGGGATATTCCGTTGAAAGGGTTTTTAAGACAGTGTGGAGGGGAACGAGCTCTTTCCTTCTGGGATGTCAGTTGAGGAGGAAGGGCAGCTGGGTGCTTTCTCTGCCTCTCTGAGCTAGCAGGCTTTCACCCCAGTGCCTGGCTCCTGAAACTTCATTTGGAAAAATTGAACGATTGGGGTTTTGTTTTGAAAGCTAGATACACCCACACATACACATACACATACACAAAATAAATGAACAAATTAAAAAAAATTAACCAAACTGATTAAAGCAAATTTACATAGTAATGAGATAGAAGTGCTTGGTTTTGCATAAAGAAGTAAATCTGCTATGAATATTTGGTACCAAATGAATACAGCATCTTCAATGCTTTTTCAGAGTTGATCGATATTTTGATTTTATAGTCATCAATGCTGAGAAGGACATTTCACATAAACACATACCCACATGTCAGGAGTAATTTAGAGAGATGTTAGGAAAAACTGGAAACATGTCATACTTTAAAAAATGAAACTCAGATTAGCAACCGAACATGATTTTGTTTCTCTGCTACAGAAGTTTAAACCTAGAACCTCCTACCTACTGGTCAAGTGCTCCACCACTAAGATTCATCCCACAATGGTATAAAAATGAAACACTCTAACCCGATGTGACCCAAAGATAGAGTCATCTGCTATTTAGTTAGCATGCCCAGGAATGGCAGTGAGGAAATGTTACATTTTGTTTTCCATAACTAAACCATTGTGTCTCTCTGAGTAGAAGACTCTGTGCAGTAAAATGTCACAGCTCAGGGCACAGGGTCATGTTGAGTCTGAGCTGCGGTGCTTCAGGCTGTGTTCCCTGGCATTGCATTATCTGGCAAGATGGCATTCCCAGTGCCAAGTGTGCACACCATGTTCAGAACCAAGGGTCAGCGAAGTTATATGTGGGAAGCCACGCAGCCTTGGAGTCTGATTTTAATTAGTTTGTGATTTGTCTGTTTAGAAACTTTTGTTTCCAAAAATTTTGGTTGTTTCCAAGTTTCTTTTATAACCTCCATGTGAGTTAGGCCACAGAGTGTCTATGGAAGTCAGAGGACAGTGGCTGGGACTGAATTCTGCTGTCCACCTTGCTGGAGCAGCACCATTTTGTTTGTGCTTCTGTTCTGTGTGCCTCAGGCTACCGCATCAGCTTTTTATGATGGTTCCAGGGACCAAACACAGGTCATCAGTCTTACATGGCTAGTGCTTTTCAGCTGGGCCATTTCTCTGGCACATCATAACCCTGGTTAAAAAGCTTTGCCATAGGTCTTGTTGGATTGCCCAGTGGATAAAGACTACTGCCACCAAGCCTGACACACCTGAGATCAATACTCAGGACTCACTTGGGGGAAAGAGAATAGTCCCTAAGTTGTCCTCTGACCCCAACATATGCACAGGGACATTTGTGTATATTTTCGTGTATGCACACACACACACACTTTTAAAGATGTATTTATTTTTGTGTGTATGTTTTTTTAACCTGCATATGTGTATGCACACTATGTTCATGGTTGATGCTTTTGGAGTCCAGAAGAGGGTACTGGATTCCCTGGGACTAGAGGGAGTTCTGGACAGTTGAAAGCTGTTATATGGGTGCTGGGAACCTAGCTCAGACCCTCTGCAAGAGCAGCAAGTGCGCTTAACCACTGAACTATCTCTCCAGTACCATAAATGCCATTTAAAAAGACAAGACAACCTGTGTTGCTGATAAGGAGAGGGACGTGAGATTGAGCAGTTACTATGCATGAATGGCTGCTATTCGGGTATTTGTAGTCTGTGAGGCTTCATCTCTGTCCTTTTTCCTCAACCCAGCTAGGTCACATGGGTGGGCAAACCGAAGTCTAAGGTCACCAGCTGAACAACTCAGGGCTGTGGCTGCACAGGCCTCATTCTGTTTTAGAGAGGAGAAGGCTGTTAGACAGATTCAAAAGGGGCATTTTTTCCAATAAATTAGGAGAAATGCCTGCTAAGGCAGTATTATTAATGTACTTACTTTTATTTTATTTACTTATTTATTAATTTTAAAGACAAAGATTTACTATGTACCTCTAGCTAACCTAGAACTCACATGTAGACCAGGCTGACCTCAAACTCATAGATATCTGGAATTAATACCTCACTGGTAGTAGCAGGATTATTGCTACAGTTTGTTCTAGTAATAATTAACCTTAATGGGAGGTTTCTAGCTTGCCTTGCATCATTTAGTTCCCAGATAAAAGTCACAAAACCTTTAGATTTATGAAAAGCCTTTAAAGCCCTAGAACTGGGCAGATATCTACCCAATAAGCAATTAGTATCTACTTCCCGATCAATAACTTGGAGTTATAACGTGCCATGTTCTGCCTCCATCTTTGTGGAGCACTCAGGGATGACACTGGGGGCAAGGTTACATAGCATCATTTGGTCTAAGTGAGGATCTCCTCGTCTCTAAGGCAACCAGGGTCAGTTACCATTACAATACATAGCAACCAATCAACCTCAACCATTTTAAATCAAGGAGCAAGGTTTGCACAACAAAAGCTGGTAAGTATAAGAATTCATTTATTTGTAGGCCTAGACCTTCTGGTGCAGAATTCAGCATTACAGTAAAAAGCAAGAGGCCAAACTCAACAATTGCTTTGTTTCTTTTCTTTTCTTTTTCTTTTTTTTTTTTTTTTTTTTTTTTTTGAGACTATGTCTCCTGTAGCCCAGGATGGCCTTGAGCTCAGTAGGTAGTCAAAGATGGCCTTAAAGACTTATAGTCCAGCCTTTAACTTCCTTGTTCTGGGGTTACTTGCTTGCACCACTAGGCCCAGCTACAATGTTACATATTAAAAGAGAAACATTTTCCTCTAAAATGTCCCCAGCTGTAGGAGGAAACAACTGCTTTAGCTGCAATACTCTGAATAAAGCTAAAAGTAGCTAATAAAATACTCAGGAATGAGTGAAGAAGTCTATGGGGAAAACTGGACACAGACTGTTTACCCAAACTTCCCATTGATCCATGGAAATATATATAGTCTTTTGGACTAGGACAGGCACCAAGACCTCATAAACAAAGACCAGCCAAAACCTTCAAAGATGCCTCACTGGCCTGCCTGGTATCAGAATGTGCAGTTCCTTCACAACTTATATAATCCCTAACAAAACCCAAAATAGGAGGCACCAAAGTTCAGAGACCAGAGCCTGGTCGTTTCTCCATGATCCTCTAGGGCCTTGGTCTTCAAACTGTAGGTTGAGACCCCTTTGGGTCACCTAAGACCATTGGAAAACACAGGCATTTGCATTACAATTCATTAACTATAGCAAATTGCTACTTCAGTTATGAAGTATGATACCCTGAAGTTATGAAGTATGATACGTGTAAGAGGGCCCTTCCAGGGGTTGCAACCCACATCTTGAGAACTATTTCCCTAGGGTTTCTTCTCAGAAACCTATAATAGCCTTGCTGTCTTTGTCTCTTTTTTTTCCTGGCAGTCTATAATCTCACCTACTGACTTCAAATCCTGAGCTCCCTCCACTTCTAATACTGGGTCAGAAGACATTTCTTATGTTTCATTTGTTTCTCTCTTTTTGCTGTTTATTAATTCTTTAACTGATTTATTTATTTATTTAGTGTGTGTGTGTGTGTGTGTGTGTGTGTGTGTGTGGTCAAGAGCTTGCAGGAATCAGTTCTCTCCTTCTCCTGTGTAGGTGAGTCTCAGGGGTGGCACTGAGGTTGTCGGATGTGGTAGCAAGTACCTTTCTTTACCCACTGAGCCATCTCTCTGGTCCTTGCTTGTTTTTTTTGTTTGTTTGTTTTGTTTTTTTTTTTTTTTAGATTGGGCCTTTAATGAACTGATCAGTGTCTTTATTTTATATATATATATATATTTTTTTATTAGGTGTGGAAAGCCGTGCAGCGAGCAATCACTGTGGAGAGCCGTGCGCGTGCCGCGAGCATTCACCATTATAAGATGGCGCTGGCCTCCGCTGTGACAAACTAGTAAACAAGCCTTGTGCGCAAGTGCGAGAGTGAACTCACTCCTAGTCACTGCCCATTCTCGGGGTGTAATAGTGGTGTGATGGGCGAGCAACGAATCAAGAGCTGTCACGCCACATCAGGTGCTGAAACGTCATGGCTGAGCACTCTATAAGGGACTCCATTTTCTGGGGTCGGGATCTTCCTGAGAAGTAAGCAATAAAGCTTTGCCACAGAAGATTCCGGTTGTCCTGAGTGTGTTCTTGCCGGCGGGGACAAAAGCTCAGAATACGTGGCGCCGAAGACCCTGGGACTTTATACCATCACACCGGCGCAAGGAAGATCCCTCGTTCGCGGGGCGGAACCAGAACTGCGGGACACTACAGCTCTGCAAGGTAAGTATAGTCTTGAAATTTCTCCAGAGTTAGATGCCCTTTTGATTGTTTGCACAGCGATTGCACTTTCCCTTTTGGTTTCGTTTTGCTTCCACCGCTGGAACTGCTGACTGGTTCCCAGTCGCAGTCAGGCTCGGACAGCACCTGGACAGTGCCTGGACAGCGACCAGTTTCAGTCACGGTCAGGACTGGATAGCGGCAGTATGGGAATTTCTCACTCTGTAGTAGTGGCGTTAAGGTCGGTCCTGAAGCAGTGTGGCCTAAAAATCACCACTAAGAGTATAGAGGCATTTGTCAGGGAGGTAGACCGTGTGGCACCATGGTATGCTTGCTCAGGTTCGTTAACTGTCACTTCTTGGGACAAACTGAAAGGAGATCTAGTTAGGGAACAGCAGAACGGCAAACTTAAAGCAGGGATCATGCCGTTATGGAAATTGATCAGATCGTGCTTAACAGATGAGGATTGTCAGCAAATGGTAGAAGCAGGGCAGAAGATTTTGGATGAAATTCAAGACAGTCTATCAGAGGCAGAGTGGGGAGAGAGATTGAAAGTTGGGACGAAACAAGGTGCACCGAAGAATTTAGGCCTTTCCACGGGCCTTGAGCCCGAGGAAAGGAGATATAAAGGAAAGAATGCCTTGGGAGAGATTAGAAAAAGGGATGGAAAGGGAGAGAAGAAGAGAGAAAGAACTGGAGAGGCACATAAGGAAAGGAGCCTCTACCCGCCATTAGATGAGTTTAAGGCACTAGCTGTCAGTAGCTCAGAATTGGATAAGGAACTTAGCTCCTCTGAGAAGACAGACTTAGAGGAAGAAAGATACCAGCTAGATGAAAGACGAGCTAATCAGTCACAGAATAACATAAAGAAAGCAAAAGTAGCTAGAGACAAATGTCAAATCACTATGCGATCTTCAGATCCGCAACCTCTGGGTCCTAGTACACCTCCGCCCTACGTGCAGAGGTATCAATCAGACTCATTCATTTCAAAAGAGGAACAGAGAAAAGTGCAGCAAGCATTCCCAGTCTTTGAAGGCGCAGAGGGCGGACGCGTTCATGCCCCAGTGGAGTATATACAGATTAAAGAACTAGCAGAGTCAGTTCGTAACTATGGAGTCAATGCCAACTTTACTGTAGCCCAAGTCGAAAGGCTTGCGACTCTGGCAATGACCCCTGGCGATTGGATGACCGTAGTAAAAGCTGCATCTCCTAACATGGGAATGTATTTAGAATGGAAAGCTTTGTGGCAAGACTCCTGCCAAGCACAGGCAAGGGCCAATGCCAATGTTGAAGGGGACCAAGGAACATGGACTTTTGAGTTGCTTACAGGTCAGGGACAACACGCTAATAACCAGACAAATTACCATTGGGGAGCTTATGCTCAGATCTCAGCTGCTGCAGTTAAGGCATGGAAGGCACTCTCTAAGAAGGGAGAGGCAAGTGGGCATTTGACCAAGATCACCCAGGGTGCACAGGAGTCATTCTCAGATTTTGTGGCTAGAATGACAGAAGCGGCAGGGAGAATTTTTGGGGACCCAGAGACAGCTATGCCTTTAATTGAGCAGTTGATCTATGAACAGGCTACCCAGGAATGCAGGGCGGCTATTACACCTAGAAAGAGCAAGGGACTGCAGGATTGGTTGAAGGTTTGCCGTGAGCTTGGAGGGCCACTCACTAATGCAGGTTTAGCAGTTGCCATTCTACAAGGGCAAAAACGCCCTGACATGGCTGAGTTCAAACTCTGCTATAATTGTGACAAACCGGGACACTTAAAAAAGGACTGTAGAGCCCTTGTCAAAAGGAGAGCACCAGGACTGTGTACTAAGTGTGGAAAAGGATATCATTGGGCCAGAGATTGTCGTTCAGTCAGGGACATTCGAGGCAGGCCCCTGCAGCCAGGATTCCCTCAAGCAGTAGATAATGAGACCATTCCAAAAAACCAGTACAGGGCCCTCAGGTCTCAGGGCCCGAAAACATATGGGACCTCGACAGGCAAAAGGTGGACCCCACAGTCCGCAGGGCAACAGAAGGATCAGCTGGGTTGGACCTCCGTACCACCACCCGATTCATGCTAATGCCCCAAATGGGGGTACAGCCTATTTCTACTGACTATAAAGGACCTCTGCCATCCGGGAGTGTTGGCCTAATATTGGGCCGGGCCTCCCTTACCTTACAAGGTCTTATTGTTCACCCTGGAGTCGTAGATCAAGACTATGAAGGGGAACTTCAAGTTCTCTGTTACTGTCCTCAGGGTGTCTTTTCTATTTCACAAGGGGATAGAATAGCTCAGTTAATAATTTTGCCAAGCCTACATGGCTGTTTTCCTTCCTCTGGTGTCCCTCGAGCTACCAGAGGGATTGGTTCTACTGGAAATGATTCTGCTTACTTAGTGATGCCTCTTGACTCCAGGCCATTCTTAGAATTAGTTATAGAAGGAAAACAATTTAAAGGGATTTTAGACACAGGAGCAGATAAAAGTATCCTTTCTTCCCAATGGTGGCCAAAAACTTGGCCCGTTACTCAGTCATCACGTTCTTTGCAAGGTTTAGGTTATCAGTCCTGTCCCACTATTAGTTCCCGTTCTTTGAGCTGGACAGCTCCTGAAGGTCAAACAGGACGATTCACTCCCTATGTTTTACCACTCCCAGTAAATCTCTGGGGGAGAGACATCTTTTTTTTTTTTTAAAGATTTATTTATTTATTACATATAAGTACACTGTAGCTGTCTTCAGACACACCAGAAGAGGGAGTCAGATCTTGTTACAGATGGTTGTGAGCCACCATGTGGTTGCTGGGATTTGAACTAAGGACCTTTGGAAGAGCAGTCGGGTGCTCTTACCTGCTGAGCCATCTCACCAGCCCGGGGAGAGACATCTTACAGGCACTAGGACTGACTTTGACTAATGAATACTCGCCACAAGCTGTTCAAATAATGAAGAAAATGGGCTATAAAGAAGGAAGGGGATTAGGGAAAGGAGAGCAGGGTAAACTTGAACCTATCCCTCAAAAAGGTAATAATGGGAGACAAGGTTTGGGTTTTTTCTAGGGGCCGTTGAGGGCTCCATGCCCATACCATGGCTTACAGAGGAAGTTGTATGGGTTCCTCAATGGCCTCTCTCCTCTGAAAAGTTAGAAGCAGCTACAAAACTAATTTCTGAACAGCTACGCTTGGGTCATTTAGAGCCCTCTACCTCACCCTGGAATACACCTATTTTCGTAATTAAGAAAAAATCTGGCAAATGGCGCTTATTACATGATCTTAGAGCTATTAATGCACAAATGCGTCTATTTGGACCAGTTCAGCGAGGGCTACCATTGCTTTCTGCCTTACCCAAAAATTGGGAAATTATAATTATAGATATTAAAGATTGCTTTTTCTCTATACCTTTATGCCCTCAAGATAGGCAAAGATTTGCATTTACCATCCCAGCCATTAATCATTTAGAACCGGATCAAAGATACCAATGGAAGGTCCTACCTCAGAGGATGGCGAATAGTCCCACCATGTGTCAACTGTATGTTCAATTGGCACTTAAGTCAGTTAGAGAGCATTTTCCATCATTACAGGTGATAATTTATATGGATGACATTTTGATTTGCCATAAAAATTCACAATTATTGCAAGATGCATACCCTATATTAATAAAAACGTTAGGGCAATGGGGATTGCAGGTGGCCACTGAAAAGGTGCAAGTTGCTCGAATGGGAGCCTTCCTAGGGTCACTCATTTATCCTGACAAAATTGTTCCTCAAAAATTAGAGATTCGCAAAGATCAACTACATACCTTGAATGATTTCCAAAAATTGCTAGGAGATATTAATTGGCTAAGACCATTTTTGAAAATTCCATCAGCAGAATTAAAGCCCTTATTTGACATATTAGAGGGAGATACCCACATCTCCTCCCACAGAGCACTTACCCCAGCTGCATGTCAAGCTTTACAAACGATAGAAAAGGCCTTACAAGATGCTCAATTACAACGCATTGAGGAGTCAAAATCATTTGAATTGTGCATATTAAAAACTGCACAGTTACCAACATCAGTCTTATGGCAAAAAGGACCCTTATTGTGGGTCCATCCTAATGCTTCCCCTGCAAAAATCATTGAGTGGTATCCTAATGCAGTTGCTCAACTTGCACTTAGGGGGATAAAAGCAGCTATTACTTATTTTGGGAAAGAACCTCATATGCTAATTGTACCTTATACTTCTGCTCAAGTTCAAACCCTGGCAGCAACAACTAACGATTGGGCAGTCTTGGTTGCCTCTTATTCAGGACAAATTGATAATCATTATCCAAAACATCCAATTTTACAATTTGCCTTAAGCCAAGCCATAGTGTTTCCAGTAATAACAGCCAAACACCCACTTCCGGATGGGGTAGTAGTGTATACAGATGGATCCAAATCTGGCATAGGTGCATATGTAGTAAATGGCCAAGTAACATCTAAACAATATAATGAGACATCACCCCAGGTTGTAGAGTGTTTGGTAGTTCTAGAAGTCCTTGAAACTTTTCTGGGACCGCTCAATATTGTATCTGACTCTTCATATGTGGTCAATGCAGTTAATATGCTTGAAGTTGCTGGCTTAATTAGACCCTCTAGCAAGCTTGCTCACATTTTTCAGCAAATTCAGTCAGCCTTGTTACATAGAAGACATCTTGTGTATATTACTCATGTTAGGGCTCATTCTGGCCTTCCTGGCCCCATGTCTCATGGAAATGACTTGGCAGACAAAGCTACTAGAATCGTGGCTGCTGCTCTGTCCTCGCAGGCAGAGGCTGCAAGGGAGTTTTATAAACGCTTCCACGTGACGGCTGAAACATTACGCCGCCGTTTCACTTTAACTAGGAAAGAAGCTCGTGACATTGTCACCCAATGTCAAAACTGTTGTCAATTTCTGCCTACTCCTCATGTAGGGGTAAACCCCCGAGGCATCAGACCATTACAGGTCTGGCAAATGGATGTCACTCATATTTCCTCCTTTGGAAGAAATCAATATTTACATGTTTCCATTGACACCTGCTCCGGTGTTATGTTTGCTACACCTTTAACAGGTGAGAAAGCCTCTCATGTTATACAGCACTGTTTAGAAGCATGGAGTGCTTGGGGCAAGCCCACAATTCTTAAAACTGATAATGGGCCAACATATACCTCTACTAAATTTCAGCAATTTTGTCATCAAATGGATGTCACTCACTTGACTGGCCTTCCTTATAATCCTCAAGGACAAGGCATTGTGGAACGTGCACACCGTACACTTAAGTCTTATCTTATAAAACAAAAAGGGGGAGTTGATGAGACTCTGCCCTCAGTGCCAAGAGTAGCTGTATCTATGGCACTCTTTACACTTAATTTTTTGAATCTTGACGAGCAAGGTCGCTCTGCAGCTGATCGACATAGCTCAGACCCTGATAGACCAAAAGAAATGGTCAAATGGAAGGATGTCTTAACTGGTCTGTGGAAAGGCCCGGATCCTATTTTGATAAGATCCAGGGGAGCTGTTTGTGTTTTTCCACAGAGTGAAGACAACCCATTTTGGCTGCCGGAACGACTCACCCGCAAGTTATTCATCAAGGATGGTGCAGAAGATGCAGACCTCCCGAGGACTGCTCCTGATCCTGACAATGCTGAACTTGTCTCAGGTTCCTAGTATGAGGGGCGAACAGAGATGGGCCATTCTCTCGACTTTCCCTAAACCAATGCCAGTTCGCCGTAATGCTATAGTTTTTCCAAAATTCTTTACTACTAATAAAACATTAGATTTGCCATATCTACCCTATGATCCCACCCGAGCACCATTAGGGGAAAATCGCTCTTTATTAGAACAGGGTTCTTTATGTTTTCAAATTAATGGACCAGGAAAATGTATCAACCTCACAGCTCGAGCTTTGGGGAAGTTTAATGAGCACCGAGGAGGTTGGGTAAGCACAACCCAAGATACTTCCAACGCAGATATAACCTTTACAAATTGGACCTTTTGGCAGGAGGCAATTTGGGTTAATGGTACATTTCTACCACCTAACTTTTCAGACAAAGAACGTCCCCACCAACCAAAAATAGCCCCTCATTGTAGCTTGGAAGATGAAGGGCTGATACTGCCTTGGTCTGATTGTCAATCCTCCATCACTCGTTGGGCAGATCAGAATAAAACCTTTTCCTTTTCTCCCAACATGATAGATGACCCAGAGAAGGAATTTGTTATGAAAGAGGGACTTTTCATACAGGACTTTAGAATGCATCCCTTTCACAAGTGGGTGCTTTGTGGAGTCAATGGCAGTTGTACAGAACTCAATCCTTTGATCTTTATCCAGGGAGGAGCAGTTGGAAAGGCTTCTTTTACTGGCATCTCAAGATTTGCTCAGTATTGGGGAATACATGCTGCCTCCCAGGATTCTTATGGATATACTAATACCAGTGTAGAGATCACTGGATTCAATAAAACTTTGGTAAACCAGATTAATTATCCATCTACCCCAGTCTGTGTTTACCCCCCTTTCTTGTTTATTCTTTCAAATGATTCATTTGAAGTCTGTTCCAATGATTCTTGTTGGATTTCTCAATGTTGGGACGTAACAAAGAACACCCGTGCCATGGTAGTACGGATCCCACGTTGGATCCCTGTTCCGGTGGAAACACCCTCCACCTTATCTCTGTTTCGACAAAAAAGAGAATTTGGAATTACTGCTGCCGTGATCATAGCAATTTCAGCCAGTGCAGCTGCTGCTACAGCTGCAGGGTATGCTATGGCTAGTATGGTTCAATCAGGCACAAAATTAAATCAGCTTTCAGCAGATCTAGCTGATGCCATCACTGTCCAAAATTCTGCTAGTACCAAGTTAAAGGGAGGGCTGATGATATTGAATCAGCGCCTTGACCTGGCAGAAGAACAGATAGGAGTTCTATACCAGATGGCCCAGTTGGGTTGTGAAAGAAAACTGGAAGCCCTGTGTATTACCAGTGTCCAATATGAAAATTTTACTTATGCAGCTAATCTGTCTAGACAGCTTTCCTTGTATCTTGCAGGAAATTGGTCTGAGGGATTCGATGAGACTCTTGAGGCCCTGAGGGTGGCAGTTTTAAAGATCAACTCAACGCGAGTGGACCTGTCATTGACAGAGGGCCTCTCCTCCTGGATTTCATCTGCATTTTCTTATTTTAAGGAATGGGTGGGGGTGGGTTTATTTGGTGTTGCCACCTGCTGTGGACTTGTGTTATGCTCTGGTTGGTTTGCAAGCTCAGAACCCAACAAACACGTGACAAGGTTGTGATAGCTCAAGCACTTGCTGCCATTGAGCAAGGCGCCTCCCCCGAAATCTGGCTATCTATGCTCAAAAATTAGTTGACATTGGTGGCTGGCCTCTTTTGTAGAGTTCGCCATAGGTCATTTAGTAGTTACTGTCACATAGCACTGCGGTATCCAGAGACGGGCAACTTTCCTCATGTACAGATCATCCTAAGACACGGGGCCCAGTGGCGATAGGGTTACCCTATGACAGGAAAGGCTGTGACATTGGAGGAACGACCTAAGACAGGAGCCACAGCGGATGGGCATAATTACACAGACCTAGTCCAGCCTCAATTTAATAAAATAAAAAGGGGGAGATGTGGAAAGCCGTGCAGCGAGCAATCACTGTGGAGAGCCGTGCGCGTGCCGCGAGCATTCACCATTATAAGATGGTGCTGGCCTCCGCTGTGACAAACTAGTAAACAAGCCTTGTGCGCAAGTGCGAGAGTGAACTCACTCCTAGTCACTGCCCATTCTCGGGGTGTAATAGTGGTGTGATGGGCGAGCAACGAATCAAGAGCTGTCACGCCACATCAGGTGCTGAAACGTCATGGCTGAGCACTCTATAAGGGACTCCATTTTCTGGGGTCGGGATCTTCCTGAGAAGTAAGCAATAAAGCTTTGCCGCAGAAGATTCCGGTTGTCCTGAGTGTGTTCTTGCCGGCGGGGACAAAAGCTCAGGATAATTAGGTATTTTCCTCATTTACATTTCCAATGCTATCCCAAAAGTCCCCCATACCCTCCCCCCCCCAACTCCCCTACCCACCCACTCCCACTTTTTGACCCTGGCGTTCCCCTGTACTGGGGCATATAAAGTTTGCAAGTCCAATGGGCCTCTCTTTCCAGTGATGGCCGACTAGGCCATCTTTTGATACATATGCAGCTAGAGTCGAGAGCTCTGGGGTACTGGTTAGTTCATAACGTTGTTCCACCTATAGGGTTGCAGATCCCTTTAGCTCCTTGGGTACTTTCTCTAGCTCCTCCATTGGGGGCCCTGTGATCCATCCAATAGCTGACTGTGAGCATCCACTTCTGTGTTTGCTAGGCCCCGGCATAGTCTCACAAGAGACAGCTATATCTGGGTCCTTTCAGCAAAATCTTGCTAGTGTATGCAATGGTGTCAGTGTTTTGAAGCTGATTATGGGATGGATCCCTGGATATGGCAGCCTCTAGATGGTCCATCCTTTCGTCACAGCTCCAAACTTTGTCTCTGTAACTCCTTCCACGGGTGTTTTGTTCCCAGTTCTAAGAAGGGACAAAGTGTCCACACTTTGGTCTTTGTTCTTCTTGAGTTTCATGCGTTTAGCAAATTGTATCTTATATCTTGGGTATCCTAAGTTTCTGGGCTAATGTCCACTTATCAGTGAGTGCATATTGTGTGCGTGTTTTCTAAATGTAAGAATATGTGCCAGGCGTGGTGGCGCACGCCTTTAATCCCAGCACTCGGGAGGAAGAGGCAGGCGGATTTCTGAGTTCGAGGCCAGCCTGGTCTACAGAGTGAGTTCCAGGACAGCCACAACTACACAGAGAAACCCTGTCTCGAAAAACCAAAAAAAAAAAAGAATATGTGAAGAACTTTCCAAGTCAGTAATAAGGCAAACCAAAAGGCAGTAAGCAACCTGACTAATCTTTTCCCAAAAATATACAAGTAGCAGAGGATCTTCCTTCCTTCCTTCCTTCCTTCCTTCCTTCCTTGCTTTCTGTTTCTTTCTTTGCTTCTTTCTTTTCTTTTCTTTTCTTTTCTTTTCTTTCTCCCTTTCTTCTCTCTCTTTCTTTCTCTCTCTCTTTCTTTCTCCCTTTCTTCTCTCTCTCTCTCATTCTTTCTCTCTCTTCCTTCCTTCCTTCCTCTCTCTCTCTCTCTCTTTCTAATTTCTGAATGAGAATGACCCCCACACACAGGTTCATGTATTTGAATGCTTGGCCACCAGTTTGTGGAACTGTTTGGGAAGGATTAGGAGGTGTGGCCTTGTTGAACGAGGTATGTCAGTGGGGTGTGGACTTTGAGGGCTGCAAAAGCCCATGCCCAGCCCAGTCTCCCTGCTACTATTCCAGCATCATGCCTGCCTGCCTGCCTGCCATGCTCCCCACCATGACAATAACGGACTAACCCTCTGAAACTGTAAGCAAACTCCCAACTAAATGCTTTATTTTATAAATTGTCTTGGTCATTGTTTCCCTTCGCAGCAATAGGACCATAACTAAGACAGATTCTTAGGTGGCTGGCCTTGAACTCCTGGCCCTCCTGCCTCTGTTTTCCAAGTTCTTGGTTTCAGACAACTAATGCTCCACAGCTCTAGGTATTAGGGATGTGAGGAATAGAGCCAGACTCCAGTGAGTGTCCAGGGTGTGGAGAGCCCTGGCATGCTACTCATGTAGTAAGATGCAGGGTCTGTAAAGGCTGGCCGTTCTCCAAAAGTTAAAACAGTGAGTTACCATGTGACTCGGCCATTCAAGTCTTGAGAAATTACATATATCCACGCAAGGACTCATTTATGAAGATTCATAGTTTGTTTTGTTTTGTTTTGTTTTGTTTCCAAAACAGGTTTTCTCTGTGTAGCTCCGACTGTTTTGGAATTTGCTCTGTAGTCCAGTCTGGCCTCTCAGAGATCCACTGGCTTCTTCCTTCCCAGTGCTGGGATTAAAAGTGTGTGCCACCACCATTTGGCTTTTATAGCATCTTTCTAACAGCTAAAAAGTGGGAATGAACCAGGTGTTATCGGCTGGCACGTGGGTACCGTACAATGGAATATCACTGGACAATATAAAATGAGTGAAGCGCACACGTGTTCAATGGACATGGATTTCAAAGAGGGCACTCTGAGGACTGGCAGACAGAAAAGGTCCTCTGTGTGATCCCAATGACATGAAACTTTTAGAACGGTCAAACATGTAAAAACCAAATAGATGGTGTGGCCAGACTCTGGACCACATTTAGGGTTGTTGTTGTTGTATAATGGTATTGTTTTATCTTTTACTTTGAGGTTAGAAGACAATTTTATTAGAGTTTGAGAGAAAAATGGCAGAGCAGGCAAACTGTAAACTCTTGGTAGCTAAAAGAAGGATGGATAGGAGGAATGAAGATCAGTAACTGAAGTCTACCAAAAGCTGCACGGGGCTGAAGATGTAGTTTGGTTGGTAGAGTGCTTGTCTAACATGCTCCAAGCCCAGGCTGTCATCCACAGCACCACATGAAATTCAGTGGTGACACCCTTTGCCATCACACAATAGTCTGAGGTCGTCTTCTAATACACTGAACTGGAGGCAAGTTAGGATTCCATAGGATGCTATTGTAGGAGTAGAAGAGAGGAGAGAAGTGGGTAGGAGAGGAGACAGAGAGGGGAAGGAGAAGGTGGGGGGGGGGGGGGGGAACAGCAGTACCATAAGAGAACCAGGTCAAGCCGGCTTAGGGCTTTTGGCCTGTATCCAGAAAGAGAAAAGATACATTTTCTGTCTCAAAAGTCCGCAGGTCTACCAGTGAAGACCTGTAAACAACTGCCGGGTTTTGTGTCTGGAACGAGAAGATTTCATTTCATGTTCATATGTAACCTTTTTTCATATTTAATCTTTTTAACAACAATAACAACAAAAACCTTTGAAATTGCTTTGAGGAAAGAGCGACAAGGAGAGAATCAAGTAGTGTGAGCCCGCGCTGAGGCGTCTTCGCAGGAGGGCGCAGGTCGGGGGCCACCAAGCTCTTCTCCCAGCAGTGCCTGGGGTTGGTGTGACCCCTCTCTGGTCCTGCAGCCAGAGCGATACCTGCGCGGCCCTCAGAGCTGCCCGGTCGAACTTCGAGCCTTGGCCCGCCGCGTCCAGCTTGGGGTTCCACGCGCCCCCGAAGAGCGTGCAGAACCAGAGAGCGAAGGAAGCCGCGCGGGCGCTCCCGATCCTTGTCCTCAAGCGCGACTCCTGGCCACGATCCCCGGGGGCACACGTCCCGTCTGCAGAGATGGGGCCGAGCTGGACTCGGTGAGCACGCGGGGGCCCCGGCGCCGGCGAGGGAGGGGCGCGTCCGCCCTCCGTCCTGTGCGTCCACCGCGGGGCGGGCGCCGGGGCACTGTGGCCGCCATCGTCCCAGTTAGGGTGGGCAGGGCTGCCGGGGGCTTCCGTGGGCTCGGCCTCGCCCACCTCGGGAGGAAAAGCAGGGGAAGCCCCGGCACCCGGCGGCCCCAAGCGGTGGAGGGCAGAGAACACGGCGGTCCGATCACCGCGCCCGTCCAGCTTCGGGCCGAGCGGGTGCCACCCTGCCAGGCGCGCGCGTCTAGCGGCCGGGAGCCTCGCGGCGGCCTCCAGCGTCCAGCCCCGGGGAATGCGGCGGCCCCCGGCCCCTGGCGCCCCACGGTGTCTCGGCTGGGCCTCCTCACTCTTCTGCTCCGCGGCCTCGACGCTCCCGGGCTCCCTGATGGCGGCGAAGTGGTTCAAGGAGTTCCCGCTTACTCTGAAGACCGCGTCGGAGCGCGCCCGGCCCGGGGGCGCCGGCGCCAAGCCGCGCAAGAACTCGGAGACTGGCGGCGCGGCGCCCACCCCGGGCAAGGGCCGTAAGAACTCAGCGGCCGAGCTGGGGGCCAGCAAGGCGAGCAGCGGACCCCCAAAGGATAGTCGGCTGTCCCGGGACAGCCTGCAGGGTCTGATCCAGGCCGCTGCTGGCAAAGGCCGTAAGAACTCCCGGGTCACCGCCACTGCCACCGCCACCGAGGAGGAGCCCCACCGGGGCGCGGTGACCAAGAGCGCAGGCTGCAGCACCTACATCAGCAGGCTCATCAAGGTGGACACGCAGGAGAAGAACGGGAAGAACGCCTACCCGGGCGGTGGCAGCACCAGCAGCTCCAGCAGCTCCTCTTCCTCTGCGTCCTCTTCCCCGTCCTCCCTGGGCCCTGAGCTGGACAAGGCCAAAATAATGAGACAGCAAGACACGGTAAGAACACAGCATCTCTACCCTCTCTCAGTTGTGGAATTGGAAGGGCGGGGTGGGGTGGGGGGAGCGGGGAAGGACGCATGGGAACCTGATGAGCCCCAATATTCATTATGCATAAGTGAAGTTGAAGATGTTTTCTAAGGCCCTCCTCTGTATTCATTCTGACTCCCAAGTGACTTCAAAACTCACTGGAGACCTTGACAGCAAGGTTTGTTGTGGTTGGTTTTTGTTAGTTGTTTCAAAGAGCAGTTGAAGGGAAGGGAAAGGAACTGGCCTTCCAATGGGTGTGGTGTACTGTGGTTCTTGTTCTCATGTTTGACATCAAGGGGTCTATCAAGCTAGACTTCTGTAAGGCTTATGCCGCCTGAGCATGCAAAACATCGGTAGACCGTGAACTGTGAAGCACAGGTTGCCCATCTTCAGCCACTCAGTTTCAGCTGCTGAGCGAGCAGCAAAGCCTTCCATTCATTCTGTGGCTGTACTGGACATTCATTCTGTTTATTGTACTGTAGCCAGATAAGTACGCACCATGGACGCTAAGGGATGTGGGGGGCACAGTCCATAGCAAGGAAATGTCTTTAAGGAAATTACAAATCAAGAGAGAAGGAGGTGTTTCCTGCACATTCGTCACCAGAGGGCTTCTGTGTCCTGTCCAGTGTGGGAAAGGTGAACCTATTCTCTCTATCCTTTTTGTTTGTTTGTTTTGTTTTTCAAGACAGGGTTTCTCTGTGTAGCCCTGGCTGTCCTGGAACTCACTCTGTAGAACAGGCTGGCCTCGAACTCAGAAATCCACCTGCCTCCACCTCCCAAGTGCTGGGATTAAAGGCGTGAGCCACCACTGCCCCGCTTGTAGAGCAGAACTGGGTTTCTCTCCTGTGAGAAATGGGAGAGAGAAGAGCTCGCTCCCAGATTTTAGGCTTCAGCCTGAGCAATCCCTTCCCCGGGGAAGGGATTTAAACAAGCTGCCTCCTTAGACAGTCAGGAACTTGTGGCCCCTATGAGGTGGCATATACTGGGCACCTCTGTTCATTTCTTCGTCCAGGCAATTACAGAGATGCTTAGTGTGTCTATCCTGTGGTGGGCACTGAGCAGAGCCATGGGGAGATGGATGTGGAAGCAGCTCACATGTAACTGGGTGGTATACCTCACTGTGCCTTAAAGCCAAGGACTGTGTGTGCGTGTCACAGCCTGGCTTCCTGCTGTATCTGAGCTGTAGCACGTGCAGTGGCTGTCGAGGAAACCTGGCTGGAGTTTGTGGTAATCACGGTCCTCTGTCGTGGTGTCATTTCTCCAAGGTTCATCCAGTCTATCTGTCCCTCTGTCTTCACTTCTCCCTGAACTGTCAGAATTCTTTCCTTGTGCTCCAGTAGTGCTTCGTGGGCTTTCTAAAGAACATTCGGCCAGACTGGAGCAGGCCTTTTGCTTCCTCCCTGAGAAGGGTTCCCACCCAGCTCCCATAGAACAGAAGGGCTATGCACACAGTGCTCCTCCCAGGTCACCCTCTGGTTCTGGAATGGTAGATGCTCTTGGACACAAATATCCTGAGAATTCTGTCTGTTCTGTAGCCCCCGAATCACTCTCCCTGTGAATGACAGAACCCGGAACTTCTGCAGGACTGTTCAGTGCTAAGGTGTGAAGCCTGTCTCTCTGGAGCTTGTAAAAGCTCCCCGAGGCCAGGAAGTAGGTCTCGGGTTCACTTTGACTGGGAGGTACTGAATTGTTTAGCTACAAGGAGCTGGGAAGGAGCTGCCAGCCTGTGCTGGAAGAATCATCTTTGCACACTGAAGCCACAGATAATCTCCACTTCCCACTGCCCACCTGCCAGCCTCTAACTCACAAGCAAGACTTTAGGCAAATTGTCACAAGTCAAGGACCATGAAAAAAAAAGTTTGTCTGACAGAGACATGTGATCGAGTGCGGAAATTGTGAGAACTGACAAGAGATTTTAACTCCTTGTACCTGTAGGAGATTTCAGCAGCTATTCAATGTAGTTGCCCATTTTCGAGTCTGGAAATCCTTAGCAACTGTCCTTTCTTATTGATCAGGTCATCATTTTAGAGGACTACGCTGACCCGTATGATGCCAAACGGACGAAAGGTCAAAGGGATGCAGAGAGAGTGGGTGAGAACGACGGCTACATGGAACCGTACGATGCACAGCAGATGATAACAGGTTTGTGAGGACGGGAGCAGCAGCCTCATTTTGAGTGTTAGAGAAGTGTAGCCAGGCCTGGACGTGATAACACATACCAGCACTTGGAAGGCAGAGGCAGGCAGATCTCTGTGAGTTCAAAGCCAGCCTGGGCTACATAGTGAGTTTCAGAACAGCCAGGGCTATGTAGAGAGACCCTGTCTTAAAAACAAAACAAAACAAAACAAAACAAAACAAAACAAAACAAAACAAAACAAACACAAAAACAAACAAACAAAAAACCTTAGAGAGATGGAAATAGAAACAGACAGACAAATGGTTTGATCAATCGATAGATCGATGTGGGGAAGAAAGCAATTTAACTAGGTCCTGCTGACTAGAAGAAACAGAAATTAGATCCAAATCTTAAAGGGAAACTTTCTAAATGTCCTTTAGTGTCTTTCAGAGCTTTAGGGATTTGATGTATTGTTTTTCTAATTTTGTGCAAGATGGCATCTGAGAGTCTGTCAGGATGCAGCCTTTGTCGTCTAAAATAGTTTATTACATTTTATTTGGGTGTGCACGTGCCATGAGTGAGGGTGGAGGTCGGAAGACAACTTGTGGGAGGCAGTTCTTTCCTTCTCTCTCATGGGTCCCAGGGAGCAAACTTGGGTTGTCACATCAGGCATTGTGGCAGATGCCTTTACCCACTGAGCTGTCCAACTGGCTCACGATCTTCAACTTTAAGACGGTTAAGATACAATTTGTCGTCACATTCAATAGCATTAGCATTCCTAATGGGAGTCAAAAGTCAGTACAAATATACACTTAAGGGATTCAATTAATAACCATTTGCAGACTTAATATAATTTTTTATATCATGGTAGAAGATTTATCTCAAGTTCTTCAAAATTGAAGCAAAACAATTAGTTACTGGCGAATCATTAACAATCACTGCCAGCCATTCCGGGGAAATCACATGAAACCAAGCTGATCTTGTCGCTTTTCAAGCCCAAGCCATCCCAGCCCATGGGCTAAGCCAGTCCTCTTGTCATAAGCGGTCGGTTCTCAAGCAAAACATGAAGCTAGTTGCTCAGATTTACTTGGGAAGTTTAAGGTAAAATGGCTGCTTAAGGGACAGTTGTTCCATAAACACCATAGTGAAAACCGTGGCTGCTGGAGCACCCTCTTCACACGAGGAAGGCCTTCTGGTGATGAAGCTCACTGCAGAGCTACCCAGCTCCAGCTGGGCAAGCCCATCCCTGCAGAGGGATAACTGTCACACCCTGGAAAGCCAAGACAGGCTGGAATGATCTGAGCTAGTGAGCGAGAGAGCGACAGGAAAGCCCTGCTCTGTTTCCTGCTTCCCTGCTCACAGAGATAAGGCACCACTCTGGGGAGGGTGTGCCCTGGCCAGGCGGTGACCCTGCAGGTCACTGGACTGTGGCCCTAATGAAATCTGTGAATGAAAGGAAGTGAAAACGAAATTAGTCACTTTTACAGAATATCAGCGACTTAGAAGGACTAAGGGAAAGGACTGGCTTTTGCATATGACCAAGGAAAAGTGTTTTCTTTTCCTTTTTATTCTTTTACTTTTTATTTATTTTTAGAATATCACACGTAAGTATGATGATGGTCACACCCGCCCCTCCCTCCAACTCCTCCGTGTTCACACCCCACCCCTCTCAAACGCATGGCCTCTTTTTCTATTACTATATAGAATAGGTGGCATAGATGTATAACTATAAATAAATATAATATACATAAAACCTACTGCACCCATTAGTGTTGCTCCCATGCATGTGGGCGTAAGGCTGACCTCTAGGCCGGGGCATCCTACCTGGGCCTTGTCCCCAGTTGGAACTGACTCTTCCTCTTTCAGCAGCTATGGATTTCCTGTAGCTTCTCAACAGGTAGGGCTGGGGATAACCTGTAAGCCCTTCCCCCACCTCGCTTATGTGTTTCCTGGTGTGGTGTTGAGCAGGTAGCCACAGCTGCTGAGAGATCAGGAGTTCAGCATCCCTGCCAGATCCAGCCTCTAGGCAGTCCTCCAGTCTCTCACAGCAGTCCTCCAGTCTCACAGCAGTCCTCCAATCTCCCACAGCAGTCCTCCAGTCTCACCACAGTCCTCCAGTCTCTCACAGCAGTCCTCCAGTCTCTCACAGAAGTTCTCCAATCTCCCACAGCAGTCCTCCAGTCTCTCACAGCAGTCCTCCAGTCTCTCACAGCAGTCCTCCAGGCTCTCGTCAGTCCTCCAGTCTCTCAGCAGTCCTCCAGTCTCTCAGCAGTCCTCCAGTCTCTCACAGCAGTCCTCCAATCTCCCACAGCAGTCCTCCAGTCTCTCACAGCAGTCCTCCAGTCTCTCAGTCCTCCAATCTCTCATAGCAGTCCTCCAATCTCCCACAGCAGTCCTCCAGTCTCTCAGTCCTCCAATCTCTCATAGCAGTCCTCCAGTCT
Organism: Mus caroli; assembly: GCF_978045245.1. Classification (NCBI taxonomy): domain Eukaryota; kingdom Metazoa; phylum Chordata; class Mammalia; order Rodentia; family Muridae; genus Mus; species Mus caroli. The sequence continues at coordinate 72,117,946 of NW_028227258.1, read as the reverse complement.
CTCAGCAGTCCTCCAGACTCTCACAGCAGTTCTCCAGTCTCTCACAACAGTCCTCCAGTCTCTCAGCAGTCCTCCAGTCTCTCAGCAGTCCTCCAGTCTCACAGCAGTCCTCCAGTCTCACAGCGGTCCTCCAGTCTCTCACAGCAGTCCTCCAGTCTCTCACAGCAGTCCTCCAGGCTCTCGTCAGTCCTCCAGTCTCTCAGCAGTCCTCCAGTCTCTCACAGCAGTCCTCCAATCTCCCACAGCAGTCCTCCAGTCTCTCACAGCAGTCCTCCAGTCTCTCAGTCCTCCAATCTCTCATAGCAGTCCTCCAGTCTCTCAGCAGTCCTCCAGACTCTCACAGCAGTTCTCCAGTCTCCCACAGCAGTCCTCCAGTCTCACCACAATCCTCCAGTCTCTCACAGCAGTCCTCCAGTCTCTCACAGAAGTTCTCCAATCTCCCACAGCAGTCCTCCAGTCTCTCACAGCAGTCCTCCAGTCTCTCACAGCAGTCCTCCAGGCTCTCGTCAGTCCTCCAGTCTCTCAGCAGTCCTCCAGTCTCTCACAGCAGTTCTCCAATCTCCCACAGCAGTCCTCCAGTCTCTCACAGCAGTCCTCCAGTCTCTCACAGCAGTCCTCCAGGCTCTCGTCAGTCCTCCAGTCTCTCAGCAGTCCTCCAGTCTCTCAGCAGTCCTCCAGTCTCTCACAGCAGTCCTCCAATCTCCCACAGCAGTCCTCCAGTCTCTCACAGCAGTCCTCCAGTCTCTCAGTCCTCCAATCTCTCATAGCAGTCCTCCAATCTCCCACAGCAGTCCTCCAGTCTCTCAGTCCTCCAATCTCTCATAGCAGTCCTCCAGTCTCTCAGCAGTCCTCCAGACTCTCACAGCAGTTCTCCAGTCTCTCACAACAGTCCTCCAGTCTCTCAGCAGTCCTCCAGTCTCTCAGCAGTCCTCCAGTCTCACAGCAGTCCTCCAGTCTCACAGCGGTCCTCCAGTCTCTCACAGCAGTCCTCCAGTCTCTCACAGCAGTCCTCCAGGCTCTCGTCAGTCCTCCAGTCTCTCAGCAGTCCTCCAGTCTCTCACAGCAGTCCTCCAATCTCCCACAGCAGTCCTCCAGTCTCTCACAGCAGTCCTCCAGTCTCTCAGTCCTCCAATCTCTCATAGCAGTCCTCCAGTCTCTCAGCAGTCCTCCAGACTCTCACAGCAGTTCTCCAGTCTCCCACAGCAGTCCTCCAGTCTCACCACAATCCTCCAGTCTCTCACAGCAGTCCTCCAGTCTCTCACAGAAGTTCTCCAATCTCCCACAGCAGTCCTCCAGTCTCTCACAGCAGTCCTCCAGTCTCTCACAGCAGTCCTCCAGGCTCTCGTCAGTCCTCCAGTCTCTCAGCAGTCCTCCAGTCTCTCACAGCAGTTCTCCAATCTCCCACAGCAGTCCTCCAGTCTCTCACAGCAGTCCTCCAGTCTCTCAGTCCTCCAATCTCTCATAGCAGTCCTCCAGTCTCTCAGCAGTCCTCCAGACTCTCACAGCAGTTCTCCAGTCTCTCACAGCAGTCCTCCAGTCTCTCAGCAGTCCTCCAGTCTCTCAGCAGTCCTCCAGTCTCACAGCAGTCCTCCAGTCTCACAGCGGTCCTCCAGTCTCTCACAGCAGTCCTCCAGTCTCTCACAGCAGTCCTCCAGGCTCTCGTCAGTCCTCCAGTCTCTCAGCAGTCCTCCAGTCTCTCACAGCAGTCCTCCAATCTCCCACAGCAGTCCTCCAGTCTCTCACAGCAGTCCTCCAGTCTCTCAGTCCTCCAATCTTTCATAGCAGTCCTCCAGTCTCTCAGCAGTCCTCCAGACTCTCACAGCAGTTCTCCAGTCTCTCACAGCAGTCCTCCAGTCTCTCAGCAGTCCTCCAGTCTCTCAGCAGTCCTCCAGTCTCACAGCAGTCCTCCAGTCTCACAGCGGTCCTCCAGTCTCTCACAGCAGTCCTCCAATCTCCCACAGCAGTCCTCCAGTCTCAAATAGTCCTCCAGTCTCTCACAGCAGTCCTCCAGCCTCTCACAGCAGTCCTCCAGTCTCTCACAGCAGTCCTCCAGCCTCTCACAGCAGTCCTCCAGTCTCTCACAGCAGTCCTCCAGCCTCTCACAGCAGCCCTCCAGTCTCTCACAACAGTCCTCCTAGCCCCAGCCTCCTAAGGGCTTTCCTCTCCTTCCCCCCTTTGTTCCTTGAACCTTTGGTCAACAGTTGTGTTAGGGATGCCCCTTTGGGGTGTCAGCAACTCACAGACATTTGTTCTCTGTTTGAACCAGGTGTGTAATAACCTCCGTCCAACACAAAAAGTATCTCTATGGGGCAGTGGTGGTGCATGCGTTTAATCCCAGCACTGGGGAGGCAGAGGCAGGCAGATCTTTGAGTTTGAGAACAGCCGGTGTACAGAGTTATTCTAGGACAGTAGGACAGCCAGGGCTACACAGAGAAACCCTGCCTAGAAACCTAGCACCCCCAACCCCCCCCCAAAAAAAGGAAGAGAGAGAGAGAGAGAGAGAGAGAGAGAGAGAGAGAGAGAGAGAGAGAGAGAGAAGAAATGGCTTCTTTGAAGGCGTGAGAAGTTCCCAGAAGTGCACCTGCCTCTCTAATGCTACCCCGTCCCCCTGGGCTTGGGGTTGAACCCACGACTTTGAGCACTGTAAGCCAGTGTTTTACAGCTGAACAGCAGCCCCAGTTCCACTTTCTTTATTTATTAACCATAAAAGCTCTTTAATCCAGCACTTGGGAGGCAGAGGCAGGCAGATTTCTGATTTGGAGGCCAGCCTGGTCTACAGAGTGAGTTCCAGGATAGCCAGGGCTACACAGAAAAACCCTGTCTCGAAAAAACAAAACCAAAACAAAACAAAACAACAACAACAAAACTTCTCTAAAGGAACTGTAACCATGTCCCTGTTGTTACTAGGTGGAAGACAAGCTCAGAGGATTTCAGGCTTGTCCCTCTTGCAAGACTATTATTTCATAGATGGGTCAGGTGCCTGCCACAGTTCATGTGTGGAAATCAAAGGGAAACCTGTGGGAGTTTGTTCTCTCCTTCTACCATGTGACTTCCAGGAATTGAACCTGGGTCAATTAGAAGCATGCCTTTTTACCTGCCAAGCCATCTTCTCCCCACCACACACACACTTTTTTTTTTCCCTAAAGAGACAAGATCTGCTCACTGTGATTTTTAAACATGCTTTTTGTTTGTTTTTCAAGCCGGGGTTTCTCTGTGTAGCCTTGGCTGTCCTGGAATCCACCTGGAACACCCTGTAGACAAAGTTGGCTTCAAACGCAAAGATGCACCTGCCTCTTCCTCCTGAGTGCTGGGATTAAAGGCGTGCGCCACCACGCCTAGCAAAATCTGCTCACCATGTAACTCAGACTGGTCTTGAATTAAAGCAGTTCTTGTTCATCAGCCTCCTGAGCCCTCGAGTTACCAACATGGGCCTCTAAGCCTGCTATTACGGTTGTGGTTTGGTTGGCTTTGGTTGTTTTGAGAGAGTCTCACTACATATCGATGCTGTCCTTGAACTCACTGCTGTCTCTCTTCTTTAGACTCTCAAGTGCTAAGATTACAGGTATGTGGGATTGCAATCTCTCACTTGACTTCACGAGATTTTTTTCAGACACAGATGAAGAATTTGAGTTGAAACCTGCCACTCCAAATTGAGTGCTCTGTCCCCATTGCCACAGGGCTCTGAAAGACTTACTTAAAATAATCCCTGCAAAGGCATTGCAAACTTGGCCCAAAGCCAGGCCTACTCTCTCAAAATTTGAACCTGGGGTAGTAGCATGTACCTTTAACCCCAAGACTTGAGAGTATGAGACAGGAGGATATTGAACTCAGGGCCAGCCTTGGCTACACATTGAGTTCTTTTCCCCCACTCACCTACCAAACTTGAAAATGCCCAATATGGGCCTGGGGGGGGGGGTGGTGGTGGCACACACCTTTAACCCTAGTACTTAGGAGGCAGAGGCAGGCGGATCTCTGAGTTTGAGGCCATCCTGGTCTACAGAGTGAGTTCCAGGACAGCCAGGGATACACAGAGAAACCCTGTCTTGAAAAACATAAATAAATATATAAACCCAATACGAGATAAATATATAAGCTGCACATGGTGGCACACATCTTTAATCCCAGTACTTTAGAGACAAAGCCTAGCTGATCTCTGTGAGTTCAAGGACAACCTGGTCTACAAATCAAGTTCTAGGCCAGCCAGGGCCACATAATGAGACCCTATCTCAAAAAAAAAAAAAAAAAAACCTATAAGAATATTTAGTAAGCTAGACATGGTGGCTCATGACATGTGTCACTACCACCAGCACCTGGGAGACAGAGGCAGGTGGATCTGTGAGTTCGAGGCCAGCCTGGTCTACAGGGCAAGTTCCCGGACAGCCAGGTCTATACAGAGAAAGCCTGTTTCAAAAGAAAAAAATTAGTGTTTAATATTTGAGTGTTTATTAAATTCTTTGCTTTGTTTTTCAACAGTATGGATAACTCAAATTAAAAATATAAGATTAACTTATTCAATAGTTAGTTTAAATGAATTAATAATATAAATTACTTTCAACAAGGTGTGGTTCTGCAAGCCTATATTCCAGCGCTCAGAAGGCAAAGCAGGATGATGAGTGCTAAGTTAACGACCTCCCTATATTATAGAGTTCTGGTCCAGATAGTGGGACCCTGTCTCAAAAGAAAGATAAACAAAGTTTAAAATTACTAATTTTTAAAAGTAGTAGTCTAATAATACAATGCTTTTCTCTTTAGGTTAACATCTCCTCTTCTTCCTCCTCCTCTTCTTCTTCCTCCTCCTCTTCTTCTTTCTCCTCCTCTTCCTCCTCCTCCTCTCCCTCTTCCTCCTCTTCCTTCTCCTCCTTCTCTCCCTCCTCCTCCTCATTTTCCTCCTTTCTCTACTGTTTTGGTTTGGGGTTTTTTTTTGAGACAGAGTTTCTCTGTGTAGCCCCTAGCTGTCCTAAACTTGCTTTGTAGACCGCAGACTCACAGAGAGTCACCTGCCTCCTAAGTGCTGGGATGAAAGGCTTGTGCCATCACATCCCACACGTTTCTTCTTTAAAAATGCATAGCACATATACTATATGCATATATGTATATACATGCATCACAAAGACAGGGTCTCACCTTGTAACTTGGGCTAGCCTTGGAACTCATTATGTAGACCAGTCTGGCCCTCCATCTCACAGAAATCTTCTGTCTCTGCCTCCTGGGTGCTGGGATTAAAAGGCCCAGTTTAACTTTTCACTTTTTAAGGTTTGTTCTTTGCGTGCTAGCTTGACAAGTCCGAGGTCAGAAGTTTCCTGTCTTTCTGTTTTGTAGGGTTTGTGTAGTTATGCAGTGATGAGAATCTAGCCAGTGCTTCAGAGCACCCCGGATACACGCTGTGCCCCTGGGCCGTGTCCCTAAACCCAGAGATGTGCCGTGTAGCCTGTGTCGTGTAGCCCACGGAGGGTTGGGTACTTTCACTGACTTGGGTTTTTGGAATGATGTGAAAATTGTGCTGAGGTGACTTAATTGTGGAGTGTTGTAGCCTGTACGCCGGCCTCTGTGCTTCATTTCCAACCTGTGAAGTGGAAATATCATGAGGCTTTAACAGCATCTTGTAGCTTCCTTCATATTTAGCTCAGTGGTAGCACACTTGCCTAGCATGTCTAAGGTCATGGGTTCAATTCCCAACACTGAGAAAAGAAATCAGTATCTCGGGGCATAAAGCATGTTGTCCATGTGATTGCTCTATAATATCCCACAAAGAGTTCTTAGCTCTTATTTACTGTGAACTAGGCTCAGTGCCGACTCTGCAGGTATAGGAAACAGGATCCCCGTGTTCCCTGCCCCATCAGAACATGAGAAAACATACTTAACGCCAGTAGAGAAGAACCTACATTGATGAAAACTGTAATAACTAACTAGGTGTTATAGCTTGCATTTATAATCTCAGTACTTGGGAGGCTGAGGCAGGGGAATCACTGGGATACATAAGTTCCATGTCAGCCTGGCCTAAATACATAGATAGCAAGGCCCTGTCAAAACTGGGGTGGGGTGGGAGGCCTAGGAAGAGTGTATGTGGAGAGGTAGCTCAGTGGTTAAGGGTATTCACTGCCTTTGATCCTCATACCCACGTCAGGAAGCGCACACCTGTAAGTCCAGCCTCAGGGAATCCAGCACCTTCTGACCTCTGCTGGCACACGGACATATACACATTAATAAAAATAAATATTTCTCTTAAGAAGATAGAAAAACGGGGAGAGAGATATGTGGTAAGTTCCTCTGAAAACTTTTAACTTGTAGAACTTAAGAATTTACAAGTAAATTCTTCTTGGGATTTGTCTAAAGGGTTGTTAATAGGAGCCCACGGCAGGGCAGAGGAAGTATAATTAGCCTAAAACACCGTTTTCCTGCTAAACCACAGTATTTTCCCTGAGCAACTGCTACATTTATTCTGTGTAATTTAGCAGTGTGGCCTTTAGCCACATCATTGAAACTTCCAGGCCAGGAGTCTCTCAGACAGCCATCAATTAATGTAAGGATTCCCCCCACAGGAGACATTACAGTTCTGCTCTTCAAGGGCTCTGAGCTACCAAACTTGCCGATTAACCTTACCGAATACTCCAGCAATGGTGTAAAGGCAGGTCCTGCTAAGCAGTCAAGGAAATCTAAGTCCAGAAAAATGAAATGAGTTGTCCGAATCACTGGGTGGAAAGCAGAGGTCCCGGGGCATACGGCACCCTGTGGCTTTGACTATTCAACTCCTGACAAAAATTGTTTTTAAATTAAACTTTTTGTTTTCCCTCCAAGTGATGTTATTGATTTGTTTAAATAGTCAGGTCTCGGGGACAACCTCAATGTGTGGGTCTGCATATTGTAGAAAGAAATCCACATGAATTCTCGGATGTTTCTTGGTGTTGGAGATTGAAGCCAGCGCCTCACGCCTGCCTGGAAGCACTCTGCCATTGACCCTTACCTCAGCCCAGTCTCTAATCTGTCTCTCCTCAGTAAATTTCAGGGTGTCTGAATTGCCTCTACCTTTGTTGAATATCTTGAGTTAGCTGATAGGAGAACGCAGACCAGACAAGGAGCTTGCTGGTAGAAAACCCAAGTAAGACAAGGTGTGAAGCAGCCCCATATCTAACTCCAAGGGGAAAATACAGCTCTGTGAGGCTGCGTGTTTAGTGATTTAGAAACATGAAAGGAACTGTGGGAAAGATATGTTATTTAGAATCGTAATTAAAATACTACTTGTGTGGCTAGGAAGATGGTTCAGTGATTTAGAGCACTCACTGTCTGTTAACCTATTCATCCAATGCATCTGTCGCCCTCTTCTGGCCTCCACAGGCACTGCATACTCATGGTGCACAGACATGTGCAGGCAAAACATGCCTGTGTGGGGTTGGAGAGATGGCTCAGTGGTTAAGAGCACTAAGTGCTCTTCCAGAGGTCCTGAGTTCAATTCCCAGCAACCACATGGTAGCTCACAACCATCTATAGTAAGATCTGACCCCCTCTTCTGGGGTGTCTGAAGATAGCTACAGTGTATTTACATATAATAAATAAATCTTTTAAAAAATTCATACACATAAAATAAAAATAAACCTATCTTTTTAATTTAAAAAAATTGCAGGAAATCTTTTTCATAAAGATACATATAAAGTAAGGTACAGTAAATGAGCTTGGCTCCCCACTCAGCACCTCACAGGGCAGAGGCCTCACAACCAGAATCAGTGGACACCAGGGCTTCTGTGAGGCTCTGGGCATGACACATTTGTGATATGTGTACCCAAAAAAACATAGTCACTTTGACTGTTGAGAGAGAATGCAATTTTTTAAAAAAAGAGAATTCTGGATAATACAGGGTGATAACAGTTGAATGTGTTGTCGGGTGTGGTTATTCACTCCTGTAGTCCCAGTCTCTGGGAAGCTGAGGCAGGAGGATCACTGCAACTTAGAAGTCAACCTGGACCACAGAATGAGACCCTGCAAAAACAAATTTGCTACTTAAGAAACGTTGGCCTCCTGCCATGTAAATGCCTTAGTTGTGTGTGATGAGAACGGAGGGCTGGAAAGGGAAGTTTCCCAGCCCGGGTTAGGCAATGAACCAATCAGCTGCCATTTTCTCTGATTTGGGGCAGCCCTGTCTCAGAGAGGCTGTGCGGGAGTGTTTATCTTCTGCCCAACCCCAGCACCCTGCTGTCTGCCACAGTAAACGGCCTCTATCGGCAGCCAGGGTGTAGCTTCCTCTTGCCATTTCCTCCTTCTCAGGCACATTTCCTCTTGGAGGCAGCTCTGCACGTCAGGAGCTATTCTCCCTGCAGGAAGGGTCGGCTTGCAGCCCTGTGATTGTTTCAATGTTTCTATGGCGCCTCAGGTTGGGGACAGCCAGGTGTTGGAATGGACTGGAAGGTTAATGCCCTGGAAGGGGGAGGTGCCTACCTCCTTTCCGCCCAATTAAACATTGTTTCAAAAGATGTTTTACCAATAGCTCCAATCCTGGGCCAGGCAAGGAAGGAGTGTTTTCAGCTTTGAGCTTTTCAGTTGGCTCCTAGTCCATTTCAAAGGGAGGGATCAGGAGGACCCCACTGTAAAGAAATACTACACACATAAATGCCAATCACTGTGCCTCATTTGAATGCAAGTCTATGGAAATTTCCTTGTGAGCAAGACCTCTACCCTAAGGATGGACTCAGATCGCATACCCTAAGGATGGACTCAGATCATACACCCTAAGGATGGACTCAGGACATGTACCCTAAGGATGGACTCAGGACATGTACCCTAAGGATGGACTCAGGTCATGTACCCTAAGGATGGACTCAGGTCATATACCCTGAGGATGGACTCAGGACATGTACCCTGAGGATGGACTCAGGTCATATACCCTAAGGATGGACTCAGATCATACACCCTAAGGATGGACTCAGGACATGTACCCTAAGGATGGACTCAGGTCATGTATTCTAAGGATGGACTCAGGTCATGTATTCTAAGGATGGACTCAGGTCATGTACCCTGAGGATGGACTTAGGACATGTACCCTAAGGATGGACTTAGGACATGTATCCTGAGGATGGACTCAGGACATGTACCCTAAGGATGGACTCAGGACATGTACCCTAAGGATGGACTCAGGACATGTACCCTAAGGATGGACTTAGGACATGTACCCTGAGGATGGACTCAGGACATGTACCCTAAGGATGGACTTAGGACATGTACCCTAAGGATGGACTCAGGACATGTACCCTAAGGATGGACTTAGGACATGTACCCTCAGGATGGACTCAGGTCATGTACCCTAAGGATGGACTCAGGGCATGTACCCTAAGGATGGACTTAGGACATGTACCCTAAGGATGGACTCGGGTCATGTATTCTAAGGATGGACTCACTCTTCCTCATTTGGTTCATACACTTCACTGGAGGCTTACTTGAAGCCATGTTTTTTTCTCTTTACCTTTACTTTATGTGTGTGTGTGCTGCCTGCATGTGTATATGCACACCATGTGTGTACCTGAGGAGCCCAGAAGGTGTCAGGAGGTACTGAGGCTGTGAGGCTCCATATAGGAGCTGGGAACCAACCCTGGGCCTTCTGCAAGAGCAACAAGTGCTTGTATCCACTGAAGCCAGGATCTCGAGAACTTTCTAAACTGGGCATAAATAAGTTCTGATTAGAAACCTAAAAATTCTAAATCCATCCCCTGGGTTCCTTTGTGTGCTCAGTTTCCTCTTTCTTAGTTCTTGAGAAAGGATCTTTTACTTTTTTTTTTTAAATGCCAGCCTTATCGCAGCCGAACCAAGAACAGAGCACGTTTTTGTTTCTTGTTTTTCATAGCCACGTCTAGAATAGGCAATGAAGCAAAAGCCGTGGGGTTGAACGTCAAGAGGGTAGGACAAAAGACACGGCTCTGGCCTCAGACAGCCCAGGCCCCTGACCTGGCGTCAGGTGAGCAGGGGACAGTCCAGCCAGCTACATCCACAGCAAGTGCTGTGATGTGTCCTTGGTTCAGGGATGAGGCCAGGAGAGATTAGCCCCACAGACTGGGCAGAAGTGGGTAAGACATAGCCTCAACTTTAGCTGCTTTTTAGACTATCCTAGTAGCTTATACCCATCTGGCTGCCAGACTCTATCCCACCTCTGAAGTTAGATCCTGTGGAGGTGAGGAGTGTCCAGGAAATGTAGTGTACCTGTGTACCAATAAACCTCAATATAAACCAGACAATTAACAGTTAAACAACTATAGGGCCACTATAGGACAGAGTCAGCAGTGTCTGGTGACTGGCCAGCCTGGCCTAGGGGCCTTACCAGGTCACTCTAACCAAAGGGAACCTCTGCAGATCCAATATATTACTCTTATGTCTATTAGTGTGGACTTGCATGGAATTGGAGGCAGAGGTAGTTGCTGACAGAGTCCTGAATCCCACAGATCCAAACCTCACCTAGGAATAAGTGATCACTCCCACCCCACCCCACCCCCACACACTTTGAGACAAGGTCTCAGTATATAGCCTTCGATGGCCTAGAACTATGTCAACCACGCTGGCACAGGCACACAGAAGTCAGCTTGCCTCTGTCTCCTGAGTGCCTAGACTAAAGGCATGCATCACCATGCCTGGTTAAAGTTTGCCCTCTTGAATTTAGTGGCTTTCTTTGAATAACTGTCTCCATCCGTTGTCCTTCCTCTGTTATAGAACTCTTACTGTCCTTTCTGGCGCCCTCCCACAGCACGGCAGTCTTCTGCTCCTCTTCTTGCTTGTTCCACCATTTCTTCCCATCCTCCCTTGCTTCTGCTGCCCATCCTTTCCTAGAATCCTGCCCTGGACTCTCTGTCCTTTCAATCTGCTGCCCTCGTCTCTAGAAGTTGCTTTTATTCTCACAGTATTAACAGCCATGTGTGGCAAGACTCTCCATGATGCACACATGTCCTCTGCCTGGGCATCGTGCTGTGCCATCCCTTCATTACACACCTGTGTGTCCTGCCAACATAAGCAAGGCAGAGTGGGCCCTGCCCCAGCCATCTCTGCCAAGTTGGAAATGTGTGTCAAAAACTGAGTCCCCAGTGGTGAAAGTGTAAGGCAAGAATGGGTGGTAGCAGTGAGCGCTGAAGGCCATCAGAGGACCGGGAGAAAGGAGAGGCTTCCCGAAGAGGTGTCCAGTGGAACAAATATTCCACAGGTGCTAATAGACATAAGAGTAAAAGTCAGGGGCTGGTGAGATGGCTCAGCGGGTAAGAGCACCCACTGTTCTTCTGAAGGTCCTGAGTTCAAATCCCACCAACCACATGGTGGTTCACAACCACCCATAATGAGATATGATGCCCTCTTCTGGGGTGTCTGAAGACAGCTACAGTGTACTTATTTATAATAATAAATAGATCTTTGGGCCGGAGCGAGCAGAGGTCCTAAATTCAATTCCCAACAACCAGATGAAGGCTCACAACTATCTGTACAGCTAAAGTGTGTACTCACATACATTAAATAAATAAATCTCTTTTTTTAAAGAGTAATATATTGGATCTGCAGAGGTTCCATTTGTTAGGGTAACCTGGTAAGGCCCCTAGGCCAGGCTGGCCAGTCACCAGACACTGCTGACTCTGTCCTATAGTGGCCCTATAGTTGTTTAACTGTTAATTGTCTGGTTTATATTGAGGTTCGTCTGAACATTGCTATGCATCAGTCCAGCTCTTTCTCACTTCCTCTATCCTATACAGTGATGTTAGATGTAAGAATCAAGTCACTCGCCGATATATCCCCATTTTTATGCTTGTTTGTTTTTTTTAAATGTCAGAAGTGGTGACACACACCTTTAATCCCAGCCCTAAGGAAGCAGAGTCAGGTGGATCACTGTGAGTTTGGAGCCACCCTGGTCTACAAAGTGAGTTCCAGGATAGCCAAGGCTATGCTGAGAAACCAATTTAAAATGGTTTTGCACTGTACACAGCACAATCCAAACTTTTGTTTTTGCTTTTAAAAGAAACTCACTTCCAGAGGAGTTACATACACCTGTAATCCTAGCACTTGGGAGGCTGAGGCAGGAGAGTCCTAGAGCTCAAAGCCATCTTTCTCTACATAGCAATCTGCAGGCTATTCTGGGCTACATGATTCCCTGACATCTTAAAAAGCAACCAAGCTGGAGCTGGAGAGATGGTTCAGCGGTTAAGAACTCGTACTGCTTTGGCAGAGGACCAGAGTGTGATTCCCAGGACCCCAGTCCATTGACTCAGAACTGGTGCTCTGGGGGATCTAGTGCCCTCTTCTGGTGTCTGCAGAATCACACACATAATTAGAAATACATAAATCTGAAATCCATATATATACAGGGCTAGAGAGATGGCTCAGCGGAGGTCCTGAGTTCAGATTCCAGTAACTACATGGCAGCTCACAATTCAGTGCCCTCTTCTGGTGTGCAGGCAGACAGGCAGACAAATCACTTGTATACATAAATACATAAATCTTTTGAGAGAGAGACAGAGACAAAAACTCCAGTGCTGCCTGCCTCTGGGCTTTTCCCTTCTCCAGCTAAGGTCTTCTCCCAGTGCCTTCCTCGTCTCTGACTTCTGCCTCTGAAACGTTCCTCTCTGGCCCTGGATGGCGATGCGCCCCATATGTCCCCTGCTTTCCTATCTTCACTCAAGCAGCTCTCCCCACTGGAAGTGACCTTGTCCACCAGAGTCAGCTCATCTTCCATTTTTCTTCCACTTGGAGCCCATCCAAGCGTGGTGTCAAAGTGTAAGGCTTCCAGCGCCTAGCTTCCTGCTGTCACTCCAGGCCCTGCCGCACACTGGTCTGGGTCACTTCCTTAAGCCCCATGTGCTTCAGTTCTCTTTAACATGGTGGGGGTGGGGGGGGAGGAGGACACACAGGAGTATTTATCCCACAGAATGGCTTTGAGCATTACAGCACGGAGAACAGCGCTAGCCTCCAGGGGAAATGTCATAGAAGGATCTTATTCTCTACCTTAGCACTTTTATTTGAGTTTCTCCTTCGGTTATAGACTCTCTGACTGTGTCTGGCTCCCACTGCTCTAAAAATGGCTGACTCTTAAGAACCCTGGCGGTGGCTCACACCTTTCATCCCTGAACTCAGGAGGCAGAGGCGAGTGGATCTGTGAGTTGAAAGGCCAGCCTGGTCTACATGGTGAATTCCAGGCTAGCTGGGGGCTACATAGTGAGACCTTATCTCAAAACAAACACAAGCCTGACTGATGCTTTCCTGGTGTATTGTGAACAATGCCTTCAATACCATACATGGCTGATTTCCCCTACAGTGCGGTAATCCGGGCCTCCTATTAAGAAGTATTAGTAGAACTAAAAGTAAGCTATACTCAGGGTAGACACTAGACACTCTGCCACCCAGAGGCCACTTCTCTATTACCCTCAAAAGGACCCTGGAGGCCTCCTGCCTTCAGGCATCCCTCATCTTAGGCTCGGCCCATCTGTCGTGCTGAGAGGTGTTTTCTTCTTCTTTCTTTCTTTCTTTTTTTTTTTAAGATTTATTTGTTTGTTTGTTTGTTTGTTTTATGTATGTGAGTACACTGTAGCTGTACAGATGGTTGTAAGCCTTCATGTGGTTGTTGGGAATTGAATTTTTTGGACCTCTGCTCACTCCAGTCAACCACACATGCTCAGTCCCTGCTTGCTCAGGCCCAAAAATGTATTTATTATTATATATAAGTACACTATAGCTGACTTCAGACGCACCAGAAGAGGGCATCAGATCTCATTATGGGTGGTTGTGAGCCACCATGTGGTTGGTGGGATTTGAACTCAGGACCTTAGGAAGAGCAGTCAGTGCTCATACCTGCTGAGCCATCTCGCCAGCCCAGGTTTTTGGTTTTGGTTTTGGTTTTGGTTTTTGGTTTTTCAAGACAGGGTTTCTCTGTTTAGTCCTGGCTGTCCTGGAACTCACTTTGTAGACCAAGCTGGCCTCGAACTCAGAAATCCGCCTGCCTCTGCCTCCCAAGTGCTGGGATTAAAGGCATGCGCCGCCGCCACCACCACCACCTGGCCCCAGGTGTTTTCTTCTTAAACGTGTTGTTTTAGAGTTGACACTCAGCAACTGTACAGACCATCTGGGGACTGTGATATTTCAGTTTGTGTGCATGTTGTGCTGTAGCCAGGAACATTCTGGAACACACACCCCACCCCACCCCCGCCCTTTTGCTTCTGTAGCATGGCCGAAGAGTAGTCTGCCCAACCCAGAACACAACAGTCTTAGAGCATTCTGCTGCCTCAGCCAAGGGTAACTGGGTTAATCCATGGGTTACCCGTGGGCCTTACGACATCTGTCCATGACCATTTGAGGTTTTCCATGTGACCTGTATACCTGATTTTCAGAAATCAGACGCCGTGGCTCCAAAGATCCCCTGGTGAAGGCCCTCCAGTTGCTTGATGGCCCGAGTGAGCCAGGGGAGACTGTGAAGGTGGAGGCCACAGTCAAGAGACGGAGCTCCAAGGACCTGCTGGGGAAGCCGCCACAACTCTATGACACCCCGTACGAGCCTTCGGAGGGTGGCCAACGTGTAGCAGAGGTGAAGGCGCGGCCAGCAGACAGCAGGCTACCGGAGGAGGACGATCGGCCCGCTGCTGAGTACGAACAGCCCTGGGAGTGGAAGAAGGAGCAGATCGCGAGAGCCCTGTCAGGTGAGGGTGCAGCGCCTGCCTCACCAAACACAGCAGTGCTCCGGGCTCCCTGCCACAGTGTGACTTTCAGGACGCCTGAAACTGTGGCCTTGTTTCCCGGCTCTGTCCACTGTGTAGCCACTGGGGATGCTTTAGGGCTGTTGGAACAGCCTCCTTGATTGCTTTACATTTGGAAACCACCTTCCTCACTCTTTCCGGGACGTACTTGCTCTTCAAGCCTGTGAGAGGCTCACTGTGAAACAGCAGGCCTGGGCTAGGTAGATTGACGGACCACTGTGGCTGCGAGTGAGAATGAGGCTAGATCAGTCTTGTCATTGAGACAGGATCTCACTATGTAGCCGAGGCTAGCCTCAACCTTGCAATTTTTTGCTTCGGTTTTCTTAGGGTGTTAGACGCTTATGTTACAATTCCCAGCTACAAATCGATTCCTTTAGAAAGTAAAACCTAAATTGAAGGTAGAGTCACTTCTTCAAATGTGGACCTTTTGTTGAGGGGCTAGCTCAGGCTAGCTCCAAACTCCTGAGTTCAGTCTCACAAGCAGCACAAACCCTGCTCATGTGAGGGTTTTTAAGCAATTTAAGGGAGAGTTGTTAAACAGACTTTTGAAAAGAAAAGAAAACTGGGGGGGGGGGTGCAGAGAGATGGCATTTAGTGATCTTGCAGAGGACTTGGGTCAGTTCCCGGTACCCGTGTAAGGCTCACAACCGTCTGTAACAACCACTCCCAAGACATACTTTCTTCATTTGGCTTTCACAGAATTGGTTTTGCCTTTGCTTTAGATTTTTTTTCTCCTTATATGGGTAATTATTTTTTTTCATTTTTTATTAGATATTTTCTTCATTTACATTTCAAATGTTATCCCCAAATCCCCCTATATCCCCCCCACCCTGCTCCCCAATCCACCCACTCCTGCTTCCTGGCCCTGGCATTTCCCTGTATCAGAGCATATGATCTTTGCAAGACCAAGGGCCTCTCCTCCTATTGATGGCCAACTAGGCCATCCTCTGCTACACATGCAGCTAGAGACACAGTTCTGTGGGGTACTGATTAGTTCATATTGTTGATGCTCCTATAGGGTTGCAGACCCCTTTAGCTCCTTGGTTACTTTCTCTAGCTCCTTCTTTAGGGGCCCTGTGTTCCATCCAATAGAGGACTGTGAGCTTTAGAATTTTCAAGGTGTCTTTTCCCCTTAACAGCCAAGCCAATTAAAAGTAGAATCGGTGTGCTGGTTGGTGGTGAATCCTGTAATCCTAGCACTTCCTAAGTAGGAGCAGGAAGAGGAGGGCGAGTTCCAGGCCACCCTGGGCTGTGTCCTCGGCCCGGCCTGGGCTGGGCATCGCTAATGTGTCAGTCCATATTTTGTTCTGTTTCTGCCTGTGCTGGGAGTTTGTCTGTCTCAAGCTTGTGCTGTCACAGTCTCTGTGAGTTCACATCTGTCTGGCCTGCGGTGTCTGCCAACACTATTTCACTAAAATCATCTCCTCCAGGAGGTTCGTGCAGTCTTTCTGTCCCTCCCCTTCCGCATGGATCCCTGAGCCTTGAGGAGAGGGTGTGATACAGGCATCCCCTTCACAGCTGAGAGCTCCGGAGTCACTCTGAATGTATGTTTAGTCTTTAAAAAACAACGCATTCTGCATGTTCTTAGAGTAAAGTCCATGCTGAAACGTAAGTCCCCTCTTCTGTTCACAAACTGTTTCTACTGATGAGTAACTTCAAGGAGAGGGGTCGTATGAAGACACTAGCCATGTAGTCAGCCATTCATGACAGCAGTACAGCAGTTGAGGGACACTGCTCTTCATTGGAAGGCATGTTCTTCCCTAAGCTAAGGCAGGCACGAGCTTTTTCCTTTGAGGGCTACATGGCTGGCTTCCGTGTTCTCCAGTGTTAAGTGATGGCTTCCTTCCAGTCCAGTTTGAGGGATCTGATCGACCTCTGGGCAGAGAGGATGCAGGGAGACCGCACCACTGGCAGAAGACCTTGAAGCCGACCCTGTCAGACCATGGTGATGGGGAGAAGGTGGACCCAAGCCTGGCCCTAGAAAAGCAACCGTGAGTCTCCCTCACTGACTCTGCCACAACCTATGTAGGGTCCCCAGGTCCTTTCTGTATGACCCCTTTGGTTTATGCATTCTTGTCTGGGTGGAGCTTCTAAATGCAGGGTTTGCTCATGATGGAAGGCCCTATATCTCAAGAAGCACGTTTAAGCCTCCTTCCACACCAAAGGGAAGCTTGCTTTCTTTTTTAAAAATTTATTTTTATTTTATGAGGTTTGCCTGCCTGTATACATGTGTGATAACCAGAGGCCAGAAGATGGTGGTGAATCCCCAGGAACTGGGGTTGCCGGTGGCTATGAGTCACTAGGTGAATGCTAGAACTGGACCCAGGTCCTCTCCAAGAGCAGCAAGTACTTTTAACCACTGAGCCATCTCTCCAGGCCCCAGAGGGAAACGTTTCAAACACACTCCCTCTCTTGACTTGACCGTGTCTGATTGAGAGGCTTGGTGAGCCAGGACCACTAGAATGGGCGTTGTGTCCATCCTGAACATGATTCAGGATCCACTCAGGCTATTGAGCACCTCCCAGAAACTCCCTTCAAACCCCGCTTTAGTGGGGTGATGCTCCATCTGCATTTGCCCTGTGACACCCATGGCCTTGTTTTTCTCTCCCCCTCTGCAGTTGGTATCATGGCTCCATTAGCCGAGCTGAGGCCGAGAACCGACTACAGCCCTGCAAAGAAGCCGCTTACCTGGTCCGGAACAGTGAGTCAGGGAACAGCAAGTATTCCATTGCACTGAAGTAAGTGCCTCCTTCCCCTGGATTCCCTGTCTGAAGGCAAGGCCATGCCATGAGAGGCTTTCCTCCCTGGGGGTAGATGGGTAGTGGAAACAAGTAAAATTTGAAGGCTGGTCTTAGGGGTGTGATTGACAGAAAACCAAAGGCAGTTTACTTGGACAGCAGAGGGTGAGACCCTGTGATCAGAATGCAGAATTGATGCTAGAAAGCGACCCCAGTGTCAGTCACAGATGTGGTCCTGTTTTCATATCATCGTACATTAGTACGCATTACCAAACCTAAGGCCTCTTAGAAGAGAAATACTTCCTGATTAAAAAAAAAAAAAAGTGTTGGGGCTGGAGAGATGGCTCAGTGGTTAAGAGCACAGGCTGCCCTTCCAGAGGACTTTGGTTCAATCCTCAGGATCCACATGGTGGCTCACAACCATCTGTAACTCCAGTTTCTCTTCGGGCCTCTGTAAGTACCAGGCACATACATGTGCACAGACATATATGTTGCCCAAACACCCATAACATAAAATAAATAATAATATTTTTTAAAAAGTGTCTGGGGGAGGCTGCTTCTGGCTCCCACTCTCACAGCCATTGCAGTACATGGAGCTCCATAGAGACAGTGCCGGGGCAAGCGCGAGCCGGACAGGCATTGGGCGACTCTGTGCCTCACGGAGGAAAATCAACTAAACATGGGCAAAGGAGATCCTAAGAAGCCTAGAGGCAAAATGTCCTCATATGCATTCTTTGTGCAAACCTGCTGGGAGGAGCACAAGAAGAAGCACCCGGATGCTTCTGTCAACTTCTCAGAGTTCTCCAAGAAGTGCTCAGAGAGGTGGAAGACCATGTCTGCTAAAGAAAAGGGGAAATTTGAAGATATGGCAAAGGCTGACAAGACTCGTTATGAAAGAGAAATGAAAACCTACATCCCCCCCAAAGGGGAGACCAAAAAGAAGTTCAAGGACCCCAATGCACCCAAGAGGCCTCCTTTGGCCTTCTTCTTGTTCTGTTCTGAGTATCACCCCAAAATCAAAGGCGAGCATCCTGGCTTATCCATTGGTGATGTTGCAAAGAAACTAGGAGAGATGTGGAACAACACTGCAGCAGATGCCAAGCAGCCCTATGAGAAGAAAGCTGCCAAGCTGAAGGAGAAGTACGAGAAGGATATTGCTGCCTACAGAGCTAAAGGAAAACCTGATGCAGCGAAAAAGGGGGTGGTCAAGGCTGAAAAGAGCAAGAAAAAGAAGGAAGAGGAAGATGATGAGGATGAAGATGAGGAAGAGGAGGAAGAAGAAGAAGATGATGATGAATAAGCTGGTTCTAGCGAAGTTTTTTTCTTGTCTATAAAGCGTTTAACCCCCCTGTACATAACTCACTCCTTTTAAAGAAAAAAATTGAAATGTAAGGCTGTGTAAGATTTGTTTCTAAACTGTACAGTGTCTTTTTTGTATAGTTAACACACTACCAAATGTGTCTTTAGATAGCCTTGTCCTGGTGGTATTTTCAATAGCCACTAACCTTGCCTGGTACAGTCTGGGGGTTGTAAATTGGCATGGAAATTTAAAGCAGGTTCTTGTTGGTGCACAGCACAAATTAGTTATATATGGGGACAGTAGTTTGGTTTTTTTTTTCCTTTGGTTTTATTTTTGGGTTTTATTTTTTTCATCTTCAGTTGTCTCTAATGCAGCTTATACAAAGATAATTGTTGTTCTGTTAACTGAATACCACTCTGTAATTGCAAAAAAAAAAAATTGCGGCTGTTTTGTTGACATTCTGAATGCTTCTAAGTAAATACAATTTTTTTTATTAAAAAAAAAAAGTCTGGGGTTGGGGCTATAGTTCAGTGGTAGAGTACTTGTCTAGCACACACAAGCCCTAAGTGTATCCCCCAGCAGTGGGAAAAAAAAGTCAATAAAAATTAAAAGATAGTGCAGTTTAATCGCTTCTGATTTTTAAAAAAATTTATGTCAATGAGTATTTTCCTTCATGTACATACGTGTACCACATGCATGCCTGGTACCTATCAAAGCCAGAAGAGGACATCAGATCCCCTGGAACTAGAGTTACAGGCAGTTGTGAGCCTCTGTATGTGTGCTGGGAACTGAACCCAGGTCTTTTGCAAGATCAGTAAGTGTTCTTAACCACTGTCTCCACCCCCACGATTATTTTTTTTCTTTTCTTTTTTTTTGAGGGAGGGGGGGAGAGGGACCATACAGTGTCTCTCTATGTAGCCCTGGCTGTCCTAGAACTCAATTTGCAGACCAGGCTGTTCTCAAACTCACTGTGATCCTCCTGCCTCTGCCTCCTGAGTCCTGGGATTAAAGGCGTGTGTCCCCAAGCTCTGGACTGCTTTTTGTTTTTGAGGCAGGGCCTCACTGTGTAGCCCTGATTGATGCAGAGCTCCACTCCCTGTCTCTGCCTCCCCACTGAGAGGATTGCAGGCATGCTCTGACATACACAGCTTCAGGCATCTTTCTTTATTCCCTAGTAAGTATGAGGGACCCTAGGGATTATCAGATCCTTGATTGTCAAAATGCTAGCTGTGTTTGATACTTGTTTCTCCTGCAGGAGAAGGAAACGCTGAGCTGCCTGCTGCTCTGTCTAGTTGTGCAGGAGAACTCATTTTGCCTGCTGGTCTTGGCAGAATCCGTCTCATGGAAATTCTCATTGCTCTATGAATTTGGTGGCTCTATATTGGAGGATCATTGTCAAGAGCCCTAACAGCACTTCCTTCCTGAGGAAGCTGAGCCCCTGCAGCTGAAACAATCGGACTGGAAGGGAAAGGAGGGGGAGGGGCACAAGAGTAATATGGCTCCAAAAATGGGCCGGGCCACGGAGACAATACCAGGAACAGCCACCGTGCTCCTGCTCGTGAAAGCGGTGTTTAGGATTCAGTGTTTGAGCCTTCAGCGCCAGCTGTCACTATACGCAACCAGGACTGGCCTTTCCTCATGAAGGCAGGGGCCAGTGGACAGTTATTGTTGTTATTATTAGTGTAACCACACGTATCTTTTTACAGTGGAGGGGGGTTGTAGATGAACTGTAGAGGGGCCGCAGGCTTGGACTGGTCTTCCAGTTTGGGCAGCTGAAGGCATTTATTTGGCTTTTCCCCTCCAGTCCTGACCCCTGACGTGTAACAAGTTGGGGTGCCATGCACTTGGGCTCAGACACTTCCAAACGCTCCACCAGATTGTTGAATGCGTTTGTAGAAGAATTGCAGGACAGGAAGAGGAAACCATCCACACTTTGTGAATCTGACCAGAATGGATGGACTGTCTGCTTATTCATGTCTTCTTGTTTTCTATCTCCAGGACTAGTCAAGGGTGTGTCCACATCATAGTGGCTCAGACAAAAGACAACAAATACACACTGAACCAGACGAGCGCTGTGTTTGACAGCATCCCTGAAGTGGTACACTATTACTCCAATGCAAAGCTGCCTTTCAAAGGAGCAGAACACATGACCCTTCTCCATCCAGTGCACAGGCTCCACTAAGGTCAGCCAGCAAGAGCCCGGGCACCTGTGAGGCCATCAGCACCCAACAACATCATGTGGACAGGACCCACTGCTGCTGCTGCAGACCAGGAGTCGGCACCTAGAAGTCAATCGGTCTGTGGTCTTAAATCCAGGACACAGTGTTTTCTGATCTGTTCTTTCTCTCCCTACTACAAGAAAGTATCGCTTGCCTGCCACCTTCTCCCTTGGGCTAGGAGTTCTGTTTGGAGTGTGACCCTTAGGAAGGTTAGATCCAGAGCCCAGGAGCACTGAGCTTAGCCCTTGGCTGTTCTCTGGCGTGCCTGGCCTCTGCACAACAGAGAACCCCTAGGCCTTTATGAGTGATTGCTAGGCTGGAAGATCCTGCCAGTGTGAGCCCCTTTGTGAGGAAGTGGATGGACAGTGGGAAATAAGAATGATGGGCAGGAAAGCTGTCTTTCTCCACGTCCTGATGCAGCTGTGGCCTTCACACAGCATTCACAACCTAAGGACTTCACAAGAGTATTATTTGGTTGGCTCTCCTAAGTATGTGCTTTCTCGATTTCCCTGGACGTTCCTATCCTGCAGTAAATCAGTGCTATGAGCAGAAATTGGATGGAGGCCCCCAGATGAAAGTGTTACCAGTGCAATCAAGAGGTGGCATCCTTTCTATAATTCTGATTGTTATTAAGTGTACTCCAAAGATTTGATTTCTGATTTAAAAAAAAAATTCTACAGAGCTCAACACCTGTTTTGTTATTGAATAATTACATAGCACTTGAGACAGCCTTTTTCTTTGTGTATTTTTTTTTGCATGAAATCATCTTTAAGATTTCTTTCTGAAATTAGATTTGCTTTGTATTTTTTGGCAAAAATTTTTTACAACAAAATTGGGATCCCATTGTATGAACTGAGTCACTGGTCTGGAAAGATTGCCCTGATGTACAGACAGAAGAAGGCAATATGTGCCTTACAGAAACATTTTGAACAATATTGTAGTCTGAGGCTGCCTCTTCTGCTCTCTAGGACACTAAATCATTGCATGTTTATCTGTGATCCGTGTACTGTGGGGAATTCCACAGGAGGGGCATGCTGTGTGAAGGAGCTAGTGGGAATGGGCTGGACCAGAACCAGAGGAACATTTCGTGTTCAGTTTTATAAACTGGATCTCAAGACTGTTCCACCCTCAGTGGAAACTGAAGGTTTGTAGCTTCTCAGATGCACAAAAAATACTAACCATAAATTGGGTGTGGTGGCATACACCTTTAATCCCAGCACCCAGGAGGCAAAGGTAGGTTTGAGGTCAGCCTGGTCTACAGAGTTGCAGGACAGCTAGGGCTGCACAGAGAATCCCTGTCTTGAAAATCTAAAACAACAACACAAAAACCACTACCAACAAAAAATCTGGTCAGATTTCTTAGGGAAGCATGGCTCCATCCTCGGCTCTCTCACTCAGACATCCTGACTGAAATGTAGGAAGACTTTTGCTCCTGTGTCAGTGGACCTTAGCCAAAGGGTTGTGCGAGATTTTGTTTTAAAAGGCTGAAAGGGACTTCTCCTCAGTGGAGCACAGAGGCCTGCACGAAGGCTGTTCTCACAGCACTGACAATCATATTTGGCTCGTATGTGTAGTGCAGGGCTCTCGGTTTAAGTTTTCAGTAGCCACATTTCCGCCCAGCGAATGTTAGTCATCATGTATTACCTTGTATCTGTGCATTGTTCACTGTGTTAAACCCAGTTTAGCTCAGCATTCTAGCCATGAAGCCTTATTTTTTGCTTAGCCCTCCCTATTCAGCAAATGGAGCCGTTGTCTTTAATGGTAAGAATATCATAAAATGTTTCTGGGTGGGGAAGGATTTGGGCACACGCCTCGTGACTCTGATGAACACCGGCCTGACAAGTCGGTGTCACCTGGCCTCTGCCACATACCTGGGCGTGCTCCCTCCATATTTGCTTTACATGATTGAAAGTGGAGGAGACAGAGTTTATATATAGTCCAGTCTTCATGGTAGGGCATGGGGCTATAAAAAGCAAAAATACTGTAGACTAGTGGAAGGCCAGTGAGGGAGATGTTAAAGCTGCTATTTTCTTCTTAGGTTGTGACACAAGCTGACAGGAACCAGGGGACTCACAGCTGGGTGGTGGCATAAAGTACCCTACCCTACCAGGCTAAAAACAATTAAGCCCAGCAGGGTGTCCTAACCACTCACTAGTGAGCCTGGGCCAGCTGGGGCTTGTCCTCCGAGCTCCAAAAGATTGAGCTTTTTGTCCTTTTCTTCCTGATAAAGGTATTTTGTTGTTATCTTTATTCCTTTGAACTGATTCTGTCTCCCAGGGGGGAAAATATTTCTTCTGGTGACCCCTCAAGATGCTGTGAACATCTATAGCATATAGATATAGCATCTAGATATAGCATCTAGAGAGCTGTCCACTCTTTCTCCTTTAGCAAAACTTATTTGTAAAAACTGCTTTCTTTGTTCCAGAGCATCGACTTAGACAGGGACCCCTGAGAATGGAAGGCATCTCTAATCCATCCAGCTGTCCAGGAGGTCCAAGAGTCCAAAACTAGCCTTGGCAATAGAGCAAGGGTGTCTCCAAAAAGAATACAGGAAGGCAAAGGGCATTTCTACTTCCTGTAATAGCATAGCAGATTCTGTTCAGATGTATTCTAATCACTGCCTGAGGGGGCGCTGGCCAGTAGGATGTGCTGAGGAGGCAGAAACAGGAGGAGTTGAATTTGAGGTTACTTTTGGGTTACACCTTGGACCAAAGAAATGGCTCAGAGGTGGAAAATGCTGCACTTGTAGAAGACCCTGGTTAGTTCCAGTATCTACATCCTGTTCAGTTCTAGGGGATCTGGCGCCCTCTTCTGGCTTCTGAGGGTACTGGGCAGGAACATGGTACACATACAAGCAAAGCATTCATGCACATAAACTTTTTAAAAACCTGAATGAAGGAATAGAAACAATGGAGGAAGTCTAGTGAGTACGCACAAAAGCAAGTGGTGGTAAAGGCACAAGTCCCTTCAGGTTACTGCGAGTGCTTTAATAGGCATCTTTAAGAACAGCCAGTATTCTTGGCCGTTTAGAGTCTGCGTCTGCTGTGCTGGAGTTCAGCCACTGGTCTCTGCCACAGGAAGGGGAGCTGGGCAGAGAACCAGTAGGGAAAGCTGGCTGTTCTCAACACAGGTCCTACCTTAATAGTCCTTGTTTGGTGTTTAGATTATTTACCAGTGTTGCCCCTGTTGGATAGATCTTAATGTTCAATTCAAGAACAACTGTAAGTCATTCTTTGCCTACTAGATGAGTCTGTTAACATTTTCATTAGAAGCTAATGACTTATTTTTCCTTGCCTCAGTCAAGAAGCCAGTGCATCTAGATTCATGCCCCCTGTACATGCTTCTGATACTTAGGATTTCATTGCTCCCTTCCTGGGACCACACAGCCATTGGTCGCCTTTCTGTCTTCTGTAGCTAGCACCCATTTAACCTTAAACTCCCTTGGGATCGATCTTTTGTCTTCTCGTTGCCACCTACATCCCACTAACTTGGCCTTGAAGAAACTTGACCTGTATGAGCCTTCCCTGTAATTTAGCTTCCAGGTTTCATGGAACCTATGCAATGAAAGATGGTGTTCTACTGCCATCTACTGGGACAGGAAAAAACTGCAGTTGAGAAATAAGCGTGCATTTAGGGTAGTTTGTCTCAAGGATTTTTGATACAGTCCATAAATCAAAATAAACAATGACACAGCAGTTGCCATCTTGAAATGTGCCCTTTACTATAGAAAGGGTGTTTTGACTCCTACTGTGCCCCTGGACCTAGGCTGAGTCATGTTGTTCGCAATCTTAATTCTATTTTTGAAGACTGCGGTGTCAACAGATCATTGAGGCAGGAGTCATTCTGTTAAGCTCTTAGCTGTTCCAAATGCTGTCAGGAGGATTTGACATTTAAAATATCAGCTGATACGTCATTTTAACTTTTTAAAATATTTAAGAGGTAGTAATGCAGGTGCCTTGGCAATTGTTATTATAATGGAATCTTATAAATTGTGGCTCTCTTCACGGGCCAGCATAGCTGTGTGCCTTCCGGAAGATGGTGTACCCTGAAGTGTTACTTTCAATAAATGCTTTGCCAGGAAAACAGTCATTTGCTTTTTCAGTTAGTTGCTGTTTTGGTTGGTTGGTCGGTCCACCGGTCTGTCCGTCGGTCGGTTGGTCTGTCTGCTGGTTTTGTTGCGTTGTGGAGCTGGGTTGCATGCGCCAGGGTTCTGCCACTGAGCTGTACACGGCTCAGTGAATTGGTTCCATTCATCCTGACAATCGCCTCCCTTCATGAAAAGTACTTCCTGTGCAGACACCTACTGGAGTGTTCTGTGAAACTGCTGATGCCAGAGTGTTCCAACGCAACGAACAGCCAGCAGCTGAGCCTCCCCCTCACTTCTCCCTCTACAGCCCTGCCACTCTGTATTCCTGGAGAATACAGAGCAGTGTGGTTCTCCTCTGTGGTTTAGTCTTCCCCAGCATGTCCTTTGTTCTCCTCCTTTCAGCATCACAATTAGATTCGTGTGAGTGTGTGTGTATTAGTGTGTGTAGGTGTGTGTCTGTATGTGTCTCTGTGTGTGTGTGAGTATGAGTGTGTGTGTTTGTATGTATGTGAGTATGTGTGTATGAGTGTCTGTGTGTGTGTATATGTGTGTATGTGTGTCTATGTGTGAGTGTATGTATGTGTATATATGTATATATGTGAGTTTGTGTATGTGTGTATTAATTTGTATATATGTGGGTGAGTGTGTATATGTGTATGAGTGTATGTTTATGTGTGTGTGCCTGTGTGTATATGTATGTGTCTGTGAGTATATGTATGTATGTATGTATGTATGTGTATAAATGATTGTATGTGTGCATAAGTGTGTATGATTGTGTCTGTATGTTTCTCTGTGTGTGAGTGTATGTATGTGTATGAATTTTACCTATATAACTGTTGTCCTGGAACTTGCTTTTAGACCAGGCTGGCCATGAACTCAGAGTTACCCCGTCTCTGCCTCTCCACAGTTGGGGTTAAAGGGCCTCCAGCACTACCGGCTTTTTTTTTTTTTTTTCAATTTTAGTGATGTGAAGAGGGGTGGTTGGTATGTGCACCTTTCTGCAGAGACCAGAGGCATCCGGTCCCTTGGAGCAAGGGCTACAAGCAATAGTTAGCACATGGAGGTGTATGTGCCCTTAACTGGTGAGCCTCTCTCCAGCCCTGGTTATTTTTATTTGTGTAGATGTGTGCAGCGTCTGCAGATGAAAGAGAGGGTTCTGGATCCCCAGAATCTGGAGTTATGTGGTACTGGGAGTTGGAGTTGGTCCTCTGCTCTTAGCCATTGAGCCATCATCTAGCATCTGGTCTTTACTGAGCATAGCGATGGTTTGCCACCAGGTGCTGTAAGTACCGGCCAGTTCTCTGAATCCGTGTGTAAGGAAAGGGGATGTTTACCTGCAGCCGTGCTGCTCCTGCCCCATCGGGGGATCAGAGTAGTGCTTTCTTAGAATTCAGACTGAACATATTTGTAAGAGCCCAGGCTTAGGTCCTGAGTGTTGGATTCCCGCACTGTGAAGGGGCGAAGCTGTAAGGAGCCTCCTTTTTTAAATAAGGATCTCAATGCTCAGCTGATCAATATGTGTCCTGGGTTAGTCACATGGGAAGCAACAGGCAGACCAGGTCTGCCTCAAATCCAGGTGTTTGTTTGTCAGTGTTGGTATTGAGAAAGGGTGGTGGTGATGTTTATTTGGTTTTTGTTTTTTAATGTAGTCCAAGCCTCTACAAACTTAAGGTCTCCCTGCCTCTACCGTCGTCCTAGTCCCGGGATTGCCGGTGTGTGCCACCATGCCTAGCCACACCTCTACTTTCCCTTCCAGGTCATTTACTCAACCTGCAGAACCCTTCACATCTGCAGAACAGGGTCAGTAAGGTGAGGTCCTGGGGGATGCTCAGGCTTAGAGCACCGCTGCTCGTGCAGACTTCCCTTCCCAGCACGTATGTGGCTCACAGCAGTTCCACAGGAGCCGCACCTCTACGGGCTCTGTGGTCATACATTCAAGCAAGCACTCATACTCATACACTAAAATTAGAATAAATACTGAGTTTTGAAAACACACCTCTACTCCCTTATATTTTGGTTGTGAGCCTAGCCTTTAACAGCTGAGCCATCTCTCTAGCCTACACCACTCTATTCTCCATCAGTGGAAATGTATCAGGCCAACTGGACACATAGGTTTGCAGTGCTGAGCTGAGTTCTCCCCCAGAGCCCTGGGCCAAAGGCTAGAGAGCATGCCCCTGGGGCAGCCAGAGAGAGAGAGAGAGAGAGAGAGAGAGAGAGAGAGAGAGAGAGAGAGAGAGAGAGAATGGACGGTTTAGAAAGAGAAGAGGCAACCCCTACATTTACCCATTAGGCACTGGCCCTCTGTGTTCAGCCACACCTCTGGACTGCATCCCAGTGGACTTGGGGCAAAGGAAACAGACACAGAGAGGACTCTCCCTCCAGGACAAAGCTAGGCTGAGGCTGGCAGGTGGCCTCCTGGCAGCCATTCCCCTATCCAAAGAGCCCCTCCCCCTTCTATGCCCCCTGGGCCTAGACGGTTGTGAAATCTGGTAGACTGCTGAAGCTCTGAGGAGCTCTGCTCTGAGGCTGGAGGGTCAGTTCCAGTTTCTTTCCCCACACTGTGAGTCACAGTGAGCTCACCATTCACTCACAATGCTTCCTCCGTGACTTTTCAATGACTCACTTTGCCTTCTGATACGCGTGCACAAAGGAATAGGACAACGGATTTGAAATAATTACATTTAAAGCTGCATTACTTCACTTGCAGATTAATCCAGTTGACTTGTCAAAGAATGAACCGGTGTGGTAGAGACAAGAAAAGGCATCCACTGAGAGCTAATTAACAGCCTGGTCTACATAACAAGTTCCAGGCCAGTCTGGGCTACATGATGAAACCCTATCTCAAAAAAGTAGAAATAAGTTAGACAGAGACAGAGACAGAGACAGAGACAGAGACAGAGACAGAGACAGAGACAGAGACAGAGACAGAGAGTTAACAAAGATGTGCTCATTTTGGATTATTTTAAACTGAGTTTCCACCTAAAACATTGCTCCTAGAACCCTTGTCTTTTAAAAACAGAGTATCAAGCTTTAGTAGAGGGTGCTGTGAGTCACCTCATACCTACCATCCCCTCCAGGACAAATGTCTTTGGGAGACTTTGACTATAATCGCTTTGTTCCCTTGCTGGGTTTCTTTGGTTGGTCAGTTTTTAAAAATAAAGATGGGTTTACATTTGCATCCTTGGGCAGGGCCCACACTTGTTTTCTCTGTGCTGTTTCAATTTTAGTGTGTGTGATGCCCAATTGGCTGTTAAAGATTCAGTCTGGCTTCGTTGCCCAAATTAGCCTTGAACTCCTGGGTTCAAGTAATCTTTTTGCCTTCCAAGGAGCTGGAACCACAGGCCTGTGTTGTGCCTGGTCTTCACAGACAACTGTTCTGAGACAGTTCAACCTACTAAAAACACAGAGGGAGGCAGGGCACAGTGCGCTCACCTCTAATCCCTGCACTTGGGAGGCAGAGGCAAGTGGATCTCTGTGAGTTCAAGGCCAGCCTGGTCTACAGAGCTGGGTCTACATAATAGGAGATCCTCCTCAGGAAACCAAAAAATGAAACAAAAAGAAAGATGAGATGATAGCTTCTTAATGAAAAGTTCCCTTTCATTATAGAAACAAGGCTCACGGAAAATGTTGCTACGTAATACACATAAAGGGAAAGAGAAAGCCCAGGGCCACCTTGACTTCACAGATGTTATTCTTAGGCCAATTTGCTGGTTGTGACTCAGGTCCGAGGCAGCTGTCCCCAAGAAGAGCTGCACAGCAGTCACCGGTCCCTGCACTGCTGCCACAAACAGCCTGGCTGAGATAGTGCCCCGCCCAATTCCCAGGACATTATCATCCTTGGAAGAGAGGAAGTAAGAGCAGGAAATCAGGGATTCAAGGCCACTCTCAGCTTCAGAGAAAACTTGACACTTGAGACTCTATCTCAAAGAAAGAAGAGAAGGAGGAGGGGGAGGAGGAAGAGAAAGAAAGGAAAAGAGGAGGAGAGAAAGAAAGAAAGAGAGAGAGAGAGAGAGAGAGAGAGAGAGAGAGAGAGAGAGAGAGGGAGGGAGGGAGGGAGGGAGGGAGAGAGAGAGAGAGAGAGAGAGAGAGAGAGAGAGAGAGAGAGAGAGAGAGAGAGAGGGAGGGAGGGAGGGAGGGAGAGAGAGAGAGAGAGAGAGAGAGAGAGAGAGAGAGAGAGAGAGAGAAGAACGAACTTAGTTTAGGGATCTTGCTCTGGTTTTTGTTGTTGTTTTGGAAGCTCCAGAAAACCTCACATTGTAGTTTGGTTGAGACACAGTAAAGCAGGGACTGGAGAGATGGCTCAGTAGTTAAGAGCACTGGCTGCCCTTCCAGAGGTTCTCCCAGCAGCCTGAGACAGCTCACAACCATCTTCAATGTGATCTGATGCCCACTTCTGATGTACAGACACATCTGCAGTCAAAGCTCCCATATACATAACATACATCAATAGATCTTTTTTTTAAAAATGGAAGAAAGAAGGAAAGAGACAGACAGATAGTGGAGCAAGGCTGACTGTGGTAGCATACACCTTTAATCCAGCAGTTGGGAAGCAGAGACAGGTGGATCTCCCTGAGTTCATGAACAGCCGCCTGGTCTACATAGTGAGTTCCAGGACAGCCAGGGCTCTGACTCAACAAAAAGAGCAGGAAGCTAGAGATCCCATCAGCTGCCAGAAGGAGGAAGCCCTGCCCTTTGAGTTTGGCTTGACGGTCAAGAACCAGTAAGAAAACCCAAAGTGTCTAGGAACTATATTTAGGCTTTAACTAGAATCCAAAAAAGAGATGAGAAAATAAAGGAGAACCATGATTAGTTCCAGGCTTCAAGTCAGAGTTCAGAGGGCATCTGGGTCCAGGCTGTTGTGTCCTAGGCCAGAAGATTGCATCAAGGACAGTTGGCTAGAAATGGAAATAGTGATCGTTTATTTCAAGGGGAATAGGGGAGTCCTGAGAACACAAGTGGGCTAGAGCTGAGGAGACCAGCCCCTAAAACCAAGAACTTGTTTTTCTTAAAACTGGCTGGGTGTTAACTCCCACAAGGGTCAGGCTGAGAGGGAAGAACTGCGAATTGCAGGCCAGCCTGGGCTACATAGCAAGACTCTGTCAAGAAAAAAAAATAAAACAAAAGTCTCCTGAGGGGCCCTCGGTCTCCTTTCATCTCTGGAGATCTAAAGGAACAAATCCCCTGTGAGACACACCCACAGGAAGCCAGTGGTGGAGACTCTTCCCCTTAAGACCTTCTCAGTAAGGTACTTCAAGTAACAGAGATATTTCTCAGAAACGGCTGTGATTTTATTCCAAGCGCTCCGCATGAACATTTCCGAGATTTCTGGGTTTTCCATTGACTTTAACCTACTGTAAGAGCAGCCAGTGCTCTTAACCACTGAGCCATCTTTCCAGTCCAAGATTTTAACTCATGTTATTTTATTTTATTTTATTTGTCTGTGCCTGTCACATGTGTGCAGGTCCCCCAAAGAGGCCAGCAGAGCTGGGAATGGAACTTAAGGGAAATAGTTAGAAATTTCCAGAATCAAAACTTTGTTTTCTGCTGCCTCTGTAAGATCCAAGTCAGACTCTCAGGTTGGGCTCTTAGGGTGTTTGCCCTCCTGTACTCCACTCCATGTGACAGAGCCCTGCGATCCAGGACAGAGTCAGAGGAGTTGTCAAAGGTCCATTAAGGTGTATACAAAATAAGCAGCAAAGTCTCACGGCAAGTCCAGAGGTGAAAGGGAAGCCCCTGGTTCAGTTTAAGGATCTAGCCGGAGCTGTGATGGTGCACACCTTTAGTCCCAGCATTCTGGAGGCAGAGGCAGACAGATCTCTGAGTTCAAGGCCAGCTGTGATCTACAGAGCAGGTTCTAGGATAGCCAGGGCCACACAGAGAAACCGTGTCTCAGAAAAACCAAAGGGGAGAAAAATTTAAGGAACCAATTTCTGTCCTTCCTCTCGGTGACCTCCCCTGGTGCTCAGACTTCTTCAAAGTCACCCCTGAAAGTGTCCGAGCCATGCCTTTGCCTGGGGGATCAGACTCCCACTTGGCCGGCTGCCAGCCTCAGCTTACACACAGAAGCTTTGCAAACCAAATGAGGACACAGGGATCCTTGCTGGAGAGAGTGGTTCAGGGTTGGAGAGCACACGGCTGCAGAAAGGGGCATCAAGGTCACCAACAGCTATGGGACCAGAGCTCATACTAAGGAAACAGCACCTGTCTTGGGGTGAAGAAGAACAGCTGTGCTGCGGGAACAGGGGTCCAAGTGAAGGGCAGTAGGTGCTACCCAACCTCAGCTTCATCTGAGTTGGGGGCCTTTGCACATTTCTTGCCACCAGCTGTGGCATGGCCTTGGTAGAGACAGAACGACATGGTTCCTGCCCCTGGAACAGGGCCAGCAGGCGTGGGCCTCCACGAGAGTTGATGGCTGCTGTGGGAGTAAGGCTTGTTTGTATAATAATGAACATATTTTCTTGTTCCTCCAAGGAATATCCTCCCTGTTAACGTTAATGACTTCATGATAATCAGAGACACGGTGAGTCCAGGATAGGAAGGTGTGACTAAAGTCTCAGCAAAATGGTAGCACTGGGATCTTCAGGAAGAGAACTCTAAAGACAAGTTCAGAAATGTATAATTTCTCAACTATGCAAAAATATAAAATGCAGTATGAATTGTATAAGGAGCTTCACAGATGTGAAGGAGCAGAGGCAGCTGCACTATGAGCCGGCTTGCCAGAGAGTCGCAGACAGGCAGATACAAATGCAGGCAGATTCTTGAGTTCAAGGTCAGCCTGGGTCAGAGCAAATTTAGGTCCAGGAGTGGTGGGAGAGGGTACTCTCAGGACAAGGGCCCACCCAGCTACGTTTACAGAGGCAGGCAGATCTCTGAATTCTTCTACAATGTTCAGAAAAGAGAAAAAAGATGGACTTGCTATCCTTTTCCTATGAGTCAAGGGGCTAAGGTCCTGGAGTGTGGATTCCCCGGGGTGGTCAAGAGGGAACCTGGAATAAATGACTGAATTGATATGTAAATAAAAAGCTAGGCTTTTGGCCTGCATGAGATGAGCTGGCAAAAAGCGATAATGGTTCTTAGAATTTTCCTCTACCAAGGAGAGCTGAGCTGTCTGAAGATCTCTGGAGAGGGAACACAGCTCTTCTAGGTGGTTTTTTTTTTTTCTAACAGGATTCCTGATTTTAGTCTGGAAAGTCGTGGAGAGCAAACGCAGCTTTTTAGAATTTGTTTCTAATGGGATTTCTGACCACCAAGAGTTACTTAGAGAGCCGACGTCGCTTTTACAATGTTTTCCAGCAGCTATTCAGAGGCGGTTGTCTGAAGAGTGCACACGGCTCTTTGAGGGTTTTTTTTTTTTCTTTCTGATTTTGATTGGAAAACCCAAGTATTAATTTTAGAAATTTTCAAACAGGATTTCTGATTTGGTTAGAATATCCAAGAATTTTTTCTTTATAGCAGCTTTTCTGACTTTGGTCAGAAAACCCATGAGCTATGCAGAGAGATATGTTTGAGAGAATGTTTACTAGCAGAGAGAATGGTCTCTCTCAGCTAGCAGAAAACTAGCTGTCTCAACCACAGAGCCAGCTTGGACCCACCATTAGACTTCAAGTCATTTGTTTTTACTGCTCCCAGACACCCCTTCTCTCAGAACCCAAACCAAGCTGAGGCTGGCCCTCAGCAGCCACCCCTACTCTTACCTGCAAAGCGTCCACATGATGGGTTTCCTTCTGTTTGGAACATAGAGAAGGCTGGGTCTCAAGTTTTTCTTGCCCAAGATCCTTTTCAGTGGAGGACAGACTCAGCTATCTGATGACCAAGAAAGCTCGGGATGGCTCTCAGGATCCCATTCTCACCTCCATAGTCCAGTAGACACCTAAGTAGTGGGCCTTCCTTCTCTTTTCTAACATGCCTCTATCTGGTAGTGCTGAACAATGCAAACGTAACAGACTCATGAGCCTCTGATTTCCTTCCAGAAATCCCAGGCCTTGGTTTGGGGAAAATGTTTACTAACTAAATTCTTTTGAGAAATTGCTAGTCCCAGGTTTAGTGTGTGTGTGTGTGCCGTGTTTTGTGTGTGTGCCGTGTTTTGTGTGTGTGTGTGTGTGTGTGTGTGTGTGTCTGTCTGTCTGTCTGTCTGTCTGTGAGGGCAGTATAAGTGACATACAAGGCCCCACTAGCCTCAAACTTGGAGAAATCCTCCCACCTCTGCCTTCCTAGTGTCGAGCCGGGTTAGAGGACTGAGCCGCTGTCACGGAAGGAAGCTTTTCCTTTTAATGACCAGGTTCCCAAAGCAGAAGAATGTCTCAGGTGCAACTTTAGAAATTATTTATTCCAAACAGTTACAAATTTCACTTTAAAGCAAACCATAGGGCAAAAAGACATTAAAAAAAGCACTGACTTTGCAGAAAGTCTTAGGTATCAGCTTACAGGTAACAGAGCGTAAAAGCCTTAAAAATATTGTCTCAAAGACAAAAACATGTAGCATTGAGGTATCCTGTTTTTAACGGATATGATTTCTTGCCAAAAAGTCTCTCTGTCCATTCCAGCTTGCTACACACTGTACCAGTCCTTTCCCTGGAAACAAGATCTCCATCTGAGCATATGTTCACAAACCTGACAGTGTTCCTTAAGACGCATTACGGTTGCCATAGAAACTTCCTGGAACTGGCACCCAACCACACTAGCAGCAGAGGCTGGAGAGACCTTTGGCAGACCCTCCCCAGCACCAGCCCTAGGACCCTCCCCAGCTGGCCTGCCCCCTCCCACCACACCTCACTGTAGGCTCTTGGGATGATGCTGCCTCTACAAAGGAAAACGGGTTTCTCACCACCTCTACCTGAAGCTGAGTGTGGGAATCTTTCCCAACTAGGTCAGCCATAAAGAACTGCTAGGAAACTCTAGCTCGGAGCCCAGGCAACCAGGCAAACCAGGCATTCCTTAAACCGGCACACCATAACTAAGCCTGGCCCACCCTGCTGGGCTCTGCTCCACGCTGGCTCCAAGCCAATGCCGGCAGTAAAGCCCGCACCTGGGGTTCCCTTTTTCCCAAGACACCAAGGACACAGGAAAGATTCAGTGTGAGCTTTCAGCCAGGTGAGAAGGCAAGGCTCATGGAAAGGACTGTCGCCAAATGTCGTGGGTGTGGCCACGGCTTCTCCCTTGAAATAGTTTAAAGCTGTTTCACTAATGCCAGAAGAACCAAAAATCTAAGAACCTTAGAACTAGAACCAGTATGTGTTCCCTCTTTCTACCATGCAACAAAGATCATGTTTAAATCATCTCTGTCTAAACCAGGCATTTGGCTGCCTGGTCGCTGAATGCTGGTGTTAAGTGGTACTGTTGACAAGGCAGCCTGTGGGCTGCAGAAACTCCAGTAAGAATGACCCGAGGATGGAACACCTACTCAGCTAGCAGAGAATTGAGACCAGAAGCAGCTGAGGGCATACACCTGTGTGAAGTGAACGGACGGAGCTCAGAGGAGAAACAGACTTTGTTGACTTAGCTTATAAAAAGTCAAAAGGAAAAAGCATCCTTTGATACGGGGGTGGGGGGAGGCTATCCCGTTACAACAATAGTGAAAACAACAACAACTTGGAGATCAAAGCCATTTAACTCTCAGAGATAATGAGCTATCTGGATTTCAATCTTCCACCGCAGGCTGGGCTGCTCTGCCTGGCTTGGGTAACAGCAGAGCCCTGTGAGGGACTGAAGAACTGTGAGTGGGCACAGTCGCCGATCCCCTGAAGATCACTATCTGTAACATTTCTAATAAATTTCCCGTTCACAGCAGTTTTGCTACCCTTGAGTCCCAAAAACTTAGCAAAGGAAGAAAGAAGGGAAAAAAATATAAACATGAATGCCTGCCTGAGTTTTTTTTTTTGTCAACCTACAGAGCCTTTTCTAAGACAGCAACAGGACCTAAAATGTACAAAACCCACAAAAAAATAAAATAACTAACGCTTAGGTCAGTGGCCCCTTAGAGCCGACAAGCAGAGGGCATGGGGTGACAGCTTCTGAGCTCTGCCCGTCTCGTCTCGTGGTGGTGGCAGAAAAGGCAAGTTCCTGGCATAGTTCTGTGAGACGGCAGGTGTGGGGTGCTGTGGTTGCAAAAGTCACTTTAATCTAAGCACCACTCTGTGGCTCTGTGGTCTCCTCGGTGACCACTAACATCACTGGATTCCTCAAAGCCCCAGGAGAAAGCATCTGAGGCGACTCAGTCAAACGTAAAGCAAGGAAGGCCGAGGTGGCAGTGAGGTGTAGCAGGAAGCAGACGCCCTTCCTGCCTGCGCCTGGGAGTGTTCACAGGCTTGTTCCCTGAAGCAGAGCATGGACAGGCTATCTTTACACTTTTTAAGACAAAAAAATCAAAATACAAAATGAAACCAAAGACCAAAGGCTTTTCTGTTATAGGAAACAGTGGGTTGGTTTTTTTTTTTTTTTTTTTTTTTGGTTGGTTGGTTGGTTTTGGTATTTTGGGTTGGTTTGTTTTGTTTTGGTTTGGTTTTTTTTTTTTTTTTTTTTGGTTTTTTTTTCCTCGATTTTCACTTGACTTGGCGTTTGGGCTACCGTTACTGCACTTGGTCCTCCAGGGTGGGCAGTGAGGGTTCATACAGCAGCGTGCAGTGAGTGGCCTCTTCCAGACTCTTGAGAGAAACAGGCAACAGTTCTCTAAAAACCAAAATGAAAGTACATTCTTGCTAGTTAATGTTTTTTCTTTTTGCATGAATGTCATCTTTCCTAGTAGCTCCAGTCCAGTTGAAACCTGTATGGGCAAGGCTGGGGTAAAGAAGTTGTACTCTCCGCCCTGGAAGAGGCACCCCCTACCATCATCCCTCTTCTGGGAGAGTAGCGGGACAGGAAACGTGTTTTCCAGGCTGTACCTCCCTCAAGTACCATGAGGACGGTGGACACCCATCCGCTCTCTACTTCTGCTCCGCTTCTCGCCTGAAGTCCTGAGATCGAAGAGGAAAATAAAACCTCCGCAGCCAGCAGTGCCTAGGGTCGTCATTCACATTTAAAAACTGCTTGTGAGGAATTGTCACTCGAGTAAAAACCATCAGGCCCTGAGATATTAGTCACCACCACCGGGCCCAGGTGCTTTCCAGATGTTGAGAAGGAAAATGGAACCAAGCTTCTGCCCGGCCTCAGTGGCCTCGGAAAGAGAATGGCAAAGTGCTTGGACTTTAGGAGTTCAAGAGCTAAAAGGTGGCTTGGGGCAGTGAGGCAGAGCGAGGCAGCTGGGGCAGCCTTTGGAGCCCCTTCCTGAGGCCTCCTGAGGGTGCAGCTTGTGAGCCACTATCAGATGTGGAGCTGACTGGCGTCTCTATTCAGTCATCGCAAACTGTCTTCACGATGGCCTGTGTTCCTCACAGCCCCTTCCTTCCTTCAGAGCCTATGCAGCACCAGTCTCCGCCCACTCAGAACCTGTGCAGAACTCTTGTGGGTTAGTGAAGCTGCAGCCCCGCCCGCCCCGCCCCACCCCAGGTGGATGGGACTGGCAGTGAGAAACTTGTGTGCTGATCTCGTGGTGCCCTGCCAGCTGCCAGGTACCATCCAGATGATTATCTGGGGAATAAGTAGTCTCTGTTGCCGTTGTCATAAGGGCTCTGTGCGTCCCTGACACCTAGGCAGCTGTGGCTTACGGTATTCTCAGACCCAGAGCTGTGTGGGGTGAGGAGAGGAACCAGAAGGAAGGTCGGCTTCAGTGGGCCCAAGGAATACGGTGGGGGTGGAGGAGAGGTCGTCTTGCTTTCCTTCTCAGCCTCTGACTTCCATTTCTGCTTGAGTCTTTATAAAAACACAGAGAAACAAATAAACAGGCCTTAGATTCCTCCCAGGCCAAAGGCATGGTGAGAAACCCTAGCTGCAGCAGCAGCAGCAGCCTGCCTCAGTTGGTTAGGTGTGCCTAGGTTCAGCTTACAGAAATGCCGACTATCTGGCTCCCACATCATCCCCAGAGGTCCCACAACACCCTGAAGAGCTGGTGAGTTTCAAAACTACCTCAAAACCATATCTAACTTACAAAGGGAGAGAAATCTGAAGTGTTCCTTTATGCACTTCAAAAGTCACCTGACATCCTCAATCTGCCCGGGGCCAGAGGCTGTCTATTTGGTTCACGTTATCAGGTCTCTATCCATTCACATTAAAAAAAAAAAAAAAAAAAAAAAAAGGAGGTGGCAGAGATGGCTCAGCGGTTAAGAACACTGACTGCTCTTCTAGAGGTCCTGAGTTCAATTCCCAGCATCAATTCCCAGCATCCATATGGTGGCTCACAACCATTTGTAATGGGATCTGATGTCCTCTTCTGGTGTATCTGAAGACAGCTACAGTATACTCATATACATTAAATAAATAAATATTTTTTAAAAAGAGTAGCCGGGCGATGGTGGCGCACGCCTTTAATCCCAGCACTTGGGAGGCAGAGGCAGGCGGATTTCTGAGTTCGAGGCCAGCCTGGTCTACAAAGTGAGTTCCAGGACAGCCAGGGCTATACAGAGAAACCCTGTCTTGAAAAACCAAAAAAACAAAAAAACAAAAAAAAAAAACAAAAAAACAAAAAGAGGAGAGTATTCTTTCAGTGGGGAAGGAATATGGAACTCCGTCCAACAAAGGCTGTCAGGAGCAGGTCACTCTCACAGCCTGCAGTGGAGAGCAGAGAACAGGCTGTGTGGTCCCCAGTAGCACTCTATCCAGCCCTCTATATCCAGTACTACCATCCTCGGTCTCCAAGACACCTCCACCCACCCCACCCCAGCAGGGAGAGACTGCACCCTCTGACAGGGGCACCAACTGGGCACGTGTTGACTCATCTGACAGGAAAGTCAGTGGTTAGCCGGAAGAGATAGGCATCGCCCTCATCACAGCCTCCTCCGTGCAATGTCTGGGCCCGGGGCCAGGCTCAATAACCATGAGAGAGTCACCTGACAGCTGGAAGAAAGCTGAGTCGCAGATACAGATCTGCAAAGGTATGATGGGGGCTCCTTCCCAAGGGGCCCTTGGCAAGGCGTGCTGAACCACGGCCTCCTCTCCTCCCTTTGACTTCCTTCTCTATGGCTGACTTGCTGTGTACTGACTCCAAAGTGAGAATAAGGTGACCTTTCCCACCTAATTCCATCAGCTGCCATTACCTAAGGAAGTGCTAGGGTGGGGGAGAGAAAGCCAATGTCATAAACAAGAGTTGGGCATTTTTTTGGAAGGGGGGGCTTGAAACCAGCAGACTATTCCTTGTTCTTGTTATGATAAATGATTGATAGCTGGCTCTGGATCTGCCCTTGGCTCTTGGCCTGTTATCCAAGCAACATAAACAATCTGCGGAATGTTA
Organism: Mus caroli; assembly: GCF_978045245.1. Lineage (NCBI taxonomy): Eukaryota > Metazoa > Chordata > Mammalia > Rodentia > Muridae > Mus > Mus caroli. The sequence goes on along the minus strand of NW_028227258.1, from coordinate 72,079,594 downwards.
TTTGGCTGCAGGAAGACAGCCCAGTCATTGCAAAGGGGAGTGCGCTCAGTCGCTGAGTGGAATTCTCCCTGTGAGAGGATTGAGGACAGGCTGCTACACCATGGACTGAAAAGCATTCAGACCCAGGAACTCATGTTCTGGGAACAGACCCTAAAAATGACTGTGGTGGTCCGAATAAGAATGGCCTCCATAGACTCATAGATTTGAATGCTTAGTCACCAGGGAGTGGGACTATTTGAAAGGATTAGAAGGAGTTAGAGGTGTGGCCTCATTGGAGGAAGTGTGTCACTGAGGGGGTGGGACTTGAGGTTTTAAAAGCCCATGCCAGTCTCACTGTTTCTCTCTGTCTCTGCCTAAGGATGAGAATGTAGCTCTCAGCCTCTTCTCCATGCCTGTCATGTCTGCTGCCATGCTTTCGGCCTCCAGTTAAAGGTGGTGGTCATGGCGTCTTCACGGCAATAGAATAGTGACTAAGACAATGATATAAAAATGAAAGAACTTTAGACACAAAGATGTCCAGCACAGTGCTGTTTTGTAAAAACGAAACATCTTCCAGTGCCTGATAACAGTTAACCTGGGAATCTGTACATACAAGAGAAGCCTATTGCTAATGAATGTGAAGTTTACAAAGAACGTGAAAATATTCACAAAGTGAAAATACTTTTTAAAAGGTAGGATTCGAGGGGTTTTATTATTGTTTTTTTTTTTTTTAATCATAGGTATGTGTGCCTGTGTGTGGGTATGTGCTTGTAAATACAAGCAAAAACAAGGTATTGGATCCCCGGTGCTAGAGTTACAGGTGGTGTAAGCCACCCAGTGAAGGTGCTGAGAACCAGCTCAGAGCCTATGCAAGGAGAATAAGTGTTCTTAACTGCTGAGCCATCTTTCCAGCCCAGAATTTAGAGTTATATATACAGAACAATTGTGGCAAGTAATCGTAAAGACACACACACACACACACACACACACACACACACACACACGCACGCACGCACGCGCACACACAAGAGGGGCTGGAGAGATCGCTCAGTGGTAGAGCACTTGCCTAACGTTCATTAAGCTCTAGACACTTAGCAAATTTCCTGTAATAAAGCACACCTCTTACTGGGATTCTAGGCTGGGATTCTATCCCACCCAGCAGCAATTTAAGAAATATCGGAGCCGGGCGTGGTGGCGCACACCTTTAATCCCAGCACTCGGGAGGCAGAGGCAGGCGGATTTCTGAGTTCGAGGCCAGCCTGGTCTACAAAGTGAGTGCCAGGACAGCCAGGGCTACACAGAGAAACCCTGTCTCGAAAAAACCAAAAAAAAAAAAAAAAAAATCGGAATGGGACTTTGTAACTAGTTCAAAATGATGTTGTTTGTGTTTGTTTTGTTGGGTTATTTTCCTCTGTTTGTTTGGGTCAGGTGGCCCCTCATTAGGTGGCCCCCTAAAACTCACTATGCAGATCACCCTGGACTGGAATTCACAGAGATTCTCCTGCCTCAGCCTCTCCAGGGCTAGGACTGTCATGTGCCACTACACTTGGCTTTTATGGATGGGTTTTAAGCTGTAGGTCCATTCCAGGAAAATGAGCAGAAAAATAACTGTTAGCAGAGGCCTGTTTTCTCAGTCCCGAGAGAACTGATCCCTGTAGTTGTGACCTCCTGCTAAGGAAGGGCAAACTTTTGATGGTAGTATATTTTAGTTGTTTTCATTTTCTCTAACGTTGCTAGAGAAATATTTAGAAAACTATTTAGCTCGGAATATAAACTAAATGTTCTAAAACTATGCTATCCTGACTGGCAAAACGTCAAACGCCTACCACACGTGCAACCCAGTCGCTGTGGCTCAGCCTGCTTTTAACTCCCTGACTCTAAGTGAGAGTCTTTTCATGCTAGGGAGTCTTAAAAGATAGAGGATGTTTTCATTATTTGAAATTACTAGGTTGTTTTGTTTTATTTTGTTGCTGGGGAGGAGGGGTTGGTTTTTTCGAGACACCAGGGTTTCTCTGTGTAGCCCTGGCTGTTCTGGAACTTACTTTGTAAACCAGGCTGGCCTCGAACTCAGAGATCTGCCTGTCTCTGCTTTCTGAGCACTGGGATCAAAGGCATGCGCCACCAGACCTGACTTGAAATTACTAGTTTTATTAGGCAAGTGTCACCTGCCTATAATCCCGACACTTGGGAAGTGGAGACAGGGGGATGAAGAGTTTGAGACCAGCCTGGGCTTCACTCTCTCAAAAAAAAAAAACAAAAACAAAAAACCTAAACTAAAACAAACAAACTGGTCTCTTTTACTAATAAATCTGCCTTACGTGGAACAAAGTAGAAACTCAGCAGGTAGGAAATGAATTGCTAGTGTGTTCTTAGCACGGGCACGTCCGTCCCCCGCCAGTGCCTCGGGGGCTACAGGGGCTGCCAGCAGCCAGTGTCTGAGCCTAAGAAACAGGCAAGCAAACTGGTCTCTATGCTTCTCTATTAGCACATGTAAGTTAAGTGCCTTGTAGGGCCAACTGGGTTACCTCAGCCTATGTAGACGTGGTCCATGGGCTAGTGTCTACAGGGCATGTCATGCAGCCCTGGCTCCTTGGACAACCTTTGGGGCCGCTTCCTTATTGGTTGGTTAAAGAATTTGATTGCGTGAGCCTTAAGGCCCCATCCAATAAGCAGGCTTTGTGCCCTGTGCTCCTCCTTACTAGGTGTACCCACACTGCCTCTTTCAGCTTTCGTTTCCTCCTTCATTCCTTCACAGGAAAATCATAATTTGGGGCCAGGGGCATAGCCCTGGGTTTGAACTCCAGCACTGAAAATGAGGGTCAGAACAAGAACAGCCCTGAGCTGAGCACAGCCTGATGTGGTTTTGAGTGTTTCTTGTCAGGCCAGCTCAAGGTTGATGTGAGGGACTCAGGAGCTAGAAATCTCTGCCATGGTCGTCTTCCCCCTCCCCTCCCCTCCCCTCCCCTCCCCTCCCCTCCCCTCCCCTCCCCTCCCCTCCCCTCCCCTCCCCCTCCCTCTCCTCCTCCTCCCCTCCCCCTCCCCTCCCCCTCCCTCTCCTCCTCCTCCCCTCCCCCTCCCTCTCCTCCTCCTCCTCCCTCTCCTCCTCCTCCTCCTCCTCCCCATGGCTGTGCTACTATAGCTCTGCCCATGTCAGCACTTCCTTGTCAGGGCCTGGCTTCCTCACTACACAGTACCCATCCTGTCCCCTGGCCTCCTGCAGCACCTGACCCAGAACTCAGCAAGTTACATTTGCTGAATGAAGAAATGAATGAGCAAAGTTCCTTAGGTTCTTATGAAAGCTAAGATGCAAGAGTACAGCCCAGAGCCAGTACAGTACAGTACAATACAGTACAGGGCCCCTCTCACCTCAGGATGATGAAGACACAGAGAAGCAACCCAAACACCAAGCTTCCTCCAGCTACCAGGAATGTGGGCAGGGACATGGACGAGGATTCTTGCACTGGGGCTGTGGGCAGGGGAAGGGAATGATAGAGAAAAGAAGGGACGGGGGAAGGGGACAGGACAAATGGAAGGAAAGAGGGAAAAGAAAGTCAGGCAGCAGATACTAGAAACAGAGCATCCCTGGATGGCAGCAGAACTCTGAAGAGGCACTGCACCGACTCCTCCCACAGTGACTGAGGGAGACTGCACCATTCAAGGGCTCATATGGGGCTGATGCCCACTGCAGCCAGCCAAAGGGCATTCACGCTCAGAGTAGCTTTCCCGTTATCCTTTACCCAGGCTTCAGGCAGAAGGCACATGAGAGACGGAGGCTCCTAGGACTCTGTGGTGGTCACTGGGACCGAGTCAGGGAGACTCGGGAGCTTTCAATAAGTATTTGGAAGCAATTTCTCCACTGGGATGTCATCTCTGGCCTATTCCCAACTTGGCAGTCAAGCCACAGACATGCCATGTCCCTCCTCCTGCAGGACTCCCCACAGATCTCCCTTCCTGGCCAGAGTGTTCTGTCTACCTTTCCTGAGCCCCTTTCCTGCCGAGTCCCTAAAGAGAGGCCACTCGCTCTTGGCTGAGCCAGGGCAGCTGTGCAAACAGGTTTCCTTCCACGGATGCTCTGTTTCGGTCTCCAGCAATGACGCTCATAGTCTACTCAGCCATACCGTGTGGACTGACCGCATTAGCTTCCTGATCTGTGCCACTCTTCGCACGGGCCTCACCGTATCTTGGCAAACAACGGCAAGTGAGCATATGAAGTAATGACAGGCAAGCTGGTGCTGTAGCTCACCCGTGGCAGGTTCACCTAGCATGAGGACCTAGGTTTAGTCCCCAGTACTGCAAAGACTTAAATAAAACAATGGAAGACCATTGCCTCTGATCAGCTGCTAAGTGTCCAAGTGAGAGCTTTTCTGCAGGCCAGAGGAATAGCAAGACACTAATGCTTACCAAGGACACTCGTTGCTTCTGTAGAACCTTCGTACTGATCCTCACGGTTGGCATAGTCTTCAACAGAGACCTAGGAGAGATGACCCTCATCATCAGCCTTCATAGGGACTCCTACACATCTTCCACAAAGCCACCACCTCCTTTCTGCGTCCTGACTGAGCCTCTCTGTGCCCGACCTTCATTGACCCCCTGTCTGTCACTGGTGTTATTTGTGTGCTCACTTCCCCTGTGCCAGGTGGGGTTCTTTCCACTCATGTCTCTGCCAAAGGCACACAGGATGTGCTCAGTAAACACAGCCACTGTCTGTGAGGTCTGTTGCCAGGCACGGTGGTAGCCTCCCAGGAAGAGCCGGTCCTAGCACCCCACCTGCACTTCGCCCTAGCCAGCTGTGGGGTGGGTAGATTTCTGAGTCCAGGTGGATTTACCGTCTGCTTCTAGATCTGAGAGATTTCACCCACACAGTGGAATGGGTGGCCAGTCTCAGCTAGTGTCAGTTCCCCTAGGACCTACCTGGAACTCCACCTGAGAGAGAGGTAAGGACTCATCTGCCTTTGCCTGTGAAGACACCAGATAGCCCCACAAGGACAGCCCCCTGAGGACATCCCTTCTAGGACAAGCCCTGCACTGCCCTGTGTGTGAGGCCCAGACCCCTGCTTCCTTCTTTGTGTTTTGGGAGCAGAGAACAAAGACTCCAGCTTCTTGTTGAGGGATTTAAGGACCACTCAGGAGAGAGGTGGGAAATTGGATTAGTAAGGGAATTTGTTAAGCAGCCTCAGCCATAATCCGCTTTCCAATGCTTCATGATACCAGGCTGCCACAGGGGAGGGCTAAGATAAATTGAATCTGGTCTCAGACTAAGCTAGCTGTCAGTGGTATCCAAAGACCTCGGGATGAAACAATAGCCACCAGGGCCAGGCAAATGGCACTTGATGGCCACATCTCTGGAAGACCCAGCTGGCACTGAAACCAGACTTGGGGCAGTGCATGCCCTGGCCCTTTCTGGGGACAAGCTCACCTGTGTGGGGTTCCAGAGGATTCCTGCTGGGGTGGTCCTGGGCTCTGCTGGTAGAAGGAAGGGTTAGTGACTCATGGACCCTGGAACCCAGTTAGAGCAACCCAGAGCATCCCAGTGCACGGGGAATGGTGCCACCTGTAACCCTCACTAACACTCAGCAAGCCCAGAGGAGGAGTGCCTCAAGTTTGAGGCTGGTACAGAGGAGATCCTGTCTCAAAAAAATTTTTTCAATAAAATCCATAATATTTTTTTAAAGCAGAATGCTAAGAATCCAGAACTCTCCAACACTAGGGGACTAGCTATGTCGATTATGATAAAGCCATATTACACAGTGGCCTGGAAAAAAAGAAACTGTTTCACATTGCATGATGTAATTGTGTATCAAAACATTACATGTTCCCACAACTATGCCTGATTATTCTGTATCTACTAAAAATAAAAGTTCAGGGAACACACCTTTAAGCCCAGAACTTGGGAAATAGAAGTCAGCCTGGTCTTCCTAGAGCATCCCAAGCCAGCCAGGGCTACAATGAGATGGTGTCTCAGAAACACAACAAAAAACAAAAAAGTAAAACTTCAAGTTTTAAGTGGTTCCGAACACTGGCTGCTTTTCCAGAAGACCCAGGTTTGATTCTCAGCACCCACATGGTGGCTCCCAAGCCTCTGCAACTCCCATGCCTCCTCAGTCCATCTGACCAGCTCTGCAGGCACTGCATGGACATGGCACCCAGCCATAGGTGTAAGCAGGACACCCAGAGACATACAATAAAAATGAAAAAAAAAAATCAATGAAAAAAGATGAGATAAATCTTTTAAAATAATAAATAAATACTTCAAAATATGGACTTTAGAAAATCTCTGAAGGCCGGGCGTGGTGGCGCATGCCTTTAATCCCAGCACTTGGGAGGCAGAGGCAGGCGGATTTCTGAGTTCGAGGCCAGCCTGGTCTACAAAGTGAGTTCCAGGACAGCCAGAGAGCTACACAGAGAAACCCTGTCTCGAAAAAAAAAAAAAAAAGAAAATCTCTGAAGATATATGTATACTATAACGTATTTAAAAAAAACCACATGCTTTGATCCAAAGTTTCTAAAACTCGTTTATATTATCATATGTTATATATTGCAAAGTATATATAGAGAGAGAAAGGGAAAGGCCAGGGTGGTACACATTGCAAGATAGGGGCACTCTGAACAGTAATTCCTTGAGTTTGCCTTTTTGCAATAAAATATATGAAGTGACTCGTGCCTGGGATCAGCCAGACACCCTGATAAAAAGGAGTCAGGGACAGCTGTGGCGGAGGCCACTCCCTTCATGGGAACTGCCTTCCACAGAAATCAAACTTGAGGGCAGGCCCAGAATGGGGCCTGAGGGACCAGCTCTGAACCTCACCAGGCAAGGGATGGAATGACTCAGAATCTCAGCGTTTTTTCCACTAAGAAGTTAAAAATACCACCAAGTATAAGACTTTCAGCGTCCCCAACTCTGGAGAACAACATATCACTAAGGGGCAGAGGACAGGGTGACCTGTTACTGATTGGGAGAGAATTTCCAATGGGCTCCAGAAGGAGAGACAAGCACACAGCAACCCTGGAGGTGTTGAAAGAAGGCCCAGAGAGGGGAAGTAATTTGTCTGAGTTCACAAAGCAAATTAACCCAGAACTGAACTTCTAATTGTGGCTAGGATCCAGCACCTCCTACCTTTGTGCTCCTCCCAACTTAGCATAATGTGAGTTCAACCCACAGAAGGGTGTGTACAGAAGGGTGTATAAAGGACAATAGAGCATGTGGTTGGCTGCTGCTAGATTCAAAGCTAAAACCAAGCCGGGCATGGTGGCGCACGCCTTTAATCCCAGCACTCGGGAGGCAGAGGCAGGCAGATTTCTGAGTTCGAGGCCAGCCTGGTCCACAAAGTGAGTTCCAGGACAGCCATATAGAGAAACCCTGTCTCGAAAACAAACAAACAAACAAATAAACAAACAAAAACAAAGCTAAAACCAGGAGATGACAGCAGCAGTAAATAGAAAAATAGGTCCAAGAACTGATGGCCATTCGGCCCAGAGGTTCCCCAGACCCAGACAAGTTCAACATCACATGGAACCTTTTTCAAGTCCTTAAAAACCTTTCTATTGCCCTACAGGTCTCAGAACCCTGGCAACAAGCCTCATTGAGTCCCACTAGGACTGTGTACATGTGTGAATGGATGGATTGGCTTTGGAAGACAAGGCCTCTCCATAGCCTATATGGCTTGGAACTTACTATGTAGACCAGCCTGACCTTTGACCTTGAATTCAATTTTATTTTTTATTTTTTTAAATTTTCTATTTGTTGGGAGAGGGGGTGAGAAAGGGTTTCTCTGTGTACCCTGGATGTCCTCTATAGACCAGACTGGCCTTGAAATCACAGAATCCATCTGACTCTGTCTCCTGAGTGCTGGAATTAAAGGTGTGTGACACCACTACCCAGTAAATTCAATTTTCTTAAATACTGGGATTACAAGTGTAAAACACCATGCCAGGCTCCCCACAAGTTCTGTGTGGGTGAAAGGGTATTTGTTTTGTTTTTTGTTTGTTTGTTTGTTTTTTGTTGTTGTTTTTGGTTGATGTTTGGTTTTGAAACAAAATCTCACATAATTTTAGCTCAACTGCCCTGGAACTCACTGTATAATTCAGGCTGCCCCCAGATTTAGGTTAACTCTCCCACCTTTGTCACCCAGGTGCTGGGATTACCAGCACAGGACACAATGCCCAGTGTTTTTGTCATTGCTGTTTTGATCTTTGAGGCAGGGTCTCATTCTGAAGTGGAGGCCAATCTGGAACTCACAGCAATCCTCCTGTTGTAGCCTCTCAAGTGCTTGATTACAGATGTGAACCATCACACTTGCCTGGAATCCTCACTTTAAAGATGGGGAGTGGGGCTGGAGGGATGGCTCAGCAGGTAAGAGCACTTGCACATGTGGCATACTGACATACAGGCAGGCAAAACACCCATACACATCAAATAAAACTTAAAACAAATAAATCAATATGGGGGTGGGGGTGCCAGTAAGATGCCTCACATAAGCCAGAACACCACCCCGAGCTTCTGGGGCAGGAGAGAATCCTGGTCTGGAAGGTCTCCTCTGACCCCCAAACCTACACTCACATGCACACCACATACTGAAAACAAATACATCTTTAAAACATGTGAAGATGGGGGAAACTGAGGCAAGGAAAGGGAAAGTAACTTTCTCAAAGTTAGTAGAAAGTGGCAAAGCTATAACTTTGCATGTTTATTTCCCCCACGTGTATGTGTGTGAGTGTGTGCATACTTATGTGTGTGCCCACGCAAATGTGTCCCATGCCAGAAAACACCAAGTGCCCTGCTCCATCACTGCCTACTTCCCTCTCCCTGAACCTGGACGGAGGCTGGCAGACAGCAAGCCCTGACAGTCTTCTGTCTCTCCCCAGGAAAGCACCCCCTCAGCTCCCAAAGTGGCTTAAACCAAGTTTGTCTGGCTCCAACAGTGAACAGTTTTAAAAGCTTTAAAATATCGGCTTTGGATCTAAGGGTGTAGCTCAGTTTGACCCTCAGCACTGTATAAATTGGGCAGGGTGGCACCGGCCTGGGGGACACTCCTATAATCCTAGCACTAGGGAGATTGGAAGCAGGAGGAGTAGAGTCCTGGGTAACAGCCAGCTCACAGCCTGCTCTATAAATGCCACTTTCCAGGTCACTGAAGTCTCAAGGCTCTGGGAGGCAGGTGCTGAGTTTGGGGTTTTTTTTTGTTTTGTTTTGTTTTTTTTAGGCAGGTGTTAGTACTCCTAAGTGACAAATAACCAAACTGGGGCTGAGATAGGTACTTCCCCAAAGTCATAGTAACAAGGGACAGAGCCAGCTATTGGACCCATGACCGTCCATTCGACACCAAATAAGCACTGTGTGCCAGCTGCAGGTGGAGGCACAGGGAATGGAAGATTTGAGAAGAATGCAGAAAAGGCACAGGGGGAAGAGAGTGGAGGAGGTGCACTAAGGAGAGAGCTGGACAGAGCAGAGACTGCAACCCAGAACCCTTGAACCCACAAAAGCCCCATGAGGGTTCTATGGAGAGAATCAAAATCATCTGTAGCTGGCGGAGTCCAGACTGTGGGGACTCTGCTTGCTGGAGCATCCCCAGTCCCGATAGTTACTGTGACCTCCTGCTGAAGCCCCAAAAGGAGAGGACAAATTGTCAGACACCCCAACCTGTTCACTTGTAAAAGGAATCAGAGCTGAAGTTGACCTCCAAAGAAACGAGGACGTTAAGCCAGGCAAGATGGCCACAGCTACCAAGGGGGTGTGGGCTTGGACTTCCCTCCCCCACTTTCCCATGTCAATTTGTTTCCTAAAGCAGGGAAACTGAGGCAGTGGGCTTCTAGACCAAGTGCCTCCTCCTGCCCAAGGTCCCCTCTGAGGGACTATGACAGGGAGTTATAAAGGTTTTCTTGAAGTATAAAATGACTGTATTATGTGCATGGCTTCCAACTCCTGATGCAAGCACATGCACACACACACACATACACACACACACATGGGAAGGGGGGAGGAGAGACAGACAGACAGACAGACAGACAGAATGCCAGTTTTGATAAGTTGAAGGAAAAGTGGAACCTTTATAATCCCAGCACTTGGGGAACAGAGGCAAGTGGATCTCTATGAGTTTGAGACCAGCCTGGTCTACACTGTGCATTCTAGGCCAGAAATAGTAACACCCTGTCTCTTATCAGCCACACACTAAAAGGCAGAGGCAGCCCAAGCGTCCACAGTCAAATTTGGGGAAATGCAGCATGATGTTTGTGTACAATGGGACACTCCCCAGTCTCCAACAGGAAGGAAATTCTAGCTCATACAACAGTTTGAATGGACCTTGAAGGCACTGTGCTAAGTGAGATAAGTCAGACACAAAAGGTTTCCTTACAATCCACTTACTCGAAGTGTTTAAGGTGGTCAAACTCAGAAACCGAAAGTAGGATAGACTGACTGGTCAAACTCAGAAACAGTAAGTAGGATGGAAGTCCTAGAAGCTAGGGAAGGGACGGGGATGGGAAGTAACTGTTCAAGGTGGAGGGATTCCAGTTCTGCAAGATGCAAATGATGTGGAGATAGATGGTGGACAGTGATGGGCTGCACGACGAATGTACTTAACACCACTGAACAACGATTAAAACAGGGCTGGCCGTGTTAGGAAAAACAGAACAGGCATGGGAGGGAGGCTGGCTGTGTGATCTCAGCACTGGGGCAGATGGTTAGGGAGGTGGGCCAGGAGCATCCCAGAAGCTCTCTGCCCCGGCAGCCCAGCCCACTCAGCAAGTACCAGGCCACTGGGAACTCTTATAGCAAAACCCAATGGGTAGAGTATACAGGGAACAGCACAGCAGATTGACCTCTGGCCTCCAAACACAAAACAAACAAAAACAGTTATAATAACAAGGCATGGTGGTTCACACCTATAATCAGGAGGCCATGTAAAAAACAGAGTTCAAGGTCAGAAAACATAATGAGGCCCTTCTCAAAAACCTCCTGCAAAAGAGTTTTAAAAGTAAATTTTACGCCATGCACACTGTACCACAATAAAAAACAAACAAACCTTGGGTTTTTGTTGTAGTTGTTTGTTTTGAAAAAGGATCTAACTATGTAGATCAGGCTGTCCTTGAACTCACAGAGTGCCTTTGCCACCACCACACTTAGCCAAAAGAAACTTTTAAAGAAGCTGTTTCTGGACCAGGCCAAGGATATAGATCAGTGGTAGAATACTTTATCATATATAAAATTTTGAGTTCCATAGCACAGCAAAGGAAACAGTTGGGGCTAGGACTCTAACAAAAACCGTGTGTGTGTGTGTGTGTGTGTGTGTGTGTGTGTGTGTGTGTGTGTCCATACTGTGTAGAAGAAGGCACTGGTGTTACCATTATTATCTCCCCTGAGTCGCCCTGGAATTTCTGTTTTGTCAGAAGCGTGTTGTTAGTTTTGGATTGAAATACACTCAACACTCACATGTTGTGGGCTTCGTCTTTTTTGTTTTTCTAGACAGGTTTTTTCTCTGTATCTCTAGCTGTCCTGGAACTCTCTGTGTAGACCAGCCTGGCCTCAAACTCACAGAGATCCACCTCCCAAGTGCTGGGGTTAAAGTCATGTCCCGCCTAGGCTTCATCTTAACACAATGAACTACACAGAGGGAGATGCTGGCTGTGACTTAATCTCTTGATGAAATTATTGTCATGGTTGCTTTTCATTCTGTAGGTCCAGCTGTCTTAGAACTCCCTATGTAGACCAGGCTGGCCTCAAACTCACTCACAGAGATCCACCTGCCTCTGCTTCCCAAGTGCTGGGATCAAAGGCGTGCACCACCACACCTGACTTGGAATCATAGTTCGATATACTGGGAGATGGAAACTGGGAGGTGGGGCTTAGTTGGAGGAAGCGGGTCACTGGGTACACCCTTGTCAAAGTCTACTCTCCTGCTCTCTGCTTCCACATCCGGAGGTAGGCACTTCGGGTCTGTCATCCCTTCTCTGCAGTGATGTTCTGCATCACCTCAAACACAGAGCTTTGTCATAGCTGTGAAAGGTGACCGTGCTCGTGCTTTGAGAGATTTCATTACGTCCCTCACAGCATTATTGGTTGATTTCCGAAGATAAATAGCCTTAGTCAATTAACCATGCCTATAATCCTTTGGAGCTCCTCCCATCCTTCTGCCCTTACCCGCTCCCTACTGACGTGTAGTGTGTAAGGAGAAACCCAGTGAGCTCTGCCATCAAACACATGGGCAGCCAGCACCTTGACCTTACACACACACACACACACACACACAGGAGCTACCAGACTTGGGCAAATAGAGCTAGGTATTGTGGCACACAGAATGACCCAGTACTTGGGAGATGGAGGCAGGAAAACCAGAAATTCAAGGTCATGTTAACTACAAAGTAAGTTCCAAGGCCGCCTGGGCTGAATGAAGCCCTTTCTCAATGAACTGAACTGAAGAGCGTGCACTGACTGATTTAGCCTGCTTTGCCATACAGTGCAAGACAGCTGATAGACTCACAAGCTGAAAGCTGTCCCATCCTCCCTCCACGTAGACCCAGGTACCTATCCAAGGAGTGCCCGTGACCTCTGGGGACCATTCGCTCCACTGGCCAAGGTCAAGCTCCTCCTTCCCACGGACCTGGACCACGTGCTTCACTCCTCGCAAGGCATCATGGATGACACATTGGTACTGGGCCACCGGGAGCTGAGGATGGAGACATGGTGAGTCCCAGTGGCCTCTGTGAGGCAATGCTACAGGGAGAGGGCACTCTAGACCACCCCGCTCTCCGCTTGGCAGAGGCTCACCCACCCCAGGGGCTGAGGTGGAGTCCTTCTCAAGCATTCTGAAGTCACTGTAGGTGACAAAACCCAGCATTCTTCTTAGGCGGGTCAGGAGTCTGGCCTGGCATTGTTAGTCTTATTTTATAAAGACAGAGCCACCACTCATCAAGTTAAATGGCTCGCTGGAGACTATGAAGGATGGGAGGGGCAAAGCTGGACCAGCAGAACCTACTTTACTTCTTTCCTCCTTCCCCTCAGTCCTAGGGGCATGCATTTTCCTGCTTCGATCTAGATCAGCTGGGCATGGAGACTCTCTACTTTAGTTACAGCACTTGGGAACTTAGGAGGCTAAGGAAGATGGATTGTCATGAGTTAGAGGCTACGACAGGGTGAAACATTATCTCCAAACAAAGGAAATGAATTACCAGCAACACCGTGAACTCCTTTGACCATACAGGTCGGTATCGAAGCTGGAACTGCAGCAAGTAGAAACTCGGGTCCCAGGACTCAGGGTGCTGCCAGCTGACTTTGAGCCAGCGAGGCCTTCCAGGTATGGCTGATACCACAAGGTTGGCAGGTGGATCTGGCTGCACTGTGGAGAGGGAATAGGACTTCTATGCAGAAGCAAGCACGGTACAGAGGAGACCCTCAAAGGCTCCTCAGACATCCCCACTGTTAGGCATGTACCACTCCCCAGAAATGTTAAATTTTTATTTATTTAGTGGAAACAGACCTCAGAGCCTTGCAACTGCTAAGCAAAAACTCACAGGATCACCCCTTAGCACCGTGTTCATCTTGGGAAGGACCCCGCTCTCCTCATCTATTTATCAGCAATGCCCCCAGAAGACCCAGCTCCCAAGCCCCTCTGCACATCCTCCCTGCCTCTCCCAGGGAGAGACCAGGAAGTGAAGGAAGCAGCTGCAGGGGGAGCTCCCTTACCCATTTTTTTTTTTTTTTTTTGAGACAGGGTTTCTCTGTGTAGCCCTGGCTGTCCTGGCACTCACTTTGTAGACCAGGCTGGCCTCGAACTCAGAAATCCGCCTGCCTCTGCCTCCCAAGTGCTGGGATTAAAGGCATGCGCCACCACGCCCGGCTTCCCTTACCCATTTTTAAGCTGTGAAAAGCTTCATTGTGGCTGGACTTGCTTCCCACACTGTTTGCAACGCACAGTGACACTATGTGGTACACTTTGTCACCCTCCAGGATCTCCACCTGGCAGGAGAAGCTTTTCAGCTGCTGAGAATACTGGCAGGGCATCTGGAAGTCACTCTTCCCGTTGGTGGTGTTGCTGTGGGACACAACAGAGAAGGGCACAAAGGTTCTAGCAATTTTTGTTTCTTTTTCAAGAGAAAGAAGTCTGGCTCAAGAATTGGAAGCTTGGGAACTGATTCTAGCTTTCAGGCTTCAACTCAGCCAGTGTCTGCTCCTATTAGTGTCTGTGACTTTCAGCACGCTTTTCATCCCAAGTGTTTATTTTCTCCCTAGAAAATAGTCAAGCTAAAGGCATTAGTGCCCGTCTGATAGGATCTTTGGCAGAGCCCAGCCAATGAGGGACAGGCGGAGAAGAAGGTCCCTCTGGTCTTATTCCCTTCCTGGGTCTTGTCCTTCGAACTATAAAGGATACACACAGAAATGAATAGGAAAAGCCCTTCCCTGTCCCAGGGCACAAAAGACCTGCCCTCAGGTGATATAGCAGAAATGCTGACAAATCAGCAAAGCACACACATAAAGAGGAACAGGAGGGATGGGGAGAATAGAAAAGAACTCAAAGACTGAAGATGGCCAAGGGAAGTCAGAAACCACCCCAGTGGACCCGGAAACCTGAGATCTCACCCACTTCCACTTTCCCTGCCACTAGAAAACAAGTGAGCAACCTCAGACTCAGATAAGAACCTCAGGCTCAGACCGCGCTGGTCACCACACTGGTTTTGTAATGTGGAAATTCTCCCCCATCTGCTAGGGGTATTTCCAAGACCCTTTGTTGAGAGACCTGAGACTTCAGAGTAGCAGGGCCTACCCTAGTACACCATGCCTTCCCAATGCCCTGCAGTACTGCCAGGCTCCCAGGTAAACCTCTGGCTCTCATGTTTTGTGCTCTTGATCACTGTCTGATCTTGTCCTAGGGCCAGGCTTGATGAACACAAATACCGGCAAGCAGATGATCAGGAGTTCTGTGGAACAGCACAGGTAGCTGGAGCTGATTCACAACCTGGGTGGGGTTACTTAGAATGACCCAATTTAAATCATGCTTTTGTTTACTTCTGGGAATTTCCACTTAATATTCTGGGGCCATGTTTGACTGGTAGTAACTACCAGGACCCATAAGAAGGACCCATAAGAAGGACTACCACACTCTGACCACTCAAACTTTATTGGGAATATCTAGGCGTAAGAGGCGTGGCTTGTGGGTGGAGACTACAATTTCTCTAGCGTGCTACGTTATACTTCTTCTTCCTCCCTGGCCCCAGGTCTCCATGCCATCTTCTAACAGGCAAAAGTCACCTCCCCCAACCCATGACCACTCTCTGTATACTGTCTTTATGATGCTCACAGGGCCAAGGTACTGATAGAAGCCTATCAGCCTCATTCCAAGCCCCCAGAGCCATTTGTCCCTTTCCTGTAGGACAACACCCAAAACCTTTGGACTTTGATGGAAAATGGGCTTGGGTTCTCTTCCCAACCACTTAGAACCACTTCCTAGCTAGATGACCTCAAGCGAGTTAATCGGTCTCCCTGAACCTCGTTGCGCATCTCCCGTAGCTGTTGGGAAAACTGAATTGAGCCTAGGGCCCAGGTCCTTTATTCCTAAGGATATTTTTTCTTTTTCTTTCTTTCTTTTTTTTTTTTAATTTTTGAAATAACTGAGAATCAAAACATGGCCTTAAACATGTTATATGACAGACTTGGAAAAACTTTCTACTGATAAAACATTGATCCTGGGACTGAAGAGATGTCTCAGTAGTTAAAGGCACTTGTTGCTCTTACAGAGGGTCCTGGAATCGACTGCTAGCACCCCCATGGTGGCTCACAACCACCTCTAACCTTAGTTCCATGAGATTCAATAGGCGTGCATATGGTGCACACACATGCTACAGGCAAAACATTCATGCACATAAAATAAATCTAGAAAAATTAAAAGGTCCCTGTCCACTCAATCCAACAGCTGCCTGGAGGGCTCCACCCTTCTTCCCTTGGCTCTAGGACATCAGCAAGCATCAACTAGACTCGAGTGCACAGCCCCACCTGACACTTACATTTTCTTTGCAAACAGCACAGCCTTCGTGGTTGGAGAAGGGGTGCTGCTCGGATGCCACTCACAGATGGCGTTGACAAGGGGGTTCTTCCGGAAGCAGGAGAGCTTGGGCTCCTCTGGGGGAACTGCAAGAGACTCAGCAGATTGAGGGGGTGCAAGGCCTCCAAGCAGACCTGCTCTGTGCATCATTACCCCCACCCGCAGCTGAGGGGACTACCTGGTTCAGCTCAGAGACACAAATGACAGGACTCCCTAGAGTCCCAGGCACAGAGAGAAAGGGCTGACTACTGCGGTGGTTCTCAACCTGTGGGTCGCGACCCCTTTGGCAAACCTTTCTCTCAAAAAAACACATTTACATTACATTTACATAACAGTAACGAAGTTACAGTTATGAAGTAATAATGAAAATAATTTTATGGTTGTAGGTCACAACAACATGAGGAACTGTGTTAAAGGGCCGCAGCGTAAGGAAGGCTGAGTACCAAGGCTCTAAAGGGTTGAAAAGACCATGATGCAAAAGGAGCACCTGTGTCCTCACCTGATGTTGACACTGGACAAACGGACACTGGAAGGACCACACGGGACATAAGGAAGAACGTGGCTGAGAGCAGGGCTTCCACTGGAGCTGAGGGAGCCCTTACCCTGCCAATCCTTGGTGGGATGCACCCTCTGAGAGTCTCATGTGTGTTTCAGGGGTGCTAGGCAGTTTTCAGCACGTACTTTCTCTTTGTAACACTTTGCAACATGGAAACTTAGTAATAAAGTTCACTTTATTTTGCCAAAAGAATCTGAGGGAGTTAGCAGCCGCTAAGCCCAGGTGCCTGACTGGGAGTCCAGAGCTATTAAATCTGCCAGATGGCTTCCACCGCTGGCCGGCCACATGCACAGGCGAACGGTGTCCCTTTTCCTGAAACTTTTGAGCCAAAAATGACAAAGTTAAAAGATCAGCCAGAGGATCTTTCTCGAATGCAGAGGACATTGAAGCTATCCTCGGAGCCACTTCCAAGGACACTGACAGCACAACTCACCATCCACCAGCAAGGGCACAGTGCCCACCAGGTGATCATTCAGGGAGCATAAATAGTCCCCAGTGTCGCTGAGCTGCACGTCCCTCAGAACCAGTGTGTTTCCTGTGGTAGTCCATTCTCTGTTTTGTGAGCCAGAGTACACCCAGTGAATGGTAACGTTGCCTGCTGCTTCCTTCCCGGGGCAAATCAGGGTAACGGTGGCCCCTGGCAGGCTTGTCACTGTGCCATTTGCCACCTCTGGGGAAGAAAAACACAAAGTAAGCCTTGGCAACTGGAAAATGGGACTTTGCGGATGATTTGGAGAAGTCAAAGGCCTTCACAGTGACACAGTGACTGTAGAGTCCTCCCACGGTCCAGCCTACACCACATCTGTCTTGGCCTCCAGAAACCTCCCAGACCACAGAACTGTCTCCTACAGTGCGTCCTCTCACGCCATGATCCAGCAACCGAGCTCCCTTGATAGAAAACCCTGTAAAGAGACAGGTGAGGTGGTGCTCGCCTTTAATGCCTCCCATTTGGGAGACAGAGGTGAACAGATCTTTGAGAGTTCAAGGCTGAGGTCAACTTGGTCTACATAGCAAGTTTGGATCAGTCAGAGCTACATTGTGAGACCTTACCATAAAAAAAGAAAAGGAAAGAAAAGAAAAGAAAAGAAAAGAAAAGAAAAGAAAAGAAAAGAAAAGAAAAGAAAAGAAAAGAAAAGAAAAGAAAAGTGCTGGGCGTAGTGGCGCATGCCGTTAGCCCCAGCGATATCCCTGCATTTGGAAAGCAGAGACAAGGGATCTCTGAGTTCCAGGCCAGCCTGAGCTACACAGAGAAACCCTGTCTTGAAAAATCCAAAAGAGAGAGAGAGAGAGAGAGAAGGAAGAGGGGGAGGAGGGGGAGAGGAAGAAAAGGAAGGGAAGGGAAGGGAAGGGAAGGGAAGGGAAGGGAAGGGAAGGGAAGGGAAGGGAAGGGAAGGGAAGGGAAGGGAAGGGAAGGGAAGGGAAGGGAAGAGATGAACCTTTAAGGACCTGATCCTGCCCACAGACTGAAGATCCAGAGGCTCTGCAGGGCCCAGGGTGCCTTCCTGGCCTCTGAAGCCTCCTGCCAACACCCAGGAAGATCCTGAGCCTCTCCCTCCCCCTCTCCCTTACACTCTGTCCGTCCTGATACCCCCCTGTCCTTCCCCCATGCCATCGCACTTCTCTAATTGGGGGTGGGGGGGCTCCAGCACCGTAAGGAAAAGCAACCTGGTTTTGTTTTGTTTTTAAAATTTTATTAATTTTTTACATTTTTATTAGGTATTTTCTACATTTACATTTCCAATGCTATTCCAAAAGTCCCCCATACCCTCCCCCACCCACTCCCACTTCTTGGCCCTGGTGTTCCCCTGTACTGGGCATATAAAGTTTGCAAGACCAAGGGGCCTCTCTTCCCAATGATGGCTGACTAGGCCATCTTCTGCTACATATGCAGCTAGAGACAAGAGCTCCGGGGTACTGGTTAGTTCATAATGTTGTTCCACCTATAGGGTTGCAGACCCCTTTAGCTCTTTGGGTACTTTCTCTAGCTCCTCCACTGAGGGCCCTGTGTTCCATCCAATAGCTGACTGTGAGCATTCTCTTCTGTGTTTGCCAGGCACTGGCATAGCCTCACAAGAGACAGCTATATCAGGGTCCTTTCAGCAAAATCTTGCTGGCATATGCAATGGTGTCTGCGTTTGGAGGCTGATTATGGGATGGATCCCTGGGTGCAGCAGTCTCTAGATGGTCCATCCTTTCGTCTCACCTCCAAACTTTGTCTCTGTAACTCCTTCCATGGGTTTTTTTGTTCCCAATTCTAAGAAGGGGCGAAGTGACCACACTTTGGTCTTCGTTCTTCTTGAGTTTCATGAAAGCACCCTGTTTTATGTCAGTGTCTAGAATGGTACCTGGAACATGGCGGCCACAGTTTTGCAACTGAAAAATACACAAGTGACCTTATGAATTCACCTAGGGATAAAAGTCAGGTTCTCAAGTGGGAACCCAGCATTCACAAATGCACAAGAAGTCTCAGCGGGACCGGCTGCACACTGGCCCATTTTATACGTGGTGACCAACACTGAGAATTACTAGGAGCAGGGAGAAAAGGGCCAAGACTCTCTCTGCTCCAACCAGGACCCTATATATCCACCATCATTAAACACCTAGCACACATGTTTTTTTGTTTTAGGGACCAAGTTGGGAAGTAAAAACTAAAAACTAACAAATGTATTCTTCATTCTCTGAAGAAAAGAAAAACATAGGCTAGATTTAAGGAAAACAAAGATGAGAGATTCAGGGAGCACTGAGGTGGGTAGAATGATTCATGTCTACAAGCTTCATTTGGGAGTCTGAGGCAGGGAAGTCACCAAAAGCTTAAGGCCAGCCTGGGACTCTCAAAACAGACAGATTATAGATTTATAGACTCACAGAATCTATGATAGATAGATAGATGATAGATAGATAGATAGATAGATAGATAGATAGATAGATAGATAGATAGACTGAGCCTTGTATGGAAGTAGTCCCACTGGCTGAGAAAACAGAGTCTAGGGAACATGGCCTATTCAGGTTAAGCATATGTGGCTCTTCAAACCAAACATCTAACTTCAAATCAGCAAGAGTCAGCAACACGTCTGGCCAAGGATTCGCAGAAGCCAGCTGCTGGCAGAGTGCCTGACCTCATGTCCCCACATGTGGACACTGAGGATAAACACAAGACTTGCTCAGAAAGAGGTTTCATCCGATGTTTGGCCTGTGTATGAGCTTTCCCGTACACTCTCCTCAGAGGCCATCAGAGAGAGGGAGTAAGTGAATTGCAACCATCAAGCCAGGGCAACCTGATCATGTTCAGATACACTGCATCAGAGAAGCAGGGCTTCTGCCTGGCTACATGGATCATGGACCTCCTCCATGCTATCTATGGAGGATGGTCTGATAGGTGCAATGTCAGAATGGTGGCCACCTCTTTCCTCTCTACCTCCAGAGTCTTGGATTTACAAGTAAAAAAAATGGCAGAGGCTGGAGAGAGAGCTGAGTAGTTAAGAGTGATGACTTTCTTCCGAGGACCCGAGTTCTGTTCCCAGCACCCACATCAGGCAGCTCACAACTGCTTTAACTCTTGCTGGTCTCCGAGAGACCCCATTCACAGTAGCATACACTTACACCAGAGATTCTCAGCCTTCCTGATGCTGCAAACCTTTAATCCTCATGTGGTGGTGACCCCCCAACCATAAAATTATTTTCATTGCTACCTTATAACTGTAATTTTGCTACTGTTATAAATCATGGTGTAGGGCTGGAGAGATGGCTCAGTGGTTAAGAGCACCGACTGCTCTTCCGAAGGCCCTGAGTTCAAATCCCAGCAACCACATGGTGGCTTACAACCATCTGTAATGATAACTGAATCTCTTCTGGTGTGTCTGAAGACAGCTACGGTGTACTTACATATAATAAATAAATAAATAGATCTTTAAAAAAAATTAAAATAAATCGTGGTGTAACTGTTTTTGGAGATAAGTTTGTCATAGAGGTCAATGGCCCACAGATTGAGAACGACCGACTTACAAAGACATACATGAATAAATAAAAATAAAATAAATATATATATATATTAAAGAAACGGCCAAGCATGGTGAAGAACATCTTTAATCTTAATAGAGTCTCTGTAAGTTCTAGAACAGCCAGGGCTTCAAAGTCAGACCTTGTCTCAATAAGATAAAATAAAAATAGCATGTTGCCTTGTAACTAGGTGAGATTGAGGAGGCTTCCTAGACTTCTCTGACCCACAGTGAGCAAGGAAGGCCCTCCCCCTTCCAATCAGCACCCAAGGCTCCGGCATGAGGGAGGGACAGGTTTGGGCTCCAGAGAGCCCCACCTGTGAGAAATGCAGCCTCTGGAGCAGATGTCACAGCGCTCACAGCAACAGCCTGAGGGACAACTCCAGAGCCTGAGAAGCCCAAACCTCGGATGGTGCTGAGAGGACTCTTTGAAGCCCTCTTCCAAGAGTCCTAAAAAGCCTTGTTTCTAGCAAGCATCGTACACATTCTTCAATGACATCCTTTTAGTATTTCATTGTTCTGTAACTATTTTATACATTGTTGAACATATGCAAATTAATATATGCAATACTCATAAAAATTATGAAGCATAAAACACCCAGGAGATTCCCTTGAAACTAGGGCAATTGTTATCTCTGAAGGTAGCTCTGGTCCCAGAGCTACAACTTCCTGTTCTATTTGTACTTTACTTTTGGCAGCTTATCCTCCTTTAAAACTTTTATTACATTATCTGTCTGTCTGTCTGTCTGTCTGCCTATCTATCTATCTACCTATCATGGGGTTGTACTTGCCATGGCACATGTGGAAGACAGAAGAAGACAACATGTGGGAATTCTTCCCTTCAATCATGTAGGACCTGGGGGTTGAATTCAGGTTACCAGGCTGTCTTAGTCAGGGTTTCTATTCGTGCACAAACATCATGACCAAGAAGCAAGTTGGGGAGGAAAGGGTTTATTCGGCTTACACTTCCATACTGCTGTTCATCACCAAGGAAGTCAGGACTGGAACTCAAGCAGGTCAGAAAGCAGGAGCTGATGCAGAGGCCATGGAGGAATGTTCCTTACTGGCTTGCTTCCCCTGGCTTGCTCAAACTGCTCTCTTATAGAACCCAAAACTACCAGCCCCGAGATGGTCCCACCCACAAGGGGCCTTTCCCCCTTGATCACTAATTGAGAAAATGCCTTACAGCTGGATCTCATGGAGGCATTTCCTCAACTGAAGATCCTTTCTCTGTGATAACTCCAGCTGTGTCAAGTTGACACAAAACTAACCAGTACAGCAAGCATCTTTACCCACTGAGCCATCTTGGCTAGCCTTCTTCCTTTCTTCCCTACTTTAAAGAGTAAGTTGGTTACCCCTGGCCCCTTTGTCTTTTGTTCCCTTTGGTCTCTGAGCTTCATATGTATTCTCCTGTGCTGTGCAGTTTCCAGTCCTGTTTCCACAGTGTGTGGGTGTGGGTGTCACCTCAGTTTAGTATTCCATTATCTGAGGTTTCGACTTTGTTTCCAGTGCTGTGGTGTTTGAATGAGAACAGCTCCACAGGTTCAAGTGTTTGAATGTTTGGTCCCCAGTTAGTGGGACTGCTTGGAAAGGATCAGGCGGGGTGGCCTTGCTGGAGGGGGTGTGGCCTTTTGTGGGTGTGGTCTTGCTGGAGGTGTGGCCTTGATGGAGGAAACCATCGAGGGTCCTTCCTCTCCTCCCCTCATCTCCCTGCTTGCTGTCTCCAGATGAGGATGTTCAGCTCTCTGCTGCTGCTCCAGCACCGTGCTGGCCTATCACCACGATTCTCTCTACGATGATCATGGACTTACCCTCTGAAGCTGTAAGCATACCTCAGGGTCTCCTGTAGCCCAAGCTGGTCTCAAACTATATAACTGAGGATGACCTTGATACTCGTGTCTGTGCCTCCTGAATGCTGGGTTACAGGTGTGTGCCTGCACGGTGTGTGTCTGGCCTGAATGAGGTAAAGTTTAGCAGGTCCAATGGCCCTCCAGTTTAATGTATCAACATCCTTACTCTCCTATTTCCACTGGACAAAGCAGCTGTAACGAAAAAACCTAACACAAGCATCAAGCTCATGTTTATATTTTGAACATATATGAGCTTAGATTGACCAAAGAGGCTGGAGAGATGGCTCAGTGGTTAAAAACACTGTCTGCTCTTCCAGAGGTCATGAGTTCCCAGCAACCACATGGTGGCTCACAACCATCTGTAATTGGATTCGATGCCCTCTTCTGGTGTGTCAGTGACAGGATGCTCACATACATTAGATAAATAAATCTTTTTTTAAAAAGAAAGAAAGAAATGCTGACCAAAGAGAGTCTCTACTGGCAGGTGGCTCCATTGCAATGTTGGCAGCAGCACTCTGCAGCTGAAGAGAGACTATCAGAATTCACAGGGCAGCCCGGGAGCAGCCTGGGAGCACCAGTGCATGGCGGATGAAAGCCCAGCAACCATGGACAGCTCATACTTTCTTTGGCATTTGCTCAGGCCACTGTCCTGACCTAGTCATGGGTACAAGATGTTTTGGTCAACCACAGGCCACCTACAGAGTAAGGCTCCATAAAATTAGAACGGCAGCTGGGCAGTGGTGGCACACGCCTTTAATCCCAGCACTTGGGAGGCAGAGGCAGGAGGATTTCTGAGTTCGAGACCAGCCTGGTCTACAAAGTGAGTTCCAGGACAGTCTTGGCTACACAGAGAAACCCTGTCTCAAAAAAAAAAAAAAAAAAAAAAAGTTAAAAAAAAAATTAGAACTGCAGTAATTCTAGTGCAGTTCATGGCCAGTGATATAGCCACCGTGAGGTCACTCCACAGCATGCACATGTCTGCAGGACCGCTGGTGTGGACCACCGTACTGAGTCAGATAGAGGTATAGCATAGGGACCAGGTGTGGCTGAATGATAGGGTTGTAAGTGTGCTTACTTTAGAATGTATTCCTATTTCTTTTTAAAGTATGTATTCCTATTTTCTTTTTTAGCCAGGCCTAGTGCTATATTTTTGTCTTAGATACTATTCTATTTGCTGTCATGAGAGTAACCCAGTATCATCATATCAGAAAGCAGACAGGCATGGCACTGGAGCAGTAGTTGAGAACTTTACATCTTAGGAAGGGGGAAAGAAGAAGGGAGGGAGGAAAGGAAGGAGGAAGTGGGGAGGGAGAGAGAGATGTGGACTTTTGAAACCTCAATGCCCACCTCTAGAGACACACCTCCTCCAACAAGATCACACCTTAGGAGTATGTATGTGTGTGTGTGTGTGTGTGTGTGTGTGTGTGTGAGAGAGAGAGAGAGAGAGAGAGAGAGAGAGAGAGAGAGAGAGAGAGAGAAAGACCTAATCCTTCCCAAACAGTTCCACTAGTTGAAGACTCAGGACTCAAACCCATGTGCCTATTGGGGTCCTTCTCATTTAAATATCAAATGCCATAATCCAAGCACTTTGGAGATGGAGGCAAGAGGATCAGTAGTTCAAAATCATGGGCTTTTGCCATCCTGGGCTAACGGAGATTCTGTCTCAATAAACCAAAAACATCAGGCCAGTGGGAGGACTCAGTTTGTAGAGACGATTGCACAAAGGCCTGACAACCTGAGTGTGATTCCTGGATCCAAAATGGTAAGACTGAACTGACTCCTCAAGATTTGTCCTCTAACCTCTACATGTGTGTGCATCTGTGTGCATTGCTCACACACACACAAGCATGCTCATTCACATACATGTGCACACACACATGAACACACAAATACACACACGAATTTTTTTTTAAATACAGCTGGGAAAATGGTTCGACACACTGAGTATAAGGACCCGAGTTTGGTTCTCAAGCCCCACGTGACACCCAGGCACAGCAGCAAGCGCCTGTCATCCCTGAGCTAGAGAGCTGAAGACAAGAGAATCCCTGGAGCTTGCTGCCCAGCTGGCCTAGCTGGATTGGCACACTCCAAATTCAGTGAGACACTGTCACAGTAAGGTGGCAGGAGCCAGTGGGATGCCTCCGCTGGTAAAGCACTTACTGACAAGCCTGAGAACCTGCGTTTGGCCCCCAGACTCCACGTGGTAGGAGGCGAGAACCAACTCCTCCTTCCTTCATGCTCATGTCATGGTGTATGTGTATCCACATTAGATAAACAGATGTGACTTTCCCCCTAGACCAGGCTGGCTTTGAACTGGGATATCCCCCTGCCTCTGCCCCTGCTTCTGCCTCTGCTCCTGAGTGCCAGGATTAAGGCATGTCCCACTGCTGCCTGGCTTTAGATCTGATTTTGTTTTAACTGAAAAATAAACAAATAGGGTGGAGAGTGACTAAGGAACACGCCCTAGGCCAATTGCTAGCCTCCAGATGCATGTGCGCATATGCCCCCACACACAATTTTAAATAGAGTAATAAAATTTTGCTATAAAAGAGTATGCCACATTATGCTGGCACGTGATACATCTGCTTACCTCACCTCGTGATAATACCAAGAGACCACATCAAGTCACTGACCAAAATATCAAGGATTGGGTAACTACTCTATCTGCACATCAACAAAACCATCAGACAGCACTTTTCTTAGAGCACGTCCCCATTATGAAGCGATGCATAACTGCCTACACAGGTCACCACGCAGCCATGACTGTAAGACCGTAAGGTCCTGCTTGCCTCGTACCAGGGAACACAACGGCACTCATTCCATGCTTGTTTGAAATATGGCAAGGCCTCCACACCGCACCCAGAACCACCGGTGGTGGGTGACACAGTGGTCCAAGCAGAGTCGTCCATGAAGCCGAGTGGGCAGACCCTGCACGGGGTCCAGCCAGGGGGCACTGCAGAGTTCTCTTCTGCTCCTACCCTTGTCAGTTCCATGAAAAATGTTCCTCTGGCCACTTCCCTATCCCTTTCCCTCCCAATAGAAACCTTTGCATGGTTGGTGACTAACTTGCAAATTGGCCAGGACTGTTCAGTTACTACCCTTAAGAACAATGGCAAATATATTCAGGTAATTGGGAGAAATACCGACCCCTCCCCACAAACAATCTTTCTTTTCCTTCCCACAAAAGCAGAGCCATAAAGAGCAGACAATGGTTACTCCCCTGCTGCGGGACTTTCCTTCTGCCTTTTTTAAATCAGGGACAATTAATTATAAAAACCCATCTGCAAATGGTGCCTGTCAGCCCTGCTTCAAAACATATTTCTTCTGAGACTCTGGGGGAAAAAAAAAACCCACTGTGTTTAACTTTGATCTCAGAAGCCTGGTGTGCCTAAAGATCAAAAGGATGTTTTCACTGGGGAGGCCAGGACAAAAGAGCTCGGTGCCAGTCCAAAGGGACAGCCTGACCTCCCACCCACCCACTGCTTGGCCTCCTGACTCAGCTCTGAGTCAGCCCTTAGCTCTTGCATAGTGGTCAGATAGCCTCAGTAGCAGCTCTTTGAACAGAGAATGTGAAAGTCTCAGAAGCGTCCTCCCTGAAGCTCAGTCTGCCCAGGCAGAGGATGGGGATAGCAGTGTCTTCTTTCTCTTGCTTTGCTCTTCCAGCGAGCTTTGCACGTTTGCTCTGTCTTCTGAGACAAGGGTGTAACTACATTTCTCCAAGCTGACTCTGAACCCCTGGCTAAAGAGACCCACCCTACTCCTTCAGTAGGAGTGGGACAATAGGCACAACACCAATTTGGCTTTCTCAGGCTTTAAAGAGTCTTATCTTGCTCATATTTTTTTTTCTTTAAACAAAGACATACGGATCCCAGGTATTACGTGGGGTGGGGTGGAGGGGGTGGGGGTGGGGTACAGTGTGCATGGAATCCTGATGATGGGGTGGACTTAAGACAGGCAAGTTTCTAAACACTTTCAGACCAGAGTCTCCACTCCACCCTTGTAGCTCTTCTTTGTCACTGGCCAGACTCCTCACCCTCAGCCCTCCCTTCCCAGCAAGCTTGATTCTGGAAGGGACAAAAAGAATCATCTTTGGGCTCAGCCTCCATTTTCTGGATGTCTCGCACTTTTGAAGGTGGCCAGGACTTCGCCTCAGTAGACCCCACTGGAGGAGGCACAGCAGGGAATCAGGTGGGTTTGTACTCCGGGAACACTCTTCCTGTGAGACAGGCCCAGTGACCATAGGATCCCTCCCATACCCTGAAGGCAGCGTGGGGTGTGGCAGCTGCTACACAGGATGAGATTCAGCAAAGAGCACACAACATCTGCCCTTGAGCAACTGCTCAGCCTGTGACAGTCAGGCAGCAAGCTTAAGCCTGTCCCCTCCAGAAGGATTCAACATTTTCCGTGCAGCGTTGCATGAGAGGCCACACGTCTCGCCAGGAGAGGGTATTAGCAGCCACTGCACATCTGCTCCATGCTGTGGATGTGTTCTCCCCACTCTTCCATACTGCTATCTTGTCCAATCTCCAGATTCCTGGGGGCCTTAAAACTACTCACAATCCTGGCTATCCGGAAATAAAATATTCCTGATGCTGAGAACAGAGAGGAGAGATAAATCGTTCTAAAGGGCAAAGAGAAACTTAAGAAGGCCTTGAGAAACCACTGGGAGTTTGATAAGCAGATTGCCCAGAACCAGTTCATAAAAGGGGCACAGTACATTTAAGGAATTCAGAAGGGAGCCACCTGCGGGACAGCTGGGGTCTGAAGTCTCCTTACACAGCAAGAAAGGAAGGGAGCCCCACAGGGAAGAAGCATTGTGTGAGACCCTCCAAGAGGATGAATCAGCACTGGCTCTGCTGACAGAGGAGGCCCCTGCTACGGTATGTGCAGACCAGTCACCATTCTACCTCCCGTGCCAGCCTCTATGACGATGGCCACATCTTTTCCTGCTTCTGTCTCTCCCTGCAATGACCTTGAGAAGGAACCAGCTCCCGACACCCAGCTCCTGCTTCATCATAGAGCATCACAGACAGGGGAAGACGGCACCTGAGGACTGTGAGTCTTCCTGGCCCTTGCCAAGGCATGTCACATGCAGAAAGGAACGTCATGTCACTGCGTCCCAGGCTCCTAACAAGACTCTGCAGGGAGGACAGAATTAACTCAGGTGGGACTAAAATCAGGAAAGAATGCAGAATCTCCCTGCCAGTTTCTCAAAGTGTGTCCTTGCCCCTTGGGGCACATGGTGTGTAATCTAGCCACAGCTTAGTTGCTGGCTTGATGGCTAGGTTCATTTTTGAGACAGGTTCTTGCTATGTGGCTCTAAGCTGGCCTCAGAGTGATGATAGTGATCCTCCTGCCTCAGGCTTCAAAAGGC
This sequence comes from Mus caroli, assembly GCF_978045245.1. Taxonomy (NCBI): domain Eukaryota; kingdom Metazoa; phylum Chordata; class Mammalia; order Rodentia; family Muridae; genus Mus; species Mus caroli. The sequence continues at coordinate 72,051,812 of NW_028227258.1, read as the reverse complement.
TGAAGCATGTAGCATCTGGCCTTACCCATGAGTTTTAGGCAGTGTGGGGACCCCTGATGGGGCCCATTTGCCTTATCTGAGCAATGAGAGTTCAGACAGTGGTCTGGGGGCCCCTGAGAGTCCTGCCCCTGGTATCTAGTGTCCCGTCACTCCCAGTCATTACTTCTCAGAGGGACCTCTGTTTCCCACAGGCAATGCCCAACTTGAAACATACACGTCATCTGTGGATGATCATTGGGTGATCACTGGGTGGGGGTCGGGGGACAGTTGGTGACTAGGCTGTTCCAGGACCCTCAGACGAATGTTTTTTCCTCTCCCGTGACAGCTCTAGGGGAGGGAAATTCCCTACCTTCCTTGCTTCCCTGCCTGTGTGGCCTACATTCTCTCTCTGGGACACTGGCCCCACAGTAGACGCCTCCCCCACGCCCGCCCCCAACTGAGGACTTCGCAACATAGCTCTGGAAAGTGGGGCTCTCTCCATTAGGATAAAGTCTGGTTCCAGAAAGCCAAAGAGCTTTGCTGTTGCTGTTGTTGTTGCCCCAGCTCCTCTCCCTCCTCATGTAAACTTGCAAATGTCAATAGCCAGAGAGAAAAGTATGCACACAATGACATATTTCTCAACTTCTCCCGAAGCTACTGCTGCTCTTGCCAGCAAAAACAAGTTCAGCTTCCTGGCCCTGTTTATGTAAGAAGTGGACCAGCTGCCTGGCCTGTCACTGAGGACATGGGCTTAACATGGGCCTGCTAATCCTACCCCATGGCCCCACTTCAGGCAGCCCAAGTGGTGGCTACTGGCCTCTTGGGTTGCAGGGCATCCACACTGAAAGTCCTCTCAAGGTACTAAAGGCCTCCATCTAAAAGGGAGTGGCCATGCAATTGGGTGGTGTGCAACCAGTCAACGTGCAGAGAGAGAAAGACGTCGGGGCACTCAGTCCTAAATAGGATCAAACTCTTTCCTTGGGGCTCAGGGGACTATGCAGAAGAGGAGATGGAGAGAGTGTCAGGGCCAGAGGTGTTTCCATGGAAACGGTACCCTCCAGACACAACAAGACTGATACACACAGGAACTCACAGAACTGTGGCAGCATACACACAGGGCCTGCACAGCCAAGCCTGATGGGACCCGGCACTGAGAGGGGAAAGTGGATGGCTCCCTCATCTAACCGAGAACTGTCGGCGGTTAGTACACTCTTGCAAAGGAAAAGTTCATCTTTCCCAGTGGAGTCTCACTGGGTGGGTACCTTACCCACATTTCAGGGTAGATAGACCCCATGCCCAGGAGCAGATGGCCAACATAAAGTGGACTCAAGGGTAATTTTGTAGCCATTTTTGGTCCCATTTAACTTAAGAGTTATTTTGGTTTGGTTTGGTTGGTCTTATTGGTCTTGTGCTTACATATTTTGGTTTCTGGTTTTGTGGTTTTGCGATTTTAAGTGTTCGTGGGTTTTGTTTGTGGGTTTTTTTTTTTAATTATGTGTTTGTTTTTTAAAGAGGAAGAGAAAAAAGAATATGGAGTTGGGGAGTAGGGGTGATCTGAAAATTGTTGGGAGAAAGGAAAAATACAACCAGAATATATTCTATGAAAATAATTTTGTTTAATAAAAACAAAAAAGCAGCCAGGTGGTGGTGGCACACGCCTTTTAATCCCAGAAATCAGGAGGCAGAGGCAGGCAGACTCTGGGTTCCAGGCCAGCCTGGTCTACTAACCAAGTTCCAGGATAGCCAGGGTTATGTGAAGAAACCCTATCTCAAAGCATCAAAAATAAAATAAAATAATTTTTAAAATCAAAGTATCAAAGCAACAGAGAAAAAAGACAGAAAAAAGGGAGATTGGTGTGGAGGGGTTGGGAAGTGTGGAGAGCTTGGGAAGTGTGGAGGGGTTGTCACCATTCCCACTCCAGGACTCACTGTTGAGGCAACAGGTTAATGAAATTAAAGAACCAAGTTAGGCACCATCCAGCCCATGATCGCAACACTCGGGAGGCTGAGGCAGGAGAATTATGGGTTTGTCTAAGGCCAGCCTAAGCTACAGAGTGAGGACTTCTCTCAAAAATGAAACAGGATTGTTAAGAAACTGACCCCAAATCTCACAGCTAGTGAGGGGGCATGCACACTAGGCATGGATGAGTTGGGAGAAGCCAGCCTCCCTCCCACCTGACCCCAGGGGCTTCTCTCTGACCACCACCCTCCACACACGCATGCACGCACCACGCACGCACACATATGTATGCACAAACACATGCACACATATGTATTCATGCACACACACACACACACATCCCCAGGCTGCTCACTATCCTGTTTCCCTGATCTAATTTTCCCTCCTCTGCTTTCTCTCTCCATACCTTCCCTGCTTCATCAAGCCTGTGGATGCCTGAGTTCTGAGGAAGACAGGTGAGGGGAAGGGAGCGGTCTCTTCAATGCCTACCACACCTAGAGGACCCCGGGAGTGGGGCTAGAGTCCTCTTCCTTTGCCCTGTGCTAGCAGCAACTGTGTGGTGCCTCTCCTCTGCCTCTGAATCCCCTTTTCTCCATAGTTGCCCCACACTGGGACCTCTTCTCCGTGACTCCTCCAAGATACGGCCTACCGGCCCCAGGTAGACAACACTCCAGGCTGTGTCATAGCCCTTGCCCTGTTCTAAGTTAGCTCTCAAACATTTCTCAGACTAATGGCTCCTGGCAGGACACCAGCCCTACAGCCTACTAATGGGCCTGTACTCCTTGTACCTGCTTGTATTTACCTTGTATTTGACAGAGTCAGTATTTACCTTGGCTCAGCCTTTCTCCCCATCTACTCAGTGGACCATACACCCATGCGTGGGAGGCCTGTGAGAGAAGCTCTTGTGGACCCACAGAAAAGTAAGTCTGGGTGCTCACTCAGACTCACGATGGGACTAGCTCCAAACAGAAAAACACTGGGTTCCCTGGAGTCTTCAGAGAACAGTTTATGGCCCCAGGCCAAGAAGGTCTGGGCAGGTTATCTCTCCAAGAGTGTGAACTAGTCAGAGGAGAGATATCTGAGAGCAATCCTGCTGCCCTGCCCCCATCTGCCCCATATTAAGTAAAGAAGAAATTAGAGGCCAGAGGCCCTCCCTGTCACGGGGACTCAAGTGACGTTGGTCTGGAAACCACTGTGAGGACATGCTGCAGCAGGATCCAGGTGCTGAGACAGGGACCACTCAAAAACCTAAGGATTCTTGACCCACTTCTTGCTCCATAGAGAACCAGACCAGTGTAGCCAAAAGTACACCTTGGGCTCTGGACTCTGAGTCTGTGTCCACCCCACAGCCATCAGCCTTCCTAGAAGTTCATCATAAAAGGGCTTCTCTTCCCATTTCTGACCACAGTCTTAGGATCTAACCAGGAACCTGGCCCACACTCAGGGTTTCCGTGTTTCTGGAAGGTGGTTAGAAAGTGGTAAGCAGGAACCTTACATAACTCTCTTAGGACGTCCCAAGGCAAATCTACCAGACTCAGCCTACCCCAGCTCCCATGCCCACTCCTTCAAAAGGAGAATCAAAGTTCTGGAGCTGAGTCAAATGAGATGAGTGCCCTTGGAGGGAAGCCATCCCTCCCTCGGGTCACACTGCATTTCTCCTGACGCTTCCTGACTTCCACCACCAAGAATCTCCCTCTGGGTCAGCAGGCTCCCCTCACTTCCAGGGTCCTTTAGATCCCACAGAATAGTCCTGGTATCTTGACAGTAGTAGCCCAGCCTAGCTCAGATAATACACAGCGTGGGTCCGCTAAAAAAAGAAGAGGAAAGAGAAGAGAAGAGAAGAGAAGAGAAGAGAAGAGAAGAGAAGAGAAGAGAAGAGAAGAGAAGAGAAGAGAAGAGAAGAGAAGAGAAGAGAAGAGAAGAGGGGAGGGGAGGGGAGGGGAGGGGAGGGGAGGGGAGGGGAGGGGAGGGGAGGGGAGGGGAGGGGAGGGGAGGGGAGGGGAGGGGAGAGGAGAGGAGAGGAGAGGAGAAGACCTTGTCACATCCAGGATGGACTTACAACAAAGATCCTGAGCCCAGGGTTAGGAAGGACAGTGGCCAAGCAGCATCAAAAGGTGGTGATGGCGTTGGTAGACATTGGCCAGCCACATACCCTGCCATTGAGAGTATGAGCTATGCCTACCTACCATACTGGGGACAGTTGGGGGCATCAAGGATGAGGATGACCCCAGGAGGCCTTCCTGGAGAATCTAATGGGTTGCCAGGTGGAGCCTATCTCAGGAAACCACATGCCTCCTTCATCATCCCTCCCTGGCCCCTCTCTTCCATCCAACCTCTGTAGACCTTGCTGTGCCTTGGCAACCAGCATCCAGACAGCAGTGTTTGGAGCACGGTGCCTGGCAGCGCCCTCCCTCCACGGCTACTCATCTGAAGAGTTTCTCTCCCTGCCCGGCTCCTTTTGTCTGATGACTTGGGACCTGTTTCTCTTTCCCTAAGATTCTAGCAGGATGGAGGGAGCCACAGCTCAGTGCCCATCTCCAGGGTCCCCGTGACCCCGTTATGAGACTGATCTGGCTCCTGCATTTTCCTCTTGCTGCCATGTTTGTGAAAAGAGAAAGAAGGAAACAGGAGGCTTCCAAGCACTGTTTCGTAGGTCTTTGATAAAGAACAATATGGAAGAAAGCCCTGGGGTCAGCAGAATGGCTCAGTCAGCAAAGTGTCTGCATGAGGACATGAGTTTGGTCCAGTCAGCCCCACAGAATCAATGAGCTTTGGCTCAGTGAACCGCCATCTCAAAAAAAGGCACAAAATCATGGAGGAAAGACACCCCCCCCCCAGCCGTATCTCTGGCTTTTACATGCACACCTGTATCTGTCTCTGCATACACATGTGCACATACCTATAGTAACATGTTAACACACACACATGTGCACACACACCACCTGAAAACAAACAGTCCAGACTGGTGGTGATGGCAGCACACCAGGTGCCCAGCTCTGCAGCCCCAGCTCAGCCTCTTTATGAATTAGCCCCAGCAGGTCTCTCAGAACCAGAAGACTCTGCATTACGGAGGGAGCAGGAGTGCTCCCTCATCTCTGAAGTTTATACTAGAAAAAGGGTGGACTGTGATGCACACACCTGAAAAGTCCAGCAAAGGTTCAAGGATAGCCTGGTCTACAAAGTAAGTTCTTTCTGTTTGTTTCTATATCTGTTTGTCTGAGATAGGATTTCATGGTTACTCTTGCTCTATAGCTAAAGATGACCTTAAAGTCCTGATTCTCTGCCTCCATCTCCTGAGTGCTGGGATTACAGTCGTGTGCCCCAACACCCGGCTCTGCATAGTTTGTGGCCAGCTCTGGCTACCCAGTGAGTCCTGTGAGGATAGGAGGAGAAGACACAGTGATATTTTTTAAGAGGTAGTTAAGTAGGGAAGTTGATTAAACTTCAAATGGAAAAGTAAACAAGTCAATATAGCCAGGAAAATTTTGAGAGAGAGAAAGAGAGAGAGATTAGTCCTGCACAATTTACAACATATTATAATGACATAATAATTAAAACATTGATATCACTTGACTGGTGTGCTCAAAATGCCCAAATATCTGAGTTCAAATACCACCACCAGGGTAGGGTGTTACTCTGTATGACTGAATGGCTCAGAGGACAACTTTGTCAAGTCAGTTCTCTCTGTCCATATTTATGTGTGTTCTGGGGAACAAACTCAAGTCACAAGGCTTGTGTCACATGGACATTTACCCACTGAGCTATCTCAACAGCTCTAAATTCTTTTTTAGAGTCTTAAAAAAATCATATGTATGTGTGTGTGTGTGCATGTGTGTGCATGTGTGTATGTGTGTGTGCATGTGTGCATATATGTGTATGTGTATGTGTATGTGTATGTGCATGTGTATGTGTATGTATGTGTGCATGTGCATGTATGTGAATATGTGTGTATGTGTGGTTATGTGTAGGTGTGTATGTTTGTGTTGTGTATGTGTGTGTGTATGTGTGTATGTGTGGTTATGTGTATGTGTGTATGTTTGTATTGTATATGTGTGTGTATATGTGTATTTGTGCTTATAGATGTGTGGGTGTGTTAATGCCCATGAGTACAGGTACCCACAGATCCCAGAAGAGGACATCATCAGATCCCCTGCAGTTGGAGCTACAAGCAGTTGTAAGCCACTCATCATGGGTGCTGGCAACTTGTCCTCAGCAACAGCAGTATGTTCTCTTAACCACGGAGCCATCTCTCCAGTCTCTTTAAAATATGCACATTATTTAGGTTTTGAAGACAGGGCTTACGCGGTAACTTAGCTGGCCTTGAAATCCAAGTAATCCTGTTTCTCAAATGCTAGATGTATAGGTGCAATTTTTTTAAATTTTAAACTCTTGGAAATAAAGGGAAAAAAGAATCTTTTAAAATGATATTGGCATGAAGAAGATCTCACTAAACATGACGGAAATTCAGAGGTCCTATAAATTCAGCTGTAGCTTTAAGAACAATCTTGCTGAGAATGGTGGGCCATTCTTGCAATCCCAGTACTCAGGAGGCTGAGACAGGAGGCTTGGAAGTTTGAAGCTAGCCTGGGCTATACAGCAAGACCTTGTTTAAAAAACAAAATGAAAAAAAGCAAAAACAAATCTGTGTGGGGAAAAACAAAAAAACTTTGCTATCAGAACAAGAAAAGACAAACTGGAAAATATTTACGACTTGTATCAGAGAAGACCAAGTTCCTTTATATAGTAAGAGCTTTGTAAACAATATGAAAAAGCTCACAGCTCAGTCAAAAATGAGCAGTATAAGCAGGCAGATTATGCAAATAAGTTATGAAATGTCTGCTGCACAGGGAAACACCCATCCAGCCTCACTCAGAGAAGCTGTGTGCAAGGAGCACAGACTGTTCTTTGCAGAGGCCAGTGTTTGGTTGTTTTATTTTGTATTTTTGTTTTTTTTAAATTGTTATTGTTGTTTGTTTTGTTTTTGAGACAGGGTCTCCTTGTAGCCCTGCTGGCTTGGAATTCACTCTGTAGACCAGGTTGGTCTCAAAATCCGAGACCCATCCAGTCTGCCTACTGAGTTGAGGATTAAAGGTGTGGGCCACCATGCTGGACCAGATGCCACTTCAATAACACACTGAGGGAGTGTGTGGACATAGGTGTGCTTGTATTTTGCTGGAGCATAAATTGACACCACTTCTCCTTTTCCAGTTACAAAGCTCGTGGGCATTGTAACAGAACTGTCAGTTACCCTGGAGGACTTTACCGTGTGGGTATGCTTTGGAAGTGCGAGGGGTGCTGAAATCATTCCCCACAGCACTGTCTGCAACAGCACTGTGGGATGTGGTCAGATGTCCTTCTAAAGAGATTGGGTGTGGGCGAATAGCTCAGTTGGCAGCAGGCTTGCCCTTCATGAGCAAGGCCCTTATTTTCATGCCCAGAACCTAGGAAAGGGGCTGAGCAAAAAAGAGGATGTATTCATATAATGAAATATCTAAAGTGAATAAATAAATAAACTCTGTTTAGGTGGCACACATCCATAATCCCAGAATTTGGGAAGCAGAGATGGGAGGATTATCGCAAGTTCAAGGCCATCCTGGTTTATAGAGCAAGTTCTAGGACTTTCTACCTCTCCAGCCACAGAGCGAAGATAATTACTGTACTCTCCTGAAAATGTTGCTGTGAGGATGATTCTCATGTCAGTGCTGAGGTGAAACCCTCGGCGCTGCTTTCAGAACCCACCTAACCTCACCCCATCTGAGCTGCAGTGTGAACTGTAACTATTATTAACTGCGGCCTCCTTCCCACTCCTGTGACAAAGCCTTCACACCACAGCCTCTGCCTCTTATCAAAACAGGCGCGTAAGACCAGCAGCAGCTGAGGCTCTACTTTGGTTTGTTTCAGTATCAGAAACTACTACTGTTCCATCTTTGGAGGTCAGCAGTGATATCCCCAGAGGCTTCTAAACCCTAAAGCCCAGGGGCCTCTCCTGGAGATGGAAGAGTGAATTGTGCTTACAAAACCTTCCCGGGACTAAAAGTGATGTGAATGGATGCTGAGGGCAGGGTGAGAGGAGACCACACCAGCTTGAACCCACATCACACACAGCCAGGAGTGTTTTCTTCAGTTCTTAGAAGGCAATGGGAACTTCCTGGGACAGGAAGGGGATCATCTTGGTCACACTCATCAGTGCACTATCCCTAAGTCTCTAATAAGGACACCAGGAAGAAAAATGACCTTGTTGTACCTGTGCCCTGGAAGAGTTGTGCTTGTTGACAATACACATATAATAAAAGGCGGGGCAGGAGAAACGGCTTAGTCGGTAAAGCTGGCCACACACACCAGAGTTCAGGCCCCAGCACTCATGCAAAAAGCAGAGCACAAGGGTGTATGTGCCTGAAAGCCAAGTGAAGGTACAAGGACTGGGGCAGAGGGAAGCGGATTCCCCCAAGCTGGCCGGCTGGTCAGAGAGACCCTGTCTAGAAAAATAAACCAGAGAACAATAGAAGACACCAGTGACCATGTCTGGCTTTCACATGTGTGTCTTGTATATGACCTCCACATATATGTGCACATATGTGCTTGTGAACCTGCCTGTACACACACACACACACACACACACTATAAAACAAAAACTCAAATGCAGGCACAGACCTCGTTCTGTCACAACCTTGCTGTATGACGGTTTCTAGGTTCTCTGGGCCCCTTTCTCCTTACTACTTAAGGACTTTGCTCCACCAGTTTTTACTTTTTTTTTTTTTTTTTGGTTTTTCCAGACAGGGTTTTTCTGTGTAGCCCTGGCTGTCCTGGAACTCACTCTGTAGACCAGGCTGGCCTCGAACTCAGAAATCTGCCTGCCTCTGCCTCCCAAGTGCTGGGATTAAAGGCGTGCACCACCACGCCCGGCCAGTTTTTACTTTTTTCAATCATTTTGTCTCTGGATCCTTCCCACCAACATATAAAAGCACACCTATTTCAATAGCCTTTTTAGGACTCCTCTTTGTCGACTGAACTGTAGCCAACAAACATGCTCTGAAATCCCAAAAGAGCTGACCAGGTCTGCTGTCTCTCTGCCTGTCTTTGGCTCCCACCATTCCTCCAAAGCTCCACAGACCAAAGTCAACACCAGTGGCCTGCCTGTTGTTAAATCCACTGGTCAAGCCTGGGTCAACCTGCCTGACTTTTCAGGAGTATTTGAGGAGGAGCAAGTGGTTGGTGGCTCACACCTTTAATCCCATCACTCAGGAGGCAGGACAGCCAGAGAAACTCTGTCTGGAAAAAAGACCAAACCAAACCAAACAACAAACAAACAAAACAAAACAAACAAAAAGACCACTCCACTCATGGGCGCAGTGTCCTCCTGGGTTCTCAGGACACCAGTCCTCCTTACACTATCCTGTTCACTTCACGGTCACAGTCTTCCTTAATTCTGTCTCCTCTGATCAGAAGGTTCCAGCACCTCACCTCCGGCCCCTGAGTCCTATTCTTTCTGTTGTTGAGCAGGCTGAGCTCGGTAATTCTAAAAGTTTAAAGTAACATCTGGCCAGATGTAATCTCAGCACTCAGGAGGCAGAGGCAGCCAGATCTGTGTGCGTTCAAGGCCAGCATGAGTCCAAGGTCAGTCCCAGGGGAAACACAGGGCAACTGTTTAAAGACGAGAAAAAGGGATGTGTGTGTATGGAGGGATTTGCCTGTAGGTGACTCTCAAGTCCACGTCTCACTCCCAAGTTCCTGCTGACTCCTTTTAGGGATCCATAGGCATTTCTCACTCCCATTCTCTTCCCACACTTTACTTCCGGGGGGTCTCATGTAACCTAAGCTGGCCTTGAACTTCTGCCTCTCTCTGTTGAGTACTGTGATTAGAAACCTGCAGTCCACCAAACCTGATTTAGCATCCTTTCTTGGTTGTGCTATAGATGTCTCAGTTCCCACATGCCCCAGAATGGCCTCTGATCACTCATCCAACCCCACCTGCTGTCCTGTAGCTACCCTGTCCAGCCAAGAGCGGGCTGGCACCCCACTCACCCAAAGCCGCACTGTTGTGCCAAGGGTCTGACACAATTTTTCAAATGAAGTTGATACTCAGAGCCACAGTTACTGTAACCACCACAGAAAGGGAAGCCCAAAGAATGATTTTCTGGAAGGAGGTAGGGAGAGAAGTGAGTCAGAGAACAGGCTCCTGGGTTGGGGCCTCAGGAGCACCCTGTGCTAGAAACCAGCAGACAGAGCTGGCAAGAGACAAGCGCAGTGGTGAAAGCTGCTGAGGTTCAGGTAAAGCGTCAGCTCTGGGACTAGAAAGATGACAGCTCACTGATAAACTGTCACTGATGACCTCCTGAGCCCACACCTTTAGTCCCATCACTTGAGAGACAGAGGCGGGAGGCTCTCTGTGCATTCAGGGCCAGCCTGTTCTACACAGAGAGTTCCAGGCCAGCCAAGGCTACGTGGCGAGACTTTGTCTCCAAAAAGAGAGAGTTCTTTCAATGAAGCAGGATTTGATCCCCAGCACCCACAAGATAGCTCACAACCATCTGTAACTCCAGTTCCAGAGGCTCCAATGCCCCCTCAGAGCACCATGCATACAGGTGGAGCAAGCTCTGGAAGACACCGCATAGCTCTCTAGCCCCTCGCCCGACAGACACACTTCCCCTCTGCTATGGGAAAGCCCCGTGAGCAGACATGCACAGTCACACCAGCCACAGCTAGCCACTGCGCACTGCAAGTGACAGGCGTGATGAAGGACAGAGGTTTGTTCTGTTTTTTTGTTTGTTTGTATTGTTTTTTTGAGGGTTCCTCTACCCCCCACCCCCACCCCAACCCTGTCTCTGTAGCTTAGGCTAACCTAGAGCTTGCAATCCCCCTGCATCAGGTTCCCATATGCAGGAGTTACACCATCAAGCACATCTAGAAATCACCCTTTTTTCCTCTTTCTTGAACTTGCTGTGGAGACCAGGCTGACCACAAACTCACAGATTCTGGCACTAAGGGCATGTGCCACCATACACAGCTTTTGTTTTTATTACATTTATTTGTTTGTTTGTTTATGTGCATGCACTAGCCACAGTACATATGTAGAGGCCAGAGAAACAGAAACCCTTGGGAATAACCACCCCCCGGGTCCCTAGCTCATCAGTCCTGGCAGCAGAAAATGCCTTTCTTTACCTGCTGAGCCATCTCATGTGCCCATTTTACTTTTTCTATTAATTTAAGGTTTAATAGCTTAAACTCACTCACTGGCTCATCTGAGATAGCTTTAGCCCTGGATTCAAGCTGATGACTGAGTAGTGGCACTCGGGCCTGCAGGGACAGATGGAAAGCTTGCTGAGGGAGACATCTGTTTGAAGCCAGAAGCTCTGAGGTTACTTTGTTTACGTAACCCAGCTATGGCCACACTTGTGCCTGCACAGTTTGATGCCAGTCAGATGAGGTAGAGAACAGGCAGGCTCCTGTTGCTTTAGGGTCCCAGTCAGAAGGGTTCCTCTGTCTAGCTGACTCCTGAGACAATCTGTCCCCGAAGAGTTGGTACCCAGTGTCAGGTCAGAGAGACTGAACTGGCTCTGTCCTCAGGATTTGCTTTTGGCCACATTCAGGATCCTTTTAGGGTGGAGTGTGCATGACGGATCCCACTTGGTCCCCAAGGGCTTTACGGGGAATACATAAATATGTGTTGCAACGAATAAACAAGGGGCAGAGCCAAGGCGGGGAGAGGCTTCTGGTAACAGGGAACCTGGCAAGGGAAGAAGGTCTTTTACTCATCCTGACCATTAGGCAAATGTCCTTAAGCCTGCCAGTGCCCAGGGATCACAAGGAACAATTTGTTTTTTTCAAAGTGTAGACCTCACTCTCTGCGCTTCTGATACATGTTTAATGAGTGGCCAGGGGTCAAGAATTGTCATTTTTAGTTGGGTACCGTGGCCTTTGATCCCAGCACTCAGGAGGCAAAGACCTCTGAGTTCAAGGCCAACCTGTTCTACAGAGTGAGTTCCAGGGCAGCCAGGGCTACACAGAGAAACCCTGTCTCAAAATATCAAAAAACAAACAAACAAACAAAAAAACCCACAAACCCTAATGTTTTAAAAATTGTGGTTTTTACAAAGATCTATCCTTCCTAGCCGAAATTTGATGCTAGATAAAAATATATCCTTCAGAAAAATACTGATTCAGAGTGAGGCTAGGAATGCAGGTAGGTTTTGTAGACCGAAAGAGGTTGTCCCAGAGGGAATTCAGAAGTCGAGAGGAGATTTAGATACATAGGCATCTGTGCTGCTGCGTGTTTTCTTGCCTTACAGAAGGAAAGGGGAACTGAAGCCACCCATGCTCAGCCTGTCCTCAGTCAGCAGCGCCTAGAAAGTTTGACCTGGCAGAAGCCTCAGTCCCAGCTGGTCCTGAACCCCAGGCGGAAGAAGACACAGAGGAGTCCTAGCAGGCCCTGGAGGGGCAGACTATGAAAATCCCACCTATTGGCGCTGGAGTGATGGCTCAGCAGTTAAGAACACTGGCTGTTCTTCCAGAGGACCCAGGTTCAATCCCGGCACCACATGGCAGCTCACAACTGTAACTCCAGTTCCACGGGATTTGGGACCCTCACACAGACATGAATACATGAAGGCAAAAACCACTAAGGATGATGGATGGAGGTGTGTGTGTGTGTGTGTGTGTGTGTGTGTGTGTGCTGAGCTATCTCGCCTGCCTATATATATATATATATATATATATATATATATATGTGTGTGTATATATATATATGTATATATATATATATGTATATATATATATATGTATATGTATATCTTCCACCCATGGGTTCCCCCCGGGGAGCCATCTCCAGCTGGCCTCACTTCTCTAAAGCCAAACATCTCAGTCATTTGCTCCACACTTCCTGTTTGGTGATTGTTTCTTGATTGTCACTCTCCAGTTTGTAGCTGTGCAAGTGTGGGTGTGGGAGATGGGGACTTCTCTGCCTCTTCCTTCTAAGCTGGGAGGGCTTTCACTTCCTCCCCAGACTCCCAGTTCTGCCTTCTAAAGGCTGTTTGGGTCAGAAGATACCCCCACCCTTGGGTGTCCTTTCTGAACCACAGGAAAACAGAACTCGCTGTCTCCGAAGTGCCTTGCAGCTCCTTAGGAACAAAGGGAAGTGGTGGTGGGGGCGCTGGGGTATGTTGAGTAGTAACTGTGACAAGCAGAGAGGCCTAGTCCTGCTCTCCCAAGATGGAGAGACCTCAGTCCTGCCTGGCACCATGAACAGCTAAGCGGGGATCTTCTCTTTCATCAGTGTCTTCTCCCCCCAGAATCCCACCAGATGATAGTGGTGCTCAGCCTACCCCAGACGCCCTCAGCTCTACCCACTGGGCATCCACCACAGGAGAACACTGAGACACGGAGGGGCTAGGGATCCAGCAGCTGGGCCTGATGCTTCCCTTTGCATCTCTCTGAACCTCAGACTCCTCCCAAAGCTTTATGTCAATCCTGTAGAGGATTAAAAACGTGTAAATTATGGGGTGGTGGTTAATACCTGAAAACCCAGCACTCAAGAGATAGAGGCAGAAGAGGCACAAGTTTGAGGCCAGTCTGGGTTATGGGAGACCCTGTCTAAAAAAAAAAAAAAGAAAGAAAATATAGGCAGGGGTACCAAACCAAGCTTGAGGAATTCTACCTTCCAGGCAGAAAGAAAGCCTGGAAACCACTGTCCCCACGACCAGCACAGGATAAATCTTCCCCATGTCCTTTGGCTCTTTCTATGTTGTTGAATAAGCCCTCGGCCCCTAAAATAACCTGTAGAGAAGCAGTTTCCCAGTTCCTCCAGAAGAGACCAGGCAGGCTGCTGGGCCTGAAGCCAGAGCCCACAGAGAGGCCTAGACCCACAAGGCAGAGTGCAGGGAAGATAAACACACTGCCTCTACCCTACCCTCTGCCTGGTCCACCTGCTAATCAGGAGGGCTGGGGCAGGGGGCAGGGGCACAGTTCCAAGAGGTCCCACATCCTTTGCTGTCAAACTCACAGGACTGGGATGGATGTGGGTGTTGGCATTCTGCATGCTAGGGCTAGTTGGCTAAAGGAGTAAGTATGTGAGGCGGGAACACCTGTGACTCAGAGCCCATGATGTCAGACCCTTCACCGTCGGGTCACTGTCATTACACATGACATGGAATGTAGTAGAACTAAGGAGAGCCACGTGAGGTGCCACAACTAAAGCAGAGAGAGCCAGTGGCATAAAGGACTCTCCAGAAGGGACTACTGTTCCACTAGGGCGCGCCCTCTGGGTATCTCTTTTTGGGATGCTGTTGAGTAAGACTGGGAACACTAGGAACCAGACACCAGAGTCAGGTTTCAGGAAAACACACTGTCCTGTACTCAGACTTGAGGTAACTGGCCAGACACAGGAGCACGCAGCTAAAGGCGCTAGACACAACAGGGGGCGCGCGAACCTCCACCGCGTCAGCACAGGTGAGTCAGCCCAAGCTAGCACCCGGTACCGGCGGGGCTCACTCTGCCGACGGAACCAGACAGTGTCACATTCCCCACGCCCGCTCCGGGTTCCTCTTACCCAGCGCGCGACAGCTCCCGAGGACCAGCGCGCCCGCGGGCGCGGCCAGCAGGGCGATCAGCAGCGTGCAGCCGACGGTCAGCATGCTTCCTTCTACGCGGGACGGCGGGCGGCGGAGCAGCTCGGCAGCCGGGACCGGGCGGCCCGCAGACTGGGGCAGCGAGAGCAGTCGCCCTCGGCCTCGGGCTCCACACTCAGCTCGCACTGCGAGCGCTCGCCCCGGCGTGGCTCAGATCGGTGTGGGCGCGACTTCCCACATGCACGTGACACACAGCAGCCGGCCGTCCTGGCAACAGCGAAACATTTGAGGAACCGGTGCTGAAGCTCCTCTTGGCAGCCCAGGCTCGCAGTTACGAAAGCCCAGTAGGATGGCGCAATCGCCCAGCGCTCCTGGCCACCGGAGGGGGTTACTTCCTGCAGCCGCGCCACACCTGAGCCCCCAGGGACCCCCACCAGGGCCCCTCCCCAGGTTTTGACGCTGAGATAAGGAGAAATATCCCCCTCCTTCCTTCCCTCCGCGCCTCCGTTTGAGTTTTGCTTTCATGAGCGCCAGCCAGTGGTTCTGGCTGTTAAAGTAGAAGGCAGGTCAGTGTCCCGGGTGCTTACGGGAATCAAACAGGGAATCCGAAGAGACAACGATGTCTGCTTCGACCCCAGAGATTGTGATTTAATTGGTCTGAAGGAAAACTTAGGCGTCCAAAACCTGAGAAAAACATTTCCTCTCATCTTCCAGTGGAGGAGCAGCTCTTTGAAGGCTGCTGCAGAGGCAACGAAACCAGTGTGCGCTTTTGAGTCTGACCCAGAGACACATGAGTTACCCTCCTCAAGATTGCTATCCCCGATCCGGAAGTCTCAGTTTTCTCACCTATTAGAGATGTATTTTTAAGCCCATGATAAAGATTCCTGGAAACACTGTCGATGTTGAGCCTAACTACTCAACAAGGAGTCGGGCTTTGATTACCCATCATGACTTGACTGGACACAAAGGAACCGGCGTGCTATTTACCAGACTCCACCAAGGTTCCCTTCCAAGCAACAGAGCTTGAAGCTACAGGGCAGCTTCCCATGCAAATGCGGAGGGAAAGAAACACACTGAAAAGAAAATTTAGGGCTGGTGAGATGGCTCAGCGGTTAAACGCACTGACTGACTTCCGGAGATCATGAGTTCAAATCCCAGCAACGTGGTAGCTCACAACCATCTGTAATGAGAAACAAATAAAACCTATGGGCCGGAGCGAGCGGGGCCGGAGCAAGAGGAAGAAGGGAAGGGGTAAGGAGAAAGAAAGAAAGAAAGAAAGAAAGAAAGAAAGAAAGAAAGAAAGAAAGAAAGAAAGAAAGAAAGAAAGAAAGAAAGAAAGAAAGAAAGAAAGGAAAGGGCTGGTGAGATGGCTTAGTGGGTAAGAGCACCCGACTGCTCTTCCGAAGGTCCAAAGTTCAAATCCCAGCAACCACATGGGGGCTCACAACCATCCGTAATGAGATCTGACTCCCTCTACTGGAGTGTCTGTCTTCAGCTACAGTGTACTTATGTATAATAATAAATAAATAAATCTTTAAAAAAGAAAAGAAAATTTAGATGGGGAGCCCTGGACCTACACCAGTATGTTTTAATGTATTCTTCCATTTCAGGGTTCAGACTGATTAGAGTCCATGGGGCAATTGGAATGTGTGTGTGCTGGCTGAACCCCTAAATAAGACATGACCTTATTTAAGCAACATCCGCCGCTCTCTGTGGATGACAGAACCAAACCTGTACCCAGGACAATGGGATTGGTTTTGATGGCACTTTTCAGCCACACTTATAGTCAGAGAGAAAGGCATGGTTGTCCTCTCTCCCTGTGGTGGTGCAGGCATTTGGGAAGCAGAAGCAGATGAATAGCTGTGAGTCTAAGGCCCTGTCTAAAAAAAAAAAATACATATTTTCTCCTGCTGTTTAAAATGGGATTAAATAGCAGGAGGATGTGGTGGCACACACCTGTAATCCCAAAACTCTGGAGGCTGAGGCAGGAAGATCCAGAGTTCGAGGCAAGCATAGTGGAACTTGCCCTATCTTAAAAATATAATTAATTTCCAACAGACTCTCATTGTGCTGCCTCCTTCCTTTCTGTGGTAAATAGAGACCTGAAAATAATTGCAGAGAGACAAGTTGCTGGCCTGAAACAGGAAGGCTACAGAAGGCTGCCAGCTCAGATAGAAGGAATGTTGAAGGCAAGAGCAGACATCTCAGACACAACCCGGCAACCCTGGCCAAGTGGCTTCCCCCCATCCACCCTGTTTTGATCCTGGAGTGGGGGTGGGGGGAGGCATTCCATAGTCAGATGAGTCTAGTTCCCATCCCAGGTCTACTGCTTGATAGCTGTAGGATTTGGGCAAGTTCTAGTTAATTTCTCTGTGTTGTTTAGATATTTCTCAACCCTAATTTTAATGATGGTTTTTAAACACTTTAACCTCCCTCCTAGCCTACCACCCACCAGAGGCAGTAGAAAAGGAAAGTTATTAGGATACAGGAATTAGGTAATTAGGATATTAGGAAGTGGATCTGTTTAGAACTTGTCCTTTGGAGCAAATTCCATCCACTTGCAAATACTTCGTGAATATAGCAGCAGTCCAGGTCGGTAGTGTCAGGACAGCAAACACAAATCAACAGCAGTGTTGGCACAACCTAGCAGAAACAGCCAGGCCTCGGCCGAATCTGCATGAGTCAGCAGGAGTGATTAGGCCAGGAGAAGTTCTTTGCCTTACTTCTCTTAACAAAGTGAAGATCAGCGAAGAAGACCAGGAAGCGTTGCAAAGCTAGCTATGCAAGCAAGCCCTTTCCCACTGTCCATTGAGTCTTAGTTATCCGCTCTCCAAACATAACGTGTTCTCAAACGGGTCTCGCCTCAGTATGTGAGTCTGTCTTAGCAAAACTCCACTTGAGTCTGTATCAGCTGATATCACTCTGCCCGAGTCCATGAAAGCAGCAAGAAGCCACCAGAACACCACTAGAAACGTTTCCAGTATGTTTCTCTCTATGGAGTCACAACAAATGGAGCTCAACAATGAAATGTAAGGTGAACTGATACTTGCATGTAGTTAGAGAAGAATCCTTCATCATGGGTCCTTTCACCGGTCTGCTTTAGCAAAACATCCTTTTACTTGTGTCTGCTTCAGGAAACTACTCCTTCATGTCACATGTTTGCCCCAGCAAAATATCATGCCATACAACTGACTTTCCAAAGAACTCAAGTTTCTACTTCATCTCAGAGCCTTTTTTACTGATTTGTATGGTAAGAATTTATAATATACAAAGTATTAGTGTTGTACTTCAAGTCTTGGTATGATGGCTCCTGCCTTTAATCCCAGCACTTGGGAGGCAGAAGCAGGCAGATCTCTGTGAGTTCAAGGCCAGCCTGTTTCACAGAGTGAGTTCCAGGTCATCCAGGGCTACACAGAGAGTCCACCTTCACTTTCCCACCCTCTTTCCTGTACCAAAGCCTTGCGTGTAGGTAAGTTTCTACAATGATGTCCGTGGTTTCTCATCTGCATGCCTTGTTCAAGCTTGTCCTCTGGCCGGGCCTTCCTTTTCTTTAGTCTTACACGCTACTCTGCCCTCACACTCGTCTTTGACAGGCACGGTGGTGGATGATTGTAATTTTGGCACTCAAGAGGCTAAGGGGGAAACGTGGCAAGGTCCTGGCCAAGCTGGACAAGACCCTATTAAAAAAAAAAAAAAGCCAAGCATAGCTGTGAACACATGTATCCTCAATATCCAGGAAGAAAGGATACGATTACCCCAAGTGTGGGCCCAAACCTGGACTTGACTGTCTTCAGAAAACTGAATGGTCTCTTTCCTCAATTCCAAGAAGCCTGTCATCCACTGGTTAGCCTGGGTGCCAGAGTCCTGTGTTTCTCCCAAATGCCATGTGACTTTGTTTACCACCCTGCCTTCCCTGTCACCCTGAAGAACTCATCTCTGCATCTCCTGCTGAAGGGCCCAACACATACTGAAGATCTCTATGTAAGGTAAGGAAAGACATTCCTCAGGGCTCTGAGCAGTCTCTTTCCTCCTCGGAGGCTGCCTGAACTCTACACTTAGTGGAAGTTCGGTTTTCCAGCCAACATTCCAGGTTGTTAGGACAACACTGATAAGGAGGGGAGAAATCAAACCTGTGTGTATGAGCTTTGCTGACGACCCACCATGATCCCACAACCTCCCACCCCAAGTCAGACTCCTGCTACCTGTCCCCAGGAGTTACCAGCCCCTCCTGGGTGTCTGCCAGGCCCAGGAAGAGACCCTCCTCTTGGTGTAGCAGTGTATCAGATAAATCTCAACTTGGGAATGGAGACATCTGGCCTCCAGGAAGCATAAATGAACGCCAGGTGAGGCTAAAGTACCCTGTGCAGGGAATTCAGACAAGCCTGTGTGACTGCAGCAAAGAAACACAGGACTTCACATCCAAACCAGGGCACCTCTCTCGGGACATTGTGCAGGGGTTTTTTGTTTGTTTGGTTGGTTGGTTTTTGTTTTATTTTTTCTTCTCAAGAATATAGCTGCTTTTGAGTTTCTCAGTCCTGAGAGTCAGATAGGCTTAGAGAGGTGAAGTGATTTGATCACGACTCCATAGCTGCTGTCAAGACGAGGCTGAGGTCTGGTCCAGGACTCTCACTGAGGGAGGTCTCAGTAGACCCAGGACTGACTGTGGGACACCTGTCTAGCCCGCCACAGCAGGCACTGAGGAGTTGCACAGGCTAGGAGGGAAGAGGGGGAGTTATAGAACTTCGTTTAGGGAAACACTTGCTTCTTGGGGTCCCCAGACTCAATCCCCCTTCTGCATAAGTGCAGCTACCGTTCATGTCCCCTAGAGGGAGAAACCCTTGGCTGACTCAACCAGCAAGCAAGCCCATCTTACCTCTGACCTGAAAAAATTAAACCTTTTGGAGCCCAGGCAGGCTCAGACTTGCAACCCTACTGCTGTCACCTCCCCAGGGCTGAGACTTCAGGCTGTTCACCCTCTGGCCTACCTAAAGTTAAGTTCCTTAAAGTTTGCCTATTAGAAGCCTTAAAGAATAAAAAAAAGATGTAAGATTGTTTTTGGTCTTCTCCAAAAAGGATTTTGTCTTTAGTCTTAGGCTCTGCTTCTCTTGCTTATTAGACAAGGAAACCGAGGACTCCATAAGTGAACTGTTTTCTAAAGATGAATGTGGACAACAGATGTGGAATCCCAGCTGTGGTGGTTTGTATATGCTTGGCCCAGGGAGTGGCACTATTAGGAAGTGTGGCCTTGTTGGAGTAGGTGTGTCACTGTATGGGCTTAATACTCTCACCCTAGCTGCCTAGAAGTCAGTATTCTGCTAGCCACCTTCAGATGAAGTTGTAGAACTCTCAGCTCCTTCTGCACCACACCTGCCTAGATGCTGCCATGTTCCTACCTTGATGATAATGGTCTGAACTTCTTTTTTTTTTAAAGATTTATTTATTATTATATTTAAGTACACTGTAGCTGTCTTCAGATACACCAGAAGAGGGCATCAGATCTCATTGCAGATGGTTGTGAGCCACCATGTGGTTGCTGGGATTTGAACTCGGGACCCTTGGAAGAGCAGTCAGTGCTCTTAACTGCTGAGCCATCTCTCCAGCCCTGGGCTGAACTTCTGAACCTGTAAGCCAGCCCCAATTAAATGTTGTCCTTATCAGAGTTGCCTTGGCCATGGTGTCTGTTCACAGCAGTAAAACCCTAAGACACCAGCAGCTATCCAGGCTACAGGTGGGGGTGTTGTTAGAGTGAGGTGTTTGTTTTGTTGTTTGTTTGTTTGTTTTTTGACAGGTTTTCAGGTAGCTGAGGCTGGCCTTGAGTTTTTCTTGACCCTCCTGCCTCTGTTTCCCCAGTGCTGGGATTAAAGGAACTCATCATCACATTCTACCCCACCAGGTTTTTGTTTTTTAAATAAATCTCCTTAAACCTGCCTCCAGGCCTAGCCTGCTAAGAGCACACACCATCCTCCAGGCCTGCTTCTATTCTCAGCAAGGGACACTGTATTCTCCCCTCACCTGTGTGTGGATCTGTCACAAGGACCAGATAGTTCTGAGGGAAGTAGTGAGGTAAAGCCAGGCTGACTGGCAGATCTGTGACCACACCAGGACTCATCCCCTACACTGCCATCCTCCATGCCCCCCACACACACACCTTGCTGCCTTCTCCCTGAGAGGGGGTTTGTGGGCAAACATGGGGCAGCACAGCTTGAAGTGCCTGCCTAGGAGACTCAAGCTCCCAATGGAGGCTTACAGTATCCTCAGCAACCTCCACCCAACTCTACCATTGTCAGCTGACGTCACCCCAGAGATGGGGCTGCTAAAACCATCTCAAAAAGAAGTTATAAGCCCCCCCGTAATACTTACAGAACATTGTGTTGTTATAAAGGTCCCCCTGTAACACTGGATGTTATGTTTTCATTATTTTATTTCATTTGTTTGAGACAGGGACTCACTGTGTAGCTGAATGACCTGGATTGTTCAATTTTTATTTTATTTTATTTTTTTAAAGATTTATTTATTTACTATATGTAAGTACACTGTAGCTGTCTTCAGACACACCAGAAGAGGGCATCAGATCTCATTTCGGGTGGTTGTGAGCCACCATGTGGTTGCTGGGATTTGAACTCTGGACCTTCGGAAGAGCAGTCGGGTGCTCTTACCCACTGAGTCATCTCACCAGCCCCCCTGTTCGATTTTTATAACTACAAAGAGGCATCACAAATACATGAAACGTCGTGCACAGGGGAGGTGGCTCAGGCAGCAAAGAGCTTCCTGCTCAAGCAGGAGGACCCGAGTTTAGATCTCCCGACCTCATAAAGAGCCAATATCCTGGCTATACAGTGAGACTCTGTCTAAAGAAGCAACAACGTCAAGAACAACAACAACAAACCAGACGATGGCTCATGCTCACACCTGTGACCCTAGCCCTGGAGAGGCAGAAAGAGAGGTGTTTACCATCTAGTTTCTTCTTAGCAGTGGAAATTCCCCTCTTAGGAAAAGAAAAAAAAACCCTTTTTTTCCTAATATCTAACTATGAATTTTTGAGATGAGGTGCCTTGTAACCCATGCTGACCTTGAATTCAGTATGAGGTTAAGGATGACCTTGAACTCCTGATTCTCCAGTTTCCACTTCCCAAACAGTGGTATTACCAGTTCTAACAGCAAAAGGAACAAAGGAGCCAGATGTGACAATGCATGCCTTCAATCCCAGTACTCAGGGCAGCAGCAGCTCCAGGCCCCAGGACTACTCATTGAGACCCAGTGTCACCAACAAAGCCCCAAAGCACAAAATCAAATAGTCAGAACTTTGTTATTTACATTAGCCATTATTTAACAGTTAACTGTTATGAAAAGTGTCTTTCTTAAATAAACTATATACTTTTCTGACTCGTAAAATGGTTCCACTGAGCATAAGTAAGGTGTAATAGGATTTAAAAACCTTTTACTTCGCTAGAGCCAAAAAGTCAGGTAGGAAGGTAAGCAGGAACCAGGGATAAGACTCAGTGGTAGACATGTGCACAAGACACTGGAACACTTATCCATTGCTGGTGGGAATACAAAATGGTGCCACTTTGGAAAACAGCAGAAGTTCTTTTTTTTTTTTTTTTTTTTTTTTTTGAGACAGGGTTTCTCTGTATAGCCCTGGCTGTCCTGGAACTCACTTTGTAGACCAGGCTGGCCTTGAACTCAGAAATCTGTCTGCCTCTGCCTCCCAAGTGCTGGGATTAAAGGCGTGCACCACCACCACCTGGCAGAAATTCTTTTTATGAATAAACATCGAGTCAGTCACTGTCTTAGTTAGGGTTTTACTTCTGTGAACAGACACCCTGACCAAGACCAAGGCATGTCTTATAAAGGACAACATTTAATTGGGGCTGGCTTACAGCTTCAGAGGTTCAGTCCATTATCATCCAGCCGAGTACAGGAGGCGCTGAGAGCTCTACATCTTCATCTGAAGGCTGCTAGCAGAACACTGACTTCCAGACAGCTAGGATGAGGATCTTAAGCCCACGCCCACAGTGACATACCTACTCCAACAAGGCCACACCTCCTCCAGCAAGGCCACACCTCCAAATAGTGTCACTCCCCAGGCCAAGCATATACAAACCATTACAGTCACCATATGATCAAACAGCTCCATCTCAAAGTGCATGCCCAAGAGGAAAGACACCATAGATCCCACTAACTTGCATAAGATCGCCTAAAGCAGTGCTGCTCACAACAGTCAAAACAGGAACCCGTGATGTCCATCACCATGGAGACAGGCACTCTGTGTACATGACAGGATAATACTGGGCCACAGCACAAATAATCTTTACATTTTGGGGCTGGTGAGATGGCTCAGTGGGTAAGAGCACCCGACTGCTCTTCCAAATGGTCCGGAGTTCAAATCCCAGCAACCACATGGTGGCTCACAACCATCTGTAACGAGATCTGCCTCCCTCTTCTGGAGTGTCTAGACAACTACAGTGTACTTACATATAATAAATAAATAAATCTTTTTTAAAAAATCTCTACATTTCATTTAATTAATTAATTAGCTTTACTAGTGTGTGCCTAGTACTTGCAGAGACTATAAGAGGGTATCAGGTCCCCTGGAACTGGAGAGAGTTGTGAGCAGCCACATGGGCCAGATCTTAACTTAAATGGAAGAAGCCACCAACAAATGCCCACATATCTTCCACTAACATGGAACTTCAGAACTGAAGCCAGATGCGCTTGCCTGAGATTCCCCCAGCACTCGGGGGAAGAGGCACAAGGATCAGGAGTTCATCAGTAACTGTCACCTGTCGCATGCACTAGGGGCCATCCCTGTGCCTCACCTCCCTGTCCCTTCCCTTGCCCTATGCACACTCCTGATCACAGGAACCAGGATGTACTGCAGGATCCCTGCAGCCTAGTCAGCCTTACCCTCTCCCTCTGACCAGGGCCAGGTAAGGACTTTCCAGTGTCTAGGGAAGGATTAACTGTCAATACCCAGAGCCTCCACTCTAGCTAGAAAGTGGGTTTCCTCAGGTTGCTGCCTTTTCTGTTCCAGTGAACAACTCTCAAAGTCCTTATCCCCACAGATAGCCACAGGGACAAAGCAAACAGCCAAAGCCTAGGCGTGGTGGCTTATGCCCGGATTATTATTGCCTCTACTTATCCTATTTCCTGGATCAACTCACCTGCTACCTCTACCTTGGCTGTCAGTACTGTCACCCCCAACCTGTAAAAGTATCTTGTATTCCCATGATGTAATTGTCTTCTCAGGGGCTTCCTGCTAAGTAAGCCCATCCTTCCTAGTTAATTCTGCGCTCTGGCTGGCTGGTTCAGCTCAGCTCTTCTGGCCCCAAACTCCTCTCCAAGCTGACTGATTCAATCTGACTTCTGTCAGCTTCTCACTGAATTGTTCTGCTTGGCCTCAAACTAACTCTGGCAATCTGTTCTAATCTTCTGGCTCCTTCTCATTCTCTGGCTCATTCTGTCTTCCCCATGTGTCTAAGTTATTCTCTCTGCAACCCTCTTTGTAAAACACTGTCTCTGAACTTGACAAACTGAGCTGCCATACATTCCACTCTATTCACTACCTCTCAACTTCCTAACTCTCAACTGTCCCAAACTGACTGAACTCAGAGATCCGCATGCCTCTGTCTCCTGAGAGCTGGGGTTAAAGACTTGCATCACCACGACAGAACCTGAGCTTTTCTTTTTTTTTTTTTCTTTTTTTTTTTTACATTAAGTGAAAAGAGTTTTTAAGATTTATTTATTTATTATATGTAAGTACACTGTAGCTGTCTGTCTTCAGACGCACCAGAAGAGGGCATCAGATCTCATTACGGGTGGTCGTGAGCCACCATGTGGTTGCTGGGATTTGAACTTCGGACCTTTGGAAGAGCAGTCGGGTGCTCTTACCCACTGAGCCATCTCACCAGCCCGTGAAAAGAGTTTTTAAGATTTATTTATTTATTATATGTAAGTACACTGTAGCTGTCTTCAGACGCTCCAGAAGAGGGCGCCAGATCTCGTTACGGATGGTTGTGAGCCACCATGTGGTTGCTGGGATTTGAACTCTGGACCTTCGGAAGAGCAGTCGGGTGCTCTTACCCACTGAGCCATCTCACCAGCCCCCTGAGCTTTTCTTTATCTGAAACTTGCTTTATACCAAGCTGGCCTTGAACTCAGAGATCTGCTTGCCTCTCCCTCCTGGGATTAAAGGTATGTCTGTATTCCAGCTGGACCACACAGACCTAGAAGGTCTTTGGATGTGATCTCTTGCCAGAGTAGCCATGTTGCTGGATTAAAACTCCTTTACACTAGACAGCCACAACACATGTGGGATCAAGTGCACACACATCTGGGAGCTGTCTCCTGGGCCTCCCCTCTCCATCTCTGGTCTCCAGATGGTAACGAGATGTCTGTCAGGCTCAGGCTGGACAGATGGAAGAGCCTGTCTCTGTTTCTCTCTTCTGACTTGGAAAAAAGTCTTCTTGAAGGTGACAACAGAAATGACCAAGACTGAGAACTGACTCCCACAGCGGAGGATATTGCTCATGTGCCAAAGCTGACAGACCCAGAAGCTAATCTCCCATGCTTCCCTCCTATGGAGCAGTCACTGGACACTCCACCTCAGAGCCTGGAGGTCGAGCGCTGAGGCCAGCTCTTGGCTGAGACAGGGGAACAGTGACCTGCTGTCACTTTGAAACAGCTCAGAATTAGAGAAAGGATACTCTCAGAGATGTGAAATTTGAAAGCAAAGGTGTTAGCATCTTGAGTTCATTATCATTGGCCATGAAGGAGATTCATTGTGATGAAGCCTGCTAGCTTAACTGTAGCTCTTTTGTTTCTTGGCTGCCAGCTATCCCATAAAAGAAGCTTGACTGTAGACACAGAAAAATTGTTTGGCTCAGAGCAAGGTCAAGTTAACTATATATTCTGAGGCTTATAGTAATAAGCCTACTACTATCATCATCATTTTTATTATTAATTCTCCAACTGTAGCCTTCACTCAGGACTCATCAAAACAGAGGTCAGTGTGAACTGTCGTTAACTAGGCCACCCTGCAGCCCTCCCTGCAGCCCTCCCTGCAGCTGCTTTTGAACTCATTATTGCTTTTTCCTATATAAACTGGCCCTAGTCGTAGCTTACAGCTCCTGAGTTTGAGCTGTGGCCCTGATCTATCAGTCTTGGGTATGTGTTCAATAAACCAGCCCTGTTTAACTGAGATTGGTGTCTGAGTGGTTTGTGCAGCGGCTCCCAGATCCCAACAGTTGTTACCTGGAAATAAATCCTCTTCAAGAACCAGGTAAGAAGCCGGGCGTGGTGGCGCACGCCTTTAATCCCAGCACTCCGGAGGCAGAGGCAGGCGGATTTCTGAGTTCGAGGCCAGCCTGGTCTACAAAGTGAGTGCCAGGACAGCCAGGGCTACACAGAGAAACCCTGTCTCGAAAAACCAAAAAAAAAAAAAAAAAAAAAAAAAAAAGAACCAGGTAAGAATGATTAGGGTTCGGGGTTAGGTGGATGCCTCGGTGGTTAAGAGCACTTTTTCATCTCAGCTGTTTTGTTTTGTTTTGTTTTGTTTTGTTTTGTTTTGTTTTGTTTTGTTTTGTTTTGTTTTGTTTTGTTTTGTTTTGTTGTTGTTTGAGATAAGTCTCCCTTTGTAGTCTTGGCTAGCCTGGAACTCCCTGTGTAAACTAAGGTGGCCTCAAACTCAGAGAGCCACCTGCCTCTGCCTGCTGAATGCCAGGATTAAAGGTGTTTGTCATCATGCCCAGCTTAAGAGCATTTACTGCTCTTGCAGAGGGCTCAGGTTCAGTTCCTAATACCCACATGGTGGCTTACAACCTATCCTATCCATAACGCATGTGTCAGGGGAATCTGACTCCATCTTCTGGCCTCTTTGGCCACTAAGGATTCATGTGATCCACAGATACACATGCAAGTAAAGCATGCATACACATAAAATAAATAAATATTTTTTTTTAATTTTTAATTCTTGTAACTATGTTTACTCTTTGAATAGAGTTCTAGATGAGGCTGTGAGAATCTTGCCGTTTGAGAAGTGATATATTTGGGAATCTTACAGGTCATGAAACAATTTCTTTCTTGTTCTCATTGCTTAGATTTTCCTTTCAATTTACAACCTGTAGAAACCAGTCCAACCTTCCAAAGGAGGAGTAAGAAACACTGAAAGCTGCTGGGTATGCTCCATGTTTTCTTTATAATGGCTTCTGTGCCTGCTGCCTTTGCCTGTGGGTCTGCCTGTCTCTCAGAGTATCCCAGCACTCCTAATGACAGAAAGAATGCCAGGTGGTGTCAGCTGTACAGGCAGGGTGAAGGTCTGGCACCGTGTCCTGCACAGTCCATGAAGATATACAAGTACAGAACATACAGAGTTCTAGGCTCTGTTTGGAACGGAAGCTGAATTAACCATGTATGATGGCTAACCTTGGTCTCTTGGAAGTCATACTCAAACTCCCTATGGAGATAAATACGACATTGAACATCTGGTCTTCAAGCCTCTGCCCCCGATATAGGGTGCATGGAACCCAGGGCCTCCTAAAGGTTAGGCACACACTCTCTCAAGCTCATCCCAGCTGTAAGGATGTCTAAGCTGGATTGTCAGCTTGATGGGATTTAAAATCACCCAGGAGACATGCTTCTCCATGTATTTGTAAGGACAGGACACTTCCAGAAAGGAAGATCACCCTAATTGTGGACAGCATATTTCATGAAAAAAAAAAAGTCCCAGATTGAATAAAATAGAGAAAGCCTTTCCTTTCCTTTCTGACTGTTCTCTCTGCTTCCTGACTGTTGGTACAAGCGACCAACTGCCTCACACTCCAGCTGCCGCACCTTCCCAACCCTGATGGGTTACACCTTCCAACTGGGAGCAAAAGGAAGGAAAGGAGGGAGGGAGGAAGAGAAAGAGAAAGAGAGAGGAAGAGGGAAGAAGGAACGGAGGAAGGAAAAAGGGAGGGAGGGAGGGAGGGAGGAAGGAAGGAAGGAAGGAAGGAAGGAAGGAAGGAAGGAAGGAAGGAAGGAAGGAAGGAAGGAAGGAAGGAAGGAAGGAAGGAAGGAAAGAAGGCCTTCTTTCCTCTGAGTGGTTTGTCAGGCCTTGCTGACACTAATAGAGCAATGACAAAGTTAACTAATGTGCTGTAGTCCTCAAAGCTAGATTTTGCATGGGGTTGTGCTTGGGGGGCTTCCTCTGGGCAGGAGTGAACATGTATCCCAGTTCACTTGCTACCTACAGCCAGCTACTGCTGACCATCATGAATTGTTTCTGCTCAGGTATACGGTATCAATCAGTAAATGGATTTTCTCTCACGGCCTAAGACCATTTGTATCTCTAAGCAGACACTTAAGCAACAGGAAGAGTTCATCTTTTTCATATAATTATTCTTAAGAAAATTGGTCATAATCATTGGATAAATGTTCAATAATCCAGATTCAATACATGGTGATCTGTTACTATTTTTAGAATGGTAGTGTGTTAGTTGCCCAAATAATGTATTTGAAATAAGCAATTTCTTTATTCTGTAATAAAATTAAACTTAACTGCTTAACTAATTTTATTTTGTTTCATTTTTTTTTTGGAGTCTTGAACTCCTATGTACCTGAGGCTGGTCTTGAACTCCCAATCGCCCTGCTTCTACCCCCAAGTGCTGGGGTATAGATATGTGTCGCCATGCTCAGACCTCTGTTCTTGTTGTTGTTGTTTTGCTATTTTGAGACATGTTTTCTCTATGTAGCCCTGGCTGTTCTGGAGCTCACTATGTAGACCTAGCTGGCCTCAAATTCAGAGACCTTCCTGTCTCTGGCTCTCCAGTCCTGGAATTAAATCCTTGTGCTGAGTTACAGCTTTTAACTCTTGATTTTAAAGTAGATTGAGACTGCGAGTGGTAACATATGCCTTTAACTCTAGTACTTGGGTGGCAGAGGTAGGCAGATCTCTATGAGTTCAAGACCAGCATGGTCTACATAGTCATCTGGGCCTGCACAGTGAAACTATGTCGCAAAAAATATATATGGAGAGACAGACAGACAGACAGAGAGAGCACCTTGGCTGTCCTGAAACTCATTCTGTTGATCAGGCTGGCGTCGAATTCACAGAGATAAACCTGCCTCTGACTACTGAGTACTGGGATTAAAGGCATGCACCACCACCACCCGGCCATTTCCTAATTTTCATTCTTTTAAACTTATCCTGTGCTCACAGCATCTTGACTTGGGGCTTAGAACTAAACTCAGGAATGTAGAACATGGGGGCTGAAGAGACGGCTCAGCATTAAGAGCATGTACTGCTCTTTCAGCAGACCCAAGTCCAATTCCACACACCCACATCACACTGCTTGCAACCACCAACTTCAGGGCTAGTGGATATAGCGCCCTCTGCTGGCCTTTATGAGTGACTGCACTCACATGCATACACCACCACTGACACATACATAATTTATAATCATTTTAAAAAGAATATAGTTACAGTTTAAGCGTTATAACCAATTTTATACATCAGATATAGAAGTAAACAAAGGAGGATACTCTCTTTTTAAAAAGGCATCATCAGATCACTTTATTCAATGAACAATTTTTTCTCACAAATTGTTAAAGTATTTGTTTTGTTTGAAGACAGTTTTACTATATAGCTGAGGCTGGCTCCTACTCCCCGTAATCCTTTTGTTTTAACCTTTTAAGTGCTGGGATTATGAATAGGAGTCACCACTCCTAGCTTAAAATACTTATTTTTGGGCTCAGTGGGTAAAGTACCTGCCTTTAAACCCGATGACCTGAGGTTGATCCTTGCAATCCACGTAGTGGAAGAAAGGAACTGACTCCCACAGCTTGTCCTCTGACCTCCACATATACGCTGTGGGGCACATTCCCCCAAATTTTGCCCCAACACACCCCACACAATACATACATATATACATAAATGTACATTTTCCATCCCTTTCGGTGTTCCTAGAACTCTGCTGGATTCTTCTTATGTATGTAATATCAATGCACTCACTCCCCCTGCACATGCATGCTGGACCCTGGCCAGGAGTTCTGCTCTGTGGTGAAGCATCTGTCTCACCTATGTGAGGCTCTAGGTTCCACTCCAGCAATACCGAAGTGATGCAGTATTTGTATATAAGCTATATAACTCTCTCTCCTCCTTCCTTCCCTCCCTTCCTCTGTGTGTGTGTCTGTGTCTGTGTGTGTGCGTGCGTGTTTCAGGGAATTGCACCCAGAGCTTGACACATGCTAGGCAAGTTGTGTATGCCAGAACTATACCACCACCCTCAATACATCTAATTTTCTTTTCACATTTTTCTCTCTTCTTCTCCCTTCCTCTGTGTGTGTGTGTGTACATGCCATGGCGTGTTTATGGTATGGAAAAGAAAAACTTGTGAAAGTTGACTCCTCCCTCCTGCTATCACATTGATTCTGGGATCAAATTCACCTTGTTTGCCTTGGCAGCAAGCATCTTTACTAACTGTGTTATCCCTCCAGCCCAATAAACCTAATTTTCATAAGTCAAGAAGTATAATCAAGCCAGGCAGTGGTGGTGCACGCCTTTAATCCCAGCACTTGGGAGGCAGAGGCAGGTGGATTTTTGAGTTCGAGGCCAGCCAGGTCCACAGAGTGAGTTCCAGGACAGCCAGGGCTATACAGAAAAACCCTGTCTTGAAAAACCAAAGAAAGAAAGAAAGAAAGAAAGAAAGAAAGAAAGAAAGAAAGAAAGAAAGAAAGAAAGAAGGAGGAGGAAGAGGAAAAGGAAGTAGTAGTATGACCAAGAAAATAATAATCTCTGGGCAGTGGTGATACATTCCTTTAATCCCAGCACTGTAGAGGAAGAAGCAGACAGTTCTCTGAGTTCAAGGTCAGCCTGGTCTACAGAGATACCCTGAGTTGAAAAAAAGAAAAGAAAAAAAAGTTCTACTCTCATCCACAGCTTCCGTTCTCAGAGTTTCTGTGACCTGAAGTCAGCCTTGGCCCAAAAATACTAAATGGGAAATTCCAAGAATAAATAATTGTTTTTTGAGACAGGGTTTTTCTGCATAGGCTGGCTGTCCTGGAACTTAGGATCTGTCTGCCTCTGTAACCCGGGTGCAGGGAGTTAAAGGTTTCCCCCTCCACTGTCAGGCAAATAAATAATTCTTAAGTTTTAAACAAGATGAATCTCTCCAGCCCTTGTCATCCATCCTGACAAGAATTGTCCTTGTGTGCAGTGCATCCCAGCTGTGTGCTACCCACCCTGCAGCTGTACTTAACTTTCAAAAAGCCAGAAGCTCAGCCTTAGGCAGCACCCTCAGGGCTCATCTGGTCACTTCATCTCCTCACGTAGGGATGGACTCACAGGAGGATGAGCAAGTACTGTGGCATGTGACAGTTTAACAGGACAAACCACACTGAGTCCTGCTAAATGGCTCAGCTAAGCTTGCTGGCCTGAGTTCTATCTCTGGATCCCACAAGGTACGAGGAGAAAGCTGACTCTGGGGAGTCTTTCTCTGACCTGTGGAGGTGCCCATGCATACATTAAATAAGTTA
The DNA here is from genome assembly GCF_978045245.1 of Mus caroli. NCBI lineage: Eukaryota > Metazoa > Chordata > Mammalia > Rodentia > Muridae > Mus > Mus caroli. The sequence goes on along the minus strand of NW_028227258.1, from coordinate 72,020,801 downwards.
AAAATGAGAAGCCTGGGGCTCAGCGGTTAAGAGCACTGACTGCTCTTCCAGAGGTCCTGAGTTCAATTCCCAGCAACCACATGGTAGCTCACAACTATCTGTAATGGGATCTGATGCCCTCTTAAGACAGCTATAGTGAGGCAGAGGCAGGCGGATTTATGAGTTCAAGGCCAGCCTGGTCTACAAAGTGAGTTCCAGGATAGCCAGAGCTATACAGAGAAACCCTGTCTCGAGAAAAAAAAAAAAAAAAAAAAAAGACAGCTATAGTGTACTCAATACATAAAATAAAAAATAAAAATAAATCTCTTAAAAAGAGAGAGAGAAAAAGAAGCCAGGTGGATTTCTGAGTTTGAGGCCAACCTGGTCTACAGAGTGACAGCCAGAGCTACACAGAGAAACCCTGTCTCAAAACAACAACAACAACAATAACAAACAAAAAACAAAAAACAAAGAGAGAGAGCTAGAGAGAGAGAGAGAGAGAGAGAGAGAGAGAGAGAGAGAGAAAGAAAGAAAGAAAGAAAGAAAGAAAGAAAGAAAGAAAGAAAGAAAGAAAGAAAGAAAGAAAGAAAGAAAGACACATGGAAAACAAGCTAGCAAGGAGCACCCTCTGCTTCAGTTCCTGCCTCCAGGTTCCTGCTTTGAGTTCCTGCCTTGGTTTCCCTAGATGAGTAGTAACCTATAAGGCTTTCCTCTCCTGTTTACTTGCTTGTGCTATTTGTGGCAGCAATTGTCCTTAATTTATAAGTTAAACTATATCATAACTATCTATGCAGAGAAAAACACTCACAGAATCGACTTATGGACATCAACAAGGTCTTATTACCTATTCTCCCCTCTTAAGGGAGCCTGCTCTAAAGAAGTCCCGGTGTTGCCACAAAGAGTGTACATGCCAATGATGCTTGTCCCATCAAAGCCACCAGGTCCTCCACTGTTCTGCTGAAGTCGTGGGCTGTCACCTTGCAGGGTGTGCCTGCATTCCTGCTCTTGTTGCAGAAACACAGAACCCAAGATTCCTGCCACTGTACTGACTACTTCAGGCCTGGACCCCACACAGTCACTGTGACGCTGGCCACAAAATGCCACCACTGATGCCACACCTGTGCTGAGAACACACTTAACTGGCACCGTCACCCCCATTGATGCTCCTTCCAGCCAAGGGAAGAGCAAAGAGTGCCCTCCTCCTCTGCCTTTCCATCTAGTCTCCCACCATGACTGCCACCAAAAGCATTTAACCAGAACCCAGGTGGAAAGAATCAAGGGAAAGTTGCACGCTGGCTCATTCTTGCTGTGCACCATGGCAAGAAAGGGCTTTGTGGCCCTGATCCTCATGTCTACCTATGCAGGCCCTGAGGTGCCCAGATCATAGGCATGATTCTGAGTGCTTCTGAGAGGTGTCTAGGACGCCTGTGTCAGTAGTAGGAGCAGGAGTTCTTACTGTGGATGTGTCTGACCCACGGAAGGCCTCAGCAAGGCAGAAAGAAGAAGGAATTGCTCCCGCCTATGGACCTTCGAGAGCTGAGACAAAGACTTCTTCTACCGTGGAGCCTTGAAATGACCTGTGAGGATTTTCTGGGTATCAAGCCTGCTGGTTCTCAGACTGGGACTATCTGTTCTCATGGCTCATGGCTCTGGACCTGCCTGAAATGACATCTCCTGTGTTATGTGTTGTGCACACTAACTTACCCTAGAGATATCTGGACTCCGCCTCAAAATCGGATAAGCCAATTTATTTGTGCACTTGAGTGAATGTGTGTGAGAGAGACTCTGTGTGTGTGTGTGAGTGTGTGTGTGTGTGTGTGTGTGTGTGTGTGTGTGTGTGTGTGTATGTGTAATATGTCTCTGCAGAACCTTAACCAAGGCAGGCAGGCAGGCAGGCAGGAATTGGAGGTAGGGACAAAGGCCATTGAAAAACGTTCAGATTCCGTGATTCCCATTCAGCTTGAGATGGCAGGTTCTGAATGAAGTTCACATAGCAATGGGCTTTAAAGGAACTATTTCCACAGGCAGGGGTAGGTAGAGAAAGCAGAAGGATTCCCAGGAGAAGCAGCAGCATGAACAAAGAAACTTCTGAAGGAGCTGAAAAACATTACATCATGTTGGGTACAGCATTGTCTGCACACACCGTCTGAGGTATCACACAGGAGGCAATGGAAACCGGACCCAGGGCTGGGGAAACTTCAGTGGTAACTCCCCTGACTAGTGAGCGCAAGGCCTGGCCTCAATCCCCAGCAATGTAATAAAACAAAGCCAACTAATGTGGTTTTCTCGAGCTGAGGGGATGTGCTGCCCTTAGCCTCAGCTTCACTTCCTGCAGCTCTTCTTGCTTGCAGTGGGCCTTGGCCCAAAAGGACTAAGTGGGAAATTCCAAGAATGAAGAATTCTTGTCTTGCGTAATGCACCATCTTGAGCAGCACGATGAATCTCTCCACCCCTTGCCATCTGTTCTGAACATGAGCCATCCCTGTGTCCACAGCATGCCAACTACATACTACTGCCATGGCATTGCTTATGTCCAAGGATCCCAGGGCTCAAACCTAAGGCAACATCCCTGGGGTCTGTCACTCGGGTCACTTCTGCTCATCACTGTAGGGATGGACTCACTGCCACAGATCACAAGAAGAAGATGAAGCCCAGATTAAAGGTAGATCTTCCCACCTCAAAAGATCCAGATTGCCAGGCATGGTGGCACACGCCTTTAATCCCAGCACTTGGGAGGCAGAAGCAGGCAGATTTCTGAGTTCAAGGCCAGCCTGGTCTATAAAGTGAGTTCCAGGACAGCCAGCGCTGTACAGAGAAACCCTGTCTCAAAAAACAAAAACAAAAACAGAAAACTGAAAAAAAAAAAAAAAAAGATCCAGATTAAAAGTGATCTTCCTGCATCAAATGATTTAATTAAGAAAAAAATCCGGGGCTGGTGAGATGGCTCAGTGGGTAAGAGCACCCGACTGCTCTTCCGAAGGTCCGGAGTTCAAATCCCAGCAACCACATGGTGGCTCACAACCATCCATAACGAGATCTGACTCCCTCTTCTGGAGTGTCTGAAGACAGATACAGTGTACTTACATATAATAAATAAATATTTAAAAAAAAAAAAAAGAAAAAGAAAAAAATCCGGGGGCTGGTGAGATGGCTCAGTGGGTAAGAGCACCTGACTGCTCTTCTGAAGGTCCAGAGTTCAAATCCCAGCAACCACATGGTGGCTCACAACCATCTGTAATGAGATCTGACTCCCTCTTCTGGTGTGTCTGAAGACAGCTACAGTGTACTTACATATAATAAATAAATATAAATCTTTAAAAAAAAAATCCGTCTTTTAAATAAAGAAGTTCACACAGCCTCTTGGGTTCTAGTTAATTCCAGATGTAGTCAAGTTTACAATCAAGAATAACCATCCTGAGTGGAATTTTACCAATTCCCTCCAGAGGAGATATAAGTCAATAGAACCCAAAGCTAGAACCAAAATTAAAGGGAGTTATCATGAATGTTTGAATATTTTAAAACTCCAAAATGGACAATTGTGTCTAAGTTAGGGTTTTCATTGTGTGAAGAGATACCATGACCATGGCAACTCTTATAAAGGAAAATATTTAATTGGGGCTGGCTTACAATTTAGTCTATTGTTATCATGGCTGGGAACATGGCAGCGTGCAGGCAGACATGGTGCTACAGAAGGACCTGAGAGTTTTATATCTTGATCTGAAGCAAGCCAGTAAACAGCCCCCCATCCTCAGCATCAGCTCCTATTCTCCAGGTTCCAGGCCTGCTTGAGTTCCTGTCCTGAGTTCCCCCAATGATAGACTATGATTTGGAGGTGTCATCTGAATAAACCCTTCCCTCTCCGACATGCTTTTTTGGTCATGGTGTTTCTTCATTGCAATGAGAACCCTGACTAACACACATTAGAAAGAGGAAATAAAAACAGAGTGTATGTAACTGGACCATTGATTTAAAATTCAAACAAATGGGAAATGAGCCATACTACAGACCTCAAACAGGCCTTCCTATCCTGTGTGGGACCTGGGCATATCCTTGCCTCTCCCCCAACTGGAAAGTACTCTGATCTCTAGTCCGTCTAACCCCTTAGATTGACAGAGCATGGAGAAAATGAATCATTTACAATACCAGTGGCGGTCCACAGAAGAATCTGGATGGTTCCAGTTCTCATCCCTCTAATAATAGGACTGAGAGTCATGGATGCAGTGGGTGGGACTGGGACTAGCTGGAGCAACAACCTCTGAAAGTTCATCTTAAAGAATCGTCCAGCCGGGCGTGGTGGCGCACGCCTTTAATCCCAGCACTCGGGAGGCAGAGGCAGGCGGATTTCTTAGTTCGAGGCCAGCCTGGTCTACAAAGTGAGTTCCAGGACAGCCAGGGCTACACAGAGAAACCCTGTCTCAAAAAACCAAAAAAAAAAAAAAGAATCGTCCGCCGGGCGTGGTGGCGCACGCCTTTAATCCCAGCACTTGGGAGGCAGAGGCAGGTGGATTTCTGAGTTCGGGGCCAGCCTGGTCTACAGAGTGAGTTCCAGGACATCGGGGCTATACAGAGAAACCCTGTTTCAAAAAAACAAAAACAAACAAACAAACAAAAAAAAACAAAAAAAACAACAACAACAACAAAAAACCCTCAGGATCTTCTAGCCCAAAGGAAACCCTTGTTCTCTGTCCACTTATATATTTCTGTTGGTATTTGTGGTGCTGGGAATAGAACCAAGGTCAATCTCAGTCTACTACTGAGCTAGACTGCAAATGTGTGCACGCTTTTGCGTACGCATGCGCACGAGCGCGCGCACGCACACACACTTTTTGTTTTGTCTTGGGGTTTGTTTATTCTGTTTTGAGACAGATCCATGAAAACTATGCTGACCTTGAACTCTACACTTACTATATGCAGTGGAGGAGACTGGCCTTGAACTTCTGATTCTCCTTCCTCAGGCTCCCAACACTCGGAGTTAGAAACATACCACGCCTTAACAGCTGTTTTGCAAAAGAAACACCCAGTTTTTGCTGCTGTGTTGTGGTACAGGGATCAGCCAGAGGATCTGGCACAAACTGGCCTTAGCAACAAGCTTGCTCAGCTCAGGGAGAACAGGGCTACACCTCCCCAGCTGGATACAAGCAGGGCAGCTCCTGGAAACTGTGAACTGGAAGAGCCCGTCGCAGAAAGCTTTGGAGGGTCAAACAAGTCCACACCCTCACAGTAGTCAGGGCATGGTCTCAAAGAGAGTTGGGTCAGCCGAGAGGCTCTACTGGAACTAAGCACAGAACTCCGGTCTCTCTCACCTCAGCTTCAGGTACAGATCTGAAGTCATGTACAGAACCAGTTTCCAGATCAGAGATGAGGGAGAAGTCTGCATCTCCTTTTGCCAGCGCTCCAGTGGTCAACACAGAAGCCTCCTAATGCCTAGCTCCCTCTAGTCTCAAGAACAAGGTCTACCACCTTGATTCTTCCTCTGGGACTCCCTCCCTTGTGCCCTGCCTGGTGGCAACAGTAGGGTGCTATAGCTGCTTGCCTGGCCAGCCTGGTTGCTGTTCTCTTATGAAAGGTGCGAAGGTATACCCAAGTCCTTCTGGTCCTTTAGTTATGTTTAAGACAAGATCTTGTCATATGTAGCCCAGGCTGGCCTTGAACTCTTTATACAACTTAGGCTGGTCTCAAACTCAAGTGTTCCTCCTACCTCAGCCTCCTGAGTGCTGGGATTGCAGGTTAGAGCCACCACAGCCGGCTTTGAGAATTCAAGATGGGACCAAAAGCAGAGACAGCAGAGGAATGCTGCTTGCTTGATTGCTTCTCAGTCTGCTTTTTTAATACAGCCCAAGGTCACCTGTCCAGGAATGGCACTGCCCACTGTGGTCTGGACCCTCCCACATCAATCATTAATCAAAATAATGTCCACAGGCTTGCCTGTAGGCCACTCTGATACAGGCATTTTCTCAACTGAATCTCCCTCTTCCCAGATGACCCAACCTTGTGTCAAGCTAATACAAAAATGTAAGCAGCACACATTCAATTAGTCCCATCTTCAGAACAGAAATGTGTCAGCAGGTCCGTATCATTGAGATAGTGGCACAGGAATTGTAACAATGACTTCTGCCAAATAGGAGACCGGACAGAGGAGGGCTGAGGGGAGGATGGGACAAACAATGAACCCAGATAACCCAGCTGGAGACAGAGGCAGGACTCCTACCAGTTCCAAGCCAGCCTAGGTTCCACACTAAGACCTGTCTTCACCAACAAGATAGGTATGGTGGCTTACGCCTATAATCTTCCAGCATTTGGAAGGTCAAGTGAGAACTCACCAGGAGTTCTAGACCAGTCTTGCAATATATATAACAAGATACTCTCACCAAAAAGAAACAAGAGGGAAGGGGGAAGATTATCCTGTGGTTGACTAACCCTCTCTGCCTGGAAAACCTCACCACAGGTCTAGTAAGGGGCCTCAGGGGGCAGGAAGAACAGGTAACGCCAAAGGCCCATTGGTCACAGGAAGGGCCTTAATTAGGCTTTGGGTGGGGGTGACAGAGGAGGTGGAGGGAACAAGGCCAGACACCCAGAACTGTTGTAGGCTGGAAGAGCTCTTCCCATTTGGAGGCAGGCACAGGCCTTTAATCCTAGCACGAGGAGGCAGAGGCAGGTAGATATCCTTGAATTCCAGGGCATCCTGATCTATACAAGAGCCTATCTCAAAAATAAATAAATAAATAAATAAATAAATAAATAAATAAATAAATAAATAAGACAAAGACAAAACAAGCAACCCAGGCTGCTCCCAGGCTTGCGGTCCTCTTCCTCCCCTGTAGGTCTGTTACAGAATCCTGCTATATAACCAAGACTGGCCTCAGAATACAGACAACCCTTTTGTTTCAGCTTCCTTTCTTTCCCCTCTTGGAGGAGGCTGCTCTTCCCGACTTCCCTGAGCTGAGCATTTGCTAGGAACTCCTCAGGAGAGGAAGCACTGCCTCAGGGCAGACAGATTAGCAGAGGGGTAGACTCGGCCCAGAGGTGGGTAGGTTAGACCACTGTGCAGAGGTTGCCCAGCACCCTGGTGGTCTACTACCTCTGTCTGAAGTCATGGTCGTTCTACAAATGCTTGGTTGGGGTCACCTATATTTACTTGAGAAGCCAGAAAGCTGTGAGGCTAGGAGAGTATTCTCTGAGGAGCAGAAGCAATAGGAGGGGAGATTAAAAATAAAAACCTTGAGAGCACAGTGGTGACTGCCTGTAAACCCAACTCAAGAGCTTTCTGCAAGCTCTCCAGTTCACAGTTTCCAGGAGCTGCCCTGCCTGTTCTCCCTGAGCTGAGTGTTCTAGACCAACCTAAGCTGCAGAGCACATTCAAGGCTTACCTGGGCAACCTGGTAAGTTTCTATTTATGTCTAAATGAAAAGGCTTTAAATTTTAAAAGGAAAGTTGAGGGCTATGGATACAGCTCGGTTGCCTAGACTGTACCAAGCCCTGGGTTCAAATCCTAACCACATTAACCTGTCACAGTGGTACAGCCTGCACTGGAGCACTGGGGAAGCAGAGGCAGGACAGACTTCATCTGTAGCTGTGCTGTGAGCTGGAGGCCAGCCTAGGGTATATGCACTCACCGCATGTGCACCTAGCATGTGCACCTAGCATGTGCACCTAGCATGTGCACCTAGCATGCACAGAGTAAGTTGGCCCATGCCAGCTCTTGCTGCTCTGACAGAGCTGTTGGAACTCAGGCCACAGGACTGGGGAGAGCTGCCCCGAAGGCTCTGATTCCACTCAGATCCACCCACAAAACCCCTGGAGGGTTTCTGCCTGTGCTTTTACCCAGTCTTATTTAAACACCAAAAAAAAAAGAGACAAATTACTCACCTCTCAGAAATTGGAATTTTATAAAAAGGCATTTTTCTTTTATATCCATAAAATGATATAATTTTTGCAATTATAGAAATGTCATAAATTATACAGAATGTTCCTTAATTACAGCTCAATGCAATATGGTACTTTCCTCCCTCCCTAAAAAATGAGAGAGAACAAAAAAATAATATATATATAGCTATATATATATATAATATGTATTTATATAATATAGACAAACCAAATACAAAAAAAATCATTTCCTCTTTGGTATAAAAATCAGACTTTCCTTTTAAGAGACAGACAAACAGACATGATACTGGGCTTGTAAACTGTATGACCAAAAGAGATTCCCCAGTCTTGTCTTCCCTTCCTTCCTGCACCCCACTTCCCTGCACCCCACCCCCAGCTCCTTTGGGGCAACTGCATGAGACATCTAGATTCTTGTGTCCACCAGTCCCAGCTCCACGCCAGTCTTCCTCCTTACCCTGCTGCTAGCAAATAAGAGGAAGAGGTTCTTCTGGAAGCGACAGGTAACAACAAGCTCAATATGTACCTGACTTGGATAGCTGGGCTGTGAAAGGGGTCCAAAGATGCCCTGTCCAGACCGGGCAAGTGGTCTCCGGGCTGAACAGGTTTTATCTAACTCCTAGCACTCTTGCTGGAGGCTGAGCCAGAAGACAGAGCCCTAGGTTACTGGGCCAAAGCAGCAGAGGTCAGCTTCCCTTTTCAGTCTCACCTCAGGGATAGGTAGAAAAAGCACCGGATAATGAGGGGTAGGAAGGAAGGGAAGTTGGAAGTGAGTACGCTAAGGAATTGGGAACTCAATTTAGAATCCAAAAACCCTATTTCCCGTCTCAGGACTACATTTCCTATCAGCTACAGCTCACTGAGAATGATGCAGCCACTATCTGGGCTCTAGTCCAGCACTAGCAGGACTTTGGCGATCCAAGAACCCGTATGTGTGCCCTGGGGAGGCCACAGCACAGGTGAGGAGGGAGCCAGGACTATGCTTCCTTGCTGTTCTCCCAACAACCTCTTGCTGACACCTATCTGGTGGCTTCTGTACCCCATCAGGACACTGGCACCCTTACGTAGTTTGGTCCCTCCCAAGCTATTCCACCAGGTAGGGCATCCCAGCGTGTGCCAGTCTCCTCTTCCCAGGAGAGTTAAGACACTAACCACAACACAAAGTCACACGAAGGCCTCCTCCACTTACCAAATAAAAAAAGACAAAACCAAACAACACAAATATAAACCAAGAGGACACACGATGATATGAGGGGCTTGGCGGCCCCAGCAGGTCTCTGGCTTCCCGGCGTGATACATTCTTGTGTAATTCAGGAACAAGGGCGCAAGGGCCCCTCTGGGGAATAGGAGTAAAAAAATATGGAGATTATAGTCTCCCTGTGGACTCCAAGCAGGACAGGGCTGGACCCAATCTCATAGTTCTTTTTTCGTGTGTTTTTGGTTCCACATCTTGTCCCTCACTGTGGCCCCATCCAAGGCTTGAACTGGCGCTGTCCCTGGGGCCTACTCCCTCTACCTCTACAAACTGGTGAGGCTCGCAGAGCAGTCCACCAGGCAGAGGAGGCAGGCTGCATGAAGGACCAGCAGTTTCCAGACACCGGCCCTGTGAGCTCTGGTCCCTGACGCAGGGGGTCCCAGCCCAGGTCTTCAGCCCTTGAGGGGCTTCTCAGCTCCGCCACTGGGGCTGTTGGCACTGTCACTTTTCTTCCTGCGCAGGCTCTCGATCCAGCTGGAGCTGGAGCGCGTGCTGAAGCTGGAGAGGGCCAGGGAGCTAAGCCGCATGTTCTTGCCAGACATAATGAGCTCCCCGAAACCTTCCTGATGAGAGAAGGCATAGCCAGAGCGCCGAGAGCCCGTGCGGCCCACTCGCCGCATGCAGCGGTGCTGCGCCTTCTGCTTCTTCCTTACCAGCTGGGTGTAGCGGACCTGAGGAGGGCATAGTGAGGGGGGTCCTTCAGTATCCGCTCACGACGACAGGCACCACCTTGGTGCAGGGACCCAGAGCACCAGGGCAGATCAGCTTAGAACTTCTGTAGCCAGGTGCAGCACGTGCCCCTAGAGTCCCGCAGCCCAGACACAGCTCTACAGCACCCAAGCAAAAGAGGCTTTTTCTGTCACATTGCAGCTGCCCCCCAAGGCCTGCGGCCAGCCTTGCCAGGCTTCTCACCGTGTCGGAGAGATCCGGCTTCAGGCTAAGCCTGAGGAAGCGGAAGGCAACCACAGGCATGATGCAGACAGCCGTGGTGAGCGCGATGGTGAGCCACACGGTGGGCTGGGCCAGGGTGTTCTGAGCATTCCCTGAAGGATAGGAGTCAGGAAGTTGACAGAGGGGATCTCCTCACTTCCCCATTGCTATTTCTCATGGTTCCATGTCCTCAAACTCAAACCCCTCGCACCCTCAACGTCTGTCTGTCTGCCACTCAAATGCTAATCTCCAAATCTGTCTCTGCTCTCCAACTCTCTCCTGAAACCCTGTTTCTTTAACCATCTCAGTCAAGGAACCTCCAGGCTAAAAAGGCCCATGTGATGGACCGTCTCCTCTACCCCAAGCCTGCTGTGTACCTGCCTTTTCCAGGTAGGGAAGCACAGCGGTAGCACTCGCTAGCCCAGAACTACAGTGCCCCGCTCACTCCTTTCTCTTCTTCAAACTCAATCTAGGCTGCTGGCTCCAGTTTCTAAATATCTAAAGAATTCCAAGAGCCCATAGTCAGATTCCTGTTGGAGGTCCTAGCCATTCTGTTTTCATGTGCCCTCTACTTTATTATCCAACTACAGTAACGCTGTCCCTTTAAAGTGGGAATTGTTTTCTGTACTTCCTGCTCAAACCATGGAAACCAAAGCCTTTTGTGCAAGGCAGGCAAGCATTCTGCTGAGTTATATCCCCAAATCCACACACACACACACACACACACACACACACACACACACACACACACTCACACACACACACACTCACACACACTCACACACACACACTCACGCACACTCACACACACACTCACACATACACACTCACTCACACACACACACACACACACACACACACTCCTTTTTGAGACAACAGGCTCTCATGTAGTTCAGGATATTCTGAACTTGCTATGTATCAGAGAAGGACCTTGGTCCTCCTGCCTCCACCTCTCAAGTGCTGGGAGTAGAGGCACTTGTCAGCCTATGTAAAAGAACAAAACAAGTAACAAATGAAAAGAAAACAACCTTTGATGCCATCTGTCTCCTGTCTCTAAGTAAATGAAGACTTCTGGCAAGGAAAAGCAAGGCACACTTGGTAGCCTTGCATTCAGAGACCTCTCTCTTTCCCCACTGCTTCTCCAGGCCTCCTGCCCCACATGAGCTCGCCAAGAGCCAAGCGGTACCTTCACACTCCAGGCTCTGCTCACTAACAGCAGTCTCCTCTGCAGGACTATCCCTGACCAATTCCATTGGCACTGCTGACCGTGAAGCCTGCCATCCCTGACCTCCTTGGAGCTCTGCCATTCCACAGCCAGGCAAGGGCTGTTCTTCCCTCTCAAGGAAATAGACATCCCTTGGCACCAGAGCCTGAGTCACCCACCTCTTCATATCGCATAGTACCTTGCAAGGTGCCCAGCATGTAAAGTATTGGTAAGTGCTAGCTGTCTACCCTACGTCCCTAGAACAGATACAAATCATCACTGATTAAAAAGGATGCCACGGGTACTCACCCACAAACCGGAACTGGTTTGGGAACATGTCAAAGAGTCCATTGCTGTGCATGGCAAAGAGGATGGCGAAGTAGACTGCGAGGCTGCCCCAGATGAAGAAGTGATTGATGGCTGTCCAATAGCCTGTGTCCAGCCCAATCTGCAAAGAGTAGTTATGAAGGGAGGGGTACCCCAAGATCCCACCCCACCACAAGAAACAAAGGTGTGATGCTGAGGCACACACACACACACACACACACAACCCCGTCCCCAAGAAAGGCTCCCTCCTTCCTGAGGGATGGCCTCATACCTGCACACTGACCACAATGACCAACGATGTGGCCACAGTGACTGCGAAGGACTGGTAGTCTGCCAGCTGGGTGCCATCATCCCGAGTGGCCTCCGCAAACACCCCATAGGGGATGAAGAACATGAGCACAGAGGTGTAGATGCCCTGGGCGATGCAGATGAAGAACTCTCGCTTGTTGAATAGGAGGTTCAACTGGCCTGGCTCGTACAGTTTAGGGTACTCCATGCTTCGCTGCTCCGGGACATCCTGTGAGGGGAGGACCCCAGAAGCTGCCACGGATGCTCTCCAGTCCCCCTTCCTAAAGTCTTGGTACAGATGCAGGCTTAAGCTAGATTCTCCCAATCTCTCTGTGTTCAGCAACAAAGGGGAGTTACAAGTTCCAGAGCCAAGATGGAAAGGATCCCCCGGACCCCCCAACTGGAAGTGTCCACTGGCATCGGGGCAGTGCCCCGCACCTGGCATATCAGACAACCTTTCCCTGACCACCCCCATACCTGGTCAAAGACGCCCATGGCTAGGACGGGGAGGGAGGTGTACACGATGTTATACAGGGTGATGAAGTACTGGTCATAAACGGTCTGGAAGAGAACGGGGTAGGAGAGTGAGCAACAGCCTTCTCTGGCAATCAGGCACAGGAAGATGGCTTCACATCACCAAGCAGCCCTACCAAGCTTCCTCAGGGTCCTAGGATCTCCACTCTCCCAACAAAAGCTTTCCTTTTGGGTTGGTTATTTTGAGACCAGGGTTTCCTATGTAGTTCAGGTTGATCTGGAACTCACTATGTAGCCCAAGCTGGCCTCAAACTTTCAATGCTCTGTCTCTATCTCCCTGAGTGTTGGAATGAGTATGCACCACCATGGCCAGATTCAGAGTTCAAAGTTAAGTGGTGCTACACGGTAGATAAACAGGTCAGCCTGTATTATAATAAACCATGCCCCCACCCCCAAAAAAGAAAGAGGATAAAGAAATACCAACATTTATTAAGTACTAAACAATGGGACGGGTTAATTAAAAGCACAGACTTATGGTCTGTTGTTAGGTGTTTACTCCACACGTGGATGAGAGAGAGATATGAGGTTGTGCCTATCTAGGGGACATGGGTGTGCTGTAGTGTGCACGAAGATCAAAGGACAGCCACTGAGTGTCAGTTCTCCGCTTTCTACTTTGTTTGAGACACAGCCTCTGCTACTGTAAGCCAGGTTGGCCTACAAGCTTCCAGACAGCCTTCCGTCCCCAGCTCCCACTGCTGCTGACTTCTACACGGATTCTGGGGATCTGAACTCAAATGTTCAAGATTGTACAACAAGCACTGGCCTCTTCCTACACATGCAGCAGAGAGGTCTAGAAACGCATGCTACCTGGGCTGAGAAACCGCAGAAGAAGCCAAACCAGAAGTGGACCATGGTGAACGCAAAGTTCTTGTAGAAGAAATAGCAGAGGAACTTGCACATGCGTAGGTAGGACCAGCGCCCATGCACCAGCAGGAGGCGTTGCAGGAACTTGAACTGTGAAAAGGAATAATCGGAAGCCAGGACAGCCTGGATCCCTTCCTGCCCACTGATGCCCACACCAATGTGAGCAGCTGCAGAGACAAAAGATGAGAGGAAGGGGGAGGTGACCTTCTACTTCAGATCTCATCAATTACAGCCCCACTCCTTACCCCTCCCACCCAGTGACAGCCCCGCCTCTCACCCCTCCCACCTAGTTACAGCCCCGCCCCCCACTCCTCCCACCCAATTACAGTCCTGCCCCTCACTCCTCCCACCCAGCGACAGCCCCCCACCCCCCTTTCTCTGGTCCTGAGACCTTACAGAGTCCAGCCAAGCCCATACTCACTTTTAATCATGCTGACATCATTGGCTCCATCCCCAATGGCAAGTGTCACTGCCTTCTTGTACTTCTTAACCAGTTCCACCACTTGTGCCTTCTGCAGGGGTGTCACTCGACAGCAGATGACAGCTTTGCAGGCACATGCTGTCTCCAGAAACTCTAGCTCCATATCAGCCTCCAAGGCATGGGCCTGAAACAGAGAAACAGTCATAGTGTTCCCAGAGCACCCCTCAGCTCCTCTGGTCCCTTAATGATCACAACCCCTCCCTCTCTCAAGTCAAGGGAAGTTGAGAGCAAGGTAAGATACCACTGAGAGAAAGCATAACCCATGTTCAAAGCCCTCTCTGCCAAGAGGGAACCGAGGAGCTATGGGCAAGCACTCAACAAGGTCTGAGCACTGTCCTGCCTGGTAGCCTGCTCCAAGCTAAAGATGGCAAGCATTACCAGGCTGTGCCCGTTGATGACCAAGGCGTACTCTCCAGCAACAGCCTCCAGGACAGAAGTGAGCTTTGAAGAAGAAAGGTTCCCCTGGTAGGTGAAGCCGTTGCCCACAGCGTGGGAGGTATCTACCATCTTCTTCCGGGCTTTCCTGTGAGGGCAGGAAGAAACTGTGGTAGGACTGCAGAACAAGCACACAGAGGAAAAGTCAAAGCTGCCGGTTTGTGCCTGGGCACAGCTCTGGTTCTGCAGCCTCCGCTTACCTGAGCTCCTCTCGCACCTCCAGGACAGTGTGGCCTGTGACTACAAACACCTCTGTCATGTCGTCAGTCAGCATCTTACAGGAGTAGCCAATGTTCACAGCTGTCTCTGCCAAGACAGAACAGAGGTGCTGCAGGCTGGCCACCACAGGGCCAGCACGCCTTCCCACCTGGTGGCCCAGCTCCACACAAGGGTACGACAGGACCAGTGTGTCGATCTGCCACCAGTCCTGCCCTGTTAGGCATTCTCACCTTGCTTATCTCCTGTTAGCACCCAAATCTTGATGTTGGCCAGAGTCAAGAGGGCAATGGTCTCTGGGACTCCCTGCTGAAGCTTGTCCTCAATGGCCGTGGCACCCAGCAGCTGAAAATACCACAAGGGTTTCTGAGGAGAGCTGCGTGATCTACAACATTTGCTGCACCATCAGTCTGTCCTCCTCAGTCCATACCATCATGTCACTCTCAACCTCTTCATAGATGCTGGCTAGCCTGTCCTCTCGGCTGTCTTGGGCCAGGCTAGCCTGGAGGCGTCTCCTGGCCCACTCCTCATAGTATTCTTCATCCAGGTCTTTGTAGGCCAGCACCAGGGTCCTCAGCCCATCCCCTGCATACTCCTGGAGGAAGGGTTGGAAAAGTCAAATGAAAAGAATTCTAGAAAACACAGCAAGGAAACTGCAACTCAAATCTCAACAGATAGCTGAGATAATCTTTGGTTGGATTTTTTAATTGTTTAACAGTATTTTGTTATTTGTGTCTGTATGTGTCTGTGCATCATAGCACACATGCAATGGTCAAAGGAAGTTGGCTACCTTCTCCTACCATATGGGCTCTAGAATCAAACTCATGCCTGCCATAATGATTGGCCTTAGTGCTTTTATGTGATGACCCTCCTGGTTGATTTGTTGAGACAAGGGCTCATGTAGCCCAGACTAGCCCCAAACTTCTAACCCTTCTAGTTCTATTTGCCAAATACTGAGATCATAAGCATAATGTAATGCCAGGCTGCACTCATTTAAATACTTTCACCTCAGGAAAAAAAAGAAACTAAATGTATTCATTATCTATCAAGATCTTAAATGTATTCAACACAACAAAACAAAACCCCACCAAAAATAACAACACCGTGAGCTAGTGAGATGGCTCAGCAAGTGAGGGTGCTTACCACCAAGGCTGATTTTCTGAGCTTACTCCCCAGAGCCCACAAGACAGAAAGATAGTATCAGTTCCTTCAAGTTGTTACCTCCACAGGCACACCATGATGTGAATACACACACATATATCGACTACAAAATACATATACACACACATAAACACAAGTACACATAAACATACACTTTTATCTTTAAAGGGATAACATGGGGCCGGAGAGACGGGTCAGCAGTTAAGAGCACTGGCTGCTCTTCCAGAGGACCTGGGTTCAATTCCCAGCAACCACATGGCAGCTCAAAGCTGTCTATAGCTCCAGTTCTGGGGATCTGACATAGTCACACAGATATGAATGCACACAAAACACCGATGCACATAAAATAATTTAAAAAAAAAAAAAGCGGACGACATGCCCTGGCCACCTCACAGTGCTGAGACGGCAGAGGCCCCTGGCCAGCACACCTACATTCAGATGGTCAGTGGTGCTGTTGAGCAGTTCCTGGGTAGGAGGGAGGAGCCTGTCTAGCAGGATTGTGTCAGCCCCTTTGCAGTAGAGTCGTATCTTCCCCTCTGGATTCCGAACTGTGAATGGCACAAGGGAGAAATGTGCCAGAAAATTTCAGGCAGAATCTAAACTAATAAAACAAGAGTCCCCCTACCAGGCCTATCTCTGTCCCAGGTCTCCTCGGCTCCCTGGTATTGGCCTCACCTATGACTGACATCCGCTTGCGAATGTTGTTGAAGTCCAAGATGGCTAGCAGCTGGTAGGTGATGGCTGTACCGAGCTCATGGACAGTGATTGTTTTAGGGGTACGAGAGCGGAACACAAAACCAAAATTCCTGGCTGCGGTGACCAAAGCGCCCTCATCTGGAGACTGAGCTTTGTAGTACAGCTCTCCTGGCAGGGAAAAGGAGCGTGCGCAGTAAGTAGCCACCATCCCAGCCACTTGCCTTGCCCAGGACGCCCCAGTACAGCAGCAAGGCAGAGCAGCAGTACCCAGGAGCATGAACTGGACTGGGCCAGAACCTGAGCCAGCGCCTCAGCTCACCTTCGTTCTTTTCTTCTGACATGACAGTGTGACACAAGGAGAGGAGACGGAAGAACTCGTGCGTGTGTGGGTCCCCCATCTTGACGGCCTCCAAGAGACTCGAGTCCCAAAACAAGAATTTCTTGTCAGCCAGTGGATTAAAGGAGAAGTCAACAGGCTCTGGTCTCTGGAGCAAACAAGAAGACTCTGAGGAAATGCTCTCCCGTCTCCTACCTCTCAGTAAGAGCCCTGGCCACTCTGGGCCTCAGATGTCTAGCTGGGCTCTTTTTATTTTGATTTTTCCCTTTTTTCTTTGAAACGGGGTGTTAATATGTAGCCTGGGATGACCTGAAATTCTCTACGTAAGCCAGGCTTGCTTCCACCTTCTGACTATCTCAGTCTCCAAGCACTGAGATTACAGTGTGCACCACGCCTCACCCGGCAACTCCCACCCGCCACCAGTGCTCCTTCACACATCCACTTCTCTAATACCTTCCACTTCCTGCTGAGATAATACACTGTTCCCATCTACGCCAGCTACTGCTGGCCAGGTGCCCAGACTGTCTCTAACT
Source organism: Mus caroli (assembly GCF_978045245.1). Classification (NCBI taxonomy): domain Eukaryota; kingdom Metazoa; phylum Chordata; class Mammalia; order Rodentia; family Muridae; genus Mus; species Mus caroli. The sequence goes on along the minus strand of NW_028227258.1, from coordinate 72,003,680 downwards.
GGCATAAAGAATATTCATGGAGACTGGATCTTACCTCTCCCAATTCAGCTTTGTGCCCCAAGACATCAAACACATCACCTACACATAGACAGAAGGAAAAGCAGCGTCAGTACTGGGACTCTCCAGAGTATCACAGAAAGCTCTAGTGTAGACCCCACGGGTACCCACTCAGCCTCTAGATGCCACCCACACGCATGCTTTAGCTACCCAGGATCCCAGGCTCCAGGAACCTGGCCACAAGGGCCATAGTGCCCACTTTTCACCATGTCCCTCCGAGCCACCTTCCAGTAGCTCTCCCCACAAGGGCCGGTCTGATTCTCTGCCTGCCTCTACCAACACTCCAGGCCTGCTGGATGCCTGACACCTTCCAGGCCCAGAGAGCAAAGAAAGCCTTACACCCTGGGCATGAAGTCTAGGTTCATGCAGAAACAGTTACTGACTGCTGGGTCTCGAACCTGCACACACCCCACCCCACCCCATCCCAGCAGCTCAGCCTCAAGGCCACACCAGGAAGACTGCAATTACACTCCAGAGACTCACAAGGGCCCCTTGCAGTAACAAGGAAAGCTACACTTCATGGGGCAGTCAAGGTCCACCTTAGCCAGCATGCCCAGAGGCCAGTGTCTTGGGGCTCACTTCAAATAATCAAGGTATTTCCCTGGTGCGAGAGCTGAGATTAGAGCAAGGGCTCCAAGAGAGGACAAGAAAAGGACCCTCAGTACGATTCCCCACACAGGATGCAGAGCAGACCCTTGCAAGGTCCCTCACACCCAAACAGGAAAGAAGGAAACTCCAGCGTCAGCACAACAAGGGAGCCCCATTCCACTGTCCTTCCAGCCCTCAGTACTGAGCCTTACCATAGCTGTGGCCATTGATGGAGCATTTGTTGAACACCATGATGTTCTGGGTAAGGGTGCCCGTCTTGTCAGAGAAGATGTACTCCACCTGGCCCAGCTCTTCGTTCAGAGTGGTGGTACGGGCCTCCGCAGGGGTCCGCTTCTTCATGCAGAACATCTTCTTGTCCCAGTTGATGAAGTAGCTGTGGCCCAAACGGATGACTTCCACACTGCATAGGGGACAGGAGGTAAGGCCTGGGAAGCGGAGAGGGAAGGAAATATCCCACCCACATGGGTCTTGGCTGCAGGCATTGGCCTGGGGAGAAACAGGAATGGAGAAGACACCTGGGTACAGGAACCTGGACGGGAAGGGGCAGGGAAACCTGCAGGTGGAGCTGCTTGTGTACCACTGACAAAGTAGCTCCCAACCCGACCCTCCTGACGCTTTCCACACAGAAAGGTGCAAAGGCTCTGGGCAGGCAGGACAGATGGCACAGGCAGAGAAGGAAGAGGGACTGGACACGCGGCGCTTGGCCAGTTCTTACCTCAGGACTAAATACAGTAACCATGCAGAGAAAAATAAGAGAAAATGCAAGAGGGAAGGGAGAGAAAAGAGAGAAATAATGAGGGCACTGTGCATGCCGCGGCAACACGGAGCCAACTCCAAGAGGTCACGTGGGGAAAAGCCCAGGCCTCGTCACTCCTCACGGCCCAGCATAGGCCAGGGCTTCACTCCCACACTGGGATAGAGGCCTAGAGAACGTGGGAGCGACACTATGTCACAGGGCAAGGGACTTCCAGCTAGTCATTACTTTGAGCATCAGGGCTGTTAACATTCCCAGAAAAGATCCTGTGTCTAGGTCCAGGATGGCCAAGCAGTAGGCCACACACCTGGAACCCTGCTTCAACTTGGTTCCTATCAGGATCTTGTTAGGAGACAAAAATGAAATGCCTAAGAATGTTGTCCTGGAGCTAGACATGGTGGCACACGCCTTTAATCCCAGCACTTGGGAGGCAGAGGCAGGCAGATTTCTAAGTTCGAGGCCAGCCTGAATTCTACAAAGTGAATTCCAGAACAGCCAGGGCTATACAGAGAAACCCTGTCTCGAAAAACATTAAAAAAAAAAAAAAAGGAATTTTGTCCTGGCCCTTCCCCAGGACCATAATCACCCCGACTCTCACCCTCCTCTAGACACAAACGCTGATTCCATTCAACTCAGGAAAAAACTCTCTTAGGTGGCTACCAAAAGTTCCAAGTAAACTCAGATTCAAGGCAGGTACAGCACAGTGAGAAAGTGGGAAAACAAAATGAGCTGGGAAGCAGGAAAACATTTAAATAACAGCAACGCAGCAGAGTGGTCACGGCAGCGTTAGGTCAGTACCTGACTGCAGAGGAATGTGCTGCTGCTGCTGCTGTGGTTGGGTTTTATTGGGGGGTGGAGGCTTGTTTTAAGGGGCAAGGCTGACCTCAAATTTATGACTGTCCTCCTGCTTCAGCCTTCCCACGTGCTGTGAATACCAGCATGAGGTACCAGGCCCGCACGGTAATTTAACTTTTTATAAGTATTTTCCAATTCAGTGCCTTCTATCAAAACATCCTTCTGTAGGGACGGACACAGGGATCATATAAGAAGGGAAAACAGACAGCTTGTGAGGCCCTAAGTGACTACAGGCTAGCCTGAGGTCATGTGGCTGAGGGCAGCCAGCAGTCAAGCCAATTCTCCAACACTCTCCTTCCTGTTGGAGGAAAGCCACAGCCCCTACCCCATACACACAGCAGTGCTTCGTTTGTAGGATCTGGGCTGGCAAGGAGATCGGACAACAGTCTGGGCTCAACTGAGTACAACTGTCATTGACTAAAGATAGAAGCTAGAAAGAGCATCTGCAAAAATACTTCCTTCAAAATGCCATAGGCTACTGAGCCTGTATGATGGGACAGACCTACAACCCCAGCACTAGAGAGGTTGAGGCAGGAGGATCACTAGTTCTAAACTGGCATGTGACTAGACAGTGACTGGTTCAAAACCAAAGAGTCACAGGCTCCCTTATCTGAAACGCAAGGCAGGAAAGACTCCTCCGGACTGTCTTCTCTCTCCCTCGTCCTCACTGGCCTCTGCTTGGTGACATTCTCCTTACTGCCAATGTCCCACACGTGCTGCCCAGCGCAGCCAGCGGCCTGCTAAAGCATTCCTGAAGGCTGCTTATTCTGCAGGTGTTCTCACAAACTGTTCCTGCAGGCCCACAAAGACTGAAGGCCCCTAACAACCCAAGGCAGGCTTCTGTTTCCCACTCTCCCACTCAGCTCCTTGCTCAGGGCTGAAATGCCTAACTCCTACATCCTCCCAGTTTCTCATCTGCCTGTCCTTGTTTCTGGCCTTTCTCCCTCCTCCTCCTCCTCCCCCAGCCCACCCCTTGCCCACCCCATGCCACCATCTCCTTGTCTAAGAAGGATTCCTGACTAACCACTCGGAGAACTTGGCGTCTATCACATGCTACATCAGGGGCTAGCACTGGTGCCAGTCCCAGGCCAGCCAATCTGCTTCTCTGAGGACAAAGGGAACCTACACAACTCAGCAGAAGATTCAAGGCAGAACAACTTCTATTTTGTGACATGTGTGGGGTTTTCTTCCTCTGTCAGGCTTAAGTTTCAGAAGGGAAGAAGGTCAGTTCTCTGTTATCTTAGCACTTCTTGCCCAGAACAGGCAATAAAATACCACGTGGTACTGAATAAATTAATATAGTTTCTATTCCACTGTATTCCAGATGTCAGGAAACTTAAGTAACATAAAATGGTCACAGGAGGGACGGCTCAGTGGTTAAGGTCCTTAACTGCTTTTCCAAACGTCCTGAGTTCAGATCCCAGCAACCACATGGTGGCTCACAACCATCTGTAATGAGATCTGATGTCCTCTTCTGGAGTGTCTAGACAGCTACAGTGTACTTACATATAATAAATAAATAAATAAATAAATAAATAAATATTTTTAAAAATGGTCACAGGATAGAAAGGACTCCATGTTCCTTCTCGAGGGTCTCCTCTTCCGGGAAAGTAGGCAAGGATGTATAGAGGCCGGCCGGCCGGCCGGCCGGCGAGAGCACATACCTGACGTATAGTGAGATGGGCACAACGGTGTTGAGAATGATGATATAGGACCAGAAGGAGAGGAAGCCAGAGAAGAAGGCACTGTCCACCGCCTCATCCCAGGGCAGGTAGACCTGGAAGCGCGTCCCGACTTCGTGCTCCCAGATGGCATTCCCGATGGCCAGGATCACCCCCATGCAAACCAGGAACCCAAAAATCTGAGGAGAAACAAAAAGCGCAGAAGAGGCCGAGGCTTAGAAAGCTTTGTGGCTCTCGAAGCCCCATGTACCCTAAAGAGGTCTGCTGACATTCTGAGCCCATAAAAGCTCAAGCATGGTCTCGCTTTTCTACCGTAAGGGACCAGGGCGGGCAGCAGGTGCTTGAGAACCACCATAGCATGCAGTCCCCTCTCTGAACATGTCCTTATTCTATGACAGGCAGGCAGAAACACTAAGCAGCTCCCAATCTGGAACTTTCCCGAGTCCTCAAAGGATGTGGCTGGGATGAGATACTTCTGACAGGATTAAGAAAGAAGCTGGCTGTAAATGACCAATCTGCCCGTGCGAGCCCACACAAGCCAACAGAATATATGGATTGTATAGAATGCTTTTTTCCCCTTCTTGGGAGTTAAGCCCAGAGCTCCATCCACAATAGGCAGCCTACTAAGTTACATCCTAAGGTCTGCCTTCACTTTTTTGAGACAAGGTTAGCTTCAAACTGTGGTGATCAACTTGTGTTACCCTCCCCAGTTTTGAGACTTTAGGTGTGAGCCACCAAGTCTGGCTTGGGAGGATCTTGAGTTCAAGGTCAGTCTTGGCTACAGATCAAGACTTTATCTGAGCAAGAAAGAAGACAGGGAGGGAACAATGAAGACCACTGTCTAGTCTCCAACAACTACTTCCAAAATTGCCCAAAGTTGAGGCTCAGAAAAGCAGGCGTCATTCTGCTCTGTGGCCACCAGGGGGCGAGAAGAGCCTTTGTATGCGGAACTCCACTTCTGCGAAGGGTTTCTACAAACCCTTTAAGGCCAAGATGGAAGCAAGCTCAATGACTGCCTTCCGGCCTCGCAAGCTGGCACGCTGGGTGCAGGCTGTGAAGAGGTAGAAAAGGGGTGGGAAAGCCCAACAAGGAAATCCAAGTCTAGGCAAACAGGAGAAGGACTCAGGAACTGTCAAAGTGAGCACGAAAGACTTTCTTTCCCCTTGGGGTCCGTCCTTTACCCTTAGAAGTTGGAGAAAGACCCTACCCTGCTAGGCATCTTCCCCATGGAAAGTTTTCTTTTAACTCTGAATCCATCTCTAGGAAGGCCTCCTTGCCCCTGGCAAAAGCTAACAGGTAACATGCATATTAAGATGCCCTGGAAACCGAGCCCACAGAAGGGGTGGTTTATTTTAGCTTTCTTTAAGTTGTTGATTTGTGAACGTCCCTAAGGCTTTTAAAAATAACATCTGCAAGTCTGAAAGGAGTCTGAAGTGAGCATGGCCCCTGAGCAGCCACTCCTGGCTAGAGAAGAACCAAGGGCAGAGGGCCTCATCAGGGAAGGCGGCAGGAGCAGCCAGATGCTCACCCAGAGTACCAGGGTGTTCATTAGGCGGTCAATACTTGTTCGCTTGAACTTCGTCCTGCCGCTGTTCTGCATCAGCTTAGTATCAGGACCTGGAAAACAACGGGAAGCCAAATAAACAAAGTGAGGGACACTAGAGCAGACGCCCTAGGCAGGCAGGCGGGCAGGCAGGCAGGCAGGCAGGCAGAGGCTGCAGCCAGGGACAGAGGCCCAAGGTCTCCGGGTTCCACCATCCCTCACCCTGAGGGACGTCAGGAGGCTCACCTGCAAAGATGACCAGCCCGAAGCACCACTCAGTGTTTCTCAGCACACAACCCCTCAGCAGCATGTTCTGGTTGCTCAGGGGAAACTTGTTTTCCTTCCAGTACAGAGTCCCGCTGAATTTGTCCAGCTTGTTGTTGGGTGGTTCGCAGATTACTTCGCCTGGACGGGAGACAAAAGTGCCACGACTCAGGGTTCAATCACATAAGCAAACAGACAAGTAGTTACAGGGCTGGGAAGAGGCTTAGCGGTTCAGGAGACCCGAGTTTGCTTTCCAGCATCCTTGAGTAGCTCACAACTCCCTATAACTCCAGATCCAGGGGATCTGATACTCTGTTCTGCAGACACACGCACACACAGACACATGCACACACACACACACACACACACACACACACACACACACGTAAATTTTAAAGTAATAATACAATTTTTAAAATGTAAATATCTGCCGGGCATGGTGGCACATGCCTTTAATCCCAGCACTTGGGAGGCAGAGGCAGGTGGATTTCTGAGTTCAAGGCCAGCCTGGTCTACAGAGTGAGTTCGAGGACATCCAGGGCTACACAGAGAAACCCTGTCTCGAAAAACCAAAAAAAAAAAAAAGTAAATATCTAAGCTTGATGGTCCACACCTTTAATCCCATCCCTGGGAAGGAAGAGGTAGGTAAATCTCTTGAGTCTGACAACAACCTGATCTACAGAGAATTCTGGGCTACAAAGCTCCATACTGAGACCCTGTCTCCAAAAAAAAAAAAAAAAAAATAGTTTTTAGAAAAGCCGTGCTGAGGGGTTAGAGGTAGCTATGAGGATACTGTATGGTGACACGGTGACACACTACTGCCAGGACCTCTCAAGGAAAGATTATGATTAGTACACGGAAGCCCCGGGTTCAAAACCTAACACCACGTAAACCGGGAATGGCAGTGCCTGCCTGTCGTCCAGACACTAGAGGGCGGGGAAAGAAAGTCAGGAGTTCAAGGTAATCCTCCACTACATAGAAAAACAACATGGTGTCATGACTAACACTAAAGACGGTCACAAGGGATGTAGCTCAGTGGAAGAGCACTTGCTTGCCTTAGTACCACACAAAAAAGTACAGACATTTAAGACTCCGAAATCCCACTTCTGTGTATGTATGTGACACATGCACGTGGGGCAAGACGTCAACACGGGACATCTTCCTCTATTGCTCTCACTTGACTCTTTCCTATTACACTTATCTGTATGTGTGTGTACATGTGTGTGCCAAGCACATATAGACACACAAGTGCCAGGGTGCACATGTGAAGGCACTTGAAGACCATCGTTTCCTCCCTGTGAGTCCCGGGCCTACCCAGTCTGCTTGTGCGACTAGGACACTCTGAAGAATCCAATGCTTTCTTTCTACCTCATGGGTCCCAGGACTTCAACTCAGGTAGTTAGGCAAACGCCCTTCTCCACTGAGCCATCTAACCAGCCTCTAACTCACTGTTTGGGATAGAGTTTCTCTCTTATTGAACCTGGAGCTGTCCGATGGGCCAGCCTTGATGTCCAGCCAGCCCTACAGATCCTCCTGAGTCTGATCCTGGCAGTGGGATTGCAGATGTGCTACTCCATCTGGGTAAATTTGGGCTTGGGTCCTCAAGCTTACACAACTGATCCATCTCCCCAGCTCCCAAAACCCACAACCTGGAGACGACAAACACTGTTTACATAAGCATCAGTGGACCAAAAGACTAAATGGCCAAAGGGTGGCTGAACAGTGCCAATTTATGACACATTCAGTTACTGAAGAAGACAAGGCAAGGTTCTTTTGTGGTGAGAAGATAGTTATAATGGCTGGGTGTGACAGTGTGCCACCTACAGCTCCAGTATTCAGAGAGCAGAGGCAGGCAGAGCTCTTTGAGTTCCAAGGTCTACATAGAGAGCCTATCACATAACAAATAAATAAACAAAAAACTTCCGATGTATTTCACAGGCAAAAGGGCATCCTATAGAGATTTTAGTTAAATCACACTTACTATGGGTTACACATTAGTAGGTGAACTGTCAGCTAGTACGGTTACAAAAGGAAAGCAGAACTGGAGAGGAAGAGAGAATACTGATTTCTCACACACAGACAGGCAGGCTGATTTGCTATGAGGAACGTAACCACTATTCTGAGCTGATAAGCGCAAGGAACCATACTCTGTCAGCAGCCACAAAGCTCCCTTGAAATGAACCCCAGTTCAAAAGTCAACGGTACCACCTAGCATTCCAGACACGTCCCTCCCGAAAATGGCCAGAGACTTGCACAACAAAGACTTTCACAAAGACGAGAAGCCAAAAGAAAAGATATACTATAAACTCAAGCCCACCGTCTTTACCCAAGGCTGCTCCAGAACTACTCACCATCAAACCTGGCCAGCTGACTGACGTCCCCCAGCTCGGAGGTGACTGGAATGGCCTGGCGCACTTTCATGTTGGTCTCTCTGGAAGAACAACCAATACCCTTGAGTCCTGCCTCTTCCCCAGCAGCTGGGATCAACCCTGGGCACTCGGCCCCCCAACAGCTTGGCCTAGCAAAAGTCTGCTGTTATCTTTCTAACTCCTCAGATCTCAGACCTGGGAACCGCCTTCAAAAGACTCTTTTACCCCTAAAGATACAAGGAGAAAGCAGACAGCAAGCAGCCCACTCACCCATCCAGCTCTGCAGTCTCTATGTAACACAGCCCGTGGGGCTCGCTGCTGGAAAGGAGGAGGAGGTCCGCCTACACAGAAAGTCTGATGAGAACTCACAAACACACCCCGCTGTGGGAGGCCTCATGGGAGGGGAGGTCCTGGGAGGGGGGGGGGACTTAGAGGGATCATCCTCCAGTAAACACAGGTTTCCTTTTGTTCTGGGCTGTTCTGAGACAGAGCCTCCCACTCTATAGTCCTCTTTGGTATGAAATTCACTATGTAGCCCATGCTGGCCTTGAATTCAGAGATCTACCTACCTCTGTCTATACCTCTGTTCTAGGATTAAAGGACCATGCCATTATGGTTGGCATAGAGATCTGTTCTGTTTGTTTTGAATTCAAAAAGCCTGAAAAAACTAGTCCCGGCTAAATTCCCTTGACACAGAAGCCCACCATTTTGGAAAATCTCTTTCCACAATTCTACCAAAGAGGAAGAATAGCCCTGCAGACTGAAAAGGAGGAACCTTGTCCCTTACCGCCACAAACTGGTTATTTTCTAGCTTGATAATATCACCAACGCATACATTCATCCACTGCTCTTGTTGGAGGCTGAGGCAAAGAGACGACAGTAGAGGCCATCAGTAGCTACGGGGTTCCCGTGGGAGCCTCCCTCCACCCCCAGCCCTGGTCTCCAAAAGTCACTCACACTCCATTGATCAGCACCTGAGAATGACGGTTATTCACCTGGTTATCACTCTTGTGGCGGAACTGAAAGAGAACTAAGAAAAGTAAGACACCGTCCCTCCCCACACCTGGAACAATGACGCATCCTGAAACCAACTCTCCCTAACGCCCCTGCCTAACCCTCAGCCTAAGTACTACACATCTATTGGGACCATGAGGACCATCAAAGTCACCAAGGACTTGTCCAGAATAAAAGTGGCGCCAGGCGGTGGTGGCGCACGCCTTTAATCCCAGCATTTGGGAGGCAGAGGCAGGCGGATTTCTGAGTTCGAGGCCAGCCTGGTCTACAAAGTGAGTTCCAGGACAGCCAGGGCTATACAGAGAAACCCTGTCTCAAAAAACCAAAAAAAAAAAAAACAAAACAAAACAGAATAAAAGTGGCTTTGGGGGCTGGGGGGGGTGGGGGTGGGGTGGATAAGAAGAGGTGGTGACCAGAGAAAGCAGAAGGTGACAACTCACATAGTCATCGGTGGCATCTTTAACAGCTGTGATGGTGAGGACGAGAACCAAAGGCACAATGGTGGTGAACCAGGACAAGGACGAGATCTGGGGGATTAACTGAAAAGAGCAGAGACATGCTTCTGAGGTGCCTGCCAGAGCTCCTTGCCCCCAAATCCTTCCTCTTTATTGGCTTTATTCAGCTTTGTGATATACAGAAGACATAAGAGAGGTAGGTCACTTACCTGCAGAATGAGAAGGAACAGGAAGTAGGTGTTGGCAACTTCCTGGAACTGCTCAAAGAGGTTGACAGGCAGGAAGGTGACAATATTGTACTTGGAGGTCTTGATGCAGTTACTCTATGGCAACAAGGGGGATAATGAGGCCCCCTCACCCCAACCTAGAGCTGGGCTGGAGCTGCCTCTCCCAACTCTGTACTTCCCAAACCTTCTACACTCACACACCCCTCGCCCTGCCAGCCCACAGCTGTGGGACAGGAAAGAGGAGGACAGAAGAAAGTCTCCCCAGGACAATGTATTTGTCCCCTAGGTCAAAGTGTTCTGCTTCAGTGGCAACAGACCTGAGAATTTCAGCCTAACAGCAGATGGTTTCTGGGCAAAAAAAAAAAAAAGTTTTCCTGCCTCCCTCAAACACCCTTCCCAGTCAGCCACCAGCCTCAGCCTTGGATTTTCCAATATTCTTCCCCTTCCAGCCTGAAACAGGGACCACTTACCGCATACTGGAATTTCTCATTGTATTCACGGTCGTTAGCCCGCGCCCTCCGCTCTTCTTCTGCAATAGAACAAGGGTTGTCAGGAGGAGCTAACGAACCGCAACCTTGGTGAGGGCTCTGCTCAGCCACTGTTCCTTTCCACAGGAGACAGCGTTGGTCTTATTAATTCTTGGCTCCAATCTACAGTTTGCCAACAGCTGAGGCCACATGGCTCGCTCTGCACACTACTCCCCTACTTCCCTCTGAGATAAAGTCTCACTGTGTGTGATTCCATCCTCCTCAGCCTTCCAAGGGCTGTGCCACTACTCCTTAGGATACATTCATAGCACAGGACAAGCCCTCTGTTCCTAACTATCGCCCATCAAGGTCATTCTCCAGGAGCACTCTGTTCCCCCTCCCCCTGGCAGCCCCAGATCCTTTGCTTTTGTTATTAACACATCCGCTGTCATAGCCAAGCAGTAGCGCTAAGGGTACAAAGCCTCCTTCCTTGTGGAGACCACTGCAAACTTACACCCAGCACTCTCTTTGCCCTAATCACAGGGAGGAGCTTGGTGGGTGGTGCCAAGACAGAGGGTCACAGTGCCCTAAAAGCACTCTGCTGCAGCATCCCAGGCCCACGTGCAGTCTCTCTAAAGGAGCCTCTTGTCACATGTCACCATAAGCAGCTTCTGACTGGTGGACAATGACATCATCCTATTGCAAAGCTCATCTTCAAGTGTGGGGGTGTGTATGTCAGAGATGTGGGTCATGCAGACTGAGCAGAAATGGAGAGAGGATAAGAAGTAACTGCAATCTTTTTCCTACCATTTACAAATATTTCCCCTAAAGGGAACATCACTGTTAGTGACCCTTATTTAGCAGCATTCAACCTAAACCCTGCAGACTCCAAGCTGCAGGGGCCAACTCCAGGGCCAAGAATAAGAGGTGTCCGATGAAGGGTAGCCCCTCAGACTTAAAAGGGACAGTAACTTGGTTACGCAGTAAGCTTGCCACCTTACATCTGACAGAATTCCAGACCTCTTCTCCCAACAAGCACAATGCAGTAACAAACCCCAGGCCACAGAGTCCCCAGACAAATGACACATCTGACACCCAGAAACTTCCCTCAAAGGGTCCCCTGTCCTACTGAGACCCTAATCTCCAAGCACCATGCAAGGAAAAAGGAGGGTCCCAAAGGGCCCGCAAAGAGCCCTTTGGAGGAAGGGAGGCTAAAGACAAGGGAATGTGGAGGTCAGAGGGGGGAAACTACAGATTTGTGAGAGCTGCCAGGCTCTGCCTCCCGTTACCTGTCCCCCAAGAAGGCTTCTTCTGGCTCCAAGAGGGAGGTGCCCCGGCCCGGGCCCACTTCTCGGGTATCTCCTTGGGGACCGTCATGATCCCGTTTTTAAAAGGCGCATTGACTGTCCTTGGCCTCAGCGTCGCCTACGGGGCGGCCCCCCGGGGAGGCGCAAGAGCTGCGGCCACGCAGAGGGGAGCCCCGGCCGCTGGGCGTGCGCGACACCCGCAGCCCAAGCCATCCTCACGGCCACCTGCGCCTGGGACCACCAGCTCTGCAGGAGCTCCGCTCCCGAACCTCAGGACTGAGGCGAGCTCCGAGTGGCCGGGACCGGGAGCCCACGCCCCAGGCTCCGCCCCACCTGCTCCCACTGCAGAGCCGAAGCCTGCCAGCGCCGCGTAGGCGAAAGCCAGCGCATGGCCCCGCCCCCTCCCCCAGCCAATGCGGGAGAGCGGACCGCCCGCGTTGTCCAGGACAACGGCTTTCATCCCACACACACCCCTCCTTCCGCGGGAAACCGAGGACTCCGGTGGGTAGGCAAAGGAGGCCAGAGCCCAAGAGCCCAGGCCAAAGAGTAGGAGTTGCAGATGCTTTTGAGTTAAGAGGTTGGTGATTAGCAGTCACGGCCGAGCATCAGCCCAAGGATGAAATGAATTCAGCTTCATAAACTACCCGCTCAGGACGCCTAGTGGCCTTAATCCCCCTTTTTTCTCAGAATCATACTAGTCCTTCCTCTTCCCTTGGCTCCCTCAGTCATAACAACAGCCATTTTCATCATGCCCCCAGAGACCCACTTCTTGCCTCTCTTACCTGGGGGGCGCTTTTTTGCACACAGTGCCATCTCACCCAGCAAGTTTCCAGCAATCCATGGGAGACCCTGCAAGAAAGTAACAGACACACGCGGTCGAGAATTCTTCACTGCCCACATCAGATGCCTTCTAAAAACTATCCTAGCTCTGCTCTGCCCTGCCCTCCCCACCTCCTCCAACTCCACTAACGCTCACCTTCCTGCACTGACATGAATACCTGAGAGAAAAGGGAGGTCTTCCCTCTGTCCTGGAAAACATGAGGGAACTGAGAAATTACAGAAGCCAGAGCCTATAGGGAAAGGGCCTAGAAGAGACCAGATATAACAAATGAGATGCAGCTCTCAAGGTATCCACCTGAGGAACAATGGCTGTCCTAGTGGCAATGACAGCTGCTGCCGGTACTAGAAAGCAGAATGTGCCCTAGTGGGCTGGGTGGGGAGCTAGGAGCCAGGAAACACCTGGCAGAGCATCAGGAAGCAGGGTGGCCATGTTCCACCCTTCTAGAAAGCTCCTAATGTCCCCACCCCTACTTTCATTACTGGGGCTTCCATTATCACCTCCTCCCCATGAGGGTTCTCATCAGTCGCATGGCCACCACTTCCTGCAGACAGTCCTCAAACCATTTCCTCTCAATCTTGTCCAGCCACCCTCTGGGGCCATCAGAGAGGTCTTCCCAATCCTGCTAAGGGGTCACCTTTCTCTCTCACCCCAAGTCTAGTCCAGTCAGAATAACACTAAGAACAGGCTCAAGAGAGCCTCTGCTTCCTCCCACCCTCTCATGTACTTTCTCCTAAAAAGGTGTAAGTCCAGGCCACAGGAAACTCCTCTTCCTTCAGATGGAAAGCCTTGCCCCTCCTTAGTTCCCTTGCCTCTAGCCTGTCAGTCCCAAGAGATACTAATTGCCTGTCTGCCCAATCTCTGTAATTACTGACTGTGGTCCTAGCCCAGTCATCCTCTCCCCGTCTCCCTTCACTAATGTGCACTCCCTCCTTGATCTCAGAGCAGACAGTCCTGAGGGGCACTAAGTCCTTTTCACTCCTGACTCTCCACAACTGTGGCAAGCAACAGTGGCTGCCCCCTTGGCTCTGGAAGAAAAACCTCATGAACATTTTGGCGATGCCAAACCCTCTTCCAGGGCCCCAGCCAGGGTCTCCACCCAATCTAGAGCATGAGTCACGGGGAGGGTGGAGTGTGGAGCCAGAGGCTAAAGGAGAGGATGCAGGGTGGGCATAGCTGGCTCCTACCCAGCCCCACTCGAGTGGGAGGCTAGCAAGCATCGTTAGCCCTAACACCTGGGTCTTCCTTCTTAGAAAGAGTTAACAGTGGAGCAAGCTGACCATCAAGCGTCAAGTCTGGATATGGATCAGGGAAGTTCTTTTACCTCTAGGACCCTGGGGAGGACTGAGAACAACTTTGGCCCCAATCCTCGAGAGGGGTGCAGTAACAAGGTCTCCCTCTCAGGATATCCTGGTTTTCTAAACCGACTAGGCCCACCAGCCACGTCGCCTTGCCCCGTCACCCTACCCCAGCCCCCTCTGCAGCCATATCTGGGATAAAAATAGCCAGCCATGGGAAAGAGGCAGCGCTCCACGAAGGAAAAAAAGGACTCCTCCTCTGGGTCTGGCCTCCGCTCCTTTCCAACCAAGAGCCTTTTCGGGGGAAGCTAGCAGATAGACGAGACAGGAGAAAACAATAATACCCGAGGCCACCTTCCTTCCCTCTCCAAGGACAGTATCCAGGACCCACTACACAGCTTTGAGCTCCCAAAGCTCACCCCTGGCACCCTTGGTTTTCCTGGGGCACAGAGAAACCTCCACCTTCCCGGGACAAATCCTATCAGCCCCAAACTCCCTCTCTAGGCACCTAAAGGCTGGCACCAGGTTACTCCTCACACCCCAACTCCGCACGCCCCTTCGGGGCCCCATCTTCCCAGCTTGCGCACAGCTACCGGTTCGCTCCATCCTGGTAGCCCTTCTCTCCAGCCTCCCACAGCCGCTCCCCGTGGCACCGCTGCCCGCGCCTCCCAGAGCCGACCCTCCGGGTCCACACCCCCGGCCCCACGGCGGCGGCGCCTTACCTTAGCGCTCCGCGCGCGGCGCTCCGCCCGGCGGCCCCGTCCGGCCCATGCCGGGGGCTGGGGCGGGGGCGCTCGGCTCCGCTGCCCGCAGGCTCCCGCCCCCCGACAGCAGCCCGGCTCTCCTGACCCCCCCGGGGCCCCGGCCCGCTACTTTGTGTCAGTTTCGGCCGCGGGGCGGAAGTGACGGCTGCGGCCGCGGGCGGGGGGCGGGAGGGGCTTTGGGGAGGTGAGGGGCGCGGCGTGCGCCATCTTGGTGCGTAGGGAAGAGGGGGGTGGTCCCAAGCTTCGGCCCGGACTCGCACACAATCGGCGAGGCTGGAGGACGCTGGGATGCTGCTGCTTTATTTTGGAAGCCAGAAACCGAGCGAATGCTGCTTTCTCTGCCAGAAACCATCTTCGGGGAGGAGCCTGATGCGGGAGTAGCGATGAAGAAGCCCCTTAGCACGCTTTTCTCTAGCCTAAGTGTCTGCTGTGCTTCCCTCCTCGCCCTGGCTCATCTCAAGGCCTTTCACTTCCTGAAAAGGCACAGCTATTGCATTGACTGGGAGTTGTGCCTCAGTTTCTCCGCTTGGTTCTCCTGACGATGAGTAGTTGACTTTGCCCCTTACCACATTCCCTTGGGTGGTATATTACGCGCGCGGACACACACACACACACCTCGAAGAACTATCTGAGGTCATTGGCACTCCTGTCAGGCCAAAGATAGGAAACGTAGAGATTTCCCGAGCTGGCAGCCAGAAGACAAGGAGATAGCTCCGAGGCAGAGCCCTTGCCTAGGCCCTAAATCAAATCCCTAATGCCACAAAATACAAGTGGTTTTGTTGTGTTGTTGTTGTTGTTGTTGTTTTGAGTCAGTGGGAGGGGGTGTCTCACTATGTAGCTCTGAAAGGCCTGAAATTCCAGAGACCCTAGGCGTGCTCCATCACTTCCGAGTCAAACTTAAACTAGGTTTTGTTTGTTAAAAGATTCACTCTTAAACCAGGCTTGGTGGCGCATGCTTTTCGTCCCAGCGTGCGCCTTTGATCCCAGCACTCGGAGGCAGAGGCAGGCGGACTTAGTTCGAGGCCAGCCTGGTCTACAAAGAGTTCCAGGACAGCCAGAGCTGACAGACAGAGAAACCCTGTCTCGAAAAATCATAAAAAAAAAAAAAAAAAATATTCACTCTTGTTAGGTGTATTGAGTCACACGCTGAAGTCCAGGCCGTTATGGTCTGCATAGAAAATTTAAGTACTCCATAGGGAGACCTCGTCTTTTTTTTTTTTTTTTTTTTTTTTTTTTTGGTTTTTCGAGACAGGGTTTCTCTGTATAGCCCTGGCTGTCCTGGAACTCACTTTGTAGATCCGCCTGCCTCTGCCTCCGGAGTGCTGGGATTAAAGGCGTGCGCCACCACGCCCGGCTGGGAAAAAGTGAAGAAGGGAGAGCAGAAGCTCCCAGGCCCTACCCCTCAAAGGATCCTTGGATCCCTCCACCCACCCGATTCTAGAAACCTTCCCAAAGCCAGCAGCCAGCGTGCACACCCTCTGGTGGCTCCTTTAAGGAACTGCGTGCCTGGACGCTCCCAGGGTAGAAGACCAGTCTGGAGTCCTTCAGGAGTGGTAAACAGAAGTGTCCTGGTCTGGCAGAGCAATACAAGAATATCTGTCTTGCGTGCTGGCCAGCTCATGGTGCTCTTGCAGAGTGGGATAAGATTGGTCCTTGTCACAGCTTACACTCCAGCTGAGCTAGTCCAGCTACCAAGTCTGAAGCCTTGAGTTGAGATGCCATCACCTTTGGAAATGGTTCTAAATCCTCAGGGTGGTGCAGAGCCACCAGGAGCTGGTATGTGGCTGTGCCCAGGGTGGCCCCCACCATAGGAGCCACTACAGGCACCCACCACCAGCCATTACCAGCACTGTAATGGAAATACAAAGGGAGGTGTCAGAGGTGGCTCTTAGACACACCTCTTCCCATAAGCCAGGACTAGTAAGGCAGGTCCTCACACTAATTCCTGTCATGACATATCTAACAGTGAACATGGGGTTACATTCATTAATGGGAAGCACTTAGGAAGCAACCCCCAGGAGAATTTAGTCCAACCTCTAGTCTTGCAGAATAAACTGAATAGACTTTTTTACGGATGGAGTCACTAAAGCCCAAAGTAGTATGGCATACCCAAGGACGCCTCTGAGCCTACTATACGCATGAAAGGGGGGGGGATGCAGGAGAGCTATGAAGGAAGGGAGAACTTGCCAGCTGAAGAAGGAACACTGTTCCAAGAATACAAGAGCAGTATGTAAGTGGATAGAACTCGGGTTGGACATGGTAGCACATGCCTTTAATCCCAGCACTTGGAGGGATCTCTGCCAGCCTGGTACATAGTGAAACTCTGTCTCAAAAAAAAAAGAGGGGGGGTGGAATCTGGAGAACCGTGGACAAAGCTATTAATAGGGGTGAATGGAGGACTGTACCAAGGGAAGCTGTCTCCTATCTGAAGATGTCAGGGTCCCAGCCAGCAAAGTAGGTGACGATCCTTGGGCCCAGGTCCCAGGCAGGGTTGAGTGGAAAGTCACAGTTTGCACCCATGGATAGTCCAATGGTGAGGATCAGCAGTCCCACCACCACAGGCTCCAGACCTGCAGGTGCTCCTTTATTTCATCTGTCTAGGGTCGCTAACAGCCCCACAATCAGCATCCAGGTACCCAGAATCCTGAGGTCGAAGGAAAGCCATCAAGTGACACATAGGTGCTTCATTTGCCTTCTGTCACTCAAACACACTGTGCCACCCCCTCTATGCCATCTGTGCAGCAGAAGCTACAGGGCCAAGGTAGAATGAACCCCATATTCCACCCAAAATCTGAACAATGAGCTGGGATCCCAACAACCAAGGCAAAGTGTGGGACTTACTTTCCCATATCTTCTGCTCATTCTTACCTAATTCAAGAAGCCATTGTTCAGGGACAGATAGGGGGAAGGGTAAGTGGCAAAAATGGAGGCTGTCTCTTTGGGACCGGTCACTGTCAGGTTCCCACCTGTGTAGTTCTGGAGGGCATCTTCAAGAGAGAGGGACACTCAGAGTTTCCATCTTTACTTAACCACAGCAAGGCACCTCTGCCCACAACTGTCCCCATCACATTCTCTTACCATAGTAGAGAATGTAGGTAGCACCTGAGGCACAGAAAGCAGACAGCAGTTGCACAACTCAGTAAACCGGGAGCTTGGCCCAGGGGAGGCGTCCCACCAGGCACATGGCCAGAGAAAAGACTGGGTTTAGGTGGGCTCCTTCACAAGATCAAAGGGGAAAGACAGTGTTAGGTACCACTGCCAAACACTGTCACAACACCATGCTTTCTCCTGCAATGCTTATTTCCATTACGTAGTTTAAACAAGGCTCAAAAACTGGAGAGATGGCTCAGCGATCAAGAGCACTGGTTGTTCTTGGAAAGGACCTGGGGTTATCAGCACCCACATGGCAGCTCAAAACAATCTGTAACTCCACAACAAGGGATCCGTTGCCCTCTTTGGGGAACCTCATGCACTTGCACAGACATACATCCAGGCAAAACACCCAAACATATACTTTTTTAAAAGTGATTTGCCAGAGTGGAGAGATGGCTCAGTGGTTAAGAGCACTGGCTGTTCTTCCAAAGGTCCTGATTCAATTCCCAGCAACCACATGGTAGCTCACAACCATCTGCAATGTAACCTGACCTCCTCTGGTGTGTCTGAAGACAAAACAACTACAGTGTACTCATATACAATAAATAAATAAATACATCTTGGGCTGATGAGATGGCTCAGTGGTTAAGAGCACTGACTGCTCTTACAAAGGTCCTGAGTTCAAATCCCAGCCACCACATGGTGGCTCACAACCATCCGTGACAAGATCTGACACCCTCTTCTGGAGTGTCTGAAGACAGCTACAGTGTACTTACATAAAATAAATAATAATAATAATAAAAACTTTTTTAAAAAGGTGATTTACCAAGTTCACAGGATCATACAGTGAAACCAAAATATGAGCCTGAAGCCCTGAAGCCAGGCGGTGGTGGCGCACGCCTTTAATCCCAGCAGTTGGGAGGCAGAGGCAGACAGATTTCTGAGTTTGAGGCCAGCCTGGTCTACAAAGTGAATTCCAGGACAGCCAGGTCTACACAGAAAAAACCCTGTCTCGAACCCCGCCGCTTCAAAAAATATGCCTGAAAAGGAGTACCTCCCCTGCAGCACACTGTCTGGTGGCCCAACCCAAGCACTCTAATACATGTATTAAGAGCAGGCTGGGCTGGAGAGATGGCTTAGCAGTCCTGAGTTCAAACCATCCATAATGAGATCTGACGCCCTCTACTGGTGGGACTGAAGACAGCTACAGTGTACTTACATATAATGATAAAAATCTTGGGGCCAGAGTGAGCAGTGGTCCTGAATTCAATTCCCAGCAACCATGTGGTTACATGATGGCTCACAAACATCTGTACAGCTACAGTGTACTCATATACATAAAATAAATAAATAAATAAATCTTTAAAAAAAAGAGAGAGAGAGAGAAGCTGATGAGGTCCTGAGCCCATGTGAGGCACAGAAGAATAGTAATTATCCTCAACACTCTGCCATAGATCTCTGCCTGAGAGAGTTAGGAGTCTAGAGTCAAGAACAGGAACAGTGAGTGAGGTAGGTGAAGGAGAGGGACTGGATGAGCCAAAGCCATATCTCAGTCCGGAACACTGGCCAAGCTCCAGGGGATAAAGCCTACAAAGTCACCAAAAGAACCTTGCCTGCCATGGAGATAGCTACTGTAGCAGCCAGAAAGCTGGCCAGACAACCTGGGCCACGGACCCCTGAGTGAGGAGCTGGTGGGGAGAGGGAAGACAAGGGATGGACGGAGAGCCCAGGAGACTAGGGTGCAGAAAACCAACAGGAAAAATAAATAAATTTGAGAAACTAACAAAGAACGGAAACAGAAAAAGGAAATTGTAGAAGCAGAGGAGGAGAAAGAAGGAAGGCAAGAGACGAGTGAAGGGAAAGGTGGGGGCCGAGGGTCACAGTCCCTGTAATCCCAGAGTCACAGGAGTCTCTGTGAGTTCCAGGCAGTCAAGGCTACATATTAATATAATAAATAGGAAAAAATTGTTACTTAGGGGAGAGCACAAACACAGTCCCCCACTACCACAAAGTATGCAGTCGAGTTTCCCGCATTTGGGGAAATCACAGGGGTCAGCACACCCCAAGTGCAATGGGTGAGCCTCGCCCTGGGAAAACACCTTTCTGATCGTGGCATCCCCTCTGCCGGGTAAGTATATAAATAAGAGATGTTTTAAAAAGAGCAAAGCTAGGCTAAACTGGGAGGGTCATTGAAGACTGTGGAGCCCAGCCTAAGATACAAAACAAGACCTTAAATCACAAGGAGTAAAAGAAAGAGAGACTTAGAGAAGGAAAAGAGAAGAAATTAGGTGAAAGGAAGTGGATCAGCAGGGGAATCGACAGGAAGAAGAGCCAGAAACTCTGGCCTCCCTTCTCACCCCCCTCAAGCACCCCACCTACCAAGAGCACAGATGCACCCAGAAACTCCACCAGGCACTGCCATGGGGCTTCGGATCTGCAGATGGGCCCTGATTTCAAGCAGAGCACAGGCCATGGTGGGAACACTTGTCACAGCTCACTGATCCCTCTGTCTGCTCAGACACACAGCTACCACACACACAATTATTGCTAGCCAGCGGTAAAGATAAGAAAAAGACTTTAAAAACCAATGATCTCAGCTCTAGAATAGCAGTGACACATGTAACCTTGGAGCAAGGGGTTGTTTCCTTCCTCTGGCTTGAGAAGCTAGAAGGTAAGGAGGTTGCTCGAGCTCTGTCTTATCTGCCCTTCACCCACACACACACCCATTCCTCACAGGGCTGGCTTCCCCTAGGCTGATGGGAGGGACCCTACCTCACACATCAGTTCTCTTGGTCCTAAAGACAACCCTGGGGTAAACTAGAAAGGTGTGACAAGGAAAAGTAGCCCCTCACCCAGGGCTTTAGTTGGAGCTTTTCAAGAACTAAGAAGAACCCAGCACAACTAGCCACTGCTTAAGACCCTTCTGTGCTGCCAGCTGAAAACCTGACAGTTTCTAGGACTCTAACCAGAGACTCGAGTGCAATCCTGGTGGCTCCTGGTTTCATCCAAGGCACCTCTGGAGCTCTAACCTCAATACTGAGAGAAAGATAAGAGCTATTTTTTTTAAAGTTTCTATAGCAACCTTTTAAGATCTAACATGAACACCATAGCAGGGTGAGGGAAGGAATAAATGGCTACTGCTAGGACAATTGGCCATAACTCTCCCCTGAGGAACCCACACCTATGGTTAAGCATGACTTATTTTCTGTCACTCTCTATTAGAGAAGTCCACACCAATGCTAAAATATCATCTACTCAGGAATGGTGACACACACTTGTCATTCCAGCACAAGGCAGGGGCAGGTGGCTCTTTGAGTTCAAGGCCAGGTTGATATAGATAGTGAATTCCAAGACAACCAGAAAGAAAGAAACTACACAATAAGACCCTGTCTCAAAATAATAGTAATAATAATAATGCATTAATTTGTTTAAAAATATTTAATAAAATCTTCAGCTAACTGGATATGGGAGAGCATCCCTTTAATTTCAGCAGGGACAGATTTCTATGAATTTGAGACTATCCTGGTCTGGAGGTGTATTAGTTAGGGTTTTACTGCTGTGAACAGACACTATGACCAAGGCAAGTCTTATAAAAAAACAACATTTAATTGGGGCTGGCTTACAGGTTCAGAGGTTCAGTCCATTATCATCAAGGTGGGAGCATAACAGTATCCAGGCAGGCATGGCGCAGGAGGAGCTGAGAGTTCTATGTCTTCATCCAAAGGCTGCTAGTGGAAGACTGACTTCTAGGCAACTAGGGTGAAGATCTTATACCCACACCCACAGTGACACACCCATTCCAACCAGGTCACACCTATTCCAACAAGGCTACACCTCCAGATGGTGCCACTCCCTTGTCCAAGGATATACAAACCATCACATTCCACTCCCTGGTCCCCATAGACTTGTTCAAAAACATGAGTCTATGGGGACCATACTTAAACATAGCATAATGCAAAATGCATTTAGTGCAACTTTCAAAGTCCTCATAGTCTATAGCAGTTGCAACAATGTTAAAAGTCCAAAGTTCAAGGTCTCTTCTGAGATTCATTCAACTTAATTAACTGTAATCCCCAAAGCAAGGCAGGAAACCAGCCGGGCAAACTCCAAACTCTGCATCTCTATGGCTGATGTCAAAGTGGTCTTCAGATCTCCACTCCTTTTTCATCTTTTTTGACTGCAACAAACTGCTTCCTCCTGGGCTGGTTCCACTCCCTGTTAGCAGCTTTCCTCAGCATGTGTCCCATGGCTCTGGCATCTTTAACATCTTTGAGTCTCCAAGGCAAGTTCAATGTTACAGCTTCTTCTTTCAGTGTCTGGGATTCCACTTGATCTTTTGGACTCCTCCTAAGGACTGGCATCACTTCTCCATCTCTGTCCTCTGTAGCACTCTATGCTCAGGTTGATCCACTCCATTACGGCTGCTGTTCTTGGTGATCATCCCATGGTACTGACATCTCCAATACACTGGGGTGTTCCACTCCAACTAGGCTTCACCAATAGCCTCTCATAGGCTCTCTTCAGGGTGCCAAGCCTCAAATCCTTTGCATGACCCCTTCAATCCTGGGCCATCAACTACAGCTGAGGCTTCACCTTCTCCAGTGGGCTTCCCTGGCCTCTCACAGTGCTAAGCCTCAGCTTCTCTCCATGATCCCTTTATTCCTTCACAAGCAGTACCACCTGAGTGACTCTTACACATTATCAAGTCCAGCCACAGCATGAGCTACAACCTTATCTATCTCTGGAACACAGCTTCTTTGTGCTCCCAGAAAACAATTTCCAGAAGATTTCACCTCAACGATGCTGGTCTCTTCTTAATCACCGCTAATTCCTTAGCTCCAGCTAACCAGCATCAATTTTCCCAGTAGTTCCTTCCATTCTTAACTCTAGAGCCAGAGGCACAATGGCTGAAGCTGCCGAGTTCTGCTGCTTACAGGAACTAGAATATGATCCCCTTGTATTATTACATTATCACTAGCTTTATGTTTTCTAAATCCTTCATTGCCTAAGCTTGGCTATCCTGGTTCTTGCTCTGTAGATTACCCTGAATGTAGAGATCAGCATGCTTGTCTCATGGGATTAAAGGTGTGTACCACCATGCCTGGATCTAATTTAGCTGGGTAGGATCTTGCCCCAAGGTCCCACTCCCTTAATCTTTATCTCCTAGAACACAAGATTTTGCTCCATTTCACTTCCTGGTACTCCTTTAATACTCAAACCATATATTTTATATTTTTCCTTTCTAAGCTTGCTATGCTTGTTCAAACTTCTCTTCATAAGACTTAACCAGAGAACAAAGTCTCTGCTGGGCTTTTTTGAAACTTCTTTTGTCAATGCAATTAATCCAAGTCTCTTCACCTTAGCCTCAGGCAAACTTTTCAGACAAGGGCAAAAAGTAGCCACATTCTTCACCAAAATACCACAAAACCAGTCTTTATGCCACATTCTGAAATTCTTCTCCTTTGAAATCTCTTGGGCCAGGTCAACACAGTTCAAATTACTCCCAGCAACAAAATCTTCCATATTCCTACTAGGATGACCCATTAAGCCCCATTTAAAGCATTCCACTGCTTTCCAAATCCAAAATCCCAAAATCCACATTCTTTCAAATAAAAGCATGGTCAGGCCTATCACAGCAATACCCCACTCCCAGTACCAACTCTGTATTAGTTAGGGTTTTACTGCTGTGAACAGACACTATGACCAAGGCAAGTCTTATAAAAAACCAACATTTAATTGGGGCTGGCTTACAGGTTCAGAGGTTCAGTCCATTATCATCAAGGTGGGAGCATGGCAGTATCCAGGCAGGCATGGCGCAGGAGGAGCTGAGAGTTCTATGTCTTCATCCAAAGGCTGCTAGTGGAAGACTGACTTCTAGGCAACTAGGGTGAAGATCTTATACCCACACCCACAGTGACACACCCATTCCAACCAGGTCACACCTATTCCAACAAGGCCACACCTTCAGATGGTGCCACTCCCTGGTCCAAGGATATACAAACCATCACAGGAGGGGTGAGACAGGATTTCTCTATGTAGCCCTGGCTATTCTGGAACTCACAGAGATCCACATACCACTGCCACCACCAACAGCTAAAACTCTTTTCCGCATCAAAATCATGAATCCTGGTTTGATCTCAGTCAAAGTCCTAAAAACTTAGGGAGAACTCCTCATGGTATTGAGAGCGACAGAGTGGAGCTGTGTCTCTTCCCCTCCAACACTGGCAGATCCTATCATACAGATGAAGATACAGAGTCCGGGTGTTCCCTCGTGACTACATAGTGGCTAAGTGAATCCAAACTCAGGTTCCCTCTGTCCCATATTCTCCAGTGCCTCTCCTATGGGTGCAATAGCTCCCTGAGCTACTTGGATGCGTGAAGAACTCAACAAGCATCTAGAGACTCTGGGCTGAAGTCTATAGGCTATGGCAAAGATTGTTTATGTTAGTGCAGGGATGAGACAGGTCTTTCTAGGTAGACTCTGGAAAGGCCTAGAACTCAAGATGGTGCTTCCTCGGGCTCTTGAGTATGAAGATCACAGATCTGGGCTGGAAGGATGGCTCAGAGGTTAAGAGTACCAACTTTTCTTCCAGAGGTCCTGAGTTCAATTCCCAGCAACCACATGGTGGCTCACAACCATCTGTCATGGGATCTGATGCCCTCTTCTGGCATGTCTGAAGAGAGCAATGGCGTACTCCTATACATACAATAAATAAATCTTTTAAAAAAAAAAATCAGCCGGGCGTGGTGGCGCACGCCTTTAATCCCAGCACTCGGGAGGCAGAGGCAGGCGGATTTCTGAGTTCGAGGCCAGCCTGGTCTACAAAGTGAGCTCCAGGACAGCCAGAGCTATAAAGAGAAACCCTGTCTCGAAAAACCAAAAAAAAAAAAAAAAAAAAAAAAAAAATCACAGATCTGTACTGTTTAACAGAACTCCAAACAGATCCCTTCTCAGAAACGCCATGCCCACTCCCTAGCTCCTGGGAATACCAGCTGCTGATACCACACAGCTACCTCTCTCATTGGTCAGTGCCTTCCAAGACAGGTCAATGCCTCACCCAAGGTTCCATGCCTTACTTTTGGGTTCCATGGGCAATGATTGGTTGAGGCAGTAATACAGAGCCCCTGGCTCTTGCTGTTGTTGTTGGTTGTTGTTGTTGTTGTTTTACCTCAATGTGGGAAAGCTCTAAAGGGTCAATGACTCGCCAGAGTTTGCAATAAATAGGACCAACCAAGGCCTTGGCTGTACCTGGTGTGTGAGTTGCTCTCTGTGCCTAACCCTGCTTTCTTTGCTGCGTTACATGTTGCATTAGTTTCTTTAAGTGCTGATAAGAGCAGCTTAAGGGAGAAAGAGCATGATGAGCATAGTAAAAAAAATGCCTTTCAGACACGGAAGAATACCTGAGTCAGAAACTCCAGCCACGGCTGCACCTGATTATCAGAACCCGTGGACATCACTCACTCAAGATAGCCAGACACAGTCCTAGAACCCCGAAACGCTCAGTGCACAGTATATAATCAGAGACCAAGAGCAAAGCAGTGCTCTGCACATCTTCAGGACTGCTGGAGACACTACAGAGATGCCACCTTGATCTGCCTGTGACTGGAGAGCCTCCCCTGGGATCCTGACTCATAAACTGGAGACCACCATGAAAGACTGATCTCACCGGTGAGCAGCCCTGGGGAGAGAGGCTTAGAACTGTAGCTATGAATTTAGCCTGTGGATGGTGTGTGATGACTCTCAGCATAACTTTTGTAGTACCAGTGAGCTTACCTACCTTTTTGCTTGTGACAAAAGGTTTATTTTAATCTCACAGTACAAGGGTCTAGTCCACTGTGACAAGAAAGTCCTGGTGGGAGGAGCTTGAGGCAATGGGTCACATGGCATCTGCAGTCAGGAAGCAGAGAGCAGCGAACGCTCCTCCCACTTAGGTAACTTTTTCCTTTTTAGGTCATCCAGGACTCAAGCCGAGGAATTGTGTTGCCCTCTTAAGGAAGGGTCTTCACACCTCAGTTAGCCTAATCAAGACAGTCCCACATAGGTACAGCCAGACATTCATCGAGAGAATCTGTCACAGATGTGTCTGAAGGCTCATCTCCTACATTATTCTGTCAAGTTGACAATATTAGTCATCGCTTGTGTCGCTTGTGTGTGTAGGAGTCCTAAAAGCTCCTCAGGGCATCTGGTTCCTGTAACTCCTCAGTCTACTTTGTTTCCAGTTTAGAATCGTTGCTGTAAGGAGGGGTCATGGTGATCATTTCCCCTTTTCTTTTTTCTCTTCTATTTTTCCCAAGACAGGGTTTCTCGGTGTAGCCCTGGCCGTTCTAGACTTGATTTGTAGACCAGGCTGGCCTCTGCCTCCCAAATGCTAGGATTAAAAGTGTATACCACCACTGCCCAGCTGAGCATTTTCTAACATGAGACTTTCAGACTAGATGTGATGAGTCACATATTTAATACTAACATTCAGGAAGCAGAAACCAGTGGATCTCTATGAGTCCAAGGCTATCCTGGTCTACTTAGTAAGTTCTAGGCCAGCCAGGTCTACATAGCAAGACCCTATATTTTCAAACAAACAAACAAACAGGCTTAGTTAACATCGTTACACAGAAGATCTACATAAAAGTCCTTATATCAAGTCGGCTTCTACTACTGAAGTTACATTTAGAATGTTTGGCTCAAAACGAAAATGGCAACTCAGAGACAAAATGTGGTGTCTTTGAGAACAACAAAGACTTTCTTGCCAAGGGCCTAGGAATGTGGACAATCAATAGCCACCAATGCTGCCCCAGAAAGGGGCTTGTGTGTACTTTGTTTCAAAAACTCAAAGAAGGGGCTGGTGAGATGGCTCAGTGGTTAAGAGCACCCGACTGTTCTTCCGAAGGTCTGGAGTTCAAATCCCAGCAACCACATGGTGGCTCACAACCATCCGTAAGGAAATCTGACTTCCTCTTCTGGAGTGTCTGAAGACAGCTACAGTGTACTTACATATAATAAATAAATCTTAAGAAAAAAAAAAAAACCAGCTGGGTGGTGGTGGCGCACGCCTTTAATCCCAGCACTTGGGAGGCAGAGGCAGGTGGATTTCTGAGTTTGAGGCCAGCCTGGTCTACAGAGTGAGTTCCAGGACAGCCAGGACTATACAGAGAAACCCTGTCTCAAAAAAAAAACAAAACAAAAAAAAAAAAAAACCCTCAAAGAATAATTTCATACAATGGGAGTGGATTTTAGAAAGGAATTTACTAGATGTTCATAAATGAGTGTGTAAGAGACAGGAAGCAAGCAGGCTGTAAAGATGGATGGTCACACAGGGCCCAGTCTAGGGGCTTGTAGGTCTTGTTGGGTTGAGGCAAGGGAGTAAGGTCCATTGCCCTATCCATGAGGTGACAATGGCCTAGGGCTTGAGTTATACCACTCACATAACTTCCAGGCGGCCATGTTGACTCTCACTGTTGTGTTAAAGAAGAAAAATATCTCTGGGCAGTGGTGGCACACACCTTTGATCCCAGCACTTGGGAGGCAGAGGCAGTGGATTTCTGAGTTCGAGGCCAGCCTGGTCTATGGAGTGAGTTCCAGGACAGCCAGGGCTACACAGAGAAACCCTCTCTCGAAAAAAAAAGAAGAAAAATAGCAAGAGACCACAACAGGTATCCATGTTCCTAAAAACTCACTACATCTGTCCTCTGGCCATACAGAACTGCCAATAGAACCAAGAACACGTTCAGCATCTGGTGGCCAAGAATCAAAACTGCTCATTTTTGAGGCCCCTGTGATGGCTCTCTAGGCGTCAGCTTGACCACATCTGAAGTTTAAAAATTCTGGATCTTTTGAGGTAGAAGGATCCAGCTTCAATCTGGGCCACACTTTCAGGTGGCAGTCTACATAAAGGCCAAGAAGGAGGAAGTGCTCTAACTTTGCTTCCTTATGCTCAAAGTATCTTGCTGTCAAGCCAATTCCTTTGCTACATTAGAGTCCATGTCTTCAGGACTCCAACATATACAGAAGACAAGCTGAGATACTCAGCCCGGTGGGCTGAGGAACTATTGGATTCTTGGATTTTGTGTTGGTAGACAGCCATAGCTGGTCCAGATGGACCACAGCCTGGAAGTCACTCTAGTAAATTCTCTCTCTCTCTCTTCTTTTTTAAGATTTATTTTATTTGTGTAAGTACACTGTAGCTGTCTTCAGACACACCAAAAGAAGGCATCAGACCCCATTACAGATGGTTGTGAGCCACCATGTGGTTGCTGAGAATTGAACTCAGGACCTCCGGAAGAGCAGACAGTGCTCTTAACCACTGAGCCATCTCTCCAGCCCATAATTTCCCTTTCTATATCTCTATAGAGATTCATTCTCAGTTCTGTTCCTGAAGAGAATGCTGACCAATACAGCCCTATAATACCTGATTGGTTTCTCTCTCCTCTTTGTTTTTCTCTATGGGGAGGTAACCCTAACTGCCATTAGGGAATTGGGGTGATGATTCATGTAACTGCTTACAACTGGCTGAGGATAATTATAGGGACAGGCAGTTGGGGAACCTTTCCCATATGCCTATCTAAGGGACCTCAAATGTTCATGGTGGTATAGAAGGAAGTATTTACATGGGGTCTGGACTAAGGGAGAAAGAATAAAGGCAAGAAAACAGTCAGACAGACAGAGATGGCACCAAGTAAAGTGGAGCATAGAGAGGTTGACAGTTCCCTTTCTTGTTGACTTTCTGGCCTTGGAGGACAACAAATGGACCCTCCTAGATGAAGTTACAATGTCACAGGTTCATCTACGTGTGGATGAACTATATATGGGAAGAGATAAAATTAAGACAGTGCTGGCCTCCATAGGTCTGTGTACTGGGGTGCAGCCGGCAGGGAATCCTTTGCCTGGCTGGTGGGAATGAAAGGTCTGACCAAGCTCAGGTGGGGCCAGAACAACCAGAGAGTTACAGCTGTCTGAGGGGAGACCAGAACATGGCGGCTGAGCCTCTTCTTCTTCTTCCTCTTCTTCCTCTTCTTCCTCCTCTTCCTCTTCCTCTTCCTCTTCCTCTTCCTCCTCTTCCTCTTCCTCTTCCTCTTCCTCTTCCTCTTCCTCTTCCTCTTCCTCTTCCTCTTCCTCTTCCTCTTCCTCTTCCTCTTCCTCTTCCTCTTCTTCTTCTTCTTCTTCTTCTTCTTCTTCTTCTTCTTCTTCTTCTTCTTCTTCTTCTTCTTCTTCGTTTTTCGAGACAGGGTTTTTCTGTATAGCCCTGGCTGTCCTGGAACTCACTTTGTAGACCAGGCTGGCCTCGAACTTAGAAATCTGCCTGCCTCTGCCTCCCAAGTGCTGGGATTAAAGGCATGTGCCACCACCACCCAGCCTGAGCCTCTTCTGAGTCTACTGCTGCCCCAGAATAGATGGCACAGAGGGCAACTAGGGGCTGAGGTCAGGGCCACCCAGCAGGAAATGACTGCAGTCAAGCTCACACACCCAGCTAGTTGGGCCAGGTCAAGGTCCAGTGACGAAAGCTTTGGGAGAGAGAACTTTTCCCTGGAATGTTACAGCTCAGTAAGAGGCACTCTCAGAGGGTCTTTAGTGAAATAACTCGTACACTTTATTCCTTATAGATAAGACATAAACATGGAAGGACTTCAGGTGTTGTCCCTATATGACTAATTGTCACAGTCCTCTCGGAGGGGTGTCATGGTCACATGTTCCAAGACAGAAACCTAATTGAGAGTAGATTTGAGCACCTATCGTTCCCAATTACGAGAATTGCCGGGGCTCCTGAATCTACTGGACCTTGCCAGGTTTTCTATCTAATGGCACATTCCACTGCTCCCACAGACAACAGCTGAGTACCCAAGTCCCAAAGAAGAACAGAATCAGTACTAAAGTGATATTACCTATTATAATAGACAGCAACCTCTCTCTGCTATGAGGATCCAGAGATCTGCTTCCACAGATGTTCACAGTTAGATGCTGCCTAACAAGGTTTGAATCTATCTTTGTAGATTTTGTGAAGCAGATGAGACGTTGGCAGAATTTATCAGGAGTGTGTACACAGCATTCAGCCTTGATAATACCACAAGTGCCTCCTTGAGCTGACATAGGCGATCCTAATGCCATACTGTCTGTTTGACTGTGTTTCTCATCCCATGAACTTCAGAACTGAGAGAAGGTCAGTCCAATAAGATGGCTCATTAGTTAAAGGCACTGACTACCAAGCCCAACCCCTAGGACCCAGAGGTTAAAATTAATAGAGAGAATTGACTCTCAAAAACTGTACTTTACCTCTACATATGCACCATGATACTCAGGGACATACACATACAAAATAAATAAATGTAATTTTTTAAATGTTTTAAGGGCTGGAGAGATTGCTCAGCAGTTAATAGCACTTGGTGCCTCTTGCAAAGGATCAGCTACCTGTAGATCAGGTTAGCCTTGAACTCAGAGATCCTCCTGCCTCTTCCTCCTTTTTTCCCCCTTCCCTTTTCTCCCTCTTGCTCCAGGCCTCACTCAATCCGGGCCCCTGCTTACTTTACCCCCCTCCATTCCACCCTATCCTTACATCCCTGTTTGCTCCGGGCCCCTGCCTCTTCCTCCTTAATGCAGAGACTAAAGGCGTGGACCAGCCACCACCAGGCTAGAATTAAAGGAAAGCTTAAGCAGGGAAAGAAACCACTTACAACAGAGAGCTGGGGCCAAAAGTAAGGAGGGAACCAAGTTTCAGTCCCATCAAGCAGCAGGCCTTGTCAGCTTCAGCCTTGTGGTTCTGGCTTTAGAGTCAAGGATATAAGAAAGGGGTTATGGGGCTGGCAAGATGGCTCAGCGGGTAAGAGCACTTCCAGAGGTCCTGAGTTCAATTCCCAGCATCCACATGGTGGCTCGAAACCATCTGTAATGGGATCTGATGCCCTCTTCTGGGGTGTCTGAAGACAGCTACACTGTACTTACATACAATAAATAAATAAATCTTGAAAGAAAGAGAGAGAGAGAGAGAGAGAGAGAGAGAGGAGGAAGGAAGGAAGGAAGGAAGGAAGGAAGGAAGGAAGGAAGGAAGGAAGGAAGGAAGGAAGGAAGGAAGAAGAAAGGGGTTATGGGATCTCCCTCCATAACTAAGTCACTGAGGCCAGGTGTGTGTCAGGGGTATCCCTGCATGGAGGCTCTGAGAGGCTATTGTGTGAAGTTATAAAGGTGAAGTCTGAATTGTATTGGTGACCCCAAAATGTTGGAGAAGCCAGTCATAAGACATCTGCCAAGGAAACCTGTAGACTGGGTGTGGAGCCAGTCCAAGAGAAAGAAGTGTGTTACAGTCAACAGAGCTGAAAGAAGGAGTGGAAGGTCTGAAGAGGGCTTTGACATGATGCAGAGAGACGCAGAGGTTGGCGTTTGCCCTGCTGGCTTTCCCTCTTGGTTTGGTCTGATACTTCCTCACCGTGCTCCCTTTCCTCTGATACTTCCTCACCGTGCTCCCTTTCCTCTCATTTGCAATGGTGATGTAGATCCTGTGCTGATGTATGTTAGAAGTATGTGATCTTTTTTGACTTTTATTTCACAGGAGGTTTCGGTTGAGAGATTTGCCATGTGTCTCAGGAGAAATTGGACTTCTAAAGACTGCTGAGACTGGGATAGACTGTGGGAACTTTTGAAGTTGGGCTGCATTTTTGCTTTATGACATGGCTACTAGCCTAGGGGACCAGGGAATGGACTGTGGTGGTTTGCATGAGAAGGACCTCATAGGCTCTTCTGGGTGGCTGCTTGTGGCTTTGTGGGAGGAAGTGTGTCACTGTGGGTGGGGTTTGAAGTTTTAAAAGCCCAAGCCAGGCTCCCAGATATAGTGATAACAGACTAACCTTCCGAAACTTAAACAAGCACCAAATTAATGTTTTCTTTTATAAGAGTTCCCAGTCTCCTGTTGCCTCACCACAGGAATACAAGAACCCCAAGACACTGCCCAATATGTGCCTGGCCTCAGGACCCACTGGTGCAAACCATTCTTTGTTTGTTTGTTTGTTTGTTTGTTTGTTTGTTTGTTTGTTTGTTTGTTTTTCAAGACAGGGTTTCTCTGTATAGCCCTGGCTGTCCTCCAACTCAGAAATCCGCCTGCCTCTGCCTCCCCAGTGCTGGGATTAAAGGCGTGCGCCACCACTCCTGGCTGGAGCATACCATTCTAATGTATGAAGGTCATTCTAATATATAAGGTCATACTAAGGCTAGGCTGATTGCATGACAGGCTTCAAATCAGCAGTTAAGGAGACTAGGTCTAAATCTCTGATTCTAAGAACTAGGCAAATCCAGGAAAGTCCTGTCCTCAAAAGCTGCCCAAGGGGCTGGAGAGATGGCTCAGCGGGTAAGAGCACTGACTGCTCTTCCGAAGGTCCTGAGTTCGGATCCCGGCAACCACACGGTGGCTCACAACCACTCACAATGAGATCTGATGCCCTCCTCCGGTGTGTCTAAAGACAGCTACAGTGTACTTACATATAATAATAAATAAATCTTTAAAAAAAAAAGAAAGAAAGAAAAGCTGCCCAGCCACCTGGCCTGAGGCAGGGACTATGGGTCAGCAGCAGTTTCCAGACTTCCTCAGCGATTTCCTCAGTAATAGTCTCCAGAGCTCTCCAGCAAGTTTCCAGCCCCCATACCCCAGTAATGGGATGTCTGTAGAGATGATGAACCCAATAGATTATTAACATGGAGTCACCTACCCGGGAACTTCCTAATGTGCTTTAAATCGGGCCTGCCAGCTCACTTGGTTGTCTCTGTATTCTTGTAATTAGAGACTTCAGCATGCTGGACTTCTGCAGAATAAAACCTTCTGCATTTACATACTGTTTGAATCGGGCTGTCATTCCTCAGTGAATCATGGACCCTTACAATACTATATATGCATTACTTTGAACAAGTAGGAGCCTCTGCTCACCAAGCCATCTTGCTGGCCCTTATCTTTTCAAAGAGGAATTTATTTCCTCTTAAAATTTTAACACTTTACTTATTTAATTCTAAAAATGAAATTATGGATATGTGTGTGGGTCTGTGAAGGGATATGCACACAGCAGTAGTGCAGGTGCCTGTGGAGGTGTCAGAGCCCCTGAAGCTGGAATTACAAAGGTTCTGAGAACCAACTCCAGCACTTCCCAGGAATGTATATACTATTAACTACTGAATCACATCTCCAGCCCCCACAGGGGACTTCAACTCCTGAATAGGCCACAACAATATCTATCCCTTTCTGACTTATTTGGCTCCTTCTCGAGTGTCTCCTCTTTGGCTTCCAAAGTTTGACTCAAGAGTGATGAAGCCAGGATTCTATTTCAGGCATTGTGATAGCTGCTGGTGGAGTTGGTATCACAGGTGTGAGGTCCCTTCAGGTAGGTTCTCATGGGAAGGAAGTGACATGGACCAGTCGCACTTGATCTCCAGTAGGGAATAATGGTGGGCATGTCTGTGCGCTACAGTCCTGCATAGACACTGGAGTGTTTCTTGTACCTCTGGGAGGAGCTTCCTTACCAAGAAGAAAGGCTTAGTGAGAAATGGTCACTCAGATGGCTTCTCATGTGGGCTGAAACCTAGTGCCCGAGGCAGGTGTACCTGACTCACAGTCAAACTGTGGGTAGCCATGTAGTCCACAGAAGGAAGGATGTATTTTCTCAGATGGAACTCATTAGCTTTGTCCACCCCCACCCAGAGGCCTGTGATGTCCAGGCAGTGGATTATATGTATCCTTGAATGATGGACATCTTGCAGGAAGAGCCACTGTTGCGCTATAGGCTCTTGGGGAGTCCAAACTTGGGAATAAGTTCAGTCACTAGTACCTTGGCAACCTCTGTTCTTCAGGGGAACATTCACACCAATGGTTAAAGTGTCTGCCAGTACAAGAGGTGCCATATGTCCCTGGCCTTGGACATGAAGATAAGTCTATTTGCCAGGCTTCTCCTGGTATCCCCTAGTTCATTGATGCTTATTCATGAAGTTGTTTCCTTGGCAACTGTTTAATGATCTTTTTTTTAATTAGGTATTTTCTTGATTTACATTTCCAGTGCTATCCCAAAAGTACCCCATACCCTCCCCCACCCACTCCCCTACCCACCCACTCCCACTTCTTGGCCCTGGCGTTCCCCTATACTGAGGCATATAAAGTTTGCACGACCAACAGGCCTCTCTTTCCACTGATGGCTGACTAGGCCATCTTCTGATACATATGCAGCTAGAGGCACGAGCTCCAGGGGGTACTGGTTAGTTCATATTGTTGTTCCACCTATAGGGTTGCAGATCCCTTTAGCTCCTTGGGTACTTTCTCTAGCTCCTCCATTGGAGGCCCTGTGATCCATCCAATAGCTGACTGTGAGCATCCACTTATGTGTTTGCTAGGCCCCGGCCTAGTCTCACAAGAGACAGCTATATCAGGGTCCTTTCAGCAAAATCTTGCTAGTGTATGCAATGGTGTCAGCGTTTGGAATCTGATTATGGGATGGATCCCTGGATATGGCAGTCTCTAGATGGTCCGTCCTTTTGTCTCAGCTCCAAACTTTGTCTCTGTAACTCCTTCCATGGGTGTTTTGTTCCCAATTCTAAGAAGGGGCAAAGTGTTCACACTTTGATCTTCCTTCTTCTTTAGTTTCACAAATTGTATCTTATATCTTGGGTATTCTAAGTATCTGGGCTAATATCCACTTGTCAATGAGTACATATCATGTGAGTTCTTTTGTGATTGGGTTACCTCACTCAGGATGATGCCCTCCAGGTCCATCCATTTGCCTAGGAATTTCATAAATTCATTCTTTTTAATAGCTGAGTAGTACTCCATTGTGTAAATGTACCACATTTTCTGTATCCATTCCTCTGTTGAGGGGCATCTGGGTTCTTTCCAGCTTCTGGCTATTATAAATAAGGCTGCTATGAACATAGTGGAGCATGTGTTCTTACCAGTTGGAACATCTTCTGGATATAAGCCCAGGAGAGGTATTGCAGGATCCTCCGGTAGTACTATGTCCAATTTTCTGAGGAACCACCAGACTGATTCCCAGAGTAGTTGTACAAGCTTGCAATCCGACCAACAATGGAGGAGTGTTCCTCTTTCTCCACATCCTTGCCAGCATCTGCTGTCACCTGAGTTTTTGATCTTAGCCATTCTGACTGGTGTGAGGTGGAATCTCAGGGTTGTTTTGATTTGCATTTCCCTGATGATTAAGGATGCTGAACATTTTTTCAGGTGCTTCTCAGCCATTCAGTATTCCTCAGGTGAGAATTCTTTGTTAAGCTCTGCACCCCATTTTTTTAAAGATTTATTTATTTTTATTATATGTAAGTACACTGTAGCTGTCTTCAGACACACCAGAAGACGGTGTCAGATCTCATTACAGATGGCTGTGAGCCACCATGTTGTTGCTTGGATTTGAACTTCGGACCTTCGGAAGAGCAGTCGGGTGCTCTTACCCACTGAGCCATCTCACCAGCCCCTGCACCCCATTTTTTAATGGTGTTATTTGATTTTTTTGGAGTCCACCTTCTTGAGTTCTTTATATATACTGGATATTAGTCCCCTATCTGGTTTAGGATAGGTAAAGATCCTTTCCCAATCTGTTGGTGGTCTTTTTGTCTTATTGACGGTGTCTTTTTCCTTACAGAAGCTTTGCAATTTTATGAGGTCCCATTTGTCGGTTCTCGATCTTACAGCACAAGCCATTGATGTTCTATTCAGGAATTTTTCCTCTGTGTCCATATCTTCGAGGCTTTTCCCCACTTTCTCCTCTATAAGTTTCACTGTCTCTGGTTTTATGTGGAGTTCCTTGATCCACTTAGATTTGACCTTAGTACAAGGAGATAGGAATGGATCAATTCGCATTCTTCTACATGTTAACCGCCAGTTGTGCCAGCACCATTTGTTGAAAATGTTGTCTTTTTTCCACTGGATGGTTTTATCTCCCTTGTCAAAGATCAAGTGACCATAGGTGTGTGGGTTCATTTCTGGGTCTTCAATTCTATTCCATTGGTCTACTTGTCTGTCGCTATACCAGTACCATGCAGTTTTTATCACAATTGCTCTGTAGTACAGCTTTAGGTCAGGCATGGTGATTCCACCAGAGGTTCTTCTATCCTTGAGAAGAGTTTTTGCTATCCTAGGTTTTTTGTTATTCCAGATCAATTTGCAGATTTCCTTTTCTAATTAGTTGAAGAATTGAGTTGGAATTTTGATGGGGATTGCATTGAATCTGTAGATTGATTTTGGCAAGATAGCCATTTTTACTATATTGATCCTGCCAATCCATGAGCATGGGAGATCTTTCCACCTTTGGAGATCTTCTTTAATTTCTTTCTTCAGAGACTTGAAGTTCTTATCATACAGCTCTTTCACTTCCTTAGTTAGAGTCATGCCAAGGTATTTTATATTATTTGTGACTATTGAGAAGGGTGTTGTTTCCCTAACTTCTTTCTCAGCCTGTTTATTCTTTGTGTAGAGAAAGGCCATTGACTTGTTTGAATTAACTTTATATCCAGCTACTTCACTGAAGCTCTTTATCAGGTTTAGGAGTTCTCTGGTGGAATTTTTAGGGTCACTTATATATACTGTCATATCATCTGCAAAAAGTGATATTTTGACTTCTTCCTTTCCAATTTGTATCCCCTTGATCTCCTTTTGTTGTCAAATTGCTCTGGCTAGGACTTCAAGTACAGTGTTGAATAGGTAAGGGAGAAAGTGGGCAGCCTTGTCTAGTCCCTGATTTTAGTGGGAATGCTTCCAGCTTCTCGCCATTTACTTTGATGTTGGCTATTGGTTTGCTGTAGATTGCTTTTATCATGTTTAGGTATGGGCCTTGAATTCCTGATCTTTCCAAGACTTTTATCATGAATAGGTATTGGATTTTGTCAAATGCTTTCTCCGCATCTAACGAGATGATCATGTGGTTTTTGTCTTTGAGTTTGTTTATATAGTGGATTACGTTGATGGATTTCTGTATATTAAACCATCCCTGCATCCCTGGAATGAAACCTACTTGGTCAGGATAGATGATTGTTTTGATGTGTTCTTGGATTCGGTTAGCGAGAATTTTATTGAGGATTTTTGCATCGATATTCATCAGGGAAATTGGTCTGAAGTTCTCGATCTTTGTTGGGCTGTTTAATGATCTTTAAAAGATTTTTTTTTCCAGCCAGGTGGTGATGGCGCATGCCTTTAATCCTAGCACTTGGGAGGCAGAGGCAGGCGGATTTCTGAGTTCCAGGCCAGCCTGATCTACAAAGTGAGTTCCAGGACAGCCAGGGCTATACAGAGAAACCCTGTCTCAAAAAAACAAACAAACAAAATGTTTTTTTCCTTATAGAGAGTGGTGTGCTATCTGACAGTCCTAGTTTGTCCCAGAGAGAAGGGTTGGTGAAGAGTTTTAGGAATTTCCATTGATTAGCTTCAGGGAAGAGCAATTTTCTTTTCTCTCTCTGAAGCCACCCAGTGTGTTGAAAAGCATGTCTGTCAACATGAA
This sequence comes from Mus caroli, assembly GCF_978045245.1. Classification (NCBI taxonomy): domain Eukaryota; kingdom Metazoa; phylum Chordata; class Mammalia; order Rodentia; family Muridae; genus Mus; species Mus caroli. Next base: position 71,966,632 of record NW_028227258.1, on the reverse strand, counting down.
TTGTCCCATTCCTTTTCCTGGTAATATTGCAGATATATTCCCTCTGGAATATGTCCCCAACTTAGGCAGACCTCTGTTGGCTCCAAGGGGAGAGTGTTCCTAGCAGCAACCTTAACTGCCTGTCCAGTCTGTTCCCCTCTGACATTCTCTTCCATCCCTTATCGATGCCCTTTGCAGAGCATTGGGGCAACCCTGGAAGGAAGGAGGTGTTGACCAAAAGTTGATCTATCTCTTGGTGATGTACACTGTTGGATGATGCATCTCTGTTGTGGGAAATAATAAAAAATGGCACCATCCTGTACTATACCCATTGCCATCCCGCTAGACCCAGCTACTCTCTGCCCCGGCAGAATTGGTCTTGCTGCCTCCATGTCTGGCCCCATGCAGCAGTCTTCTCAGCTCAGGCTTGCCTGCCTCAGATCCACTAGTACCTTCTCACCTATGCCCTGTGGCTAGTTGCCACAAAACCCCTTAACCTAGTAAATCAAAACTCTAGATAGAAGCTTATAATTTATCAGTCAGATTTATATATCAATAAATTCTCAATTCACAAGATACCCACACAATAATTTCAGAGCCAATTGATAATGATACAAGCTGCCCACCTAGATTAGACAAATTGTGCCAGTTATTCTATCCTTTTATGATATTCATAGCTACCTGTGGCTATTTAAAGCCACACAGGTTCGTCTTTCTCTTCCTCCATCTTCCTTCCTCCTCCTCTTTCCCTGTCCCCTGTCTTTGTCTCTGAAACTCTTAGCTCTGCCTCCCTTTCCCCTGTCCAATCACAGGCTTCTTGTTGTATTAATATTTAAATTAAGGGGCTGGTGAGATGGCTCAGTGGGTAAGAGCACCCGACTGCTCTTCCAAAGGTCCAGAGTTCAAATCCCAGCAACCACATGGTGGCTAACAACCATCCGTAATGAGATCTGGCGCCCTCTTCTGGAGTGTCTGAAGACAGCTACAGTGTACTTACATATAATAAATAAATAAATCTAAAAAAAAAAAAAATTTAAATTAATTGGGGGAAAATTCTGCTATACTTCTCCTTCCACATAGTGCCATGGGCACAGAGAACCAGGAAGGCACACTCCAAATCTATGTAGATGACAATGCTCTGATCTTTGCTGAGCTCCAGTTCTGCCAGCTGAACCAGATCTGGAGGGAAAGGTGCCCACTGAATGGTCTCATTGAGGGTGATGATTGCATAGCCAACCCCTGTGGTTCCCTGTTCAGTAAAAGGCTCCAATATGGGCCCTCTGCAGATGTCTCTTTAGCGTCTTCTCAGACCATATACTCGAGACTGTTTTCTCACAGCTGTGCTCTGGGCCAGTAGCCCCTTCTGAAATGACCAATTTCTCTCTCTCTTTCTTCCTTCCTTCCTTCCTTTCTCTCTCTCTCTCTCTCTCTCTCTTTCTTTCTTTCTTTCTTTCTTTCTTTCTTTCTTCCTTCCTCCCTCCCTCCCTCCCTCCCTCCCTCCCTCTCTCTCTCTCTCTCTCTCTCTCTCTCTCTCTCTCTCTTTCTTTTAAACTAAAATTTTTTTGTGTAGCTGAGCAGCAGTGATGCACATCTTTAATCTTAGCACTCGGGAGGCACAAGAAGGAGAATCTCTGAGTTTAAGGCCAGCCTGGTCTACAGGGTGAGTTCCAGGCATCCAGACTACACAGAAAAACCCTGTCTCAAAAAAACAAAAGCAAAAAAAAAAAAAATGTGTATAGATATTTTTGTCTTCTCTTATGTGTGTGCGCCACTTTCATGTCTGATGGCCTCAGAGGTCAGAAGAGGCCATTGGATCCCCTAGAACTGGAGTTACAGATCGTTGTGAGCCACCACATGGTGTTGGGAATCGAAACCAGGTCCTCTGTAAGAGCAGCCAGTGAGTGCTCTTAGCTGCTGAGCCATCTCTACAGCCCAAAGGAAAAAGTTCTTAATTGAATATAAGTTCCTCCAGAGGGCATGCCTCGTATCTGTAGAGGAAAACATGTCTGATACATCATGAAGAGTGTACACAGGTTGTTTCTCAAAGTAAATTTAGTAACTTAAGGGATCAGAGAGCAGCCGGCACTCCTGCCTGAAGCAGACGGTTATGCCTTGGCCATTAGCCGTAATTGGAGTCTCTGCTTAAATTCCTAGTAGGCTGATAGGCAGGCTTTACCTACATCAGAACTCTCAAAGCCATCCCTTTCCTTCTTGACACACAAAATTTTAATACCTTTCCAAGTGGGAGGCTCAAGGCCAGGGCCTCAGTCAGGAACCATTTTATTTTGAGACATCTTTCATCTGAGGTGGAATATGTCTGCTAAGAGTAAAGTGCTTCACAATAGAACATCAGCACCCTACCCCTGCCCTCACCCCTACCAAGTCACTGGGAAGCTGAATGTGAAGGATCATGGGAGAAAAAATTATATTGGGAGCCAAGGTACAGCAAAATGTAAAAGGAGGCCTCTTCCAAGTCTGGAATGGGTGGACCATTCAGTTCCCTCAGGAACTTGAGTCAACAGAGGGCAGGGATTAGGGACTGTCCCTCCACGGAGTGTAGGGTAGATGAGAACCACAGCCTCATTAATGCAGTAAAGGTTCTACACTAGCCTTCATTTCTCTCTAAGCTCTGCACCCGTAGCATGAGATGTTTCAGGGGCTGTTGCAAGATTTAAGAAGAACTTGTGACTTAAGATTAGCGTCTATAATTGTTAATATTCTTTAGACTTATTTATGTGTATGGGTGTTTTACCTTAATGTATGCATGTGCACCACATATGTGCCTGATGCCCCCCAGAAGTCAGAAGAGGGGGTTGGACATATGGATGGTTGGGAGTTACCATGTGGGGGCTGGGGAGCAAACTCAGGTCCTCAAGAGCAATACGTGCTCCAAACTATCTCACTGACTTGGCAGCCCTTGTTCATTCTTTTGAGCCTCTGGCCAGAGAGGGTATTGCTGCCAATGGGGAAAATAAAAGTGTTGGTTTGTTTTTAAGATTCATTTATTATTATAAATAAGTACACTGTTGCTCTCTTCAGACACACTCAAGAATCCACCTGCCTCTGCCTCCCAAGTGCTGGAAATAAAGGCCTGCGCCCGGCTTGCCGAACCATCTCTAGCCTTGGAATAACATGCCGATAGAAGATTAACACTGAACAAACCATTGATGAAGTATGTATGTAGAGTCCTTTCTCCAGCATGAAGTACAAATGTGCTATTATAGACCGAAGCACCGCTATTGGCACTGGTAGCAACTTGTAAATTGGGAGTGATAGCTGAGCTGTGACTGTGACCATGGCAGGCATGCTCAAGGCACATAGCTTCTGGTCTCCACTGCTCCATTGCCATGTAGGTGCTGAGCCTACACAGGCCAGGAAGATGGCAAAGTATTTGCTGCAAGGGGGATTGGAGGAAGGGTCAGAGCATGCTCCAAGGAAGTTCCTGGGAACAAATGTTCATATTCATTGCCTTTTGACAATAGCACTCAACCCATGAGCAAACATGGTTTTTTTTAATAATTTATTTATTATTATATGTAAGTACACTGTAGCTGTCTTCAGACACACCAAAAGAGGGTGTCAGATCTCATTGTGGATGGTTATGAGCCACCATGTGGTTGCTGGGATTTGAACTCAGGACCTTCGGAAGAGCAGACTGTGCTCTTAACTGCTGAGCCATCCATCTCTCCAGCCCCATGTTTTGTTTTGTTTTGTTTTGTTTTGTTTTAGAAGATTTATTTATTTATTTATATGTAAATACACAGTTGCTCTCTTCAGACACACCAGAAGAGGGCGTCAGATCCCATTACAGATGGTTGCGAGCCACCACGTGGTTGCTGGAAACTGAACTCTAGAAGAACCTCTAGGAAAATAGTCAGTGCACGTAACCCCTGAGCCATCTCTCCAGCTCAAGCAAACATGACTTAACTGAAGACGTGACTCCTGGCAAAGCTTCTGTTCAGACTCCTGACCTAGACAAAGAGAACAGAGCAACTGCCCCTTGTGTACGCTGCTCACTCTGTACATCCTGTGGACTCCAACGTGGACTGCCTGATTCAGACCATGACCGCCTTCACCTGGAACATCCACTACAGTCAGCTAATGGTGGTGGTGAAGGAAAGGATGTGCTTGCTACGTGTTCTAGTAACTGTGGCGAAAACTAAACCTGCCAGCCAATCCAAATCCCTTTTGCCTTATTTCACATCTCTGGAGTTATCCATAGTTTGGTCTTACACAGCTGAAAAGCAATGTGATCAAGACAACGAAGGGCTTTGTTGCAAGGTAAAGTTCCTTCCAGAGCACTTATTGAGGCTGCCAAGGAGTCCAGGCAGGCATAAAAGAAATGATGGTGCTGGCTGCTGCAGAGAAAGCCAATGACTGCTTCAATAAGCACATCACTAAGTGGTGGTAGCAGCAACATCAGTTTACATGACTGGCTTATGATCCAATCAGCACAGCTCAGCTCCCTCTTCTTTACTCCACTGTACCTCTTACTAAGAATCAGCTTTCAGCCGGGCGTGGTGGCTCACGCCTTTGATCCTAGCACTCGGGAGGCAGAGACAAGCGGATTTCTGAGTTCGAGGCCAGCCTGGTCTACAGAGTGAGTTCCAGGACAGCCAGGACTACACAGAGACACCCTGTCTCGAAAAACGAAAAAAAAAAAAAAAAGAATCAGCTTTCAGGCTGGAGAGATGAAGTGGTGAAGGGCACTGGCTAAGAGAGGTCCCAAAACCTTGATAATAAATTTCAGTTCCCTGGGAAGCAGACTGGGCTCCTTAGGAAAAGCCACTAATAATGGGCCTTCAGTCACTGATGGTCCTGGGACACCTACCCAGAGAAGACAACAAGGCCAGAACTGAGCTAGTCTCTGAAACTCCTCAGGGTCTCATCAAATATAGAGAAACTAACATAACAGCCAATCAAAAATGTACTAATGTTACTGTCATTAGAGGTTACCTAACCTTTCTGGAAAATTCCCCCAGCCCTGCATAAAAAGGGGCCTGCAAGTCCCTTGAGTGTAGCCATTTTGATGAACAGTTAACCCTTGCATGCTGGTAATTTCTGCAGAATGAACGCTTTTTGCCTTTGCGTACCATCTTCCTTCAACAATTCTTAGAGCCTAACAGCTACTTTTCTTTCCTTTTTTTTTTTTTTTGTCATCAGTATGACAAACTCTTGACCTTAGAAATTATAATTAGGGGACTGGAAATTATAATTAAGAGTACTGACTGTTATTCTGAAAGTCCTGAGTTCAAATCCCAACAACTTCATGATGGCTCACAACCTTCTGTAATGAAATCTGACTCCCTCTTCTGGGGTGTCTGAAGACAGCTACAGTCTACTTACATATAATAAATAAATCTTTTAAAAAAGAAATTATAATTAAATTATAACTATATTGTAACCATCCTTGCACAAAATTCCATGTAAGAACTTGTTTTTAAAAAACGCCTCTTTGCCAGGTATGGTGGCACATGCCTTTAATCCTAGACCTTGGGTGGCAGAGGCAGCCTGGTATACAAACTGAGTTCCAGGACGGCCAGATCCACACAGAGAAGTCCTATCTTAAAAAATAAAAATGCCTCTTCTACAAAAAGTACACTTTTACTGATAGTTCCTTTTTAAAATCTTCCACTTATTTCTTATGTGCATGGGTGTTTTACTTGCATGTGTGTCTGTGCAGCATGCATGCATGCATGCAATGTCTACAGTCCAGATACCCTGGAATTTGAGTTCCATGTAGGTGTTGGGAACGGAACCAGGGTCCTCTGGAGGAACAACCAAGTACTCTTAACCAATAGGCCACCTGAGCCCAATCTGCAGCTCTCAAATTTCTTTTCTTTTCTTTTTTAAAGATTTATTTATTTATTTATTTATTTATTTATTTATTTATTTATTATATGTAAGTATACTGTAGCTGTCTTCAGATCTCATTACTGGTGGTTGTGAGCCACCATGTGGTTGCTGGGATTTGAACTTAGGACCTCCAGAAGAGCAGTCAGTGCTCTTAACTGCTGAGCCATCTCACTGGCCCTCGAATTTCTTTTTTAATACATTAAAAACAATGTATGTGTTTTATCTAGATGTCTCTCTGTGCACAATGTCCATGCAGTGCTCAGGGAAGCCAGAAGAGGGCATCAGATCACCTAAAACTGGACTTACAGATGGCTGTGAACTGCCATATAGATGCTGGAAATCAAACTGAAAGAGGAGCAGTACTTTCAACTAATGAGCCATCTCTCTAGCCCCAGCTCCTCAATCTCTTAATAAACACACGAACGTAGGAAGTCACATTGCATCTCAAAGTTTAGTTAGCCCAAATACATTGGAAATGAAAGGATATGTTTAAAACTTATTGTTTGTAAACTTTAAGGTATGGTTTTTGAGCAATAGCAAAACAAACCCTTTTACTTTAAAATGTTTATAAATAAACATACTTTTTTTTTATTTGAGTACAGACACACCAGAAGAGGGCGCCAGATCTCATTACAGATGGTTGTGAGCCACCATGTCGTTGCTGGGATTGAACTCAGGACCTTCAGAAGAGCAGTCAGTGCTCTCAACTGCTGAGCCATCTCTCCAGCCCATAAATAAACATACTTATGAGAGTCACACACATGTATACAACTTAAAACCAAGGACATCGCTCTTTAGAACCCTGACAGGGCAAGTTTTGTGACACATCTTGGGGAATCATTATGGATGGTCTCAGGTTCAAGGTTCAAGGGGAAAATAAGATGGAGTGTTGGGAGTAAAGTATAATCATTAGAGTTATAACTGAAGACACGGCTTCTTGGCTAAGAGCATTTGCTACTATTACAGAGGACCCTGGTTTGGGTCTTAGCATGCACATGATGGTTTACAACTTGTCTATTCCAGGGAATCTGACATCTTCTTCTGGACTCTGCAAGCACTAGGTATACACATGGCGGACATACCTATATACAGGCGATTGCTCATACTCATAAAGTAAAAATAAATCACTCTTAAAAAAAAAAAAAAAGAGGGCTGGTAAGATGGCTCAGCAGTTAAGAGCACTGACTGTTCTTCCGAAGGTCCTGAGTTCAAATCCCAGCAACCACATGGTGGCTCACAACCACCCGTAATAGGATCTGATGCCCTCTTCTGGTGTGTCTAAAGACAGCTACAGTGTATTTACATATAACAATAAATAAACCTCATATACACAATAAATAAATAAACCTTTAAAAAAGTTATTAATGCCAAGAATAAACAACAGCATGTCAGGGACTCTTAAATTAAGTCCAGGCCCCAACAGCACAGACAGACACATGGGGGTGCTTTGAAGAGAAAGCAGGGCTCTGATGCAGGGGGGAGGGGGGCGCTGGGGGGGGGCGGGAGGGCTTTGTTATAGCTGAGAAAAGGGAGCATGGCTCACAGCCCAAACCTGCAGTTAGGGTCTGATTCCCAGGCAGGGAGGTAGAGGCACAGAGGGGCAAAGGCAGGGAGGTAGGGTAGCAGGGGAAGGATAGAGGGCAGCATGAAGGACCAATGCTTCCTCAGGCAAGGGATCCTAGTCCTTGGAAGTCTTGGCTGGTGATTCAGTGTTCTCAGTAGGGGTCCCGTTGCTATCTGTGAGAAGGGAAGAATTGCTACAGATACAGGGGCTTCAGTAGCAGTCTGGTCTGGAGGCTATCCCAGCACTCTTACTAGGGGTTGACCCTAGGGCTCTGTATTCACTAGGCAAACACTCTACCAACCAAACTACAGCCCAGCTACCTTCTCTCTTCTCTTCTCTTCTCTTCTCTTCTCTTCTCTTCTCTTCTCTTCTCTTCTCTTCTCTTCTCTTCTCTTCTCTTCTCTTCTCTTCTCTTCTCTTCTCTTTCCCCTCCCCTCCCCTTCCCTTTCTTTTTTCTTTTCCTCTTTCTTTTTTGGTTTTTTGAGGCAGGGTTTCTCTGTGTAGCCCTCTTTTCCTCTTTCTTTCCTTCTTTCCTTTCCCTCTCTTTCCCTCTTTCTTTCTTTCTTTCTTTCTTTCTTTCTTTCTTTCTTTCTTCCTTCCTTCCTTCCTTCCTTCCTTCCTTCCTTCCTTCCTTCCTTCCTTCCTTCCTCCCTCCCTCCCTCCCTCCCTCCCTCCCTCCCTCCCTTCCTTCCTTCCTTCCTTCCTTCCTTCCTTTCTTCTCTCAGGATTTTGATTTAGCAATTTAACCCAGGTTGATCTGGAACTTATTCTGCAACCCAGGTTGATCTTGAACTTTTGGTAATCACCTGACTTCTGCCTTCAAATTCTGGGATTATAGTCACCATGATCTGAGTCACCATGTCTGGCTTTTCTTTCTTATAGCACAGTTCTGTTTACAACAAATTGCTTATGTTTGTCAAGCATGTCTTGTTGGCAATCAGGCAGCCTCTGTGGCCAGCCCTTCCTGGTGACGATGGGACCATCAGACAACCCAGCAACGAGAAGACAGGTCGTCATTAGCTGCCCAGAGTCTAAGCATTCCCATTGTTGCCTCTGCCCGTTATGTCCCCCTTAGGTGTGCACTTTCTGTCCTTACAAAGAGCCATTTCCTTCCTTCTTTCCTTTCTCCCCCTAGAGGTAGCCTCTGTGCTGCCTTCAGCCACTCCCTTTTATAAACCTCACACATCAGACCTGTAGCGTGGTGTGATTCTTCTGTAGGACTGGCCGCCTAATTCCATCATGTCTACTCTGCTTTTATTTATTTACTTATTTACTGATTTTGAGATAAGGTTTCTCTGTGTAGCCCTGGCTATCCTGGAACTCACTCTGTAGACCAGCTGGCCTTGAACTCAGAAATCCACCTGCCTCTGCATCCCGAGTGCTGGGATTAAAGGCGTGCGCCACCACCACCCAGTGAGAATGGCATTTTTTTTTTATTTTTTTAAAGATTTATTTATTATATGTAAGTACACTGTAGCTGTCTTCAGACACACCAAAAGAGTGTCCAGATCTCGGATGGTTGTGAGCCATCATGTGGTTGCTGGGATTTGAACTCCGGACCTTCGGAAGAGCAGTCGGGTGCTCTTACCGACTGAGCCATCTCACCAGCCCCGAGAATGGCATTTTTTAAAAAGATGTTTTTTGTTTGTTTGTTTGTTTGTTTGTAGACAGGGCTTCTCTGTGTAGCCCTGGCTATCCTGGAACTCACTCTGTAGACCAGGCTGGTCTCGAACTCAGAAATATGTCTGCCTCTGCCTCCTACGTGTTGACTGGGATTAAAGGTATGCACCACCTCTGCCTGGCATACTTTCTGTTTTTAAATAGAAACCTTATTTTATTGAGTACATTGGAAGACGGCAATTAGACTGGGTTGTAGGCCGAATACCACAAGCAGGTTAGCTGAGTCATTTGGAGGAAGGAAATACAATGTCTTATATTTGGATGATGATTCTGTGTGTGTGTGTGTGTGTGTGTGTGTGTGTGTGTGTGTGTGTGTAAAACCTCAGGGTATGTAACTTATACACTTGTACAGTGGGAAGGCAGGCAGTCGGTACAACCCTAGAACATTAGTTCAAGCCACTATGAGTGTGACTTCTTGTCCTGGTCTGAGGCTAAGATCATAGGGAACTGGGCTGACCTCAGTGCACTCAGATACTTAGGGTAAAATGTAGCAGATTTTTAGCAGAACCATTGTATCTGGCATGAATTCCAGACTGAGGGCACCTAGGCTTTGATGTAGCCTTTTGTCAGTGATTGCTATCTGAGATTTTATGGAATTCTGAAGGATAACCAGGAAGTCAAGTATGACTGAGAATTGCTTAAGGCACAGGTGCTTTCAGTACCACTCCTAGGTCAGATTGGAGGTATGTGGAAATTGACTTGCTGAAGGTACCTTTTGGGTAACAATGAAAAGTCGTTCTAGGAAGCTCCAAGCCTTCAGTCTTGGAGTTTCAGTCCATGCCTCAAAAGCAAAGCAAAGCAGAGCAGAGCAGAGCAGAGCAGAGCAGAGCAGAGCAGAGCAGAGCAGAGCAGAGCAGAGCAAAGCAAAGCAAAGCAGAGCAAAGCAAAACACAACACAACCCTCTGCAACAGGCAACCGTTTCTTTTGGAGCATGCTGGGGATCAAACCCAAGATTTGCACATGCCTGGCATGTGTGGACGTTAGCATTGAACACTGAGCCTCATCTAGGATGGCTGTTGGTGTGATTCTTTACTGAGAGGCTGTAGTAGCAGCTGTTGTGTGTGGCTTCTTTGGAATATAGACTGCGACGTCTCTGTACTGTGGAGCTGCTGGTTTGTTTTTTGGTTTTGTTTTTTTTTTTGTTTTGTTTTTGTTTTTTTTTTTTGGTTTTTCGAGACAGGGTTTCTCTGTATAGCCCTGGCTGTCCTGGAACTCACTCTGTAGACCAGGCTGGCCTCTAACTCAGAAATCCGCCTGCCTCTGTCTCCCGAGTGCTGGGATTAAAGGCGTGCACCACCAACGCCCGGCGGATTTGTGCCTAGTCTTGTTCCATCTTGTTATGTCTTGTTCAGTGGATATCCCTAGGAGGTCTGTTCTTTTCTGAAGGAACACAGAGGAGGAACAGTGGATCTGAGAGAGGGAAGGTGAGGAGAAATAGGGTAATGAAGGGAGGGGAAACTGCAGTTAGAATGTATTGAAAACACAAAAATAAGATAAAATAAAAAGAATCTTAGTGTGGCTAGGTGAGACGCCTTGAATATCATCACCCTGGAAGCAGGGGCAGGCAGGTCTTTGAGGGTTTGGGCTAACCTGGACTACATAGAGAGTTCCAGGTCACTGAAGGCTATAATAGTAAGATGTCTCAATTTTTTTTGTTTTTTGTTTTTGTTTGTTTTTGAGACAGGCTAACCTCAAACTAAGAAATCTGCCTGCCTCTGCCTCCCAAGTGATGGGATTAAAGGTGTGCACCATCACTGCCCAACACTCAATTTTTTTTTTCAACCAGTTCTCAAGTGTATCTTGTGTTTTAAATTTTCACTGGTCCTCCCTGATATTCCTCATGCAGATAGATACATTGTTGCCCAGCCAGCCACTAGCTTGTGAAGAGCTCAGTTCTGGTTTTCAATGGCTCTCTTATTACTTTTTAAAATATGTATAGTTATTGTGCTGGCACATATATCTATGCACCACATGCATGCCTGGTGCCCAAAGAGGCCTGGCAAGAACAATGGAACTCCTGGAACTGGAATAGAGGAAGCTATGGGCTTCCATTTAGGTGATAGGAATTGGACATGGGTACTCTAAGAGCAGTCAGTCACTTTAGATGCTGAATCGCTCCATCCCCGGTTCTCTTATTTCTTAGTTATGTTTCTGGCTTGTCTACCACTTATCTCAACTAGGTCTTGGAAGGAGCGTGCCCGACTGTTGTTATTAAGGCCTAGGTCACCTAGAGCTTGCTATGTAGACCAGGCTGGCCTAGAAGTTGCTACAGTCCTCCAGACTCCCCGAGCGCTAGGATTACAGGTGTGCACAACCACATTGACTCTATACTCTATTTCCCCAAAACTCTTTTTTTTTTTTTTTAAAGATTTATATATTTATTATATGTAAGTACACTGTAGCTGTCTTCAGGTACACCAGAAGTGGGCGTCAGATCTCATTTCGGGTGGTTGTGAGTCACCATGTGGTTGCTGGGATTTGAACTCTGGACCTTCAGAAGAGCAGTCAGGTGCTCTTACCCACTGAGCCATCTCACCAGCCCCCCCCCCCGGTTTTTTTAAAAGACAGAGTCTCGTTCTCTAGCCCAGGCTAACCTTAAATCAGGATCCTCCTGCCTCAGCCTCCCACATTCTGGGATGATAGGCATGTTCTATCACATTGTTCCCTAAAAACTTTAAAATACTTTGATGAACAAGTTGCAGGCTTTCAGCCACTTCCACCTAGTTCCCACAGTTTAGTTCACCCAACAACAGCAGCAAAAATACTGGTTTTCATAGCCAATCCCACACTGGTAAAACTTCCCAAAGAAGGGGTTTGAAGGATGGCTCATTGGTTAAAAGCAATGACTGTTCTTGCAGAGTTTCCAGGTTTAATTCCTAGCTCCACTCTGAGCCCCCATGTGGTGGTTCAGAACCATCTTAATTTCAGTTCTAGGGAATCAATATCCTCTTCTGGGCTCTATAGGAACCAGGAGTTCACACAATACATAAATACACATGCAGGCAAACATCCATACCCATATAGTAAAAGTTTTAAACATAAGTAAACCTTAAAAAATAAAAATTATGGGCTGGTGAGATGGCTCAGCAGTTAAGAGCACTGACTGCTCTTCCAAAGGTCCTGAATTCAAATCCCAGCAACCACATGGTGGCTCACAACCATCCGTAATGAGATCTGATGCCCTCTTCTGGTGTGTCTGAAGACAACTACAGTGTACTTACATATTAAATAAACAAATCTTTAAAATAAAAAAATTAAAAAAAATTAAAAATAAAAATAAACTTCCCAGATGGGCTTGGTAGCACACACCTTTAATCCCAGCACTTGGGAGGCAGAGGCAGGCGTACTTCTGAGCTTGAGGATGACCTGGTCTACAGAGTGAGTTCCAGGACAGCCAGGGCTACACAGAGAAACCCTGTCTGGAAAAACCAAAAAGAAAAAAAGAAAGAAAGAAAGAAAAAGAAAGATTTATTTATTTATTCTCTCTGCATGCATACCTGCATGCCAGAAGAGGGCATCCGACCCCATTATAGATGGTTGTGGGCCACCATGTGGTTCCTGGGAATTGAACTCCAGACCACTGGAGGGACAGCCAGTGCTCTTAACTTCTGAGCCATCTCTCCAGCCCCATTATGATATTTTTTAACTTTGTTTGTTTGGTTTTGGTTTTTTCAAGCCCTGGCTGTCCTGGAACTCACTCTGTAGACCAGGCTGGGCTCTCTCCTTATTTTTCCATTCTCCGTATTTTCTCCTTGAGTTACTTTTATGTGTGTCTCCATTACTTGTATCTGATGATCTTTCACTTAATTTATGACTAAACAGTGAAAACCTCATTGGAAAAATCAATTGTATTCTGATATAAATTTAGAAGAGCAGGAAAATAAGAAAATTCAAAGACATCATCTAAAAGAACAAACATAGCATTTATATTTTTGAGACAGGGACCCACTACTACATAGGTCAGGTTGGTCTCAGACTTGCAATACCCTTCTCTCTGCCTGGGATTACAGGTGGCGCTAACACACCTGGTCCTATCATATTTAAAAAGTGTGATAAAGGATTGGAGAAATGGCTCAGCAGTTCAGAGCATTGACTGCTCATTCTTTCAAGGACCTGGGTTCATTTCCTAGGACCCACACAGTGGCTCACAGCTGTCTGTACCTCCAGTTCCAGGTCATCTTATGTTCTCTCCTGACCCCTTTGCAGGCATCAGGCATGCACATGCCATACATACATACATACATGTAGGCAAAAGAAACTTACATAAAATACATAGATCAGGTTGGTCTCAAACTATATATATATATATATTTTTTTTTCCTGTCTCTCAAATGCTGGGATTAAAGGCATACACCATCACAAGGCATACACCATCACAGCACCTCCAGTTAAAATATTTATATTTATATAGGCACCAATATTTTCTTTCTTGGTCTTTCTTTCTTTCTTTCTTTCTTTCTTTCTTTCTTTCTTTCTTTCTTTCTTCCTTCCTTTCTTTCTTTCTCTCTCTCTCTCTCTTTCTTTTCCTTCCTTCCTTCCTTCTTTCTCTTTCTCTCTTTCTTTCTTTCTTGATTGGGTTTCTCTGCATAGCCCTGGCTGTCCTGGAACTCACTCTGTAGACCAGGCTGGCCTCAAACTCAGAAACCCGCCTGCCTCTGCCTCCCAAGTGCTAGGATTAAAGGCTTGTGCCACCACTGCCCAGCTAATATACTTTTTTTCTAAATGGGAAAAATAAACTTGGTTTCTTAATTTATGCCATATACAAAGATAAAATCCAGAATTTAAAGGCGTAAAAAGAAAAAGTACAAATATGAAACCGTATCAGGTCTGGAAACAGGGTTCATGTTAAGGGTTCTTGCCTTAAAGGCCTAAATCACCACTGTAGAGCTTATGTGAATTTAAGAACAAATAACAAGGGCTGGAGAGATGGGTCAGCAGTTAAGAGCACTGACTGCTCTTCCAAAGATCCTGAGTTCAAATTCCAGCAACCGCATGGTAGCTGGCACCCATCTGTACAGCGACAGTGTACTCATATATACATAAATAAATCTTTTTAAAAAAGAACAAATAACAAAAACTTTAGCAGCTAAAACTGAAGAGTACCATTTAAATCTTAGTTTAGAAGAGATTAAATAACAAAAACAAAGAACCCAACAATGTACACTAACCAAAGAGTTAGAGAAAGAGAAAAAGCTTTATTTCCCAAAAACATAAGAAAACAAGAGATTTTGTTTGTAACAAAGTTTCTGTGTAGCCCTGGCAGTTCTGGAACTCACTCTGTAAACCAGACTGGCCTCAGGTACTGACTGCCAAGCGCTGGGACTACAGGCAGGCACCACCAGTGCTGCTAACAGAGGTTTTTCTTTTAAACTGTTTTGTCTTGTCCGCTGATTGTTATGCTTTTTGTCTTGTTTTGTTTCTCTGTGTAGCTCTGGTTGTCCTGGAACTACACAGTGAATTTTAGAATAGCTGGGCTATTAAGACCCTGTCTCAAATTCTTTTTGTTAAAAAGAAAAAAAACTTCAGTTTAAGATAATACAAATTTTTAATTTAAAATAATCTATTTTTTTGTTAGTTATAATTTTTCTAACATTAAAATTAATAAAAATAATCGCATAGGAGTGGTGACACATATCTTTGATCCCAGCCTCAGGAAGCAGATTCAGGCAGATCTCTGAGGTCTACTAAGGAGCTCCAGGCTAGCAGAAGCAACACAGTAAGGCTCCATCTTTAAAACAAGAAAACCTATTTGGCCACAGAATGCAGTGTATCTTATGAATTATTGAGTTAGTGTTTTTGTACTTAGGGAAGCAGTTATCTTTCTTTTAAACAAATACCTTGGGCTGGAGAGATGGTTAAGAGCACTGACTGTTCTTCCAATGGTCCTGAGTTCAGATCCCAGCAACCACATGGTGGCTTACAACCATCTATAATGGGATCCAATGCCCTCTTCTGGTGTGTCTGAAGACAGTGACAGTGTACTTTTTTTTTTTTTTAATTTGGTTTTTCGAGACAGGGTTTCTCTGTTTAGCCCTGGCTGTCCTGGAACTCACTTTGTAGACCAGGCTGGCCTTGAACTCAGAAATCCGCCTGCCTCTGCCTCCCAAGTGCTGGGATTAAAGGCGTGCGCCACCACGCCCGGCGACAGTGTACTTATATACATAAAATAAATCTTTAAAAACAAAACAAAAAATGGGCTGGTGAGATGGCTCAGCCAGTAAGAGCACCAACTGCTCTTCCTGAGGTCCTGAGTTCAATTTCAAGCAACCACATGGTGGCTCACAACACCTGTAATGAGATCTGATGCCCTCTCCTGGCTCATCTGAAGACAGCAGCTACAGTATACTTATGTATAATAATAAATAAATCTTAAAAAAAAAACAAAAACAAAAACAAAAAACTACCTTTTGGCAACCTTTTTCTAGAAATGCTACTGGTATTACCTCTATTTCCTCAATAATAAAATCATTTTCTTTTTGTGTCTAACTCTAATTTACTAAATCTTGTTTTGGGATGGGCTGGTGAGATACCTTAGTGGGTGGGAGAGCCTGCTGCCAAGCCTGAGACCTTGACCTGGATTCGCAGAACCCACACTGTGGAAAGAACCAACTCCCACATCTTGTACTGACTTCTACATGTGTACACTACCCCTCATGTACATAAAATAAAATCGTAAGCCAAGAAACTTTTGGAAGCCCTGGATGGGTCTGTAAATTAAAAGGACCTCGACAAAACCAAGACCAAGACTTTTAGCATAAATAAAGGCTTTATTGGTCAATTTGGATAAATGACAGACTGGCATAAGCTCAATTAATTGTTTCACACATTTAAGACCCTGGGATGACAGACAGAGCTAAGCTTATTGGCAACAGGAAGGGAGTGGGAAGAACCTGAAGGCTTCTGAAGTTTAAGAACGCTATCGGGACCGAAACCAACGTCCTAGTAGCAAATCCAGAATGGAAAAGGGATCATCCAGAGCTGAAGATCTCTGAGAGTCTGGATCTAAGGAAGGAAGTCCTACCAAAAAGAGAGAAAAGGTATCAAAAGGGAGGCATATCCTTTCCCCAAAATGTTAAGAGATGGGCCTTTTGAGACATACTCTTACCACTTCTGGAACTGTCACGGGCTTCTTGATGGGTCACTGTGGTCTCCCTCCGGCCCTCACTGTCTACCACAGTGCGGTGTTCCTCCACGGTCTGCAAGAGAAATCCCAATATATTCCTAACAGCACTATGCTGAGTTTAGTATTTTCTTATACTGGTCCCTTTCCCCAGAGCATTATACTTCTTCCTCTCAACTCACCCCATCTGGCTTAGTGATCTTGGTCACAGAGATACTTTTGAAATACGATTTGGGCTGGGGTTGAAGAAGCGGACCCAGACCTTCCTGGGAAACCTGGGAGTCAAGATCTGGAAGGGCAGAGAGATGACAAGCCAGGAGAGAGTGGAGGGCAGGTAATTAGATAAGTGTTTCAGGAAGAACCTTCTGAGAGAACTTCAGGAGAATGGTATGGTAAATGGGCCTCCTTCTAGACTTACCTTTGTCCTCTTTGGCTCTAGAATGGGGACTCACAGGCCATGTATCATCCAACTGTAGAAGAAGCCACACACAATCAGTGAAAAGACACCTTCCAATCTTTTTTTTTTTTTTTTTTTTTTTGGTTTTTCGAGACAGGGTTTCTCTGTATAGCCCTGGCTGTCCCGGAACACTTTGTAGACCAGGCTGGCCTTGAACTCAGAAATCCGCCTGCCTCCGCCTCCCAAGTGCTGGGATTAAAGGCGTGCACCACCACCGCCCGGCTCCTACACTTTTAAGATTCGTTCTTAACTATGCATTTTTTTTTTTAAAGATTTATTTATTATATGTAAGTACACTGTAGCTGCCCTCAGATACTCCAGAAGAGGGCATCAAATTTCGATATGGATGTTAACCACGAATTTAAACTAGTAATTAAAAAAAAAAACAAAAAAACCACAAAGCACAGTATTTCCATTTTCCCTTTGTATTCTATTCGAGTTCTAACATTGCAAAAAGAAAACAGGAGCAGTGGGGTTGGGAAGGCGGCTCATAGGTTAGGGACACTTGCTGCTCAAAGGTCAGGGACACTTGCTGCTTTTCTAGAAGACATCAAGCAGCTCAGAGCTCCAGGGGATTTAACACCTCATCACCGCAAGCACCTGCACCCAAACAAACTCACATGAGCACACATACATATACAAAATAAATAAATCCTAAAAACAACAAACAGCAACAAAATCCTAACTAACAAACTCAGAGGCAGGAGATCCCTGAGTTTGAGGCCAGCATGGTCTATATAGCAAGTTCCAGGTCAGCCAATACTACAGAGACTCTGTCTCAAAATACATAAACAAACAAATCAAATAAAATAAGAGAGCGGAGGGGACACTCTTGTAGAAGACCATAGTTTATAGTTCCCAGAAAGAGCATGGTGGCTCATAACCATACATAATTTGAGTTCCAGGGGATTCAATATCCTTTCTGACCTCTGTGGGCAGAGGTACATGTGGTACAGAGACATTCAAGCAGGCAAAACACTCATACATATAAAAGAAAATAAATAAATCTTAGATGAGGTGTGGTGGCACACATTTAATCCAGAGGCAGAGGCAGGCAGATATCTAAATCTATACAGTGAAGTAAGTTTCAAAACGAAAATCCCAATAATGAAGAAAATCCGGATAAATGAACTAATTAAAGGGGCTAAAATTGCAACTCAACTCTAAGAGATTCCACTAAGGATTTACAGTTCAGGTGCAGAGAGTACTCACCCTATGAAAAGGTCCCTGGGTCCCCCAATCTGGAGCTGGTTTTGGGGATTCAGGTTTTGCATGACTCTCCAAGACCCCCTCAAAGATCCTGGGTTGGTGACTATCTGGGTACTTAAGCATTGAGTCTCGTAGTGTCTGCCCCTCCCGCAGTCTCTCACCAGGTGTTTCTGACTCAGGACCTGGAAGTTCTGTAGAAAGTTGGTAGGTGATTCTGGGATAGGAAAGGCCTTAAACATTTTAAATCTTTTAAAAATCAATTTCTGTAGACTATCCCAACTACTCTGCAAGTTCTGTTATTCACCACTAACCCACTAGAAACCCACAGGTTCTCCCTCAGGGAAATTCACACACCAGGAGAGTGGGAAGGCAAGGTCCAGGCCCCCATCTCGCTGAAGATGCTATTAAAATCTCGTACTAGATCATCAAAGCCAAAGTTGCCGTGGAATCGCATCCCTCCTCTGGGGCTGAAGCTGAAACCGAATTCCTCTGGAGGCTGAGAACCATCAAACGCATAGCTCTCTCGACCCCACGCGCCTCTGTCTTCTCCCGCTTCGTCATCATCATCATCGTCGTCATCATCTCGAGTCATCCCTCCAAAAAAAGGATCTCTGTGGCTGAGAGTGAAGGCAAATAAGCCACGAAGACTTCAACAGTGTCTAAGCCATAAAAATCAACCCAAGGGCAGCAAATTGGGCCAAAGAGGGGTCTGGGCAGCTGAAAACACAGGAGATCTGGTTTCAGAACAACGCTGATGGATCTATTAGGGTTTTGTATTGTTTCTAAACAGAGCCTCTCCACACCTCCCAACAGCTGCCAGACGACCCATGGTTTTTCTTCAGGGTCATCCTGCCTACTACTAATCGCCCAATTACCTGCTCATGGTCCTCTTCCCCAGACCCCCATTGTTTTCTCCGCCCAGGTCCCTGTTGCATCACCCAGGTCTGGAGAAAGCTGCCGTTTCTGTCCTCTTAACGACAGCTTTGATTACTGTGGCCGGGTGAGTACTCAAGAATGCGATCTTTGACAGGATCAAAGGAGTTGAAGGGGGCGGGAAAGGAAGCTTTCCAAAAATATGATGAAGGGGTCAAGTGTCCACCAAAACACTCCTCCCGTATGTCCAGCCCAGAACTATTCTCACCTCCGAGGTCCAGGAAAGCCGAAAAAGCCTCGGAAAAGATCAAAGACGCTCATTCCCGTAGGGGCACTAGAAACTTTGAAGTTCTGCAGCCCATGGACAACAAGAGACCACCACCAGCTTACGCTACCCTGTCGGATATAGCCAGGGCTCAGCGTTCGCTGCCGGAAAGCAACCCTACGATGCGGCGTTGTCGTAAAAGTTGCAAGCCGGAGGAGGAAGAGGCGGGGCTGACGGTGCTCCTCAGACACGAAGCTTCTATACGCTACCTTTCAGTTTTAAGTGAGGGTGGACGTGCGAAATTCCCACTGTCCAAGATCACATCCCTTCTAGGTGATTCTTCCTCCTGCTGATCTGCCAGGCCCCCAAGGGGTGTTTCCGTTTCTCTCTGGAGGGTCCCAGGTAGCCGCCAGAGGGAGTGGCCTGTTCAGAGGCCTGCTTCACCCCAGGATCAGAAAACACCTCCCCCCTTGTGTTTTGTTTCTAGACGGATGTCCGTGACGTCTAATACTAGGCTAGGCGAAGTGTTTTACCTAGTTCCTTAAACCGCGATTTCCCTACTGCTGAATAAAGATGCTAGGAATCTCTTCAGCTAGTAGGGAGTTTTTAAGCTTGTTTTTTTCGATACAGGGTTTCTGTGTGTTGTTCTGACTGTGCTGGAACTGATTGTAGACCAAAGGGGCTACAAACCCGCCTGCCTAATGCCTCCCAGATGCTGGGATTTAAGGCGGTTACCACCACACGCTGCTGCTTTTTAAAAAACTAAACAGATGGCAACTAACAAGGTAAGATTTGTAGACT
This sequence comes from Mus caroli, assembly GCF_978045245.1. NCBI lineage: Eukaryota > Metazoa > Chordata > Mammalia > Rodentia > Muridae > Mus > Mus caroli. The sequence continues at coordinate 71,946,827 of NW_028227258.1, read as the reverse complement.
AGGCAGGAACGAGAAGCTACTTAATTGTGTCTTGGGAAAACCATGCTGTAATGAAACTTGATGGTGTTTTAATCCACTCGGGAGGTATAAGGCCAGTCTGCTCCTCACTGAGTTTCAGGCAAGTCGGTTAGAGTGAGACTCAGACTCAAAATAAACAACCTCCCTCACCTCAGCACAGAGGATATTTGCAGTTTTGGAAGGCTGAAACAGGATCTCGAGTCCTTGGCAATATGGCTCTTACAAAGAAAAATGAAACTTCTCTTTCACGTAATTGAAGTCCAAAAACCTTTTAGTACACCATGCCCCCACCCCAGGTCTTGCTCTAAGATCATCCGTTCTTTTCCCAAAATGTAGGCATTTCAAAGCCACATAAAAGAGGTGTAGTGCTGAGAACCTTTAACCTTAGCACTCAAGAGGTAGAGGCAGGCAGATCTCTGAATGTGAGACCAACCTGTTCTCCACACCAAGTTCCAGGCCAGTCAGGGTTACATAGTGAGACTGTCTCAAAACATAACTCAGAGAACAAGAACTGCTATACTCCTCCAAAGAGAAAAAGACCCTAAGATTTAGTTCTGCCGGCCAGCAGCTAATGCTGGCTTGAGACTTCAGAATCCTTTAAAACCATGCTTAGATTCCCACAAGGTCCTTTGCCTTTTAAATGTCCTTAGCTCCTTCCCCTTTCACTTCCTGAAATGTGTTGTAGATGAGGCAGTTTCTAGAAGAAATGAAGATTTGCAGTAGTTCTTTCCAGTCACAGAATGTAAAAGGAAATCCCCTTAAGGGCAAAATATTAGCACATTAAGGTGAGAGATCTTAAAGGGCAAAGATTTCACTTTATTCCACAGCCTTCGAGCCTGCTAGAGGCCCCAGTTGGTACGGTAATACTTATTCACCAAGCTGGTCATCGACGAGAGTGAGGATATCCTAGACGGAGCAAGAATGGGCAGAGGCTGAAGGTAGAGGTTTGGTTTTTTTTTTCTCCTTTTTTTTTTATATATATATGTATATATATATATATATACAAGACACATTAATCCATTAAATTTGAAGACACAGTACAAAAAAAAAACACTTCAACTAATCCATCTGACAATGCTGTTCATATTTATGACGCCATTTTTTTTAGTGTGTGTGTGTGTGTGTCTGTATGTGTGTGTGTGGTTTGGTTTTCCTAATAATAAAGGAGGAGACTTAGGGCTGTTGGGCTGATATATATTTGGGGGGGGAGGGGTAACCTTCCCACCTCACCCATACACCACCAGGGTGAACAGGAAGAAGTGAAGGAAAGGCAGGTCCCACAGCAAAGTTTCATAATCTTGAATGCAAAGAGAAAGGAGGAAGAGGAGGGGAGGGGAAGAAAATACAAATCCTATAATACATACAACAGGGTGGGATGGTATAGGGATGGGACAGACATGAAGCTGAGGTGTGGGATGGGCCGCTGGGGGTGTGGAGCAGCGGAATCGCCCCACATTCTTTTCTCTCTTTGATGCTGTTTCCATAGTTTCCAGGCTGAGAAGCCCTCTCAGAAGATGGGACAGGAGAAGAGGGTCAGGGCCTCAGTTGGCCCCCCAGCTGTAGCTGTTGTAGGCAGACTTGTTGGTCTGGGGCTTCTGCGGGATGGAGCTGGTCTGGCTACGTTGCCCGCTGCCCGTCTGCAGGGGAATGGGAAGGTTATGGGGGAGGAAAAAGGTGTCTAGTTAGTGGGACCAATCTGTAACATCTTCAAGTGGAAATGTGCAAATAGTCACGCTCTCTCATTTTTTTTTTACTTAGAACCTACTATGAAGCTTACTTTTCAAGCACAGAAAATTTGGTCTACATAGCCTCTTTTACAAGGTGACAGTTTTTTTTAACCTTAAAGTAGAGGAAAATGAAAAATGGACAAGAAAACTTTGGAGATAAAATGGTGAGTTGGTTCTATTCTTGTTCAGTTGACTTCCCCACTACCCACTGCCCTTGTCTAAAAAACAAACAAAGCAACTATGAGAATTCTGACCTTTTCAAAGTGAGTGATGACAAGGTGATTACATTCTCACTCATCTCTCTGAATGCTGAAACATAGAAAGCTATCTTTGAGAGCAAAAAAGCTCTATTTTAGTTGCCCAGCCACCTACGTTGGGGATCTTAAGAGGTCTCTTTTACCACCCTTCAGATTCTCCCACCACCACACATTAATTAATGTGAAACCAATTCAAAGCCACAAAGACCTGAGGCATCAGGCTCCAGATGCTGCCCCAAGAATCTTTTCAATTCTAGTAACCAAGTGCTTTCCAGAGTTGGGGAGGGTAGAAAGATAAAGAGGGTGTTGAGGGGGGTAAGGAAGAGAGAGGATGGGGAGGCCAGAGAGCTTAGCACAGTGTTTCTGTTTGTGTATCCCGATTTGTGATTGGGTAGGCTTTTCAAGTTATCTGAGGCTGTGGAGGTGAAATGGGGACTAAAAAGGTTGGTTCAAGCATATTATTCAGTTTCATTACCTGCTCCTCCTGCTGGCGCTGGCAACAGAGAATCATCTGCAAATATGGTAGCTGAGGCAGAACCAGGATATATGGAAAATAAAGGGACAAACTTTTGACAATAGAACTCCACTGTTAGAAGGGAAAGCTATAATGTCAGGGAAGGGAGAAGGCTGGGAGAGGTTAGAGGGAAGGTGTGACCCAGGTCTGACAGGATAAGGACAACTGTGCCATGGGAGGTGGAAGAGAAAGGTACCAAAGGAACCGGATTAAAAGGGTTTCAATCTGGCCCATTCTTTCATGTTTCCTTTGCTAACTGTTCATGTTATGTGCGCTTGTGTATGTGCTGTGTGCCCCTGGCTGGCACTGGTGAGGGCTGGATGAAGGTGGTGGTAGGAAGGTTAAGAAAAGGAAAAGGGAGGTAGTTTTAAGGGATAGGAAGGAAGAGGAAGGGAAAGGAGAGAGGAGGGAAGGGCTGTTACCTGGCCATCCTGCTGCAGGTGATGGTGAAGGATTTGAGAGTGTGGCTGCTGATGTGGGGTCAGAATATGCATAAAGGGGGCAGGTGGGTAGGCAGCAGCTGTGGCTGGATTGATGGGCCCTCCACTTCCTAGGGCTGAAGGCAAGTTGAAGGAGGCAGCAGGAGTACCGGAATGAAACCCTTGTTTCTCAAAGGACTGCTATCCCAGGAGAACAGGAGGGAAGACAGTAAAACATGATCATTAGAAGAATCCTAGGACTTTCTGAGGCCAAACACCCTTATCCTCAGAAGCAATAGCATACCTCAAGTCAAATATTCAGAAGTCTTAGTTCTAGCTCTGTCTTTTCATAGTTCCATGATCCTAGGCAAATTAACTACTTAACCTCAGTTTCCTCATAAATAAAAGAAATATTGTTGAGCTCTTGTCGTAAGGATCGAGCAGGAAGATGACTGAGCACACCATGAAGTATTAAATTGGCCAGGCATGGTGGTGTATACCTTTAATTCCAATTACTTGGGAAGCAGGTAGATCTTTGGAGTTTGAGACTAGTCTGGTCTACACAATGAGTTCCAGGTCAGCTAGGACTACAAAATGAAACTTCTTCAAAATAAATAAGTAAAAGTAATTTCATGAGAAGATAGAGAAATTTGCTGACTAGTCTAAGCATTCCTGCCTCTGTAGTTTAGCACAAATTCAAACTCCTTAGATATTTTAGAAAAAATGAAGATCTTATTGGGACAGAAAAAGGATAGACAACAGATATATCTGTAAATAACTCAACAACAAACACCTCACTTCATTCCCACCTTTGGTTATGGACTTAGAAAGAATAAAACAGAAGCCTAGAGACAATTCATTTTAGAAAACGTAGGACAGGTTCTTGACAGCATTCCTGAGGGTTGTTCTAACTTCAACTCCACCTCTTCTATGTTCATCCATCTCTTTCTACTTTCATCCAGATACCTACCTGGGTTTTGGAGTACACAGAACCCGATATATCTGGCACGCCCGTGTTACTGGAGGTGACTGACACACCTAGTGGAGGAGGAAAGAGAGGATTAGCTCTGTTGTTAGCCTAGCCTCTGTTTCTAGGACACAGTGATGTCTGCAGCTTTTCTAGCTGTGGCACTGTAAAAGAATTTTGGTATAATTTTTCCACTTTTACGTCAGTTCTGAGATGTCAGAATTCATGACACAAATGCTGCCTAAGAATTCTTTTGTCCTTTATAGATATTATGTATGGAATATATATATGTGGGCTGCTTTTTGAGGGGAACAGGGGGTATTAGCAAAATCTCAGTAGTGTATGATTTGGAAGCAAAAGGATAAAATAAATTTAGTGTCCATTGTGAACCAGTCTACTCAAACTCCACTTAATTGTGCCCTTTAAGACGGGTAAGATTTGGCTCTTTCTGTTCTATAGACATTAAGGATTTTGCTCAAAATCCTTACAAATCCACATCATTAAGTAAGAACAGTCTAGTGCAGTCCCAGAACACTTACTAGAATCCCAGTTTACTTAAAGTCTCACTTTTCTGGTTGTAGAATGTCTAGGCGTATATCTTTATGAATTAATGGGCTGAAACAAGATAAATTTCTAGTTTTATAATTTTAGTGATATGGTGCATAGGGAAGACATAGTAAGGGGTAGTCCTTGAGCCTATACAGAATGTAAAAACAATGTCGTTTTCAGTCTGTCCCTGAAACAACAGCTTTAATCCAGACCTAACTCATATAGGTCTCATTTCCTGTAGAAAAATTCCTTACCACCACAGTTCAAATAATAGTATAATCCATTTTGATTTATTCTCAAGCTGAACTGAACTTACTACTATACTCTTTCTTCCTGAGAGTCTAAGTCAATAAATCAAGAAAACAGGAAAAGCAATGGGATCCTCTAGCATCCTACTAGAGACATTTTAAACAAAAATGTAGAAAATAAGTTAAACTAGAAATTTAATTCACAATTGAAAAAAAATACATTATCAGTTCCTGTAAAGATAAAAAGGAAACCAGAAAAACTGCATTCCTATGCTCTTAGATTCCTGCCTCCAAAGGTACATTGTTGTTTTATAAGGGAGCACTCTGATGGAGTTTTGTTTTGTTCCTGAGAAGAAATGTATTAATGACAAAAATCACAAGGAATACTCCATTCACTCACAATTCAACAGTCTTCATACAAATTCCACAGCCACAACTCTCCTAACCAACCTCTAGAACAAAGGTAACCTTTAGGAGTTACGTTCACAATCATTTAGAATCTTCCAGTAGAATGTTTGTCTTTAAAGGTTAAAGATTTCGTCGATGATGAAGTGCTTGTCTAGCCAGAAGGACCTCTAGCACCGAGGGAAAAGAATTTAACCCTTAAACCCTACCACAACACAAGTTCTGAGAGTGCCCTTCAGAAAGACCAAATATAATCTAGGAGGAAAAAAGCGCAGAACCACAGAAATAAAGCATATTAACTGCATACTTGGAAGGCACAGAGTAAACAAAGGGAAAAATACAACAAACTCTTTTGGAGGTAGCAGAGATTTTCTTCCTTCTCTTTTCAGACCCAATTTCTATCTAACAGAACAATGGGTAGCAGGCATAACTTTAAGTTCAGTTATGAAAGGGGCTAAAGCTAGTCAGAGGTTTGATGTAGAAAGGAAATAAGCCAAGATATAAATAGAACATTTTAAAGACAAAATCAGAGACAATGACTTATTTTTACTAGCTAAGTGCATATAGCTGGTCTGGTTACCGTCTACAAAGAGAAGCCAGGGTGGTTGGTTACACAGGATGGGAGAAATACTAACTGGATTCTTAAGCTAGGTAGTAAGGAGTTAACTTAGTTTTAGCAAGTTCCTACTTTGTTTTGTTTTTTACCTAAAAAGTTTAGTTTCAGAGATCTAAAAATTGCATAGAAGATAGGAGGAACCAGGAATGGGGCTAGAGGGAGAGAAGTTCTGTATAGTAGCTGTAATAGCCTCTATTTAATAGAAAACCTAAAACAACAACAAAAAAACAGGCATTGGTTTTCCTATTTTCACTTGTTATCCCAGAGATCCTCAGAATAGAGTTCTTCTCTTTTTCCCATCCCACATGTCCTGCCTACCCCAACTCAATAGTTATACAGATCATTACAAAAACAATGTAGGTGGTAGGCAGAAAAAACAAGAACACATTTCTTTTACTTAGCATTGTAGCAACTTAGAAAATTGATTACACTCCATAGGACCAGAGGGGTAGGAACTACTAAAGGAAAGCTGGATATATGGTTCCAATTAACCAAGATTGGTAGTATCATTGTTCAAATTTATGTTATAAACCAAAGGCTGATAGTGTGCCAGTCGGTGAGTGCATGGAGATCAAATTTTCCACCAGCATATCTGACCAAACATCTCCCATACATCTTTGGCTATATCCACAAGTTTAAAAAAATGACTTACAAGTAATTCATTATCTCTGAAAAGCCATCAAAGGACCATGTTCCCACTGGTCCCAAAAAGCCTGAAGTCATCAACTAATTGATCTTTAATGACCTGATGAGCTACCAGTCAGCCTTTGAGAACTAGATGTAGAAATTAAATCTTAGATGATAGTTTCCTAACAACAGCTTTGAACACTACCTCTTTTCCCTTTCATCATTTCATGACACTCTAACTTCTTATCTTTCCCCTCAGCCTATGCCAGAGGCAAGGGGATGACCTATATGAAAAAGTAAAGACATAAAAGCATGGGAAATCAGTTTTGTTTTTGTTTATTTATAAATAGCTTTACCAACCAATCAGTAGGCTGGAAACAGACTGTTTTCCCTCCACCCAAATTAAAAACCACTAAACTAAAACACTAACAGCTCTTTGGCTATACTGGGGATTGATTGAAAAAGCCACCCTCCACCCTTTATCCACAATACAGCATTGGCTCCTAGTGTCCAGAAAGACATGCACGGAAAGAACGCAGAGTTAGCTAAAGAAATACCACAGTTTATTGAAGACTACAAATATTTTGTTACAAGTTGGAACTACATGCCTTCCAGAAATCAAAAGCAACAGCAGGTGTGTGCATTGATGCTTCGGAGGTGCTGCATGGCTCGAACTCGAAATGGGTAAGACAGGGTCAGACATATGGGGGAAAGGGAAATGGGGAACGGGCAAGTTCAAAAGCCCAGAAGGTATCCACCAACTCATTTCCCCAAGCCACGCAGGCCATGGCCTCAGCTCAGCAGGCTCTCCTCAGTGGTCTGGTTTCTGAAACAAGACTTCAGTGCAAATTTATACACACACACAAAACACAGCCCCCAGGCTTGGGCCAAATTAGCTCTCAGCCGTCCAGAAATGCTTGTAAGGGGGTGGATATTTTCTTCCTAAAAGGAATCAAATACATAAAGATAAATGAATTTAGAGGTTGATGAGGAATATAATGATAAGAGCCCTCTGTTGGGGGTTAGGAACTGGGGGTTCTCAAAAAGCTGCTATAACAGATTTCTGAAATCTTAAGGTAAGTAAGAAGCTACGAGTTTCAGAATCAGATTCCAACTTTCATCAATCACATACCCTTTAAAATATTTGTAACTGGACCGCCAGTACCTAAATGTAGTACTAAATTTTGGGATGAAGCCACTCCAAGTCAAAAAGCTTATACTTCTCTCCCCACCAAAGATTAGGCTAGGTCCTGCTCAGTCAGAGTAGTAGCCATAGGAGTACGGGTATTAAATCTCAGCAGTTCTTCAAGATTTGTCAATTAATCTATATCATGACCCAGGCTTTCTGTGCTCAGTTCTCTAATCACTGAAATGCTTAGTTATTTACCCACCCAGAGCCCACAGAAAAGTGAAGAAGACTGGTTGCTCCCTCTAAATCCCATAAAACTATGGGTTTTTATTTACATAAAAATGTAACCAGGCTACAAGCTTTTAAAGATAATTCAACCCTTATCCCTTAGCAACTGCACCAACCACCTCCCCCAGATTCACCTAAAAGTCACTTTAAAAAAATTACATGGAATTGTTTCCAGTCCTGTACTAGAGCCAGATACGGGTATATACCTATTACATCATTACTCAGGAGAGAGTGGCAAAAGGTTTGCCACAAATTTGATGCAAGCCTAGGCTTCATAGAGACCTAGTCTCAAAATTAATACAAAACAAAAACACAAGCCAGATGTAGAGGTGTACACCTTTAGTCCCAGAACTCTGGAGGCAGACAAATCTGTGGATTCCAGGTCACCCTGGTTTACATATTGAGTGCCAGGACAGGTCTACATAGAGACACCCTGTTTCCAAAAACAAAACCAAAATGAACCAAATTAAAAAATATATATATAAATTCAACAACACAACAAGAACAACAAAACCCTACAAAAACAAAATGTTCTTTTTATCTCCATCTTCCAAAAGCAGGACATCAGGTATAGAGGCCAGAGGCTATGTGTCCATAAAATCTGTATACTTCCTTCCGTGCCACCAGATGTGCAATAGCAACAAGACTAGCTATATAAATGAAGAAGCCTAAGGGTTCAAGTCTCACTCTAATGAGTAGTCAATCATGTCTACTTGTTTTTCTCCACATTGTAGGTCTTCTAGAGAATTAAAAAGGGGGAGTCATGTAACAAAATTAGTACAAACACATTTATGCCAAACATATTGTGCACAGTATTAGAAATCTCTTCTCTTCAGAACTCTTCCACTCTCAGTGCCATGCCATGGATACTACCATTTTCCCTCACTGTCATTTCAAAGAAACTCGGGGTCCTTGCTTTATTTCTCAAACTCAGATCAGCCAACACTAGTCTTTTGATCATTCCCACTGTGAATAGTGGATACAAATCCTAGCATAAATCTTCAAAGACACCTAACTCAGCCAAACAATGGCAATTATGTGTCAAGAGTTAGCATATCCTTACTGACTTTTGAGTGGGTCTTTTTCTATCTACTAATATACCACACAGACCACTGAGCAAGGGTCAAAGGTAACTTACCAGTGTTGTATCCATGAGACCCATATCCACTTGGCTGTTGGAAAGGGGTAGCCGAGGCATTCACACTGACATTCACACCATGCTGCTTGGAAGAGGTAGGAGCCACCTGAAGAGCAAGAAGGACAGAAAAGTAATGACCCAGCAACAGATAACATCTGTCTCACTTGTCCTTCAAAGACTAGACATTTAGGTAGATACTTATCGTAACATAGGCCAGTCACAGACTGAACAGTGAAATGGGATCATTCTTGATAGTTAAATGAGAAAATTCTCACCACCCCACATATGCTCATCTGGCCCCTCGTTCCTTGAGATTATGGAATTTCTAGGAGGTGGAGCCTTGCTGGAGGAAGTATATCAGTAGGATAGGATTTGAGGGTTTGTGCCCTGCCCCGAATTCTTGATCTCTCTACTACTTCCTGCTCCTGGGACCTCACCATTATGGACTCTCTTCTTCAAACTGTAAGCCAAACATCAACTTTCTACTATGAGTTGCTCTTAATCATGGTATTATAAAATAACAAAAAAGTAACTGATACAACTAATGTTTTTAGAATTGACCCAAGAAATCAAAAGGTAGAGTGGTTTAGAGATAAAGAGACAATGGTTACAGGGAAAGGAGGGGCAGCAAAGACACACAGTATCATAGTCCTCTTTTGGATAATTCTACTATCAGGCAATTCTTGTTCTAATTAAAAATTTCATACCCTTTATTCCCAGGCCAGAAATGGGCCAAAGGTACAAGTTATCTACAAGTTATCCTCATGTATTTCTTAAGGAGTCATGTAGCTGTGAAAGCAGCTAGGATGGTGCTCAGGACTGGGATCCCTTACAACAAGAAGACCACAACCACTTAGTTACTCACAGGGAACACAGCAGGCCCATACTGGAAGGTGCTGGGGAGGCCCGGGACCCCTGTGTAGTATGGCAGGCTGGTGTAACTATAGCCAGGAGGCAGCGCCGGGTTCAGGAATGTCTGCTGCGTGGTGTGGTGAGTCTGCGTCTGGTTCTGTTGGGGTTGGGCCAAGGTTGTGGCTGGGGCTGGGGAGGAGGCATCCCCGCGGCCGAATTTGGTGAGGTCGCCTATGAAAAGAAGGGCAGCTATACACTCTATAATGTGCAAAGAGGCTTCCAGAATGACACCTCCCAATGTTTGTTTGCCAACTTGTTTTCTATCATCTCCATTGCACCCTTGTTTCTCCAAAGCTTGAAGGATAACAATAGTTGAGGAAATTGAAAAGATAATGATTGGTCAGTCATGTAAAAACAAACAAAAATCAGCCAGGTAGAGGTGACTTTGCACACCTTTAAACCCAGTATTCAGGAGACAGAGGCAATTGAATCTCTGAGTTCGAGGTCTACAATAGAGTCAGTTCTAGGATAGCCAGGGCTATACAGAGAAACCCTGTCTTGAAAAACCAAAAAAAAAAAAAAAAAAAGCCAAAACCAAAAAAAGCAATCATACTTCCAGCGAAAGATGGACTAGCTAAAAACCAAAAACACTCATTAAAGTTGAGAGTATAGTTCAGTACTAGAGCTTATACTTACAATGGTAAAAACCTGCATTCAATATCCAGAACCATAATGCCGAGAAATGAAAGTAATAATATAAAAAGATGTCACAGGGGGCTGGTGAGATGGCTCAGCAGGTAAGAGCACCGACTGCTCTTCTGAAGGTCCTGAGTTCAAATCCCAGCAACCACATGGTGGCTCACAACCATCCATAACAAGATCTGACTCCTCTTCTGGAATATCTGAAGACAGCTACAGTGTACTTACATATAATTAATAAATTAAAAAAAAATGTCACAGGGAGCTGAAGAGATGGCTCAGTAGTTAAGAGTACTGACTGCTCTTCAGAGGTCCTGAGTTCAATTCCCAGCAACATCTCACAACCATCTGTAATGGGGATCTCATGCCCTCTTCTGGTGTGTCTGAAGACAGAGACAGTGTATTCATATACATAAAACAAAATCTTTAAAAGAAAAATGATGTCACAGGAACATATTCATAGTAGAATTATGAAACTCCCAGCCTTGATTCATCACATCCATGATAACAAGGGATAGGGAGGAAGAAAATTCACAATTCTGCCAAAAATCTTAATTATGGAACCCTTCTTGCTTCTACCTCCAATTCTAATTCACCTCCCTGTATTCAGCTCTATCCCAATCCTACCAGAGTAAGGGTTGCTGGCCAGGCTACCATCCCTCCCAGTAAGTGGAGTGGTGGGTGTGGGAAACGGGATACTGTAGTAATCCTAGAACCAAAACAAAAGAGCATAAATTAAATTCCACTCATCCTTTATCGTAAAAACCACAAAGATGAATAGAAGCATGAGACTGTTGGGAGTATTGCAAGTTATCCAGTTACTGATTTAAAAGCTTACAACTCATATGAACTCCAATTAATCTGGCATACACTGTTCTCCTCAGCCTGCCATGAGTAGAATAAGACAAGGTCTACGGATATGTTCATTGGGTACACATTAAGGTCTAGTAGGACCAACAAGGTTTAATATTATACAGATCTTCCCAGCTAATTTTTGAGAACACAGGTTCTTCTTTTTCCTGACGAGCTTCAGAAGCTGAGTGTGGAGATTGACTCAGTAGGTAAGAGTGCTTATTACTACTTTGATCTCCAGCATCCATGTAAAGAGGTGGGTATGACCATGGGCATGTCTATACCAGTAGCAAGTAGGATATATGGGTGGGTGGGCAAAGTGATAAAACAGGATACACTTAATATTGTCCTCTGGCATCTGCAGTCATATGTACTGCATGGGAGGCAGAGGCGGATGGATCTTTAGAGTTTGAGACCAGGATAGTCTACAAAGCAAGTTCTAGGCCAGCCAAGGTAGCTACACAGTATGGCTATGTAGACTGAGTGGTGGGATTAAAAGCATGTGCCACCACACCCAGCTCATCTCACAACAACAAAAGCTGTGTATGGTGGTACTCCCCATAATCCCAGCATTTTAAGATTCTGAAGCAGGACAACTATCAAGGCCAGATACAGTCTAGGGAGATTCTGTATCAGTACAACATAATCTGGTCCTGTTGAGGAAGGCTTGTAAATCTAACTACTACCAAGTTTTAGGCTATCCTAAAATAAAAAGTGAGTTCAGCACCAGCCTGAGCAATTTAATGAAACCAAAAGCTCTGAAGTATAGCATTTGCCTAAAATGCAAGAGGCACTACACAAGTCTTAAGACTGACTGGGTATTGTGACACATTCCTTTAATTCCAATACTCAGGAGGCAGAGGCAGAGACAGGCAGATCTCTATCAGTTTGAGGCCAGCATGGTCCACAAATTGAATTCCAGGACAGCAAGAGAGAAACACACAGAAACCCTGTGTCTAAAACCAAACAACCAAATAAAAAAACCTTAAGACATTAAAAAAACAGAGGTTGGATGTGGTGTCACAGGCCTTTGATCCTAGTACTCAGTACACATAGTTAGGTCTACGTAGAAAGACCAACTCCAGAAAACAAGCTAGACCAGGGCCATTACCTATAACTAATAACACACACACAGTACTTTATCTATGCTATAACACATTATCATTATAAATGTTTATAGTCCCAGATACTTAGGAAATTGAGGCAGGAGAATATGAGGTCCAGTAGTTTGAGGCTAGCCTGGAAAACATGGTAAGATACCTCTCCAACTAATCAAAAGAAAGGGTAAGAATACAGCTCAGCAGCAGAGTATCTACTTAGCATGCTTAAGTTCTAGGTTCAACCATAAGGGTCTCTAACAATAATAACAAAACAGAACAGGAAGCTGATGTTGATAGGAAGCATGTTAACAGTTTTATTATTAGTCCATTTGAGGTGTTATGTCACATGTGTTTTGGTAACCTGATTAAATTCCCTGTATGTGTGTGTATATGCATATATAATAAAGTATATGTGGGGGGCAGACTGAGAAACAGCTGTTTGTGACAATAATCAAACATCTGAGAATCCTTCCATCAGTTTTGTTTTTGTCCCCCTGAAAGAAAGGAAGTACAGTAGCCCAAGCTGGTCTTTAACTCACTATATAACTGACACGTTTTGAACTCTTGGTCTTCCTGTTTCCACTTCTCACACACTGGGATTACAGGCATGAGCTACAACTGATTTCAACAAATCAGTTTGCTTCGAGGTGGTGTGCATGCCATTAATCCCAGCACCTGAGGCATTAATCTGGAGGCAGAGGCAGAGGCAGGGGGATTTCTGTGATTTTGAGGCCTGTCTGATCTACAGAGTGAGTTCAAAGACATCTAAGGTTACATACACAGTAAAACCCTGCCTCAATGCACCTAACCCAATCCCTCAATTTAATGGTTTTTTTTCCAAATTTCTATCCCACATACTTACCAATGGAAATCTTGTCTGGAGCATCTGTAAATCATCATAACCATATACTTGTGGCTGCAAGACAGACATTTAACAACATTAATGGGAACTAGTCATGATGGCAGCATCCTCATTGTCAGAACAAAGATTTATTTCCTTCTGTTTTCTTTAAGTGGAAAGGAAAGTACAAAGAGATTAAATGCTTCATGAAAGGTCTTAAAGCTTTCCTGAAGCTACATACTATATAAAGACAAGGGCTGACATCAGGGCACCTGTAGGGGAGAATGGGTAGTACATGAACAGCAGGCTTTAATTTCTATTTAGCAGTCACTGTCTCTTGCAGTATTTAAAATTTGGGTTGAAATGTGAAGGATTCATATTTTATCCTCATTTTTCCATATTTCTAGATACAAAGTGTTACTGTTAAAAAGTATTCAATGTGGGGGCTAGAGGGATGGATCAACAGTTATGAGCACTGGCTGTTCTTCTAGAGGAAGTAGGTTTGATTCGCAGCATCTACAAGGTGGTGTACACCCATCTGTAACTCCAGTTCGAGGGAACCCAATGTTCTTTTTCTGCCTTCCAAGGGAATCAAGTACAGACATATATACAAAGCACTCCTAAACATGGAAATACATTTTTTTTAAAAGTATGTAATGTGAAGTTAGAGAGATGGCTCAGTGATTGAGAGCACTGGTTCTTGCAAAGAATGTAGCTCAGTTGCCAGGGCCCATAAGACAACTCAATGCTATGAGTAATTCTAGTTGTCAGTTCAATGCTCCCTTCTGACCTCCACACCTGTCTACCTCACATGGTGCACATTCGTAACACAGGCAGAACATCCATACGTGTTAAAAAAAGAAAAGAGAGATATGTAGGAAGGGAAGTTGGGAAGTTCAAGAAGGAATGAGGAAAATGAGAATACAGGGGTGGTTATGATCAAAATATTATAGATATGTAAGAAATTGCCAATTAATAAAAGTTATTAAAATAAGAGAAAACAAAGGCAGGCCCCAGAGGCCTATGCCCTTAAGCCCAACTCTCAGGAGACAAGAAACAGATCTTTGAAAGTTCTAGGTCAAAGTTACGAGTGCAATTTGGGCTGGGCAGTGGTGACATTGTGTTTAATCCCAGCACTTAGGAGGCTGAGGCAGGCGGATTTCTGAGTTTGAGGCAAGCCTGGTCCTACAGAGTGAGTTCCAGGACAGCCAGGGCTACACAGAGAAACCCTGTCTTGAGGGGGAAAAAAAGTGCAATTTAGATATTTCTTCTATTATCTAAACTTCTTCCATAGGGTAAAAATAAGTTTTAATTTTGAGATTGCACTCACTGTGTAGTGCTAGCTGGCCTAGAATACAGTTGGGTGACCATGTTGGCCTTGAACTCTAAAAACTGAACTGCCTCTGCCTCCAAAGTACTGGGATTAAACACAATGTCATGTGGCCAAAAAAACTGAAAAAAGATTTTTTAAAATTTATTTTTCTATCTTCAGATGTAGCTCTAGCTGTCCTGGAGTTTTCTATGTAAACCAGACTGGGCTCAAACTTCACAGAGGCATGACTGTTCCTGCCTCTGGCTTCTAAGTGCCAGGATTAAGGGCATTTGACAATACACCCAGCAAAAATGGGTGTTTTTAATAGAATTTTTATAAATATTTTTCACTTTAGTGGATACTGAATACTTAAAGGTGACAGTTAAGGTAGTTCTAGAATTGAGTTCTTAAAAGGCCAAAAAAAAAAAAAAAAAAAAAATCAAAGGTCCAACGAGGTAGAGAAGCAATAGCAATATAGAAAACCACTAAGAAACTGCACAATGGCCTTTGATGCTCAAGGTCCAGATCATAATTCACAAAGAATAAATACTCAGCAAAGGGCCCTGACTAAGTTTATTCCTTGCTCTACAAAAACGATTGCATTTTGAAGGGTGGAATCTGGACAGTTATCCCAAGAGCACTGGCTGTTTTTCCACAGAACCCAGATTTGATTCCCAGCACCCACATGACTTGTACAATTGTCTGTATGTAACTTGAGTTTTAGGGGATCCAATGCTGGCCTCCACAGGCACCAGGCACACTATGGTGTATGTAACATACATGTAAACAAAACCTCCAGATACATAAAAGCAAACAAATACACAAACCCTGTTACTTTTTTTGGCTAGTGATATAGCTTAGTAAGTAAGCAACTTGCCACCAAACAAAGCAAGCCAAACTGGAACCTGAATAAAGGTGAAATGGAAACTCCAGTTTCCTCTGATCTTAGCACATAATAGGTGTACACACACACACAAATTTAAAAAAACCATTTGCCCAAATGTGGGTACCATTCATTTATTCTGCTTTAATTATTGTTTTCCCTCTGAATCCAGAACTACAGAGAAGAGTCACACCATCCTCACTTTGTGGAGAAGATCCTTCAGTCCCACTTACCGGGTAGGCATGTAACAGCCCCGGAGCCATAATATATGGATTAGGCAACAATGGCGGGACTCCAGGAGGAAGGTTGGGAGGAGCTTTTCCTGAAAGAAAACATTTTTATGCTGTCATACAATTTACTATCTCCTCCATCCCAGAGGAATGCCACCCTCCTAGGCAAAGCTACCTGAAGTTGTAGCAACTGAGCTTCGAGTTGAGGCTGTGACAGTAGAGTTGCTGCCCAGGCTAAGGCCCAGACTACTGCCACTATTCAGACTGGAGGAGACACTGACCACTGGGGGAGGTGCAGAGACAGTGCTGGATGTAGTAGAGAAAGTGCTGGAGGAAGAATGTAGGTTCGCCTCACTCTCCACACTTGTATGCTTCAAAGGGAAACAGTAGAAGATAAAGAAAACAACGATTAGCAATAGGTTAGAGAAGATAAGCAATGTATGACCTCATCAAATCTGAAATTTAAAAAAGCCAACCCAGGGTATCAGGGTTTCTAGCTACATGTTCCTCGCAATTGCCCATTGGCCATCATCATTGTTTTTTTGTTCAGAAAAACTGCAAAGTGGCTGGGGACAAATTCCATAGGGACCAATGACACCAATTAGTGAGGGGAAAAAGCACAGAACTAAAAAGTGTATCACAGCCTTCTTTTCCACACCTTGCTTCACTAGTTCAACTTACAAAACTAAAATATAAGCTGGAAGAAAGTACCAGCTTTGACTTTAAAACTAAAATTTCATAGTTTAGGAAAGCTTTAGCCCTAATAGCTTTTCCTAGGCTTCTATAAACTTAACACCTTTCCCTAAGTAACCCTGGCAACCATAAAGTAATTCATCTGAACACCATTTTCATAAAGACGTCCTGCTTCATACCATTTTAAAGACTTATATTTCCCAGGCTAAGAACAAACACACTTATACCAGTTAAAGACACAATTTTTGTAGGAATTAATCCAGGGCCTTATGCCTGTTAGTGATGAACTCCATGACTGAGCTATAATATCTTTTTTTTTTTTTTTTGGAGACAGGATTTCTCTGTGCAGTCCTGGCACTTACTCTGTAGACTAGGCTGGCCTTGAACTCAAGAGATCTGCCTGCTTCTACATCCAAAATATTGGGACCTCCATTAAAAAAAACAAAAAGTGTATGCTGTTCTGCATTTAACAGAGAACATGAAGTCCTTGCCTATTTTCTGTGAAAAGGAAAAACACTTTTAATTATGCTCCATTAAGTGCAACTTCTGGACTCTTTTGACTTTCCAATATCCTTTTACTCTTTTTTCTACAAACTCAGTTGAGTCAAAGAAAATTTCAAGAACATCCTACTGGGTGAGCCAGGTGTGCCTAATACATACCTGTAATCCCAACACTAGAGAGGCAGAGGCAAGGGGAATTTAAAGTTAGTCCACATAGAGTTTGAGGGCTACATAGCAAGGTCCTGACTCAAGAAAGAGGAAAAGCCTACCAACCAACCAAAACAAACAAACAAACAAAAAATTACATTATGTGGGACAATCTTATGGTTAGAAAATTAAAACCACTTCCACTCAAGCATCATACTTACCAAAAGAGTGGATGTTGAAGTACGCCCAGAAGATGTTGATGAAGAAAGGGTATTCTGCTGTGTAGATAATGCACTATGAAGGAGAAAAGGTTGCCATCAGCCACTAACACAATGTTATGGTTTTATCTGACCTGGAACTCCAATGAGCAATTACCACAAAACAAAACAAATACCAAAGCAGAAGAGAGGAACAAGATTTCTGAGATCATACCGACATAATATAATGGCTAGTTTTTAGGGTTGTTAACAATCAAAGCAAGAACAGATTCTAAAAGCAGATAAATCTCCTTTGTCATTGTCACTTCTCACAAAAGCAGGGCTAATGTAGTCTCTAACAGGTACAGTAATAAAGACCAGACCAGATGGGCTCTGTTACTGAAACACACAAACCCAACTAAGTTCTCACCCCAAATTACCTGCTATGTTGTGTGGTGGTGGTATTTGGAATCTCCTCCGTATGGCTCAAGCCACTTAAGGAGGATGAATGCTGATTGGCTGTCGTCAGTAAGGAAGCTGCAGGTACTGTTTCATTGAGAGAGGGTATACTAGAAGTGGAAGGTGATTCAGATTTCACTGCAGAGCCTGTAGCACCTGGAAATAGGAAAACATTTCCCTTCATCAGAAAACAAGGAATTATCTATGAGTAAAGAAAAACTACAATCCTCAACTACTTGAAAAGAAAAAAGAATGGTGGGAGTTAGTCATTTATGTTAAGCACAACTCTTTTTGGACTACAGAGACAACTCAAGGTAGACTGCTTATATCAGGCCCTGGGTTCCATTCCTATCAGCACACAAACCACTTGATGACTTGACTCTGATGCCAAAATCCAAGTGGAGAATGACAATAGACTCCTGAAAGTTTTCTCTGACATCCATAAGTGCTGTGGCACACACATGCTTGTACTCACAATACCCCCCCCCCCAAAAAAGGATAAACCTAAATTTTAACAATCTAACTGAAATAGAGAACTTACTATGTATAGTAGTTCATGCCCATAATCTAGCTCATGGGAAGCTTACACAGAAAAATCACTATGATTTTCAGAGGAGCTATGGCTACAGCATGAACATGTGTTTCAAAAAACCAAATATGGCTGGAGAGATTGCTTAGCACAGTTAAGAGCAAAGGCTATTCTACCAGAGGATCTGGGTTTGATTCCCAGCACCTGCATGGGATGTGTGTATCTCCAGTTCCCAGATCTGGCACCTTCATATAGATATAAATTCAGGAAAAACACCAACGTACTTAAAAATTTGTTTTGTTTTGTTTTTTAAAAGATATGGGGTTAGACAGATGGCTCAGCAGTTAAGAGCACTCAATTCTTCCAGAGGACCCAGATTTCCAACAATCCACATGGCATCTGCAACCAGTTTCAGGGTATCTGACACTGGGCACATACTTGGTACACAGACACTCACACAGGCCAATGCCCATATACACAAAACAAAACAAAAGACCTCAAAAGATAGAGAAGTTGAAAACCGACTATGTATACATACACACACACACACACACACACACACACACACACACACACACACAGCTGAGCACAGTGGCACATGTCTTTAATTTCAACACTTGGGAGGCAGAATGGACAAATCTCTTGTGAATTTGAGGCCAGCTTGGTCTACACAACAGGGTCCTTCCTACCTTACAAAAAACGAACAACTCTACATCAATGTTGAGGAAAGCCACTAAAACCAAGAAGAAAAAGCCTGGAAAATGCTTACCTTCAACAGATTGCGTGGTCTGTAACTGCGTGGCCTGCACAGAGCTAAAACCATTCTGGAGCAAAAAAAAAAAGCAAGAACAGACAAGCTTGTAAGAGAGATGTTATCAGTCACTTAATTTAATTTTGGTCAAATATAGTTTAGGGAACCTGGAAAGATGGCTCAACAGTTAAAAGCATGGATTACACACAAACAGCACCTGAGTTCAATTCCTATCGCATATATTAGACAGCTCACAACCACCTGTAACTCCACTCCAGGGATTCTGGTGTCTCTGGCTTCTTGTGTACCAGCACTCATATGCACACAGCCACTACCCCACCAAATAGTTTAAAATAAAACAATTTTTAGGACCCATCCTGCTAGACAGGTACTTCAGACCATCTTAGGTATATGTTATCCCTTTTACCAGAGTAACGTAGATTTACTAATATATATATGCACCTCGAAGTTTAGCAATCTGATCTTCTATGAGGAAAGGACAGGTATTTGAGACAGTTTTGCCATAACCAATAAATCTTTATTGCAAAGAGAAATGTTCTGAATCTTGAGGGTCCTCCACATTTGCTGAAAATAATGTTTAGTTTACCAATCACAGAAATGTGCTTTTGTCAGCATTTCAGTTGGCACCTCCAAGACTGTAGCACCATTTCCAGAAAAGTGAAACAATATTAGAGGGACTTTGACCCACTACTTTGCTAACCAAGGCCCAGGGAATCATTAAACCACTACCTTAGCCTGAGTCAGGTCCTTCTGGGGTGATGAAGAGATGGAGCTGGGATACCGCCGCGTCTGTGTGGATCTCTGTTCATATAGAGGGCCCTGAGCATTATTTTGGGAGGTATAAGTTGTCGACTGAATCGGGCCACTCTGATAACCAGACTCCTGACTCTGATTAGATGAAACTGTAGATGAAGACTCACTGTGGAAAAGAAAAAAGTCTTAGGAAATGATGATGATCATCTATTGGAATAAAATACTTTCAATTAACAAGGAGAAATTTGTAAAAATCAGGCACTTGAGAGACTGAAGCACTCAGTGCACCCCTACACATCACACCTTGAAACCCTGGCACAAGAAAAATCATCTATTGATCAGTTTCATCACTGGTAGAATTTCTCAGAGTGGGGAAAACATTTTTTGAATTATGCTTCAAAGAAACTCTTAGCAGTGGTAGTGCACACCTTTCATTCCAGCACTTGGGAGGCAGGCAGATGTCTGAATTGAGGCCTACAGAATGAGGTTTAGGACAGCCAGGGCTACACAGTGAAAGTCTGTCTTGAAAAATCAAAAAACAAAACAAAAAATTTAAGATTTAATGTATACCAGTGTTTTGTTCACATGTATGCCTATGTATCATGTGGATTCTGAAAATCAAGTTGTGTACATGGTCAACAAGTGAACTTAACCATCAGGTCATTTCTCCAGCATTTCCCTTTGGGGCAGGTTGTCACTAGCCCTGGCTGGCTTTGAACCTCCTGAGTGCTAGGATTGAGGGTATCAGCACGCCCAGCCTGTCTTTCTGAAGTTTCTTACCTGAAATGGTTTTATTCCAATAGCAGATTATCACTAGTTTCTGTAACACAGCATTTGCTCTCATCTCACACATTTCCCCTACTCCCATGAGCCATAACAGTCGTCCAGAAAAAATTTTTTTACATAAAATCTCTATAGGCATCAGTGGCAATTATGACTCAACTAATCTGATCTAGACTAAAGCCAGATAGATACCTGTATTAAGGAAAAATTGATTATCTATGCATAAGATGGCTTTCCTTGATAACTACCAGAAGACAGAAAAGGTTCATTTATTTTTATGGCTTTTTTTTTTTTTTTAATTTTAATGTTTTTCCTGAGTTCCTATTTTTACTTTTCACAAACACAGTCCCACAAAAAATAAAGCACTTTTCACTGCAGGAGATGTCAAGGTACTGTCAGAATCAAACAAACCTTGAGAAGCTAGGGAGATGGCTCAGTTAGTACAGCATTAGCCATGTAACAATGAAGGTATGAACTGATACTGAACACCTACGTAAAATCTGGGAAGAAGACATTTATGATCTTCGTACACTGGGGAAATGGAGACAGTAAGTTTCATGGAGCTTACTGGCTATCCAAATTGGTCTAGTGAGCTCCAGGTTCAATGAGAGATGCTGATTCAGACAATGAAGTAGAGAGTGATTTTTGAGAAAGACACCTGATATTGACCCCTGGCCTCCAGATGCACGTGTATGTCTGCACATACATACAAAACAAACAAACAAACAAACTGAGCTTAAGACATTCTAGAAGTACCTAAATGGCATTTATCTAAATGTTTAAAATCATAGATAATCCTAGTAACAATGTATTTCTTTAAAAGCACACAACAAAATGCTATGATTGACTACTTTTATCCAGTCAGAGATATGGCCTCTCCAGAGGAGAAGTAAGCACAAAACTAAGCTACCAAAAGAGGTCTTCTGGGTGATGATTCCTCTACCTGGCCGTGCTGGTATACAGGCTACTAGGAGCCTGGCTTGAGGAGGCGCTCGTGGTGGGGGTGGACTCATAATCAGAAAGGACAGGCTCTGACCCAAACTGCAATGCCCCAAACTGTAGATTTAGCCCTGAGATATCTGCTGAGCCAGGCATCTCCACAGCCAGAGCAGGAATCTATGAAAAAGGTAGGAAAAAATATGTAAATGTTTAATACAATCTTTTTGTAGAAATAAAATTATTCCTTTCATCTTTAAATTTCCAAATAAACCCTTAGACTATCTTATCCTGAAATACCATAACCCCCCTTAAAACAGCATCTCCCTGAAAAGCTCAAATACCTTAGACGTCAAGGAGGTTTTCTTCTTTTGCTGTTTCAGTTTCTGCTGAGCCGGCTGAGGGCTGGAGGACTGGTTGTCTGAAGACCCCGGAGACATCTGTGGAGCCGAGGTGGATTTGCTTGGCAGAGGAGAAGAGGGGGGAGGTGGTGCAGCTGTCGAGGTAGCCACTGCAGGTGGCTTCTCCTGAAGGAATACCTCCATCATGGTTGAAGATGGGGTGAATGCCTGGCGCTTTGTAAAAGGACTGTGCACTGTTGAATCATTTGCACTCTTCAAATCTGCAAGAAGAAACACAATAAGTTATGCGCCAGTGATATTAATATATTCCAAGGAAATATTGTCCTATACTAATACTAGTAATAAGACCTTCAAGATTCAAGAACTCCAGCTAGCAAAATGGCTCTCAGTGCATAAAGATTCTTGCCACATCAATTTTTTGTTTACTTGACACAAGCTAGAGTTATTTGGGAAGAACCTCAGTTGAGAAAATGTCTCTGATTGTTGGCAAGTCTTTAGGGCATTTTCTTAAAAACAAACATACAAGTATTTATTTTATGCACACAGATGTTTTGTCCGCATCCATGTCTATGTACTATACTTGCCCGATACCCTCTGAGACCGTGGGGCTGCAATTTATTATTGTAAGTCACTACATGGGTGCTAGAATTGAATCCAGAATGTTTGGAAAAATAGCCACTTAATTGCTGAGCCATCTCTCCAGCCCCTGCATTTCCTTCCACACCCCTCACCTCGCCCACCCCCATTTTCCTTTTGTTGTTGTTTTTTTTTTTTTTTTTGGTTTGAGACTATAGCACTGGGTGTCTTAAATAAAATTTCCAGTGTAGACCATGCTGTCCTAGACTTCAACTTAAGAGATCTACCTGCTTGTGTCAGAATGCTATGTATCACACCTGGCCTGTATTTTCAGGATTAATAACTGAAATGAGAGTGCTGTGTAAGAAAATAAACTAAACAAACTATGGCGGGCAAGCCAGTAAACAGTTCCTCCATGAACTCTGTTTTAATTCCAGCTTCCAAGTTCCTGCCTTGCCCTCCCTATAAGTCAAGTAAATTCTTTCTTCCCTAATTTACTTTTGGTCATTTCTTCATCACAGAAACAGAAGCACATTAAGACATGTACCATGGCATACACAACCATCAATCCATCCAGCTACCCAAATTGCATATTATCAGATCCTTTCAAAACAACCACTGAATAATTTCTGTACTTCAGCACAGCTTAATAAAATCAATAGCCAGGTAGTTGTAGTGCACGCCTTTAATCCCAGCACTCGGGAGGCAGAGGCAGGCGGATTCCTAGACGGCCAGCCTCGTGTACAGAGTGAGTTCCAGGACAGCCAGGGCTATACAGAGAAACCCTGTCTCAAAAAACCAAAACCAAAACCAAAAAAAAAAAAAAAAAAGAAAACCAGAAAAATCAATACCACTGACCTACCTGTATATGTCACATATCTATAAATTATTCATTTTTTAAAAATGGTTTTAGAGCTTTATTTTAGAAAGGCAGGGAGAAAGAAGTTAGAAACAAAGAGGGCAGCTATGGCCACATGGAGAGAGAAGGAGGGCTAGAGATGAGTAAGAAAGGTAAGAGCTTAAGAGCTAAATTATCCATATTTAAAGTACAAAATACTAAGATGGCCACGGCCATCAAACTGAAGATAAATCAAAGAATTTAGGGCTAAGGTTTCTCAGTCACTAAAGTGCTGTGAAAGTATATAGACCTGAGTTTGACTCATTATGTGAAAAGGATGGGCACAGTATTATCACATGTGTGTAATCCTAGTGCTGGAGAAGCAGATATAGGAGAATCCTTAGGGTTTGTTAGCTCTTAAGCTTAAGTAAGTAAGATTCAAGAGACCAAGTGAGAGTCTTACTGATGCTCACCTTTAATCCCAGCACTCAGAAGGCCTAGAGACAAGCAGATCTCTGACTTGGAGGCCAGCCTGGTCTACCCACGAAGTTTGAGACCAGCAAGGGCACCATCACACAAACACACAAAATCTAAAGAGAATTCTCTCAAAATCCCAGGTTAATAAAGAAAGAGAACTAAAGTTAATATCAATTGTATACAGCCTCAGATTATCCAGTCCTTCCCTATCTTCTAGACAATAAATCTCTCCTATGTCAAAGATTTAAGTCACCCATCAACTTACCATACTGCACCAGTGATGGTGATTGTGTTGTTGAGCCCATATCCCAAGAGGAGGTGGTAGTGCTTCCAGATTGAGAATGTTGAGCTGCCAGTTGAGCAAGGGCCTGCGCAGTCTTGAATTGCTCCAAGAACTGGGAGCCTGTTGTACTGCCACCTTTAGCTTCCCCAACATCACCAAATCCTTTCCCCAACATGCTCACCTACAGATCAACAAAGAGATCAGAGAAGTTTACAGCTGGTAATCTTCCTCAGCTTACTCACAAAGACAGACCAAAAGTCAACACATAATAATGCTACTCATAGAATGCTACCAAGCAAAGAATAGCAAAAAATTTAAGATCAGTCTTATACCAGACCAAGTATACTGCATTATTATGAGCACAATCTAGAGGCTCAATACCTATATTCAGATTCTGAGTGCATCTTTTGGAAGAATTCCCATCTGAAATAGGAGTGAAAGCAGTACACATCATAAAGTAGTAGGAAGCTTATTTAAGGACAAGCATGGTACATGTCTGAAATCCTAGTATAAAGTAGCTTGAGGGAGAAAGAATACAATTTAAGGCTAGCATAGACTATACAGGGAGATCCTATCTCAAAAATATAAAACAGTAAATTTAAGTACTTGGGAGGCAAGAAGATAAATGAGCATGAAGCCAACATGAGATACACAGACAATGAACTGTCTATTAAGAGAAATTAAAATGTATCACAACTCTTTCCCCAGGGATAAAGCTTTATTAAGTGGAGAATATTCTAAACTTTCACATTTTGAAATCAACCAGTACTTGATAATTATCTAGTAAGATATACTAACACTTGCAAAGCTAAACAGAGAATCACAAGTTCAAGGTCCTCAAGCATGATGAAATATGCTGCCTTTAATCCCAGCACTTGGAAGGCAGAGACAAGAGGATCTCTGTCATTTTCAGGCCAGTCCTGGCTATACAAGGAGACCCTGTCTCAAAAACAAAACAAAAATAGTACAAATTCAACCTCAGCCATAATGAGTTGTGAGTTCAAGGCCAGCCTGGGCTATGAGAGCTTGATTCAAAACAAACAAATGGGTGAATAACTAAATAAAATAAAACAAAAGGCAAAACACAAAAGGAAGGTAACCATAAAGTGGGTCAAAAGCCAGTGGCCAGGGAACTTAAAGGCACAAGAGGGAGAACTATTGTTTTGAAAAATGGACACAATGAGCCTATCAATTGAAAGTAAAAAACCATATATTCTGTCAGTTTTAGTCAAAAGATTCTTGCAATGGAGAATGGTAAAACCAACCAACCAACCAAACAAACAAACAAAAACAAAAGTAGAAGAAGGACTAGTTAAAAAAAAGGAAAGGAGGGGCTGCAGA
Source organism: Mus caroli (assembly GCF_978045245.1). Classification (NCBI taxonomy): domain Eukaryota; kingdom Metazoa; phylum Chordata; class Mammalia; order Rodentia; family Muridae; genus Mus; species Mus caroli. Next base: position 71,921,509 of record NW_028227258.1, on the reverse strand, counting down.
GATGGCTCAGCAGTTAAGAGCACCGACTGTTCTTCCAAAGGTCCTGAGTTCAAATCCCAGCAACCACATGGTGGCTCATAACCAGCTATAATGAGATCTGATGCCCTCTTCCTGTGTGTCTGAAGACAGCTACAGTGTAATTAAATATAATAATAAATAAATCTTAAAAAAAAAAAAAAAAAAAGAAGGAGCCAGGAAGGGTAGGAATGGGGATGGGAGGAGGAATGTGTGCAAATCAAGGGCCAGCATGGTCTATATACTAAATTCCAAGACAGCCAGGGCTACAAAGGGATGTGCAGCACTGTGCTTTTATTTGTTTATTTACAACGATCCTGTCTTTATAAACAAACAAACAAAGCAAGTAATTCAGTCAGTTTGAGCTCAGCCTGGTCTACATAGGGAATTCCAGTATAGCCAGAACTACATAGAGAAATCATGTTTCAAAAAAAATGAGCGTGAGGAGAGCTGGGGTCAAAAGAAGCTAAAGAAAGGAACACGTGTTACCAAAATGAACTACATATATGAACATGTCATGGTCTACTATGTAAATTAATGCTAATAAGTAATTTAAAAACAAAATTAATTTACATTAAGCAACTCAAACAAAACCAAACTAACCAACTGGAAACTCATTTGAATATTATTAACTACCAGACACAAAGAGAAGTTATAGGGCTAACCCCAATTTTATACTAGTCAACAAGTCCACATGATTTGGACTATTTTCTGTGTACATTAACAAATGCATGTTAACGCTAAGCATAATTTTTTTTTTTAATAATTCTCCCCAATCACCAAGGCAAAGCCAACCAACCACAGGTAGACATGGTTGATGATGACAAGCCAAATCAAAACTTTCCTCCATTAGGTTGATTAACTCAGGTATTTTGTAAAAGGAAAAACAAGTGACTATTACAGAAGGAAAGATTTTTTTCTTCTCTACTTCAGTCTATATTTCAAGACTGTGCAAATGAAAATCTCAGAAGATGGATTGCTGAGATGGCTCCACTGACCCAGTGCTTACCATAGCAAGCCTGATGACCTGAGTTTGATTCTGAGGAGTCTCATGGATGCCACAAGTTGTCCTTTTACTTCCTCATGCGCTTGTACAGATGCAACAGCAGGTGTATACAAGTAAACTCATAATAATTTTTTATTTTTTTATTTCTTTTTTTTTTAGAGGAAAAGTCACCCATGTTCTCCTATCACCTTCATTCTCACAGCTAATGAAGCAGGCGGCAGGGTGCTTTCTTTTTTTTTTTTTTTTTAAAGATTTATTTATTATATGTAAGTACACTGTAGCTGTCTTCAGACACTCCAGAAGAGGGAGTCAGATCTCGTTACGGATGGTTGTGAGCCACCATGTGGTTGCTGGGATTTGAACTCCGGACCTTTGGAAGAGCAGTTGGGTGCTCTTCCCCACTGAGCCATCTCACCAGCCCCAATAATTTTTTTTAAAATATGATTAAAAAAACTCTCAAAAGTCTATTTGAAAGCAAGAAACTGTTGGAAAGAGATGGCCTCACACAACTAGTTACTATCAATTTCTTCTGAAAAAGAATTATTTTTATTTTTAGTTATATGTATGGTTCCTACATAAGCAGGAATGTCATCTGTGTGGGTACACACAGATGCTGAAAAGAACATCGACCCTTGGCAACAGGAGTTACAGATAGTTGTGAGATGCCCATTCTGAGTGTTCATCCTACAGAAGAGCAGCAAAAGCACCGACTGCAAAGCCATCCCTCCAGACTGCAATCAAATATTCAAGGACAAGGCATTAAAGATACAGAAAAATACCAAACATGTCACATTTATAATTTCAGCAGGATCTGAAATGAAGTTTAAGACCAGTGTGGTGTGTGTTTGTGTGTGTATATGTATGTGTGTACACACACATATACACATACATATATATGGTAAGACTGTTCAAGAAAAATGAAAAAACAAAAAGTATATATACACATGCAGACCTTACATTTAAAAAATTTAAAAAAGAAACAAACCAAAACTCCAGTTCCAAAGAAACTAACACTCTAGAATCTGGCCTCCTTGGACATCATCACACACAGGAAATAAAGTAAGCTAAGCCTATGATACAAACACTATTACATTTTAAGGAAAATTGATCCTTTAACATTTATTCTCAATGAAAAAGAATGAAGAGGGCTAGCTCAGTTACTAGAATGCTTGCCAACCATGCACAAACACTGTTATTTTATTCACAGCACCATACAAACCAGGTGATGTTGCACATACCTAAAATCCCAGTCCCTAGAAAATGTAGACTAGAGGTACTCTTCCTCTATACAATGAGTCTGAGGCCAGCCTGAGACATTATTTAACACCATACCACAACAAAAAAGTAAAAATGTGAAAGAAAAGAAACTAGTCTGGGCATGAGCACTTGCCTCTAAATCTCTGCATCCAGGAGGCAGAAAACGTGTCAAGTTGGAAGCCAGTAGGCTAGTCAATGAGTTTCAAGCTAGCCAGAGACACACAAAGAGAGTTCTCTTAAAAACAACAACAAACAACTACTGGTGTCTATTACCTTACTCACTTCCCTAAGGTCTAAGAAGATACGAGTAAGCAAATGGAAAAGATAAACATAACTAACGTGGAAGCATGACTGAATTCTAAAACGGACTAAAGGCAACCTATCAAATTCTAAAAATTAAATAATTGGGTAGAAATTTAAAACTATTTAGCTACGATACTAATATATAACAATACCAAACAAATCCAGAAACTTCTGCTTATTAGGATATTGGAGCAATTATACCACTTGTTCAATTTTAAGGAATAAGGTAATGTATGATCTGAAAATTAAAAATAAGCCAAACAGTATAGGTATCTTTTGCTACTTTTCTCCATTCCTCTTCTTTTATTTTTTCAACCCCCTAACACTAGATAGAAGAAGGATAGAGAGGAAAGTAAAGAGATCGCTGAATAAAGTAAGGGGTCAAAAGAGGGAAGATAATCGTTAGACTACCTCTGGCTGATTAGAGCTATTAAGTCTGGTACAAACTTGGGGCAAGTTTGATCTTTGCCATATGGGTATCTAATTTCTTATTATTTCTTCTTTGCACATGACTACTTAACTGAGTCCAATACCAAGCAATACCCCAACAACAACCCACCCCACCTCTTAAGGCCCTAGCAATTACGTATCCTCTAAAAAGTCCCCAGAATTCCAAACATCACACAATTAAAGACACTTTTTCCAACTAGCAAAATCACATCCCCACCAGACCAGGAGGCAAATCATAGCTATTGTGGATAATCTGAAGCAACACTGTATTCCATACCTGGATTTAAAACAAAAACATTCTTTTTTTTCTTTTTCATTTTTTTTTTTTGTTGTTGTTGTTGTTGGTTTTTTTTTTTTTTTTTTTTTTTTTTTTTTTTTTTTTGGTTTTTCGAGACAGGGTTTCTCTGTGTAGCCCTGGCTGTCCTGGAACTCACTTTGTAGACCAGGCTGGCCTCGAACTCAGAAATCCGCCTGCCTCTAAACAAAAACATTCTTACGAAACTACAAACTTGTCACTACAGAGCAGCTGGGAATGATGCTCATGTTTGTACTCTCAGAGGACTAGCCTACACACAGTGAGGCTTTATCTTACAATCACTGAAAAAGGAATGGTCCTGTGTATGTGTTTCTGGGGTTAGTGTAATGGTTTGTTTCATATTTACCATGCTATGGTGAGAAAATGTACTCCCTGAAGCAGGCTGTGATATGGCATTCTGCTTCGAATTACTAAACACCAGAGGCTGAGCCAGGGAAGGAGCCTGAGATGGATCCAGATTAGATGAATCATTCTCCATTGAAGATGGTGTCTTCCCCAACAGAACAGCAAGGTCAATTCTAGTTTGGGAAAGAAAAGGATCTTTATGAATGAGCATTCTAACATACCCTGCAGACTAAGATCATGGTTAAATCAACATGAAGGTTATGCTATCGTCTTGTAAAGTCCTAATATGCTCCATTAATCAAAGTAACTGAGTGTCAAACTGACAAAATAGTTAAACATTTCATTTAAAGATAGCACTGATTTAATGAAATACTAAATCTTCAAGGGTTTGTAGGGTTTTGGGTTTTTTTTTTTTAGGGAGGGGGCTGTCTATCTAATACAGAGTCTGACTATGTAGCCAAGACTTGCCTTATATTTATGTTTATCTTGCCTCAGCCTCCCAAGTACTTGAATTATAATAACCATGGGCCATAACATACTCAGAAATTTTTTTGAGGTAAGGTTTCACTATGTAGCTCTAACTAGCTTCGAACAGAGATCCACCTGCCTTTCTCTCCAATTACTAAGACTAAAGTTGTGCATCACACTTGACACTCTACTCTGAATATCAAATTCTAATAAATAATTTAAAACTGTTTAGCTATGATTTTAATACATAATACTTACTAATTTCTAAAATACGAGACCATAACTCAGCTGAGCATGGTGGTGCAAACACCAGTGAACTCAGGGCTAATGCAAGAACACTACTTCAAAGCTTAAGGACAACATGGCCTAAAGAGCAAAATTCTGTTTCAAAAAACAAAACACCATATATATGATTACTAGCACCCTCAAATGGATTTAGAACAGAGGTTTTAGAAGTATTTCTCTAAACTTAAAAGTTTATCTGTGATACAAACAAATTATGGGGTTGATGTGTAGCTCAAAGGTATAGTATAAGCCTAGCATTTACAAGTATATAAAATCACCCCCAGCATCTCATCAAAAAGAGAAAAAGAAATTCAAAATACTATGCTCCATTACTCACAATAACTTTCAGTAACACCTGAGTTTATGCTAAAGTAGTGACCCAAGGTATAATGACTAAAATCAAGAGGGAGAAAGAAAATACTCAGCTTTCCCCAGGTCCACCCATGTCCAAGAGAGAACAAGCCATTAAATAAAATACTAACGACTGATGGTTTAGCAAATTCTGCCTACATTAGCTCAACATCTATTAAATACTCAAAAATAAGGACTGGAAAGATGGCTCAACAGATAAAAGCACTCAGAGGTCATGAGTTCAATTCCCAGCAACCATATGGTGGCTCACAACCATCTGTAATGAGATCTGATGCCCTCTTCTAGTGTGTCTGAAGATAGTGACAGTGTATCATATATGTAAAATAATATTTAAAAAAAATAAATAAAGCTTTAAAAAAGGTACACTCATTTTACAACACACTTGCCTCTGACCAGCAGTGATTGTCACATTCTCCGCAGGCAGAGGCACTGAAGACACATTAGAGGCGGTAAAGATCTTGGTCTCAGAAAGCTGTAAAGAAAGGAATCAGTTACCCCTGGTGTGGGAAATTTGCCACAGGTAAGGTAAATAAATTCAATACCAAAAAAGAAGGAAAGTCTAGGAAAACAAAACAAAAAGCCACCAAAAAACAACAGCAACAACAAAAAAAACCCAAAAAACTACCCTGAGAAATACTAAATGGGTTGATCTCAAGTCTGCTTAATTGTTTTATCCAAGTAAGGAATAGAATCAAGGAACACAATAAAACACAATAGAGTCATATCATATACAGACTGAACTCACAGGAAGGCTATTTCTGTGCTAGTTACATATATTGAGGAAACACCTTTTCATTTTCTCGTTATAAATCCCAACTCCTACCTCTACCCAAAGGACATTTATCTTCCACCATTTTCTCTCCCCCAATGAAAGGAAAAGCATGACCAAGATGAAGAAAGAAAAAATGTTAATTTAACTGGCTATTGAGCAGTTCAGGTCCAAGCGCTGGCCAAATAATGTCTTTTCAGGAATTTCAGCTATATATAAATTTTGTATTCATACTGACTACATTATACATGTAAGGCATCTAATTATGTAACCAATTACAGGGGATAACTCTTCTTCCTAAATAAAGAAGTTGAATTAGGTTTGTTTTCCTCACTTCTTGACCAAAATCTCTTTGGTAATAAACAGAAAACCCATAGTACCCCAAATATATTCCTTACTAACATAAACCAAATTTCAGATGGTAAAACTTGTTCATATTCACAAAGCAGTTCAGCTTAGCGATTAAAGAAAATCATAATAACCCTCTGATGCTCGTGTATGGAATGTTTTGATACCTAAGACTGACAACCAAAACAATCTGACAAAGCTACCTTACCTACCTATATATAAAGAAAAGCAAATTTTAAATATTAAAATAAGTTTATCCATGATCACTGAAAACCAGAATTCACAGCAAAAATTTCACTGTGACCAATTAAAATTCTTTTTACTCAGATAATATTCAAGAAAATTCTTTATAAACCAACCATCTCTAAGTTTTCCAAGTAGAGTCAAGGTAGCAGATATCTAATTGGATAGTCATTTCAATTACAGATTTGGGCACTGGGTATTTAGAAGTTTCACAAACAACTGGATTTTAAACTCAAGGCTTAGGTACCATAACTATCCACTGCCAATCCATTATAGGACTTAACACCAAATAATGCAACAGCTCCAAGTACAGCTATATGACATTAGCAGCTGTGATTCAATGCACAACCTACTATATGCTTAACTAAAAACAATTTTTCTGCAGTGATAGGATTTGAATGCAAGATTCTCACACATACTAGACAAGTGTTCTACCATTTAGCTTCTTCCCAGTCCTAATTTCATTGTTGGTACCCTACCCAACCAGTCTATCTTCCTGGGTCAATCTGACAATCAGGTATTGGACTTACACACCTGCACTTGCCCTTTCCATAGTGTGGTTCCACAGAGTCCTGTCCATGCCCAGTCTCCTTCATATAACATATGTGAAATGTTCTGGTTCAGAACACTATTTTGGATGTAAAAGTTTTAGGTCAGAATCTTAGCAGTGATTTTGAAAGGCAGAAATATATCCATTTTCTATCCCTAAACACAACTTAGGGATAGAATACATTAGGTAAGGACTAGCCCAAGAATACCTACATCTTCATTCCAATCTTCAGTTCCCCACTCTTCTGTTGCAGTCCTCCATGCACCTAGGAGGGGAAAAAAAGGTAAAATAAATTTAAGTGTCAAAAAACATGTTCAGACAACAATACTGCATTAACATTTTGACAAGCAATAGTATGATTATTAGAACTTAGCAAACAAAGAATTTGTTGACTTCAGAGATAGGGAAAAACTCTTTAGAAACACCAAGGTATAGTTTTTAATAAGATTATGATTTCATAGTCAATTGGATTACAGAGCTGTAACAGGAGTGGATGAGATACATAAAAGGACATATGTATAAACACATATATCCATGTAAGATCCTTTCCTACCCTCTTCCCCACCATATTTACCATGCCATGCAGTATCTTTAAAAACCTCAGCTTTGTCTTAGCAGTCATTTAATGAGATGGTAGCAACTAATTTAAAACAGAACATGCAAGTAACATCTATTTATTTTGTATAAACAAAACCAAACTCAAGATAATATGAAGAGAAACAACACCAGTAGTAGAAAACTACAAAAACTTGGCACATGTTTAATGAAAGGAGAATAAGTAGGTGGGGAAGCTGAACAAAGAAAACAGACAAAAGGACCTCTCTGTTATTAGAAATGGACCCCCCCCCCCCCCAAGATCAGCACAAGTCAGGTTTATAAGTCTTACTGGTTTAAACCAGTTAACTATATAGGGAATGCTGCACAGACTTGCTCTTTTGGGAGATACAAAGCCAAATTAAAATGAAGTATGTACAATAGCACTTATAGAGAATATAGAATCTGACCTGCCAAAGGTTTTGCACAGACCATGAAGGAAATCATTTTCCCCTTCTTTTGAGCTAAAAATTCTAAATACAATCAGCCCACTTCTATATATTTACCTGGGCATCTTTGTTGCTCGTTTGTTCTCTCTCACGCTCTCCCCCAGCCCCCTCTGTGTGTGTGGTATGTATGTATGTATGTATGTATGTTCATATGTGTAGACACAATGTTGTGTTTGTGATGGTATGTGTTCAAGAAGTAGGTGGAAACTAGAGGTTGATTTCAAATATTTTCTGTGCCCCTTTGTTTTACTGAGGCGGGGTCTCTGGCTCAACCTAAAGCTGATCTTGTTTGGATAGTTTAGCTGCCAGCTTACCAGCTTACACAGAGGATCCCATCTCCTCCCAAGTTCTGGGTTATAGATAGGCCTCTACATCCGTGTGGCTTGTAAGTGGTGAGAATCTAAACTCTAGTCCTCATGCTTGGACAGCAAAAGACTTGTCAATTCTAACATTCCCCTTTTCCCCTTCCTCACAATTTTTTGTCTCACATACACATCTCAGAAAGAAAATGTCTCATAAAAACATTTTTGAGAAATAGAATTCTTCTCTTCTACCAGAACACTAATATAAGAATTTGTCTCTACCAGAAACTAGAACTTTCCCCTTTTTTAAAACACTAGAACTCATAATATATGAATCACTCTTGAAGTTTTCTCAAGAATCGACAAGTGGTTGCTAAGCATAGTGACAAATCCTTTCGATCTAAAAACTCAGGAGAATCTCCTCCAGGACAACTTGGTCTTGACAGCAAATTCCAGGCCTGTCAAGGATGCAAAGTGAGATTCTGTCTCAATAAAAATAAAAATCTTAAAGTAAAAATAAGGAAGTTAACAAATGATTGAGTATGCCTCCTTCCGATACTTCAAAGGTGACACAAGAACATGGGGCAAGGAAAGATGGTTTAGTAGGTAAAGACTTTTTTGCGTGCATGAGAACCTGAGTTCAAATGCCAACATCAACTTAGAAATTAGGCATAGGTTGGGCATTTGGTTCAGTGGGAGCACGCTTGCTTTAGAGTGCACGAAACCCTGGATTTGACTCTCAGCATCATAAAAACAAAACAAAGCACAGAGGCATGAGTCTAATGCTAGCACCAGGAAAGCAGAACAGGAGGATTACTGGGGCTTGCTGGCCAGCTAACCTATTTGAATTGATGAGCTTCAGGTGCATTCAAAGAACAGGAAGGTTGCAACAGATTAATAAAGATATTGATCTCCGAGATTAAGATGCACACATCTACACATGCAGACAGATATAAGCATGCCTGTCTGAGCACAGACTTTTTGAGGCCAACCTGGTGGTCTACATAGTAAGATCCTGTCATTAAAGAGAAAAAGGCAAAAACAAAACAAAACAAAACAAAACAAAAATCTAAAAACTACAAAACCACTTAAAAATTTCAAAACAGGGCTCTAGAGATGGCTCAGCAGTTAAGAGCACTGACTGCTCTTCCAGAGGTCCTGAATTCAATTCCCAGCAACCACATGGTGGCCCACAACCATCTGTAATGGGATTTGATGCCCTCTTCTGATGTGTCTGAATAGTGACAGTGTACTCATATACATAAAATAAATCAATCTTTAAAAAACAAACAAAAAAAATTTTTTTTTTTGCTAATAGAAATTATTTGCTACAGGGAAATACAAGTCACAAATCATATCCTCTTACTCTTACAGTTCTTTCCTTTCTTCTCACTGAAATCTGCCTCATCTGCAATAAATGAAGTCCAAATGAGTTAGCACTTATATATTAAACCTGGAGTTAGAATGGACTAAATAGTTACCTAACCTAGGTTCTTTGTGCAAGAATTTTCTTTCTGTACGCTGGTAACTTAATATGTACACTTGTGCTTGATGCTTTCCTATACTGGAAGTCCAGTCATGACTAAGGAAACTAGCAACAGTAAAATGAAATGTTCTACAAAACTTAGGGTTTACATTCCCACAGCACAAAGCTCAGTCAATGTAAATGCCAAATATTTACTAAATGAATACATTTTGGGGAGGTAAAAGTGGACACAGAAGATTATAGAAAAAGGTAGAAAGAAAAAAAAAGCAGAAAGACAGAAAAATCCACATATCCACAGATATTTCAATTCATAAAAATCTGTAAAAATATCCGGGGCAATTAGGCACCTGGATGTATCATACCAGGAGCAGTCTCAAATTTTCGGGGATAATTTGACCCCTCAACCCCAATGAAATCAAGTCCTGAAACAAAAAAGAAAAGAAAAGAAAAAACAACCAGTGAAATTTTGCTTGTGAATGAGAACATCTGCCCCCAATACATAATTCCCATTGTACCTGTGGATATTTTAAGGGTAGATTTGAATTACTTCTTAAATTAAAAAAGGAATTTGAAGTTTGCTCTATGAAAACATAAAAGAGATCATGCATAAAGGTATGTCACATCATGAGATGACAACAGGAACATGTGAAGCTATCACCAATCCTTTCACACAGGAAGATGACAGTGGCATCATCTATCATTTCTTTCCAGCCACACATCATTGATTTGTGACTCCAAACTTGTAAAATCTGTTCTGTTCTAATCATTACAACAGTCCTTGATTTCCCAATCAGATTCTTAAAGACAGCTTGGGAGAATGGGGGTTAGGGGCTGGATGGTGGTGGTACACGCCTTTCCCAGCACTAGAAAGGAAGAGGCAGGCAGATCTATAAGCCTGAAGCTAGCCTGGTCTACAGAGTGAGCTAGGATTACACAAAGAAACCCAGTCCCTGCCACCACATTCCCCGCCTACCCCAACAACAACAACAACAACAAAAAGACATCCAAGGATAAGGACTGGGAATGACACACCCACATACACATACACCCAAGTTTTTTATTCTAAACTAAAGCCAATCCCTTATTTTCCATTGTTTTTTCTTCCAAAGATTAAAAAGCTAAATATCTAATACACTATAGGTGAAAAAAAAAATCAGTTATTTTTTTTTAAATATTTAAACTATTACCACTGCTTCTACAAAACAAGAAAGAAATAAAGCCTAACAATATATTAAAACCACTTCACAGTCAAATGATTAAGGGAATCTATTTAGATGCCCACATTTTTTTTCAGTACCTCAGGTTCTGTGTCCACCCACAAGAAAAACTAAAAATTTAAAAAAGTGGATCAGAGGACAAGGATTCAATTTCTAGTATTCACCCAGCAGTCAATAACTATCCAATCTGCAGTTGTAAGGGATCTAATATCCTTTTCTGGCCTCCACAGGCAAAGCATGCATGTTGTATATAGACATACATGCAAGCAAATTACCCAACACATTTTACCATATGTGTGTGGATAAATATAGTAAAATTTGAAGTAACATGTCAACAAGTCTAAAATTTTAGACTTCTGTTAAACCCAGACCTCTTTGTAAAATGAAAAACCCACAAGCTCGCATATACTAATTCAAACAGCAAAAGTTTGATATCACAAAAAAGAAGGCATTCTAGGTACCAAGCAAGGATGACAGAGTTCTTGCTTAGCATGCATAATGTCCTGATTCAATCCCCAGCACTGTGAAAAAAATTAAAAAAACAAAAACAAAAAACAATATACTCTAAATTCTAGGGATGCTCTTATTAAAACAACACATTATCTTTTAACCTTGGTGTAACCCCTAAGCCTAAACATATCTACAAAAGTGTTTTTTTTCAAAACCTATAAACACTCTACCAAGTGACAAACACCAAAAAGACTATTCAATGGAAAGCTAGAAGTTCAGTGAGTCTCTTCTGGGATATATCATATTATTATATACTGGGATATATTAAAAAAAAAAGAAAACGGAAGAAAAAAAGGACTTCCCACCTAAGTGGTGGTGGATCACACCTTTAACCTCAAGAGGCTCTCAAGGTCAGCTTGGTCTACACAAAGTAAGTTCCAGAATAGCCAGAGCTACACCAAGAAATCCTGTCTCAAAATACTTCATTCAACAACATTCCTATTTTGGTATTTAGAAAATAAATCAAATAGTGCTTGTTGACTCTGACTCTGGGTTCTGTTAATCTTGACTAGTATCTTACTCAGTTTATTATACTCAAAGCTGAAAGTCCCCTAATATAGAATGCTAGGAAACACACGTAGCACTAGAAGCCGCCATATGGGCTAATGGAAAGAGAATAAAGTTTTAGAGTCAAATAGTTCTGAACTCAAATACTAGTAAATTCATAATCTCTTTCAACCTTCAGCTTTATCATTAAGACAGTGATTATAAACCCTATATTAAAGCCAGGTGTGGTGTGTGTGCTCCTGTATATAATTCCTGGACAAGTGGAGACAAGAGAAGCAGGTCATCTTCACTTACATAGTGAGCTTAAGGCCCACTTGGGACACAAGTCTAGTCTCAACAACAACAACAAAATAAATAAAATTTCCTAAAAATAGGACTGATTTCAGGTTAGGTGTGAAAGCATACATCTATCATTCTAGCACTTGGGAAGCTTAGCCAAAAAAAAAAATGAGTTCCAGCCCAGCTTGCGGGTATGTTAAAACCCAAACAAGTGGTACTATGGGAAGGGTTGTGACTTGCCTTGGCTACTTCATAAAAGAGTGATCAGGTAAACTGAAATATGCTCATAAACCCATGATGAACTAATACTATACACATTAAATCTTCATCCTTATACTATCTTTTCTATCTCTGTTCAGCTTTTAAACCTATGTATAATATTAAAATAACAAAAATGCTTTATGCAAAGTTATTTCCAGGAACGAGTAGATCCCAATGGTATATTTGGCTAGTATGCACAGACCCTGATTTTTCAATCCATAGCAACATGCCAAAATAAGAAAATAATTCTAAGAAAAGTCACTCACTTGTTCCATCATCTGGTTCAAAGTGGCCAGTGTTGTTCCATGTATTGCCACTGCTATTGCCATAGTTATCATCAGTGTTGGCTGGCTCTGCATAATCAGCTGGATTAAAGGTTCTAAATAAACAAACAAATAAACAAACAAATAAAAGCTTTACATTTTCTAACTTCATTAGCAGATACAAAGAACATTAACACAAATAAAACAAGCACAATCTTGACCATTTCCTCCTAACAAGATCAGTCCTCATTCTATAACCACACAGGCTTTTTAAGATCAGCTACTGCCAGGCAGTGGTGGCACACGCCTTTAATCCCAGCACTCGGGAGGCAGAGGCAGGCGGATTTCTGAGTTCGAGGCCAGCCTGGTCTACAAAGTAAGTTCCAGGACAGCCAGGGCTATACAGAGAAACCCTGTCTTGAAAAACCAAAAAAAAAAAAAAAAAAAAGATCAGCTACTGTGAAATGGCATAGCATAAGCTAAACACAATGATAGAGATGATGAATGCATAGACCTGAAAATGAGCACAAACCGACATTTTTTATTCATCTACAAATCAGCCAGGTGTCATGGTGCACACATGTAATACCATCATTTCAGAGGCTGAGGCAAGAGGACTGTAAGCTTAAAGTTGCTTAGGCTGTAAAAACAGTGGAGCTCAATTAAAAAAAGGAAGTCTACAAATTATTCAATCTCATTTTGGCTAAAGTTCTCTTTGTCCATTCTCAGAGTGAAAATTTAAAACATCAATGAAACTTACCCCATTCCTTGAGCAGAAAACCTTCCTCCTCGCCTACCAGAACTACCTGCAGAAAAACAGAAATATTTTAGAAGCTGATACTGAAAACCTACCCAGGCAAGATATCTTTGGAATAGCTAAGTGTTTATTTCTTCCAGTACTATGGAGCATACCAATTAACCTAACATGAAACAATCATTACTGCCAACAGCTGTTTATCTGCTGCTTAAACTGCCAAAGGGGAGGGAGATAGTGCAGGTAAAGTGCTTGACATCTTAGCATAAAAACCTCAACTTGGGCTGGAGAGATGGCTCAGCGTTTAAGAGCACTGACTGCTCTTCCAAAGAGTTCAAATCCCAGCAACCACATGGTGGTTCACAACCATCCGTAATGAGATCTGACTCCCTCTTCTGGAATGTCTGAAGGCACCTACGATCTACTTACCTGTAATAAATAAATAAATAAATAAATCTTTAAAACAAAACAAAACAAAAAAACCCCTCTACTTGATAGATCCCTGGGCAAGCCAAACAGCCCACTGGTGTATTTCCAGGCCAATGAGAATTTGTCTCAAAAAAACAAAACAAAACAAAAACAAAAACAAAAACCTACAAGGGTGTTTAAAAAGACAAAAAAAAACAAAAAACAAAAAAACAAAAAAAACAAAAACAAAACCTACAGGGGTCAGATAAGATTCGTGAACTGTTCCAGCCAGATGAATTCAATGCATCACTTTGACTGGGTTTATGAAATTGTTACTGACAATTCTAAAACCAATGGGCCTGAATGTACAAGAGAGATGAGAATCACTACCAAGTTAAATGCTAATTACCTAATTCAAGTCCTCAGCCATGGAGTCTATCCACTACCAAAAAAGTACTGTGAATAAATGTATGCCTTATGTTGCTAAAAGTAGGTGGAGAACAACTTCCCAAATAAATCTACTAACTTATAGAAAATTCACTTAAAATACAAAGAATTGGCTAAAATCAAGGAATAGTAAGGAAAGAAAAGCAAAAGATGGGACAATTAAAATAAGACCATTCCACAAAAAGTTACTAAAGCCAAAACTGCCAAGAGCAAATATGTGACAAAAGTATACCAGTTTACAAGTTTTGAAATTAATATTGAACCAAAAGGATTTTTTGCTCAGTATCTCATTAAGAGAGAACATAACTGATGTTATTAAGACAAAATAGCCAGATGTGAGTGACACCTACATTCAAGATCCTAGAGAAGCAATTGTGAAACCTATCTGATGTGGCCAGAGAGGAAAGCCTCTTAGTAAGCTGTAGACTACTCTTATCTTCAGCATTCTTACTGCTCAGTACAAAGCATTTTAGATTTTTTTTTTTTTTTTGGCCAAAATCTGACTAACAAGGGATACTATCATGTTTATCCATGAATGTGAATTTACTCAAAACTTTTGAACATTTGGTACTTTTTCTCTTGTGATATTTTGTTTTAAAGAAACACTGCAGACTTTCCCCTCAATGCTGGGTATCAAAACCCACAGAAATCCACATGCCTCTACCTCCTGAGAGCTATGATTAAAGCTGCACACTTCTAAGTGTATGTATGTGTATACATACATACACACACACACATACGGGCATCGCATGTGTGCAGGAGGTACTTGAGGAGGTCAAAGCAAACATCTTTGAACTGGGGTTACTGATGGTTGTGAGACATTGTGGGGATGCTGGGAACAGAAAGCAGGCCCTCTGCAAGAACAGGAAGTACTATTTAATGGCTGAACCTCAGGGTTTTTGTTTTTTTTTTTTAAACTTTTTACAGGTAGCATTTCTGGTGGTTATCTTACTGATAAAAAGCTGGGTGGCTTTTTATTTCAGATTTTTCTTTTTTTTTTTAAAGATTTATTTATTTATTATATGTAAGTACACTGTAGCTGTCCTCAGACAGTCCAGAAGAGGGCGCCAGATCTCGTTTCGGATGGTTGTGAGCCACCATGTGGTTGCTGGGAGTTGAACTCTGGACCTTTGGAAGAGCAGTCGGGTGCTCTTACCCACCGAGCCATCTCACCAGCCCCTTATTTCAGATTTTTAACTTTTCTTTCCTTACGAGTAATATGTCTCCGTATTTCTTTGGTACGACATTTTTGAAATGTGTCCAGAATTTATGGTTTATAATTTTTTTTTTTTTACCATTACCAACAAAGACCACTTTGTTGAAATATCTTCGATCCTAGCATTCAGGAAGCAGTGGCAGGTAGATGTCTGTGAGTTCCACACTAGCCTGGCCTACATAGCCAGAACTGCTTAGTAAGACCTAAGTCATGGGGCTGGAGAGATGGCTCAACGGTTAAGAACACTGAATGCTCTTCCAAAGGTCTTGAGTTCAAATCCCAGCAACCACATGGTAGCTCACACCATCCCATAATGAGATCTGACGCCCTCTTCTGGTGTCTAAAGACAGCTACAGTGTGCTTACATGTAATACAATAAATAAATCTTTAAAAAAAAAGAAAAAAGAAAAATTAAGTCTTAAAACCAGGGCTTGTGATATGGCTCGATGGGGTACAGGTACTTGCTGCCAAATCTAATGATGTGAATTCAATTCCCAGGACCCACATAGTGGAAAAGAGAGGTTCACTGCCATTCACCTGTGTCACACATATTATGTCCACAAAATCAGTAAAAATGTAATTAAAGGTTTTTATGTCTCCTAACGTAGGCAGATGGACCTTGATCCATCCAGTAACAAACATTTGCCTACCATTCCTTAGCATCACTATTGGAACAAGAAAAAAAGTCTTAAAACCCTGTGCATTGTAAGTCCATTTCTAAAAAATTATCCAAAAGAAACAATTACAAGATTTATGAATAAAGAGGTCTATCACAATGTCGCTTTTAACAAAAAAAATATATATATATAAATGAGGGGCTAGAGGTGGCTCCATAGTTAAGAGTGCTTCCTGCTCTTGTAAAAACCCTGGATTTAGCCAGGCAGTGGTGGCACACATCTTTAATCCCAGCACTCGGGGGTGCAGAGACAGGCGGATTTCTGAGTTCGAGGCCAGCTTGGTCAACAGAGTGAGCTCCAGGACAGCCAGGGCTATACAGAGAAACCCTGTCTGAAAAACCAAAAAAGGAAAAAAAAAAAAAAAAGAAAGAAAGAAACCCTGGATTTGGTACCAGAACCTACAGAGTGGTTCTTAAGTCTGTGATTCTTTTTTGTTTTGTTTTTGTCTGTTTTGTATTGTATCCTGGAACTCACTCTGTAGATCAAGCCGGCCTCAAACTGAGAGATCCATTTGCCTCTGCCTCTCATGTGCTGGGATTAAAGCCAGGTGCTACCACATCCTGCTATCTGCGGTTCTAAGTGCAGATCCAATGTGCTCTACTGGGCTCTAGGTTTATACTTAATGGTAGAGTGCTTACACACATGTGCAACAATATAAAAAAGCAAAAAAAAAACAAAAAACAAAGACAAAAAAAACCAGAAAACAAATATGCAAAAAACCTTTACACATCCCTGAAACTTTGATCAGTCAGGGAAATGAGTAAGAGAAAACAGTGAAGGGAAAAAAGGAACTGAGAACTCATGAATTCATTGTTCATCACCATGAAAATATAATCTTCCTTGAGTAAAAAGTTTAAAAACTATGTAATAAAAATTTAAGTTTAAAAATGAAAAACTAGAAAATAAAAAGTGTTTAGGGAGCACTGCCACCTGATGTTGGTATCTGTCTCCTCGACACACACATAAACACATGCACAGGCATTCACACACACTGCTGTTCAAGCAAGTGTACTACATCAACAAAAAGACTAGGGTTGTCATCTCCCTTCTTTCCTATTCTACCTAACAAAAATATATATATTCTAGTGTTTATTTGCTTGTCAACCTTACTAAGGTAAATAACTATCTCATGCCTATATGCCACTTCCCCTCAACACTGTCACCTCTGCCACGGCCACGGCCTCTTCTGCCTCTGTCTGTGCCTCTTCCAGAAGGCCCTCCACTCTTAGTGCCATCCAATCCATTTTCCTGGCCCCGAACTGAAATATAAAACACACACAGACAGAACATGATCTGTTAGGATACATACAAACATATACATTATATTGAACTCAGTGTCAGGGAGACAAAACTAAGAGAACATGACCTGGTAGGATGGAACATGAAGGTCACTCGGGATAGTGACCAGACATCACAGAACTCAGTCATGTAACTTTACAAATAACTACATGACTGCCGCATAAGTGACTACTGTAGGAACGGCTACATGTAAAAGATGTCAAGGTCTTAACAGATGATGGCAAGAAATGCAAATAGGTGATAATAACGGTTACAGGGGCCTGCCTAGCAGGATCCCGACACATCCCTGAAGTCCATTACTAACCCACAGCTGGTTTTGATAAAGCCCCATGCATACACTCTCGTCCACGGCTGGCACCTCTCCCCCGTCTTGGTGGCCCACCACGTCGCCGACTATAGTCTCTGTCCCGGTCTCGATTTTCTTTTCCTTCTTCATTAGATTCAGTTTGTCCACCATCCTTCTGTCCTGAGACTCCTTTCTTCTTCCCAACCATCTCCCAGGAATGCTAAAGAAAGGTAGAACACTCATGTTTGATCAATATGAACTACAATTAGTTCACTAAGGATGAAAACTAGTACAATTATTTTCTCAGGACCCACAGTTAAGAAATTTTGAGCCTGGTGTGGTGACGCACGCCTTTGATCCCAGCACTTGGGAGGCAGAGGCAGGCGGATTTCTGAGTTCAAGGCCAGCCTGGTCTACAAAGTGAGTTCCAGGACAGCCAGGGCTATACAGAGACACCCTGTCTCGAAAAACCAAAAAAAAAAAAAAAAATTTTTTTTTTGAGCCAGACAATGTAATCCATGCCTTTAACTCCAGCACTCAGGAGGCAGGGTGAGGTAGATCTCTGTTAAGTTCAAGGCCAGCATGGTCTAGAGTGACTTCTAGCACAGCCAGGGCAACACAGAGAAATTCTGTCTCAAACAAGCAAACATACAAAAAACAGAAACAAATATGTATTAGTTTACTTCTGTTTATATGCAGAGTACAGATAAACTCAACTCTTACACTTAGTGATATCAAGAGTGAAGTATTTTTGTTTTATGAGGTGAGAGGTAGGGGACCATGGGGCAGGCTACACTCAAATTTCCAATCCCTCCACCTTAGCACCAAAAGCTGAGATAACAGATGATCGCCACACTACCTGGCTAATACATGCAGAGATGACTTCTAAGTTCTATTCAGCTCAGTAGCTCAGGTACAGTAGTCTAAGAACCTAGGGACTGCTCCTTATCAAGCACCTTCCCTAAACTAGAAAAAAAAAAAAAAAAAAACTCTCTAAATTCATTAACACATTACAGTTGAAATTCTTTTTTGTTTGTTTTGAGACAAGGTCTCATTACTTCACGATAGCTGGCCTGGAACTTATTATGTAGTCCAGGTTGGCCTCTAACTCAGAGATCTGACTGCTTCTGCCTCCTCAGTGCTGGGAATAAATGCCCGAGGCACTACATTGGGCTACATTCTTTATCAAATTAAGCAAAACTTAAAACTGAAGGTTTCTGAATGTTACTAGTAGATGCAAACTGAGTAAGTAGCTTTTGTTCTCTAGCATATTTTATGAAACCCATAAATTTAGAAGGAAAACAGTTATTTCTCTCTTATACATATGTTAAAATGATTAATCTTATGCACATCTTGACAAAATAAAGACTTGAGTTAAAAATAAAGTTAAGGCGGATTTCTGAGTTCGAGGCCAGCCTGGTTTACAGAGTGAGTTCCCGGACAGCCAGGGCTACACAGAGAAACCCTGTCTCGAAAAAACAAACAAACAAAAAAGGTTAAATCTAGGGCTGGGGGCTGGGGGGTTATGGTACAAGGCTCTCAATAGTAGAATACACACAAGTATGAAAGCCTGAGTTCAATCCAAACACTATCACTTCAAAAGTCAAATAAAATTTATATATATATTAAAAAAACAGTATCACATTTTGATCTTGTAAGTAATTCAGCAGGGGCTGGACAGGTGGCTCAGCGGGTTAAGAGTATCAGTTAGCCGGGCAGTGGTGGTGCACACCTTTAATCCTAGCACTTGGGAGGCAGAGGCAGGCGGATTTATGAGTTCGAGGCCAGCTGGTCTACCGAGTGAGTTCCAGAACAGCCATGACTACACAGAGAAACCCTGTCTTGAACAAAACCAATCAAACAAGCAAAAAAAATATCAGTAAATCTTCTGAAGGATTCAGGTTCCAACAACCCAGTACCAACACTGCAGTTCACAACCATCTGAAACTCCAATTTCCATGGAATCTGATGCCAAGGATACCAAACATGCAAGTGAGACAGACATACCACATCACTGTATTTGTTGGCTAAATATACATATAAAGTTGTTTTTCTTTTCTAAATAAAGTAACAGTATTTTACCAAGACAAGTATTAACCTAGAATGTAGCAAATTCCTTCCTATGCATCTTCCTAATGATTTATTCCAGTTGGTATGTACCAATAGTGGCTGGTATGTCATTTGATGCTCACTGAAACTTCAGTTTGTAAGTCATAATAATTCTACATCTCAATCTGTACCATGAACACTGAACACTAGACTAACAAGTCCCGACAAATGTTAAGGTTTTTTTGTTTTTGAAATGAGAACTTACTATGTTATCCAGGTTACCCTGGAACCTACTACAAAGATATAGCTGGCCTCAAACTCACAGAGATTCAACTATCACTGCCACTGAGTATTTTGGATAAAGGTGTATACAACCATATCGAGCCAAGTTTTCAAATTTTATGCTAGTCTGACTCAAATTCTGACAAGTTTATAGAATCTGTGTAATAGCCAGGCATAGTGGCCATGTCTTTAATTCCAGCACTCAGGGGGCAGACACAGGTGGATTTACTGAGTGAGTTCCAGGACAGCCCAGAGCTAAACAGATAAACCCTATCTCAAGGGAAAGTCTGTGGTGTATATATGAACTGCTGGCAACAGTGAGTTCTGTAAGGAAAAAAAATTACTATTATGATCTTCCTTAGACACTGTTAGTATTTTTTTTTGAGTGATCTTATCCACTAAAAAATATTCAATACCATGAGTACTCCTCATTAGCTTTATTTATAGTAGTTGATTTAAATGTGGCATAAGTGGAATATGTGCTAGCTCATTTTCCTTTTTTTTGACAGAGGAGATCAGATTTGTATAACTAAACAGAAGCCACAGAGGTGAGATAAGAGAAATAAGCTACAACTTCTGCAAAGAAAAATATAAAACCTTTTAAAAAGCATGACAACAGGTGAGATAGTTTGGCAGGTAAAGGCACTTGCTTTGAAAACCAACTCCTGACTGCTAGCCTTTGATGTCCACATGCACATGTCTACCCCTATACACGACACACAAACATAATAAAAACTTGATCAGTAAGGTTTTTTTTTGTTTTTTTTTTTTTTTTCATTTTTTGAGTTTCCCTATATAACAGTCCTGGCTGTCTAGCTGCCCTGGAACTAACTCTATAGATCAGGCAGGCTGGCCTCAAACAAACTCAAGAGATCTGCCTCTACCTCCTGAGTACTGGATCAAAGGCCTGCATCATCAGGCCTGGTCCAACAATACATTTTTTAAAAAATACAAAATAGTAACAATAAAAAAGAGTATCCCATAAACAAAAACAAACAAAAAATAAGTTTAAGTCAGACCTGGTGGAATACACTTGTAATCCCAACAATGAGGGGCTGGGGCTGAAGGGTATCAAGTTTGAGGTTCACATTTTAGTTCTGTAAACACATTGAGCTAGAGACACACCAAGAGGTTACAGTGCCTGCCCAAGTTTGATCCTCAACATGCACATTAACATATAACTTCTTTGAGTCTTTCTGAAGTAGGCAAGAGTTGATAGAGATGTATTAACTGGTCAAAGTGCTGAGAATAAATAACTGTTGAATACTCAGCCCTAAGTCAGGCATCTACAGCACCCCTTTCCAAGACTCAAGAAACATATGAGAACATAGTTAAAAGAGCTAGAGGATAGGAAGGAGAGCAGTGAGAAGCTGTCTTCTTGTTATGCTATGGCAAGACAACATTAACTCATATCAGCAATGGTGACCTGGCACAAGACTGGGTCCTACAACATTCCATCATGCATGGGAGAAGGGCACATAAGGCCCCATTCCTGCCTGAAGAGACACAGACAGTTAATGGTTGCTGGAGGAGGGGGAATCATATTACTTAGCAGTGTAGCCACTGATAAATTATCCTTGCTCAAGTAAGCAACTTCTAATCCATATTCATGCATGGTAAGCCTAATTAAAGATACACATAAAGGCAGTAAAGTAGAAGGGAGAGATAGTGGAAAGGAGTTTGGCAAGAGGCAGAAGGGGATAAAAAAGGCTAATGGGGGAAATATGATCAAAGTTATATTATATACATATGAAATTGTGAGATAGTTAATATAGTTAAGTTGGTATTTTAAAGGATGAACTCTATCCCAACCAAACATTCCTCAGTGAAAGATCAGTATAGTGAAAATCTTTCAAAATGATCTATCCATATAAAACTAAAGTTCTCTAATAAGAGCTTTAGCAATATCACAATGGCGCCGGGCGTGATGGTGCACGCCTTTAATCCCAGCACTAGGGAGGCAGAGGCAGGCAGATTTCTGAGTTCGAGGCCAGCCTGGTCTACAAAGTGAGTTCCAGGACAGCCAGGGCTACACAGAGAAACCCTGTCTCGAAAAACCAAAAAAAAAAAAAAAAAAAAAAAAAAAAAAATTACAATGGCAATAAGGCAATGTTCTATTGTTAAAGGTGAGACACAGAAAAAACAAACTTATTTGGTGGGATGAGAAATGAAAGTAACTGTCTAAATTCTAAGGCACATGATCTTCTAAGATATTCTTCATCAGATCCAAGAAAGTAAACAGGCTATATAGCTCATCTTTTTAATACTACAACAAAACTGAGTTCAAGCAATGAAACAGCATGTTAATATAAAGATAATAACTATATAGGAATGTCCTCAATTTAGAATCTAGCAATTTGTGATTTCTTGTTAGTACAAATATGAAAAGAGAAATCTTCCTTGATTAGTAATCAAGACTGTAAAACAGCACCTCTAGTTCAAAGCAACATAAGCCTTCCAAGTCTTGAAATCAATTATCTGGAATGAACAACTTACTCCAGACCAATTAGAAGAGACTTACTTCACTTGCTTTCTCCTAATGACTCTTATGAAGAGGATGTGTATACATAATATTTGTAACCTGCCAGGATCTCTATGGATGTTTCTTATTCTATTTAGAGAAAAGGCAGGCTGTTTTAAGACCATCTGTCCACTAGCTACTTTTAAAATTATTATTAGTCTCCCAACCCAGACCCCATTCTCAAAAATGTTATTAGTTCTCTACCGTGTCTGGATTTCCTTCCAGGAGAACATTGATGGCTCTGTTGACATCTCCATTGCAGTCATGCAAAGCAATCACACATTCATCCTGGTTTTTGCCTGTGATATCAATCAACTGAAAGAAAAAAAGCAGTAATCATAAGCAGTTTTATACTCTTACAAGAAAAATAGATGAAGGGATGACACACCAGGTACATTTCAAAGACCTTAAAAAGGAAGACAGGTAAAACATAACTATACTTCCAAAAGCAAAATTTTAAGGCTGGAGAGATGGCCAGCAAGTAAAAGCACTTACCACCAAGCCAGATAACTTAAGTTCAATCCCTAGAACCTACATGGGAAGAAAAAAACCCAGCTCCCACCAATTATCATGTTGCCTCCACATCAAGTACCATAACATCTGTGTATATAAACACATCCAATAAGTAAATGTTAACAAAAGGAAACTTTTAACTATGGCTTAGAGATGGAGTAAAAAATATTCAGAATAGTTAAGCATTAAATGGAGAATTAAGTTGAGACACGAGCTTCTACATATCATTTTCCATGCTTCCCAGGTACAAGGGGCTGAGAATATCACTCAGTAATAAGGTATGAACTTATCATGCCAAGACTCTGGGTGTGTCAGAAGTAAAACACAACACAACACACACACACACCCCACAAAGTCAGAATTAAGACAAAACTGTTTGGACAAAGTACCTATCCAAAGGAATGCAGTATAATTGCAATGAAGTTAATTATTTAATGATCTAAAAAAAAATTAACAAATATAATTATTTCCCTGGTATGTGATATATATATATATATATATATATATAGCAGGAATGTGTGTACCATAGCTCATACATAGAAGTTATAAGACAGCCTTGGCATCAGTCCTGTATTTCCACCTTGAGACAAGTCTCTCTTTTGTTTTCACCACTGTATAAAACAGAAAGGGATTCTCGTGTCCTCACCACCCATCTCACAGTAAGAACGAACACTGGGATTACAAATGTGTGCTCCAAAGCATGGCTTTATGGAATTCAAACTCAGGCCATCAAGGACTTTCCCTCTTAGCCATTTCCCTACCTAGGATAATTATATTCAATATAAACATCAATAACATTTAATCCTGATTACATTCTGATATTTTCAGAGAAAACTAGGACACTCACTTGTTTCACCTTCTCCTCAAAGTCAGCATCATTATGGTCCGAAATCATCTGTGCAAGTCGAATTTGCTCTGCAGTGGCCTAGGGATTGAGACAGAATCAAGAAACCTTAATCAAGGGCAAGAAATTAACTAAGAGGGATCTAAGTAGTAGATCTTTACCCTTTACCAAGTCAGTTGTGTGTGTGTTATTAAAAAAAAAAAAAAAAAAGCCACGCAGTGGTGGTGCATGCCTTTAATCCCAGCACTTGAGAGGCAGAGGCAGGCAGATCTCTGAATTCGAGTCTAGCTTGGTCTACAGAGTGAGTTCCAGAACAGCCAGAGCTATACAGAGAAACCCTGTCTTGATAAACAAACAAGAAAGAAAGAAAGAAAGAAAGAAAGAAAGAAAGAAAGAAAGAAAGAAAGAAAGAAAGAAAAAGAGAGGAAGGAAGAAAGAATATAACCAAAGCAGTAGGCTGCAGATGAAACTATAGTAAAGCACTTGCCTAACATGTGGCTCTAGATTCAATCCTCAGCAATGCAACTCACCTACAAAATCCAAAGCAACTTGTTCTTTTGATCCAAGCCTGTAACCACAGTTACTTGAGAGGTGAAGGCAAGAAGATGGAAAGCGTGGTGGCGCACGCCTGATCCCAGCACTTGGTAGGCAGAGGCAGGCGGATCTCTGAGTTCGAGGCCAGCCTGGTCTACAGAGTGAGTTCCAGGACAGCCAGGGCTACACAGAGAAACCCTGTCTCAAAAAAACAACAACAAAAAAAAAAAGATGGAAAGCTCAAGATTGACCCAGACTACAAAATGAGCTCAAGGTCAGCCTGGGCAACTTTATCAGACCCTGTCTCAAGATAAAAAACATAAAACAAGACTGGGGGGCTGGTGAGATGGCTCTGTGGGTAAGAGCACCTGACTGCTCTTCCAAAGGTCAAGAGTTCAAATCGCAGCAACCACATGGTGGCTCACAACCATCCATAACGAGATCTGACTCCCTTTTCTGGAGTGTCTGAAGACAGCTACAGTGTACTTACATATAATAATAAATAAATCTTTAAAAAAAAAAAAAAAAAACAAGACTGGGGAGATCTTTACCCAGACTACTCAAAACTATAGGGCCACTTCTCAGCACTACAAAATGTAAAAACTAGACAAGGGCAGTGGTAGAGCATGCCTTTAATCCCAGGTCTCAGGAGGCAGAAGCAGGCTAATCTCTGAGTTTCAAGTCAGCCTGGTCTACACACTAGGTTCCAGGATAGCAAAAACACAGAAACTGTGCCTCAAACAAACAATAAAGTAATGATTAAGACACAAACAGTGGAGACAGGGAGGGGGGATGGAGTGGAGGATTTGTGGAGGGGCAACCAGGAAGGGGGATATCATTTAAAATGTAAACAAGTAAAATATATGACACTTAAAACAGAATGGCAAATACAGGGTGAAGCTGTAAACTAACTAAGATCTAAATCCAGAGAGCAATGAACCTTTTCACCAATGTTCATAGCTCAAGGAACTCTCCTCCTGGAAATATCTGTCCATCAATTCACATTAACGTATTTATAAAGATATGTGTAGGGCTAGAGATGGCTCAGCAGTTAAGAGTACCAACTGCTCTTCCGAAGGTCCTCAGTTCAAATCCCAGCAACCACATGGTGGCTCACAACCATCTGTAATGAGATCTGATGCCCTCTTCTGGAGTGTCTGAAGACAGCTACAGTGTACTTACATATAATAAATAAATAAATCTTTAAAATATATATATATATATGTGTAAACAAGGTTCCTATTTCTTCAATCCAATACTAACCACTTACTTGAAATATTAGATTTTTAACCCAAGGATATACTCAACATATCTTATGAGTATACAGTATATGTAAGATCAAGAATTTTACTACCATAATTGAGTAGTCTTTTTGTTTTTGGTTTTCAGTGTCTCACTACTCAACTCTGGCTGTATCCTGTAACTCATGTAGAGCATCCTGAGTGCTTGGATTAAAAGCATACTATCACTACACACCCATCTACCCATGGTAGAGATTTAAGTACTAAAATTCTACTACTATTAGCCTTAGAAAGGCTAATAAATAAAAATATTTAATTAAGGGAGTCAGGCAGTGGTGGTGCATGCCTTTAATCCTAGCACTGTGGCAGGGACAGACACAAGATGATCTCAGAGTTCAAGACCAACCCCGTCTGCAGAGTGAGTTCCAGGACAACTGAGACAACACAGAGAAAAACCTATCTTGAATAAAAAAGTTTAAGGGGAGCAGATCTGGAGATATAGACCTCTAATTCATGTACTCAGAAGGCTGAGGCAAGAATATCACAAGTCAAGCCGGGCGTGGTGGCACACGCCTTTAATCCCAGCACTCGGGAGGCAGAGGCAGGCGGATTTCTGAGTTCGAGGCCAGCCTGGTCTACAAAGTGAGCTCCAGGACAGCCAGGACTACACAGAGAAACCCTGTCTCGAAAAACCAAAAAAAAAAAAAAGAATATCACAAGTCAAAGCCAATCTCAGTGAAAACCTGTCTTAAAAAAAAAATGGGGAAAAGGGGGCGGGGGGAAAAAAAATGAAGCCAAGTAAAGTGTCACACACCTTTAATCCTAGCACTAAGGAGGCAGAGGCAGGCAGATCTGAGTTCGAGACCAGCCAGGGCATCACAGAGAAACCTTGTCACCAAATAACTAAATAAATAAGAAAAAAAAAGACCATGATGACAGCCCACGACTGAATTTATTACACAAAACCTGACACACAGGAGATTCTAAGTTCAAGATCAGCCTGAACTACACAGTGACTACTAGGCCAGTCAGTGCTACCTACCAAGACTCTGGAGGAAAAAGAAGAAAGAGAAAAGGGAAAGGGGGGAAAAGTTCAAGTCAAGGAGCATCCTGGAAACCTTTAGTCTAGTCTTATACAATCAATATACTGGACCACTGCGCTTAATTCAAGTAAGTAACTCATACTCATAACACTTGTTAGGGATTTGGTGATTTACAACACATCTAAATCAAACTTAATATCCAAAGTTAATTTATTCCTCTAAAACTTAGCAATGCTCATCATCCCTTTGAGGGTTAAACAACCATTTCAAGGGAGGGGGGTGCATATCAGATATCCTGCACGTTAGTTACAATTCATAGTTACAGTGTCAAATGAGTTATGAAAAAGCAAAAAAAAAAATTATTTCTTTATATATAAATGAATATAAGAGTCACCATAACTCAAACTGTACTAAAGGGTCACAGTATTAAGGAGGTTGAGAATGATTGCTCTATGGTCTCATTTGTTAATGTACAAGAATAGTGAAGATGCTAGTTCCTCATGGGGAAGGAAAAACTCAGGTAAGGAAGGCCTCAAAACCTTAGGGGAAAATAAGAGAAGTCAAATCTTTCAGGAAAAGGGTATCATGACAAATATTGGTTAAAGAGAATAAGTAACGTACTGTTCAACCAGCTCTAATACTGGACACAGCCGAGTATTCAAAATGAAGTCTTAAGCCTCACAAAATTAAACAATAAAAAAGTAAACACATTTCCACAGAATGTCGCTAAGTTATCAGACCAAGGAATAGCTAACAATAAGGAACCTAAGTCGACACCCCAAAGCACAGAATGATGCTAGACTGAATGGAAACCACTATCAGGTGGTATAGTTACTCACTGATTCACATCCTTGGATTCATTACCTGTGGCCGCTGCTTGTGCTGTGTCTGGTTTTGGTTTTGAGGTTGTTCCCAGTTTCCCCGGGCTCGGTTAGTGCCCACCGACGTCATCATTTACAGTATATACAAATAACAGTATTTACAAGGAAGAATACTGAAGAGGAAAAAACAGATGGTTAAACATAGGTAAAAAGTTTAAATTCTATTTTATCAGTACTTTACCACCAATTACTTTGCTATTCTCAATAAACCAAGGAAATTCATCTATTTTTTTTAACTCACCTATTTTTATTTTTAATTCACCTACTTTTATTCTTTTTTCTAGTGGTGCTGGGGATCAAACTCAGGCCTTTATATATGCTAGGCAAGCTCTCTACAACTTAGCTACATTTTCAACTCAAGATCCATCATTTAATATATATTTTGGGTTTTAGTGTGAGCTGGCCTCAAACATACTGTAGCAAAACTGACTTTGAAAACCTAATCATCTTTCCTCTACTTCCTGAGTATTGTGACTACAGGTGTGTGCCACTGAAAGAAACATTTTTTTGTTATAGTGTAATAAATATGACTGTTATTACATTTTTGTTCATATGCATCAGTGATAAAACATATGGTTCTGTATGTATAAGGTCCTAGGCTAGGCTAAGTAGGGTTCTACACCTGAAAACATATAAAAGTATATGTGATGTGTTTGAAGATAGTCTATGTAGCCTTGGCTGGCCTCAAACTCATGGCAATCTTCCTGCTTCTTCCTCCCAAGTGCTGTCCCATATGACTTTTTAAAAAAGACATTAGAAACATACTTGATTACTGCTATCTTGCAAATAAGCAAAAATCATTATCAATATTAAAAAACTTTCTAAACATGTGAAAGTATCTGAAGTGTCTTTGACAAAAAGAAAGACAATTAACAAACCCTAAAAATAAATGCCTTCCAGGAGTTGGGCACAGCACATACCTGTAATCCCAGCACTTGGAAAACTGACCAGAGAGGATCATAAATTTGAGGCCAGCCTGGGCAACACAGTAAGATCCTGTCACAAAAGATAGACATGAAAGAAGGAAGGAAGGGAGGAGAGAGGGAGGAAAGGGAAGAAAGGAGGAAGAACCTTCTAGATTAGTCTATAAATCAAAGAAATTGCAGTTTTATAATACTGGATGAACTGTGGGCATAGCTCAGTTAAGGGCCTAGGTTCATAACCATAAAGGGGCTAGAAGGAAAAAAAAAAAATACCCAGTACACATTAAAAACAGTCATAGCCTTACACTGACAAGCTGTGTGTGACTTCTACTACTTAGAAAAGACAAATTCATAACTAGCCTTTTATTTCCAGTTTTAGCTCTTCATGACTAGGGCATGTGTTAGTCCTAGTGACTACCCAGAATCTATTTCCTAGACAGTTAATTCCAACACACTGCCTTTGCAGCTGTCTCAGCTGGTCTCCTATGTATTTTCAAGTAAACAGAATGGCAATTACTCTCCACTACTCACCTTAAAACAAAAGAGAATCCCAAATCTGCCCCCAATCAAATCCACCTATCACCAAGTTTGAAAAGGCTTCTAGGAAATGACTTTAAATTGGATACTGTTTGCAGAATGGCTTCACTTTTTGAAGAGCATAGAACATAGAGCCTTCTCAAAACTAGAACATAGTTTCTGTACTTTCTATCAAATAAGTGTTCTACTAAATTCAAGTTCTCTTTCTTCATATTGTTTTGTAATGTAATCTCAGCTGCTGCTTTGAGTAAACAAAGGAAACATTCATCATCATGATAGTGTGCTCAAAATCAAGTTACTTTTCATTGTTTTATCCCTTTCCAAAGAAGACAAATTTATACTTTCCTGCTCTACATTTTTTTGTTCACTAACGAAACATTATACAAGGTAATTCTAGACTGCCCAGCAGACACTGGATTTTGAGGTCAGGAGAGTTCTAAAGAAATATGCAAGGATTAAGTGGAGACACGAACTTCACCCGTTTCTTGGATAACACAGAAAAAAAAGCTGGCTTTCCTGTAGATAAATCCTTCACCAAGGAGTGTCAATAGGTTGCACAAGTCTTTGTTTTTGATGTGGTTATTAAGAACAAAGACTTCTACTTCATTCCTCATCGCCAACTTAGGTTTTAACAGGCACAGCACTAATTTTTAACCAGTACCTCTTCCCCAACATACATGTACAAAGACCTGTAAATAGTATAGTATTAGGTCACTTTCCCAAGCTAACATTATAGTTGTTTCAATACTTAATTTACAAAAATACAAGTGTTGTTTAACTAAGTACTGGTGGATCCAAAACAGCAATAGTTGGAGGAGAAGAGCTAGAGGAAAAATTGTATTTTAAAATTAGCTATTAGATAATCAATCCCAACCTACTCCTGTTCCTGTGGTTTAAAAATGCTATATGGTTTCTACTCCATGTATATGAATTTTTAAGAATTATACCATAAATATAAGCTGTAAGATTAGTTGTATAGATCACTGCACATTTTACAAGTTAGATGTAAATATATTATAGTCATATCGAAAGATATGTAACTAGCCAGGAAAAAAAAAATCTTTTTAATCAGTCTTGCTTTTAGCTTCCATTTCCCTCTTTGGAAATACTTTGAAATGTGTAACTAAGAAAAATTTAACCCCCTCATTAGTAACAATGAGCAACAGGTCAAAAGTAAATATTCTGGGCAAACCACTTAAGGGCACAGAATTAGTACATTTTAGTAGCAAACAAAGATGAATACCTAGAGTTATACAGTAAAAGTGAGTGGCCTTGTTTTGTGAACTCATAGAAAACCTAAGTACTTAAGGGAAGTGGGATGAGAAAGAAGTATTGGAAACCAAGGGAACACTACAGAACAAGTACAGGTTTCAACAAAGAAGTGCCCTTGACTACATTTTGAAAGCCAGCTACTTAAAAAAATAGCCAGAGAAATTTTACTGAAAAAAATAAACAATAAGTATTTATTGAGAATCTACTACGTGTCCAATCCTTCAGGAAATACAAAAGCAGTGTGACTTAGTTGCTGCTCTCAGGGAGCTTACAATCTAATGTGAGAAACAATTCAGACATTCTGAAGTTGGACTGGGTTGGGTAAGGCTTACCACTTCTAACAGAGAAACTAATTTCCCTAGACCTGTGTCCCATTCCCCAACCACTTTCAATCTAATAGGAGTCTTCCCAGTTAGAAACACTGGGGAATGCCAGTACACTTAGCCCTTCCTCACTATTTTATACAACAGCAGTTATCTCCCATTCACAACAGAAACAATCACTGGGATGATCTATAATTAAAGACAGTGGTGTAGGACCCACAACACAGTCTTATCAACAGATACACATCCAAATATTTTAATCTCTAATGCTGGTTGTCAAACTGACTCATACCCCCCCCTCCCAGCAAGACACAGCAGATATCCCCAACGCAGAATATGGGAGGTGGAGACAAAAAAATAATCTCTCCATTTAGTAGTCAGTGAGTCAAAGGCAAAAACAAATTTAACAAAATCGCCTTTAACTGTTTTTTCTTTCCACAACAACCTACACCAGAGGTTGCTAAATTTTAAGAATCGTGGAAAACAGTCTCTTGTTTTTGACATCACTTTGCAAAACAATTTAGGGGCTGTCCACCAGGTGAAGGGTCTCAAGAAATTTGGAATTCCATTCCCATTATGAGAAAAATGAACAAATGCCCAGTCTAGTGACGTCCCTTAGGCATAACACAATCCACGGGGGCCTCCATGTCCAGCTTCCCAAATAAGATAACTGCTTGGGTAGCCAAAACTACAGTATAGACAACAGGAAGTCAAAGACTGCAGCGAAAATATATTCCACGACCAGGGTCGGTAAGAAAGAAGGCAGGGTAATAAGAGGAGCTGACAAAGAGCCTGGAAATGAACAGAGAGGACAGAAGCCCACGCGCGGAGGATGGGAGACTCACCCCCCTCCGCGCCACATCTAGAGCCCATGGGGCCATTCGCTTCTCTACCTCCCACCCGGAACAAATTAATCCTCCGCACTCCAAACCGAGGGCCACATGGGGGAGTTTGGGGCAGCTCCACCCCATCGCCACCCCCCCTCCGCCCCCAAAACCAGGCCGGATCTGGATCAGAGGCCCAGAGAGGACTGGGGAAGGAGGAGGCCTACTCCAAAAGACACTGACCCTCGTAGACAACCCTACCTCAGGCTGGGCCCAGGCCTCGCTCGCCCGCGCTCTTTCTCGCTCTCCCCCTTCAGGCTCTAGCCGCATGCCCCCCCCCCTCCGGCTGCCCCAAGCCCCGCCCCGGCCACGCTCCCAAATCGAGGCCCCGGCTCTGGCGCGGCCCAGTAGGCCGCGAACCCAACTATAAACAAAACCCCCGGCGGCCAATTCGAGGGGGGGAAGTTGGACGCCCGGGTTCCCAAGACCAGAAGGGAGGGTGTACAGTGGGGAGACACACGGCGTGGGGGGGCCTACCGCGGGACGGGAATACGGAGGGGACAGAGGAAAAGAAGGGAGGGTAAAAAGGGGATCGCGGATTTAAAGGGGCCGCGGACAATACC
Source organism: Mus caroli (assembly GCF_978045245.1). Taxonomy (NCBI): domain Eukaryota; kingdom Metazoa; phylum Chordata; class Mammalia; order Rodentia; family Muridae; genus Mus; species Mus caroli. Next base: position 71,889,417 of record NW_028227258.1, on the reverse strand, counting down.
CGGCCCCGCCGCGTTGCCGCTGCCGCCGCCGCCGCCGCCAACGCCGCTGCGCTCCCAACTTTACCTCAGTCTCCTCCACACTGACACCCCGGGCCGCGCCGCCCCTGTCACGTGATATAAGATTCCCTCCTCCCCACCCCCTCCCTCCTTTTCCCTCTCGCGCTCGCTCTCGCGCCTTCCCCCTCCCACTTGCCTTCCTGCGTCCCTCAGCACGTGACGCGAAAGGGCCGCGCACGTCAGCGTGCGCGCGCCTCCCCGCCACGAAACACTGCTCTTGAGTTCCGCGCGCCCGCCCCGCCCCCGCCCCCGCCCCGCCGCTCACGGCTCCGCCTCCATCACGTGACTCCAGTACGGCCTCGGCTTCCTCTTACTGGCGTAGTTCCGCGTCTCCGCACTCCCAGGTTCCTTTGCAGGCGTAAGTCACGTGGCGGAGGCGGGGCGGTAAATAGGACAGGAAGGTCCTATGATTAACTAGCGCCCCCATCCACCATGTTTTCTGACGGACTCTAGCCTGTTTTTTTTTTTTTTTAAATCGAAAACCATATAGAAATGTTCGGAGAGCTCCAGGGAACCTAGGTGCCCTGGCTTCGGCAGAACCTGCGCTAACGCTCAAGCGCGGCGGGACTGTCCTAGCAAGTGTTCCGGGAGAGAGAGACGATGGCGTCTAGTAGTAACTGGCTTTCTGGAGTGAATGTCGTGCTGGTGATGGCGTACGGGAGCCTGGTGAGATCCCCATTCTATTCCTCTTGTGGCGTTTGTCTGAGTCCGGACCCTCTGAGCCGGACTCCTGAAAAGAAGGCTCCTGAGCCGTTCTGTCTTCCTTCTTCAGCCACTTAACTTGCTTTGTTTCTGGACTTCCGAATTGTATCCGTAGACAGTCTGAGATCTTTAAGTCAAAGCTGCCTGGCTCTGAATAAGAACCCTCCCTCTTAAATTCTAGGGCCCAGATTAACATGCCTCTCTGTTACTAGCCCCTGACCCACCTCCGTCCTTAGCGACCTGGCTTAGCCCCAAAGCATCCAGCTCTGAAGACCTAAACCCAGGGATTTTGGAAGTGAACATTTTAAAAAATTATTGTTATTACTAAAATGGTTCTAATCTTTTTGGGCAGGTATTCGTACTGCTGTTTATTTTTGTGAAGAGACAAATCATGCGCTTTGCAATGAAATCTAGAAGGGGACCTCATGTTCCTGTAGGACACAATGCCCCCAAGGTAGGTCACTAGAGTGCTAGGTAAACCTGTTCTTTGGCACAAGGAGATTTTTCTCGGACTTTAAAAGAAGACTTTTATTCATATGCTTCCTTTCATTTTCCCCTCTACAGTCTGAGCAATAACTTCCTGTTCACTGCTGCTCCACAACATGTACCTTAAGATTTAAACCAATTCAGCTGTAAAATGTCTCTCATCTTCAACTTAAATTACCAAATGTTTCATGTTGCTTTAGTTTAAGCGTGATGCTGGGAACAGTTACAGTTGGTTCCAGCGTTGTGAGAATGGTTGCCTTTGCAGAATTTTAAAGATGCCCATTGTGCTTGCTTAGAATGCAGAAGACTGGGTTTAATCCTTGACACTACCGAAAGCAAGTGGCAATAATCACCTAAGTTCCACTTTTCAAGTCAAACCTAAAGCCAAAGAAATTACCTAACAACTTTTTAATGTTGTTATTGTTCTTTGTTTTGTATTTTGAGACATACTGAGCACACTATTGTAACCCAATAGCTCTCACCACATAACCTCAAAGCAGCCCTCCAGCAAGGATAGTACAAGTGATGAGATTACCAAGATAATGTGCCACATCAGACTGCATCTACAAATTAAATAATCGTGCTGGGCTTGGTAGAGCATTCCTTTAATCCCAGCACTCAGGCAGAGACAGGTGGACTCTGAGGCCAACCAGGTCTACAGAGCTAGTTCAGGACAGCCAGGACTATGTAGAGAAACCTTGAAATGAAAAAACAAAAAAAAAAAAATAGTAAAAGTAAATAATCTAGTAGTGTCTAAACTTTCTCCTTAAGTGCTTTTTTTTTTTTTTTTTTTTTTTTTGGTTTTTCGAGACAGGGTTTCTCTGTGTAGCCCCGGCTGTCCTGGAACTCACTTTTGTAGACCAGGCTGGCCTCGAACTCAGAAATCCACCTGCCTCTGCCTCCCGAGTGCTGGGATTAAAGTTAAGTGCTTTGCTTTTCTTGGCTTTAAGAAAAATGTCTTCTAATGGAACTTTGTCTATTGAGAAACCTGTTGGTATATATAACTACCATCTGATATTAAAACTCAGGTTTCAGGGCTGGGCAGTTGGACATATTCCTTTAATCCCAGCACTCAGGAGGCAAAGGCAGGAGAATCTGTAATTTTGAGGCCAGCCTAATCTACAGAGTGATCTCTAGGACAGTCAGGACTCCACAAAGAAAACTTGTCTGGAAAAAAAAAAAAAAAAAAAACAAAGACCCTTAAGTTTCAAATAGCTATCTCAAACCTAGTATACATAAGTCAGAAATCTTTTGTGTATATGTGTACACTTATATGTAAGTAGGTATGCATGCATGTGTGTTTGTATGGAAGCCACACTGTGACATATTCCATTTTCTTCAGTTGCTCTCCACCTTAATTTTAAAGTCAGGGTCTTCACTAAGCTTGGGTTTTGCCAATTTCACTATACTGCCTGGCCTCCTGTCCCCATCTCCTTTGAATTCTTTTTGTTGGTGGTTGGTGTTTTTCCAACTGGATCTCCTGTGTCTTTGGCTAGATCTGGATTTGTAGATAACCCTGGCATTGAACTGGCCCTCCTGCTTTCGGTTCTGAGGTGCCAAGGTTATAAGCATGCACTGCCATGCGTGGTTTATGTGGTGCTGGAGACTGAACCCAGGAACTTGGTGTGTGCTAGACAATTGCTCTGACAACTGAGATAGCACCCCCTGTTCTAAGTCAGAATCCCTACATCCCATTGCCATCTCCATCATGCTTTTACTTTTAATAAGACACCCAGGGACTTTACTACCAACTTCCTTTTCTATGACTCCCCATTATCAGCATCAGGCTCTATTGACTGACTTTCATAACTTTGCATATACTCTCACTGACTAAAAATGGTCTTCATTTGGCTCTCTTGTTCATCCCTTTTTGGCTTTTTGAGACCAGAGTCTCTTACAGGCTAGGCTGGCCTCTAGAACACAAAGTTGGCCATGAATTCCTGATCTTCCTCTGTGTCTTGACTGCTGGAATTACAGGCACACATTAAAATACCCAGCTCCTTAGTTTAAATGGTAGTTAAAAAGTTTTTTTTCCTAAAGAGTGGAATGTGTATTACATATTTTTGCTTGTTTGGGTTTGGTTTGTTTGTTTTTTCTCCTTTGGAGACAGGGTTTCTCTGTGTAGCCTGGCTGGCCTGGAACTCACTTTGTAGACCAGGCGGTCCTCAGAAATCCAATAATCTCACACAATGACACACCTAGGCCAACACTTCCTAATAGTGCCACTCCCTGGGCCAAGCATTTATGAACCACACCATTCTTTGATATTTCTCTGTTTCATATTAGTTTATATGCTCTGTCCCCTTTACAACTTGTTGGGAAACAGAATACAAGATAGTGATGATGTATTCTTTCCTGAATGCACAGGACTTAAAAGAGGAGATCGATATTCGACTATCCAGAGTTCAAGATATCAAGTATGAACCCCAGCTCCTTGCAGATGATGATACCAGACTACTGCAGCTGGAAACCCAGGGGAATCAAAGTATGTGACAAGCTCCTGAAAGATGTTTCACTGAGGAGTCCCACAGCTTTAGAATTCCTCTATTAGAAATGTCAACACCTATAACAAAACTTTATGGTCCTAAGTTATTGGATATATGCTAGATACAAGGAGGCAGTTTATTAATTCACTGTAATCTTGGAATATTTTGCGAGTGATCACTGAGACTAGTCTTTTTCTCAATAGGTTGCTACAACTATCTATACAGAATGAAAGCTCTAGATGCCATCCGCGCCTCTGGTGAGTTAGCTGATAAGGTACACTCTAGAATCCAAACCTATGGAACAGAACGATGAGCCATTTCTTCTGAAGATTTATTTTGAGAGCGCTATGTTAAAAGAAACCAGTTTGGGTATGCAAGTGTGGTGACACACACCTGTAGTCCCACAGCTTAGGAGTAAGCAGGCAAATCTCAGTGAGTTAAAGGCCAGCTTTGTCTACTAAGGCAGTTCCGGGACATCCAGGGCTAGCTACATGAGAGATCCTCTCTCAAAGACTAATCACCTCAGTTTGCTCTGTCTGTCTGTCTGCCTTCCTTCCTTTCACTTTCTGCCTGTCTTTTCTTGTTTTGTTTTGAAACAAGGGTTCTCTGTGTAGCCCTGGCTGTCCTAGAATTCAATCAGTAAACCAGGCTGACCTCACACTCAGAGATGCACCTGCCTCTGCCTCCCAAGTGCTGGGATTAAAGCCCTGCACTACCACCTCTTGGTGGGTAATTGTTTCTTCTTCTGAGTGTCTGAATTGTTTTGGTTTGGTTTTTTGTTTGTTTGTTTGTTTTGTATTGTTTTAATTTGGAGAGGAGTCACATAGCTAAGGACAACCTTGGCCTTAAGAGCCTCCTGCTTCTACCTCCCAAATACTGTGGTATTGTGCTACGACACCGAGTATATTTGGTGTGGTCAAACCCAGAGCTTCTGGTGTGCTCAATCAGCGTACAAACGACTGAAGTATATCTCTAGCCTAGTTTATGGTTTCTTTTTTTTCTAGTTTTTGTTTTGGAGAACTTGTTGGTTGGTTTTGATTTTTTTTTTTTTTTTTTGATTTATTTGTTTTGTTTTTCGAGACAGGGTTTCTCTGTGTAGCCTTGGCTGTCCTAGAACTCACTCTGTAGACCAGGCTGGCCTCAAACTCAGAAATCCACCTGTCTCTGCCTCCCAAGTGCTGGGATTAAAGGTGTGCGCCACCACTGCCCGGCTTTGTTTTTTTGTTTTGTTTTTAAGACAAAGTCTTGATATTAGCCTTCAATTCAGAGATCTACTGCCTTTGCCTGCTAGTACTGGGATTAGACATACCCCACCATTCTCTGTCCTTATTTTTATACTATGTGTATTGTGTGCTTGCATGGGTTCAATGTGTACTATTTGTGTGCAAGAGGCCAAAAAGAGCAATCAGATCCTCTGGATCTGGAATTCTGGGTAGCTGTGAGCATCTAAACCCAGGCTGCTGCAAGTGTATTGCAGTGAGCAGTGCTGTTAGCTGCTGAGCTCTCTAGCCTCCAGTTTGTTTTAGACTTTGGGGTGGGGGTGCTTTTTGGTGTGTTGTTTTGTTTTTCCCGGGGTTTTGTATTGTGGATGTTGGGAGAGTTTAAACTTCTTCTCCTGAAACCTTTAGTTTTATAAATTAAGTGATGATAATTGTTTTCCCTCAAAAGGAATTGGGAAATGTAGCATCCGCATTTTCACTAAGTCCAAGGGTCAGCGGCACAGTAAAGGATGCTGATGCTATCAGATATCACTGGCATAGATCTTAGAGCTCTGCAGTGACTACCCAAAGAACCACTTGGGCATACCTCTGATCTTAACTCTTATTAGATTTTTTTTCTTTTTTTTTTTTTTTTCTTTTCTTTTTTTTTTTTTTGGCAACTCGTTATTCATGTCATTAGACACAATCTTATTAGCGTATATAAACTTTACAAGACACAGGGTTTCAGCTGGGCATGGTGGCACACGCCTTTAATCTCAGCACTCGGGAGGCAGAGGCAGGCGAATTTCTGAGTTCGAAGCCAGCCTGGTCTACAAAGTGAGTTCCAGGACAGCCAGGACTACACAGAGAAACCCTGTCTCGAAAAACCAAAAAAAAAAAAAAAAAGACACGGGGTTTCTTGATGATAATTACAACTATTTCTAAGTTTGGAAAAGGCAGGGAGCAGAGGTGTCATTGTGCTATTGTCTTCTCAGAGATCCCGTTTCATGCTGAAGGCCGGCACCCCTGTTCTTTACTGGGTAAGAATTTCCGCTCCTACTTGCTAGATCTGCGAAATACTAGCACTCCTTTCAAGGGTGTTGGCAAGGCCCTCATTGATACTCTCCTGGATGGATATGAGACCGCCCGCTATGGGACAGGGGTAAGTTGGACTGTTGGTTTTCCCTTCGAGGAACTAAGGGGATGAAATGCTTCAGACACAGCGATTGATTCCTCCTTTCTGTCTCCTAAGGTCTTTGGCCAGAGTGAGTACTTGCGATATCAAGAGGCCTTGAGTGAGCTGGCCACTGTGTGAGTATGGTGGGGACCTGAAAGAAGGCTAGTTAGACATATATGTACAGTAAGGAGAAAAATCACAAGGTCTAGGCCAGACCAGGCTGTATCTAAACTAAGTAAATAAGTAAACAAAAGTATAGGAGAATACAGAAGCGCTAGACTGTTCTCATAAAACTTGCCAGGATTAAATACAAAAGTGGATATTTTGCTCTATAAGCTAGCAAGAGAAACTTCTACTTTGTGTGCATATCTTGGGTTTTATTCTTGTTTTGGGTTTTATTTTTTTGTCTACCCCACTAAAATGTCAAATAAATAAATCTTTTTTAAAAAGCCAGGCATTGGTGGCGCACGCCTTTAATCCCAGCACTCGGGAGGCAGACGCAGGTGGATTTCTGAGTTTGAGGCCAGCCTGGTCTACAAAGTGAGTTCCAGGACAGCCAGGGCGACACAGAAACCCTGTCTGGAAACCACCTCCCACCCCCCCCAAAAAAATGGTATAGCTAGGAATGAGTTTTTTCAGCACTTAGGAATTCCTCTGTTCTAGGGTCCTCTTTGTGCTTTGGTCCAATAAAAGTAAGATTTTTTTTTTTTAAACCATGTAGTGCAATGTGAACCTGTCTTTAAAGAAAGAAAATCAGTAGGAAGTCAGTGTTTAAGCATTTGTTTAAAAAGAATCTGACAGGTGAATGCTTTAAAGTAGTTTTATTATGCCACTTAGGCAAATTGTGAATGAACATGTATATTGAAAAAGGAAAGCCAATCTAGAGTTAGTTTCCAGGGTCTGAGGATATAATTCAGTTAGTAGAAGGCTTGCCAAACATGCACAGCCAGGGCATTTGACACCAACTTCTGATGCCTTAAGGTTTCTGCAAATGTATTGTACACATAAGCTTGCAGGCACATACACACAAATAAGAAATCTTGAAAGAAGTTAGACAGGAAACGTGTTAAAAATTCACTTGAAGCCGGGCGTGGTGGCGCACGCCTTTAATCCCAGCACTCGGGAGGCAGAGGCAGGCGGATTTCTGAGTTCGAGGCCAGCCTGGTCTACAAAGTGAGTTCCAGGACAGCCAGGGCTATACAGAGAAACCCTGTCTCGAAAAACCAAAAAAAAAAAAAAAAAAAAATTCACTTGAAATATAGATGCTGATTTCACTGTGATCTAAGTAGTTAGAGAAGGGGATATAGAATGATGATTGCTGGGATGTAATCAATATAGACTTAAGTTTTGTAAAATGGAAAGCATTCTGAAAGCTAACTGTATAAAATTATGATTGTACTTAACTATCAAAGCATATACTTGAAAATAGCCAGGTGCACGCCTTTAATCCCAGCACTTGGGAGACAAAGGCAGGCGGATCTCTGAGTTAGGGGCCAGCCTGATCTACAGAGTGAGTTCCAGGACAGCCAGGACTGCACAGAGAAACCCTGTCTTGAAAAAAAATAAAATATCTCGTTTCTAGAAAGGTTTGATGGATAATAATGGAAGAATATAGGCTTTGAAATGTGATAAATCTATCTATCTATATAATAGCATAAAAGGTAATTATTAGACTCTTGGTTCTTAACCTGCAAAGTCAATGTTACAATACTGGAGATACTAGGGTGTTGGTAAATGAACTGTGGCAAGTCACTAAGTACTGTGTGTCTTATAATGTGGTCTGTATCCAATAGTTTGATTTTATTTTTAATATTTCCTTCCCTTTGCACTGGGAAATTACTGATATACAAATGTTAAGCAGTCATCAAAGTTAAAAGCTTTCTGTAAGCAAAGCATGATAAAAGCTGGTGCCAAGCCAGGCAGTGGTGGCGCATGCCTTTAATCCCAGCACTTAGGAGGCATAGGCAGGTGGATTTCTGAGTTCGAGGCCAGCCAGGGCTATACAGAGAAACCCTGTCTGGACCCCTCCCCAACCCCCCCCCAAAAAAAAGCTGGTGCCAGATGTAATGGCCCACTTTCCTATAACGCCAGCCTCACCTGCATAGTAAGACCCTTTCTGTCCCTTCTCTCTCTCTACATCCCAAGAAAGGATTAAAATTTGGATTCTCTGATAATATAAATTATCAAATTGTTTTACTAATGAGTTGTTTGGGCTTTGTGTTTTGTTTGTTTTGTTTTGTTTTAAGGGGGGGGTCATTTTGGGATGCATTGAGTCGGGGCAGACTTGCTATGTAGACCAAACTGGCTTTGAATTTGTGACATCCTCTGCCCCCTGAATTACAGGTCTATGCCACTATACCTTGCTTAGTAACTGGTAAAATAGATCAGATGATTTTTGCTGCATTTATGGGGTGGAGTAATTTCTGAATTGTATTTTGGGATTTTTTTGTTTTTAAGATTCATTTTTCATTAGTTTTAGTTAAGCATGTGTAAAGGTTCTGGCCTGAGCCGGGCATTGTGGCGCATGCCTTTAATCCCAGCACTCGGGAGGCAGAGGCAGGCGGATTTCTGAGTTCGAGGCCAGCCTGGTCTACAAAGTGAGTTCCAGGACTATATACAGAACTATATAATATACAGAGAAACCCTGTCTTGAAAAACCAAAAAAAAAAAAAAAGGGTTCTGGCCTGGAGCTAGATACTTCACGTGGTTGCCAGAACTTGAACTCTGGTCCTCTGGAGGAGCGGTATATGCTACTAACCAAGGAGTCATCTCTCCAGCCCCTTTTCTGCTAGTTCTCATTCTGTCCATGCCTGCTATATATTCTTCAGGGTCAAAGCACGAATTGGAAGTTCTCAGAGACAACACCAGTCAGCAGCCAAAGACCTAACTCAGTCACCTGAAATGTCGCCAACAACAATCCAGGTCACATACCTGCCCTCCAGTCAGAAGAGCAAACGCCCTAAGCACTTCCTCGAACTGAAGAGCTTTAAAGACAACTATAACACACTGGAGAGCACTCTGTGATGGAGCTGCACACGTGCCAGCTGTGCAGCACTCGGGATGTCTGGTTCAGCACACCCAGACTTGATTGGCCAAAGCATTCTTACAGAACAGTGTCTAAAAGGTCATTCCCAACCCTTTCTGATATTGACTAAGACCTCAGTATCTCCCAGTAGCACTTCTTCTGGATCTGAATTCAAATGTCACTCTTAACATTTCTGTTGATGCTTCTTTGAAAATTTTCGCTTGATTTTGACTGTTAATCACCTACCCTGTTCAATGCTGTTTAATCCCAAAAATGTAAGTTGAGATGAGGTGTCTTCTGTGTCTACCCCATTGCACTCAACTGAATAGAAATATTTGGGTTTAGAACATCTCAAATTTGATTGGTGGGAAAGTCAGGACCTCGTGGGAAAAAGAGATTGAGAAAGTGGGTAGAATGTCCTTTAGAATTTTGTTGCTCCATTTAAACCAGGTGTATTGTGACATGAACATGACTTTCCTAAAGTGGAAGGATCTGTCCCCACCTTCACCCAATCCTTAGGACAAGTATAAAGGGGCATTCTGGCACTTGGCATAACCTATGCCACGATGGTGAGATAATGTGAAAAAGTGGTATCCTCTGATGTCAGCGTATTAGTCTCAGTTTACAAAGTACTTAATAAAACTAACTACTGTAAAACCATGAATCATTTCTTTAGAGCAACAGGCATTTGATGTGTGCTTACATTTTCCTTACGGGACATAGGGTGTGGAGTGTTGCTGCCAGAACTGATTGGATTGTGTGTCTGGATCTAAACTACTGATAGTCTGAAATTCCAACAGAAGAAATCCTGGACTAGGGACTGTGTGGCTCATGCTCATAGCCTGGCCTTGTCACTAATAGAAAGCTGGAGAACCAGGATTCCCTTCAGGTCACTAGGGCAACAGGCCCAAGTAACCAGTCAACTGCCAGGACTAGGGTCATTGTTGGATGCCTAAATGTTGCTATGACTACTGAAACCTTGGTGACCAAACTAAACAGAAAGGAGAGCCTTCCCAGTGTCCCTAAACTTAGCAAGCATGTCTGTAGTAGATATGTCTGCAGAAAAAATGACAAAACTAGAAGAGGTACGGAGGGTTGGAAGGAGGGTTGGGAGTTGGTGGAGGAGTTTTCTTTGATATGGTTCCGGGTTATTTTACCCAAAGTACACCATTCCCGAGAAAGGCCCTTGGAAGCATAAGGGAGAGTTGGCAGTAGACGGGGAACTGCTTGTGGAACAGAGTGCCTGTTTGCATGAGTCCCTCTGGCTCCTGTAGTTTCTCTTCAGTCTGCTTTCAAGATGTGGAGCTTTCCCACTTGCCCCTAGGAAGCTCACTACTTCATTCCTCAAAAAGTGGGTACTAGTGGTACGCTTCTAGCAATCCAGGAGATCAACAGAACTCCCTTCTCTTGCAGAATTTGCAAAGAGCCGTGGCACTTAAGAAGACTGTTGACAGGTAATCTGTTTTCATCTGCTCTTATCAGTTTGTATTTTCTGCTCTCCTCTCCCTGAGCCACCACCGAAATATGCTCTCCGTGAGGACTCCTCAAGAAGGAAAACAAAGAGCAGAGAGAAAAGTAGTGAAAGGAGATGAGCCTCGTCTCTCTCTGCCCCTGCTTCCCATCCCCTGCAGAAAAGGCACGAGGGTTTGTTGTTTTGCCTTTCTTTTTTTGGATGTTCATGTGTTTCTCACCTGGCTTTGTACTGATTATACATCAGGTATTTCATCAGTTAGTGAACAAGTGACAGTCCCTGGCAGGTTGAACTGCAGATTTCACCTGCTAACATTGTGATGTTTGTGGCACTGGGGTATACTGAATCCAGGGCTTTGTGCATGGAAGCATTCTATCACCAGCTGTACCTCCAATCTTTCTTTTCTTTTTTTTTTTTTTTTTTAAGTGCTGGCAGAAGCAGCACAGAGAGGCCCATACCCATAATCTCGGTGCTTGGATGAGCATGAATCTGAGGCCAGCCTAAACTAACTTGTGACTGATAGACTCTCAACCCCAAAGGGAGGCGCAGTTTGGTGGTATTTGCTCTTTAATTTCAACACTATGGGCAGAGATGGGGCTCTCTTGAGTTTGTGCCCAGACTAGTCCACATAATTCCAGAGAATCAGGACTCTATAGTGAAAAGAAGCCTTTTAAAGGAGGGCACAGATAGCTCACTTATAGACTGCTTGCCTAGCTTGCACAGGACTTGGATTTATTTTCCAACAGGCATCAGAAGTTCTGGGTTAGCTACAATGTGAGCTGGAACCCAGTTTGGGTACATAAAAATGTTTTTGTTGTTGGTTTTTATTTTAGTTGCTAGGCAGTGGTAGTGCATGACTTAAACACAGCACTCTGGGTGCAGAGGCAGGTTGTTCTAGGGCTCCACAGTGAAACCCTGTCTGAAAATAAAGGGTGGGATGGGGACAGGGGAGGGGGACAGTGAACTAAGACCCAGAACAAGGTGACACAACTGAGTTTCTTTCTCTGTGTACTATAACAGCTGATCTGCATCTGACTCTATTCATGGTAAGAGCTCAGTAACAGTCCACACTAGATCCTTTTTTTTTTTTAAGATTTATTTATTTTTTATTATATGTAAGTACACAGTAGCTGTCTTCAGACACTCCAGAAGAGGGTGCCAGATCTTGTTACGGATGGTTGTGAGCCACCATGTGGTTGCTGGGATTTGAACTCTGGACCTTCGGAAGAGCAGTCGTGTGCTCTTACCCGCTGAGCCATCTCACCAGCCCCCCACACTAGATCCTAAGTCAGTTCAAAGCAGCCGCATTTGTCAGGGTGGGTCCTTACTACTAACTCACCAGTTTAATTCCCACCCCTACACCTGGGACAGGTGGCGGAATTATCATGTTCACTGTATGTGGCAGACGACATTGGACCAACGGAGAAACATATTTGCTGCCCTAAGGATGAAGGATACTAAGGAACAGGAACTAGCACTGTCTAACAAACAGCTACTAGTGGTGAGTTCTAGGAGGGCAGCCTGGAGTCTTCCCCTTTGCTGCTGTGTGTTCCTGCCAGCCAGGATATCAAATTCCTCTCTCTCTCTCTCTCTCTCTCTCTCTCTCTCTCTCTCTCTCTCTCTCGACTTAACCATATCATTTGCCTCTGAGATTCTTTTTCATTATTTTATCAGAACATTAACATCACATGTCAAAGTTCTTTTTCAGTAAGTGATTATTTTTAAATTTCCATATTTGCAGATGAGATACTGTTTTAGTTTTGGGTTATTAAAGCTTTGTTTTCTTGGGTTCTTTGGGTTTGGTTTTGTTTGAAACAGGATCTCACTTTGCAGCTGTAGCTGACCTGGAACTTGCTAATAAGTAGGCCAGGCTAGCCTCCCTGAACTCAGCGCTCCACCTGCCTCTTGCCTCCTGCATGCTGGGATTAAAATGCATCACTACATCTAACCAGGGGTCTTATTTTATGTATTTATTTTTAAGACAGGGTCTGGCTCTGTATCACAGGATGGCCTGGAACTTGCAGACATCAAGCCTCGAATATACTGGAATTATAGGCGTGTCTCCCCAACCCCCACCCCAGCTGCAAGTGACACATTTCCAATTCCCAATGCATCATAGTCTTCACTGATTTCGTTCAGTGAGAGCCTAAGCCGCTGTTTCTCCTCCTGGGGGACAGATGTGATGTCACTCTTATTTTCTTGAGTACCTAGCAGATTTTCTAGTTCATGGTGCATTCTCAGCAAAATATTTGTTGAACCATGAGTCTCTGCCTAAGGGAAGGGAAATTAGGTAGGCTTCCCCTCTTTTTTTTTTTTTTTTTTTTTTTAGATTACATTAAATGCAGGTTTATTGGAAAGGTGCTCTCGGGCAAGTTCACTGGCCCCAAGGACTGAGGCTAGGGGAGTCACAATCCACACTTTCTTCTACTGCCTCCTTTTATGTCCCAGCTAAGTCCAGGTCCAACAGAACACAGGGATGGGAAAGACAACCAGAGTCTGAGAAGAGGTGTTGAAGAGCCGACACCAAACACTTATTGCCTTTCCTACCAGGTCCGTCAAGCTGCATTACACGAGCTGTTTGAAAAGGAGTATCAGCAGTACCAGCAGGAACTCAATCAGATGGGCAAAGCTTTTTATGAGGAAAGACTCTGACAGCTGCCAAGACACTGTTCTTCCACCTCATCATGCCTGCTAAGCAAGCCTTCATGCTTTACCCTGAGCTTCCCAAAACACACCTGGACCTGGAACTTAAATCTTTTTCACAATTTTGTCAACCTAAGTGTTGCCTCTGGACACAAGAGTGACACCTTGTGGTCAGTGTGGGGTATGCACTGTGGCAGGAAGAGAGATTATATACAGTGTCTGGTTTTTAAAATCTGATTTGGTTTAACAAATAAAGCTAGCTCTTAAAGGTTCAGATTTGGGCTAGTGAGATGGCTCAGCAGGTAAGAGCACTGACTGCTTTTCAGAAGGTCCTGATTTCAAATCCCAGCAACCACATGGTGGCTCACAACCACCCATAATGAGATCTGATGCCCTCTTCTAGTGTGTCTGAAGACAGGTACAGTGTATTTACATATAATGATAAATCTTTAAAAAAAAAAAAAAAGTTCAGATTTAGGCCACAGGGCTTATTCTCAGCCTAAATTCGTGGACAAAAACCATGTTTAATGGCTATTAATCTGTAGGCACTGTGGTGCTTGAGTGTCAGGAGGCCCCAGGTGTGTGTTTAAAAGTCATCTCATTGTGAAACCATGGATTAGCCTGAATTCCCACTCCTACTTTACAGAACTGAGGCCTCCAAACTCTAATCCCTCTAGGCATTTGGCTCGCAGTGGAGCAGGTGTCAAGTATCAAGCAGTAAGTTTGAGGAGCTGGAAAGATCATGTCTATTCTCAAGGTGTTTGACACTGAAAATCCTGGAAAGTATGCACCTGTAGGTCACAGAGATGCAAATGACATTCAGAGACCCCCATTTTATAGCCTGTCGCTGCCTTAAGAACATGTCCTCTGAAGTAATGGCATATATATATTGGTTTTTGAGACAGGGTTTCTCTGTGTAGCCTCGGCTGTCCTGAAGCTCTGTAGACCAGGCTGACCTCGAACTTATTAATCTGCCTGCCTCTGTCTCCCAAGTGCTGGGATTAAAGGTGTGCGCCACTACCACCCGGCAATGGCTAATATTTTAAATTCAGCTTCCATCGATAGTGCTGCGCTCAGGCATGTGTGCCAAGGGATCTTTTCCTACCCTCAGTTTTGTGTGGCTGTCTGCACTGCAAAGTTCACATTCTCGTCCTTTCTCCTTCCAGTCTGTCTCTAGCCTGCATCCCTTACCAAAAGCCTGTAATTTTCATTAGCTGTCGGGAGCTACTACTTCTTGTCCCTCCATATCCCACCCATGAAAAGCACAAGCTTTAGGGTCAGGTATAGGTTCACAGTATCAGAACATCGTTCCTCTTCTGGAAACGACAGACTCTCCTAGGATTTTCCTTGGGATTAAATAAGTAGGTAGACAGCACAAGCCCAGTGATTGACCTAAAATAGCCTCATTATATTTCTCTGTAACCCAGGGCCCTTTTCTGTGGTCCTGCAGTTAACGCACATCCAGTTAAATGTCATCTCTTTTGATCCCATTCTTCCCTCTTTGCCTTCAATGCCACTGCTTCCTAATCCCTTGTCATTAGTAGCTGGTCATGGATACTTTCATTAAATGAGTTGGAGCTACAGGCTGGTGGGGAAAGCAGGCTTTGAACAGGAGTTACAGGTGCGGCATGTATTTTGTAGATGAAGTCACAAAACGCCACCTGGATTTTGATTGACAAGACTAACTGAATCCTTCTGTCTGTCCCTGGCCTGTGTTAGTCTGGTCTGTACCCTCTTAGCCTCTTTAATCTTCCTTCTGATCTGTCTCCTGGGCCACCTGCTGATTACCAGCTAGTATGGCCTAGAGTTAATAGAATGGACAGATCTGGTTTTCAGTGTTGACTTTTTCGCTTAGTTTGGTCTAGTCCAATTTTTAATATTCTGAGGAGGGGGTGACTGGAGAAATGGCTCAGTGATTAGGAGCACTAGCTACTCTTGCAAAGAGCCCAGATTCAATTCCTAACATCTATACGGCTACTCAACAGTTGTCTGGTTGCAGTTCCAGAGTATCCAGTGCCCTTTCCTGACCTTGGCAGGGACCAGACAAACTCATGGTACACAGACATGCAGATAAAACACCCATGCATATAAAATATTTTTAAATAATTTTAAGTCTGAGTTTTGGTTGCTAATTTATGAAATGAAAACAATTCCAACCTTACTGGGTTACTGTGGGAATTAAATAAGACACCTAGAAGAAATCACACCTAATATGTAATACAAACAGGAAGCCATAAAGCTGTCTTCCTACTCCATGGTACTTTCTTCCCTAATTTCTACTCCCACTACACTTTATAACCAACCTCTTCTGTTCTCTCTTCCTTTGATCATTTAGACTCACTGGATGCCCCATCCTGTCTGCCTGGATCTCTGACCTTGGCCTGTTGCCTCAGGGTTCATCAGTGCCAGGCCAACTCCATTATTGGCAGGTTGGCTCACTACAGCACTCATCTTCCCTGACCCCTCCCTGCCAATGCTGTGTGCACTGATCACATCGCTCAATTGTACCCCACCAGTCCATGCTGCTGCTGGGGATGATGTCACACCCTGGCCTTGGGACTTAGACCTATCTGAAATAGCTGCCTAAAAACCAGTGGCAGAGCTCTGTGAGATGGTGCAGTGGATAAAGGCACTTCCTACTAGGCCCGATGACCTGAGTTTAATGAACCCACATAAAGGAGAGAACAGATTCCTGGAAGTTGTTCTCTGACCTTCACATGGGCACCATGACACAACCACACGAAATATGAAAGTGTAATAAAAATGAAAGATAAAGAACTTTCGTTGGTGTGATGTTTCTTCTTAACTATGCCACCCAGAGTCTTCCTAGAGAGCCACATCTCCCACACCAATATGCCCAAACTTTCTCTGTTCCTATAGTACCCTAAACACTAATGACTTCAATTCTGTTTGGGTTTGTTTTTGAGTCAAGTTTTCTCTATGTAGTCATGGTTGTCCTAGAACTCACTATGTAGACCAGGCTGGCCTCGAACTCCAGAGCTGCTCCTGCCTCTGCCTTCCAAGTACTGCAGTTAAAGGTGTGTGCTACCCTCATTTGGGGAGTCTTCCATTCTTCCTAGTCTCCTTCCAGCCTCTCTCCCTCCTTTCTGTTTCCCATTGTGGCCAAGGCCCTCAGGAGGGAAAAATAGAACTTGAGAGATGAGGGGTAACAGTAAGTGGAGGACAAGAATATAAATATTTCATACACTCAGACTTTAGGAACTACAAAAGAGAAAAGACAATACCACAAGCTTGGGGCTTAGTCACATTTATTAGACTCCCTGGAAGGCAAGTGCCACATCCAATTAATTGGAATTGATTGGGTGTTGGGACACGTTATTGATCTAGATCAAAGTCATTGTGATGTTGTGTGGGGGAGGGAGATGTCAGAATTAATGGGAGCAAGGACACATGGAACATGCCTGGGGACTGATAAAGAGTGTTCTCCCAGCCCCCATGCAGCTATAACTTGGGCTCCTTTTTGCCACAGTGAGTGAGAAGCATCAGCCAAATGGCACTCAACAGACCCAATTCTCTCCAAGAGGGGGAAAAAAAATAACCAGGTTGAATCCCTGTGAAGGAAGAGCCTTGGAGAAGGCAGCCCCGGAGCTCTGGTGACAGCTATAGAAAGGAATGGGAGTCCTGAGGGTTGCAGGCTGCCTCCTGACAGAAGCAGTTCCCTCTTGCTCTTGATCTAAAAGCCTTAGTTTCAATTCAGCCAGGAAGGAGAAGCTGGGAGTCTGCTAGTCTGGAGCCCAGACTGAAGCCTGTGAGTGCAATAGCTTTTCTGTTCTGGACACCCAATGGTACCTTGAAGGAGGATGCCTTAAGGTCATGAGGAGGAAACAAGGACCCAGATGGTACAAGCACCAACCCCACATTGCAGACGTTTCCCATGACTCCTGTTGACTTGGAGCTATGAAGTTGGAGTCCATTGAGAAGATTGAGCACTCTCACGAGAGAAAAGAAATCTGGGAACGTTAGAAGTTTGGTTGGAAAGGAGAAAGTAGAGGAGATGCAAACCCCTAACCTTACCCCCCGGAAAGCCCTGGGCAGCTGAGGTGGCATCGAAAGGCAGGTGGCAAAGCTGCTGAGGCGCTGCTGACATGGTGATCCTCTGGAAGCTGGTGCTGTCACACAACAGGGAGGAGAAGAGTCCTGTGGGAGCTTTGGGAAACGGTAGGTGCCCGGATATGAAGCCCTGCCCAGTGTTCTTGAATTACAAAAACATGATCCAGCACACACTGAACACAGTAGAAGAGGGGTTGTGGTGGGGACGGCATGAAGGACAGATAACCAAGACCATATTTGGGGAGTGAAAGACCACAAGGGTCAGTGCCCTTGAAGAAGATGGGTTTCCTCCTGTACATGGTGAGGCTCAGGTTCGTCTCCCCTGACCTTTCTTCACAGGGAGGGGAGGGGCAGATGATGACCAGAGTTTGCCTGCCTGCTTCTGTGTGATATGTTTGATATTGGGTTGTTAAATTATGAACCAACTGAATGTCAAGCATACTCTCACGGCAGTGAGGAGACTTGGCGCCACCTCCTTGGCTCCGTCAGCCCCTGGGGCTCTGAGACTCTTGTCTGTCTGACTTTCTGGTTTGTTTTCAAGACAGGGTTTTTCTATATAGCCCTGGTGGTCCTGGAGCTCACTATGTAGACCAGGCTGGCTTCAAACTCACAGAAGTCCTCCTGCCTCTGCCTCTGCCGCCTGAGCACTGGGACTAAAGGCACATGCTACCATACCCAGTGCCTGTTGTTTTTTGTTCCTTTTTTGTTTTTTGTAAAATGTTGGTGATGGGACCCAACACCTCACATTCACTAAGCAAATACTCTACCACTGAGCTGTGGCCCCAGGTCATTACATTATTTTTTATTACATATATATAGTGTTGCTGTCTTCAGACATTCCAGAAGAGGGCATCAGATCCCACTACAGAGGGTTGTGAGCCACCATGTGGTTGCAGGAATTGAACTCAGGACCTGTGGAAGAGAGCAATCAGTGCTTTTAACCGCTGAGCCATCTCTCCAGCCCTATGATTTTTTTTTAAGATTTATTTATTTATTTATTTATTTATTTATTTATTTATTTATATGTGAGTACACTGTAGCTGTCTTCAGACACTCCAGAAGAGAACATCAGATCTCGTTACAGATGGTTGTGAGCCATCCTATGGTTGTGGGATTTGAACTCCAAACCTTCAGAAGAGCAGTCGGTGCTCTTACCTTCTAAGCCATCTCACTAGCCCCATGATTTGTTTGTTTGTTTGTTTGTTTGTTGTTTTATTTTTTGAGACAGGGTTTCTCTGTATAGTCCTGACTGTCTTGGAACTCACTTTGTAGACCAGGCTGGCCTACACCGCCCAGCTAAAAGTATCAGTTCTTTTTTTGTTGTTGTTTGTTTTTTGATTTTTGTTTTTCGAGACAAGGTTTCTCTGTGTAGCCCTGGCTGTCCTGGAACTCACTCTGTAGACCAGGCTGGCCTCGAACTCAGAAATCTGCCTGCCTCTGCCTCCCAAGTGCTGGGATTAAAGGCATGCGCCACCAGGCCCGGTGATTTTTTTTCTAACTAAATTTCTCTCCACAACTCTCCTGAAAGAGATGTATATGGAGCCCATGTTAACCCAGAAGGCTTGTGTGGAAGTGGGAGAGAGCTGAAATTTGAGGATCAACTCTTCGTATATCTTGCCCCCTATGGTAGAAAGGATGTATCTCTCCTCCTTTTCTTCTTCTGTTCTTGTCTTTTTCTCCTCTCTATTGCCCTCTTCTCTATCAACCCATACATGTCCTTTCTCTGGTTCTCTCTTGTCCCCTTTTCCTGACTGGCCTCTCTATTGGGGGCGCTTGTTTTCTTTGCTTTCTTCCAACAGTTAACGGGAAGTCTCTCCTCCCAGTCTGTTAGTATTAGTCTGTTTTTAACAGGGAGGCTCTCGAGAGGGAGCCAGCTCTGCCCCTGCCCCCACCCTGATGCTTGACTCCGTTCCCACACTGCTGTGGTTTAGCCTCAACACTAACTATCCTTGACATTATGAATTAATTAGAACCACTTCTATTTGCTCTGCTAGCTCCGGTCCGGTCACCTTGAACAGTGTCCACTCCTCTGGCATAGATGGGTATATGGCAACTGTGTATGGGATCAATTGCCACCTGTCAATAGCAAGATTCCAAGTGGAATTATGAGCATAACTGGCACTACACTGGGGGAAGTAGAGCTGGTGGACACTATAATGGCATGGTGGACAGTGGGCTGGGCAGGGGGCCACAGAGGGAGCAGTTGAAGAGGAGTAGAGGAAAGTGACAGTCTTCAGTATGTCAGACCTTCTATTTTAAGGTCGCTATGAGAAAACGTGATCTTGTTCTGTGACCTCCTTGTTTCTCATCCCACTTGACACCCTGAGATACCCTTTCAGATCCCAGGCCTTCAACTTTATCCTATGGCCTTTACAGACTAATGTCTCCTTGCCTATTAGAGAATCCCAAAATAGCACAGCAATCCCAACTGTCAATCTGGGGGAATTGTCAACGATCATGAGTGACCTCCCATCGTCACTGTTGACCAAGCTCCTTAGATACCAGGAATCCAAAGACCAAACCAGTAGAGTTTGGTCCATATCCAATATAGTCCAAGGGGAAAATGAGAGATCTGAAGGCTACTAGGACCCCTCTGGTGGCTAGAACTGCTAAAGTACCCTCTGTGCTTCAGTGTTCTCGCCTCTTCTGTTCCTTTACTTTTGAGGGACCCATAGAGCTGCCAAGAACGAGTGGAAAGTTTCAAGGTCAGGGAGAACCTCCCCCACCCCCACTTTCCATTGTCTAAAATCAGCCTCAGCTGTTCCTCAATTTTTTTTTTCTTGCTGGTGATGTCAGTCTATCAATGTGTCTGACCCTGTGTTCCCCCAGGGGAACAGTGAAGGGGTGGGAGGGAGCTAGAAAGACCATGTTAGGAAGAAGAGGTGGAGCTGCAAGCACAGATAAAGGTTCAAACTTGGGGAACTTTGAGTGACCCGGGTGGCAGTCCTTCCTTTCTGGCCCCAGCCTCCAGTTCTCCAGTGTTCACAGGTGAGCCCACCAACAGTCACAGCTCATGATGGAGGCCATCAAGAAAAAGATGCAGATGCTGAAATTAGACAAAGAGAATGTTCTGGACCGAGCTGAGCAAGCTGAAGCTGAGCAGAAACAGGCAGAAGAAAGAAGCAAGCAGGTAGGTGCTGGTATGGACCTTTCCCACTTGCTGGTTGCAAGACAGAGATGGTCCAGGCAATGGTGGCACACACCCCTGTAATCCCAGCATTCAGGAGGCTGAGTTTCAAAATAGCCAGAGGGGCAGGGGGTTCATGGGAGAGGCAGTGACCACTGGGCCAGCTTCCTTTTTGGGTGGGAGGAATGCCCCAGTCTCAATGAAGCCCCTCCCCCTGAACATGTAGGGCAACAGTTCTCAACCTGAGAGTTGAGACCCCTTTGGGTCATTGACCCTGTCACAAGGGTTGCCTAAGACCATCAGAAAACACGGATACTTACATCATGATTTCAACAGTAGCAAAATTAACAGTTATGAAATAGCAATGAAAATAATTTTATGCGTGGGGGTCTCCACCACATGAGGAACTGTATGAAGAGGTCTCAGCACTAGAAAGGTTGAGCACCATTGCTTTAGGGTATCCCCTTTGGATTGTCCATATGACCTTGAGAAAGCCGGGGGCCTCTTCCTAGCCACGGTGTGCCTGCTGGACTTAAGTAGAAGTAGACCACATTTTGAAGACTGTGTTACAAAAGCAAAAGGTAAAGAATGATCTCTCTCTCTCTCTCTCTCTCTCTCTGTGTGTGTGTGTGTGTGTAACATCACAGAAATAATCTTCCCCACTAGATGTTTATCATTCAATAGTCTTGCATTAAAGCACCAGATGACTTGGTCACCTTGGGGTCAGACATTATAGGGTCTGAGGTGAAGCCATAGCCTGACGCCTGGAGCATGGCTAAAGAAGTGTGTCTCTCCTGGGGCTGGGCTGGCTCAGTGGTCTTTGGAGTCCAAGTATACACTGTTGTGTTTATGTCTTTGTGTGTTACTCTCTGGGCTCTGGCTCCAGCTAGAGGATGAACTAGCAACCATGCAGAAGAAGCTGAAAGGGACAGAGGATGAGCTGGACAAGTATTCGGAAGCTTTAAAGGATGCTCAGGAGAAGCTGGAGCTAGCAGAGAAGAAGGCAGCCGACGTGAGTATTGGGAGATGGCTTATTTGCCTTCTTACCCATAGACTGTGGGGACATATGCCAACATAATACTCTTGCACATGACAATGCGCTGGCATGCTCTTCCGTTGGGATATACTTTCTTACTCAAAGACATGTTGAGATTGAGGGCATGGTTCAGTGGCAGCATGCTTTCCTAACATGCATGGATCCCTGGGTTCTACACTAGTACACATGCACGACACAGAGACACACACACACACACACACACACACACAGAGAGAGAGAGAGAGAGAGAGAGAGAGAGAGAGAGAGAGAGAGAGAGATCTCAGTTCTGTACTATTCAACCTCCTTCCCGGTAATCTAATGACCTTTTCCAGAACCTGGACAAAGGAGGGGCCTCCACATTCCAGATGCATGCTCTCAGGTATCCACTTTCTCCCCTCCCCCTCCCCCATGCCACATTCTTAGCTTTTGTGTACAAGGTTTGGCATGTGCATGTGTGTATTAATAGGGAGCCTCTCATCTCTCAGTTACCCAAGAAAGCCAGCTTAGATTTCACAATAGAAAATGGAGGTCACACTGACCCTGGCCCTATATGGGTTCATTTGTTCTAGCCAAGGTGGACATCTGCCTTTATGCCATAGAGATGCTACAGAGAACTCTGATCATAGGAGAGCAGTGACGTATCAAGGGTGAACTATAACAGAGCCTGGGAAGCAGGCAAAGGCAGTACCCCTAGATCTTACTCTACAGCCCTGAATAAATTACATAGCTCTTAAGCTCCTTTTCCCCTCTTAAAATGAAAATGAATTGCCTCTGCCCACCTCCTATTACACTTTGGTACCCACTTTCCTTCATTTCCAACACTGACGTTTGCTGCAAAGAGAAACACAAGACCATATAGAACATCTGCTTTGAAGAAAAGTCCCACAGGATGGTTTATTTTTTATTTGGGGGTGCTGGGGATTAAATCCAGCCCCCCAACCAGCTACATTTACCTAGCCCACAGGGGTTTTAACAAAAACAACAAAAGGATATGTCAGTTACACAGGCATATCATACACAGTTCTCAGCATCTTGGTGAGGAGAAAACTAGAAGCTGATGTTATTTTAAATCACGTTTGGTTTTGGAAAACAGCTTAAAGGACAGAGTGGATCACTCCCGACAGACGCGTTTAGATGTTCACGTTCAGTCTTTGCTGGGAGGCATCTGCTCTTCTCTTTGGTTCTTCTCTTTCTTTTTTTTTTTTTTTCTAATATATTTTTTAGATTTATTTATTTGCTGGGCAGTGGTGGTGCACGCCTTTAATCCTAGCACTTGGTAGGCAGAGGCAGGCGGATCTCTGAGTTTGAGGCCAGCCTGGTCTACAGAGTGAGTTCCAGGACAGCCAGGGCTATAGAGAAACCCTGTCTCAAAACAAACAAACAAAAAAAAAACAAAACCCAAAAAACAAACAACAAAAAACCAAACCAAACTAAAACAAAAAAAGATTCATTTACTATATATAACTATTTATTATTACTAATATTTAGATAAAAGTACACAGTAGCTGTCTTCAGACAGAAGAGGGTATCATATCTCATTATGGGTGGTTGTGAGCCACCATGTGGTTACTGGGATTTGAACTCAGGACCTGACCTGCTAAGCTATTCTTTAGCCCAGGCTTTCCTCTTTCAAAGTCTCAGTATAGTGAGTGTTAGAGTATACAATACCAGAGATTAGTGATGCAAATCTGGTGACAAGCACTAACGGCAGCTTCAGTGTCTAAAAGTCTTGTCCGATACAAGCTGCTCCCTCTTTGTTCCACCACTACCTGGCTAAAAAATTTAAATATGTAAAATTTTATCTTAAACATTTTAAATCCTCAGCTTATTCCTGTCTCCTATGTTACCTTTTCTTTTCTTTTTTTTTTTCTTAGAAGACATTTATCTTCATCCTTTTTTTGTTAAGATTTATTTATTTATTTATTTATTATGTGTAAGTACACTGTAGCTATCTTCAGACACTCCAGAAGAGGGCATCAGATCTCATTACGGATGGTTGTGAGCCACCATGTGGTTGCTGGGATTTGAACTCAGGACCTTTGGAAGAGCAGTCGGTGCTCTTAACCATTGAGCCATCTCACCAGCCCCTATGTTACCTTTTCACATACTCAGTAAGTACCTCTCATTGATCCGTACAAGAACAAGAAATTGACTGGGCAGGGCAATATATGCCTTTACTCTAGCAGCTGGGGGGCGGGCGGGGGGCAGAGGCAGGCAGATCTTTGTTTGAGGACAGCCTAGTCTACATGGTGAGTTCCAGAACAGCTATGGCTATAGAGAGAGAATCTGTTTCAAACAAAACAAAACTACAACAAACAAACAAAAAAAGAGGGGGAGATTTGTTGAGACAGAAGCAGGAAGAAAGGCATCTTTTCTCCAAGTACCACCTGTGGGTTAAGCCCTGCCACAGACTGGTTTTGTAAGTAAAGTGTTATGAGAACCTATGTCTAGTGTTTTTTTCTGTTCAATAAAATAATTGCTATAGAGTCCACATGACCTGTAAGCCAGACATTCCATCTGGCCCTTTACTAAAACCTTGCTGACCTTTGCTTCAAAGAGAACAAGAAAGCAAGGAGGGTGACTGTAGAAGCTGAGAAGAGCATGGACCAGGGAAGAGTGGAAGAGCGCTGAGGTTTACTTAGAGAACGAAGATCGGAATGTGTGCATCATTGTGGAGAGGGTGCTCTGTCTAATACACAAAGGGCTAACAGCTCAGCCTCTGACCTTGAGATTAATAAATAAGTAAACGGGAATGAGGGAGCCAATTGCTACGTGTCTTAGGGCTGCTTGAACAAAGAGAGGGCACTGGTGTGGCAAGGTCAGCCCAATCCTGTTTTTTCTTCCCAGAGTTTATTAGCTGCTGTTATAGTTTTAAGTTGTAGCAAAATATACATACACAAAATACACAGGTTTTTGTTTTGTTTTGTTTTAAGACTTATTTATTTTTTGTATGTGAGTATACTTCAGAAGAGGGCATCAGATCTCCATTACAGATGGTTGTGAGCCACCATGTGGTTGCTGGGAATTGAACTCAGGACCTCTGGAAGGGCAGTCAGTGCTCTTAAACACTGAGCCATCTCTCTAACCCCAAAATATGCAATTTTAACCATGTTTATGCTACACTCTGCTGACAGTAAGAATGTATTTATATTTTGTGCAACCATGTGTAAGATCCTTGTGTGTGTATTGTTTATATGTGGGTGCTTGCCTGTGAGGGTCTGGAGGCAGAGATAGGCATTGGATGCCTTCCTGTATATCGCTCCATCTTGTTTTTGGAGCCAGGGTCTCTCACTGAGGCTAGCTGGCCAGCAAGCCCTGGGATCTGCCTGTTTCTGTTCCCCCTCCCCTCCCCCCAGTGCTGGGATTGCAGATGCGCAGAGCCGCAGCTGGCTCTTCTGTGCCTGCTGGGGAACTCAATTCAGTCCCTCAGGTTTGTGTGGCAGGTCACCATCCCAGCCATAAGATGCTCTTAAGCCAAGATGAAATCAGAAGCTGTTTAGGGACAAATAGGAGAAAGAGGAATGTAAGGGGTGGGATTCGGGACACAAGAGTCACAACAGCCTTTTTTTAGGAACAAGTGTTGGGAAGGATGAGGAAATAGGAGACAGGGATGGTCACAGACACCTGTTGGTATGCTGCATTGTTTGTCACCAGGAAAACAATAGCACTGGTTGGTCTTCTGGCTGGCAATCCATCATGCCTCTGAAAGCTAACGGGAGTCAACCCATCTGCTTCCCTAGATCACAAGGAGATTATCTGTACAAAGGAACCCGCCTCTGGAATGCAATTTGGTGTTGTCTCAACTTTGATTGGCCTTGAGCAGGTCTAAGGTTTCAGGGAGGTACAGCAGTGCCACCTGCTGGTCAGAACTCAGATGACAAAATTTTTCACCAGCAACTCCTTTGATGAGACTTAACTCAAAACAAGCTTGAGAAATACTCAGGCCATCAAAACAATTTCCTGCGTGCCAGAACCTTGTCTTCTGTCTTAGTTCCTGGGGAAGTGGGCAGTAATCAATGTGTACAGGATACGCTGCTGAAAAAGTTATTGTTTGTTTAAGTTGTTTTTTTTTTTTTTTTTTTTGTGAATAGTCTCATTGTTCAGCAATCTTTTTCCCCCCCCAAAAGAAAGGAACAGCCTGAGACCTAGAACCAGATATGGGGGGCAGCAAGTGTTTTCTGAACCCAGAGACTCCACAGAGCTAAATCCTCAGCCCCCAGTTAATATTCTTAGTTCTAAATCCTCTCTATATCCTATTTCTCAAGGGAAGGGAAGAGGTTTATCAAAGGAGGGATTTGTCATTGTTAGTTACTGAGAAGGCAGTAGAAATCCAGAGAAATAAAGATAGGATGTGATAGTTCACACTTGAAATTTCAGTTCTCAGGAAGCTGATACAGAAGGACCCAGAGGTTAAGACCACCCAAAATTACAAAAGTGAGTTGGAGGCCAGTCAGGACCACCTGAGATACAGTGGCAAAACACAAAAATAAAGCAAAGCAAACAAAAACTCGGGAAGCAGGAGCCAGAGAGATGGCGCAGTGGTCAAGAGCACTGGCTGCTTTCCCAGAGGCTCTGGGGTTCAATTCCCAGCGAAGATAGGGTGGCTCACAACCATCTATAATGTAATCTGATGCCCTCTTCTGGCATGCAGGTGCACATGCAGACAGAGCACTCATATGTAAAATAAATAAATGAATCTTAAAAAACAAAACAAAACAAAACAAAAAACCTAGAGAAGCAAAGGGAAAACAAAATAAACCTCTTTATAGTTGTACTTCCAGAAATCCTGAACGGTAGGGCCTGTAGAAGTAGTTTTTAACTCATTCTCCGGAGTACCTGAAAGCCAAAGTAAAACTAATGAAAGTTACTACAATTTAGAGGTGAGATTCCACAATCGTTTTGCTGTTGCACCAAGGATATGTTAGAGGTGTAAATATCTTGTCTATAAGAGGGATTGTACATGAATATTAAATTACCAAGTCCTAAATCATTCCAGGGGTCAAAGAGGGTGGCATGTTAACTGCTCATTCGTATGGACTCTCTCAAAAGCTACAGGAGACAAGCTTGATATTCAAACAAATCACCTAAGTCCCGAGCTGATCCTAACAGAATGCCAACTCGCCCATCTCTTCCATCTGGCAGTTCCTTTACTGACTTCTAGGAGATGGGAGAGAACCGTCTCAACAGTTTTGGGGGTTGTTTTGAGACAGCGTTGTATGTAGCTCAGACTAGCCTTAAATTCACCTTGTAGCCAAGGATGACCTTGAATTTCTGCTCTTTCTGTCTCCACCCACTAAGTACCGAAATTATGGATACGTGCCACTAGGCTAGTTTAAGTGCTCCTGGAGATTCAGCCCAGGGCTTCGAATGTGCTTGGCTAGTGCTTTACAATCTGAGCAATATCCACAGCGCCTCCTAATAGATTTTCAAAGGAGCTCACTGGGACTCCTTGCAAGATGAAGGCTAGAGTCTTCTATCTAGGCTGGTCTCAGAACCTGGTTTTGGAGTCTGTCCTAGACTGAGTAGAAGTGGAAGCACATGGGATATTTTAAATTGCGGAGCGGGAGCAGACGCAGTGGTAGGGAGGCACCGGATAACAGAGAGGTCAACTGCGAAAGTGTTCACGACAGCACCATTTTAGTAAATGGGACAGGCATTGTTACGAGGCAGCCTGGTGGGTGAGGCTAGACTATGAAGCGCCTCTCAGTTACTATGGTAGCCTTACCAAACCCCGCCCCCCTTTACTGGACTAAGGAAAGACCGCCCTGAGTGGTCGCCTAGGGTTACTGGGAGGCTCCACCCTTCACTTTCTGCTCGCTGCCCGAGTGGACTGCGTTCCCGCCTGCTTGGCAGGGGGAGGACGCGCGGTGGCGGCGGCGTCACATCCCGGCGTATGAGTGAGTTCCGGTATTTCAGGGCGGAGCAGGCGGAAGTAGGGTGAAAAGCGGCTACAACGCCGAGCGGAGGAGGTAGGAACCTGATTTCCAGAAGCAGCTTGTAAGGCACCATGGCCGGGAACACCACCATCGAGGCGGTAAAGCGCAAGATCCAGGTTCTGCAGCAGCAGGCTGATGATGCGGAGGAGAGGGCCGAGCGCCTCCAGCGGGAAGTGGAGGGAGAAAGGCGGGCCCGGGAGCAGGTACGCACGGAGAGCCGAGGCGCAGCAGGGAAGGGCTCGGCGTCCCTCTGCTGTGCTCAGCTCCATGGAGCCTTGGAAATCCGGACTAGTCATGGAGTCCCAAGGTTGGGTGGGACTGGATTACGATGGCCCCGTAAGCGGATGCGGAGGAAACTTAAGTGCTCGCGCGAGCAGGCTAGACCCTGGAAAGAATCGAGCCCCGCGCGGCGCGGGCTGCCCTCTCCCTTTTTCCCCCCAGCTCATTCATTCGGTCGCTCGGAGCCGGGCGCGGCCAGGGGAGGGGCTCGGCGGCCTTTCCCTCCCCCACTTCTCTGCGAAGGGTGGGGACCTTTTACTCTCGCCTGAGGTTTCCGGTCTGAGGGGTAGAAGTGAGCGCTCCTCTGGGCTGGGAGGGGCCGAGCGTAACCTGTGAAAAATGAGGGTGGGAGGTGGGAGCCGCCGGAAAGCCCCCGACCTGGCCCACTGGCGGCTTTTCCGCTCCCTCCTCCTGCTCAGGAAATGAGCCAGCAGTTGGCTGAGAGGAAGCGCGGTTCCCTCCCTCACTGGTCGAGCTTAAGGCCGCGCCACCACCTCCCATCCTCGAGCCTGGGGACCTTTCTTAACTAACTGGTACCCCCGCCCCTCACTTGTGAAGTGGGAGAGGAGGTGCTACTTCTCCCGTTGTTAGCAAATGTCGGAGCCAGCAAAGTTCCTAGACCCTGCCCATCAGGACCTGGAAGGCAGCAACTTCTGCCAGATTCAGGCCTGAAATGTGAGCAGTACAAATTTGAACATTTCTCCTAAGCTGGCTGATAAGGGAGTGTGTAGCAGAGAGTCAGATGCCACGCCAGTTTTAAGGTTCCTGACTGATTGGAACACTGGAGGATGGAAACAGATTAGAGTGGCGCTGCTGATTTCAGGGGGGAGGCTGTTTTCTCAGTTAACCCAGTACAGTGGTTTTTGTTCAACTGAAAGTGTTAATGGGATGAATGGATTCCTGCTTACGACCTAATGAAAAAGAACTCAGTGGCTTACCGGAATTCTTTGTTGCTCTTGCTTTTGGTGTCTTTTCAATCTTTTGCTGTTTATTTGAGGAGTAACTATTTTTGAGGGGGGAAAAGGAGACCACAGCTCCCTTCCAAGATAGTGTTTAAACGTTATTAAAATGCTTTATAATTGGGCATAGAGAGGACAGCTTGTCTTTCCATCACCCGTTCCTAGGCGTCCAGTATGTCTGTTTGTATTCCCAGCAGTCCTGCCTAAAGCCTCCCAAGTGCTGGAATTACTGTGGGCTTGCTTGGCCACTCCTGGCATGCCTGCAACTTCTTATCAAGTCTAGTGAGATTGCTGTAGAAATGAGGAAGTCTTCAGAAGGGAAAATGGAGAGTGTGGTGGAGAGAATTGGCCATGTGCTGCACAGTGTTAGGCTGATGTCTAAGTGTGGGAGTGGTTTTAGGGTGGGTAGGGTGTGTCTGTCTGTCTGTCCCAGTTTGGTCCTTTTCCTTGTAGGCACATTTGGCTTTCACTCCTTTCTTCTGTGGGATGTCTCTGGAGTATAAACCACAGGAGTGAGTGTTTGCACATGTTCAGGGCTTACCAAATGTGCTTATTTCACAGAAGTCTCCTGAGGAAGTCCTCAGAAGGAGGAAGTAGTAGGGTGGTAGTTAAATATTGATGAAACTAGTATCTTTGTGAGCTTTTGACTTTTTACACTCTCGAACTTTGAGCCTCTACTGAAGAGTCACAGAAGGAAGGGGGATGCTCGAGTCACCTCTTTAGGGCCACTGGAATGTGGGTTTTATAGTCTCCTGCCACAGTACCTGGTGGGATCCTATATTGTGATATTAGTAGACTGTCTTTTTCCACTTTGTGTGGGGATCCAAGTTGCCTTTCTTAAGCTAGATGTGAGGGTTCTGAGGTAGGACAGGTCTTTTTGAGTATAGCTTGCTGCCTGTGAAGTTTTACTTTCAGTTTTGAATTTCTTTTGTATTTAGTAAGAGGGTTCTATTGTTTTTTAAGCGGTGCTGGGATCAGACTTGGGGCCTTACCCCAGGCAAGCTTTCTACCATTCAGCTACACTTGCTTTGTCTAGACTTCAACAGGTGACCATGCAAAATTAAGTGAGCTTATTGTTAGCGATAAAAAGGTGCATCTATAACATGAAAACTTACTTGCCCTGGCTGACCTTGGGTTTCTGGACTCAACTGATCCTTCTGCTTTGCCTCTGGAATAGTCTCCTCTGGGGTTCAACTGCCAAGCCTGCGTCTCCACTGTTATCTTTCCTTCTTAGTACTAATTTTATTCAGATGTATGGGTGTCTGATCCCCTTGAGCTGGAATTGCAGGTACTTTTGGAATCACCTCCCACCCCACCATGTAGTACTGGTCCCAGGAGCCAAAGTCTGCAAGAGCAGCTCTCCCTACTGAGCCATCCTGTCAGCCCCACTGTAACCATTTTTAAGTGAATGGTTCATCATACCCTTTAAAAAATATTTCTCCTGCCGGGCAGTGGTGGCACACGCCTTTGATCCCAGCACTCGGGAGGCAGAGGCAGGCAGATCTCTGAGTTCGAGGCCAGACTTGTCTACCAAGTGAGTTCCAGGACAGCCAGGGCTACACAGAGAAACCCTGAAAATGTAAGGAGCTGCGGGAGCTGGTAGGCAGAGGCAGAGCAGGGCCAAGGACAGACGGGAGAAGTCTAAATCTGGCACTCTGCCACACTGGGGTTTCTCGTTTTAGATATAAAAGTCAGAAAACCCAGAAAAAAAACAAAGTCAAATTATACACACACATATTTCTCCAAGTTTTCCTTAGTATTTTTGATTTTTCCTTTTGTTGTGCCCTAAAACATTGGAAATAACACCAAGGGAGGGAGAGTGGACTTTGAACACAGGTTCTAACTTTGAGCCTAAATCTTTGGTCTCTGAAGGAGGGTAGGATGTTTGGGTGTTCGCTCCTCTCTTTGTTAGAGGCTGGGATTGGTTTGGCTGCTGCTTTTGCCTCCCTCTGCCCCCCATTTCAGAGCACACTCCTCCAGGAGAGGCAAACAACCCTTTGCTCTGAGTGCCTCTGCTAGACTCCACCTTTGTTGACTCTGGGGCGGCAGATAACTTCAATTCCCAGCTTTCCTGCCCCTTGTTAGACTTTCCCGAGGACAAGCTCACTGGGAGAGGCGTGCATGTGAACACAGGGCACAGCAGTCCTTTCTTCAGCATGGGCCTGGCTTTTCTAGTACTGTCTCTACCTTGAATTACACCTGTGACTTTTATATCTAAAACGAGAAACCCCAGTGTGGCAGAGTGCCAGATTTAGACTTCTCCCGTCTGTCCTTGGCCCTGCTCTGCCTCTGCCTACCAGCTCCCGAAGCTTCTTATATTAAGGGATGTGGTATGCTTTGGGCCTCTTTTCACATTAAAACTACTATCGAGTATGCATGTAATGTTTGTGGGTCGTACACGTGCCATAACCTGTGTTGAGGTCAGAGGGCAACTTCGTGGAGTCCCATTTTCACCATTCTGTGGGTTCGGGGGATCAAATCCAGGTTGTCAGGCTTGCACAGGAGGACAGCCCACTGTAGCATTTAAACTTAAACTTCTGTCATAGACAAGGCTGCCGTCAGCCGTTTTTTTTTTTTTTTGTTTTTCGAGACAGGGTTTCTCTGTGTAGCCCTGGCCGTCCTGGAACTCACTTTGTAGAACAGGCTGGCCTCGAACTCAGAAATCCGCCTGCCTCTGCCTCCCGAGTGCTGGGATTAAAGGCGTGCGCCACCATGCCCGGCCAGCCATCTTTTAATGTGACCAAATGGCTGCTGCATTCCACCACCTTATTTTGCTTCCTGAACAATGGAGACTCCTTTTACTGTTGAATGGAAGACCTCACACCGTAGCCTCTAAATTGTGGGGAGGTAGGCAGGCTCTACTGGGCATTAGGTGAAATCTAGAATAATGGAAAAGAAAAAAAACCATAGAGTGTAGTGTTTCTCAAACTCAGGCTAGCCGGCCCGGGAGCTGGAGTGGCCTGCTGACCTGAGCGGTGTGTGTGTGTGTGTGTGTGTGAGCTGTCTTCCGTATTCTTCTGAAGGGAGTATCAGATCTTGATTTTTTGCAGCCTTTTGTTTCCTTGTAAAGAGAACTGCTCAGCTATAGGGAAGAAGTAGAACTTTCTGTCCTGAACCTACCACCCTCTGGTTCTGCCTGAAGCTTTTGCTGGGACTCCTTAATCTTTGGTTCTTCTTTTAACACAGGCTTGCCCTTGCAAGTGCACCAAGAGGTGTTTTCTCTTCCTCTTTTTCCACCCTTGTGAAGAATTCAATTGTAAATGCTGTTTTGTAGGAGAAAGTGCCAGAGCCAGCTTGTTGCCATGGGAACTATACCCTGCCCCCATAGCCTGTTATCTTTTTCCAGTTTGGGTAACTAGGAGCTGGAAAGGGACTTAACATTTCACGTGCTTCCTGCAGATCCAGCTGCGTTTTTCTCTTTAATTCCCCCCCCCCTTGGTTTATTGATTTTTCTGTGAATCAGTTTTATGCCTGTGTGGTGTATGTATGTGTACCATGTATGTGTCTGGTGCCCATCGAAGTCAGAAGGGGGCTTTGGAGCCTCTGAAACGGGAATTATGGATGGTTGTGGATCACGGTGGGTGCTGGGAATCAAACCTGGGTTCTCTGTAATAGCAACAGGTGCTGTTAACTGCTGAGCCATCTCTCCAGCCCCTCAGGCTGCATTTTTTATGTTTTTGTTGTAACCATCGTAAGGGGTAAGTACTGTATGGTACTGTGAGTGTATAGCAGCCCTGGTCTGATAGCCTGACTTGCTCTGGACTGGTTGACCCTGTTGAGTTTGTGAGGATAAATCTGTGTTGTCTTCCAGGACATCTGTTTTCCTAGAAGAGACAGAACTAGAGAATGCTTGCCTTTGTGGTGTTCTGAATGGTACAGTTAACACAAATGGTTTCTCAGGAATTTCAATTTATGTAGACTTCTCAGTCCCCCCCCCCCCCCATCCTGGTCTCTTGCCTCTTTTCCCAATCTCTCCTGTGTTTGTATGTGGAAATTTTTGTTCCAATCCTGACTGTTAGCAGGATCTTATCCAGTTATATCCCTCCCCGTAGGGCTGATGGCCCAGATTCTCCAGCTGCTACCACCCTTGACTGTTAGAGGAAACCAGGGTAATAGAATTCAGGCACAGTCTGGGCTGGAGAGGGGAGCCAGAGTTCACCAGGATAGAAGCATTTGAACGTCATCATGTGCAGCAAAGATCTTAAATTTGGGGTGGTTTTGTTTGTTTGTTTGTTTGAAACAGGGTCTCCTTGGGTAGCCCACGTTGGCCTTGAACTTACCCTGTCTCCAGAGTGCTAGATGGTTAGCCACGTATAATCCCATCTGTAAGAACCCTTTCAGACTGTGACAGCGTACCAGCTATGTTTTTTTGTTTGTTTCTCACTCGTAGCCAGTTGGTGACTGACTTGGACTTGAGCTTGTGCTTGGTTGTATATGAAGCCAGGGAAATTACTATTAGGAATTGTACTGAAGTCCAGTGAAGCTTAGTCGGAGGTTGTTAGAGGCCTAGAAAGGCAGCCAGCCAGCCAGAGGCGTGGCGCTAGGTGGAAGCTAGGGTTCTTGTTTGTTTTTTATAAGGGAACATACTGGAGGGGCGGGGTGGGGGGGGAAATGTCAGAACAGTTTGTGGGGACTGGTTCTCTTTGTCTCCCATGTGGTTCGCAGGGGTAGGGCTCAGGTCCTCAGCCTTGGCATCTGGTACCTTTAGCTGTTGAGTCATCTTTCCAGCCCGAGAGATCCCAATCTTGCATCCTTTCCCTTTCCTGTCTGGAAAGCTGTCTGGAAGGCATTAGTTGGTCATCTTCCTGGTGTGTTCGGGGAAGGAGATCACAAGGTTAACAACTTAAACTGCAAGTTAAATTGGTATATATAGAGAAATATAAAATGATAGAAATACTAACCGCCCGGTATCCTGGTATTGCCTGTAGTCCCAACACTTAGGAGGATCTGGAGTTAAAAGCTAGACGTAGCTGTCATTGAAGGAGAAGTCTGTCTCCTCTAGCTGCTCTTTTGAGACAGGATCTCACTATGTAGACTAGGACTAGACTGGCTTCAGACTCAGGGAGACCTACTTGCCTCTGCCTCCTGCGTGACACAATTGAAGGTGTGTGTCAATACACCCAGTTTTGTTGGCCCTTATAGGTTCTGGGATTTGAATTGAGTCCAGAAGAGAAAAGATGATACTGTGTGGATAAGGAACTGAATTTTAGAATGCTCTGCAGGGCTGAGGGTACAACCCTTTTGTTAGAGTGCTTGTCTGACATGCGCAAAACTCTGGGTTCTATCCCTCGCACAGCATAAATTGGATATTGTGGAACATACCTGAATTCTCAATACTTGGGAGGTACTCCATGGCACGTTCAGGCCAGCTTGGGCTACGTGAGGTTAGTTCACATGAGCAAAACATTTCCTGTACAACCAATGGGAGTTCTTAGATAGGGAAGGAGAGAACTGATTAGTAATCATGTAGTTAGATCTTTAGCATTTAAAGCAAGACAGGCTCTATCTTACCTACATGACTGGGTTCTTCATAGCAGTCAGGTCTAGCCTTCGGTTACAGTTGGTTTTCTCACCAGGCGTTGATTTGTTTTCCATTTCCCATTGATTGAAGGCTGAAGCTGAGGTGGCCTCCTTGAACCGCAGGATCCAGCTGGTTGAAGAGGAGCTGGACCGCGCGCAGGAGCGCCTGGCCACTGCTTTGCAGAAGCTGGAGGAAGCGGAGAAGGCTGCTGATGAGAGTGAGAGGTGGGTGAATCCCAAAAGAATAGGCTGGTGGGCGGGGCTTCTGGGTGGAGCAGCCCTCTCCTGCCTGGCCTGAGGTGTCCTGGGTTCCATCCCTGGCACTGCAGACAGTAAAGCTGATAGTGGCTCTGACCTGGATTTTTCACTAGACCTGTTTTGTTTGTGTGAGGCATGGTCTCATGTAACCCAGACTGGCTTTGAACTCTTCAGTCTCCCACCTTCACTTTTTGTTTTGTTTGTTTTGTTTTGGTTTTGGTTTTTCGAGACAGGGTTTCTCTGTGTAGCCCTGGCTGTTCTGGAACTCACTATGTAGACCAGGCTGGCCTGGAACTCAGAAATCCACCTGCCTCTGCCTCCTGAGTGCTGGGATTAAAGGCGTGCGCCACCACACCCGGCTGGTAGTGATTTTATATTACTAGTATTATTTTGTACTATGCAAATTGAACTCGGGCCTTGCACATACCAGGCACCTGTTCTATTGTTAAGTCCCATTCCCTAGCCCAAATTTGTTTGTTTTATAAGAAAAAGTTTTCAGTTAAATGGTACAGGTGCTGGAATGGCTATTGAATTTCTGTTTGGGCAGCGGAACAGGAATGAGACTAGGAAGGGTGTGGTTTTGAGTGTTTGAGATGGAGTTGATGCCCAGCTTGGAATGTTATTGCTGTGTTCATTCTTTCATTCTGTTTCTGGCAGAGGTATGAAGGTGATTGAAAATCGGGCTCTAAAAGATGAAGAAAAGATGGAACTCCAGGAAATCCAGCTAAAGGAAGCAAAGCACATTGCAGAAGAGGCGGATAGGAAGTATGAGGAGGTGAGTCGCCTCTGCAGTGCGTGCGGGCCCTGCAGAGACCGTCAAGAGGGGCTATCTATCGCCCTGGCTCGACTGAGCTGTACTGGGGTCTTTTCTTCTAGGTGGCTCGTAAGTTGGTGATTATTGAAGGAGACTTGGAACGCACGGAGGAACGTGCCGAGCTGGCAGAGTCGTGAGTATTTTGTCTCCAGATCTTGTCAGCTCATCCTGCCTGCTTGGGCACTAATTCCGAGGAAACTCGCCTTCCTTCGACCTTGTTAAACAGGCCCTGGAGGGTGGTGGTCCTCTGTAGTGCTTTTAGCCTCTAAGAATGGCTTTGGGCTTTCTCTTACCTTGACTAGTAACAGGGAACAAAGCTTGCTTATTCTTGGGAAGATTCTCAAATAGAGGGACCGTAGAGACTAATATGGCCACCAGCTAGTTGGAAGATCCTATTGGGTCCTTCCTCCTGGAATCTATTCCTCCTTGGCCTGTACCGATTTCAGACCTGGTCTCTGTTTTTTTTACAAACTTTGCCAATCTGCCTGGAAACTTGAGAGCAAAGGCTTTAGAGAAATCACCTGCTGCCTTGGTACCAGCTTGGCCTTGTGTAAC
Organism: Mus caroli; assembly: GCF_978045245.1. Taxonomy (NCBI): domain Eukaryota; kingdom Metazoa; phylum Chordata; class Mammalia; order Rodentia; family Muridae; genus Mus; species Mus caroli. The sequence continues at coordinate 71,853,616 of NW_028227258.1, read as the reverse complement.
AAAGTCAGCATGGATATGTATGTGTTGTGCTTGCCTCGCACTCCCCGTCCTCTTCAGACATGACATATATCATGACCATGGCGGTGTTTTCTTTCCATCTGTTTGTTGTTTTGACCCACCCCACACCCCGTCTTGCGGCTTGTTTTCTTGCTCTTCCTTTTTTAACCTTTTCCCCACAACCTGGCTTGTGCCATTCCCGTGACTGTCACTAACAGCCGTTGCCGAGAGATGGATGAACAGATCAGACTGATGGACCAGAACCTGAAGTGTCTGAGTGCTGCTGAAGAAAAGGTACTAACCCTGAAGCCCGCGCACGGAGAGCTTCCTTCCGTGTGTGTGGTATGGTCTCCTTCGGTTTGGTTTTGTTTTGCAGCTGCCTCCCTCCACCAGTTGATTTGTTGAGTGCGTTCTCATCTCCATGGAATGCTCCATTCTTCCTTTCCACTTACTTGGCATCTCTCATCTCTTCTTTCCTAGTTGCTTCACTGCCTTCCCCCTGAGGGTCTCTGCCTCCCCTGGGTGATTTGGGGGGTTGTTTAGGTTGGGCATCTGTCCCTATATCCACACCCCAAGTAGCAGTCATAACTTTTCCCTGGTAGTGAGTGATTTCTCTCAAGTGTTCTTTCTTTATCAGAGCCAAACACTCCGAGCACAGGAGGGCCAGCTCCTAGTATAGCTACCTGCTCCGTGCTAGAGGGAGGAGGGTTGATACCTGCTCAGATTACCCAGAAATTTTTCCTCCCTGATATACAGCCCAGCTCTCTGTACACATAGGTTCAATTCACATCTGTGTGTCTCTCTCCCTTTTTTTCCTTCCTCTTCCTCTTTCCCCTTTCCTCTCTTGGTATTTAAAATGTTCACAGTAAGTGTTCTGAGCTGGAGGAGGAGCTGAAGAATGTCACCAACAACCTCAAGTCTCTTGAGGCTCAGGCGGAGAAGGTAGGGCTGCTTTGTGAAGATGCACAGGCTTTGGGGCTTGGGCCCAGCCCCGCCCTTAATGAAAGACCTACCCATTCTGTATAATCGAGTGAAAAGCGAGCGTTCTCTTCCTTCCCACCTTTGTCTATCAGAGTGTAGGTTAATGCTAACTCCTCTGTACCCCCATATCTCGGGTTGAAATAACTCTGCTCTGCGGTGCTCCTGGAGTGTGCTCCCTGAGCTGATGATACTGCCGTGCTCAAAATCAGTGATAAGGAGCATAAGATGGGGCAACAGAGCGCCAGCTCTTGAGACCTGATAGGAGCAGTCAGGGCAGGTGATTACCACTGACCATCATGAGGGATGCTTTTACTGTAGATCCTGCTGGTTACGTTGGAGAAAGGAAAAGCACTTTGCATTGACAGGAGTTAGGATCAAAATTGAGGTCTGTTAACAAAAGGGAAAAAAAAAAGGTCCTGGTGGAGTTTACTCTGTAAGTTTTGTTTGCAGATGGTTGGGTCTTGGGACCCTTGCTTTTTTTAGTCCTGGACCAAATCAAATCCAGAAGAATGTCTATGACTTATGTGAGAATAATATGGCTGTTGTCTGTGAGATGGTCTCTACTCTGAAATTTGTACTCTACTTTTCTTTACAGTACTCTCAAAAAGAAGACAAGTATGAAGAAGAAATAAAGATTCTTACTGATAAACTCAAGGAGGTGAGCTGAGGGGCTGACCCACATGGAACGATAGGAAGCATTAATATTATAATGTTAATCATGAGCCTTGCTGGCCTTGGCTCCAAATGGCTTAGAGGCACGAGAGGAGGAAGTAACCATCTTTCATTCTGTTTGTTGTTGTGCTTCCTCAGGCAGAGACCCGTGCTGAGTTTGCTGAAAGATCGGTAGCCAAGCTGGAGAAGACCATTGATGACCTGGAAGGTATGGAGCACATGAGGGCGCGTGAGAAAGGAAGGCCTTGCCCGCTAATCTTGAGCCTTTAGTCTGTGCATCAGAGAATTGGTAGTGACTTGGAATATTGGATGCGTCCTGTCCTGTGTTATAGCTAGGCAGAGTACCCCAGGATTTTTAAATCTTTTCCTTTATAGTAAGTCTACTTATTTCTGGAATCTGCCATCCATCCTTTGAAAAGATGTAATGGCTGTATTTATCTCCAATTTAATCTCAAATATCTTAAATCTTGACTCTGTGAGTTGAAACAGAAGCCATGGTTTTGTGCATGCCACCCCATGGCCACTTTGGGTATCTCTTTTTATCATTCAGGCTGGGTGACACCTGCAGGAGATAACCAAGTCTTACAGCCTGAACAGATCAAACAGTCAGGGCTTCTTGTTCTTGTAGTTTGGCAGCTTTGTCTGTCCACCTTAACAAAGAAACAAGTCCTTTGCTTTGAGACTAACTTCCTTGATACGCTCTTGGTATTGGATGGTCTGTGAAAGGGTTGGGGAGGCTGCCGTAGAACCGGAGTGGTGATCACCCTGAGTAGGCAGAGGAGAGTCACTAAGACTGTGCTGTGCCTTCTCCCTTTTCTGTCTTCCTTAAGTGTTAGCACTGCTTCAGAATTGGGTGGGAGAGGTGGCCTTGGGTGCCTGCAGTGCTGGCATGTGTTTGGGTTCTCAGGCCTTGCTGCAGTTGACTTGAAGAGACATCAGGAAGTACTGTTAGCTGTTGGGGAAAGAGGTCGGTCACAGCTGCCAGGATAGTTTTTATGGTTTTTTCCAGAATAGTTTGTTTTTCCTTCCTGGATTTAGACCTATGGTCACAGTTTTCCTATTTTCTAATGACTCCCTCTCTTCATCTGCTTCTGACACCTTTCACTTTATCCCCCCCCCCCCCATCATCCCTGTGGTTCCCGTGCCTATCCAGACGAGCTCTATGCCCAGAAACTGAAGTACAAGGCCATTAGCGACGAGCTGGACCACGCCCTCAATGACATGACCTCTATGTAACTATCAGGCAGCAGCGTGGGGTTGGAATCCTGGCGGGTGGGTGAAGACTGTGCTTGGGTTTTGTCCTTGAATCTGCAGTCTCCACCCACTTGCAAACAAATGTTGGTGCTGGTTATCTGTTTGGGGAGCCTTTTAATCTTGATGTAATTTGTATTTTCTCTTATTCTCCCATCTAGTTCTAACAGGGTCTTATATAAGCCATATTGACCTGAGACTCCAACCTCTAAAGTGACAGCCAATGTGCCACTGTGCCCAGCTCTCCTTCTCACTGAGTTCTCACTTTGGTTTCTCAAAACTAGGCATGGTGACACACAACTGTAAGCCAAGCCACCTAGATGCTAACACAGAAGGATTGGTGCAGGTTCAAGGCCAGCTAATGCTGGGTGGCAAGACTGAGTCTCAAAAGCAAAACATAGAGCAGTCATGGTGGCGCTCACCTTTAGTCCTGGCGTAAGTGGTTGGATTTCTAGAATTCGAGGCCATCTTGGACTAAGTGATGAATTCCAGGACTGCTAGGGTTATGTGTAGAGATCTGATTTGTGCCCTGATACTAAAGTTAATGGGACATATCCAGGGTGAGAAGCAGCCAGTTTTGAGCTGAGTCCCAAAGCAAGCCAAGCAGTAAACAGCACCAAAAGATTTGGGGGACGTTACCTGTTTGCTGTGGCTCTGTTGGTGCTAACCTGCAGCGTCTTCTCACTAACCCTGGAGAGTTTTGCAGCCCGTGTGTCTGGCTTTCTCTCCTCCTGCTCTGTCGCTCTTGTTCCTTCTTCCTAAGCTGCTGCCTCAGTTGAGCCTGCCCTTCTCACCTGGAGTGTCCTTTTTCATACAGATAAACTGTCACCGTTTCTGCCCTGTTCTGGATCTGCCCCCTTTCCTTGGGGAACCCAACACCCCACTCGCTCTGGATTCCATTTGGGTCAGCCTGGCTGGTTCCCACAGCCTTAGGGCTGGAGGGCTTTGGGGGGGGCACACAAAGCAATTTACATATTTGCTTTCCAACCCCATATTAAAATGTTAAGCTGCCAGAAGCCTCACGCCCTCTTGCATTTGTGTTATTGACAAAGCTGTTGCTGTACATAAGAAGGAGTCCTGCCAGTGTGATGTGGAGACAGCTGTATTAGGCTTCCCCTCTTCCGACTTCTGTATGATCAAAGCTACTTTGTGTGTGTGTTTTTCTTGACCCTTAAACTTGCTGATTGGAGTCTTGTCGGAGTGACCACTAAAGGCTTCTCACGTGGGAAGTCTGGTGGTATTCCTCAAACCTTACTGAGGAGTTCTTACATAGCCCACCTGGACATTTTCATTCTTTTAGCCCCTCTCCCGTACAGTAAGGTCAGTGACCATTGAATTAGCTCCTATCACTCTGCCCTTTTGCCCAAGACTCAGAAACTACATCCTCAGACCCATCCTTACAGTTAAACAATTCTATCATCCCCACTCACAGAACAAGGTGTAACATGGTGGGTTGGATTCTTGATAGATGAGTGTTTCATCTTTAAGCCTTTCTCATTTCTCGCTCACTCGAGGCTGCTGCCATTTTCCTCTGTTCTCTAGAGAGATAGGATGCACACGGCAAATGATGGGCAAAGGGAAAACAGCTAGTCATGCATATTTCAAACAGCATTCATGTGAGGGTAATGACTTACTGCTGAACTTCGATAGTGAAATCCTTCTTGGTGCATATTGTAGAATTGAATATCAACACTTCACAGCTGTTCCAGTTTATACAGCAGATACATTTGGTATCACAGCTAAATGCTGCATAGTATTTCAGTTTCTTAGCAGAGTACGTATTTGAAACTTGCCTTTTCAGTATCCAGGGCTATGAATGTGGCACAGGGAGAGTGTCACCCAATGTACACAAGGCTCTTGAGTTTGAACCCCAGTACTACAAAGAGAGAAAGGGAAGCTATAGCTAGGTAGAGAAGTTCTCTCCCAAGCCAGGTTCCTTTGTCTACACTATCCCTGCCACATAGCCTTTGAGATGAAGTCGAGGTTGATTTATGTGGCAGGCAGGGGCCTGGTGTTTTCTAGCTCTCCTGTCCTGATAGATGTAAACACAGCTGAGGAGGCCCCTGCATGTAGGTTGCTCTGAGTCTAAAGCACAAGCCTAAAGTTAAAGCTATTGTTGAGCTGCACATAATAAAGGTCAGGGTGCACATAGTAAAGGGAGGGGCACTGCTGTCACGGTGACCCCCATATTGGAATTTTGAGCTCTTTGTCTTTTTGAGCAAGTTTTACACTAGCCCTGGATGTCCTAGAACTCAGTCTATGCCCAAGCTGTCCTTGAACTCATGGCAGTCCTGCCTCTGCCTCCCAAGCACCACCAACTGTATTGTATGAGGTATGTTCATTGTGTTTGGTTTGGTAGTGCAGAATTCTGAACCCAGGGCCTTGAGCTCCATCACCAGCCCCAAGATTGGCTTTTCATGAGCAGAATGCAGTTTAGAGATAGTCAAGACTCAGTATTCCAGTCACAGAAACACAAAGTGAAAAAGCTTAGCTAGGGAGGAACACAGTAGCTCTGCAGGTTTGGGGGCAGGATGGTTGCCGAAGCTTTGTCCTTGTCAGATAGCTGAGGGAGACGCCACTGTAGTTTATGAACTAGTGTGTGCTCTGAAAGGAATGAAAGTTGTTGTATCTGGGCATGGTGGCTAAGCCTGTACCCAGGGTTCTGGAGACTAAGGAAGGAAGATCAAAAGTTCAAGGCCACACACACTAAACTACATAACAAGACCCTGGGTCAAAAATAATAAACAAGGCTGGGTGTGGTAGTATATGCCTTTAATCTCAACAGATGGATCTCTTGACTTCGAGGTCAGCACTGTCTATATAACAAGTTCTGGGCCAGCCAGTATAGTGAGATTCTTCTAAGACAACTTTTGCTGGGTGGTACACGCCTTTATTCCCAGCACTTAGAAGGCAAATGTGAGTTTGAGACAAGCTTGGTCTACAGAACCAGTCCCAGGACATCCAGGGCTACGTTGAGAACACTGCACAAAACCAAAACAAAAAACTTTTCCAAGTAAAAAAATAGTATATTTGGTATGTGTATATACATATATATTGGGTTGATAACACATTAGCAAAGTATTCTGGCCCCAAGTTGCAGATGTTTGCATATCATTGTGCTAGCTAATATTGGTCTGCTATCTTTGTTGTCTTCAAATCGACTCTTGCTTTTAAAATGTTTTAAAGTTCACAAGATAAACAGTAACATGCACACACCACTAACCAAGAATATGCTGTACTTCGGGAACTGCTAGGTTAGGCTGCAGATTTCTCTTTATTTTTCTGAGCCAGGGTCTCACTGTGTAGCTAAGGCTAACCTGAGACACAGCAGTCCTCTCCTCTCAGCCTCCAGTGTGCTGGGTAGCAGGCAGGCACAGCCCTGCCTGATAGGATAAACACTCTGACAACTTAGTGTGCAGAGGTAGAGTTAGGTAACTGGTTTTGAGACTGAGAAAGTGATCGTGTGAAAGATGGAGGGAGCTGATATCCTGGTTTGGAATTTGGGAAGCAAGAGAAGCATATGTCTGAGAAACTGACAGGTGTGCAGATGAACTCGAGGTTAACGAGGGGAGGAGCTGATAAAGATTTTGGAATCCAAAGGGTATTGTATTTTTTTTTTTTTAAGATTTATTTATTACATGTAAGTACACTGTAGCTGTCTTCATACACTCCAGAAGAGGGAGTCAGATCTCATTACGGGTGGTTGTGAGCCACCATGTGGTTGCTGGGATTTGAACTTCGAACCTTCGGAAGAGCAGTCGGGTGCTCTTATCCACTGAGCCATCTCACCAGCCCCCAGGGTATTGTATTTTAAGGGTATTTTAGGGTATATCCAAGGTATTTTAAGTTATAAAGATGCTAGTCATCATAGTGCTACATTCCTTTAACCCCATCACTCGGGCAGAGGAAGGCCAGTCTACATAGTTCAGGACAGCCAGTGCTACAAAGAGAGACCCTGTCTGAAAGAAAGAAGTGAAGAAAGAGAGAAAAAAAGAAAGCAAAATCAACCACTGCAGACGTGGAAAGGTGAAATAAAGAGAAAAGCTAAGTTGGGCAGGAAGTCAAAGGAACTTGTTTGAAGGGATAAGGGATAGAGGAGAGGGAGGGGCGGCTCAGGGCCGAGGGGTTCTCGGCTCCAGCAAACAGACTGAGAAGGAGGGAAGTGCAGTGGGCATCCACTGCTCAAGTAAGTTGAGAGTGTATTGAGCATTGGGTTCAACTGTAGGCAGATACCATATTCAAGGAGAGGGCATTAGTGAAGGAAAACAGTAACCACACTTGAAAGTGCTCGTGCCTGGTAGAATCTGGCCACTGAGGTCAGGTATGGCAGCCACTTGTTTCTGTGGCTGTTAAACATGTCTTGTGGTGAGGCTAGAATCCAGTTTTATTTATTTTTAAATGAATAAAAAAAGTTCATTTAAATTTAAGTAATCCCACGAGATTGTTGCTCAGAACAGTTACAGCCATTGGGTGTTAGGAGTTTGAATAGCAGGGTGAGGGTTTGAGATCCTGTCTCAAAAGTTAAATAAAAAGTTAAAAAGCAGCCTGAGAGCTATAGATAACTGACTGGTTGTTTACCTAGTGTGCACAGGGTCCTAGAATCAGCCCCTAGCACCATCTGAAAAGCAGAGAGAGAATGAGCTAAGAAGAGTAAGAGATTGAGAAGAAGAATCGGGCGGCTTCTTTCCTGTAGTTTCCACGTTGTCCCATTGGCAGGACTCTTTCTACAAGAGCAGTGAGGGCACACCTGACTGGCGTGAGGGCAGTGAGGGCACACCCGACTGGTGTGAGGTTGGGTTCTTTCTCCCACACTCTGGTTTCATTGGAGCTCTCCTGTTTCTTGATAGCAGCCATCAGAGCAAAACACTTGGCTCCTTAACAGTTTTCTCTTTAAAGCCAGCAGAGTGATAGCTGGGGTGTTTTTTTTTTTCCCCTTGTTGCTGTTGTTGAGATGAAGAACAAATGTGTTTGGACCCCTGGCACCTAGTGGTGGAGCCTCCTTCCATGCACACACTGTAGTTCCTTGGGTTCCTTCTGGCCCGGCATGAATGACATGGCATGCATATTTGCATATGGAGGTCAGAAGAGGACTTGTAGGGATTGGTTCCTCCCAGACCTCCAGCACAGGACCTTAGGCTTGGCAGCAAGCATCCATTGAGCTGGGTTGCAGGTCCATCTTTGGAATTCTTTGATCGGGCATGGCCAGAATTGAGCCACAGTCACTAAGCTTTAATGAACTAATAATATCCGATCCCGACAGTTGAGTCATTAGAAACAGCTATTTAGAAGCTAAGTTCAAGCTCAGAATCAGAAACGTTCCTCACAATGCAGATTTTAGGGAACTCTGTCCTGGGATTAATTCTATTGGGCAATAAAGTCTATTTCTTTATCCTTTCTGAAAACGGAACCAAGTGCTGAAAGGAACAAGATCCTGGTACTTAACCTTCTTTCCAAAAACAGGTGGAGGGATCAAACCAAGTTAGATATAGATGAGACCTAGCCATAGTAACACAGGGTTGGGGTGGGAGCTGAGAATTGGGAGTGCTGACTGCTTGTCAAGAATGTCTCCTAAGAAACCGGGCGTGGTGGCACACGCCTTTAATCCCCAGCACTTGGGAGGCAGAGGCAGGCTATACAGAGAAACTCTGTCTCAGAAAACCAAAAAAAAAAAAAAAAAAAAAAGAATGTCTCCTAAGGCCGTGCATTGGTGGTGCACGCCTTTGATCCCAGCACTTGGGAGGCAGAGGCAGGCGGTTTTCTGAGTTTGAGGCCAGCCTGGTCTACAGAGTGAGTTCCAGGACAGCCAGGGCTATACAGAAAAACAAACAAACAAAAAGAATGTCTCCAAAGTCAAACAGGCCCAGCACTGACCCTCTAGAAGCCTCCTGACTACTCTCGTTCTGTCATGTAGGGTAGGGTAATTCTTGTATACATGAAAAGGTTCTGCACATTAGCATATTGCTGTCCTCTGGCCAGTAGATATCTGTAGAGCCTTCTGGCCACTGTGACAGCCACAGCCTGTCTGGCCAATCGTGGAGGTACACATCTATAGTTAAAGCACTCAAAGGCAGAGGCAGGAGGATTCCACAAGTTTGAAGCCAGCCTGAGACACATAACCTTTGTTCTTTTAAAAAAAAATAAAAATAAAAAATAAAGGACCCCTAAAGTATGCCCTTTACAAATTCCCATGTCCTCCCTGGAAGAGAGGACAGTATCAGTTACTGAGTGGTTTGTCTCTGTGACCAGTTCCAGCCAGAATGCAAGGCCTAGCTGGAAAATGAGACCATGTCTCAAGTTGAAACAAGCTCTAAAACGTAGGAAGTTGAACTTAAACTAGGAATTGAACCAGGTCCTGTAGAAGGGCATCTAATGGTGGTGCACACCTTTAATCCCAGCAGTGGGGAGGCAGCTCAAATTGGAGCACAGCTTGATCTAAAGTGAGTTCCAGGACAGCCAGAGCTATATAGTGAGACCCTGTTTTAGTGGGAAAGCAAACAAAAAAAAGCTCTCACCTGAGCTTCAGAGACTGATAGTAGGGTGGCCCAAGAGTAATTTTTAGCTTTCCTGTATCTCTGGGTTTAGGATTATCTACAACTGGGTGGAGTGGTACACACCTATAATCCCAGTTTTTTTTTGGAGGCTGTAGCTGCAAGATGGTGTTTGAAATGAACCAGTGCAACAGAGCAAGATCCTATCTCATTGGAGTCTAGGAAGAGTCTAAAATCCTCATACTTCAGTTGCTCTTAAGATGATGTGCTCTGGGCTGGAGAGATGGCTCGGCGAGTAAGGGCACTGACTGCTCTTCCAAAGGTCCTGAGTTCAAATCCTAGCAACCATATGGTGGGTCACAACCACCCATAATGAGATCGGATGTCCTCTTCTGGTGTGTCTGAAGTCAGCTACAGTGAACTTAAAGATTTATTTATTTATTTTTATGTATGTGTGTACACTGTAGCTATACAGATGGTTGTGAGCCGGGTGGTGGTGGTGCACGCCTTTGATCCCAGCACTTGGGAAGCAGAGGCAGGTGGATTTCTGAGTTCCAGGACAGCCAGGGCTACACAGAGAAATCCTGTCTCAAAAAAAACCAAAAAACAAAAACAAACAAACAAAAAAAAACCAAACAGATGGTTGTGAGCCTTCATGGGGTTGTCGGGAATTGAATTTTTAGGACCTATGCTCTCTCAGTCCCTGCTTGCTCCAGCCCAAAGATTTATTTATTATCATACATAAGTTTACTGTAGCTTATTTCAGACGCACCAGAAGAGATGGTCAGATTTTATTACAGGTGGTTGTGAGCTACCATGTGGTTGCTGGGATTTGAACTCAGGACCTTTGGTAGAGCAGTCAGTGCTCTTACCCACTGAGCCATCTCTCCAGTCCGTATTTTATTATCTTATGGGGGTGTTTTGACTCTTTATGTTTGTACATTACATGCTTGTCTGATGCCTGCAGAGACCAAAAGAAAGCATGTTACAGGTGGTTATGAGGTGTCATGTGGGTGCTGAGAATTGAACCCAGGTCCTCTAGAAGAGCATTTGGTGCTCTAAACCCTATAGTAGTCATAATTAGCTTAACCTTTAAGTGCTGTGTATACTGCCAACTCGGATAGCTTAATTCTTATATAAAACGGCAACCTAAACATGAATCAGGGAGAACTTTAGGATGTCTTTGTTATATTACACTCCACATGAAGTATGAAAGTGAAGGTCAATTTGGTGAGATAGGTATGCAGTGTTCCTGTGAGTTCTCCAAGCCCTCATGGCTGAATGCCTCTTTCTAAGTGCACTATATCTGCCACGTGACCGTCCCAGCCCAGGCACAGATGCTGTGAAGGAGGTGTGTTTTCACATTCAGAATGGTCCTACAGCTGAAATTCTTACCCTATTCCTTGTTGGTCTTTCCACCAACTTGATCACTCTTCCTGCCCTGGGTCCTCGTACTCTCCTGCCGAATGGTGCATGTTACATAGACCAGCTAGGTGAAAGACATTTGCCTCTGCCTTCTACTAACCTCCCCTTTTCTCTCTCTCCTCCTGTTCTCCTTTCCTCTTCCCCTCTCTGTTGCTGCTGCAGAGCGTCTCTACAGCCAACTTGAGCGAAACCGCCTGCTTTCTAATGAGCTGAAGCTAACGCTGCATGGTCTTTGTGACTGACGGGCAGGGCTCCCTGATGCCCAGTAAACCCACACCACTGACCTGGACCCAGCAAAAAGCTGATTGCCTTTTAAACCGTTACTGTTCGCCCTAAGCAAGTTGCTTTTTTAATGAGGGCAGCTAGACTACCGTTGATTTTTCCTGGCAGCCCCCACCAAGTTGCAGTGGCTATTTCTATTCTAGAAGAGCTTGTGGGTGATGAAGAAGGGGCCTGGGAGATTTAGTGCGGAACTTGGAAACCCTTAGCTGCAGCCTTCTCACCTGTACACTGACTGTAGGGTTTGCTCTCCTGCATGGACATTTTCTAACAATAAAAGCACTGACTTGACAAGATGTTGTAACTGCTTCATCTGCAGGCCCAGGGTTGGGATCTGTGACTGGGTGGAAACAGGGATGGGCAAGAAGGGTGTGTGGTATGAAAATGGGCCTGACTTGGGCCTTTTTCTTCCCTTCCCTGAAGCTCTGTGGTTTACTTGCTAGGCAGGTTAATGCTTGGTGTCCTACTACCAGGCTTTCTTCCTGATAGTTTCCCTTCTTGCTGCTTTTGTGTTTAATTGTAAGTCACTCTCCGAGTCAGCTCTGTTGATCACTTTGCTAAAATCTCAGTGGGGCTTTACTGACAAGAATGCGTCTGGGTCGTATTTATTCTTCTTGACTTAAACCTGAGGACTCCTGTCCTCTCCACTCTGAAGAAAGTACCTACTGTAGGAGGATCCTGTGCCCTTTACTTGAGGTTTTGGTCTTTGTCCTTGTCTGGAGTGGTCACACTCTACTGTGGGATTTCAAATAGGTATTGACCTGTGAACAGACTCGGTGGGTGGGCGCCCGGTGCTTTCAACCGGATCCTTTTGGGACCGAAAGCTGAAGAATGTCTTTTGGTTGCCTGTGGGAGGGAAATGAAATGGCGGATAAGCCGAGCTCCCTCCCCCGGGCAGGAGAGAAACTCTTTGGCTTCAGTAGGCAAGCCAGAGACCCCACAGAACCCAGGGGTGCAGTAGCTGCCTTCTGTACCTTCCTTGCAACTGGAGCAGGTCTCAGAACTTGGACCTTTGTTTAACTTCTCTTCTTTATTCCCACTAGATAAACTGAAGTGCACCAAAGAGGAGCATCTCTGTACACAAAGGATGCTGGACCAGACCCTGCTGGACCTGAACGAGATGTAGACCTCCCCCATCCCTGCCCTGCGGCCGCTCCTCCCTCTGACCTTGACTCCGCCAGAGGCCAGCCTCCCTGAAGCTGACCTTGAAACTGAGGGCTGATATTTTTAACTGAAGGCTGCTTTCCCTCCTGCCACCCCCTCTTACCCCCTCTTGTCTTTTTCACAAAACTGTGTCAGCCTTTTCCCAGAGTTCCAGCTGGAGGGGCTGAACACCTTTGGGAACAATATTTAAGGGAATGTGAGCACAACGCAGTGTCTTCAATGCAGTTGTGATACGCACATTGTGATTACTTTCTGTCTTAGCAACCATTTTTAACATTCCAAGCACTTCTGCCGCTTGGAGCAGCACATTTTAGCCTAATGGATACTGTCTCACCATGGAGGAGAAACCCAGGATTGGGCCTGCCTTCCTGAGAGCCAGCAGAGCCCAGGCAGGCTCCACTGTGGGAGACCTCAGTGCTCTGCACCAACTCTTAGCCAAACAACAGGGGGATTCTAGGAAGTTAGCCAAAAACAAAAACTGTTCCGGGCTGTGAAGGTTTTCAGCTTTGGTGTCTTTGAACAATTTTACACTTATTTTTATTTTTTACTTTTTCCATCAGATGTGACCAAATAAGACAGTGAGACGTCTGAGACAGCCCCACCTCCCAGGGCCTCATGCATGTTAGGCAAGCGTGCTACCTTTCAGCCCCAGCCCTGAGCCCAAACTTGTCGCAGCTCTACCCCTTTCCTAACTGCTCAAAGATGGATCATGCCGCCCCTTAGTGTTGTGGCGACCTCTTAGAGGTCACCTGCCCCCAAGGGAGACAGAGAAAGGAAAATTATGTTTGTGCCACTGATTTAGCCACATGAACATCATCTCATCGCCCTCTCCTGAAGCTGCGGTCTCTAAAGTGCCATCTCATTGTGCTTTGTATCAGTCAGTGCTGGAGAAATCTTGAATAGCTTATGTGTAAAAAAAACAAAAAAACAAAAACAAAAAAAAACTTTTTAAATTTTATATTATTTTGAAATTTTGTTTTTGGGGGGTTGGGTTAGCTTGGCCAAGCCATTGGCTGTGAGAATTCTTTGCAGTCTGTGAGCTAGTGGTGTGCTGATCTTTCAAGTGTCCCCACCCAATTGCCATGTTCAGGTGGTTTCTTCTCGGCCTGTTAGGTGGGCACCCTGCAGATTCCTGGCTTGTTTGTACTCTCCTCCGACCGACCGGAGGAAGAGAGCCCCGTAGTGCAACTGTTTTGATACTGAATATTGATAAGTGACATTTTGAAATAAAGAACCAGTCCCTCCACCATCAGACCTGCTTGACTTTGTTAAACGAAGTGCACTTTCTCCACAAGGTTTGCGGACCCTGTTGGCAGTCTTTGTAGTTGACAGCAGACAGACTTAACATAGAGCACACAAAAATAGCATGGGTTCAGAATCTGCCTGTGGGGTTTAGGAGGTAGCACCCTTGGTAAAGTGATCACCCAAGCACGAGGACTGAGTTAGGTTTCCAGCACCCATATAAAGACTAAGCAGAGCACACCGTCTGTAGTCCCAGCCCACCAGACTAGACAGGAGGAGCATCCCCGAGCTTACTCACCAGCCAGTTAGCCAATGAACTTCAAGTTCAGTTCAGACCCTCAAACGCTTGGACATGGCACTGTACGCCTTGAGTCCCAGCACTCAGGAGGCAGAGGCCAGCCTGGTTTATGTAGTAAGTTTCAGGACAGCCAGGGCAACACAGAGAAACCATGTCTTGGAAAAAAAAGAAACCTGTCTCCAAAAATCCTGGAGTCCTGGAGAGGTGCCTTGGGGATTGGGAACACCTGCATCTGCTGGGGCGAGTGCTGGCTTTGCCCCCCAATGATTCCAGTTCCGGGGGATCTGAGGGCTTCACAAATGCAGTAGGATATCCCCCCCCCCCCCCCCCGACAGGGTTTCTCTGTGTAGCCGTAGCTGTCCTGGAACTCACTCTGTAGACCAGGCTGGCCTGGAACTCGGAGATCCGCCTGCCTCTGCCTCCCAAGTGCTGGGATTAAAGGTGTGTGCCACCACGCCTGGCTGCAGTAGGATTTTTATTTTTTAATGAAACAGGGTTTCTCTATGCCAGGCTATCCTAGAACTCTAGAACTCACTATATAGACAAACTGCCCTCAAATTCAAAAGAGCTCCGCTTGCCTCTGCTGCTTCCCAAGTTCTGGGATATTTAATTTAAAAAAAAAAAAAATTAGCATTTACGTGAAGTATATAGGGTTGGTTTCTGTCTTCTACACAGCACTTTTATTTTCTGTTTTGAGATAGTTTGAGTACATAGCTCTGGCTAGCCTGGTACCTAATGTAAACTAGGGTGCGTCAAACTCATATTCACCTGTTGGCTTTCCAGCTTCTGGAATTAAAGGGACAAGCTACCATGTGTAGCTTTTACTGTTATTATTTTTTAAAAGATCTATTTATTTCATGTATGTGAGTACACTGACACACCAGACACTGACACTGGGTCCCCATTACAGATGGTTGTGAGCCACTATGTGGTTGCTGGGAATTGAACTCAGGACCTCTGGAAGAGCAATCAGTGCTCTTAACCGCTCAGCCATCTTTCCAGCCCCATGTGTAGCTTTAAAGTATTTCTCTTCTTATAAACATTATTACTGGTTTGTTTGTTTGTTTGTTTTGTTTTGTTTTTTGAGACAGTTTCTCCATGTAGTCCTGGCTGTCTTGGAACTCACTACATAGACCTGGCAGGCCTAGAACTCAGAACAGCTTGCCTTTGCATACTGAGTGCTGGGATTAAAAGATGTACACCCTTTAACCCCCAGCACTTAAATTCCTGGGTGTGCCAGACGTGAAGGTTGATTGCTGTAATTCCAGCAAGGGTGGGGCGATCAGGGCCAAGATGGGATTACTACAAAGATGAGGCCATTTTGGGCTGCATAATAAATTCCAGATCAGCCTGGACTATAAAGTGAAACAGCCTCTAATCACAGGTAGCTGGTGAGATGGCTCAGTGGTTCAAGGCACCTGCCAGCCAAGCCTAACGACCTGAGTTTGATCCCCAGGGTCTACACAGTGAAAAGACTGATTCTTGCTGGTCAGCTTCTGATGGCTATACTCATGCTGTGGCATGCAGGTCCCAACATGTGTAGTCACATGCACACCCAGATGTTAAAGGCAGGGTGGAAGTATGTCCAGTTTCAATCTTTCTTTTAAGTGCCATCACTTAGAGAATGGAGGCAACTTGGAGACAGATCACATGATCCCACAGACTGAAGTACACACCTGTCATCACAACCTTATGAACTCCATGGGCTTATTAGCCTCCTTAAGGCAATGCTGCTCACACTCCTGAATATTCTTTTGAGTACTTGGAGAAAGCAGGGCCTTTTAGATTTGTTTATGCTCTGTGTGGGAAGGGGATTTCTTTTTTTTAAAAAAAGATTTATTTTACATAAGCACACTGTAGCTGTCTTCAGACACTCCAGAAGAGGGCACCAGATCTCGTTACGGATGGTTGTGAGCCACCATGTGGTTGCTGGGATTTGAACTCTGGACCTTCGGAAGAGCAGTTGGGTGCTCTTACCCACTGAGCCATCTCACCAGCCCGGGAAGGGGATTTCATGGTATCTTCCTCAATCAATTTTCTCTCCTTCTTGAGGCAGGGGGTTCTCACTGAGTTTGGTGTTCACAGAGTCAGCTATGACTGGCTGACACTCAAGCCCCTTCTGTATTTGCCTCCCCAGTGTGCTGGGATGAGGGGCATGCTGCGCCCTCTTTTTATTTTGGGTGCTGGGAACTCATCATTCTTGTATGACAAAGACTTCATTGGACACCAGTGAACTGAATGGAGAGGGTGTTAATTTTTTTAAACTAGGCTTGATCCTCCTACCTCAGCCTCCTGATGACTGAGATTATGGGTGTGTGGTACCACATCCTACTAGAAAACAAGTGCTCCCAGGGGGTCTTTTGCTGAGTCTCGTTGTTTGAGGCAATGGCTTTTCATGTTGCTTCTGGTGTTACCTGCACTGTGGCCTTGAAACAGGACCTAAATCTGATTCCCAGTAAAAATAACACTTGCCTTGACAAAGGGCAGCTGCTTATGCTAGAGACTGGATTTTTTTTTTTTTTTCCCATTTAGAACCCTAGACTAATGCCGACTGGAAATTACTTTTATCTTTTTATGAGACAGGGTTTCTCTGTGTAGCCCTGGCTGTTCTGAAATGCAACTCTGTAGACCAGGCTGGCCTGGAACTCAGAGATGGCTTATCTCTGCCTCTCAAGAGCTGGGATAAAAGGCATGCGCCGTCACACTTGGCTGGAAATTACTTCAATGTTTAAAATTAAATAACTTGTTTCTTGTATTTAATAGTGGGGGTCGAACCCAGACCTTTGTATACACAAGCCATAAGTTTTGCCCTAGTTTCTCTGTCCTGTTTTATTAAAAAATAAAAATAGAGTCAAACAATAGACAAACAACAATGTGAGGAGTTGAGATGGGGAGGCTGGTTGGGTTTTTAGACCTTTCTGTCTGGTTCTTTGCTAGTAAAATCTACCCTGAAATATTTAGTAAAATGGCTCTTTGGGTCTCTGCTCGAAATTTCTATAAAGTAGCTTTTTGGTGCACTTAGGTACCCACAATTCCTAGCAAGAAAGGCACCCCACTGACGTCATGGCTGCTGATTGGTTGGTGTTGGTGCTGGCCACCTGTAGTTGAGTGGGAAGCTGAGACCAGGCAGTCGCCATGATTGCCTTTGGGGCTCCGCGACCCGGAACCTTCAGGCTCCTTTTCTCCTTGACTCCACACTACTTCTTCCTGTTTTTAATTGGGACCCTGGCCAACAAACTCAATGTGCCTCAAGTGTTACTACCTTTCAGCCGGGAGCCAGGCCGGGTGCCCTTCTTGCTAGAGGCGCAGCGGGGCTGCTACATCTGGTGAGCGAACCGGGTGCAGAGATTCGACACCACAGTGAAGAGGAAAAGGATTACAGGAATCTGATGTGGTCTCACCATGTGGAGGGGCCTGTATGTGGCATCCTTGGGTGGGATATAATAAGTTGCGAGGCTTTTTAAGGAAAACAAAAAACAAAAGCCACCACCACCAACAACAAAAAACAAAACAAAACTAGGATGGAATTCTGCCTCCATGTTGAGAGGCAACTGTTAGCATAGGCAAGTCCCGTGTCAGACAGACACTGCTGGCATTCATTTGCCCCAATTTGAAGGATTTATAATGTAAACGGAATCAGGTGAAGTGAGAGCCACGTTAGGAGACCCTGACAACAACCACCAAGCTAGAATAATAAGACAAAATTCATCATGCATGGAGACGCGATCTGCCTGTGATATGAGAATCCCCCTGTCCAGGGGATTCAGTTGAAGTGGGAAGATGGGTAGTCTAAGCCGGGCGTGGTGGCACATGCCTTTAATCCCAGCACTTGGGAGGCAGAGGTAGGCAGATTTCCGAGTTCGAGGCCAGCCTGGTCTACAAAGTGAGTTCCAGGACAGCCAGGGCTACACAAGAGAAATCCTGTCTCGAAAAACAAAAAAACCAACAAAACAAAACAAAACAAAACAAAACATGGGTAATCCACTCTGGGAAAATGACTATAAACTTCCTGAGTATAAGAGAACTCAGGGGCGGGTGACCTGGTTACATGAACTGTAGGGAATTTAACCAAAGGAAGCCCTTAGATACCAGAACATTTACTCTATGTGAAAGAGATTTCCCCTTCCCGTAACTTTGCAGATCGGAGGGTTGGATGCGCCTGCTAGCCAGCCCTCTACTTAGGAACTACATCCCTAGCCCCTTTCCTACCTTCTATGAGAAACACTGAGGTTTTTATTCCCGAGTACAAGAACTTCAACACTCATGAAGTATAAGGGTCTTAGTCTTGGAGGCAGCCCAGTGTGAGGTTCATCATTCAGGATTTGTTCTAGAATTGAGAGCTTTCCATCCGTCCAAGATGCTAGTGATTATTTTGTATTCTTGCTTGGTCTCAGAATGTAGGTGACTTTCCATTTTAGATAACAGCTCCATTTCTAGGTTTGCAGGAAATTATTTTCCAAGGTAAGAGAAAGCTTTGTCTTGTTGCAAACACAGCCTCAGTGCTATTTTCCCACACTCTTAGTGTGCATAGATACATATATTTATTCCTTCCTTCCTTTCTTTCTTTCTTTCTTTCTTTCTTTCTTTCTTTCTTTCTTTCTGTCTGTCTGTCTGTCTGTCTGTCTGTCTGTCTTTCTTTCTTTCTTTCTTCCTCTCTTTCTTTCTTTTATATATGTGCGTATACTGTCACTTTCTCCAGACACACCAGAAGAGGGCATCAGATCCCATTACAAATGGTTGAGTCACCATGTGGTTGCTGGGAATTGAACTTAGGTCTTCTGGAAGAACAGGCAGTGCTCTTAACTGCTGAGCCATCCCATATTTTGGTTTTTTGAGACAGGGTTTCTCTGTGTAACCCTAGCTGTCCTGGAATTTGCACCATAGACCAGGCTGGCCTTGAATTCGGAGTTCTGCCTTCCTCTGCCCCCAAAGTGGTAGGATTCAAGGTGTGAGCCACCATTGCCTGGTGTGAATTCTTTCTCTCTCTCTCTCTCTCTCTCTCTTCCTTCCTTCCTTCCTTCCTTTCCTTCTTTTCTTGTTTCCTTATTTGGAATAGGTAGGTTTATTATTAATGTACCATTGGTAGACATAAAACCCAACAGCCCTCTGCCTCAACAAGAAAACTGAGAAAACATTAACAAAAAGAGCCTACAGTAGGGAGTCAGAAACCCTGTGACATGCCCTCTGCAGAGAGAGGTACCCAGAAAAGAGTGTGAAACTCCTCAAGGCTTCCAAAATTTTGGGGAGTCCAGGGTCATTTTGTTAGGTCTCCTTGGGGTTCTTCTTGGTGGTCCCTTTTGGTGTCAAGTGGTAACGGTACATTTCCCAAGTCTTGTACAAGCAATTTGTTAGCACTAATTCTTTTGGAAGAATTCATCGTGTACTTCCACACTAACCCTGGGTTCAGCTTCGATCTGTGGGCCTTAGACAACTGCTTGAGCTCTGTCTCACGCCCTTTCTTGAAGAACCAAATCCTGATGTCTCCTTTTGTCAGTTTGAGTGCAGCAGCCAAGGCCTCCAGAGTCTTCTCGTTAGGGTTGGGTTCTGTCTTGTGAGTCCTATTTTAAACATCGTGGGAGAATTACATTTTAGATCTTTGCCCAAGTGATCATTGGGAAATGGTTCTTGTCATCCTCCAGTTTTAATTCTTGGGTCATCTAACAGTGGTTCTGTAGAGTATCCTCAGGCATTCGTGCTGGGATGTAACATGGGAGAACTATAGACTCTTCTTGCCTGTGTTGCCTGAACCATGTATTTATTTCATGCTTTAAACCATGTTGTCTTGGCAGGCATTCCACTCATCATGATGCAGTTACCATTCAGCCTTTATATGAAAATGGTACCTCGTGCTCCCAAAGGGCTGTTCTTGTTGCTGAATCCACCCAACCGATACGCCTCAGCAGCATCATTCTTGCTCGAGAAGTGGGTATGTTATGGGATTTGACTCATTGGTTTCTGTGGCCATTGTTCCTTGACACAGAGTCTCACTATGTAGTCATGACTTCCCTAGAATTCACTATGTAGACCAGGCTGGCCTCTCCCACTGGAGTGTTAGGATTAAAAGTGTGTATCACCATGACCAGGCATTAATTTGCAATTTTGAGACGGGGTCCTCCTAGCACTGGTGTACACTGTTTAACCCAGGTTGGCCTTGAACTCACAGAAATACTCATGCATTAACCTCCTGGGTGCTGAGATTAAAGATGTGCATCACAGCGGGCAGTTGTGGCGCACACCTTTAATCCCAGCACTCAGGAGGCAGAGGCAGGCGGATTTCTGAGTTTGAGGCCAGCCTGGTCTACAAAGTGAGTTCCAGGACAGCCAGAGCTACACAGAAGAACCCTGTCTCAAAAAACAAAACAAAACAAAAGATGTGCATCACCATGCCTGAAAAGAAATAGATATGTTAAAAGCAAACATAACACTTTTGAGTCAGATAATGTTTTGTATAAATGATTAACACAAACGATTTTAGCTTCAAGTGTTAAGAACTTTGTAAAAAAATGATTTCTGATATAAATTATAATTCTGTGGACCAGTGAGATGGCTCAGTAGGTAAAGGTGCTTGCTGCCAAGCCTGAGAATCTGAGGTAGAAAAACCAAATCTCTCCACATATGTACTGTGACATATGTACATGTGCACACACACACACTGAATATACCTGCAAACTTGATGCCATAATTTTGCCATCCTATTTATTTTTTGCTTTGTTTTGAGTGTTTGATTATTTCTGAGACAGGGTCTCATTTAAAGTAGACCAGCTTTCTCCCAAACTCATAGAAATCCATCTGCTCTGCCTCCCAGTGACTGGGATTAAAGATCTGGACCACCATGCTTAACCTAAAAGACACGTTTTGTTACATTCATTAGTGTGCAGAGAGGCAGTGTATACTCATGTGGGGGCTAGAGGACAACGTTTAGGAGTTGGTTCTTGTCCCTCCCGTGGGGGTCCCCAGAACTGAACTCAGAAATTCAGGTTTGGGGTGGGGCAGCCACTTTTACTTGCTCCTTGCAGGCTCCTTTAATTGTGCTGTGCTGTGTGTGTGTGGTTTTTGTATTTTTGTTTTTTGTTTTAATTTTTATTTTTGAGACAGGGTCTCACTGTGTAGCCATGGCTAGCCATAAACTTCTGGTGTAGATCAGGCTGGCCTCAAATTCACAAAGATTTTCCTGCCTCTGCCTTCCAAGTGCTGGAATTGAAGGCATGCACTGTTAAACCTGGGTTTTTTGTTGTTTGTTTGCTTGATTTTAATTTTTGTTTTATTTATTTGTTTTTTTTTTTTAAAGATTTATTTATTTATTATATGTAAGTACACTGTAGCTGTCTTCAGACACTCCAGAAGAGGGCGCCAGATCTCAGTACAGATGGTTGTGAGCCACCATGTGGTTGCTGGGATTTGAACTCTGGACCTTCGGAAGAGCAGTCGGGTGCTCTTACCCACTAAGCCATCTCACCAGCCCCTGTTTGTTTATTTTTGATACAGGATCTCTCTCTCTCTCTAAAGATTTATTTATTTCATGTATGTGAGTACACTGTCACTGTCTTTAGAGACACCAGAAGACGGCATCAGATCCCATTATGATCCATCATGTGGTTGCTGGGATTTGAACTCAGGACGTCTGGAAGAGCAGTCAATACCCTTAACCACTGAGCCATCTCTCCAGCCTGAGACAGGGTCTCTTAATGTAGGCTGGCCTTGAAATTCTGGTGATCCTCCTATCTCAGCTTTTAAGTGCCAAGATTATATACTGCATAGTGTGTGTGTGTGTGTTGGCCTCATGTGGAGGCCAGCGCTTAGCTTTTGGTGTCTTTTTCAGTTGCTCTTCATCTAATTTTGGGGGCAGGGTCTCACCTTGAATCTGGAACTCAGTGTTTAGGATAGGCCGCCTGTCTGGTGAGGCCCTAGGATCTGCTTATCTTCATGCCCCTAGCCCTGGGGTTGCAGAGGTGTGCCACACCATGCCTGGTTTTTATGTGTATTCTGGGGATCCAAACTCAGTGTTCATGTTTGTGTGCCAAACATTTTGCTCACTGAGCCATCTCTGTAGATGGTCTCCCATAGCACAGGCTATCCTGGAACTCACTGTATAGCTGAAGCTGGCTTTGAAGTCTTCATTGTTTTGCTTCCACTTTCTGGATGCTGAAGATTCAGGAGTGTACCACCACAACTGACATCTCAATAACTTTTGACATTTAAAGTGTGTTGGGAAGCCAGGCTTAGTGGCGTGGGAATTAGAGGCTGGAAGATCATGGATTCAAGGGCAGTCTGGGCTATTCAGTCTTTTTTGGGGGGTGATGGTTATTCAGTCTTAAAATTAAAAAGAGAGTTAGGGATATAGGTATATAGGTCAGTGGCAAAGGACTAGCATGTGCGAGGCCCAGCACTACAAGTAAACAAACAGTGTTGGTCAGGTGTCCCTCAGTTTGGATTTATCTGATGGTTCTCCTGGTTAGCTTGGTTAGTTCTGGGGGGAAGCGGAAGTGAAGAGTCTTTGCATTGTGTACCAAAGTGTGCAACGTTAGCACTTGATCCAGACCGGTGTCTGTGAAGCTCCTCTTTCCCCTTCCTTTAGACTGGTCATGAAAAGGGACCACTGAATCCAGCCCTGCAGGCCAAGGAGAAAGATCTAAGCTTCACCATGGAGGGAGAATTGTCAAAGAGCTTGCGATAATGTATTAAGTACCACAGAAGCTAGTAAATATTTGGGAAAGATACTTTGATATATCCCAACACTCCTTAAAGTTTTGCCCACTAATGTTAACACATATCCATGAGTTTTAAAGAAAGATTTTAATTATTTTTATGTCTATGTTAGTTTCAGTGAGAAGAGCATCCATGGGGTCATATATCTGAATACTTGGCCCTCAGTTGGTGGAAATTTTGGGGAAGGATTAGGAGGCGTGACCTTGTTGGATGATGTGTGTGTCAAAGTTAGGGTTTCCATTGCTGAGAAGACACACCATGACCAAGGCAACTCTTGTAAAGATCAACATTTAATTGGGGCTGGTTCAGAGGTTCAGTCCATTAACATTATGTCAGGAAGCATGGCAGCATCCAGGCAGACACAGTGCTGGAGAGGGAGTCAAGAGTTCTAAATCTTGATCCAAAAGCAGCCAGGAATCATGTTTTCATTTTGTTTTGGTTTTTGTTTGTTTGTTTGTTGTTTTTTTTGTTTTGTTTTGTTTGGTTGTTTCGGTTTTTCGAGACAGGGTTTCTCTGTGTAGCCCTGGCTGTCCTGGAACTCCCTCTGTAGACCAGTCTGGCCTCGAACTCAGAAATCTGCCTGCCTCTGCCTCCCAGTGCTGGGATTAAAGGTATGCGCCACCATGCCCAGCTGCAGCAGCTGTTCTTAACTGCTGAAGCATCTTGTTAGATCAGTGGCTTTTCAGTTTGTGGGTTGTAATCCCTTTGGGGTTGAATGAACCTTTCACAGGTTTCTCCTAAGACCACTGGAAAACACAGATATTTACATTACAGTTCAAAACAGTATCAAAATTACAGTTACAAAGTAGCAACAAAAATAATTATCTGGTTGAGGGTCACCACAACGTGAGGAACTATATTAAAGGGTTGCAGCATTAGCAGGTTTGAGAACCACTGCTATAGATGGACATGTTTGTTTGTTTGTTTTAGTTGGTTGGTCTGTTTTTGAAGCAGGGTAATCTCACTGTGTAGCCTAGACCAACCTGGAACTTGTAGCAAACCTTCTACCTCTCTCTCTCAAATGATGGAATTCCAGGTGTGTCTCACCACACTTGACCACCATGCATCTTAGCTATGATGTTCGGATGAGTATCTTCTCTTTTCCTCATTTCTTCTATGTTTAGTAACTAGTATTGTGAAAGAAAGATGTCTTCCATCTTACAAATAATGTCTTCCCATTGGATAACTTACTCAGCCCTGGACTCTGTAAATGTAACTTATCCCCCTGATGTAATTGTTGTCTCAGAGGCTCACTGCCTCTGTCTGCTAACCTAGGACTAGTCCTAGAAACTCTGTACAATCTAATCTAGGGCTAAAATGTTTTCAGCCTCTGAGACTTGCTACTGAATAAGCTCACTCATTTTAGCTCTTTCTGAACTCTGGCTGGCTGGTCAACTCAGCTGTTCTGGCTCAAACTCCTCCCCTAGCTAACTGATTCAAACTGGCATTTCTCACTTCTGACTGAATTGCTCTGCTTGACTTCAAACTCTGCAGTGTGTTCTAAGCTTCTGGTTCTTTTTCATTCTCTGGCTCATTCTGTCTTCACCTGTGCCTAGTTTATTCTCTGTCTCTGAAAACTTTCCTCATAAAACTGCCTTCTCTTAAGTGACTTCTCTTTCCTCTCTGTTCTTTTGGTTTTTGTTTGTTTGTTTGTTTGTTTTTTGTTTTGTTTTATTTTTTGAGACAGGGTTTCTCTGTGTAGCTCTGGCTGTCCTGGAACTCACTCTGTAGACCAGGCTGGCCTCAAACTCAGAAATCTGCCTGCCTCTGCCTCCTGAGTGCTGGGATCAAAGGTGTGCGCCACCATGCCCGGCTTCCTCTCTGTTCTTGTGCAAGTTGGGCATATCCTATCTCTGACTCATTCTGTCAGATCTTCCTCTGATTTGTCTTTTTGTCTGCCTCTCAACTAGACTTCATTTTTAAACATGGGTGCTTCCTTCTACAAACTAAGTTTATTACTTTCATTTTTAGGATTAAAAGTGTGTATTAGGGGCCTGGAGAGATGGCTTACCAGTTAAGAACACTGACTAATCTTCCAGAGGTCCTGAGTAAAATTCCCAGCAACTCCATGGTGACTCACAATTGTCTATAATGAAACCCAACACCCTCTGCTGGTGTCTCTTCAGACAGCAACAGGGCACTTACATAAAACAAACAAACAAACAAATAAATAAAAGTTTGTACTAAGGGCATGTCTGTATTCCAGCCAGAGTAGCCATATTGCTACAATTAAAATCCCTCTACAGGACTCTGCTATTTCAGGACAGAAGTTATAATACATTCTGTGTGTCCTGGTTAGCTTTAACTATCAGCTTGACAGCCTAGAGTCACGTGAGGAGGGAATCTCAGTTGAAAAATTGCCTATATTAGATTGTCTTGTCTGTGGGGAATTGTCTTGGTTGTTAATTACTGTATGAGTGTCCAGCCCACTGTGGGCATCACCATTCCCTGGGCAAATGGTCCTAGCCTGTATATGAGCCTGCAGTTGAGCCAACAGTCAATGTTCCCCCATGACTTTCCATGACTTCTGGTTCAAATTTCTGTTTTCAGTGATGGACTGTAGTCTATAAGTTGGAAAAAGTTTTTTCTGCACTTTAATTGCTTTTGATCTTGGTGCTTGTCAGAACAATAGAAAGAAAAACAGAATAGTTTGGTAATTCATATCTTCTATTTATGGTATCCTGTGTCCTTTGGGTAGGCCCTTAGTTTTGGCATTTTTTACAGTACTCCCTTACTTTTTTTTTCTTTCTTTCTCTTTTTCTTTTCTTTTCTTTTCTCTTCTTTTCTTTTCTTTTTTTTTGGTTTTTCGAGACAGGGTTTCTCTTTATAGCTCTGGCTGTCCTGGAGCTCACTTTGTAGACCAGACTGGCCTCGAACTCAGAAATCCGCCTGCCTCTGCCTCCCGAGTGCTGGGATTAAAGGGGAGCGCCACCACGTCCGGCTTTTCTTTTTCTTTTTTTTAAGATAAAGTCTCATGTACATTAGTCTGGCCTCTGATTCACTGTATAGCTAAGCATAACTTTAAACTTCTGATCCTTTTGCCTCCACAATTCTGGGGTTACAAATATGCACCACCCTTCTGTGTTTATATAGTTCTGGGGTTCAAACCCAGGACTTCCTCTATGGTAGTCAAAGACACTCCACCAACTAAGCTATGGCCCCGGTATAGTACTTCTTGCTTTTGAGCTCTAGAGTTATATTTAGAAAGCAAGATCTAGATACTAGTGTGCTTGTTGCTAAGGGAGTGTAGATACTAGTGTGCTTGTTGCTAAGGGAGTGTAGATACTAGTGTGCTTGTTGCTAAGGGAGTGTCCTAGTTTCTCTTAGCAGACAGAGCTAAGAAAGAAACATGCACATGCCAGTATGTATCTTCACACATCTCTACATTTATTTCTTTATCTAGCTGCATATATACATATATGTATATACATATACATACACATATGAACTCACAGTCATAGCTTTAACTCTAACGTGGGCTCATTCTATTCTAGACTCCTTTTCTTTTCTCTCAGAAAGACAGAGGTGTTGGTGAGATAGCTCGGTGGGTAAAGGCACTTGTCATGAAACCTGATGACCTAAGTTTGATCTCTGGAACCTAGGTAAAGGTGGAAGGAGTGAACAGAGCCACAAAATTGTCAACTAACATCCACATGCCTGCCATGTGCCATGTGTGTGCTCGCGCACACACACACACACACACACAGAGAGAGAGAGAGAGAGAGAGAGAGAGAGAGAGAGAGAGATAGTCTGACTTTCATTATCTATAATGTATTCTCTTATTTTTTTGACCATAATATACATAATCCCAGCACTCACGAGTCAGAGGCAGTGATCTGAGTCTGAGGCCAGCCTGGTCTACAGAGTGAGTTCCAGGACAACCAGGACTACACAGAGAAATTCTGTCTCAACAAACAAACAAAAACAACCCTCCCCGCACCAAAAATAAATAAATAAATAAAAAACTAAAAAAAGTACTTTTAGGATGATTAATTCAAACATTTTTTGCACTGAGGTATTAGTATATTACCAGATCTGCCTGTTTCTATTTCCCTGGGTGCTGGGGTTAAATTCAGTTCATAATGCCTCTTGTGAACAGAAAGATACTGTTTCCTGAAATAAAAATGTATTTCTAGGCATGGCATAGGGTGCAGAACCAAGATTGTGTCTCAAAAACCTAACACCATATGAGGATGCACTTGAGTTCCCAGCCTGCTAGAGCTACACAGCGAACAAAGCAACTAAACACAAAACAGCTAATCAGGGTCTAAGAAAAAACAAACAAACAAACAAACAATAAGACAAACAGAAAACCCAATGGCCTGTCAGGATGGCTCAGTGGGTAAAGGTGTTTTTTGCCAAGCCTGTCAGCTTGAATTTTGTCTCTTGCCATCCACATGAGGAAAGGAAAGAATCACTCCTTCCAGTTATCCTCTGATATCCACACACAGGTTAGAAGCCCATTAATACAATTTCCATATAGCAGCCACCATTTTTCTTTTCTAAATAAATAATTTGGAAAAAATGCCTATTGACCTCATTTTATAGAAGATAAAAAATATTGACACTTAAAATGACAAGGAATAAAATAAATCCTTGGAAAGTGGCACACAGCTCTGGGTTTTGTTTTGTCTGAGTGATCTCTCCAGCCCCGACTTTTTTTTTTAATAACCTCTAAACTCTTGGGTATTTGTGACATTTAAGAGATTGGTGCCTGTCTAGTTAAAAGGGCAGCCTTTTGCTCCTTTGCAGTGACGGACCATGAGCTACGCTGTGATGTAAAGGTCGATGTGATAGACAACATTGAAATTGTATCTCGAACCCGGGAGCTGTATGTGGACGATGCACCGCTGGAGCTTATGGTGAGGGCCCTGGATTCTAAAGGTAAGGGACTGGAGGCGACTTGAGTAAGCAGTGCCTGTCATGGAGTGTTGTTCCTTCACGTTGAGCGTTCAGAAACAGGAACTGTGTGATGGTAACAGACCTTAAATGTGACTTGTGTTCTTCTCATTTGGGGCTCACGTACGGAGCAGGTTGGCAGTGCAGAATATGGTTCAGTGTACTGTTAGGGTCCAAGAATGGAGGAAGGAAGACCTCAGACTCCAATGATACGCGAAGGCAAAGAGCATTTACTCTGCAGAAATTACCAGCATGCAGGGGTCAAACAAAATGGCAACGACTCGAGGGGCTTGCAGGCCACTTTTTATGAAGGGCTGGGGGAATTTTCCAGAAGGATTAGGTAACCTCTAATATGATTGGTAGGAAGCAAAACAGTGACATTAGTATCATTTTGATTGGCTACTATGTCAGTTTCATTGTAATTGCTGAGAACTTGAAGAATCTTGGGCGCCAGCTGTGTTCTGACCTTTTTTATTTCCTCCACTTAGGTTTCCCAGGAGCTGACTCAGCTCCAGACGTAGCCTCCCTAAGACAGGGCCGGCACTGACTAAAGGTCCCTTGTCAGTGGCTCCCTCTGAGGAGTCCAGTCTGTTACTCAGGGAATGGGTTTCTGGATCTCTCTGTATTAGCTGCCTTTTTGCATAACTACTGCTGTTATTTCTTGTTATTTCTGGACTATGAAAGAAATTAGTATGTATAGGAGGGGCCTGTATATCCCCCAGTGCATATAGAAGTCACAGTATAACTTGTGGAAGCCTGTTATCTCCTTCTACCATGTGGGAAGGCTCAAACTCAGGTCCTCAGACTTCCAGCCATCTTACCAGCACTGTCTGTCTATCTGTTTGTTTGTTTGTTTGTTTGTTTGAGGCAGGGCTCACTGTGTAGCTCTGGCTGTCCTGGGACTCACTCTGTAAACCAGGCTGGCCTCGAACTCACAGAGATCAGCCCACCTCTGCTTCCTGAGTGCCAAGTACCACCAAGAATGGCTGAGCTTTTTCTAAGTATTGAAATTTTGCCACCAAGCTTCTATTCCAGGCCCCTAGATCAACAATTAAGGATACTAATTTAATTCAATTAAGGACATGCTTTTGTTATAGTATTCATTTTAAATTTTTTAGACTCACTGATTTTATTTTATATGTGTGGGTGTTTGCATCTCTGTATGTGCACCACATGTATACCTTGTGCTTGCGGTCAGAAGAGGGTGGATCCCCTGGAGGTACAGCTAATTGTGAACCATCACGTGGATGCTGAGGACCCAAAGGAGCCCCAGGTCCTTGGCAAGAGCAGCAAGTACACCAGGGCATCCATCTCTCCAGCCCTGCTTTGGTGTTTTATGGTTTTGGCTTTGGTACTGGGGACTTGAACCTGGGGTCTCCTGCATCCTCAACAGTCCATATTCTTTCAGTGAACCACAACCCAGTCCTGGTCCCAGTCCTGGCTGTGACCAGCCTACTTCCTGTCTGCCAAGGTGATTAAAAGTCACTGTAGTTTGGCTGGAGGGATGTTGTGCCAGGTTTCTTCCCAGCACCCATATGATGGCTCACAACCATCTATAACTCTTGTGCCAGGGGCTTCCATGCTCTCCCCTGGCCTCCAGTGACACTTCACACAGATATACTTAGATACTATGCACATAAAATACACACGTAAAATAAGATAAATAAATTTAAAATAAATATATAAAGAAGTTTAATAATTTTAAGACTTTTCTTTTCTTTGGGGGGGGCGCGATTTCAATATAGGGTCTTTCTGTATAGCTCTGGCTGTC
This sequence comes from Mus caroli, assembly GCF_978045245.1. Classification (NCBI taxonomy): domain Eukaryota; kingdom Metazoa; phylum Chordata; class Mammalia; order Rodentia; family Muridae; genus Mus; species Mus caroli. The sequence continues at coordinate 71,824,443 of NW_028227258.1, read as the reverse complement.
CTGGAATTTGCTCTGTAGACCGGGCTGGCCCTGAACTCACAGAGATCCACCTGCCTCTGCCTCCTGAGTACTGGGATTGAAGGCGTGCACCACTGCTGCCAAGCGATTGAGGGTAACTTTATGTTGCTTTAGATATACTATACTCCTGCTGTAAAGTGCGATTACGTAAAATCAGCAGTTACTACTTTATTTGTAAATGACTTGGTAAACAGGCTTTGAAAGTGTCCCTACTGTGCTGTCTGTGTGTGCATGTGTATCTGCCCTGGCATGCATATGGGGGTCAGAGGACAACCTCCCGGCCGTCTTGTGAGACAGAGCTCAGACATCAGGCTCACCCGGTGAGCGCCTGTACTCATGGAGTGACCTTCTCAGTACCCAGGACTACTGGGCTAGTTTCTAAGAGTTGTAAAAGTAACTGTCTTGGAATCTAGTTGTCACAGCAGTGTGTGTTGAAGGAGCTAGGGTTAAGTATGCCTGTCAACCATGAGGTACCTGTTAGGTGGCCTCGAAGTGAAAGGAGCAGGGAGACTAGAGAACCTTCGCCAGCCAGCAGTGCGTCCACGCTGTACTTTACAAGCCTGTCCCCGTGCGTCCTTTCTACTGTAGAAAGCCTTTTGGAGTTGGGCAATGACTGTACTCGCCTTTAACCCCAGCACTCAAGAGGCCGAGGCAGGTGGATCTCTTGAGTTCAAGGCTAGCCCGGTCACCAAAAAAATAAAACAAATAAAAAAAAACCCTGAAAAACCCTGTTGGGAGTGGGATCTGGGTAAGGCTCATTCCCATCTGTGTGTTTTAGTGGATTAAAAAAAAAAAAAGTGCTGTTATTTGTTACAGAAAAATACCTAAAGTGATTCTTTAGTTAGTTTCTTTTCTTTTTGAAGCTACTTGAATGTTTTTGGGATATGTGATTCTATCCTGTCGGCCTTTGGCTTGCTTTCCAGGAAACACTTTCAGTACTCTGGCAGGCATGGTGTTTGAGTGGAGTATTGCCCAGGACAACGAGTCATCGAGGGAAGAGCTGTCCAGCAAAATTAGGTAAAGCATAAAAGCCCAAGGTAGTGTCCCTGGGCGGCACACTTGACAGCAGCCATCCGTGTACAGCTTGATAATCTTACTGTCCAGGATTATTTTCTTTTTACGTTTTTTTTTATTTAAAAAATAGATAAATAGATACATTCACTATGGCAAATGCCATACACAGGAGATAAACATTGGAACCTTCATGAGAGTTAATAACCTCTGTTGGAGAATCTGTGAGATCAGGATGTCTGCTCATGCTAAATTAGAATAAGATAATTAGCCAGGTGTGTGGGAAAACAACTTTTTTGTTTTGTTTTGTTTTTCGAGACAGGGTTTCTCTGTGTATCCCTGGCTGTCCTGGAACTCACTTTGTAGACCAGTCTGGCCTCGAACTCAGAAATCTGCCTCCCTCTGCCTCCCAATAACTGGGATGCTGGGATTAAAGGCATGCGCCACCACTGCCTGGCTGGAACTGTCTTTAAATAAAATAAAAACAACAAAAGGATTCTGTTTTCAGTACTAAAGAACAGATAACAGACAGCCTAAACAGTATCCCATAGCAGTCTTAACCACAGGCTAGACTTTCTGGAAATCAGAAATTAAAAAACTTAATCCATGGCTGAGGGTGGTGGCACATAACTTTAACTCTAGCACTCAGCAGACAGAGGCAGACAGTTGTCTGGGTCCAGCCTGATCTACAAAGTGAGTTCCAGGCCTGCCTGGAACTATGCAGAGAAACTCTACCTCAAGAAACAAACAAGACAGACAAACAAAACAAAAAGAGAGAAAGGAAGGATGGAAGGGAGGAAGAGAGAGGGAGGAAGAGAGAGGGAGGGAGGGAGGGAGAGAGAGAGAAAGAGAGAGAGAGAGAGAGAGAGAGAGAGAGAGAGAGAGGAACCAGAAAAACCCTCAATCCAGGCTGACACAGAATTCTAGAAGTGGGGTCAGGGTGGAGCTGAAGCAGGGGGATTCCGAGTGAACTGCTGCTACATTATTAGCAAGGTCAAGTTAGAGCCCAGTCTGGGTTACATAAGGCACTGTTTCGGAAAGCACACAAGCAATCAAAGGTATTTTGGAGCTGTCTACAGGGATGGGCTTTATAGAGACTGAAGTTTAGAGGACTGTTAATCCTGCTAGAGACAAATCTTCCTTTGGTTCTCTAGGATTCTGAAATACTCGGAAGCCGAGTATTCTCCCCCTGACTATATAATTGAGATGGAAAAAGAGGAGAGACAAGGAGACGTGATTTTGGTATCTGGGATGAGAACTGGGGCTGCTGTTGTAAAAGTCCGAATTTATGAGCCATTCTACAAGGTAAACAGTCTGTGCTAGAAACAGCCATCTGAGGTCTTGCAATGGGGAATATAGTAGAGGCCCCTAGCTGCTATTATTTGGGGCAATGGTAGATCCTTTACTTGAAAAAGTCATTTCATGCCTGTGATGATGTCACATGCCTTTAATCCCAGCTTTCAGGAGGCAGGGGGAGGTGGATTTCTGAGTTCGAGGCCAGCCTGGTCTAGAGAGTGAGTTACAGGACAGCCAGGGCTACACAGAGAAACTCTGTCTAGAAAACAAAACAAAACCAAAAAACAAAACCAAACCAAACCAAAAAAAAAAAAACAAACAAAAAAAAAAAACAAAAAAAACCCCAAAACATAGTTGCCTATATAGTGAGTTTGAAGTCTGGGCACATGGTGAGAACCCATCTAAAACAAAAACCACAAAAGAAGTGTATGCTCTGTCGACGCTCTGTCTTGCGTAAACGGAGGATGGGCGAGAACATCAGACCTGTGGGAAGGACTTGGAACACAGGGTGCTGGATCTTTCAGGAGCCCCAGCTTTTGCCTATCTCACCTGCATTCGATTTGCTACTGCTTACCTTTGACTTCTTTCTCTTTAAACCTCTGTTTTAAACATTTTAAAATGTATTTATTTATTTACTAGCTGCATCCATCTGTGAGGCTCAGAGGGCAGTGTGGTGGAGTCACTCTACTCTCTCTGTCTACCTGGATGTGGGTTGAGCCACCTACCTTATTTTTTGAGACAGCTCTATAACCTGATGATGGGTTGGGTTTTTTTTGTTTTTTTTGATTTTTGTTTTTAAGATTTATTTATTTTATGTATGTGAGTACACTGTTGCTGTCTTCAGACACAGCAGAAGAGGGCATCAGATTTCATTACACATGGCTGTGAGCCACCATGTGGTTGCTGGGAATTGAACTCAGGACCTCTTGGAAGAGTGGACGGTGCTCTTAACCGCTGAGCCATCTCTCCAGCCCAGATGGGTTAGTTTTAATAAAAGTCAGGACTGGAGACACAGCTTAGCAGTTAAAAGCACTGGCTTCTCTTCCAAAGGATGCAGGTTTGATTCCCAGCACCCACATGGCAGCTCACAATCTCGTTCTCAGGGGATCCAGCTTCTTCTCCTGGCCTCTGAAGGAAACAGGCACATACATGGTTCACAGACATATGCATTAAAAAACTAAAATACGCTCTCCGAGCAAGATGGCTGGGGGTGAGGGTGGAGTGACTCTCGGTCAGCCCCATCTTTCCCGACAGGATCTCGCCACATTGGATGTTACCAAGTTGACACCACTTTCACATGAAGTTATCAGCAGACAAGCTACAATTAATATTGGTACAATTGGTCATGTAGCTCATGGGAAGTCCACCGTGGTGAAGGCTATTTCTGGAGTTCACACAGTCAGATTCAAAAATGAACTTGAAAGAAACATTACCATCAAGCTTGGATATGCTAATGCTAAGATTTATAAACTTGATGACCCAAGTTGTCCTAGACCAGAATGTTACAGATCGTGTGGAAGCAGCACACCAGATGAGTTTCCTACAGACATTCCGGGGACCAAAGGGAACTTCAAGTTAGTCAGGCATGTTTCCTTTGTTGACTGTCCTGGCCATGATATTTTGATGGCTACGATGCTGAACGGTGCAGCAGTGATGGATGCGGCTCTTCTGTTGATAGCTGGGAACGAATCATGCCCTCAGCCCCAGACTTCCGAACACCTGGCTGCCATAGAAATCATGAAACTCAAGCATATTTTGATCTTACAGAATAAAAGTGATCTGGTAAAAGAAAGTCAGGCTAAGGAACAATATGAGCAAATCCTCGCATTTGTGCAAGGAACTGTAGCAGAAGGGGCACCAATTATTCCAATTTCTGCTCAACTGAAATACAATATTGAAGTTGTCTGTGAGTACATAGTGAAGAAAATACCAGTGCCCCCAAGAGACTTTACTTCAGAGCCCCGTCTCATTGTCATCAGGTCATTTGATGTCAACAAACCTGGCTGTGAAGTGGATGACCTTAAGGGAGGTGTAGCTGGCGGTAGTATCCTAAAAGGAGTGTTAAAGGTAGGCCAGGAGATAGAAGTGAGACCCGGTATTGTCTCCAAAGACAGTGAAGGAAAACTCATGTGTAAACCAATCTTTTCCAAAATTGTGTCACTTTTTGCGGAACATAATGATCTTCAATATGCTGCCCCGGGTGGTCTCATTGGAGTTGGAACAAAGATCGACCCCACCTTGTGCCGAGCTGACAGAATGGTGGGACAAGTGCTTGGTGCAGTTGGAGCTTTACCTGAAATATTCACAGAACTGGAAATTTCCTATTTCCTGCTTCGACGTCTTCTGGGTGTACGTACTGAAGGAGACAAGAAAGCAGCAAAGGTCCAAAAGCTGTCTAAGAATGAAGTGCTTATGGTCAACATAGGCTCCCTGTCGACAGGAGGAAGAGTTAGTGCAGTCAAGGCTGATTTGGGCAAAATTGTTTTGACCAATCCTGTGTGCACAGAAGTAGGAGAGAAAATTGCCCTTAGCAGAAGAGTTGAGAAACACTGGCGTTTAATTGGTTGGGGTCAGATAAGAAGAGGAGTGACCATTAAGCCAACTGTAGATGATGACTGAAGACTTCAAGTTAAACAATGCCTTGGGAAGGAGTTGGAATTTCTTTTACTAGCCTAGGGGTATATTTTCAAAGCAATACTAGAAAGAATTAATTTCCCAGCTCATTACCTTACTAGTAGCAGCTATAAATTTATTCTTATATTTTGGCGATGAAAATGTAACCTCTACTTTTTTTTTTTCTTTTTATTGATTCCTTGTTTGACATCATGTATTCCAATCCCACTCATCCTCTCATATCCAACCTTTGCCCATGCAACCTCCCTCAAAGTAGCACACAAACAACAACAGAACAAAGCATAGAAAACATGCCATCGTGGAAGCTGTAGCTTCTGTGACAACACCAATGTTGGCTCCTCATCGGGACTCCCTCCAGTTATCCTGTTGCTGCGCCTTGGAACAGCAGGGTGGCCCTTTCACGATTCCCACCATTCGAAGATGACATAGATTTTAGGGTGGGTCAATTCAGAGCCCCAGATAAGGGCCAGGATGGTAGCTGAGCTGGTCAGCTGGGGCCCATTCTTCCAAGTGCTGCAGCTTGTGAGAGCCTGGGCCAATTCTCCCTACAGAAGGTGGCAACGGGGGAGGGCGGGCGTCCCATCCACACCACCTCATAACAGACGAGTGGCAGGGCCAGCTGTCCAAAATGCTGTATCCAATGAGGGATGGTGGCAGACCTGCACAGCCTCAGACACCCAGTGTTCTCTAGTGGTAATAATAAGCCATGGACACTGACCCACCACTGTGGATCCACAGACTCAAACATGGCCCCGATGGTAGGGATGCCCACTTATAACAGGCTACTTCTCTCCACCCTTGAGCCTTCAATTCCTTTTTCTCTCCCATCTGTCATGGTGACAAGCAGGTATCTATGCTTATACACTGGAGGGCAGGACTGTGGGAGGTCTACAAGACCTTGTGTTCCTCTTCTCATGCTGTGCTGCCTTGCTGTAATTTGATTTTTATGAGTCCTAGGCATAAGCCATCAAGCTAGGATGAACAAAGGACTGCCATCTGCTCTGCCCCTGATATAGAACAATACCACCAATAAGGGGTCTCTGCTGGTTGCTGGGGTTGTAACCTACTTCTAATCAATGAAAGTTTGAAGAGAAACTTGGCTGCAACCAGTCTTTGGTATAGCACTTGTATCATGAACCTGTCTAAGATGAAAATGATCTCTTCTCAGGATTCATCTGTGAGTAGCTCCATAGTGAAGGGCAATTAGTAAAGGCTAAAGACTTACCCCTTTATTTGTCCTTCTATTTGGGGTTCTGTTGTCAGAAATTTGAAGGAATACGACCAGTGGGCTCAAATGAGCACCACTCTTAGAAATTGTGTGCCCATTCCCTTAACACAGGTAGATGTTTCTTATCCGTTTCCTGGATGGGACCTTAGGAATCCAGTGCCCTGAGACGATGTCTTTATTATTTATGCCTAGTATCTCAGTCTTCCCACACTGGCAAAGAGTACAACAACTGGTGGTTAGTGATAACTGACAAGGTTCTGTCCAGGCTGCTTTTTTGAGGTCTTTGTTTTAGTAAGCTATGAATGGAGCAGTCTTGCATGATGAATAAACACTCTACCATTGTCTCCACTGCCCCTAGCTGTAGTACTGGCTGATAGGATTATGGTGGAAATTGTGTTATTGGTAATCTTTGAGCCTTGAAAGAGGTAGAAATTGTTCAAAAACTGTGTCCTCTGGTTTCTAAATCTGTTCCCCACGTGCCTGCAATTTTCTTGTGCTGTGCATTTTAAATTAATCATGTTTTTTCTTAATTAAATACTCTTTCACAGCAATGATTTCCAACTCTGGCTGACATAAGAATCGCTGGGGAAGTTTGAAGGGGGAAAAAAAAGCTCTGTGGTGGAGTCCAGGCTTTGATAGGTTTTTTTTTGCTTTTTGAGACGGGGGTTTCTCTGTGTAACCCTGGCTGTCCTGGAACTCACTCTGTAGACCAGGCTGGCCTCAAACTCAGAAATCGGCCTGCCTCTGATTTACACACAAATGGGATTTAGTGCCACAATTACTATCCTGTGCTCTTCTGGATACTGCAACTGTCCTAGAGAGGTTTAGAACTGTGGCTGTAAGTCTTGAATTTTGAGGAAACCTATTGATATTAAGTATTTGACTCTAAAAAGTTGATGTATTGGAACATGAAGAAAACATTTAAATAAAACAAGATTCTGAACCAAGAAAAAAAAAAAAACTAAAATACGTCTTAAACTCTTGAAGGAAGGAAAGAAAAGGAAAGAAAAGAAAGAAAAGAGAAGAGAAGAGAAGAGAAGAGAAGAGAAGAGAAGAGAAGAGAAGAGAAGAGAAGAGAAGAGAAGAGAAAGGGTGGCTTGCTTTCTTATTTGCCACCTGTTTGCTCTAACCTGTACAGCAGGGCCTATCAGCTATGGGGGAAAGTGGAAGAAAGAAGGGAAGAAAGGAGAGAGAAGGATAGACATAGACGGAGCTGGAGCTGGAGACGGGGTAGGGGTAGGGAGGTGGGCAGCTGGAGAGCCTTTGATTGACAGAGTGCATCTCAGATGGTTTCATGACCATTTTCAAAGTAATTTGTGAATATTAGGAAACTATTTCTCACTATCTCTCTGTCTGTCTGTCTATCTATCTATCTTTATGTGCATTAGTGTTCTCCATATATGTCTGTCTGAAGGTGTCAGATCTTGAAGTTACAGTTATGAGCTGCCGTGTGGGTCCTGGGAATTGAACCCCGGGTCCTTTGGAAGAGCAGTCCGTGCTCTTAACCACTGAGCCATCTCTCCAGCCCCTTTATATATTTTTAAAACTTACAAAAAGTGGACTGATTAGATTTCTTAGTGGGAAAATGGCCCTATTCCAGGGTCAGGAGCTGTGTCATTCTGTCCCTGTCAAGGCCGTGCTGAACCTGGCATGAAAACAAATTTTTTAGCTTATTAAAAGTTAGCTGGGCTGTCGAGATGGCTCAGCAGGTAAGGGCCCTGACTGCTCCTCTGAAGGTCCTGAGGTCAAATCCCAGCAACCACATGGTGGCTCACAACCACCCATAATGAGATCTGATGCCCTCTTCTGGTGCGTCTGAAGTCAGCTACAGTGTACTTACATATAATAATAAATAAATCTTTAAAAAAAAAGGTTAGCTTTGTCTGGACATGGTGGTGCCTTTAATCCCAGCACTTGGGAGGCAGAGGCAGGTGGATCTCTGTGAGTTCCAGGCCAGCCTGGTCTACAGAGTGAGTTCCAGGTCAGGCAGTCTACACAGAGAAACCCTGTCTCAAAAAACAAACAAAGAAACAAGCAAACCCAATAAGAACAAAAGTAAGCATTGAGTCAGGAAGGAGCTTTGATGATTTCTTGCCTATTTTTCTTTCCTTCCTTGTTTAGAAAGTGGCTGCAGCCTTGATCCGCCTGCTTGTTCTGGAGAACATATTTCTTATACCATCCCACGATACATATCTCTTAGTAGGAGCCTATATTAAATACAGAGTGGCAAAAATGGTTCAAGGGAGAATGACAGGTAAGATGGCTTAGCTTTTGCCATGATTCACTCTCCTTAAGTCCTCTTTTGTGGTAACAGAGAAGGCTGTGCACCGACCACCAGCAAAAAACACTTTGTCTTTCTGATCTTGTAATAAAATACTTCTAAGTACCCAAACTTTGCATATCTTGAAGAGCTTATTGATATTGTGCGCTCAGCTAGCGATGCTCAGTAGACAGGGCACTTGTGTTCACTGTTAACATGAGAGCCCAGGATTTCCAGATGATGGGGCAAGTGAAAGCATTTATCAGAGGGTCTTGGACCCTTGTGGTGCTTCTGTAAGAGTTGGTTCTTCCCTTTAATAGCCTATGGGTTGTTTAAACCCGTTAAATTAGCGAAGTTATGTGGACTCCATTAACTAAGTCCTTCCCATTCTTTCTTAGCGCTGATCTATAAGTCATTTTTACAAAGATTTATCTTTTTTTTGGGGGGGGGGTTCGAGACAGGGTTTCTCTGTATAGCCCTGGCTGTTCTGGAACTCATTTTTGTAGATCAGGCTGGCCTCGAACTCAGAAATCCACCTGCCTCTGCCTCCCAAGTGCTGGGATTAAAGGCGTGCACCACCACCACCCGGAGGATTTATCTTAATCATGTGTAAATTTGTGTATCTCTGTGGTTATGTGTACATGTGAGTGCAGGTGCCCACAGAATCCTGAAGAGGGGCATAGATCCCCTGAAGGTGGAGTTACAGCTGGTGTGAGCCACCTGATGTGTGCTGGGCACTGACCTCTGACCCTCTGAACCTCTGGAAGAGCACTACACCTCCTTAAACTACTGAGCCATCTGTTTAGCCCCACTGTTGCTTGCTTTCTTTGTTTCCTTCCTTTTTTTTTTTTTTTTTTCTCCTTTTTGGAGGTAGTGGCTCTTTATTCCCCTGGGTGTCCTGGAACTACGCTGTAGACCAGGTTAACCTTGTACTCACAGTGATCCACCTGCCTCTTCCTCCTGAGTACTTGGATGGGAGGTGTATGCCACCATGCCCAGCACTTGCCATCATTTGAGCCAGTATCTCAGGCAAAGTCAGGCTGATCTCAAACTCTCCAAGTAACTCCTGGTCTTCCTGCCTCTGCCTCTTCTGGGATTACAGGGTGCAGCAGCACCTCAGCAGCTCATTTTTTTTGTTTGTTTGTTTGCTTTTTAAGTATATAAGCCAATGGTTAGATCATAGCATCCTTCTCTCCAGTGTTGTGCAGAATCATCATTGGAAACCAGGCATTAGATACAGAGCCTGCCATTGATCTCAGTGCAATGCCCTGTCTTTCTCACACAGTGCACTGGGACACCCTTATCCCTAGAGGAACTGCTGCTGTTAACTTGTGTCTGCCTTTCATGTCTTACAGAGGTAAACTTTCCCTTGGAACATTATACATTAGAACTGCAAGACCACAGACTTACCAATGGTGGACTTCCGTCTAGAACAGTGGCTCTGTTGGATGAGAAAACAGCCATGGTGACTGCTGTCCAACTGGGCCAAACTAACCTTGTCTTTGTCCACAAAAGTATCCTTTTTTTTTCAAGTTTAGTGGCCAATCTACATCTCTCTGAGCACACTAGGCATGGTTCTTGGTAAAATACTGCCGCAGACCCTCTGGGTCCCTGTGTCTGCGTAAAATGGGTCTCTAGAGTAGGTGGGCAAAGGTTCGGATTAATTTGACAAATAGATACACACACAGGAGAGGTGTTGAATCTGAATGTAATTTTCTGGTCGAGCCTCAGACTTTATATAATACAGAGAATTATCAGGAGCTACAAATCACAAATAAGACAAAGTACACTGAAATTTACCAGATACAACAGAAAAGAATTTGCAGGAACTAATTAAATGTTTACATTAAGGATAACAAGCCCTGCCTAAGATCAGCCTAATGCCAGGCAAGAATTTCACACTTTAGTGTTAATAGCACCAGGGGTTTTTAACTCTTGACAGGCCTCAAGAATAATGTGGTATCACGGAACTCTAAATTCTTAGGTCTTGTAAAACTTTATCTTGTCTGGAGAATTCCCCATTTATCAGGATAGTATATTAACTCGCTCTTGGCATGGAATGTAGTCTGTAATAAAATCTTTATCTCAGTGAGAATTTTAGTCTCTTTCTGCAGACAACTGAGTTAATGGCTCTGATTTATTGTAGTGCTTAATTAGTTACTGAATAGGTTAAGCTCCCTGCTGCTATCTGGGATCTTGGAACACTGGGAAAGGCTTTAGCTAATTCAGAATACAATCTTAAAAGGCATTTACAATAAGGTAATACTAAATAGAGTGCACATGGATCCATACACTAGACTAACGCGGGAGTGGAAAATTTATTTTATGGTTTAGGGGAAACGCCAAACTCCAGGAGGGAGTTTCTGTGGAACTCTTTTCCTCGTGGGCAGCTTTCAAGCTTTTGCTTGTAAAGCTGATCCAACTGGAGAGCTTGCTTTCATCAGACTCCAGGAGGAGAGCTTCCTTGAAACTCTTTTCCTCATGAGCAGCTTTTAGGCATTCCTGCCTGACAGGCTGACTCCACCGGAGTGCCGTGGCAAAATACCTTATTAAAAGTGATTGCGGGCCCGAGAGAGATGGCTCAGTGGTTATAAGCAATGACTGCTCTTCCAGAGGTCCTGAGTTCAAATCCCAGCAACCACATGGTGGCTCACAACCATCTGTAATGAGATCTGATGCCCTTTTCTGGTGTGTCTGAAGAGAGCTACAGTGTACTTACATATAATAAATAAATAAATAAATCTTTTTAAAAACGAGTGATTGTGGGGCTGGAGAAATAACGCAGTGGTTAATAGCACTCACTGCTCATCCCAGTTCAGCACCCAGGTCAGGTGGCACCTGTAACTCTAGTTCCAGGGTATCTGTCCTTTTCTAGCCTCTAAGGGTCCCTTCTACACATAGCAGCCTCTTGCCTCATCCTTTTTAATATTAGGATTACATTCATTTGTTACTACATCTGGCTTTTAGTCATTTTAAGGTGTCTATGATGTCATCTACAGAAGAAATGAAGTCACTGAATATTTGTTTACTGGGCACCATCTGTGTGTCAGGTGGGTCACTGATTCCCTAGCAGAATTCTATGGTATTTTTTTTTTTTGTATGCCAAATCTATAACCAATCTAAAAAAGCCTGAAAGACTAATGTGGTGCCAGAACTAGAGGGATGGCTCAGAAGTTAAGAACACTGGAAGACAGAGGTTTGGTTCCCATGTCCACATGGTAGCTGTAACTTCAGTTACAGGTGGCCTATTTCTTCTGGATGTCTCAGGCACTGTGCAGGCACATGATGCAAAGACATATGTCGTGGTTGGAATATGCTCAGGCCAGGAAGTGGCACTATTAGGAGGTGCCACTTGCTGGAGAAAGTGTGTCACTGTGGCGGTGGGCTTTGAGACCCTCTTACTGCTCATGAGACAGTCTTCTGTTTGCCTTCAGAATAAGATGTAGAACTCTCGGCTCCTTCTGCACCATGCCTGCCTGCTTGCTACCATGCTTCCGGCTTTGATGATAATGGACTGAACCTCTGAACCTGTAAGCCATCCCTGATTAAATGCTGTACTTATAAGACTTGCCTTGGTCATGGGGTCTCTTCACAGCAATGGAAACCCTAACTAAGGCAACATACTGTGCATGCAGGCATCCATGTAACATAAAATAAAAATAATTTTAAAGTTAAAGAAAACTAAAAAACTTTAGCAGTAGGAAGTCTGGGTAACATTGTCAATAAAAATAGCTCAGTTTTGAAAAGAAAGAAAGAAGAACTGGTAGAAATTAGAGGAAGACACAAAGAGAACTATTTTTTGGAGGCAGGTCTCATGTAGCCCAGGCTGACCTCAGACTCATGGTTTAGCAGGTGATATCCTTGAGCTTTGGGTCCTCCACCTCTACCTCCCAGGTGTTGCAGCTGCAGATGTGCACCACACTTGTGGTTTGTGTGGTGCTGGGAATGGACCTCAGGGTTTCATCTTGCTGTGCAAGCCGTCTAACAGTTGATCTGCATCCCAAGAGAATGAAACGGAAACTTGCAAATAACTGCAAGTTAAAGAGGAAGAAGTTGGGGCTGTCAGGGAACAGAGCAGTTTGCTGATAGAAAGTGAAACGGAGAAGACCAGGGGAGTGAGTCAGAGGCCATGCATGTTATTCTGGTAGCAGGACTGGTTTCCTGTAGAAGCCATTCTGATGTTTCTTCACCTGTAAAATGAAGGCAATGTTATGTTTCTGAATTTCACTCTACTGCTTATATTTTGCTACTATATTCAATTATGTATCAGAACTCACCTAGTCTAGGTAGTTGTCTAAACAGTCTTTTTTGTTGTTGTTGTTTTTTCGAGACAGGGTTTCTCTGTGTAGCCCTGGCTGCTGTCCTGGCACTCACTTTGTAGACCAGGCTGGCCCCGAACTCAGAAATCCGCCTGCCTCTGCCTCCCGAGTGCTGGGACTAAAGGCGTGTGCCACCACGCCCGGCTCTAAACAGTCTTTAATTTGAACAGCTAAAAGTAATTACCAATTAGTATGCCAATCACACATGCACGTGTGTGTGTATGTATATATATAATATACATATTTTTATATCATTTGAAGGCATGAGAAATTTCCTTTTTTTATTTTATTTTTGTTTGTCTTACTATGTAGCCCAGGCTGGCCTTGAATGCAATGAGTAGCCCAGGCTACCCAAGAGCTTAAGATACTCCTATATCCACATCCACTTCCTGAATGCTAGACTTAGGCCTGTATTACTAGGCCTACTTAAATATACCTAAAAGACTGTTTTTCTTCAATGCTGAAGACTGACACGGTCTTTATAAGAACAGTTTATAGCTGAGTTACATCAATCCTTTTAACTTTTACTTACCATTTTATTTATTTTTCTATTTTCTTTACTCTTTCTTTCTTTCTTTCTTTCTTTCTTTCTTTCTTTCTTTCTTTCTTTCTTTCTTTCTTTCTTTCTTTCTTTCTTTCTTTCTTTTTTGGTTTTTCCAGACAGGGTTTCTCTATGTAGCCCTGGCTGTTCTGGAACTCACTCTGTAGACCAGGCTGGCCTTGAACTTGGAAATCTGCCTCCCTCTGCCTCCCAATTGCTGGGATGCTGGGATTAAAGGCATGCGCCACCACTACCCGGCTATTTTTATATTTTCTTTTATTGGTTAATTTTTTTGACTGGGTCTCCTGTATCCTGGGCTTCCCTCAAACTTGCTCTGCAGACCTTGAACTGACTCTCACGTCTTCACTCTGTACCTTTCGCAGTGCTGGGCATGGAACTAGGCACAGTGAATGCTGGGAAAACTCTATACCAAAAGAGCTTTAGGGGTCATTTATCTTTTTTTTTTTTTTTTTTTTTTTTAAATAATGTGTAAGTACACTGTTGCTGTACCAGAAGAGGGTGACAGATGTCATTACGGATGGTTGTGAGCCACTACGTGGTTTCTGGGATTTGAACTCAGACCTTTCAGAAGAGCAGTCAGTTCTCTTAACCACTGAGCCATCTCTCCAGCCCAGGAGTCATTTATCTTTGAGAGAAATCATACTTCTGATATTGGGACAAACCTGTGTTTCTTCCAGAAAGTAATTGTATTTAACTATTGGCGTCTCTAAGTAAGCTAGAAATATTTTTAAAAAATTATATGTATTTATTTTATTTTATTATATGTGTGAATGTTTTGTGTATGTGTGTGTATGTGTGTGTGTGTGTGTGTGTATCAAGTTGCATGCCTGATGCCTGAGGAGGCCAGAAAAAGGCATTGGATGTTCTAGTACTGGAGTTACATATGGTTTTAAGGCACTGTGTGGGACTGGGGGTTAAACCTGGGTCCCCTGCAAGAGCAGCAAATGCTCTGAGCTGAGGAGCCATCTCTGAAGCTCCTACAGGTATTTTTGATGGCAGAGAGAAAAGTAGTTGGTACTGAAGGTTTGCTGCAACATTACAGTGATGGTGCTGCCGCCGTGCGCTGGGCGTGCTGCTGGGCGGCAAGTGTCGCCCAGCTTTCCAACCCCACCACACTTTCTATTTCAGACAGATGTCTGTCCTCTTCCTGACTCAGTGGGAGCCTCAGATTTAGATTCAGGCAGAAAACAGAAAAATTCCTGCATTCCATATTGAGCTTCTCTGTGTGGATTTTTTGTTGTTGTTGTTGTTGAAGAAATAGTTCTGTAGCTGAATGAAATTGAAAACCACAGAACATGTTCTTTCCATTTCATTTTCCTCAAATTTGAAATTCTGTGTATTTGGGTGTTTTGTCTGCATCTGTGTCTATGCACCATATATGTGTCCAGTGCCTGAAGAGGCCAGACGAGGGTGTCAGAGCCCTTGGGACTGAAGTTATAGAAGGCTGTGAGCCACGTGGGTGCTGGGAACTGAACCCAGGTCCTTTAGAAGAGCAGCCAGTGCTCTTAGGGTCTGAGCATCTCCCCCTCCTGCCCCTGGTTTTTTTGTTTTGTTTTGTTTTTTAAAGATTTATTTATTTATTTATTTATTTATTTATTTATTTTAGTATTTATTTTATTTATATGTGTACACTGTTGCTGTCTTCAGACACACCAGAAAAGGGCATCAAATCTCATTACAGATGGTTGTGAACCACCATGTGGTTGCTGGGAATTGAACTCATGACCTCTGGAAGAGCAGTCAGTGCTCTTAACCACTGAGTCATCTCTCCAGCCCCCCACACCCCTGTTTTTATTATATTATTTATGTGTGTATATGTGTCTATGGAGTTCAGATAACAACTTGAAGTCAGCTTTCTCTTCTTACCATGTGGGTCCTAGGGATCAAACTTAGGTCTTCAGGCTTGGTGGAAACCACATGTTACTGATTGAGCCATTTTTTGGAGCCTGCCTCAGGCTTTTCTTAGAAGTATTCATATTTTAAGTTTTGGCTTTCCAAAGAAAATAAAAAGACAGGCTTTTTATTGTATGGGTTTGTTTATACATTTATTATTATGTTTTTCTTCAGAGGCTCACCTTTC
Source organism: Mus caroli (assembly GCF_978045245.1). Taxonomy (NCBI): domain Eukaryota; kingdom Metazoa; phylum Chordata; class Mammalia; order Rodentia; family Muridae; genus Mus; species Mus caroli. The sequence goes on along the minus strand of NW_028227258.1, from coordinate 71,809,035 downwards.
TTTACCTAATACTGACTCAGAAAATTTCCTTAAGCAAAAATTAAGATGTTCATATGCGCTCTGTGTCTGGACTCCCAAACTCTACCATATATGTTGTAGAGCCTGGATTTTTAGGTAACTAGATAATGACTTTCAGAAAGTTGATTGTTTAAATGAAAGTATTAAACATAAATGAATTCTGTACAATGAATGCATTAACCAGAAAAGGGCTGCCAAAGTTCCAACATTCCTTTCCAGATTTGAATTCAAGCTGACTTTGATGTGTTTCTTCCCTTCCTCCTTCTCTCTCTCTCTCTCTTTCTTTCTCTCTCTCTCTCTTTTCTTCTTTCTTTCTTTCTTTCTTTCTTTCTTTCTTTCTTTCTTTCTTTCTTTCTTTCTTTCTTTCTTTCTCTCTCTCTCTCTCTCCTTCTCTCTCTCTTTTCTTCTTTCTTTCTTTCTCTCTCTCTTTCTTTCTCTCTCTCTCTCTTTTCTTCTTTCTTTCTTTCTCTCTCTCTCTCTCTCTCTTTCTTTCTTTCTTTCTTTCTTTTTTTGTGTGTGTGTTTTGTTTTCTGAGACAGTTTTCTTTGTAGCCATGCCTGTGCTTGAACTCCCTCTGTGGATGAGGCTCGTTTCGAATATACAGAGGTATATACAAAATATACCTGCTTCTGCCTCCTGAGTGCTGAGACTAAAGATCTGCATGACCAGGCCCCACTTTGGTGTGTTACTTCTCTGTTACTGTGATAAGACACCACGACTAAGACAACTTATGGACAGAAGGCTTATTTGGGGCTTAGTTTCCAGAGGGATAGAGATCCATCCTTATCATGACAGGGGTCGTGGCAGCTGGCATTCACATCTGTATCCACAAACAGGAAACAGAGAGCACACTGGGGAAGTGGGAGGCTCCTGAATCCTTAAGCTTGCCCTTGGTGCCATCTTTCCTTCAATAAGTCCTTCCCAAACAGCTATTAACTGGGGGCAAGAAATGCCTGAAACTTCTTGGGGGGGCATCTCATTCAACACACTTGGTCACCGTGTTTATCACAACAGGAAAGTAACTAAGACATGATGTGTCTTGATTGTTGTTTGTAAGAGTGAAACATAACCAGGAGTCGGTGGTAGCCCTTTAGTTCCAGCATTTGGGACGCAGGAGCAGGCAGATCTCTGAGTTGGGGGCCAGCCTAGGTTACAGAGCAATTTCCAGCACAGGCAGGGCTACACAGAGAAACCCCAGAACCCCAAAATACAGATAAAACCAAAAGAAAACAAAGCCAACAACAACAAAAAGCAAAATATCTTTTTTTTTTTTTTTTTTTGCTTTTCGAGACAGGGTTTCTCTGTGTAGCCCTGGCTGTCCTGGAGCTCACTTTGTAGACCAGGCTGGCCTCGAACTCAGAAATCCGCCTGCCTCTGCCTCCCGAGTGCTGGGATTAAAGGCATGCGCCACCACACCCGGCGCAAAATATCTTAAAAACATTGTGGTGCTGAGCATGGTGGCACACACCTGAAATCCCAGCATTTGGAAGATTGAGACAGGAGAATTGTCAATTTGAATTTGAGGCCAGACTGGACCACATTATAGATGCCAGACCCACCCCTCTTCTACCCATAACACCCCCCCATCAACAAAAACCTGGCTTTATTAATATTCCATCAGGGGAGGGGGAGTGCTCACAATAGCCCATCCCTCCCTGAGAGGCCATAGCTGCCTAACGGTTCTTTTTTTTTTTTTTTTTGGTTTTTCAAGACAGGGTTTCTCTGTATTGCTCTGGCTGTCTTGGAACTCACTTTGTAGACCAGGCTGGCCCCAGAAATCCACCTGCCTCTGCCTTCCGAGTGCTGGGATTAAAGGTGTGCGCCACCATGCCGGGCTACCTAATGGTTCTGGTTATATCCCTTGGTGCTGCAGCACCTGTAAGCTCCGATGAGTAAGTAGCCCTCCTGCACACATGCTCATGCAAGCAACTTAAGTGTGTGTGGTGTGTGTGTGTGTGTGTGTGTGTGTGTATGTGTGTGTGTGTGCACTATGTGCATGCCTGGTGCCCATGAACATCATTAATAGGGTGTCAGACTCACTGGAGCTGGTTAGAAGTGAGTATAGGTTGCCAATATGGGTCTGGGACCTCAGCTCAGGTCCTTTGCAAGGGAAGTCAGCATTCTTAACGACTGAGCTGTCCTCATCGCACAAGGAGCAGGCACACACACACACACACACACACAAATAAGAGAACTTGTTGGAGAAAAAGCTTTGAGAAGGAGTCGAGGTGCATAGAGAGGATGATGGGACAATAAAAGGACATTGTACATTTATGTAACACTGAAAGAGTAGTGGGGATTGTTGCTGCCATTGTTTTGAGACAGGCTCTCACTGTGCATCCCAGGCTGGTGTAGAAGTGCTATGTAAACCAGGCTGGCCTTGAACTCACAGAGGTCCACTTGCCTCTGCCTCCTGAGTCCTGGCATTCAAAGGGTCCTATCAGTGCTTTGCTGCTCTGAAAAGACACCATGACCTTGGCAACTCTTATAACAAAACACAGCTAATTGGGGCTGGCTTATAGTTCAGAGGTTTAGTCCATTATCATCATGGAAAGAAGCACGGCAGCACACACACGCAGACATGGCAGAAGAAGGAGCTGAGAGTTCTACATTCAGATCTGCAGACAGCAGGGAGAGAGAGAGAGAGAGAGAGAGAGAGAGAGAGAGAGAGAGAGAGAGAGACTGACTGGACCTGCAGAGACACAATTCTTCCATCAAGGCCACACCTCCTACCCTGTCAAGTAGCACCATTCCTTAATGACCAGGCTTTCAAATATATGAGCCTCTGGGGGCCACTCTTGTTCAGACAACCACATGTGGCCTGAAAGAATAAAAATTTAAAAACAAGTTAAACAAACAAACAAACAAACAAACCCCACAAACAGGGAAGGCCAATGAGACCTCATCTCAAAACCTAAAACAAACAAACAAACAAACAAAAACAAAAACAAGGTCATGAATCAATAATATAATTTATATAATAAGTCTTTGAGTTAGAAAAAAAAAAAGACATTATTCCAGAAAAAAAGTTAATGTCCTTAGGCAATACAGAGCAACCAGTGTAATGTACTTGGTTCTTGTTTACATATATGCCAGTATTTTTCACACTTAATACAACTAAATTAAACCAAGCACTTTGGAATCATAAATAGTCACACAGCTTGTGGGAGGGAAGTAAGATCTGTTCTGAGCGCCAGCTCCATCCACCAGCTGTAGCTATGCATTTAAGGGATGAAGACATAAGAACAGGGTTTGGGGTGTGTGCTGGAGAGGTGGCTCCGGGATTAAGAGCACCTGTTGCTCCTGTAGAAGACCCAGTTCAGTTCGCAGGCTCCAAGCAGCTTTTTAAGTCATGCACAAAAGGAGGATGAACCTCTCGCACTCTCCATTCTTGCAGGCTTCAGCATCCATCCTGGAGGCCGATGGAGCCTAGAGGTGGGGCAGGTGTACGTCATCACAGTGGAAGTGTTCGACAAGAGCAGCACAAGGGTCTACATTTCTGACGTGAGTCGCTCCTTTGTTTTTGGTCCCTGTTCTTTCACTGAGACAGGATCTCATGGAGCCCACGCTGGACTTTTAACTAGCTTTGTAGCAGACCACGGCTTTGAGCTCCTGATCTTCCAGCCTCCACTTGAGCGAGTGCTAGGATTTCAGGTGTGTGTGCCCCAGGTCCAGTTTTATGTGGTTCCAGGGATCCAATCCGGGGCCTCAAGCATGCCAGATAAGCACTCTCCCAACTGAGCCACACTGCAGACCTCTCTGTCTTCCGTTATTGTGGACAGATCCTGGCATGCGCCACCCATCTGTGTGGCAGAAAGCCTTCTTTTTTTTTCCTTTGCTCCCAATCTTGGCATTTGTAAATGTATGTAAGTTATTACCATTAACTAGTGCTGCCCTTGGGGAACAGGAAACTGGAAGTCATAGTATGATCAGAATTACAGGAAGGAGTTGAAGAGCCCAGTAACAGCTGGAGACAAGCCTCACCCTGCATATCCACACGCTCACTGTCTACCACAGAGATGCTCACTCTCCACGTTCTGTGGTCATGAGAGTGACATGTGAACGTCAGGTGGGAAATGTGCCTCTGCTCAGAACAGCCAGGGTTTAGAATTAGGAACTATAGTTCCTAGTGGAATGGCATTGGCTGTCCTAAATGTATACGTTTCAACTGTTTTTGTCCCTGACATGAATCTTTCCAAAAATGAATATCATTTTAAAATCACACGTCTTCCTAATAAAATTTCCATAAGGGAAAAATTTGATTTTTCTTCTTTAAAGTAGCTAATTATTTTAAAAGATTAAAAAAAATTTGGGGGGTTTTTGGGTTTTTAATTTTGTTTCTGATTTTTGTTTTTTGCTTTGCTAGACAGGGTTTCTCTGTGTAGCCTTGGCTGTCCTGGAACTTACTCTGTAGACCAGGCTGGCCTCGAAATCAGAAATCTGCCTGCCTAGACCTCCCAAGTACTGGGATTAAAGATGTGTGCTACCTCCTCATGGCTTAAAATATTAAAAAAAAAATTTTGTGTAGAAATGGTTTTCCTGTAGATATGTATACCTGATACTCAATACAGCCAGAAGAGGGCATGGGATCCTCTGAACCCAGGGCCTCCGGAAGAGAGGAAGACTGAGCCATCTCTCCTGGCTCCTGTTTGTTTGATGCTTTTTGTTTGTTTTTTGAGGCAAAATTTCTCTGTAGCCCTGGCTGTCCTGAAATTTGCTCTATAAACCAGGTTGGCCTCAAACTCATAGAAATCCATCTACCTCTACCTCCCAAGTGCTGGGACTGAAGGTGTGTACCACCACTGCCTGGCTCCTGTTTTGTTTTGTTTTGTTTTAATTATGTGTATGTGGCTTTGTGTGTGAGTGTGGGTGCTCTCAGAGACCTGAGGTGTTGGATCATCTGGAGCTGGACTGAACCACCCTATGGCTGCTGAGAACTGAACTGGGTCTTCTACAAGAGCAACAAGTGCCCTTAATCACCGAGCCACCTCTCCAGCACACACCCCAAACCCTGTTCTTATGCCTCTATCCCTTAAATGCATAGCTACAGTCTTATCTATGGTTTGGAATTAAAGTGGGTTTAGGGGTAAAAACACATCTTCCACTTTATGTTGCTGTTGGACTGATTTCAGAACCTCAAGATCACGTTCCAGTTTTCCAAGGAGTACTTTGAAGAGCAGTTGAGTACTTCAAACGGATCTTACCATGTGGTAAAAGCCCTGAAAGACGGAGTTGTGGTGATAAATGCAACCCTGACCTCCAGCCTTCAGGAGGTAGGAGTCTTAAAACTTGTGGTTTCCTGGGAGCTCAGCAGGGTAGGCAGCCTTGATCTAAAGCAGCTGTGGCTTGCTATCTTTCTGTGTCTCACACCACACTTGGAATTGCATGCCTCGGCAAACTATCCTTTCGCTGCATGTAACATGTGGTTCCTTTAAGAAACTGTTTCATGTGTATAGTTCTCTGTGTCATCAGGTACACAAAACTTAAAAAGATTATTTTTCAAATTGTTGTGAGATGCACCTGTATGCAGGTGACCTCTGAGGCCAGAAGAAAACACTGGCTGCCCTAAAGCTAGAGCTACAGGCAGTACGGTCCTCTGCAAGAGCACTACAAACGTTTAACCACTGAACCAGCCAGCCCTGCAGACCCACATCAGGACTTATATTCTAAAATTCCAAACGGTTAACATGCTGATTTATTTAGTCATGTCCCGGACATTGAACTTTTACCTTATTTCCAGCTGTTTGTTTGTTTTAACCCAGAGTCTCTTCATGTATCCCAGAGTGGCCTTGAACTCAAAATCCTCCTGCCTCCGACTCCCAAGTGCTGCGCTCATAGCCCAGGACCCACATCCCCACCTTCCATTCTGCACTGTAGCTTGTTTTTCCACTGCTGGAAATGGCAGCGTCTTTGCAGATTTTTTTTTTTTCCTTTTTGTGACTTTTATACCAGAAATGGAGCTGCTGTGTAAGGATGTAGCCGGAATACTAGAGTTAGTCTTGTCTGTGGCCACCAGTGCTGATGAACAGAGGCAAGAACCGAGTCTTTAGTAGAATTTTTAATTTAGTATTTATATGTGCACAACCCACATTTGACTGATTAATAAGTCTATAGGTGGTGCCATGCTTGGGCAGGTAACCCTGGGTTGCATAAGAAAGCAAGCTGAGCAAGCCATGGAGAGCAAGCTGAGCAAGCCATGGAAAGTAAGCCAGTAAGCAGCTTCAGCTTCAGGAACCTCCGGGTCCCTGCTTTGAGCTCCTCCCCTGACCTCCCTTCATAATAGACTGTGAGCTCTAAGCTCCTCTTCATGTTGTCTTTGGCCATGGTGTCAGCAAGAGAGAGCAAACTAGAACAACTCCAAGTGTTTCTAATTTTCTGACCTTTTTTTTTTTTTCTTTTAAAGGCAGGCAGCTAACCTCAGCTGCCCTTGAACTCCTGACCCTCCTGCATGAGCTGTACCTGCCTCTACACTGAGATCTTTTTCTTTTAGAGGTAGAAGGTAGTTGAGTATTTTAGGGACATCCCACTTTGCTCATGTTTTCAGTATCAATGAAATTGTCTCAGGAAATCCATCCTGACCTGTCTTTTCTTATCCCTGCAGAGAAACAGTTCCCAGCCAAAAACCTATCAAATCAGTCATCAACAAGAGGTGAAGATATACTTTCCCATTCAGCTTAAACCCAGCTTTCTGGCCTTTCCCCATCATCCCCTGGGAATATCAAATCGGTTCACAGTTCAGGTACGGCATCCGCTAATAGCAAATTCACACAGAAATAAATCAGTTTCTCTGATAGTTAATTAGTGTCTCTAATCATGCTTTATTGAAGAAGTTTAGACATGTAGCCCAAGCTGGCCTTAAACTCTGTAGCCTCTGACTCTACTGCCTGCATTTCCTGAGTGTGGGAGTGTGGGAGGGTGTGAGTGTGGGAGGGTGGGAGGGAGTGTGGGAGTGTGGGAGTGAGGGTGTGAGTGAGGGTGTGAGGGTGTAAGGGTGGGAGTGTGTGAGTGAGGGTGTGAGTGTGGGAGTGTGGGAGTGAGTGTGTGAGTGAGGGTGTGAGGGTGTAAGGGTGGGAGTGTGTGAGTGAGTGGGGAAGTGTGGGAGTGAGTGTGTGAGTGAGGGTGTGAGGGTGTAAGGGTGGGAGTGTGTGAGTGTGTGAGTGAGGGTGTGAGGGTGGGAGTGTGTGAGTGAGTGTGGGAGGGTGGGAGGGTGGGAGGGTGAGGTGGTTACAGCTCTGCAGTGCCAGACCAGGTATCGGCAGTGCTGGGTCTTCACTCTATCTGCTGTGCTACACCCCAGGCCTAGATTGTTATTAACTTTTACCTCTCCACCAACTTAGTAGTGCAGCTCAGTGTTTGCTGCACCCCAAATCTGAGACTCGGTGTTCTTTCCATCTTTGCCGTCTGTCATTTCCTTGTGAGTTTTATGTCATTTTGCCATCTTCCCTGATGCCTTGATGGCCCTGTGACCCTCTGTGAGACAACAGCTACTTAGCTGCCCTTTAAGGCTCCTCTTGCCCACTTCCCTGCTTCCCTGCAGATTCACGGTTTCTTAGCAGGTTCAGAGATAGTTCATCCCAAAGCTTTATTATTTTTCTAAACTCGACACCAGCGGTCATGTTTTATGTTTTACTTAAAATCTGCTTTCCTTCCGGAAGACTTCATCCTAGGCTGTGGCTTTTCACAGGTAGAGGGAGGTAGTGGCAACTTCACCTGGAGCTCTTCTAACGAAACCGTTGCCATGGTTACCACCAAAGGGGTGGTAACCGCGGGCCAGGTGAGAGGGAACAGCACCATTTTGGCACGAGATGTACAGAATCCCTCTCGATCTGGAGATATTAAGGTACATGTCTCTTTAAATTATTTAAGGGTGTCTCCATATGTGTCCATATATGTCTGTGCACCACTGTGCCTGTTATCCATGGAAGCCATAAGAGATCATTAGATCCCATAGATCTGTACAGACAGTTGCGAGCTGCCATGTGGGTTCTGAGAATTGAACCTCGGTCCTCTGCAAGAGCAGCAAGAACTCTTAACTGTCGAGCCATCTCTTCAGCCCCATGGTTTTTAAATTTAAGTGCAGGAACATGTTTGAAACTTCATCTAGTACAACTTGACTATTTGAAAATTTTAACCCAGAGCTGAGGATGTGGCTCATTGGGAAGAATGCTTGCCTGCTGTGCACAAAGTCCTGGGTCCAATCCTTAGTGCCAGAAAACTGGGCATGGAGTCCATGCTTGTGATCCAGCGCTTAGGAGGTGGAGACAGGAGAATCACAAGTTCAGCATCATCTTCAACTACATGAAACCCTGTCTCAATGAATAGAACTAAATTAAAGTGTTATAAAATTTAACCTGGAAATACATATTTCTTAAGTACATCTGAATATGGGTTGACTACTACTTGACTTAAGAGCCATGTATTTGACATCTGTGTCTGCTTTCTCAATTGTAAAATGGGGTGGTCATGCAGGGGGTGTAACTCAGGGCCAGAGATCACTTACCTGTGTAAGGCCCTGGTTTCCATTCCCAGCACTGTGCCTGGCTTTTGTGTAGGTTTTGGGGACCCAAATTCAGCTCCCCATATTTGTGAGACAAGTTTTTAATAATTTAAAATAGTTTAAAATATTTTATTATATATAAATATATTTAATATTTTATTATATATAATATATTTAAATATATTTATATAAATAAATATATTATATACATATAATCTATATATAAATTCATATATCTATAAATATAAATAAATATATTTAAATATTTTAATATATTTAATATATTTTATTTGTTTTTTGTTTTTGTTTTCAAGACAGGGTTTCTCTGTGTAGTCCTGGCTGTCCTGGAACTCCCTTTGTAGATCAGGCTGGCCTCGAACTCAGAAATCTGCCTGCTTCTGCCTCCCAAGTGCTGGGATTAAAGGCATGCTCCACCACCGCTTGCCTTAATATATTTTAAAATAGCCTTTGCATATGAGGTGTGTGTAGAGTGGGCGTCTATGCCACAGCAGGGCATTTGGAAGTCAGAAGACAGCTTTTGTGGGACCAGTTCTCTCCTTCCATCTTTACAGGGGGTTCCAGAAATTAAATTCAGGTCACCAGGCTTATGTTGTATGGCAAGTGCCATTACCCATGGAACTGTCTCACTGGCTCCATAATCTGTCAAAAATCATTCGTGTGTGTGTGTGTGTGTGTGTGTGTGTGTTAGGCTGTGTGCAGGCATGCTATGGTGCACATGTGGAGGTCAGAGGACAGCTCTGTGAAGTCAGTTTTCTCTTCCACCATCACCTGATGTCCTAGTTTATTTTCTGTTGCTGTGATAAATACCACGACCAAAAGTGTGACCTCCCCTTTCTGGGGAGGAAAGGTTAGTTTGGCTTATACTTCTAGGTCTCAGTCCATGACCTAGAGATTTCAGGCCAGGAGCTCCAGCAGGAACTGAAGCAGAGACCACATATGAATGCTATTTAGAGCCTTGCTCTGTAGCCTTTCTTAAACAGCCCAGACTCAAGCTTAAGGATAGTACTGCCCATAGTGAGCTGGGCCGGGCCCACCCACACCAATCACTGAGCAAGAAAATGCCCCACGGACATGCCCATGCCACAATTCAGAGGCAGTTCTTCAACTGAGGCTCCATCTTCCCAGGTGTATCCAGCTGACAGTCAAGATTAGCCATCACACGAGTACCAGGGAGCAGGTCATTAGGTTTGTGTGACAAGTGCATTGTGTTCTCAGCTGCTTTGTTGACCCCTTATACATAGAGTCACCAATGGCTTTCATGCTAACCTTATTACTAGCCTCATAGTTTGGCTAGTTAATCTGCCTGTAAAAGACAAAATTCTTGCCAGGCTTGCTGGTACATACATGCCTGTCATCTCAGCAATTGGGAGCCGAAAGCAGAAAAAGTCAGAATTTGGTTAGCCTCAGGCTGGGTCATGTGAGGCCCTGTCTCAAACAAAAAACAAGGCCTGAACCTTTAATTAAATGGTCATTTGTCTATTCTTCTCCAGTTTAAGGTATATGCTGCTTTTCCCTGTGTCACTTGGCATTTTGTCATCATGTGGTGACCATTTATTGAGTGCCTGTGGGTTCTGAATATGTGTTGTCACAGGACCCCCTTCATGAAACTAAAATCCAAATAGGAAGATTTATTAATATGAGAACTTATACAATATTTCAAGGAAGATGTAAGAGGTATCTTATTTTATTTTTTTTCAAATTGCATAAAACATTTATTTCACAGTATAATTAAATACTAGTAAGGATAAATTCACTTTATGTGATAGTGATACCATATGAGGCTCCTAAAATCTCTATGAAGGGGAAGGAGGGGAAACCACAAAGCAGGAAATTGGGCTTTCCCTACACATGGAAGCATCAAGCTCTAAGTCTAAGAGAAGCCAGAACCAGGCAAAGCAAACACAAGGCAGAAGTCCTGGAGCAGGGCTCCAAGGCAGTGGCTTTTGCCTTCAGAGAGCTGATTCACAGAGCTGCCCCAACAATGCATGTACACCTAACAGGGTTTGGGGGGGGGTGGGGGGGGATGGGGGGGGAGTAAGTTGGTGCTTAAGGGTCTTTAAAGGTGACAAAACGAAGCGAAGGTTCTTGGTTCTGATCCAGGGACCACTGAGAACAGGTAAGGAATGAAATCTCACAAGGTGAGCAGGAAGCGCCTGGCAGCCTTCATGGGAAAGATGGACAAAGAGAAAGCACTCTCCAAGGGCCTGTAAGAGGTATTTTAAAGCATGAGCTCACTGCTACTTAGATCATGTAATAAAATTGATGGGCCAATGCAATGACTCAGCAGGTTTGAAGGCCCTTGCCATGCAAGCCCTGGAAACCCACATTTCAAGAGAGAACTCTACAAAAGATTGTCCTCTCACTTCCATGTGCACACTATGACATGTGTCCATGGCATTTGTGCATACACTCATATCAAAAGCACACATAGTAGTGGTAGCAGTGATGATGATGATGGTGGTGATGATGGTGGTGATGACATTCCTGAACTCTTTCAGTGAGTTTGAGGCCAGCCTGGTCTAGAACAGCCAGAGCTACATAATAGAGAGACACTGTCTCAAAAAAAAAATCAATCAATAAACTTAATGAAAGTGAAAAGCCACTCTTGGTGCTGGAGAGGTGGCTCAGTGGTTAAGGGCACCGACTGCTCTTCCAGAGGTCCTGAGTTCAATTCCCAGTAACCGCATGGTGGCTCACAACCATCTGTAATGGGCATCTTATGCCTTCTTCTGGTGTGTTTGAAGACAGCTACAGTGTGCATATACATAAAATAAATAATTTTTTTTAAAAAATTAAAAATAGAAAGAAAGAAAGAAAGAAAGAAAGAAAGAAAGAAAGAAAGAAAGAAAGAAAGAAAGAAAAGAAAAGCTACTCTTGGCAGATAAAAGAACAGTCCTCGTGGGTGGGGCTAACTAGTGACTACTTGGGAGGATACAGGCAATGAAAGCCGGAGGGCCACGCCAGGGTGTTCCTCTGTGAGTGAGTATTTGAGTTTTAACAGTGGTCCTGTACATTCGCATATTCCAGGTGCTGCTTTCAAGGCACAGCTGCAGGGTTCCGTGGTTCAGAAAACTCATAGCAGCACTTTCTCTCTCTTACAGATAGCACTTTGTAGCTCCTGGTATAGAAAAACGGGCAATCAATATAAGTTGTTTTTAAAACAGTTTATTAGGGTGGTAAGGCTTGTGCTTAGAAAGATACTTAATGTCTTAGCATTTCTATTGCTGTGAAGAGACACCATGACCACAGCTACTCTTATAAAGGAAAATATTTAATTGTGGCTGGCTTACAGTTTCAGAAGTTTAGTCCTTTACCATCGTTGGCAGGAAGCTGGCAGGCACAAAGACAGACATAGTGGTGGGTAAGGAGCTGAGAGCTCTACATTTTGATCTGCAGGCAGCAAGGAGAGACTGTGTGCCACAGTGGGCATAGCTTGTGCAACAGAGACCTCAAAGCCTGCCCCCATAGTGACACACTTCCTCCAACAAGGCCACACCTCCTAGTAGTGCCACTCCCTATAGGCCAAGCTCAAACACATGAAGCTATGAGAGCCATTTCTACTCAAACCACCGCCCCTAAGTACTACTTTTGTAATCACTAATGGTAATGACAATTATCTTAAAGAGCAAAAGCTAGCTGCTGCTGTAGGCGAGTAGACAACGATGGACTGAAGGCCAAGACACCAGCCAAACCTTGTTCTAGTTAAGTATCCATTGCTGTGATAAATGCTATGAAGTCAACGGGGGAAGAAAGGGTTTATTTCAAGTTACAGAAGTCAGAGTAGGAACTCAAGGCAGGGACTGAGGCACAGGCTTTGGAGGAACATTACTCACTGGCTTGCTCCCCGTGGTGCACACAACCTGCTTTCTTATACAACCCAGACCAACTACCCAGGGGCGGCCCTGCCCACAGTGGGCTGGAGCATCCCACATCAACCATTAATCAAGAAAATACCTTCACAGTCTTCCCTACAGGCTAATCTGCTGGAGACATTCTCTCAGTTGAGATCACTTCTTTCCAGATATCTCCAGTTTATGTTAAGCTTGCAAGCCTAAATTACTGAAATGATACTGAGACCTGAAAGGAGATGAACAAATTGCCTGGGTGTGGTGGTGAACACCTTCAACCCCAGCATTTAGGTAGATTTCTGCTATCTTAAGGCCAGCCTGGATTACATAGTAAATTCCAGGCTAACTAGAACTAAATAATGAGACCCTGTCTTAAAACAGCAGCAAAGCTGAGCAGTGGTGGCGAACACCTTTAATCCCATAACTCACAGAGGCAGGCAGAGGAAGGCAGCACTTACAGAGCCTACAGAGGAAGCTCCAGAAGAGCCAGGGCTACACAGAGAAACCCTGTCTCAGTCAAACAGCAACAACAAAAGAAGTGGACAAAATGAGAGGGCCTTATTTTAGGAGAGGGATGGGTTGAGATAGGGTCTCAGTCTGTAGACCAGGCTTGTCTTAAACTCAGTATGTTGCCCGGGTTGACTTTAAACTCTTGGCCATTCTCCTGCCTCATCCCAAAGGCTGGAATTGTAGGAGAAAAGATTTGATGAGCACTTGGATAGTGGAAGTAAAAGATATAAAGCTACAGAGATGGTGTGGAAGTATGTTGTCAATACAGAAAACGGAGAGGGAAAGGAGACAGGCTGCTTTTGGGAACATTGAGTGTGAGTCTTACCTTAAGTCTAGATCACTTACCTCTAGTGCCAGGGTCAGTGAGGTGTTATGCTGTGTTGTGTTTTCATTCTTGGGTTTGTTTTTGTTTTGACAGGCCCTCACTCTGTAGCCCAGACTAGCTTCAAACTTACTAACTCACGACAATTCTCTTGCATCCACCTCTTGTGTGCTGAAATTCCAGGCCACCTCAAACCAAGCAAATATAAAAGTGTACTTGTTCAGAACAGATGGGTTATTTCCCCAAGCGTGGTTGTGTGTGTGTGTGTGTGTGTGTGTGTGTGTGTGTGAGTGTGTGTGTGTGAGTGTGTGTGTGTGTGAGTGTGTGTGTGTGTGAGTGTGTGTGTGTGAGTGTGTGTGTGAGTGTGTGTGAGTGTGTGTGTGTGAGTGTGTGTGTGTGTGTGTGTGTGAGTGTGTGTGTGTGTGTGTGTGTGTGTGTGTGAGTGTGTGTGTAGTTTTTCGACACAGGGTTTCTCTGTATAGCCCTGGCTGTCCTGGAACTCACTCTGTAGACCAGGCTGGCCTCGAACTCAGAAATCTGCCTGCCTCTGCCTCCCAAGTGCTGGGATTAAAGGTGTGCACCACCACGCCCAGCTTCCCCAAGTGTTTTTAATCAGTTGAATTTGTAGGTGTATGTGAAGTGCTGACCTAAGTTGACCTGGTTAGGTTTTATTTTGTCATCTTGACACAAGCTAGAGTCATTTGACAAGAGGGAACCCCAATTGGGAAAAAATATTGGTCTGTAGGGAAGCCTATAGGGGCACTTTCTTAATTAATGATTGATGTGGGAGAGCCCAGCCCATTGTGGGCTGGTGGTCCTGGGGGCTCTAAGGGAGCAGGCTGAGAAAGCTGTTTTCCTCTGTAACCTCTGCTTCAGCTCCTGCCTCCAGGTTCCTGTCCTGTGTGAGTTCCTGTCCTGACTTCTTTATACAATGATCTGTTACCTGAAAGTTTAAGCCAAATAAATCCTTTTCTCTCTAAGTCTCCTTTAGTCATGATATTTCATCACAGCAATAGGAACCCTAAGACAAACTAGGCTCTGGTGGTGCACATCTCTAATCCCAGCACTCAGGAAGCAAAAGCAGGTAAACCTTTGAGTTCAAGGCCAGCCTGGTCTACAGAGTAAATTCCAGGACAGCCAGAGCTACACAGAGAAGTCCAAACTCCCCCCCCCCAATTTATATTTTATACATATATATATATATGTAAAAAATATATATAAACTGGAGGCTAGATTAGTGATAGTGAGCTTTCTGAGCATGCACAGGATCTGCATTCAACTTGAGCATCACCACCACCCCACCAAAAAAGAAAAGAAAGACTAGGGGGACTGAAGGAAAACATGTAAGTAAGTAACAGCAGTGTGCGGAGAGGGTAAACATACGTTGTTGAGACATGATCTCACTGTGGCCGAGGATGAACCTGACTCTATTGTATTGGCTCAGCTTTCTAAGGGCTGGACTCAGGCATGTGCCCCACACTAAATTGTTCATATTTATGTGTATATTACATATGTATAGACACACAGCCCATGATTATGAGTGTGTCTTAATGTCCTTTCCTAAAAGTTAATTGCTTTTCCCTAAGGTGTATGTCATGAAGCTGAACAAAATGGAACTGTTGCCATTTCAAGCTGATGTGGAAATTGGCCAGATTATTGAGGTATCCATTGCAATGTATCATGTAAATACAGAGACCAAGGAGGCCATCGCATTCACAGACTGCTCGCACTTACCCCTCGATCTCAACTCGGATAAGCAAGGAGTCTTCACTCTTTTTAAAGAAGGCAAGGCTAAGCTTTTACCACCCCACCCCTTCATCCTTTAATTAAGGGACAACTACCACTGAAGTTTAATTCATACAATTCTTTCTCTCCTTCCCTCCCTCCCTGCCCCTCCCACTCCCCTCCCCCCAATAGGATGCTGCTATGTAGCCTAGGCTGGCCTTGGATTCATAATCTCCCTGTCGCCGGGTGTGGTGGCGCACGCCTTTAATCCCAGCACTCGGGAGGCAGAGGCAGTCGGATTTCTGAGTTCGAGGCCAGCCTGGTCTACAGAATGAGTTCCAGGACAGTCAGGGCTATACAGAGAAACCCTGTCTCGAAAAAAAAAAAAAAAAAAAAAAACCATAATCTCCCTGTCTCAGCCTCCTGAGTGCTGGCGGGAAAGGCCTTGATGCAGTTGTTACTCTACTCTTTTTTATGAATATTGACACTGAGAGCAAAAGCACGGCACGGGTGTTGTGTCTTTGTGTGTGGTGTGCATATATCATATATGTGCTCATGTTCATGTGGATGTGGATGCACATCACATGTGTTCACATGTATGTGCGCCCTGGATTTGGAGGTGATATTGGTGTCTTCCTTGATTGGATGCAAGTTTATTTATCGAAGCAGAGCTTGCCACTGAACTCAGAGCTCACCCCTTCTCACTGGTCTAGCTTGTTTTGGGGTCCTGTCTGCTCCACAAGTGCTGGAATTCCAAGTGGTCATCACACCTGCCTGGCTCTTTCATGGGTTTGGGAGATCTGAACTCTGGTCCTCACACTTGGAGGGAAATGAGTGCTTTATCTTCTGAGCCATCTCCCTATCCCCAAAGCTGAGCTTGCTAACCCTGTGGCTGAACAGACCATTTCCAGCCATAGGAGCATCTTCTATTTCTGGCCTCCCTTTCCTTTCCTCTTTCTTTCTTTAATACATGTATTTTTGTTTTCAGGAGTGAGGATTGATCCTAGGGACTTGGACATGCTAGACGGTGTCCCCAGGCTTTCATGTTTCCTTTTTAAGAGGAGTATGGTGTCATTTCATGACTGTATGTTATTGTCAAAAGGAGATAATATATTTATCTTTTCTTTTCTTTTTTGAGGCAGAGCCTCATGTAATCCAGACTGGCTTTGAACTTGCTATGTAACCAAAGATGACCTTGAATTTTTGGTTTCCTGCCTCCTGCTGAGATGATCAGGAATACCATGCCTGATTTACACTCTACTGGGGACAGAGCATGCCCAGTAAGCACTCTCCCAACTCAGCTATACCTTTAGTCTTGACAGTATGTTTTTCTAGTGAAAAAGGAAAACACAAATAATTTATTTATAAAGACCAGCATGCATGCTTCTTGCTGTTGAAGTTCATATTTTATACTGAGCCCCACTGATTTTCACCAATATAGTGCAGAAGTAACATGGGATATTTCTTTAGCATTTAGTGTTTGCCAGTCTCTTTTGTGAGTACTTTCCCATATTAATTCCTGTGACTCGTTGATGTCTGGAGGAGTGCCATCAGCCCGACTTCTTCCTTATCCTGCTTGCTCATCAGCGTGTAGCATCCTTCGGCTTTCCTCGCTCTTCTCTTCTAAGCTCTAACTAATGATGTAAGATATAACAAACATCACTTTAACCTTTTATCCTGATAACCATTGTAAATGGCTTTAAAAAGTTACTTAATAATTATCAATATGACCTGGCCAGTCCCCCAATAATCAAGGCAGAATCCTACAGACTTATTTATTTATTTACTTATTTTTATGTATGTGAAAACGCTGTCTCTGTCTTCAGACACACCAGAAGAGGGCATCAGATCCCGTTACAGATGGTTGTGAGTCACCATGTGGTTTCTGAGAATTGAACTCTGGACCTCTGAAAGAGTAGTTGGTGCTCTTACCCTCTGAGCTATCTCTCCAGCCCTCCTATGGATTTTTAAAATCAGCTTTAGCATGATTACTGGGCTAATTACCCCTAATATATTTTTCTATACACTAGACTGTTAATTCCCCTGCTGTGCTCCCCAAGTTCTTGTTTGAGTCCTGAGTTATTTCTGTTCCATCAATCTGTCCTCAGGGGACATTTCACTCAGCTACAAGCTCCTGGTCCATCACATCTAATGGAGACCTCCTGTACTTTTGTCTTCTTTCTCCTTCTCCCTCCTCCTCCTCTCCCGTCTTCTTCCTTCACTTTTTCCTCCTGGTCTATACCCTGTGACCCCCAGACAGTAGCTGAAACCCCACCTACCTCTATTTTCCCCAGTAATTAACCAATAGCTTTAAGTTGGGAGCAACCAGATCTTAGAGTTAAGAATTTAACATTTGAATGCACAGCACCAGATGAATCCTCAACAACTGTTGTGCCAGGAAGCCATCGTATATCCCAAAAGACCACCAAGGAGCTGTTTCTGATGTAGTCCCATTGGGATCTCCTTATTACTAATTCAGGTTTGGGCTTACTCACTGCTGGCCCACAGGACAGTTTGGCAAAGCAGCCCTGAAATGGAAATAATTGGTGGGGGCAGTGGGGGGGTGGTGTCCAGTCTGGCAAGCATGTAACTAAATGTCTATTGTAAGCCGACAGGTGGGTGCTCTGAAGCAAGACCATATACAATCACAAATGGTCAGAAAGAACATCTAGAACAATCAGACTAATCTTTGATTAACTGTTGCTAGGAAGTAGCTAGGGAGTAGCTCAGGCCAAGAGCAAGCTGTGGGGTCCTTCCTAGTGCTTGGCAGCAGCTTGGGTTCAACTGTGGGCCAAGTTCTCAGGCTTTTTGTTTTTCTTTTAAGATGGAGGCTGGTTTTAAGATGGAGTAGGTTTGGCCTCTCATTCCCCACTTTCTCTGGTAACTAGAAGGCCCAATCATAGGACTTCCTGAAGCTGGTAGTGACTTTTTATCATCATGTTAATTAGTCTCAAGTCTTTCTTTTATGATCTGGACTAATTTGTTTAGGATGTAGGGGCCGAAGGTAAGGAGCAGAAGTGAAATGAGCAGGGGCCCAGCAGGGTAGATATCAGGGTGGTCAGCCATGGGGAGCTGTTGATCTGTAGTTGAACCAGCCTTGTGCCTGTTCTCTTTTTTTTTTTTTTTTTTTTTTTTGGCCAAGCCCTCTCCCACTTTGGCCATTGATTCTTTGACCACTCCAGAGTGTCAACATAAATCAGCATTCTGTTTGAGGGCTGCACAAACAGGAGATCCAGCCCCCTCCTATTTTGGAGTACTACCTCTTCCAGGGAGCCCAGAAAATCTTGGAGATTTTTTTTTTTTAAAAATCTCTCTATATCAGTATAGATATATGGCCTCTCTTAGACCATCATACTGCTTGTTTTGCAACACCAAGGAAGCTATACCAGCCACGTCTAGTTCAATGAGAACCGCCAGAGTTTCAGCCTAAATTGGTTTTCCCTTGGCTCTTCTGGGGACTAAACCCGAGGTTCCATCCAATCTAGAGCATGGTTGTCTGTGTGATAGATGATCCTGGGTACAACTGGACAAGTATACAGAATTCTTTGTCCTGATATAGTATAGCTCTGTGGATGCATGTGGTAAACCCTGTAGTATGTGCATATCCACCCGGCTTTGTTGGATGGTAATAGGTATTTATCATTATCGGGATTTGTCTTGTGGATCCGGTTACAAAGATGGCTGTAGGCCCCAGGGACTGTCTCTATACAGGTGCCCTGACCCTCTATGGCCTGTAAGGTCATAAGCCTAGCTTCCCCTTGCTACCATCTACACTCATTGGGGGACTCAGTTTCAGTAAAGTTTCAAATCAGGGCTATGCCTTCAAGGTCTTATCTCATAGCACAGTCAACATGACTCAGCTAACCCAGCTCTGGGGCACTGGTGACTAGAAAAGGCCTGACCATCATATTCCAGAGTGGGTCAGAGCTATCATTACTCAGCCTTTGTGTTGGTCTGGTGGCTTGGATTGGGGCCTTCTTAGGGGAAGATGGATGTGGGCCTTGGGGTAGGATTGGCGTCCAGGCCCACAGAGGTGGTGGGCATTGGGGCTGAGAGCAATTGGAGGTGTCTGAACATAGAGTCAGATGGTGGACAGGATCTTGATAAACTCAGTTCCCCAAGGTTTTGTTGTTGTTGTTGTTATTTGTTTGTTTGTTTGTTTTTGTTTTTGTTTTTTCGAGACAGGGTTTCTCTGTGTAGCCCTGGCTGTCCTGGAACTCACTTTGTAGACTAGGCTGGCCTTGAACTCAGAAATCTGCCTGCCTCTGCCTCCCAAGTGCTGGGATTAAAGGCATGCGCCACCACTGTCCGGCGGGTTTTTTTTTTTAAAGGTTTAATTTTATGCGTTTTTTTAAAAAGATGTATTTATTTATTTATTTATTTATTTATTTATTTATTTAGTGTATATGAGTACACTGTAGCTGTCTTCAGACACTCCAGAAGAGGACATTGGATCCCATTACAGATGGCTATGAGCCACCATGTAGTTGCAGCCCAGTCCCCAAGTCTTACTGATAGTTTGAGATGCTATCTTACTTACTGAAGGCTGAATGCAGCCTTCCTGCGGTGATCTGTGAATCTAATAATAAGAGGATTGTATTTCTCCCCACAGTCCCGGGAATTGAGCCTAGTCATGGTGATGAGGTCCTTACTGGGGGAGGGGGAGACTTCTAGTGTTTCCATCCAGTGGATTTGCATCTCCAGGCTGCCCAGAAGAAAGCCTCAGGGCCTCCACATTTGTTGCATTGGTCCCTGCTCTGGGAATGTCCTGGGCAAACATACAAAGCTTGGTGTTTAGTCTCCCATCCCACCAAATGTGTATTGCAGCCATAAGCTGGCAGATACCTTTCAACATTGTTCTAGAGAGGTGGGCCCCATTCTTTACCCACCAGATCACAAAGTTAGACATGGAGATCGGGGAGCCAGGTACCCAGGGAAGTGGAGTTGATCATCTTTCCTGTGGCTGTATTGATAATGACCCTGGTAAGATTAAGGGGCTGGAGGGGGCTGGGGTTTGTAGTACATACAGCACAGAGGCTCATCAGGATCGTTGTAACTTGAGAGTGAGAGTGTTGGAAGGGTGTCTGATTCCTTCTATTTCTCTTGTTTCCGGCTGGTCTGGGGCATCCTCAACTACAAATGGGTCTGTGATTCGAGTGTATATGGCGGATCCACACTGCAATTCTGTCAACCTTTAAGGCAGTAGGTGTGGTCAGGATGATGATATAGGAACCTTTTCAGTGAGGCTCTAATGACTCATGGTGGTGTCTGTTTATCAGGACCCCATCTCTGGGCCACCTGTTCCGGAGGGGGGCCTGTTTTATAGAGAGCATGGAGTTTAGGCCAAACATGTTTATGAGCCCATTGGACACCTTGAGATGGTTCAGCAGTTGGTGATCTTCGAACTCAGTGATAACTTCTCCCTGTTTGTTAAGAACAATGGGAGGTGGTATCCTAAACGTGACTTAAAAAGGGGTGAGTCCCATCTGGAAAGGGGAGTTTCATACCCAGTAGAGATCGAAGGGGAGAGTTACTCAGTCATTCTGAGTCTCTTAGGTCAATTTAGTTAAGGTCTCTTTTAGGATTTCATTTATTCTTTCTACCTGTCCTGAACTTTGGGGTCTATAAGCACAACAAAGGTTTTAATCAATCTCCAGAATATTGGTTAGTCTCTGACTTACCTGGGACACAAAAGCTGATGTATTGTCTGGCTCTATCATCTGAGGAAGTCCATACCTTGGCAGTATATCCTCTAAGAGTTTCTTTGTCATCGTGGAAGTAGTTATATGTTTGGTGGGGAAAGCCTCAGTTTAACCAGAGAAGGTATCTATAAACATCGGTAAATATTTATATCTAAAAGTTTCTGGTTTAACCTCTATGAAGCCTGTCTCTTAGACTCTGGATTTTGTGCCTCTGAACCTATTACTGGGGTTCTTCTTGTTAGGCACACATTAGTTGGCTTTACAGTTCTCGACAATCTCAGCTATCTTTGAGTCGGCATTGCTAATCTTGATATCAAATTCTGCATTGTCCAGACACCCATGTTGGGGGAGTGGTGGATCTTCTTGGGTCCTCTGGAGCTGTGGTTAGAAGGGTTGCAAGTGCACTGTGGGTACTGGGTACTGAGCTTGGGTCCTCTGGAGCTGTGGTTAGTAGGGTTGCAAGTGCACTGTGGGTACTGGGGACTGAGCTTGGGTCCTCTGGAGCTGTGGTTAGAAGGGTTGCAAGTGCACTGTGGGTAGTGGGGACTGAGCTTGGGTCCTCTGGAGGATCAGTCAGTGCTTGTAACTGCTGAGCTCTTTCTTCAGCCCCAAGTTATACTTTTAATGTGTTAAAATTATTCTGTTTCTATATCCTAATTTCTTTTTTAAATCTTTTTGTTTTGTTTTGGTTGTTGTTGTTTTTCTGTATAACCCTGGCTGTCTTGGAATTCACTCTGCAGACCAGGCTGGCCTTGAACTCAGAAATCTGCCTGCCTCTGCCTCCCGAGTGCTGGGATTAAAGGTGTGCATCACCATGCCTGGCTCCTAATTTCTTAAAAAAACAAAAACAGCCGGGCGTGGTGGTGCAGCTCTTTAATCCCAGCACTCGGGAGGCAGAGGCAGGCAGATTTCTGAGTTCGAGGCCAGCCTGGTCTACAGAGTGAGTTCCAGGACAGCCAGGGCTATACAGAGAAACCCCTGTCTCAAAAAAACAAAAAAAAAAAAACAAAAACAAAACCCAAAAACAGCTGGGCATGGTGGCACACGCCTTTAATCCCAGCAAAGGCAGGCGAATTTCTGAGTTCGAGGCTAGCCTGGTCTACAGAGTGAGTTCCAGGATAGCCAGGGCTGTACAGAGAAACCCTGTCTCGAAAAATCAAACAACAACAACAACAACAAAAAACAACAACCAAAAAACAAAAACAAAAAACAGACTATTTATTATTCTACTTTAGTTATGGTGGAGATGTGTGTGTTGTTGGGACAGGGTTTCCTGTTGCCCAGGCTTGCCTTAAAGTTAATTGTAGCTGAGGCTGGCTGTGAACTCCTGATTCTTGTCAGCCACCTCCCAAGAAAGTGTAACCCGTGTCCCCATGCCTGTTTGAAGTCATGTCTTTTGATTGAAAGGTATTCAGAAGCCTGGAGCGATGCACTGTTCTAGTGTCCACATAGCAGCCACATCTCCGGGCCACACTCTGGTGACCGTCAGTGTGACTGGGCATGAAGAGCATGTGTGGAGCAGCGCCACATTTGCTGCTTACGAACCTCTAAAGGTGAGCCATCCCGGAAGGCCTGGGGAGTCTTGGATGCTTGCCATCTATGCCATCTCCTTGGAACTGGCAGTCAGAATCTGTGACCTCGTTACTCACTCAGTGTTGTCTAATCTCAGTTCTCATTCATGAAGCCTCAGTAGTGGGAGCTTTTGGAGTCGGTTGGTATGGTTTGGTTTTGAGACAGACTCATGTAGCCCAGGCTGGCATTCAATTAGACTCGTGTCCAAGGTTGACCTTGAATTCTGATCCTCTGATCTCTACCTCACAAGTATGGGAGGATCAAAGGACCTACAGGAGTACTTACACAGGCACGCTCTCCATCCATGCCTGCTGGGATGGAACACAGGGCCTCATGCATGCTAGGTAAGCTCCCACCAACCAAACACTATGCAAATAACCCCTCCCCCCAACTGAAGCACACCCCTACCTGACGTGAGCAATGTCTTTATCCTGCATTAGCAAATTTTAGAAACTTACCTTTCTTCTTTAATACTGATGTATATGATGTGGGAAACGAAGTATGTAAGACTTTATGGTAGGTAATATCTGAATTCCTGCATATGCATAATATATAATATATATTATATTTAATATATAATTGTATATATATAATTATACACATATAATTATATATATATATATTACATACCAATCTCACAGAGTACTAACAGTCCCTGTTGAAGAAAGCTATTACTTAGCAACTTACTGTCCTGTAGAAGAGGAGCCAGCCATATTTACACCATGAATTTATATATTTTCTTTAACATAAGCCATTATTTGGAGCCATAAGGATTGATCCATAAATATTACAACAAGTGGTTCAAAATAAAGCAGGGACAGCCTATCTATTTTGCTTAATTTCATCAAAAATAAAAATCGAGGGGCTGGAGAGATGGCTCAGTAGCTGACAGCACTTGTTGCTCTTGAAGAGAACCTGGGTTCAGTTCCCAGCACGCAAATGGTGCCTTAGAACTGTCTGTAACTCTAGTACCAGGGGATCTGACAGCCTCTTCTGTGTCTTCCACAGGCACCAGAGAACAGGCATACATGTAGTACACAGACATGCATGCAGGCAAGGCACCGGTGCACAGAAAAATAAGAAATTTAAAATATTAAAAATCGGGGGCTGGTGAGATGGCTCAGCGTTTAAGAGCATTGACTGCTCTTCTGAAGGTCCTGAGTTCAAATCCCAGCAACCACACGGTGGCTCATAACTGTCTTTACAGCTACAGTGTACTCATATACATAAAATAAATCCATAAATCTTTAAAAATTAAAAATCATATTTCCACATTCTTGCTATTAATACTGACAAATCCTGACCCATTGCCTCTAAGAATAAAGACAAGGTTGGCACTAATGAGAGAAGCAAGGCAAAGAATTAATATAAATTTCTAGGAAAGGAAGCTGGGAACTTGCAGAGCTGGTAGGTTATTGTTGAGCATTCACAAAGCCCAGAGTTCACTCCCAGATGCATATAAAACCAGTATGGCCACACCCATGAAGTCTCAACCAACACAGCTGCCTAAACGTGACCTTGAACAAGGAAGGGTATCAGTATATATGCTAAGATGGAAGGCAGAATGCTCACAAAGCCCTAACCCTAGACAAAGAACTACAGGCCACCACGGAATGTTTAGAGCAGGAGACTTCTTCTCCAGGGAAGAACACACCGGTTGGTTACTGTCTTAGGGCTACTGCTGCTGTGATGAAACACCATGACCAAACGCAAGTTGGGGAGGCAAGACTTTATTTGGCTTACACTTCCATATCATTGTTTATCATTGAAGGAAGTTAGGACAGGACAGAACCCAAACAGGGCAGGCACCTGGAGGCAGGAGCTGGTGCAGAGCCGTAGAGGAATGCTGCTTACTGGCTTGCTCAGCCTGTTTTCTAATAGACCAGGACCTCCAGCTCAGTGATGGCCCTACCCACAGTGGGCTAGGTTCTCTCACACCAATCACTAATTAAGAAAATGCCCTACAGGCCTGCTACAGCCCAACGTGATGGAGGAATTTTCCTTCCTTCCATCCCTTTGTCCGTCCATCTGACTGTCTATCTTTATTTTTTTCTTTCTTTCTTACTTTCTTTTTCCCTTCCTTCCTTCCTTCCTGCCTGCCTGCCTGCCTGTTTGTCTATGTATCTTTTTCCTTTCCTTCTTACTCTCTTTTATTCTTCCTTGTTTGAAATGGGGTTTCTCTGTGTAGCCCTGGCTGTCTTGTAGACCAGGCTGGCCTTTAACTCACAGAGATCCATCTGCCTCTGCCTCCCAAGTCCTTGGATTAAAGTTGTGCGCCACCACTGCAGAGTTGGAGGCATTTCTTAATTTATGTTCTCTCGTCTCAAATGACCTAAGTTTATGTCAAGTTGACATAAAGCCATCCAGCAGTTATCCAATACCAAATGTTCAGTTCTGAAAACATACATACAAGTAACATTATGCAGACTATATGGGCTGTACTTGTGTATTTAGGAATATATATTTGCACACACACACACACACACACACATCCTCCACCACCACTATGACTAACATCAACAACAAAGAGGAAGAAGCCATAAATTTGAGAGAGAACAAGAGAGAGTGTTTATGAGAGGTTTTGGAGGGAGGAAAGGAAAGAGAGAAAATGATGTGATTGTTTTATAATCTCAGCCAGGTATGATGGCACATGCATTTAATCCCAGCACGGAGAAAGCTGAGGCAGGTGGGTCTCTATGAGTTTGAGGTCAGCTTGGTCTACATAGAAAGGTCTAGGGAAACTAAGTTATTTTCTACATAATAAGAACATGTTTTCAAAATAATAAACAAACAATAAAAATAAACCCAAAAGACTATAGTCTCAGAACAATAATTATAATAAAGAAGAGACTCTGTCTCAAAAATTATAATTAAAAAACTCTTTGTGGAACAACAATCAGGGAAAAAGAGGTCACAAATTTGAAAGAGAGCAAGGGGGGATACATAGGAGGGCTTGAATGGAGAAAAAGGAGGGGGAAATATGTCATTATATTTCCATTTCAAAAGATAAGGCATGGTAGGACACATTGGTAATCCAGGTACAGGTTGGGTGGAGGCAGGAGGACCAGAAGTTCAAAGACTGTGGAAGACCTACTGTCTACACAGATAAATAAAATAAAACACTTCCTAACTATATAGGGATTAATTCGTTTCAGGCTCTAAACCCTGTGGACGTGGCTTTGGTGACATGGCAGTCCGTGAAGGAAATGGTATTTGAAGGGGGCCCTCATCCTTGGATCTTGGAGCCGTCCCGATTTTTTTTGGAGCTGAGCATGGAGAAGGCAGAGGCCATTACAGTAGCAGAAGTCCGACTGCCGGGTAAGAGGAAGCAGAACCAGTATGTCTACCTTGTGCTGTGCCTGGAGTTAGGGGAACAGGTAAGCCTTTCTCTGTCATTAGTATGAGGCTGCAACCTGTAATATTCTTTGTTTTTTGTTGTTGTTGTTGTTGTTGTTTTGGTTTGGTTTGGTTCTTTCGAGACAGGGTTTCTCTGTATAGCCCTGTCTGTCCTGGAACTCACTTTGTAGACCAGGCTGGCCTTGAACTCAGAAATCCACCTGCCTCTGCCTCCAAAGTGCTGGGATTAAAGGCGTGTGCCACGACCACCCGGCCAATATTCTTTTTTTTTTTTTTAAAGATTTATTTATTATTATAAGTAAGTATACTGTAACTGTCTTCAGACACACCAGAAGAGGGCGTCAGGTCTCATTAGGGATGGTTGTTAGCCACCATGTGGTTGCTGGGATTTGAACTCTGGACCTTCAGAAGAGCAGTCGGGTGCTCTTACCCACTGAGCCATCTCACCAGCCCCCCAATATTCTTTTTAAAGGTGTTTTTATTTATGTGTATGTGTGTTTGCCTTCATGTGTGTATATGCACTGTGCTCTTAACCACTGAGCCATCTGTTTAACCCCTGTCCCCAGTATTGTTTGTTTTTGTTTTTAATTTTTAGAGTTTACTTATTAATTTGGTTTTGTTTTGTTTGGGTGTGTGTTTTGTTTTGCTTTGCTTTGTTTGAGACAGGGTTTCTCAACTTAGCTCTGGCTGTCCCAAAACTTGTTGTATAGACTAGGCTGGTCTAGATTCACAGAAATCCACCTGCCTCTGCTCCCTACTATTAGGACTGAAGGTGTGAGCTACCACACCACTTTCACAACTTCCTTGTGAGTTTCTCAAGCTTCCTGCTTCCTGAATTGATTTTGTTCTTTATATATGTGCCCTGTGTGTGGTACACATATGTAAGTGTGTCTTCTTTCTTTCTTTCTTTCTTTCTTTCTTTCTTTCTTTCTTTCTTTCTTTCTTTCTTTCTTTCTTTCTTTCTTTCTTTCTTTCTTTCTTTCTTCCTTCCTTCCTTCCTTCCTTCCTTCCTTTCTTTCTTTCTTGTTTTTGTTTTTTGAGACAGGGTTTCTCTGTTTAGCCCTGGCTGTCCTGGAACTCACTTTGTAGACCAGGCTGGCCTCAAACTCAGAAATCCACCTGCCTCTGCCTCCCGAGTGCTGGGATTAAAGGCGTGCACCACCACGCCTGGCTGTAAATGTGTTTTCTTTCACACATGTGTGGGCACACATGTGAAGGTGCCTGTTCAGCCCAAAATTGACATGGGGGTCAATTCCTCAATCACCGCCTACCTTATTTACTGAGCAAGGGCTCTCAATGAAGCTGGAGCTTGCCAGTCCCAGCTGGTCTGGGTAGCCAGCTTGAGCCTGAGACCCTGTTTCTGGTCCTGGGTTTACAGAAGGCTGCCATACCTTTTTAACTTAAGTAGTTTCTACACTTCAGTCCCCCACATTTACACAGTAAATGCTATGTCCACTGAGCTGTCTCCCCAGCCCCAAGCCTGGGACTTGCCATTGAGTTCGTTTTGTCTTGTGAAAGGTACAGTGGTTTAGTGGTGTGGATGTGAGGGAATGTGGGTGCCGGTCCCTAGTGGAAGCTGGCAATTTCAGATCCCCTGAAGCTGGAATTACAGGTGCTTGTGAGCCACCTGGCATGTTTTGGGAACTGAACTCACGTTTTCTACAAAAACAATGTGCACTTCTAACTGCTCAGCCATGTCTCCAGCCCCTGTGATGGTTAGTTTCATTTACAGACTTGAGTCAACATAGAATTACGTAGGAGGGAAGTCTCAGTGAAGAATTGTTGACATTAGGGTGCTGTAGACATGCCAGCGAGGGA
The DNA here is from genome assembly GCF_978045245.1 of Mus caroli. Classification (NCBI taxonomy): domain Eukaryota; kingdom Metazoa; phylum Chordata; class Mammalia; order Rodentia; family Muridae; genus Mus; species Mus caroli. The sequence goes on along the minus strand of NW_028227258.1, from coordinate 71,781,645 downwards.
TTTTATTTGTTTGTGAGACAGGGTTTCTCTGTGTAGCCCTGGCTGTCCTAGAACTAGCTCTGTGGACCAGGCTGGCCTGGAACTCACAGAGATCTATTTATCTGCCTCTGACTCCTGTGTGCTTGGATTAAATGTGTGTGGCACCACCACCCAGAGGGATTTTTTTTTTTTAAATAGAGTTGAGACAAGGGCTTAGACTCAATGAAAAGGGAAGAGTGAGCGAGCATATCGCTAGCATGCACGCATGGGTTCGATGCTTTGCTCATGGTGCACCCACATCCTTTCTGCCACCCTAAGTCCCTGTGATAATGGACTGTAAGCCCTTTCTTCCTTGTTAGTCAGGGGTTTTGTCATTGCCACAGGGACAGAACCCAGAACTAATGCTTCAGTCCAGGGGGAGCAGTTACACAATACACATCCTCTCAAACTCTAGACCCGTTTAAAAAACACTTCCCCACAGCTGTCTTATCTTAGCCCCTGGCAGCCACCATCCTTCTGTCTGTCTCTGTGACTTGCAGTACTCTCAGCACCTCATTTATGTAAAATCATATGCTATCTTTTATGATTGGAGTATTTTAGCACAATGCTGTCAAGTTTCATCCATGTAGAATTTCTAACCTTGAAAAACATTATTTATTTAGACAGGAGCTCCGTAGGTCAGGCTGGCTTTTAGCCAAGACTCACCCTGAATTCCTGATCCTAAAAGGAATGTGCTAGAATGACAAGGATGTTTCATCCTGCATGGCTTCCTTCCTTCTTAAGGCTTCATAATAGTCCAGTGTGTGTGTGTGTGTGTGTGTGTGTGTGTGTGTGTGTGTTCATGCATTCATTCACTGATGAACACTTTGGTTGTTCCCATGTTTTAGCTATTATTAAGAAGAGCTGCTGTAAATGTGGTTATAAAAACATCTCAAAACAGGTGTGCTGGCTTCTCTCAGTATCTCAGGACCTGAGAGGCTGAGTCAGGAGGATTGCCATGAATTTGAGCCCAGCCTGGAATCTAGAAAAAGACGACTTTGTTTCAAAGGAAGGAAGGAAGGAAGGAAGGGAGGGAGGGAGGGAGGGAGGGAGGGAGGGAGGAAGGAAGGAAGGAAGGAAGGAAGGAAGGAAGGAAGGAAGGAAGGAAGGAAGGAAGGTTGGTTTAACAGAATATACCTTAAGACCTTTTCCCCCAATTACCAGGAAGTGCATTTGCAGCCAGGTGGCAATGGCACCCTTTTACTCCCAGCACCCAGGAGGCAGAGGTGGGCAGATCGCTGAGTTTGAAACCAGCCTGGTCTACAGAGTGAGTTTCAGGACAGCCAGGGACTCACAGAGAAACCCTGTCTCAGGGGAGGAGCAGGAGTGGAATTGCTGAGTCCTGCATTAATTCTGTTAATGTGTTGGAGGAACTGCTACACCTCTCTGCGCATCAGAACCATTTCACATTCCTGCCAGCCATGTGCAGAGCCCCCTCTCTGCACCCTCACTAACAAAAGCCTTTCCATTCACTCATATGTCTGCTAGAGTTTTTCTAATAAAAATAAGCTTCAAGATTTGAGATGGCTCGTGGACTAAGAGCGATATCTCTGAAATTGTGAACGCCAGAGTTCTGATTCCAGCACCCACGTAATAAGACAGCTGAGGTCCCACACACACCTATAACCCCAACACTGAGTAGACCCAGACTGCATGATTGCTGGGACTTCTAGCTTACTGGGAAAAACAAACAAACATGCCCTTCACTCCCACCTGCAGGGCTCTAGATTCTGAGGGAAACTCTTTCTCAAAGGAGTAGAGCAGGGCAAGATGGAGGAGGCTGCCTCCTGCTCTCCGATGGCCTCTGCATGGAGTACTGTTAATTACCCAGTGGGTCCAACCAGTGGTGCCCATGGGTGTGTGGCTACTCACTAGGGTATGAACAACCTACCAGCAGCCACATCCTCTGAGGAGAGCGACTCTTCATCCCTTAGTAACTTTACCTGCCAAACGCTCCTGCTATAGAGGTGTGGGACCTTGGGGGTCCCATTCCCCATCCATACTGGAATTTTGACTATATAAGCTACCACAGTCCCTGAGTTGAGGTGGTTCACAATTGCCTGTAACTGCAGTTTCAAGAGATCGTCCATCTTCTGGTCTCTGTGGGTACCTGCACACGTGGGACTTACATGCACAGATACACACATAAGCACAACAGTCTTAAGGACTGGAGAGTCAGTAGGTAAAGAGAGCCTACTGTTTTCTCAGTACCTGGGTTTGGTTTCTCTAGAGGATCCTCACCTATGTCCTCTATGAACACTTGTACCCACTCCACCCACACAATTTAAAAAAAAAAAACCTTAACACAAAAATAATAAATCATTTCCAAAACACCAAGAAGCTGGTGGTGGCACGCGCCTGCAACCTCAGCAATAGGGAAGTAAAGGCAGGCAGATCTCTGAGTTCAAGGCCAGCCTGGTCTACAGCGTCATTTCCAGGACAGCCAAGGATATACGTAGAGACCCTGTCTCTTTCTCTCTCTCTCTCTCTTTTTTTTCTTTTTGTTTTTTTTGAGACAGGGTTTCTCTGTGTAGCCCTGGCTGTCCTGGAACTCACTCTGTAGACCAGGCTTGCCTCGAACTCAGAAATCCGCCTGCCTCTGCCTCCCAAGTGCTGGGATTAAAGGCATGCGCCACCACGCCTGGCAAGACCCTGTCTCAAACAACAACAACAAAGCTCCAAAGAATAGAGGAATGAGTGTCTGCTCATTTTCATTTCTTCAGCACATTCTGAAATCACAGACTTGTTTACTTTTATGCTTCAAACAAGGAAATAACTCTACTGTAACCACATAGAAGTCACTAGTAGTGTTCAGAACCTAAGATGGAGTGGATAATGTTTTTGGTATTTTAATCACATTAATTGGCTTATTTATTTATTTACTTACTCATTTATTTACTTGTGTGTGTGTGTGTGTGTGTGTATGTGTGTGTGTGTCTGACCCACTGTGAGTCTGAAGATCAGAGGACCGTGTGGGCTGTCAGGTGTGCCATTGAGTTCCCTTACCCACTGAACCATCTTGCCAGCCCCGCTAACAGTCTTTTATGTTAGCTTTGTGGTTTCATGTAATTTCAGTGCACACATGTGAGCCTTTGTGAGTAACTCATGCAGTAGTGTTCGGAGAAGCCTGGAGAGAGCCAGTGTCCTATTCTAATCTCAAGTGACTGGATGCACTTGGCTCACATATATGCATGCAGGCTGAATACTCAATATACATGAAATAAATATAAAATAAACTCTAAACAGTAAAATAAAATAAGACACCAATAGCGCAAGATTTGTTGAAAGAAAAGACTGAAGAAATTTGGTTAAATTTATGTATTTATTTTAAAAATTCAAAAACCATGGTGCATGTGCCGCAAAGTGCACAAGGAGGCCATGGGGCGACTTGCAAGAATCGGTTCTCTCCCTTTACAGGTGGGTCCAGGGAATGGAACTGAGGTGTGCAGGCATGGCGGCAAGGGCCTCCACCAGCTGAGCCGTCTTCTGGGCTGATGGTTCTTTCGCTTTTTGTTGTTGTTTGCTTGTTGTTGGTTTCGTGGGTTGATTTATTTTTGAGACAGGGTCTCTCTATGTAGCCCTGGATATCTTAGAACTTACTATGTAGTCTAGGTTGACCTCAAACTCACAGAGATCCACCTGCTTTTCCAACTCAAGCTGGAGTTAAAGGTGTGTGCCACAATGGCTAGCATGTTTTCATTTTGTTTTGTTTTTTGTTTTGTTTTGTTTTTTGAGACAGGGTTTCTCTGTGTAGCCCTGGCTGTCCTGGAACTCACTCTGTAGACCAGGCTGGCCTTGAACTCAGAAATCTGCCTGCCTCTGCCTCCCAAGTGCTGGGATTAAAGGCGTGCGCCACCACCATTCAGCACCAGCATGTTTTCAAAACAAGGTTTCACTTTATATAGATGGCTGGCATGGAACTATGGAAAACAGGCTAACCTTGAACTTGCAGTGATCCTCCTGCCTCTGCCTCTTGAGTGCTGGGATCAAAGGAGTGAGTTGTCACTGCCAGCCAAAGTTAGATTTTTTTTGTGTGTGTCTTTTTTTTTTTTTTCCCAGAGCTGAGGACTGAACCCAGGGCCTTGCGCTTGCTAGGCAAGCGCTCTACCACTGAGCTAAATCCCCAACCCCAAAGTTAGATATTTAAAGTTCGATTTGTCTTATAATTTCCATAATATGTTTTGATTTTATTTTGTGACAGGGTCTCATGTAATCAATCCATGCTGGCTTCAAACTAGCTATGCAGCTGCGAATAAGCTTGGTCTCTAGATCCCCCTGCCTCCGCTTTGTAGTGCTGACATACAGGTGTACCAGGTCTCCTTTTGCGTTTATTCTTTTCCTGAGGATTGACTTCAATGCCTTGAATAAGCTAGTCTATCACTGAGCTGTATTCCTAGGCCTGTGTGTGTGTGTGTGTGTGTGTCTGTCTGTGTGTCTGTGTACGATCAGTTCTTCTAGATTTCTATCTGTGTAAAGGCCAACAATGTCTTCCTTGATTGCTTTCTACCATGTTTTATTTAATTAGATCATTCAGTGTGCATTGGGGGAACCCTTTAAAAGATTTCCCTGATTATCATATCCAGAAGGGCTCCTCTGGAGTTAGAATAATTCTGACACATTTAGTTCAGCATGATTCACATCAAGGGTCTACACACAAATAACTCGCTGATGTTTCCTTAAAGGTTCTCACTTTTCGGATCGGGAACCACCCGGGAGTCCTAAACCCTAGTCCCTCTGTGGAAAAGGTGCAGGTGCGCTTCATCTGTGCCCATCCTGCCAGTATGTTGGTGACACCAATGTACAAGGTGCCAGCTGGCACCCAGCCATGTCCTTTGCCACAGTACAACAAGCAACTGGTAAGTACAGGCTGTGTTCCTAATACACACGACACTATTGTTTCATATGACCAGGAACTCAGGGGATCTCTGCTGATATCGATCCACAAGGGCAGATGGAGCAGGGGCAACAGGGGTGTGTGAATGGGGGATGGGGTGGGGAGGAGTGATTCGGAAGCCCTGTGAGTATGAATGGTAATAACACACTGAGACCAGCTTCCAGGAGACAGATCAACTTTACTTGGGGTAAAACAAGAGTTATATAGCTTTGGGGAAGGGAGTAGAAATATCCTTTTCTGTTTACTGTTTGCCTCCAGTCTTCATGGTACATTTGCAGGAGAAGTAATTATTTCCACTTAGTTATAATGCTAACAATAGACTTGATAGGGAGACGTTAGTAAAACAACTTAGAGGCTATTCTGAGAGAGGTTAACTGTCTGCAGCCACAATTCTCTAGTATAGTAAACATTTATGTCAGGGTAGGCAAGGTCACTGACCGAAGGATAAGGTACTGAGATACCACATCAACATGGGGAAGCATTCCAAGTATTTCAGGTGCTAGCCGAACAGGTTCTTATCTTTCTTATTGGGAGAAAGGAAGCTGAACCTGTAGTCTAACCAAGGCTACTCGACATTTCACAGGTATAGGGTGTGGAGTGGGGGATCCCCCACATTGAGAAGAGGAAGCCTTGCTAACCAATGGAGTCTGCCATTTTATACAGAACTCAGGGCTCCTGCAATGTCAGACTTTCACCTTAGCAGCAGGACTTCCCAATAGTCTCAAAGGCTTTGGGGATAAGGGATCTGAAACACAGCTTCTGTCAAAGTGAGAGGCACTGTCGTGTTTGTTACTCACTCTGGGAAGGCTGGGGGGTGGGGGGGTGAGTAAGTTACAGTTGTGGGCATTTAGTGACATAAATGTTTATACTAGAGAATTATGGCTATTACTTAAGACTGGTGATAAACAAAGCCAGGCATGGTGACACAGAGGTAATCCCTCTCTAAGAGAACCAGGCTGGCCTCAAACTTGCAATCCTCCTACCTCAGCCTCCTGAGTGTTGGGATTACAGATGTGCACTAATGCCCCCTCCTGCCGCCTTTCATATTGTCTAGGTTACCATATCCTATATGTTTTAATGCAGGCATTTTCTCCAGTGAGAGTCCCTCCTCCCAAACAACTCTAGCTTGTGTCAAGTTGACATGAAAGCTAGCCAGCCCCGGGACTAAGTGTCCTTACACCCAACACCAACACGGAAGCTGCTCCTTACCACAGCTTCCACGTGCATCTGTCAATGTCCACAGACATTGAAGGCTCTAGAGACCAGCATTTGACAAAGATTCCTGCCTATCCAGGGTTTCTATCCAGGCAATGTAAATGAACCCTCTCAGAGATTGGTGAGAGTGATCGGTAATAGCCGACAGTGATAGCCAACTTAAAGGATATAGAATCTCAGAGGAGACACATCTTTGGGCAGGTCTGTGAGGGAGCTTTCAGACAACAACAGATGGTCAGAGAACAGATCACCAAGTAAATGAGAAAAGATGCTGATGTTATAAAAGGGCCTAGCAGCAGGAAGAGCTGAGAGCTTCCATCTTGATCTGCCAGCAGGAGGCAGAGTGGGGACACTAGGGATGGAAACTTCAAAGCCAACCCCAACTCCCAGTGACACACCTTCTCCAACAAGGCCACATCTCCTAATCTTTCCCAAACAGTTCTACTGACTGGGAACCAAGTGACAGACCAACCCAAGGTTTGATCAGAACTCCTGATAAAAGGACAAAGGGAACTTTAGTTCTGTGTTCCTGCCATGAGTAGACTTGGCAAGGCCAGTCTAGAGCTGGGGCCAGTGCCTCAGAGAGTCAAGGCTGAAGTGTCTAGTCACCGGACACTTGGGACTCTTCCCCCTCAACTGTGGTTATCAGTCCTAAGGCAGCTGTGTTCTCTTTGCCACCATTATCTGACTCAGCTCTCTGCTGACCTTGGCTGTTCTTCCTGCCCAGCGAATGATGCTGAACTTTTTTTTTTAAGACTTATTTATTTTTATTTTATGTGCATTGGTGTTTGACCTGTATGCATGTCAATATGAGGGTGCCAGATCCCCTGGAATTGGCGTTATAGGCAGTTGTGAGTTGCCATGTGGGTGCTGGGGACTGAACCTCTGGGAGAGCAGTCAGTGCTCTTAACTGCTGAGCCATCTCTCCAGCTCTGATGCTGTACTTCCTAATAAACTTGCTTGGCTAAGTCATCAGCTTATGCAAGATTTCCCTGACTCAGTTTAGAGGGTTTGTTTGGTTGGTTTGGTTTTTGAGGTAGAGTCTCACTATTTTACCTCTGGCTATCCTAGAACTAGCTCTGTAGACCGGGCTGGCCTCAAACTCACAGACTACATAGATAGCCTAGGAAAGGGTATTCAGACCAACCCACTGTTTGTTTGACCAGTCATGGCTTTGCTTCCAGCCCTAGGCCCACCACCGAGGTTTGGATCAGTCAAGGCCTTGCTCCTTAGTGCAGGCGTAGCAGCCCCCCAATGGAGGGGTGCTTGCTCCTTCTGGCCCAAGCGGAAGTGCTTCACTGAGGTTTGCAATTGCAAAAAGTCTGGTATAAACTGCTTCAAGCAGCCTTGGCTGAAACCAGAGAGGGCAGGACACCTAGGAGTTCAAGGCCAGCCTGGCTAAATGAGAGTATGTGAAAATATAAACAAAACAAAACAAAAAACCAAAGTGCTAGCAAGAGGCCTAGCACTTGGTCTCCAAGTCTGACAACCTGAATTTGATCAACAGGAACCACATGGTTGATGGAGAGAACCAACTCCTGCAAGCTGTCCTCTGACACCACATGCATGCCACGGTATGCATGCTTGCACACACACACACACACACACACACACACACACACACACACACAAGAGAGGGAGAGAACAAGAGGAAAATGTAAAAGTATTTTTTATTCTTCTATAGCAATTATAGTAATTGTTATCATGGAAGGCTTACTGCCTTAGTCTGCTAACCTGGACCTAGTCCTGGAAGCTTCAAGCCTCTGTACAATCTAATCTAAGTCTAGAATGTTTTCAGCCTCTGAGACTTACTGCTGAATAAACTCACCCTTTCTAGTTCTTTCTGCGCTCTGGCTGGCTGGTTTACTCAGCTGTTCTGTCTCAAGCTCCCCTCTAAGCTCACTGATTCCATCTGGCTTCTCTCTTGGCCCCTGACTTTTTGCCCTCTTTGACCTCATACTGACTCTGGCAATCTGTTCTCATCTTCTGGGTCCTTCCGGTTCTCTGGCTTGTTCTGTCTTTTCCTGTGTCTAGCTTATTCTCTCTCTGCATCCTGTCTCTGTACCACTGTCCCAGTAAAACTGCCTCTCCTTTTCTCTCTCTGCACTGCTCACCCTTAAGTCATCTCTCCTTCCTGTCTCTTCTTCTGAGCTGGGCATATCCTACCTCTGACTCATTCTGACAAATCTTTCTCTGATTCATCATTTTGGCACTAAATTAGACATCACTTTCAAACATGGGTGCTTCCTTCTACAAACTAACTTTACCTTCATTGTTTGGGGTTAAAGTGTGTGCTAAAGGCTTGCCAGACCACAACTAGAAGCAGTTTGTTTTTTTTCTTCAGTAAATAACACAATCTCAGGGTTCACAATGTGATCAAATATCCTGCAACAGGGAGAGAAGATGGGGAAAAGGGAGAGATAGATACATATGAAGAGAAGTGGGGGCAGGGGAATATAAAACCTCCTTACTTGGAACTGTACATTTAGAAGCCATGGCAATTAGCTGCAGTCTGTGACTTGTCTCAAAACTTTTAGAAGTATTCAAGACAGTGGCCCCAGCAGAAGGCTAGACCAGCTAGCTGTTACACTAAGAATCCTTTTGTTCTAGACAACTCAAGAAGGAAGAGAATTGGGGCAATGTTGGTGCTTGCCTTTAATCCTAACACTGGAGAAGCAGAGGCAGGCAGATCTACAGAAGTTCAAGGCCAGCCTGATCTACAGAATGAGTTCCAAGACAATCAAGGCTACACAGAGAAACCTTGTCTATAAAGAAAAGGAAAACAGACCTAAATTTTATAATCCAGGTGGTGGTAACTTGAATCCCAGCACTAGGGAGGCAGATACAAATCTCTGAGTTTGAGGCCAGTCTGGTCTACAGAGCAAGACCTAGGAGAGCTAAAGCTCTATAGAAAAACTCTGTCTCGCTGGGGGGTCGGGGTGGGGAGTGGAGGGGTGGTGGCCCAAGCCTTTAATCCCAGCACTTGGGAGGCAGAGGCAGGTGGATTTCTGAGTTCGAGGTTGGCCTGGTCTACAAAGAAACACTGTCTCGGAAAAAACAAAAAACAAAAAAAAAGCCTGTCTCAAAACCCTGCCACCACCACCCAAAAAAGGAGGAGGAGGAAGAGGAGGTAGAAAAACTGGCTCAGTGGTTAGGAACATTGACTGCTTTCCCAGAGGACCCAGGTTTGGTCCTCACACACCCAACCATCTACAACTCCAGTTCTTGGAGACCCAATATCCTCTTCTGGCCTTTTTGGGGCCAGAATTTTTTTCTTTGTACAGGTGTTTTGCCTGCCTGAATGTCTGTGCACCATCTGTGTGCCTGAACTTCTTGATCCTCTTGCCTTCATTTTTTATTATGCTGTTCTAGGCATCAAAGTCATGTCTTATGCATTTTCAACAAACATTCTATTAACTGAGTTACACCCCTAGCTTCCAGGAATGTACTTTCTAGATTAAGGAAATCTAAAGACATAAAGCAACAAAATAAAATATACATCTTACTTAACTTTGTGATCAAAATTAAAACAGATATAAAGCTAGAAATGGTGGTTAACACCCAGAATTTGGGATGCAGAGATAGGAAAATCAGCAAGGGCTGTATACAATTGGGCATGATGTTGTACATCTTTAATCCCAGGACTCAGTAGTCAGAGGCAGGTGGATCTCTGTGAGTTCAAGGCCAACCTGATCTACAAAGCGAGTTCCAGGACAGCCAGGACTGTTATATAGACAAACCCTGTCTTAGTTTGGGTTTCTCTGCTGTGAACAGACACTATGACCAAGGCAACTTTTATAAAGGAAAACATTTAATTGGGTCTGACTTACAATTCCAGAGGTTCAGTCCATTATCATCATGGTGGGAAACATGGCAACATCCAGGCAGACTTAGTGCTGGAAGAGCCAAGAGTTCTACATCTTGATCCAAAGGCAGCCACAGGAGACTGGCTTCCTCAGGCAGCCAGCAAGAGGGTCTCTTCTACACTGGGTGGAGCCTGAGCATAGGCCCCCAAGCCCACCCCACAGCAACAGACTTCCTCCAACAAGGCCACACCTATTTTAACAAGATCACACCTTTTAATAGTGTCACTCCCTGTGGGCCAAGCATTGAAACACATGCCTCTATTGGACCAAACCTATTCAAAACACTACAAACCCTGTCTCAAAACTACAAACCCTGTCTCAAAACTACAAACCCTGTCTCAAAAACCAAAAACAAACAACTGCGTCACAGGTGGTGTACTCCTTTAATCCAAGCGCTGCGGAGACAGAGTTAATCCAAGTGCTGCGGAGACAGAGGCAGGTGAGTCTCTGAGTTTGAAAAGCACAGGGTTACACAGAGAATCCTTATCTTGAAAAACCAAAAATAGATAGATAGGTAGATAGATGGATAAATAGATATTTTTAAAAATCAAGACTAGCCGGGTGTGGTGGCGCACGCCTTTAATCCCAGCACTCCGGAGGCAGAGGCAGGCGGATTTCTGAGTTCGAGGCCAGCCTGGTCTACAAAGTGAGTTCCAGGACAGCCAGGGCTACACAGAGAAACCCTGTCTCGAAAAACCAAAAAAAAAAAAAAAAAAAAATCAAGACTAGAAAGGTGGCTCAGCAACTAAGAATGCCTGCTGCTCTTCCGAAGACCTGCATCTAATTTCCAGCACCCATGTCAGGAGGCTTACTCCTGTAACCCCAGCTCCTGGGGATCCCTCTTCTAGCCCCTCTGGGCACCTGCACACACATGGCTCTCTCTCTCTCTCTCTCTCTCTCTCTCTCTCTCTCTCTCTCTCACACACACACACACACACACACATACACATACACACTTAGGTGTACATGAATACACATAAATAAACATGAAATCTTTTTAAAAAATAAATCAACAAAACCCCTAAAAGATGTAAAAGATATTTGGAGGAATATTTTCAGAACTGAAGTATTGACTCTGTATTCAATGACACTACAGTAATATTGTTGATGCTCTTCCTTTTGTTTTTCTTTTTTTCTTTCTTTCTTTTTGTTGTTGTTGTTTTTCGAGGCAGGGTTTCTCTGTCCTGGAACTCACTCTGTAGACCAGGCTGGCCTTGAACTCAGAAATCCTCCTGCCTCTGCCTTCCAAATGCCAGGATTAAAGATGTGTGCCACCACTGCCTGTCGATGCTCTTCCTTTTCATCTTTGTGTGTGTGCACACATGTAGTTGTGCTTGGGCTGTGACACACAGTGGAGGTCAGAGAGCCACCATAGGGGTCAGCTTTTGTCTTCCATCATGTTTGAATCTTGGTCTTCTCTTCTTCAACATTACATCTGCTAACTAGCTGCCTTGTAGCCTCAGGGATTTGCCTGTTTCCATCTCCCATCTCACTGAAAAGGTGCTAGAGTTGCAGATATATACTGTCCCAGGGTTTATACGGGATTTGAACTTAGGTCCTTTGCTTGCAGCACAAGCACTCTAAAACCCACTGCACCATCTCTTCAGGACAAATGTCAACATTCTTAAGCACGAGTTATGGGAGAGATGGGTAAGTGATTAAGAGTTCTTGCTGCTCATTCAAAGGACCTTCTTTCAGTTCCTGAGCCCATATCAGGCAGCATAATAACCATGTGTAACTCCAGTTCCAGAAGAGCCGATGACCGCTCCTGTCTTAGTTAGGGTTTCTTCGTTTTGAAGAGACATCGTGACCAAGGCAACTCTTATAAAGGACAATGCTTAGTTGAGGCTGGCTTACAGTTTCAGAGGTTCAGTCCATTATCACCATGGTGGGGAGCGTGGAAGTATGTAGGCAGACATGCTGCTGGAAAAGGAGCTGAGAGTTCTATGTCTTGATCTACAAGCAACAGAAGGAGACTGTGTGCCACATCAGGCAGAGCTTGACTGTGTGAGACCTAAAAGCCTGCCTCCACAGTGATGCACTTCCTCCTGCAAGGCCACACCTCCTAATAGTGCCACTCCCTATGGGTCAAGCATTCAAACACATGAGTCTGTGGGATCCAAACCTATTCAAACCACCACAGTTTCTAATCTCAGTGGGTGAGCTGCACACGTGTGCATAGGCGTGCACATGGATACACACACGCATGCACAAAGCCAAAAATAAAACTAAAAAAAATTTTTTTCTTAAGTATAATATTATTATTTTGTTTGTTTCCATAAAAAATGTTCTCTCTCTTAGGAATTTTTTGGGGGGATTAAAGTGTCATGATAGCTACATCATTTGGAAACAAAATGCAATAAATAAAAACCTGTCCCCGCCGGGCGGTGGTGGCGCACGACTTTAATCCCAGCACTCGGGAGGCAGAGGCAGGCGGATTTCTGAGTTCGAGGCCAGCCTGGTCTACAAAGTGAGTTCCAGGACAGCCAGGGCTACACAGAGAAACCCTGTCTTGAAAAACCAAAAAAAAAAAAAAGAAGAAGAAGAAGAAGGAGAACCCTGTCTTGAAAAACCAAAAAAAAAAAAAACACAAAAACAAAACATGTCCCCAACCCCCTGAAAGTGAGGAATAAAGAGAAGAGAAAGAGAAAACACTTAACACCACATGCTAACAGATACAAACATATAACACCACATGCTAACAGATACAAACATATAACACCACGTGCTAACAGATGCAAACATAGAACACCACGTGCTAACAGATACAAACATATAACACCACATGCTAACAGATGCAAACATATAACACCACGTGCTAACAGATACAAACATAGAACACCACATGCTAACAGCTGCAAACACATAACACCACGTGCTAACAGATACAAACATATAACACCACGTGCTAACAGATACAAACATAGAACACCACGTGCTAACAGATACAAACATAGAACACCACATGCTAACAGATACAAACATAGAACACCACATGCTAACAGCTGCAAACACATAACACCACTTGCTAACAGATACAAACACATAACACCACGTGCTAACAGATACAAACATAGAACACCACATGCTAACAGCTGCAAACACATAACATCACATGCTAACAGCTGCAAACATATAACACCACATGCTAACAGCTGCAAACACATAACACCACTTGCTAACAGATACAAACACATAACACCACATGCTAACAGCTGCAAGCATATAACACCACGTGCTAACAGCTGCAAACATATAACACCACATGCTAACAGATACAAACATATAACACCACATGCTAACAGATACAAACATAGAACACCACATGCTAACAGCTGCAAACACATAACACCACATGCTAACAGCTGCAAACATATAACACCACATGTTAACAGCTGCAAACATATAACACCACATGCTAACAGCTGCAAACATATAACACCACGTGCTAACAGATACAAACATATAACACCACATGTTAACAGCTGCAAACATATAACACCACATGCTAACAGCTGCAAACATATAACACCACTTGCTAACAGATACAAACACATAACACCACATGCTAACAGCTGCAAACATATAACACCACGTGCTAACAGCTGCAAACACATAACACCACATGCTAACAGATACAAACATATAACACCACATGCTAACAGCTGCAAACACATAACACTACGTGCTAACAGCTGCTGGCCAGGCAAAGTCTAAAAACTACCAAGGTGGGAAGAGGAAAGGAAACATAAATCCCTTCTCCAAAGATAGCTCGTCAGCCCCAAGCTGCTGAATTCTTTAGAAAGAAGTTATTGTGTGCATTCATGTAGTGTGTGTGTGTGTGTGTGTGTGTGTGTGTGTGTGTGTATGGTTACCAGGGTTTGTGTGTGGCAGTCAGAGGACAACTTTGTAAGTTGGTTCTCTCCTTCCACCTTCATGTGTGTTCCAGTGATGGAATCCATTCCAGGATTTTGTGGCAAGGGCCCTTACCCACTGCGCTGACCTGATGACCCCTAGTTTTTATGCCCTTTTATTATCCTGCAGATTCCTGTGTCCAGCTTAAGGGACTCAGTCCTAGAACTGGCAGTATTTGATCAACACGGGAGGAAGTTTGATAATTTCAGCTCACTCATGCTAGAATGGAAGTCTTCCAACGAGACACTCGCTCATTTTGAAGATTCTAAGTCAGTGGAGATGGTAGCCAGAGACGACGGCAGTGGGCAGACCCGACTGCACGGTACTGTAAACAGCTTGCAAATGCCACAGGGCATTACTAAATGGTTCACGTTGCTTCCTTAGGAGCAACTGTCTCATTCTAAACTTTATTCATGTTGCCTTCATCTCTGATATTTGTGCGTTTTTATAGAACAACACAGAGGTAAGATTGGCAACGTGGTTCAGTGATAGAGCCTATGTCTAGCTTATGTGGGATCTTTTGTTCTATTCCCAGTGCCAAGAAATCAAGAGGGGGCTGGTAGAAAAGGAGAGGAAAAGAAGAGGGGGTCGATGGGAGCCTGATTGCTTAACATGTACAAAAACCTGGGTTTGGTCCTCAGCACCTCATAAACAGGGCATGACAGAAACACCAACCAACCATCCCAGCAGCCAGGAGGTCAATACCGGAGTCATGGCCATCTCAGCTTCCATAGTGAATTCAAAAGATAAGCATAAACTGCCTAAGACCCTGACCAAAATTACAAAGCTATGAAATGGAATACAAAGTTAATCTGAGGGAGCTGTGAGCATAGCTCAGTGGTACAGCACTCACCTCGAATATCCCCACAACGTCCAGTAACTTCCTTCATTAGACATGACAGGATCTCGCCTGCCCCGTGCTCTCTTCTTAGATCTAGAGCTTGGGTACAGAATTTAGCATCAGAGCACATAGCAACAGACCAAACCCCACTACCCTACGACATGGCACACATTTTACATTAAAAATAATAAATAATGCTCCATTTTAAATTTTTGAGTGACCGATTGCCTTGTATATAAAGATAAGTGAAGCTGAGAAAAGGCTCCAGCGGGCTGGAGAGATGGCTCAGTGGTTAAAAGCACTGACTGCTCTTCCAGATGACTCTGGTTCAATTCCCAACACCCACAAGGCACTGCACAGCTGCCTCTAACTCTAGTTCCAGGGCTGCCGATAACTTCACACAGACAGACATGTAGGGAAAACACAAATGCACATGAAATAAGTATAAATTATAAAAAAAGAAAAGGCCCAAAAGACTGTTATTGCTATTTACAAATTGAAATTTTATACACAATAATGTCCCCATATATTTGCTTTCAGCCCATTTTTGGATTTATAGGCCATTACAGGAAGAAAGAATTTTAGGTTTTGCCTGGCCTAATCTCACAAGGACCTAAGAGGTTGTTTTTTTGGCTTGAAGTCCTATAGTCCAGGTTCAGTACAAACCTAATGTTCTATTCTCTGTATGTATTTCTCCCCTTTCAGCACTTTTCCCCAATAAAATGTCATTTGGAAAAAACTGAGACAAACATTAGTGTTCTGGAGTCGGTTTGCAGCGGGTACCCGCCCCCCCGTTTTTACCGTGTTTTCCTGCTCTAGGCCATCAGATCCTTAAGGTGCATCAGATGAAGGGGACTGTGCTCATTGGAGTCAATTTTGCTGGTTATTCAGGGAAGAAAAGCCCAAAAGTGAGTGGAAATTATGATTGAGGAGTTCAGACTGGGGCTTGGCATGGCAGCACTTGCCTTCAATTCCAGCCTGGGCTAGTTATTGAGATCTCATCTCAAAAGTGAATGAGTGTGTGTATGTGTGTGTGAAACAGGGGGCTTGCAGGGGGGAAAGAGGACACAGAGTTGTAGTGAACTGAGAATGGGAGGCGGTGGGGAATATAATCAAAATATGTTGAAGGAAATTCTCATTTAGGAGCTAATAAAATTAAAGAAGAAAGGAAAGAAGGGGAAGAAGGGAAGGGAAGAAATGGAAATTAGTTCAAGTTTCTAATTGGGCCTCCTTGTCTGGCCTCAGTGGGGGAGGATGCTCATCCTGTAGTGACTTGATGTGCCAGGGTGGGTTGATACCCAGGCGGGGCCTCCCTCTCCTCAGATGAGAGGGAAGGAGGACACAGCGGAGAGACTGTGAGGGAGGACTGGAAGGGGGGGGGCGTTGCAATCAGAATGTAAAGTGAATAAATTAATTTATGAATAAAAAGAGCTCCTCTCTAAGTCATTAGTTAGAAAGTTCTCAACTGTTCTCTGCTGTGCTCACTGGCCAGGGAATTTCCAACTCGCCAAGATCTGCGGGGGTAGAACTGCTCCTGGTGGAAGACGTCACGGTCCAGCCTGAGAATGCCACCATCTACAACCACCCTGATGTGAAGGTGAGGCACACAAGCCCAACAGAAGACAGACACTACTGTGGCAAGGCCTCGGGATGCTTTACCTGCTGTTGAAAATCAAATACACATCCCCTGCTGGAGAGGTGGCTCAGCAGTTAAGAGCACTGGACACTTCTAGAAGTGCTAAGTTCAAGTCCCAGAACCCACATGGCTGCTCACAACTGTCTATAGCTTTAGAATCATGAGATCCAATGCCCTCTTCTATCATGCAGACAACACATATAACTAAATAAATCTTAAAAAGAAACTGAAACACACAGAGGTAACAGGAAGGATGAACTACAGTGTCCTTCACACTGTGTCCTCTGTGGCAGTCCCACTTTGTCCTCTGTCTGCCCACTGGTCTTGTTTTAACTAGAAGTCATCTCCTTTAGTCTATGAAGTGAAAAGATTAGAACATTGTTTGTCTGATTTTTCTATAGGAAATATTTAACCTTGTGGAAGGATCTGGCTACTTTCTGATCAACAGCAGTGAGAAAGATATCGTCACCATTACTTACAGGGAAGCAGAAAGCTCAGTCCAGGTGAGTCAATGAAGCTTCTAGAATGATGGTCTTGGGGCAAAGCACTTCTCTTGTTTTGTTTCTTTTGTTCTTTTTTTTGTTTTTTTTTTTTGTTGTTGTTGTTTGTTTTTCGAGACAGGGTTTCTCTGTATAGCCCTGGCTGTCCTGGAACTCACTCTGTAGACCAGGCTGGCCTCAAACTCAGAAATTCGCCTGCCTCTGCCTCCCGAGTGCTGGGATTAAAGGCGTGAGCCACCACGCCCAGCTTGTTTCTTTTGTTCTTGTTGTATTGTTTTGTTTTTTAACTTTTTATCACATTTGTGTGTGTGTGTGTGTGTGTGTGTGTGTTGACAACTTGTAGGGATCTGTCTCTCAGGCCGTCAGCCATGGCAACAAACACCCTTACATCTTGACTGACTTTCTGATCCTAGTTTTTTAAGACAAGGTCTCAAACAGCCTGTTGTAGAAATTATTTAGTCCTGACCTGGGGTTTCTACCCCACCTTTTACCCTTCCTGAATAAAAGACACACACAACCTTTATATCCCCGAGTTATTACTATGTTATCTAGGCTGCTCTTAACTCCAATTGGTCAACCCTCAAGGCAGTATTTTCTTGACTCTTAATGTCTTCTTCATGGCTGCTTCTCTTCCTCCTGCTCCTGAACCTTCTTCTTCCTCATGGTCTCTCTCTGAGCCCCAAGCCTAGGGAATCTAAACCCCACCTATGTCTCTTCTGCCTAGCTATTAGCAGTTTTCATCTTTATTTACCAGTCAGAAATAACTTGGGGCCAAGGTGTATGTGTAGACTCTCTCATGTCTCTGGGACAACAGGTCTTGGGGGTCCTCACTTAGCATTACAATATATAGCAAAAGACCAAACCTCAGTATAGCCCAGGATGGTGTAGAACTTATTATGAAGCCAAAGATGACCTTAAACTCCTGACCCTTCTAAGTCGTCTACCTCCTAAGTGCTGGTATTTAAGCTTGGACCACTATGCCCAACCCAAAACACTCTTTTTTTCTTTGCATTGCATTATTCTTGGTTACATATGGCCATTTCAAAGCAAATGTATAATGTATCGCCCTTTCTAGCCCTGTCCTCCTGAGTATATATATATTAAAAGTGTGTGCCACCACACCTGACTTGATGTGCTCCTGAATTGCTTTTGTTTCACTTTGTTTTTTCAAAGGGTTTTTAAGACAGGATCTCACTGGTTGCTCTGTCTGGCCTGGTACTCATTATGTAGACAAAGCTGGTCTTGAACTCCCAGAGATCCACCTGCCTCTGTCTCACAGGTGCTGGGATAAACCGTATGTGTCACCATATATATATATATATATATATATATATATATATATACATATATACACACACACATATATATATGTATATACATACATATACATTCACACACACACACACACACACACACATATATATATATTTGGGCATATATATATTTGCAACTTTGGGCACCTGAGATGGAGGAGGCGGTGTCTCTGCCTTGGATTGGGCCTTGGCCTTTGGCTGGCAGTCTTGGACTCTGGCAGTGTAACCGAGAACACACTTTTCATGTTTGGGGTGGTTGATGAAAACACACCCATGGACTGGACAGAGCTTGTGCGGGGACCCTTCAGCATTAGGGGTATGACCTCACTGGGTTTGACAAGTGCCTTTACCCCTCAGGACAATCACACTCTTTGCCTGCAGCTTCTTCAGGCCTGTTTTTTGTGTGTGTGTGCTTTCTGACAAAATGCATGTTCCTTAGGAACTTAGGGTTCATCCCCCTTAAGAGATTTTTATCTTTGAGCTCAAGAGATGACTCGGCAGTTAGGAGCCCTGGTTACACCTTCAGAGGACCCCAGTTCAATCTCCATGGAAATTTACCAATATAATTTCATCATACTGTTGTCATGAAGGGATGTTGCTTTTGTCAACGGTGTTTCCTACATCTACTGAAATAACCATGTGATCTCTCCTTGAGTCCGTGTAGGTTATGGATGACATTATTAACTTGTACACATGGAACCAGACTTTCATCGCTGCGCTATTGATTACTGGGAGCAATCTTTTTTATGTGTTCCTTTTTTTATAATATGCATTGATGTTTTTCCCGAGTGTATGTCTGTATGAGGAACTGGAGTTACAAACAGTTGTGAGCTGCCATGTGATTGCTGGGAATCAAACCCTTCTGAGGGTGCTCTTAACCGCTAAGCCATCTCTCCAGGCCTTGATGTGTTCTTTTTTGTTGTTTTTTCATTTTTGTCTTTCTGAGACCTGGCCTCTCTCTGTGTAGCTCTGGCAGTCTGGGAACTCACTCTGTTGATCTCTCTGGATTCAAACTCACAGGAATCTGCCTATACCTCCCTAATGCTGGGATTAAAAGTGTGTGCCACCACACCTGACTTGATGTGCTCCTGAATTGCTTTTGTTTCACTTTGTTTTTTCAAAGGGTTTTTAAGACAGGATCTCACTGGTTGCTCTGTCTGGCCTGGTACTCATTATGTAGACAAAGCTGGTCTTGAACTCCCAGAGATCCACCTGCCTCTGTCTCACAGGTGCTGGGATAAACCGTATGTGTCACCATGCCTGCCTATAATATTTGTGTCTAATGAAATGTTTATTACTAGTCTTTAAGTTGTGTGTGTACACATGTTTCAGTGTATGGGTTTATGCACATGAATGCATGTGGCCACTCAGGCCAGAGGAAGGCACCTGATCCTCTGGAGCTGGAGTCATGTCATAGGGTGCTGAGGACTGAACTGGGGTCCTCTGCAAGGACATTGTGTGCTCTTGACCACTGAGCCATCTCCCCATCCCCTGCCATATTTGCTTTTAAAATTGGAGACTGGGACCCTAGGTGTGGACACAGGATGATCTAAAGACTCTGTCACACAGTAGCTTCAGTACAAAGAGAGTCTGTTAATTCATTTCCACTACCGCCTGCAATCATAGCTGTCTTAGGGTTGTGATGCTGTGAAGAGACACCATGACCACAGCAAATCTTTATTTTTTTTTTTTTGTTTACTTTTTTTTGAGACAGGGTTTCTCTGTATAGCCCTGGCTGTCCTGGAACTCACTTTGTAGACCAGGCCGGCCTCGAATTCAGAAATCAGCCTGTCTCTGCCTCCCAAGTGCTGGGATTAAAGGCGTGCACCACCACGCCCAGCTGACCATAGCAACTCTTATAAAGGACAGCATTTCAATGGGGCTGGCTTACAGTTAGAGGTTTAGTTCATCAGAAACCATGTACCACTCTGGGCTTAGCTTGCACATAGGAGACCTCAAAGCCCACACCTACAGTGACACACTTCTTCCAACAAGATCACACCTACTCCAATAAGGTCAAACCTCCTAATAGTGCTATTCCCTATGGGCCAAGCATTCAAACACAGCACGTGAGTCTGTGGAGGCCATGCTTATTCAAACCAGCACAATAGCACATGTGCATTTGATGTTTATCCATGAAATCTGTTCCCTGCTGATAACGTGTTAGGTGCTACTGAATTTCCATGTCCTTAACCTCTGTTTCCATGTGTGGTTTTGCCTCGACTAAGCACCACCTTCTTCCTTCCAGTTAGTTCCAGCACATCCTGGATTTCTAACCCTGGAAGTGTATGACCTGTGCCTGGCCTACTTGGGTCCAGCAGTGGCCCAGATCAGGGTGGCAGACATACAGGAGGTCGAGCTGGATCTGATCGATAAGGTGAGAGTTGTTTTTCTGATGAAGCCAGAGAGGTGTTTCTTGTCAGAAATGACAAGCTTAATTCATTGCCCTTACAGTGTCTTAACCCAGTCTCTTCTCAGCTACAGTTCCCGCCAAGACCTTAGACTAATAAAATGCCAGCCCTTAAAGATCACCGTTCTCCGGTCCTTTTGTCCATTGTCCCTCAAGAGCGTGTCCTCTTCTGCAATCAACTGTCATCTTCTCCACAAAAACAAATCAAATGAAACAAAAATCATCATTCCAATGTTAAACGTAGTGAAAATGAAGATAAATAAAATGGGCGCTTTTTAGGAGGCTGAGCTGATTTATTGTTTGCTGAGAGGGAGTCTCACCTATAGCCCAGGCTAGCCTAGAACTCACTATGTGCAACCCATACTGTTTCGGTTTCTCCCCAATTCTCCCAATTGCTAAGCTTCAGCCTTAATTCGGGACTGATAAGCAAAATGTTAAAAACACACTTAAACCAGGCATGGGGATATGTATCTGAATCAAAAAGATCAAGACATTGTGGTCACTCTAGGCTTCATTGGAAGACCTTGGTTCAAAAACTAAAAGGGAGTTGTGAGGAAAATATAAGCCTAGTGCAATGCTAACAAAAAATTAATTTTAGAATATCCAAGAAGGAGCATGTCATGGTGGTACATGCCTTTAATCACAACAGAAGCAGAATCACACAGATCTTTGTAAGTTCAAGGCCAGTCTGATCTACATAGGGAGTTCCAGTACAGCCAGAGGTACATAGAGAAGCCATTTCTCAAGAAAACAAAAAAAGCTGGGTGGTGATAGCACATCCCACACTGGGGAGACAGAGGCAGGAAGATCTCTGAGTTTAAGGCCAGCCCGGTCTACCAAGTGAGTTCCAGGATAACCAAGGCTACACAGAGAAACTGTTCTCTCTCTCTCTCTCTCTCTCTCTCTCTCTCTCTCTCTCTCTCCATATATATATATATATATACACACACATACACACATGCATACATATACATATACATATACATATACATATACATATACATATACATATACATATACATATACATATACATATACATATACATATACATATACATATACATATGGGTGATTCAAAATAGGATTTCTAATGTGTATGCCTGACTATCCTAGAACTTGCTCTTTAAACCATGCTGACCTTGAATTCATAGAGATCTATCTGACTCTATCTCCCAAATTTGGGGATTAAAGTCGTACCCTACTATCTGGCTAATAAATAAAATTTTAAAATCCTAGGAAAGACTGGGGATATAGGTCAGTCTATAGAGTCCTTACCTGGACTGCATAAAGCCCTGGGTTCATTCTCCATACCAATACACCAGGTGTAGTGGTGCAAGTTTATAATCCCAGGAGGTGAGGACATCCACTGAATAGTGAGTTCAAGGCTATTTTAGAATACAAAACCCTATCAAAGCAACAACAAAATCCAAAAG
Organism: Mus caroli; assembly: GCF_978045245.1. Lineage (NCBI taxonomy): Eukaryota > Metazoa > Chordata > Mammalia > Rodentia > Muridae > Mus > Mus caroli. The sequence goes on along the minus strand of NW_028227258.1, from coordinate 71,759,604 downwards.
GAGGGCATAGAGGCTAACTCCTACAATCTCAGAACTCAGGAGGCTAAGATTGCCATAAGTTTGAAGCTAACATGGGGCACACAGTGAGATCCAGACCAGCCTAGGCTACAGGGTTAGACACTGACTTAATGAGAAAGAGGGAGAGGGAGAGGGAGAGAGAGGGAGAGAGAGGGAGAGAGAGGGAGAGAGAGGGAGAGAGAGGGAGAGAGAGGGAGAGAGAGGGAGAGAGAGGGAGAGAGAGGGAGAGAGAGGGAGAGAGGAGAGGGAGAGAGAGGGAGAGAGAGGGAGAGAGAGGGAGAGGGAGAGAGACGGAGAGGGAGAGAGAGAGAGAGAGAGAGAGAGAGAGAGAGAGAGAGAGAGAGAAATCCCTGAATGCAGGAGGTAGAGTCAAGCAGATCTCTGTGAGTTCAAAACCATCCTGTTCTAAATAATGAGATTTAGGCAAGCCTGGGCCACAGAGTGGGGAGGGAAGAAGAGACACAGGCAGAGATGGATAGCTAGGTGGCTCACTGGTAAGAGTACCTACTGCCAAGCTTGAGGTTACCTAGACTCGCAGGTGAAAGAAGAGAATAACTCCTGCAAATTGTCCTCTCATTTCCCTGGCACTATGGTACATACAGGTGTGCACATACATTCAAGTAAATACATGTGATTAGAAAGAAGGGAGTGAATGAATCCATGAAGAGAGAGGGAAAGATGGGGACAACAAACAGTACACACAGGTTCATGGTAAATTGACCATAGGCATACCAGGAACATCTGGCATGCACAGAAATGTCTGCCATCCTTACTTAACGGACGGATCCCTGTCACTTGCTGTCTTTTCTCAACTACTAGGTCGAGATCGGTAAAACCGTGTTAGTGGTTGTGAGGGTTCTTGGCTCGTCCAAACACCCTTTCCGGAACAAGTACTTCAGAAACATGGAAGTAAGGCTGCAGCTGGCATCTGCCATCGTCACCCTGAGGTGAGTGCCACTCAGTACCTCTTCTCTCCTACGATGAGAGTCTCCCTCCTCGTGGCCTCTCGGCTTCCCTGAGTTTAGTCAGATTGTTTTCTGTCCTTTCTGTAGTTTTCTTTGAACATACTCAGTTCTCTGTCATTGTTTCTGGGAAGTATTCATTTAGGCTGGGTGCTGTGGTGCACACCCGTAACCCCAGCACTCAGGAGGCTGAGACAAATATCACAATTTTAAGGCCAGACTGAGTTATACAGGACTCCCTCAAAAGTTAAAATAATGGGGCTAGAGAGATAGCCAGTGGTTAGAGCACTGGCTGCTCTTCCAGAGGATCTGGGTTTGATTTCCAGCACTTGCTTCGTGGCTTACAGCCTGTCTGTAGCTCCAGTTCCAGAAGATCCAACACCCTCTTCTGGCCTCCTTGGGCACCAGACACACAAGTGATACACAGACATGCATGCAAAGCAAACATGTAAAATAAAAGCATAAAATTAAATATTAAATTAAAACATTCAAGATCCCTAAATCACAAAAATATGTCATTTAGTTTAAGCACTAAAATATGTCATTGCTCTTTTTGTTTTCTAAAACTCTCCTTGGATGTTATCTTCTGGGAGTGCCTTAACCTGGAAGACCTTCAAAAATTGGCTAACAAACTTTCTATCAAGTCTCCTTCAAAAAAGAAGGCATACAAGAATTCCCTGAGGGGGGCTGGAGAGATGGCTCAGCAGTTAAAAGCACTGGCTGCTCTTCAGAGGACCTGAGTTAAATTCTCAGCAACCACATGGTGGCTCACAACCATCTCTAATGGGATCTGATGCCCTCTTCTGGTGTGTCTGAAGACAGCTACAGTGTACTCATATAAATAAAATAAAATAAATAAATAAATCTTAAGAAAACAAAAAAGAATCCCCTGAGCACAGTGGCTTACACCTGTCATCCCAGCCTGGGGAGGTGGAGACAGGAGTGTGAGTTCAAGGCCATCCTGGATTAGATGAGATCCTGTCTCAAAATACAAAGAGAAAGTGCTCGGGAATTTGGTCCTCACAATGCTGCCACTATTCTTATCACACTTAATCCTTTCCGCCTGGAAGAAAGGTTTTGCTCCCCAGGAACTTGTCGTCATTGCTGGCGATTAGTCTTGACTCTGGAGAATCATTTTCTGGAAGGTTCATTTAGCAAGAATTAAAATACATGAAGCATCTTAGAAAGATGAATTACTGAGCCTTCTCAAAACCAGACCTCAGCAGGGCTTACAGGCATTGTTAATTAATCCTTTACTCCCAGCACCAGGAGGCAGAGGAAGGCTGATCTCTGTAAGTTCGAGGACAGCCAGATCTGCATAGAGGGATGCTGTCTGAAGCAAACAGACAACTGCCAGGTCTTTCTCACTGGTACCACATGGATCTTTGCAGACTAATGGAAGATCAGGATGAGTACTCTGAAAACTACATGCTCCGTGCTGTCACTGTTGGACAAACCACACTTGTAGCTATTGCCACAGACAGAATGGGGAGGAAATTCACATCGGCGCCTCGGCATATTGAGGTGGGTAAAGTCCCTCATGTCCTCACGTCACAGCATTGGCCTTCCCTGGTTTTGTTTTTGGTTTTTTGGGTTTTTTTGTTTTGTTTTGTTTGTTTTTGTTTTTTGTTTTTTGAGACGGGGTTTCTCTGTGTAGCCCTGGCTGTCCTGGAACTCACTCTGTAGACCAGGCTGGCCTCGAACTCAGAAATCTACCTGCCTCTGCCTTTCAAGTGCTGGGATTAAAGGCCTGCGCCACCACTGCCAGGCTATACATTAATATCTTTTGCTGGGGAATTTCCTGTGTATAATTAACTACTTTCTTCCCTCCAAGATTAATAAACACATGGGACATAGTTCTTGTAGAAAGTTTAGAAAGCACACACAAAAATTTTATATGTATATATGCATGTACATATATCTGCATGCATGAGCTGGTGAGTGCCTGATCTGAGGGCTGACGCCACTTGAGTTCATGGAAAACACAGTAGAGAGAGAACCGACTCCTGGAAGTTTCCTCTGCCTCCACACATATGACATGTATACACATACACACTAATAAAAATGAATTGATAAGCCAGGCATGGTAGCATCTGCCTTTAGTCCTAGCACTGGGGAGGCGGGTGGATCTCCATGAGTTTGAGGCCAGCCTGGACTACATAGTGAGTTCCAGGGCTACATAGTGAGACCCTGTCTCAAAAAAATCACTAAAATTAATCATATTCACTTCCTCTCAACCTTTTTTTTTCATTTTTTTTTAACATTTTCTGTGTGTATAAGTGTTTTGCCTGTGTGTGTCTGTGCACCATGTAGAAAGTGCAGAAGATAGGCCAGAAGAGGGTGTCAGCTCCTCAGAGACTAAAGCTACTATCTTAGTCAGGGCTTCTTTCTTTTTTTATTTATTTTATTATTTTTTTTAGAATTTTTTTTAAAAAGATTTAATTATTTATTATAGGATTACACTGTAGCTATCTTCAGACACTCCAGAAGAGGGAGTCAGATCTCATTAAGGATGGTTGTAAGCCACCATGTGGTTGCTGGGAATTGAACTCAGGACCTTCGGAAGAGCAGTCAGTGTTCTTAACCACTAAGCCATCTCTCCAGCCCCCTCTTTTTTATTTTATTTTATTTTATTTTAATTAGGTATTTTCTTCATTTACATTTCCAATGCTATCCCAAAAGTCCTCCATACCCTCCCCCTACCCTTAGTCAGGGTTTCTATTCCTGCACAAACATCATGACCAAGAAGCAAGTTGGGGAGGAAAGGGTTTATTTGGCTTACACTTCCATACTGCTGTTCATCCCCAAGGAAGTCAGGACTGGAACTCAAGCAGGTCAGAAAGCAGGAGTTGATGCAGAGGCCATGGAGGGATGTTCTTTACTGGCTTGCTTCCCCTGGCTTGCTCAGCCTGCTCTCTTATAGAACCAAGACTACCAGCCTAGAGATGGTCCCACCCACAAGGGGCCTTTCCCCCTTGATCACTAATTGAGAAAATGCCTTACAGCTGGATCTCATGGAGGCATTTCCTCAACTGAAGCTCCTTTCTCTGTGATAACTCCTGCTGTGTCAAGTTGACACAAAACTGGCCAATACAGTTACTGACAGTTGTGAGCTGTCATGTGGGTGCTAGGAATCAACCCTGGGTCCTCTGGAAGAAGAGCCATTGTTCTTAGCCACTGAGCTACCTCTTCAGCTTCTCTCTCTCTCTCTCTCTCTCTCTCTCTCTTTCCCTCTCTCTCCCTCTCTCTCCCTCTCCATCGGATTATCAGATTCCTAAGCTCAGTGATTCTCCTGCCTCAGCCTTCTCAGCACACAACCACAGGCATGTTCCAAGCTCTTTGCATAGGTATATTTTGTGTTATGATAAGGTCTCACTTTGTAGCCCAGGCTGGTTTAGAACTCACTATGTAGAACAGGTTTGCCTTGAACCCAGAGAGAGCTACCCATTTCTGCCTTCCAAGTCCTAGATTAAAGCATCATCACCATGGCTGGCCTCTGAATAATTTAACATAAATAATAAAACTTTTTTTAAATTTTTTTTGAGACAATATCTCATGTATTCCAAGCTGGCTTTGAACTCATTATCCTGAGTGCTGGGATTACGGGCATCTACTACCTACATTCCATTTTATATGGTTCTAGGAACTAAACCCAGGGCTTCGTGCATGCTAGGTAGGTCCTCTAACAACTGAGCTACATCCCCCACCCTACCTACAGTTTTAGTCTTATATAAAAAGTAATTTCCTAGAGCTGAGAGGATTGCAGCCAAAGCATGGAGACTTGAGTTCATTGCCCTGTGCCCACATGAAAAGCCAGGCCTATCATGCACCCTTCATCCCAGGCCTGGGGAGGCAGAGACAGGCAGGTCCAGAGAGCTTGCTGAACAGCCAGGCTAGCTCAGTTATTAAGCTTCAGGTTCAAGGAGAGACTCTGTCTCAAAAAAATAAGGTAGAGAATGGTTCAAGAAAGTTGACCTCTGACCTCCACAAACATGTACACAATGCACACATATACAAACATGAAGATGTTACCTGTAACTTTAACAATCCGGCGAATGTTTATACAAAGTAACTTCTTATGCCATTAAAAGATTACTATAGGACTGGAGACGCGGCTCAGTGAGTAAGAGCACTTGGAAGACCTAGATACAGTTCCCAGCATCCACAGGACAGCTCACAAAACCATCTCTAACTCCAGTCTCAGGGGATCGGACACCCTCTTCTGACCACATATATGCAGGCAGAATACCCATACATATAATGTAGAATTTCTTTTTAACTTTCAAAAAGATCATTGTAAGACAAAAGCAGGAGGACTGTTGCAAGTTCAAGGCCAGCCTTGTCTACTTAGTAAGTCTCTGGGCAAGCCAGAGCTGCATGGTGACACGGTCTGCAAAACCAAGATTGATAGATACTTGAAAGATAGAGAATAAAGTTGTAGCTCGGTGGTAAAATGCTTGCCTAGCATTCACAAGACCCTAGGTTCTATCCCTAACATGAAAAAAACAAAACAAACAAAAACCAAAAAGATGACTGTCAGCCAGACTTTTACTTTTTTTTTTTTTTTTTTTTTTTTTTTTTTTTTGGTTTTTTGAGACAGGGTTTCTCTGTGTAGCCCTGGCTGTCTTGGAACTCACTCTGTAGACCAGGCTGGCCTCGAACTCAGAACTCCACCTACCTCTGCCTCCCAAGTGCAACTTTTACATTTTTAAATGATGTATTTACTTTTCTTTTTTTTTTTTTTTTTTTTTAAAGATTTATTTATTATATGTAAGTACACTGTAGCTGTCTTCAGACACTCCAGAAGAGGGCGCCAGATCTCGTTGCGGATGGTTGTGAGCCACCATGTGGTTGCTGGGATTTGAACTCTGGACCTTCGGAAGAGCAGCCGGGTGCTCTTACCCACTGAGCCATCTCACCAGCCCCTGTATTTACTTTTCTTTTCTAAGTCTTAACTGGTGTTTTGCCTGCATGTGTGTCTGTCTGAGGATGTTGGATTCCCCGGAACTGGAGTTACAGTTGTGAGCCACCATGTGGGGGCTGGCCACTGAACCTGGGTTCCGCAGAAGATCAGCCCTTCTGAACTCTCTCCAGCCCCCATATCTTTGCATGTTTTAAGCTGATATACTCCTGAGAATACCATGTTGTTTTCTCTACCTTATGGAAAAGAAGGAAGCTTTAAGTATAGTCTTACCTTGTTTACATTTACTTTGTGTGGGGAAAGGGCCCTCATGCCACAGACAGTTTGTGGAAATGAGAGGGACCAAACAGGGGTTGTCAGGCTTGGGAGCAAGTGCCTTTTACCCTGTAAATAGAATCTTAATGAGTAGGCAGAGTGAGGTGCTTAAACACCATTGAATGGGTTTGCTGATATAAATAAAACCAAAGTGCGTAGTGTGGTGTTTTTGTTTGTGTGCTGTGAGCAGTTTCCTGAGGTCAGGGCTACAAACAGCAAAGCCCACAGTGGCTGATGCTGCCCCTTTGTTTCCTCCAGGTCTTTCCTCCATTCAGACTAGTTCCTGAGAAAATGACCCTGATTGCAACTAACATGATGCAGGTGATCTTTCTTATGGTTTGTTGGTGGGTTTAGTTTAGTTTAGGGGTTTTTGTTTGTTTGTTTCTTGTTTTTTTTAAAGATTTGTTTATTATTATACAAAAGTACACTGTAGCTGTCTTCCAACACACCAGAAGAGGGCACCAGATCTCATTATGGGTGGCTGTGAGCCACCATGTGGTTGCTGGGACCTTCAGAAGAGCAGTCAGTGCTCTTTTAACTGCTGAGCCATCTCTCCAGCCCTCGTTTTGTTTTTTAAAATAATTTATTTATTACTTTTGTAAGTGCATTGGTGTTTTGCCTGCATGTATATATGTTTGAGGGTGCCAATCCACTGGAACTGGACTTACAGACAGTTGTGAGCTGCTGCGTGGATGCCAGGAATTGAAGCTGGGTTCTCTGGAAGAGCAGTCAGTGCTCTTAACCACTAAGCCATCTCTCCAGCTCCTTAGTTTTGTTTTTGGAGACAGGACCTTGTTATACAGCTCAGGCTAGCCTCAAACTCCTCACAACCCTCCAGCCTCAGACTTTCAAGTCCTAAGATTGCAGATATATGCCTGCGATCTATGACAATCTATATCAAGTATAGATGGTTGTTTTTTAATATTGAAGTTTATTTTATTTGATGTGTATGAGTGTCTTACTTTTATATATATATATATATATATATATATATATATATATATATATATGTGTGTGTGTGTGTGTGTGTGTGTGTGTGTGTGTATCACATGCAGTACTCAAGGATGCCAAAAGAGGCATCAGGTCATGGACCTGGAGTTTCAAATGGTTGTGAGCTCCCTGCCATATGGGTGCTGGAGATTGAACCTGGTCCTCTGGAAGGGCAACTAACGCTCTTAAACGCTGAGCCATCACCTCTCCAGCACACTTGAAAGCATAAGAAGTGCTTTTAAAGTAGAAAACATGACTTGCCTTTTCTGTTTTACATGCATACATAACTACTGTCCTCCACTGAATGCCCAGCACAGCTGGGTCTAATGAAGAAGAAGGTAAGTTCTCTGGTCCATGATGCATGTGGCACAGGACTCTTGGAGTCCTGTGGGTCATTTGCAGCACACATTTCTTCTACACACACTTATGTTGATGCGGCATGTGCTAGCCTGGAAGTAGAGGAAGTCAAGTTACTTGAAAAAAATATTTAAAAAAAAGAGGTGTGACTTGTTCTGTTCTCTGGCAGTCACTGGTCTTTCTAAATTCCAGATAATCTCTGAAGGTGGCCCTCAGCCCCAGTCCATCATTCACTTCTCTATCAGCAATCAGACTGTAGCTGTTGTTAACAGGAGGGGGCAAGTTACAGGGAAATCAGTCGGCACGGCCGTGCTCCACGGTACCATCCAGACAGTGAATGAAGACACTGGCAAAGTCATTGTGTTCTCCCAGGTATCCTTGCTGTACTGTTTCTGCTCTCGAATCTTGGGGTGATGGGTGCAGGTAACAATGAGGCTGCCAGCAGACCAGGAGTATCTGGGGCCCTTCATCTGGCATAGAAAACATGTGGGCTTTAGTGGAAAACTCACAGAATTCTTGGCACTGTCGTAAGATGTGATCCCTATCCTTATAGAACTTTTTCAAAAGAGCAAAATCACACATACATGATAGGGTTTGTTGTTGTTGATCATCAGAAACAGCATAATGAGCTAGTTTGTAAGCATCTCTGTCAGCCCACAGAAGCCTCCCTGGCCTAAACTTGCCCTCCACCTGTTGAGCAGGATGAAGTCCAAATCGAAGTTGTCCAGCTCCAGGCTGTTAGGATCCTTGCAGCTGCGACCCGACTCGTCACGGCCACTGAGGTCAGTTGCACAAAGCAAGTGCGCATGTGGGGCCTCCTTCATTTCTCTCTCCTTCCCCCAAGTCTGCTGCTTTTATTTTTTTTAGGATTTATTTATTTTCAGTGTTATGCATATGGCTGTGTATATCTATGTACCACATGCATGCCTGATGCCCACAGAGGCCAGAAGAAGGCATTGGATTCCCCTAGAACTGGAGTTACAGACAGTTTTGAGCTACCATGTGGGTGCTGGGAATGGAACCTGGGTCCTCAGGAAGAAAACCCGGTGCATTTAGTGGCTGAGCCATCTTTTTAGCCCCTAAATGCGCGCTTTCCTTGATACAGGGTCTTAGGTAGCCCTTGCTAGCCTGAAACCCAAGATGATCCTCATGCCTCAGCCTCCAAACTTCTGGGATTCCAGGTATGTGCCATCATGTCCAGCTCTGAGGTTGGGATGAGAGCCGTGCTCTGGCTCACTGTTGGGATAATGCTAGGCAGGCAGGGTATGCGATGCGACAGACACAACAGCACTTTCTTTTCAGATGCCGGTTTACGTCATGGGGGTGACGAGTACCCAGACCCCTTTCTCCTTCAGCAATGCCAGCCCTTCGCTCACGTTCCACTGGTCCATGAGCAAGAGGGATGTGCTGGACCTGGTACCCAGGCATTCAGAGGTAGGAATCCACCTGTTTATATATTGCCATGAGAGTTTTAGGATTTATCTTTAGGTTTTAATTACAGAGGTATACGTGAGTGCAGGCGTCCTTGGAGGCAAGAACCATCAGGTTCCCCTGGAGCTAGCATCCCAGGCAGCAGTGAGCTGGGGTCCTCTGCAAAAAGGGAATGCTCCTAACTGATACTCTTCGGCCCTTGACCTCCCACAAGTTTTTTGGGGGGAGGGGGTCACAGGGAGTATTAGTATTATTTAGTACTGGCTGTCCTAGAACTCACTGTGTGGACCAGGTTGGCCTTGAACTTGCAGTGATCCTCCTGCCTCTGCTTTCTGAGCGCTGGGATCCCAGGCACAGCATCATGTCTGGCCCACCTGAGGGGTCTTTTTGTTGTCCAACATTATGAATTGTTTATTATTTAGGCTTAAGTTGTCATAATTTCATTAATGCAAAAGCTTATCATTTAAAAAATAATTATAACAGAAGCAGGAAAATGTAGTTTATTTGTAATTCAGACAAAGGACAAAAAATAGTAACACAGTGTCCTGTTTCTGGAATTTATTTTTGCCCAGGAACTTAAAATTCAGTCTGGAATGATGTAAGCATCAGCTTCTCTTTTGTAGATTTGTGAATATTCACATCTGAGAATTTAAATCTCCAGAGTCTCTTCTGGTCGCTGATGACATTTCTCGGCCTGATTATGTCAGTTTAGTGCATCAAGGACTTTAGTGCTTTCTGTAACTCGGTGACGTGCATGAAGTCTAGGCATGAGGTCCCGAGTGTTTAAATTAAAAAAAAAAAAAAAAAGACTGTCTTTAAACTGAGCATAATGGTGCACAGCTTTGATCCTAGCACTCTTTGGTAGGCAGAGGCAGGTCTCTGAATTCTAGTCTAGCCTGGTCTACATAGCAAATCTCAGACTAGCCAGAGCTATACATTATTTCCAAATTAATTAATAAAAAGAAAGAGACTTTTAAGTTTTGAAAATGATTTTCATGCCCATCCCATCACACCTCACCCTGAAGCCTGGACAAAGACAGAGGAGAACCACACCGACCTCCAGAGGGATGCCTTTCTTCTCTCCCATTTCATCCTCTACTGTTTGAAACCATCTTTAGAAGCCACTTGCGCCTCTTCTGTGAATGACTGACTTGGAGATCACACAGAAGGACGCTTGGAATCTTGCCAGTCTTGGCTGACCAGCACAGAGCCTTGCCTTAGGCTGCCCATGCTTCTGGGAATAGGAAGGGAAATGAGGGAAGAAAGCCAGTCCTTAAATGGGGTGTGGTGGAATATACGGGGTGGGGGGGTGCGGGGGGGGTGTTGTTTAATATAAAAGTCACTTACTTTTACTATTATGTGCCTTGGTCTTTTGCCTGCATGTACATACATCTTTGTGAGAGTGTCAGAAGTTCTGAATCTGGAGTTACAGACAGGATGAGCGGCCATGTGGGTGCTGGAACCCGCATCCTCTGGGAGAGTGCCAGTGCTCTTGTGAGCCACTGCTTCTCCAGCCCTGCTAGAACACACTTGGAACCCTAGAATTTAGGAGGCCGAGTCGAGAGGATTGAAAATGAGGCTAGCTTGGACAACATAGTGAGACCCTTTCTTGGACGTGGGGAGGGAGGGAGGGAGGGAGGGAGGGAGGGAGGGAGGGAGGAAGGAAGGAAGGAAGGAAGGAAGGAAGGAAGGAAGGAAGGAAGGAAGGAAGGAGAAAGAAGAAAAGCCCAGTGTGGTGGTGTATCCTTATAATCCTGGCACTAGAGAGGTGGAGACAGGAGGATCAGGAGTTCAAGGTCATCATGACATACATAGCAAGATCAAGGCTGGTCTGGAGTATATAAGACTTTGTGTCAAGGGGCTAGAGAGGTGACTCTTCCAGAGGACCCAGGTTTGATTCCCAGCACCTGCATGGCAGCTCACAATCATCTAAATCCAGTCCCAGAAGATCCAACACCCTCTTCTGGTCTACATGGGCACTGCACACACACACACACAGAGTACACAAACATACATGCTGGCAAAACCCCCATACACATAAAATAAAAATGAAAATATTTGGACTGGCAAGATGGCTCAGCAGTTAAGAGCACTGGCTGCTCTTCCAGAGGTCCTGAGTTCAGTTCCCAGCAAGCACATGGTGGCTCATCCTGTTACATCAGTAACAGGATGTGATGCCCTCTTCTGGCATGCAGGTGTATATGCAGATAAATCATCCATATACATAAAAATAAATATATTTTTTAAATCCCATACACATAATATTTTTTAAAATCTCAAAAAACAAAAAAGATTTGTCTTACTTTTTAAATGAGAATAACTAAGAAAGAAAAACGGAAGATCATATTTCAAAAATAAGAGTAAGGGAGAAGAGAAGAAGGAGAAAGAGAAAGGGGGAAGAAGGGAAATTACTAAAGGGGAGAAAAGAAAAGAGAAAAGGAAATAGGAAGTCAGAGAGGCCAGGAGGAGAGGGAATAGCAGGCACGCCGTACCATACAAGTCCAGCTCTGAACTCTGTAAGTATCTGGAAATGATCTTGGACTTTTTTTTGAGACTACTATTATGTAGCTCTGACTGTCCTAGGACCCACCCCCATGTGTACCTGGCTGGCCTCAGAAGCACAGAGATCCACCTGTGACTGCCTCTGAGCAATAGGATTAAAGGCCTGTGCCACCACAACTGGCTACCTTGAACTCTTGATCCTCTTACCTCTGCCCCTTGAGCACTCCTCCAGGCCTGCCGAGCTTGGGATGGAGCCCAGGCCTCTCTGTGTGAGAAGCAAGCACAGAGCCTCCAGCCCAGCCCCCAGGGATGCTTTCTCAGCCCAGCCCTTTACTTTCTAGGCATTTCTACAACTTCCAGCTGAGAACAACTTTGCCATGGTTGTCCACACAAAAGCAGCTGGCAGGACCACGATCAAGGTCACGGTCCGCAGTAAGAACAGCTCCTTTGGGCAGTTGGAGGGGAATCTGCTAGAGCTGTCCGATGAGATTCAGATCCTGGTAAGCACCCACCTAGATCCTGTTTCTAAATGAGGAAATGTGTGTTGCTAGGCCCCCGCTCTGGCTTATAGCAGTAACCAAGCTCTCACACGCGTTCTTCACTGCATCCTAGAAGAAAAACTGAGCACGTGCTGCCAAAGCCTGATAGCCTGAGTTTGATCCCCTAAACCCACATGAAAAAGGCAGATACAGTGAGGGGTGCACATCTGTAATCCTAGGACCGGCCAAGAGATGAGAGGCTAAGACAGAATCCCTCAGAAGCTCTGGGCCAGCGCCTGGAGAACTCCTGCTTCAGTAGGGTTGGAGTTGCCCTCTGACCTCCACACAATCCCCACTGCATTGCCCAGAGACCCACCAGATGTAAACAGATAGCATAACTTGTCCTCTCCTGAAATAAGGGAAAAATTCTTTTCTCCCATTAGGTATTTGAAAAACTTCAACTTTTCTATGCAAACTGTCAACCTGAGCAGATTCTGATGCCTATGAATTCTCAGCTCAAGCTGCACACCAACAGGTAAGGCAGAAGAAGGAAAGCAGGTTCTGACATGAAGAAACTTCAGTACAGTGTTGCACACAGGGGCTGGAGAGGTGGCTCAGCAGGTAGAGTCTCAACACTGCCCAGCAAGCCACTGGAGCACAGACTATAAAACTGTCCTCTGACCTCCACCCATCTCCATCTCCGTCTCCGTCTTCTTCTCCCTCTCCCTCCCCCCTTCTCTCTGTCTCTGTCTCTCTCTGTCTCTGTCTCTCTATCTCTCTCTCCCTCCCTCCCTCTCCCTGATAAATAAATTTTAGGGCTGGCAGTGCTTATAAAGGTGCTTAGGGCACAAGCCTGATGACCCAAATTTGACCCAGAACAAAAAAGCAAGATGTGAGGCATCTGGTGTGGAGTAGAAAGTACAGAGGAAGAAACAGCTCGCGCACACACACATACTAATTTTAATATATATAGGACCAGTCAATGAGCACTTGGGAGACAGAGACAGGCAGATCTGTGTGAGTTCAAGGCTAGCTTGGTCTACAGAGGGAGTTCTGGAACAGACAAAACTACACAAAGAAACCTTGTGTCAAGGAAAAAATTTTTTTGATGTTTTTAATTGAAATTGGAAAGAGCTACCATTTACTCTTAAGTGATTTTTCTAATCTGAATAATGTTTCAGGGTTGAAATAATTTATACAACATAAACATAATCCAAAGGTGTGTGAGTGTATATAAAAGTGTATGTGTATGAATATGTGTGTATGTGAGTGTGAATATAAGAATATATGTGTGTATGAGTATGTGTGTGAATGTGTAAGAATGTATGTGTGTGAGTATGAGTATATAAGAGTGTATGTGTGTATGAATATATGTATGAGTGTGTGTGTAAGAGTATATTGTGTATCTGTGTATGTATGAGTGTGTGTATATATAAGTATATTGTGAGTGTAATTGTGTAAGAGTGTGTGTGTGAGAGAGTGTTTGTGTGTATGCTTGTATGTATGTATGTATGTATGTATGTCCAGGCACATTCCACAGTGAGCATGTGGAAGACAGTGCTCACCTTCAGCAATCAATTCTCTCCCTCCTGATAGGATCCTAGGATCAAAATCAAGTTGGTCTTTTATGTCAAACACTTTTCTTTTTTACCAAGTTGCTATTTCATTAGCCCATAATAACCTCCATTTTGTATTTTGAGACAGGGACTCATAATGTCCAAGCTGGCCTCAGCTCCTTCTATAACTGAGGGTGACCATGGACTCCTAATGTTTCTGCTTCTACCTCCTCAGTGCTAGGAGTACAGGTGTGTGTCACCATGCTGACTTTCCATGAGTGTTTGGGACAGGGTCCCGACATCTTGTTCCTGCTACCCAGCTCCCCAAGTGTAGATACAGCTGTGTGCCACCACACCCCATTTAGTTTTTTAAAAGAATTTTTATTTATTTTATTTACATGAATACAATATAGCTGTCTTCAGATACATCAGATGAGGGCATCAGATCCCATGACAGATGGTTGTGAGCCACCATGTGGTTGCTGGAGATTGAACTCAGGACCTCTGGAAGAACAGTCAGTGCTCTTAACCACTGAGCCATCTCTCCAGCCCCCCGACCCCATTTATTTTTACTCTTTGACTGTTGTGAATGGTAATGCTGTGGACATCATTCATGCATGAGTGTTTGTTTAGATATCTGCTTTCAATTATTTTGTCCAAATAATTAATACTCAACAGGATTTGACTTTTAAAGAGAAAAGCATAGGCCTGAGGTTAGCAGCATATGCCTGTAGTCCCTGCACATTAGGATGTAGAGACATGTGCTGGCTAGTTTTATGTAAAGCTGACACATGCTAAAGCCATCTGAGAGGAGGCAACCTCAATTGAGAAATTGCCTCTATAAAATCAGGCTGTAGGCATTTTCATAATGACAGATGTGGGAGGGTCCCGTCCACTGTGGGTGGTGCCACCCCTGGGCTAGTGGTCTTAGGTTCTATAAAAAAGCAGGCTGAGTAAGCCATGAAGAGCAAGCCAATAAACAGCACCCTTCCATAGCCTCTGCGTCAGCTCCCACGTCTAGATTACTGCCCTGCTTGCTTGAATTCCTGCCCTGACTTCCCTCAATCATGGACTGTTACTAGAAGAATAAGCCAAACAAACCTTATTCTCCCCAAGTTGCTTTTTGTGTGTTTCATCACAGCAATAGAAACCTTAACTAAGATAAGACAGGAAGATCAGGGATTCAAGGTCATCCTTGACTATATAGGGAATTTAAAGTCAGCCTGGAATACAGGAGACGGGGGGTGGGGGGGACACAGCCAAAGCTGGGCATGATGGCTCATAGCTGTATATGTCAGCACTAGAGAGGTGGAGGGAGAATCAGGTGTCATGTTAGCCTGTAGCTACATAGTGAGCCTGCCTGGGTTACATGAGACCTTGCCTTAAAACACAGTTGTATAATCTTTGGGCCTGGTTACTTTTGGTGTGTGATTTTTTTTTCTTTTTAGTTTATGACTTTTGTGGGGGAGGACTTTTTTTTGTATGGGGGAACAGGGTCTCTCTTTGTATCCTGGAGCTCACTGTGTAGACCAGACAGGCCTCAAATTCACAGAGATCCACTTGCCTCTGCTTCCCAAGTGCTGGGATTAAAGGCTATCATGCCCTCTTCAAGGGTTTCATTTTCCTTTTTTTAAAAAAAGATTTATTTATTTTATGTATATGAGTACACTGTAGATATCTTCAGACACACCAAAAGAGGGCATTTGATCCCATTACAGATAGTTGTGAGCCACCATGTGGTTGCTGGGGATTGAACTCAGGACCTCTGGAAGAGCAGTCAGTGCTTTTAACCACTGAGCCAGCTCTCCAGCCCTATTTTCATTTTCTTTTCTTTTTTTTTTTTTTTTTGGTTTTTCGAGACAGGGTTTCTCTGTATTCCCTATTTTCATTTTCTTAGTATTTGTTTTTCTTTTCTTTTTATATGCATGTGCGTGTTGTTGTATGAGCTGACATGCTCTCTGTGCACTGCTTATTTTTTTTAAGTTTTTAGTTTTCTGAGATGGGGTTTTCCCATATAGCCCACGCTACCCTAGAGTTCCCTCTATGGTCTGGGTTCCTTTCATAAGCATTGCAGTCCTCTTGCCTCAGCCATCGATTCGCGCAGAAGTACGGGCGAGCCAGCACACTCAACTCTGTCTCATCGGTCTTCACCTGCTTCCCTCCGATCAGCCAGGGCTCCCCAGAGTGCCTGCTTGCTCTGTTTATCTCCTAGAGAAGGCGCAGCCTTTGTGAGTTCCCGTGTTCTCAAGTGTTTCCCTAATTCCTCTGTCATTGAAGAAGATGGTGGAGGGCTGCTGAGATCTGGATCCATTGCGGGTACTGCAGTATTGGAAGTCACTTCTATAGAACCTTTTGGAGTCAATCAAACAACCATAACTGGAGTCCAGGCGAGTCAGGGACTAAATCAATAAAATAATGGGGCCTGTGGTATAGCTTAGTACTAAGAGTCCTTGCCTAGCCTGCGGAAGCTTGGGGTCTGATCCCAGCACCTCTAAAACTAAGTAGATGGAATGCCATGGCCTGGGAGGAATGTCCTCTCCTGAGAGTTAAGAGCTTCTCTGGAAGACAAGTGAGCGTGTCAGAGCAGATCCTGACGTGGCTTCAAAGCATCATATTAAAAGAGACCTTCACGCCCTTGACGGAAGGGATTAGCCTACAGCTTTGCAGAGACGAGTGAGAGCAGAGTACAGCAGTGCTTCTGTTAGAAGCTGGATTTGAAGCTGGCTATGGTGGTGCGTGACTTTAATCCTAGCACTCAGCAAGCTGAGACACAAGGATTGTTGCATAGTCAAGGCCAGCATGGATTACAGAGTGAGACTATATCTCAGAAAATAAATAAATGTCTGACTTCTCTAGAGAATTAAAATTTTTAGAGTGAAAAGAGGCCTCAGAAAACTTGTTGGCTTCCTGGCTCGGATCAAATGTAGAAAAGGATCCAGAGGCATGTTAATCTAACGCCAGTCTTTCAGAGATTGGATATGTGCTGTATTCCAGCCCATGTATTAGTCCTGCTATGTACATTACCTCCTTTTACTATAGAGCTATGAAGTGACAAACTGGGATCAGATTGTTTCTTTCTTACTGCAATATAGCTTTCATACTATGAGAAAAATCTACTGTCTTCCTGATAACAGTCACTCAGTGATAGACCCCAAGCACTCTTCGGAGAGTAGATCAACCCCACTCCAGCCTCTCTTCACCTGCCAGCTTGAATATGAAGCAGCCATTGCCTGTATTTCCTTTCACTACAAGCATGTCAGATCAAAAGCTCTTTCCTACACAGGAATACTGGGGCTGTGGAGATGGCTCAGTGGGTACAGCATTCACACAAGCCTGAGTTCAGATCCCCAGAACCGATGGAAGAGCCAGATGCAATAAATAGTGCAAGCATCTGTAATCCCGGCGGGCCTACAAGAAGTGGGAGGCAAAGACCAGAGAAACTGCAGGAACTCAAGGGACTACTAGCCTGGCTTAAATGGCAGTCAGGAGGCCTGGTCAAGATAGGAAGGCAGGGGACCAACACCAGACAGTTGTCCTCTCATCTCTACACACATGCCACACATACCCTCAAGGCTTGTGGCCTCGGTTATAGATTCTAGAGTGTGATAGCAGCTCTTTACCAGTGGTATTCTCTGTACTAGTGGGTTTTGTCTCCCACAGGTAGCACCAGTGACTTACCTTCGATTGAGCAGCTACCCCAAGCTATACACAGCACAAGGAAGGACCCTGTCAGCCTTTCCTTTGGGCATGTCTCTCACCTTTATTGTTGAGTTTTATAATAACATTGGAGAAAAATTCCACACCCACAATACTCGGCTTTATATGGCTCTGAACAGGTATGGAGGTCAAGGGGGCGTGGTTGGCAGCGCAGTAGAAACCTGACAAGTTAACTCAGTGTTCTCCGGCAGTTTCAGCAGATTCCTCTTACACTCTGAGCTTGGAATCCGACCTCGATTTCTTCTGTCAGAATGAAAATAACGAGCCACGGGTGGTAATACAGGCGTGGAATCCCTGGAATAAGGAATGTGGAGTGGGAAATCTCTGAATCAAAGCAAGCAGAGCAAGCATGGACTCCGTGCTTAGCAATGAGTTCCAGTCCAGCGTGGGCTACAGAGTATAATCCTGTTCTAAAGTGCAGGAGGCTGAGATGACTAGAAATATAGCTTAGAGGTAGAACACTCTAATACATGCAAAGCAATGGTTTGTTCTCAGCAACACACACACACACACAGCCAGAACCAAAGAGTGTCCTCAGCTGGGCTTGATGCCTGTAATCACAGTACTTAGAAGGATGACACAGGAGGATTGCCATGAGATAAGGCAGTTCAAATTGGCTCGAGAGATGGCTCAGCAGCTCAGAGTGCTTACGGTACTTGCAGAGAACTGAATTCAGTTCCCTAGCATCCACAGCAGGAAAGTCCCAACCACATGTAACTCCAGTTCCAGGGGATCCAATGTTCTCTTCAGCCTCTGTGTGTGGCCACACACACACACACACAAATATAAAGGTATTTTTGAGAGAATATTGTCAGCCCTTGTTTCAAAAACAAAACAATGCTGTTAATTAAGAAAGTGTGGAGTAGGTTTTGAATCTTCAAGTGTTAATTAACAAAATGTACACAAGGAACTACCTGTTATTATCGAGAGCCTCTCAGTGTATTCCTTCTTGGAGCCCCTCACACTCAGGAATTGTTTCTTGTTGTCCCTAATAAATCTTTCATTTAAAATAAAATAGACAGCTTGACTCAAGCCAGATGTTATGACACTCTCATAATCCCAGCACATTTCTTGGGAGATGGAGGCAGGAGGATCAGGAATACTGTGATATTCTCAACTACACAGGAGTTTGAGGCTAGCCTATACTATATGAAACTGTCTCAAAACAATACAAAAAAAAAGTTTTATTGTGACAAGATGTGGTGTTGAAAACCTTTAATCCCAGCATTCAGGAGGCAGAAGCAGGCAGATCTCTGTGAGCCCGAAGCCAGCCTGATTTGGATAGCAAGTTCCAGGACAGCTGGGGCCGCATAGTGAGACCCTGTCTTTAAAAACAAAACAAAGAACCTTTATTAGCAAGAGCCAAGTGTGTCTTTAATCCCAGCACTTAGGTAGCCCATACCCACAATCCTAGAATTTGGGAGGTGGAGGCAGGAGGATCAAAAATTTGAGGTCATCCTGAGCTACATACAGGATCAAGGAGAGCCTGGATTACCTGAGACCCTCTCTCAATGAGGTGGCTCAGCAAGGTACTGGCTGCCAAGCCTGATGACCTAAGTTCAATTTCCAGGTCCCACATAGTGAAAGGACAGAATACCCTAAAAATTGTCCTCTGACTATCATATATGCACCCATCACATACAGAGAGACAATTAATAAGAACTTTGAAACAAACTTATGGTAGGTTCTCTCCCCTTGATCTTTTCCTCTGTAGTATCTCTCTATAGGAATTGTTCATCTGTTTGGGACAGGATCTTGCTTCGTAGTTCTGGCTAGCCTGGTATTCACTATATACACCAAACTGCTTTCTGCTGGCAGCTGGGCCTTCTGCCTGCTGGCCCAACATCCCGTCCCTCAATGGATGCTCAGCTGCTCTTTTCTGACACTTCTGCCTTTCGTGTCTGCTTTCAGAGATGACTTGCTGCTTATTGGACCAGGAAACAGAAACTATACATATATGGCCCAGGCTGTGAATAAAGGGGTGACAGTTGTGGGGCTTTGGGACCAAAGACATCCTGGCATGGCAGATTACATCCCTGTTGCTGTAGAACATGCCATTGAGCCAGACACCAAGCTTATCTTTGTTGGAGATGTCATCTGCTTCAGCACTCAGCTTGTCAATCAGCATGGTGGGTATATGTCTCCTTAACCACAAGCAGAGGACAGTTCTGTTGAGTGGGGTGGTGCACACCTTCATTCCCAGCACTAGGGAGGCAGAGGAAGGTGGGTCTCTGTGAGTTTGAGGCCAGTCTGATCTGTATAACCAGTTCCAGATTGGCTAGGGCTATATAATGAGACCCTGTCCCTCCAGTACCCCAAAAAGCATTTATTTATTTTGTTTCTAATGACATTTATGTATTTGTGTGTGGGGACAAGAACAAGTTGGGGGACTTGGACCCCAGGGATTGGACTCAGGTTAGTGGCAGGAGCCCTTGCCTGCTGAGCTATCTGATGGTTTAGAGCATTTCATTATTGGGCATTCTAGCTGAATGACCATTTTTCTCAATAACCAATTGAAGTTGACTAGTAGCACTTATCAGCTGTCTACTGAACACAACTTTATATTCTATAATGTAGATAATCTGGGGTACTTTGTGCTCATCTCATCTTCTGAAGGAAGGTAAGTAACTTCTAGGTTAAAATTAATAAAAGTGCCAGGCATGGTGGCACACACCTTTGATCCCTGAACTCAGGAGGCAAAGGTAGGCGGATCTCTATGAGTTCAAGGCCACTCTGGTCTACAAAGTGAATTCCAGTACAGCCAAAGCTACACAAAGAAATCCTGTCTCTAAAAACTAAATAAAATAAAATAAAAATATAAAAGCTGGGGGCTGGTGAGATGGCTCAGTGGGGAAGAGCACCCGACTGCTCTTCCGAAGGTCCAGAGTTCAAATCCCAGCAACCACATGGTGGCTCACAACCATCTGTAATGAGATCTGACTCCCTCTTCTGGAGTGTCTGAAGACAGCTACATTGTACTTACATGTAATAAATAAATAAATCTTTAAAAAAAAAAAATAAAAGCTGGAATAGCGATAGCTCCATGATTAAGAGCACTTTTTTTTTTTAAAGAGCACTTCTTATTCTTAATAGGACCTGAGTTCAATTCCCCGTGCCCACATGGTGGCTCACAACCATCTGTAACTCCTTCCTCCAACCTCCATTGGAAACAGGCATATATGTAGTGTACATATGTGCATGTAGGCAAAACATTCATATACAAAATTTAAAAGTATACAAATATTTAAAATTATAATAATAAAAGAAAAAAATCAATGGGGTTTTAGTTTTGGAAACCAAGTACACACACACACACACACACACACACTGTTCTATGAGGCAACAAGCAAGGCAAGCACTAATCCAATGTCTGATCGATTACTGTGGTAAGTTTATGGAGCCCGAGTTCGTGCTTGCACTCATTGGATGTGTGGTGTATATGGCTCAGCACACATGTGAAGGTCAGAGGACAACTTGGTGGGGTTGGTTTTTCCTTCCACAGGGGCCTCAGGGATCAAATTCAGGTCATGAGGCTTGCACAGCAAGCACTTGCACTATCCTAGCCAAACCATTTGCTCACCCTAAACTATCTTGACCTGCGAAACATGTCTACTGCAAGGAAGTTCTAGTAAGTTCAATAAAAATGATAGAAAATTATTCCTTGGGTTCAATCCCTAGCATCCAAAAATAAAAAGTAAATCTCTCCTTGGCTAGGAAATGTTAATTTTTTGGCTTTACAGACAGTATATCTGAAAGTGGTACGTATTGTCACAAGTCATCTGTTGTGGAGCACTGTTCTCTAAGCATACAGCCATCGTTTGCATCAGAGCAGTGGGACTCCTAGGAGACCCCTACGTCAGACTTTTTCATTGGAACGTTGCCTCATTAGAAGAAAGTGCTAGAGGGGGACATTGGAGCCTCACCCTTGGAACCTCACAGTTAGTTGTTTGTAATTCTGCCCTAATTGCATACAGCCTCCTAGTCTTAGGAGGTGCTAAAGTACAGACATAGTGCCAAAGGCTCACTGGGGGAGGGACCACATCTGTGCAGCTACATTAGTAGCTGCAAATCCCAAGTAGGATTTTGATTTGTTTAGTCACTGGTGTCCTAGAAGAGGAGAGCAAACAGTTATCTGTGACTTCCCAGGAAAGAGTTCCTGTAGACATCCTTGTCTGACTGACTGGATGGTGTAGAGCTTTGGCTTTGGCCTCTTATAGTGAGAATTTTGGTTTCTTTGAAAAACACAAAAATATGATAGGAGTATATTTTCATTGTATCCCAGGCATGGGCTATGGTGCTGGTTCAGATTGTCCATAGCAGCTGACTATGGTTTGCCTTGTGCTCTAGCAAGGGTGTGATTTTGCCAGTGGCAAATAGTTTCTGCAATTGAGTGACATTTGGAATTCTGGGAACTTTTCAGAGGGTAATAAGTGATAGAGCCCTAGCAGGGCGTGGTGGCGCACGCCTTTAATCCCAGCACTTGGGAGGCAGAGGCAGGCTGATTTCTGAGTTCGAGGCCAGCCTGGTCTACAAAGTGAGTGCCAGGACAGCCAGGGCTACACAGAGAAACCCTGTCTCGAAAAACCAAAAAAAAAAAAAAAAAAGTGATAGAGCCCCAAGAGGTAGAGGAGGGGTTGTTGGTTGTTGGTTGTTGATTGCTGGTTGTTGGTTGTTGGTTGTTGATTGCTGGTTGTTGGTTGCTGGTTGTTGGTTGCTGGTTGGTTGCTGCTGGCCAGGGTTTGTTAAGTAGTTATGCACAAAGAAGAAAAAAGAAATCAGAAATCCTGACAGTGAAGATCAGCAGGAAATAGTCTAATGATAACATTGCCCCCTTTCCCCTCTACCCTTTTTTCTCTACCTAGTGTTAGGGGGGGTGGGTTAAAAGGTAGAAAAAGAGGTGTAGAGAGGTAGAAGAAAAAAGAACCCACAAAGTAGCAAAGACAGCTCCAGACTCTTTTCTGGGACTATGCAGAGTTCAGCATGCAAACAGCACTGGATTTGACTCTAACATGCACTGCATGCTTTATACCAGTATCAAAGCTAGCTTTTATCACCAAGGTCAAATTATCCAGCCTTGGAGGTGACCTGCAATGACCTGCAGTGGATAATCTTAGCCTGTGAGCTAAGCTTGCTTCAGAGTCAGTAATAAAAATTATAATTCCACAATTGGATGAAACAAATGTTATTTAACACTTATGAGTGGGGGTAGGGCATGGGTGGAGGTGTCATGATGCACTTCTGAAGCCCAGAGGACAACTTTCAAAAGTTTTCTCTTCTCTGCCACCGTGAGGGTCCTGAAAGTTAACTCAGGTCATCAGGCTTCATAGCAAGTTCCTTTTCCTTCTGAGCTGGCCCCAACAGCAAGGCTTTTTAGTTGGGTTTGTGCCAGAACCACCCTTCAGTTTTGCCTTCTGGAATTTTGAAAGACAGCTAAGTCCATACTACAAAGGATAAGGAAGCAGAGGCCTACAATCAGGATTAGAAATCCAGTCAGTGTCAGGTGTAGTGGTGCATGCCTTTAATCCCAGGATTTGGGAGTCAAAGGTAGGCAGATCTTTGCATGTTCAAGGCCACACCTGGTCTACATACCAAGTTTAGGATAGCCAAGGATACACAATAAGACCCTACCTCAAAAGAGAAAATGGGGATGGAGAGATGGCTCAGCAGTTAAGAGCACCCCGGTTCAGTTTGAAGGGATTCATGCTAGCCTGAACAAAGCAAATGTGACTCTGGTAGGCCTTGTCCTTCTCTCCCATTCCTTCTGCTTTGAAATAAATAAATAAATTAATTAATTAATTAATAAAAATAAAAGGCTGTTAGATTGCATTACTAAAGCTAGCCACCAAGGTCTATTCCCTTATTTGGACATTTCCTCTTCCTAAGGCTGACTACCAAGGTCCAGCTATAAAATTATTGAAGTTCAACAATCAAAAGCCCTCTTTAGGTAACCTAATTCACATGCCCAATTAAAATTAGACACATCATCCTAACAAGGGGTTTCTTCCCCTTTTACCTTATAAGCTGCCATTTATCTATGGGCCACATCTGTCTCCTCTCTATCCAGAGGCAGTCCTTTGTCCCCACCAAAAAAAAAAAAAATCCCTTCCCCTCTTCCTTCCCCCTTTCCTTCTATTCCCTGCCCTCTGTCTCTCTAAGACAAATATATCTCCTTTGTTCTGAGAATTTACTTGGTCTTAAGGTGTCTTGAGCCAATAAGAGAGGTTTCCAACATGGTGGCTCACAAGCATCCATAACTGGGATTCCAGGGAATCTATTACCATCTTCTGTTGATTTTTTTGTTTTGTGTTTTGTTTTTGGTTTTGGTTCAGTTTGGTTTGGTTTGGTTTTGGCTGTTTTGTTTTGTTTGCCAAGAGTTTTCTGTGTAGCCCTAGCCCTCCTAGAACACTCTCTCTGTGAACCAGCTGGCTTCGAACTCAGAGAGCTACCTGCTTCCAGAATGCTAGGATTTGGGATTAAAGGCGTATACTACCATACCCAAAAATGCCGTCTTCTGATCTCTGAGGGCACCAGCCATGTGTGGTACACAGACATACATGCAGGTAGTACATATACATACAGACACATAAAAAGTTTTTTAAAAATTAAAAGCTGGACATGATAACATATGCCTTTAATCTCAGCACTCAGGAGGCAGAGGCAGGCAGATCTCTTGAGTTCAAGGCTAGCCTAGTCTAAAGACCAAATTCAAGGACAGCCAAACCTATACAGAGAAACCCTGTCTCAAAAATAAACAAACCAACAAATAAGCAAGCAAGAACAACAACAACAAAAAATATTTGGAATATAACTTAACCTTTGGCATTCTTTTGCCACTGTGCAATTTAAACCAAATTAAACCAATCCTGCCTCCTGCCTCCTGCCTCCTACCAGTCTGCATTTTGTCACCTTTGTCACCTTTATCCTGTTGACATGAGCTCAAAGCAAATTCATGCTTAGCAAGATCTAATGAAGGTTTAATGCAGTTTCCCTTTTTTCTAAAGTCAGTTAAGATTGTTCACCTCACTAGCTCATGTTATTCTGAGGGCAGTAAGTAGATTATGTTCTGCTGGCATGATATAGGAAGGGGAATCTGACATTCAGAAAGCTACCCACATTCTTTAAAACAGAGTGTTCTTGCATGTCTCTTGATTGAGACTTTGAATAAAGTAGTTTATGAATTTACACTGAAAATTGCAGCCAAGCACTTTCTCTGGTCTCTTCCCAGGTGAGCCTGGGGTGTGGATGATTTCTACCAACAATATTGTACAGACAGACACGGTCACTGGAGTAGGAGTGGCTAGGAGCCCAGGAACTGCAACAATTTTTCATGACATCCCTGGAGTTGTGAAAACGTTTCGAGAGGTACTGCGAATTGCACCACAGCTCAAGATACTAGAGCGATGGTGCATTTATTCACTATACATGCAGAAAATATCCTAGGATGGAAGTGCATTTGCTAACAGACACCAAAACAGTCAGTGAGCTGGGAAAACATTGCAGAGATAGAGAGAGCACTCACTAGCACACACAAGGCCCTCGCTTCCATACCCCACCTAAAAACAAAACAAAAAAGCAATTCTTGGGGCTGGTGAGATGGCTCAGCGGGTAAGAGCACCCGACTGCTCTTCCAAAGGTCCTTAGTTCAAATCCCAGCAACCACATGGTGGCTCACAACCATCCGTAACGAGATCTGACTCCCTCTTCTGGTGTGTCTGAAGACAGCTACAGTGTACTTACATATAATAAATAAATAAATCTTTAAAAAAAAAAAAAAAAAAAAAAGCAATTCTTATTAATAGCAGTTAGAATTCTTCCCAGAACTATGACTAATATGATTTCTGTTCTAAGAGATCACTATGAGTGTTTGACTCAGGGTGCATATTCTAAAATTGGATTGAGGGCTGGAGAGATGACTCTGGGGTTAAAAGCACTGGCTGCTCTTCCAGAGGTCCTGAGCTCAATTCCCAGCAACCACATGATAGCCCACAACCTATAATGGGATCCTATGCCCTCTTCTGGTGCACATGAGGACAGCGACAGTGTACTCACAAACATAAAATAAATAAATTTAAAAAAATTAAAAATAAATAAAATTGGATCTATAAAAGAGAGGGTTAGCATGGCCCCTGCACAAGGAGGACACACAAATTTGTGAAGCATTCCATATTTGTATGGGGGGAGGGGATGGAACACCATGAGGACTGGAGATAGCTCAGTAGGTAACCCAGAACCAATGGGAAAAGCCAGATGTGGGGATGCTCATCTGTAACCCAGCACTCCTACTGTGAGACGAGGGGGGGGGGGCGGGGGGGGGGGCGGCAGAGACAGGAAATCTGTCTGATGCTTTCTTAGTAGCAGAAACAAGAGAGCCCCTGCCTCAAAACAAGGAGGACAGAGTGAACTAACTCTGGAAAAGTTGCCCCTGAACTCCCACAGACATGCCAGGGCATGCATGCACTCACAGACATGCCATGGCATGCATGCACCCACGCTCCCACATGTAAACTTCCACAGACATGCCAGGGCATGCATGCACCCACGCTCCCACATGTAAACTTCCACAGACATGCCAGGGCATGCATGCACCCACGCTCCCACATGTAAACTTCCACAGACATGCCAGGGCATGCATGCACCCACGTTCCCACATGTAAAGTTCCACAGACATGCCAGGGCATGCATGCACCCACGCTCCCACATGTAAACTTCCACAGACTTGCCAGGGCATGCATGCACCCACGCTCCCACATGTAAACTTCCACAGACATGCCAGGGCATGCATGCACCCACGTTCCCACATGTAAAGTTCCACAGACATGCCAGGGCATGCATGCACCCACGCTCCCACATGTAAACTTCCACAGACATGCCATGGCATGCATGCACCCACGCTCCCACATGTAAACTTCCACAGACATGCCATGGCATGCATGCACCCACGCTCCCACATGTAAAGTTCCACAGACATGCCAGGGCATGCATGCACCCACGTTCCCACATGTAAACTTCCACAGACATGCCATGGCATGCATGCACCCACGCTCCCACATGTAAACTCCCACAGACATGCCAGGGCATGCATGCACCCACGCTCCCACATATTAAATAAACCTTAAATGGATGATCGTGAGTGTGGTTCTACGTGTCTGTAATCCCAGCATGCAGGAGGCTGAGGCAAGATCGATGAAACTAGAATTCAAGGAAAATCTTGGCTACACAGTGAGGTCCAGGCCATCTTGGGCTACACTGTAAGACCCTGTCTCAAATTAAATAAGACTATTTCTTCTGGGGATGTAGCTCAGTTAGTGGAGTGCTTAACTAACGTACATGAAGTCCTGGGTTCTAGTTCCACCACATAAGTCAGGTGTGCCTGTAATCCCAGTACTGGGGATGTGGAGGTAGAGGCTGGAAGATCAGAAATTCAAGGTCATCCTAGGCTATCAAGGGAGATGCATGCTAGCCTGGGATACATGAGAGCATGTCTCAAAATAAAATAATAATAAACAGATTTTGTGTTTCTCAGATACATCAGAATGCCAATTTTGTACTTGTATGAAATAGATACTTTTGGCTGAAATAAGTACAAGGTAACAATGGAGGGGACCTGATTTTCCTTTCGTTTGCTGACAGGTAGTAGTCAATGCATCATCAAGATTGACACTCAGCTATGACCTGAAGACTTACCTCACCAATACCCCCAATGCAACTGTATTCAAACTCTTCATCAGCACAGGCAGAAATGTCAACCTCAAAGGTAAGGAGTTTCTCCACAGGCCACTTGGTTATGTCCATCTCCCTTATCTTCCCTCACTCATTTTACTCCTTTGGATTAATATGTTGCCTTTTATTGGCTATGCTTAGTAGTAAATATCTGTGATGCTAGCATGTGCAAAGCTAAGACATGGACTAGAGAGATGGCTTAGAGGTTAAGAGCAATGGCTACTCTCCCAGAGGACACAGGCTTAATTCCCTGCTACATGGCAGCTCACAACCGTCTGTAACTCCAGCTCAAGGGGTCTGACACCCTCATAGAGACATACACGTGGATAAATACAAATGCACATAAAATTTTTAAAAAATCTTAGGGGCTGGTGAGATGGCTCAGTGGGTAAGAGCACCCGACTGCTCTTCCGAAGGTCTGAAGTTCAAATCCCAGAAACCACATGGTGACTCACAACCACCCGTAATGAGATCTGATGCCCTCTTCTGGTGTGTCTGAAGACAGCTATAGTGTACTTACATATAATAAATAAATAAATCTAAAAAATAAATAAATAAATAAGTAAAAAATAAAAAATAAAAAAATCTTAGGCAGGTAAAGAGATGGCTCCACAGTTAAAAGCACTGGCTGCTTTTCCAGAGGACCTAGGCTCAATTCCCAGAACTCACATGGCAGTTTACAACTGTCTGTAACCCATGGAATCTGACATCCTTACCCAGATATAAATAAAAATAAATAAATCATTTTTGTTAAATCTTTAAAAAGAGAGAGAAGGCCAGGCAGTGGTGGCACATGCCTGTAATCCCAGCACTTGGGAGGCAGAGGCAGGCGGATTTCTGAGTTTGAGGTCAGCCTGGTCTACAGAGTGAGTTCCAGGACAGCCAGGACTACACAGAGAAATCCTGTTTCCAAAAACCAAAATAATAAATAAATAAATAATAATAATAATAAATAAAAAGAGAGAGAAGCTAAGACACAAGCATTGCAGCATGTTCAAGGCCACCCTGACCTATAGCAAGATCCTATCTCACAAATGAAAACAAAAAATTTCATCTTACTTCAAAACTGCTTGCAATTTTTATAAAGATTTTTATTAAATCGTGTGTAGGTATGTGGGTATGTGCACATGAATGTAGGTGGCCTCAGTGGCCAAACACCTTACATGGGTGCTTGTAGCTGGTCTTTGCTACTTTGTGGGTTCTTCTGTTTCCCACCCTTGATCCCCCACTACCCTAGTTTCACCCTCTATCATTACATAACAGAGAAATAAGGAGAGAGGAAGGAGAAATGTCTGAATCTAATTTCTTTCCTTTTGTTTCTTCTTTGAGCATGACTAGTAACAAACCTAAACTCTCGCCCCTAAATGGTCACACTCATCCGTTCCACCTCTTGGGGCCCTAGCATTTATATTCCCTCTGAAAAGTTCCCATAATTCCAAATGTCACACAGTCGCAGAAACTATCTGCAGCTAGCAAATCTGCGCCTCTGCTAAAGCACGAGGCAAATCATAGTCAGCTGCTGGGAAGCAGCCCCATATTCCAGGTGTGGGCCTGGGGTTAACACCTGGGAAAACACTTTCTTATACTATTTTTGTGCACATGATTTGCCTCATGCTTTTTCCCTGATGCTAACAGTTATTTAACTCTTCTCTGCTTCTTAGGATCCTGTACCCCAAGTCAGGCTTTGGCTGTTGAAAAAGTTCTTCTTCCCGAGACCCTCATGCTATGCCATGTGCAGTTCAGCAATACTTTACTAGACATTCCAGCAAGTAAGGTCTTTCACATCCATTCGGAATTCAGTGTGGAGAAAGGTAGGGTCCTGTTTCTACACCTGCCACCCTCCTGTTGAACTATATTTGTGTTTTCTCAATCTCTAGAGCTTTTCTCAACCCACTGAACAAAAGGTTGTATTTTTTGTTTTGTTTTGTTTTGAGGTGTCATGTATCTCTGGCTGGCCTTAAACAAGAGTGACCTCTGATTGATGGTCACCTCCAGAGAGCTAGGATTGTAAACTGTGCTACCATGTCCAGTCTATACACTGCTGAGGATTAACCCTAGAGCTTTCTGCACGCCAAGCAAACTCCAACCGAGCTGTATCCCCTATTCAACAAACTTTCATTAATGCATTCCACCTAAAACATGCTGTTTTACTATCTATAACTTACTTTTTGGTTTGTCTTGATTTGTTTTTTGTTTTTTGTTTTTTGAGACAAGGTCTCTCTATGTGGCCCTGAATGGCCTGAAACATATTATGGCCTGGCTTTAGACTCACAGAGATCCACTAGGCTCTGCTTCCTGAGGGCTGAGATAAAAGGCATATACCATCATGTCCAGGCTTAGTTTTCAACATGTAGCACAGTATTTGAATATTCCAAATGAATGTCATTAACAAGAAATAGAGGGTAACGTTCAGATGGCTTGATATAATTGAACTAACACAAAACGAGAGGATTTAGCTAGGCCTTATATAAACCTGTAATCCAGTACCTGGAAGGCTGAGGGACGTGGATCACAAAATGAAGACTAGTCTACGGGGTTAGTTCAAATTTACGTGGGCAATCTAGTGAGCCTGTGTTCAAAATAAAATAAAAAGGTGGCTGAGAATGCAGTGGGAGAGTGATCACCTGGCATGTGGTGGGTCCGAGTACAGTATTGTAAACAAAATGTGTGTGTGTGTGTGTGTGTACTTGGTGGAGGAGGGGAGAAGGGGAGAGAAGAAGAGCAAGGCCGAGAGGAGGAGGAGGGAGGCATAAGCAGGATCATGTACCATCTGAGCTCTTGAATTGAGCCCTCTCGGCTTGAATGGTATGGGTAATGAAGCAGCACTAAAAGGTTCATTCAGAAACCTGCTGGACACTGAATAGATCTTTAGAAAGTTCCAGAACAAGATGCAGATGGAATGGCTCCTTAACTCTATGCACTAGACCAGCAGCCTAGTCCATAGAGCAGTAGCAAGATCACTCTTAAAAAGGTTTAGTCTCCTCAGCACGTTCGTTATACCTGCTTGTGCCATACTGTTTAATTGTTTTTAAAGATCTATTTATTTTATATTGTTTTAATTGTTTTTAAAGATCTATTTATTTTATATACACTGTTGCTCTCTTCAGATATATCAGAAGAGGGCATCAGATCCCATTACAGATGGTTGTGAGCCACCATGTGGCTGCTGGGAATTGAACTCAGGACCTCTGGAAGAGCAGATGGTGCTCTTAACCACTGAGCCATCTCTCCAGTCCCCATACTGTTTAATATTTGCTGAGTGTTGACTTGAGTCCAGCTGCAGCTTCTCCCAAGGACAGTTTCCTTTTCTCTTGTTTGTTCTCCATAGTACTCATTAGTGTATCAGAAATGAATGCTCAAACCATTCTTCTCCCTTACCCTAACTTGTTTATCTCAGTAGAGCCTTTGGGCCTTCCTGCTAAGTCTTTCTTTTCAGGGGTCTATGTCTGCCTAATCAAGGTTCGACAGGAGTCCGAGGAGCTGCGCCAAGTGCTCAGTGTGGCAGACACCTCAGTCTATGGGTGGGCAACTCTGGTCAGTGAACGTGGCAAGAATGGCATGCAAAGAATCCTCATTCCTTTCATCCCTGGCTTTTACATGAACCAGTCAGAGTTCGTTCTTGGCCACAAAGACACTGGGGAGCTAAGAATCCTGGGAGTGGAAAGAGTTCTTGAGAGCCTAGAGGTAAGTGAGACCCAACAGTACTGGGGACAGAGATTTGTTGCCTTTTTCCCAAAAAATTCTCATTACTAGGACAGGTTAGATGGTCTTGAAGGTCCTGAGTTCAAATCCCAGCAACCACATGGTGGCTTACAATCATCCAAATGTGATCTGATACCCTCTTCTGGTGTGTCTGAAGACAGCTATAGTGTACTTGCATATAATAAATACATAAATCTTTTAGGCCAGAGAGAGAAGAAACAGTGTACTTGTATATACATATATAATAAATAAATCTTTAAAAAAAAAAAGATTCTCATTACCTTAGGCTAGCAGTAAAATCTTCACATGGTCAAGATTGGCCTCAAAATTCTGATCCTCCTGCCTCTACTTCCCAAGTGCTGCAAATAAGATGTGTGCTACTCTACAGATTTTAGGCAATGATGGGAACTGAACTCAGGACGATGGGCATGCAGCAAGCCCATGTACTTTACCAACTAAACATCCTTAGTCCTCAGTTTGTTCTGCTTTTAAGACACAGTGTACACCAGGCTACTCTCAAACTGTGTACCTCCTTGGATTCCAGACCTCCTGTCTCTACCTCCCAAGCACTGGGATTGCTAAACATGAACTACCACGTGTGACTGAGAGACAAGAGATTTGAAAAAGATTTTTCATTCTCATTCCAAGGGTAAAAATGTTCTGGGTAACCTACTATTGGAGCTGGAGAAATTGCACAGCAGTTAGGAACTCAGGCTGTTCTTGAAGAGGAACTGAGTTTGGTTTCTAGAAATCACATCATAAGGGCTTACAAACTCCACTTCAGGGAACCTGGTGCCCTCTTCTGGCCTCTCTGAGCACCTTGTATGTGTACAAGCACACATACAGACATACAAATAAACTTTTTAAACTGCTATTAGAGAATCTTTAAAATACTTTGAGATAAGTTTTATTAAAGATTTATTTTATGCATGAGTACACTGTAGCTGTACAGACGGTTGTGAGCCTTCATGTGGTTGCTGGAAATTGATTTTAGGACCTCTGCTTGCTCTGGTCAACCCTGCTTGTTCAGGCCCAAAGATTTATTATAAGTACACTGTAGCTGTCTTCAGACACACCAGAAGAGGGCGTCATTACGGATGGTTGTGAGCCACCATGTGGTTGCTGGGATTTGAACTCAGCACCTTTGGAAGAGCAGTCATAATAATGCTGCTTTTGTTTTTTAATGACTTTAATATACATTGGTGTTTTGCCTGTGTATATGTCTGTGTGAAGGTGTCAGAACCCCTGAAACTGGAGTTAGTGTGCTGCCATTTGGGTGCTGGGAATTCGACCTGGAGAGCACCTAATGCGCTTAGCTGCTGAGTCATCTCAATAGCCATATAAATGGCGACTTTTTGTTTGTTTTTTGAGACAAGGTTTCTCTGTATAGCCCTGGCTGTGTCCTGGAACTCACTCTGTAGACCAGGCTGGCCTCGAACTCAGAAATCCGCCTGCCTCTGCTTCTCAAGTGCTGGGATTAAAGGCATGCACCACCACTGCCCGGCATAAATGCTACTTTAAAAACAATCTTTAGACTTCCAGTCTAAAGGCATGTATGGTGTCATGAGCCTATAAATCTCAGCACCCAAGAGGCTAGTAAAGCAGGACTGCTGGGAGATCCAGACCAGCCTGGGCTACATAAAACCAACTCCAAAAACATTCCCACTTAAAAACTACAGTCCTTGTGATGTAGTGCATCCCTAGCACCCTACCTAGTGCTAGTCCCATCACTCAGAAGTAGAGGCAAAAGAATCAGAAGCCCAGAGTTAGTCACCCTTAGCTTCAAAGGAAATTAAAAAACTTATATAGCCTGGGCTATATAAAATGTTCTAGCCTTTTAGCTTACATCATTTTATTCTTTTGTATACACAAAAGTCTTTCTCAATCGATCACTCGTGTGTGGTGTGTGTGTGCGTGCCATTTGTTGTTTGAAACAAGATTTGTGTATGTAACCTTGCCTGTCTGAGAACTCAAGAGATCATCTTGCCTGTCCCTCACCCCCCACTCCTCACTCTCTCATGCTGGAATTAAAGGTGTGTGTGTTCACATTCTCAGCTCACCACATTTTAAGACAAGGAATATCCCTGGCTGCCCTGGAATTAACACATGTACCTCCCTCTACTCTAGACTATGGGGATCAAATGCATGGCCCCACACCCACCTCCACCCTATTTTTTTCTTAAAACATTATATATTTGTGTAGGAGTACATAGGCATGTGTGTGGAGACCAGAAGAGGGTCTGGGTGTCCTTGTCTATTACCTCCAGCTATATTTTCTTTCTAAACACATTTTATTACATTTTTATTTATGCCACACAGAACATACCGAGGTCAGAGAATAATTTGGTAGGAGTCATTTTTCTTTGAACTCATATCCTCGGGCTTGGAGTGGGGCGTAGTGGCGCACACCTGTAATCTTAGCACTTGGGAGGCAGAGGCAGGTGGATTTCTGAGTTCGAGGCCAGCCTGGTCTACAAAGTGAGTTCCAGGACAGCCAGGGCTATACAGAGAAACCCTGTCTGGAAAAAAAAAAAAAATTAAAAATATCCTCGAGCTTGGAAACAGGCACACTTACCTGAGCCACCTCATAGGTCTACTGACTAGAAATGAGCAAAAGCCCCCCAAAACCTCCCTGGCCATACATCCCACAGAACTGGGGTAACTGATATACATGGGATTGTTACCTAAGTGATGGGATGTAAACCCCAGTCCTTATGACTTTGTAACCACTGGGCCTTCTCTCTAGCCCCCCTTCACCTTTTGTTTTTATTGAGACAGGATCTTCCTCCTGGAGCTTGCTATGTGCTATGCAGACCAGGCTGGCCTCGAACTCCTTTTTGCGTCCAGAGTGGTAGGATTAAAGGCATGCACTAAGATGCCACCTTAACCTGATTCAGGGATCCTCCTGTCTGGGCCTCCCAAGAGCTAGCTTTTTTTTGTTGTTTTGTTGTTTTGTTTTTTTCAAGACAGGGTTTCTCTGTGTAGATCTGGCTGTCCTGGAACTCACTTTGTAGACCAGGCTGGCCTCGAACTCAGAAATCCGCCTGCCTCTGCCTCCTGAGTGCTGGGATTAAAGGTGTGCGCCACCATGCCCGGCTTTATAGAGCTAGCTTTTATTTCAAGCATGGCTTCTCTGCCTTGCCCTGGCTATCTGAACTTACCATGTCGTTACTTCAAACTGCCTGTCTCTGCTGAGACTTGCATGCTCTGTGACTATCTCAGTCTGCTTTGTTAAATAAGTGACGGGGATTTAATACATGTCCTCATGCTTGCAAAGCAAGAACTATTCTGTCCCTTTTTTTTTTTTTTTTTAAAGATTTATTTATTTATTACATGTAAGTACACTGTAGCTGTCTTCAGACACTCCAGAAGAGGGCGCCAGATCTCGTTACGGATGGTTGTTAGCCACCATGTGGTTGCTGGGATTAGAACTCTGGACCTTCGGAAGAGCAGTCAGGTGCTCTTACCCACTGAGCCATCTCACCAGCCCTATTCTGTCCCTTTTTAAATACATCCACAGTGGTGAAAAAGCTAATGACTTACTGGCTGGCTAGCTGAATCTTGAAAATTCTTGTACTAACAGAGACAACACTAATTTGTCTTCTTTCAAACAAGTATTTTATCCTTTCTCCCAGGTCTTCCACAGCTCCCCCTTTCTGGCAGTGTCTGGCCATAAGCACTCAATGCTCCCGACAGGCCTAACTGTCTACCTAGTAAGAATAATCAACTTCACTGCCTTCCAGCAGATATCATCCCCTGCTTTCATTAATGTGTCCTGTGCACTGACCAATCAACAAGAAGCTGTGATAGTCAGAGCAAAAGATGCATCTGGTGCAGGTGAGCTCTGGGGACTTTGTTGTTGTTTTTTCAAGACAGGGTTTCTCTGTGTAGCCCTGGCTGTCCTGGAACTCATTCTGGCTGGCCTCGAACTCCCAAGAGATCTGCCTGCCTCTGCCTCCCAAGTGCTGAGATTAAAGGCGTGTGCAACCACGCCCGGCTTTCTGGGGACTTTTTAAGATTTATTTTATGTATGTGTATGTGATCTTCATGCACACTAGAAGGCATCAAATCCCACTACAGATGGTTGCGAACCACCATCTAATTGCTGGGAATTGGACTCAAAGAGCAGCCAGTGCTCTTAACTACAGAGCCATCTCTCCAGCACCACTGGGAACGAATTTTAATCCACATGGGAAAGAAAATGTATTATTCACAATGGACCTTCTGCTCTAGAGGTTGAGTTTCACTAAGCTTTGGCAAGTCTAGAACTGAACTCATGCTCGGATCTCTGGCTCCCTAGTCTACACTGCTTTCCCAGGTTTTCATAAAGACAAGGTCTCACCCTGAACTTGCAGCTCCTGTAGCCATGTTCCTAAGGACCTACACATCCCGAATGCTGCAACTTTGGGTATACTCAGACCTTTTTATTATTATTGTGTATTCCAGGAGATGGACTTTAATTCTGAATATAGGAAGGTAGGATGACCTTTGACTTCTCATCTTCCCCACCTTTTATGATACAGGGCAGTCATTGTACCAACTGATCTACACTGTCATCCTCAAATGTATTTTATACTTAGGCTGAGCATGGTGACCCTGATGGCCCAAAGCGGTAACCCCAGCATTTGTAAGATAACGTCAACTTAATTTGGACGTCAACTTATCAATGCAGCCTTGCCAGGTAGAAGCAGCTATAACATTCAACCCATCTTCAGCTCATTAAGTCATGTGAGCACATCTGATCCACACCAAACATTAAAATGTCCAGAAATCGGGCTGGTGAGATGGCTCAGTGGGTAAGAGCACCCGACTGCTCTTTCGAAGGTCCAGAGTTCAAATCCCAGCAACCACATGGTGGCTCACAACCATCCACAACGAGATCTGGCGCCCTCTTCTGGAGTGTCTGAAGACAGCTACAGTGTACTTACATATAATAAATAAAATCTTAAAAAAAAAAAAAAAAAAAAAAAAATCCAGAAATCAAGTGTTAGGTAGGTCACCATACATGTGCTTAGGCAATGCTACAATATTCTGCTCAAATTTTATTTGGTCCTTGACCCAGAAAATATTTATATAAACAGCAACATATGGTAAGAGGTAACTGTAGGATTTGTTGTTCATGTGTGGGTATATACACTGAGTGTGAATGGAAACAGTCAACCTTCAGTGTGCCATGCCCCAGGCACCTAGACTGGCAGTTTCTCACTGGCCTGGAAGTAGACAGGTTTGCCTCTGCCTAGGATCACAAGCAGGTATGCAATTGGAATGTAACAGGAACCACGGGGGCCTGTGGGTACATAACACTCCAGTCTTAGTTTGGCAGGGGTGGCGTATGCCTTTAATCCCAGCACTAGGGAGGCACAGGCCTTAAACAAATCCAGCGCACCAAGCATGTTGGCACATCCCTTTATCCCAGTAGGCAGGAGGAAGAGACAGGCAGATCTGAATTCAAGGCCAGCCTGCTCTACAGAACAAGTTGAGGGCAGACAGATCTGTTACACAGATAAACCCTGTCTCAAAAAAAACCCTTGTCTGTAAAGTAATCCAGGTAGTGTTTGCATAGTGTATGCAAAGCCCTGGGTACATTGCCTAGCACCCCAGATAACTGGCTAAAGTCTATGTCTATAATCCCAACACTGGAGGTCATTCCTGGCTACATGGCAATCTAGCATACGTAAGTGTGCATGGAGGGGAGGGAGGGTGCACACCACCGTACTGTAAAACGTTCTCTAGACACAGCTTGAAGATAAATAAGAACAGAGTCAGAACCTGAATCAGCAGGCTGGCAGGATGGCACTTGTCCTGTGAGTCTACCGACTAAGCCTAGAAAGTCCTGACTTTCATGTATGTACCATGGTACCAGCATGCCAATTAGAAATATAAACTAAATCTGCACAAAGCCACAAGTTTGAAGGTTCAAGTTTTTTTTTTGTTTGTGGTGTTTTTTTTGGTTTTTCGAGACAAGGTTTCTCTGTGTAGCCCTGGCTGTCCTGGAACTCACTCTGTAGACCAGGCTGGCCTCAAACTCAGAAATCCACCTGCCTCTGCCTCCCAAGTGCTGGGATTAAAGGCGTGCGCCACCACCATGCCTGGCGGGGTTTCAGGTTTACAAGTTTTCAAGCAGCAGACTTTGACTTGGGAGGACACAAGATCCCCACACTCCTGAACCAAAAAAACAAAAGGACAAGATGTCATCTTAAAGCCTCAATTTTCTTTTTTTTTTTTAATTTTTAATATTTTTATTACATATTTTCCTCAATTACATTTCCAATGCTATCCCAAAAGTCCCCCATAGCGCCCCCCACTTCCCTACCCACCCATTCCCATTCTTTTGGCCCTGGCATTCCCCTATATTGGGGCATATAAAGTTTGCAAGTCCAATGGGCCTCTCTTTCCATTGATGGCCGACTAGGTCATCTTTCGATACATATGCAGCTAGAGACAAGAGCTCCGGGGTTCTGGTTAGTACATCATGTTGTTCCAACAATAGGGTTGCAGATCCCTTTAGCTCCTTGGGTACTTTCTCTAGCTTCTCCATTGGGAGCCCTGTGATACATCCAATAGCTGACTGTGAACATCCACTACTGTGTTTGCTAGGCCCCGGCATCGTCTCACAAGAGACAGCTATATTTGGGTCCTTTCAGCAAAATCTTGCTAGTGTATGCAATGGTGTCAGCGTTTAGAAGCTGATTATGGGATGGATCCCTGGATACGGCAGTCTCTAAATGGTCCATCCTTTCATCACAGCTACGAACTTTGTCTCTGTAACTCCTTCCCTGGGTGTTTTGTTCCCAATTCTAAGGTGCACAGTGTCCACACTTTGGTCTTCATTCTTCTTGAGTTTCATGCGTTTAGCAAATTGTATCTTATATCTTGGGTATCCTAAGTTTTGGGCTAATATCCACTTATCAGTGAATACATATTGTGAGTTCTTTTGTGATTGTGTTACTTCACTCAAGATGATGCCCTCCAGGTCCATCCATTTGGCTAGGAAATTTTTTTTCAGTATTTTTTAGGGCTGGAGAGATGGCTCACAACCATCTGTAATGGGATCTGAAGCCTTCTTCTGGTGAGTCTGAAGACAGTGACAGTGTATTCACATAATTTTTTTCTTTTTAAATAAAGCAATCTTTTTTTTTCCGCCCCTGCCCCTAAAGCAATCTTTTAAAATATTTAATGTATGTAAGTACACTGTCTTCAGGCATACCAAAAAGGGGCATTGGACCCCATTACAGATGGTTGTGAGCCCGCATGTGGTTGCTGGGAATTGAACTCAGGACCTCTGGAAGAGCAGTCAGTGCTCTTAACTGCTGAGCCATCTCTCCAGCCCAAGCCTTAAGTTTCTAAGAGCTGCAATTTGAATTCCATTTGCAGGGCAGCAGGGGATCTGAGACAGTATCTTCTGATCCTCCCTGGTGTGGGGTCACAGGGAAGCACCAGCACCAGTCCTCTGGTTTTCTCAGACAGGGTATTAAGACCTACCTATATGCTAGGATTACAGATACATGCCAATATTCTTAAGCCTTTTAGGACGTTTTCAAAGACACCTATTCTGGATGTTACTGTAATCATCCCATTATGTCCCATTATGGCAATGCAGATCACTGTGAAGACTCGGGTGTCTTCAAGAACTTCTTCGGTTCTTACCAGATCCTCCTCTTTACCCTCTTTGCTGTGCTGGCATCAACTTCTTTCATCTTTCTAGGTAAGGAGTATGCGTGTATACTTCTGTTTGTTTGCTTGCTTTGGTTTTGAGACAGGGTGTTTTTTTTTTCTTTTGGTTTTTTCGAGACAGGGTTTCTCTCTGTGTAGCCCCGGCTGTCCTGGAACTCACTCTGTAGACCAGGCTAGCCTCAAAATCAGAAATCCGTGCACCACCCACTACCCGGCACGTGTATAAACCAAAAGACTTTCATAAACCAAAGATAAAAATTAGCTGTTTATCACAACTAATTCATGACATGTAGATTAGATGTCAACTTGCAGGGTGTGGCACACGCCTTTAATCCCACCTTACAGAACAACCAAGGATACACACAAACTGTCTTGAAAAAATAGTATAGCCGGGCGTGGTGGCGCACGCCTTTAATCCCAGCACTCGGGAGGCAGAGGCAGGCGAATTTCTGAGTTCGAGGCCAGCCTGGTCTACAAAGTGAGTGCCAGGACAGCCAGGGCTACACAGAAAAACCCTGTCTCGAAAAACCAAAAAAAAAAAAAAGAAAAAAAAAAAAGAAAAAATAGTATAAGCGCTGGAGAGATGGCTCAGCAGTTAAGAGCACTGAACTCTTCCAGAGGACCTAGGCTTAAATCCCCAGCACCCACATGGCAGTTCACTTCTCTCTATAACTCCCAAGATCTAACACCCTCACATAGATGCATTAAACTAATGCACATAAAATAACCAGTATCACTATTGCCCACACAAGTATTTTTAGCCAAAGGCTGTAAGAAAAATC
The DNA here is from genome assembly GCF_978045245.1 of Mus caroli. Classification (NCBI taxonomy): domain Eukaryota; kingdom Metazoa; phylum Chordata; class Mammalia; order Rodentia; family Muridae; genus Mus; species Mus caroli. The sequence goes on along the minus strand of NW_028227258.1, from coordinate 71,720,478 downwards.
CACCTAAGGGGAACATTTGTATTCTTCAATAACTGGGAAGAAGCTGAATCCAGACCCCACCAGAATTATAAAAAATTCAAGCATTCAAGAGCATTTCCACTGGATCTACCTATGCACCTCCTATAACCATGTCTGGATTACTTAGGACCTATAGCACATACTGCAAACATACTGTACTTGTCCTCATACTGTATTTGTACTGGGTAGGTAACTCTAAGTGTCAGCATACAGGGCTGTTTTTTAGAGGTAGACTGACTGAAAGCATTCCAAGCATTCCTTTTATACTAACAGTTAAACCTCATTTTATTTAAAAACTTTTCTTACAGCCGGGTGTGGTGGTGCACGCCTTTAATCCCAGCACTCAGAGGCAGGCACATCTGAGTTCGAGGCCAGCGTGGTCTACAGAGAAACCCTGTCTCCAAAAAACCAAAAAGAAAACAAAACAAACAACAACAAAAAAACCTTTTCTTACAATGACTTGCTTGGGTTAGGGGAGAAGGTAGCACAACCATGTCCTGACAAGTGTGGGAGTCAGACAACTTGGAGAAAAAACTCCCCTTCTACCATGTAGGTCTTGGGGATTTAAGACAGGCTTGTTGTCAAGTGTCTGTGGCTCAATCTTCTTGCTGGCCCTTAAATCTCACTTCTGAATGGACCGTAGTCTTTGAGGCCTTTCTGCAAGCGAAATCACATAAACCCTTTTTGTGGCATTTCCTTTTTCCAGCATACAATGCCTTCCTGAACAAGGTACAGACTATTCCAGTTGTTTATGTGCCAACAATAGGAACAACGCAGCCAGGTAAAGACCAGCCCTCATTCGCAAGCTCAGTTATGTCCCTCTCACTCATTTACCTTGATTGCCTTGCTTTTTTTTTTCCTCCTAGGTTCTTACACGGCTACATGTTCCCCCCCTCACTTCCTGAGCTCACGGCCACCACTAGTGCAGAGTCGGCTACAACACTGGTTATGGAGTATAAAACACTAACCTAATAGCTTCCCTCTAACTGTAAAGGACTGGAGATGCCTAATCCTGCACAAGTTTAGTAGCTAACTACAAAACTAAACCTCCAGATCTAGTTTGTAGTAAGTATAAATAAAAGCTCCTAAGTGGTTAAGTAATGTGTGTAAAGATTACATTTCTGAGGCTGGATTCCCAAAGCCCTGGGTGTCTGTCTGTTCCTAGCACCACAAAACCTGCAACAGCAGTGCACACCTACAACTCCATCACTTGACAGGGATCCTGTCACATACACTTGAAGCTACCTAAGGCCATCTCAACAATACACAGAAAAACAGTAACCCTCTGCTTCTCAGGCGCTGGGATTAAAGCAGCCTGGGTACCATTATTCCCTAAATAAAGACAGTCCCCACTGTCACACACCTTTGTATGACACAATGTTTCCAATAACCATTGCTAAAAGTTACTACCAGAAAGACATTAGAACCGGAAGCCCAATTATACACTATCACCAGTTTTAAACCATGGTCTAAGATTTATACAGTGAATCTAGATAAAAATGCCCCCAATGGACTCTGGGTGTTTGGCCACTTACTTGACCCCAAAGGGACCACTCTTCTGTTTGCCCTGGGATACGTGAGGCACCACTTGCTACCAGTTAAACAAGACAAACATTATATATCCAAAACGTGTTTATTGGGAAGGTTCCCACTCATCTTCAATCAGGGGCTTTCAGTGCTGCTTCCTCCTGAAGGAGCATCCTGGAAGAAAAAGATGCAAATGTTACTTCTGCCTGTCTCTGACCCTGCCTCATCTGCAGAGCGCTAAATCTTCCTAACAGGAGGGAGGGCAGCTGGCTTTACTAGCCTGAAGCCTTGCATTCTACTCAGCCTTTCACCTTAGGATCCCAAAGCCAAATAAAACCCCAACACTGAGACCACTCACCTTCTGTCAGCCTTGCTTTTCCACCTGTAGGCTGACAGAGGACAGTGGAGCAGCCAACACACAAGACTACCGTTTGTGCATGGCTAAAGACCGTGGTGATTTTATAGCATCCTGGTTAAAAAGAAAAAAAGAGAAGAAAAACGTTAACTTCTTTTATTCCTCTCCAAGTTACTTCTAAACTCGTAATAAAATCAAAAATTAAGTTACAACCATTTTTACTATTTTTCCCAAACAGCTGAAAACCACTTCCTTACCTGGGCATTTCACGTCCATAAAGTAGGAATTGGGGCTCTGCACCAGGCGCTTTTTCTTGTGTTTCCTCTTCTCCTCTTCTGGAGAGGGATGAAGGAGATCCTTTGCGAGCTAAGAGGGGCAGAAATGCAGAGACTTAGAAGGTAATGGAGGAAAGAGATGATGGGAAAGAGCCCCCACTGGCACACACCGAGGAGAACTCGCCCCTCGCCGCCCCTGGTGTCTGCGTAGCTGGGCCGCCATCTTATCTCCTCTCCGCTCGCGTCTACGCGGCTGGCCCGTGGGCCGCCGCGGCTCTGGTTACTGTCCTAAGAGACGCAGAGCGCACATGTGGACCCTGTACGATCCGCAATTAGCGCAAGAGAACAGTGCGGACCCAAGAGCGAGTTCTCTGCTGAAACCTGGACCAAGGAACTCACAGGCATGTTCTCGTAGGGAGGTCGTCACCGCCGGAAAGGAGCGAAAGCGGAAATCCTGTTCCTTATATCCGATACGGGACAGGAAGTGACGAGCCGTGTTGCTTCGCCATCTTCGGAAGGTCTTCTACTCTGTTCGAATGCAACGGAATGCCCGTTGACTGCCATTTGTAGAAGGTCCGTAAAGGCTCCTCGCGTCGCGGGCGCGTAGCCATGGTGAGAGAGTTAGCTTCTATTTTGAGTTCAGAATTTAGGTTCTGTGGCGAGAAAAATGGATACTTTTTACATTTCCGACTACGCTTTGACAGCTGGAGTGTAATGGGAACAGCACAGGTGAACACCAGCGAGGAGCTTTATCCAGGACATTTTTAGTTACCGATAGTCTTTACCATTTTCCAGTTGGTTTGATTTACGCTGATTAATAATTCTAGACGTAAATAGGTTTTTTAAATGAGATACCTGCTTGAAGCTGGGGGTGTACTACGTTGGTAGAGTGCGTGCTAAGAATGTGCAAAGTGTAAACTGGGCAGGGTAGGGCAGGGCAGGGCTCAGTGGTCCTGTCAGTGGCTCAAGGCTGGAATCTCAGAACTTCAAAGGATGAAGCCGGAGGACGAGGAATTCAAAATCATTCTCGGCTCTGGGCTCCCTAGCAAGTTTGTGGTCTGAGTGGACTAAAGGAGACCCTGTCTGAAAAAAACAACAAAATCAAATCCTGTTCATATTTGCTCCACTGCAGCTAACACTATTGTTTACCTTTATTGTTTTGTTGTTGCTGCTGTTTTCCAGTGCTAACGATAGAGCCCGACTTTGTATTCTTACCTTTGAGGAATAAAATCAAATATCCTTACACAACTTGACACGTGCATTGCTTTTAAAGTGCTAATTAAAGGCCAGACGTGGTTGTTCACACCTTTATCACTGCATTCTGGCAAAGCATGGAGGAGACTGAGTTCTGGCCAGCCTGATCTAGCAAGTTGTAGGACAGCCAGAATTACAAGAGATGTTGTCTCTAAAAACCAAATCAAAACAAAAAGTATGTTATTTAACTATGGAGCTGCTGTAACCATTACCACATTGTACAAATTTGTGTGTTTGCTGCTCAAAGCAGAGGCAGGTGGATCTCTGAATCCGAGTGTCTATAAATAAAATAAATAAATAAATAGTCCAAGCTTAAATGAATGCATGTTGATTTTGGATTTTGGCAGAGATATCTTGGGAAATAGGTTCTAGGTTTAAGAATGAAATTTAGGGCTGGTGAGATGGCTCAGTGGGTAAGAGCACCCGACTGCTCTTCCGAAGGTCCGAGGTTCAAATCCCAGCAACCACATGGTGGCTCACAACCATCCGTAACGAGATCTGGCGCCCTCTTCTGGTGTGTCTGAAGACAGCTGCAGTGTACTTACATATAATAAAAATAAATAAATCTTAAAAAAAAAAGAATGAAATTCATTCCTTTTCCTAGACTGAAAATAATTTCTTACAATACTTGTATATTTGCAATTTATCATATGAGCAGAAGTATGAAAATGCGGGGGATGAAAGGGGAGGCAGGGACAGGGTTTCTCTGTGTAGCCTTGGCTGTCCTGGAGCTCACTCTGTAGACCAGGCTGACCTTGAACTCAGAGGTCCGCCTGCCTCTGCCTCCGAAGTGCTGACTCTAGTATGCCTGCACCACCAAGCTTATTTGTTTGTTTTGAAGAAAGGGCCTTGGCCTCTGGCAGTAGTGGTGCACTCCTTTAATCCCATAATTTAGGAGGCAAGGCAGATCGGTGAATTTGAAGCCTGCCTGGTCTACAGAGAGATTTCCAGGACAGGCAGTCATCTACCCTAGTGGTTCTCAATCTTCCTTTTGCTTTAATACAGTTCCTCCATATTGTGGTTGCCCCAACCATAAAATTATTTCTGTTGCTACTCATAACTGTAATTTTATTGTAAATTGTAAGAATCCCTGTTTTCCAATGGTCTTCCATGACCCCTGTAAAAGGTCATTTGATGCCCCACAGGTGGTCACGAAAACCTCTGCAGTAGGTACACTGAGCTTCATCCTCAGCTCTTAATCGTTTGTTTTCCTTATGTCCTGAGTATTCAATTCAGGTCATTAGGCTTGGTGGCAAATGCCTTTATACACTCACTGAGCCATGTTACCAACTTCTCCCTGCATGCACCCCCAGCTTTTGTTTTTGGTTGGTTAATTTTTTTTTTTTTTTTTTTTTTTTTTGCTTGAAGATAGGGTCTCTCTCTACAGAGCCTTGGCTATCCTGGACCTCACTGTGTAGACTAAGCTAGCCTCAGGCTCACAGAAATCCACCTGCCTTGGTCTCCTGAGAGCTGGAATCTAAGGTGCACACCACTGTGCCCAGCTTTTCTTTTCTTTTTTTTTTCTCTGTTTTTTTAAGATTTATTTATTTTATGTATATGAATGCTCCATCTGTATGTACAACTACACGCCAGAAGAGGGCATCATCACATTACAGATGGCTGTGAGCCACCATGTGATTGCTGGGAATTGAACTCAGGACCTCTGGAAGAGCAGCCAGTGCTCTTCACCATTGAGCCATCTCTCCAGCCCCCAGCTTTTCTTTTTAAAAGTCATTTTCATATATGTATATAATACACTCTGGTCACACCACACCACTGTCTCTCCACAATGCTCCTCAGAACTCCTTCCATTCCCATCGTGTCTTTTGGTTTTGTTTTTTGATGCCCTGAGTTTAACCACAGCTGCCACCAGGGGCATGGTGGTAAAGCTGTCCATTAGACTCAGGTAACTCACCGGTGGCTGACCATAAAGACAATAACGTCTACTCTCCAGAGAACTATCAACTAGTAATATCGGTCAAAGGGCTGGTTGCTTATCCTTATCACTTACTTGAGACAGGCTCCCACTATGTATACCTGGCTGGCCTGGAACTTGTTATGTAGGCCAAGCTATCCTGGGACTCCTAGAGATCCTTCTGCCTCTGGAGTGCTGAGTATCAGGTCATAAGGAAAACTCCCAATTCCCCAGACTCCAGAAGGCAGACCAGATACCCAGAAATAGGCTCAACCTGGAATGTATGTTGAGGGATTTCTGGTGGTTAGTTAAAAGCCAGCATTCCTCAGGAAGTGGTAAAACTGGTTCCCTACCAAAAAGAGTCATTTCCCTTACCTCTGGCAAAAGGGACATGGGCTGCCTATTGTGCCTCTCAGAATATCAGTTCAAGCTGGCCTCCAGGCTCTCTCACCATCACAAGTATGCGTTGCACAAGTCCACGCGCACCCTAGCCTTTCCCACCTCCTCCTCCACGCTAAACTCCCTCCAGCTCTCAGGCTTCCCTTCCCCAACTCCTCATCCTTCTTAGGCCAGGCTATGCTCACTACTCTCCGTCTCCTGCTAGTCTCCCCTCTCTCACAGGTAGCCCTGGCCATGGTTGCTCTACTGCTTTCTCTTTTTGCTCTGGACTCTTCCCAATGCTTCTGGCTGCTTTCTCTCATATCTACAGTAAAGACTTTCCCCTTAACCATTCCATGGAGCTGTCCTGTCAGTTTATACACTGGGTTTAAAGGTGTGCACTATATAACACTCTCCACCTCACCCCAACATAGATTTTGACAGGGTCCATTCTAGTTTCTTCTGTTGCTGTGATAAACATCCTAGCCAAAAGCAACTTGGTGAGGAAATGGAATTATCTGGCTTTTAGGTTACAGTCCATTATTGAGGGAACTAAAGACAGAAATTAAAACAGAAGCCAAGGAATACCACTGCCTTACTCCCAGGCTCACATTCAGCTCCTTATACAGCAGCCCCACCTGTCCAGATATGGTACCTCCCATATATAGGGCTAGGCCCTCTGACCTCAATTAGCAATAGAGAAATGCCTGGGGCTGGAGAGAGATGTCTCTGAGGTTAGCATCACTGGCTGCTCTTCCAGAGAACTAGGGTAGGAGGTTGATTCTTAGCACCTACATAGTGGCTAGCAACCATGAAGGTTCATAACTGTCTGTAATCTGTAACTCCAGTTTCAGAAGATCCAACACCATCTTCTGGCCTCCCAAGGACACCTGGCATGTATGTATATGCTACACGTACAAGCATGCACGGGCAAAATACACAGAGAGAGAGAGAGAGAGAGAGAGAGAGAGAGAGAGAGAGAGAGATCCTGTCTAAATGTTTTTTAAAAAGTAATAAAATTCCCCCATAGATAAGTCTACAGGCCAATCCAATGGTGATAATTCCTCGTTTCCTCCTCCCAAGTATGTCAAGTTGGCAACCAAGATTAGCAATCACAAGGTCTCCTGGTTGGCTTGCAACTCCCAACCAAGAATAGGCTGACCTTAGACATGCTTCTGTCTGACTTTCATTTTGCTTCTGTCTCCCATGTGCTGGGACTGCAAATCCACCCTACCTGGACATCAGTGTGAGTTAGAGGTCAGGATTAGTCATTGAGGAAAACCAGAAAAGATTCGAGTCTGTGCTATAGCTTGAAATGCAATGAGCCCTGAGGGAATAGGTAGAAGGGAATTGAAGCTCAATAGAAAAGCACTTTGCCTAGTGTGCACAAAGCTCTGGGTTTGACCAATCCCCAGCACCATTGAAAAACAGAATAGTCAGGTTGGTATATTGAAGTAGGCACAATGGTACCCGTGGATGATGGTAGTTCTAGCTACTGAAGGGGCTGAGTCCACATGATCACATGAGCCCTCAAATTCAAGACTGATCTGGGCAATACAGACAGACCTTGCCTCAAATTAATGGTGAGATGGCTCTGGGGAAGTTTAGTTCCGCATCCTGCAGCATGTCCTCTGACTGCCACACTTTCACCATGGCATGGGTTGTTGGCAGTTCCTCTAGGCTCTGTCCCACAGTTACCTGGCAATAGCCAGGTGTGCCTGACTCAATATAAAAGGGGCTGCTTGCCCCCCTCCTCCCTCTCTTGCTCTCTCTTCTTGCTCTTGTTCCCTTACCCTTTTCTTCCTCTCTCCCCATTCCACTCCCCCCTCTCTCCATGTGCTCATGACTTGCCTCTACTCCTCTACTTTCTCTCTCTCTCTCTCTCTCTCTCTCTCTCTCTCTCTCTCTCTCTCTCCCCCCAGCTCCCTCCCAATACCCTGAATAAACTCTATTCTATACTATACCATCGTGTGGTGTGGCTGGTACCTCAGGGGGAAGGGATGCCTCAGCATGGGCTGGCAGAGGTACTCCCCTTCCCCCACACCTTACTGCCTCTTCACAAAACATATCTCTGGTCTCTTTCTTTTTATAAAACACAACATTATGTGTGCATACACATACAAATAAATGTAATGAATGAATTAATTAATTAACAAAATAAACTGAATAGATATTTTTGTGTGGTAGTTAATATGGGTTGTCAACTTGACAGGATCTAGAATCACCTAGGAATCCAATGGCTGGCCATGTCTGGAGGAAAGTTCTAGATTGGATCATTTGAGGTGGGAAAACCCTACCTGACAATGAGGGACACCATTCACTCTCCCGAGTAAAAAGGAGAGTGAGGCGAGCACCAGCATTCATCTCTCTCCTTGAGTTTGGATGAAAAGCGACCAGATGTCCCATGCTCCTCCTGTCATGACAGGACTGCCTTCTGTAAGCCTCTCTCATAAGTTGTTTTGTCAAGTATTTGGGGGAGGGGGGAGTAACTGATACATTGTATTTGTGAGAGGACAAATGGAAACATAGATTATGGCAAACATAATGTAACAAATAAAGACACTTTCCCACAGCCAGGGCTCCTCTGTTAGAAAAGCCTTTCCTTCCTTTCTTTTTTTTTTTTTTTTTTTTTTTTTTTTTGGTTTTTCGAGACAGGGTTTCTCTGTGTAGCCCTGGCTGTCCTGGAACTCACTCTGTAGACCAGGCTGGCCTCCAAGTCAGAAATCTGCTTGCCTCTGCCTCCCGAGTGCTGGGATTAAAGGCGTGCGCCACCACGCCCAACTCTTTCCTTCTTTTTTTTAACCGGACTGGAAAGATGATAAGAGCTGACTGCTCTTGTAGTGGATCTGGGTTCAGTTCCCAGCAGCCACATGGCAGCACCTCTAGACATTCCAGTTTCAGGGGATCGTTGCTGTCTTGTAGCCTCTGCAAGCATGCTAGTCATATAGTGCATAAATACATGTAGGCAAAACACTCGCTATAAAATAAGTAAGTAGCCGGGCGTGGTGGCGCACGCCTTTAATCCCAGCACTCGGGAGGCAGAGGCAGGCGGATTTCTGAGTTCGAGGCCAGCCTGGTCTACAAAGTGAGTGCCAGGACAGCCAGGGCTACACAGAGAAACCCTGTCTCGAAAAACCAAAAAAAAAAAAAAAAAAAAAAAGTAAGTAAATAAAGATGGAAAGCTGGGCATGGTGGCTCCACAGTTGTAATCTTCATACTTGAGGGGTAGAGGCAATAGGATTTCCAGGCCTTGGGGGCCAAGTTGTGCTACTGAATTCAAGGCTCGCTCCAGATTGTGACTCAGCTCTGTGTGTTTTGCGTGTAATTGATGAGGCTGCTTTTTATCGTTTTTTGGTTCTTCACTGTGCTCCACCAGGGGGCAGATTGATCCACCATACTAACTTCCTAACCGCTTCTTTTCAAAGGGAAAGGGATTCGTAGTCTTCAGTAATGCATTGTTGACAGAAAATCCTAGGACCTTTATCATAAACTCAAAAGCCTTTGAATAACGCCTCAGTTTTTTACCAATTTCCAATTGCCACCCCTATCTCACCATTGGTAAAATTCTTTCCCTCTTCCCCTAATCTCTTTGAAATTCTTTCCAATTTGGTCAAAAGAGAGGAAAGACAGCTAGCCAAAGGCAATGGGAAGGGCTAGGGAAAGTGGCCCTCCGAGGCTGGGGAGGCAGCGCCCGGACTGCTGGAGCTGGACAGGCCTCTCCACTGGCGAAGAGGGGTGGAGCCGAGAGCAGGGCCGCCTCTCTTCTTTTCCCGGGGCCTGGGCGGAGAGGGAGGAAAACTTCCTGGCTGGGACTCCGGCGGTTTCTGCCTGCCAACCCTCGGATCCCGCCTACCAGTGTTGGCTCTTCCCGACCCCTCCCCCGGCGCCCCCAGTGTCCGCCATGGCCAAAGCCTACGACCACCTCTTCAAGTTGCTGCTCATCGGGGACTCGGGGGTGGGCAAGACTTGTCTGATCATTCGGTTTGCAGAGGACAACTTCAACAGCACTTACATCTCCACCATCGGTGAGCCCACAGGCTGTATCCCAGACCCCAGACCCACCCCACCCCCCGCCCACCCTCATACACCGGCTCCTGAAAGACTAAGGAACCTACTTTTTTGATCCCCTTAGCGAAAACCACTAATTTCCAGTCTGTCGACCCCTGCCCCAGACCCATCCTCCATAATGTCCCTGAATAACACTCAAAACCTCAAACCTTTTTGAGGTTTCCAGGTAGCCCCAGTTGCTGCCACCCACTCCGTCTCTTGGTACTGTCTCCCTAGTCTCTCCAAATCCACACGGGTTATTGTCATTTCCATCTGCTTCCTTCTTCACCCCATCACTGCACCTAGACGCTCTAGGTCCACTCTTCACAATTTCTCTTTTCCCTGCTTCCCAATTCTGTTGGCCTCTTACTGACCCACTGGGCTTCAAACTTCCCGCAGGATCTGCCCCACCTTCAAATCATCTTTTTTAGCCTCCCTACCCTCAGCAAGGTACTGCAGAGAGTGGCTGGGTGTGCTGTGGGAGTGAGGATGGTGGACGCCGGGGCACTTTGGGGTCTCTGAGTTAGCTTCCGCACCCATCCTTCTTTCTGGAGCCTCCTAAGTAGCTGGGAGACTTACGCAGACTTCCAGTAAGAACATCCTTTTCCCTCCTCCCCCTCCCCTCCCCTCTTTATCTTTCTTCATCTCTTGACTGAGAATCTTATCTCCTCTACTGACAAAAAGGAAACTTTCTCTCTCTCTCTCTCTCTCTCTCTCTCTCTCTCTCTCTCTCTCTCTCTCTCTCTCTCTTCCTCCCTCCCTCCCTCCTTCCCTCCTTCCCTCTCCTAATTCTCCAGAGGATTCTTAGGGAACTTCTCCCACCCCCCCGCCCCCCCACCCCCCACCCCCGTCACTTCCAAGCTTAGCTCACTAGTTAATTCACATAGACTCAATCAGCTGCCCTCTCATTCCTCTCTACCCTGAAGGGCTAGCAGGGCGGGTGGAGGACCAGTAGTGTCTTTTCGGGGAGGAGGGGGAAGAGGGATGGGAAGGTGAGGTAGAGATGGAAGGGAAAGTTGTCAGATGGCATGCTTTTAACCCAGCTGAAGAGTTTCATAACTTTTCTCCAAAACGTCGTGAAATCTGAGGAGAAACAGTAATGCTTACCATAGGAATAAAGCTGTGGAAAAGCTCTCCCTCCTGGCTCCACATCCAGCAAGGTCACTACCTCGAGTGCCTGAGTACCAGCAGTTACTGGTGCAGCCCCCCACTCTCCCCCACCATACTTTCCACACATGCTTACCTGCCTTCACACCCTTCACCCCAGGAATTGATTTCAAGATCCGAACCGTGGACATAGAGGGGAAGAGGATCAAACTGCAAGTGTGGTGAGTGAGCTGCCCAGTCCCCAGCCAGACTGCCCTTTGACCCACCCCCACCCCTCCCCCACCCCTCCCCCTTCTTCTTCCTTACCTTTTCTCTCTTCAGTTTAGTTTGTGGTTTGGGGGTGTTTTGTTTTGTTTTTTAGACAAAGTCTCATGCAGCCCAGGAGGGCCTGGAACTCACTAATGTAGCTGAGAAAGAAAGCCCTTTATTAGTTCCCATGTCCTGTGTCCTGGTGTTACAGGCATGGGGCACCATGTTGGTCTTTCTGTTTTGCTTTCTTTCCTTCACCCCCCCTCTCCCCCTGATCCAGTACATCTCCTAATTTATCCATTTTGCTTAGTCAGCTATCAGCTGGCCTTGCATCTCTCTTCCTGGTGGCCCACTTTCAGTTTGTTTGTGTCTTTTCCTCACCCAGAGCATTCTCTGGACTTGAAAACAAATGTCTTTTGAGCTACGATGTAGAAACAGGTTCTAAGTGATTAAAAGACAAGTTGTAGAATTACAAATTTGACTCCCAGTCTATTGCTCTCAATAAATTTTAGAGAGCTACCTGGGTGTAAACGCTAGGACATGCTTTGAGTCCCAGCACTCCAGAAACAGAGGCAAGTGATCTCTGTGAGTTTGAGGTCAGCCTGGTCTACAGGGTGTGTTCTAGAACAGCCAGGGCTATGTAGAGAGACCCTATTTGAAACACACACACACACACACACACACACACACACGTGTACACACAATAATAATAAATGTAAAAGTTCTCTCCAGCACAGCTCACATACAGAGATGTAGCCTGACTGTCTCAAGGAGGCTGGAGACACCATGGACACTGAGGCACTATGAGGTTTTTCTGAAGCATTCTTGTGTGACAGATAAGCAGCAGCAGATAGGGTCTCAACCCTGGTGCTGCCCCTTCCCTTCTGCATGGCCTTCATTAGTTACCCAGCCTCCCTCCGAGCATTTGCTGCATTTATAAAAACTGGGGACAGTGAGCCATGCCTCACAGTGATACAGTGAGGGCCAGCTAGGATGACACACACACACATAAGGTGATACTTAAGATGGCACTTGGCATCTCTGAGTAAACAGGAGACATCCTGTTTCCCAGGCCTGGAGCCTCTGAATAGCAACCCAACCGTCCTTCTCCCGTTCCCCTTCACGGTTTCCTGAGTCTTTTCCTTTCAGCCTCCACCTCCAGTGTTGCAAAAGTTGAGTCCTTAGGAAAAGACTCCCCCCTTGGAGACTTCTTGCTTCTGTCTCACTCTGTGAAAACTTTTGCTTCAGGGACACTGCTGGCCAAGAACGATTCAAGACAATAACTACCGCCTATTACCGTGGAGCCATGGTATGAGGTGTGGGTCCGGACATGGGCTAAAGTCATAGCTTCATGAGCACAGAGGGTTGTGAGCATGCAGGGATAAAGAAGGAGGGCACAGAGCACATTACAGATAGCCCCATGTTGCCTGTGCTTAGACCCATGGACCAGACTTGGATGGTCACTTAGAGGTCAACAGATATGGGCCAAGGTGAACTTTGCCATCCCTTAGGGCATTATCCTCGTATATGACATCACAGATGAGAAATCCTTCGAGAATATTCAGAACTGGATGAAAAGCATCAAAGAGGTAAGATACCTCCAAAAGAAATAAGGGAACAAAGTAGCCCCTGAAGGGTGTTGGGGTGTTAGAATGGGCAGACTTCAGGTTTAATTTTATGTGTGTGGGTGTTTTGCCTGTGTGTACATCTGTGCCAAGAGCCTGGTGGTGCCCTCATAAGTCAGAAGAGGGTAGTGGACTCCTAGGACTGGAGTGACAGATGGTTTTGAGCCACCAGTTGAACCCAGGTTCTCTGGAAGAACACCCAGTGCTTCTAACTGCTGAGCCTTCTCCTGCCCCAAACCATCCTTTGGTTTTTTGTTTGCTTGTTTGTTTTTGGGTTTTGTTTTGTTTTGTTTTGAGACAGGGTTTCTCTGTGTAGCCCTGACTGTCCTGGAATTCACTCTGCAGATCAGGCTGACCTCGAACTCAGAAATCAGCCTGCCTCTGCCTCCCAAGTGCTGGGATTAAAGGCATGCGCCACCACTGCCTAGCTTGTTTTTGTTTTCTTCTTGAGACAGGGTCTCTCACTCTGTAGTAGCCCCAGCTGGTGTGAAACTTAACAGGTCTTGAGCTCACAGCAATCCTCCTGCCTCAGCTTTCTAAAGAAAGCTCTACCTTCTGCTTGTTTTGCTGTCTTCAGAATGCCTCTGCGGGAGTGGAGCGCCTCCTGCTGGGAAACAAGTGTGACATGGAGGCCAAGCGGCAGGTGCAGAGAGAGCAGGCGGAGAAGGTGAGTGAGGCTGGGCTGTTTACTGCAGGGCTGGGAGACCCAAGTGAGGAGGAAGCATTGCTGAGTGCTTTGCTTCTGCCTTTATCCAGCGCTCTCCTTCCTACCTCATCCCCTACAGTTGGCTCGAGAGCACAGAATCCGATTTTTTGAGACGAGTGCCAAATCCAGTGTGAATGTGGATGAGGTGAGAGCCATCCTCCGAGAGATAAAAGATACTAATAGTTTCATCCCCTCCTTCAACCTGGGCTGACCAGTTTCCCCTTTAGGCTTTCAGTTCCCTGGCCCGTGACATCTTGCTCAAGACAGGAGGCAGGAGATCGGTGAGTTGGTTCTACTCGGCTGAGTACCACTGCGCGTGTCTGCAAGAACTGAAGTGGAGTGTGGTACTGCACACCTATGGTCCCAGCACCGAGAGGTGCTGGCAGAAGGACCAGGAGTTCATGTTCATCCTCCACTTCTCTGTCTAAACTCAAAAGTACCTGTGGAGAACACCTTTTTTTTTTTAGATTTCTTTATTATTATATCTAAGTACTGTCTTCATTATTATATTATGTCTTTATTATTATATCTAAGTACTGTCTATTATATCTAAGTACTGTAGCTGTCTTCAGACACACCAGAAGAGGGCATCAGATCTCATTAAGGATGGTTGTAAGCCACCATGTGGTTGCTGGGATTTGAACTCAAAACCTTCAGAAGAGCAGTCAGTGCTCTTAATCGCTGAGCCATCTCTCCAGCCCTGGAGAACACCTTTAATGCCAGCACTAGGGAGGCCGAGGCAGGCTGATCTCTGAGGTCAAGGTCAGCCTGGTCTACAGCAGGAGTGTCTAGACAGCCAGGGCTACACAAAGAAACCTTGTCTCATTAAAAAAAGACGATTGAGGAGGAGGAACAATGCCAAAGATTTCCCATAAAGTGGGGGTAGGGTTAAGGGATGAGGGGGTGGGAAAAGGTGGGGGTGGGGGGCCCTGAGTTTATAGACAATTCTTCCACCAGCCCTTCACACACCTGATCTTTCTACCTTCCTAATTCTAGGGAACCAACAGTAAGCCCTCAAGCACCGACCTAAAAACATCTGACAAGAAGAACAACAACAAGTGCTTGTTAGGCTGAGAGCATTTCTTGCCTCCTATTCACCCTGAACCTGGAGGCTAGACCTGAGGGAGTCGGACTGAGGGATTGCAGATGGGAGAACTGTGGTGGCACCTCAAGGGGGAGATGAGGGGAATAAGGAGATGGCGAAGGCGAGGATGGGACAGAAGAAAGGGGCAGGGAAAGGAGGGGGAGGAACCAAGGATGTGAAAGGTGAACAGAAGGGATTTGAGAAGAGGAAAGGAAGAAGAAATGAATGGCTCAGGTCTTGGACAGTCCAACATTAATGTCAACATGCTGATCTCTCCGTTCCTGGTTCAGGGTTAGGGTCCTGAGAGGCTGGCTCAGCACTACTCTGAGGGTCCCTCACTCTACAAGGTCTTTGTTAGTATTAAAGGCCACTGTTTTGCATGAATGTCCCATTTGCATTACTTTCATTATTGTCAGAATTGCTCTTCACGCAAATCCTATTTTTGTCACGTCAAGATATTGGTTCACCTGAATGTGGCTGGGTTCCCCTTCCTTGCCCCAACTCTCACCAGTGATGAAAACAGCATGGGGCAGCCTGAAGGACGGACATCCTGTTTCCACTGTGGGTTCCCAAGGACTACAAGAGTGGACGGAACCTTGCGTTAAGCACACAGTAACCCAAAGACAAAGGATTTGAACCAGGCTTCAGTAAACAGCAGCACTTAGTATGGTTTATCCAAGGAGATGTGGGACATCTTTGATTCTGATGTAGTCAACTTAGGTGTTGGGCACTGTTAGCTGCTTTTGTTAGAGTATTCTCAGTGTTGCACAAAGAAATACATGAACAAGGTGAGAGTAACCTGGCAAGCTGATTTCTTTTTGTAAAAAAACAGTGGGCAGCAACCCAAACTGAAAGTTCACTTAGGTTTTGTTCCAGTGTCAAGAGGTGACTGACTTGGCCTCACCTCTGCTGGGAGCTCAGCTTCAGAATCTTTTAAGATTGATGAGGCTGGGCGTGGTGGCGCACGCCTTTAATCCCAACACTTGGGAGGCAGAGGCAGGCAGATTTCTGAGTTCCAGGCCAGCCTGGTCTACAAAATGAGTTCCAGGACAGCCGGGGCTATACAGAGAAACTGTCTCAAAAAAAAACACCCCAAAAAAAACAAAACAAACAAACAAACAAAAAAAAAATGATTGACGAGTTTCAAATGAATCTCCAAAAAAGGAAATGAGAGAAAGAGGGAAAGGGTCAGCTGCGAGTGCGGGTCGGTATTGGGGACGCAGCAAGACTTTGGAAACAAAGCTTTACCAGGTAGAGAAGAGTAAGGAGATTTGGTATCACTTTACTACAGTAAAGAGTCTTTTATACGGTGGGTGAGACTTAGGAAATATTGGCCAATCATGGGCTTGTCATCTTTTGTTACAAACAACCTTTTTTTCACAATTTGAAAGGAGGGGCCAGGCAGTGATGGCGCACGCCTTTATTCCCAGCACTTGGGAGGCAGAGGCAGGCAGATTTCTGAGTTCGAGGCCAGCCTGGTCTACAGAGTGAGTTCCAGGATAGCCAGGGCTACACAGAGAAACCCTGTCTCGAAACAAACAAACAAACAAACAGGAAGAAAAAGAAAGGGAAGAGAGACAGGAGAGATTGACTTGCTTGTATTTACTGAGCCTTTGCTTTGTACCAGACAATAATCACTAAACACTGAACAGCTTCTGGATGGCACAGGTAGACAGAGAAGTAGACGAACTTTTAAAAGAAAAATGGCTCTTCTTGGGTTTTTTTGTTTGTTTGTTTGTTTGTTGTTGTTTTGTTTTGTTTTTGCCAAGCATGGTGGCTCAGGCCTTTAATCCCAGTACTCAGAAAGCAGAAGTAGGCGGATCTCTGTGAATTTCAGGCCATCTAGGACTATAATAGCAAGACTTGTCTAAAAAAAATATAAATGTTTATTTCTGTTATTGTTAGATGACTGCATGTTTAAATGTGGGAGCCAGCTCCTGGGGACCAGCTTGCTCCTCCCGAGGACTAGACTCAGGTGATCAGGCTTGCATGGCCAAGACGTTTCCCTGTTGAGCTGTCTTCATCTCTCCTCTTTTTGATTTCCTGCAACTGGGTATCTTTGTTACTTTTCTACTGCCGTGAAGAGACCATTGTAGTGAGAATTTTGGTTTCTTTAAAAACACAGAAATATTATAAGGATGTTTTTGTTTTAATCCCAGGTGTGGGCTATGAGGCAGCTTCACAGCAGCTGCCTATGATTTGCCTCGAGCTCTAGCAGGGGTGTGATTTTGCCAGCTGCAGATGGTTTTTGCCGGTGTGTGATATTTGGAATTCTGGGACTTTTCAGAGGATATGTAAATGCTAGAGCCCCAATCAAGAGGCTGTTGGCCAGCTGGTGCTTAGACACTATTAAGAGATAAGAAATTAGATATAACAATAGTGAAGATCAAACTTGCTTCAAGGAACTTGATGCCCCTAATTACAGGAAGTAGTCTAACAGTATCATATTGTTGTCCCCTTGCCCCTCTATCCTTTCATTTCTCTTACCTAGTGTTAGAGGTTGAAAGGGCAGAAGAGGGGTGGGTGAGGATGTAAGAAAAAGAACCCACAAAGTAGCCAAAAGTCCAGTTGCACATCTTGACCAAGGCAACTTGAGAATTTGAGTTCGCCGGGTGGTATAGCCAGGGCTATACAGAGAAACCCTGTCTTGAAAAACCAAAAAAAAAAAAAAAAGAATTTGAGTTCATTAGTGGCTTGCTTGCAGTTTCAGAGTGTTGGGAGTCCGTGGCCATCAAGGTAGGGAACATGGAAACAAGCAGGCAGGAATGGCTCTAGAGCAGTAGCAGTGAGGTCTGTGTGATGATTCACAAGCACAAGGCAGAGAAAGCTAACTGGACATAGTGTGGCTTTTGAAACCTCAAAGCCATCCCCAATGACACACCTAGGCCACACCCCCTAATCCTTACCAAAATGTTCTAACAACTAGAGACCAATCAGTCAAATATATGTGCTTACAGAGGCTGTTCTCATTCAGACTACCACATGAGGTCTCACAATGTAGATCAGGCTGGCCTTGAACTTGCAGTGGTCCTCCTGCCTCCCAAGTGCTGTGACATAAACAATATTTAATTCCTGAAAAATAAAGGAGAAAATCCTATAGACGCACAAAAATCAGTAAGTTCAGGCTGGATACACTGACCCTGACTGTATTTTACCCTCTTTCACTCTCTTTTATTGTCCTCTTTGAGACTGTTTCCTGACATGGCTTAGTCTTGTCTCATCCATGTGAATCCCATACCTCATCCGTTTATCTCAGCCTGCACTACACAATGATATGTGGCCTTCAATAAACAAAATGAACTGCTCAGAAGATGGGTAAAGTGTCAGCCAGGAAGCCTCATAACATGAATTTCAGACAAGACATAGGGTCGGAGGGCACAGGCTGGCCCAACCTTGTAAAGAGCCAGGTGCTGAGTCACATCTACAACCACAGCACTCCTAGAGGAGGTGGGATGTGGAAACAGGAGAATTGCTAGGAAGAACATAGCTCGGGAAAAAGATCCTGCCCTAAGCTAAAAAGAAACTTCTAGAAAGTTGTTCCTGGACCTCCACAAGCACACGGAGGCACAAAAGCACTCACATGAACCCACACAACATAAAGATTTTTGAGACAGAGCTCTCACTTATGGGGGAAAACTTGCCTGCTTCCCCTTAAGTTCAAGGGCAATTTTATTAGGGTTAAATGTTTCCTGGGGCAGACAGTGCTGTAAGATTCAGCGTAGGGCGGAAATGCTCTTTTGTTTGAGTCTGCATGGACAAGCTGCCACATGGTGGGGACAGGAGCTTTAGGAAAAGTAAGATGTCCAAAGTATTTGAGAAAACATGCTTAAAACAGAGATAGAAAAGGGACAGCCACACTTTTCTGAGTAACACAGAAAATCAGATTAACTTCCAAAATGACACAGCTGTGGCCCTGTGAGATACTGCCTCAGTAAAGTCCCTCCCTCCTTCCCTCCCTTCCTTCCTTCCTTCCTTCCTTCCTCCCTCTCTCCCTCTCCTCTCCTTCCTTCCCTCCCTTCCAACAAGGTTTCTCTGTGCATCTCTGGCTGTCTTGGAATTTGCTCTGTAGAGGAGGCTAGCCTTGAACTCAGAGACCCACTTGCCTCTGCCTTCCAAATGCTGGAAATAAAGGAATGTGCCACTAACGCTAGGCTCTAGATAAACTTTGGCACATTTGGTCTACCTCAAATCTGGGATTATTTATCTCTTTTTATTTATTTATTTGTTAAAATATTTATTTATTATTATTATTATTTTATTTTATTATTTTATTTTTTTTTTGTTTTTCGAGACAGGGTTTCTCTGTATAGCCCTGGCTGTCCTGGAGCTCACTTTGTAGACCAGGCTGGCCTCGAACTCAGAAATCCACCTGCCTCTGCCTCCCGAGTGCTGGGATTAAAGGCGTGCGCCACCACGACCGGTTTATTTATTATATCTTAAGTACACTGTAGCTGACTTCAGACACACCAGAAGAGGGCATCAGATTTCACTACGGGCGGTTGTGAGCCACCATGTGGTTGCTGGGATTTGAACTCAGGACCTCTGGAAGACCAGTCAGTGCTCTTAGCTGCTGAGCCATCTCTCCAGCCCTATTTATCTCTTTTTACTTCATTGATTTACTTAGTTTTTGAGATAGGGTCTCGTTTACTCTGGAGTCGCCATTTAGGAGGCAAAGGCAGAACTGCTACAGGCTGAAGGGCAACCAGTGCTCCACATTAAGACCCTGCCTTAAATTCAAGCAGCAAAAAGACAGTGACCCCCAAGGAAAATACCAGCTTCTTGTTTTGTTTTTCTAAACATGGTTTCTCTGATTAGTCCTAGTGGTCCTGGAACTTACTCTGTAGACCAGGCTGGCTTCAAATTCAAAGATCTACCTGCCTCTGCCCCCTGAGTGCTGGCATTCAAGGGCTGTGCCACCATGCCCAGCAAGATTAACATCTTAGTCACATCCCAGGGAAGAATTTTTTTATTAAAAAAAAAATTATTTCATGTGTGTGTGTGCGCACGCTTTGGTGTACATCCTGTGCATGCCTGGTACCTGTGGTGTACAAAAGAGTGTGTGCGATCTCCTGCAACTAACTGTAGCTGTGAGTCCCTGTGGGCGCTGGAAATCAAACCTGGATCCTCTGGAAGAACATCTAGGCTCTTAACTACTGAGTCACCTCTTCAGAAGAACAGATTTTTTTTTTTCTCTCTTTCTTCTTACTTTTTTTTTTCTTTCTTCCTTTCTTTGTTTCTTTCTGGACAGAAATTCAATTCTGTCATCATCTAATTCTGGCTGGCCTGAAACTTGCTATGTTGACAAGGCTGGTCTCAAACTCTACCTACCTCCTGAGTACTAGGACTAAAGGCTTGAGCCACCACACCACCAATCGAGTCGCTGACAAGCTCCTAAATC
The DNA here is from genome assembly GCF_978045245.1 of Mus caroli. Classification (NCBI taxonomy): domain Eukaryota; kingdom Metazoa; phylum Chordata; class Mammalia; order Rodentia; family Muridae; genus Mus; species Mus caroli. The sequence continues at coordinate 71,700,540 of NW_028227258.1, read as the reverse complement.
TAGTTCCAATAATACTTTCAATTTAAAATCTCTACGCTCTAATCAGGTAAAGAGGTGACAGGCCTTTAATCCCAGCTCTCGGGTCTTGAAGCCAGCTTGGTCTACAAAACAAGTTCCAGGACAGACAGAGCTGCACAGAGAAACCCTTCCTCAAAATAATAATAATAACAACAACAGCAACATAAAATAAAAAAATAAATATCAACCAACCAACCAAATAAATATTAAAAATCTGTGTTCTTAGCCTTGAGATCATTTCCTTATTTGTAGGAGCAAGGGAGAGGTGAGAACTCCTGAGGTTTTTCAAAGGAATAGCTCTGCGAAGCAGTTTCACACTCACAGAAGGGGAAACAGACACCGTTCATTGGCGTAGAGTCGCAAGTTTCAAGATGCAAGAGCAAGTTTCAAATGCGATGCAGTTTCTCCTCCCATCAGATTTCCGGAACCCAAGGTGCGTGCCAAAGTTGGCCAGGGTGTTAAGCCAGAAATGGGAAAGGTGTCAAGAGCCTAATGGTGAGCCCAAAGTTTTGATGAAGGACCCAAGTACAGACAGAGCGGCATTTGGCCCCCTTTTATTCCTCCCCGCTCTCCTGGTTCTAAACAGACAAGCAGGTGTGTTATCAGGGAGAAGCGAACCCAGAACAAACGAGATCGCCTCTACCACCGGTCCCGCCGGCTCTGCAAACACTACAAGGACCACACTGCCGCGCGGCGCCCAGCTGAAGAGTCGCGTGATCCTGCGCAAACGCAGTGAGATGCAGTTGCCACCGAGTCCGGAACGACAACAGCAGCAAACAGACGAGAGCACCCGGGAAGAGTCGGCGTCGCCAGTGCCGGAACCAGGAGCCTCCGCGAGCAAGATGGCCGCTCCCGAGACCGAGGCCGAGGGGCACGGGCACTAGGTCCGGACCCGCGTACCCTTCTCCCGGACGCCTGCGTCCCCACAAAGACCTCGAGCTTCTAGCCAAGACACCCGCATGGATTATTCTCGCTGTGGTCACGAGGCCGTTCCTAAAGCGCTCTAGTTGGCCCAGACTGAGAACTCTGGCATCTGGCTGCTCGGAGCTGGAACCTCAGGGAAGTCTGCTGCAACAAGTGCGACCCTGACCGCTCCATGCTCGCGGGCGCGGGGAGGCGTGGCCTCCCCCGGGCCGGCCACCTCTGTTGGCTGCTGTGCGCTTTCACCTTAAAACTCTGGTAAGTGGGTACTGGGGAGAGAAAAGGAGATCGCAGGCGAACCCCATAGTCTACGCCCCCAGAAACCGGGACACTTCATCCACAGACGTCCAAAGTGGGTATGCGCTGTCTTCTGCGAGCTCACTGTTGTTCTTACCCCCTTCCCCTACCTGCAGCGAGGCAGAGGCTCCGGTGCGCGAGGAGAAGCTATCAGGTGGGTGATTGCCCGAGAACCCTGTACCTTTATGGCTTGTTTCTAATGTCTTTTTAGTATACCCAGAACACAGAAAAATAAGGTGCCACATGGAATGAGGGCAAGCACTGTGTTGGGAAGCTAGATGGGCAGAGCCTTTGAGAGAAATGTTTTTTGAATGGTCTTCGGCTGGCCGTTTTTCTCTCTCTCCTTTTAGTGAGCACTTCAACTTCGCCATGTTGGTTGGCAGAAGAGTTTGTGGTGACTGAAGAGTGTACTCCATGTTCTAACTTCCAGATTGTGAGTATTTGGGTTGTTTGTTGTTTTGGTAAGCATTCCATTAATGGCCGGGCAGTGGTGGTGCACGCCTTTATTCCCAGCACTTGGGAGGCAGAGGCAGGAGGATTTCTGAGTTCGAGGCCAGCCTGGTCTACAGAGTGAGGGCTACATAGAGAAACCCTGTCTCGAAAAACCAAACCAAACCAAAACCAAACCAAAACAAAACAAAAAGCATGCCATTAATGTGTCTTCCTTCTTTCTTCCCAGACTCTTAGGTTATGTTCAAATCTTTTTTTTTGTCTGTTTCATTTTATGTATATAGGTATTTTGCTTGCTTGCATATGTATTTGGGGTGTGTGTGAGAGATGCCCTAAAAATCCAGAAGAGGTCATCAGATCTAGAATCAGAAAAGATTGAGTCCCAATGTGGGTGCTGGGAATGGAACCCTGTCCTCTCTAAGAGCAACCAGCAACCAGTGTTCTTCACCACTGAGCCTTATCTCCAGCCCTCATTTTATTTATTTATTTATTTATTTTATTTTGAGACAGTGTCTCACTATATAGCACTGTCTGGTCTGGAACAACTGACCATGTAGGCCAGGCTGGTTTTGAACATTGTATTCGTTTTCTGTGGGTCATGTGCCACCGAAGTCAGAGGACAACTTTCTCTCTTCCCACCACATAGATGGGCCTCTCTTTCCACTGATGGCTAACTAGGCCATCTTCTGATTCATATGCAGCTAGAGACACGAGCTCCGGGGGGGTACTGGTTAGTTCATATTGTTGTTCCACCTATAGGGTTGCAGATCCCTTTAGCTCCTTGGGTACTTTCTCTAGCTCCTCCATTGGGGGCCCTGTGTTCCATCCAATGCTGACTGTGAACATCCACTTCTGTGTTTGCCAGGCCCCAGCATAGCCTCACCATAATTTTTAATACATAATAAATTCTGGAATTTCTCCTTATGTCCTAATTGTTCCTCCTTCTACCAACCACCTCCACCATCTATTAGCTCTGTGCTGTCTGTCCGCCAGCTCTGGCTCTTTCTGGACAGCAGGCCTTCTGTTTTTTTCTTCTTCCTAACGTGCTTTTGGATATTTCTTTTCGTAGAAAACAACACCTGAGTGTGGTTCTACAGGGTATGTGGAAAAAATCACATGCAGCTCGTCTAAGAGGAATGAATTCAGAAGGTACGAGTTGTTTCTCTACCCTGTGGTAACTGAAAGAAAGATGAAATTTCAAGACCTGTAAGTCATATAAAGTACTCAGAAATTGTGGTTGTTTGTGAGCCTAGAGGCTGCCTGGGGCTGAGAAAAAAGAAAAACAAACCCGGGTATGCCCCGTAGTTAAAACATTCCTGGGAACAGCGTGACCATAAGATAAAGAGGAATGTGAGGACATAACAGGGCTATCTGAACTGTGTCAACAACTCACAGAACTCTGACACCCTGCACGGACATGTAATTTTTCTGCTGATGTTTAAATAAGCCAATAGTGTGTCGCTATGCTGAATTCCACACTCCTAAGCCCCTTACCACATAAAAACCCCTAGCTTTCGAGCCTCGGGGCCGACATCCGTTATCTCCTGTGTGGGATGCATGTCGGTCTGGAGCTCTGTCATTAAACTACCTCGTGCAATTACATCAAGGCCTTTTCGTGATTCTTTGGGTGCACACTGGATTAGAAATTGAGTGGAGGTTTCCCCACTAGGTTCTATCATAACCTCTTCTGATCCTATTATATTAGGAAGCTATCTCCCAGTCTTGGTGTAGTTTGGCAGAGGAGGAGAGGTGAGCCAAATTACCCCTAGTTCCTAACCCCAGTCTTCAGCACTATGTTATTGGTTAGATTCTCTGATCAAATAATTTGGTCAGGGCATGGGGAATGTAGCCCATTAGTAAAGTGCTGGGGTCGTGGGGTGGGTTATTCCTTGAATCTCAGCTCTCAGGAGGCAGAAGCAGGCTCAGATCAACACCAGCCTGGTCTATGTAGGGGAGCAGTTTAGTAGGCCACGGCTATATCATAAGTACCTATTCTCAAGTAAGCAAGCAGCAAAGCCAGGTGTGATAACACACATCTCAGCACTCTCAGAAGGCAGAGGCAGACATATTTCTAAGAGAGCCTGATTAGATGCTTCAGTGATTAAAGGCACTTAGCACTATTGCAGAGAACCCTGTTTCAGTTCTCAGCACCTACAAAGTTGGTCTGACTCCAGTTCCCAGGTATCTGCCAGCACCCTCTTTTGGCCTCCTTAGGCATTAAGCACACACATGGTACATATACATACATGCATGAAAACAGTCATACATATAAATTAAATAAATCTACAGCAACTTGAGTTTGAACCTCAGAATTCAGATGCTAGAAGTATAGAACTCATTTCAGCAAGTTGTCTTCTAACTGGTTGTGTGTGTGTGTTTGTGTGTGTTTTCAGACAGGGACAATGGCAACCTCTTCCTTGGCATGAGTATGCACACACAAAATATAAAAAACAAATGTAACTTTTTAAAAAAGGAAGAAGAGCTGGGCGTGGTAGTACACTTTGTAATCCTAACATTTGGGAAGTGGAGGCAGGGGAGTTGGGAGTTCAAGGCCAGCTTGATCTACCTGAGACTTTTTTGTTTGTTTTATTTTTGAGATAGGGTTTCTTTGTATGGATCTGGCTCTCCTAGAACTTGCTGTGTAGTCCAGGCTGGCTTTGAACTCACAGAGATCTCTACCTTTGCCTCCCCAGTGCTGGGATTAAAGGCATGGACCACCACCACCAGCGCCCAGTGAAACTTTATCAGAAAAAAAAAAAAAAAAAAAGCAATCAAACTGGTTAATGCTGCTCTGTTTGTGTCATCAGAGACTACAGACATGACTAACTAGTTTCTCTTATTTTCAGATAGTGTTTTGGGTGGGCTGCCGTGGAGAACGGTAATTAAGAGAAACTGACTTTCCCTGGGAGTGACTGTCCTTTTCTACCCTCAGCTGCCGTTCGGCTCTACTGGAACAACACTTATTCTGGAAATTTGAAGGCGTCGTGGTGGCTGTAGCTTTAGTCTTCGCCTGCCTTGTCATCGTTCGTCAGCGACAACTGGACAGAAAGGCTCTTGAAAAAGTCCGGAAGCAAATTGAGTCCATATAGCTGAATTTCTCCTGTATTATGGTGGCTCTTTACGGACTGTATCTCAGATGGAGAAAGTTCAGCTGGCTAATTTGCACTCGTAAGCCTTGTGGTAGTGGCATTTTCAATGACTTCCTCTTCTAGACCGTTAATGAGCACAATAAAAAGTAAAATAGAACTGGACATGACACAGACTTGGAACCCCAGCACTCGAGAGAATGAGGCTGGAGGATCCTTGGTAACTTTGTAGGCCGACTAGGCTGAACTACATAGTAAGCCTGTCTTTAAAGAGAAAACAGAAATAATAAAGGAGTAAACAGTTTCCTTCAGTGTAATAATTTGGCTTGGGGAGGACTGGGGGAGGTGGGAGATGCCTTAAATCCTAGTACTTGGGCAGCAGAGAGAGGCAGATCTCTGTGAGTTCAAGGCCAGCTTGGACTACATATGGAGCTCCAGGCCATCAAGGAATACTTGGTCTCAAAAAATTAATTAAAAGCCGGGCGGTGGTGGCACACGTCTTTAATCCCAGCACTTGGGAGGCAGAGGCAGGCGGATTTCTGAGTTTGAGGCCAGCCTGGTCTACAAAGTGAGTTCCAGGACAGCCAGGGCTATACAGAGAAACCCTGTCTCGAAAAAAAACAAACAAACAAAAAAAAATATTAATTAAATTTAAAAGGGTTGGTGAGTTGGCTCAGTGCTAAAGAGCACTTGCTGGGGGCTGGAGAGATGACTACACTGACTGCTCTTCCAGAGGTCCTGAGTTCAATTCTCAGCAACCACATGGTGGCTCACAGCCATATGTAATAGGATTCCAATGCCTTCTTCTGGTGTGTCTGAAGACAGCTATAGTGTACTCTTAGCATAAAACAAATCTTAAAAAAAAAAAAAGAGCCCTTGCTGCTCTTACCCAGGATCTGGGTTTGGTTCCCAGCTCCCAAGTCTGGTGGCTCCCAGTCACTTAGAATTCTAGTTTCAGGAGTTGTGATACCCTGTGGCTTCTATGGGCCTGCAGTAAGTGACACACATAAACTCATGCATAAACAGACATACACACAAGGAAAAACGAGTACTTCCCTTCTTGGATATAGTCTTTCCATGTATCTAAGCCATTTGTATGGTGCGTGTGTGTCTGGTACACATGGAGTCCAGAAGAGGATACCAAATCCTGAGCTGCTGCATGGTGTAGGGGATTGAATATGGGTCCTCTAAAAGAGGAATAAATGCTCTTAACCACTTCTTCAGCCACCAAATGAATAAACCTTTTTAAAAAATAGTACTTTAATATGGGGAAAGAAGACCTGGGTACAGTGAGAGAAGAGAAACGATTTTGCGAGTAACTATTACCTCTTCCTTTTATTGCTTTAAAATTGTTTTAGATTTATTTATCTTTTGTGTGTGCAAATGGTTTACCTGCATGCGCACGGACCATTTGCATGTCTGGTTGGTGCCTTCAGAGGTTAGAACAGGACATTGGATCTTTGGGAACTGAAGTTATAGATGGCTAAGAGTCACCAAGAAAGTGCTATGAACCAGATCCAGGACTTCTGTGTAACAATAAATGTTCTTAGCTACTGAGCCAGTCTGCCATCTTTTATATAAAGTCTCTGGGCTGGCAGGGAGGCTCAGGTATTAAAGATGCTTTGGTGCAGTGGCTAGAGAGATGGCTGCAGTTAAGACAGCGTGCTACTTTCTCAGAGGACTGTACTTGGCTCACTGCTACCAGCTCCAGGGGAATCCATTGCCCATATGTTATGGATTCACATAGAAACACATACACATAAATAAAAATGTTAAAAAAATTTTTGTTGCATAGGCCTGATGACCTGAGTTTGATTCTTAGAATACGTGGTGGGAGGAAAGAACCCAAAAGTTGCTCTTGGACCTTCACATGTATATTATACTGCATATATATATATATATATATATATATATATATATATACATATATATATATATACACACACACACATATATGTATGTATATATATAGTAATACACACCATACTTTATACACAATAATAAACACAATTTCCAAGCTGGATATGGTACTATATACTTGTAAGCAAGTCAAGAGTTCGAGACCAGCTTAGTTTACATGGTGAAAAACTTGGGATAGAATTTGAGCTAGGAAGTTTATTTCCAAGTTAAAACTTGTTTCCCTTTGACCTTACCACAAAGAAGAAATGAAATCACAAATGTATGACAAGCATTTGAGGTGCCCTGTCACGTGATAAAAGGTGATAGGGGTGTGGTGTCTTGTGTAATTGGCTTACATCTCATCTGCATGCACCATTCCCCTCATCTGTCCAGTGGGTCTCGCCTTCACTCGCATCTTCGGATGTGTCTTTGTTGAACCATTTGTAGTTGGGGCTTCAGGTAGCTCCTCCAGTTTGGACTTTAGCACTGGACTCTCCAGGCTTTCTGTTTCGTTCTCGTGAGTCAAGATATTTCTGGAAATCACTGAGGAGAGAGGGTGATGGTAGACCATTTGCTTGGGTAGGAGACTGGCCCAGAACTCTCCTACTTGTTGACTGTTCTGGAGAATTGTTTCGTGGCTCGTCCTTGGGGCTGCTGTACTCTTGCCTCTTACCTCCATGAAGCTGATAATCCTCAGGCCTAGCTTCTGATTGACCCTGAAAGGGGCTCAAACTGGGCAGGATGATGAGAGCCAGTGAAAAAAGAAGAATCTGAAAAGGAACAGGAGGGTACTTGGGCTTTGGGGACAACAGAGGAGGAAGGCATAGGGAATAGAGGGTCATTGAGGTGTCATAGTTTGGAGAACAGGGCTGGGCAGGGCAGGTGTTACGTGGAAGTGTGGAGGGTGGCAAAGGTGGCAGAGGGGGAGTAAGGAACATGCTGATGGTACCAGAACACAGGTGCTGGTCTGGGCAGCTCTGCTGGAGGTCTGAGCAGTGAGCTTCTGTAACTGGCGGACCTGTGCCATCAAGAAGCTAGGAGAAGAAGGGAGAGTCAGCCCGAGAACGGCTTCCCTGTGACTGGCTCCTGCCCTCTCCTCCATCCAGACACTACCACTCACATGTTCTGCCTCTCCAGCTCCTGGACCTTTCTCTGTAGTTTCTGATTCTGTTCCGAACAGGCTGCCACTCTAGGGAGTGTGGAGAAGCAGAACAAGCTTGGCAGATGGCCCCTTAACATGCTTTGGTGAGAGAAAGGGGGCCCAGACACCACCCAAACATACCTGCTCTCCAGCCCATCTATGTATTCTTTCTTCCGCCGCCGGCTGTCCTGAGCTGACTGCTTGTTGCGGATTTTCCTCCTGATCTTCTTGAGTATTCTCTCCTCTGCCTGGAGGTTCAGGGTGTTCAGTGCTAGACCCTTAGCCTCCCACAACTCCCCAGATGTTCCCTGGGATCCAGGCTATCTAGAGGTTGAGTGAAGCTTCTGTGATGGGGACACCCTTTGGGGACCAATGTTACCTTGGTGAGGGGCAGGTGAGAGGGCAGAGTAATCCCTTCTTGCGCCAACAGTTGCTTTTCTTCATCTGTCAGGAACAGATGATGTTGGCAGGACGGCTGGGAGGAGTGACAGAAGATGAGTGGGGTCAAGGTCACCTGCTTCCAAAGCTCAAACTGCCCCTCTGCCCCAACCTGCTTTTAGAAGAGGGCTTTCTGTCTGCACTGAGTGATAAGGTAAGGTCAGAGCAGAAAGGTCATTCAGGAAGGTTCCATGGCAAGCCAAAGGGCCTTCCTGAAGCTGAGGAGATAGAGTGAAGGTTTTTGTCCACACAGAATCTTGGCATTACATTACAGGCAAGCTAGAGAAGGCCTTTTCTGGTATCTTGAGACAATCAGAAGAGAAATTGTATGAATTCACTATGATGAGCTTGGTTGGGTTTCCTTATATCAGGTAAACAATTTAGCCATTAACTTCCGTTTGGTAAACCATGTGGTAGCCTGTCAAGGGCAGGTGCGTGCAATTTATCATCCCTGGGCTCTAAGCTCCACCTGTTAGGTCAAGCCACTCACCCTCAGACAAGGACTTTCCTTCCTTCCTTCCATTTATTTTTATCTTATGTGCATTGCCATTTTGCCTGCATATATGTCTGTGTGATGGTGTCAGATCCCCTGGAACTGGAGTTACAGGCAGGTTTGAGCTGCCATGTGGGAGCTGGAAATGGAACCAGGATCCTCCTGCTCCCAACCACTAAGCTACCATCTCTCCAGCCCCAAGAGAAGGAGTCTCTAAGGATAGCCAGGCTGATTTCTTAAGCGGAGTGTGTGGGAAGCGTAGATGGTATCTGGTTAAATGGAGCCATCAGCTGAAGATCCTGCCTTCTCACTGACAATCCAGTTATTCATTTCATGTGTGTGTCTTTTTGTATATCTGTGTGGGCATTTGTGGAGACTAAAAGATAACTTTCAGAAATGAGATTTCTTCTACCATGTGGGTTCTAGGGATCAAAATAAACTTGAAAGGCTTGACAGCTAGTGCCTTTAACCACTAAGCCATCTGGCTGGTCCTAATATTCGTCTTTGAAAGATTTACAATGTTTTCAACTTTTTGTTGTTGTTTTGGTATAGTTTTTCAAGACAGGGTTTCTCTGTGTAGTCCCAGATGTCCTAAACTCACTCTGTAGAGCAGGCTGGCCTCAAACTCAGAAATCCGCCTGCCTCTGCCTCCTGAGTACTAGGATTAAAGGAGTGTACCACCATGCCCAGTTTTTTTTTTTTTTAATTTTATGTGTATGAGTGTTTACTTGTATGCCTGATGCCCACGGAGGCCAGAAGAAGATGTTGGATCCTTGGGACTGAAATTACAGATGATTGTGAACTGGACTTGAACCTGGGTCTCTCGGCAAAGCAGTCAGTGCTCTTAACCACTGAGCCATCTCTCCAGCCCCTGGGTTGGTTGGTTTGAGATAAGCTGTCTCTGTGTAGAGTAGGCTGGCCCTGACTTTGTGGTGCTCTTCCTGCCTCGACGTCCCCAGTGCAGAGGTTTCCAGTGTGTGCCACCACACTCACCTTACGCTTCACTTTGTAATTTAAGAGTAACTTAGGCCGGGCAGTGGTGGCACACACCTGTAATCCCAGCACTTGGGAGGCAGAGGCAGGCAGATTTCTGAGTTCGAGGCCAGCCTGGTCTACAGAGTGAGTTCCAGGACAGCCAGGACTGCACAGAGAAACCCTGTCTTGAAAAACCAAAAAAAAAAAAAAAAAAAAAAAAAGAGTAACTTAATTTGGGGTTTGGGACTGGCAAGATGGCTTGGCAGATAAAGCATTTGCCACACAAGACTTACATACAGTCTGAGTTCAATCTCTGGAATTCATTTAAAGGTGGAAGGAGAGGGCCAAGTCCAAAGTGGTCCTGACTGCCATATAACCCATGGCATATGTGTGCTCTCCCCCTCCCTTTCATATAAGATACAATAATAAAGGTGTGTGTGTTGGCAGGGGAGGGAGGATCATGGTGCATGTGACCAGAGGCCAAAGAGATCCCACAGGTACCCTGCTGTATCAGTCTCCACCTTATTCCTTTGTGACTGAGTTTCTCGCTGGCCCCAGAGCTAGCCTGGTGACCAGCAAGCCCCTATGGTCCTGTTTCAACCCCTCATAGCATGGGGGTTAAGGGACTGTATAGTCGCTTATGTGGTTGCTGGGGATCTGATCTCCCAGCTCCAGTCCTTGTGCTTACATGAAAGGGCTCTTGACTCATGACCCAGCTCTCTGCCTCTGACTTTTGCTTTCTGATGGCTCTTGGCTAAATCACTTCCTTTCCTAAAGGAAAAAAATTTCCCCTCCAAGTGTTTTAATAGCATGTTTCTTCCAATCTCTCTAACCAAGATCTCATGAGAATGAAGCATAGAGGGCTTAATCTAGAAATAAAACAAGCACAAACCCTGTGCTGATATACACACCCCTACTGTGGCTTCTGGTCCCAGCTTCAAGCATGGTTTGAGAGGTTGGCTAGGACTCTGCTCCCTGCCTTTGGACACAAGGTGCACAGGGTAGAGAGAGGACTATGGCCCGAGATTGGCCTCTCTCGGTCTGCACAGCAGGAGTGTCTAGCCTATCATCTTGGAAAGGTACATGATAGGGTACTCCACTACAGCACTGGACACAGGGCAGTTCTTCTCGTGCAAGCACCTGCTGCTGCTTCGCTATCACCCTGTCCTCATTAGCCAGGTGGATTCCCAGGGGTCCTGTCCCAGTTCCCTTTCCTGAGCAAGGCAGAGAAAGTGGCTCTGACTGATTGATTGTAAATGCACACTGGGTCTAGAGCTCTGACAGGCTCCCTCATCACATCTGCTAAGACTTAAATGGTTCCTTACCACTCTGATCCCCTATAGTTCTCCAGCCCCTACACTTTCTGGCTCTTAGAATTGCTTGTTTCTCCTTGGCCTTCAAAACCACTGCTACCAAAAGTGGGGCAAACCAGTTCCTCATTAGTGTCTCCTCCCTTTTCCCCTACACCCCCACTCATATGAGGGCATGTATACTGGGGGAACACCAGTTCTGGCTGGCGTCGAGACTTACCATGGCTGTAGGAGGTGCTGGGGCTCTGGTGCTGACCCTAGGCAGGATATGTCTATGCGAATCGGAGGGCAGTCCACTGACTGTGCAGGCATCAGGGACCATAAATGCAGGGGTCCACTGATCTGAAGAAAGATACAGAGACTGGGACAAAGGAGTCAGAAGGCTGTGGTAAGGGCGGGGACTGGGCAGTGGCATGGTTTGGGAACCTTCTCCCCTTAATCTCACCACAAGGCTGGGCCTGAAAGGGCCATTGCCCTATTTCCAAAAAGTACACTGACCTATCTGGATAGAGATGAGTCCGAAGGTTGGCTCAGCTTCCTGCTGAGTTCCCTGTAGTGTCCCTGCATCATAGACAACCTCATAGAGGGCAGGGGAACTGGGAGCCTGTTGGGCAGGGGAGCCAGGATCTTCAGAGACCCCACTGTCACTACCAGGAGATGTTTCTGAGCAGTGTATCATATTGGGATCGATAAAGAGGTTCAGGAAATCGTCAGGTTCACTCTTCTGAAGGCCCTATAGGAGGAGAGGGTAAGCATGTCTGCAAAGAAGTACTTTGACAGTCTTACCTGACAGTAGTCTTAGATCCTTAATGCTTCAGCTTTGGTGCTATCCCTTCTTGGACATAGAAAGAGTAACAATACGCGTCTATTTCGTGGGCTCTATTATGAGAACTCTTTCTTTGTGACGACTTAAGGCTTCTAGTCAGAGTTCTCTCAACCTAACTCCCACTTCCATTGAACAGCCTGGGCTACAGCCCCTACTCATCTCCCAGCTTTGCAGCCCCTGTTCTTGTAGCCTGGTCACCGGGACCTTTGATGCGGGACCGTTGAATCCCAGCTCCAGGAAGGATCCCGTCGAGAAGATATCTTCTGGGGGTTCCAGCAACTCAGGGCATCCGAGCTCCATGTTTCTGCACGGGAGGGAAAGTTATAAGGAAGGTGGTGGCTGCCCTCGCCTCTGAAGCTACGGGCTCCTTGGCATTTTCTCCTTTAGTTAGTCTTTTCCTCTGCTCTCATGAGGCAGCCCCTCGTAGGAGAACACAGTTCAGGCCTCATCTTTTGGGTTCAGAAAAATAGCCCCACTGGGTATTACCTTTTTTAATTCTCTTTAATTGTTGTTCGGAGAACTTTGCTCTGCCAAACCAGCCTAGCCCGCTGAAGCCCCAAACACTACACCTTTTCTTTCCACCAGGATCTGTATCCTGGTCCTGCCCAATCAAGCCCCGCCCACTACGCTGTCCGTGGAGTTTGGGGTAGGAAAGGGTGGGGGAAGGGAGAGGGTTGGGTTGCACCTGGGCAGGAACCACTGTCGGGACCTGCATCTGGGAGTAATATTAAGACACTGTCCAGGTGCAAACAGAAATAAAACTATAGGTACCCACACCCTTTCTGTCAGTTTTCTCAGTGCTAGTAGATCTTGCTGCGGGCTTGATGTCTCGTCAGCAAAGAGTTGAGATAGTAGTGACTGGTACACAGGATTCCTAGGTGTCTGTTTCGAAGCCACAATCTTTACAAGTGGTAGACCCATCTCAGGGTAGAGAAAGAAACCAAGATTTTGAAGGCACCCTCCATCCCAGCTCCAGCCCCCTGCGCCACAAGGCATTCTTCCACTGGTGAATCCTAATTGGGCATTGAAGACTTAGAACCGGGTTTCTAGCCAATGGCTGACTATCTCGAGGCTCACGCCCTCGCGATTAGCAACAATAGACCAGCAGAAAAGAATCCCAGAAGTAATTTGGCAGGGCTCCGGGTTCCAGCCAGAGGCCCCTGCTTATATTGTAGGAAAGTTGAGCTAAAGCTTCCGTGCTGAGGGTAAGAACCGCACAGAGGTTGTTTGGGTTTGAGTTTGTTTACCTCGTGGTTTTGAGGCCCCAAGTTATTACTTAGGCAGACCTGTAGCCTGTGGACCAGGCCTCCACTTTCTGGTAGCCACCTGTGCAATCGGCCTATGTGGATCCAGGAACTGCGTTACACATTGCTGCACTTTGGGGACCCTGCTAGCCCATGCAGGGACACACAGGACAGGGAAACTGCCATGCATTAGCCAAACGTTTACTTTTGGTTTGAAATCTTATTGTTTCCTTAAACTATTAGTTTTATGTATAGTTTTGTGTTTTGAAACAGGAGTGAGGAGGTCTCATTTCTCAGGGTGGCCTCCTGAGTAGTTGATACTGTATCAGTGTAGCTTGAAACCTGTTTCAGAGCGTTGTGTGGGAGTGCATGACAGTAATTTTTTTTTTTTTTTTTTTTTTTGAGATAGGGTTTCTCTGTGTAGCCCTGGCTGTCCTGGAACTCACTTTGTAGACCAGGCTGGCCTCGAACTCAGAAATCCGCCTGCCTCTGCCTCCCGAGTGTGCCACTACGTCCGGTTTATGCCAGTAATTTTAATGCCCAAGAGGCTTACCAGAAGTGTCTCTGCGGTCAAGACCAGCCTGGGCTACATAAGATCATGTTTCAATTAATCCCAGCATTCAAGAGGCAGAGGCAGACAGCTCTGGCCTCAAGGTCTACAAAGTGAGTTCCAGGACAGCCAAGGGTACACAGAGAAACCCTGTCTTGGGAAAAAAAAACAAACAAAAAAACCCAAAACAACAAAACCACAAACAAAAAACCCCAAAAGTACCAAATATCTATTCAGTGATGTGTCCAATAAGTTCTATTTTTCTTACCTCACACTTAAAGCTGCCTTCTTGTCAGAAAGTATCAGATGGTGGAACAATATTAAAGGAGAGTTGGAGGAGAGTTGATGAAAATGAGGCTTTAATTTTGAGCTGTTTGCTTGTTTGTTCATTTTTTTTTAAAGCAGGATCTCATTGTTTATTCTGGCTTGTTCATTAGTTTTGTTTTTTTGAGGCAAGGTATCACTGTGTGTTCCTAACTTGTTTGTCTGTTGTTGTTTGGGTTGGTTGAGGCAGGGTCTCACTGGAGTTGTGAGATCATTATAATTTCCTTTTCCTTCCTCCTTTCTCTTTTCTTTTAGTGTAAGGGCAGACACTCACAGGGATTAGAGGAGAGATGGCTCACATGCCACTCACTGATCATCATGGAGGCCAGAGGACAGCTCTCAGATGTCAGTCTTCTCTTTTAACCATGTGGATACTGGGTATTGTGAAGTTACGTGGTTTAACCACTGAGCAACCTGGTATCTTTTCTATTTGTTTGTTTGGTTCTTTTGAGACGTGATTTTACTCTTGTTACCAAGGCTGACTTCATTGTGGAAATTCTCCTGCTTCAGCCTCCCAAGAGCTGGAATGTAAGGAGTGAGTTATGACACCTGTTTGAAAAAATTGTTATCATCAGCATTGTTCTGTCTTGTGATGTACAACAAACAGCTCTACGGCTCAAAGAGCATGGAGTATTTTGTCAGTTTTAATAAGGAATCAGATGCTCATGACAAAAAATAGTGATTCTAAGATTCAGGGTTTGTTTTGCCTTGAGCTAGTGTCATCAGTTATGCACTTCAAGAAAAACAGTGAAGCCGGGCGTGGTGGTGCACGCCTTTAATCCCAGCACTAAGGAGGCAGAGGCAGGTGGATTTCTGAGTTCGAGGCCAGCCTGGTCTACAAAGCGAGTTCCGGGACAGCCAGGGCTATACAGAGAAACCCTGTCTCGAAAAAACTAAAAACAAAGAAGAAAAAAAAAATATTTGACCAAGCCACTGGTACAAACTGGAAGGGAGTTAGTGTGTGTTGACAGCTGAGCAACAACTATTATATATAAGCATTTTCACTTTCTCATATTGCTCTCATAGCAATTCAGCTTAGCTTGTTTGTTTATTTTTGTTTTGTTTTGCTTTGGTTTTTCAAAACAGAGAATGTTACAGGCCAGCTAAGACTATACAGAGAAACCCTGTTTTGGGGTACAGGGGGATAAAGAAAACAAGTAAGAAAAAAAAAAAAAAAGAAAGGTGGCAGGTGGTGCAGGGAGGATAAAGAAAGAAAAAAAAGAAAGAAAGGAAGGTGGTTAAATGCCCTTCAGGAGGCCGAGGCTTCCAGGCAGGCTGCTACATGCAGAGATGATTCAGTTGGAAATAAACCAGGCTTCTGTTCCTGCTAGGACTGTTTGGAACTTCTGTCTTCATCTCACTTAACATCCCTCTTTTTCCCTGAAGGATCAAGGTTTGCAGAGGAAAAAATAACTTCCTTAGTCTCGAGTCAGATGAAGGTCAAGTTCAAGAGATCTGTTTAACATGGAGACGAGAGTCAATAATGAAGGATGTAGTTTACAGTTCAGCTTCACTGAGATGATACTCTTCTGTTGGAGAATCTCCTACTCTCAAGAATTCTGCCCAACTTTTTTTCTTTTCTTTTCTTCTTTTTTTTTTCTTTTTTTTGTTTTTCGAGACAGGGTTTCTCTGTGTAGCCCTGGCTGTACTGGAACTCACTCTGTAGACCAGGCTAGCCTCGAAATCCACCTGCCTCTGCCTCCCAAATGCTGGGATTAAAGGTGTGTGCCACCACGCCCGGTTTACAGACTGATTTGATTGCTGAGAATCAAACTTGCATTCTCTGGAAGAACAGCAAACGCTATCAAATGTTTCGCTGGTCTCTTTCCAGTCCCCTATTCAACTTTTTTTTTTTAAACATTTATTTATTATTATATGTAAGTACACTGTAGCTGTCTTCAGACACTCCAGAGGAGCGTCAGATCTCATTACGGATGGTTGTGAGCCACCATGTGGGTGCTGGGATTTGAACTCAGGACCTCCGGAAGAGCAGTTGGCGCTCTTAAACGCTGAGCCATCTCTCCAGCCCCTTAAAGATTTATTATTATATGTAAGTACACTGTAGCTGTCTTCAGACACTCCAGAAGAGGGCGCCAGATCTCGTTACGGATGGTTGTGAGCCACCATGTGGTTGCTGGGATTTGAACTCTGGACCTTCGAAAGAGCAGTCGGGTGCTCTTACCCACTGAGCCATCTCACCAGCCCCCTATTCAACTTTTAAAAGATTTGTTTTAAATTATGTGTACTTTTATGTGTGGGTATGTACACAGGTAGGAGGAAGCCATATTTATTTGGTCCCTGTAGTGGCTATTCCTGGTTGTCAACTTGACTATATTTGGAATGAACTACAATCCAGAATTGGAAGGCTCACCAGTGACCCTTATCTGGAGGCTTGGAGATCCTTATCTGGATCTTGGTATGGAGATCTTGAGCCATAGTCGCTATGGATTCCAGAAGATTAAATCTCCGAGTTTAAGGAGATTTAATCTGGGCTACACCTTTCATCTGGGATTAAAGGTGTGGTGGAACACACCTTTAATCTGGGCTACACCTTCTGCTGGAGACAATATAAGGACATTGGAAGAAGGGAGTCTAGCTCTTGCTCCTGCGCCTGCTTGCTGCGTGAGACTGAGTAACTGCTAGATCCTTGGACTTCCATTCACAGCTGCGACTGAACCATTGCTGGGAATTGGGCTGCCGACTGTAAGTCATCAATAAATTCTTTTACTATATAGAGACTACCCATAAGTTCTGTGACTCTAGAGAACCCTGACTAATACAGTCCCCATGGAACTAAAGTTAGAAGCAGTATGAGCTGCCTGACATGTGTGCTGGTCCTGGGCAAAGTGCTGCAAACAGCACTGTCTGCTCCTAATTGTTGAGCCAGAACTGGCTTCAAATTCATAAAGATCCTTGATCAGCAAATGTTAATTTATTTTTATTTGTGTGTGTTTGGTGCTACTGGACACAGATTTGGAAGCCAGAGAATAACTTGTGGAAGTTGGGTCTCTTTCTACCTCCTGGTGTGAGATCTAAGACCAAAATAACAGATAAGTAGTGACCTAGTTACAGCTGCAGCTGAACGCCAGATCTGCCAACAGCAGGGACCAACGCTGAGCCCTGGATACTGCACCATTCCTTGAGGTGACCAGCCAGCAACCTGGTGGCAGGTTGACGACACTGGACACTTTCTCCCTGGAAAGGACAATGTTTTGTTCTTATTGGAGAAAACACTGGATTTGCTTTTCCTGATTCTGCCAAAACCACCATCCGTGGCTCCGGCCAATCCTGCTTCAGCCTCCCAAGTGCTAAGGTTACACGCCCATGGTTAGAAATCAAATGAGGGCTGGTGAGAATGAGCCACAGGAGTCTAGAAAAAAATCGTTTTTTTTTTTTTTTAATTAAAAAAATTAGATATTTTCTTCATTTACATTTCAAATGCTACCCCAAAAGTCCCCCAGACCCCCCTTGTTTTGTTTTTTTAATCATAAGTTAATTTGTAGAAAGAATGGCTTTTATGTCATGCATTCATTCTTCCTACTTTTTTTTTTTTAAAAAAAACTTTCTGGGCCGGGTGTGGTGGCGCACGCCTTTAATCCCAGCACTCGGGAGGCAGAGGCAGGTGGATTTCTGAGTTCGAGGCCAGCCTGGTCTACAAAGTGAGTTCCAGGACAGCCAGGGCTACACAGAGAAACCCTGTCTCAAAAAAAAAAAAAAACAAAAACAAAAAAAAAACAAAAACAACTTTCTTTTTTTTTCCCCCTTTAGACAAGGTTTCTCTGTGTAGCTTTGGCTGTCCTTAAACTCACTCTGTAGACTAAGCTGTCCTCAAGATCCACCTGCCTCTGCCTCCAGAGTGCTGGGAGTAAAGGTGTGAGCCCTCTCATCCTCTTTTCTGTGGAGGCTGGCTAGGCAAGCCAGGCAAGGAAATTTGTCCCAAAAAGGGAATGATTACCCTTTGGCCCAGTTAGGCACTAAAAGAGCCTGAGCTGTTAAGTGTCTGGGGCCAAGGCCAGACAGATACCCTGAGAGATGTAGGAAGAAATACTTGGAGTAAGGATAGAGAACCGGCCTTGCTCGCAGAGTTCCTAGCTCCCACTTCTATCAAACTCTTTCTGACTGGCCGGCCCCAGCGGCCTGCTTGTCCATGGCAGCGCAGGGGGCCCACCGCCCTCGGGTCTTCCCGCTAGTCCCCTCCCGGTTCTGGCTTCGTCTCAGCTCGCCGCCAGCCTAGCCTTCTCTAGTTTTCAGACTCTAATTGCTCGCAGCGCACGTCACTCTAGGCTAGGCTCCTCCCACTGAGCTCAGTCATTGGCCGCCTCTTGCGGGTACGCGGAGGCGGCGGGGAGGAGGGGAGAGGAGTGGGGAGGGGGTGGGAATTCCCGACGCGAGGCCGGAACCGAGCGACAGCAATGGAGTGAGACCCTCGGGAGGTGAGTGAGGCCTCGCTGGTCGCAGGGTCAGAGGCAGCTTCTGAGGCCTCCCAGGCTAGGAGCTGGGGTCTCCGTGTTAACATTTCTTCTGCTTCCTGCGACGCTGGCGGCCTCCGAGACTTCCAGACGCCGCCCAGTGCGGGCTAAACTCGTCCCAAGCCCCTCTTTGGCTATATGCCGAGACTACCTGTTATTTCCGGGAAATGGCCCTGGGGAGTGGGTAGTTAAGAGAGTCAGCCAGCCCCGAAGTTCGCCCAGTTTCAAATCATCGGTGAAGCCATCCGGGACTTCTCTTCAGCTCCAACCTCCCTTTGCTACATGCACTAGGGAGACAGGGAGGGAGAGAGGGAGAGAGGGAGAGAGAGAGAGGTCTGCCTTCCTCAGGGAACCCCAGCTCCAGGTGCAGGTCCTACCTGGAGTCTGCCCCTCATTTTTTGCGTGCTCCAGGTGAAAGAGTAATGTGAGATCTATATTGGCCTTCCCGTGCCTCAGTTTCCTCCTTGATGGTTCGCTGAACTTGGGGAGAGAAATTCAAAGGAGGAAATGCAATCCTGATGTTGGCGTGGATGAGTCACTTAAGCTAGGAAAGGCCAGAAAGTGGCTGGGCTGAGGGGAAGTGCATTCCGCTGACCAGCCTTCCCTTTTCCGTGACCCCTTCTTTCCTCTGTGACCATTCCCACCCATGCTAGTTTTCTCTGTATAGGTCCAAGAGTCACCGAGTTATCACAGCCACCATGGGGCCCTGGGGGGAGCCAGAGCTCCTGGTGTGGCGCCCAGAAGCAGTGGCATCGGAGCCCTCGGTGCCAGTAGGGCTGGAGGTGAAGCTGGGGGCCCTGGTGCTGCTGCTGCTGCTGACACTCATCTGCAGCCTGGTACCTGTCTGTGTGCTTCGAAGGTCAGGTGCTAACCATGAAGCTTCAGGTGAGTCTCTTGTGCTGGGGAGGTTGGTGAGGTGACTGAGGAGGGGCGGGAAGGCAGGAGTGGTCATGGCTTCTGTTGGGGTAGAGGGACTTTGAAGGGATTCATTTGGTTATATATAACCCCTTTTGTACTTCACTCCTGTCTAGCCTCGGGCCAGAAAGCCCTGAGCCTCGTCAGCTGCTTTGCAGGAGGAGTCTTTTTGGCTACATGTCTTCTGGACCTGCTGCCTGACTACCTGGCTGCCATAGATGAGGCCTTGGAGGCCCTGCATGTGACGGTAAGCACTGACTTCAACATGTGACCAAGAGTAGATTCTAGAACAGCTAATAGAAAACAGAGCTATAACCTGGGCGGTGGTGGCACACCACCTGTGAGTTGGAAGCCAGCAAGTTCCAGGACAACCAGGGCTACACAGAGAAACCCTGACTGGAAAAACCAAAAAAGAAAAAGACAAACATGGTTATATAGATCTCTTCAGGAGTCACCTCAGCGCTGTGGAAGGCCTTAGTATGTGAGTGTGTGAGTTATGGATTTCAGCAACAGGATATTCTTTCTGTGCATTCTTTCCCTGATACTAAACTCTGTGTGACCTCTCTATATTCCTTGAGATAATGTGAGCAGCCTCATCAGGTGTGTGAACTACTCTGGGTTGCAATTCCCAGGAAGTTAACAATGTTCCAAGAATCACATTTCATACATTTATCCGCTTGTCCCTCCTTCATTCTCTGTCTCCTTCCCTCCTCTTTTTCTCCTTTTTTTTCTCCTTTTTTTTTTTTTTTGGTTTTTCGACAGGGTTTCTCTGTATATAGCCCTGGCTGTCCTGGAACTCACTCTGTAGACCAGGCTGGCCTCAAACTCAGAAATCCGCCTGCCTCTGCCTCTCAAGTGCTGGGATTAAAGGCGTGAGCCACCACTGCCCAGCCCTCCTTGTTTTTCTTATTTGTACATATTATACATAGTAGTGGGCTTTATTATTACATTTTCATACACACATAAAGTATCCTAACTATATTCACTCCTATTCGATTTCTTGTTTCCCTCCCACTGATCATCCTCTTCTGAGCTCTCTTTTGAGTGTGAGTGTAAGTGTGTGTGAAAAGTGCTTGACTCCATGTGTTTAATTAGGGTCACTTACATGAACACGAGCGAGGGCGCCTTTCTTCCAGTAGGGTCTATGTAATGTAGACTGCTCTAAGCTCTTGGTTCTCCCTCTTCAATTTCCTGGGTTACAGGTGTTCACCAGCGAGCTGGAGACAGATCACTACAGATCTGGGAGCATAGGAAGCAATTCCCCGGGGCCAGATGTTCTCAAGAAAGTGGGATATGGGTTACAAGGCAAGGAAATCTGTTACAAAGTTGGAAGCAATACAGTCCCAGCACTTGCAAGGCTGAGGCAGGATGATCACAAGGAGTTTGAGGCCAGCTTGAACTATGAAGTGTTTTTCTTGGCTAGTCTGGGCTTCACAGTGAGACTGTCTCAACCCCTGCCTGCCTCCCAAACAGCAACATTCCAAAGAACTCAGCATAGGAAAACCTGAGACGGTTGTTAGGCAAAGTCATCTTTTTTCCCCCTGGGACTGAGGAAGTAGTAATGGGTCGTGACCTCTGTATACCTGTGACTGGGTGACCTATGTCTTCATATGACTGTGAATGTCCCTGTGACATGTAACTTTGTATGTGAACATTTGTGGCAGGCCCAGATGTGCTCCTTTGTATGTTTACATGTAACAACACTGTATGCGTATACATCCATGATTCAGCTTGGGGAAGACTTGACCCTTAGGAAGCACGGACTGGGTAATGTGTGGAGACATTCTTGGTGGTCACAGCTTAGTGTTGGTAGTGGTGATAATGTGTTTGTGACATCTGATGCGTAGAAGCCAGAGACACTGCTTACTTACATTTGTATGACAGTGATGACAGAGATATTTACCCCAAAATATTATTAGTGCCAAAGTTGGTCTGCATGTAATACTTTGTGATACCATTACCTGTTCCATTAAGTGTTGTTCTGTAGTTGTGCCGCCAACGGAGTTCATCATGGTGTGACCACAGGGGACTTGTCTGTGTGGGACTTCAGATGTGTATAACAGGGCCTCTCTACCAGGCTTTGCATCTGATTTCTTCCCCTTGTCTTGTTTCCTGAACTCTTGTTGCCACCTCTGTTCACAGCTTCAGTTCCCCTTGCAAGAGTTCATCTTGGCCATGGGTTTCTTCCTTGTCCTGGTGATGGAGCAGATCACGCTGGCTTACAAGGAGCAGTCCAGTCCACCCCATCCGGAAGAGACAAGGGCTCTACTGGGCACAGTGAATGGTGGGCCTCAACATTGGCATGATGGACCAGGGATCCCCCAGGCCGGCGGAACTCCAGCAGCTCCCTCAGCCCTGCGTGCTTGTGTCCTGGTCTTCTCCTTAGCCTTGCACTCAGTATTTGAGGGCCTGGCTGTAGGGTTGCAGCGAGACAGGGCTCGGGCAATGGAGCTGTGCCTAGCTCTGCTGCTTCACAAGGGTATTCTGGCAGTCAGCCTGTCCCTGCGGCTGCTCCAGAGCCACCTACGTGTGCAGGTGGTGGCTGGCTGCGGGATCCTCTTCTCATGTATGACACCTCTGGGCATCGGGTTGGGTGCAGCTCTGGCAGAGTCAGCTGGGCCTCTGCACCAGCTGGCCCAATCTGTTCTAGAGGGCATGGCAGCTGGCACCTTCCTCTATATCACCTTCCTGGAAATTCTACCCCAGGAACTGGCCACTTCTGAGCAGAGGATCCTCAAGGTCATTCTGCTCCTAGCAGGCTTTGCGCTGCTCACTGGCCTTCTCTTTGTCCAAATCTAAGGTGCTTCAAGAGAAAAGGCAGGGGAGGTTGGCTATCAGGTGCCCCGTCCTCCCTACCTACCCTTCTCAATTGGTGGGAAATAGAAAGAAGTGGAGAAGGGAAGTAGTGAGGACCAAAGAGTTCTCTGAGTGATAGGGATGGGACATTTGGACTATGAATAATGAGGTGGAAGTGGGCAGAGAAGAGGCTAGCCCCAGACCCAAAGAATAAGAGATAGCGAAGTTACTACAGATGTGGTCAGGGGCATTAGAAGGAGGCAGACTGCTACAGTCAGAGGCCAGGCAGTACATCTCAGAGACAAGCTGACAGAAGAACTGAGAGTTAGGCATCCAGCCTCTTTGCGATAAAGATACAGAGGCTGTAAGTCAAAGCCAGTATCCTGTTGGTTCTAGCCCATCTCACCACTCTGCTGGCTGAAATGGTTCCTCCTCCTTTCTTCCCTCCTACTCTTATATTTCTCTCTTGTCTTCCACTAAGGGACTAGTGCCAAATGGTCTCTCTGCCAGTTTTCATAATTTATCTGGCCTCTCCTGGCCTCACCTTTTTGGGTTTCTCTGTGTAGCCTTGGCTGTCCTGGAACTCACTCTTGTAAACCAGGCTGGGCTTGAGTTTACAGAGCTCCACCTGCCTCTGCCTCCCTAATGCTGGGACTAAAGGGGTGCCATGCCACCACTGCCTAGCTCACTAGTCTGTTGTTAAAGTGCCAAATACCCACCCACCCACCCATTAGGGTTTTTGTTTGCTTTTTTTTTTTTTTTGGACAGGGTTTCTCTGTATAACCCTGGTTGTCCTGGCATCAAATTCAGAGCTCAGTCTGCCTCTGCCTCCTGAGCACTGGGATTAAAGGTGTGCAGCACATGTATTGCTCACCTGCCCCCTTTCTGAAAGCACAGTGCTGAGGTGCTGGGGCCTGCCCAGCACCTCAGTGGAGATCTATTTGCTCTTTTATTTAGGCCCCATAATTTGGGGTTGGGAAGAAATGTTTGCTGAACTGGTCTGGAGTGAGAGAAAAGTAGGTACTGACACCAGACACTACAGAAAGTGAACATGGTGGTCCATACCTAGAAAAAAAACAATAACCTGCCAAAACTTTATATCTGAGGAGTCCGGGGTGGAGGGAGACAGACTCCCTCCTCCAGGATTATTTTTGGGGAGGGAGGGCTGTGCATAGGTCTGTACTCTGTAGAATCTATTTTACTAACTGACCTGTTTTGGGATATGTTACCCAAATAAAAGATGTTTCTATACACCTCTATGGTATCTGATTCTGTGTGTGTGTGCGTGCGTGTGTGCGTGTGTGTGTGTGTGTGTGTGTGTGTGTGTGTGTGTGTGTGTGTGTATGTGTGGTGGCCAGTCGTAGAGGATATGAATCTCAGATGTGTACAGTTGATTTAAGATCCTTGTTTTCACTCACCCCACTTCTCACCTTTCCTGAGGATGACCAAATTTCTCTTTTGTCTCTTCCTTCTTCCTTTCTGTCTCCACCCCTTCCCTTCCTCGTTTTTTCTTCGTCTTCCTTGGGGAATCCCTCTCCCTTTCCCGTTCGTAGGCTCGGAACTGTTGTAGAACTACCTTTCCCGGCTTGCTGTGCGCCGAGAGTAGGTGAGGGATGGTGTGCGTGCCTGCCTCCCGGGGTCACAGGACTGCTGGGAAGTGATGTCCGCTTCCTGCCCTCCCTGCGTGTGTGAGGGCGTAGAGGAAGCCCGTAAACAAACTACAAGTCCCAGAAGGCGGTGCGTCCGGAGTCAGGAGTAGGCTGGTGCCGAGCCGCTGGGCTCGCGGAGGCGGCGGCGGCTGCTGCTAAGGCTGAAGGAGCCGGGCCCAGCCCGCGGCGGAGGCCGTGGCTGGAACTGGGAAGGTGGCGGGGACGGACGCGGGGGTAAGATGGCGACGTCAGGGGCGAACGGGCCGGGTTCCGCCACAGCCTCAGCGTCCAATCCACGCAAGTTTAGTGAGAAGATCGCGCTGCAGAAGCAGCGTCAGGCCGAGGAGACGGCGGCCTTCGAGGAGGTGATGATGGACATCGGCTCCACACGGGTAAGGGGTCACGCCTGGGAGCCCGATCACTGAGGAGCGGGTCTCGGAGCGGAGAGGCGGGGCGGGGGCGGGAGCCGCAGGGCAGGAGGCGGAACACTGCTGGGACAGCGGGCGCCGCCGTCTGGGTGGCGTGGGGTGAGGGCCCAGGGTCAGTTAGATGAATTTTGCCGGGAAGAGGTGAACACACCGGAGAGGTTGTGGGAGTAGTAAAGACTGGGTTGGAGTTATTTACATATGAAACAGGGGTCGCAGGAGGAGATGGGCCGCCGAAGTCCATCGGCAGGGGAATGGTCCTTGTCTATCCGATCCAGGCGAGTCCTTTCAGGTACTCCACTGAAGCATCCTCAATCTTGAATTATGTGTTGGGAGCATAGTTTGCTTATCCCTAATCTGACCCTTTCTGAATCTGTGATCACAGTGCCTGTGCTCTTATGGGACAACTAGGTTCCAAGGGGAAAGGGCCCCTCGAGTGGTTTGATCGGGCTGTGCTGGGTATATTGGGACAGGAAGTCCCCTCCTGTGTCCCTTCCCTTTGCTTCCTTTTTCAAATATTTCGTGTGGTTTCCTGACTTGAGTCAAGGTGAAGACCATTGCTTACAGTATGGGTCTTGGTGTGTGGCTCTGGGCGCCTGTGAGGAAAGGTAGAGCTTTGAATCGCCGAATTGGGCTAAAGGATCACCCTGTCCTTTGAGTGAGGATGTGCTGAACTCTCTAGGCAGGTGGTGCTACCTGTGGGTCAGTGTCTGGAATGCTTTCTAGAGTCCTGTATGTGTGGGAAATACTCCTTCCTAAGAAGTTACACAAAGAAGTTTCGGGCCTCTGACAAGTTGTTTTTGGAAGCACACCCCTGACCCCTGCCTTGGTTTCTTGCTTCCCAGGACAGGTTGTGAGGGAATTAGGGTGAACACTCAAGAGTTTGCAGGTAAGCAGCCCCAACTTAGGAACACAATTATTTTTAAAACAGCAGGTGAGGGATATTGCAGTATCTTTCATAATAAAGAGCTTGAAGGAAACTAAGGGGAGATGATGGAGCATAAATACCATATTTCAAAGTTCTTTAGTTCTATATATGACTGACTGACTGTATTTTATGTGTATCTCCCTCTACTCTTTGAGTCCTGTGTGTGTTTCCCCTTTGATTTTCTAGAGACTACATGCTCTAGTTTATGAGAGTTCAAGATAGATAAATAGAGATGCAAATCTGGTGTGTGTGTGTGTGTGTGTGTTTATAACCTACTCTTAACCACCATGAGGATTATGAACTATTGACTGCTCCCTTTAAGAGCTTTTGATTATGGTGGGGGTAGAGTTAAGAAGAGGGGAGAGGTTTATTTCCAGTGGAGAGCTTGAGGCTCTGTACTGTGGACCAGAGCGAGTGTGTGCACGTGAGGAACGAGAGGCTGGGCCTTCTGTCTGTGTGGTGCTTTAGTAGTGCTTTCCTACCTAGTTTTCTTTTGCTGATTAACTTCTCTGCAGCATGATGAAACGTAGTGACCATACATGGCCAGAGCCTAGATATACAAGGATCTTGAGGTTGGCATGAAAGGCTTGTCTTGCTACCTGGCTGACTGGGAGGGTGTGCTAGAGGCAGAGATGGCCATGGTGGCATAGACCACTGAGGACTTGGAGTCTATTCATTAAGCCCAGAGATCAGCATCACTACCCACTGGCATTACCGAGCTGATCTGGAGTAGAAGACTGGTTCTGATCAGTTCTGAGCGTCAGAGTTTACCCTTCCTTGAGTACTTTCCTCCTTCCCGTGCCGTTATCCCAGCTCTGTTTGGCTGCGAGCAGTATCTGAGCCTTGGCAGTAGTTACATATGTCTCATACAGAGGTCCATGTGACATAGAGAGAGGCTAACACTATGGCCAACGGAGGGTTCTTTTGTCTCACTTCCTTAGCAGACATCTCTACGAACTGGCAGGAGATGGCCCTGCCCAAATTTGGAATAGGCTACTGTGCCCTCTCCCTCTTCTACCAGTTCAGTCTTCTTAGCATCCAGTAGAAGAATACTTGGGTTGGTTACCTTTCTTTTAGCAGAACCGTCATCATCACTTTTGGGGCTTTATAGTTTGCGATGTGCAGACTATGTGCAGCCTTGTTCTAAAGCTGGGAAAGAAGCAGATCCCAGAAACGTATGGTCTTCAGAGTGTGAAGGAAAGAAACTGGCAATAACGAAACTTTGTTATCGACTCCTGTCTTCTCATCTTCTAATTAATCTTGGACACGTCTGGAAGTGAAGGCAGAAAGTGCTGACTAGGCCACCCTCTATCTGTGACTTGCCTCCGTGGGGATTCCCCAGAGACAGGCCTTGGCCATCGGGGCTTTTCAGGCAGTAGGAGCTCATTGATTAGGAAGCCACAGAGGGGCTGGGGCGGGTTGTTTGTACGGGTCTTGCTTTTCCCCATCACTGCCTTTGTACTGGCAGATATCTTAGAAAATAGCAGTGCATTCTGGTGGCAGAGGTGGCCAAAGGGAACAGTACTTAAAACCTTCCTTGACATACCTGTTTCTCTCTTTTATCTCAGTTACAGGCCCAAAAACTGCGACTGGCTTATACAAGGAGCTCCCATTATGGTGGTTCTCTGCCCAATGTTAACCAGATTGGCTGTGGCCTGGCTGAGTTCCAGGTGAGTGGACACCAGCCAAGGAGGAGTGCAAGCTCTCAGGCTGCTTCCCCTGCTGATTCACCTGTCCTTTTGGCAGAGCCCCCTTCACTCACCTTTGGATTCATCTCGGAGCACTCGGCACCATGGGTTGGTGGAAAGGGTACAACGAGATGCCCGCAGAATGGTGTCCCCACTCCGCCGATACCCCCGCCACATATCCTTCAAGAGTGATTTAAGGGCAAAGGAATAGGAAGGGGCTGTTTAGAGACTCACGGAGGGAAGGCGCTTTCTCCTTATATGCTCGAGTTCATCTTTCTCCAGTTCTTTTACCCAGTCGTGAAAAGTCACTACAACCTGTGTGTCAGCACAGACTGTTGTGATGGGCAGCTGGTGTTTCTGTGGCTGTGCCTTCCTCAGTGCTGGTCCTGGCTGGCCTTACTTTTGCTCACTTGATTGTAAAGCAGGGCTCCCTGTCACCTGGGAAGGAGATTCAGTCCCTTTTCTCATTCTGTTGTGAACTTTCATTCCTAGAGAATCTACCATGTTTGTGTCCCTTACCCTACTCAGGCATTTGCTTAGGTTGTTCCACCTCTACTATGCTTGGCCTGATTTTCCCCCCTATTTATTTGTTTGTTTATTTGTTTGTTTGTTTACTTATTTACTTGACTTTCTGAGCATCTCTCTATGTAGTCCTGGTTGTCCTGGAGCTTGTCCAGGCTGGCCTATGTAGACTAGGTAGATACCCTCCTCTGCTTCCTGAGTGCTAAGATTAAAGAGGTGTGCCAGGCCTAGTTTTCTTTGTTGTTTGTTTTGTTTTGTTTTTGTTTTGAGATGGTTTAATCCTGCAGTCTGGAATTTTCTGAAACTTGACAGAAAAATGAGGTAGGGTTCAGACTTTTGGTGACGTCCTTGGCACAGCCTCCTAAGTACTGGGATCACAAGTGTAGACCACCATGCCTGCATTTATTCCGTTTTATTGTTTGCTTATTTTTGTGGTCCAGGGCCTGACAAATTAGATGGCCTTCATTGAGATGTAACCCTGGTTTCTCGTCCTTCTTCTTTCCTTCTGTTCTTGTATTTGTGTGTGTGTGTGTGTGTGTGTGTGTGTAGAGACACAACATCTCACTATGTTGAGATTACAGCAGTGAGCCACTATATGTGACTTACTTGTATTGCCACAAGCTGTCTCCCTTATTCTGTCATCTGTTCTCTCTACTTTTTTCCTTAACTATAGCTATCTACATTGACAGTTCTCCCTATAGCCCTGCCTACTTATCTCCTCCCCCAGAGTCTGGCTGGCGAAGGTGAGTCCAGAGCAGGTAGAATTTCTCACCCATTCAGTCTCTGACATGTTCTAGAGGGGCTGAGGTGGGCTAGGTACTAGGCTAAGGTATCAAAGTACCTCCTCTTGTAAGGGCCAAGCTGGGAGGGTGGGGCAGCAGGGTAGGTGGTCAGAGTCCAGTCTTGGCCATGTTGACATGAGTGGCCAAGCCTCCTAATCCAGCTAGCAGAACCAATGGAATTGTAGCCAAGCTGGGGTGTGTGTAGGGGGCGGGGAGGGGAGAGTGGCAGGGTGGCAGGTGAAAATGGCTCCTTTTTCACAGTAGTGGATGCCAGGTGTAATGCTGTAACCATGTCAGGTCTTTGAGCCCCTCCTTTCTCCATCTCAGCTCCAATATTTGTATCCAGAAAACTTGTTAGGCTTCAGCATTTCCATTCAGCTTGTCTTGGCAGAGAGGAGTTTCTGTATCCAGATCTCTTAGATTGAGCAGGGGTGGGAGGCTTATGGATCAAGGGCATCAGAAGACCAGAAAGAGGCATGATACTGGGTACCAAGGCCTTTCCGTATCCGCCCTGGCTGCCATACGTTTTCCCACCCCCATGCCTTTCTCATCCATTGCCAGCGCCTTCTTCCTCTTCATAACTTTTCTATCCTAGGATGATGCCCTGGGGCAACCTCCCAGCTGAGAAGGGGCAGTTGTTTAGACTGCCGTCTGCACTTAACAGGTGATGGCCCTTGACTTCCTTAGTCCACATCTCTTCCCTGTACTGTCTGGGGGCCCTACTCTACTTCATCCCCTTTTCTAGACCAGTTTGAATATCCCACTGCCAGGCAGTGTTTTGGTATCTGGAAGACTATTACTGCTACTCATTTCTGCTCCTCCAACAGGACAAGCTCTGACTCTGCTCTTCACACAAGTGTGATGAACCCTAACCCCCAAGACACTTATCCAGGCCCCACACCTCCCAGTGTCCTGCCCAGCCGCCGAGGAGGAGGTAGGTGGCCCCAGGGAGTAACTGTGGAGCTTTTTACTGAAGCAGACAAATAAGTAGGCACTGCAGCCACCCCTGTTGTATCCCATGCAGGTTTTCTGGATGGTGAGATGGATGCTAAAGGTATGTGTTCCTTACCAGCTGTGGGTAAACGAATGCCAGATGTCTGGGACTTTGTATTGGGTCAGGGAATAGTCTTGGCTGCCTTTGCTTCTTGTCCTGCCTTCGTGGATTCTTCTCCAGCTTTGCCCTCACCAGGCTTTCTCTTTCAAGTCCCTGCTATTGAGGAGAACGTTGTAGATGACAAGCACCTGCTGAAACCTTGGGATGCTAAGAAGGTAGGTATGGGCTGCCGGGTGGGTGTCCTCCTATCTCTCTGCTCTCCTCCTTCCCTGAGACAGCCCTTCCAGAGCTCCCACTGAGATCTGTCCTCGTTTCTAACCCCCTTCCTTCTCTTCTCAGCTGTCCTCATCTTCCTCTCGACCTCGATCCTGTGAAGTCCCTGGAATCAAGTAAGCAGCACTGTAAAGCTGGAGTGAGATGGAGGGGAGAAAGGAAGCCGATAGAAAGACTGATTTCTGCTCTTCTCTGACCACTTTCTCTTTACCTGTCTTCTTTCTTTTTCTGTCTTCCCTAGCATCTTTCCATCTCCTGACCAGCCTGCTAATGTGCCTGTCCTCCCACCTGCCATGAACACAGGAGGCTCCCTACCTGACCTCACCAACCTACACTTCCCTCCTCCACTGCCCACACCCCTGGACCCTGAGGAGACAGTCTATCCCAGCCTGAGTGGGGGCAACAGTACCACCAATTTGACCCATACTATGACCCATTTGGGCATCAGTGGAGGTCTGGGCTTGGGCCCCAGCTATGATGTACCAGGTGAGTGGCTACCTTGTCCTGGTCATGTGACCACAAGTATTGAGAGGCTAGAATGGTGCCTGGGATCCTGTGACTGCCCACAGACCCTGCACCTCATATCTCCTCATTGTAATTCTTACCAAGCAAGAATGAGTAGGTGTGGCTTTTCCTAGAAAAAAAGATGGACAATAACCCCCAAATGAGTAGTGCCGATCTCATGGTCAGGGACAGAGTAGGGAGGACCTTTGTCGCCATAGTCTGGTCACTGCTACCCATTCTGGTCGGAAAGGGGTTTGAGTTCCCATCGGTAATGTTGGCATCTCTGGTTTTTTGTCTGTGTCTGCAGGACTTCACTCACCTCTTAGCCACCCATCCCTGCAGTCCTCCCTAAGCAATCCCAACCTCCAGGCTTCCCTAAGCAGTCCTCAACCCCAGCTCCAGGGCTCCCATAGTCACCCATCACTGCCTGCCTCCTCCTTGGCCCACCATGCACTGCCCACCACCTCCCTGGGCCATCCGTCACTTAGTGCCCCAGCCCTTTCCTCCTCCTCTTCCTCTTCGTCCACTTCATCTCCTGTCCTGAGTGCTCCCCCTTACCCAGCTTCTACTCCTGGGGCCTCTCCCCGCCACCGTCGTGTGCCCCTCAGCCCCCTGAGCTTGCCTGCGGGCCCAGCCGACGCCAGAAGGTCCCAACAGCAGCTGCCCAAACAGTTTTCGCCAACAATGTCACCCACCTTGTCTTCCATCACTCAGGTATGCGTGGCCACCTTCCCTACATATGTCTCCCTTCTCCTTCCCGTGCCTGCCCCTGTCTCATCCATCCCCTTCCATTCCTCTGTCCTATCCCAACCCATCTTGTATCTCTCTTTCCTTTCTTTGCTTAAGAGTACAAGCTCTGCCATTACACCTTTTGGTTTCACATCATAGTTCTGCCTCTTGATACTTGGCTTTGTTCACGTTATTGAGCTTCTCTGAGCCTCAGCAGTTTTATGGTTTTGTGAACATCGGATGCAGTAACATACACTGAGTATTCAGCATCGGGCATAGCACAGGCGCCAGTGTAGCTTATCCATTGGCCTTTCTTTGTTCTTATCCTTCCTTTGCCAGTTCCGCTCATCCCCCATCACTTCTGTTCTGGCTCATCCCTCTCCTATTTCCCCTTCTTCAGTGGAACTCATAGAGCCCGAGAGTCTCAGACCACAGAGCTCAGTCCTTTCACTCTGTATAAATGAAAAACTTGGTGCCTGAACTGAAAGTAATTTCCCAACATTTACGCAAATGGTGGAGATGGTGTCTCATGTAGTTCATCTGGCCTTGAACTCAGGATATAGTTGAGGCTGACCTGGAACATCTTATCCTTGCTGCATCTGCCTCCTAAGAACTTGGACTAAAGGCATGAGCTGCCTTGCCTAGCTTTTTTTTCTTTTTTCTTTTCAGACTTGGCTCCGTGCTAAAGTTTTACAATCTTTCTCCTGTTCTTCCTTCACCTTACTCTTTTCCTCCTCTCTGCCATCCTCTGCCCTACTCCATGGCTGTTTCCTGGATGTATGTTCTGTGTTCCATCTGTACCGTCTCCTGTAGGGAAGACATGCCAGGGAGGGCACTTCGCCCTCCACATCTCCTCTACTTCTTCCTCTCCTTCCCTCTGGTCTGTGAAGCCCCTTCAGGGCTTCAGAACAGCAGTGATCATCCACACTGTGGCATTAACAGTCAGTCTCTAGTGAGCTGTCACAAGTAACCAATTACTGATAGTCAGGTACCAGGGTTTAGGAACAGTCACTTATGGAATGGGTTTTAGATTAACCTTGCTGGGCTTAGCCTCACTGAGCACCTACATTTTAATAGGCATTTTGTGTAATTTCCACCAACCCCAGAGATGTGCGTGGAAGCCTAGGTGGTGTTGGTTTGGGGGAGAGTGGGGAGACAAGCAAAGGCAGTGTCCTTGCCTCCAGAGTGCTGAGGTTACAGGAGCCGCACCAGCACACATGGCTTGGAGCATTGTTAGGTTTGTATTGAGGACAGGTGCAGCTTACAAGGTGGGGAACTCTAAGAGTTCTTTTGGGGGATCACACTAAAGAATAAATTTTCTCCCTTTTCAGGGCGTTCCCTTGGATACCAGCAAATTGCCTACTGACCAGCGATTGCCCCCATACCCATATAGTCCCCCAAGTCTAGTTATACCCACCCATCCACCCACCCCAAAGTCTCTACAGCAGTTGCCCTCTCAGGCCTGCTTAGTGCAGCCCTCAGGTGGACAGCCTCCAGGCAGGCAGGCACATTATGGGGCACTGTGCCCACCTGGGTCCAGTGGACATGGGCAACAGCCTTACCACCGCCCAATAAATGACTTCAGCTTGGGGAATGTGAGTATGCAAACTCATGGTTCTGAAATGGGGGGGTGGGGGTGGGCTGAGGGTGGGTCAGGTACTTGAGTGGTCACTGGTATGCTGAATTGGGAGATATGGGTGGACCTCTTTTTCCTCTAGGTAACATAGCACTGCCAGCTTGGGGCTCCTGTCTTCCTGTGTTTGACCCCTACTCCTGCCCCTCTGTTTCTGCTCAGCTTGCTCTTTGATGACTCCTGCCTTGACCCGTTCTCTTCCTGGCATGCACATGCTCTGGCCCAGCAGGTACGGTGCCCACACTTTCTTCGGGCCCCGTGCTCGCTTCTGTTGGCTCTGCTTGCTATCACCTCCCTCTGTCTTTGCCTCTCTTCCTGGGTGGATGGGGCTTGCTAGGCAAAGGGGACATATCAGCAGAGCTAGGCAGGACACCCTGTTCTGAAGCCCACTTCCTTAAGGTCTGTCTATGTATCCCTAGCTGGAGCAATTCAACATGGAGAGCCCATCAACCAGCCTGGTGCTGGATCCCCCTGCCTTTTCTGAAGGTCCTGGATTTTTAGGGAGTGACGGATCAATGAGTGGCCCCCAGGACCCTCACATCCTCAACCACCAGAACTTGACCCACTGTTCCCGCCATGGCTCAGGACCTAATATCATACTCACAGGTAAGGGAGTGTGGGTGCTGGTGGAGACTGGCAGGAAGAGTTGACAGCCTCACTGCTGTGATAGGAGCTTGAGGGGTCTGGAGGTGTGACCTGGGATCCTTACCCACCTCTTGTACACACAGGAGACTCTTCCCCAGGTTTCTCTAAGGAGATTGCAGCAGCCCTGGCTGGAGTGCCAGGCTTCGAGGTGTCAGCATCTGGGTTGGAGCTGGGCCTGGGGCTAGAAGATGAGCTGCGCATGGAGCCACTGGGCCTGGAAGGACTAACCATGCTGAGTGACCCCTGTGCCCTGCTACCCGACCCTGCTGTGGAGGACTCATTCCGTAGTGATCGGCTACAGTGAGGGGACCTCACTGCCATCCTTCTTCATGGCCCTGTCCCATCAGTCTTTTCATCCCTTCCCCCTGGCCAGTAGAGACTACTCTCTGCCCCCCAGATCCTTTTTCTAATATGAATGAAGGATCCTAAAACTGAGGAAAGGGAAGGGGCTTGGCCAGGTGGCCCCTGAATGTTGTTATGTCTTGTGGGCTTGGGGGAGTTCAAGGGAGGGCCTAAAGCACTTGTAACTTTGAAACCCGTCTGTCTGGAGGTCAGAGCCTGTTGGAAAGCAAGGTGTAGAGGGAAATCTTGGAGAGAGGGCTTGTCCAGAAGGGATGGGCACTACCAGCCCCTCCCTATTTCTCTTCCCCTTGCAATGGAAGAGAGAGCCAGAATGGATATTATTTTTTATTAAATATATTATATGTTAATAAAAAATCCTATTAAACCTTTTGTGTGCTTGGCTATTTGATACATGGCTGGGGACCTAAGGAGGTTTGGTGCCATAGGTCCTTTTTACTTTTTTTTTTTTTTTTAAAGATTTATTTATTTATTATATGTGAGTACACTGTAGCTGTCTTCAGACACTCCAGAAGAGGGCGCCAGATCTCATTACAGATGGTTGTTAGCCACCATGTGGTTGCTGGGATTTGAACTCTGGACCTTTGGAGGAGCAGTCGGGTGCTCTTACCCACTGAGCCATCTCACCAGCCCCGCCATAGGTCCTTTTGTGTTGCATTTTTGTTTGTTTGTTTTTTGACAGGATTTCTCTTACATAGGGCAGACTACCTAGAAGTCACACGTGCCCGCTGGCTCCGTGGCTTCCTTAGTGCTAGGGCTACGGGTGTGCGTTAATCCTCTCAGAACTTTTGTGCTTGTGCGGAAGCGCCATTCTCAGATTTAGGTCCCAAACTGGACGTATCCTAGAGCCAATACAGACTTCACCGAGGCAGCAGGAAGTCACCTTATGTGCCCTTGTTTGTTTAAGGCCCTGCCTGCTGCAGCATCAGGGGATGGGGCACCCTGACTAGCCTGACAAGTTACTCTTCTGAAGCCCTGGGTAAGGAGAGGCTGGTCCTAGGTCACAGTTGTTTCTGTTAGAAAAACCTCACCTCTCCTGGAGGTGGCTATTCCCAGTGTCGATGCTTCTAAAGAGAAGTAAGCAGGTCTAGCTGGCTTGCTTGGTTTATGTTTGGGGGACCTAAGCAATCTTCTGTTCTGAGGACTGTATGCCGATTCACCCATTTCACTGCTCCATTTGGGTTATCCGAAATATATCCTTGGGAGACAACCATGTTCCACGAAGGCTTGTTAGACTTCACCCAGCATGGTGAAAGGAGTGCTACACCTCCACTATTCGGCTTCATGCCTTTCTTCCTCTTTTTCAATGTTCTTGTCATTTCTCGAAAGAAGAACTGAGAGTTTCTGGCTCTGGCCAGTGGGTTCTAAACGTGGAAGTGGGGAGTCACCTGGGTTTCCCAGGTCTAGATCTTCAGGGCCTTCGCTGTGGCACAGTGGCCACATCTGACGGTAGGGCAGGACAGGAGCACCAACTCTGACTTCGGGGCCATCTGGGGTCAGTGTCTTGCTTTTTCCTCCGGGTGGTGGGAATCCGCTTGGTTGCAGGGGGCCCTCCCAGCCACCAGGGGTCGCCCTGCAGGCGGCAGGGTGTTGGGCCGGCGCTAGCCAGGGTCACGGCCGTAGGCCCGGGTGTGTGTGTGGGTGGGGGGGAATAGCGGAGGCGCCTGCGGCTCCTGGGGGGGTGGGGGGCGGGTATGAGTGGAGAAAGCAGGGCGCGCTGAAGAGCTTGGGGTACCTAGCAACGTGGGAGCCGGGAGGACCGCGCGGCTGGAACTAGCGGTGTGGTGTGGCAGCAGTCCCCGCGTGGCGCAGCGCGCGGGGACGCTGGGACCGCCCAGATCTTCTTCCACTGTGCCCAGCGCCCTCGGCTGCTGCTTCTTCCTTCAGCCCGGGCGCGAGCGGCTCCTAAGTGGAGTGCGCCATGTCCGGGGCTGGATAGCAGCCCAGCCGCCCGCCGGCCCGCCAGCCCGCCCTCAGAGCCACCCGCCAGCGGGCCGGCTGGGGAGTCCCAGGGCAGGCAGGTAGGGGCCGGACCGGGCGGGGCGGCGGGCGGGTTAGGGCGGGCGGAGGGCGGGCGGCTCCAGGGACTGTCCCCAGCTGTTCTACGCTGCGCATCTGGTTCCGCTTCCTCCCTCCCAGAGAAGTGAAAGTGGAGGGGAGGGCGCAACCCAGAGCTAGCTAGCTGTGCTCGACATCCTACAACCTGGAGCTCCCGCGGGCGCTCAAGCCAGAGCACCCCTCCTTCCCGCCTGGGTCACGCGGCTGCTGGCGCTGCTGCCGTCACGTCCTCGGCAGTCCCTGCGCGCGCTTCTCTCGGCCCTCCGGCCTCTTGCTCAGCCACCTCCCCCGCGGCGCGCCCTCTGCCCTAGCCCCGACTTCCCGTCATTCGGCATGTGGGCGTTGGGACCCAAAGTGGCTCAAGTGCCGTTGTTTTCCCCCAAGGGAGAAGGGGCTGCATTCTATAGGACTCTTCCCTGGCTGGATAAGGGAAGGCCTGGACACACAAGTCCTGTTGATCCGGGACCACCCACTTGCCTATAGAGGGTCTCATCTAACGGCTTTTGCCTACTGTCTTGGAGCCAGAACTACTATTGGCCTGCAGTGGATGAGACAGTGAGCTGTGTCCTGGAGTTAAATCAGGAGGCTGACGCTGACTCCTGGCTTCACCTCTCAGATGTAGAGAAGCTCAAGCTAAATTTAGCTTGAGTTGGGGCATGTGTGTCCAGAGGCCAGGTTGAGAAGACAGTCGGCTTGGCTCTAGTTCTCTGAGGAAGAGCGGGAGGTTAAGTAGACTGTGCATCCTGGAGACATTAAAAGCTTCCCTGCCTTGCACAGGACCCTTAGTGGGAGGTCTGCGTTGGTCTGATGCTGTGGTGGCACCTTAAACAGTACTATCCCCCACCCCACCCCCAGCGATACCACACACCATAGGCTGACTTATGCTGAGCTAGCGACAGCTTCCCCTTCGCAGCCATTTCAGGAAGTAACCTCCCTTCCCCTCTGAAGCACTCTCTCAGCCTCTAGCCCCTCGCAAGCTACCCGCCAGGCTTCTTCCCGCCTTCAGCA
Source organism: Mus caroli (assembly GCF_978045245.1). NCBI lineage: Eukaryota > Metazoa > Chordata > Mammalia > Rodentia > Muridae > Mus > Mus caroli. Next base: position 71,664,130 of record NW_028227258.1, on the reverse strand, counting down.
CCCTGGGGCACCTCAGGACTCTTGGGGCTTCCACTCCCCAGGGTCAGGCCATGGAGGCAGGTGAGATAAGTTACCAATAGGCTGTTGTGGCCCCGATTCTGTCTGGGGCTGGGTGGCACGGGCATGGAATGACTGGAGCTGTCTCCTACAGTCCCTTTGTGCCTAACTACAGACACCTAAGGATCCTGGAGATGGGAAAGTCCTGGTTGCTTGGCCAACTAGGTAAAGTTAAGCTAGAAAAAAAAGGATACTTGAAATCTGATGAGCAGAAACTAAATCTTGAGTTTTGCAGGCCTTCGCAGGCATCTGTGAAGTCTTCTAGAAATGAAAGGATGGGTGCTTTAAGAACATTAGCTGCATCAGAAGGTTCTTGTGCTGTTGCTACCAGAACAAGAGCAGAGACCTTTGACAAAGCAAAAGTTGGTGTGATGTGGTAGCCAGAGTGAATGATGTCATTGCAGGCCATTACAGAAAATACTGTGTTCTCTGAGATGTAATTGTAGCGGGCAAGGAGAGGCAGGCCTTTAAAGGAATAGGTGAGGAATATGTCAGTTGTGTGTTGTAGAGTGGAGTTTGGGTTCTTTGGGGAAAAAGGGCTGATGTCACTAAGAAGGAAGGACCTAGTGGTCTCTAAGGAGCTGTGGTGGAATATGAGAGTTTGGTGATGTCACAGGTGGAAGAATTCATGATTGGCTGATCATTTATCCTTTCCTTAGAAGAACTAGGAAGAAGAAAGAAGGTGGGGGGTCCACTAGTGTTGCCATGGGAACATTAGCCTCTCTTGCTCCATCTCTTCCTCCATTGACCATTCCAGATGCAGTGAGTGAAGCGGGGGCCATGGCAGAGGAGCGGCCTCCCCGGTTGGTGGATTACTTTGTGGTGGCTGGGCTTGCAGGAAACGGAGCGCCTATACCTGAAGAGAAGTGGGTTCCTGAGCCTACCGGACCCCTGCGCCCTCCCCGGCCAGCTGAACCTATTACAGATGTGGCAGTCATCGCTAGGGCACTGGGCGAGGAGGTGCCCCAGGGCTATACATGCATTCAGACTTCTGCAGGTGGCCACCCCTTGGAGCTCAGTGCTGGGCTCCTGGGTGGAACTCAACCAGTCATCTGCTACCGCAGGGGGCGTGACAAGCCCCCCCTCGTTGAGCTGGGGTACGTACCCCTATCCATGCTGGCACTAGAGGAAGCTGGGAGGGACCTTTGAATGAACTGGAAGAGGTAGGGATATGGGTCAAGAGGAGGAATGTGGGGACCGCAGCGGAATAGGCTAGAGGTCAAGAAAATGGGCTCACTGCCTTTGCTGCGGCTTGTTGGCCAGCAACATTTCCTCATCTGCAAAATGAGGATAGTGGCTCCTCTCTGGCTGGCTCAGAATATTAAATGAAGTAACCCGGGTGAGGAACTTTGCATAGCCTGTTGGTTCTGAGTGCTTACTCTTGAGAGCTATGGTAGATATGGGTTGAAGGGATGGTTACTGACTGAAGGGATCCTAGAGCACAGACCTAAGTAGTGGGCTATACTACCAGGGTTTGACAAGGCTAAGAGAGCATGGCAGGTTTAGGAGACCAGGTAGGAAGATCTGGCAGGATCCAAGTCTCTTTCTATTCTGACCCCTTGATGTCTCTACCCTCTGTGCCAGGGTGTTATATGAAGGGAAGGAACGACCCAAGCTTGGGTTCCAAGTGCTTGACACGACACCGTATAGCCACTCAGCCAATCTGGCCCCTCCAGGCCCCGGGCACCCCCGCACCTACCTCATGTACCGGCGAGCAGCAGAAGGGGCAGGGCTGCATGCCCTGGGCATCACTGACCTCTGCCTGGTTCTGCCCAGCAAGGGTGAGGGTACTCCTCATACTTACTGCCGGTTACCCCGCAACCTCAACCCTGGCATGGTGAGTGGTACTGAGGTATTGAGAGCTGAAACCTGAAGAACTAGTATAAGGGTATGGACATGGGGCGGCACAAAAGGTGTTTGGGGGGCCGAGGCCGTTGACACCAGGCCAGATCAGAAGTGACTTGGTGGGAGGACTGGAATTAGCATCTTTGAAGACAAAAGATAACTGAAGGGTGGTAGAGAGAAGATGACTCCAGAAATAGCTGTTAGTGATGTGTCTGCTTATCTCTTGTCATTTTTGGGGACAGTGGGGCCCAGCAGTGTACCTGTGCTACAAGGTAGGCCTGGCCAAGGCCAACACACTGGTGTATGAGGCAGGTGAGTGGCTTCTTTTTATGTCCTACCCTTTGACCCTCTGGCAACTTCAGTGACCCTAGAACTTACATCCCTTTGCCACTTAGCCCTTCTTTGGGATACTCGAGTTTCTTTACCTGGAATCAAATGGACCTTTCGCTCTAATATGTACTGGTTTTTTTTTTTTTTTTTGGTTTTTCGAGACAGGGTTTCTCTGTGTAGCCCTGGCTATCCTGGAACTCACTTTGTAGACCAGGCTGGCCTCGAACTCAGAAATCCGCCTGCCTCTGCCTCCCGAGTGCTGGGATTAAAGGCGAGCGCTAATATGTACTCTTAATTCTGCTGGGGTATAGAGCTGCTGGGCCGCTACCCAGAGGAAGACAATGAGGCTTTTCCGCTGCCTGAGTCAGTCCCTGTCTTCTGTCTGCCCATGGGGGCCACTATCGAGTGCTGGCCTGCCCAGACCAAGTACCCAGTACCTGTCTTCTCCACCTTTGTGCTCACGGGCGCTGCTGGTGATAAGGTAGGTATGTGGAGTGTGGTAAGGGGTCCACATAATGCAGAGGGGACCCCTCTGATTATCCCTATATCCCCACCAGGTGTATGGTGCTGCTTTGCAGTTCTATGAAGCGTTCCCGAGGGCCAGGCTGTCAGAGAGGCAGGCACGGGCACTGGGCCTGATGAGTGCCGTGGAACGGGGCCGGGCGCTGGGAGGCCGAGCTGTGCGCAGCCGGCGAGCCATAGCTGTGCTGTCCCGCTGGCCTGCCTTCCCAGCCTTCCGAGCCTTCCTCACCTTCCTTTACCGCTACTCCGTCTCAGGCCCCCATCGTCTGCCCTTGGAAGCGTGAGCATGGCTCTCCTGACGCTGGGGGGTTATAATGCACTAGAGAGGATAAATGGGAGACACTAGAATGGAATTGGGGGAGCTACACTGAGCACCTAAGGGACAGTGACACAGTACCTGGTTATATAGTTTGTCCATTTAAACTTCTGGCTAGCAGTAAGCAGAACCTGGAATCTAGCCTGCATTTGTTAATTGGGTCTCGGATAGACCTGTGTATGTCCAACAGATATATATTTTGTTCATTCATTCGTCCATTCATTCATTCATTCACTTATTTATTTACTTTCTTTTACTTTTGTTTTGTTTTGTTTTTTGAGTACTTACTTTTGAGGCAGGGCTCACTATGTAACCCTGGCTGGTTTGGAATTCATTGTGTTGTAGATATGTGCCTCCATTTCAGGTAAAGTGATCTCTTTTCTAATACACATAAGGCCTGTGTATAAAGCTGGTCCCTGTCAAGAGGTGGGCTTCAGGGAGGAATGAGGGTCTTGAGGCTAGAAGTGATAAGACTGTGTGGGGTGACAAGACCGGGGACAGATTGGAGAGTCAACCTCACCCTTTTCCTCTCTCCCTAGGCACATCTCCCACTTCATTCACAACGTCCCATTCCCGTCCCCACAGAGACCACGCATCCTAGTGCAGGTGAGAGGTGAGCCTAGGGCCGGGCTGGATGGAAGGAGAGGAGTTGGCAGGGACTAGCGATGAGCATCCTGACCTGTGGCTCCTCTCCCAGATGTCTCCCTATGACAACCTGCTCCTCTGTCAACCTGTCTCCTCACCCCTGCCCCTCAGGTATGTGCCTCAGTGGTGGGGTCGGGGGAGGCTTTGACATGAGATATAATAGGAGATACATGGGCCTCAGATGACTCTAGCTGTCGAGATCTTTGCAGACTAGCCCTGGTGGTCTGTGTCCAGTGTCTGGGAAAGAGTCTCTTGTGACCCTTTATCCTTCTGCTTCCTGCAGTGGTGCTAGCTTTTTGCAGCTGCTGCAGAACCTGGGCCCAGAACTGGCTATTACATTGCTGCTGGCTGTGCTCACAGAGCACAAACTGCTGGTCCACTCGCTGCGGCCAGATCTGCTCACCAGCGTGTGCGAGGCCCTTGTCTCAGTGAGTATCACGTTATCTAGTCTGCTTCTCCAGAACTACTGTCTTTTCTGGTGCCCCCTCACCCAGATCTGGACTCTCCTCCTTCTCCTTCCGTAGGGAAAGGGTCTTTGGTCTTTCCACCTGGGTACAGTTGTCAGACACGGGATCTTTCTTCAAGATTAGCTCAAAGGCTTCTTTCAGTAGGCCCCTCCTCCCCAAGGCCAGTGCCCCATACTCACTGGTTCTCACTCCTTCATGTTTCAGATGATCTTCCCTCTGCATTGGCAGTGCCCCTACATCCCATTGTGCCCGCTAGTGCTGGCGGATGTGCTGAGTGCCCCCGTGCCCTTCATTGTGGGTATCCACTCCAGTTATTTCGATCTGCATGACCCACCTGCTGACGTCATCTGTGTTGATCTTGATACCAACACGCTCTTCCAGTAAGGGGCTAAGTACCATCTGAGGGCTAGAGGAGAATGGATATCCAAGGGCTGATGTGTGGGGTTTTATTGGCTCAGAGAGCTTTTGGTAGAAGCCCCAACATCCTTTCTCTGTATGTTCTCTCTCAGAAAGGAGGAAAAGAAGCCCCTCTCTGCTAGGACCCTGCCCCGAAGACCATACAAGCTTTTGCTGGCCACACTGACAAATCTGTACCAGCAGCTGGACCAGAGTGAGAAGCTGGTGGGCTTGGGAGGATGGAAGCTGTTGTTGGCCTCAAATCTGCAGTTTGAAGGGAGGGTCCAGGGGGCAATAGACCTTCTCTGAAGTGGCTGAGTTAGGAATAAAATGAAGCTAGGAGCAGGGGTGGGGAAGCAGCATTTCTGAGCTTACCAAGGAGGTTGTGCATCCCACTGGAGAGCCTTGAAACTGGTACCCAACCATAAATTTTTGGCCACTCCTGGTGCAAGATCTGTCAGAAGCTGGTGGTGAAGATGAGACATTTGTGTGAAAAACAGAGTGAGACAAGCCCCTCAGTTGCTACCCTTGACTCTCAGACATATTGTTCCCCAGCTTACACTGGGCCAGAGGAAGAGGCCTCCCTGGAATTCCTGCTGACAGACTATGAGGCTGTGTGTGGCCGCAGGACTCGCCTGGAACGGGAAGTCCAGGGAGCCTTCCTACGCTTCATGGCCTGTCTGCTCAAAGGTTACCGGAACTTCCTCCGTCCTCTCACGCAGGCCCCCTCTGAGGGGTCTCGAGATGTTGACAACCTTTTTTACCTTCAGGGTAAATAAAGAGGCTCTGTTTTGGTTTGCAAAAGGATCAGAGGGAGGGTGTGGTGGGGGGGGGGCAGGGTTCCATGGGAGGGCTGGGAGGAGTAAATTGCTCCTTCCTCCTCCACAACTCTGGTTTTGGAGGGAATAAGGGTATGTGGGTGAATGTGTCCTACTGTCTGGGATCCCTTAGCATAACATGAACGTAGTCACCCTGGTAGTGAGCAGCAGCCATGAGTATAGCTTGACGAGGGACGTGCCCATTGGATAATTCCCAGTCTGCAGCAGTAGATAGAAACAGACAAATGCAAAGGACTCCATGGAGCTATAGTGGTGGAGAGCTAAATTGTTCTATGGGAGTGCTGTGAGAGCCATAGATCCTAAATGGCAAGAGCTAAGAGCTGGGTGCAGGGAGGAGATGGTTGTGAGCAGAGAGCTGTGGTAACCATAGTAACCCCGTTCCTGACCCATCCTTACCCCCTAGGTTTCCTCAAGTCCCGGGAACGCTCAAGCCACAAGCTGTACTCTCAGCTGCTGCACACACAAATGTTCTCACAGTTCATCGAGGAATGCTCTTTTGGCTCCGCCCGGCACGCAGCCCTGGAATTCTTTGACTCTTGTGTTGACAAGGTAATGGGCAATATCTCCTCTGTGTGTGCCAACTGACCAGTGAGTTCCTCCTACTTGTCTCTGTTACCCTCAGGCCACTAACTGTGTTGTCAGTGGTGACAGTGTTGGCTGGAATCAGGCACAGTACAGCCTGTGCAGCCATACACGGTTCGTTTACTTTCATTCCTGACTCTGCACCTCCAGATGGATTTCTAGGACTCCTTTCCTATGACTGCGTGTCTCTGGGAAAAGCCATCTTCTGGGTACCCTGGCTCCCTTCCTTGCTCATCTTCTTAACTGTTATTCTTACCGTCTGTCCAGGTCCACCCAGAGCAGGAGAAGCCTGAACCAACACCCTTAGTGGAGCTGGAGGAACTATCAGGAAGTGAGCTCACTGTCTTTATCACGCCCCCAGAGGAACCACCCGTACTGGAGGGCAGTGAGTCTACTCCTCAGTACTGGTAAGAGGGTCTTCTATCATCCTGCCCCAACGTCCCATGCTTAGCCCTGTGCTAACTGTCTGCATGGTCTCTGTCCCTCCAGTTATGATGGGTTTCCAGAGCTAAAGGCTGAGCTATTTGAGTCTCCTCAGGAACAACAGGGGGCCCTCCCTGTGCCAGGCCCATCCCGGAGTGCTCCCAGCAGTCCTGCACCTCGCCGTACCAAACAGGTAACTGGCAGTGGGCCTTGGAGGAGAACCTGACACAAGGGCAGTTGCTTCATGGTCAGATCAGGATAACCATGGTGCTTATGCCATAAAGCTGCTGGGAGCTTGGCACATTAACAATAAAATAAAATAAAATAAAATACTTAACAACCAGGTATTGTTGGCACATGCCTTTAATCCCAGCACTCGGGAGGCAGAGGCAGGAGGATCTCTGTGAGGCAGCCTGATCTACAGAGTGAGTTCCAAGACTGCCAGAGCTACGTAGTGAGTCTGTCTCAAAAAACAAACAAACAACAACAAAATGCTGTACAAACATTAGCCTCTGTTAGCGTGTCATTTGCCCTCCTCCTCCTCATCTTCATCCCTGAGCATTCTGGGGACATGGAAGCTGGCTACATCTTGCAAGGTGTTCACTCGTGCTCCAGGGCCAGGCTGCTTGACCTACTGACGTTCCAGGGAGGGTTGTAGCTTCGGCTGTGCCTCAGTCCTCCTGCCTCCTTAGAACACAGACCCTCTCTCAGGAAAAGTGTTACTTCTCACACTGACCGGTAATCAGGAGGCTGATGCAAGATGTAGTGTTTGAGTTCAGCCTAGGGTATATGACAAGACCCTATCTCAGAAAAATATCAAAATAAGAAAAGATCTGCCTCGGCATTATATTTATCTTGGTGTGTTTCTTACCCCCACCTAGGAGATGAAGGTTGCACAGCGAATGGCACAGAAGTCAGCCACTGTGCCTGAGCTGTGGGCCCGGTGCCTGCTGGGTCACTGCTACGGACTGTGGTTCTTATGCCTGCCTGCCTACGTGCGTTCTGTACCCTCCCGGGTGCGTGCATTGCATACGGCCTACCACGTGTTACGGGAAATGGAGAACCGCAAGGTGGTGCTCCCTGATGAGGTAGGCACCCACGCCCTGCGTGTTCATACCCGCCTGCGATCCCAGCCAGGATATGCAACTGGAGGGACTGTGAGAAGGGAGAGGTGGAGACCGGTTAAAGTGGGTGGGCAGCCCAGGGTTGAGTAGCTTCTCCATCAACAATCGCAAAGTGCATAGGCGCAGTGGAGACTGCTGGGAGCCCGCGAGTCCTGGGAGAATTGGAAGGTTGGAAGAGGATGCTTGCTGAGACTTGGTCTCCTCTATCCTGTGCCTCTCTTGGCCTAGGTGTGTTACCGCGTGCTGATGCAGCTCTGCTCACACTATGGGCAGCCCGTGCTGTCTGTGCGAGTCATGCTAGAGATGCGACGGGCAGGCATTGTGCCCAACACCATCACTTACGGTTACTACAACAAGGTACTTAACTGGGGGTAAGAGGTAGAATGGCAGTGTATACTCCGGCCTGTGTGGGGAGGGTACTCTGAGAGCTGCTGCTGTCCTCATTCCTTGGAGATTAGGCTTGCAATTCCACCTGGTCCTGTAGCCATTGTCAGTCTTTGTGCTTCTTTGTTGCTTTGCACAGAGGGTTTTGTTGGTTTGTTTTTGTTTTTTCAGACTTAGCTATTTTGATTCTTATTTACAACAACCTTAAACTCCATGCCATACTGTTCCAGATTAATTATAAATTTTAAATAATTTTATCTCCTCAGTGCCCCAGGGCATAGAATGGTCATTTTCTATATTACAGGAATTGAGGTTCTAGAGAATTAAAAAATTTGCCCATAAGCATGTTAGGGAGTCAAAATATAAGCAAATTTTTATCCAGAATTCAGCTTCTTTTTTTTTTTTTTTCTTTTGGTTTTTTTCGAGACAGGCTGGCCTCGAACTCAGAAATTTGCCTGCCTCTGCCTCCCTAGTACTGGGATTTAAGGCGTGCGCCACCACGCCCAGCTCAGAATTCAGCTTCTTAACCATGATGCTAAACTGTCTTCTGTTTTTTTCAGATAAAAAAACCTAAATAGTCAAATAGTTGAGGTAATTTCTTCAAAGCTATTCAGTTTATAGAGTCTAGCTGGGCATGATGATACACAACTTTAATCCCAGCACTCAGGAGGCTATCTTGAGTTCAAGTCCAGCCAGGACTACTTAGTGAGACCCTGCCTAAATAAGTACATAAATACTTAAACAAACAAGTAGAATGGTCTAAATATACTTTTCCCCATTACTACTGACCATGACTCTTCGCGGCTTTTGTTTCTGGGTGAGCCACTGGTCAGACAGTCCTAGACAGCAAGTCTGGAGAAAAAGGTGGTCCTTGGGGTTCAGGACAGGCAGCAAAGGCATCACTAGGCCATCCTGGCCATCCCTGTGATTGGCAGGCTGTGCTGGAAAGCAAATGGCCATCTGGTACTCCGGGTGGACGCCTACGCTGGGCCAAGCTCCGGAATGTTGTCCTGGGGGCTGCTCAGTTCCGCCAGCCCTTAAAGGACCGAAGGCAGCAACAGCAGCAGCAGCAGCAGCAGCAGCAGCAGCAGCAGAAACAACAGGTGGCCGAGAAGCAAAAGTCGGGCAGCTCTCAGACAGGTGGGTAGGGACTGGCAAGGTAGCCTTGGCTCCCGACATGATGGTTCACACCTGCATCCCTAGCACTGGTGGAGTTAAGACAGGATAGCTGATTGTTGCATACCTTGTACTATATAGTGAGGTCCAGGCCAGATTGGAACACATAGTGAGACTTTGTATCAAAAGAAACATTTTTTAAAAGACAGAGCTAGATGAGGTAGTTAGATTTCAATGGGAGAGAACTGGAAAACTGTAGGGGCCTTTCTGTGTGTGGATAAACCACATGTGTTTGGTAGCAGAGGTGTAGAGTTCTACTTGGGAGAAACCTTCCAAAACCCTGGTCCACCCAAGAGACTGCTTCAGTCTGCGGCCAAATTCCCCTGCTTTCTACAGAGCCCTATCTGGAGCGCCCCTCCCCAACGCGCCCTCTTCAGCGCCAGACCACTTGGGCTGGCCGAAGTCTACGGGAACCCTCTTCACCCACGGGACGCCTGGTCAAGAGTGGTAGCCTAGGCAGTGCCCGTGGGGCACAGCCCACGGTGGAGGCTGGTGTGGCTCACAGTGAGTACCCTCATCTGACCTCCCTCCTCTTCTCACTGAGTTTTCCTAACAACTTTTCAGCTAGAGAGGAGAGGACTAGAGCCACTGTTAGGCTAGCTCCACGTTAGTGGCCCTGTAGGCTCCGAGGCAAACTTGCCCAAATGTTATGGTGAGTTGTGATTGTAGAGGTTGTGGCTTTATATAGTTTGCATTTTCAATGAGTGTTTTGCTTGCATGTATGTCTGTGCACCACTTGTGTGCCTGGTGCTCATGGAAGCCGGAAGGAGGCATCAGATCCCTAGGAACTGGAGTTATAGTTGGTTTGTGAGTTGCCACGTGGGTGCTAGGAGTTGAACCCAGGTCCTCAGAAAGACAGTGCTCTTAACTGCTGAGCCATCTGTCCGGTCACTGATGCTGCAAGATGTTTGGCTGCAAGAATTGTGTTTACTCAGGAATGGAGCCGCTGCAAGAGTGCCAGGCTCCATCTTTCAATTCTCTTTTGACCTGCAGTGATAGAGGCCTTGGGGGTCCTGGAACCCCGCGGATCACCTGTGCCTTGGCAGGACGGAAGCCTCTCAGACCTGAGTCTGACAGGGGAAGAAATGGCACCTGGAGGCAGCCCTGGGGGCTCAGGCTCCGCCCTGAGTGCCCAGTCCACTGAGGCCCTAGAAGGAATAAGTGGGCGGGGTTCCAAAACTAGTGGATGTCAGGAGGAGGTGGGCACTCCCAGAAAAGGGCTGGGTGCCCGCCTCCAACAGCTGCTCACCCCTTCCCGCCGCGCCTCTGCTTCCCGCATCCCCCCACCCGAGTTGCCCCCTGACCTGCCTCCTGCGGCCCGCCGAAGTCCCATGGATAGCCTTCTGTGGCCCCGAGAACGCCCCGGATCCACTGCTTCTGAGGTAGCCAGGAGGGGAGGGGCCGATGACTGGGAGAATGCCCTAAAGGTGACTCTGAGAGTGACTGGAACCAGCATTTAGATTGAGAGGAACTAGCTGATTGTGGTTTCTTTTATAATGACAGAGCTCTGCTTCTCTGGGCAGTGAGTGGGATATCTCAGAGTCTTCTCTCAGCAGCCTGAGTCTCCGCCGTTCCTCAGAGCGTCTCAGTGACACCCCTGGGGCTTTCCAGCCACCCTCTCTGGAAGTGAGCATACCTCTGTCTACACAGTAGTGCTGGAACACACACAACTTATCTCCCTGGAAAGGCAGGAGAGGGGGGGGGGGGAGGTGGAAGGAGGCCTGGCTGGAGTTTTGAGACGGAAGGGACAGGGAAGGGCATGGGCTTTGGGGCACTGGAACCCAATGAGGCTCATTTCCTGGGGTCTCCTTGTCTACAGATTCTGATGTCTAGCTGTTCCTTGTGCCATGCCTGTGATTCCCTGGTGTACGATGAGGAAATCATGGCTGGCTGGGCACCGGATGACTCTAACCTCAATACAACTTGTCCCTTCTGCGCCTGTCCCTTTGTGCCCCTGCTCAGTGTCCAGACTCTTGATTCTCGACCCAGGTGCCTGGAGCAGGGCAAGTGTTATGGGAGGGATAGGCAGATGGTGCTCCGAGAGAGCTGACGCTCCCCGCTGTTCCCTGCAGTGCACCTAGTCCAAAGTCTTCCCTTGCTGGTGCCAGTGGCTGCAAAGATGCTCCTGCCCCTGGGGGTCCTGGCCCTGTGCTCAGTGACCGGAGGTTGTGCCTTGCCTTGGATCAGCCCCAGCTCTGCAATGGGCATATGGGGGTAAGACTGGGCAAGAGGACCATGAAGAAGTGGGGCATGTGTTATCTATTGAAGGGCGAGATAAAGGGGTGCCAGGCAGACGGGCATGGAGGAGAAGGGGCATCGCTGGTGTATTGAGAGGCAAGCTCCTGGTTATGGGCCTTTAGTATGTACTCTGTCTGCTCTCCTCCTATGTGCAGAGTGCTTCCCAGAGAGTTGAGAATGGGGCATGGGCGTACCTGAGCCCTCTGGTGCTGCGTAAGGAACTGGAGTCCCTGGTAGAGAATGAGGGCAGCGAGGTGCTGGCGTTGCCTGAACTGCCTGCTGCCCACCCTATCATCTTCTGGAACCTCCTGTGGTATTTCCAACGGCTACGCCTGCCTAGTATTCTACCAGGCCTGGTGTTGGCCTCCTGTAATGGGCCCCCACCCAGCCAGGTCAGTGCCCTGACGTAGTCCTTGTCTCCCGACTGCTTCTCTCAGCTCCTTGTCTCCTAGTCTTGTCTCTGTCCTTGGCAGTGTAGCAGAGCACAGGCTGTGGAGTCCCTTGTGCTTGGCCATTTTGTCAGCACACTTACAACTCTGACCCTCCGTTTTATAATCTGTCAAATAGCACAAGCAGTGACCTAACAGGACATGTTCTTGATATAGTGACTAGTACCTAGAAAATGGCTTACGTTTTTCTGTTTATTCCACCAATATTTGCTGCATACATATTAGGTTTCAGGTGCTAGGTATATAACAAAGTGAAACAAAGTCCTTACTCATAAGACCTGGGAGATAAGAATTTCTTTCCCTTGGGGCATGGTGGCTCTTGTCTTTAATCCCAACACCCAAGAGGAGGCATGCCGTTAGATCTCTATGAGTTCAAGGCCTGCCTAGTCTGTTTAGTGAGTTCCGGTCTTCCAAAGCTACATAGTGAGACTCTGTCTCAAATAACAGTAACGGCAAAAGTAAGTTCTTTCCCTTTTTTCCTTTATTATCTCCAGTCATGTCTGTCTGTTTCTTGTTCTCTGCCTCTCATCATTCTGACCTTGCTTCCTATCTCAGCTCTCCCAGGGACCATCTCCATGGCTAACCCCTGATCCAGCTTCTGTGCATGTGCATCTGATGTGGGATGTCCTGACCCCTGATCCCAACAGCTGCCCACCTCTCTATGTGCTCTGGAGGGTCCACAGTGAGTTGGTACTTGATGTAGGAGCTCATGGGCTAGGCTCCTCACCTAAAGAGTTTGGTGATCCTGGTGACCCTTCCTTCTTTTCATCCAGGCCAGATCCCACAGCGGGTGGTATGGCCAGGCCCAGTACCCTCATGTCTTAGCTTGGCATTACTGGAGTCAGTGCTGCGCCACTTCGGACTCAACGAGGTTCATAAAGCTGTTGGGCTTCTGCTGGAGACACTAGGGCCCCCTCCCACCGGTCTGCACCTACAGAGGTAGGATGCTCTCATCTAGGTGACCCTTGGACATGTCCTTTGTACCTTTCTTTGACCCCCCCCCCCCCCCCATGTCTACTACAGGGGAATCTACCGTGAGATCTTATTCCTGACCATGGCTGCTCTGGGCAAGGACCACGTGGATATAGGTAAGGGTACAGTCAGGTCCTGAGGAGATAAGGGATTTGAGACCAGGTATGAAAGGAGGTCCTAATGCATCGGTTTCCATCCTCTATCCTAGTGGCCTTCGACAAAAAGTACAAGTCTGCCTTTAACAAGCTGGCCAGCAGCATGGGCAAGGAGGAACTGAGGCAGCGGCGGGCACAGATGCCCACTCCCAAGGCCATCGACTGCCGAAAGTGTTTTGGAGCACCTCTGGAATGCTAGGGACCCTTAAGCTCCCCTCTCCAGCCTTGGGTGGAGAGGTGCGGAAGAGTGGATTCTAGACATAGCCTGACTCCCTGTTCCCTTCACAGAGGAATTGGGAACAGGATGTTCAGCCATAGGCTCCAAGTGGGAATAGCAGCAAGAGGGACTCACTGTTACCCAAAGTCACAATTCCCCTATCTCCACCCTGCCCTGTTTGTTCATGCTGATGTGGGGGAGAGCTAGGGAAGTTGACACAACTCCGTCTTTCTCCATCCCATTCCAGGGTCTCCTTTCCAGGGTCTCCTCAGATCCGCAGTGCCCTGGTAGTCTTAGAAGTTTTTGTTTTAAAAAACAACTGGAAAAACTCAGAGCTCCTGAGCCTTTGCCCTGAGTGGAAGGGAGGAATTTCATTCCCCACGTCTCTTCCCTGACGTTGCTAAAGGAGCCCAAGGCGATCTTAGTGTTGTATTCTATTTAGTTATTTATTCTGAGGCCACAGCTCCTATACTTATGGGAGTCTCAAGGAGCGTGAGAAAGAAGGGAATTAGATTTGTAGCACCTTGAGAGCCATGCACTGGGACCCAGAGGAGTCCCAAGCTTCCCTTAGGAAGAACTGGTGCCTCTTCTAGTCCTGATCCTTCTTGTCCACTCCACCTTGGGGAACACCTCTCCCATCCATGGCCTTGACCTGTGCAATAAGGATTGTTCTCTGCAAAGTTTTGTTGGATGTAAATATAGTAAAAGCTGCTTCGGTCTTTTTTTTCTTCTGCCTCCTGTTCTCTGGATTTGGGGTGACACCTTTCTTTTCCTGGCTGCACATTCTCTTTTCTGCCTTTCCACATTTTGTAACCATCAGGTATACCCTACTTTCCCTGGCCACTTGATATATTGGGAGTTCTCTGAGTAGAAGGGTGAATCCACTGCCGGCTATGGCAGTGCCAGTCTGCGTGGCACTTCCGGCCCTCCCACACAATCACCCCCTTGTCCCTCATCTGTACCCCACACAAAGGCTCCATTCTCTGGGGGCCTTGAGCTCATCTTTGCCTTATTTCCTTGCCTCCTGTCCCCTCCCTGACCCCGATTCTTTAGTACCTTCACCGAGATGACAGCCCTCCTCACTGGTTGCTGTCTGCGGCCCTTCTGTATCTCAGAAGCATGGCGATCATCCCAGCTCTCTTTAGTCAGTCTAGCTCCAGTGTTCCTCACTGTGGGCTAAACTTGCTACATGTAAATGCCAGGAAGATGGGCATCATTTTTTCTTTATTTTATTTTTTAGACTATTTTATGTGTATATATGTGGGGTGTGTGTGTGTGTGTGTGTGTGTTAGTGTTTAGAGTATACATATGCACTACATGTAAGCAGTACCCACAGAGGCCAGAAGAGGGTATTGGATATTCCTGAACTAGAGTCACTGTGTAGATGCTAGGAACAGTACCCAGGTCCTCTGCAAGAGGAACAAGTGCTTTTAACTGCTGAGCTAGATCTCTCCAGCCTTCCAATCCTTAATAAAACAAGCAAGGTGTATGTGTGTGCCACATTTGTGCAGGTAGCACAGTGGTCAGACAGGGTGTTGGATCCCTTAGAGATGGAGTTACAGGCAGTTGTGAACTGCCCGATGTGGGTGCTGAGAACCAAACTTGAGCCAAGAGAGACCAATGAGCACTTTTAACCGCTGAGCTGTCATCTCCCCTGAGTATTATTTTTCTAATCTCAGACCCATTTGGAATTTTCTCTCTTTTTCCTGTATAATGAAATAAACACAGGAAACAACTTCTAGCAGAACTACAAAAACCAATTACCACAGAGAATTAGCTAACAATACAAGTGTCTTGGGGTAGCCGGGCATGGTGGCGCACTCGGGAGGCAGAGGCAGGCAGATTTCTTAGTTCGAGGCCAGCCTGGTCTACAGAGTGAGTGCCAGGACAGCCAAGGCTACACAGAGAAACCCTGTCTCAAAAAACTAAAAAAAAAAAAAAAAAAAAAAAAAAAAAGAAAAGAAAAAGATTTCTGGCTAGGGGTAGTGGCACACACCCCATTAGTCCCAGTTACAGGCAGGTTATCTGTGAGTTCTAGGCCAGCTTGCTCTATATAGAGAATTCAGGCTAGCCAGGACTTTATATATATATATATATAAATATTTCTAATCATTAGGCTCTTGAAGCCAAAGAATCTTTTCCATCATGTCCTGAGGATGCTTTTCCAGTATCCCAAAGGAATAAAGAAGGAAATCAAGGGAGTTCAGAAATTCTCTTTTGCCAGGAGGTGATGGTACACCCCTTTAATTCTAGTTCTCAGGAGTCAGACACAGGGGCAATCTCTGTGAGTTCCAGACCAGTTTAATCTATAAACTGAGTTCCAGGACAACCAGAGCTACACAGAGAAACACTGTGTGTGGGGAGAAGGGAGAGGAGGGATGGGTGGGGATTCTGTCTTACTCTGTATTACATCCAGTTTCTGAACAGATGACATTGTGTGTGTGTGTGTATTTTGCTGGTGATCAGCTCTAGTATCTTATATATACTAGACAGACATTTTCACCCTATTCTAAACCTGAGCTACATCCCAGCTGTTCTACTTTTTCCCCCATAGTAGAGTTCGAGCCCAGAGGGCTCCTGAACACTATGCAAATACTCTACCACTGAACTATAGCTCCAGCTTTCTTTTCTTTCTTCTTTTGGTTTTTCAAGACAGGGTTTCTCTGTGTAGCCCTAGCTGTCCTGGAACTCACTTTGTAGACCAGGCTGGCCTCGAACTCAGAAATCTGCCTGCCTCTGCCTCCCGAGTGCTGGGATTAAAGGCATGCTCCACCACGCCCGGCTATCTCCAGTTTTCATGGATTCTCTTAAAGTAAGTTTCTGTTTATAGTATGCTTAGTACTGCACTGGACTATAGCAAGACAATTTTAGAGCTCAGCCCCTCCCCTAGAAGAGTACAGAGTCTTACTGGTCTAGAGTACTCTTTCCTGGACCCAGGCTGGCCCGGAACTTGCAACATGGTCAAAATGACCTTGAATTTTTGATGATAGTGCTTCTACCACCAAGTACTGGAGTTACAAGTCCTCCAAAGAAAACTCCAGAATTCCTTAGCTATCAGGAAAACTGAGGCCTAGAGAGCTGTATTGAGGGCTAAGATATGGCCAAATTGCCTGACTCAACTTCTCTTCCCAGATTTTGGCATATACAGGCTGAAGGGTAAAAGATTTGAAGTGTATCTTTGTCTGTTGCAAGTCAGACAGGTTCTGCTGTGTCTCGGCTTGGGTTCATGTGCAAATAATGGGGGTGAGGCTAGTTCATCTTTCTTGTTTCTTTGTTTTTTGGATAAGGTTTCTCTGTATAACAGCCCTGGCAGTCAATTTATAGACCAGGCTGGTCTCGAACTCTCAGAGATCTTCTTAGTTCTGCCTCCTGATAGGATTAAAGTCCTGGGTCACCATACCCTGTGATGTTTGTCATTTAAGGAACAATTCTTTAATTTTTTTTAGGCCTGGTTTGTACAGACCTGTAATCTGTAATATCAACTATTCCAGAGGCTGGGTAAGAGATTACAAGTTTTTAGGTGCATCAAGCTAGTCTGGGTATCTTAGTACAACTCTTGCTTCAAATAAATAAAATAAAACCACAAAACAACTTTAAAGAGGGCTATGGTATAGCTTAGTTTAATCTCCTATACCAGATAATCTATAGGAAATGCTAAGTGTGATAAAATGCATTTGTTTCTTGGGATGGAGAAATGGCTGAGTGATTAAGAAGACCCAGGTTTGGTTCTCAGCACCCATACGGTAGCTCACAACCGTGACCCAGGGGATTGAGTTCCAGAGGAACTGACCCTCTCTTCCGTGGGCATCAGATATAGTGCAAATACAAACACACTGACAAGATACTCATACACATAAACTCTTTCTAAAAAATATTTTTTTTTTAGATAAAAAATGGTGGTTTCAGGGTCTAGAGATGGCTCAGTGGTTAAGAATGTTCCTTGGTGGGGCTGGTGAGATGGCTCAGTGGTTAAGAGCACCGACTGCTCTTCCAAAGGTCCTGAGTTCAAATCCCAGCAACCACATGGTGGCTTACAACCATCAATAACAAAATCTGATGCCACTCTTCTGGAGTGTCTGAAGACAGCTACAGTGTACTTACATATAATAAATAAATAAATAAATAAGAATGTTCCTTGGTGTTCTAGAGGATCTGTGTTCAGTTTCTAGTATCCTCATCAGGTGACTCACAACTTCCTCTAACTCCAGCTTTAGGGGATTCAATAGCTTACTTTGGGACTCAGAGTACCTGGCACTCACATGTGAACATAGCCACATAGAGACACATATACAGATACATGTTTTTTAACATTTATTTTATGTATATGAGTGCTCTATCTGCATGTATACTTGTATGCCAGAAGAGGGCATCAGATCCCATTATAGATGGCTATGAGCTACCATGTGGTTACTGAGACCTGAACTCAGGACCTCTGGAAGTGCTGTCGGTGCCCTTAACCATTGAGCCATCTCTACAACCCCATACACCTTTTTTTTTTTTTTTTTAAAGATTTATTTTATTTATATGAGTACACTGTAGCTGTCTTCAGACACACCAGAAGAGGGCATTGGATCCCATTACAGGTGGATCCCATTGTGAGCCACCATGTGGTTGTTGGGAATTGAACTCAGGACCTTTGGAAGAGCAGTCAATGCCCCTAACTGCTGAGCCATCTCTCCAGCACCTCCATACACCTTTACACATAAATTTTTAAAAGTATTTTTTAAAAACTTGGTGTGCCAGTTGAGGATCTGTGACTTTGAGGCCAGTCTGGTCTACATAGTGAGTTCCAGGCTAGCCACACATTCATAGTAAGACCCTGTTTTAAAACAACAACAGTGGGCTGGTGAGATGGCTCAGTGGGTAAGAGCACCCGGCTGCTCTTCTGAAGGTCCAGAGTTCAAATCCCAGCAACCACATGGTGGCTCACAACCATCCGTAACGAGATCTGGCGCCCTCTTCTGGTGTGTCTGAAGACAGCTACAGTGTACTTACATATAACCAATAGATAAATCTTAAAAACAAAAAACAAAAAACAAAAAACAACAACAGCAAAAATAAAATATGTTAGTCTTTAAGTGTGGGTCTGCAATCCACACTTAAAGGCAGGCCCCATGCCCAACCAATACAAAATGAATTCAATTATATTTTTGAATTTTTTTTCTTCTTGTAATACTTTATCTGGTCTTTTTGGGTTGTTCCGTTGATTTTCCAAGACAAGATTTCTTTGTGTAGCGCCGGCTATCCTGGAACTCCCTAAGTAGACCAGGCTGGCTCTGAGCAAAGAGATCCACCTGCCTCTGCTTCTGAAGTGCTGGGATTAAAGGTTGTGTTACTACTATACCCAGCTGGTGGTCATTTTTTTTTTTTAAACCTTGTATCTTTTGTTTATATATTATGGTTTCATTTTGTTTTGTGTTTTTCTGGGGTTTCTGTGTCTGTGTTTCTTGTGTTTTTTTCTTGGCTTTTTTTCTTTTTGGGTTTTGTCCTTTTCTAGTTGTTTTTATTTATTTTTAGATGAAAAGAAAGAGTGTGGATTTGGGTGGGTAGGAAGGATCTTGGAGAAGTTGGGGGTGGGGAAATCATGATTAGAATGTATTATATGAAAAAAATCAATTAAAAAAGTTGGTTTCACAGAGAAAACAGCTGGGTACTGGGGAAGCCAAGGCAGGAGGTGACAAGTTCAAAGTCAGCAGGACATGTATAAGGAGATTAGAAACAAAAACTAAAAAAAAAAAAAAACAAAAAAAAAACATCAAATCAAACAAAGCTAGAGTTTATACAGGGCAGAATTCATGTCCACTACAACCACAGTCATGGCCCTCACAGTGGTCTTGTTCACTTTCCTTCCTTAGACTTGACTGCTAATACAAGGCATGTGGCTTTATTTTGTTGGAGGGCACTGGGTCAGAGCTTGTGCTCCCTTTTCAGGTTAGCCTTGTCTTCTACCACCTTTCACATTTTTAATTTTCTTTTTTGGGTTTTGAGTCAAGGTTGCTCTGTGTAGCCCTGGCTGTTCTGGAACTCACTTGTAGACCAGGCTGGCCTTGAACTTACAGAGATCCGCCTGCCTCTGTCTCCTGAGTGCTAGGAGTGAAAAGTCAAGCACCACCGCTGCCCAGCCCCTTGCTTTCTCATACATAGCCTTATAAGAATGGCTGTAGCTGGTCTCTGCTAATTCTTTCCCACCCTTTTACTCCTACTGTTTCACCCTCTATCACTAGATAGGAAAGAAGGATATAGGGAAGAGAGAGAGAGAAACCCTTGAATCTAATTTCCTTGCATTTCTTTTTTGAGCATGACTATTAATAAACAGCAACCCCTCTTCCCCCGAATGACCAATAACCACCAACCTCACCTCTTAGGGCCATAGCATTTATTTATTTATTTTTAACAGATTTCCTTTTTTTTTTTTTTAAGATTTATTTTATTTATATGAGTACACCATTGCTCTCTTCAGACACACCAGAAGAGGGCATCAGATCCCATTACAGATGGTTGTGAGCCACCATGTCCTTGCTGGGAATTGAACTCTGGACCTCTGGAAGAGCAGTCATCAGTGCTCTTAACTGATAAGCCATCTCTCCAGCCCGGGGCCATAGCATTTGTATACCTCCTGAAAAGTTCCCAGAATTCCAAATGTCACACAATCTCAGAAACTATCTGCAGTTCGCAAAATTACACCTCTGCTAGAGCATGATGCAAATCATAGTCAGATGCTGTGTTTTTTGTTTTTTGTTTTTTTTAAGATTTATTTATTATATGTGAGTACACTGTAGCTGTATTCAGACATACCAGAAGAGGACATCGGATCTCATTACAGATGGTTGTGAGCCACCATGTGGTTGCTGGGATTTGAACTCAGGACCTTCGGAAGAGCAGTCGGTGCTCTTAACCACTGAGCCATCTCTCCAGCCCCAGCTGCTGTGTTTTTTAAAGAAACCAAAATTTCAGAATCCTCACTACAGTTCCCACTTCTCCTTTAGGCCATTAATTGTGCTGTGTATAGTGGAAAATTATAAACAGAGGTATCTTAAACAAAAGAGCTTTTCAGGTCAGTGGCTAAGGGCCGCAGGAGCCCTCTTCTGTTCTTTCTACTGGAGCGGTTTTGCCTTTGATGTAAGGAAACAGTAGCAGCTGAACAATCCTATCACCTGCATTAAATTGCATCTCGTTTTTTACATAGACCATAATTTAAATTCCTCCTTTGAAATCTTCATCTATATTTCATGGATGCACAATGAGTCCTTGGGAAGTGAATCCACTTCTTCCCAAGATCATTGCTACTGTCCCTGAGGGCAAAGGACCGTAAACTCCAGGAGTTATTTTATAACACTGAATTTTTGGGGGTAAAGATGTTTACCTGTGTCTAAGTCTCAAGCCATGCTGCCTATAGTAGAATGCATTAAGTCTTCAATGCCCAGAGAAGGTTTTTGGTCTGTATGTTATTCCTTGGCTGAAAGGACTTGTACTTTTTTTTGGTGGTGAGGCTTAAGTTAGGCCTCCAAGGCCATTTCCTGATAAGAAATAAAATTTCCTTTTGACCTACACTCATTGGTCCAATGGCACCCCTTGCCACATAACCTGCACACCCCTGGAAACCTAGGCATTCTTTCTGGTTTATATTTAGGAAAACCATTGGTATTGAAGATGCGTTGTTCACAATTTTGTTGCAAATGACCATATTTCCCACAATTAAAGTACCAGGAATTTTGAGACCTCTAGCTATAACTTGACTCATGAGATTAACTAACATGGTGCACATTAGAACCAACATCAGTTGTAACTCTTATCCACTAGCCCATAAGTGCTGTTCTTGACTTTAATGGTCTAATAATTTTTTTTACATTTGGATTTTGCTTTTTTTTTTTTCTTTTGGTTTTTTGAGGCAGGATTTCTCTGTGTAGCCTTGGCTGTCCTGGAACTCACTCTGTAAACCAGGCTGGCCTTGAACTCAGAAATCCGCCTGCCTCTGCCTCCCAAGTGCTGGGATTAAAGGCGTGCGCCACCAAGCCCGGCTGGATTTTGCATTTTCATGTGCCAAGGTCTTTATCAACATCTGTCTTGTCAGATTCTTATATAACTTTCTTATAGCTGAGACTAATCTTTGTTTAAAAAACAAAACAAAAAACAAAAACAGCAAAAGCTTCTCCAGAGCCTTATATAATCTTTGTAAACAAGGTGGATTATTCCCCCCAGGCTCAACTTTGTCCCTAGCTCTTTTTTTTTTAGTTGTTAAGAATTATATATTTTATGTATCTAAGTACATTGAGGCTGTATTCAGACAGACTGGAAGAGGGCATCTGATCTCTTTACAGACGGTTGTAAGCCACCATGTGGCTTCTGGGAATTGAACTCAGGACCTCTGGAAGAACAGTAAGTGTTCCTAACCACTGAACCATCTCTCTTAGCCCTATGCTAAGCTCTTAAAGCCGCTAAACATTGTTCTACAGTAAACCTACAGCTGGACATCATATGCTTGCCAACGGTTGAAAGAAGATTACGGCGAGGAAGGATGGTGTTCTATAGAAATGATTGATCGAAGGGATTTTAAAAAGGCCATGGTTTCATATAGAATGCACTCACTTTATCTGACAAATTCTAAATAACTGGGCTACTCAATATAGAATTACTCCCCAAGACTGGAAGGGATCAGTGACAGCTGTAGTAGAGGCTGGTCTGCAGTTGCAGTGGTTGACATGGTGGAGGGAAGAAGCTGCGAATACTGAACAGCAAAATGGAGGAGAATGACTAGACAAGGAGCAGTCGCTGGGTGACGGGGTACTCTAATGGACAGGAACAGATGTTTCTGTTGAGATTATACCTTTTGCTTGAAATGGCCTCTTTCATCAGCTTGTCTTCCCACTTTCTCAGCTTTTCTCTGACCCTACCGCCCTCCGGTGAAGTTTCTTTTCCTCTTCCTGCAGGAAACTCCTGCTCTCTGGATTGAGCCTTTGTTCTTTTGGGGTGCCTCTTCCCAAGTGTTTCCACCTCCACCGGCAACCTCTCAGAGTTGCACCTCCAGCTCTGCAACCCTTCAGAAAAGTTCTTTTTGTATATGAGTACACTGTAGCTATCTTCAGACACACCAGAAGAGGGCATCAGATCCCATTACTGATGGTCATAAGCCACCATATAGTTGGTAGGAATTGAATTTAGGACCTCTGGAAGAGCAGTCAGTGCTCTTAATCGCTGAGCCATCTCAATGGCCTAGTCAGCCATCATAGGGAAGAGAGGCCCCTTGATCATGCAAACTTTATTTTTTTTATTTTTAATTTTTTTTTGTTTTTTCAAGACAGGGTTTCTCTGTATATCCCTGGCTGTCCTGGAAATCACTTTGTAGGCCAGGCTGGCTTTGAACTCAGAAATCTGCCTGCCTCTGCCTCCCAAATGCTGGGATTAAAGGTGTGCACCACCATGCTGGGCCTCATGCAAACTTTATATGCCCCAGTACAGGGGAACAAAAGGGCCAAGAAGTGGAGTGAGTGGGTAGGAGAGCAGGGTGGGGGAAGGCTATAGGGGACTTTTGGAATAGCATTTGAAATGTAAATGAAGAAAATATTTAATAAAAAATTAAAAAAAAAATCTTGGGCTGGAGAGATGGCTCGGTGGTTCAGAGCACTGACTGCTCTTCCGAAAATCCTGAGTTCAAATCCCAGCAACCACATGGTGGCTCACAACCACTGCCCAGCGCTCACCTCTTAAAAAAGAAAAAAAAATCCTCTGCTGTTTCCTACATTTGAAATAAAATTTCGCTGGGCAATGGTGGCACACGTCTTTAATCCCAGCACTCAGGAGGCAGAGGCAGGCAGATTTCTGAGTTTGAGGCCAGCCTGGTCTACAGAGTGAGTTCCAGGACAGCTAGAGCCACACAGAGAAACCCTGTCTCAAGAAACAAAAAACAAAACAAAAATCTAACTTCCAATTTTTATCCTTAACTTTTGAGCCCTATCTTGAGGCACCACTTATAGCTGGTCTTTGCTACTTCGTGGTTTCTTCTTTTTCCCTACCCTCTCTCTTTTACCTCCTATCTCTAGATAGAAGAGAAAGAAGAATAGACTAGAGAGAGAGAAAAAAGAGGGAGAGAGAGAGAGAGAATGAGATTTTTTTTTTCTTTTTGATTTTTTCGAGACAGGGTTTCTCTGTGTAGCCCTGGCTGTCCTGGAACTCACTCTGTAGACCAGGCTGGCCTCGAACTCAGAAATCCTCCTGCCTCTGCCTCTCAAGTGCTGGGATTAAAGGCGTGTGCCACCATGCCCAGCTGAGAATGAGATCTTAAATCTAATTTTTCTTTGTGTTTCGTCTTTGAGCATAACTATTAAAAAATTGCAAGGCTGGTGAGATGGCTCAGTGGGTAAGAGCACCCGACTGCTCTTCCGAAGCTCCAGAGTTCAAATCCCAGCAACCACATGGTGGCTCACAACCATCTGTAACAAGATCTGGCGCCCTCTTCTGGAGTGTCTGAAGACAGCTACAGTGTACTTACATATAATAAATAAATAAATCTTTAAAAAAAAAAATTGCAACTAAACTCCCCCCCCCCCACACCCTCCGAATCACCAATAACCACCAACCTTGCCTCTCAGGGCCCTTGAATTTATATATCCTTTGAAAAGTTCCCAGAATTCCAAATGTCACACAATCACAGGAATTATCTGCAGCTGGCAAAACCACAACTCTGCTAGAGCTGGAGACAAATCATCGTCAGCTGCTGTGGGTAGTCTGCAGCAGCCCCACATCCCTACACCTGGGATTAAAACAAGGGCACATTCCTTTAATATTTGTGTGTTTTTTCTCCCCAAAGAAACCCAAATTCCAGAATTCTTACTACAGATGGCTCTTTAGACAGCAGAGGAACTTTGCATTGATGATGGACAAAGCTTTAGTCAAGAAGAATTTCTGTGTAAGAGCAATCAATGGCTTTGTCTCATTCACTGGCACCCCCCCCCCCCCCCCCCGCATCACAGAGTGCGTGCCTGGCTGAGTGTACTGTAGGACTTCTTTAACAGTAAACCCAAGTTCTATACTAGGTGCTTTATCCTGTGTTCAGTGACTCAAGAGAGTCAACGAAAGCTGAAGATGATGGAGTTAGAATATAAACAAGCTGAATTTGGAGCTAAAGTTGTGAAATCATTGGAACATTAGGAAAATTCTTATAGTTCTTGAGTATATATATCAAATGCTATATTTTTATAAAAGTTTATTTTGTGTGTACAGATGTTTTGCCTGCATGTGTGTCTGTTTACCACTTGTGTGCCTGGTGCCTGTGGAGGAGGTCAGAAGAGGGCATCAAATCCCTGGATTACAGAAGCCACCCCATGGGTGCTACTTGGTCTTCTAGAAGGACAAGCAATGGTTTTTTGTTTTGTTTTGTTTTTTGTTTTTAACTGCTGAGCCATTGTTTCTCCAATCCTGAATACTATATTCTTGTTCTTGCATGGCCCATAATATTAAAGATCTGTTATTTTATAATCCAAACAATAAGTCTATGACTTATATTCAGCACTCTCCTTGTATAGTTGGGTGAACAAGGGAATAGATTAAAAAAAAAAAAAAAGGAATTTGCACTCGTACAACAATCTTCGGACTGATTAGGTTCAGAGCCAAGATCTACACCTAAGCACTTTAACTCAACGTCGTGTTATTTATTTATCTGGACACAATACTTGAATGCAAATAGGTTTTTTTTTTGTTTGTTTAACCTTATAATACAAACTAATTGTATGGTCCAGGTCTGGTGACTCAGTATTGTAATCTCAACACTTGTGAAACTGAGGCAGGAGGACTGCCACAAGTTCAAGGCTATGTTAGGCCACAGAGTGAAACCTGGTTTACAGAAAGATGGCTCAGAAGGTCAAGGCACTTGACCATGAAGCCTGGCAACCTGAGATCCATTCCTGGGATCCATATGGTGTGAAGAGAGAGCTGACTCCTGAAAGTTGTTCCTTTTCTTCCATACGTGGGACACAGTACATGGGCCCATATGCATACATGTATAGGAGAAACAAATAAGTAAATGGAGGACTGTGGAGATGGCTCAATTGGTGTTTGCTATGCCAAGTATGAATACCTAAATTCTGGTTCCCAGCATACACCTAAAACCTTGGGCATGTATGAATCTGTAATCCTAGAGCTGGTGAGAAGGAGACAGGAAGATCCCTAGTGCTTGTTTCTGTCAATCACTCTTCAAACTCTGGGTTCATTGACAAACTCTACCTTTAAGATAAGGTGGAGAACAACTTTGGAAGATACCTGATGACCTCTGATCTCTGTAGATACACACACACACACACACACACGTACTTATGTATTTGAGGGCTCTGGGTGAGTTTCTGATCT
Source organism: Mus caroli (assembly GCF_978045245.1). Classification (NCBI taxonomy): domain Eukaryota; kingdom Metazoa; phylum Chordata; class Mammalia; order Rodentia; family Muridae; genus Mus; species Mus caroli. The sequence continues at coordinate 71,638,654 of NW_028227258.1, read as the reverse complement.
GTCCTTTTTCTTTTCTTCCTACACTATCTTCATGCGGTTATGTTCTCCATCATAATTCTTTTTTTTTTGTTTTTGTTTTTTTCAAGACAGTGTCTCTGTGTAGCCCTGGCTGTCTTGGAATTCACTCTGTAGATCAGGCTGGCCTGGAACTCAGAGATTCACCTTCCTCTGCCTCCCAATTGTTGGGATTAAAGGCATGCACTGTCATGTCCAGCTCTCCATCATAATTAACTTTATTTATATATTTTGCAGTATTGGGTTTTGAACATGCTAACTAGTATTCTATCACAGCTATATTCTCTAGGTCAACTCTTGTGTTTTTTTTTTTTTCCTTTTTTTTTTTTTTTTGAGTCAGGGTTTCTCTGTATAGCCCTGGCTGTGCTGAACTCACTTTGTAGACCAGGCTGGCCTCAAATTCAGAAATCCGCCTGCCTCTGCCTCCTGAGTGCTGGGATTAAAGGCGTGCGCCACCTCTAGGTCAACTCTTAACAAATTAATTTTTAGGTATTTACAAACCGTGTTTTCCTTGCATGAATGTGTATGCACTGTAGGAGCACCTGGTGCTCAGGGAAGTCAGAGGAGTGCTATGGATCCCTTGAACTGGAATTACAGATAGTTGTGAACCACCACCATATGGGTGCTGGCAATAGAACCTGGGTCCTCTGAGGAGCAACAAGTGCTTAACTATTGAACCATCTCTTCAGCCCCCCCTTTAAAGTAATTTGAAACATCTTCATATCTAGCCTCGGCTAACCTGTGACCTCAGCATCCCAGTGGTGAAGTTACATTTGTGTATCATCATGTCAGGCTTACAATTTTATTTCCATAGTGATTTGAAAAAAATGTCTTCTCTACTGTCTCTGGCACTAGTTAGATCTGACTTTTAATCATTGCTTAGTTGCTGTCTACCTTTGCCAGTTGCTTACTCTGACCCTGTTCCTTAATACACATGGGTTAAAATCTCAAGTCTGTCACATGTGTAACTTTTAATTGATAACTTATTGTCCTCACCTGTAAGATAGGATGGCCAGTACTTGCCTCACAGAGAGTAAGAATTCATTGTTCTTGTTCCCCCCAAAAGTTATTATTCTTTCAATGTGTTTATTTTTGTGATAATTAGTTCTCATCTCTTGGGCGCTCAGAAAGAATATTCATGGTGTTCTAGAAACGTAGAATGTAGGCGGGCCTAACCGCTTCGAGGAAGTAGGAGATAGCCAGGCTAGCAAAAGAAGCCGGGCCTTGACTTGGCTAGTGCAATAGGGTGGGGTGGGAAGCTATATCCTCACTGTGAACAGAAAAAGACCAGATCCCAGAGTATACACTATGAACACCATAAATTCAGTACATTTAGCTAATTGTTTGTTTTTTCTTTCGGCTGTTATGATACAACCAGGAAAGGACCCATCAGAAGTAAATTAACATACGAGTCCCAAGGCCTTGGGCAGAACGGGGCAGGCCACACCCCAGAAAGACAAGGCAGAGCTCCTAAAGCTAGTCCTGTCCCTAAATTCATGGATTCTGTCGCGATGAAACACCACCCACCCAAACACAGAGACCAGCGCCGTTCTCAGTCTCCATCTTTAGACGTGAAAGAATGAGAGCCTGTCAAAGGAGAATCCCGGTTTTAAGAGACTAGGTGGTACGGCGGCTGCCAGGGGACCAAAACGTCTATAAGGTAAAGCTGCAGCCTGAAGCGATTTTTTGACCCCCGACACTTAATGGGCTGTCGAAGACCCGGATGTGTCTGGGACTGGCCGAGGTACCCATTAACGCGCCCCCGCTAGACCATCCCCCTTCTCCATTTATGATTGGATTTTCTTGACGCCAATCACTACTTCTCCAGCCACCCACTCCTCAAGGGTGGGGTGAAGTCTCGCTATCCCGCTTTCAATTGGTAGGAGCAAGAAGAGGAGGGCGGGTAGCCGGCTAAGTTCCTCCAATGGTCGTCGTGGCGTGTGGTTAAGGCGGAGTCAAGGCGCTTGGCAGCTGCCCAATCAGCGTCCTTGTTTGTGTGGTGCCGCCGCCGCCGGTGCAGCCGCCGCCGCCGCTGCTGCCCCTGTCTGTACCGCAGTGTCTGCTCCGCCCGCCCGCCCTCCCCGACCCGGCCCGCCCCCTCCCCCACCCCCGCTCCCGGACCCGCCAGTGGGGTCTGGATCCCACTGTGCCGTCGCCGCCTCCTTTTTCGACGCCTTCACGGCCGCCTGAGGAAGCGACCTGGTCGGGAGTTCCGCCGTCGCTGCCAGGTGAGGAGCTCTGGCCTAGGCCAGCCTGGCCGCCAGCCCGCCAGCCCGCCCGGGGGCGGTGAGGAGAGACGGAGGGAGCGAGGCTGCGAGAAGGCGGCGGTGGGGGAGGGGAAAGGTGGAGGGCGGGGGGAGGGGAAGCGCCCGCGAGCCGACGCCCGCCCGCGCGCCCCCGCCTGGCGTCCCCTCCCCCAGCCCGGCCTGCGCGCCCCCGCCTCGCGCTCCCCTTCACCTCTTCCCCTCCCCCCCGCGCGCGCGCCCTGGTCTTTCACTTAGGCCTCGCGCGACCCGGCTGGTGTCCCTTCGTGTCTTCGCTTTTTACTCTTTCTCCCCTCCCTCGCTCCCCGTTTCCCTCGCCATCCCCCTTTTCACTCAGTACCTCATGCCCGCCATGCTCCCCTCTTCTCCGGAGCGTCCTCCTCTCCGTGTTTTTAACTCTCCGCCCCCAGTAGTGCCCTCGGGGTGCGGGGGCCGCTCCCTGCACTGAGTCCTGTGTTTGACGGCGGATAGGACGAAAAGGGGATCCTTAAGGGTGGAGGAAGCACTGGATAATTATCTTTATTTGGGGGACAGGCTCAGGAGTGCAGAACCTTACCCCTTTATTTCGTCGTCCATCGTTCCCTGGCCCTCCGTAAGAAAAGGGAATTGTCTTGACTTGCGTGGGTTACTTACCTCGTGTAGCAACTAAACCACCCATTTTCTCAGCCGGGCTTCTGGGATTCGCTGGATCTGTTTCCCAGTTTACTTCTTGAGGGTTGATGGAACTAGAACTTACTCTTCCGGACCAAGTCGGGACTTAGAGTACTTTTTGCCTCCTTGGGCTCAGTTACCTGAAGGAGCTAGTTACTCCTGTGAATGAAGGGATTTAGGTGTTAATCGCTGTCCCGGACAGCTTCCCTGCTCTATAAAGGTATGGAGTTCATCCCCAGCGCCAGAATCACTCCAAGCATAAGATGTACCTTCGTAAGGACTGGTCCTGAGATGGAGGTGGCGGCTTTACTGGTGGGTAGGTAGCATGTGGATGCTGAAGTTAGCAGTGTTTCCCTGTTCTCTTCTGGAGAGAACCAGTGTTCTGGTAGTTACTTGAAGGGCTTTTGTGTGTGTGCTTCAGAGGTGGGAATAATATAAATTAAATCATCTTTTAGCAAAAAGAGAGGCAGTGTTTTCATGCCTACCCAGCAAGATTTGAAATAGTACTTGAAGTTGGAGTAAAAGTAGGTTTGATCCATGTGGATTGGAGAAGAGCTTTTGTAGTTTTTTTGGAGCGGTTCCTTTTCCAGAAATTATAATTTAAATAGACAACAGATGAATGTGGCACAGATGAAAGTAAGAAGAAATCTTCCCTTTCCACCTCTGTCCTCCAACCATCTTTCTTATCTTTACTACAGCCATGACTGAAGTTTTTTGGCCTCTGTATTAGTGTCTGTAAGTTGTTGATTATCCTGTTTGAGAATTGAGTGATTTCTTTATTGCTTTTTCTTTGATACATGGGCTTACATTCTTTCTTGAAGTCTGATGACCACTTTGATTTATATTTTTGGTGCAGGAGAAGTCTTGATAAGAATTGTCCTAGAAGGGGGCTGGAGAGATGGCTCGGGTTAAGAGTACTGACTGCTCTTCCAGAGGACTCAGGTTCAATTCCAGCACCCACAGGGCTGTCTGAGACTTTCTATAATTCTAGTTCCAGGGGATCTGACACCCTGGGGATGGAGGAAGAGAGAGAGAATATTGTTCTAGAGTAGCAACAGTTGTGTGTGTGCTTGATTGGTAAGGAGGCGACTTCTGCTGATATTAAAGACAGTGGTGTGGCGGGGTAAGCTCATTCTGAGGGAAGGAAGATACATCTGTTGGAAATGTCATGCCACAGATGCTGGGCTGGGCCACGCATAGACTTTTCCTTGGGCTTTTTAAGAAGATAAGTTTATAAATAGGCCATGGTGAGTATTGGTCCGATATGATTGATAGACTTTTCATTCTGGAGGCAGTGATTTGGAAGAGGTAGGTATTAACAGAAGGCTGGACCTGTAGGTTGAATGACTAGTTAGAGAAGAGATGAAGTTTATATAGATTTTTAACGCTACCTATTCTCGTTGTTGTTGTTGTTGTTGTTTTGTTTTGTTTTCGAGACAGGGTTTCTATGTATAGCCCTGGCTGTCCTGGAACTCACTCTGTAGACCAGGCTGGCCTCAAAGTCAGAAATCCGCCTGCCTCTGCCTCCCAAGCACTGGGATTAAAGGCATTCGTCACCACGCCCGGCTAAACTGCCTATTCTTTAGTTGAGAATATTTTTAATGAGGTGAGAGTGATTGTGCTTGACATCAGTATCCATCTTTATGGCACCGTAGTTTGCTTCCCCTAATTATGTCATGTCTGTTAACTTCCTGTTTAGATGCAGTCTCAACAGGGTTTGAATAGAAACTACATTAAATACTTGTCTAGAAACAAAATTATCTTGGTTCCCTGATCAGCCCTTCAAATATACATCCTGGCAATAACTTAGACTGTGTTTAGCATAGGGGAACAGGGTGAAGAGAGATGTGTGGAATTTTTTTTCTAACCCTCATAAGTCTATAGTACTTTCTAAAGTTTGTGTTTTCTAGAGTCATGATTGTAATCTCAACACTTGGGAAATTGAAGGAGGATTCTTTGAATTTCAAGCAGCATAGACTACATAGTGAGTTCAAAATAGCTAGAACTACTGAATTAAGACACATTCTCAAAACAATTAAAACCCTAAACAAAAAAGCTGGCATAGGCCCTTCATCCTCAGCTGGGAATCAGGAGTTCAAGGTCATCTTCTGTTTTATATCACTTTTGAGCTCTCCTACACCCTTCCTCAAAAAAAAAAAAAAAGGCTTGTGTGTTTTCCCCTCTTTGTTGTGGGTGGTGGTGGAGTTTCTCTGTCACTTTCTCTTGGTTCCACTCGGCCTCCTGGACACTCTAGATTGGGCCCTGGTTCAGAGTGCAGTTATGCCGGGCAGTGGTGGTGCACACCTTTAGTCCCAGCACTTGGGAGGCAGAGGCAGGCGGATTTCTAAGTTCGAGGCCAGCCTGGTCTACAGAGTGAGTTCCAGGACAGCCAGGGCTACACAGAGAAACCCTGTCTCGAAAAAACAAACAAACAAACAAAAAACAAAACAAAAAAAAGTGTAGTTACAGCTGGGTGGTGATGGTGAACACTTTTTTTATCCCAGCACTCAGGAGGTAGAGGCAGGTCTCTGAGCTCTGTGAGTTTGAGGCCAGTTTGGTCTACAGAGCAAGTTCAGAACAATCACAGCAATACGGAGAAACCCTGCCTTGGAATAAAGGTGATAAAAAAGTTTGAAGGTTGAAGAGGTGTCATTGTGCTCAGAAAGGCCAACATTTCAGGAGTCCCTTGTCTTTTTTTTTTTTTTTTTTTCATTTTCTTTTTTCTTAAAGATTTATTTATTTTTATTTATATGAGTACACTGTAGCTGTGTTCAGACACACCAGAAGAGGGCATCAGATCCTATAACAAATGGTTGTGAGCCACCATGTGGTTACTGGGAATTGAACTCAGGACCTCTGGAAGAGCAACCAGTGTTCTTAGCTACTGAGCCATCTCTCTAGCTACTCGTCTTTTTTTTTTTTTTTTTTTTTTTTTTTTGAGACAAGAGTTTCTTTTTTTTTTTTTAAAGATTTATTTATCTATTATATGTAAGTACACTGTAGCTGTCCTCAGACACCCCAGAAGAGGGCGCCAGATCTCGTTACGGATGGTTGTGAGCCACCATGTGGTTGCTGGGATTTGAACTCTGGACCTTCAGGAAGAGCAGTCGGGTCCTCTTACCCACTGAGCCATCTCACCAGCCCCCGACAAGAGTTTCTTTACACAGCTTTGGCTGTCATTGAATTGGCTCTATAGACTAGGCTGTCCTAGAACTCACATCTATCTGTCTGCCTCTGCCTCCTGAGTGCTGGGGTTAAATTTGTGTTCTAGCACTCCTGGCTCTCCTCCTTTTAAGCAGTGACCTATGTTGTTTGCCAAGCAGACCTCTCACCTCCACTTAACTGATTGTTTCCCTTCTCCTCAAGCTGTGTAGGGAAACAGCAACTGTGCTGTCCTGGTTCTAGACTCTGGAGCATATTCTCTGTTAGCCACCCCTTTAGGAGACAGGCTAACAAGCAGCCCTTCTGCACTTCACTTAGGAGGCTCATTTTGCTTGGCGTATTGAGAAAAGTCAAAACAGATTTAGTTGATGAAAACAACTGCTAGGAAAATCATAAAATTGAGCCATAAGTGTGTTCAAAGGACTTTGTTTCCTAGACCTTTGCAGGATTTAGATGTCAGTGTACAGTATCAGGCATTTTGTGAGGCACATTGGAAGGAAAGGTATTAAAAAAAATACACAACCTAGATTGATTCCAACTCTGGTTCTAGCATAAAACTGTCCACCTGCTTGCTTGGGAAAAATCCCATCAACATGATGCCACACAATTGCAGATCAATTAATTTTGGCTAAGTATGGAAAAAGAATTTGTTTTTGTGAAAAAGAATGGCTTTGGGGGAGAAAGTATCTATTTTTGCTTATATTCTATAATCTGAAGGTTTTTCTCTAAATTGTTTGTAGATTTTGGCCAGTTTCAGTTGGTGAAGCAGGGATCCTTTTCCTCAGTGTTCATTTATCAATGAGTTCTTGGGTAGGAGAGGAATGACACATGGTCATTAAGGCTTTTTTTTTTTTTTTAAGATTTATTTTATGTATATATGAGTACACTGGTGCTGTCTTTAGACACACCAGAAGAGGGTGAGTGTCCATCACAGATGGCTGTGAGCCACCATTTGGTTGCTGAGAATCAAACTCAGGACCTCTGAAAGAGCAATCAGTGCTCTTAACCACGGAGCCATCTCTCCAGCCCCTCATTAAGGCTTTATAAGTTGACTCTGTGATATGTAGTGTTTTCCTCAGAATACCTTAAATTGCCATTGCCTTGAATTACCTACAAATGGCCAGAAACGTCAAGAGTTTGGGATTATAGTAGCAAGAGTAACAGGTACATACTTCCTGTTTTATTTGGTTTGGTTTCTTTTTTGAGACAGGGTCTGTCTGGCCTGGAACTCTCAGAGATTGGCCTGCATCTGCCTACTGAGTGCTGGGGTTAAAAGCCTACTCTACCATGCCTGGCTAGTTTTTTTTTTTTTTTTTTAAAGATTTTATTTATTTATTATATGTAAGTACACTTTAGCTGTCTTCAGACACTCCAGAAGAGGGCGCCAGATCTCGTTACGGATGGTTGTGAGCCACCATGTGGTTGCTGGGATTTGAACTCTGGACCTTCGGAAGAGCAGTCGGGTGCTCTTACCCACTGGGCCATCTCACCAGCCCTAGTTTCTTTCTTTTGAGGTATAAAATGTTCAAATCCCAGATATAAGAGTCATAGTAATTGCACATCTTTGGTATGAGAACTTGTTTGAGATACTGTAACTCATGCTGGTCTTCAACTCCCAGTGTGATCCTTTTGCTTTAGCCTTCCAAGTGTTAAGATTAAAAGTGTGTGCTATCCTACCTATTTCCATTTACTTATTTACTTAGATTTTTTTGAGTTAGCAACTTGCTACATAGACCAGGCTGGCCTAAGATTCCTCTTCCCCCTGACATAGCCTCCGAAATCCTGGAATTACAGGTGTGCATGCCTACACCCACCTTTGATTTTAATGAATTAATTTAGTAGTGATAGTATATTTGAGACAGGGTCTTATTATGTCTGAAATTAACTGTGCACTGGACTGGCCTCAAAGTCATAGAGTCTGTCTACCTCTGCCTCCCAAATGCTGGGACTAAAGGTGTCCACTACTATACTGGGAAATTAAAAAAAAAAAAAAAAAAGAAATATATATATATGTGTGTGTGTGTATGTATATATATAATCTAGTAGACTGCTAAAGAAACTAAGCAAAGTATTGTTGAAAACTCTTATTGTAATTATACCTGATGATACACATTTTTAAAATAATTCATGTTGTTGTTATTATTATTTGAACCTAACAGACTTACTACTTTAAGATTCCTGGTCAAAACTGTTGATTTTGTCTTGTTTGGGCTGTGTACAGGAGAGTTAAATTTATAACCTTTCAAAATATGGATTGTTTTTATAGAGAATTTATATTGGGCATCAGGAAAAATAAGTATTTGTGAGGGATTTGCAAGTTTTAACTGGAGGGTTTACATTATTTACAGTGAACTTTTTAATAGTCTAGATCTGGAATTTTGACGAGGCAAAGTGAAATGTAGGGGTAGAGAACCTTTTTTTGATTTTTTTCTTTTTTGAAGCTGTTTAACTTAGGGCTGCCCCATGCTAGGCAAGTACCCTACAAGTGAGCTGTAAATCTAGATCCCTTATACTTTTGTTGTTGTTGTTGTTTTGGTTTTTTTTTCAAGACAGGGTTTCTCTGTACAGCCCTGGCTGTCCTGGAATGATCCTTATACTCTTTATCTTTTTCATGAGCTGTAGCTTGTTTGTGACTAGCCACATAGTCCAGGATGACCTAGAATTCCTTATTCAATTGCCTCAGCCTTCCAAGTGCTGAGATGACTGCCTGCCTGTCAGAAAATAGCTACTTTTTTACACTGAGATAATACAGCTAATTGCCACATGTCTTTCATATAATTGCTTCAATGCCATATTTTCTTTTATTTTTATTTTACTTTATATTTATGGGTGTTTTGCCTACATGGGTGTCTGTACTTCTGGAACTGGAGTTACAGTTGTTAGCTCCCATGTGATCGCTGGGAATTGAACCTGGGTCTATGCAATAAGCCAGTGTTTGCAAGCACTGAGTCATCTGTCCAGCCCCTTGTTTTATTTTTATATTTTTGAGACAAGATTTCATTTAGTGCCTAGGCTAGCCTGCTTCATTTAACCTCTGAAGTACTGGGATTACAGGCATGAGCCTCCATGCCTGACTAAATGTCATCTTTTTAATGAGGCCTTATTTCTACAATTTATTTTTATTTTTACTTTTTACTTTATGTGTATAAGTGTTTTGTCTCTATGTTTTTATGTGGACTATGCATGCTTGGTATCTGTGGAGGCCAGAAGACAGACAGGAGTCACCATGAGGGTGATAGGAACTGAATGCAGGTCCTCTTGAAGAACAGCTAGTGTTCAGTTAGTGTTGAGTTCTTACCCCAGCCCTAAATTTTATTTGTGTGTGTGGGGGTATGTAAATGTCTTTACTTGCTGAGCCACGTTACTATCCATCTATCTATTCATTCATTCATTCATTCATTCATTCATTGAGAAGGGTCTCAGCTATCTTAGGCTGGCCTTAAACATACTATGGAATTGAGGATGATCTTGAAGTTCTGATTTTCTTGCTTCTACTTCACAAATCCTGAAATACAAACATTCACCACCACATCAAGTTTTCCTAACTCTTTAGAATCTTACCTTCAGCCCCCATCTATTTTTCATATCTAAGTTTTCTTTTACTCTCTTCTCTTTTTCTTGGTACTTAACAACTTTAAATCGTTTACTTTTGCTGGGCAGTGGTGGCAAAAACTCTTTCCAGCACTTGGGAGGCAGAGGCTGGTGATCTCTGAATTTGAAGCCAGCCTGGTCTACAGAATGAATTACAGGACAGCCAGGGCTGTTAAACCAAAAAAGAAAAAGAAAGACAAAAATTAAATTCATTGCTTGTTGTTTCCCCTCTTGTAATAATAAAGGTTTTGAAGGTGTGGATTCATATTCATGGTATTTATTTTGATCCTTTGTTTAGTGCCTAATATAATTTCTGTCATACAGTTAATAGTCATATTTGTTATCGAATTGGCATAATAGTGTCTTCCTAACTAAATGTAAACTTCATTTACAATAAAATAAGTGTGATAAATACAATATTGGATTGCAAAATGTTATAAAATTTTAATTTAGAAAAGTTTGTAGCTGGGCAGTGGTGGCACTTGTCTTTAATCCTAGCACTTGGGAGGCAGAGGCAGGCGGATTTCTGAGTTCAAGGCCAGCCTGGTCTACAGAGTGAGTTCTAGGACAGTCAGGGCTACACAGAGAAACCCTGTCTTGAAAAACAAAAAGCAAAATAAAATTTTGTACACATGTGCATGTAGTTGGATGTAGTGTGGATGTAGATGGATATAGTGTGCATGTAGATGGATGTAGTGCTCAGAGAGACTAGAAGAGATGAATTACAGGTGGTTGCAAGATTCAAGTACCCGGATGTGGGTATTGGGAGCTGAATTCAGGTCTTCAGGAAGAGCTGTACATGTACTTAACCACTGAGCCATCTCTCTAGCCTCTGTAAAATGTTTTATAAACTTTTTTTCTTAAATTTTATGTTCATTTAATGTATATGAGTACACTGTTGCTGTCTTCAGACACACCAGAAGAGGGCATCAGATCCCATTATAGATAGTTGTGAGCCACCATGTGGTTGCCGGTAATTGAACTCAGAACCTCTGGAAGAATAGTCGGTGCTCAAATTATATAAATATGAGTGCTGGAGAGATGGCTCAGCAGTTAAGAGTACTGACTGCTCTTCAGAGGACCCAGGTTCAATTCTCAGCACCCACTGGCAACTTAATGTCTGTAATTCTAGTTCTAGGGAACATGACATCACACAGGCATACATGCAGGCAAAACACCAAAGCACATACAATAAAAATAAACAAATTATTTTTAAAAAAGAATTCTATAAAGACAAAAAGATTGCCTCCCCATTGAAATAAGTAATTTTTAGTACTAAGAATTAAAATCTTTAAGTGTGTTCATATATATTATTAGATTCTACCTAGAGGTAAATATGTCTATTTCCATATTTTATTGTTACTCCAAATATAACACTCCCATTAACATTGTTTCCTTTTAGAGTCATTGAGTCATCAAAGCCAGAAATGTGAGCAGCATTGACAGGTCTCCTTTTTTAAAATAATAATTTGTATTCTTTGAGAATGTATGCAATGTATTTGATCATAATCACCTTCCATTTCTCCTCTCCAACTTCCTCTCTTTCTAATTTTTTTTTTTTAATTGGGACAGGGTCTAGCTATGTAAACCAAGCTGGTGTTGAATTTGTAGTCCTCTTGCCTTAGCCTCTTTTTGTTGTTGTTGTTTGAGACAGGGTTTCTCTGTGTAGCTCTGGCTGTCCTGGAACTCATTCTGTAGACCAGGCTGGCCTCAAACTCAGAAATCCACCTGCCTGCCTTCCAAGTGCTGGGATTAAAGGCATGTGCCACCACTGCCTGGTGTCTTAGCCTCTTAAATGCCAGAATTGTTTAGTAGTTTACATGTACCACTAGGCCCATTATACTTTTGTTATTTTGTGTCTATTCCTCAATCTTTGGTTTCTTCTGAATGTCTATCACTGAATTTCTGATAAGGAATATTTCCACAAAGTGTTTTGTTTGTTTATGTGTGTATTTTTGGAGGGGAAGGTAGGGGTTTCTAGAAAAGTTTTCTCTGTGTAACCTTGGCTGTCCTAGAACTTATTCTGTAGAGCAGGTTGGCTTTGAACTCACAGAGATTCACCAGCCTCTGCTCCCTGAGTGCTGGGATTAAAGGCAAATGCCAGCCGGGTGGTGGTGGCGCATGCCTTAAGATCCCAGCACTCGGGACTGGTGAGATGGCTCAGCAGGTAAGAGCACCCGACTCCTCTTCCAAAGGTCCTTAGTTCAAATCCCAGCAACCACATGGTGGCTCACAACCATCGAGATCTGACTCCCTCTTCTGGAGTGTCTGAAGACAGCTACAGTGTACATTACATGTAATAAATAAATAAATCTTTTTAAAAAAAAAGATCCCAGCACTCGGGAGGCAGAGGCAGGCGGATTTCTGAGTTCGAGGCCAGCCTGGTCTACAGAGTGAGTTCCAGGACAGCCAGGGCTACACAGAGAAACCCTGTCTGAAAAAACCAAAAAGAAAAGAAAAACAGCCAGTGTTCCTGGTCTGTGTGCTTTGATAGGTTCTGTAGCCTAGGATGGGTATGTGTGGGAGAATAACCTATTTCTTCCTTTACTTCCAACTGCTGGAAAAGGTTCTGCTTCACTAGCTGTTTGAGACTTAACCTCATTATTTACACCAGACTGGCTGAGAACTTACTATGTGTCACACCAAACCTTTTTTTTTTTTTTGGTTTTTTCAAGACAGGGTTTCTCTGTGTAGCTCTGGCTGTCCTGGAACTCACTCTGTAGACCAGGCTGGCCTCGAACTCAGAAATCCGCCTGCCTCTGCCTCCCAAGTGCTGGGATTAAAGGCGTGCGCCACCACTCCTGGCCCAGACCAAACTTTGAGCAAATTGTTTGTTTCCTGAGTGCTAGCATTACTGACATGCACTACCAGACTGGGCACCATGATCTTTTATAATCCTTTTTAGTCTTGGTGCATTCCCCTTTTTCTTTTTGGAGGTAGAGTCTCACTGTGGTCAAGGCTGGCTCAGAGGTCTATATTGCCTTGGCCATCTTTTAACTTTTAACAAAGTTCTCTTGCTTTAATCTCCTGAGGTTGCAAGCATGGACCACTGTAGTTGAGTTCTTTTTTTTTTTTTCTAAATGTTTTAATATTCATTTATTTATGTATGTGAGTACACTGTTGCTGTCTTCACCAGAAGAAGGCATCAGATCCCATTACAGATGGTTGTGAGTGGTTGCTGGGAATTGAACTCAGGACTTCTGGAGGAGCAGTCAGTGCTCTTAACTACTGAGCTTAGGTTGACTTACTCTTGTTCTCTTTTAAACTCTGATCATATCATCTTTGAGGTGTTCTCCTAAATACCTTGAACAGTCTACTTATTTTTGTGAAAAATATTCAGTAATGTCCACTCATTGAAAAGATAAAATTTAAACTTGCTTAGCATTCAAGACCATTTATGATCTTGACCTTTGCCTTTTTATCCAGTATGTCTTTTCTTCATTACAGTTAATATGTGAATAAATACAGTTTTAAATTCTCAGATGAATCTCCAAATCACAACTTAAATGCTGCTTTCTCTGGAAAGCCTTTTCTTACTTGCCCATAAGGATTTAAATACATTTTCTTTTTTAATCTCACTAAGCTTAATAAATATTTCTTGCCTACCCTCAGTAGTCTGTTAGTATCCTAAAAGCAAAATACAGTGGCTCAGTTCAAAGCTTTGGTTGCTCTTCCAGAGGACCCGAGTTTAATTGCCAGAACCCACAAGGTGGCTCACAACTGCTTGTAACTCCTGTTCAGGGGATCTGATGCCCTCTTTTGGCCTCCTTGGGTCACTTGTATGCACATAGTGCACAGACATTCATGCCAGCAAAACATCCACAACTATAAAATAATAAAATAAAAAATTAAAATAATTATTTTCAGTGCCTAAAATGTTGTCTTCTAAAAGATATTGAGAAACATTTGTTGCATAAGCGAACATTCCTGTAGGTTGAGAAAATGCTTCATAAATTTAGAAGATACCTCTTTTGAAGGATTATTGGTTCTTCCATATATAGTGTTTGTGTGATCTGTTGCCTGTGCCCTGGACTACTTGCCGCCTGACCCTATCTGCCCTTGGGGGGGTTGGAGGTGAGGTGGTACAGAGTCAATGACACAGACTCAGGAGCAGGTGGGAAATGCTACAGCAAGCTCATCTGAGCACTGTTGCAAGCTCCTTTCAATACCCTCCACCGGTGCCCCACTGGTCCCAAGAAAGCATCTCTTCTAAACAGCAGTTCCTGATTGGCTGACATTGTCTGCACCAGCAATCCTTGGTCTCTCAGGCATCCTCAATTAGGTCCTCCTGCAGGAGATGCTTTTTGGCCACCAGCGTTTACATAGAGGCAGCCTGCCATGCCTGCTACATATCTACCCTTTTGTTTTTAGATTTTGACAGCCTAGTGGGAGCTGGTATGTCATTGCCTCAACATCGTTGACCCCCACCTTGGAAGATTCCCAGTTTACTGGACTGTCTGTCTTAGGTTGTCCTGTCTTCCAGGATCTTATCCATCATTGACTACCAGCCCTCAAAGAGATATCACTCTGGAGGCATGTTACACAAGGGGGAGATGAGGAACAGCCTATGTGGTGGTCTCACAGATCTCTGCCATCCATGCTTTGATCACTTCCTTGGGAGGTGGGGCTCAATTGGGATTTTTGAGAGCCATCAGCACCTGGGGGGGGGGTTGCCTTATTTATGGAACACTGCCTGGAGATATGCTTTGTGGGACACTTAAACAAAATAATTATTAGTATAACAATTCCTCCCATAAGTGGCTGTCGAGGAAGGATCAAACAGCTTCTTAATATTGTTTTCACACTTTTCCCAAGAACCCGGCATCCTGGGAGAGCACAGATGCCCTGGTCACATTGAGGTTGGTTATGTTCTCCCTTAACAGCACAGAATAGTTAAAGAATTTGTCTGACCCAGGTACCTTTAAGATATTGAGCCAACTGTTGTTGGCTTCAGTGGCGTTACGTATCTACTAAGGAGTTAGGCAGGTAGAGTGAAACCTGGGGTCACATGCCAGTAGAGACATGTCCCTCATAAGGGCCAACACTACTGCAAGCAAGTCAGTTTGTTGTTGAAAAGTGGATGGCTTGATAAAGATGTTGATTTAGTACCTCCTGTGCCTTCAGTGCCTCAGCTGACTTAAAGACTACAGCATATTGACAGTTTCTGCTGTAAGGGCTGTCAGGGTCAAGGCAACAACAGCTGTTGTTGCCCCGGCAGTGCCTGCAATGATGGCTGCAATACCAAAATTCCTCTTTCCCTGGTGTAGGTTGTAAGTGAGTCTGGGCCATCAGAGTGATAGCATGAAAGTGGGTGGTATTTACCACAGGCATCCAAGTGGCAGCTGGTTCCCTCTTCAGGATAGCGATTGTTGAATACCTCATCCAGCAGGTGGTCAGGAGACTTTCTCATTAAAGTAGTTAAGGCTGTCTCTGACAGTGGTGGTATTAGTGCCAGAAAGAAACAGGGAGGTCGGACATAGTCTGGGGTGGCTTTCTAGGCAATCTGGCTGCCAATGGTTACATTCATTTACCGGGGTTGTCCCAGACCACATTTTTGCCAACCAGTTTATGTGGAAATTCATCTCATTAAAGAGACGGCCACCTTTTAGGAGAGTAAGGCAGTGTAAATTAAGACAATTAGAAGGGCCACATAAATCCCAATTGCTCATAATGGGGTCATGATAGACTCTAATGGGATCCCTGTTAACATAGGGAGTAATAATGGAAGCACTGTGTGAGGTAAACCTCCATATACCAAATGTGAGGTTAGATGACAATATCAGGTAGTCCCTGGTGAATTTTACACCTACCCCAGGCTGGCAGTGCTCCTAAGGGATAGAAAATCCCACAAAAGTGGGCATTTGAGGCAGGGATGGACATGATATGCTTGGGGGATCCTTTGGGGATTTGTAGTCAGTAAGGGGAATGTGAATTTCCATGCCTAACGTGCCATAAGTTAGATTATCATGAAAGTCCCCTATGGTCATATTGTACAGTTGAATACAAGGGCCAACAGAGGAGACATTGGTGGTAAAGCAGAGAATTTCCTCCATGAGCCAGGTGCTTTCTAATCATCGTGTATTAGTGACACCTACTACACGGAAGAACAAACCCAAACTCACATTGGAAGAGAAATCTTGGTTGAGTCACTTGATTTCTGTTTGTTTGTTTTTGTTTTGTTTTGTTTTGTTTTTCAAGACAAGTTTTCTCTCTATACCCCTGGCTGTCCTGGAACTCTATAGACTCAGAGATCTGTCAGCTTCTAATTTCCAAGTGCTGGGATTAAAGGTATACACTACCACAGCCTGGCTGACACTTGATATCTTTAAGCCTTAATTTCTTAAACTTAGAAATGATAACTACTATTTTACTAAGTTTCTGTGCAAATAAAAAATCACGCACGTAGTGTTTGTAAACTATAAAGCACCTTAAGATCTTTATTTTTAATTATGTTTAGATGGAGCTAGAGAAATGGCATAGTAGTTAAGAGCATTTGTTGCTCTTCTGAAGGGCCTGAGTTGGTTCTTGATACCTGTATAGGGTGGCTCATTACCTGTAATTCAACACCAGAAGATTTGACACTTTTTTCTGACCTCTTCTCACATGTGCCATGCACACAAACACAGACATACACTTAAAAAGACATATTTTTTAAGGGGGGGGGCACGAGTGTGCATCTTTCTCTGCCTGTCTGTGAATGGGTGCAGGTTCCCTTGGAGGTCAGAGGTGCAGAGTTCCGGTGGAACTCAAAAGAGTTCAAGGCTGGCCTGCTTTTGCCTCCCAAGTGCTGGGATTAAGTAAATGTACCACTATGCTTGGCTTGTTTATACAGGGTTTTATTATGTATATATACACACACAGCCCAGATTCTCCTAATTTAATTTAATTTTTCTTACTACATTTATTTAATTGTGGAATAAGGATGGGGTGCGTGCTTGTATGGAGGTTATAGGACAATTTACAGGAGTTGATTCTCTCCTGAGTTTTATGGATTGAACTCAGGTCATCAGACTTAGTAGCAGGCATCTTGCTGGCTCCACATAGATTGTTTTGAATTCATGCTCCTCTTTCCTCAGCCTCCTGAGTTTTGGAGTAATCAGTGTCATCCATTATGGCTGGCTTATCCCACTCCTTTCCCAAATATTTTAATGCACCTTCAGATTTGGTAGCTATTCTCATTTGACTTTGTATAATGTATTAATATTGAACTGAAAGCTTTTCAAGGAATATGGGCAAATGGAAAATGACTTTTTATAGCAGTGTTTTGTAGTTGGCAGGAATATAGCAGTTGCATCTTGAAGAACCTTGAGGGTTCTAAGGAGAACAAAATAGTGGTGATTTATTTGAGATCTGGGTCTAATGAAGTATTTTACATATATACCCAATATATAATAAAACTTTATGAAAAAAAATGAGGGGCTAAAGAGATAGCTCATTGGTTAAGAGGGCTTGCTGTAGAAGGCTCAATGTTTTGCCAACCACCTTGGTAGCTCACAATTGCCTCTAATTTCAATTTTAGGACTCAGTTTCCTCTACTGGCCTCCACAGCTCCTTCATACCGATATGTGAGCACATAAACACACAAATAAATAAAAAGGATAAATCTTTTTTCTTTTTGGGTTTTTTCCCTTTTTCTTTTCTTTTTTTTTCTTTCTTTCTTTCTTTCTTTCTTTCTTTCTTTCTTTCTTTCTTTCTTTTTTTTTTTTTTTTGAGACAGGGTTTCTCTGTATAGCCCTGGCTGTCCTGGAACTCACTCTGTAGACCAGGCTGGCCTGGAAATCAGAAATCTGCCTGCCTCTGCCTCCCAAGTTGCCCGGCTTTTGTTTTGTTTTGTTTTGGTTTGTTTTTTTTTTTGTTTTGTTTTTGTTTTTAGAGACAGGGTTTCTCTGTATAGCCCTGGCTGTCCAGGAGCTCACTTTGTAGACCAGGCTGGCCTCGAACTCAGAAATCTACCTGCCTCTGCCTGCTGGAATTAAAGGTGTGTGCCACCACGCCCGGCTTCTTTTTGGTTATTTGAGACAGGGTTTCTCTGTGTATCTCTGGCTCTTCTGGGTCTTAATTTGTAGGCCTGGCTGGCCTTGAACTCATATCTATCTGCCTTAGCCAGTCAAGTGCTGGCACTAAAGGTACACATTACTACCACCTGGCAAAATCTTAAACAACAGCATTCAGGCATGGTGGCACACACTTGTGTTCTCAGTCTTCAGGAGCCAGAGTCAAAAAGATAGATATAAGTTTGAGGTTAGCCTGGTCAACAAGATGAGTTGAGGCCTTTTCTCAGAAAAAAATAGAGCAAACAACCACCAAACCCAAATGTATGTAATTTTTTTTTTCTTTTTTTAGTATATATTTGAGTTATGGAGAGTAGTGAGCCATCAACACAGTTCTGAGAATTAAACTCAGGTTTCTGCAAGTGCCGTTTATGAATATGTGCTCTTTTAATTGCTGAGCTATGTCTCTGGCCCTGATTTTTAGTTGTTTTGGGGTTTGGTTTTATTTATTTTTATTTTTGAGTTTTCTTTGAGACAGGTTCTTAAATGTAGCCCAGGCTGACCTCAAACCCAATGTGTAGGTGAGGCTTCCCTTGAGGCCTTCACTTCTCACAGGCAGGAGTCACCATATCCGCTTTTGCATTGTGCTCTAGATTTAGTTGAGGACATGAAAAAGTGGAGAAAAGGAAACTAAGATTTCAAGGTTTTTCTCTGTGTGTGTGTTCATGTTCATACACACATATGAGTATAGCTGTGTGAGTGCTATGGCCTTTGTTGGGGCTTTTAGTACCTCTCTTATGGGTTCTAGAAAGCAAACTCCAGCTTGTATGGAAAGAGTATGACTTTTGCCCAGTGTTTATAACTATCTAATGTGTAAGGAAACCTTTGGAAAGTGGCAACTTAACTTTGGTTTCCTGTCTCACTATGCAGTGCTGGCTGCTGTTGAATTCAGTATGGGGAGACAGGATAGCTTCTGGCTGAGATCTAGCTGCTTCTACTGGGGTTAAAGGTATAGGCCACCATGCCTGAAGGAGTTTTGCTTTTTTAAAAAAGTTAATAGCAAACTTGGCATGCATGTTTCTGGATATGTGGGAAAATGTGTAAAATATAGTAGCTATCATTTTAACCCTTTAAAATGCACAGCTTAGCAGAGGTTGATGTCTGGCATCTTCCTCTCTTCCTTTATCTCTCTCCACTTTATTTTTGAGACAGTTTTTCCTCTCTATATACTTGGAGCTCATTGATTGGCCAGACTTGGCCAGAGAGCTCTAGAAAAAAACCATGATATCCCAGACCCCACAGTGCCGGAATTATAGACATATGCCACCCATGCTGGGGATATGAAGTTGAACTATCTCATCTCCTCATCCATGATTGTAGAACTTTTTAGTAGGTATCAGTTTGGCCTCCACCTATACACTGTGGCATGTACTCCACCATACAGTTTGAGAAATAAAAGGTAAATTCTGTGCTTGCTGAGAATAGCCTTGAACTTCTGATCATCTTGCTACTATATTTACAGAGCCTTGAATTATATTTACCACTATACCTGGCTTATGCTGAGCTGGGGATGAAATCTAACCTTGATAGGCAAGCTTTCTACCATCAGAGCTACATCTCTACCCCTGGCTATGTCATAATTTTATCTGGTTCTCCAGACCTATTGTTTGGAATAATATGAAATAAACAGTTTTCATAGAAGGTTTACATATGACTTGTTAATACACAAATTAATGTCATTATTAGTAACCAAAGTAAATGCAAATGAAAGTTAAATACAGAAAAAGAAAATGAGATAGCAAAAAAGAATCTTAGCAAAGTTATTTGGGATATAAAAGGCAATGAACAAGGCTGGAGATAGCTCAGTAGTAGTATTGGCAAGTCCTGGGTTCTAGTCCCCATATTAAAAAACAAAGCAGTTTATGTCAAAACCATTGTTCATGTTTTTTCGTAAGAAATTATGGGTGTTTTAGGTTTTTTTTTTGTTTTGAGACAGGGTCTTACTATGTATTCTTTGGCTAGTTTAGAACTCTCAGAGAGTTCATTTGTCTCTGCCTCCTCAGTGCTGGGATTAAAGGCATGCTTGGTACTATGCTAGGCGTGAAATTTATGAATGTATGTATACATGGAATTATATGACTTTTCTGAACTCAGAAGTTAGTATTTGATTGCTCTTGGGAGTTCCTTGTCTATGAAAATACTTACCTCTTAAGGTTTTCAAGTTAATGTTTTTGTTGTCCTTTCTACTTTCTATTTTGCTTTAAATCAAACCTGTAGGTTCCTTGTGTGTCATATATCGGATATCATGCCTATCAGATATTAATATGATAATTCCTAACAGCAAAATTAGAGTTATGAAATAACCACTAAATAATTTTTTGGTTGCGGGTCACCACAACATGAGAAACTGTATTAAAGGGTTGCAGCATTAGGAGGGGGAGAATCGCTGCTTTAGATTGTCCCCTTTATTTTACTTCTCTGTTGGAATGTAGAATTTACTTCTTGTTTTGAGAGATGCTTTTAAAATTTTTTGTTTTTTTCTGAGACAGGGTTTCTCTGTGTAGCCCTGGCTGTCCTGGAACTCACTCTGTAGACCAGGGTGGCCTTGAACTCAGAAATCTGCCTGCCTCTGTAGTGTTTCTCCCCTCCTCCTTCCTTCCTTTTTAAAGATGAGTGGGATACTTGATACTGACTGATAAAAAAGCTTTAAAAGGGCTGGTGAGATGGCTCAGTGGGTAAGAGCACCCGACTGCTCTTCCAGAGGTCCAGAGTTCAAATCCCGGCAACCACATGGTGGCTCACAACCATCCCTAACGAGATCTGGCGCCCTCTTCTGGAGTGTCTGAGGACAGCTACAGTGTACTTACATATAATAAATAAATAAAAATCTTTAAAAAAAAAGCTTTAAAAATTTTACTGTATAAAAAGGAGTGAGAAACTGGAACTGTATGGATGAAGAAAGGGAGGGCCAGAATACTTGCTACTCTTTTGAATTTCAGGATAAACATTAAGAAATGATGTTTTGTGGCATATAACCCCTGCTTCTTAGATTCCTCTGCTATACCTCATTTCAATCAGTCTCTTGCTTATCAAAAAACAATTTTTTTTGAGACAGGGTCTCTTAATAAGTTTTTTTTTGTGTTGTTATAATTTTGTATTTACTATTATATTTTTACTTACTTTATATCCCACTCACTGCCACACTTATGGTCTCCCCCTCACACAGTCCTTTCCCCCACCCCTCCTCCCCTTCTCCTTTGAGTAGGTGGGAGCTCCCCTGTATATCGTATGCCTCCCCCACTTGCTGGAATGCCTAGGTCTAGCCCGTGTATGCTCTTTGGCTGGTGGCGCAGTCTCTGAGAGCCCCAAGGCCTAGGTTAGCTGACTCTGTTGGTCTCCCTGCGGAGTTCCTGTCCCTTTAGAGGTTGTTTCATAATAGTTTTGCTTGTTTGTCATCTATTTTATGTATTCGAGTACACTGTCGCTCTCTTCAGACACCAGAAGAGGGCATCAGATCCTATTAACAGATGGTTGTGAGCCACCATGTGGTTGCTGGGAATTGAACTCAGGACCTCCGGAAGAACAGCTAGTCCTCTTAACCACTGAGTCATCTCTCCAGCCCCTCATAATAGTTTTGACTGTCGTGGAATTCACTATGTAGACCAGGCAAGATTTGTACTCACTGAGATACTCTTTAAGTGCTGGGAGTAAAGGTGTGCCCCACAAATTTTGTTAAAACACTCTCTGAGGTACAATGTATATATGGAAAAAAAGTTATCTGCATAGAGATACAGAATATTACCTCTTCCTAGAAATCTGTTTCTTGAAAAAATTTACATTTATTCATTCATGTGCTAGGCATACATATGGCTTGTTATGCTTGTGGAGGTTAGAGGACAACTCATAGGAATGGATTTTCTCCTTCTGGGATTGAATTTGGATCATCAGGCTTGGCAGCAAGTGCCCTTTTCTGTTTAGTTGTCTCACTGACCTCAGAAATCTTTTTATGTTTCCTCTATTGTCATTCTATCTCCAGAAGGGAACACCCCCACCCCTACTCCTACCCCCACCCCCAGACAGGGTTTCTCTGTGTAGCCCTGGCTGTCCTGGAACTCACTCTGTAGACCAGGTTGGCCTCGAACTCAGAAATCTTCCTGCCTCTGCCTCCCAAGTGCTAGGTTAAAGGTGTGTGCCACCACTGCCTGGTGGGAACCACTTTTTTTTATTTGCTATGGTGTGTAAATACTCTGCTAACCATTTATACTTGTGGAGTGCTTCCTCTGGGTAGTATTCATGTTCATTTGCAAGGTTGAGACTGTTGGACAAAATATCCACAGATTTCTTGAGAGCAGAATAATGTCTGTTTAATAGAATGATTCTTATCTGGGAGCAGTTTACCCTCCAGTGGATATTTGGTATTGTAAGGGGAAAGGGACCTTTTTTTCCTTACAGATAGAATTGGTGTTGCTATTATTCATATTTTGTTTCTAGAGGCCAGAGGTACTGCTAAACAATCAACAGTACCTAGGACAGCTTTCTTCTTCTTCTTCTTCTTCTTCTTCTTCTTCTTCTTCTTCTTCTTCTTCTTCTTCTTCTTCTTCTTCTTCTTCTTCTTCTTCCTCTTCTTCTTCCTCCTCCTCCTCTTCCTCCTCTTCCTCCTCTTCCTCTTCTTCCTTCTTTCTTTGATTTAATATTTATACCGTGTTGTGCCTGCATATACACCTTCAGGTCAGAAGAGGGCACCAGATCTCACTATAAATAGTTATGAGCCACCCACCATGCTGGGAACTGAACTCAGTACCTCAGGAAGAGCAGCCACTGCACTTAACCTTTGAGCCATGTCTCCAGCCCCCTAGGGCAGCTTTCTACAACAAAGATCTCTTCTCAGCCTCCCAAAGTTAGTAGGACTGAGGTTAGGAAACAGTTCTAATTGACTAGAATATATTGTAGCATTATAGCAATAAGCTATATGTTGAATTATTGAAAACCCAGTCTGCTTTTGAAATTTTTGTGGGAATTCTTCGTCAAAAATCTCTATTGTATGATCCTAGCCTTTAGGAGGCTGAGACTTAATGATTGATAATTCCAGGTTAATCTGCCTTACAAAGTGACAGGCTTCTGGGCAAAACAAAGCAACCCTTCCCAAAGAAACAAACTCTGTTTTTGAATAGCTCTTATCAGTACACTCTGTGCTTTATTTTGAGACAAAATTTCACTATGTAGTCCAGGCTGGTCTGGAACTCACTCTAGCCCAAGATGGCCTTGAACTTGTAGCAAGCTCCCTGCTTCAGTCTCTAGTGCTGGAATTAAGTGTTTTGAATCACCATTCCTTGCCTAGCTGTGAATATGTTTTTCCTTCTCTCAATAAAGACTGAGACAGACGCAGATACTTATACCTAACCATTGGACTGAAGTTGGGGACTCCTATGGTTGAATTAGGGGAAGGATTTAAAAATCTGAAGGGGAGGGTGACCCCAGAGGAAGACCAGCAGACTCAACAAACCAGACCCCTGGGAGCTCCCAGAGACTGAGCCACCAACCAGGCAGCATACATGGGCTGATGTGAGGCCCCTGGCACATATATACCACACTGCCTGGTTTGGCCTCAGTGTGAGAAAATGGGCCTAATCCTCAAGAGACTTGAGGCCCCAGGTAAGGGGGATGCCTGTTGGGTGGGGATCATCCTCTAGGAAGTAAGGGGGAGGAGAAATGGGATGAGGAACTGTGGGGAAGCAGGAGAGGGAGTCAACAGCTGGAATGTAAAGAAATAAAATATCTAATCTTTTTTGCAATATTCTTGGATAGGAGCAATGAATTTTTAAAAAAGGATTTATTTTTATGTGTGTCAGGAGCTGCATGTATTTATGTAAGTGTACCACTTCTATGACTGGTACCCTGAGAGCCAGAGGAGTATGTATAATCCCTTGGAACTGGAGTTTCAGACAGTTGTGAACTATCATGGGGGTGCTGAGAACTGAATTCAGGTTCTCTGCAGGAGAAACAAGTAGTCTTAACTGCTGATTCTATCTGTCCAGAGCTGGACAGGAGTGATAAATGACCAATATTCTACATTGAGAAATAGATCATTTAAATTTTTTTCTTAAAATTTATTTTGTGAGCCGGGCAGTGGTGGCGCACGCCTTTAATCCCAGCACTTGGGAGGCAGAGGCAGGCGGATTTCTAAGTTCGAGGCCAGCCTGGTCTACAGAGTGAGTTCCAGGACAGCCAAGGCTACACAGAGAAACCCTGTCTTGAAAAAAACAAAAACAAAAACAAAAAAAAAAACAACCCCACAAAAAATTATTTTGTGTATGTTTTATAGTGTGTGTGTGTGTGTCTATGTAACTGCATGTCAGCCATAACATGCTTTTGGAGGGAGACCAGAGAACAGTTTTCAAGAGTCTGTTCTCTCCTCCTAACATGTGGGTTCCAGAGATCAAAGTCTGATCATTAGACCTGGTGGCAAGTGCCTTTTTCCTATTTACTCACTGCCAGCCATCTTTCTGCTCCTACTCTATCATTTCTGATTTAAAATTTTTTGATCGCCTACAGCTTAATCGATGTATGTGGAAATGTATTAATATAGTTTGTCCATAGTCATTGTTTTTTTTAAAGATTTATATTTATTATATGTAAGTACACTGTAGCTATGTTCAAATACCTCATAAGAGGGCATCCAATCTCATTATGGATGGCTGTTAACCATCATATGGTTCCTGGGATTTGAACTCAGCACCTTCTGAAGAGTAGTCAACACACTTAACCACTGAGCCATCTCTCTAGCCCTCTGTCCATAATCTTCTAATTATAGGTGAAAGATGCTGCTTTGATCCAAAAGACCCTTTAGTACTACATTTAACTTTTGAAATTATATCATATGTTTGTTTGTTTGTTTTTTGTTTTGTTTTATTTTGTTTTTTTTTGCCTGCAAGTATGTACATCACATGTGTGCCTGAGGTCAGAAGAAGGCATTGATCCCTTGGAGATAGAGTTATGGGTGTTTGTGAGCCATCATGTGGGTTGTAGGAATCAAACCCAAGTCTGCTGCAAGAACAGTTAAGTTTGTTTTGTTTTTTGGCTCTTCAAGAACAGGGCTTCTCTGTAGCCCTGGCTGTCCTGGAACCTGCTTTGTAGACCAGGCTTGCTTTGAACTCAGAATTCTGCCTACTTCTGCCTCCCAGGTGCTGGAATTAAAGGCATACACCACTACCTGGCAGCAGTTTTGTTTTGTTTTTACTAATTACTCAGCTATCTCTCTAGACTCTGTATTTATTTTTTAAATTATTAGTTTTGTGTGTTTTGTTTTTTGAGATAGGGTTTTCTCTGTGTAACAGTCTTGGCTGTCCTGGAAGTCACTTTGTAGACCAGGCTGGTCTTGAACTTACAGAGATTCACTTGCCTCTGCCTCCTGAGTGCTGGAATTAAAGGCACTGACCACCACACCTGGTTAGTTACTAATATTTTTGAAGACAGGGCCTCAATATGAGGCCCAAGCTAACCTGGAATTTTTTGTGTTGTTCATGCCGGCCTTGGATTCACAAGGATCTTCCTCCCTTTGCCCTGTCAGTGGTGAGGTTAAAAGTATGTACCGGGCTGGAGATACAGCTCAGCAGTTTAGGGCACTCTTCCAGAGGTTCTGAGTTCAATTCCCAGCAACCACATGGTGGCTCACAACCATCTGTACTGGGATCTGATGTCCTCTTCTGGTGTGTCTGAAGAGAGCTACTCATATACATAAAATTAATAAGTCTTGAAAAAAAAGCATGTCTTTGGACACCTGTCCAAAGAAAACTTTTTTTTTTTTTAAATTTTGAAAACACTACCTATGTTTCTGGCAGAAGTTTAACTTTAAAAACTAAGAGGCTAGAGAGGTGGCCCAGTAATTATGAGCACTGTCTGCTTTTCCAGAAAACCCTGGTTCAATTTCCAGTACTCACATGACAGCTAACAGCCATTTTTAGTTCTAGTTAACAGTGATCAGACCACCTCTTTCTGGTTTCTATGGGCACTGCATGCAAGTGGCACACAGATAATGCAGACAAGGCACTTATTTACATAAAATAACAATTATTATTACTATTACTTTGGTGTTTTGAGACAGGGTCTTACTATTTAGCTATGGCTGTTCTGGAACTCAACTATATAGATACTAGACTGGCATCAAATTGGCATCAAATTCATAAGAGGTTCATCTGCTGCCTCCTCCCAAGTGCTGGGATTAAAGTTGTGCAATACCACACTAGCCAAAAACAAATTTTAAATAAATTAAAATTTTTTTAATTTAAATATCTTCTTTCAGTGGCTAGAGAGATGGCTCAGTGCTTAAGAGCATTTGTTGCTCTTAAAGAGGACCCAGATTTGGTTCCCAGCACCCAGATAATGGTTTACTGCCATCTCTAACTTTAGTTCCACAGGATCTGATCCCTTCTTCTGACCTCTGTGGGCACCAAGCACACATATTGTACACAAACATGTGTAGGCAACACACATACAATAAATAAATCTAAGTAAAAAAAATTTTTACTTTAGTTATCAGGATTGTGCAGCAAACACTTTTAGTCACTAAACCTTTTGACCAGCTGTAGGTGTTTGTGTCAGCTATGTAACACTTCCTAGGTCTTTATGTGGCCATGACTGTCTTCGAAACCGATATGACGACCAGGCAGGACTTGAATTTTCAGAAGTCTACCTGTCTTTCCTCCAAAGTTTTAGAATTAAAGGCATGTGCCTCCATGCTCTGCCTAGTCTCTCATCTTTAATCTTTGGCTGTCTTTCCTGAGCTAATAACTCTTCTTGTTACTTGTTGGATTATTCCGATGGCTTATGCCTCTTTTGGCTAGGCTTAGAAACTCTGGCCTTTGCTTTCACTGTGTGTGTGTCTGTGTATGTATCTGCTGTCTGTGTCTCTCTTTTATTGCCCCAGACAGGGTTTTTCAATGTAGCTCTGGCTGTTCTGGAACTTACCATGTAGACCAGGTTGGCCTCAAACTCAGAGATTAACTTTCCTCTGTATCCTGAGTGCTGGGGTCAAAGGAGTGCACCACTGCACCCATCTGCTTGACTATATTATTTTTATTGTTAAATTTTATTGTGTTTTTTTGTTTTGTTTGTTTGTTTTTACTTTTAAATTTTTCTTTGTGTATGTGTTTGATGTATGTGATATGTGTGCAAAGGTCCTTGTATAGATTGGGTGCCATATCAAATATGGAAGGCAGAGAATAATCTTGTGGTTGTTACCTTTTGTGATTTTGAATTCCAGACTAGCCAACTAGTGAGCTTCTAGGGATCCTTCTGTGTCTGCCTCTCACCTTACTGTAGGAACTTTGGGATTATAGATCCACTCAATTGTACGCGCACAAATATGTGTAAGATACTTTGTTTTCCATACATGGGTATTTTGTCCACATGTCGCATGTATGTCTGTGTACCACTTGTATGCCTTGTGCCTGCAGAGACCAGAGGCATTGAATACCTTGGTATTGGAGTTATGTGAGCTGCCATGTGTGTGCTAGAAATTGAATTCGAGTTCTTGGAAAGAACAGCCAGTGCTCTTAACTACTGAGACATCTCTCCAGCACCCTTACTTAGTTTTTGATAGGTATTCCATACATATGATAGTAAATTTATAACCCAAATATGGGTTTACAATGAAAAAAGGACACTGCTTTGAAAGACAGATTATCCCTGTGTTTTGGAATCTTTATATAGATAGTTTGACTTATTCTCTCCTTCCCTTAAAACTTCATGCACTAAAGAATTTTCAATTATACATCTAAATCTAGAATAATATAATTTCCACCAAGTTTGAAACATCAAGTTTCAAAATTATCATTCTTTATAATGAATTTTAGTATTGAAAATACTTTAAAAAGCATATTTTAAAAGGTACATATATTTAGCAAGAATTTTAATTTATTTTCTCTGTTACTGTATATATACCAGTGCCTCCCTTCTTACTAGGCAGATGGTCTGTCGCTGACCTTTGCCCTTGGCCCTTTTTATGTTTCTTTTTTTTTTTTTATGTATATGAGTATACTATAGCAATTTTTAGGGCCTGCTCCCTCCAGGTGGCCCTGCTAGCTCAGTTTGCCTGCCCAAAGATGTAAATAGGTAACTACATTGTAGCTGTCTTCAGACACACCAGAAGAGGGTATCAGATCCTGTTATGGGTGTTTGTGAGTCACCTTGTAGTTGCTGGGATTTGAACTCAAGATTTTTGGAAGAGCAGTTAGTACTCTTACTGCTGAGCCATCTCACCAGCCCCCTTTTTATGTTTCTTATCTTGATGCAGGGCTCAGTAAGTTATACAGGCTGGCTTTGAATTCACTCTGAGGCTTAGGAATGCCCTTAACCTGTGGTTCTCCTGCTTTCAGTCTCTCTTGGTAGAGAATAATAGAAGAATGCCATAACAAAGTAAAATCAAGTGTTTAAAAAAGATGTGATAATAATGTGACTACTAAAAGTATCTTTTTTACCTCCCTATGTGAGGTTGTACTTAGTTGAAGACAAACAAGCATTTTAAGATGTTTGGGTTGAGTTGTATTTTGAAGGGGGGGATTGTTGTTTTTAGATTTAATTTTGTGTGTGTCTGTTGGTTGAGAATGTACACATGAGTGCTGGTGTCTACAGAGGCCAGAGGTTTTAGATCCCCATAGAGCTGCTTGGGAACTAGACTTAGATTTTCTTATAAGAGCAGCAAGTACTCTAAACTGAACTATCTCTTTGATCCTGGAGAAGGGAGTGTGTATACATGCACACCAGCTACACCATGCATGGAGATCTGAGGACAACTTTCAGGAGTCTGTTCTCTCCTACTGTATGGGTTTGGGGGATAAAACTCAGGTTATCAGAGGTTATCAGGTTTGGTGCAAGAACCTTTAGTCACTGAGCCATCTTGAAGGACTTTTTTTTCTTTTTCTTTTGTAGATGAGTCTTTCTGTAAAGGTCTGGTTTGTCTGGAATGTGCTTTGTGGATCAAGCTGGACTTGAACATGTGGCAATCCTTACATCTGTCAGTTTCTGGGATTATGGATATTTGTCATATCTAGCCAAGGATTGAATTCCATTGTCAGATAAATGCAGGCATTTGTGATTTGCCTAAAATAGAAAGAACTTGGTGCCTTTCATAGATAGAGGAAAGGAAATAAAGAACCAAGTCAACAGTCAAGCATTAAGAAGCCAGGCAGTAGTGGTGCATGCCTTTAATCCCAGCACTGGGGAGGCAGAAACAGGTGGATCTCTGAAAAGTTCAGGGCTAGCCTGGTCTACAGAGTGAGTTCTAAGACAGCCAGGGCTACAGAGAGAGACCCTGTCTCAAACTGAAAGAGAAGAGAAATTATTTGTCCATGCTCGTCACCCACAGTCAATAGTGTCTGTGACTACAAGAAGAAGACTAGGTCAGGACTACCTTAGGCATCTTGTGCACTCTGTTAGAGAGTTGTTTTGCCTCTAATTTTTTAAGTGTTTACTTAATTTTACTTAATTTTTTAAGTGTTTACTTTAATGCTGTAGGTGATCATGTTTCTGTTTCCTAGGAGGACACAGTGTAATGCCTCAGTTCCTTTGGGAAAGAAAACTTCCTCACAGAAAAGTCTGGTTTAGAAACATAAAACATTAAAGATGAAATTTACCTTGTATAATTTCTCTATTCCTATATAGTAATCAAGTCATTGAGTGGAATATGACCAACTTTAATTTTTTAAAATTTATCTTATATATATGGGTGTTTTGCCTGCATTGTATCTGTGCACTGTTTCCATGCCTGGTAACCTACCTCAGAGACCAGAAAAAGGAATCTGATTCCCAGGAATTACAGTTATAGATGGTTGTGAGCCACCATGTGGGTGCTTGGAACTGAACCTGAATTTGTTGGAAGAGCAGCCAATGCTCTTAACCTCTGAGTTCTCTCTTTAGTCCTTTTGCTGTTGTTTCCAATCAGAGTTCCATGTAGCTCAGGTTGTTTCCAGGCTCACTAATATGACCCCCTACTTCTAAGATGCGCTCAGTTTTACATAGTGCTAGGGATTGAACCAGAACCTCCAGCATGCTAGGCATGTATTCTGCTAACTGATCTATATTCTCAGCTACATTTTTTCTTTCTTTTCTTTTCTTTTCTTTTCTTTTCTTTTCTTTTCCTTTCTTTTCCTTTCTTTTCCTTTCTTTTCCTTTCTTTTCCTTTCTTTTCCTTTCTTTTCCTTTCTTTTCCTTTCTTTCTTTCTCTCTCTCTCTCTCTCTCTCTCTCTCTCTCTCTCTCTCTCTCTCTCTCTCTCTCTCTCTCTCTCTCTCTCTCTCTCTCTCTTTCTTTCTTTCTTTCTTTCTTTCTTTCTTTCTTTCTTTCTTTCTTTCTTTCGAGACAGGGTTTCTCTGTGTAGCCCTGGCTGTCCAGGAACTCACTCTGTAGACCAGGCTGGTCTCAAATTCAGAAATCCACCTGCCTCTGCCTCCCAAGTGCTGGGATTAAAGGCGTGCACCACCACCGCTGGCACATATTAAGTCTTATTGAGTGAACACATTAAGGGAAATTTATTTTCAAAAAAGTGCTACTCTGTATTTAGTTTATGTTAAGTACAGAATGCTGGGGTTGGGACCAGAGCATGTTGTAAGTGGCTCTGTCACAAAGCCATATCTTTCAGTTCTTCCCCAAATAACCTTTTTTTTTGTATTGGAAGGTTTGTGTGTGTGTGTGTGTGTGTGTGTGTGTGTGGTTTTTGTTTTTGTTTTTGTTTTTTTTTTTTGTTTTTTTTTTGTTTTTGGTTTTTCGAGACAGGGTTTCTCTGTATAGCTCTGGCTGTCCTGGAACTCACTTTGTAGACCAGGCTGGCCTCGAACTCAGAAATCCGCCTGCCTCTGCCTCCCGAGTGCTGGGATTAAAGGCGTGCGCCACCACGCCCGGCCTTGTTTTTGTTTTTTTAAATCCATGTCTAACTGTTCTTTGATACAGGGTCTCTTGTAGCCCTGGATGGCTTAGAACTTGCTGTGTAGACCAGTCTGGCCTTGACCCATAGAGATCTGTCTATCTTTGCCTCCTGGAGAACTGTGATAGGGACCTATTAAATGCAGCTTGTCCTGTCTGAGAATTACAGTATCAGTCATGTGATGTATAGCTTTGGCATAGATGTGATTTTGTATGTGTGTTCATTTACTTATTTATTGAGGGGCTGAAGAGATAGCTCAGTGGTTAAGAATGTTATACAACTTTTGCAGAGGACTTTATTTGGGTGCCTAATATCTACATTGGGTGGTTCATAAATCCAGCTTCAGGGATCTGACACTCTCATATAGCTTTCTGGGTGCTGTACATGAGCACAAATCTACATACAGATACACATAATTAGTGGTGCTTGTCTTTAAATTCCAGCACTCGGGAGGCAAAGGCAGGCAGGCAGGCAGGCAGGCAGGCAGGCAGATCTCTGTGAGTCAAAAGCCAGCTTTGTCTATGTAGAGAGTTCAAAGCTAACGATAGTGAGACCCCGTCTCCAATCAAGCTCTCTTCCTGGTTCCCTCCTTTCCACCCTCCTGACTCAAATCTTAGGTCTCCTTACATGCTAGGTAAACAGTATCAATGAGCTATATACCAATTCCCAGTTCTGAAAAAATAAATTTAATGCATTGCTTTGGAAAACATCTTAAAATTGAGTATAATTTTGTTTATTCACTACTTTAGGAACTTTGCTATTGGAGAGAAATAAGGGCTTTATGGGACATTCTCATATAGGTTGTATGACTATATTTTGATTTTTCATAGGATCAAATGAAGCAGGTACTTGAGGTGGTGTATTGGTGGTATGTATTAGTTGAAAAGTACTCACTGGGGCTGGAGAGATGACTTCAGTGGTTAAGAGCTCTTATCGTTCTGCAAAGGAACCAAGTTTTGATTCCCAGCACTCACATCAGGCAGCTCACAATGGCTCCAGCTCCAGGAGAATTGATGTCTTCTGGGCTCTTTGGGCACATGCACACATGTAGGAAACACAAATTCATGCAGGCTCACACACATACATAAAAATAACCTTTTTCTAAAAAGTGTTCTTGGAACTAAGGGTTCATTTAACATATATAAATAAAGCTTTGGGTACACACACACACACAGGAAAGAAAAACAAGTAGGATGAGGTTATAGCGCATTGGCAGGGTGCTTGTCTAGTATTTATGACATGTCACATTACTAGCTCTGCTAAAAGTAAAACTCTTTAAGAGTGTGAGTATGCAGGTGCCATTATACTACTCGGATGTAAAACTTCCTTGTGATTGTGTTAGTTCTGGCTTCAACTGTCCTAAATGTCTGTTGATAGAGCTATATCAGACCTGTCAATAGTTTCAGAGAAAAAAAAATTTGGAGCTGGGTGTGGAAGATGACACCTGTAATCCTAGCACTCAGGATGCTAGATTGAAGATGGACTGGATTGAAGATGGTTGCCTGCTCAGACTATAGTGGGAGACTTGTCTTTTTTTTTTTTTTTTTTTTTTTAAGAAAAGATTTGATCTGAATGTGGTGGCACATGGATTTAATCCAGCATTGGGAGGGAGAGGCATGTGAATCTTTTTGAATTTGAGGCCAGCCTGGTCTATATAGTGAGTTCTAGGACAGCCAGAGCTACATAGTGAACTCCCTGTCTCAAACAAAGTTTGACAAATATTTCTGCTGGTTTATTAATACCTGTTCTATAGTACTTCAAGTAAGGATGAAGAAAAGTAGCTTGACTCTGACTTAAAGTCCCAGTAATCCCAGCACTCACAAAGGCTATCAGGAAGATCTTGAGTTTGAGGGTATGTAGTCTGTGTGTGTGTGTATGTGTGTGTGTGTGTGTGTGTGTGTGTGTGTATACCAAATAAGGAGGTTGATACTGTGTCTTTGTTTTATAGTATTGGGCATACTTTGTATTGGTTTTGTGTTTTTTAGAGACTTGGAAACTAAACAGTTAAAGCATCATGATTTGAAAGGAAACTAGCTCTCATGAATGAAGGCAAACTCTGGCAGTAGGCCAGAATAGTGGGGCGGGGTGAGGGGGGGTTAGTTAGGGTGGGAAAAATAACTGACTCTTGTACCACAAATGACTATTTAAAATTAAGAGATAATTTCATGTCCTGAGGTTATAAACCGGCTACAGCTGGTGTCTCTCCCCCCCCCCCCCCGCTAGGCATCATGGGTAAAAGTAAGCATTCCCCTATTTCTTTTGTTTAATATAACAGTACCATGTGATTGGCAGAGCAGTGTACCCACTTGGAGACCAGGTTTGTGCAGGTCTCTCATAGGGGCTGCTTTGCATGGGGCCATCTCTGAGAGCCCCTCTTAATATATGAAAGACACAATAGGAAGGTGAATGAGGGACTCCACAAGGCTGGAGGGGAAAGGGAGAGGAAACGAGCAGTCTAAATCAGTTTCTCCTTTTCTTCCTTTTTTTGTCTATATATCCCTTTTTCTTTGTCTCCAAATTTCTTGGCAACTGGGGAGAGAGTGCAGAAATTATCTAAGCACCTTAACTATCTTTCTCTCCCCACCACACCTTTTTTCTTTATTTAAAAGTAGAAACTGAATTGTCTTCAGTTCTTCACAACAGCTTCCTGACTGGTTTCTGGTGGAATTGAAGTACTAAAACACTGTTGCTTTTTAAAGTCTAATATGGAATAATTGTTTCTCATATAATATTCTTTCTTTTTTTACTCTCTTTCCCTCTGCTTCATCCATTTGCTATAATGATTTGTGCTTTTACTCCAGAATTTACGATGATGCTATAGGCAGGGTGTTGTTAAGGTTCATTTTCTCTTGAGTCCCCTCCCGCCCTTCTTCCCTCTTTCCTTTCCTCCCTCCCCCCTTCATGTAAAAAAAAAAAAAAAAAAAAAAGTCTTTTGTCTACAGCAGGATGTTTCCAGCTCCATTTTACCCTGTTACCCCCCTTCCATGTTAGCTGTAATACTGCTCTCTGTGAATGGAATGAGCCAGCTGACTGAGTGCTGGCATCATGCCAGGGGGTTGTGAGAAGAAATGAGAGTGTGCGCGCTCTCGTGTGTGTAAGCATATACAGAACACAAAGGGAAAAGCCTGCAGTCTAAGAAATCACAGCCACTTATATAAGGAAGTCTACGTCATCTCTGCTTGCTTGGCTTTGGGCAAGGAGAAGGGGGAAGGCTTAAAACATAAAAAGATCTTTTTGACACACATGCACACATACACATTTTATTTGCTTTCTTAAAATAGATACTCGCATTTCAGCAATTATGAGGGAATGAGTGCTGGTTTACAAATAGTTGTGGCCATATTCATAGGGGTAGCAGTAACTTTTAAGAAGGGTGAAGGAGTTTGTTTTGGATTTCTTTTTGCTCTCATTCAGAGGTGTTTTTACTTGGGAAGGGCATAACTAGAAGAGAAATTTGCATTAGAAGTTGAATGGATGTAATTGGTTAAGATACTTTTGGAATTGCTACTGTTTCTAATTCAGAATTCTCATCCGTTCCTGGATGGGTGCATGAGAGCGATTGCACTTACCAAGAAGTAAAAAAGCCAGATGATAAAGCCATTAATGTTTATAAGCTACTTTTTAAAAATTCTTTTTATTTTGTCTTATATATAACATGGTGTTTCTGCTGTCTGTTGTGGGGTTATACACAAGAAATATCAGTGTATGGAAGGAAGGATAAATTTGAAATTGTCCTAAGCTTCAAACTCTTTGTTTCCCAGGCTGGACTTGAACTTGTACTCCTTCTCCTTCTGTCTTCCAGGTATTGGGATTACAGGTATGGACCACTGAGAATGGTTTTTAAATCTCTGCTCTTGTCACACACTTAAATATCTATTTTACTCTTGAGGGTTTTTTTTTTTTTTTTTTTTTTTTTGGTTTTTCGAGACAGGGTTTCTCTGTGTAGCCCTGGCTGTCCTGGCACTCACTTTGTAGACCAGGCTGGCCTCGAACTCAGAAATCCGCCTGCCTCTGCCTCCCGAGTGCTGGGATTAAAGGCGTGCGCCACCATGCCCGGCTTACTCTTGAGTTTTGATAAACCATTTTTCTTTTGTTAGGAGGGTAATGTGAAGTTGTACTTTTAAGCACCTAGCCTTTTTTGTTTTTATTTAGTACTGGAGATCAAACAGGGCTTTGCATATGCTAGGTAAGCACTCCACCACTGAGTTAAATATCTAGTCTGAGGTTAAACTTTTAAGATTTTGACACAGGACTGATTAAGCCTGTTCAATCCCCAGGCTATCCAGTTAGTTATTCTCCCACCTCAGGTTGCTAGAGCTCAGTCTTCCAAGTTCCACTGCATGTGTGTGGACATGGCAGAGGGCAACTCTCAGGATTTGGTTTTCTTCTTGGGTCCTGGAATCAAACTCAGGTCATCAGGTAGGGCAGTCAGCAAGCACCTTTATCCACTGAGCCATCTATGTAGCCCTGTAGAAAGGTTCCCTCCATCCCTCACTCTATTCTTCCCTCCCTTCCTTTTTCCCTTCTTGGTTAAGTCCTCTGGTTTTGGTATCAGGATAAGATTGGTTTTAAAGAATGAGTTTATTTGTTTTTTATTTTATGGAACAAGGTGAGAATTACTAGTGTTAACCTTTCTTTAAGTATCTGATTGAATATTGAATCCATCTGGTCCTGGGGTTTATTTTGTTGGAAGTCTATTTATTTTTAATGCTTCAGTCTTGTTTTGTTATACATTGGCTTAAGTTATATACCGTTGATTTAGTTTTAGAGTTCATATGTCTAGAAATATGTCCATTTCATGTAGATTTTTCTATTTTTTGCAATATAGATTTTCAAAGTACTTTTTTGAGACACCGTTTCTCTGTGTAGCCCCAGCTATCCTGGAACTCATTCTGTAGATTAGGCTGGCCTTGAATCCATCTGAGATCCTTTTGCCTGTGCCTCCTGAGTGCTGAAATTACAGGCATTTGCTACCATGCCCAGCTAGTATTCTTTTTTTTTTTTTTTTAAATTGCCTCCTCCTTCCCTCTTTCTTTTTGAGAGAGGGTTTTGCTGTATGGTTCTGAATGTCCTGAAACTCACTTAGTAGGCCTCTCTCTCTATTTTGCTTTAGTTTCTGCCTTAAGTTCCTGTCCAGATTTCCTTAGAGGATGAACTAGAACCTGTCAATCACATAGACTCACCCCAGAGTTGCTTTTGGTTAGTGTTTTATCAAAACAAACTAAAATAAAGAGGTCCAGGGCTTTTGGATTTCACTGGCATTTGTGAACATATCACAACAGACACACACACACACAATGATAAATAATAATAAAGCTTAAAATGTTTTAAAATGTTGATTGAATATGATGCCAAATGGCTGTGATTCTAGAATTCTAGAAACAGAGGTGGACTAGAAGTCAACAAAACAAGCCAGCCAAGGAACTACATATTGAGACTTTGTCTCAGTTAGTATGTAAATAAGTAAATAAAACCATAAAACAACCAGTTCTCCCACCCAAATCCCTAAACAGTGCTTTTCAAAAATGAGTTCAGCCGAGCTGTGGTGGAGCAAGCTTTTAATCCCAGCACTTAGGCGAGAGACAGAGGCAGACAGATCTGTCTTTTCAGTAGAGGAATATAGAAGTTGCTGAGAGTATAGACATTGTGAAATGTGAAATAATGCCACTGTTCTTTCTAAATTGTTTTCTGCTTTTGGAAGTGTTATTTTCAATAAGTTATTTAGGCTAATATGGAGTATTTTAAAGCAAATTGCTGCTTTAAAATTTGTTTGATTCTTATTCTAACTTGATGGCTACTTGTAGACTTGAACTCTACAAACAGAATCTTATTTGTGGGCCTCTGGTGCTGGGAATTGAATCTAGAGCCTTGTGTATGATGGACACACAAGTACAAAGCCATGTCTCTAGCTGGGGGGGAGGGGTGGGGTTGTTCCTTGATGCTTTACTTTTTGTTTGTTTGTTTGTTTGTTTTTTGTTTTTGGAGACAGGGTTTCTCTGTATAGCCCTGGCTGTCCTGGAACTCACTCTGTAGACCAGGCTGGCCTCAAACTCAGAAATCTGCCTGCCTCTGCCTCCTGAGTGCTGGGATTAAATTTTAAAAAACATTTATTTAGGATAGGTAGGGAAGGATGTGTGTGTGTGTGTGTGTGTGTGTGTGTGCCCCCAGAAGCAATAACAGTTGTTCTGCAGAGGAGGCATTTGAGGTATTGACATCAGTGGAATTGGAGAACTGGGAGAATTTTCCGAAGTATATTCATACAGGAAATATACTGTTTTCCTCAGATTTTATGGAGTTTTAGTAGGGAGTTTAGGTTTTGTTTTGTTTTTCTTTAAACATTTATTGGAGGAAAGGTGTGGTATATGTGGAGGTCAGAGGACAGCATGCCAAATTCTCTCCTACCATGTGGGTCCTGGAAATCACCAAGCTGGTTCTGAGTACCTTTTACCTGCTGTGCCATCTTGTTGGTTCAGGAAGTTACTTATGATAAAGGCAATGAGCAGCAGTATTATTAAGAATTGGGGAATATGCTGGGCAGTGGTGGCACATGCCTTTAATCCCAGCACTTGAGAGGCAGAGGCAGGTGGATTTCTGAGTTCGAGGACAGCCAGGGCTACACAGAGAAACCCCGTCCCGAAAAGCCAAATAAATAAATAAATAAATAAATAAATAAATAAATAAATAAATAAAATAGAATTGGGGAATATACATTTTGCTAAGATTTTATTAGATGATCCTTATGTAGATGCATGGTAAGGGGAGGTCAAGGGTGGTAGTATGTAAATATGGGAATGAAGCTCCCGTACTAAAGATTGGGATGGACAAATTTCGTTAGGAGAGTAAAATGGAAGCTAGGCAATAAGAAGTAATGAAGCTATTATAAAACCTTGAAAGAGAGCTTGGGGAGGGGTAGGAGAAAAAATTTAAAACAAACAACCTTAAGAGAAGTCTTAGTTTTATTAAATTGAAACAGCAAGGAAAGCCACTGAGAAGCTATTCTTGAGGTTCTTTCTGGTAATACTCTGCATAATTATTTAATCACTTAAGTTATGGTCACAAAAGCTACTTAGGGGGCTGGAGAGATAGCTTAGCACTTCAAAGACCAGAGACCTTGAGTCAGTTCCCAGCACCCACACAATGCCTTACTGCCTGCAACCTGTAGCTCCAACTCATTGATACCCCATGACCTCTTGGCTTCCTTGAGCACCTGCATCCATGTGCATATACCCCATATAGTTACAGACATATATATGTAGTTAAAAATAAAATCTTTTGGGGGCACCTAATGCCTTGGTGTTCGCTTCCCAAATATGAGTGTCTGATCCATACTCAGTTCAAGTGTAAGAAGAACCTAAGTCAGCTTCTTACGTGTCCACTTAATTTTAGAGAAGTACCAAATGTCTCAGAAGAGAATTGATAAATTGTACATCTCTTTGGAACTAGTACTTAGGCTTGATACCTTAATAGCAACTTTGATGTTTGTAGCAATCTACCAGCATCTTCCCTACTTATGCCAGGTTATTTTTTTAGATTTGTCAAATCTCTTTTCCTCCCTTCCTCGTTTCTTTTCTCCCTCTTATTGAGCCAGGACCAAAACCAACGCACCAGATGTGTATGTACACCATCCTGAACTACAGTCTCAGCCTCCCAAATTTATTTCTACTTTTCTTAGTTACTATATGTCTTGGATAGTATTCTATTGCTGTGTGAAGAGACACCATGACCACTGCAACTCTTTACAAAGGAAAGCATTTAATTGGGGCTTGCTTACAGTTTCAGAGGGTTGGTTCATTGTCATTGTGGTGGGGACCATGGAAGCACACAGGTAGACGTGGTGCTCTTGAAATAGCTTTACAGTTCTACATCCAGATCTGAAGGCAGCAGGAAGAAAGATCCACTGGGCCTAGTTTGGACTTCTGAAACCTCAGAGCACACCTCCATTGACACCCTTCCTTTAACAAGGCCACATTACCTAATCCTTTCAAATAATCTCACTACCTGGCGACAATTCTATGGGCCTGTGTGGGGCCATTCTTAATTCAGACCACCACAGTATTGTTGCCAAATAATGGTGGTGTGTTATTCTGGAGCACACTTATGTAGTCTAGGCAGGCCAAGAACTCAGGACAATCCTGCCTTAGCTTCCCCAGTGCTACGTTCACAGGCATGAGCCACCATGTTCAGCTCCTTGTCAATTATAAATTATTTTATAATTATAATTATTTGGGCTTCTGTCCTTTGTATTACTATCTTGTACAGCGACCAGGGTTTCCTTATTGAGTAAATCTCTTCCTAATTAGAAATAGTAGCACTCATAGACCCACATTTGGAACCATGCTTTTCTCGGGGGATTGTCAGTATTTCAGTCTGACAATTGCTAAGTTCCAGAGATTACTGCTTCTAGGATGGTGTAGAAGCAACCTCTAAAGTTATCTCATTAAAGCAGTACATTTAGAGATAATTTCATTCCTTGTAGGCTTTGAAATGAAACTTGTTCTGTCTCCAGTTTGCTTTCTGTTTGGGGCTTTTATAGCCCATTTGAAGAATTTGTTCTGCAGTTTTATTTGTATGTGTTTAAGTTCCTTTAGGGAAAAGAAATAAAGAGGTTATATTCCTGGGAAGCACATAGTTAATTGCTGGGAATGGCTGGCAGTATGGAGCATTAGTGAGCTTGGAAGGAGCTCAGCTATCTGGTTTGCATTAGGGTAGTAATGTTCAGGATGGAAATCCATTGTTCTGTGGTCTTTGTCAGTACATGAAAAATACATTTTGTTTCTGGCTTGGTAGAACACATGGTCTTTCATTTAATTGAAGGTTTTTGGTTTTGTTTTGTGTGTGCTTCTCTCTCTCTCTCTCTCTCATATATATATATATATATATATATATATATATATATATATATATATGTATGTATGTATATTTGGATGTATTGCTAGGAATCAACTATAGAGGAGCTTGCACATACTCGTAAATGCTCTACACTTGAGCCACTTGAGCTTAGAAGCATGGGTCACAGATTTACTGATATCTGAAGAACAATTGAGACATGTTATTTGGGTAATTACATATATCCTTTTAAAATATGTGAATTAGCTAGGTATGAATATATAGGCTTCAAACTTTAACCTTTTTAAAGCAGAAGCTTCTAGAGTTTTGACATCAGTTTGGCTATACAGAATGAGTTTCATACAGGTTGAGCATGGTGGCACATGCCTTTAATGCCAACATTCAGGAGGCAGAGGCAGTCGGATCTCTTGAGTTTGAGCCCAGTATGGTCTACAAAGTAAGTTCCTAGACAGCCAGGGCTACACAGAGAAACCTTATCTCAAAAAAACCAAAATATCCCCCAAAATTGGTCAGCCTGGGCTACTTAAGATGTCATCTCCTAAAAGGAAAAATAAGGCTGGCCAGGTGGCTTAGCAGTTAAAGGCATCTGTCACCAAGCCTGAGTTTGATTCTTGAGATCCACATGATAGAGAGAGTTGACTTTTGTACATGCTCACATACCTGCACACACACATTTATAAACATATCAGCTATCATTAAGAAGTCCTAGGACCATTGTGTATAGTATACATCTTCATGCTTATTTTCCTTTCCTTATTATTAGAACCATAATTAATTAAAATTTTTTATTTATATATTATTTGTGTGTATATATGTTCGTGTACAAGTGTGCCTGTTTGTGTTCAAGGATAACTTTCAGGAATAAGTTCCTTCTACTTTAAGTGGGCTCCTAGGCTTGAACTCAGGTTGTCAGGCACTTATGTAGCAAGTATTTTTATTGTGAGCCATTGTGCTGGCCTATGATTATTCCTGAGGGACTGGCATGGAGGATTGTTTGTTGTTTTTGAGATTGGGTTTTACTATATAGCCACAGCTAGCCTGAAACACACTCTCCATATAGACCATGGTGGCTTCAAACTTACAAAGATCCACTTGCTTGGGCTTTTGAAGTGCTGGAATCAAACGTGTGCCACCACTCTAAGCTAGTACATTTTTTTAAACATTTATTTTATTTTCATTTTTAATTATGTGTATATCTAGCCAGGCATGCTGGTACACACTTTAATGCCAGCACTCAGGCCTCTTGGCTACCTCTTGGTTGCAGTTTTGAGTTAAGGGCTTGACATAGATGGGGTGGGTGGGAGGAGGACAGAAAGAAGGAATGAATGAGAGAGAACCACTGAGAGTGAAGGTTTTTTGTGTATGAGACTTTTCTAAGGTTTTAGTGATTACTTTTTCCTGTTTTCCCAGAGACTGTAGTTTTCAAGTCCCCGGCATTATTAGTATGATGATGAGAGTCAATTTGGGGACTGTATGGTCTATATGTACACTGCTGTCTTCATGTATTTTATCTGTAGCAAGTAGGACTTAAGTTTTCACTGACAAAACAGAATGTGTAGATGAACACCTTCTTTAGCATGAGTGTCTGTTGGCTGAGAGTTGAAGTCCACTTCACAGCCTTGGTGTGGGAGAGGAATGGCAGTCGGGGGTTAGAAGTGCATGCAGATAGACTTCAATCATCACTCTGTTCTGTTGTGAGGGCTTAGGAAAGTTTGGTTTTTATAGTCACAGTTTTCACAGAATGAGAATAATCCAAATTCCATAGGAAAACAGAAGAAAATGATGTAGTGATGTGTGTGTGTTTCTGTGTGCTACACTTATTAGTCCATTCTAGCATTTGTTCAAATATTGATCCCTCCTCTTCTGTCTTCCTTGTCCCTGTTGTCCTCAGTTACATACCTGTTACTTTTCTTTCTGCTAGAGTGTTCTTCATTCCATCTGTTCTCAGACTGTGGTGAACATGTCACA
Organism: Mus caroli; assembly: GCF_978045245.1. Classification (NCBI taxonomy): domain Eukaryota; kingdom Metazoa; phylum Chordata; class Mammalia; order Rodentia; family Muridae; genus Mus; species Mus caroli. The sequence goes on along the minus strand of NW_028227258.1, from coordinate 71,597,251 downwards.
TGTGCTTTATCTGAGAAGTCTTTCTTGTATATGTACTTATGAAAGAGTGACTTCTAGGAACAGTTTGAAAGATTCTTCTATGCTTTTTCTCTTCTACTGCTCATTCTTTATTACTGCTGTGGTATGAAACATGAAGAATTTGTTTTCCTTTTATTTAAAAATAGTATTTAGCTGGATGTGATATTACTTAGGAGGCTAGGCAAGAGGATCATAATTTCCAAGCTATCCTGAGGGAGACATTTTTATATAATACAGCTACTTGCCTGTTTCTTTTGTGAAAGCTTAATAATTAAACTAATAATTATTTGGAGAACTGGACATTGTAATGTATCCCCCATATCCCCAGCACATAGGAGGTTGAAGTGGAAGATTGGAGAACTCAAGGCTAATTTGGATTATATAGGAAGTTCTAGGTCAATGCAGAGAGATGCCTTAGCCACCCTCCCACACCTCCCACACTCCACTCAACTGGAGGCTGGAGAAATGGCTTAGCAGTTAAGAACATTTGCTGCTCTTCTCATAGGACCTGGGTTTGAATCCCAGCATTCATGGCAACTCACAACTGTCGATAACTCCACTTCCAGGGAACCTGGTGACTTCTGACCTCCAGGAACACCAGACACACATATGGTGCACAGATATACATGTAGGCAAAATACCTATACAAATAAAATAAATATTTTAAAAGCACTGAAAAATTTTAGCAGGAGAACCTGGTAAAATGCAGGTGACTGCTGGAACCCCTCCCTCCCCCAGGATAAATTTTACTGCTATAAAATAAGCCCAAGAAACTATGTTTTTACTGTGTATTTTGGATGTAGGTAATCTGAAGTGACATTTTAAAGAAACATTGGTTTAAAGTAGGCTCAGTGACTAAATATCCTTGCTACCAAGCCTGACTGCATAAATTTAATATTCCAAATCACACAGTGGAAGGAAAGAACTTCCTCAGGTTTTCCTCTGATGTCCACATACACACCATGGCATTTGCATAGTCACATAGGCACAATGTACACAACTATTAAATTAAAAAGTAAAAGGAAATGAAGCTGGGGATGTAGCTCAAATGATAGAGTGCTTGCCTAGCAAGCAAGAAGCCCACTGATACCCTTGGGTCCAATGTAAGTTTGAGTTCCCATTGCATATGCACACACAAACTTTGTGTGTGTATATGTGTGTGTGTGTTATTCTGGGGAGTCTGGGGAGCCTCTCGCATGCTAAGCAGGGACTCTACCACTATGTACACTGCTTTAGCCTTTTGTGTTTATTTGTATTGTATGTGTGTATGTTATTTCCATGCAGTATGTAGGTGCATATGTGCATGCATGGCCAGCAGAGGCTAGAAGAGGGCATTAGATCTCCTAGAACAAAGAGTTGTAAGCAGCCAGGTGGATTCTAGGAACCCACACAGGTCCTGCAAGAACAACCAGTGCTCTTTTTTTTTTTAAGATTTATTTATTTATTTATTATATGTATATGTAAGTACACTGTAGCTGTCCTCAGACACTCCAGAAGAGGGAGTCAGGCCTGCCCCTGCCTCCCGAGTGTGGGATTAAAGGTGTTTGCCACCACACCTGGCTACTTTATTTTTAAGATAAGGTTGTCTGGCTAAATCTGGAGCTTACCAGTTCATACTGAGTAGCTGGCCAGCAAGTCCCCAGGATCTGCCTCCCATTCACTGTGAGTTTATAGATGTTTGTTGTCATACCTCTCTTTTTAATATAAGTAAGAGGAATCCCAGCTTAGGTCTTCATTTTGCACAGCAAGTACTTAACCCACAGAGTCATTTCTCCAGCCCCAAGATTTTCCAAGATTAATCATTCAGTATTTATTGAATTAGGTGAGTCAGTACATACATGTAAACCAAGCACTTTTCCTTGTCTTTCCTTGTGTTTAAGGTTGTTGAAATTCTTAGATCTGTGGGTTTCGTTTATATATTGAACTGCATAAAAGTTGCTCTTTGAGCCGGGCGTGATGGTGCACGCCTTTAATCCCAGCACTCAGGAGACAGAAGCAGGCAGATTTCTGAGTTGGAGGCCAGCCTGGTCTACAAAGTGAGTTCCAGGACAGCCAGAGCTACACAGAGAAACCCTGTCTCGGAAGACCAAAAAAAAAAAAGTTGCTCTTTGATTTTGGGTTGTTTGTTTGTTTTTGAGTTAGGCCTTTAGGTTTTCACTCCATAAGCCCAAATTGGCCTTGAACTCTTTATCCTCCCACCTCAGCTTCTTGAATGCTGGAATTGTAGTTTGCACCACCACCCCTACTCTGCCATGCTAATACTTTCCATCATTCCTGCTACTAACATATTTTTCCTTTATTAAAAAAGATTTATGTATATGTATGTGTGCCTTCATTCTGTATGTCCATCTTTAGTGTTAGAGGGGGCCAGAAAAAGGCATTTTCTAGAACCAGAGTTATAAGCTGTTGCAAGCTAGCATGGAAGAGCAGTTAGGTATCATAACTGCCAAACCATCATCCAAGCCCCTTTATAAGCATTTTTAAAATCCACTTTTGTTGGAGTTCACATGCCAACAGAATTTGTGAATAATTTTTGGAGCTAGAGAGGCATGGCTCATAGGGTAAGATACTCCCACCCCTATTTCTTGCAAATACATTGATTTTGATTCCCATCATCTACATGGGTGCCTCACAAATGCCTGTAACTCCAGTTCTAGAGGGATACGATGCCTTTTGTTTCCTTAAACCCCTGCAGCCACATCCACATATCCCACACATGTAATCAAAGAGTGATAAGATTTTATATTATTATTTTTAAAAACTTTTATGTGTGTGTGTGTTTTGCCTGCATGTATGTGTGTTTACCACCAAATACATATGTAACTCCCATATAACTGGAGTTAATAGACAGCTGTAAGCTGCCATGTGGTTGCTGGGAATTGAACCTAGATCCTCTGGAAGAGCAGTCAGTGCTCTTTATGTAAGTACACTGTAGCTGTCTTCAGACACTCCAGAAGAGGGCGCCAAATCTCGCTGCGGATGGTTGTGAGCCACCATGTGGTTGCTGGGATTTGAACTCTGGACCTTTGGAAGAGCAGTCGGGTGCTCTTACCCACTGAGCCATCTCACCAGCCCCAGTCAGTGCTCTTAACTGCTGTGCCATCTCTGAAGCTGCAGAACTTCTAATTAAAATCTGAGAGGGCTGGAGAGATGGCTCAGCTGTTAAGAGAGTACTACATGCTCTTCCAAAGGTCCTGAGCTTAGTTCCCAGCAACCACATGATGGCTCACAACCATCTATAATATGATCTGGCATGTATGTGTACATGCTGATAGAGCACTCATATACATAAAATAAATAAATACAGTGTTTAAGCAAATAAAAACTGAAGTTTATACTTCATCTATTTGTGTAGTCAGAGTTTGTGCGTCCTTTATTACAGATTCAGAACATATATTCAACTGAACAGAGACCCACTACTCATTAGCAGTAGTTCTGCCTTAGGCAGCTACCGATCTTTGTTTACAAATGTGCTTTTTTAAAGCCGATTTTGTATGTGTACACGTTCCCAGAGGTCCTTGTCTTCGTCCACCTTATCTTTGAGATGATCTGTTTCTGCCTCCCCTGCACTGAGATTATAAGTAGATGTTGCTGCACTCAGCTTTTTACAAGAGTGCTGGAAATTCAAAATTAGGTCCTCATATTTTTCACATGTAGCAAACACCCAAAAGATATTTTCCAAAGCCTCCAGAAGATAGTCCTGAATCCTATGTATTCTATAGTTTCCTCTATGTCCTGCAGGACACAGTGCCAAAATCACTGGCCTGTATATTGTGCTCTGATGACTTACGTGCATTACTATTCCTTTGCTTCGAAGCCATTATTAAGTCACTTGAACATGTACACTGTGGTGTACTGGTTGTCTTAGCTAGGGTTTTATTGCTGTGAAGAGACACCATGACCTTGGCAACTATTATAAAGGAAAACATTTAATTGGAGCTGGCTCACTTTCAGAGGTTTAGTCTATTATCGCCATGATGGGACAAGGAGGCCCATAGGCAGACGTGGTGCTGGAGGAGCTGAGAGTTCTACATTTTGACCATTAAGTAGCAAAGGAGACTGTGTGCCACACTGGGTTTAGCTTGAATGAGACCACAGTGACACATTTCCTCCAAGGCCACATCTGCTCCAATCAAGTCACTCCCTATGGGCCAAGCATTTAAACACATGAGTCCATGGGGGCCATTCCTATCAAACCACCACAGTGGCAGTCAGTATTAAGGAAGAATGCTAACACTCTTTAGAAGAACATGTAACTTGGGGTCTCGTGTAGTATGCACACTTTAGTCTCAGCACCAGGGAGGCAAAGACAAGCAAATCTCTGATTATGATGGTATCCAACATTTACAGTTCAGCCAGATATACACAGTGAGACTCTGTTAGAGAGAGAGAATACTTTATAATTTGAACTTGATAAATGGCTTTTTTTTTTTCTAATTTTTTTCCATGTAATGTTTTGAGGGCACAGCTAACTGAAAATAACTGAAATCACAGAAATCAAAACAGCAAATCACATGAGTGTCTTATAACTAACTGTCTCTACCATTTAACGAATTTTTTTTAGGGTTTCTCTGTATTTTCATTTTATTATTATAATTTGTTGTTTCTGTTTTTCTGTGTAGCTCTGGCTGGCCTGGAACTTGTTCTATAGACTAGGCTGACCTGGAACCCAGATCCACCTACTTGCCTTTGTCTCCCAAGTACTGGGATTAAAGGTGTGTTCCATCATTATTTGGTATTTTCTCTGTTTTGTAACATTTGTTTTAGTCACCACCACCCCCACCACCCCTTTTGTCTTAACAATATTCTATTTAATTGTGTACCACAGTGATAGGTTTTAGGGTTGTAGATAGGGTGTTTTGTTTGTTTGTTTGTTTGTTTTGTTTTTTTGGTTTGTTTTTTTTTGTTTTGTTTTCGAGACGGGGTTTCTCTGTGTTCTGGCCTCGAACTCAGAAATCCGCCTGCCTCTGCCTCCCAAGCGCTGGGATAAAAGGCGTGCGCCACCACCACCCGGCTGTAGACAGGTTTTTGTGTGAAATCAGTTTTTAGTTTTGTTGGACATAAAACTACCAATTGAATAGTGGGTTGTATAGTATAGTACCTCTGTTTAATTTAGTGAGTTGCCAGCAGCAATTTGAGTCTTTTACTTTTTCTGTACGTTCTTCAATGTTATTATCTGTCTTCTGTATTATAGCTATCCTAGTTGTTGTGAAAGCGTCATTGTGTATGTTGTACATTTGCATACTTGCACCACCCTAAATGTAGAGATTATAGAACAATTTTGAGGAGTTGACTGTTTCTACTTTCATGTGGGTTTTCAGGATCAAACTCAGATCACCAGGCTTATGTGTGCCTTTATCCACTGATCCACATTGTTAGTTCTGCATCTTGGTTCTGATTTTCCTCTTCTTGGTGACTATCATTTTGAGAATCTTCTGTGTGCTCATTAGCCTTTGTACATCTGGAGAAATGTCTACCCAAATTATTTGCTTCCCTGCCTGGATTCGCTATCACTCATTCTTAACCCATTCCCCACCCCATCATTCATTCATTCACTTATTCTTTTTTTTTTTTTTTTTCTGGTACTGAGGACTAAACTTGGTCTCGTGAATACTATGCAAGTGCTCTACCACTGTACTACATCCCCAGATTTGGATTTTATTTTATTTGTTAATCTTTAATAATTAATTTTATCTTTATGTATGTGTGTTTTATATGCATGTATGTATATGCACCAGCTGTGTGCCTGGTGCTCACAGGGGCCAAAAGGTAGCACCAGATCCACTGAAACTGGAATTATTAGTTGTGGTTGTAAATTGCCATGTGGTGCTGAGAACCAAACCTGTTGTCTCTGCAGAAACAAGTGTTCTTGACCACTAATCTTTCCAGTCTCAAGACCTTGGGTTTTAGACATTGTCTTAGTTTGTATATCATGCTTGCATTTTTTTCCTAATTTCAGCTATACCATTCTGTTCAGTGCCTCTTACCCTATCTTCACTGAGCCTGGGGTATTTTGGGCAAGCACTCTATAGCTACATCTGAATTCTTAATTTCTAGGCAATATCCTAGAAAGTACATAAGATACTAATTTTGTTTAAACCTAGTTTACCCTTTTTGTTTCTCTATGATTTTTGGTATATAGCTAAGAAATATTGTTTAATCCCAGGTGGCAAAAATATTTATTTATTTATTTATTTATTTATTTATTATAAATACTGTATTCTAAGAATTTTACATTTTTTTCTGGACAGTGGTTGAACACACCTTTAATTCCAGCACTGTTGAGGTAGAGGCAAGTGAATCTCTGAGTTGCAGGACAGCCTGTCTACAAATAGAGTACCAGGATGGCCAGGGGTATGTCACTGCCTTTTGACCGTTACACACCACAACATGTGTACATTCTTGTTCTTGTCTGAAAGTGAGAATGTACACATGTTGTGGTGTGTGAAGGTCAAAAGGCAGTGACATACTAATCAATATAAAGAAATATATATATTATATATATATTTATATATTATATATATATTTATATAATTATATATAATATAAAGAAACCCTCGGGCTGGTGAGATGGCTCAGTGGGTAAGAGCACCCGACTGCTCTTCCGAAGGTTCTAGGTTCAAATCCCAGCAACCACATGGTCACTCACAACCATCCATAATGAGATCTGACTCCCTTTTCTGGGGTATCTGAAGACAGCTACAATGTACTTACATAGAATAAATAAATAAATCTTTAAAAAAAAAAAAGAAACCCTTAACCAATCAATCAATCGAAAAAAGAGGTGTAGATTTTTAACTCTTACATTTAGGCTTTTGTTCTAGTTTTGCATAATTTTTATATATGGTGCGGGGGCGGGGGACTATCCTGATTGTTTTGTGTGTGAATAGGTAGTTATTTCAGAATCCTTTTGGGGGGGGGGGGGAAAGCTATTCTTTCTGATTCTCTTTTGAGCATGTGGAATATAGCCCTATATCAAATAATTGTTTCAAATCAAATAATTGTCTTAAAATTTTTGAGTTTTGTGTTTGTGTGTACATGTATGTTTGCGTTCTTGTCTGAAAGTGAGAATGTACACATGTTGTGGTGTGTGAAGGTCAAAAGGCAGTGACATACTAATCAGTTCTTCTGAGTCCCTCAGTATATAAGGAGGGTCATTTGAGAGACCTCTAGACTGCTTTTCTTCTGTATACGACTAACGACTTCTAACGACTCTGTCCTTGGGAATTTAGCTGCCATTATTTTAGTTGTTCTCAGCTACATCTCTTCAACTCAGTCTTACCCCAGTTTCTCTTCCCTAAACTGTGTCTTAAAAATTCTTTCATGTCAGTGAACAAGGGCAGCTGTAGGGCTTACTTTATTTGTTCCTTGTCAATTTACATTTGTTGCTTTGTGTCTAGTACCTTGAACCCCCTATTTAAAATGTATTTTTTGATGAATTTTTGTTCAAGTAGAATGTAACTCTGCAACTCTGCTTTCTCTTATGTCATTTTTGACAGAAGCAGGAATTGCAGAATGTGCTGGTTGTTTAGTGGGTTTGGTTGATTTTTTTCAAGACAGGGTTTCTCTGTGTATCCCTGGCTGTCCTAGAGCTCACTTTGTAGACCAGGCTGGCCTTGAACTCAGAAATCCCCATCTCTGCCTCCCAAGTGCTGGAATTAGAGGCGTGTGCCACCACCGCCTGGCTAGTGTTTTGTTTTTGAGACAGGATCCTCACTATCCTGCTCTGAGTTGGAATTTGGTATGTAGATGGAATTGGCCTTACTACCAAGATTACCTCCTGCTGTTGCTGCTGCTGCTGCTGCTGCTGCTGCTGCTTTTCTTAGTGCTAGTGTTAGAATTAAAGGTATATGCCATCTTATTTAACTTGTTTTGTTTTCTGATAGGGTCTTGTGTATCTCAGGCTGGCCTTGAATCTACTATGCAGCTGCATTTGTCTTAAACTTCTAAAAATTATATTTAGAGTATCTATGCTTGTGTAGTGTGTATATGATTTGTGTGAGTGGTGTTTGAGGAGATCAGAAGTTAACTTTAAGGAGTCAGTTGTCACCATGGGGGACCTTGTTTCAGGCAGGGTCTCCTGTTTTTCACAGTCTGCTGCAGGATAGCTGGCCTGTGGGCTTCTAGACAATTCGCCTGTCCCCTCCTCCCATCACTCTCCTTAGGAGTTTCGAGATTACAGATGTATACCCTTATATCTGACATTTTTACATGGATTCCAGGGGACAAACTGGGGATGTTAGGTTTAACTAACAAGCATTTTTCTTAACTGGCTGCGCTGTCTTCTCTATCTAGTTAGTCTTTTTGTTGCATTTGTTTGACACTATTATTTTCCTTTTTCACTTTAACTTGTTAACATGGCAAGCTTTCTCTCTTGCTTTCTGATTTATTTCCTATAATTTAGCCCTTAAATTGAGGTTCTAGCCTGGTCCCTTTCTTTCTAACTATATATTCTTTTTCAGTACTTTGATTCATCCTTAAATATTACTTCAATTGCTTTCTCTGCCTGTTCAAATAAGCACCTAGTGTTAGCCTAAGCTGTGAGTCTTTGCTTATGTGCCACATATGCAGCTGTTTTTTAATATCCTCACCTTGATTTCATGGTGCCAGTTTTAACAGACCTATTAGAATGTGCTTTGTTTAGGTACAGAAAACCCAGCTAACAGTAGCTTAAATATTTAAAAAAGTTATTGGCCACTGTAATAAGAATACATAGATTAGCTTCAGAGTACTTTGACATGTTGACATGGCTATGTAATTAGCTCCAGTCACTTATGTTTTCTAGTACACAGTGTTGGCTTTATTACTAGTAGGCTGCTTTCCCTCTTGGTCAAAAGATGGCTGCTTATTATTATTAATAGTAAGCTTTCCTTGGAGGAAACAACTATAAGAAGGTCTGGTGATATAATAGGGGACATACTGGAAAAGACAGTGTCTTCCTTTTTTTTTTTTTAATCTAGATTTGTATAGATTTTAGAGTAGATAACAAGTCTCATCTGTTTAGTGTTACTTGTATGAGCTCCAGGGCAGACAGATAGACTGAAGGACAGGCCTGGAGCACATGGAGCCACCTCCATGGCCAGCCAGGGACACACAGACACACAGTGAGCTCCAGGACAGACATACAGACTGTGTGCTCAGCTCTGAGACCTGAAATAAAGAGATTTAAACCTCACAGGATGCTTTGCTGGCTGTGTGTCTGTGTGTGTATGTGACTGTGTGCAGAGGCAGGAGGATGTCTGGGTTCAAGCCCAGCCTGGGGCACACACACAGTGAGCTCCAGGGTAGACAGCCTGGACTGTGTAGCCAGGCCTGGAGCATAACCATTTGGAATTGGATAACCAAATGTTCTTCTCTGGGAAAAACTATTATTAATCCAGCTCTTAGCATTCCTTTGTTGCCTATAGTTGATTGTATAGCTTTGAAGCCTGGGCTTTCCCTGTCCATGTTAGCATGTCTATTGTTTTCCTTGTTCAATTCTTGTTTAAGACAATCATGTTGATGAGACTTTTTGGGTGTAGCTTCTTACAGTTTTAGGAGACACAATCTCATAGCAAAACTCCTTGTTCTTCTGGCTCTTAATTTTTTTTCTGCCCCAATCCCTGAGCCTTGGGTATGGGAGTTGTAGATGTTGTAGATAGGCTCTGTAACTCTGCATTTTGATAAGTTGTGGTTTTTAGAAATGGTTGTTGTCTGTTGCAAAGATAAGTTTCCTCAATGCCCAGATGAGGACCACACTTACCTGTGAGTAGAAGGCACAGTATTTAAAATGTAGTTGTGATTATACTGGTTTAATAAAGTGATTTGGGCTGGTGAGATGGCTCAGTGGGTAAGAGCACCCGACTGCTCTTCCGAAGGTCCGGAGTTCAAATCCCAGCAACCACATGGTGGCTCACAACCATCCGTAACAAGATCTGACTCTCTCTTCTGGAGTGTCTGAAGACAGCTACAGTGTACTTACATATAAATAAATAAATCTTTAAAAAAAATAAAATAAAATAAAGTGATTTAATCCCAGCACTGGGAAAGACAGAAGCAGGCAGACCCTCCTGGTCTACATATTGAGTTCCAGGACTATGTGAAGAGGTTGTCTCAAAAAATAAAATAATATATGTTATATTTATTATTTGTTGTGAGAAGTTGCATATACCATAACATTCACTTGGAGGTCAGAGGACCAACTTTTAGGAATTGATTCTTTCCTTCTACCATGGAGCTCTAGGATTGAACTTAGGTCATCAAACTTGGCAGCAAGCACCTTTTCCTACTGAGCCATCTTGCTGGCACAGTTTGTTGTTATTTTAGTTTATTTTTTAATGGCTCTATTTGTTGTCATTTTAGTTTATCTTTTAAAATTTTGTGTATGTGTGTGTAGGCATCAGGCACACATTCAATATGTGCGTGTATATATATGTGTGTGTGTATATATACAACAAATATTTATATATGTGTATCTATACATATATGTACGTACACACACACACACACACACACTGAATATAAACACTGAGAGTGTGCCTGATGACTACAGAGACCCAAGAGGGCTCTGGATTCCCTGAAACTAGAGTTTTATGGATATTTGTAAGCTGCCATGTGGGTTCTAGGAGTTGAACCTCAGTCTTCTATAAGAGTAGCAAGTACTTTGAATCACTTCTCCAGTCTAGTTGTTTGTTTAATTATATACAGGATCTGGCATTATTATAGCTCAGGCTATCATTAAATTCTAGATCTTCCTGACTCAGACACCAAAGTTCTGGAATTTTAGGTAAGCTCTATCATCCCTATCATGAATGTTTTTGTTGTTGTTGATTGTTTTTAGAGAACCATTCACAAGAGTGTAGTGTTTGATTTTGGGCACTTTTTATAATTAAAGGCCTTTGGAGACTATGGTGTATTTGAAGTTTGTTTTTATTGCTGAAGTTGATAGAGAAATACTTAATAAATGTTGTTGGACAGTAATAGCATTGGGAGTTAGCTCTGTTATCTGTAAGTTTAAATGTATGTTACATAAATTATTTTTTCTTTACCTCAGCAGTTCACTTCACACTCCTACATAAGGAACTTTATTCTGATATTTCATTCCATAGGATGGATAGAATGACAGAAGATGCTCTTCGCCTGAATCTTTTGAAGAGGAGTTTGGACCCAGCAGATGAGCGAGATGATGTTCTGGCAAAACGACTGAAAATGGAGGGGCATGAGGCCATGGAACGGCTGAAAATGTTAGCACTGCTCAAAAGGAAAGATTTGGCAAATCTTGAGGTGCCACATGAGTTACCTACTAAACAAGATGGCAGTGGTGTCAAGGGTTATGAAGAGAAACTTAATGGAAATCTCAGGCCTCATGGAGACAACAGGACTGCTGGAAGGCCTGGCAAAGAAAACATAAATGATGAGCCTGTGGATATGAGTGCTAGACGAAGGTATGGAGCAGCTGCCTTTAAGGATTGGGTCGTCTTAAAATAAGCTTGTAAAAATGGGATGAATTTCAACGAGAGGATGGTGCTTTTTATCCTAAAACTGCCCCTTTTGTATTTTGCTGTTTTGCAACAGGGTCTCATACTATTGTAGTCATGCTGGTCTTGAATTTATAGCAGTCCTCTTGTCTCAGCATATCAGTGCTGGGATTACGTATATAAGCTACCACATGATGGCATCCTAAAGCTTCTAGAAAGATCTGTGTCCTCTGGCTTGAACAGAGCATGAGTTTCTCTTATTTCCAGATGAAGCTAGTAGCTCATAACGAAAGTCATTGTTCTTACCTAAGATAAAATATTTATTTCTAGGGGCCAGAGAGGTGTTTGCTGCCCAGTCTTGAGGACTGGACTTCAAATCCTAGTTCCCACGTCAAATGGTTCACAGCCGCCTGTAATTCCAACTCTTAAGTGATCCAGCACCCTTTCCTATCCTCTATGGGCACCTGTGCAGACTTCTTTCTTCTTTAAAAAAAAAAAAAAAAAAAAAAAAAAGAGGTCATTTCTGGAATAAGGTGAATTAGATTCTAACCCAATTAATATTTCTTTGTTTTGTTCCCTCCTCCTAAAATGGCTTTAGGATTAAAGCAAACAAATTGGTATCAGCCAGGTGGTGGCAGCGCATGCCTTTAATCCCAGCACTCAGGAGGCAAAGGCAAGTGTATCTCTGAGTTTAAGGGCAGCCTGGTGTACAGAGCAAGTTTCAGGACAGCCAGGCCTACACAGAGAAACAAAACAAAACAAAAGGGATTTAGGATCTATTTGGATTCTATTTCAGGGACCTGGTTTTTCTTTTGTCAAAAGGAACATTATACACATGTGGTCCCTGCAGTTCTTCAATTCTTGCTCTATCTGTACCACTTTCTAGAGGGGCTGGAGAGATGGCTCAGCAGTTAAGAGCACTGACTGCTCTTCTGAAGGTCTGAGTTTAAATCCCAGCAACCACATGGTGGCTCACAACCACCCATAATGAGATCTGATGCCCTCTTCTGGTGGGTCTGAAGACAGCTACTGTGTACTTACATATAATAAATAAATAAATCTTTTTTTAAAAAAAGTTTAAGAAAAGAAGATTAAAAAAAATTTTTTTTTTTAAAGAAAGGAACCTAGAACTAACCGAGGCTTAAATCAGCCTGGTAGTTGAATCAGAATATAGATACCCCTAGTTTTAAGGACACTGTTTATCAGTAGTTTAGAAATACTTGATAAAAGTAAGAATTACTCATTATTCATTTTATTTGACCTTCCTGGTTTTTATCCTGGATTAGTATCCAAAGCCGGCTCTTTAACAAACTAGCCTAGAGAGAAGAAAGGAATAGTTCATGCCTTACATGTGTTCCTTTCTTTCTTTTGATAGTCTTGTCCTAGAACTCTTAAAAACAACAACAACAACAACAAAATCCCACCAAACAAACAAAAACCTGAAGTAATTACTCTTGGTATTAGTATTTAAAAACTTCAAACAAATTCCTTAGTGATCCTGAAAGAGATTTCTTTTGGAAGCTACATGTAGATTTGGAGAAATGTTATATAAGTGGATCAACCTTACATTCTTCAGGAGGGATGATATGGATGAATGGGAACATGTGAATGAAACTTAACTGTGTGTTCCAAACTAAGCTCTTTAAGCACATCCTTCATGGACACATTGTGCACCACTTTGACAAACTGGCAGTGCTGTTTAATTATATTTATTCAAAAGTCAGAATATGGGATTGATCATCTAGGTCAAAATCCAGTGTCTGCTTAACCTGTATAAGGTTCTAGAATCAGTTCCAAATATTGCCCCCCAAAAAGGTCTTACAGCACTCAAAACCCAACCATTTTATTTAATTTTATTTGTGGATAATGAACTTAGAAAATAAAATACATTACACTTTGTGGGCATTGAGTTTAATAGCATATCTTTCCCCATGAGGTGTTCTGTAAGAAAAACTAAGGAGAGGCATGATCTCCTTGATATGAATTAAAAACAAGGCAGTGGAAAGGAGTCTTATTGGCTAAGAGTTCTTGTTGCCCTTGTAGAGGACCTGGGTTGAGTTCCTAGCACATATACCATGTGTAATTCACAACCATCTATACCTCCAGTTTCAGGAGTTCAACTCCACCTTCTCAAACTCCTCCAGGGTACCAGGCATGTATGTGGTAAACATATATGTATGTAGGCAACATTTGTGCACACAGAATAAAATAAATTTTTAAAGGAATAAAAAGGAAATATGGAAGGTTAAGTTTGTAACATGAGATCTTCTGTCTTTGTTCCTTCGATACCACTAATTGGGGCAAAATTTTAAATCTCTGAAGGATCTTTAACCCAGGCCGTGGTTATATATGCATATATAAGGCCAGCCAGGGCTACAAAAAGAAAAAACAAAACAAAACAGAATTGGAAGCTTTATAACTTCTGGGAATATGCCAGATTGAGGGTATAATTGTTGTTCAGTTTTTAATAATCTAACAGGTAAAAGTTTCATACTTACAATCTTCAAATGGTGCTTTAAAAAATGTTGGGCTCCAGGCATAGTGACACATGTCTTTAGTTCAGCACCTAGGAGGCAGAGGTAAGCAGATCTTGGGATTCAAGGCCAGCCTGGTCTACAGAGTGAGTCTAGGATAGCCAGGGCTACACAGAAAAATCCTGTCTCAAAAAACAAAACAAGCGCAGAGGCAGGCGGATTTCTGAGTTCGAGGCCAGCCTGGTCTACAGAGTGAGTTCCAGGACAGCCAGGACTACACAGAGAAACCCTGTCTCGAAAAACCAAAAAAAAACAAAAAAAACAAAAAAACAAAACAAGCAAACTAAGAGACTAGACTTGACTTGGGCTTTTCCTTATCTATCTGGTAATATGTTTCTGATTGTATCTAAGCATAAAATACTGTTTAGTGTTGTTTGCTAGTGTAAGTTTCTGATAATGTTATATAGTTCTAAAATGTTCATTAAGAAATATCTTTGCCCATCTTGGTAAGCAGTCTCAGCAATAAAGGTGGGAGTGAGGGATGTTTTTTACCTTAGAAACAAGCTTTTTACAGAACATGCTTACCTAGTCAGGACCAGAATTTCATAAAGCCGCTGTCTATTGGCATTTTTTTCCCTGTAACTATATATTCTCAGCTTGCTGGCTGACTTGTGGCTACAGTCCAGTCCAGACACATTTACAAGTCCACAAAGCAGTCATTCTCCTTACTCCCTCTCTTTTTCTGTTTTCTCAGCTAAACATATTAGTAACTCAGATTTACCCTGTTGAGAAAGTAAAGGCTTATCTCATTGAGGGCTACCTTGTTTAAAAGACTTCTTTAGGTGGAACTAAGAATGGTGATGGTGCTTGCTGTGAGTTCAAGGTTAGCCTGGGCCGCAGGGACCAGCAAGATGACCCAGTGAGTAAAGTCATTTGCCTCTAAAGCTGATAAATGTAAGTTTAATTCCTGGAACTCACATGTCAAAGAAGAAAACTGACTCCATAAAGTTGTCCTTTAACTATCACAGCTGTACCCTGGCACATAAGTGCCTGCATGTCAGACACTAAATTAATTAAAATTAAAAGCATTAAAAAAGCTGCTTGGGGCTAGAGATTTTGCTCAATGGTAGACTACTTACCTAGCATGCATGGAATCCTAGGTTGATTCCCAATAACACAAACGTGTACAAATACTTTTGTGTCCCAAAAGGACCTGAGACACAAAACCATGAGAAAATAGTGGATAGGTATGTTGTAGAAGTAATGACCTGTGAGCTTTGGGTTTTAGGTTCCATCTTTAAGACATACAAGCACACCAATCTAACCGAGACTTATATACTCCCAGCTATTCTATCTCAAAAAGCTGTAGCTGAAGTTCAGTAATAGAAGGCATGCTTAGGTATCTGTGAAGCCTTGAGTTCTATCCCCAATACCACAAAAGAATAGGGAAAAATAAATTTAGCCAGGCATGGTGCTGCATTCTTGAGATCATGGTGCTTTGGAAATAGAGGCAGAGAGATTGGGATTTCAAGGTTAACCAATTGCATGAGACCCTGTCTCAGAAACATTTTTTTGTTTGTTTGTTTTTTGAGACAGGGTTTCTCTATGTAGACCTGGCTGTCCTGGAACTCACTCTGTAGACCAGGCTGGCCTCGAACTCAGAAATCCGCCTGCCTCTGCCTCCCAAGTGCTGGGATTAAAGGCATGTGCCACCATGCCTGGCTGTTTCAGAAACATTTAAGAATCAGGAGAAGTGGGAGATACATTTGTTGTTTTGGGAATCTAAGAAATTCTATTTGGGCTGCAGAAATATAAAAACAAGAGTTACCAAATGAATAGATTCGGAAGAAAAGTCAATGTGAGATAAAAGAAAGAAAAGAAAAGTCCATGTGAAGGATTTTAGATATCTGAATAGTTCCTGGTGGGGCTGGAGAAATGGTTCAGTGGGTAAGAGCACTGACTGCTCTTCCAGAGGTCCTGAGCTCAATTCCCAGCAACCACATGGTAGCTCACAACCATCTGTAATGGCTTCTGGTGTGTCTGAAGAGAGTGACAGTATACTCAGATACATAAAATAAATTTAAAAAAAATTTTTTTTAAGTAGTTCCTGGATAGTTTCTCTTCAGCAAAGGTACTAGATACTTTGATAGTGTGTCTTTGGTTTAATCCTTTCCATGAGGCTATATACTTTATAATTGGTACTGTCAATTTCCTCAAGCCATTGTCCACTCCATCTTTTGCCTCTCTGTGATTCACTCTTGACAGGATACAATGTCACTTAACTAGAACTATGTTATTAGTGTTAATCTGCTTCCTTTTTGTCCATCAGTAGTACTCAAGTAGATTACTACATTCTACTGGCTTTGCCCTTTCATGAAGCCTCTAAATAACTAATAAGATAATTAATGACAGCTAAATGTTGTGATTAGGCAAAACAGTTGTAAATTAAAATGTGGTATTAGAGCACTTACCTCAATTTTTAATTTTTAAGGCTGCCCTGGAACTTCATATGTAGACTAGACTGACATTGAGTGCTGGGATTAAAGGTGTGAGCCAACATACCAAATTCTCCCCACCCCACCCCCTTTCTCTCTCTCTCTCCCTCCTCTTTTCTCCCTACCCCCCTTTTTTTTTCTTCTTTTTATGTTTATGAGTGTTTCATTTGCATGGATATCTGTATATCATGTGCATACAGTGGTGGCCAGAGGAAATGTCAGATCCTCTGGGACTGGAATTACAGACTCTTGTGAACCACCATGTTGGTGCTGGGAATTGAACCTGAGTCCTCTGGAAGGGTAGCCAGTGCTCTTCTTATTCAGCCATCTCTTTAGCCCCACCTAATTGTTACCCCCCACCCCAATTTTAAAAAATTACTATTTTATGAATATTTTGCCTATATGTATGTCATGTGGTGATATACATGCCTGCTTTTGCTAAGGTTTTTCCATTATTCACATCTTGATATCTATCTTTATTCTAGGACTTGTTTTTATCTTTGTCTTGCTGAGTCAGGACAGACTTATGTTCCCTTGGATTTTTTTGGTTCATTGTAGTGAAGATATTTTCTTAACCTTTTAAGGAACTGTCACTGTTGGAAATACTGTAATTTCTCTTTTCTTGCCCAGTGAGCCAGACCGAGGAAGGCTAACTCCTTCCCCAGACATAATTGTTTTGTCTGATAATGAGGCCTCCAGTCCCCGATCCAGCTCCCGGATGGAAGAGAGACTCAAAGCAGCCAACCTAGAGATGTTTAAGGTAAAAAAAGGAAAAGAAGTTCCTCTGTTTTCTTTTTTCTTTCTTTCTTTTTTTCTTTCTTTCTTTCTTTCTTTCTTTCTTTCTTTCTTTCTTTCTTTCTTTCTTTTCTTTCTTTTTTTTTTTTTTTATTTAATGTTCCTTCCATTTCTTAATTCCCTGGTTTGGTTTTATGTTTTTGTTTTGATTTGATTTTCGGATGTAAATGTTACCTATTTGATAAATTCTTCATGCTGATTCTTCACAGTGTGCCCTTTGAAAGGTAGCCGTTAAACCAAATTGTAATTTAAGTCACATAACGTAAATCCTTAGGTGTGATGATCCCCTTTACATTATCCAGAATATAGAAGAGTTCTTACTTGTTTTTAATATATCTACATCAAACATGATTTTAAAGATTTAGAGGCTATTGTAAAAGAAAATATGGTTTCCTTTTTGTCAGTCATATGTTTTTGCTAGGAACACACTGATTGGCCTTTATATATATAGTCACAAGTACTTTTTGAGTACCTGCCTCCTGAATGCTGCTCTGCATGGGCTACAAAGATATAGTCATATCTTCGCATCTGCTTCTTACAGAAGCAGGTTTCAGAAGAGAAACATAGATCATCTCTTGCAGGAAGGGATTCTGGTTACCTTGCTGCTGTTGCTGACCTACAACCTCCATGTTTCTGTAGGGGAAAGGCATGGAGGAGCGGCAGCAGCTTATCAAGCAACTGAGGGATGAGCTACGATTGGAAGAAGCTCGCCTGGTGCTGCTAAAGAAACTGAGACAGAGTCAGCTACAGAAAGAGAATGTGGTCCAAAAGGTATTTGTACAAAGGAGAAAAAGTCGAGTTTGAGATAGCACTACCCCAGGTAGAGTTAGTCAGCTTTGTAAACTGTTCTCTGGTTCTGTGGGTTAATGTGTGTTTGTTTGTTTAAATCTCTACAAGTATGGAGATTAAAAGATAGTAGTTCTGTTTTGTTTTATCCTTCAGCATTAATGAAGAAAAACCTTATTTGGCATAGTGGTATGTATCTGTGATGCTAGGTAGATTTAGTATTAAAAGTTTTAAGTTCGGGGGCCTGGAGAGACAGCTCAGCAGTTGAGCCCTCTTGCTGCTCTTGTATAGAGGCTGCCTTTGATTCCCAGCACACACATGGCAGCTCACAAACAGCTGTTAGTACAATTCCAAGGAATTTGTTGCCTTCTTCTGGTCCTTTGCAACCACCAGTCACATACATGGTACACAGACATAAATGAAGGCAAAACAGTCATATACAAAAAATGCTTCTTTTTTATAAAGGAGTGAAACTGACCACGTCTGAAAAGACAGCCAGCCAGACAAGACCTGGCATAGTAACACGTACCTTTAATCCTAATACTTGGAAGACAGCGCTGATGGATCTCTGAGGCTAGCCAGGTCTACAGGTCAGCCCAGACTATACATAACAAGAAACAAAACAAAAAAGAAAAAAATCCTAAAAGGCTTAATTTTGTTTTTCTCATATTTTTTCCTTGTCAGGAACTTGAGGTACATTTATTGTTTACACTCACAGGGAATTTTAAAAGCTTAGAACTTAACTGAATTTGACCTCTAGGGGTTTTGGCTTAGGTTTTGTGGTTTTTTGTTTTGTTTTTTTGAGACAGAGATCCTGCTGCCTCTGCCTTCCTAGTGCTGGGATTAAAGGCATGCACCACCACAGCCGAGCTCACAGTCTCATTTTCTATTTCCTTTTCCAGACTCCAGTTGTACAGAATGCAGCATCTATTGTTCAGCCATCTCCTGCACATGTGGGACAACAAGGCTTATCTAAGCTTCCCTCCCGGCCCGGGGCTCAAGGGATTGAACCTCAAAATATGAGAACATTACAGGTATGTGACCCATAGTGAGATCTTACTATTGGAGAAGTCTGTCACTCTTGTCTTTATTTGGGGATTTTTGTAAAGATTGTAGAAGAATCTCTATGAAGCCAGAGCCTGATCTACATAATGAGTTCCAGGACAGCCAGGGCTATATAAAAGAGATCCTGTCTAAAAAAATAAAGAAAAAAAGAAAAACGAAAGAAATCAATCAGTCAGTCAGTCAATCAATCCAACACTCTTCTGGCCTCTCTAGGCATGGCATTCACTTGCATTTATGTACACAAACAATAAAATAAAATAAATCTCCAGCTGGGGCTGGAGAGCTGGCTCAGTGGTTAAGAGTACCAACTGCTCTTCCAGAGGTCCTGAGTTCAATTACAGTGGCTCACAACCATCTGTGTTGGGGTCTGATGCTCTTCCATTAGACCTGGATTTAATTACTAGCACCCACAAGAGCGTCACTTCTTTATGTAACGCCTATCTCAAGAGATCCAATGCCCTTTTAGTCTCTGAAGGCACCGGGTATGCATATAATGCATAGATCATACATGTAGGCAAAACACCAATGCACATATAAAAAAATAAAATAAACATTTTTTTTTAAACTTTGTAGCCACTAATCAGCATTTAGAGTAATGTTCAAGGGCACACATATACACGCAGATGAAACACCATCCACGCGAAATGAAAATAAGTTAATCTAAAAAATGTTTTTGACTAGAGTGATGGTAGATTTCTCCCATGAGTTGTTAAATGAAATTATCAAGCGTGAGTCCCCATGGTTCTAGTTGGGACCATTATAAGCAGTGTTTTCACTTTGCACTTTATGGGGTATTATGCCATTTGTGAGTTCTTTTCCTGTTCTTCCCCTTTAGGGTCACAGTGTCATCCGTTCAGCAACCAACACCACCCTTCCACACATGTTGATGTCTCAACGTGTTATTGCACCAAATCCAGCCCAACTTCAGGGCCAGCGGGGGCCACCGAAGCCTGGCATTGTACGCACCACAACACCTAACATGAATCCTGCCATCAGCTACCAACCAGTAAGAGCAAGCA
Source organism: Mus caroli (assembly GCF_978045245.1). Classification (NCBI taxonomy): domain Eukaryota; kingdom Metazoa; phylum Chordata; class Mammalia; order Rodentia; family Muridae; genus Mus; species Mus caroli. The sequence continues at coordinate 71,577,143 of NW_028227258.1, read as the reverse complement.
CTGGGGTAGAAACAGAAAAGCCCTTTATTTGCTTTTCTTACAGAAAGAGCTACAGGTTTTAAGTTTTTGTATATAGAGGACAAGAGTGATGGGAATAGAGAACATTCCCTATAATGGATGCTTTAAAGAATTATATAAAAGTCCACTCTAGGATCAAGTAGCAACCTCTCTTAGAAATTAAGATGGGGGGCTGGTGAGATGGCTCAGTGGGTAAGAGCACCCGATTGCTCTTCCAAAGGTCCGGAGTTCAAATCCCAGCAACTACATGGTGGCTCACAACCATCCATAACGAGATCTGACTCCCTCTTCTGGAAGTGTCTGAAGTGTACTTACATATAATAAATAAATAAATCTTTAAAAAAAAAAAAAAAAAAGAAATTAAGATGGTCTCCTACTTACCAGCCACCTGTCCCCTATTCCCTTTCAGCAGTCAAGTTCGTCTGTTCCTTGTCAGCGCACAACGTCTTCTGCCATCTATATGAACCTTGCCTCCCATATCCAGCCAGGGACTGTGAACAGAGTGTCCTCACCACTTCCTAGCCCCAGTGCCATGAGTGACGCTGCCAACTCACAGGCTGCAGCCAAGTTGGCTCTTCGAAAACAGCTGGAAAAGACGCTCCTGGAGATACCACCTCCAAAACCTCCTGCCCCCTTGCTTCACTTCCTGCCTAGTGCAGCCAATAGCGAGTTTATCTACATGGTAGGCTTGGAAGAAGTGGTACAGAGTGTCATTGACAGCCAAGGTAATACTTTCTTCTAGTTAAGTCTCTAAGCACAGGGTTGCCAAGCCTCTTGGCAGAGAGCAAGTATTACAGGGAACTGTATAGTATTAAATAACTGCTCTTAATGCAGGCCTGATAGCTCATTGTTTAAAAGCCCACCACTTTGTAGGCATAGGCAGGAGGATTGCTCCAAGTTCAAGGCCAACTTAGAGTACAGACTGAGCCCCTGTCTTGAAAATTTCAAAGCCAGCCAGCCATACACACAAAAATAAGAAAAATCTTAAAAAGAAAGAGTAGAGTCTAGAGATGTAGTTCATTTGATAGACTGCTTACTTAGCTGGAATGTAAAGGTTAGAAGATTACAAGTTCAAGAGTATCCTCAGATAAGATCCATAATCAATCAATTTCTAGATCACTCTGGAATATATAACATCCTATCCAAAACCTTTCCAAAAAGAAAAAAAAAGTGAAGAGATGGAAGAGAAATATATGTTTTGTTTTGTTTTGCTTTGCTTTTTCAATACATTGTTTTGGTTTTTTTATTTTGTTTTTTTAGAGAGAGTTTGTTCTGGCTCACATGTTGGGGGTATAATCCACCTTAGCAGTGAGTCAGAGGCATGAGGAGCCTGAAGCAACTGGTCAGATCACATCCACATACAGGAAACAGAATGATGAATATATCTTATTTAGTTCCTTTTTTTGTTTTGTTGAGACAGGGTCTTACCATATATATAATTCTGGCTAGTCTAGAACTCAACTATGTATAGACTAAGCTGGCCTTGAACCCACAAGGGATCTGTCCTGCTTGGCCTCCACAAAGTGCTGCTATGAAAAGCGAATACTGCAATGCCTGTACTTTAGATAAATAGAATTTCTGGTTTATGAACGTTGTAACCTAGTACTGAACCTGACACCATGCAGTTATTAAGCTTAAATTTCCAGACAGTATTGGAATGTCCCTAGAGGACTGACTAAACATTTAGCTGTAAACAGATCATAGGGTACCGTAATTTCAGCCAGGTAAGGTAGCTTATGCCTATAATTTCAGCACTTGGAATACTCGGGCAAAAGTGTTGTGATTCAGAGGCTAGCCTGAGCTATATATAGTGAGTTCTAAGCTAGCCTGAGCTACAATGTAAAATCTTGTCTCAGAAAAATCTTTACAAAATAACTATTCAGGCCCTGATAACAAAGTATTGTAAATGTGTGTGTAAAGGGAAAGTCTAATATAAAGTAATATTAAGCAACAGAAGTAAGGGGGGGGCGTGGGTTGGAGAGATTGCTCAGAGCCTTAGCTGATCTTCTAGAGGACCCACATGCCAGCTCATAGCTGTCTGTAACACCAGTTCCAGAGGTTCTGATACCCTCACACAAAGATACATGCAGGCAAAATACCAATGCACATGAAATTAAAGACGACCAGGTGTGGTGGTGCATGCCCAGCACTTGGGAGGCAGAAGCAAGTAGATCTCTGAAGCCTGATACACAAAGTGAGTTCCAGAACAACCAGGAATACACAGAGAAACCCTGTCTAAAAATAATCAAACATAAATAAATAAAACAAAACAAGAGAAAATAGAAAGCATTGCTTTAAGTGAATCCCTTTGATTCTAATTTTATTATTATGAGATTTTTGTAAGACTATGTAACCAGGTAGGGCTCAGCCTTAACTTAAGTTCTGGGGCCTCCTTCCCTAGCCTCCCAACTACTGATTATCAAGCCAAAGTATTTATTAAATTATATTTGAAAAAAAGTTTTTAAGGCCATTTGAGGTTGGGCATACCTTTAATCCTAGCACTAGGGAGGCAAAGGCAGGAAAAAAAATTGAGTTCGAGGCCAGCCTGCTCTATGTACTGAGTTCTAGGACAGTCTAGTCTACATAGTGAGACTGTATCTCAAAACAAGACAATACATATATAAATTTTAGATTCACTAATTTAATTTGTATGAGTGTTTGTGCCTCCATACATGCATATCTACCACATTTTCCTGGTGCCCTCAGATAATCTTTTGGGAGAATGCATCACAGCCTCTGAACTGCAGCTATGGTGGGTTGTGTATGGGCTGGGTACACATAGCCAAACTCCATTGCTCTGTAAGGGCAACAAAGTGCTTTTTAAACTAACTACTAAACAAAATAAATAGCCCTTTGAATTGTTTTGGTTTGTTTGGTTTGGTTTTGTATAGTTTCTTGTTTTAAATTTGTTAGTAGGGAGAAGAGAATGGGAAGTTGCCAAAAATGTGGCATGTTGTTGCTATTACAAAGTCAGAGGACAGCTTTGTGAAGTTATTTCTCTCTCTCTCTCTTTTTTCGAGACAGGGTTTCTCTGTATAGCCCTGGCTGTCCTGGAACTCACTCTGTAGACCAGGCTGGCCTCGAACTCAGAAATCCGCCTGCCTCTACCTCCCAAGTGCTGGGATTAAAGGTGTGCGCCACCACGCTCAGCTATGAAGTTATTTCTTTCCTTCCACCTTTACACGGGTTTCAAAGATGTGGTTCAGATATTTTAGGCTTGCACATACTCGGCTATCTCACTGACCTTGTGTTGTCTCTAGCTTAACAGAATTAACTTATGAGAAAGACACTTAATGAAAACAGAAGAGGTTGGAGGTGGGAAACCGCTAACTGTTCTTTTTATTGGTGTGTAGGCAAAAACTGTGCCTCACTTCTGAGGGTGGAACCCTTTGTATGTGCCCAGTGCCGCACAGATTTCACCCCTCACTGGAAGCAAGAGAAGAATGGTAAGATCCTCTGTGAGCAGTGTATGACTTCCAACCAGAAAAAGGCTCTAAAAGCTGAACACACTAACCGGCTGAAAAACGCTTTCGTTAAAGCCCTACAGCAGGAACAGGTGAGAACTCTGACTCCTACCTGCATAGTCATCTGAACAAGCTTGGTTTTCACAAAGGGTTTTAGGCCTGGAAACCTAGTTTCCTTTTTAAAAAGAAAAAAAAGCAGGGTATGGTAGCATATGCCTTCAATCCCAACACTCTGGAGGCAGAGGCAAGCTGATCTCTTTGAGTTGGAAGCCAGCCTGGTTTACAGAGTTCCAGGCTAGCCTAAACTAGGTAATGACACCCAGTCTCAAAAAAACAAAACAATATAATCCTTTTTGTTACTTTGTCCTGTTTATATCATTTGATTGTTTTTGATTGGCTGGTAATGTATTACCATGTATGAATGACTGTGATTAAAGGACAGAAACAAGGCTTGGAACATTATTGTTTTCCATAACTCTGAAAAAAGTCTCACTATTAGCTCTAAATGATTCTCCCTTCTTTGCCTCTTGAGAGCTGGTATTACCGGAGTGCACCGCAACATCATGGTCCTCTATTCTCTACTTTTGGTCAGACAAATGGATTTTTCTGAAAGGCATTTGCTGCATACTTTCAATTACACAATCTGTAGTTAAATGGCGAACAAAAGAATAGATGATACAAAAAGTGGGAGTGGTGGGGTAGGGGAGTGGGGGGGTATATTGGGGACTTTTTGGATAGCATTGGAAATGTAAATGAGGAAAATACCTAATAAAAAATTAATTCTTAAAAAAAAAAAAAGAATAGATGATAAAGTAGCCCAGTGATAATAGAGGTGTGTGAGCAGTTCCTAATAGTCTATTCAAAGGGAAAGATGCGTTAAGATGCTCAGGTCCTTTTCTCTTCCATTTCACACTCTACTAACCATCAGAGTCCTTTAAGTAGGTAGCACCATGAGCCTTGTGGAAAACAGCTAAGTAGAAATCAAAGATAAGATGCTAGTTTAATGGTAGAGCACTTGCTTCCCAGATCCGAGGCTTTGGGTTCAATATCCAGCACTGTATAGTAGTAACATGCAAACATGAATGCATAAATGAATCTCTTTAAAAATTAAAGAAATAGATAGTACCTCAAAGATTCATTAGTTTTAATTACATTACTGTCCATTGTCCTCCAGTTGTCCTCATGAGAGCCAGCTTTCTAGAGAGAAGGGAATGCTTTTAATCTCTAAGACATGTTGGCTGCTTGTACCTGGAGATCTCAGCATTGTCCCACCAAACTTTTCACCTTTTCTGCATTGTTCTAACTAGCTGGCATCATTACAGAAATAAGGCCCTTGGTTTTCAAGTTAGAAAATTGGGTGCTGTCTTGTTCAATCTCACCTAATAACTCCCAACAGGAAATTGAACAGCGATTACAGCAGCAGGCAGCACTCTCCCCAACGACAGCTCCAGCTGTATCCAGTGTCAGTAAACAGGAGACCATCATGAGACATCATACACTGCGGCAGGTGAGGAATTTTTCCATAACCCTCCTTTCTCTTAGGGGCTACACTTCAGGAAATGATTCTGTTCTTTTTTTTTTTTTACTCCTTTGGGTCTTTTGAACTTTTTTTTTTTTTTAAGATTTATTTATTATATGTAAGTATACTGTAGCTGTCTTCAGACACCCCAGAAAAGGGCATCAGCTCTCATTATGGATGGTTGTGAGCCACCATGTGGTTGCTGGGATTTGAACTCAGGACCTCTGGAAGAGCAGTCAGTGCTCTTAACCGCTGAGCCATCTCTCCAGCCCTCTTTTGAACTTCTATAATGGCAAGATTTCATCAATTGTCATGTTGCCTTGTTGCAGGCTCCACAGCCCCAGAGCAGCCTCCAGCGTGGTATACCCACATCTGCCCGATCCATGCTTTCAAACTTTGCACAGGCACCCCAATTGTCTGTGCCAGGTGGCCTCCTTGGAATGCCAGGTAAGAGGGGTTGGTTTCAGAACTTACCTCACAGGGATAACTAATTAGTAGATCGTCTTTTCTTTGATGATCTTATATAGCTCAGGCTGGCTCTGAGCTTGCTGTGTAACCAAGGCTGTTCTACTTCTGCTATTCCCTAGCCCCAAGTACTGGAATTGCAGGCATGTACCACCTAGCTTTAGTGCACAGGGTGCATGTGTGGATGGGTACATGTATGAAGAGGCTAGAAGTCAATCTTGAATGTCATTCCTTGGGCACTGTCCACCTGTTTTTTGAGATAGGGTCTCCTAGTTTCCTCTAGCTTATAAAATTGGTAGGCTCACTAGCCAACAACTTCCAGAGATCTGCATCCCATTGTTAAGATTACAAGTGTGAACTACCACATCTGGCTTTGTATGTGGGTGCTAAGGCTCAAGCTCAGGTCCTGTTGCATGGCAGGCATTTTGCTGACTGATCTCTCTCTCTCCGGCCATGGTATACAGACCTTTTTTTTTTTTTTTTAAGTATGAGTGTTCTACCTACATGTACTCTGTATACCACTTGCATGCCTGGTGCCCACAGAGGCCAGATTAGGGAGGGTGTCTGATGTCTGATCCCCTGGAACTGGAGTTACTTATACTTGTGAACCATAATGTGTGTGCTAGCAATTAAGCCTCAATCCTCTGGAAGAACAGCCAGTGCTCCTTTGTTTGTTTGTTTGTTTTTGTTTTAGGGGGATTTGCAGGGGGTTGGGGGACAGGGTTTCTCTGTGTACTCACGGTTATCCTGGAACTCATCTATAGACCAGGCTGACCTCAAACTCAGATCCTCCTGTCTTTGCCCCAGTGCTGGGATTAAAAGCATCACTACCAACTACTGACCCATCTGTAGCACAAATGCACAAATCTTTAGCAATCCCTTTAGACCCCATTTTTCCTTTGCTGTCTTTTTTCTTAGGCCATAACTATTTTGTTATTCAGCAAATGAATTTTTACTAAGTCTAAGTAAAAGACTAAGCACTAAGACTTTGGTAAAATTGTCTCTGCCATTATACGTTTAATTCTGAGCCGGGCATGGTGGCATACGCCTTTAATCCCAGAGGCAGACGGATCTCTGAGTTCGAGGCCAGCCTGGTCTACAGAGTGAGTTCCAGGACAGCCCGGGCTACACAGAAAAACCCTGTCTCGAAAATAAATAAATAAATAAATAAATAAATAAATAAATAAATAAAATAAGTTTAATTCTGATGTGCTTTCATTGAGCATGTGAGTTCTAGAGCAGCAGGGTCAACTGTCCAGCATGAATGATCTAGGATTCTTCTCCATGCTTCATTGGTTCCAAAATCAGAGCAGATCATTGATTCTTTCTACATTTTAATAATTTTTCTGTCACCAAAGTTTAACCTCTTTCTCCTATATTGTACTATAAAGACCGTTCATTATTCCTGATAGGACTGACGTTTCTGGAGGACTCTTTCCCTGAAGCTCGGGAGTAAGGGTAGAGTTGCTGCTGAAACAAAGCTGAGGCTAGAGAAGTACAGGCCATTGCAGATATGTACTCCCCATTTCTTTTTTTTTTTTTTTAAAGATTTATTTATTTATTATTATATGTAAGTACACTGTAGCTGTCTTCAGACACACCAGAAGAGGGCGTCAGATCTCATTACGGATGGTTGTGAGCCACCATGTGTTTGCTGGGATTTGAACTCTGGACCTTCGGAAGAGCAGTCGGGTGCTCTTACCCACTGAGCCATCTCACCAGCCCCGTCCTCCCCATTTCTAACTGCAATCTGGGATAGGCCAAAAGGGGTGTCACTTCTTCTCTTAATACCTGTCCCCTCCTTTTGTCTCATGAATCTAGGTGTCAACATTGCATACTTGAACACTGGCATCGGAGGACATAAAGCCCCAAGTTTGGCAGACCGACAGCGTGAATACCTTTTAGACATGATCCCTCCCAGGTCTATATCGCAGTCCATCAGCGGGCAGAAATAACGCCTGTTCCACTTGTACTGCCCATCCTTGAATCCTTTACCCATTTCTCCCATTGCCCCCAACTTCCGTCGCATGCAGTGCCTGTACTGGTGCCTACCATACACGGAAAGCAAAACCGAAAAAAAACAGAAGACAAAAATAGACATCAACAAGAAAACACATGCCCTGCCCTGCCACCTCCCCTTTATTTCACACTGCTGCGATCTGTTCTCCTGCTGCTCTGTCTTCTCTTCGATTTCCTTTAACAGTGAGGTGGATCTTTGCCTCTGATAGAGGTCAGAATGAGGTCCTGGGGAGAATTTAAGTCCTTTGATGTGTGTTTCTAAAGTATGTTTTATGCTATAATTATTATCATTTTTAATTATATTGTGTGTTTTCCCTTTGTTCAGTAGACGGTTAACCCCAATCTTCTGTTTTCTTTACTTCCCTACCACCCTCTGCTAACCCTCCTCCTTTTTTGAAAAAAAGTATATATATATATATATGTGTGTGTGTGTGTATATATATATATATATATATATATAAATGATATACAATTCAATGATCACATGCAGATTGCAGTGGATCCTCAGCTGCCAATAGGAACTAACTGAGAATGGTAGGGACAGATGTTGAGAGCACTTAACCGAGTTGTGGAGTGGGTATCATCAGACAAAGAGGAATAACAGCCCACCTATGGTTGGTTAGGATCTGGAGAGTTTAGGAGGCAGTGTTATAGTAATGAAGTTGAGCTCTGTGACAATGAGTAAAAGAGCCTAGAGGGAAAAGCTTAAAAACAAAAACTACCTGTTGTTTAACCATGGGCTAAGGGGAAGAGGGGTTACATAAGCTCACTAGTGTCCCAAAGAGGGCTGCAGCCACGTCCTGACCTCAGTGAGGACACAAAAGTCTGTTCCAGGCCAACCATCTTGAGATTATCTTATTTTCTTTGTAAAATTGTCTCTCATCACACCTCATACCCTTTAACAAGTGTTCATCTTCCTTCTAACCATAGTCCCGGAGGAATGGGTGTTTCCAGGCTGCAGGTGGCTGGGTATCCTAGAAGTTGGAATCGGTATACGTGGATCATGTGACAGAAAGGGAAACTAGACATAGAGGAGGAAGAAGAGGTTTTTCCCAGAAGTTGAGATTCTCGCATGTTTCTATACCTGTACCCTCTGAGTGCTGAGAGATAACGGGTGTAGACCCCCAATCAGGTTGGTATTCCACTCTGACTCTGCTACGCTGGCTGTAGATCCAACTCCTTAGAGCCAAGCAGTTTGTCAAACCTTAGTTATACAAGTATTGTCCTCTCCCAAAATTTTGTTCATTTTGCCTTTTTTTTTTTTTTTTTTTTTGGCACTATTAATGTAGAGAATAAATTGAATTGTGCAATGTCGCTGTTCTGAGGTTAGGGAGGTTAACATCCTGTTTGCCCACAGTGTGGCAAGGAGGAGGGGAGGGGACCAAGCTGTTTTTGAGGTAAGGGAAGCCTGAAAATGAAGGGTCTTTGCTTTCCTCAGATTGTTCATGTAGTAAAACCTGCCTCTGCAGCCCTAGAAGCCGTCAGAGTGTACTAGGGACACTTTGAACAAAGATGTATGAGGAGTTTTATAATATTTTGCCCTTGGGAGCCACCTGGGGAAATTCCCTCATTTTTATTTTTAAAAAGTAAATAATTTTTTTAAAGTAAGAAGGCACTTTTAAAATTACACACACACACAAACACACAAACTACACACCTTTCCCATAAAATTTAGGGTTAGGGTGGGAAAAGAAGCTAGATCAAGCTCAATCCCTCCACTCTGGTCTCTTCTTTCCCAATACCCCAGTGCCGCTGTGGGTGATTATACTGGCCCTACGGGTCTTCCTGGTTTTTTCTTTCTTCCCTTTCCCTCAAATGTATTGAGCACTTAATAAAGGAGCAGAGATACAACTGTGTCTGGGCTCTCCCAAGTGGGAAATGACCTGGAAGCTAGATGCTAGTAACAAGTAGTTTGAGCAGGTCGTTTCAAGTATTTTTCTGGGGAATGTGGTGCCCCTGACTGTAAGTGGTGGGGGAGGGGGGCTAATGGAGCTGGGGTTGGGATTATTTTAAAATTATATATATATATAAAAAATATATTCTTACATCTTTTCCTTGCCCTCTGTGCTTTGAAAGCACTGAATAAATTGATCTGTTTTTCTCTTCCACAAAATTGGAAGATTTTTTTTCTTCCATTTTTTAAATGTTCTTACCAGTCATCTTGCCTTGTGGCATGTCTGTCTAACCTCTCCCTACCCCGTGATGAAGTGCCATTTCTGTTAAGTCTCCCTGACCCCCAACTCAGAGGTGCTCAGAGGTACAAGGTGCCCAAGTCTGTCAGTTGAGATTAAAAGGAACAGAGAATGTGCAATACCGTCCAGCTGGGGCCTGTCCTTGCCCTGAGCTAGGTCCTCTCCCTGAGAGCCAGGCCACTTTGAGTAGGGTTTGGAGGTAAGATGTATGGAAATGTGGAGTGGTGGCAAGGAGAGCCTATAGTTCAGTGCCTGTTTAGGTGCTGAGGCCATAGGGGAGAGGGTAGGGTCTTCCCTGTTTTTATCCCTTCAGGGTCAATTACATAGAAGCTGCTTATACTAGTATAGCTCTGCGGCCCTTTGCTCAGTCACTGAGGTTTGACTTCTCATCCTCTTTCCCCATCATCATACTCTTCCCAGGAATTAGCAAGAGGGGTAAAATCTTTCTTAATCATGGTAAAGTATTAGCCTTCCATCTCCTCCCTTAGGTTCTGCCCCTGTCCCCCTTTCTTTAAAGCCTCTACATTTTACATCACTGATTGCCTTGTGTCCTTCCAAGACTTTTTTTGTTTTTGTTTTATGTTTGAATTAACTCCCATCCTCCAGCTGTGGGCCCTTGTAGACACTAGCCCTCACGCCCTAAGGATAGGAGGAAAGACCCTGAGTTCAGTGTCCTTTACCACTGGACTCTGACTCTCAGCTATCAGTAGAGTGGGGATCAAACAGTACAATCTAGCTTCCTCTAGACCTTGAGGCACTACAAGCAGTCATTCATGGATGGTGTCTTACTCCACAGCAACCTGAAATGGGTGGATTAGTGGCAAGGCTGGGGTAAAATTAGGAGACAGAAGTCCTTATTTGTCGGTTTTATTTTGTCAGTAGACCACAGCATCTGAACTCCCTCCATTGCTGAATAAGTATTTTTCCTGCATTATGAGATATACGTATGGTAGACATTTCTTTTTAAAGACCCCGAGATAAATGTTTTCCTGCCTTGGTTACCTTTCCTTTCCCCTTTAAGAGGAATTAGCTATAGAACCGCTTTGTAAAGATGCTTCTTGGTATTTTACTTTTGTTCCTTTCCCCAACCATTCCCACTTCCCCTTCTCTCCACAGCCCCGATCCCACTCATCCTAGGCTCCCTTCCTTTCCATCAAGATCTTCATTAGCTTATGATATTTGCTGCCGAGATGTTATAACAAGGACTCATTCATGTATATAAGCTATTTCTTGATCCATTTAAAAGGAATTGTACATTGTGTAGAAAAAAAAAAAAACCATGAAAAAGAGAAAAAAAAAAAGCCCTAGCCATGGATATTGTGAAACTGTGTTATGTCATTTTGTAATGTGCCCGTTTGTGTATGATCCGTGCAAAAGGGTTTCTGGGGAAGGGGAGGGTGGAGGGAGGCAGGACTGTGGAGGGTGGGGAGAGGAGTGGGCCGGGCCCAGCACACTGAGACTGGCAGCTGCTCCGACCCCATCCCTCCCTTAAAGATGCCACCTCCCCCACCACCCACCCCTATTTTGTGCCTTGCCCTCCCCACCCTGGAGTAATCTCTCCAGGTCACCAGCACTGCCTTGGCAGAGCCCACTCCCTACCCTAGCCTGCCCACTCTTCCTACCCCAGCATTAGGTTGATAATGTGGGAAAGTGCTGGAGGTTGGGAGGTAGCCGAGGAATGGGGCAGTTCCTGGGGGCATTGAAACCAAGTATTATTATGAATTGTAATTGTATTTGCACTGTTTTCCCCCTCTGATTGCATCAGCATATACACAATATACCTATATAACAAAACCCAGTGTCAAAGCTTTCTTATGCAAGGGATTTTCCCACCCTTCAGAAAAAGAACCTCATGGACTGCTAAAAGGGTAGATTGTCAGGAGATAGTAGGATAGTAGAAAGAAAGAATTTTAATTGTCCTAAGGAAGTTCTGTCCGAACCATTTAAGGATATGTGATTGAGTTGAGGCTGTCTCCTGTAAATTATAGGGCTCCAGGTCCAGGACAGTACAAAGAATCCAGGACACAAGGAGGCACAGTGTGGATACCTGGGGCCTACTGACTTGCTGGGTGAGCTTTGGTGAAACTGGTATCTTCAACCAGTGAATCGAGGGAGAAAACCACTGACCTCCGTGCTCTAAATTCCACAATTCTTCCCCCATCTGCCAAAAAAACAAAAAGCACCTTGAGGTGAGGGAAGTGCTGGGCTGAGAGACCAGGGAGGAAACAAAAGTGACGTGCTAGTGTTACTTGTGTGACAGTGTCTTTGGAAAGTTGCCAGTCCCCTGGTTCAGCATTGGTATGGGAGAAGTGGCAGTGATACAGGGTGCTGGGCTGATGGCATCTTGGCCCTTGTGTTTCTAGCCATGTTGTGACCAGCCTCCAAGCTTCACCTCACAATCACAATCCTTAAGGGTGGTTAACCACAAACACCCCCCAGGTTGGTAATCTAGTTGTGAGCTATAGGATGTGGAAATTTCTCTCATCTTGGTAACAAGTAGGGCTCAGATGTAGCCCATATCTTTCCTTCCCTCAGATCTCATCTGAACCCCCAAAGGCAACTGTTCCACAGTCTGTCTTCTTCAGAGGCCCAATTTATCCCTCCCCGCCCCCCAATTCCTGAGCTGAGTATTTCTATTCTCTAGTTATTGCCACTAAAGCCTGGAAAAAACATAGGTTGATGGGTGAGGCCTTGGTGAAGGTGGAGGATAGATTGGGGTGGGTGGTGGGGAGCAGGGAGGTGGGGTGGCAATGGCCTTCCCTGAATAGGGTGGGTGGGAGGGAACAAGACCCTTTTGCACAACTCTCTTTTAAGTTTCCTTTTTTCTTTTCTTTTTTTTTTTCTTTTTTTAACTCATTCTAATTTTCTGCATTGTGTTTGGGAAATAAAATGAAAAAACAAACTAAGACCAATAGGAACTGGTTTTCAAAAGGTAAATACACTCCCATCTGTTTCAGAGGCTGCTGAGCATTGCAGCAGTGAAGATTCAAATAATAAGCTAATTTTTGGAGAAAGGATTAAAAGAAAAAACTTTGTAATATTTATCACTTGCAAGCTATGTTTAATAAAGAAAGGAATGGTTTCTAAGCTTTCCTGTGACTTGTGTTTTAGTTGTGGCCAAGGTGGGATGGGAATGGTTTGGTGGAAGAGTCAGGGTGTTGGATAAGCTCTGACTCGAGCTCCTTGCCTGCCTCTGCTGTTGCTCCTCTCCACCTCTAGTGACCCCATAGTCACTTGGTATACGTGCCATGACTGACCTTTCCCAGAGCCCCCTCACATCTGCACTGTCTAGTAGTTTGTCAGTAGCTGCTTTCTCTGGCTAGGGATCTCATAGTATTAGAGATTCACACATACCAAACTTTTAACATCTTCCCTAGAAAGGCCTAGAATTGCTGTGTCAACATTCTTATACCTTTCAAGTTTGCCTTCAAACAAAGCATCAGTCATTTTGGTTCCCACGTTTTATGTTTTATTTCTAACAAAACTTTTAGATGACTCCCAAACAAGGTGGTATCGTTTTCTGGAATGCTTAAAAGTCAGGACTGGCTGGCCGTGGTGGCCTATGCCTTTAATCCCAGCACTTGGGAGGCAGAGGCAGGCGGATTTCTGAGAACAGCCTGGTCTACAAAGTGAGTTCCAGGACAGCCAGGGCTACACAGAGAAACCCTGTCTCGGAAAAAGAAAAAAAAGGACTGTGTCCAACTCCCAATCTTCTGCCATATTTTATACCATCAGAAGAGCTGATGGGGAAAGGCAGAGCCCAGCCTTGCTGGAATCTTGTTACTGATCCTAGGGTTATTTTTGTATGAGCACAGGAGAGACAATATGTGTGGTTCCCTAGGCCATGGGCTTTCCTTCCCACAAAACCCTTGCCTTCTGATGTCACCGTGGGACAGGGAAAGTTTAGCTGAGGTAGTTGTCTGGGGTTTGTTTCTACAGAGCATGACAGTACTCCATGGCATGTGACTGTTTGCTGCTGGACACTGGAGGCTGGAAACGAAGAGTAGGAGCGCTAGGTGCTATAACCTCTTCCTTCTGTCAAGAGACCTAGGACTGAAACTGTCAATCAAACGCTCCCTTTAGAACAAAGGATTGCAGAAATGGCTCATGATTTAACATCACTTGCTCTTGTAGAGGACTTGGGTTCAATTCCCAGCATCCATGTGGACTTCCAAGAGCACCAGACATAGCACATGTATGTACATGCAAATAAAACATATAAATAAATTTGTTTTGTTTTGTTTTGTTTGAGACAAGGTTGTTCTGTGTGGCCCTGGCTGTTCTGGAACTAACTCTGTAGACAAAGCCAACCTTGAATTCAGAGATCTGCCTGCCTCTACCTCCCTAGTGCTGGGATTATAGGCATGTGCCACCACTGGCCAAACACCTGTATGCATAAATGCTTAAAACAAGATCTAGAGATCAGATGGTGTTGAGGTGATGTTCTCTGAAAAAGAACCAGTGCTTGAGAATCTTCTGTCTCGAAGCTCAATGTTTGGTGTTGGGGGAGAAGAGCAAAAAACGAGCTCAGGGTTGGCTGGAGAGGTGGCTCAGCAGTTAAGAGTACTGACTGCTCTTCCGAAGGTTGCTGAGTTCAATTCCCAGCAACCACATGGTGGCTCACAACCATCTGTAATGGGATCCGATGCCCTCTTCTAGTGTGTCTGAAGACAGCTACAATGTACTTATGTATAATAATAAGTATTTAAAAAAAAAAAAAAAGGGCTGGTGAGATGGCTCAGTGGGTAAGATCACCCGACTGCTTTTCCAAAGGTCCGAAGTTCAAATCCCAGCAACCACGTGGTGGCTCACAACCACCCGTAATGAGATCTGATGCCCTCTTCTGGTGCGTCTGAAGACAGCTACAGTGTACTTACATTAAATAAATAAATAAATAAATAAATAAATAAATAAATATCTTTGGGGGAAAAAAAAAAAACTTGAGCTCTAGCTGAGCCATGCCCACTTTCCTGCTGCTCGCAATACAGTTTGCCTGCTCCTGGTCAGACCTTTATGGCTTGATATTGTGATGGTGAGACAAGTGGTGACAGTCCTTGCTGTCTCCATTTCTGTCTTCCTCCCCTCTGAGGTTCAGGCCTCCCTGTCCAGGCCTTAAGCACACTCACCAGCTCTCCATCGTGAGTTGCTCACTCTATGATGAGTTCAGTTTTCTTCATTGGCTTCCTCCTGCTCTGAGCCTGGCTTCTGTGGCACCTAGTTTGGAGTACTGCTGCACCCTGCCTTAGCCTCAGTTCCTACCCCTCTCCGGGTGTGGAGAGGACAGTCCACCCGTTTCTCCATGCTGGATTGGCTCAGGCCCACATCTACCTCATCCTATGCCCTGAGAGCTTATAATCATCTCCCCTTGCTCTTGTAGCCCAGCAGGTCTTCTCTAAGTATAAGACTCAAAAGACAACTGGCTCCTCTGCCTCAGTTTCTCCTAGTATAATTTGTAACTAGTAATGGGAAAGAATTCACTCTGCCATTTGAGCTTATGATAACAGACTGTGTCCCTAAGCAACTTTCTTTTTCTTTTTTTTTTTTTTTAAAGATTTATTTATTTATTATATGTAAGTACACTGTAGCTGTCTTCAGACACTCCAGAAGAGGACGCCAGATCTTGTTACAGATGGTTGTGAGCCACCATGTGGTTGCTGGGATTTGAACTCTGGACCTTCGAAAGAGCAGTCGGGTGCTCTTACCCACTGAGCCATCTCACCAGCCCCCTAAGCAACTTTCACATTAGCCCAAGAAAGAGGAGGGAAGTGGTGAGGGCAGGCCATCCACCACAAACCATGAGCTGCTCTCATCCTAACAGCAAGAGCATCCAGCCTTGGATTCTAGGGACAGTCTGTGAGAAGACCAAGGTTGGAGTCAGAGCCCTCTTTCAGGTCCATGTACATGGTAGCCCTGAGTCCTCTTGATGAAGCCTGTTTTGACCCCAGCCATACTACCCTCTTACTGGCCCAACTCACCAGAGGTGGGGCACACACAGAAACAACAAGCACTGCTCTTCCTGCTCCTATGGTTGAAAGCCTGGGGCTTAGGGCCTCTGGCTGGGCAGGGAGCATAGGAGTTGAAAGGAGCCAGCTCGCCGGGCGTGGTGGCGCACGCCTTTAATCCCAGCACTCGGGAGGCAGAGGCAGGCGGATTTCTGAGTTCGAGGCCAGCCTGGTCTACAAAGTGAGTTCCAGGACAGCCAGAGCTATACAGAGAAACCCTGTCTCGAAAAACCGAAAAAAGAAAAAAAAGAAAAAGAAAGGAGCCAGCTCCCTAAAATATTGAAGTACCTGGGGCAAGGTCATATGGACAAACAGTGGAGAAAGTGCAGGACAGTGACCGCCAGGGTGACAGTTCTCAGCCTGCACGTAGGTGGCTCTACACAACGTTGGTTGAGAAGCTCAGGATAGCAAGGTAGCAGAGAAAACCAAAATAGATGGTAGCCCCAGCTCACCTGGAGTTAGGGACTCTACAGCCCTGAGGAAGCTATCACACTGCTACCAGTAATGGAGGCATCATAGGGAAGAGTCCTATCTGGCACCTCTGCTGAATGAGCCCATCAGTGGGATATAGGCTGTGGCAGCCTCTGAGCTAAATACATTCTCCAGTGTGCCTTTCCTCACAGCCTCTTGGAAACTAGCTTGACATATCAGTGTCCTCTCACCAGCCACATGCCCCAGTCCCCCTACCCCGCAAGGGAACTTGTACTATTCCTGATGCCTGACCGGTCCTTCCAGGTTTCCAAGGGGTAGCAGAGAAGGAGGCTACAGGAGCTGCAGCTGGGCTAAGGAAGGGCAGTGAGGAAGCCTAGGAGATACTCAGAAGCAATCTCTTAGATCCTGTCCCAGAAACCTATCGAGAGTCTTTTGGTGGTCACTGAGATAGGTAGGGTCCAAAGAATGACTTTTCCAGAACACACCATTTGGACAGAAGTAGGTTAGAGCCAACAGCTCACTCTTGGCCTTGCATCCAATCTGTGACCGAAGGCCTCACTCACTCACATGTCCACACCCACCTTGGACTGGCCAGAGGTGAAACAAATATGTCTTCCTGGTTACTTTCAGAGATGAACAGAGCCATACCTTGTAAACTCTCGGGAGCTGGCCCTGGTTCTGGGTTCCCTATCGTAGGCCATGTGGTCCCTGGCCTGATAAGAGCCCATGCTTTCTTCTGCCATGCATTGTTAAATAGTCTCATCTTCAACAAAGCAACTCTTAGTGTACTGAAGAAAAGCAGACAGCTAAAACACATGGGCTAAAGGAAGCTGAGACCTGCCAGAGAAAAGACTCATCAAGGTATGTAGCAGTAAGCCATAGGTGGGCGGAGATACTTGCTGGAAAGAGAAGGGTGTGTGTGTGTGTGTGTGTGTGTGTGTGTGTGTGTGTAGTGTTGTATGATGGTAGGGTTCATATCTAGGGAGATGGGGAGAGGTAGGTAAGGTCTTGAGTACCCGTTGTGAGTTAGCGTCATCTTTTTTTTTTTTTTTTTTTTAGATTTATTTATTTATTGTATGTAAGTACACTGTAGCTGTCTTCAGACACTCCAGAAGAGAGTGCCAGATCTCCTTACGGATGGTTGTGAGCCACCATGTGGTTACTGGGATTTGAACTCAGGACCTTCGGAAGAGCAGTCAGTGCTCTCAACTGCTGAGTCATCTCTCCAGCCCCGCGTCATCTTTTTTTGTTTGTTTGTTTGTCTTGTTTTTCGAGACAGGGTTTCTCTGTATAGCCCTGGCTGTCCTGGCACTCACTTTGTAAACCAGGCTGGCCTTGAACTCAGAAATCCGCCTGCCTCTGCCTCCTGAGTGCTGGGATTAAAGGCGTGCGCCACCACGCCCGGCTGAGTTAGCTTCATCTTATTTCCAGAACAGCGCCTTTCCATTCTGCAACTAAACCAGTCTAGAATCAGTGAGCCCCTGAGCCCCACAGGGATCTTACACAAGGACTGACTGTGGCCACTAGACAAGCTAGGGGAACTAGGCAGTCAAGGAAGCCAGGAAGGCATCCTGAGACCCAGCCTCCCTGCCCCTGCCTTCTAGACCCTCTCCTGACCTAGGGAGCAAGAGTGTTCCCAGTTCCTTCCTGCCAGGACCTAGAGACTCACACTGCACAGGGAGAATACCTTGTACTCTTGTGCTGGACACAGGTGCGTGATTGACTAGGGGCACAGACATAGACCCCTAAGTGCTGAACAGACACAGCAGAAATCACCAGGTTTCCAGGACCCAGAATTTGGATGCACTCTGCACTTAAGGGAGCAGCCGTTTGTGGGAAGTGTCGGGGTAAGGGCAATGGCCTGGGTAGGGTGGGAAAAAGGAGCTCCGTACCCAGGAGGCTCAAGAATCAAGTAGCTGTCTGGGAAGAGGGAACTGTGACAGATTCTAACCCCTGGGCCTGGTGCACTGTGGGAGTTAGGTTCTAAGGCCAGGCAGAAGCCTACTGTGAGCTGGGCTAATACATAGAAGGGGAGAACCCTTGCTACCTCCCACATGGTTTCTGCTCCAAGGCTTCCTTCTAGCAGTTATCTGTGACCAGGTTTTAGAGCTGCCATAGTGCTGCAGTTTCATCCCTAATTTACAAGTAAAATGACCTGCCCAAACTGGCTATGGTGATTCATGGCTGTATATAGGCTGGAAGAGGATATTCTTGAGTCCGAGGCTAATCTGGGCCACAGGCCAAGTTTAAAGCCATCTGGGGCTATAGTGTGAGGGGGAGAAAGAACAAGTAGAGAGTGAACATGTATCCAGTGTATCAGACCTTAGCCAGCCTCCCCTTCCCTAGGTGGCTCCCCTGGACACTCAAAGGATTAGAGACTCTCCCTCCGAACAAGTGTCAGAGAATGTTTAGGAGAGAAATAAACATTTTTTCCAAAACACTACCACTACCATTTTGTGCCTAAACCCCATGTTCATTATGTGAAACACCCCTCCCACTTATTGTGGAAAACAAAAACCACCACTGAAGCTACTGCATGCTGCCGCCTCGGCATGGGGTGGAAACCAACCTTGGTTTCTGTTTTTCTGTGTCTGTTTTTGTCTTTGTTTTTGCTGTCATCCTTACTCATCTTTTTAAACCTTGTACTTTCTGATCTTTTTTATTATTATTAAGATTCACTTATTTATTTATTCTGTATACAGTATTCTGCCTGTATGCCAGAAGAGGATACTAAATCTCATTACAGATGGCTGTGAGCCACCATGTGGTTGCTGGGAATTGAAGTCAGGGCCTCTGGAAGAGCAGTCAGTGCTCTTAACCTCTGAGCCATCTTTCCAGCCCTTTCGCATCCTCCCTAACATAAATTTAACCTTTCATAAGTGTCCTTCACTTAGAACTACTCAGATGAGACCATGAGTCTCTAGAATGAAATTTTTGTAGGGCCTTGTGGTGTAGGCCTGTAAACTCAAGCTACTTGGGAGGCTAAAGCAGGAGGATGCCACCCATAAGCCTGTCCAGGGGCTGCTAGCATGACTCAGAGTGGTAGAGCACCTGCCCAGCGTGCATGAGACACTAGACTAAACTCCCAGCACCGTAAGAAAGAACAGGACTAATGAGTAGGTCATACACTTCTGAAGTCTCCATACTTGAGAGATGAATGCAAGGAAGATCAAGAGTTTGAGGCTAACCTGGGCTGCTCTTCCAGTAGACCCAGGCTTTGTTCTCAACACTCATGTCAAGCAGGTCCACAGCCACCTGTAACTCCAGCTCCAGAGACCCTGGTTTCCATGAGCACCCACCCACACATGGCACCCACACATGCACACACACATAGCACCCACACATGGCACCACACATGCACACACACATGCACACACACATGGCACCCACACATGCACACACACATGGCACCCACACATGGCACCCACACATGCACACACACATGCACACACACATGCACACACACATGCACCCACACATGCACACACACATGCACACACACATGGCACCCACACATGGCACCCACACATGCACACACACATGCACACACACATGGCACCCACACATGCACACACACATGCACACACACATGGCACCCACACATGGCACCCACACATGCACACACACATGGCACCCACACATGCACACACACATGGCACCCACACATGGCACCCACACATGGCACCCACACATGCACACACATGGCTAAAAAGATAATAATTTTTAATTTTTTTCTTTTAAAAGCTATTTTAGATTTATTCATTTGTTTGCCTGCATGTATGTTTGTATACCATGTACATGCCTAGTACCGACAGGTCAGAAGAAGACATCAGATGCCCTGAAACTGGAGTTATAGATGGCTGTGAACCACTGTGTAGGAATGGAAAACCATCTCTCCAGTCATAAAATCTAAAAAACAAAACAAAATAAAAAGGGAATCAACTTGACTGAGACTCTGTCTCAATAAAAAGTGTTTTTTTTTTTTTTTAGATGTTTATTGTTATACATAAGTACACTGTAGCTGTCTTCAGACACCAGAAGAGGATGTCAGATCTCATTACGGGTGGTTGTGAGCCACCATGTGATTGCTGAGATTTGAACTCAGGACCTTTGGAAAAGCAGTCAGTGTTCTTAGCCACTGAGCCATCTTGCCAGCCCAATAAAAAGTTTTTTAAAAGGCTGGAATTGAGCCAGGCGTGGTGGAGGATGCCTTTAATCCCAGTACTTGAGAGGCAGAGACAGGCAGATTTCTGAGTTCGAGGCCAGCCTGGTCTACAGAGTGAGTTCCAGGACAGCCAGGGCTACACAGAGAAAAACAAAACAAAAATAAATAAATAAAAAACCTCAAAAATCTCTTAAAAGGCTGGAATTATAGCTGAGTATCTGCTTGGCTAGCATATAACAGGCTTAGGCAGTGGCTCTCAATCTGGGGCTCATGACTCCTGCGGGGATACATATTAGATATTTACATTATGCTTCACAACAGTAGCAACATTACAGTTATGAAGTAGCAACACAATAATTTTATGGTTTGGAGTCACCATGTGAGGAACTGTATTAAAGGGTTGCAGTATTGGGAAGGTTGAGAATCGCTGCTCTAGGCTAAATCCTCAGTGCAATTAATAATTACTTAATTAAAATGAAAGTAGGTTTTCAAGGGTTGGTATAAAGTCTTATATCTTTAAATTTCCCTCAAGCTACAGAAGAGGACTCTGCCCAGCTCCCAAAGCAGTGGCCATCTGCTTAGAGCCTGCCTCTGGCCAGAAACTGCCGCTGCTGCTCTGCTGGTTGGTAGAAAAGTCTACCTAGGCAAGCTCTTCACGGTGCTGGCCTCATGTGTCTGGTCTATAGTTAGTGTGCCCATATTCTGCTCAGCCTGCGGTGAGCCCGCATACATCACCTCATTTGATTCTTCCTTGTAGTCAACCTTGTTCTCCCACAGATGAAGCAACAGAGCCTGGACTCCAACCTGATTGATCTTCATAGCCTTGGCTATCTGGCAATGTGAACTTTCCAATGGCTCTTGGGTGAAACCTGTCTCACCCTGGGAATACCAGGAAAAGGACCTGCCCCAGGGTCCCCACCAGACGAACATGTTACCAGCAATCAGCCTGAGCTCAGACCTTGATCCTCTCTAGACTCCTGGTTCAGAGAGTTGGTTCCTATCCAGCTTCTTCCCTAACCTTTAAGCAGCCCTTAAATGCTGGCTACCGACTGGCCTTCTGCCCCTAAATAGCCACCTTCTCCTTCTGACCTCCTTGATGCTGACACTCATGTCCCTGGAATTGCAGGTAGGAGGGTCTCTTGCTGGCCCCTCATTGCCTGGAACTGGGCCATGAGCATTTAACATCCTGGAAGCCTGATAGCCTGCTCTGTGGGTCCTGTGGTCCCACGAGGGAAGGTGGGATGGTAGATTGAAATGGAATAACAGGCCAGGGATTCCCACTGGACTCCTCCAACTGTCTCAGAGGAGCCCATGCTCCCCTTGCTTTGAGTGCCTAAGTCACTTCCAGATCAAAGTTCTCACTTTGGCTTCCTCCCCTTTTCTATTGTAATTTAAAAACTATTAACCCTAGGGGTGGAGGTTCACATCTTTGGTGGCAGCACCCAGGCGATTGAGTAGGAAGATTGAGGCTAATTTGTGCTAATTCCCTCCTCTCCAGTTGTTTGTTTGTTTGTTTGTTTGTTTGAATTACATTTACTTGTTGGGATGGAGAGAGCTTGTAGGAGTCAGTTCTCTCCCACCAAGTTACACCTCTGGATTGAACTCAGGGGCTTGGATTTTTCCCTGCTTAGCCCTCTCATTTGCCTTTCCTACCCCTAATCCCTGGGAGAATAAGTTTATTAGAAAAGTTATTAATGCCATGCACATCGTCAGAGGCAGTGCCTGACTTTCTTTTCTATTTGCTGTTAGACTCCATGACCATCATCATGGTGGGGAGCATGGCTGCAGGCAGGCAGGCCGGGCACAGGAGCAGCACCTGAGAACTTTACACTAGTCACTCACAGGCAGCAGGCAGAGCGCCACTGAGCTTGGCATGGGCTTTTGAAACCTCAAAGACTATATGCCCAGTGACACACTTCTGTCAACAAGGTCATACCTTCTAACCCTTCTCTAAGGGTTCCACCAACAGGAGACCAAGTATTCAAGCCTAAGAGTCTGTGTGGGCAACGGCTCACTCAGAGATCAATCACCACAACATGCCCCCCCACCCCCACCCCCGCCAAACATGGTGGGGGGCGGGGCTCCAAGGAGGGTTCAGGCTCTATCTAGTACTGCAGGCAGATTTCATGGCAAGACTCTAAAGAGAACCAGGTTGGCCCCTCCCTGCCTCTCTTTCTATTTTTTAAGATTTATTTATGCATTTTATGTATATGAGTGTTCCATCTATGTGCCAGAAGAGGGCATTAGATCCTAGTATAGATACCATGTGGTTGTTGGGAATTGAACTCAGCACCTCCCTCCCTCCCTCCCTTCCTTCTTTCCTTTCTCTCTCCCCTGTTTCTTTCTTTCTTTCTTTTTTTTTTTTTCCTTTTTTGGTTTTGTTTTGTTTTGTTCTATTTTTCGAGACAGGGTTTCTCTGTGTAGCCCTGGCTGTCCTGGAACTCACGCTGTAGACCAGGCTGGCCTCGAACTCAGAAATCCACCTGCCTCTGCCTCTCTTCCCTGTTTCTTTTGTGCTTGTTTGTTTTGAGACAGGGTCTCAAGTAGAACAGAGTAGAAAGTACTGTGGGGCATAAAGGACGCTCAGAGTGTTGGAGGGAATGGGGCACGATTAGTCCACTTATAAAAACATCCATCTAGGCAGAGAGATCTGTTACGCTGTAAAACCTTTCTTCCTTGCCACGATGGCAAGGGTCAGGATTTATTTTTCCCATTTTTGATTTTTTTGTTGTTTTTTTTTTAATTTTTTAAAATTTTTATATATATTCTTTGGTGAGTCTTTCAGAGCATTCGGGAGCTGTCCCCTGAAGCCCATTATTTCTTGTCGGGGCCTGCTTATTTGTACATAGGAGCCTCCTAGTGGCTGATTAAGGCATTACTCCTCTCACTAACACCAAAGGTGTCCTGCCTTCAGCTGTGTCCTCTCAAGCTGTCATGGTCCTCACTTTGGGAACAAAACTGTCCCACCTACCTTACCACCCCGGATGTTTCCTTCACTTGCAGAGCTTTCATCCTGACCCTCAGGAGGCTCTCACTAATGCACACATATGTGTTGATGCAAGAACTCTCTTACAGGTTGATTACGCCTTCTCTCTACCCAACCAAGAGCTCCTACTGCCTCTGGATCAAGCCTGAGCCCCATTCTGGGCTTTACCTTTTTTTTTTCTTCTTCTTCTTCATTTTTTAAAGCATCCATTCTGTTGCTTGACACATCTGACCTCCACCTACCGCTTTTTGACGGCTTGATCCAGCCTGTCCAGGCCCTGTCCATCCTTCGCCTAAGCCCAGGACTGCTTGCCACTGCATTTCCAGCAGGTGCTGAGTTCTAGGAAGCCCCATGAAGAAGCAGGCTCACTCTGGCCTGTGTAAAAAGTCAGGCCTATCGTGGACAACCAGATAGACACATTTTCCCTGGTCCTTAATCAGGGGCAACTGAACACCTTGGCTGTGACAGGTACTGGCCACATTTTATGACCTACAGTGGTAGGTGACCACATCAGCCTGGCTCACACTGGTAATGTGGAGGATGCACATGACCCAGAGGGTGCAGAAGTCACAAATCCAGTTGGTACTCTGCTCCCACCTTACCAAACAGCACACTTCTGGCTACTGCTCAACCTTGGCCTTGATTTCCAGGACAACACAACAATGTGCTGCAGGAAATGAAGCATTTAGGCACCCAGTAGTGCAGGCATTGGAAGCAGCCTGCATCGCCTCGCCCTGTTCCACCTTGAGCAACTCTGAACATTGATGGAAGAGGGATAGACCTAGGCGTTAGGTGACGCGTGAGCACCCACACAGTAGGATCTGCCCACACCTGCTACTTCCTGGTGATCTCATCAGTACCCAATCATATAGTCACATGTCTGTGACTTTAGTGGACTCTTTCCTTCGTTAAAATTCCTTGATTTGTAGCCAAGACAACTGGACTTGAAGCCCTCCCTCAACCCTGCAATGCTGGGGTTATAGCCATACTTGATCCTTGATTTTAAAAAAATTACAGCTGGGCAGTGGTGGCGCACGCCTTTAATCCCAGCACTCGGGAGGGAGAGGCAGGCGGATTTCTGAGTTCAAGGCCAGCCTGGTCTACAGAGTGAGTTTCAGGACAGCCAGGGCTACACAGAGAAACCCTGTCTCAAAAAAAAAATACACATAATTGTGTTAGTATAAAGTCAAATATATTTTTTTCAATTTTTGTTTAAATAAAAGTATGGAGGGCTGAAGAGATGGCTCAGCAGTCAACAGTTAAGAGCATTGACTGCTCTTCCAAAGGTTCTGAGTTCAAATCCCAGCAACCACATGGTGGCTCAACTATCCTTAATGAGATCTGATGCCCTCTTTTGGTGTGTCTGAAGACAGCTATAGTGTCCTTATGTATAATAATAAATAAACCTTTAAAAACAAAACTAGAAAGGAAGGAAGGAAGGAAGGAAGGAAGGAAGGAAGGAAGAAAGAAAGAAAGAAAGAAAGAAAGAAAGAAAGAAAGAAAGAAGCCAGGCAGCGGCGCCATGCACCTCAGTCCCAGCACTGGGGAGGCAGAGGCAGGCGATCTCTACAAGTCTGAGGCCAGCCTGGTCTACAAAGTGAGTTCCAGGACAGCCAGGGCTACATATTGAAGATCATTTTTAGCCACATGGCGATTGTGAGGCCAGGGACTACATGTGAGCTTCCAACTCAGGTTCTCAGTATGAACAGTAAATATTCTTTGTTTTTTAAAGTATTTATTTACTTATGTATATTAGTACTCTATTTGCTTGTATGCCTGCATGACTGAAGAGGGCATTAGATCCTATTGCAGATGGCTGTGAGCTACCATGTGGTTGCTGGAAAATGAACTCAGGACCTTTGGAAGATCAGCCAATGCTCTTAACTGATAAGCCATCTCTCCATCCCCCAGCAATTACTCTTAACTGCTGAGCCATCTTTCTAGTGTCAAAAGAAAAAATTTATGGGCCCTTAAATGTACAGGCCCAAGGCACTGTGTATACAAATCTAGTGACTGAGATGTTCCTGTCCAGGTCTACTGTGGACACCTCTGTGCCCTGCAGGTGCCATCTTGGACACTGTCATGTCTTCTCACCCTCTGTCATAACACTTTCAGGATGTACACAGCCCTGCTGGCTCAGCCACCAGTGGTGGCTCTGTGTTAATACAGTGGGCATTCATGGGAGAGCAAGGTATCCTGGCACAGGCAATCATATGACATCAGGTAGTACTGCTGTTGTTAGCCAAGGCCAGCCCCTTCTACTGCCAGGAGATGGCTGCAGACAGCTCCCTTCCACTTGGCAGGGAGGGCGGCAGCAGTGGATGTTCCC
Organism: Mus caroli; assembly: GCF_978045245.1. Classification (NCBI taxonomy): domain Eukaryota; kingdom Metazoa; phylum Chordata; class Mammalia; order Rodentia; family Muridae; genus Mus; species Mus caroli. The sequence continues at coordinate 71,551,552 of NW_028227258.1, read as the reverse complement.
ACATGGCCTCCGGGTAGCTTGGCTCCCACACAAAGGCCAGTTCAGAACGTGCAATACACCCTGAAGGGACGCTCAGTACTACTGGGACCTAGGGCCTCCTCTACCCTCAGTCTCCTCCCCTTTGCTTTATTCTGTGCCTAAGGAGGGGCCAAAGAGCCATAACTTGACTTTAAGGGATCTAGGTATGAAGGGAGGAGCTGGGACGGAGAGCAGGCCTGGTTTATCAGAGCTGGCTGCTGTCCTATGGAAAGATCACCACAGCTGATGTCTGACAGGCCTGATGGATGGTCTCATTCAGCTAAGCCCTGGCAACAGGACAGGGGTCAGGGCAGACACAATAGAGAGGTTAGGGCTGAGACATGGGCATTGTGTTCCCTGGGAGACAGAGTCACCTCCTCCTTTCCCTGTGGGCCTATCTGCCTATCTACCGGAGAGGTCAGCTTCCCAGGACTCCTGGCCCTCCCTGAAGCCCCGCCCTCCCAACACTAGACCGAAGCTGATGCCTCTGAACAGAGAAGGAACACACTCAGGCTCACACAGGCACACCCCTAGACTGGAAATTACACCCTTATAGCCCACTGGACACCAGGACAACATACATACATGGTCACAGAAGCCACAGACACAGGTCACTGGGAGATGCCTCTACAGACACATAGTTATGTACAGACACACATAGGACCACAGTCACCGGTGTCAGAAGCCCAGGGACTTCCATAGCAATGCTGGGAAGCCACATGCACAGGTACTCTTCCATAAGCATCACAAACCATTACCCAGTGTGCACTTGGGATGGGACAGACATGTGGGCAACAGCGACCTTCGAGGGCCTATATGCTTGCGGCTCTCCCAGGGATGTTCTTCTCCAGCTTAGGTCACGCAGGCTGGCCATCTGATCCTTTAGCCTACTGTCCAGTCTTCTGGGACCAAAGAATGTCTCTGTGACTTTGTGCTTCCAGGAGACTCTAGACTGTAGCTTCTTCCTCAGCCTCCCTTCTACAGCTGTTATTCAGGGCTTCCAGTTCCTGCCACCTCTGTCCTCCACTCCTTCCTCCCATCATTGGTCCAAATGCTCCACCCCTGTGTGTCCCTTCTCACTATGTGCCCACCACCTACACCCAACCTCCCCTCAGATTCTGCTAGATCCAGTTGGCCAGAACCCCTAGTGCTTCCCCCAACCCCAGATAGCAGCACGGACAGCCCTACAGCTTCCAGGCCCTCCTCTCAATCACCTGCTTCTTCTCAAGCGGCTCTGGGTTTCTGTCCTCGGCCTCGGTTCCCTGAGCTGCCGTCATCCCCACCAACACTCGGGCGCACAGTGCACTGCCTCTGGCCTTGCTCCCGGAAGCGCAGAATTTGGGGGGAGAGTCAGGTCCTAGGGTCAGAGCTAGGAATGCTGCTCTTCCTCTGTCCTGTGCCCTCTGGAGGCTGTGTCTCTTTCTGCTTTTAGTCCTCATTATCTCCACATCCCTTCCCTTTGCTGATCTGTCCTTTCACATAGAAACATTTGGGGCAGGAAGGATGGGAGGACGCTGAGGGAGTCATCAGTAAGGGCAGGAAAATGTTGCAGTGGTCAGACCTGCCCCCTTCTCGGAGCTGAGGATCCTCTTCAGAGCATCAAGCCCCTTCTGCTCCCTTTCAGACAAGCCGATGAGAGTGAGGTTCCAGGTAAAACTGGGGTACCTGCTCCACCAAGTACATCTCTGACTACCCAAAGCCTAGATGGGGGTGGTTTAGGTTCTAAATTAGGGGTCTCAAGTAAAAGTTCAAGCCCCAAATCTCTGAGAAGAGCTGATGCCCCAGGTTCTGAGCTAGGGCTCGGGTGTGGGGGAGGTGACCACTTTATCCCATTAGCCCAGCCACAGACCCAGCAGCCCCTCACCCACTCACAGTCTCACTTCCAAAAGCTCTTCTGTTTTTACAATGGATTGGAGTCACTGGGGTCAGGAGGCTGCCAGCCACCGAATGTTGGGGGCCTTCACTTGGAGAGGAAGCCAAGGCCTCCATTTCCAGTCTGGACTGGTCACCTAGACTAAGCAAAATGTTGACCTGCCTGCCACCAAATGAGCCTCGGACTCAAAGGGACCTGACTTTGGAAGTTGCTGTTTGTACGGGATCTCTATCTCCTGAACTCCAACCTTCTCCAAAACCTTCCAGTGGGTAAGAGCCACTCTTGGACGTAAGAGGTATCTGGAGAGGTAGGTCTGCATGTACAGAACTGGCTTGTCTAAGAGTGAAGAGAGTGTTAAGCATGCATGCATTCATTCTCTCTCTGCTTTTGACTATGGATGGGATATAAGTAGCTACTTTAAGCTCCTAATGCTAGAAATAAGTTTGAGGTTGCAGAGGAAGAGACCATCATTTCAGTTGAATTGTCTGGACAAGACTAACATTACTCTTGGTCAAGTGGATGAACTGGGAAGAGTGAACACATGTAGACAGAAATTACGTTTACTTAGGTGGTGGCTGTGTCCTTTCCCTCTTGTCCGGGATCTGACTGTACAATCTTAATTCAGTTGGCAAGTCTGAAAAGAATTGGCACACAGGAAATGGAGGAGGAAGGGGAAAGGGGCCACAGCTGCAGGCCATCAAATTCCTGGAACACAGCAGCGGACCTTTGTGTAAGCAGAGGTTTTACTGGGGGTAGGGGGTGGAGCAAAAGCATTTGCATAAGACATTCATTCATTCATTCATTCATTCATTCATTCATTTATTTATTTATTTATTTATTTATTTATTTATTTATTTATTTATTGAGACAGGGTTTCACTGTGTAGCCCTGGCTGTCCTGGCACTCACTCTGTAGACCAGGCTGGCCTCGAACTCAGAAATCCGCCTGCCTCTGCCTCCCGAGTGCTGGGATTAAAGGCATGCGCCACCACTGCCCGGCTAAACACATTTTTTAAAAAAAAATATTTAAGTTTATTATGTACATGAGCACATTGTTGCTCCCTTCAGACCCACCAGAAGAGGGCATCAGATCCCATTACAGACGGTTGTGAGTCACCATGTGGTTGCTGGGAATTGAACTCAGGAACTCTGGAAAAGCAGCCGGTGCTCTTAATCCCTGAGCCATTTCTCCAGTCCATAAATGTTTTTTGTCTTTTTGTTTGTTTGTTTGGTTTGGTTTTTTCGAGACAGGGTTTCTCTGTATAGCTCTGACTGTCCTGGAACTCACTTTGAGGACCAGGCTGGCCTTGAACTCAGAAATCTGCCTGCCTCTGCCTCCCAAGTGCTGGGATTAAAGGCATGTGCCACCACACCCGACAACACATTTTTTTAAATCACACATTTTTTTTTTAAATTGGTTTTTTCGAGACAGTGTGTCTGTGTGTAGTATTGACTGACCTAGAACTTATTATGTAAACAAGGCTGGCCTCAAACTCAACAGATCTGCCTGCCTTTGCCTCCCAAATGCTGTGTGCCACCACCGCTGGGCCTCAATTGAAATTTGAAACACTTGTGCTTCAAAGAGTATTTCCCAGACTGGAGAGATGATGAGTCAGTGGTTAAGAGCAGTGATTGCTCTTCCAGAGGATCCAGGTTCAATTCTCACCAACCACATGGCTTACAACTGTCTAAAATTCCAGTCACAGGTGATCTGATGACGCCACAGGCACCAGGTATGTATATGGTGCACAAACCTACATGTAGGCAAAACACACAAGAAGATAAATAAAATAATAAACACTAGATATTTATGGTTAAAGGGGGGAGGGGGTGGGCATTTCCAGAAGCTAGGCATGGTGGCTCACATCTTTAATCTCAGCACTCAGGAGGCAGAGGCAGGAAGATCTCTGTGAATTCGAGGCCAGCCTGGTTTACAGAGAAAGTTTCAAGAGTGCCAGAGAAACCCTGTCTCCAAAATAAATAAACACACACACACACACACAAGTGCACACACACATACATACACACACATACACACATACACATATATGCACACACACATACACACACAAGCACACACACATACACACACAAGCACGCGCGCGCGCGCACACACACACACACACACATTCAGCTATAAAGTGGAATGAAACATGGAAGCACCAATCTAAAATATGCTAAGTGAAAAAAGCCATATAAAAGACCACAAACCATATGCTCTCATATCAAATGTCTAAGCTGGGTGTGCTAATTGATGCCAGCTTGGGCTACACAGTCACTTCCCAAGCGAGATTTTCCTGTCAGCAACTAACTAATTAAAACAAACACAAGTATCTAGAATACACGAATCTACAGATAGACAGTAGATGTGTGACTTTCAGTGCAGCATGTAGGTAATGACTGCTAATGGATAGATTGTTCTCTCTGGGATAATGAAAACATTCTAAAGAGTTCAGATGGGGGTGGGGCTGTGTCCCAGACCTTCCAACCACAGCATCTGGAGTGGCTTAGGACAGATGTGCCACAGCACTCAGCTCAGAGGGTAAACTGTTTTTTGTTTTTGTTTTGTTTTTTCCAGACAGAGTTCCTCTGTATAACCCTGGCTGTCCTGGAACTCACTCTGTAGCCCAGGCTGGCCTCGAACTTAGAAATTCGCCTGCCTCTGCCTCCCAAAGTGCTGGGATTAAAGGCGTGTGCCACCATGCCGGGCTTCGGAGGGTAAACTGTTGTAGCAACGTAAAGCATTCACGAATCTGGGGACAGCGCTCAGTGAACACCTGTGTACATTCCTGAGGCCTGAGGTCCCAGCTCACTCCCACAAAGAAACGCTGCATCTGCGTCCTTAGCCCTTAAAGACCCCTGGAGGAGAAGGCAGGCTCTTGGGTCCCGCCATCCATTCATCTTTCAGTTTTAGGGCCAGCTGAGGTAGGAGAGGCTGCACAGTCAGGAGAGTAGCCTATCTTATCATTTATCAAACGTGGGCAAAAGGACTCCACCAGCCGTTCTTGCGGTGCCTGCTGCCTGCGCTTGCGCAGTGATCCTGGCCTTGAGCAGGCCGGTCAGACTAGGAGGAGGCTCCTGGCAGTCACTCCAGGGTGACTGAAATCTTCCAGTCGGAGGAGGTAGGGAGGGATGAGACACCGGAGCTAGGAAAATGTCAAGGCTACTTCCAAACAGTGGAGCTCTGCAGGCCCTGAAGTCTTCGTCCCATGTATCGCACAAGCATTCGCAGACAAACTTAGAGAGGATGGTGGCTGTGTCTTTGCTTGAAGGCATTGGAAACTGAATTCCTAGAATTTTATACTTTTTTTTTTCATTTTTCTCAATCATCTAAAAATATAACACCGACCCCACCCTATCCCCGCATTCTGTACAAAACAAAAAACAAAAAAAGAACACATAGTTTTCAGATTTCTGTCTTGAGATGTGGTGCCCCTCTGGCTGTTCCGTGTATCAAGGACACATGACTCTAAATCCCCCACCAAGGACTTCACAGTGCTGGGAGGCTGGAGAGATGGCTCAGGTGACAGAGATGTCTGTTGCCTCCATGAATGACCCTAATTCCATCTCCAAGACCTTTATGGTGACCTATATGTTAGGGGAAGAAATGGACCCCAGCAACTTGTCCTTTGACCTCTACATCCTCAGTGTGGCTTTGCCCCTCCCTCAGTAAATAATTAAAAAAAAAAAAAAGACAGCATATGAAACATTGTGATTCTGTTTTTCCACTGTGGCTTCTCAGGGTGGTGGACCACCATCTGAAGAAAGGACACCAGCCAGCAAACTTTGCAACTATGTCATAATCCTACTTAATTTTGTTTCATTGTTTTTGTATGGAAACCTAATTCTTTCAAATTTTATTTTTAGTTTCAATTGTGGTAAATAGAAAACTTAATTATTTTGAATTAAGGTGGCCTGAGGCAGGGAGATTCAAGGGCAGCCTGGACTACATAAGATGTTTAAGGTCAACTGAGCTACAGAGAAAGCCTCTCCCACTGAAAATAAGAAGGCTGCCTGCAAGCTTTTGACTTTTATCACGAGTTGCAGCCTCTGAGATAGCCCTGAGCAAGAGCTGGTCCCAAGACTGGGGTCAGAGGGACAGAGTCCACCCCAGGGTCACCTTCTCTACTAGAGTCCCTCTCTCCCGGTCTGTGGTTAAGTGCAGGCATCCTGGGTTTCACAGCTAATGTTCTACTTGAGTGAAGTGTGGGGTCAGCATTTAGGCCAGCGCTGTTCAGTAGAAATGTGTGAGCCACAATGAGGAAAACAGGAGCCACACCGAGTAGTGATTTGGCAGAGAGAGTGTGTGTGTTTAAGGGGTGGGGAAGAGCACACGTGAGCCATGTAATTCTGGATGTTCTGGTGATCCACATAACTAAAGTAGCAATGTTTTAGTAAGCCATGTTAATAAATAATATAAAAAACATTATTATTTTGTTTTTCAAAACAAAGTTTCTTTGTGTAGTCCTGGCTATCCCAGAACTCACTCTATAGACCAGGCTGGCCTCGAACTCATGGAGATCTGCCTGCTTCTGCATGGAATTAAAAGTGTGTGCCACCACCAGCTGACTATAGATTTCGCTTTTGACTAACCATACTTCGATCTCCCTCTCTCTCGTGTGGCTAGCAGCTATCCTAGCAGACAGTGCGAGTTTGGGTCACAAGGCAGGAGGCGCCCACTTAGCTTGGGTCTGGAAGAGCTGTTAAAGAGGAACTGCTGTTAGCCATCTGGCACATCTGCCTACCCACCCCACCCAGGCTTACCTCACCGTAGTACGCTTCCTGGGGCAGATTGGAGAAGTGAGCACTGAGCCAAATTACTAATGAATCAGTCTGTGTGCAGACTGCCTTCGTCCCAGTTAGCACGGGCTTTCCGTTCACTGAGACTGAAGGAAGCCTGCTGGTGGGATACAGGCTTTGAGAGCAGGAGGGCTGGCAGTAGAGGTCCAAGCTTTAGAGGTGAGGCATGCTTCTTTCCTTTACAAAAATAACTAGATAGCCCTGCCTATTTATTTTAAAGGTTTATGTGTATGTGCCAACATGGACAGAAAGAAGGCCAGCAGCGGGTGCTGCCTCTCCTGGAACTGGAGTTAAAGGCAGTTGTGCGTGGCCTGAGGCCTGCTGAAGGTGCTGAGAACTAACTCCACTCAACAAGCGCAGCAAATGCTCTTAGCCACTGAGTCCTCTCCTGCCTGATGGGTTAGGCACTCATGTTGGGGAGGGGTGTACAAGGGAGAAAGAAAGCAAAAAGAGCTGGGCAGTGGTGGCGCACGCCTTTAATCCCAGCACTCGGGAGGCAGAGGCGGGCGGATTTCTGAGTTCGAGGCCAGCCTTGTCTACAGAATGAGTTCCAGGACAGCCAGGGATACACAGAGAAATCCTGTCTTGAAAACCAAAACAAAAACAAAAAACAAAAAAAAAACCAAACCAACAAAAAAAAAAAAAAAAAGAAAGAAAGAAAGAAAGAAAGAAAGAAAGAAAGAAAGAAAGAAAGAAAGAAAAGAAAGCAAAAAGAAATTGAGCAGAACATTGTACTGGACTGTGGCTCAGACCAGAGGCACTTTGCCTCCTGAAAAACAGGACCTTTCCAGATGGTGAACTTTCTAGATTCTTCTCTTAGGAGGTAAAGAGAGCTCTCTCTCTCCACCCCGCCCCCATTACTGCACCCCTGCATGGTCTCACGGCCCTACCCTAAGGGACTGTGGAAGTCCACTTCTCCACCTCTTGAAGTCTGTGGTTGCTCAGGAGTCTTGAGGCTGAGGACTCCCTGCCCCCTCCCTGACTGCCTTTCATAGATCACTGAATTTCCTTCTTCACCCTTCCCTGAGTTTGTTTTACAAGGCTGAGACTCCCCAGGACCAGCCACACACAAGGCTTCTGCCATAGGAATCGACCCTTTGGGATCCTACAGCTCCAGAGACAGCAGTGTAAATACAGAAGACATAAGCATCAACCAGCAGGGCTTCTCCAGGACCAACCAGGGTCAGATGTGGCTATCAGAAAGGCTCAGCCATAGCTCCGGGCCACATAAGGTCAGGACAGGAATGTGGAGCATGTGCAAGCAGCCCCACAGACTCTCCAAGATGGGCCAGATAAGCTCCAGCTGTTTATTACAAAATAATGACTCCATATACAAAAGATACCCGAAAACCCTCCCTGGTGCAGCCATGGTGGCCTGTACCCCCCCCAGCCCCTCCCTCAAGTGGAAGGTCTCAGATTCGAAGGTCTCCAGACAAGAGGGCACTGTACCGGGCAGGTGTGAGGGGCAGGTAGGCCCCTATATCTTGGTCCAGAACATAGAGTGGGTCAGACAGTACATTGGGGTCAAAGCCCTCATTGGCCATCCTAACCTTCTGCTGTTTGAAGGTCTCAGTAGTGGCCAAAGATTCCTGGGGAGAGAAGGGTGTTTTCAGAGTTGGAGGAAATGTCGTTTGTCCACTCAGCTCAGATGAGCTGCCTGAGCTCTGCTTAGGGGCAGGTATGGGGGAAGGGAACATTATATAGAATTAAGGTGAAGCCAGGCGTGGTGGCGCACGCCTTTCGCAGATTTCTGAGTTCGAGGCCAGCCTGGTCTACAGAGCGAGTTCCAGGACAGCCAGGGCTACACAGAGAAACCCTGTCTCGAAAAAACAAAACAAAACAAACAAACAAACAAAAAAAACAGAAGGAAGATCGGTGGGCGGGGCAACAGCTGCAGTCTCTGGGATCTGGGATGGGGATGGGTTAGGGTGGGGAAGACTTGCCTTGCAAGTGTGCAGACCCGGATTCAACCACCTCAACCTGGGAGAAAGTGGGGATGGGAGCATCTCTAGGGTCCCCTGGCCAGCCAGTCTAGCCTAGCTGGTGAGCCTGTCTCACAGGGGGCAGCTGTGTGCTGGAGGATAACACCCAGGGTTGTCCTCTGGCCTCCCTATTCACATGCACACACATGGGCATACACACATACAAGATAAAAGGGGGAGAGGCAAGGAGCATGGGCCAATCAGGGGAGCATCCTTTCTCTTCACAGAGAGTCCTCTGTGGGGTTCCTTGGTGGAGGTTGAGAACCGCAAACAGTTGCAGATACATGAATGAAGGGTTGGGGCAGGAATGGCTGGTTACCTGGAGCCTGAGGAACCGAGGTCGGGCATATGGTGGCAAGTTCTCAGAAACATGGCTGTAGAGCCGCACCAGGTTCAGAGCCTGCGGGGGCCGCAGAGCCAAGGCCGCCATGCCTGCCCTGCCTTCGTGCCCTGGTGGGTGCAGAGACACATAAGCCCTTCTGTTCCTTGTGCCCAAACACTACTATGTGGGGTAGGATGCTGGGTAACTCCCTGCCTTTCATGTCTAAGCACCTGGCACCATGACTCCATAGATGTTCACCTCCTGAAGGAAGTCCAGGGTCTCCAAGACCTCGGCCACTTCAGTTGTGGCCACATTCTCTCCCTTCCACCTGTTGGCAGAGCAGGGAGAAACTGAGGCATTATGGGAGTTTTGCTGAGGGGATAAAGAAGTTAGGGGATAATGTTGCTGATGAGGTCTGAGAAAGTTGGATGGGGTTGGACATGAGATGTGTCACCGAGTTTGAAAGCCTGAGAAGATTGGAAAGTGACAGAGAGATACCTGAAGGTGTCTCCAGTACGATCGTGGAAGTGAAGAAAGCCTTGCTCATCACAGACCAAGAGGTCCCCAGTATTGAAGAAAATGTCCCCAGACCAGAAGACATCCTTCAGCAGCTTGTCCTTGGCCAGCTCCGGAGCCCCAGCATAGCCCAGGAACGGGGACTGCTGGCTCACTGGGGCCACCAGTAGGCCTGGCTCACCTGGAAGAATTCCTGGGGTCAGGACTGGGTCACTCACCAGAACCCCTAGGCTCTGCCCCCACCTCAGGTGTCAAGTTCAACCTTGTCTGCCAGCTTCGCCCCCCTCCAAGTACAAACCTGGAGATGTGGCCATGCAGTGCCCCTGGGCATTCCGAATAGGCTCCCCTGTCATGACATCATATCGAATCAAGGAGAAGGGGAAGATGTGCTGGGAGGGAGAGCCATACTTCGTCGTTAGCCCCCGGAGCCCCTGCTCTTGCCATCCCCCTTCTGCTCTGGGGGGTCCTCCTGTCCACTCGGTCTCTCACCTTGTAAAGCCAGGAAGCTCGCCCCACTGCACCCTGCCGTCCTGTGTAGTTGAACGTAGCTACGTTGCCCTCTGTCATGCCATACGTCTCCAGTATCTGCAGAGGTCCAAAGCGCCGCAGGAAACGCTCCCAGGTGTCTGGGCGCAACCCACTGCCCACTGCCAAGCGCACCTTATGGTCACACTCTGCCTTGCTCTGAGATGGTGAGAGAGGGGCAGGGGCTCCAGCACCCAGCTTCCAGGTCCCCGAGTGAAGCCCTGTTCCTTATCCTCCAGAGCCTCCTCCCACTGGGCCGTCTCTTGGCCTCCGTACATGTCAGGGCGACTTCCAGGTGACAGTCCTGGTGTCTCCTGTTGTCTGGCCTGCTCTGTAGCCTACTCACCGGGGGCTGGTTGACAAGGTATCGGCACAACTCCCCAATGTACTGGAACACTGTCACTCTGTGCTTCTGGCAATCCTCCCAGAACTGGCTAGCTGAGAACTTGGGTTTCAGCACCACGGTTGCCCCTGCCCAGAAACGGGAGAGAAGGGAGGGTGAAGAGAAGACTCAAGCCACCACTGCTCACTACAGACATCTGCTGGAGTCATGTCTTTAGCAGGCTGTAGTGGCCAAGTCCTTCCCTTACTTGTGTTTGGTGAGGCTAATATTCCTTTCTAGGTTGATACAACCTTTCTCTTTTGTTCCCTTTGCCGTCTAGAGACTGAACTGTGCAGCCTCCACAGTGGCTCGCCCTGTGGCTCTGAACTGTGTGACATTTCCTACTGTACCAGGAATTTTTATAGGAGGGAATGCCTCCCTCTATCTAGGACTCAGGACGACTCCCTGGCAAGGCTGGCATAGACTCAGCACTTCAGCACTTGCTAGGGCAGTGGTTCAGTGGCTCTCAACCTGTGGGTGGCAACTCTCTCGGGTCCCATATCATATGCCTACATAACAGTAGTAAGGCCGGGCGTGGTGGCGCACGCCTTTAATCCCAGCACTCGGGAGGCAGAGGCAGGTGGATTTCTGAGTTCGAGGCCAGCCTGGTCTACAAAGTGAGTTCCAGGACAGCCAGGGCTATACAGAGAAACCCTGTCTCGAAAAACCAAAAAAAAAAAAAAAAAAAAAAAAAAAAAACAGTAGTAAAATTGCAGTTACAAAGCAGCAACGGAGTAATTTGTGGTTTGGGGGTCACCACACCCTGAGGAACTGTGACATAGGGTCGCAGTATTAGGAAGGCTGAGAACCACTGTGCTAGAGGGAATATGTAACAAACTGAATAATGCCCAAGGAGAGAGACTAACCAATGCCCAAGCAGCCAACAATGCCCAGAAGGGAGCCAGACATGTGGTACAGCGGGAGTGCGAGGTAGATCACGTCCTCCTGGTGGACTCCACACAGATGGTAGAATCCCTGGCACTGTAGAACCTTCAGATGACTGATTCGAGCAGCCTTGGGCAGGCCTGAAAGGTGGCAATGGCAAGAGGGGTACAGTCAGGGAAAGGAAAGTCTGAGCTGTGTCCTGGAAAAATAGGTATTTTGAGGACTGGAAGGAGAGAAGCTGTGCCTGGGATGGTGTCCAGGGTGATCTGAAAGTGACAAACGCCCCAGTTCTCTCCCCAGACCTTGCCACCCTCTGCCTCAGTGTCTGAGAAGTATTGTATCCAGTCCTCACCAGTAGTGCCGGAGGTGAAGATGTACAGGCAGGTGTCCATTATGTTCTGGGGGGCAGAGAGGTACCCCGGCACTGGCTCATCCACTTGGTCTGCTGCTTCCGATAGCAAATTGCTGATTCCAGCTAGATTAGTTTCAGGGCCCGTCGCCCATAGGTGGAGCCCCATGGCTCTCAAGGCCGGCAGGTCCGGCTCCAGGGACTCCAGGAACTCTACAAGGGTAGGCAAACCCAGCTTCGAGGTTCTCCAGCTACTCTAAAGCCTTCCATCACCTGGTTGGTTTGCTCTGTCCTTGTGCAATGCTCTAGGGTGAGGGTAGCACTGTGGGGATCCCACGTCTTGCCTGGGACCTGTAATCCGATGGCTTAAGAATTCTTTGGGTTTAGCACATCCCTCCCCAAACCCAGGGCCTCTTTCTCATTCCCACTCACTTCTGCACCTCGGGTCTAGGGAGCAGGCGCGTCCTCTCTGGCTCGCAGCCTTACCTGTGGCTAGCACGAGCGCGCTCGCACCGCAGCTGCGGAGGCAGTGCAGCAGGGGCCCTCGGCGTAAAGCGGTGGGCACGAAGGCCGTGCGCAGGCCAGCTTTGGCCAGTCCGAACCAAATCCATAGGAAATCCGGGCCGGCTGGGAGGAGCAGCGCTACGGTCGCCCCGGGTGCCAGAGGGGGCGCGGTCGTCCCTCCAGCAGCCGCGTCTCCAGCCGGAGGCGCCACGCGTGCGCCTTCCTCAGTGCTGCCCCTGCCCGAGCCTCGGCGGTCCCCGGTACAGCCCCGTGCGTGCAGGAAGGCGCGAGCAATCCGATTGCTCTCGCGCTCTGCATCCGCATAGCTAAAGCGCTGCGCGCCGTGGATGAGGAAGGTGTGTGTCGGCTGCTCCCGGGCCAGGTACGCGAGACGCCAGGCCAGACTGCACCCGCTCTCAGGGCTCTCCGGGTCGGCAGCCGCTGCGGCCAGCGCGCGTGCTCGAAGGGCCCTTTTGCAGCGGAGGGCGCGAACTGTGAAGGCCAGGTCGGCGGGCAGCCAGCGCAGCTGAGGCCAGAGGTCTAGCTTCAGCAGCAGGGGCAGCAGCAAGAGTAGGGGCAGCAGCAGCAGGAGGGCCGCCATGGTGCCCTCTTCCTCTAGTCCGTCCCAGCAGCTCACACACACTCCAGGTGGTCCTTCCCGAAACACTAAGCCAGCTTTGGTCGGCCCGACAACCTTTCTTCCCGGGAACGTGGCGCGCGTGCGCTGGCGCCGGCACCCGCCCTTCCCACCCAGCTTCTGCGGTGTGGCGCGGGAGCCAGGAGTGCGAGTCGGGGGCGGCCTGGCCCTCCCCACAACCCAGGCCCCGCCCTAGGCGCACACGCTCCGGAATTTGACTGCTGGTGGCTAGCAGTCTGTCGGGTCCAAAGAGGTGCCTACCCTCCAACCCCACAGCTGTGCATTTTCATGGCCACCGAAACTATTGGCTGGCTTATAGTCCTGGTCCAGGAGCCATTCAATCCTTTGATTGTTCTTTGTCACCCATGATGGGATGGTACCACAGCTCTCTTCCTAAGGCGACTTAAGAATCTGGCCCCTGGCCAGGTCGGGTCTGCAAGTCTGGGCAAAACAGCCGCCTCCAGCTACCAGCAGCAATAGCAACCCCCCAGGGAATGGGTGGGGGAGCCTGAGAATTAAGTGCGGGAAAGGTGGAGGCCAATCTGCCAGACTTGTGAAGGGAGGCCCTTCATTTTAGGCAAGGATACAATAATTGGGACCAGCCAGCAAATGTTTCCCATCCTGGTTTTAATCGGTGCAGTGGAAACTGGGGATGGGAAGAGGAAGAAAAAAGAGGCCTCTTGGTGGTTTAGAGTTTCAAAAAGTAGTGGCTTTAAAAGAGCATGGATTCTCAGAAGAGGAAAATGTCCAAGCTGAATCAGTGGAGTGTGTGCACTAAACCTAGCCTTTATACCTCTCCTCAGCAAGGCATCCAATGTCCCTGGACAGGGAAGCTAAAAGCATGATCTGGGACTATCCTCTGTTGCTATATGGGGACAGTAAGCAGTCAGACTGGAAGAGCGTCTCCTGCCCAGGCATTTGAGCTTTCATCCTCTCTCCTTCAAAACTCAACATAGAGCACCCTTCCCTGCCTAAACCCCTGGGAACAGTGCACTTACTAAAGTGAAGGGCAAATGCTGGCTTTAGAGGATATGGAGGTCTTAGGTGTGTGGATTATGTGCACGCTTGTAAGTGCACTTGTGTATTCATGGGGTGGAGGCCCAAGGTACAAGTCAGGAATCCTAGATCACTCTCCATCTCATTCAACGAGGTAGGGTCTCTCAGCTGAACCCTGAGCTCACTGATAGTATAGCTAGCCAGCCATCTGACTCCAGGAACCCAGTCTCTGCCTTCTGAGCTCTGGGATCACAGGCAAGCCACCATAGAACTCTGGTCTCCTCATGCGTGTGTGGCAAGTTTTTTATCTACTAAGTGACCCCTCCCCTCCCCTTCTCACCCTACCCCCACATACTAAAGATGAAGTTCCTGAGAAGCAATGGGCAAGGCCAGCCAGCCTGCAGGGAGATGGTGCCAGCATCAGCTTCTAAGTGGAAAGGTTAATGTCTGACTCACTCTAGTGGGAAGGATCTCAGATCAAAGCCAAGTCCCTCCTGGAGACATTGTGTCGTGGGAAGAGGGGTACAAGTAGAGACATCAAGTTAAACAGAGGCGCCTATATACACAGGACGAACAGAGATGTCAACTCAGGCACAAAAGATGTTCTGGCTTGTTTCATTATCACTTAAAAACAATTTAAAACTCGATTATCTTTGCCAAAAGAAAAAGCAAAAACAGAACCACAGAAAAATCAGGCCATCTGACAGTTCTGAGGAACTTGCCTCGGGGACTCCCCTGGGCTCTGGCTCAGCTTGAAGTGCCAATGCTGGGCCAACCCAAGCATCCCAGGTGCAGCAAGAACCTCTCACGCTGCCATTGGGTTCTTTTCTGAAGGCTGTGGCATCTGCCAGATGGGCACCGCCCACACCAGGTCAGATGCCCACTTCTCACTGGTGTAATGACCACCGTCCACAGACTACAAATGCAGACTGACAGGAAGCAGGGAGAAATGCCCATTCACACAGCATCTGCTGTCACCCCAGCTCCTCTGCCCAGCAGCCTCTTAATCACTCCTTTCTCTGTCCAAATGGCTCTTCGGAGACTTGGGGAGGAGCCAGGGGCAAAGGACTTCCACCATGATCTGCCTCTGCACGGCTTCTGGCTGCTGTGAGAACCTACCAGTGGGAGCAGCAGTGGAGAGGGGGTGAAAAGAGGTGGAGGCCCTGGGATGAGAGGAGGGGTGGGGCTGCATGGACCTTTCTCAGGCTGGGGCAGGGTGGGGATCCAGGCCTCAGTCACTGTCAGAACCCACAGCAGAGGAGCCTTTTCGTTTTCGTTTGGTGGGCTTAGGCTTTGTATCTTCTTCCTCCTGGAAGAAATGAGGGGAGCAGAAGGCCGTCACTAACCTGGGCAGCAGCTGACCACACCCCACCCGTACCCATTACTCCCTCCTGTGCACTGGCTGAGAGGCTTACCGAGGCACTGCTGGAGCCTGACTCCTCTTCAGCATTGGGGGGCTGGGTAGCATTCTTTCGACTTCTAGGGCTGGATAGAGCTGCCTTCCGCCGGCTCTTGGGTGGCTTAGTGGAAGAGTCCTCATATTCCTCCGCCAGGGAGAAGAGGTCACTGAACCTAAGATAGGACAGGCTTTCTGAGACAGGTATCCTGCCCAGGCCCCTTCCACCTCAGCACCTAAGCCGAGTCTGTTTCGCAACCCCAGGGTCTTGCTGGTCATTAAGTTATGTCCCCAGCAGACTCTTCTCCCCAAGGCCCAAAGTAGAAGGAACCTCACTTCATCTTGTGAGCTTCGTCACAGCTTGCCTGGACATGCTGCAGCGCCTGGAGGATTGGTGTCTGGCTAAAAACTATGGAATTAATTAATTAATTAGTTAATATGTCAGGAAGATTATACATAGCACAGAAAGTTATTTCTTCTGTGGGTTTGAGCAGTGGTCCTGGTATGTCATCCCTTCCCCAAATAGCTGTAGGAGATCTGAACCAGGGCAGCACCTCCCCCAAACTGGCCCAAGAGGAAGGGGCAGGAAGAAAGGCAGCATACAGTTCTGCTTGGTGTTGGCTAGGTTGAGCCTTAGGTTGTCCAAGTGTTCCAGGATCTGTTCCAGGGTCAGCTGGGCCAGCTTGCTGCTAGAGCTTCTTAGGCTACATGAGAAGGCAGAGAGTCAGATACTGTCCACTCCTCCAGTGTCGCTCCTTAGGTCAGAGGCAGTCCTAAGTGGCACAGTGCTGGTGAGGACTCAAGAGGGTATTCAGCTGTGGGACTCAGACTATCAGACGTCACCCACAAAGCAATCCTGTATACGACTGGCAAGCCAGCATCCCTGGGCAGCAGCCATGCAGCCCACCTCTGCCTCTTGCGGGGTAAGCTGTTGTTCTTGATGAGCAGCGCCTTGATGTGCTCTGCCAGCAGCTCGTCGTGCTTCATGCACCAGTGCCTCAGGATGCTGGTGGTGAACTGGTCATCAGGATGGCAGGGCCTGCTCAGCACCATCTTCACCATCTCCTCACTCGGCCTAGGAATCAGAGCATGCTGGAGCCGTGCACACATGGATGGCTTACCTTGGGAATGGCTTCAGTGTCACTTACTGATTTCCCAAACCCCCGCCTCTTGGCCCTGGTGGCTTCCTGCTCTCACATCCCTTTCCCCTTCTCTTTGGGCCAAGGAATGCCTGGTTCCATTCTCTGTAGGAACCAGAGAAGTGAGATTCCTCCACTTCTGTGGTAGTAGGTGCAATGCTCCAGTCCCCACATGTCCCCTCCCCAAGCTCTCACTTTCTCTAGGGTCTTAGTAGCTGGCTCTTCTGTCAGGGTGATGAAGGCAGCTATGGTCCCTGGCCCTGACCCTTCCCATTTGATGTTCTGTCCCCACCTCCCCCTCTAAGGGTAGAGAAGGCAGACAGCTATGGACATGGAAGAAAGCATGGCCAAGGGAGCAAGGCCCAAGTGCCTCAACATCTGGTGGGTGGTTGGGACCCAGAGCCACCAAGAACTCACTTCTCTCTCCGGAGCTGAAGCAGGAGACAGGACAGGGCCTCTGGGTGTTCTGTGGGGGAGGAAAGATGTGTACAGGGGAATATATCATTTCAGGAGGGGAAGGTACCTCTTCTACCTCTCCAGCCACCAGCCACTAGAAAAGAACAGTCTTGACCAAGAACCAGGAAGAAACTACTGCCTCACTCAGTCTTCAGCTGCTAGGTCTGGTTCTCTGTTCAGAGAAGGCCTGTAGGGCTGTCACCAGAGCACAGCATGCCTTGGTTGTGAGGAGGGGACTCTGGGTTATCTCAGAAGCCTGAAGGCCTCATCTTCTCTCCTCCCATAGCCCATGGTCCTACTCACCCTTGTATTTGAGGTGTTGGAGAATAGGAATAATGGTCTCCAAGGGGATGTTGTGGGCCAGGAAGAGCTGCCAGGCACAGTACTGCTCAAACGTTTCCCAGTCTAGGCTCTGAACTGAAAGAGACAGAAGAAACCTTGCTGCCTGCCTGCCCGCCTGCCCGCTTCCTACCCCCACAGCCGCTTTCCTGTCACTGCTAAACACAGCTGATGTCCCTTTCCTCTCCCAGGTTCCTGGAAGACCTAGTAACTTACTGAGTATGTTGAGGACTGAGTCCTTCCGAAACATGACCAGGTTCCCCATCATCACATGGCAGACCAGCTCCTGGAGCTAGGCAGAAGGAAACATCAGACCCATTACCTCTAAGAGAGGCCAAAGGGCAAAAGGGTAAGGCACGACATAAGATTCTGAAGGGTGAAGGGTCAGGTACAACAGCAATAGGCTTGGAGGGGCACAGGCCTGTTAAGGAAAAGAAAAAATTACCCACACCCTAATGTCAATGTTGAGTCCTTCTCTGATTGGGAGCTGAGTGGCCTTGAGTAGAAATGAGACCCACCTCATTCAGATATGGACTTATGCAAAGCTATAATCTGTAGGGGTCCTGTGTATGGGAAAGGTTAAGCAGAAATGGCCCAAACATTTTTATTATGAACTGAAGAGAAGACCAGGGTAAGAGCAACACACATGACTAAGCATGCATGCATGCACACACACACACACACACACACACACACACACCTGAAAACCCATGACTAAGGATGTACACACACACACACACACCCCTACCTGAAAACCCATGACTAAGCATACACACACACACACACACACACACCTGCCCACCCTCAACTTTCCCTGCACAAACAGGAACTTCCAGAGAACATGGAGAAATATCAGAGAGGACAGGCTTGACACCAGCCTCTCGAGCTCTGCTTGCCCTTCCTAGCCCTAATGGCCTAAATGGCACCCACATGTAATGGGAGGCAGAGTGCCTGAGGATGTGGGCTTTCATGTACAGGCCTAGAGAGAGAAAACATACCCCCATTTCCCAAGTCCTGCCCTCCAGGCCTTGTTGGAAATGTCAAGGCTCAATGTTTACCTGTGCAGAGTCAATAACAGCCACAATCATGTTCAGCAGCTCCCCACTCCTCAAAGTTTCATCTGGAAACTGGAGAGAAAGAGAAGGGGCAGGATCATGGGCTGGACCCATGGCTTTCACCGAGTCTGCCCCACTCTTTATCACAAACTAGGGTTCTGGTCCTGCACTGAACCAAACAGCTACAAATCTGGGAATCTATGTCTTGTAAACCCCAGGTTTCAGTATCTGTGTATGTCCATCATGAGCAGACTGTCTTTGAAAAGAGGAATGGCGCGCGCGTGTCTGTAGGAGTGTTGGGGGGAGTGTGCCCAGAGATAAAGCCAGAGCTGACAGAGATTGGACATAATGACCAGTTCTGTGGGAAGTGTAACTAAACAAATCTTTGTATTATGCCTGGCAAAGGAGAGATCCAATGTGAGCAGACTCTCAGCCACAGAAAAGGTTCAAGAGAGAGTGTGTGTGTGGAGAGAGAGAGAAAGAGAGAGGGGGCGGGGGGAGGGGGAAGGCAGGTCCTCATGCAGAGAAAGATCAGGGATGGGATACTACTCTACCCTACTCTACCCCTCCTCCCTCCAGGCCTGGCTGTGATCACAGTTCCTCCTGCCCTGCCCACACCCTGAGCCCTCATTTCCCTCTTCCTGGAATGTTTGCCAAGAGGAAGAGCTGATACCTCCTCCTGTATCCCAGCTCTGAGAGAAGATTTGAAGTCATCAGGGAAGTGAAAGTGAGCCTCCACTACAAAGGATGGGCCTTCTAGCCATCAAGAAAGGCTTGGGAGTCTTTCTGCTTTAAACCTGAGAGTCTAAGTCAATAGGTACTGACTCACATTACACATTACAGATGCACCAGAGTAAGACTGTAGGGAGCTTGAGAAAAGCTCCAGCTTATAACAGAGATGGAGGAAGACAGCCGTGCTTTGGGAAGCAATGACCACTAAAGCAGGTGGGCACATGGGCAACAACTCAAGAGTATACAGTACAAGTCAGGCGAGGTGGCTCACATCTGTACCCCTAGCACTCGGAAGGCTGGGGAGGAGGACCACCCACTAGTCTATCGTCAGTCTGGGCTTCACAGTGAACACTTAGGCCAGTCAGTGCTACAGAATGAGACTGTCTCAAACATCTCCCAGCCCACATGGACCCCCGTGGAGGCACTGACCTCTGTGTAGATGGAAGGCGTGAGGTGGCATAGTAGTCGCACATCATCCTCTTGGCAAGCCTTCATGTCCATCATTAGACAGGTGTGCAGATCACCCAGCTGGGTAGCCTGGGCAAACGACTCATACAGGTTCATCTTCCCTGCGGCGGCTTTGCTGCAAAACCAGTTGAGCCTAAGCCAACAGTGCAACCCAGCACCAGGGCCTCAAATATCCCCAGGGAGGTAGGTGCCCATTCTACCTTGCAAGCTCAGCGCTCATGGACCCCACATCCCTCCTTATCTTCTCCAAGAGCCCAGCAATTTGGGGGCCAGGAGACACTTTTCCTCCCCCAATGCTGTCTTTTGTTTTGTGTTCCTCTTTGCTTAGACTCAGCCTTGCTACAAAGCCCTGGCTGACCTTGAACTTGCTTCATTATGTACCCCAGGCTGACCTTGAGTTTATGGAGATCCACTTGCCACTCCCTCCCAAAGAAGCTAGAATTAAACATGTCCACCACTATGCCCAGCTTCCCCCATGCTCTAACCATCAGCAGTGAGAGGAATGCCTCCTGAGAGCAGAGGGAAGGACTCCTGTCATGCCAGAGAAGCAGCAACTGACACTATATACAAAGCCTAGAAGAACTGAGGCTTAAATGTTAAGAACTAAAACCATGTCTCTCTCAGACAAGAACACTCATGAAGCTGGGCCTAGTGGCACACACTTGCTCCAGCACTCAGGAGGAGGAGGCAAGAGGATCTTTGAAGGCTCTGAGAAACCATCTTAAAATGAAACAAAACCTCCAAGTAGGCCAATTAGTACTTGGGAGGCAGAGGCAGGAGATCAAGAGTTCAAGATCATCTTTAGCTACAAAGCAAGTTTGAGACCAATTTCAGCTATGTCAGACCATCTTAAAAAACAATAAACTAAGCATGGTGGTGTACACCTTTGATTCCAGCACTCAGGAGGCAAAGGCAGGTAGATCTCTGAGTTCTGTGGAGTTGAGTTCTAGGTCACGGCTAACCCTGAGTCTTTCTCTATACAGAGAAACCTTGTCTTAAAAAAAAACAAATAAAGCCTGGTGATGGTGGCGCCACGCCTTTAATCCCAGCACTTGGGAGTTCGAGGCCAGCCTGGTCTACAAAGTGAGTTTCAGGACAGCCAGGGGGCTATACGGAGAAACTCTGTCTTGGGAAAATAAAATAAAATAAGCAACAACAAAACCAAACCTAAAGGACTTAGTTAGGTAAAGAACAGTGTCAGTACTTGTCTAACATGGGCTTACTTCTCATACCACAAGAAAATGAAAACAAAAGTCCAGATCATAACATGTTAGAGAGAACATCAGGAAATGAAAACTCGCCAGGCAGTGGTGGCACACGGCTTTAATTCCAGCACTTGGGAGGCAGAGGCAGGCGAATTTCTGAGTTTGAGGACAGCCAGGGCTAAAAAGAGAAACCCTGTCTCAAAGAAAAAAAAAAAAAAAAAAGAAGAGGAAGAAGAAATGAAAACTCTTACATTAATGAGGATGTGAAGAAGTTGTAGTTGTAGCTACTTTGGAAAACAGTTTGGTTACTTCTCACCCATGCAAAAATAAAGTAACTCCATGGCCCAGTAGCCAGTGCAGTTCTTGTCCTGGGTATATATCCAGGACACTGAAGAATATATGCACACAGTAACTGTAAACTGGTAAATCACAGAAGCTGCATTCACAAATGTACAAAACAGACATAAAAATGTTGTGTATCGAGGCAGAATCAGGCAGATTTCTGCGTTCGAGGCCAGCCTGGTCTACAGAGTGAGTTCCAACACAGCCAGGGCTATATAGAGAAACCCTGTCTCAATAATAATAATAATAATATAAAATGTTGTGCATCAATACATTAAAAGACATCCAGCAAGGGATAAACAACTGGCAGATGCAAAGATTTGAGAACACTATGCTGAGCCACAAGAAGCAATGTCCCACGAGTCTGTTTATATGAAGCATTCAGAAGAGTCTTATCTACAAACTGATGGGGACCACAGTTCAGTGAGTGCAAGGTCCTAGGCAAAAGGGCCTGCCTGACAGTATAGGTTTCTCTCTGGGATGATGAAGGGTTTTAATTAGGCAGCAGAGATAGTTAGCATTCAAGGGCATGTTAAAACCAAATGAACTGAGCCAGGCATGTTGGTGTACACCTTTAATCCCCAAACTGAGCTGTATCCTTTGTTTGTGTATGTGTGCATGTTCTTGTATGTTCAGGCCAGAGGGTGGCCTTGAAGATCTCTCTCAAGAGCCATCCCCATTGGTAATGGGGATCAAACTCAGGTCCTAATTGCATGCTTGTACTGTAATAATTAAGCTATAAACCAACTCTGGCTTGTTTTTTTGTATGTTTTTGTTTTGTTTTGTTTTCCAAGACAGGGTCTCTCTGTGTCAACTTAGAGCTGCCCTGGCTGGCTTCCGTTTCAGAGATTGTCTGCCTCTGCCACTATCACCCAGCATGACTTTTTTTTGACATAGGAACTAACACACACCAAGCTGGTCTCAAATATACCAGGTAGGACTGGCGAGATGGCCCAGTGGGTAAAGACACATGGTATGCAAGTATTCTCCATTTGATCATCAGAACCCATCTATAAAGGTGGAAGGAGAGACTCCGCACAAACTGGAGGGAAAATGTCCTATGGGGGGAGCTAAAGCTGGTGTTGAGTTCCTGATCTTTCTACTTCTACCTCCAAGTCCTGTAACTACAACTCCTGGAAGAACTGTATACTTTAAAGGGTGAGTTGTCCAGGCCTTTGGAACTGGCCTGTCATCCCAGATACTTGAGAAGCTGAAGCAAGAGGATCACAAGTTTAAGATCTGTTTGTGCTACTGAGCAGGCTTAGAGGCAGCCTGGCAACTAGTCCGTGTCTGCAATCCCAGCACTTAGGAGGCTGAAGCAGGAGGGTCAGGAGCTTAAAGACCAGCCTAGGTTACATGAAACAAACAAACAAACAAACACCACCAACAGCAGCAAAGAGGCTGAATATGTATTTGATCATCAGAACCTAAGGAGAAACACCACACAAACTGGAGGGAAAATGTCCTATGGGACCTAAAGCTGGCTCCATCCTCTGCTGCCAAACTGAACAAAGACAACCAGTAAAGCACCCAGTGTCTGTCCTGTTTTGATATGAACTATCCCTCCAAGGCTCATGTGTCTCCAATCACTGCTGCAACTGAATCTTTTTCAGTCTTGAGAAGGGTCTCTTCTGCTTCCACCTCCAAAATGCTGAGACTGCAGATTAGAACCTGAGAACACTGATGGATTCATGATTTGATGGCAATAATGGAAGGTAGTGGACATTTCCCGGAGCCTGTGGCCTAGTTGGAGGCACTGGGCATGTATTCAGAAGGTATATTTCTGGCCCATCTCTGTCACATTCTCTTCTTACTGTTTTGAACTGAGCAACTTCCTCTGCCACATGCCCACTGCTATGGTGCTCTGACTTACTGCAGGCCTAAAATAACCGACCCAGTGGACCCCGGACCAAGATGTCTGAAACCAGGAGTCAGCATAAATCTTCCTCTTTAAATTTCCCTCAGTGTGTCACAGTGATAAAAACAACTTACTAACACAAGATATATGGGCCCTGGGTTTAACCCTCAGCACCAAAAACGTACAAACCAAAGACAGTGCTGCTGCAGATAACCAAGAGGGAAGGAGGGGGTTGATGTGCATGTGTGTGAGAGGCTGGCTCTCAGGAGTGCCCCAACGCCATGCAGAAGATAGAGATTCACCCACCTTGCCCTCAAGTAGTAGAGCAGGTGGTAGCCGATCTTGGGTTGCTTTTGATACAGCTCAGAGAGAAGGTCCAGAAGCAGCGAGAAGCTGCTGTTGTCCTCCTGCATCTGGCACAGGTTCCTAGAGGGGACAAAAGGGTGTCACCTAGCATAGGCTCTCCTACAGTGCAAACGGGACAGAAGCGTTGTCTACCCACTGAATACCTTTTCTTCCCTAGAGAAGCCCCAGAACCCAGGACCAGGATATCTGTGCACTGTTAGGGAAGATGGAAGGCAGACAGCTCTTCAGCTAAGTGCTTACCTAAATATTAGGTACAGTGGTTTCCCTACTGACTCCTCCAGGGACCTAGAAGAGGAAGACTGCGTGTGAGAATCTACATGAAGGGAGAACACCTACAGGCAGGAAACATGGAAGATCTGACATCTAGCCTACTCCTTTCCTACCAAAGGCAAACTTCCTGCTGCTTAGTGCTTTGTAACAGAAAAACAGGTTCCCTACATGGACACAAAATCTGAGGATGAGACTTCTGACTGGCAGAGTCTAGGCTAGGGACCAGTCCCCCCAGAAGCAGCAAAGCTTGGGGACACTGGCCTGGCAGCACTCATGGACAAACAGGGAAGGCATGCTGGTCTACTGCCCAGCACTCTCAGGGTCCATTAGTATTTGTAAGTGTGGAGACACCAAGTAAAGAGGATTTTTCTCAAGTCTACAGTAAGGTGTGCTTGGGATTGGGGCTGATAGAGCACACTCTGGCTTCTGAGGCCCTGGGTATCAGAGATGAGCCTTACTCTTCAGTGACCTCTTCAGGCAACACCTCCCCTCGAAAGTGGGCCTTGAAGAGCTCCTGTAGGCAGGAAGCCAGGACAGACAGTTGCTCCGAGTCAAAGTCTTCCTGGGTGACAAGAGGGAGGAGAGACATCGTAATTCAAACCCCACCTGCCCAGAACCTCTGCTGGGCCCACCTGTGTCTACCCCCCAGAGCAGCTCACTCATGTTCCCTGCCTCAGAAGGGGTTCATCTGGGGTAGGGAAGGTGGGAGCTTAATTTCCAGTGAGGCATGACTGAGGAGTTGTAAGCTGGGAAGGCTTGTACTGTTTTGTCTCTAAATCCCCCTTACCTCCAGGACCTGATCCACAATTTCCTGCATAACCTCACACTGGGCCTCTGTATCACTACAGCATAAAAGTGAGAGAAAATTAGTAACAGCAGGGTAAGACACATCCCAAGGTGTATACATGCACATGCACAAAGGAGCTGTGAGCTCCCAGCTCAGAGGGGAGACTTCTGGACAGTATATGCTGCTCTGTGGGCAGAGGCCCAAAAAAGAGGAAAATCCCTACTTGCTGCTCCAGACTCCAGTCTCAAGGGAGTGGGGCCCCAAGGTGTTAAGAGGACAGGGCTACCCTATTCCCAGCCTATGCTCCCTGACATGAGCCAGACATTTCCCAGGAAGCATCAATTTCCCCTCCACACCTCACCATCCACCCACACCATCTAGGGAGTAGGAAGTGCCTGGACTCAGCCTCCTAGGGTGGGAGTATGGTTTGTACCCACCTTCCCTTCTGTAGCTGTAGCACTTTGTCCCTCAGGGACTCGTCCAACTGATCAAGGTAAGGGGTGACATCAACCGGCTCCTCCACGACAGTCTCCTTGATGGGGTGGAAGCGAAACTCTCTCTTCTTCCCTGAGGATGGTTCATCAGACTTTAGTACCAGAGACAGTCCCCATGACTACCTGCTCCCTCCTCATAGCTCTTGCAGTAAACCTGCCCTCTCAAGGTGCCGCAGCCCTGACTATGTGCATGTCCCAGCTCATACCTACAAACGGGCAGGACCACTTTACCCTCCTGCCTTTACTGTCAAATGTTAAGCTCTGCACCACTGAGTCTCGTCCAGTAATAAACAAAAGTCACGCTCATGGGCAAAAGAGGTCGGATAGAAAGACTGCAGTCAGGCAGGCCACCTGTGAGACAGGCCTCTTGGGCTGCCACAACTCACACACTCCCAGTGCTATCCTTACCTTTGCTATTAAGATCCTCCTCATCATCACTGAAGGCTGCCTCTGCATTGTCATAGCAACTCTCGTCCTTATCTGAGAGGTGGTTGTCCATTTCCATGGAAACAGGCTCTTCAATTTTGACTTGTGAGTAAAGAAAAAAAGACTCTTGATAGCCTCCTGGGTTCCCCAGTATACTCGATGCTTCTGGGAAGGAGACTAGTGGACAGGTAGGAGAATACAGAGTTGATACCCTAAATGGTACCCGGCTGGAAGGAAGGACAAACTTGCTTTCTCGATTTCCCTGTGACCCACCCAGAGGAAGAGACAGCGTAAGACAAGACTTTTTCATGTCAGCTTAGGATAAGTGATGATCGAGGCAGTCTTTTTCTGTTCTGAAACAGGGGTTTATGCATCTCAGGCTACCTACCGTTGGTCCTCTGATTGATCTTCCTGCTTCCACCTAAGTGCTAAGATTACAGGCATGCATCACCATGCTCAGCTCTGGGGACATTTATTAGTGCTCTTTACTTTAAAACCAAGTTGGAAAGTAGTGCTTGGCTTAAGCCCTTATTCTAAAACAAAAAATTATGGCAGTCAAGTCTGGCAGTTGGCAGTCTGAAATCAGGAGCAAAGTGAACATGAGGAGCTCTGGTGAAGGGCCTGGACTAAAGGACTGGGATGAGAGGTGATGGGCAAATGTCAGGGAGGCAAGCATCCCATGAAAGCCTTGCATCACTGAAGGATCACCAAGGGAAAAGTCAGAGAGCAACAGCATCGAGTGAGAACTCAATTACGGCTTTGTGAGGACGTCCATACCTTCCACAGGAGGGGAGGGTGAGCTGCAGAACTCAGGAAACTTCTCCCGAAGCATGGACCGAAGCTCTTTATCCAATTTAGGGTTGTCAAACAGGGGAGCCAAGTGTCTAATAGAGAGCACAGACAAAAGTCAACATCAGGCATGATGCTCACTGCTCACTCAGCACAACTGTGCCACCTTCAGACCCCTCAGAGTCAACAGGGGGCAGGAAGGCCTTTGAAGCCTATGGTAATATGATGGATGGCAAGTTAGAAATTCCTGTGTCCAGAGGACATGAGTCTTTCTGCCCATCAGTAGAAGGTGAAGCCAGCACTTTTTACAGCTGTCAAGGGAAGGAGTCAGCATTGGTGTGACTCTCTGAATGACATTTCATCTAAAGTGGGACCTAATGAAAAATGGGAGAATCCCCTACCCCTAACACACAAATTCCTTACGCCAAGACTCGTTTCTCCACAATGTGGTTGAGGGAAGAAAAGACGCCCTGCCGAACGTGGCCTTCCAATGGTGGGTAGAAGTTAGGGATGATCTGGAAGGGAAGAGGGGAGGGAGTAACTACAATGTTTTGCTGGACTAGAACTAAAAGCTGTTTTGGTTTTAGTCAAGGGGCTAAAAGTGAGACAGTACAGCTACAGAAAGGGCTGCGATGGTCCTGATTACTCCAGTCTATGAAGACAGCAGAATCCTTGGACTGGACCCAGTTGTTCCTCAAATACATTAGATTCTATCTTGAGTCATCGTCTTACAGTTAAGAAACCTTCTGGTAACAAGGGTCAGTTCCACTGGAGACAGTGTCTTCTAACTCAGGTACAGGACTAAAGTGGAGCACCTGGGGAAGACCTAGTCACGGGGAGACTAATGGGGGATTCAACACTGCTCATTCAGGACAGGGCAAACAGAGCCCTAGCACTTACTCGGCACATGAAGTCCAGGAGCGTGGCAGTGATGGCTGGGTGGGGCTTCATGGAGTGATGCATGACCAGGATAGCTGGCTCTAAAGAATGTGAAACAAACATAAATGGTTCCCCGGCATCAGATACCATCTCCATGTCAGTGTATGTGAAGCCCCTAGGAAGTTCTGGGTCTAAGTTCCCCAACTCCAACCAAGCAGGGAATCTTCCCGAACTGCACTCAGTCGTCACTCCTCATCTCCCTTCCTGGACCAGTATTCAGCTTGGAGAAAAGAAGACAGGGCAGACTTCCTCTGCTTAGGCCCTCCCACTCAGAGCTCAAGGCTATGGGGGAGAAGCTGGCAGCCATTACTTGACCTCATCAAAGCTACTTTCCTTCTAGGTCAAGGGAGAACTGAATGGGAACAAGGGAATTGCTCCTAGATAAACCACCTCCGCCCCACATTGCCCTGAGACTGATAACTGTTGTCACCAGGACTCACAACGGGGGCTTGGAGGATGGGAGGGTGGTGCTGACTGGTCCCAATCACATACCTATGTTCATAATACTATCCTTTTCTGGGCTGAAGAACAGCCAATCATAAAACAAAGCCAGCTTGGCATTGGAGGCAGCAACGTTGGACTGGAAAAGAGAAGGGGAAAGGGTAGTTTCATTAATCAGCTCCCATCTTCCCAGAGCCCGGGCTGGGGTAGATTCCAGGGACCACCTGGCTGGTCCATCTTTGAAATTCAGTTCCCAGTAAAAGATGGAAGAACCCCGTCAGGGTAAGGAACACACATGCCTATGATATGGAAACTGGCCTGGGTTTTTCCTGTAGCGAGCAGTACACAAGCCTAATCCCCGCTAGGAGGACAGCATGGGCACACTGATAGACTGTGAGTTGAGGTGATGTTTACAGTAGCCTGCAGCTGTCTTTGCTGAACAAGCAGGGCACCTCCCTAGAGACCCCTAGGAATGGCCTGCTGTCTGAGTCAGCACATTCCAGGGACACCATAAAACAGACGAAGGGTGTGAGATGCTCAAGAACAGGGTCGCTCTAGCACAGTAAAACATACTCTGGGAAGGAAATGGCTCCTTTCAAAATTCTGTATTTGGGGAAAGAAAGTATCCAAAGCTGCTAGCAAAAGTTATGGAAGTAAGCAACTAAGGCGGTGGCTCTCAACCTTCCTAACGCTGTGACCCCCTCATTCAGTTTCTCATGTTGCGCTGACCTCCAATCATAAGATTATTTTCCACCTCATAAGTTTATAACTTCGTCATAACTATAATCTTGCTATTATTATGAGCTGTAATGTAAGTATCTGATATTCAGGGCATCTGATACGTGACCCCTATGGAAGAGTCATTCAATCCCCAGACGGGAGTCTGGAGATCATGGCGGTAAAGAGCTCTTGCAAAGGATTTAGGTCTTGTTTCAACACCAACATGGTAATTCACAACTGCCTATAACTCCAGTTCCCTCTTCTAACCTCTGGACCTCCACCAACACAGACACATACCATACCATAAACACATATACTCAGGCACACACACATACCAACCATACCATAAACAGACAAACAAAATAAACAGAAGGATGAAAGCCCTGAATCTGAATAGGAAACAAGAAGAGAATAATTACATATGGATTCTAGAGGCAAAGAGGAAAAACAGAGGGAGGCCTCAGAGACTCAGAGTCCCTTAGGGACTCGGGGAGTAACTCTTCAAGAATCCAGACTTTGAGCTGATATAGTGGTTGGTGCACACCTAATTGCAGATCTGAAGAGACAGACTGGAGGACTGTAGCTCAAGGCTAGCTGGAGCTATATAGTAAAATCTTGTATCAAGCAGACAACAGAAATCAAGGTTTGGGGATGGGAGGTGAGGCTTGATAGTAAAGATGATGGTTAGCCTGGTCAAACCAAAGCAAGCCTAGTTCAAGGATTGACTATCCATTTCTAGAGACAAAGGAAGGAAGGACAAGAGCCTGAAAGGGCCACTAGCATTCAGATGGCCTTGGGATGACAAGTGGAAGCAGCCCAGGAACATGCTAGAAGAGGCACAGCTCACCACCCAGCAGTCTCTGCCCATCGCATGGCCCCTTACCGTGCATGTTGTCAGGAGCCAGCCAATGATGGCCCACCGGGGCAAGATATCAGAACTCAGCACTTCGTTAGAGGGGTGGACTACCCCACAGATGTATCGAATGAGGTCACAGCGCAGAGACTGGCTGTCAGGGGTTGAGAGGTACTGGCGCTGGAACCAGTCCTGGTACCGCTTTTGCTGGCCAAACCGCACCTGAGGGAGGAGGGGGTGGAAAGGAGGGTGGGATGATGAACAGAGGAACCTGGAGGCCTGACCTGGATTCATGTCCTTCTGACAACTTCATTAAGCTCCTTGGTTTCTTGATGTCCTCTCCTTTTGGGGAAAATCATGGTGTTGACAGACTAGCCTGCCTTGCATCTTGGTGGCACGCTCACTCTTGCCACTAGCTTGGAGCCACGCTGACCTCCATTTCTGGCTGCTGACTGTTGCACTTGTCACTGGTCCTCGGGCCAGAAGCATCATCTTTTCCCTTTCCTTGAGCAGAAAGTGTTCCCACAGAGAAGAGCAGGCCTGGTCACCACTCAGCACAGGCTGCTTCTTGACAAAGGATAACCCTAACAGGACTGTTAGCTAAGGCACAAACTCCAGACCAGGGAGCAAGTCCTTTCCCAAACACACATCAAATGTTTACCAATAGCAACACGAGAGCCAGATATGGTGGCCAAAACATAAAACCCCAGCTGATATAGAAAGCTGGCCAACAGTTTGAAGATAACTACACTACATGGTAAGACTCTGTCTGCCTCAAACCAACCACACAACCAAACAACAGCGCTAATGGAGGAGGGTTTGGTGTTCTCTTCTATTCCCCTCAGAAGACGACATCAAACTAGACCTGAAAGGTTAACAAGATGCTTCCGGGTCAACAGTAAAAAAGAACTGTGGCAGCAACAGCCGCTGAACACTTGAACACTTGAAACTCAGCAACTGTGGTGAGGACACTACGTTTCAACATAATGTGTGATGGTGAATTTTAGGACATAAGTAAGACAGAGTGTCACTCTGGAAGATGGAACCTCATCTGGGAAAATGTCCCCACCAGACTGGTTAATGTGGGAGGGCCCTGCTCTCGATGGGTGGTGCCACCCTGGACTGATGGTCCTAGGCATCATAGTAAGGCAGAGCAAGCCATGAGAGCTAGCAAGTAAGTAGAAACCCTCCATGGCCTGTGCTTCAGCTCCTGGCTCCAGGCTGAGTTCCTCAGTGATGGACTGTTAACTGGAAGTGTACGTGAAACCAACCCTTTCCTCTCCAAGTGCTTCCGTTCATGGTGTTTTATCACAGCAAGAGAAACCCTAAGACAGCATGTATGTACTCCAAACGTGGCCTTCTTAGACACAATGTTGTCTGTAGTCCAGGCTAAACTGGAATTTGAGATCCTCAGTGTCCTCCTGCAGAGGCTGACATAACCCTCCGATAATTTGTTTTTTCTTTTCTTTTCCTCTTTTTTTGGAGACATGCTTGCTATGCAGCCCTAGTGGGGTTTAAATACATAAAGATCTGCCACCTCTGCTTCTCATGTACTGGGATTAAAGTACTTGTCTCTGTGTCTAGTGATTCTCTCTTTGGTTTGTAGCAGCTGTCCTGTCCTTCACCAGCTTTCTGTCACAGAATACCCACAGGTACCTCCAACACTGCCTTTTTTTTTTTTTATTATGTTTAATGTGTTTTTTGGTTTTGTTTCCTTGTTTAGACAAGGTTTCACTATGTATTCCTGGAGAACCTTAAATTTGTGGCAATCCTCCTGCCTCTGACTCTCAAGTGCTGGGATCATAGGTATATGCCACCACACCTGTTACTAATTTCAATTATAACATTTGGTACATAGCTACAAGAGGCAGCAGGGTCTCGGAAATTCTGTGCTGTCTTGGGTATCTGAAGGCCGGCTACAGAGGAACTGTCTACAAAGTCCATAGATTCCACAAGCATCCTCAGAGAGGAAAACCACAGTCCTCAGACAGTTTTACCACAATGCAACCATATTTGGTAAACAAAAGGCCTATACCGCAGATAGATTACCCGTGTACAATCACTGGCGTGGCTGCTTTTAAAAAGAAAACTTCCAAAGAGCTGGAATTTTGTCTTGCTTATTAGAAGTGCATGCAACTACACTTCTAATTTTTACATTAGAAGTGTAAGCATAGACTGAACCAAGAATAGTATCATAAAGGTAAGGGACATCTACTTAGTCACTTTCATGTGGGTCAGTAGTCAGCAGTGACAAATCTGCACAGTGTTCGACTAACACCTGTCACCTGTAACTCCTCCTCCTATGCAAAGATGATCTCACCCGGGATGTCATGAAGAGGAGCTTCGTTTCCATGTCTGGGGTTAGACGACAGGCTAGAAATTTTCGGGATGTTCTTGACTGAAGTAGCTGTAGGATACCTGAGCCAAATGCAGAAGAGAAGTGTGAAGACCAGAGAAATGGAAGGCACAAAACAAAACTGGACTAAGTGTGGTTTAACTCATGGGCCTATTCCAAGACAAGCCCTTGAGAAGGCCAGCAAAGACATACAAGGTGGCCACCACTCACACCAACTAGAGTGGTTTGTTTCCCTCTACTGGCCTCCTCGCCACCCATGATTTTATAGTTAGAAATAAGTGGGAAATTCAGGGGGAAATATGGTGAGTCCTAACCTGCCTTCCTGTTACTCAGAGTGACACTATGAGATCTTAGGGCCAATGTGATTGCGTGGCGAAGCCACAAACATTGCAATCAGAAAGACCTGTATCCAAATCCTTCCTGTTATTTACTGTGTGGCCTTCAGCAAGTGACTTAATCTCTCTAAACCTCACTTTCCTGTGTAGAAAGTGAAACATTCATCTTAAGGGCTGTACAGATAATTAAATGAGCTGGCACACACCCTCTGACAGAGCCAGACAACCAGACACATGCTTAAGGTATTAGCAGAGTATCACACAGTAGCACTGTCTTCTCTTTGTCCTCACTTCCCAGGTCCTAGATGACAGCCTTCAGCATGTGTATGCACACACATTTGTGTTGTGCAGAACTGTTGGAGGCGTCAGGGGGAAAAAAATGAAGCTACAGAGTTGCTGTTCAAAATACAAAAGAATTCTGGGTAAGTGAAAAGGTCAAGAAAAACCCTGTCAGGAGAAAACATACAAGCACGCAAGAACACACCCTCTGGACTAAGAGGCCAGGGCCATTTCTCTTTCTTTTCCACAGCTCTAGAAATCAAACTGAGGACACTGTAGGTGCTTTATCACTGAGCTACATCCTAGAGGCCCATCTCTTCCAGGACTAACTGGACCCTCTGCTGACTCAGCCATATTAGTTTGCCCTTTGACTCCCTGTCTACCACAGTGAAGCTGGAGACTTGGCCATCACCTTGACAAGGAACAGTGGAAGGAGAGGACAACATCTTTCTGTCTCACGATTGTCCTTTAAATGTCTTATTTTAGTTTATTGCTGCATGTATGTGGATGCACACATGTCACAGTGGTGTGTGGAGGTCAGAGCACAACTTTGGGAATGAATTCTCTCCTTCTACCACATGGGTTCTGGTGATGGAATTCAGGCCATCAGGCCTGGGATCAAGTGTTTTACCTACTGAGCTATCTTGAGGCCTTGTCTGATTTTTTCTTTTTTTTTTTTAGGAGCAGTGGCAGCTGAAACCAGTCATGTAGGCCCTAGCCACAAACTACATGAACTGTTCTGCACCTCTGCCATTCCCACACCCAGATGAAACTGGCATAGTGTGTCCTATCTCAAGCTTTCCCTGACTATCAAAATCTCTCCTAGGCCAACTCTGCCCCTTCAAATCCAATCAGGACAACAAGGACAGGGTATACCCAGGTGCTCACTTACCTGTAAACTGAGGACTCAAGGCCTGAGGGTTATGGATGATATCTTTCCACAGTAGTTCAAATTCTGGTATCCTAGCAACATTCTGAAGTAATCTTACAAGGTCCCGGCCAATCATCAAACATTCCATGAACTGGATAGGAGGGAGATTGGAGAATGGGGAGCAGGAAAGAGAATAAAAACATGTATTGCTCCCCTTCTGGCGGAAGGACAAAGGAATAGCATGTTCTATGGAGGACAAAAGAAAACGTCCTATGAAGGAACCCTACATGATTTCCTGGAGCAAGGGACTGTTCAGGGAAGAGAGGTGGAGGCTGGGGACCATCACAAGGATAGAGGTGCCTGGGAAGAGCTGGACCACACAGACTCAGACCATCAGGTCCCCTCTCTCTCCTGATTCTAAAAGTATGGGGCTGGGAAGGAGCACCCATATATCCTACCCCAAAATTCATTCTGCCCATCAGAAAAGACAATTTGTCATAAAAGAAATGATCTGTATCTGTTTGGTCTAAACAAATACTGATTAACAACATGTGCCTATACAATTATGTGAATTCATTTTGAATTTTTTTTTTTTTTTTGTTTTTTCGAGACAGGGTTTCTCTGTATAGCCCTGGCTGTCCTGGAACTCACTTTGTAGACCAGGCTGGCCTCGAACTCAGAAATCCGCCTGCCTCTGCCTCCCGAGTGCTGGGATTAAAGGCGTGTGCCACCACGCCCGGCTTGAATTTTTTTTAAAAGAGATTTTTTACTTTATGTGTATCAGTATTTGCCCATGTATATATGTACACAACATACCTACAGAGGCCAGAAGAGAGTGCTAGGTCCCCTGAAACTGGAATTCTATATGGCTGTGAGCCACCATGTAGGTACTGAGAATCAAATCCGGGTCCTCTGTGAGAACAGCACCTGTTCTTAACTACTTGATCTGATATTTCTTTTAACTTTTCCTATGTAGTCAGTGTCCTCATAGCTTAGAGTTAGAATATCTTTCTTGGGAGAAACTATAGTAAATAATTCATAATCCACCCAAGTAAACACAACAATTACTTCTGGGGGAGGTGAGGTTTATGTAACAGTGGGCACACAATAGCTGCTGTCTGTTGTACAACAATGTAAGCTGGAACGGACCAGAAAAGCCCTGAAGATGGTGGCATTATATATGACATTTCTAGGAGCAGGGGTATTCCACTCCGGTTTCCTGTCCTTTGCTCTTGAGCTGTCTAGGGATGATGAAAATACCACATCTGAACCACCTGCACCCCTAACAAGGTATCTCTGGCCCAGAAGCATAAAGGCCACATGGACACCACATCTTGGCATCACTTCCTCATACTGTTTGTCCTGTTCCCTTACCCGTTCCCGAAGCAAGGAGATACAGAAGTCAACTTCCTTCTGCCGAAGGGTCTGGAGCTGGGCAGTCCCATGGTGGTCCACAATAAGTCGGAGGTACGTGTACACAGCCATGGCAATGAGGATGCTGCTCTTCAGTACCCACTCCCTGCAGGAAGGGAAGACACTGCACAGGCCGCTTGCTTAGACCTCAACCTCATACTGCTGTGATGACCACACACTGAGAATAATGGCTTCTGACTTTTGAGGGTTTCACTCTGGCTGTTATTACCCGACTATGAGTTGACTAATAGGTAAAGGTAACTAATTTCCCTCACCAGACAGATGCCTCACTAAGGTAGGTACCAAATGAAATCAGCCTCTTATAACATAAATACATTCACAGCTACCAATAAAGTAACTGTGCTTGTTAACTCATTCAACCGCCAGAGCATATCATAGCTGAAGTGGTGTATGTTAGGCTTGGGAGAGAGGCAAGCTCCATTTTTCCTGCTGAGCTATGGAAAGTGTTTTCAGTCAGTAGTTCTCTTAAGTGTGATGCAAAGACCTCTGGGGATTTCCAGGACCTTTCCAGGCCCCGGAGTTCTTAGAACACATTGTGCTGTGCTGTACCTCTACCAGGCTTATTACTACAGCCCCCAAACCACAAACCTTTCCCCGGCTCTAACCACTCACCCCACCCTCAGATAATTAGTTGCCTGCCCTAACCCAAAATCGGGGAGGATTTGGGGGTGTAGGGGAGGCATCTGATTTTAGACGGCAAAGCCCATTTCCCCAGAGTTTCAGAATTTCCCTGGAAAACAGAGTGATAAAAACATTATCTGTTTCCCGCTGCTTCAAAAGGGACAAAGGTAAAGGCTCAGTGGGGAGGGTCTAAGTACCAAGTCGGCTGTAATTGCTTTGACACCCCTGCTGAAAGGCAGGGAGCTAGAGGAAGAGTTTAATTAATATAACCAGGCAACTTCCTGATTCAGGAAAAGCAATCAAGCTACTTAATTAACTAAAGACCAAGGCCTCTTCTTTTCTTCTTTTTCTTTTGTGTATGTGGGAGCTGTTTTTTGAAACAAGAGTCTTGCTATATAGCCCAGACTAGACTTGAATTCAGAGTAATTCCCCTGCCTCAGCCTCCCAAATGCTAGGATTATATGCCTACACTACTAGGCCCAGTACTGTCCTTTTGTTTTCACAAAATGGAAATGTTAGCCAAGGACATGCGCTTCCTTTTACCCCACATCCCTGAAATCCTGGGAAAGGTTAGGAAAACAGGATGATAAGCTAGAACACAGGTTTCAGTGCCAAGGTGTTCCCTTTCACCGAGAGTGTGAAGGGCTCAGGCAGCCACGCGCTGCTGTGTGACACCTGCATGGGAAATTCAGCTTTAAGGTATGCTAGAACAGAATCCGACACGAGGGACATTATGAGAAGAATCACTTTGGAGGAAGGTCACTAGCAGAGGCACAAATGTGCCATGAGGATGGCACAATGAAGAGGAGAGGCAGATGAAAGGGAGAGCCTCTCACCAAAGGTAGCAGAGAAACACAGAGACCAAGAGAAAGAAGCAGAGGCCAAGTAAGAAACTCCTAGGAAGTCCCACTGCTAGTGTGATGACCAGCCCCAGGGCGGCTGCATAACTGGATCCAGGCCACTAGGTGGCACTACAGAGCAGGGCTGGGCAGAACATAGCTCTCTCCATTATGAAGAAAACCATCCTTTTAATCTGAAATGAATATGAATTTTAGGCCTCTGTCATTTAGCTACTTGATGTCTTTACTCAGAAAGAGTCGCTAAAAGAAGTGATGCAGAAACTGGGACCCTGTTAGCATCAAGGGGAAGCCACAAGCAAATTTACATACTAGAACGGCCCTCACACAGCCCTCCTTCACGTTGTTGGAGAAAAGGAGCCAGAAGGTCAAATGTGGCCCCATGTCACTTTATAGCAGGATTCTCTGCTCCCTAGTCACCTACATCGGCCCTGTGACATTCCAAAAAAGAGCATGTGCTGGACTGAGGCTGGGAGGGAGGAGCGTATGGTACCTGCCAGGCCCGTGTGGTTGGCTGGCCCCTCTGCTGAGCTCATTTCCCTCTCAGTCCCCCCAAACATAAACATTCCAAGGAGGTCTGGGTCAAAAATAAACCCTTATCAGATGAGACCAGATTTTCTGGGCTCTGAGATATTTTAGCAAGCTCCTTCTTTCCCACTCCTCCATCTTTTGACCTTAGTTCTCCATCTGCCGCCATTAGGCCTGCCACACCTTCCCCTGGCCTCAGAGTGCCACCAGCCTTTCTTCCCCATGTCCCAAACTCACACCCCTCACAGCCCCACCCTTCATGGGAGACTCTACCTCTGCTCCGTCAGGATATCCAGAACACTTTCTGCCAACCAGATATTTTTGGCTGTAACATCGCCACCTGATTTCAAGGGGGTGGGAGGGGGAAGAATCAGAATACAGTAGCTCTAATTAGCAACTCAGCTAATCGAATAAATCTCTTCAGTCATCCCGCTGGTCCACTCTCCCACCACTACTGCCCTGAATGCTAGAATAAACCGTTCTCTCTTTTAGGATTTAAAATTTTTTCCCTTTGCCTTGAGAGAGAAAGAATGTTCTAGAACTGCCCACCCCCCAGAGGATGATATTGTTCTATCAACCAGAACTGCAAAGGTAATGCTTTGTCCTTGAAAAGTGATGACTAAGAAAAACAGACCTTAGACACCCCAGCTGAAAAGGCGGTATCTGAACCAGGGCCTAAAAGATGCAGGCAGCTGAGAGCAGCTGCAGTCTACTGTCTGAGAGTCAGGGTGGGATTCAGGAGCCTGACAGGCTAAGGGGTATCTATACACCAGCCTTTGGATCTTGCCACTGAAATCCCTGGAGCAGAATTAAAATGCAGTGTTGCCAGACAAAAATACTGGAATGAGACATGGGGCTGAGAGTGTCAAACAGTTAAGAAAGTGCGAAGAAAGAATAAAAATAAATACTCAGCACACCAAGGCTACACATTGCTCAGGATCTCAGTGGAAAAAAATGTTAGTGTTCACCTAGTTACATCACTAAGATTAGGGCCACACGCGTGACGCAGTGACATCAGTGTTAAGAGAAAATGCACAGCACAGCTGGGTGTGAAGGCGCAGGTAAGAAGCTGTCGCAGGAGGACTGTGGGTGTGAGGCCAGCATGGGCTACATAGCAAGGAGGACTGTGGGTGTGAGGCCAGCATGGGCTACATAGCAAGACTTGTTTTATTTAAAAAGAAAAAGGGGGGAATGGGGAGGGAGGAGCTGGACACAATATACTCCAGAGGTGGAGTGCTTGCCCAAACTCACGAGAACTTAGGTACAGTTCTTATCACCACAGGAAACAAAACAAAAACCAGACACTGATGGTGAAGCAGAGCCACAGAGTTGGCCTCATTTTTATCTATTATTAATACTTTGTTTTGTTTCTTGTTTTAATCAGGAAAACAAAATGCAAACAATCTCAAAGCAGGAGAGGTGGCCTGAGCAGACTTTTCTCATATTCAATATTTCAGAAAGATGTCACAGACGCAAAGATTAGAAAAACCCTAAATGTCAGGGACTATTATTCTGTGACACTGTCCCTCAGACTAGCTCCAAAATGCCAAAATCACTAGCGACCCAGTGTTTAGAACAGGGGCGGAGTCAGGGAAAGCAGAAAGGCAGAGAGCAAATGGCTTCACTCGATTCTCTCTGCACCCCCTTCCTGATCTAGCTCCAGAGAGATGAGTGGCTAACACAGACCAAACCTGGTCAGTTCTTAAGTTAGCAGGAAAAAAATCAAGGTAAGACTCACTAATCCAAAGCCCCCTGTGATTTTCTGATCCATTTTCTTCTGCAACATATGTGGCCAGGAGACATGTACACTAGGGTCCAAACCCTATCACTTGAGTTCCTCACAGGTACTCAACCCTTGCTTAGACTTATCTCTGGGCTCCTTCCCTTTCTTCTAATGCTCTAGCTAGCAAACTTACCTGCAATCTGCTTCATAAATGTCATGCAAACACCATCAGCTCCCAGAACTCCACTCTTTACTAGTTCCCGAACCAACCACACCAACTAAAGGAGAGAAAAAGACATTCGGAGCAGAGATGTGAATTTGGAAAAGGAGCCAACTCAATCGTGCACAGTTTAGATGCACAGTAACAGAGCTGCATCCATACCCTCTCTTTAGAAGGTTCACCTCCAGCCTACACCTCTGAGCTGTTTTCTTTTCTTGTTTGGAGCTGGAGCTTGAATCTAGGCCTTGTGTGTGCTAGGCACATGCTCTAGTGACCCTCCAGTGCCCCCACTTTGCTTTTGGCCTCACCTGAGTACGGCAGGTATCTTGCAGCTTCAAGTACTTCTCCATAAGTAGCTGGTTGATCTTGTTCAGGACGATGTTCATACCATCACGACTCACCAGAGCCAAGTCCCGGTAACACTGTGAGGAATAAGGTTTATGAGTAGTCAGTGAATGGAGATGTTGACCCTATAGCAACCATCCAACCCCAAACCCTTCCTCTTACATAGAAACACAAGTATAGGAGCTGGTGAGATGGCTCAGTGGGTAAAAGCACCGGACTGCTCTTCTGAAGGTCCAGAGTTCAAATCCCAACAACCACATGGTGGCTCACAACCATCCGTAAGGAGATCTGACTCCCTCTTCTGGAGTGTCTGAAGACAGCTACAGTGTACTTACATATAATAAATAAATAAATAAATCTTAAGAAAAAAAAAAAGAAACACGAGTATACTGAGAGGCAACTGAGAGGCAATGGAGAACTGTGTTCTCCATTCTTTCTTCTACAGGGCTCCTCCATTGCAAACTTACCCTCTTCTGCCTCTTGGATTAGGGAAAAAGGACTAAAAGATTCTCTAATAAGGCAAGAAAGTCTGCTGGGCAAAGCTCCTAGTCCTGTCCTTGTCCCCCAACCTCCCTTTTCAGGAAGTGTCATACTGTTTGATGCCACAAGCTGAGCAAACCCAGGTGGAAGCCATCTGTGTTTTATCTGCCAGTAAAAGGTCACTGAAAAATGGGTTTGGGTGAAAGTCAAAAAGAAACCCAGAGGTTTTTAGACTTGCTGTAACCCAGCCAGATGCAGCAAAGGGAATATAAAGGGATCAGGGTCTGGGAGAAGGAACAGAAACAAAACTGTAGTGTCTTAGCTTGATATAGTTGTATGTGCCTATAATCCATCCCAGCATTTGGTGGTTAAAAGAGGGATATCACAAGTTCAAGGCTAGCCTGGGCTACAAAGTGAGACCTTTGCTTAAAACCAAAGCAAAGACAGAGTTTGAGACAGAGTCTTACACTGCAGTTCCTTTTGTTTGAGACAGAGTCTTACACTGCAGTTCCGATTGCCCTGGAACTCACAAAGTAGGGTCATCTTCCTGTCTCAGCCTCCTATGATCACAGGGACGAGCCTCGACGGCCTCTCTTAGCCAGACATGGCTGTATACCACTTGGATCCCAGCACTCAGGAGGCAGAGCCAGATGAATCCCTGTGAAGCCAACCTAGTCTACAAAGTGAGTTCAAGGCCAGGGTTACATAGAGAAAGCTGTCTCACAGCAGCAGCAGCAGCAGCAGCAACAACAACAACAAACTAACAAACCTTTATTTTTATCTGAGTGTGTGGGTCAGAGGAAGGCTCTGTGTGGCAATGCTTTTACCCACTCATCCCCTTGCTGGCCCCCAAACATGAACTTTATTAACTAAATGACTTCTTCTGTTCTCTTGAATGACCTTTGCTTTTGCCAAGTATTGACGTGTTGGGGAGTGGGGGGCTTAGCATCCTTCCCCTAGGGGATACGGAAGTGTACAAGTTTCTTCTGAGTCACTGCTTGCCTTTCCCTCAGACCTTTTCCTACCCTGCTTCTCTTCAATGAGTTCAGGCCTTAGGGAACCTCATTAGCTGCCTGGTGCACCTGCTGAGTTCTATCTTGTCATGGACTCAGCCAAAAGGGTAAAACTTAAGGAGATATCAGCTTCTTAGCTACAGAGAAACCTCTGTAATCTCAGCATTTGGGAGGTAGGAGGAAGACCAGGCGTTTAAGGCCATCCTCAGCTACATAGAAAGTTTGAGGACAGTCTGAGCCACCTGAGATCCTGTCAAGAAGGTGGGGGATGTTATAATAGTGACATAGGGTCCTGCCCCTAACCAAGAATCTATTTGCAATTGATAGCTGCTGGCAAAGGCAAAATTATCAGTGTCAGTGGGTGTGCCAACCACACTCCGAGGCAGCTGCATGCTCAGGATTAGCTGGCCAACATAGAACAGACTCCATGCTTTTTTATTATGGAGGCTTTTGTTTCCTTTTCTTTTGGCAAGTTTTGGTCTTAGTGGGTTGTTTTTATTACTTGTTTTGATTTGCATTTGTGTGTATGGGGTTTTTCGTTTGTTTTGTTTGTTGTTAGAAAGGGTCTCTACATAGTTCTGGCTGTCCTTGAACTCACTAAGCTGGCACTCATAAAGAGCCACCTGCTCTGCCTCTCAAGTGTTGGGATTAAAGGCATGTGCCACCATGCCCAAACACCATTCTTTTTAAAATTTTTATATTTTATTTATATGAGTACCCTGTGGCAGTCCAAAAGAGGGTATCAGATCCCATTATAGATGGTTGTGAGCTACCAAGTGGTTGCTGGGAATTGAACTCAGGGCCTCTGAAGAGCAGTCAGTGCTCTTCAGCCCCCTCTCCCTCCCCCTGCCATCATTTTTATGGTTTTGGTTTTGTTTTAGAGAGAGAACACACATAAAATTAGGTGGGTAGGGATATGGGGAGGATCTTAGCGAAGTTAGAGAAAGAAAAATACTCAAATTTTTGAAGATGTTACTTATTATTTCCTGTATTTGTACAGATGAGTAAGTAGGCTTAAGGAGTGAGGAGGGTAGGAGAAAGAAACAGGAGCATGGGGAGGGGAGGGAGCCTGCCTGGGATAACGTAAGAGACTGGAGAGAAGCAGCATTAAAGTGCAGCTAATGACACACATCTATAATCCCAGCCCAGACAGAATGAGGAGACCCTGTCACAGAACAAACAAACAAATCCAGGCTGCCTAATTCCAAAGTCCACCCATAAGCACCTCACACAACTATGAAAACAAAATAAGAAGACAAGACTGCCAGTGATGAAGGGAAGAATTATGACATCTGAGAAATGACCCCATTATAAACTCTCTCACCCTAACATTCTAAAGCAAGGCAGCTCCTTGGCCTTGGCGGGAAGAGGGCTCTCATCACCTCCCCCTCTCCTGTGGTTACATCACTCATCTGATGAAAACAACAACAGAGATCCTTCACGTGCCACTTTTGGAGTCTCACACTCCAGAGAGAATTTATCCTTTGACTCTATCTAGGAGTAGATTGTTGAGAGATTAAAAACAGAAACCACAAGGGAAAAAGGACAAGGTAAGGGCCTCCAGTGAGCTTCTGCCGACATGCTGTTCTGGAGACTCCCCATTGGTAAGTCACAGAAGGTCCTAGGGATGAGGGAGGCAGAGGTAAAAAGAAAACCATGCTGAGCTAACCACATAAGAGCCTTGTCTGTTAAAATCAAAGACGAACTTACAGAAATGTAGACAGACTCAGGACAGGGAAGGAGGACATATTTTTCAGGTGCTGTGAGTCCAGAAGAAGAGCAGTAACCTTGCCTAACTCCACACTCCACCAGGAATATTTAGAGATGAACTACTCATAACACAGAGCTGGGGACCAAGAATACCACATGCCCTGTGGTAACCTCTGTGCCAGTCTGCTGACTGCTTTGGAGAGAAGCAGATGGGAGGACAAACAAAAACACAAAGAGAAACAGATGAGAGCAGAGGATCTTAAAGGAAAAGGACAGAGAGGCAGGGAGGTAGCCCTTTAGCCTGATCCTGCTGGGAATGAATGTAACACAGCAGCACTTGAGCACATAGGCTGCCTGCAAAAGGAGCCTGGACCAAAAAGGGACTAGCACTGAGTCTGGGACAATCTGAGGGAGAGATCTGTGCACTGATGTTGGCTTTTCCAGTTACCTTTTAACTGATTTCTAGAACCTGCAGGGTTTAGACCCCAGCTTAGCCTTTGATCACCAGTTCCTCAAGCAGCCCTTACTCCATATATTTAATTCAGATAGCAAATAGGAAGTAAATAAAGTCCAAGGCTATTCAGCATCCGTGAAAGAGTTGTCAGAGGAATTCTAAGGTGGATGAAGCACATGTATATGAACCTGGTGCAGCTGTCCTCAGTTATGAAAGAGAAATGGTTCACCTCCCTCAAGAACATGGGCCTGTAACACAGTGGTACAATACATATTTACAATGTAGAGCCTGTGGCTTCTCAATGCCAAGGCAGAAAGAAAAGAGAGCAGGCACAGCCCGATCCCCTCACCGAGGCTCACCAAGGTCTGACTTAGACATCACCTAAAACAAACTCTTTCAGAAGGCAAGCTGGTTTGCACTCAGATAACTCGGGTGTTACTGGGTTGGTTTGTTTTGCTTTTGTAGGTAGCACCTTACTTAACTGCAGGCTGGCCTGATGCCTCTTATTGCTTTATTTGTCAGTGTGAGTTTATGTACACCAGTGTGTTGTGCCTTGGAGGCCAGTGAGGGTGTCAGATACCCTGGAACTGGAGTTATAGGCAGCTGTGAGCTGTGATGTGGGTGCTGGGAACTGAAGCTGGGACTTCTGCAAGAGCAATGAATGCTCTTAACCATTGAACCATCGCTCCAGCCATTTTTTTTTAAATTTAACTTATTTAATTTTAACTGGCTTAGTATTTGATATATAGCTCTTAACTGGCCTTGAACTCAAGGCAATCTTCCTATCTTAACTTCCCAAATACTGATATTACAGGCGTGAACCACTGGGCCCAATTTGTGGGGGTGGAGGGAACCCTGGCTCAACCCAGGGCTTCACACAAGCCACACTATATCCAATCAGATTTAAACATGTATTTTATATATTATTGGGGGGGGGGAGAGAAGAGAGGAGAGAAGAGAGAGAGAGAGGAGAGAGAGAAAGAGAGAGAGAGAAGAGAGAGAAAGAGAGAGAAGAGAGGAGAGAGAGAGAGAGAGAGAGAGAGAAGCTAGCTACCCATTGGGAATCTGTCCCCTCCCTCTTCCTTAAGTTCTGAGAATCAAACTCAAGCTATCAGGGTTTTATGGCAAGTATGTCTATCAGCTGAGCTATCTCACTGGTCCTTAAATCACACTTGAATTATAATACCTATAAAAATATATAGAGGCAGGTCAATCTCTGAGTTCAAGGCCAGCCTGGTCTACAGACTGAGTTCCAGGACAGCCAGGGCTACACAGAGAAACCCTGAAAAAAAAAGTATACCCTGAAAATTAAACGATAGCCCCACTTATCCACCTCATCTTTGTCAACAATTTCCTTAAAATCACTGAGCTCACGTAACTGCTTAGCATAACCAAATGAATGACATCCATTTATCTCTAGAGATCTGAATGATCAATTCAGTGTGAAATGAAATCCCAACACTTGGGAAGCTGGGGAAACCAGAACCCAAAGTCATCTTGGAATATCTCAAAAAAAAAAAAAAAAAAAAAAGGCACAAACAGAATTCCACTTAACAAAGTTCACACTGCCTGGCCTTCCTCTGGGAAGCTAGAGTGTGTCAAGAGCTGCTGCTGCTGTCCTTCCCTTTACCTTTGCAGGCGCCCTAAGCGGCTTCAGAGAATTAAGAAAGCAGGTTCCCACACCCACAAATACTCTGTTGATGTAAGCATCCCTGTCAGGATACCAGGAGAGTCTCTGAGAATGAGTTTCCTTTGGTTATCCCTAAACAAATGACAATAGAGCTAAATTCCAAGGCACTTTAAGGAGGGCCTGCGGTCTAGAAGGGAGAAAGCTACAAAAGCCATAGTGGTTTTAGACACATAGAGTGGAACATAACAGTAGGCAAAGAACAAATCTGTTTTCTTCCACACCACCTGTGCTCAGAGAAAGGCCAGGAACCGACTCCACACTTCTCCCTTCTGTCAGAGGGATCCAGCCAGATCCAAACAAACT
Source organism: Mus caroli (assembly GCF_978045245.1). Lineage (NCBI taxonomy): Eukaryota > Metazoa > Chordata > Mammalia > Rodentia > Muridae > Mus > Mus caroli. Next base: position 71,507,470 of record NW_028227258.1, on the reverse strand, counting down.
TTAACTCAGTATGCCAGGACTACAAAGATACAAAGTTGCTGGAAGGGGCAATCTGAACAAACGAAGACTTAGTTTTACAAAGAGAACAGACGCTGAGAAACTATCCCGCCTGGCCCTGAGCCGCCTGCACTGGAGTCTCTTCTGTTTACCAAAATGCCAGGCTGATTCTTGGCAATACTCTAGGAAGCCGGGCTCCACTGTTGTCCGGAGTCTTCTTAATTATTACATTAAGTCATTTAATCTAAAGGTTACATGCTACCATTTTAAGCCTGTTTTCTGTTCCTTTGTCAAAGCAGAAGCCACAGACTACAGGTCCTCTTTCTCTGGATGAGAGCTCCCATGGGCTTGGTTGTCCTCCATCTCCTCCATACCCCAAATAAATGCCAATTTTGACCTTCATAGTCTTAGACCTGAAACTTTAACAGTCATGTGTTTTCTTTTTCTCCAACTGCTTTTTCTTGCCTTTTAGCTTTAGTATCTGGGGACAGAAATGACTCTAGCCAGAGAGTAATGAATTCACTGAGAATAAGGGTCTTAAGAACACATTTAGAGAACACAGAGATTCAGCTCTTATCCAGAGTGTGACTGCAGGGCGGTGGCGGTGGCTGACGCATGCCTTTAATCCCAGCACTTGGGAGGTAGAGGCAGAGGGATCTCTTGTCAATTCCAGGCTGGCCTGTCTACAGAGAGTTCTAGGACAGCCAGGGATACAGAGAAAGCCTATCTTGAAAAACCAAAAAAGAAGGAGGAGAAGGAGGAAGAGGAAAAAGAGAAGGAGGAGGAGGAGAAAGAGGAAGAGGAGGAGGAGGAGGAAGAGGAGGAGAAGGAGAAGGAGAAGGAGGAGAAGAAGAAGGAGAGTGACATACCTTCAGTTAATGAGTAAAAGGTCCCTAGATTTTCATGGATCGAGGGAAGACGGCGCCTTACCTTCTGGGCTTGGGCAGGCTCAGTGAGGACAAGAGTAAACAGGCCTAGGCAGATCTCCTCATGCTGGGGAGGTCCTTTGCACACCTGGGAGGTGAGAGAGGGAAAGAATTAGCTGTCTCTCCTATGTAGGAAGCATAAGCACAATTTTCTCCTAGAAGTCTCAGGACTCTTAGTGGGGAAAATCAGCTCTCAAATATGATTCTGTCTCTTAATAGGAATGAGGCACCTATGTCAGGAGAGAGGCAGGAAAGGGAAAACTCACTTTCTCTAACAACCTAGAACTGGAAAGGACAAGAGTTAATACTTAGGATGAGAAAAGTGAGGGAGTTGTGCTGATCCTGCAATGCAGGATATCCACACCAACCACACCTCGGACAACCTCGGGGGGCTTCAATACAGATAATGTCTGGCAGTGTGCGAGTAAATTCCTAAATATTTACTCTGCAAGACTCCTCTACATTATTTTTAAACTATTTTTTTCAGTTTGCATACAAATTAATAGGATTTACTACAGTATTTTTATACATGTCATTATTTAATTTTTTTTATTTATCTTGTATATGTATGGTATTGTATGTGTATAGAATATCTGTGTGTTGTATGCACATGGTTAAATGGGCCCAAGGTGGATGCTGAGTATCTTCCTCACTCAATCTCTACATTTACTTTTGAAATAGGGTTTTTCACTCAATCTGAAGCGCTTAGATTTGGCTAGGCTAGTTGGCCAGCCAATAAGCTTCATCCCCACCAGAGGCCATGCCCAGGCCAGGGTTCCATGCTATTTGCTGCTATTGTATTAAGTGATCCATGCTCAGCTTGTTCAGCGGGCACTTTACTGATCCACCAACCCAACCGCATTACCTACATTATTGTTCATTAATTAATTAGTATGGTCTGTGTGTACCTCTGGAAGTCACAGGACAATTTGTAGACGTTGGTTCCCTCTTCTAACATGTGGGTCATGTGGGTCTCCTGGACGGAACTCAGGCAAGCAGTCAAGCTTAGAGGCAGACACTTTCATCCACTGCCCATTTCATCAGCTGCTATTACATAAACTCCTCACATGTGCTATTTAAAGATGTATTTATTTCATATATGTGAGTACACTATAGCTGTCTTCAGACATAGCAGAAGAGGGAATCGGATCCCATTACAGACAGTTGTGAGCCACCATGTGGTTGCTGGGCATTGAACTCAGGACCTCTGGAAGAGCAGCAGTCAGTGCTCTTAACTGCTGAGCCATCACTCCAGCCCCACAAATAGCTACTTAAAATGATTTAACTGCACTGACTGATAGAGAGGTCAAAGTTAAAATATTTATAAGAATGATTTGCAAAAAAAAGAAACTATAGCCAGTCATGGTGGTGCACACCTTTAATCCCAGCACTCGGGAGGCAGAGGCAGGCAGATTTCTGAGTTCGAGGCCAGCCTGGTCTACAAAGTGAGTTCCAGGACAGTCAGGGCTACAGAGAAACCCTGTCTCGAAAAAAACCAAAAAACCAAAAAACCAAAAAAAAAAAAAAAAAAAAAAGAAACTACAAGACAAGCATTTTTCTTTTTCTTTTATAACTTAATTTCTGCCTGGCAGTAGTGGTGCACACCTTTAATCCTAGCACTTAGGAGGCAGAGACAGATGGAGCTCTATGACTTAAGAGACCAGACTGGTCCACAGAGTGAGTTCTAGGATAGCCAGGGGTACACAGAGAAACCCTGTCTTGAAAAAACAATCAAGCCGGGCGTGGTGGCGCACGCCTTTAATCCCAGCACTTGGGAGGCAGAGGCAGGCGGATTTCTGAGTTCGAGGCCAGCCTGGTCTACAAAGTGAGTGCCAGGACAGCCAGGGCTACACAGAGAAACCCTGTCTCGAAAAACCAAAAAAAAAAAAAAAAAAAAAAAAAAAATCAAAAACTTTATTTAGTGCATACATGCCATGTTGCATGTGGTGGTCAGAGGATAACTTGCTAAAGTGACCTCATCTGTCACCATGTTGGTCCCAGGGGTCAGACAAGCTGTCAGACTTGATAGCAGGTAACACTATCTGCTGAGACATATTGCTGGTCCTATGACTTTATTTTTTCAATCTTGGAAACTTTTTTTGCTAGGTGTGGTGGCACATGCCTTTAATTCCAGCACTTGGGAAACAGACAGGCAGATCTCTGTAAGTTCAGGACAGCATGGTCTACAAATCAAGTTCTGGTCAGACAGGGTTAAGACCAAGTCTAAATAAATAGACAAGAATTTACAAACTGTCAAAGAAAATCAGAGGACAACTCCTGGGAGTTGGTCCTCTCTTACCATCTTGTAGAATCCAGGAATGAGAAGTCAAAGTTACCAAGGCTGCATACAAAGGCCCTGACCTGTTTGAGTCACCTAGCTGGCCAATGACTGAGCTTTTAAGTTGTTATGTGACTCAGGCAAGATGGCAAGCCTGTAATCACAGCACTCAAGAGGCTGAGGCAGAAGGGCCTTGAGTATGATACCAGCCTGGATTCCAAACTATTTTCAAGGACTAATATGCACTCTACACTGATTTAAGGAACCAAGATGTGAACTTAGTCCCTTAAGTCCTGGTCACCATCTTTGCACTTTCCTGTCTGCATCTCAGAGCCTTCCTAAGGAGAACACATATAAGGAAGACATGGTACTTACATATGCATTGAGGGCATCGTTGGCCTCTCTCTCGGAGACACCAGCGGTCATCGATGTGACAATACTCATGCACCTTTCCAACCTCTGGGGGGAGGGATGAGAACAAATGAAGAGTCCATCATAACACTGACAATGAGGTACTTTTGTCCCTAGAACATTTTAAAAATTCAAGCTTATTCATCCTTCTACTATGCTTTAAAACAAAAGAAAAGAAAAAAGAAAGGAAGAAAAGAAAACCTCTTCAAGTAGAGTGGTCACTAGCACATGTGGAAAGAACAGTAGCAACAAGAGCTGATTCAGGCTCCCATTGCTCACGTGACTAAAGCTAAAACTAGCCAGTGATCCTTCCGGGAAGAGTAACGTGCCTCTAAAACTCACACGCGCTAGCTTGAGAGGAAAGCAGTAAACGTAGACAGCTTGGGGAATGTTCTCTTAACCAAGTGACTAAAGCTACAGTAAAACAAACTGACACCACTGGGAAGTCAGGCGTAGTCCCAGATATATTAAGAGGCTAGGATGGAACTTTTGAGCCCAGGAATTGTGTATAACCCAGGCGACATGGTCAGAGTCTGCCCCAAAATAAACAGACAAACACAGGGGTGCACACCTGTACTTTGGGCACTCAAGAAGCTAAAGCAGAAGGATTTTGAGTTCAAGGTCTGCTTGAGCTGCACAGTAAACCTTTGCATAAATTTTCTTTAAATTTTTAAATAAAAAATTACTAAAATCTAAGAATCTTAACAGTCAAGCATAAGGTCTTGTCTTCATTTCTGACTTGAGTAAACCAACTTTATAAGAATTTGAGATACAATCAAAGGTTCTGCATGCTTTTAATCCCAGCACTTCGGAGGCAGAGGTAGGTAGATGTCTGAATTTAAGGCCAGTCTAGTCTATAGAGCAAGTTCCAGGACAGCCACGGCTACACTGAGAGACCTTGCCTTAAAAAAACATGAAAGAAAGTGTAAGCAAAGAAAGGAGAAACAAACAAAAGGAGACATTGAAACCTGCTACGGCCACTCTAGTTTCCATGGCACCCCTAACATGGCCGGTGCTTAGCTTTTTTTTTTTTTTTTTTTTTTTTGGTTTTTCGAAACAGGGTTTCTCTGTGTAGCCCTGGCTGTCCTGGAACTCATTCTGTAGACCAGGCTGGCCTCAAACTCAGAAATCTGCCTGCCTCTGCCTCCCGAGTGCTGGGATTAAAGGCATGCGCCACCACGCCTGGCGCATGCTTAGCATGTTAAGAGTCGCTGGTGAGTCCCACTCTGAGGCACCCTTTACTACATGCTGCTGAGACACTGACAAAGCATGCTACATGTGTAGCCAGAAAGCCGGTCTGTACCAACACGTGAACAATTTCCTACGGCTTTTGAAACTTTAGCATGAGGTTAACTCAAAGTTTGTTTAAGAAAAACCAGTTCCCAAAACCAGAAAATGGACAGGCTGTTTTATTTCTACTCAATATTACAAACTATCAAAAAACATTTTGCTAAAGTCATGGTGGTGTATGCCTACAATCCTAGCTCCCGGAGGACAGAGGTAAAAGAATCAAAGGACCCAAAGTCAACACAGGCAGCTTAGTAATTCCCTGTCTCAGTACTTAGAAGGGGCTGGCAATGTGGCCCAGTAGTGAGACCAGCATGTGCAGACGGTGATAAAGCTGTGTGCGACACCTGTAATGCCAGCACTCTGTGATCAGGAGCCAAAGGCCCAAAGGGCGGAGGACTTCTGTAAATTCTAGGCCTGGGTGACCTCCAAAGTGAGATTATGTCTGAAAACAAAGTAACAACAGTAACGGCAATGTAGAAACAAGACATCTGGGAACAGTGATGCACACTAAGATCTCAGCATTTGCATTTGTACTCAAGGCAAGAGGATCAGAAATGCACGGTCACCCTTGGCTACAAAAGGAGCTTAAGACAGGCTTGAGTTATATGAGACCCATCCCATATCACCAAATGAAACGAAAACTTAAAACACAACTACAACAGCAATAAACCCCTAACATATTTGAGACCCAGGACTTGAGCCTTAGTAGCGCAAACAAAAAACCCCCACAATGATTACGATGACAAGCTGGCAATCGGTCTGTAGCAGCATTCTAAGGCAATGACAAATAGGTACAATGAGAAAGAAAGGAGGAAAGACAAACATGCTTCTCCTTTGACCACCATCCTGAGGTTGTCTGTGATCACCCTGGTAAGACCCAGAGTAATGGGGCTCAAGAGCTGGTTATACAAACTGAGGACTCAGATTCAGTTCCCAGCACCAATATGGTACCCAGGCAGCCATACAAGCAAAACACTCATACACATAAAATAAATATAAATCTGAAATTCAGGTCTTGTTTTATTTAGGTCTAACTTTGTTCCAGGTCTAAAAAGTGAGACCCTGTCTCAAAAATAAAACAAAACAGTAATACTAATGGATTTTTGTTGTTTGCTTTTTTTTTTTTTTTTTGAGACAGGGTGTCTGTGTAGCCCTGACTTTCTTGGAACTTGCTCTAGAGACCAGGCACTAGCCTGGAACTCAGCGATCACCTGCCTCTTTCTCCTAAGTGCTGGGATTAAAGGCATGTGGGACCACCACCCAGCTCAATAATATTTTCTGAAAAAACAAAAAGGTTAAGAAAACAGAGGGTAGATTATGTTGCCAACAGTGAGGTCCAAAACCTTAACCTAAAGCTGTCTGGAGGTGACATTCGAAACTTTACCTCCAGAAGCAGTCCAGATTCAAATTAGGGCAGGTGAGCAGGCTCGGCTTTAATGAATAGTAAGTGCCTACTTGTGAAAAAGAACCGTGCGATCACATGAAAGCTGAGCTGCGACTCTCATGACCTGTGAGCTCTGGGAGCCATTATCACCTAGTTTAGCTCATGTATAAAAGTATGGGTAGGAAAACCTGAGGCTGGAATTTCTCTCTTTTAAAACCTTGTCTCTTTCTACTAACAACAGTCACCAGGGTCTGGAGGGTCATCTATCCCAATGGTTAGGTCTTGCTGGCACCTGTATCCATCCCAGATTAACTAGCAGCATTAGGTCATAAGGCTTGGCAGCACATAAATTTATTCCATACTCAGCCATCTTTCTAGCCCTCCAGCCACTACTTCTAGTGGCATGTCCTTAAAGGTTCCAGAAAACCCTCTACTACAGGACATGGTTAAGTTTCCAAGTAGTAAAAGGTTTCTTCTTGATTATGCCTTTATGAGAGCTGGGGAGTGGTGGCGCATGCCTTTGACCCCAGCACTGGAGGCAGAGGCAAGTAGATCTCTGTGAGTTTGAAGCTCTACAGAGTAAGTTTTAGGATACCCAAGGCTACACAGAGAAACCCTGTTTCAGAAAACTAAGAGAGGAGAGAAGGGGGGGGGGAAGGAGGGAGGGAAAGGGAGAAAGAGAGAGAGGGAAGAAGAAGAGGAGGAGAAGGAAGGGAAGAGAGGGGAGGGGAGGGGAGGGGAGGGGAGGGGAGGGGAGGGCAGGGGAGTAGAAGGGAAGGGAAGGGAAGGGAAGGGAAGGGAAGGGAAGGGAAGGGGGAGAGGAGAGGAGAGGAGAGGAGAGGAGAGGAGAGGAGAGGAGAGGAGAGGAGAGGAGAGGAGAGGAGAGGAGAGGAGAGGAGAGGAGAGATCAACGGAGCAGAGAAGGGAGGAGGCCTGACAGCCCTACAACCAAGAGTGCAAATCTAGTTACAAAGCCCTATAAGCCCTACATGCTGGCTAAGTCTCTTCTTGTGATTTAACATTCATGAGACTGTGGGTTAAGCAAAGTTTCTCTAGGCTCCTCCCAATGTTCTGCTCAGAGGCCTGAGTCAATGTTATGGGTCAGTGCCCAGTCAAGAATGGATTCTTAAAACAGGGAGGCCCTACTAAGGATATAGAAAGTAGAGTCCAGAATTTGAACGAGTGGACAAAGTCAATGACAAAAGAAACATGAGGACATTCCTTTTCAAAGAACAGAAGTACAGAAAAAAAATGACTTTTCCTGGATATATAAAAAAGTCTTTAATCCCAGCACTCAGGAAGCCAAGGCAGGTGGATTTCTGAGTTCGAGGCCAGCCTGGTCTACAGAGTGAGTTCCAGGACAGCCAGGGTTACACAGAGAAACCCTGTCTCAAAAACAAAAACAAAAGATCCATATCTAAAACTGCTCCCGGTGCTGCCTGGGGAGGGGCGGGTGGCAGGGCGGCAGAAAGATCAGGAGTTCAAAGCCAGCCTGTCTACAACAAGCCAAAAACAAACAAATCAGCACACAAGGAGAGAAATGAGAACGCATTCAGAGTGAGAAGAGGACCATTCCCTCAAAGGCCCCAGGAAACCAGATGCATAACTGGGTATCAGTACCCTTTCCCCAAGTCTCTGAAGGCTCTTGGGAGAGATGAAGTCACACATGCAGCTGCCAGCAATTGCTGGCAGGATGGCTCTGTTCAGAATAAGCTCTCTATGACAGCACCTCAGAGAGCTCAGTAAATATTTATCATCTCTAGGAGCTCTGGAACTCATTTTTCTAGTACTAAAACTACCTGACCATGACTACGGCCGTGACAGTATGCAGAAGGGAGAGCAGCCTCTCTGCTTCTCAGTGTATGCGTGAAGCTGAAGACTGAGTTAGACAAGTCCCTCTAACCACTCCTCTTCCCTTGCCCTGGCCAGGAGGAATGTACACTCTAGGAAGAGTATATATAGCACATGGCTTCCATCTAAGAGGTGGGCAGCCCAGAAAAGGAAACCGTGGTCCAACCTGCACAATCTCCAAGAACCCACACCAGGTAGAAGTGATTGATCATACTGGGTTCCAAGTCCAGCCACTTTGTATTGGTGCATAGAGAGATTGGAATGGTTCTTGCATCCTGAGAAACCTGGGACAAATCCCCTACCGACTCCAAGAAATGACCTACATTTTACCATCAATAATATGTGCAATGATGATTTAAGGGGCAAAAAAAATTAAAAACGACTCAAAAGCTCATTCCTTGGAGATTTCTCAGCCATGCCGAGTTATTTCCTGGAGTAAATATGGTGGGGAGATACATTCATCTTGCCAAACCTAACTTTGAGACCTATCTTTAAGATATTCTGATTTCTTTGGGCCACAGTTCCTGCTTTTGGCCTGACTTCAAAGTGACTGGTCCTTCCCTGGCAAAGGAATAGCCAGGGCTGTGACTCCTCATGAGACTAGGAACTACATGTTCTAAACTCCAATCTCTGGCACTATTTTTATCTCATTCCCTCCCCAAACTAGGATTGGGATGGTCAAGTATACTTCTGTCTTCAAAGGAAGGAATGGGGCCAAAGAGAAGAAGAAGGGATACAACAAACACTCCCCAGGGTAGGAAAGTCACAGCCCTTGCCCAGGGTGACTTTGTAAAGGGCTTCCTGCTCCAGGCCAGTGAGCATGCGAATCATAGTCAATGATGACCACCTCTTCACACCCTCAGCTACCTTTTCAGGACTTCTTGCTGGGCATTACTTTGTCTTGAGATGATAAACTTTAGGGTGCACACTTCTTATTTTCCTATCAGACTCAACATACTTTATGCACATAGGGGCAAAAAAGCAGACCTAGTTTCCTGGAAAACAGCTAGGCCTATGATGGAAAATTACCAAGTGAGAACAAGCAGAGGCCAGTTGGTCAACAACAGGTGTTGATAACTTCTGTGTGCAAAGATCTTCAGGGAGGCACAGAGGAAGAAGAGGCCAGGAAGCCTTGTCCTTACACACTATGGTCTAGTGGGATAACAGAACCACACCCATGGTGGGGTGGGTAGTGTAGCAAGACTTGCTGGAAAATGAAGATGCAAAGGACAAAGGGCAAAGTGGAGTGTGGAAGGGGGAGCCTGAGACTCCCTGGAAGCATCCACACACACCATGAAAGAAACCAGACAGAAATAAACAACCCCTCCCTTTTCTCCCTAGGAAGTTGAAAGTTCATTCTCAGAGTCTAAAAAGGCAAGAACATAAAGGCTTCTGATCTCTCTTGTGATCTTTTCCAGCCACATCACTTACTGCTCAGAAAAGGATGCTGTACTATATCCTATGACACAAACTAAATCAGGGATTTACATAGGGTTCTATAGGAATAGAGATAAGAATCAATAGACTCTCAGCCAGGCATGGTGGCTCACGCCTTTAATCCCAGCACTTGGGAGGCAGAGGCAGGTGGATTTCTGAGTTCAAGGCTGGCCTACACAGAAAAACCCTGTCTTGGAAAAAATAAAAATAAAAGAAAGAAAGAAAGAAAAGAAAAGAATCAATAGATTCTCATCCAACCTTGGAATCCTTTGCCTTTCAGCTGCTCTGATGGAAGGATCAGAGACAGTCAGTCACCTAATGACTGTTTACCCTCTGAGCTCTGGTGCTAGAATACCAGGCTCAATACTTGACAGTCAAAGTGGTCACAGTTAAGTTCCAGATATAACTGGAAAGTGGTGGTGCACACCTTTAATACCAGTGCTTGGGAGGCCAGCCTGGTCTACAGAGTGAGTTCCAGGACAGCCAGGGCTACACAGAGAAACCCTGTCTTAGAAAGAAAGAAAGAAAGAAAGAAAGAAAGAAAGAAAGAAAGAAAGAAAGAAAGAGAGAGAGAGAGAGAGGAAGAAAGAAAGAAAGAAAGAGAGAGAGAGAGAGAGAGGAAGAAAGAAAGAAAGAAAGAAAGAAAGAAAGAAAGAAAGAAAGTAAGTAAGTTAGTTCAGACTAGGCAAACTACATATTCAGATACTATCTGAAAAATAAAACAGGGCTGCAGAGAGGCTCAGCAGATAAAGAGCTTTGCTGTACAAACATAGTGACCCAAGTTCAATTTGCAGAACCTGCAAGAAATTGGAAGGAGAGAACAGCTCCATAAAGATAATTGTCAGACCTCTATATACATTTCAGAATGTGCACACCACATACATATGTCACTCACACACACACACACACACACACAAAGTTTTAATTGAAACAGGAAAAAAATGTAGCTGGGTAGGACAAGGTGACAGAGTGGTCGTGAGCCTACAATCATCTTGCCTCAGCCTCTTTGGAGTGTTGGGATTACAAACCTGTGCCTGGGCCACCGTGCCTGGCTTAGAAGTAATGTTTACATTTCTAATTATGCCTGCCTTAGTTGATTAGAAGAAGAAAAAGGAGGAGGAGCAGGAGGAGCAGAAATAGCAAACTTTTCTAAATGCTTATAGAACTATACGATGAAAACATAACTCACTTGCCAGCCAGCCAGACAAACCACACAGCTGCTATAAGGCCAGTTTGGTTCAAATTCACTTTCTTTTGAGACAGGGTCTCTGTAGTCCTGGCTATCCTAAAGCTTGCTATGTAAACCAGGCTGGCCTTAAACTCAGAGATACTCCTCTGCCTCTAGTGCAGAGCCATAAAGTTTCTTTTTGTGTGTATGTGCCATCGTCTTGCGATCTACAGTATCTTCTTCTTCTGTCTTTTGTTCCTGACGCCCCAGCTAGCCTAGAACTCTACCCACCATTCATCCTCATTCATATTCTCAGCCTGTCTCTCTCTCTCTCTCTCTCTCTCTCTCTCATTTTCCTGACTCAACCTTCCAAGTGCTAGGATTACAGATGTGAACCACCACGCAAGGCAATCTAACATTTTTTTCAACTCTGAGTTTACCTGCCTACTCTGGCATGTGATAAAGGACTGTGACATAGTGTCAGGGAAACAGCCTGTGAGTGAGGGGACAGGGCCTGTTCATTTCCTCCCCCTATCCTTGGGTAACCACGGAACTGAATGCTTTAGGCTTTACAAACAGTTCAACAATCATGCCTCCATCTGTCCTACATCCTAAGTACGTCTTCCCGTGTGTAAGCTGTGGAAGTGGCTACACAGATCATCTCTAGTTAGTCAAGCACAGGGTGAGACCAAGCAAAGGAAAGGAAGGGACAAGCCTCCTCACTCATGTTCTGTATCTGTCTGTCCGGGTTTTGTTTGTTTGTTTTCTGAGGCTGGGTTTCTATCTGTAGCCCTGGCTGTCCTGGAGCTCTCTTTGTAGACCAGGCTGGCCTCGAACTCACAGAGATCCACTTGCCTCTGCTTCCCGTACCTCTCCTTCGTGTGTGTATGTACTCTCTGGTACTAAGGAAAGCAGTCCCCTATATACTGGCTCACCCCACTGCTATGACTGATATTACCAAACTAAATACTACTTACTTGTAAGTCTTCACTCACTCTATAAATGCTCGGTTAAAATCACTGACAAGTGTCTGTATCCACACACAGTCAATGATACCATCTAAGAAGAGGGGCCAAGTCTGTAGGAAGTTGCCAATCCTCAGACACCTGCCTGTAAACACATATATACTTTTCAACTTAACACTCTCAAATAGGGTGGATATTTTAGATAGCTATTGGTGTGTATGTGGGAAGAAATGAAAATAACTTTGGTCAGTATTGATGCTACATCCCTTCTGTAACCAACACCCCTCACACCCATTTTCTTAATAGCGGCAGCTGTTACTAGGGCAACCTGTCCAGGAAATTGACCCACACTTCTTCCTCCAGAAGCAGGAAGCAAGAGCAATGTTTCTGCCTTACAAAAAAAAAAAAAAAAAAAAAAAAAAAAACCCAAAAACTTGAAGGCCTCTTCTCCCCACCCCCACCCCATATCCGATCCAGCATCCCTCCTCAACCCAATTCCTTACTCCCTTCCCCACCCCCCACACCTACCTCCTCTAACTCATCCTTGGCATCCAAACTGGTTGAAAGTAGCAGCCTCCCCCCTCCTGGGGCTCCTGCTCCCGCTCCTCCTCCTCCACCTCCCGCTGCTCCTGATGCAGCAGCTGCTACGGTCCCCTTTCCCTTCTGTAACTCCATGGCTGCAGCCAAGAGACCAGAAGAGGTCAAGGGAGTAGACGGGTGTTAAGTCCTAGAAATGGAGAACTCTGGCTTGCCAAGGACGAGGAGCAAGAGGAACAAGTGGGAGGGAGGCCGACAGGCCTGGCTTTCCGCACTCTTGCCTCCTCTCCTGCGGAGGGGGAAGGCGCGGGTTCTCTAGATGCTCCCTCAGGAGTGGCCGTGCTGGGGCAAAGCGTTAGCGCAGAAGTATGGTAGACTAAGGGTCTTGTGTCCTGCAGGGAGATAGGCAAGGCTGCCACCCTTGCAGAAGTGGAGGAGGAAACCCTCTGGCTTCTTATCCTGAAAGGAGGGGAAACCCTAAGTTTCTGCCTCTCGAGGTGTGGGAAGGAGTCCTGGCCCTGAATTAGGGGTGGGAAACCTTCCCGGCGGGATTGGGAAACGCGGTTCCTTGGAATCCGGCCCCTAGCGGGTGAGAATGCGGCAGGAGGGCTATGGGAGGACCAGCTTCTCCCCACACCACACAGAGGCGGCCATGGTGGAAGGGCGGGGGAGGCTGAGAGTGCCCGAGCGGGCAGAGTCGTCGCCGGCGCCGGAAGTGAGCAGTCGCGGTCCCGGGCGTCCGCCAATAGCGGCTTCCGCGGTGGCGCCAGGTCTCTAAGGAGTAAGCCGACGACGGCGGACTGGCCTTTTCCCGGGCTGCCAATTGTAGGGAGAAGAATTGAGTCTGGTCTGACGGGCAACAAGTGTGCCCAATCGCATCCTTCCTCTGCATCTGGAGGCGGGACGGGAGGTACGGAGTGGGTGCTACTGCTGGGCGATCCGGAAAAAGCCGGGCTGCGCCTGCGCGCGCCAACACGCATGCGCGACGTTTCCCTCTTGCTCCACTCCCTACAGGTGTTTGGAACGTTGTCCTTGGGTAGGCTGGGAGGATGGAAACCTAGCCCATAAGTGGCTATTCAGGAAAAGGAGCTGCCGAGTCCCAACCCCTACGCAGTCCCGTAGCAAACGCTCTCAGGGTCTGAAGCTACTTCCTGAACTAAGAATGCTACACGCGGCCGATTGTATGAGCTCTTGGGTGTACAATTATTAGTAACAATTTGAAAACAACAAAAAAAGTGCATTGATTCTCTAGTGCAAACCAAATAATTAGAATCGTACCAGCACTCGCTTTAACACAGTTTACTAATGATGGGACTGACAAATGTCACTGAAGCCTATTGTATTTACACACACACAATCCATTGAGAGTTGCGGTTTGTTGTGATCATAGTAGGGCTTGATTGTATGAGAGTTCTTTTACCGTGCGTCTCTCAACAGAACTTTTCATTTTTAGGCATATGAGCCGATTGCTGTCCACAGCTCTAAGGTGGGTGTGGTAATATATGCCTGCCATCCTAATACATGGGAAGCTGGCCCATCAAATTCATGTTCCCCTTCCCTCCCCAATTTGTAGATATAGGCCTATTTTCCTGCACTTTCCATTTTCAAGGCCAGTGGGCAGGTAAATTGTTAACAATGTCCTTGGAAGAATTCCAAGTTCCATAGCTACTGTTTTGGGAGTGAAGCACTCTTGAACCCAAGCTGCCCTCACTTTTGTGGCATTCCTTCTGCCTCCCAGGGACTTCTGTATCCTAATTACAAATAAGACCCGGACTGGCCGATCTCCAAATACACTTCTGGCATTCTACAATCCTCCCGAGTAAGCTTTGAATTACTTCTAGGTAAAGGACTGATTCAGCCTCGGAACTACAAACAAGTCATTACAATAGCTTAATATAACCAGGACACATGTATTGGATGGAAAAAGAAAAAAGAAAGGAAGGAAGGAAAAAAGATGTATAGTACTGCATATTCTTTCCTTTTTTTTTTTTTTTTAAAGTGTACTGGGTTTGTTTGTGGTACTGATGATTGAACTCAGGAATTCAAAATAGGTAAATGCCCTGCCAGTGAACTTCCATGTGCTTTTTTAATTTTTAAAATTCATTTATTGTTTTTTGAGACACTTGTTCCTATGTAGGTAAGGATGACTTTCCTGATCCTCTCAAGAGTTAGGACTGCATGTGTGCACCACCACAATTGTGCTTTATAGCATCTTTAAATAAGCACTATATAGTGTAGTGGGGGCTGGGGCTGGGGTGCTTGCTTTCCATCTGCAAAGCTGCATTCACTCAGGTAGTGGTGGCGCATGCCTTTAATTCCAGCACTTGAGAGGCAGAGGCAGGCAGATTTCTGAGTTCGAGGCCAGCCTGGTCTACAGAGTGAGTTCCAGGACAGTCAGGGCTACACAGAGAAAACCCTGTCTCGAAAAAAACCAAAAAAAAAAAAAAAAAAAAAAAGAGTTATTTTCTATAAACAAAAAGATTTCTTCCAGAGGAACTCTTAAGGATTGCAGTATCTACTTAAGGAAGAATATTCTAGTTACAGCTGTTGAAAAACAGTATGATGCTGGCACAGAGCCATCACCAGCACTGAAACAAACAAACAAGAAACAGGACATGATGGTGCACAGTCTGGTGGTGGTGGGGACCAGAAGTTCAAGGCCATCCTTAGCTACAAAGTTGCAAAGCAGCCTTGGGTTTGAATCCTCGGTCAAAACAAACAAAACCGTGACCTTATAACTGGAAACTCCTGGAAATTTCCAATATAACCTAGAAAACCACAGCTATTTCCTTGGGTTTGTTTTCTTGGCTAGTTATGTAGCTGAGAATGACCTTGAACTTCTGACCCATCACCTCCCAGGAATCAGGATTAGAGCGTGCCACCCCACCCAGATTTTTCATAGCTGTTCTACAAAGGGCTTAAGACCTGATTGTACTATTAGGCTACACAACCTCTGCTTTCCCTCCTACGTCTAGATTTTGAGGTCATTCTCCTTCCTCTCACTGAAGATCACATGAATGATTATGTGCCCCCCTCTCTGTTTTTCTTTCTTTCTAGCTCTTCTTACCGTCTTCCCCTCTCTTCTCTTTCCTCCTGCTTCTTCCTCTATCTGTATCCCAGGCAGACTTTGAAACTCCGTATCTAGCCAAAGATGACCATGCTGTCAGAGCTGGCTAACAGCGTGGTGGAGCACATCTTTAATCCCAGCACTTGGGAGGCAGAGGCAGGCAGATTTCTGAGTTCGAGGACAGCCTGGTCTACAAAGTGAGTTCCAGGACAGCCAGGGCTACACAGAGAAACCCTGTCTCGACAAACAAACAAACAAACAAACAAACAAAAGAGCTGGCTAATATTTTTATTTGGTCTGTGCTGACAGTTTTTATTTACAGTTTAGAGTATATGTATGTGGGGGGGGGGGATGCTCACACAGGACAGCACTTGTGTGGATCTCAGAGGATGACTTCTTGAGAGTCAGTTCTCTTCGACCTTGCTTTGAGGCCAGGTCTCTCTTGTTTCTGCTGCTGACACTGTATGTGCCAAGCCAGCTGGCCTGTGAGTTTCCAGCCAATTCTACTGCTTCCTCTTTCTATGTCACTGTAGGATTGCTGAGATGGTGTGCTAGGCCATTGTATCCAGCATTTTATGAGTGTTTTGCAGATCAAACATGGGTGATATGCTTATAGGGTAACGACTTTTACACACTGAGCCATTTCCTTCTGTAAGACACTGTGCCAGTTAGTGAGAAATGTAAAGGTAGATTTTATTCACAAGTGGTAATTGTCTCTGAGGCTTACTGTCTCTGTCTGCTAACCTAGGCCTAGTCCTAGGAGCTCCTAGACTCTGTACAATCTAATCTAAGCCTAGAATGTTTTCGGCCTCTGAAACTTACTGCTGAATAAGGTCACCCAGGCCTAGTTCTTTCTGAACTCTGACTGACTAGTTCAACTCAGCTCAAACTCCTCTCCCAGCTGATTTATTTAACCTGGCTTTTCTCTCAGCCTCTGATTTGCTCTGCTTGGCCTCAAACTAACTCTAGCAATCCTTTCTAATCTTCAGGCTCCTTCTCATTCTCTTGCTTGTTCTGTCTTTACTAGTGTCTAGCTTGTTCTCTCTTCAATGTGTATCTGTAACACTACCTCCTTCTCTGTCTCTGGTGCTCCACTCTCCCTCTCAACTCTACTGCATTGTTTCCACAAGCTCCCCTGAATTCATGTACTGTACTGACCCTTAAGTAGCTTCCCTTTTCTCTCTTCTCATGAGAACTGGGTGTGACCCATTCTGTCAAATCTGCCTCTGATTCTTTACTTTTTCTGCTACTCAACTAGACATCACTTTTAAATATGGGTATTCCTTCTACAAATTAATTTTATCTTCATTGTTTGGGATTAAAGGTGGATACTATGGGCATGTCTATATTCCAGCCAGAAAGGATTAAAGGTGTGTGCTAAGGGCTGAGCCACACCATAACTAAAAACAGGTTCAAATATCCTGTAACAGAGAAGTGGTGCCAATATTCATAATACCTCTATATTTAGGACTATTTATTTATTTTCACAAAATGTAGAGATGAGGGGCTAGTGAAATGGTTCAGTCCATAGAGGTTCTTCCTGCCAAGCCTGGAACCCATATGTTGGAAGGTGAGAACCAATCCTCCTGATTTCTATAAGCATGCATCGATACATCCATGCACACACTAAAATATGAATAAAAAATGAAAAATCTTTGTAGGGCTGGAGAGATGGTTAAGAGCATTTTCTGCTCTTTAGATGACTGGAGTTTGGTCATGGTGAGGTTCAAAAGCACCTGTAACTCCAGCTCCAGGGACAGTTGCCTCTGGACGCCATTGGTACCTGTGCTTCTGTGTACATACCCTCATGCAGACACACATTGTCTTTTTTTGTTTTCTGGTTTTTTGAGACAGGGTTTCTCTGTATAGCCCTGGCTGTCCTGGAACTTACTCTGTAGACCAGGCTGGCCTCAAACTCAGAAATCCGCCTGCCTCTGCCTCCAGAGTGCTGGGATCAAAGGCGTGCGCCATCACGCCCGGCTGGCCACACCTCTTTTAATCCTTCCCAAATACTTCCATTAACTGGGGATCAAGCATTCAAATATATGAGCCTATGGGAGTTATTTTCATTCAAATCATAACTCATATACATAATTAAAAATAATAAAGACAAATCTTAAAATAGATTTTATATATAAATCGATGCTTATTTATTTATTTATTTATTTATTTTTGGTTTGTTTTCAAGACAGGATTTGACTATATACCTCTGGCTGTCCTGGAACTCACTATATAGACCAGGCTGGCCTTAAACTCACAAAGATCTGCTTGCCTCTGAATGCACCAGTACGTCTGGGTGAGATGAGGTTTTTATGGAAACATATTTTAGTATTGTGTGGCTTGACTAGAGAAGCAGACCATGAGAGATGTGCTGAGGCTGAAAGGCAAAGCTTTGTTCAGAGTAGAAACTGCTGGGCCCAAGAAACGGGAGAACAGTCTGGTCACAAAGGAGAGCTTGGGTTTTATAGGGTGGTTTTAGTCTGGCAGAAGACTGTTGGGAGAGCAGTAAGGAAAAGGAACTGAGGCAGGCAAAAGGGACTGCAATAAACCAAATTTTACGAGGGGTTGGGGATGGGAGGGGCCATTAGTATAGCAGGAGGTTATGGTCCAGCTGTTCTGAGATAAGGGCTCAGCAGATTCTAAGAAGTACAGAATGTTCCATTTCCATTTCCCGGAAGGGGCTGGTTCCCACATGGGTCATCCATCTTGGTGTCTTAGGTGACCCCATTTTGGGCCACCCCAACAAGTATAGCATTAGCAGATATTATAATGTATGCAAAAAAAAACTATTGTGGTCTTTAAAAAGATAAAAACAAACATGAGGTGTAGTGGTACACACCTTCAATCCCAGCACTTTAGAAGCAGAGGCAGAGGCAGAGGCAGGCTGATCTCCCTGAGTTCAAGGCCAGCCTGGTCTGCATAGTGAATTCCAGGATGGCCAGGGCTACATGTGAGACACTGTCTTGAAAAAACAAACAAACAAACAAAAATAAAAACACAATGATAGTAAACATATATATTTCACCTCTGAACCTACAGCCGTATCAATTGGAAACTTAAAATACTTCCTTAGTCTCTGTTCTATTGCTGTGAAGAGAAACCAGACCAACACAACTCTATAAAAGAAAATACTTAATAGCCTCTTGCTTACAGTTTCGGGAGGTTTAATCCATTATCATTACAAGAAAGCATGGCAGCACACAGGCAGACCCTGGGGCAATAGCTGAGAGTTACCGCCTGATCCACTGGTAGAGAGACAAGAGACTGGGCCTGATGTGAGCTTTTGAGAACTCAGAGCCCTCCCCCAGTGACACCCCACACCCTACAAGACCATACCTTCTAATTATCTCAAATCGTGCCATTCCCGGGTGACTAAGCACCCAAATATCTGACTCTATGGGAGCTGTTCTGATTCAAGCCACCACACTGCCTACTATCTATGTATGTACAAGTGCTATAAGTAACAATTTGTGGAGTACAATGGGAGAGAAATATGAATGTATTCACATTTAAATGGTACTTTTGTTTAATTTTGCCTTCTGGGAATTGGTAAGCTGAGTCATGACACACTGATCTGATCATAGGACAAACAATAGCCAACAGAGACCATCTACTGTCCAAAGCAGTAAACGGGGGGGGGGGGGGGGAGTAGCATCAATCCAAAGGTTTGCCATAGTTACTAGGGGATATACTTGGGGCTGAAAGGTGGCCCAGGAGTTAAGAGTAAATAGTGGCACATGCCATTAGCCCCAGAACTCAGGAGGCAGAGACAGGCAGATCTTGGTGAGTTAGAGGCCAGATTCATGCACACAGTGAGTACCAGGAAAACCAGAGCTATGTAGAGAGACCTGTCTCTCTACACTAAAAAATTAAAATATAATAAAATAAATAAATATTGCTCTTGCAGACAGCCTGAATTCAATCCTCAGAAGTCATGTTAGGCAGCTCACAACCACTGGTAACTTTAACTACAGGGATTCTGAAATCTTCTTTTGGCCTCTTTTGGCATCTATACTCATGTGCAGCTATCCACACACAGATACACATAATTAAAAATAAAATAAATCTTAAGCCAGTACAGATGGTTGTGAGACTTCATGTAATTGTTGGGAATTGAATTTAGGACCTCTACTTGCTCTGGCCAACCCCACTTTATCTGGCCCAAAGATTTATTTATTATTATAAGTTCACCATAGCTGTCTTCAAACACACCAGAAGAGAGCATCAGATCTCATTATGGGTGGCTGTGAGCCACCATGTGGTGCTGGGATTTGAACTCAGGACCTTTGGAAAAGCAGTCAGTGCTCTTACCCACTGAGCCATCTCACCAGCCCGTGATACGTGTCTTTAATCCCAACACTTGGGAGGCAGATCTCTGATTTTCAGGCTAGCCTAGACTACATATCAAGTTCCAGTATATCCAGGACTATGTGGAGGACCTTGTTTCAAAAAAAACAAAACATAAATAAATAAATAAGGGGCTGGCGAGATGGGTCAGTGGTTAAGAGCGCCGACTGCTCTTCCGAAGATCCTGAGTTCAAATCCCAGCAACCACATGGTGGCTCATAACCATCCGTAACGAAATCTGATGCCCTCTTCTGGAGTGTTTGAAGACAGCTACAGTGTACTTACATATAATAAATAAATAAATCTAAATAAATAAATAAATAAATAACATCTTAAAAAAATATACTCGGGGCTGGTGAGATGGCTCAGTGGGTAAGAGCACCCGACTGCTCTTCTGAAGGTCCAGAGTTCAAATCCCAGCAACCACATGGTGGCTCACAACCATCCGTAACGAGATCTAGCGCCCTCTTCTGGAGTGTCTGAAGACAGCTACAGTGTACTTACATATAATAAATAAATAAATCTTAAAAAAAATATATATACTCAATTGTAGAATATTTTCCTTCCTTCTTTTTTCACCTCTCTCCCCACTTCTCTCTCTCTCACTCTCTCTCTCTCTCTCTCTCTGTTCTTCTAGACAGGGTTTCCCTGTATAATGTTGGCGTCCTGCAGCTGGATCTGTAGATGCTCCTGAGTGCTGGGATTAAAGGTTTGCACCACCACCACCAACACACACACACACACACACACACACACACACACACACACACCTTTTTTTAATGAGTCCAGGCAATGATGACACACACCTTTAATCCTAGCACTCAGGAGGCAGAAGCAGGTAGATCTCTGAGTTTCAGGCAAGCCTGGTTTATAGAACAAGTTCCAGGACAGTCAAGACTACACAGAGAAACCCTGTCTCAAAAAACAAAAACAAACAAAAAACCCAAACCACAAAAATGTTTTTATGTGTGTGTATGCCTTAATGTATATCTCTTCACCACACATGCACATTGCCCTTGGAGGCCAAAATACTCCCTGGATCTGGAGTTACAACTGCCATGTGCGTGCTCAGAACTGAAACCTGGTGCTCTGGAGGAGCAGCAAGTGCTCTTAATCCCAGAGCCATT
The DNA here is from genome assembly GCF_978045245.1 of Mus caroli. Taxonomy (NCBI): domain Eukaryota; kingdom Metazoa; phylum Chordata; class Mammalia; order Rodentia; family Muridae; genus Mus; species Mus caroli. Next base: position 71,486,685 of record NW_028227258.1, on the reverse strand, counting down.
CATTTCTCCAGCCCCACTTACAGCATCTGTGCAAAGTTTCTAAGAGGCCAGCCTCTGTGTTCATGCCTCTCACTGGAACCAGTGCATGTGGAATGAGAGGGAGGCTTTCCTTCTCTAACAATGGGCTGGAATCAAGCGTGACCGAGGTTAAGTAAGCCACTTCCTGTCACCCTTTCCCTCTTTTCCTTGTGGAATGAAACCTGAGCCAGGTACGGGCAAATGAGAGGGATGTGAGGAAGGGAAAAAGCCTTCACTCTGGGACCTAGATTGCCTTTCTTGCCAACGCTCAGTCAGAAAACTTCACCATAGCTAATAAAGTCAAATCTGTCCACAGAGGCAATGAGCTGTTCTTTGTTTTCGCTTTTAAATCTCAAATGAGGATGTTAAAATCAGCAAACCATGCTTCCTACTCAGGGTCAGAATGTTAGTAAGCTTGAGCTTGGCTGTAGTGCGAGTCCTTCTCACCCCTAAATCTAAACTGTACCCCATAAAGCCGCTGTCTTAGTGTTCTATTGCTGTTAAGAGACACCGTGACCATAGCAACTCCTAGGGAAAAAAAAAGTAATTGGGGCTTGCTTACAGTTCACAGGGTTAGTTCATTATCATTATGGCAGGTAGCATGGTGGCATGCAGACAGACATGGTACTGGAGAAGTGGCTGAGACTCCTACACCCGGGTCTGGAGCTAGTAGGCAGAGGAAGCCATTGGGTCTGCCTTGAACATTTGAATCTCAGTGCCTGCCCCCAGGTGACTCATTTCCTCTATCCCAACTCCAACGAGGTCACACCTCCTAATCCTTCTCAGATCTCACTCTCTGATGAGTAAGCACTCAAATTTATGAGCCTATGGGGCGGGGCCACTCTTAGTTAAATCACCCAAACTACCTAACAATTGGTTGTTTGTTTTTTTTTTTTCCGAGACAGGGTTTCTCTGTGTAGCCCTGGCTGTACTGGAACTCACTTTGTAGACCAGGCTGGCCTCGAACTCAGAAATCTTCCTGCCTCTGCCTCCCAAGTGCGGGATTAAAGGCATGCGCCACCACTGCCCGGCTATAATTGTTTTACAAAAGAAATTTCTTCCCTCTAGTTCTGTGTTGACTCCAGGGTCTCACATACGCTAAGCATTCACTCTAGGACAGAACCACATCCTCAGGCCCAGAATTCTCTTGTGGTCTTTGCATGTAGTATGTGCACACGAGTGCTCAGGCACATTGTATGCTAACAGTGCATACAGTGTTAGCAGAGGCTGACATCAAGTGTCCTACTCGATCACTGCCACTTTGGCTAGATTGGGTGGCCAGCGAGACCCTCTCTAGCCCCACTACTGTATTCACAGATGAGTGCTGCTGCCCCAGGCTTTCAGTGGGTGCCCAGGTCCTGCTCAGCACTCTACCCACTGAGATATCTCTCCAGAACCCAGAATAATCATTTAAAGAAAAAAAAAAAAAAAGTAGGGCTGAGACTGCGGTGCAATTAATAGAATGCTTGCCTAGAAGGCATGAATCCCTGGGTTCTATCCTCTGCATGATACAAGCTGGCGAGATGGTACACACCTGTAATCACAGCATTTGAGAGGGACTGAGGCTGGGGCATCAGAAGTGGATGGTCATCTTGGGCTACATGAAATCCTGTCTCTAACCCAAGTAAAATAAAATAAAATAAACCATATATTTTAAACTTTTAACTTTAAATTTCAAGCTTTACCTAATCTTTAAACTGTGTTGTAAATTTGATGTATGTATTTGATGTGTATATATGTGTCACATATATGAATGTATGTATGTATTTTTTAATTTTTAAAACATTTAAAAAAGTTATCTCTTTAGTTTTATTTTGTGTGCATTGGTGTTTTGCCTGCATGTGTGTCTGTGTGAGAGTGTTGGATCCCCTGGAACTGTCGTTACAGGCAGTTGTGAGCTGCTATGTGGGTGCTGCGAGCTGAACCCAGGTTTTCTGGAAGAACAGCCAGTGCTCTTTAACCACTGATCCATCGCTCCAGTCTCACCATTTTTTAAAAATTTTTATTATTATTATTTGTGTGTGTGTGTGTGTGTGTGTGACAGGGTTTCTCAGTGTAGCTCCTGCTATTCTGGAACTCACTCTGTAGACCAGGCCTGACCTATGACCCAGAGATCTGTAGATCTGTCTGCCTCTGCCTCCCAAGTGCTGAGTGCTGGGATTAAACACCTGGGCCACCACCATCTGGCTAGTCATTGTAAAAACAGCCAATGGCAGCCTCACACCTGTATGTCTTGGGCCACCAGATTGCATATGGTCCTTTTCCTATATAATTCTAGGTAATAAGCCCACTAACTTTGCTTCCCTTTGGCTTATCTTGAAATTCTTTCTTGTGGAGTAGTCAAGGATCTAGTTTTAATTGAATGGAGGTCCCTAAAGGGGAAACTCCTCCTGCTGCTAGTGACAAAGCAGGGCTGTGTCCTCCAGCAAACGTAGTCTCATGCCCGCCCTCCTTAGTGACCCTCCTGATTCCCATTTTGTGCAACACCAAATTTATCAGCATCTCAATCCTTCATTTTAGTTGCGTTCCAACCCAGAGAGATTAAATCTTCTTGAAAGGCATTTTTTAATGGTTAATTTAAAAATATTTTCTTCGTCTTAATTTACAAATGTTTTCAAGGCTGCAAAATTGGTCTCTACCATTAATTAGATTTCATAGATCTGTTCTTAAAGGTATAAATTATTTTGCAGAAACATTACTAAACGTACCACTATGAAAAATTACCCGAGCTGAGCTCTTTGACATAGAGAAAACAGCCGCTGGGAGTGGGGGAGGATACTTGTCTGCTTATGTCAGCTCTGTTTTTTCCAGGTCCTGGCCTTGCTGGAGCTGTGGGTCCTCCTACCCACAGCTGGATCTCTGCTGCGCCTTCCTACTCTGCTGGCTTGCTTGGTCTTCCCTCCCTGGTCAGGGGCGTCATGTGATCTGATGAGATAGTGTGTGTGAAAGCCTTTGTCAACTGTACCGCACAGCCGAATGCCAATTGTTGCTTTTGTTATTACACAAACCACACTCCAGGGAAACCCTGCTGCCCTTCTCCACCCCTCCTCCTAACCCACTGGGCTGGACAACCTAGGAAACGCTGAGGCTAGACAGCCCCTCCCACATGGGCGGGAGCCCCCCGCTTGGGGGAGGGGCGGTCTTGCTTACCCTCCCCCTTCCCCTTCCCCTCAGTAATGGTTTTCCCAGTTCTTCCTGGCTTCTGGGGCCTAACTCCGGAAGGAAATCTCAGTTGCAGTGAAAGTTCTGGGGTTGCAGAAATCTTCTACTCCTTTGGCGTCTCCACTGGGCCCCCTCCCAATCTCCTCCCCTCCTAGTGCCCGCTGGAGCCTGGCTGCCCCGGAAGGATCTGACCGGCAGTTTCCTAGAATTGTCTTGCTGGAGTTCCTCAGTCATCTAGCTCCCCACCCCCTTCCCTACCAGTCTCTCTTCCCCAAAGCCAGTCTCTCTGGACGGCTCATGCCGGAGTATCACCTCCTAGGTCCCCATAGTTACATCATAGCCTCTCTTTACGGGGCTGTCTACAGTTCCTGGGAGGTGGAATTGGGCTTGGGAGCTAAAATGGGTACCAGGGCCCACAGAAAGTTGAGCGTGCTGTGGTTGCCAGGGCGACCATCTTTCTTTATGCTTCTCCTGAGCTTTTCATCCAAGCACCGACCTCATAAGCGCCCTTGCTCAGTAAATCACATCTGACCTTCAAAGCCACCTTTGGTGTATGAGGGAATACTGACTGCCTGGTAGCCATATCTCTACGCCCCTGGGGTTCCACCCTACCTCCATGTTTACTTAGCCCAGACTCCAGGAAGAGGCCTGTGGAGGTCAGGGCAGAGGCCTGTCTGCATTTGATGGATAGTACTGAAGAAATGTCTGGCACTTTCCTTCTCTGCGGGGGAAGCAAAGCTACACCTCTCCCGGACATTCTTGCCTGACTGTTTCAGAAGGTGTTAGGTGACTTGGGAAAGAAGGATTCAGACTTTGCTTATCTATCTATCTATCTATCTATCTATCTATCTATCTATCTATCTATCTATCTATTTATTGTGGACAGGTTATTATGTAGCCCAGACTATCCTCCAAACTTGATAGTTGAAAAAGATTTTTGGACGGGCAGTGGTGGCGCACGCCTTTGATCCCAGCACTTGGGAGGCAGAAGCAGGCGAATTTCTGAGTTCGAGGCCAGCCTGGTCTACAGAGTGAGTTCCAGGATAGCCAGGGCTACACAGAGAAACCCTGTCTCGAAAAGGAAAAAAAAAAAAAAAGGAAAGAAAAAGATTTTTACCTCTCCAGAATGGTGGACTTAGAGGCCTGGATCACAAACACTCGACCAACTTATGCAGTGGGCCTTCACATGCTAGGCAAACATTCTGCCAAGTGCAGGCCATTTCCAGCCCTGTTGCAGGGCACTGGGCAAATTCAGATTTGCCCATACCAGCATGGGAGAGTGTAAGGAAGAGGAGTGTCCTAACTCCCACATCACAGCTGAGTTTTGAAGGGATCCATCCCTAAGGGCCAGTCTGATGGCTCAACAGGTAAAGGCTGTTGGCAGAAGAGGAGAAATGAACCCTGAAAGTTGTCTTCCAACCTTCACATATATGCTGTGAACTATGTGAGCCTGCCCCCTACAAATGCACACAAAATAAGGAAAAATCAAAAGGCTCCATGCTGTCCTGGAAAGATAGTCTGGTTGGTTAAGAGCACTGGCTGCTCTTTTACAGGATGGGGGTTCCATTTCTGGCAGCTACTTGGTGGCCCACAACCATCTGTAACTCCAGTTTCAAGGGATTTACCCTCTTCACCCCAGGATGGGAATATAGCATGGTGGTAGAGTGCTTGTTAAGGGCAAGGCCCAGGGTCTGATTATTTGAGCACTGAGAAGCTAAAAATGGAGACGGGAACCTACTTCCTGGCTCCCAGGCCTCTGTGATTCAGACTGTACCAGTTATGTTCTCCTGCTCTATATCAGGTAATGCAGCAGTTCTCACAAAACGGTTCTAGGAGACCCAAGAATTTCACCAACCCATTAGTTTCCTTTTGGACTGTGCTGACTTTTGTATCAGGAGTGTGGAAACAGTGAGAATAAGCCTGTGAGTGCCTTTGCTTGAATCAAGGCAGTGGCCCAGACTAATCATGGTCTTCCACTGAAAAGGCCCAGTTCTCTTTAGAATGCCCTTGTTAGCATGAGAGATAGTTCTCTCTGTAAAATGCTTGCCTTGACAGAGGAAGGGCTGGGTTTTTTTTAATCCCAGCATGGGGGAAGGGGGCGGAGATGGAGCTCACTGGCCAGCCAGTGGAGTCTTAATTGTTAAGCTCCAGGCTAAGGGGAGACTTTCATAACCGAGGTGGATGGAGGTTCAGTTCCCAGCACCCATATGGTGGCTCACAACCATCTGATACTCCAGTTTTAGTGAATCCACTGTCCTCTTCTGGCTCTAGGGGCACCAGGCACACATGTGGGCATAGACATACCAACAGGCAAAACATTCAACATACATAAAATGAAATAAATCTAAAAAAAAATTAAAGAGGTGGATGGTGTTTCTGAGGGTGACATTAGAGGTTGTCTTCTGGCCTCTGTACACATGTGCCTCTGAGCACACGTTTATTTAAAATGCAACAAGAGTCAGGTGGTGGCGGCTCATAGCTTTAATCCCAACATTCGAGAGGCAGAGGCAGGTGGATCTTTGTGAGTTCGAGGCCAGGCTGGTCTACAGGACATCCAAGGTTACACAGAGAAACCCTGTCTCAAAACCAAACCAAACAAGACAACAAACAAACAAAAAACCCAAGAAGGTTCTTGCTAAAGCCAGGCATGGGGCTTACATCTCTACTTGGTACACTTGGGAAGCTGAAGGAGGAAGAGCGCCAAGACTTCAAGAGGCCAGGTTAGGCAACAGTGTGATGCCGTCTGTCTCAAGCCTCAAAACAGAACAAAGCCCTTGTACAATAGTTTAATACATTTAACATGTAAAAGGTTTATTATAGAATGAAATACATAAGTGACTAAGGACTTGTATTTTCTTTTCAGTGACATAGAGAATTTATACAGAGCTTTGTGCATGTTAGGCAAGCCTTCTACCACTGAGATATCTCAATACTTTATTTGGATTTGTTTTTAAGATAGCCTCTGAGTTCGAGGCCAGCCTGGTCTACAAAGTGAGTTCCAGGAGAGCCAGGGCTATACAGAAACCCTGTCTTGAAAAAACAAAAACAAAAACAAAAACAAAAAAGCCTCATATAGCACAAGCTGAAGTCAACTATGTGGCCAAAACTGACCTTGAATTTATCTTCCTGCCTCTGCCTCCTTGAGGTACCCAGAGTTCCAAGCACCCTAGGGAAGCATTCTTTTTTTTTTTTTTTTTTTGGTTTTTCGAGACAGGGTTTCTCTGTGTAGCCCTGGCTGTCCTGGCACTCACTTTGTAGACCAGGCTGGCCTCGAACTCAGAAATCCGCCTGCCTCTGCCTCCCGAGTGCTGGGATTAAAGGCGTGCGCCACCACGCCCGGCTCTAGGGAAGCATTCTATCTATTGAACTACATCCCAACCCCTTTATTTGACTTTTTTTTTTTTTTTTTTTAAAGATTTATTTATTATATGTAAGTACACTGTAGCTGTCTTCAGACACTCCAGAAGAGGGCGCCAGATCTCGTTACGGATGGTTGTGAGCCACCATGTGGTTGTTGGGATTTGAACTCTGGACCTTCGGAAGAGCAGTCGGGTGCTCTTACCCACTGAGCCACCTCACCAGCCCTGACTTTTTTGAGAAAAAGTTTCAGGCTGGCTTGGATGGAATGTAGCCCAGGGTAGCCTTACAGCAGTCCTCCTGACTCAGCCTCCAAAATATTGAGATTACAGGTGTGAGCCAACATCTCAAAACATTGGGGTTGTTTGTTTGTTTGTTTGTTTTTTGAGATAACTGCCCAGGATGGACTTGAACCTTTGGTGTTCCTGTATCAGTTTCAGTTAGTGGCTGGGATTATAGGCCTCCCTCTTTTTGCTTTAATTTTTAACAACAGACACAACCCACATAAACAAAAGTTTGTTGGGACTCTTAAATTTTTAGCACTTGAGAATTCTGTGGTCTCATCAATTAAAATTGTAAACTTAGCTGGGGGTCAGGGGGTAGTGCATGCCTTTAATCCCAGCACTAGGTAGGCAGATCTCTGTGAGTTCCAGGCCAGCTTGACCTACAGAGTGAATTCCAAGACAGCCAGGTCTACACAGGAGAAACCCTATCTCAGAGAAAAAAAAAAAAGCCTAAAATTAGTAACAACAACAACAAAGAAACAAAGTTGAAGGTAACTCTTTTGGAAGCAGAGGGTAGAGAAAGAACATGCTTGTTTCCCAGAAACCCTCTCTCTCCCAAGAAGAGACTGTCACAGGAATAAAGACTTTAATGGTTTTTGCTCATAGGAGAAGCAAGGCAACCCCATGCCTCTCTTCTCCTCAGTGCACTGTGTGGGAAGGGAAGGGAAGTCGGAAGTCGGTGGGGCAGGTGGTGGACTGGGAGTGAGGGGAGTATTTGTGACACAGGACTGCCTGCCTCCTGCAAACCCTGAGAATCTCTTTCTCTCTCTTTCCTTCAGGTGGCAATTTCCCTCCCTCTAAGTCACAGTGGAGCTAAGTTGAGGGTGGAGAAGGAATCACTATCAGGCTAGGCAGCTGAGGGGGGTGGGGGGCAGGGCATGTGCTAGGGGAGTGACTAGGTATTTCAGTCAGCCCTATAAACTTGGAGGTCCCCCTCCAGTCCCCACCATCTCCATCCTCTCTCAGAGGTCACATCTGATGACTGCGCTGGTCAGGGTCCCTAATCTTTCCACAGTGGCTGAGCTGCTGTGGGAGAGGCGGAAGCTGGACACGTGTGTCATCGCTGGCACAGGGAGGGAAGGTGACAAAGAACAGCCGGGCAGTAGATCAGCCTCGAGTGCTGCATCCCCGCTCCCCAAGAAGCCAATAGGTTCGAACCTTGCCTTTGCCCTGGAGAAAATAAAAAAAAAAGGAGGTTGGTTAGGGAACAGCACACCTACTGGCCCAAATCACTAGAGGAATTTAAGTTACGGGAGTGGCCGGGGAATCCTCCAGGATCTAAGTGTCCTTCTCTACCTTCATTTCCACGTCACCTCGGAGCTCTAGCTCAAAACCATCGAACTCTTCCAGCACAGCCTTGGTCTCCGAAGACAAGTGGATCCTGAGGGCTTGAGAGAATAGGGGAGGAAGGTGAGGAGCGCCAGGGGTGGGAGCAGCAGGGGGCAAGCAGAAGCTTGATGGGAACACAGGATGCATGGCGGGATGCATGGCTGGCACTTGCTTCCTTTAGCTCAGGAAGTTTCAGACGATCCTACATAACACACACATACATTTACCACACACGCTTGTGTTCTCCACAAGAGCAGGAAGAGCTCTGAACTGCTGAGCTGTCACTCTGGCCCATCCAAGCCCTGTTTGCCTCTCTTTTGAAGAGCTCATGTTATCTAAACTGCCTTTGACCTCCTGACCTTCCTGCCTCCATTTGCCATGTGCAGCAGTCTGGTTTCTGTGCAGTAGGTAGGGGATTGAACTCAGGGCTTTCTGCCTGCTGGGCGAGCACTCTCTGGAGTGAGTCATCTTCTCAGCTCAATGGACACTTTTTAAGCCATCAATTGCCAGATGAGACTCAATACGGGAAGGGATTACAGAGTGTCTTTTTGACTGTGGAAAAACACTATGACACAGAATTGCTTTTGAGACTTACCCAGCTCCCGAGGGGGCGTACAGCACTGGTTAGGAACCCACACTGCAGATGCTGCTCCAACTCAGTATGGAGTTCAGCTTGGACTAGCTCAGATAACTAAAATAAATGTTCTTTGTCTCCCTAGTCTGTCAAAGGTCTACAGCGACAGTGCTCATTTCAAAAGGGTGGGTGCTGTCTGTGGCTTTAACTCCACTCTCATTCATCTGAGGTAGACTTAAGCACCTCAAATAAGCAAGTAAAGCACTCACAGAGCAGCTAAATGCAGAGTGGCACACAGGAAACACTATGTAAGTTGTTGGGATCAGTTAGTTGCCTCTACTGTGTGCGTGTGCGTGTGTTAGTATGCATGCATGTATGTATGTGTACATGCCTGGAGGCGGAGTTGTGAATTTTGAGTGTCTGTCACTCTCCAGTTTACTGTTTGACCCAGGCTCTCACTGAGCCCGGGCTTACTATGGAACTCCCTGTTTGGGCTAGCCTTGACTAGCCGGTGAACTCCAGGAATCTGCCTGCAGACCTGCCCTCTGCATGTCCCTCCCTGCAGCGCTGGGGTTACATGGCTCTATGCCTGACTGGATAGTCAAATGCAAGTCCTCATCTTTGAATAGCATTTTACGCAGTGAGCCATCTCTTTAGACACTCCATCTTACCAGCACACACACCTTTTTGTGAAACAGTTTCATCTGGCCAAGGCTAACCTGAAACTTCCTCCTGCCCCAGCCTCCCAAGTGCCGGGATTACAGGAATGTACCATCTGCGTGGATCAGTACATTCTCTTGTTATGGATGAAGAATTGAAATCTAGGGCAGGTCTGCCCAAGCTGTCCCATTGAGGACCCATTGTTCCCACTAAAGCCACTCCCACTCTGACCTGTGTCTTCGTGGTATCTCTTATTGCTGACCCACTTTTGAGAAGGTATTCTGTGAAGACTGATCTCTGAGAGACGTTCTTTCCTACCGGTCAGCCCCAGACATAGGTGCAAAGGATATCAGCTGAACCGCACTTCTTTGGGCTTTTAGGGCTTTTAGGGCTGGCTTCTTACCAACAGGCTCTGGTGAGGGTCATATGGCCTTCTCAGCCTGATACTTGGTAGCTGCTTAGTAACTATTGACTTTACTGAATGTATCAAATATAGCAGGGAGCTGTCTATAGTTCTAGCACTTGGGCACTTGGGCAGTTAGAGTGAAAAGACTGAGATTAGCCTGTCTGTCTCCAAGGTGTGTGTGTGTGTGTGTGTGTGTGTGTGTGTGTGTGTGACAAAGGTGGTCAATCCTAGCACTCAGGAGGCAGAGGCAAAGGCAGGCGCAGGCAGATCTCTGTGTTTGAGACCAGACTGGTCTACAAATCAAGTCCAGGACATTCTTTTTTTCTTTTTTCTTTTCTTTTTTTTTTTTTTTTTTTTTTTTTGGTTTTTCAAGACAGGGTTTCTCTGTATAGTCCTGGCTGTCCTGGAACTCACTTTGTAGACCATGCTGGCCTCGAACTCAGAAATCTGCCTGCCTCTGCCTCCCAAGTGCTGGGATTAAAGGCGTGCGCTACCACGCCCGGCCTTGCTGCTTGTTATACAAGCAAAACGAGAGAGAGAGAGAGACAGAGAGAGACAGAGACAGAGAGAGAGACAGAGACAGAGAGAGAGACAGAGACAGAGAGAGAGACAGAGAGAGAGAGAGAGAGAGAGACAGAGAGAGAGAGAGACAGAGACAGAGGGATGGTGAAACAATCCTGGGATCTGGCTGCACTTAGGTGCGGGCCAGAGGATCAGGAGTTCAAGTCAGCCTTGGCAACCTGAGATACTACCTCAAACAAACAACAGCCACATACACAAAAATAGAGGAAACAGAGGGCAAGATCAAGGGAGGGGTGGAAACAAGCATTTATTAGATGCCTACTGCCTACCCAAAGAATTGTGCTAGATCTTTTACAATAATGAAACAGGGTTACTGCTGTATGGAGGAGCTGAGGCCCAGAAATGATAAATGACAGTTAGTTACATGCTTGGCATTTAATATTGTATTCTCATTATTTTTTAAAAAAGATTTATTTATTTTATGTAAGCACACTGTAGCTGTCTTCAGACACTCCAGAAGAGGGTGTCAAATCCCATTACACAAGGTTGTGAGCCATCATGTGGTTGATGGGAATTGAACTCAGGACCTTTGGAAGAGCAGTCAGTGCTCTTAACCACTGAGCCATCTCTTTAGCCCCTTCTCTCATAATTAAAAAAATTTTTTTATTACCATTACTTATTTATTGTGGGTGGGGGAGGACATTTTCAGACTTTGTTGGGGGGTCATTTGTTTTTTGTTTTGTTTTACAAGACAGGGTATCATCATATAGCTCTTGCTGTCCAGGAACTCACTCTGTGGACCAGGCTGGTCTCGAACTTTGAAATATACCTGCCTCTGCCTCCTTAGTGCTGAGACTAAAAATGTGCATGTTAAAGTTTTTAAAAATAAAATTTAAAGTAATGTTTATCCATTTTTGTATGTGTACATACATTCATGTGGGTATGTGTTGAATATATGGAAGTCAGAGGACAACTTGTGGAATCCAATCTCCCCTGGTACCATATGGGTCTCAGGGGTCAATCTCAGGTCACCAGGCTTGGCCAGCAAGCACCTTAATCCAGTGAGCCACCTCACCAGCAAAACACCTATCTTTGTGGGTGCATGAGTACATTAAATAAATAAATAAATAAATATTATTATTAAATAGACTTTGTTTCCCAAGCTGTTAGCTTAGGCCTGTTATCCCAGGTACTTGGAGACAACATCAGGAAAATTATAAGTTCATGGCCGGCCTGAGTTGCTTAATGAGATCCACATTAAAATAAAGAATATAAATATCTTATATCACATACCTCAGTGTTAGGCCACTTGTTAAAGTCTCTTTAAAAAATTGTGTTAGATTGCTTTGCTCAGATGCAAGCTAAAGAAAATGCTTTGAAAACACTTCTGTAGCTAACTAAGCTTTGGGGCTAAGGTGGGCTTAGTGCGTTTTCAACCCCATGTGTCACACACACACACACACACACACACACACACACACACACACACACACACCAATAGTCTTGATTTACAATGTGGTAGATACATGTATAGGGAAATGAGGGCAGGCAGAGAGAAGGCAGGAGCTAGCTGAGGAATTAGGTAGATAGAAGCAGCCGGATGCACTGAGTAGTCACCCTTCTCATTCCCCCAGGAGGGCCATCCTACCTTCCCCGTTAGACTCCATTCTTGAAGCTGTGTTGACTGTGTCTCCAAAGAGGCAGTATCGGGGCATCTTTAGCCCTACGACACCAGCACATACGGGACCTGGGAAGGGAAAAGAAAGGAACAAGAGTCCAGGGAAGTCAGAGGAGGTGAGCACCCCAGAAGAGGTAGGAGTTGGGATATGTGGTCCCAGGGTGTGTGGAGAGAGACAGGGGATAAAGGTTTAGTCTCGGACTTGTTCCTGAGTTTCAGCCTCTGGAGGCCTTCCGTGGTCAGACCTGTGTGAATTCCAATGCGCAAGCGCAGCTGTTCCTGGGGCCTATGGCGGATGCGGAAGGAGCGTACAGCATCTAGCAGTGCAAGTGCCATTCGGGCTACCTCTCGGGCATGGAGCTGTCCATTCCGCACTGGGAGCCCTGATACCACCATGTAAGCATCACCAATGGTCTCTACCTGTGGGGCGGGGGAGAATAAAGGACAAGCTTTGCCTGTGTTACCCGCCTACATTCTGTGCCTATCAACTGGCCTGTCAATGTACTCAGCCTCAACCCCAGTTTCTCTGGCTGTTCCTGGGTCCCCCCAACTCCTGTGTGTTTCTGCTCATCTCATGTTCTTGGTCTTTCTTTGTTTTTCTTCTTCTTCTTCTTCTTCTTCTTCTTCTTCTTCTTCTTCTTCTTCTTCTTCTTCTTCTTCTTCTTCTTCTTCTTCCTCCTCCTCCTCCTCCTCTTCTCCCTCTTCCTCTTCCTCCTCTTTCTCCCCCTTTTTCCTCCTCCTTCTCTTCCTCCCCCTTTCTCCTCCTCCTCCTCTTCCTTCTTCTCCTTTGTTTTTTCTTTTTTTTTTTTTTTTTGGTTTTTCGAGACAGGGTTTCTCTGTGTAGCCCTGGCTGTCCTGGAACTCACTCTGTAGACCAGGCTGGCCTCGAACTCAGAAATCCGCCTGCCTCTGCCTCCCGAGTGCTGGGATTAAAGGCATGCGCCACCACGCCCGGCTCCTTTGTTTTTTCAAGACAGAGTTTCTTTGAGTGTAGCTCTGGGGTCCTGTCCTGAAACTTGCTCAGTAGATCAGGCTGGCCTCAAACTCATAGAGATTTCCCTGCCTCTATCTTCAAGTGGTAGGATTAAAGGTGTGCACCACCACTGCCTGGCCTTTTCTTGTTTTGTTTTGTTTGTTTCAGAGGATCCCTCTGAACATTTTCTGACTGTCCATGTCTGCCTGTCTTTCCTATCTCTACTCATAACCTCACCTTGTACACATCAAAGTTGTCTATGACAGCATCAAAACAGGTGTACAGATCATTGAGCAGGGTGACCACCTGGAAGGCAAAGGAAGCCAAGAGAAATGGTGAATGAGGGCTCCCACCAGGGACAAGTGGAGAGTACTAACCAGGTGGCCAAGCTGACCTACCTGGCCTGTTGCCTGTGGCTGAACCCCGGCTTACCTGCATGGGTGTGCTCTCTGCTGAAAGAGCTGTAAAGCCCACGATATCACTGAAGTAGATAGTAACACTATCAAAGGCCTCAGCCTGGACTGTCTCGCCTCTCTTCAGCTGCTCAGCCACAGAGCTGAGGGGAGAGGGCAGGTAGAGACCAGGAGGTGAGGTGGGGTGGGGACAGGGCTATACGTTTGTGTGTGTATGTGCAGAATTTAGAACTCACTGAGGCAGAATCTGGTAAAGCAAGGCCTCAGCTTTGCGCTTCTCCTCCAGATAAGCCTGTGTTCTCTCCTCTACCAGTTCCTCCAGGTTGTTGGCGTACTGTTCCATGCGTGATAGCAGGTTGTCCAGGATGTTGCTGCTGTTCTCCCTGAGGGCCATGGGTTACAGGGTCGGGGGGAGCAGATGAGATGAGATGGGATGACTGGCAGTCCCTCGTGGGACTTCCTGGCAGTGCCCACATTATTCAGGCACTCACCATGCCTGCCCCCATCCTTAAAGACAGGGTCTCTCTAGGTAGCCATAGCTGGATCTATTCACATTATCAGGGGTTTTAGGTGAAAAGAGCAACTGGCCTTGAACCCACAGACATTTACCTGCTTCTCTGCCCAGCTGGAGTTCTTACTTATTCTTATTGAACACAAGTGAGTTTGAAGGAGGTGGATAGGGAGAGAAGCAGGGTGAGCCGAGGCTAGTGACAGGCAGCAGAGAGACATGAGTGGGAGAACTAGCTGGTGGGCATACTGGAAAAAAGAGACGGAAGGACTAGGCTAGGAGCTTTTGAGTAGGATTGAGACTATGGGAAGAGGCCGGAGTATTTGGCCCATACACTCTTATTTATCCTAAGTCTGGGGGTCAGTACAGGGCCGTGGGCAGGAAAGGGTGTGGGGTATCAATGTTGGCAGAGGAAGGAGTAGTGAATGGTAAGGAGCTGTTGGGACAGCCAAGTCATCCAGCTATGCAGATGCCTTTGAGGCTGTGATGGCTGCAGTGGGCTGCCACTGTAGAAGATTTAAGTGTGGGATTTACAGTGGCTGTAGTGGGAGAGACCACTAACTTGTTGAACTTGCGCAGCGCCAGGCGGATCTGTTGAAAGGGTGGCCGCTCCTGGGGATCCTCTGCCCAGCACCTCTGCATCAGCTGTCCCAGTTCCTCCAGGTGGCTCTGCAGATCCATGGAAGGTCGGAATGGGGGCTGCTCGCCCCGAGTCACACGCTCAATGATCTCTGTGTGGAAGGGGCACGCACTGAAGAGCGGCAAGCCTAGCTGGGCAACCAGCTGGGATAGACCTGTCTAGGTGGGGCAAGTCCAGACCAGAGCACAGAGTGGACTGGTCACTGGAAGCCACAGAGCAAAGGATAGTGGCTGATTCCCCACTCCAGAAGGAATGGTAGGGGTGTTTGGAGAGGTTCCCTCCTCTGGAGGTAGATTCGTCACCTGGCTGGGGTATAGGCCAGGTGATCCTCACCTTTTGGGCTGAGGTCCAAACCTTCCACATAGAAAACCCCACTTCTTAGGGCAATTTCCTGAAGGATGATACCAAAACTGTAGACATCCCCAGCTTGGGAGCCACGGGCAGGTGGCGAAGCCATTCGCAGGAGCTCAGGTGCAGTCCACAGTTTTTCTGTGGATCAGAGGTCAGGAGTCATAGAGGGGATAAGGGATTTTACATTCTGATGGGAAAAAGAAAAACTAGCAAATGAATATTATATTTCATGCGTAATAAATGCTATAATAAAAGTAAGCCGGGGTGGGGGGTGGCTGGAGAAATAGCTCAGTGGTTAAGAGCACTGACTGCTCTTCCAGAGGTCCTGAGTTCAATTCCCAGCAACCACATGGTGGCTCACGACCATCTGTAATGAGATCTGATGCCCTCCTCTGCTGTGTCTGAAGAGAGCAATGGTGTATTCCTATGCAGGAAATAAATAAATAAATATTTAAATAAAAAAAAAAGTAAGACAGGATGGTGTGATAATCTGAGAAGGCTGCGAAAATAAGCTGTCATATGGTTTAAGATAATCAGAGATCAAGGGTGTAGCTAGGACTCCTGTGCACATGGCACAGTGCTGAGAACCAGTGACCACTTGGTCTGACCTCCTTTTTAACCAATGAAGATTGAGCCTGCAGATGAGAGGTATACCCAAGTCATGCAGAGGTTAGGCCTCAGTTTCCCTTCTCAGCTGTGTTGGCAGCAGAGGCCTAGGGTCAAGAGTCAGACTTACTGGCAAAGAGGGTGTGTCCTTGCTCTGGCTCCGGGTCTCTGAAGCTCTCCAGCCCATAGTCTGTGATCTTTAACACAAAACGTCCATCTACCACGCAGTTGGATGACTTGAGGTTCCCATGGGAACCAATGGCCCCGTTGTGTAGAAAGAGCATTCCCTGGAATATTTAGGAAGGCGAGAGGGCTCGAGTTCATGACTTCCAAGCATGCCCAGCCCTTGCCTGGCATCCAGGGAGCTCCTCTGGACTCACCTTGACAATGTCATTGGTGAGTGAGTACCGAAACATCCAGTCCAGGGTAATACTCTCATTCTCTAGAATGTCCTGCTGGGGCAGCAAGAGTCAGACCCCCTGGGAGTAGGAGGAGGGTACAAGGGAGCTACTGGCATAAGCTTGGACAGTTGGATTTGCTGTAGTGCCATGCCCGCCCCTAACTCCCATTTACAGAGAGGCCAAGAATGGCCAGAAAGAGGAAGCTTATCTGGGCTCATGTGATCAATGGGGTAAGAGCCAGGGCCGGAACCCCAGGCTTCTCGACACACTCCCTCTTGTCCCGCTCACCTGTAGGCTCCCACGGGGACAGTACTCTGTGAGGATACAGATGTTGGGAGGGTCGGTACAAGCACCCACAAATCTGGTCAAGTGCTCATTCTGCACATCCCGCATCTGCAGGTGGGGGCAGCATCAAGGCCCTGGCAGAGGCTTCATACCTCACCAAGTCACGTGTTGGTTAACAGTCTTTCTCAGCCTCTGCTCCCTAACCCCTTGATTTCCTGGCTGTACCTATGAGGACAACCCGTCTGGACCCTGGAGGACCCAGTGATCTCTCATGACTGATCTCCTTTTTCCTACCCACAAGACTCAAGGACCCATCCCAGATGTATAGATCCTTCCATAATCAAGTTCTGTTGGCCGACTCTCTTGGAGTACCCATGGGGCCCTTCCCAAGCCACAGCCTTGTTCCCCTAAATTACATGTTTAAGTTCAAACAGGACTTTTCGGGTCAACTCAATGCGTTTCCGGTTCACACGTTTCACAGCCACGAGGTTGCCCTGAGCAAGAAATGGAGACTTATTATTCAGGAGATGGCCTGAGACGCCCATCTGCTTCTGAAACCCATCCATGACCCCAGCTCTCTACCTGCTTCTAAAAGCCCACCCCTGCCCTGGGACCACCCCTGCCCCCTGGCAGCCCACCTCAGAACCATCTCTTAGTCCTCAGAGCACACTCTACAATCTTTCCCCAGACCTACCTACCTTATAGTATGCTGTCTTGGCAAAGACTTGGAACTGGCCCTCCGTGGTTAGCAGGGAGCCATAATTGGAGCCTCGCTACAGAGATGAACAATAGTCATCTATTGGTCAGCCCAGAGGTCATTCTGCATCCTGGAAGTTCTAGATTCAATCACACTGCCCCTTATCTGTTTACCCTGCAGAGAGAGACTCTCACTCTTTAGCTCAGGCTGCCCTGGAACTTGTAGTAATGATTGCAGGTGTGAGCTACCCATGCCAGCTCCCACCCGCCTTTGTGTAGTGTACGAGACTCATATCTGTGTGCTTACTCAGACTATGTCATTTGACCTTTGAGAAAGCCTTGTTACAGAGACTGTAACTGCAACCCTCACCTAAGACAATGTCAGAGTGAGCAAGTGAAGGCAGAGCTGGGGGTTAGCCTGTTCTTTTATTTGGCTCTGGTTTTATGAGAGACGGATGGGCTAGCCTCAGACCTACAGCAAGATCTTCCTATCTTAACCACCCAAGTCCTGGGTCCAGGTGAGTCACCTCATCTAGAAGCTTCCGCTAACTCATCAGCCATTGCTCTTGGTACTCAGCTATCCCCATCCTCCAGAGACAGCAGTGTCCTCACCCCACTCAGGGTCAGCCGGCTGCCAGCGCTCCGAAGGTGCCTTTCCAGGCTGCTGGGCTGCAAGTCCTCCCAGCGCACCCGCCACAACTCTGAGACCAGCTCCTTTTCCAGCTGCATCTTCCTGGAATGTGAAGCCTGCACCTGAGCCCCGAACCCTGGTGGGGTGCTCCGCAGCCCTCAGAGCCCCAGGACACCCCACATGCTAAGGGATGCTTGAAGGAATCCTGTTCTCAGAGCTGAGAGCTGGGACTTGGAGCCTGAGGGAAATTCTAACTCACAGGGGATCTTACCCGACAGGGAGAAGTCACCTCAGCTCCTTCCTTTGGAAACTGGAGGTCTCTGTATCTTTTTTTTTTTTTTTTTTTTTAAATAAGACAGACATCTCACTATGTAGCCTGGGTTGTCCTGGAGCTCACTACGTAGACCAGGCTGACCTTGAACTCACAGAGATCCACCTCTCTCTACCACCCGAGTGCCGGAGTAAAGCTATGCACACCACACCCAGCTTCTACTTCATTCTTAATTATTACAGGATGCAGTGTCCTGAGTGTGGAAGTGCCTGGCACACATGCTCAGTCAGCACTGCTCTCTTCCCCCCCCCCCCCTTTCCTGTTTCCTTATCCTGCTCTGTACTTTTATTTCCCCACGCACCAGAGGCCAGGAGTGGGCTCGCTCACCTTTTAGGGTCAGTACTTAGCTCTCAACTGAATTGTCATCCAGAACCAACTCCTTTAGTTGAAGTCAGTAGCTGAAGTTTGTTTGTTTGTTTGTTTTTTGTTTTTTGAGACAGGGTTTCTCTGTGTAGCCCTGGCTGTCCATACTATCTATACACTAGGCTAGCCTTGAACTCACAGATTCATCTGCATCTGCCTCCTGAGTGCTGGGATTAAAGGCCTGCACCACCACCGCCCAGCCATCTGAAGGTTTTGAACTACTGCTCTCTATCTGGTCTCAGCAAAGGATGCTAGTCCCACATCAGCATCCGCTCTGCTCTGAAATCACTTCCCAGCTACTTTATGGCTTTAACCGATCCATGCTTTCCAGACTCCAATCTGGAGCTCTGCCTCCTCACGGAGGGAATGAAAGAAGTATTCTTTCCCCCCATTAGGCTTCCTCCCAGGCCTCCTCTCCTCCTGCTCCCTTCTCGCCTAGCACCCCTGTGCCTTAACTTACCTGTATATGAAGAAAGATACAATCAGAAAGCTAATCAGAGAGAGGCTGCCCACCAAAGCCAGAACCTCCAGTGTGGAAAAGTGGTCTGTGGGAAGAGTCCAAGTTGTAGAAGAGAGACTAGGGTTAGACAATAGGGAAGAGGAGTCGTCTGGTAATCAGTTGACTGATATGATAAAGGAAGGGCAGTCAAGTCCGGAGCCAAGAAGCCTCTGTTTAACTCCCTGGGGAGGAGGCAGTGGCTGCACATCAGGATTCTGGAATCATGGGCCTGTCACCTTGGTTGCAGGCTGGGTCCTCATTGTCAAAGCCACATTTAGGGATGTCAGGAGGTGGGTATCCCAGAGGCCAGTATAATCTGTGTTCTGACACAGCCATCAGCTCCTGGGAAGTACCATTAAAGTTCAGGACAACCTGAGGGAGAACAGGGGGTGGGGTGGGGTGGAGGAGGTGAGTGCCTGTAGCCTCCTGTACCATCCTGCCTCCTGCTTGCCCCTCTACTTCCAGGACCCTCATCTGGGCTACCAACTACTCACTAGGTTCCTGCTGTGACTATCCATGAGTTTTCAAACCCATGCCCATGGCATTATGGGGCAAAACCCTTGAACACTCAAAGGCTTTGCAGCAAAACACCCATAGGGAACCCCATTGGAAATCCCAACCCTTTATTCAAGAAGTTGGAATTCGTTGCAAGACAGAAATAATTCCAGGCCTAATCCCTATATGTCCCCTCTGGAAGGCCTTCACTGGTAGATTTGAATCTTGGTGCCTTTGACCCCTGTCCCTTCCTGTCCTTGCTACATTTACACAGTTGTACACATGCATTCTGCTAGGATGGGTCCCACCTATCTTAGGAACTCAAGAGCCTGACTCTATATTCCTTCTTCAGACCTGGGGTTCTGTGAGGGAGGAAGTCTGCACATCTCATCATTTTGCTTGCTCCCAGACTGAGGAGTTGAGCCTGCCCTATTTAGTATCTCATAGCTGTCCAAAGAATAAGCAGATACCAGGAGGGGCTGTGGAGTTAGGAGGATGAGTCGCCATTCTTGCTAGGCATTGTCTCCTTGGTGTAGGTGTGAACTTACCCTGAAGGCACCTGTCTCAGGATCCATATCCCAGAGGGAGAAATCAGTGTCCCGATCTCCATTTCTATCAATTTTTAGGTATCCTGTCACACCTAGGGCCACAGGGGAGGAAGGCTGTGTTTTGAAATAATGGAGGCTCAGAGATGCCTCACTTCATCCCACCCTCTCCTCCATCCCTCCACCCTCTACATCTCCAGAGATGTAGACACTAGTGTGGATATCTGCACGGTGGTGAAAAGGACAACTGTGCATGCATGCAGACTCGGCATGCAGAATTTTATGAAACTTAGGAGACACAGCTGGGTAACAGGCTTCTTCTCCTGCTGGGACAACGGGGGGGGGGGGGCGGGGGGCTCCAATCTCACCTCCAGCCCCAAAGCAGCCCATTCCACTTAATTCTAGGCCCTGACCTTGGAAACCTCGGTTCCACATCCGCTGAGTAATGTTCTCTCCATCAGTGACAGTGCCCCCCTGTGCCAGAGTCTCTGTCACTGCCTGGACATAGAGCAGGAGCCCATCATGGAAGGATGCTGGGATGATATTTTTCTGTAGAAGCAAGCAGAGCTCAGGCAGGGCAGATAGATAAAGGGCTCAGAGTGACAAAGTGCAGCGCTGTGGGCAGGGAACTGGGTTGAGGGGGGCGGTAGTGAGAGCTTGTAAGGAGATAGAGAAAACAACCATAGTCCACACAGATACTTTGCACCTCCAGTTCTCCTGACTCTGAGCGATGCTAGGCAGATAGGGCAGGATATGCCACTTGCATTTTCCTGAGGAGGACTTTAGGTTCAAGGGTTAATTTTGCCACTGCACCCCTCCACCGTCAGGAGAGATACAGATAATAGGCAGGGAGAAAGGGGAGATGGGATGTTGGGATGCCTGAGAGAGCAGGCTAGAGTAACAGAGAGCCATGAATTAGGGTCTGGAGAGCTGCACTGGAGGAGCCTAGGACCCTCCCTCTACCCCCCCCCCTACCAGGCCATCCTCCATGGTGAAGTTGAACTTCTTGTCAGCCAAGAGTTTTAGCTGCTTCAGGAATTCCAAGTACTCAGGATTATCGGGTTCTTTGTAAGTAATAATTTTGGCAGCCTAAGGGAGGAATCATTGAAAAGAGGAATGATAGGAGCTGACTCCAGTTCTTCCTGTATCCTGGAGTCATCTGGGGTCCTATCTCCCAGACCAGCCTGTTTAGGTTGGGATCAAGTTGAATGGCTTGGTGTGGTAGCACAAGCCTTTAATCAGAGCACTCGGGAGGCAGAAGCAAGAGAATCTTTGAGTTTGAGGCCAGCCTGGTCTGGATAGGTTCCAGAACAACCAGGAAAACACAGAGAGATTTTGACTCAAACAAAACAAAACAACAACAAAACAAACAAAAAACAAAATAAATAATAATAAATGAGACTAAGATCGAATCGAGCCCTGTGTCCTGCATGAGATGGCCCCTGTGCTTGAGCAAAAGGATTCAAGTGCTGTCTGGTCCATGGGTCTTCAATATCCTCCTACTTCAGGCCTATAAAATTATCTGTTTAGCCTCCGGACTCTGAAGTCCCTAAATGTCAAGAAGTGCATGGTTCAGCTCTAAGACTATCAAAAACCCATTTTCTGGAATCATTTCAGATACATAGGGGCAAAGTGCCCAGAAATGATGTTTCAATAGCTCAGAGTCCTACACCTGGGTTTCAAATCTCAGCACTCACCTGAAAGGCCTGGCGGGCTCTCCTATCCTGCCCATCTTCTCTTTTCCAAGGCTTCCTGGGAATAGGGCCCTGAGCACCCTGAAGGCTTTGCCCAAACACATCCAGGTGGAAGAAAACATAGTCCTCCCCAGTCAGGCCAGCATCCAGGGCCAAAAGCATCAGATTCCTGAAGGCATCCGGAGAACTGCAGATGTAGATAACTGAAGGAAAAGGAGGAAGAAGAGGGGAAGGCAGAGGAGGGGAAAGAGAGAGGAGAGAGAAAAGAGGAGAGAGAGAGAGAGCCACATGAGTGAACATACAACACACAAAGTACTACAAAGGAGGGAACTCTGATTTGTAGTCTCCAAAGGATAGCAACTCCTGGCTCAGTCTTGGGCCTTGTCAAGAGAATGTGAAAGATGGGAGAAGGAGGTATGAGGGATAGGAAGAGAGAGGAATGGGAGGAAGAAAGAGAAGGTGGGGCAAGGTGTGTGTGTGTGTGTGTGTGTGTGTGTGTGTCTATACGTCTGTGTGAGTGTGTGTGTGTGTGTGTGTGTGGGGGGGGACGAGGACCAAGACTGCAGGAAGAATCAGAGAATGACCAGCCAGAGAAGGGACACGAGAGCTCGAGAGCTCATGTGGGAACAATAGAAGTAACTGGAGGAAGAACGTGGTAAGTTAGAGCGAAAACAGCAGGGAGAAGAGCCAGGAAGCTGAGGGCGCAGTAGAACTAGGCCCTTCCGCGCTTAAGTCAAGACAGTCCGCGGCAGGAAGGTCACGGGAGACAGGAGGGGAGGGGGAAAGGGAAGGAATGCAAACCCCGCGCGGAGAGAAAGAACTAGAAACTCTGAGGTAGGAGTTGGGCAAGACTCTAAGAGGAGGAGGCCTGGCCCCCAGAGGCGGAATGCCAGGCTGTGGACTGGCCGGAGATCAGGCCGCTCGAGCCAGCCGTCTGGTGGGTGCCAGCCTCACCTCTGCCCTTGCGCTGCACGGTCCGTAGTAGCTTGGTGTAGTGGTCCGGGTCGCCCTCGACGAACTCCTGGTGATTGACTGTGATGTTGAGTCGCTCACGCACCCTCATGTACAGCCCCTCCACTATGAAGAAGCACGGCCGGTCGTCGCCCAGCCTATCTGCATAGAGCACCAGCGCCTGGTGCTCCCAGCCCAGCCGTCGATGCAGCGCCGTCACGAAGTCGCCCAGCTTGACATGGCTGGGTCCTGTGCGGGTGGTTAGCGCGTACTCATCCTTCACCCCGATGCCCAGAGCCGGGGCGCCAGCCGTCAGAAGCGGCACCCGCCAGTGCGCGGTGAAGCGCCCCACTGGGGCAGCAGAGTACACGCAGCCGGGGCCCAGGAACACCGCGGGGCTGTGCTCCCACTTGAGATCCACCGCGGCCAGCGGTGCGGCGGTGTCGGAGCAGACGCCCGCCGCGTTCTCGCTGCTGCCCAGCACCATACGGACCGTCCAACCCGGCAGCAAGTCTGGCCGAGCCTTCACCCTCCCGAGAGCCAATTCCACGGCCGGCCCTACACGCGCCCAAGACCACGGGTACGAGGTGTTGGTCAGCGGCAGCACCACGGCCACGGTCAGGTCGCCCGCGTGGCCGCCCCGGAGCAGCAGCAGCGGCGGTAGCAGCAGCAGCGCCCTTAGGCGCGGACGGACGCGTCGGGAACCCGGCATGGTCTCAGCGAGCGCAGCGACGGAGCAGCGCTGTCACCATGGTCTGATCGCCGTTCTCGGGCTCAGAGGCGAGGGTCGGGCGTCAAGAGCGCCCGAGCAGTAGCGAGGGAGGGGGCTGGGTTGAAGCCGCAGCCCCGAGGGCAAGCTGCCTGCCGAGGCTGCGACTGTCCCGCCTTCGAGCAGCAGCGCGGAATTGGGAGCGTCCGAGAGCGGAGGGTGCTTTAGAGCAGGTGGGAGCGAGCGCAGCACCCGAAGGGAGTCCGTGGAGAGCGAGAGAACGAGGGGGCGATCTAAGAAGAGCGAGGGGAGCGGGTGCGCCAGCGAGGAAAGGGGAGTGTGCGCTCGCGCTTGCCCCAGGAGTATGCCAGAAGGGGCGTCCGGCTGGCTCAAGTCTCTCCGGCCGTTCCGGAGGCGGGCGGGGGCGGGAGGGGGGGGGGGGACGACGGGACCACAAGGTCCTGAGCCAGGCAGCGAATCCTTCCCTCCCAGATTCGGTGACAAGAGAGCCGGGGGAGCCAATCCCGGCCCTTTAACTCCTTGCTCCCAGCCCTGACTAGGGCTGGTTCCCACCCTCGCGTGCGCCAGTTATTGCTGACCCTCTTCCCGCCGCGCTGTCCCTGCGCGAGGTTTCCCTCCCCTGGCAGCATCCGCGGGCGGGGCGCCTAGGCCGCGGGGGAACCAGGACTGAGGAAGGGTGTGAGGAAGCTGCCCCCCGCCCCTCTCCTGTACCCACCTCTTCTACCTGGCTCCTAGGGAAGAGGAAAGTAGAAGCTTGTTTGGATCTTGGCCGGGAAAGGTGTGTGTGGCTATAGGAGTTTGGGAGGGTTTCTGGAAAAGGCAATCAAGTAGAGGCGAGCCAGAGTCCGGGTTACCCAGTCCATCAATGAGTACCTCCCCTTTCTTCTTCGCCGCCTCCCAGATCGCGCAGATTAACAGAGCAAGATGACCAGGTGGGAGGGTGGAGTTAACTCTTTAGTTCCCCCAAATAATGATGGAAACTGGGGAGAGAATGTGGGTGGCTAGAGAAGAGATGTAACCTCGTGTGAGTGTTTTGTGTGGAAGATCGTTAAAATGGGACTGTGAAGTTCTGGTTGGAAATGACCACGAGAAGAATAAATGAAGGAGCGAGTCTTTGGGACGGAACGCCATGGGATTAGTCTGCCCTCTAATGGTTATCCGAATTCATTAACCGTATTGCGCCATCAATTTCGCCAGCCTTGGGCCCCGAACAGGATCTTAAGGTCAGCAAACATTTCGAGAGGACCGGCTGTGTCAAGTGCCAGTTAAATGCTGACGGCATAACGATGAAATATATAATATTATTATATATGTTTTGAGGACAAATAACCATAACACAATATACTTTAAGCACTGGAAAAAGAGACAGGGATATGCCCAGAGACCGAGATGAGAGCTATTAATTCTACCTGGATTGGAGCCAGGAAAACTTCCAAAGAGAGAAAAACTCACCGAGGGTCAAAGGATAAAAAAGGGTATTTGGGGCTGGAGATATAGTTCAACAGTTAAGAACGTTTATTGCCCTTCCAGAATGTTTATTGCCCTTCCAGAGAACCAGAGTTCGGTTCCCAGCACCTACATCAAGTGGCTTATAACCATTATTCCAGCATCTCTCTCTCTCCCTCACACACACACACACACACACACACACACACACACACACACACATCTGGCATACAAACACATATGCATGATTTAAAATAAATCTAGTTAAGAAAGGAAAGAAAAAGGTATTATGTGGAGAAAGCAAACTGTTGAAGTCTATTTTCTTTTTTTTTTTTTTAGGTTTTTCGAGACAGGGTTTCTCTGTGTAGCCCTGGCTGTCCTGGCACTCACTTTGTAGACCAGGCTGGCCTCGAATTCAGAAATTCGCCTGCCTCTGCCTCCCGAGTGCTGGGATTAAAGGCGTGCGCCACCACGCCCTGCTGAAGTCTATTTTCTATACATGAAGCGTTAGGATTTTTTATGGAGGCAGGCTTGCAGTCTCTCTGTTTTATTTAATTATCTTCATTCATATTTATTTTTATTTATTTTTAATTTTTAAAATTCTTTTTGGTTTTTCGAGTCAGGGTTTCTCTGTATAGCCCTGACTGTCCTGGAACTCACTTTGTAGACCAGGCTGGCCTCGAACTCAGAAATCTGTCTGCCTCTGCCTCCCAAGTGCTGGGATTAAAGGCATGCACCACCACTGCCTGGCCTTAAGTAGTTTTTCTTACATTTTAAGACTCTGTGAGTATATCCATCTAAATGGAAAGCCAGAAGGCATGGGGTCCCCAGGAGCTGGAGTCCCAGGCGGTTGTCAGCCATGATCCCAGGTGCTGGGAACAGAACTGAAGCCTGCAGAGGTGAGTCCTCCTGACTACTGGGCCCTTCTCTAAGCCCCTGATTCAAAAAAAGAAAATGTGTGTGTGTGTGTGTGTGTGTGTATGTGCACACTCGTGCAAGTACCTTTAGAGGCCTGAAGAGGGCTTTTGATCTCTTACAGCTTGGATTTCAAGCAGTCGTGAACCACCCCACACAGATGCTGGAACCTAACTTGGACAAGTCCTCTGTAACTGCAGCAAGCTCTCTTCTCTACTGAGCCATTTCTCTATCCCCCTTTCTTTTCCTGAGATATTGAAAAGCTAGCCACATAGGCCCCATGTCCCTTACAGCACCATCAATGGGAGCAAGTGCCCACGGCCTCCCTGCTGGTGAATCATCACGGTTTCTACCCACATTTCCTCAAGTGCAGTATCTGACTGCTATAGGAGGCTGCATTGTTAATCCTGAGCTGGGAAGTGGGAATGACTGAGAGGGAAGTAGGCCAGAGGAAACGAGGTCAGTAAACCTTTTGTGTGACAGGTGCTTGTTATGTGGTAGGAAGCAGAGTAGAGTCCCCATGTAGAGGCACATGGGAGATGGAAGCTGTTTTGTAAACAGGGTCAGTGGGACTCTGAGGAGAGAAGAGACATTGACCTCTTTAGTCGATAAACTAAAACAAGAGGTTGGGGTGGATGGTAATTTATTGAACATGCAGTGCCTATAGATACCAAGTAGAGGTTCTCATATGCTTCTGGTAACGCTGGAGTTTGGGAGCAGCGACTGGATTAGAAACATCGTTAGGTCATTGAATTCTTGTCAGTAGCGTGGACTAAAACTGGAGCTGCAAATAGCTAAAATGTTGGTTGAATTATTTTTTTAAAGAGTTATTGTTATAATTAAGTACATTGTAGCTGTCTTCAGACACATGGGAAGAGGGCGTCAGGTCTCATTATGGATGGTTGTGAGCTGGGATTTGAAGTCAGGACCTTCGGAAGAGCAGTCAGTGCTCTTAACCGCTGAGCCATCTCTCCAGCCCGAATTATCTTTTAAAGGTAAGTGAAGATAATCTACTCAGGACGCTTTTAGTAGCTGTCAGCTAAGGTTGGAGGTAAAGTTCTCGGGATAAGGCCTGGAGCTGCAGTGAAAAGAACAGATGATCAGTATTCCCCTCTTCCTTCCTCCCTTCCCCTTCAACAGCATTCACACCGCCCTTCCTACATGTATTTAGGGTAGCAGTGCCCTCATGGACCTCAGAAGTCCCACCTTCCTCTATCCCCTCATCCACACGCCAGTGAACAAAGGTACGCTTTGCACACATCAGGTCAAACTTGTGGTCTGGGTGATCCCAGGCCTCAGCAATGACACCAGTGCTGTTCAGCATGCACACAGCTCACTGTGGCTGGTCCAGGTTTCTACCAGGCATCCCTGGGAGAGGTGTGTGCCAGCCTTGAGGCCATTGGAGTATGAGACTACAAACTACATGCTGTACATGGTCTCAATGGTGGCAGACAGGACATTGACATCTTTAGGAACCACATCACCAGACCACGACAGGCATCAAACCTCCGTGTTTACCATGGTGAGGTGACTTTTTTATCATATGATTGGCTAGCTCAACGTAAGTACTTGTGATCTTTGCAGAAGAACCTGGGTCCTGATAGGCTTTCTCAGCAGAGTAGACGGGCATATGCAGGAAGGTGGAAATGGAAGTCTATCAAATGGAAGGAAGACAGTGATGGAAGATAGAAACTGCCTAATGGTGGCAATTGAGGTTAATGTAGGTTGGGTGCTCAATATTGGGGTTTTTTATGACAGATATCATAGATGGTCTTATTGTCTACCATGAAGATACAGTCAGAGGGCTGCAAGATAGTGAAGATGGAGTTGTAGGGTTCAAAGATAGCCATGAAAACTCGGGGCTGGCTAAGTGAGGAACTCCAGCTGTAATCAGCATGGAGACGTTTAGCATCAAGGAGAACCTAGAGCCATTTTCCTACCAAAGGTATGGAAAAACAGGACTTGAGCCCCTGCTAGTCAGCCTGTAATCCCATCTAAGACAGAGTCATTGATCTCATCGTCCATGGGTAGTCCTTCTTGGCATAGTTACGGGCAGCATTTCCCTTGCCTACAATGAACTGCTCATGATGGGAAAGCTGGAGGTGTGTCAGTACAAACTCCATCTTTTTGAAAAAATTTTTTTATTAGAACACACATGATATGCCCTTACTGGTAAGTGGATATTAGTCCAGAAACTCAGAATACCCAAGATACAATTTGCAAAACACATGAAACTCAAGAAGAAGGAAGACCAAAGTGTGGATACTTCCATCCTTCTTAGAAGTTGGAACAAAATACCCATGGAAGGAGTTACAGAAACAAAGTTCGGAGCAGATACTGAAGGAAGGACCATCCAGAGACTGCCCCACCTGGGGATTCATACCATATACAACCGCCAAACTCAGACACTATTGTGGATGCCAACAAGATTTTGCTGACAGGAGCCTGATATAGTGGTCTCCTGAGAGGCTCTGCCAGTGCCTGGCAAATACAGAAGTGGATGCTCACAGTCATCCATTGGATGGAGCACAGGGTTTCCAATGAAGGAGCTAGAGAAAGTAGTCAAGGAGCTGAAAGGGTTTGCAGCCCTATAGGAGGACCAACAATAAGAACTAACCACTGCCGGGCGTGGTGGCGCACGCCTTTAATCCCAGCACTCGGGAGGCAGAGGCAGGCGGATTTCTGAGTTCGAGGCCAGCCTGGTCTACAAAGTGAGTGCCAGGACAGCCAGGGCTACACAGAGAAACCCTGTCTCGAAAAACCAAAAAAAAAAAAAAAAGAACTAACCACTACCCTGAGAGCTCCCTGGGACTAAACCACCAATCAAAGAAAACACATGGTGGTCTCTAGCTGCTTATGTAGCAGAGGATGGCCTAGTCATCCATCAATGGGAGGAGAGGCCCTTGGTCTTGCAAAAGTTCTATGCCCCAGTATAGGGTAATGCCAGGGCCAGGAAGTGGGAGTGGGTGGGTTGGGGAGCAGGGGGTGAGGGGAGGGAATAGGGGATTTTCTCAGAGGAAACTAGGAGAGAGGATAACATTTGAAATGTAAATAAAGAAAATATCTAATTAAAAAAATAATAAAAAGATTGATTTATTTATTCATATGAGTGCTCTATTTGCATGTATGTCTGCATGACAGAAAAGGTCATCAAATCCCATTATAGATAGTTGTGAGCCACCATGTGAGTGCTGGGAATGAACTTGGAACCTCTGGAAGAGTAGACAGTACTCCTAATCACTGAGCCAGCTCTCCAACCTGTGGGTCCCATCTTTAATAACTGTTGTCAGCACACACTTGTCAGCACCTGTCTCACTAAATGAGATATTGAAGAAGTCATCTCCTCCTACAATGGTCTTGTCACTTAGTATTTGCTCATCATACTGGTCTCTATGGACACAGATGTACTCCTGCAAGGTGCTACAGGTTAGGAGTCAACAGAAGGAAGCACCGGGTCCTGGTTACCATCCCCTATAAGCAAGAATCAGGTAAATAATGCACTGAGAAAAAGAAAAGACTTCTTGTCCAATATCCTTAGCTATCAGGGGAATGAAAATCAAAATTATCTTGAGATTCTATCTTATATTGTCAGAATGGTTACTATCAATAACATAAGTGATAGCTCATGCTCCGAAAGATATGGGACATGGGGAACCTTCCTTCATTGCTGGTGGGGGTGCAAACTCATACAGCCACTATAGTATCTCAGAGAATTGGAAATCAATCTACTTCAAGACCAAGCTATACCACTTTTGGGTATATATCTAAAGGATGCTCCATCCTACCACAAGGACACTTGCTCAATCATATTCATGCACCTTTTCCCCCTATAATAGCCAGAGACTGGAAATAACCTGGCTTTCCTTCAACATCTAGGTTAAAGATGGATAAAGAAAACGTGGCACAATTACACAATGAAGTTAAAAACAATGACATCATGAAATTTGCAGGCAAATGGATGGAACTAGAAAAGTTGGTATATATTAACTTATAGGTGTACATCAGCTGTTAGGTCAAGTACAGTCATGCTACAGTCTTCCTGGGAAGGGTAAGTAAAATAGATTTCCGCAGTGGGTGGGGATGGGAACAGAAGGAATCAGCCAGTGGGTGGGAGACATAGAATGACAGAGTCCTGGAAGAGATGACTGGAATTGGGAGGCATTTGGGGATTGATGTAGAAACCCAGTGTAGTGGACACTCCCTGGAATCTGTGAGAATGACCTTAGTGAGTCTCCTATTAATGGGGGATCCGGAGCACAAACTGGCCGTCTTTTGTAACCAGGCAAGGCTCCTAGCAGTAGGAATAGGACATCAACCAAGCCACAAAACTTTCAACCTACAATCTGTTGTGCCTACAAGACATGTGGGGCAACGGTGGCATGGCACAGAACCTGTGGAAGTGGCCAACCAATGACTGGTCCAACTTGTGGCCCACTACACTAGAGGGATCCCAAGTCTGACACTCCCTGGATGACCAGGAACCAGCCCTGAGACCTAGGATATAACCAAACACAACTGGCCTAAAAGAAAGAAAAAGAAAAAGAAAAAAAATCAAATCAAAACAAAACAAAACAAGTCAATGGAATTAGGAATCATTATTCCTAATGATATTCTGACACTAGTAGATTGGTGCCTAGTCCAATAGTCAACAGAGAGGCTTCCTCCAGCAACTGATGGGAGCAGATGCAGAGACCCACACCAAACACTAGGGGGATCCAAGGGAATCCTGAAGAAGAGGGGGAAGAAGGATTGAAGGAGCCGGTAGGGTAGATGACACTACAATAACACAGAATCTGTCTCTTCCAGCAGAGTGGAGACTCTGCAGACAAATCAGCATTCATCTCTCTAATAACACCCTGCGGAATCCTAAAAACAAAACAAAACAAACACTCCCCCACCACCACACACACACACACACACATCAAGGCTCAATGAGGCTCACAGAAACTGAAGCAGTAAATCCAATCCACATATGCGTCCAAGCTAGGTTGTCTGCATATACTTTATGATTGTACAGCTTGGTATTCTTGTGGAACTCCCAACAATGGAAGTGAGTGTTGTCTCTGACTCTTTTGCCTGCACTTGGGATCGTTTTCCTTGTACTGAGTTGTCAAGTCCAACCATGATATGAGGGTTCGTGTCCAGTCTTATTGTAGTCTTGTTAGGCCAAGTTCAATGGATATCCATAGGAGACCTGTTCACCTTTTCCCTCCCCCACCCACCCTGAAGGGAAACAGATTAGTTGATCTGGGGAAGAGGGAAATGAGGAACTGAGAGGAGTGAAGAGAGGAGAGATCTTTGTGAGTTCCAGTCAGAGATTCACAGTGAAACACTATAAAACAGAGCAAAATACATGGTGGCCACACTTTTTTTTTTTTTTTTTTTTTTTTTTTAGGTTTTTTTTCAAGACAGGGTTTCTCTGTGTACCCTGGCTGTCCTGGAACTCACTTTGTAGACCAGGATGGCCTTGAACTCAGAGATCTGCCTGCCTCTGCCTCCCCAGTGCTGAGATTAAAGGTGTGCGCCAACACCACCCGGCCACATTTTTAATCCCAGCACTGGGGAGGCAGAGGCAGGTAGATCTCTGAGTTCAAGGCCAGCCTGGTCCACAGAGCAAATTCTAGGACAGCCAGCCAAGGCTACATAGAGAAGCCCTGCCTCAAAAAGTCCAAAATCAAACCAAACAACCAAATAAACAAAACCAAAGACAAATAAAACCAAATATCAAATTCCAAAATACTCAGGAGAGTTTCACCCTGGGACAAGTGAAAGAAGCCAGACTTCCCCTCCCCATCCCCACCCCCAAACTGGGGCTTGGAGATGTAAAGGCACTTGCTACAAAAAAGCATGAGAACTTGAGTTCATTCCCAGGACCTACTCTGACTGACCCGGCACTTACAAAGAGAGGCAAGAGAACTGACTCCTGCAAGCTGTCCTTTGATCTCTACGTGCATGCCATGGCACAGACATGCATGCACACACATAAATAAATAAATACAAAAATTAAACAAACAAACAAACAAAAAACAAAAAACAAAAATAAAGATGGTAATTTAAAAATTAAAAGAAAATAACAGGCAGAGGTGGACATAGTGGCACAAACTGGGCTGTGCCCCCTGTACAGCGGTTGGCAGGCTGCAGCAGGAAGAGTTCTGAGTATTAGGCTGAGTATGTAGACTAATTTGGTCTACACAGCAAGTTCCAGTCAAAGTTTACATAGAG